>NC_140590.1:261171547-263571547 GCF_964204655.1 Triturus cristatus
CGGGTGGTGTCCCTCAGGATCGCCGTCGGGAACGGTCGTCGCTGAGACTGGTGAGTGCAGGCCCTGCACTGCCCGGGCATTTCATGGGTCCTTAGCAGTCCTGGTGCTGCCCGGGCAGCAGCCCGGAATCGGGTCGGGGGCAGAATGGAGGGGATATTTTCCTCCGGCCTCACTAGAGCAGGCGATCTTTCCCCCATACCCCCAAATATGGGGGCGACCAGTGTCAAGGGTCCGAGCGGGCGCCCCTCGCCATATCAGTATAATGGGCAGAGGCGCGTACTACGATAAGGGGGGCCATCGCCCATGTGGGCTTAGGCCTGAGGGGTCTGTTCACGTAAGGGGCAGGGGGGAGCAGCTAGCGCTTATTAGTGCCTCCGCTGCACCTGAGGGACAGGTCCAGTTCCCAGCAGCCTGACCGGGCCCATGTCCCAGGCAACCACGGTCCGCTTTTCCTGGGCGGGGGCCGCGAGGCCGGGTGCCGTGCAGGCCCCTGTCCCTCTTCATGGGATCCAGGTCGGCAGAGGAGCATAGGTCCTACTTTCGTTGCCCCCTCCCTTGGCCGGGGTTAGCATTGAGCAAACAGGGGGGGCTACGGGTGGAAGGATGCGGCCGTGCAGGATACAGTGTGGTTTTGTGCGGGGGAGCGGGGAACCAGTGCAGGTTTCCAACTCCTCTCTGATTCCAACCTAGTGTCTGGGCGCGAGGCAAGACTGCCCCTAGCCCCCGGGCCATATCCTCTTCACCCCGCGCGCCTCCGACACACCGTCTGCCCCTGCACAAGTGACCCCGTCAGACTACAGGCCGTGCTTTGCTGCGGCCTGGGTTTGAGGTGGCATGTGTCATAGGGGAATAGCTAGACTAGTGGGCAAGCAGCGCCGGGCCATCCTGCACCGGAGTTTCCTACCTGAACCCTGGCCTGAACAGCCTCCGTACCTGGGACCAGGTGCGACCACTAGGTGGAAAGGCGACCCGCGGGGGGGAGGTGGCGGCCTGCTTGTGTCCGGAACTTTGTTGTGCCTGCAGCGGGGGGCGCTGTGTCTTGCGGGCTGTGCTTCTCCACTAGGTGGGTTTTCGCCCCTGGATAATGATTCACCAGCTTCACCTCGCTCCTGGGGACCTGGTTTCGAGTCGCTACACCGACCCTCAAAGTCCTGTGATTCTGGACAAATCTCAATCTCCCTGTTCATAACAAATTGAACGCGGGCATGTGTAACTAAACTCCATGTCATTAAGTCAAATCCGCGCCATTAAAACATCGGGAACACAGTGCATGGCTCACTTTCTCAGACAAGGGGTCTGTGGCTGAGCAGGCAGCAGTGCCCTCCCTGATCGTGTCGCAAGTACAATTTTCAGGCCGAGCGGGGCCTGCGTCCACCGTGGGATGGTCGGCTTTGCCGGTGGTGGGTTCAAGGGGAGAGGCGGAGGAGCCCTAGGCGTGGTGTGCCCGGGCCCCAATGAGAAGCGAGGAGGGCGATTGTGGAAAGCAACACCACTGCCCTGACGCCATTTAGGTCATGCTCCGTGTGCTGCTGCGCGACATTTGTCACAGTTAGAGACAGGGGAGGATAGCTATTAGGTCAGTCACCTTTCGTATTCTGGTGCTCCCTGACCTGCACATCTCATTAGGCCTTCTCTCGCCATATGGTTGGTCGTAAGTGGTGCAGATAGCCAAGAAGTTACTCCTTGCTCAAGCAGATGTTAGCGATGTATCAGCAAGGGGTGTCTTGGCCACCAGGCGGCACTGCTAAGAGCGAAGTACGACCAACCGCACTGACAGGGAGAAGTAACAAGTAGGGAGGCTGTTGTGAATGATGGGCTTGGAAATGGCTGTCGTTAGACCTCCGTTATTGGGCAGCCAAATTATTCCCATTGACGCAAGGCTGTTTGGAGATGTGGCGACTCAGCGTAGAGATTAGTCTGTCATTCTAGATGGCTCAGCGATAGTGGATTTAACTTTTGGATCGACTGTACCACACTCGCTACCCTTATTTACTGCACTCTCTTAAGTGGTGGCGCTAGGCCCTGAAGTGGTTAGAGTGGTATGCTACAATCTCTCGGGCAGTACCTAGAATCCCCCGCAGTTTAAGGGCATTCCATCTCTGCTCGCTGAGGCTCCTCCACTCAGCTGCTTGCAGTATCTTCTGCTTTGCTTTTGTGACACACAGCAGTACAATGCCTAACAAATTACCTGGAGTGGTGCAGGTCGCCCCTCTCTGCCTTATGGGATGAACATGCTTTTATGACAGATGAAAAATCGGGGTGGTTATGGCCGGGCTCAGCGAGTATGGGTTCATCTTTCTCACTCTGGGTGAGACATGTGGTCAGGACATATGAATTTGGGGTTTGGACCTCTATTTTAATTCCACGTAACAGCTTTGTCTGGGCTATCAAAAGTGCTGTTAGTTTAAGAACTCCTTGTCTCTTACCTTATCAAGTGGTGGGCAAGTTAATTGGCTTGATTACAGGGGACAGCCCATGACCGGCTTCAGCGTGCTTGCCCCTCAAACCAGGTTTCGCAAGGGGATTGTCCCTGATAAAAGCATTTGTTTTTCTGTGCCCTCTACATTATCTGTTATCATTGTGTTGCAGTGCCTGCTGCCCAAGTTATTCTTATAGTTTTGGGGCCTGGAATAGACGGAATTGTCACACTTGCACAAGTGTTCTTTTGATCTGAATGGAGGGGGGCTTGACTGGTGAGGGGCCGTTGGTACCGGCGGGGCAGTCGCATGGGTGCCTTCAGGTAATGGAGCAGCCGGTATCTCTGGGGCACTCTATTTCCAGACAAGTTTACCCCCCTCCCCCTTTTTGTTCTACCTACTTGCGTACCTGGTTGCGGTTTGTGTTTACGGCGGGATTAAGCCATTTGCTTCGGGACTTGCCCATCTCCCAGTCTTGTGCGGGCAGCGTGCTCCCTTGGCATGTCATGGCGCTGTTGCTTGTCTAGTAGGTTGGGTGGACAGTGCTAGGGTGCCGGGCAGAGGCATGCAGGGTGCACATGTGTGAGCTGGCCCCCATTGGGCTGCTGGCGGTGTTGTGAGTTTTACTGAGTTCACACCTCAGTTGCGGCTCAGCATCCCCGTGCATAGGCACGCACTGATTTTGAACAGAAACGCACATTTCTTTACGTCCTATGATGCAGTGTCGATGGCGGCCTAGTGGTTATTATACAACTTCAAAACAGGAGGAAATAACATTTAGAGACAATTCTGGGTAACACCTTTATACATCAACTCAGCAACTATTCAAATGCCACAAAGAGATTCCAGCTCCACTGGCAATCCACCAGCTTTGCATTTGTTCACATGAAGGGCTTGTCGTTGTGTTATCAGTTTATTTTAATTGAGAGGCGGTCGTACCTGGCACTGCAGGTGTCAAAACAGTCGGGAGGCAGTTGCTCAGAGCCAGGTCTCTGGATCTATGCAATGCCGCGGCGTATTTCGTATAACCATGGACCTGCCACATAATCCTTCATCTCCAGCATGGTTTGCTGATTTTAGTTAGACATGTGTACCAGGACGGGTGCGTATGTGCCTCCCTCCAGCACACGTTATGTGGTGTGCAGCAGTGCAGGGAACACCCAGTTGGGTAGGGAGAGATACTGCAGCTGCCCAGATGAGCCTCTTGGGGTAAATAGGAGCTCAATGAGGGTCGAACAGAGCTCTATCCAGAAAGTACCCACAGTCTATTTATCTTGCAAATCACAGCCAGTCGTGTTGGAATCACATCTCACACTAGGGTGCACAGTTTTTTCTGAGAGTCCAGCGTATGTTCCCTGCTTTGCTTGCCATGTTAGATCTATTTCTCTAAAGCTTCAGCTGGGTTGGGGCCAAAATCTCAGCAACCAATTTTCAGAGTGAATTTCAAATGCAGCTTTTGCTACTGGGCTCAATGAGAGTTTCTGTGGCGGAAGGGTGTTGCCACGTCCAGCCACATGCATAGGTTCAAGTTCAAGGCCAGAAGGAATCAGATCTTGGGGTCAGCTGGGTATACCTCCAAGGGGTGGTTTTCATATACCTCCAGGTGGCTGTTCTCAAGGTCGTTGGTCCTCCTGATCCGGATGCTGCTTGGCATCCGAGGTCTCTTGCATATTGTCTGTCTTGGTTTACCCAATTACATCACCCCAGAGACATTTAGATATGTCCTGGTTCATTGCGCTGCTTATGAAGGTTTTCATTACACGACATCCATTGCTTAAACCACTTGCTCCGAATTGCAGCAGAAGCTGGGCAGGCATGTATCTTGTTGGAGAAAGTCACCAACGTATATATGTCTTTGTCCACGGTATAAGGACACGTACGCTCGCTGTATTCCAACGGGAGCGTTAGGGGATGAAGTGCCACAGGGTACATGGACATGTATGCTAATTGTATACTAGCTGGAGCGATAAGGGAATTCAGTGCCACAGGGTGGCACCACAAAATTATTTGTAACCTGCAGGGAGTACACTGGCCTTGGAGACCTGGTGACAGGGAGGGAAGTGTTTTTTCAAACTGTGCCTTTCATTTTATGTTATGTGTGTTATCTCTAGAAGAGGTTCCTTTAATTTTGCAGTACTTCAAATGCCGAGTTAAATGCCCTTAATATTCTGTCTCCTGGCTTTAATAGAGCGTTCAGAAAGTGATTAAGGGACATTGCAGCTGCTTGCCGTCTATGTGCTTGATCGGGTGCTGCTTTCCAGTACCAATCGGTCTACAGATTTCCACACATGGAACATGAACTCTTTGTGCTACCTTAACAGCAGTATCTGTTTGGACAAATGCTCCTTTTAGTTAGAGAGCTCCGTGGGTTAAGGCGTGCACGGCAAGGATCTGCGGGTAACCAGCAGAGGTTTTCTTCCTGGGTTTGTAAAGTTGATGAGATGGGCCAAGTTGGGCTGCAAAGCACCATGCATAATCCATAGGTCACAGTTTTGAATACCAGCACATGTCGTGCATAATCTATAGGTCACCGTTTTGAATACTAGCACATGTCCTATGCACAGTTATTATTAGGTTCTGATTCCTCTACTCCTGCACAACATCACATATATTGTGCATTCAGGACACAGGTTATACGTTCCACTGACCCTGATGAGAGGTAACCACACATCTTCATCAATGTCAATCATTAGAGGTCAAAAGGGGCGAGTAGTAGTTGCAACAAGACACCTGCAGCAGTGAGTGCCGCCAGGTGGCAAGGAGTTGGTGAGTACATAGGACTGACAGGTCCCGCTGGGTGCCTGCCACCTGGCCACTGCAGGCTGTTTATGGTGATCTCGTAGGGCTTAGGAGGGGTCATGGCAAAGTAAACCTGGACTGATTCACATGCGGGGTGTGGTGGTGGTCCCTACCTCATTTCACAGGATTACTCCCTGTTGGGTCTATCTAACGATCATCCCAATTAGCATGTAGTACTGCAAGATTTTTAATAGGGTCAAACAGGCGGGGACAGACTTGGGGAGGCACAAAAGACTTTCCCCAAGGGTATCGGACCAGGTCGCAACATAGTTTCATTTCAGTTGTATCAACAATCCGGGAGAGGGGCCTCCTGTGGCCAGTCAACAGGATCGTCCCTCAGCATAACCAGGGTGGGTGCACCGGTACGTCTACACATAGTTGGATGGGGATTAGAGTCTGTTCAGTCTGTCCCCCCCCCCATTCTGACCACCCACTGGCCTGCTTCCTGGTATACACCAACACAGGGTTGGGTCAGGAGCAGGGTGACTCAGCATCTATAGATTGCTGTCAGACGGTGAGGCACCTACAGGCAATTGGAAAATACAGTGCTATGCTAGCCAAGGGCAATCTGCAGCGGAGCGCATCAGGCAGGTGTTACTCCTGCAGCCACTCATTCCGGATAGGGGCAGCTACCATGGCCTTTAGGGCTGGCTTGCCAGATGAGCGCATCAAACAACTGGAACAGTGGGAGTCCCAGTGTTACAAGAGATACATCCGGTCTTGAGGTCACACAGTAAGGCCCAGGGATTTGGGGAAGTGTGTAGGCGCTGGGAAGTGTTAGGGGTGCGCGAGGGGACATGTTGCGGCACCAGATGCCGGTGGCTTGCAGTGGAGTGTAATGAAGTGCAATTTTAGATGTCATTGTGTGCAGGATTAAATAAAACAAGTTGACAAACCTTTACCTCTTTATTTACCAGGAACGAAGGTCTGGGTGATTAGCCATTCAGGCGTCCTGAGGGTGTCATGGTGGGTGGAAAGCAGGAAATGGAGGCATGGCCTTATTGCCACAGTGATTATATGGCTGGGATTCCCAGACATGCGATGGAATCTTTTGATGAAGAAACTTCAACAGAGACTGGCGGGGGGGGGACTCTCCGCCCAATGTGTTGGTGATTCACCTGGGAGGGAATGATCTGGCTTCTCTGGGTAGAAGGGCACCACTGCAAGAAATGAGGGCCACAATGTGTGAGTTGAGCAACAAATTGGGGACCTGTGAATTATGGTGGTCTGAAATAACCCCCTGGCAGTTGTGGCAGGGGGTGAGTTCAGGGGAAGCCATGGAGACCTCACGCAGAAGGGTTAACGGCGCCATGTGCAAATTCACCGAGCAAAGGGGTTTTGGTTTCTTCCGTCATGGTTTACTGCATGTCAAGTCCACAGGGTGTTTTGATGAAGATGGGATACACCTGTCCGGAGTAGGAATGGACCTGTTCTTGCTTGATCTGGGGGAGGCCTTGGAATCAGCAGGGTGTAGGTAACTAGGCCTATCGTGGTGGGGGGCCCAGGGGTGACGGGGACCCTGGGGTGACGGGCCCTGGGGTGACGGTGGCCACACCCAGTGCTGTCGCGGAGTTACAGGGCGATCCAGAGGCTGTAAGGTACAGAGGTTTTAAGAAGTAACAAATAAGTTGGGCTACAATGGTACAATTGAAAGAAATGTGAGAAAGGGGTGACATGTAGAAATAAATACAGACAATATACTTAATACACTTAGTATAACAAATAAAGTAATAGTTGGGAAGGTGCGATTTTTGGTAAAGTCCATATGATTGACCACATACGCCTCCTGTTCATATGTGAATAGGCTTTTGAACTGAGACGTTGCGTAGACTCTTAGTGTGAGTCGACGTTTCGACCCTATGTAAGGCGCAAAATTTTTAATGAGCGTCACGGCGCGTCTTCTTCGGGACGGAGGGGTATATGTAGCCTGCGGGGTAAAAAGAACTTTTTAAGGGTGTGTGCTATTACGAACAAGTAATTGAATAGGTGTTCAGGAAGGTAATAATGCTTACCCTACGCAAGAGTCATTAATCACTGCGCGTGCGTTATGCTTCTATCTCCCAAAACGGGGTCGATTTATATTTGACCTGTGGGGTAATAATATTAAATATCAAAGGAGTAATAGATATTTACAAGGAAGCGAAAAATGTCCAGAAACGGACAACCTATGGGCTTTAAACGAGCTCAGACAATTAGATCAGGATTTATTCAAGTGCTTATGAGGCTCAGTTTACAAATATAAATTAAGACGAGCCCCAGGAAAAGTCTTAAATGAGAAGGGGAATCGTAAATTGCAGTGCTCCGAACTACGGGCTTTGAACAAGCTCAGACAATTAAATCAGGATGTGTTCAAGTGCTTATGAGGCTCAGTTTACAAATATAAATTAAGATGCGCCCCAGGAAAAGTTTTAAATGAGAAGGGGAATCGTAAATTGCAATGCTCCGAACAAGAGGATAACATAGAGGTACTGGCACGTCTCTAAGCAGTTAATTCTTTCATGCCAGTCGAGTGATTTAGCTCAAGACGAGCCTGTTTAGAAAGAAGGTCAAAAGCCAGGTGTTTGTCTATTTCAGAGCGCAGCCAAAGTAAGGGATTTGAAGACGAGACTATTTGTAAAGGAAGTCAAAGGCCAGCTATTGGACACTTGCCAAGACCTCTACGACTCGTGTCTCTTTTGAGGTACGTTTTAATTAACTATTGACTATGCTTATGCAGGACGTTAGTACGGCAATTCTTTATACAAGCTCTTCTTTAAATGCCTCACTTTTAAATCACCCGACTGGCACGAATGAGCCCTGAAATAGACACACAGCATTTATTTAGCTGGCCTTTGACTTCCTTTACAAATAGGCTCGTCTTTACGATTCCCCTTCTCATTTAAAACTTTTCCTGGGGCGCGTCTTAATTTATATTTGTAAACTGAACCTCATAAGCACTTGAACAAATCCTGATCTAATTGTCTGAGCTCGTTTAAAGCCCATAGGTTGTCCGTTTCTGGACATTGTTCGCTTCCTTGTAAATAGCTATTACTCCTTTGATATTTAATATTATTACCCCACAGGTCAAATATAAATCGACCCCATTTTTGGAGATAGAAGCATAATGCACGCGCAGTGATTAATGACTCTTGCGCAGGGCAAGCATTATTACCTTCCTGAACACCTATTCAATTACTTGTTCGTAATAGCACACACCCTTAAAAAGTTCTTTTTACCCCGCAGGCTACATATACCCCTCCGTCCCAAAGAAGACCCGCCGTGACGCTGATTAAAAATTTTGCGCCTTACATAGGGTCGAAACGTCGACGCACACTAGGAGTCTACGCAACGTCTCAGTTCAAAAGCCTATTCACATATGAACAGGAGGCGTATGTGATCAATCATATGGACTTTACCAAAAATCGCACCTTCCCAACTATTACTTTATTTGTTATACTAAGTGTATTAAGTGTATTGTCTGTATTTATTTCTACATGTCACCCCTTTCTCACATTTCTTTCAATTGTACCATTGTAGCCCAACTTATTTGTTACTTCTTAAAATATTGATTGAAACTTTCGCTTGGGTGTTGTTCTTTTCTCTTCCTGAATCATGGATACATGTTACATGTAATGTATTTATATTGTGAACATCCCAAAGTAATTGTATTCCCCTGACAGAACCATTGTAGCCATATAATACAAATACCCAGGTTCTGAGGGACACAGGGTTACCCCATTACTTTTCATAACTGTAAGGTACAGAGGGGCACCTTCTGCACGAGCACCACAAGAGTGCAAAGGCCAAATATCCCCAGGGAGGTCCCCGCGTTGGACCCTGGAGGAGCGGCAGCGCCCCGTTAGTCCTACGGGCGGTTGTGGATCTGAGCAACGGGGGGTTGCCTGCAACGCTCTGCCCCCTTTTTGGGGGGGTGTGAGTAAGGGGGTGGACTGGTGGTCCACCGGTGGGAGGGGCTATCCCCTCCCCCATATCTAACAAACACCGGTTGGCTAGGGCCACGGTGTAATTTGGCTCATCAGGTGGGCAGGCGGCGAGAGGCTGCCTGACCTGGGATCGCCCGTAAGATAACCCACCATCTTGGCATATTTGTTATGCAAATAAACCTGCAGCAATTTTCTCCACAAAGAATGTGTCTTGTCTGATTATTTCTCCAGGATATTGCTGTGGGAGGGATGGGGAGTGTTGCACATATTGGCACTATGCAGGGCTGCACGGGGCCCACGAAGGGGGCCCTCCTAAGAGGGCAGTCCCCCCTTAGTGCCACAGGATGGCACACGAGTCAGCCGCCCAGTGTTTTGGGACCCTCGAGGGTCCCCATGCCCGCTACACTTCCATGCAGGCGGGGGGAGAGGTACTTATACCTTTACCGCCCACTGGTCGCCCTCTTTGTTCTGCTGCCCTGACGCCATTTCCCTCCCCACCGCATACCCGGCGTACAGGCGGGGGGGGGGGTGTTTATCTAACTTATTATTTTGTGTTGCAGGCGGAGTTACAGGGCGATCCAGAGGCTATAAGGTACAGAGGGGTACCCTCTGCATGAGCATCACAAGAGTGCAAAGACCAAATATCCCCAGGAAGGCCCTCGCATTGGACCCTGGAGGAGCGGCAGCGCCCCGTTAGTCCTACGGGCGGTTGTGGACCTGAGAAACCGGAGGTTGTCTGCAATGCTCCGCCCCCTTTTTGGGGGGCATGAGTAAGGGGATGGACTGGCAGTCCACTGGTGGGAGGGGCTATCCCCTTCCCCAAATCTAACAAACGCCGGTTGGCTAGGGACACTGTGTAATTTGGCTCATCAGGTGGGCAGGTGGCGAGGGGCTGCCTGCCCTGGGATCGCCCGCAAGATAACCCACCATGTTGGCATATTTGTTTTGCATATAAACCTGCAGTAATTTTCTCCACAAAGAATGTGTCTTGTCTGATTATTTCTCCAGGATATTGCTGTGGGAGGTATGGGGAGTATTGTCGATATTGGCACTAAAGCCCTGGCATGAGCAGAGCAGGCCAATGTGCAAGACCGAGGGCAACAAATGTGTCAATGGATTCTAAAAGGTGGAAAGGTAAAATCAAAACGACTTTAGAACTATAAACATTTTTGACCAAAATAAAGTCGTCCTACTTCAGGTAATGATTCACGTGTAAAACATGGGCCACGAATTGACATTAATGCACAAATCATCACCACAGCCAACTTAGGAGATAAACCTTTTTTTCTTCCTACTCTACCTGCTAAACACGCAGGACTCGCGGGGCGGCAGAAACCCACAGAATTTAGCACATGCAGGTGCCGAAGCCAAAAGAGGAACCACAATCGGACCCGAAAAAACGTTTACACTGCAAGATACTTCCGCCTGGAACTTGTTGGGAAAAGCATTGCCAAGCGGTGAGTTAAAGCACACTTTCCACACACGGGCTAAAATGCCACAGGTTGTATACTCATTCGGAAGGCTACTTCGGATACTGGTGTCTGCTACAGTATTCAGGCTCCACATTTCTACGCGGCAGATATTAATATCGTGAGCTCGAACATCCATGTGAAAGCGGAGCAGCCACACGCACACCAGTAGCGCCCCATCTCAAACGCGCTCTCTCTGGCGAAAAACCTACGGCTGCCCAGCCCACTACAGCTGAAATGTGCCCAGGTACACTGGGCCTGCCCTGACCTACGGCGTTCTCTCTGGCGAAAAACCTACGCTGCCCAGCCCACTACAGCTGAAATGTGCCCAGGCACACCGGGGCCTGCCCCGACCTACGGCGCATCAACAGGTCGCTCAAGGGGTAACCTCGCTGCACCAACCCTAGCTGCATCCTTTGAGATTCTCGTGGTCTCTGTGGAGAACGACAGATAGCGCATGGCTGGGAAGATTCTGAGGGGAATGAAAGGAGAGTGTGGAACAACCAACAAGAACAAGCACGCGAGTGGTGCATGCACGTGCACCACAGCGAGACATCTGTTTAGCATTATCACGCACGCGTCTGGGCACGATAATTCAAAACAGATGGTGCCTGTGCGGGTAACTGCAACCAATAGGCCGTGGGCGGAGCAAAGGCGGGACATGCACCCGCCCGTGCCCAATTGCATTCTGTCTTTCTTAGAAAGACGCACGCAAAGCCCAGTAGCCAGTGCGAAAAACAAAAACACATGCACGAGCGTGTGGTGAGCTTGGTGAGCTTTCTGAAGCCCCTTACTAAAAGTCTCTATTAGACATCTGTCGGCGCTATGAGACCTTCGGGTGATATACGCGCCTTACAAAAACCAATACATAGACATAGACATAGACATTATGACTGCATATCTTCTACCCCTAAAGTTTGTCAGAGTGGTTACTCCACCAAAGTCCTGGCCTGCAAAGGTAATATGTGAGTGTTTACATAACAAAATACAAGATTGCAGACGTGAACACAGTGCAATAACAATCCATCTTTAAAGTCTTACTGGCTTTAGCGTATGCGTTTTATTCCAAATAAATCAGGCCTAATACTTTTGTTGTAACTTTTCCTAATTAACGGATCAGACCTGTAGCCTTTGTCTTGTCCCCATAACCAACTCAGACAGAATGTACTGAACACAACACTGCATTGAGTATAAACCTTCCCGAATGGCAACCATTAGGGACACTATCTTGAAATTATACATCTGTTGTAAATTGCCAAAAATAAACTCATTTAACTCCTAAGAGGGACTAGCTAATAAGAACTAACAGTGCAAATCTTCTAGACCTGTGGTTTGTTCAAGTGCGTCTCCAACTCCAAAACTCCTGCCTGATACAGTAATCTGTGAAAATACACATTTCAAAATGCCTGCCTACAGGCTTTAGCACTGTGTAAGAACAATCCCCCTTAAAAGCCTGTTGCCTTTAGCACATGCTTTCAACAACAGGCAAGTCAGGCCTACCCAATTTGTATTAACTTTTCATAATAAACAGATCAAACTTATGGAATCTGACATGATTTTCCCAATGAACTACTAATAAGGCATATATCCTTTGCTATTCACTTGACACCATAATTAATACAGGCCTCTTAAAGTGCGAATAAGATGGCAGCCATCATGCAATCAGTTGTTAAATTACAAATATGTTGACAATTATAGCCAGCAAAATAATATATAACTCCTCTCAAAAGGAACTATAACAAAACAATGACTTCCACAGTGAAAATCTTCTACCCCATGGTTTGTCTGTTAGCATGAGTGACCAACATGAACATTCTTGCTCACTATCATAATCTACGAGATTTCTTGAAACAAAACATTTGCCTGCGATATATTACAATAACAATCTACCATTAAAAGCCTATTGACTTTAACAAATACTTTTCACAATAAATAGCCATGTCTACTCATAACTTTTCATAATACTCATTAGAGAACTTTGGCATCAGATATAATGTTTTAAAGTGAATTAATCGGGCCTCCAGCCCTTTTCATTGGCTTTTCACCATAACCAGCTCAGGCCTACTGTTTTGAGCATAAGCTTTTTCACAAAGCAACCATTAGGCATACAGTCATAAAATTACAAATGCATACAAAATTACACTCGGCAAAGCAAAATTCTATCTCTCTTTTGAGGCTCTAACATGGATTATCATCATGCCAATATTCTAGCTCAAAGGTTGCAAATAACACTAAAACCCTTGCCTACAGCAATCTGCGAGATTTCATGCAACAACATAGCTCAAAACCAACATTCATAAAAGCTTATTGACTTCAACTTACGTTTTTCTCTATAAATACCTCAGACCTATTGCCTTTATCATAACTCTTCATAAGTAATAAACCTGACTTACAGCCTTGATCATTGGGTTGCCACCATAACCAACTGAGCCCTGATATGTTGAGCATAAGCATACTCACAAAGAAAATCGCGTAACACAAGTACTATTTTGCAGGGAAATCACACACCTTCTGTCCAATCAAGTGATGTACTCAAGGTAACCAAGATGTGATGAAGCTTAACCCCTCTCTCACAGGCACTTCTGAAAAGTCTGGTAATTACATACGTTATAGTGACAGCTGTGCTGTAAAGCTAGATCTAAAAAAATCCCTGCTCACTTCAGAGGAAACCAAATGAAACAATCATTGGCTAAACCAATATGTCTGGGTTTAAGACACTAATGCATGCACATTAAAGATGCACGGAGGAGTCAGTAGGTGAAACCAAAAACAGCTAAAGTTGTAAAGTAGTTCCTCATGCAGTTCAATGCAATCACGGATTCGAGATCAAGGGATACACTTAAACAGTCATTAGCGTTAGCTGAGAGATGAATGCTCAACCGGGCTAAGCTAAGAGGTGAGTCACAAAGTTTCAAGCCAAAGGATAAAAGAGGCTATTTGAAGGAAAGCCAGTGGTTGAAAATGGCAGACCCAAAGTCCACTCTATGTATAGTGTGTGCTGTCAAAATCAAGATTAAAAAATGATTGCTTGGATATGCATGGATGAAATAAAGAATTAAATATGTGATGAAAGAGTGTATTTTTTTAATGTAAAATAGTCCTACATGCATTCCAATTGAGGTGGAAGTACCCACCCAAACAACCAAAAGAAAGAAGGGGAGGCCTAAATGGTGCTGCAGGCTTGATCCAAGATGTGATTGACTATGTTTCAAACCAAAGGCTGAAAATTGCTGTGCCAAAGAAGCAAATGCCTCAAGAAGGTTACCCAAAGTCTTTTAGAGAGCGTAAAGAATACAATACATTTGCCATGAACGGCAAAAGCACCATTACAGGATACATCTAAAACAAGAATTGGCAAAGCCAATAGGTTTTGCCTATGCGTGAGCTAATGGCTTTGCCAATGTCTTTTAGCCATATTGTACAGCACACTGTAGTGGAGAAGTGTAGGGTGGAATAGCATGGCGTACAGTGGAGTAGAGTGGCATGGAGTGGCATAGAGTGCTATTGTGTGGAGTGGGGTAGAGTGGCATTGTGTGCAATGCAGTTGCATAGAATGAGTGGCATTGAGTGAAATGGTGTACAGGGGCGTGGCACAGAGTGGAGTGGCGTAGAGTGGCATAAAGTGGAGGGGTGTGGAGTGCAGTGGTGTAGAATGCACTGGTGAAGAGTAGAATGCAGTGGTGCAGAGTAGAGTGGCATAGAGTGTAGCGGCATAGAATGGTGCAGAGTAGATCAGAGTGGCGTAGAGTGCAGTGGTGTAGAGTAAAATGGTGCAGAGTAGAGTGGCATAGTGTGCAGTGGCGTAGAGTAAAATAGTGCAGAGTAGAGTGGTGTAGAGTGCAATGGCATAGGCTGCAGTGGTGCAGAGTGCAGTAGATTGGCATAGAGTGCATTGGCATAGAGTAGAGTGGTGTAGAGTTCACTGGCATAGAATGCAAAGATACAGAGTAGAGTGGTATAGAGTGCAGTGGTGCAGAGTAGAGTGTGTTAGCGTAGAGTGGTGTAGGGTGCAATGAGAAAGAGTGCAGTGGTGCCGCATGAAGTAGAGTGACATACAGTACAGTGGCGTCATGTACAGTAGCACAGAGTGGAGTGACGTTGATTAGAGTGGCACAGAGTACAGTAAAGTAGCGAGTGCAGTGGCGTAGACTGTAGTGGCTTAGAGCACAGTGGCGAAGAGTAGAGTGGTGCATAGTAGAGTGAAGTGGCATAGAGTGCAATGGTGGAAAGTAGAGTGCAGTGGCAAAGAGTGCAGCGTTGTAGAGTGCAGTGGTTTAGAGTAGAGGGGCGTAAAGTGCAATGGTCTAGAGTGCAAATGTGTAGAGTAGCGTGGTGCAGAGTAGAAGTAGAGTGGTGAAGAATGGAGTGATACAGTGTAGACAGCAGTGGCGTAGTGTGGAGTGAAATTGTGTAGCGTGCAGGGGTGCGGAGTAGAATGCAGTGGCACAGAGTGCAGTGGTGTAGAGTGGAGTGGGGTAAAGTTTGAGGCGTGCAGTGGAGAGTACAGTAGGGTGGCATAGAGTGGAGTGGCGTAGAGAGGAGTGGTTCAGAGTGGAGTGGAGTGCTGTGGTGTAGAGTGCAGTGTTACAGAGTAGAGAGTAGAGTGCCGTACAGTGAAGTGGCAGAGAGTAGAGGGGCATAGGCTGCAGTGGCGTAGAGTGGGGCAGAGTGGAGCAGCATAAAGTGGAGTGACGTAGAGTGCCGTGGTGCAGAGTACAGCAGTGTGGCATAGAATGCAATGGTGTAAAGTGGAGTGGAGCAGAGTTGAGTAAAGCAGTGTAGAGTGGAGGTGTGCAGAGTAGAGTGCAGTGGCCAAGAGTGGAGTGGTATAGAGAGCAGCGGTGCAAAGTAGAGAGCAGTGACACAGATTACTGTGGTGCAGATTAGAGTGGCGTAGAGTGTAGTGATGTAGAGGGCAGTGGCATACAGTGAAAAGGTGCTGAGTGCAGTGGCGTGGAGTAGAGTGGTGCAGGGCAGAGTGGTGGAGGGTGCAGTGGTGTAGAGTAGAGTGGTGCAGAATAGAGTGGCATAGATTGGAGTGGTGCCAAGCAGACTGGCTTAAAATGCAGGTATAGATAGTGTGGTGTAGAGTAGAGTAGCATATAGTGCAGTGGTGTAGAGAAGAGTAGGGTGGGGTAGAGTGCAGTGGCATAGACTGCAATGGCGTAGAGTGGAGTGGCATAGAGTGGAGTGGTGCAGAATAGAGTACATTTGTGTTCAGTGGAGTAGAGTTCAGTGCTCTAGCAGAATGCAGTCAAAGGCCTATGTCAGAGACTCAGTTCAAGTCCTAAGGAGTCCTTAATCTCTGCAGAGAAGCCACTCTTATGGGTCTGGTAAATGTTTCACATAGGCCCTGCACTGGTGACCACTGTATTGTGAGCAAATTATAAGATCGCAGCAGAAACAATGTTTTACTCTGTAAATGATATTTAGGGGACAAGAAATAATAGTGCAGCTTTTCTTATTGGGAAGGCACGCAGAATCAAAGTCACACTTTACAGAAGAAGGATATGCGTATTCTGTGCCACAATGACAGCTCTATTCGCTGTCATGGAGCTGATTTGCTTACAATATTGGGCAGGAGAGTGGGAGGGATAAGAAGTAACATGGGAGGGAATAGAAGCTACATGGACGGGGATATGGGAGACATGCTGAAAACACATGCACTCGTATGGAGTGCTTGAACCCAAAATAAAGTAGCTCCAAAAACGGAAGTAGTGGAAGGACACAAGTACTTGGTCCATGCTCCGGGGGAGGGCCAAATGCAAGAAGAGGACATGATACAGGCATCAGCTAGCAGTCCCTTGAACTCACATCTATTAAAAACAATGTAAATTTATGAAGATAATCACTGTACTCAAAATTAAGTTAATCAACCATGTACATTTATTTTATAAAAACATATTTTTGATCACATTTAAAAACATTCCTATATATTCATTGCTTTTCCAATATACATCCTAAATCTAATCACATACAATATTTCATGACTGACCTGTATATACAAAAAATTTTCAAACTGAATAGCGCATTTATCTTACACATAACGTATCAACATAAAATGAAGTGGAAAGATTAGTACAAGTTAGAAAAGAAAGCAAGCAATAGAAGTGGCAGGGACTATGGTCTAGAACTTGGGGAATTCCAGGTGTCAAGATGCAATAACATCAACATAAGGGCTAAGGCATAGTCCGGCAATAACGCTGTCATAATAGACAAAAGGGACAATCCATCTTAACCTATTAATCAAACAAAAAAATTTCTTCTTTCCAGAGTTGAACATAAATCCAACACTGAATGAGAGAAAAAAACATTGATCATGGGTCTTGATAAAGATAGTGGCAGAAAGTAAGCCCATCGAAACGCGTCGACGCATAGAACAAATACAATCCAAAGAAACGGATATCCACTTGATAGGATAAATGGGTCAAGATCTTACAAGTGTTTAATCCTCTCAATTGTCCTAAATTGGATGTATACTGTATGACAAAGTAGAGTGTCTTTTTTATGTTGTATTCTCTCTGTGATGTGGGTGTGAAATAGGGGCGTGTATAGGTTTTATTCATTTGTTATGTGTAAGATAAATGCGCTATTCAGTTTGAAAATTTTTTGTATATACAGGTCAGTCATGAAATATTGTATGTGATTAGATTTAGGATGTATATTGGAAAAGCAATGAATATATAGGAATGTTTTTAAATGTGATCAAAAATATGTTTTTATAAAATAAATGTACATGGTTGATTAACTTAATTTTGAGTACAGTGATTATCTTCATAAATTTACATTGTTTTTAATAGATGTGAGTTCAAGGGACTGCTAGCTGCTACTTGGAAAAGTACCCTATTCCCTTGAATTTGACAAGGGGTCTCTCTCTATTTTTAAACACATGATACAGGCATGCCAAGACAAGTGTGATCAAAGGGTAATGAGAGCTAACAAATGGTAAGCTATGTGCGGGATGTAAGCCCACTGTATGTAAACGACATGTCTCGCAAAGACTTGCATGTGCTGTCTAGGTGAAACCTAAAAAGGACTATTAAAAAGTGTTTGTGTTGAGTGTGCAGAAGAAAGTGACTCTGGAAGGGCTTGGTGCTGATTATCTGTTTTACAATCTATGTTTGCATTTAAAATATTTACAATGTGTTTGTTTGGTCCATCAGAGATAACATATTGTCACCATGCAATGTGTGACACCTTTAACCACGTCTGTCTATTTTAAATGCTGGGATTTATAAGCCCGTACTTAAAATCACAAGAGTTAACTAAAAACACCAGAATGCCACCTGCTGTTGGCTGAAAGGCCAAGACTGGTTGGTGGTGTCGCTTGATATGTGACCATCCACATGACAGCAATGGATGCCTTTACATTACCCTGCAAGGGCAGCTGGCAGCCCTACAAGTGGCGTATGTGTTTTTTCCACAAAATGTAGAGCTCTTGCACATGTTTTTTTAAACTAAGACATGCCACAGTGTTACAATATTTTGAAGAGTGTTGGTGAACTAGCTTCCAAGATTCTTTTGAAAAGAGATCCTTTTGGATGGCCATCCTTTAGGTTTCCAACAAAATGCATGTAACAGAAAATACTCTGGTGGCAGTCCGGGAGAGCCTTCTAGCCTCAGTGAACCAGTGGACACGCAGATTCTTTCTGAGCATGCTGGTCTTGTCGTCAACCTTTGTTTCCTTGGACCATGCTCACTTTTGGACTCACTTGCCTACAGCGCTCATGTCTTGGGGCGTGCTTTTGCTCTTTCGAAGAGCATTAGGTCCACTGGGTGTAACTGTGGACTTTTGTGTCACCTCTGCTCTGGGAGAGCATGAAAGCATTTCAGAACAAGGTTGGAGCATGAATTTAGTTGAGACCACACTTGGTGGAGACATTCCAGCCTTTAATTTTGACTTTCCATTAGATACTAACCTGTGACTGACTCAGTAGATCGGGACCTTCTACAAATACTGCAAGGCAACTACTTTAAGGCAGTGCGGTCTCCAGAAGTTGCAGCAGGCAAAGAACATCTGCACACGCGCTCTGGTTGTGCAGCAAAGTGGGATGTACTGGAAGGAAATGATTGGAGAGGTGATAGTTAACCTTTTGTATTTTACTTAAGGTGCCCCATGATTCCAACTACTATATCATGATTAATCTTTATAGACTGTGTGTGGGTATAAAAATAAAAACTTTTATCCTAAAAGTACCGTTACGGAAAGGTTATTCCCAAAGAAAAGAAAATATGCCCTTAAATCGTAGGTCAAAGACTGGATGGAATAGAATAGAAATAATGTGAATCCACATTAAGAAAGAAATCTTGTATGTATCCTGAGATTAGGCAGGCTACGCCCACATTAAGAAAGAAATCTTGTATGTATCCTGAGATTAGGCAGGCTACGCCCACATTAAGAAAGAAATCTTGTATGTATCCTGAGATTAGGCAGGCCACACCCACATTAAGAAAGAAATCTTGTATGTATCCTGAGATTAGGCAGGCCACACCCACATTAAGAAAGAAATCTTGTATGCATCCTGAGATTAGGCAGGCTACGCCCACATTAAGAAAGAAATCTTGTATGTATCCTGAGATTAGGCAGGCTACGCCCACATTAAGTAAGAATTCTTGTATGTATCCTGAGATTAGGCAGGCTACGCCCACATTAAGTAAGAAATCTTGTATGTATCCTGAGATTAGGCAGGCTACGCCCACATTAAGAAAGAAATCTTTTATGTATCCTGAGATTAGGCAGGCTACGCCCACATTAAGAAAGAAATCTTGTATGTATCCTGAGATTAGGCAGGCTACGCGTCTCATTGTATACCCACTTGCGGTCTCTTTATGAGCTGCCCTAGTCTTGTTCAATCCAGTGATTCAATATATAGAATTGGTGGGACTGGCAGAGTGTTGAAGGTAAAAGGTAGGGGCATGTGGTGGTAGTATCTGGGCCTGGAGGTGCTGTTATATCAAGGAGCTTTCTTGGGAAAGCATTATTTTCCTTGCTCATTGACACTTTGTCACTCATACATGAATTAACATGTATGTTTCATGTAACGTTTGTGAGAGTTTCCCATGTAGCGATATGTATTTGCTAGGTTACTTTCCTAATAAATGTAATATATACATTTGGCACAATTTTTTCAAAGTTTTCCAGGGGCGGAGAGAAACATCGTCTAACTGACATAGAAGGTGTTGGGGTTATTCACTTTGACTCCTCGCTTGTTCACTGTATTCATAATCCATCTGTTGGAAATTCATCGGCCACCAATGTGACGTACGCTAGATGTTCGGCTTAAGAAATGAAACGTTGCACCACTGCTAAGAACACCACTTCATTGGGTACTGGTCGACAGTGTTTGTAATGTCGCTCTTTTGGATTCACAAGCACATCCACAGACTCGCAACAGTAAACGCACAAAATTAAAAAAAGTTTCAGCAATGTGCCAAAGCAATGTGTTTACTTAGTAATGGAGTGCCCAAAGCGGTGGCATGCCCTTCAAGCTGAAATCCATATATCCTCATTCAACCTAGCTCTCTCTGACATGGCAAGAGTGTTACTAAGCTGAGCCTCCCTTCTACTATTTCTTTAGTTTTTTTAAATTTTTCAAAGTACAACATGGCAGCATATCCCACATGTCAACAAATACAATAACATTAGGATGTGGGTAGGGCAGCAAGTCCCAATAATTGAGAAATTTTAACATGCATCATCTTATTCGGAGGTAAGTGAAACGAAACTTCACATCCCACCCTCCACGCTTTTATGATAGGACTTGGTGGAGAGGCGCCCTTCTACTATTTAATGACTAGCTATAGTGGTATATATGTTATAGGTTTACGGGCGCCACACAGGAAATTAACACAAGTTCAAAAATAGAAGTGATAATATCTGGTTAACGGTGCTAACAGGGTGAGGAGAAACCACCAAACTCCTCAAAACTTTGTGACCTAGGCCAACAAATAGAATTTTTAAAAAATTAACAAATCCCCAGTAAACGTCAAAACAGTAAATTTTATAGATCGGAAATAAAACGAAAGAGTAAGCACAAAATATCTTAGACATTTGTACGTTTTCTTGTTTTTTTAATCCAGTGTATCTTCAGGCTGAAAGAATCTCATTAGGACATAAGCAGCCGACACGTGTTTCGTCGCAAAAGGGACAATATCCAGCGACTTTTTCAAGGCTCCGTCCTTTTTGAAAGAAGATTATGATTCGTGGTTGTAATTCCGTCTCACGAGGGATAAAAAATCTGCTCAATTTAAATCCAATAATGTTCTTACGGTCCGGAAAGCATGAATATCGCAGTTAAAGCATCTTATATATGATGCGAGGAAGGCGTGTGATCGCAACCAGTCTGTGCGTGAAACCGAGTACGGTCTACTATTTCTATGGTTGCTCAGCATATTGACAGATTTGCAACTATTAGCTGAATGCTCGGAATTTGAACGTCATAAATTTCATCATAAAAGCATCATTTACCCAGTTTATATGTCAAAATCTGTATACCGTCAACATTAGTCCTACAACAGCTTCCGAGCAATCAGAAAATACACTCTGCAACACACCAGACATAAATTATGGCACGGCAAATTTTGAGGTAGGCAGCAGCTATCTGACATTGGTCAGGGTATATTGCTGATGTTTGTTTGATAGTGTTAGATGACAAATTCCTCTATGGATTGGTGAATTTATGAGTGCAGGTAGCCTGCATAAAAAATAAAAAAATTGGGGAGGGCGGTTTTGACAAACCCCACACCCACTCCCAGAGGTGCAACATCCAAATCTCTCAACATTTTGAGACGGAGTGATTTTTGAGGGTGACCCACTAAAATTAGTGACTATGAAAACATTTTTGTGAAGGTACGGTGATTTTCGGAATTGGTGATCACACATGGTCTGTGGGAGACAGTTCACTCCTTTTAAGGGTCAAGATGAATCAAATAAAGTCAAGTTACAACGCCACTTGAGCATGAGTTGAATGTCTTCATCCTCTCCCAGTCAGTCCCTCCTTCCACCAGTATCTCATTCTTTGTGTTAAGGTTCTTTTTCATGGTGTGCAATGCCTGCCACTGGCATTTTAACACCTCATAAAGTTCTTGAAACATTTTTGTCTACCGGACATTGACTGCTCAAGGAATCAGTCACTTACAACAAATGCCACTGACCGTCCACCTGGCCCTTCCAGCTTTGCATGTGACACTTCTTGAAAGAAGCCCAACAGGTTTTGCCTGCTCCAAAGCGGTTTGTTTTTTCAAGAACGAGCAATACAGCTCAAGACCTGCTTCCAATTAGAAATGTTTGAGTAAGTTGCAGACACTTTAATACATTAAAATAATTTTGGGCCACAGGTCGGAGCATGGTTACCCCTATATATCAACCATTTCCATACTACCCCAGCACACGTAGGCTGCTCTGAACGCTGCTTTTTAAGCACTAGACATCCTCATAGGTTCCCGAACGCTATACTGTATTCTTGACATAAACCTTTGTAACTTTTTTCTACAGATTATACCCCGACTAAAAGTGCCCCCTACATGCCCCTTCTTGAAACCATATGAGACCCAACAGCTACATTAATGACACATGGTAACAGAAAGTGTGCTACTAGACTGCATTTCCACTCTTTCCCATAAAAGCTGGACTCCACGTGTGTAAACGGGCATGCCAAGGGTGAAATAGCAAGAGAGAGTTGTAACTATGGCAAGTTCATTTTGGGCACTTGCTTTTCACATACATTTGGCCAGCTGTACGACGTCTGATTTTGGCCCAGAGCACCCAGGGAGATCTATCGCCTAAACAACACAGATCCAGGAAGTGCGAGGAGCTGTAATCTGGCTGCCTCGCACAAGCTATTTTTTTTACCCATAATGCCCTGCACGCATTAAAATATTGCTTCAAAAAGGTGGGCAAGTCAAGTGCATTTTGAATGCAAGGTTTGCATAGAAACCTGGCACATGGGATGTTTGGAGTTTTTCGACCAGAGTCTGGGACTGATGGAAACATGCAAAACCAATTATTTCTGAAATGCAAAGATATGGGAGGTGGGTCCAAGGAGGCATGACTCACACGGATCATACAAGTCTCATTAGAATGTACATAAGTATGCAATGCTTACATGTATTTGTATGTATAGCAGTACAATGCCACAAGAAATAAACAAGTAACCACAGACGTTATGCTATCCCACATCCCATACCGCCTCACAATCTTACAGCACCCCAGATGTATGGGCACACAGGGCATAGGCTGCGGCGTCAGCAGGAACTACAACTTGGCCAGTAATAATATCACATGAAGATACTACAACATGGCTGCTCATTGGGGGAGGGTGCACTGGAACCAGTGAGACCTGGCAACACCAATTTCCTTCCACGATGGGGCGAGATGTGTTCGTTCTGCAAGTTTTTCTTAGTCACGAGCACTGGAAAGGATACAAATACAAGCACACACACAATGACTACCACAGCCTCCGGAGCTCACAAAGATCACAACGCAAGGTACTTTTTGAAGGGTCGATGTGGCTGCTTCTGGGAACTGGGCTCTCCCTTGCAACCGGCAGGGCAGTGTGGTTGTCTCGGGTGTCACGCATTTCTGAAAAACAAGGTACCTCGGTGCGTTGAAGGAGGCCACCATCTTCCCACACAGCGCCTTTTTCACTCAAAGCACTTGAAATCCAAGGTCAGATGTGCCCTACATTCAGCACTTCATGGTTCAAGACCGCCATGCGAGACATGGTTGATTTTTCAAATGTATTTCTTCTTTTTCCTACATTCGTGGCACGTGAAAGCTGAACTTGCTCTTAAGACCATGGTGCGCGTTGTATTTGCAGAAACTGCACTCACACTTGTTCGATTTCTTTATCTGGGGACAAAACTAGTAAGAGGTCATCCTATGTGACCTTTGGGGTAACAGACACCCTGCCAAGCACTCTTCAGAGTGGAAACTTGAGGCGACCACCGCCGAGTGCTGCACAGCTCATCTCTGCAGAGATCTATAAACTTTCACAAACACAAAGAAGGTGCTTCATTCAGGCGATTCTAACAAAGCAGACCCCAGGCCCTGATTACCAGCTACTCTGTATATTCCGACCTGTGGGGAAACCTCCGAACAGCACGCTGTCGCGATATGTTTTGCATTCTGGTCATCGCTAACTCGTAGTGAGGGCCTTTGGTCTCTCCCTGGCCCTCATTTCCAAGATCGACCAGCTCTCGATGATGGGTGTGTGTCAAAATATCGTTCTGCCACAACCAGAATATCAGGCAGGCAGAGGGAGGGAGGGAGGGAGAGAGAATACACACACACACTCTTACCTCTACCGCCGAGGTACCTATAAGTGGAGTGCAGAACACTGAGGGGCATATGTACAAGCCCCTATCGCCACCACAACATCACTTATAGTGACGTTGTGGTGGCGATGGGGGCTGCGCCTTATGTACAAGGCATCGTTAAGCCACGTCAAGCCACTTAACGTATCTTAACGCTGCCTTGTACATAAGGCCCCCTTTCACGCTAGGGGGTGTGCAGTGAATGTTGCGGTGGGTGGGCGTTCCACCGCAACACCCATTCATTTTGATGTTGCCCCCTATGTACAAGGGTTGTGTACATAGGAGGCAGCGCCAAAATTAAAAGCTGCGCCAAAATTAAGACCAGGTAAAAACTGGTCTTCAGATGGCGAAATGAGGAGAAATGCATTATTTCTCCTCGTTTTTGCTTTTTCCATGTGTGCTGCCTTGTGCCATAGGATTGTTTATGTGCAGGAAGGGGCACCTTCCTACACATAAACAATCCTCTCCTGCACGCAGACACCCTTGCACTCTGGAGCAAGGGTGCCTGCGTTGGTGGTAAGTTGCTAAACTTAGGGCCATCGCAGGGGGGATCGCAAGGCTGCGCCACACTTGTAAATATGGTGCAGCCTTGCGTTTCAGAAGTGGCGGAGAGAGGCGTTCAGCCAGGAAGGCTAACGACTCTCTCCGCCACTTCCCTGTACATATGGCCCTGAATCTGTAGTTAGCTATATACATTTGTCTTCACAGTATTCTGGAGGGCAGTGTTTTGGCAAGGATAATGTAGCAGGATGGTATTAAAAACAGGATATTCTCACGGAATACTGTCACTGGTACCCAAGAGACGCTGGGGACCTCCATGCCACAGCGATCACATAACCCAGTGTTTAATCTGTTAAAACTTTAGTGCCAGGGCCCAAAGCTTTCGTCAGACATCCGCCACCAGAGCTACGGATTGGCAGGAGGTCAAGTGCTAAGAGTGCCTAGGCTCGAGCCGGGGCCCGGCTCTTGATTCCACCGCCGTTCACTCTGTGTGTTTTATCTCAATCGAGCCGGTTTATTTCCAGCCTTTCGTAGTCTCCGTTTCCCTACCTTTCTCCTCCTCCTCGCTCCCTTTCCTTCCTTTCTGTCTCTCTTGCTTTGGTGCAAAGGCCGATGATGAAATGGGTCTTATCCCCAAATAAGAGGCCCGGTGCCAAGCACCGGCACCAATTAAGCTCTTCCAGAACACCTGCACCAGGGTGCATTCATAGGTGGTGAATTGTTTTTATTACGTTTGAGAACAGTTTGTAGAATCTTATAATCAATTCACTGAAACATCACACACATAGATATAAAGTCACGACAATAAAAATACCTGATACTGTAAAATAAAATAATTCCAGCCATCAAATTACAGATAATACACACAGTCTCAGAACTCAGTGCTTTCTCTGACGAGCCCCCGCGGTGGCAGCGCCACCCGCCGGCTCTGAGTCTACCTCACTCGAGGGCTGTCAGGGAGTAAGTGCCGCCTACTGAGCGGAGGCGCTATATCACCTGTCCGAAAGGGGAAATACGTACCACTGCATGTACATCGTACTCAATGGGAATAGGAGCAAAGATTTCGAGCAGCGCTTAAACCCTGATCCCTCGATAATAGATGATAAAATGCTGAGCCCGGCCCTTCAGCATTTCAACCTGTAGCTTCGGGCTACAGTACCCCACAGCAAGCTAACAGCAACCCACTGAACAATTTACCAATTTAAGAAATGTCATGACACAGCCTGCGAACCGACCCCAAAAAAGTCTCAAATGTGCAGACTGGGAACTGAGGCAGAAATATGAAAACATCCCATTGCAGGCTGGGCGACCCTCACCTGCCTCCAGAAAAAAAGACATTCAGCCTTACCTGCCCTATAAACACTCGGGTAAGGATGACTACCTCCCGGTGGGGCGCTCACTATGGTGGTATGCCTTTCAGTGTCCCGGGATAGCTCTCAGTCCTCGGGTATAGCTCTCAGTCCTCGGGTATGGCTCTCAGTCCTCGGGTATAGCTCTCAGTCCTCGGGTATGGCTCTCAGTCCTCGGGTATAGCTCTCAGTCCTTCCTGGTCATTCATGTTTGCTCGGAGCACTCCCCAGTGCTTCTCACTCTCTCGCTGTCTTTCTCTTTTCTCACTCAGTTTACACCCAGCGCTGGATTTTCCTCTTACAGTTTCGTTTCTCTTTACCCACGTGACTCTGTGCTCCACCCCCGACTCCCCCCTCCTAGAGTCCCTGTGCGACGTCACACACCGAGAGACACAGAAAGCCAGTCCCAACATTCAAGACGGTGCCTCGTGCAGATGACAGGCAGGGCCCCACGAAGAGCATACGAACCGGAGGCAGTCATAAAGAAAATACAAATGCTTATCGCTGCCAAGGTTTCAGAATACTTATGTGTGACATTTCCGTAATTGTATTGTCAGGAGTGACAATTAACGACTATGAGTGACACTTTCTCACAAGCAAAAAATCAAATACATATATATCATGTGATCAAGGCCCAAGGAGGGCTGAAACGCGTCATGGCTGTAGAGGTCCTGGAGCAATAAATTACAATTTATTTGCACAACGCTGTGGTCCGTGCCCATTTTTCCAGAAAGGAGCAAGTGAAACGAGAATATATACATATATATCGATATTTGGGAATTCTGCCATCTGATTGGCTGCTTATTGGTTAGGAGCGCTGCGAGCGGTTGCAACTAGGAAGTGTTGGCCGCCATTTTGCGATTCCGTCGAAGCGAGTAAGGGGATAAAAGGGCGAAAAAAATAGAAAGAGGACAGTAGGAGCACTGTAACCTTTGTGGGGGTGTTTAGGGTGTGCTATAGAGGGGGTGCGAAGCGAACTACTCATAGCTACCGGTCTGAAAGTGCTGGGTACGGAAATTAAGTGAGGTATTGAGTAGAGTCTGATGCTCCTAAGGTGAGCTGGTGCGGGATTCGAGGATGAAAGCGTGAGCCTAATCTGTGTGTCTTATGGTGTGAAGTCATGTGCCCTGGCTGTTGTGCCACACCTGTCTAAGTAGTGTCAGTAATATTTTATACGTAGTAGTAGGAAGTTTTGTTTGGAACACAGTAATTTGTATATGGTGCTTAGGTGGTGTTATATATGGAGTGCAAAGGTAAGTCAATACGGTATTTGTAAAGTGCAAACTACACAGAAAACGATAATTGATTGGCAGATAAGAAGCATTGGGTACTAAAAACTAGTGTGCATATTAGTTGCGTGAAAAAGCATGTTTGTCACTGGTTAATAAAGAGCAGTCTAAACGTGGAGTACATATGATAGGATGAAATGTGCAAAGCTCAACCAGACGTGCTACTTGCATTTGGGAGGTACATTTGTAATTCAAAACAATGGAGAACTTTTAACCCGCAGGTGGTGTTAAATGTTGGAGAATATGCTGAAAAAGAAAAGGTTACGTTTAAAAAATCATGAACTTTTAACCTGCAGGTGTCGTAGAATGTTCCAGAAAGTGTGGTGATAAAATAGGTTGAACTTCTGACCTGTGTGTGGCGCGGAATATTAAGTAGCTTTTCAGATGCAAAATTCAAAAATAACCAATGGAGATAAGTTTTGGAATGTCGATGAAAGAATAAAGTATTCTGATTTGTTGTTTACATGTATTTATATGTGGAGCGACAGAGAAATTGTGCCCTTACTGGTTTCATTCTTGATGAAAGCGGTGCATTACATGTACTGTGTGAGAAAGAAAGAATTGCATGCGTGTGTGACATTTGAAATCTGCATACCAACTACAAAGGTGAGGTAGAAATGAACAAGGTGTGTTATGTGTTCTGTAGTAGTGATTATGTATTTGAGGTGATATTTTTAAGTTTGAAAGTATTTTTTATTTCAAAATAATATCCTGTTAGTAAAGTGTGGTGTTTCATATTGGTTATAAAATATGCATAAAGTTTGACCTGTTGTTATATAAGTACTTTATATATGTTTAGGAATTTTTCACAAAGAAGAAATGTAGTTTGTCATCTTCAAAGGACTGTATGGTTTTGAAAATGAGGTACAGCATTAATTTGGGTTTGCCAATGTATTCAGGGGAGATAAACAAAAAGTCCCACGTTTGCAAATTATACTTTTTGTGGAAGAAGGGGGGGTAGGAGATGTATGTGTTATTAAGTTGAACGCAATAAAACCAAACCCAGAAATGTTATGTGGACAGGTTGTGGTCTCATTTTTGTTTACCACAGAAAGCTGCTCCTAGTGAAAAATGACCCTAATACAGTTACAAATGCATTGTGAGTGAGGGCATCTCACAAAAAGTGACGGACTGGTCTCACACACCACCTGGTGTCATGCTTCATCATCGGCCAGTCCTCGCCCTCTAAAACCTTCGTTTGATAGAGGGCGGGCATACACCTGACGACAGGAATGCACTTCTAAGCTAAAGAGTGGGGGCCCATGTGGTCTCATTTTTGACAGTGAGAGGTAGATTTGAATATAAGTCTAGGTAGGTTGTTGTACTGTGAGGCCATCTACAGTGTTTGGAGATTACATGGAGAGGAGATGGAGATAGTAAAAGTGATACGTTCCTTTTATATGTTCACATAGTTTGAATCTTTTGAATATAGGTTGAGATATAATATGAACATGGTTTCTGGTTTGCATTTGGGTATAGTTAATAGTTTTAGTAGTTTGTGACTAGTGAATATAAAAAAAGGTAGATACACTAAAATATATGGTAGTAAACTTATTAATTATTGTCTGTTCTTATGAAATAGAAGTGGTTGGGGAGTGTTTCTTTAGAAGAGATGTTTTATAAATGTGTGAGAGATAAAAAAGAAATGAAAATGTTCGGTATATTTTCTGTATGACTTTCTTGACATTAGTAAAGTACATGTCATTACAAGTGATAGTAATTGTCAGGCTGTGTTCCTGTTCTGAATATACGTAGGTGTTTAAGTGGTCCGTGTTTTACCGGTGCTCAGTTTCACTATCTCTTTTGAGACACTCGTCAATTTTTTCATTCAATTTAATGTCCTTAATATACGTACAGTAAAGGGACGGTATATCAAAAGTTTGGGAATTACAACTTTGTTTACTCTCCCCACCCTCTGCTATACACTGTACAGAGTGTTTAAACCACTTTATTAACATACAGATGTATAGCTAGTAAAGGTGGTGTAGTGCCACTGAGCCCATTTATAAACCGTGCTATGGGATGGTTTATGTTTTACCCGCCAATTTGCATGTTTGAATACTTTGGGATGATAAGCGTTACAGAAGACACCTTTAAAAATTAAGCCCGAGTATGGGTATAGTGCCGCTACTAGGAATGGTGGCGGTTTCTCTTTGATTTTGTACGGTTAAGCAATGGCGGGGGTGGGGGAGGTGGGTATGTTGGTGATTAAAACACCGACTTTAGTAACGTGCAGATGTCTAGCTACTAAAGGTGATGTAGTACCACTGGGATCATTATAAAGCGCCCTATGGCATGGTATATGTTTTACCCGCAAATTTGCATGTTTTAATACATTTTGCTGATGAGTGTTTCGGGAGATATCTGTTGAAATTAAGCCTCTGTATGGCTATAGTGGCTCTTCCAGGTTTGCTGGGGCTCTTTGTTTTATTGCGTAAAGTTAAGCAAGGGTGGGTGTGGAGGTGGTGTAGTGGTACTGGGACTATTTATAAAACCGCCTTATGGTATGGTGTATGTTTTACTTGGAAAATTGCAGTTTTCAATACCTTTTGCTGATGAGCGTTCCGGCAGAAACCTGTTGAAATTAAGGCTATGTGTGGCTATAGTGGCATCTGTCCCTGCAGTTATTCTAAGTATCTATCAGCCCACTCGCCTAGGGTAAGCACTGTGCCATCCATCCAGTTATATGCCCATATATTCATACATACATCTGTCCCAGAACCAATCCTACGCATCTATCAGCCAACCTGTGTATCCTAAGTACTGGTCTATGCATCCATTTATCCTTCCATTCATCCATATATCCATCCATCCATCTAGCTATCCATTCATCCATCTGGCCATCCATCCAGTCGCCCTTTATTCAACTATCCGTCCTTATTTTCGTGCACTCTTCGCCGCCGATCCTAAATACTGCGTATTATACTCATCCACACAGCCTCTTAAGGGGCCGAAAAGGCTGGCAATAATCATTGAGAGGCAGATGAAGTTTCTGATAAAGAACAAGAAAGCTTTGAGTTGCTCTTTGTGGACGAGAGTTCACCACCCTTCTCTGGTGGTGTTTTAAACAAAGGATGTAGGGAAAGAAATGTAAAGCAGCTTTTCAGTGTAAGACGTTAATTTAGAAAGATAACGGGGCCTATTATCAAGAACGGCATTAAAATTATTACCGCTTTAGCGGCAGGAAACTGAGTTTGACAATTACAGAGGTTGAAGGAGATGGAAAAGTGATTAGCACTGATTGAAGAAGAAATTGGAAGGTTTAATGTAGTGTGCTCTGAAATACCAAACTATGCTTGTGTTTGTTGTCGACGTACTCATTATAAAAGTCAAACTAGGAATGTTGATTTGCATTTGAAAATTGAAAAGGAGAACAATAGTAAGTGGGAAGAATTTGTAACTTACTTGTTGGTGGAAGGTCGATTTGAGATAGGTAGTGATCGACGTATATGTAAATATTGTTATAACAAATTATTATTATTATTATTTGATGATTTATACAGCGCATAGCTGTCCCAGTGACGGGGCGTCCCAGCGCTACCCAAAAGTACAAGTGCAAAGACTACTCCAAACTAACACAAACCAGAATTACTCCGGGAAAAAACAGGTCTTCAAGGCCTTGCAAAATATCAAATGATTCTGCAAACCTCTGATAGAAGTCGGGAGAGAATTCCACAGATGGTCTGCCTGGACTTTAAAAGAACGTCCACCATCTCTGACTCTTTGAAAACGAGGAGTGCAGACGAGGCCCGAGTTAGCGGAGTGAAGGGGGTGATTCAGGATATACTGACCTAGCATATCACCTAAAATTAGGGGGCCTTGTTGCGTAAAAATTTTATGAGCTAGACACAAAGGCTTAAACTGAATTCTTTTGGCTATAGGCAACCAGTGCAGCTTGGGTAAAAGATTGGAAACCGAACAAGACTTAGGAAGTGCCAGCAACACCCGAGCAGCCGCATTCTGAATATGTTGGAGGCGGAGAATACACGATTTATTGGCCCCCAAATAAAGGGAATTGCCGTAATCCAACCTGGACAGTATTGTGGCCTGGAGAATGGTTTGGCGGATATCTGGTTCAAAATATCCACGCAGAGGCTTCAACCCCCTCAGTAGTCCAAAACAAACCCCTGCAAGGACTTTGGGCTGTGTATCAAAAGAAAGATCCCTATCTATCCAGAAGCCTAGATTCTTGACCGCCTCTTTAAGCAGTGGCGCTGGCTTAAGTTGATCCGGCCACCACTGTTCAGACCATAAAGCACTGTCTTTCCCTAGCACAAGAATTTCCGATTTGGAAGCATTAAGCTGCAAGCAATTGGATGTCATCCAGTCTGAGATTGCTAATAGATCCTCTTTAAATTTGAGGAGGTTGTTTCTACAATTCTTTGAAAAAGCAATGACTAACTGGGTGTCATCGGCATAAGATACCAGCGACAACCCTCTACTTTAAGCAACCACTGCTAGGGGTTGAACATAGATGTTGAACAGTGCTGGGCTCAATATTGAGCCCTGAGGAACCCCGTACTTAATAGCATGCACCTGCGAATGGAACGGAGGAACAACAACTTGAAAGGTCCTATTTTCCAAGAAAGAGCGGAGCCAAGAGAGCGCCAAACCCCTGACCCCAATATCGTGGAGCCTACCCAAAAGGATATCATGCGAATCAGTGTCAAAAGCGGCACTTAAATCTAATAGAATCAAGGCCACAAATTAGAAGAGAACAAAATGCCTGCTAGAGCAGTACTTAATAACTTAGAATTAGTAGCTATTCCGGAGGAACTGGCAGAATTGAATACATATGAGTCGGTTCTAATTCAATCTGTTCATCCTTTTCAAACTATAATTCGGATGGAGGCTAAAACAGGTAAACTGCCACCAACAGACTTGCAAAGAAGGCTGAAAGGAAGAGTGGTGTACTTACCTTTGGATTTTAAGAAAAATATTGAAACTATAGCTGGTGAGAAAGAGGAAAATGAGGCAGTTGTCATTCTAGTAAATGGTGTACCAACACAGAGTCGGAAAATATGGCAAGAATTTGTGGATGGTAATAAAGTTGAAAAGGCTACCTTATATCTTATAGAGAACAATATTTATTACAAAACTGTAAATGTGGATGAACAGGGAATACATTTAGAAGATGAATGTGAAATTTCAAGTGGTCATATAGAGAAAGTGGACAAGTCAAGGACTGAAGAGATTTATGAACATTATACAATATGTCCTTTGCATTCAAAAGAAGTAATAGGAAGCAGCATTGAGTTATTTCAAATGAAAAAAGCACAGGGAACTCCAATGAGTGTATGGGAGAAGAGCCTGGAAGCTCGTTGTTTTCCACACCTGTTTCCTACTGGAGAAGGTGGACGATATGATGACCGACCTGTTTGTATTCCAGCTTCAGAATATCGGTCAACAAGATTATATTCTGAAGACCCTAGATTTCGACAATGCATTCCATACAAATTTCACCTTTTGTTTGAAAGTGATTTATCTTCTCTGTCGTATGCAGTGTACCACATACTTAAAACTGGAGTTCATCAATCACTTCTTTCTGCAAAAGAATTTGTGGAGAAAGTTGAAAAAAACAGATGAAAATTTAGAAGCACAGTTAATCACTTTGATGGCATGTCAACGTGGAACAAATGAGTATTGGTATCGTCGTCATGGAGAACTCAAGTGTATGTTACGGAACTTAAGTACACCAACATGGTTTGTCACACTTAGCTGTGCAGAGTATGCATGGGAAGATTTGCTTGAGTTTCTAAGAGAAGTTAATTCCAATATTAAAAATGTTGAAATAAAGACTCCTGGTGAACTGTGTTCATTGGATCCTGTAAATGTGTGCAGATATTTTAATCATAGGTTTTAAGCTATGATGTCTTTTATCTGCAATAAAAAGAATCCATCTCTTGGAGAAGTTACCGATTTCTTTTGGAGAAAAGAGTACCAAGCAAGAGGTGCACCTCATATACATATGGTACTATGGGTCACGGATGCACCTAAATTTGGAACTGATTCTGATGAAACAGTATTGTCTTTTCATCGAACAGTATGTGACATGTGAGATTCCGAGAGAAGAAGGAGATAGAAGCTTGAGATAGCAAGTTTTACGTTTCCAAAGTCACTGTTGTGGAAAGTACTGCAGAAGAAAATAGAAGTCTAAAGGAAGTTTTACACCAAATTTCGGTTTGGTTTTCCATGTCCAGTCATTTGTAAAGGAAGAGTAAATTCTTTTTTTTCTTCTGTAAGGCACACAATAACTCGGAAATCTCCAAAGAATACCTACAACTTAAAAAGAACAGAAGTGTCAAAGTATATCACTGACTACAATCCAGTCATTTTAAAAATGTGGAATGCGAACATAGACATCCAGTATGTAACTCAATTGCTGTTGCCCGTTATGTTACATCGTACATAACAAAATCAGAAAAAACAGAGATGAAACAAATGTGGGAAGAAATTGCCCAAGAGAAAAGCGTCAGCAAAAAATTGTACAGCTTTACTTTGAAAATGCTTTCTCACCGAGAAATTGGATCCTATGATTGTTCAGACCGCTTGTGCTCTTCAAGTTTATATTCAAAGTCTCGAGGAATCATTTGGGTAAGTTTAGGTCTTGCCTGCTCACGGAATAGAGTGTTGAAATCATTAGAAGAAATTGAATACTTAGCAGCAAATGAACCAGACAGTATAGACATTCTTAAAACTAATATGTTGGACACATACTATCCGAAAAGGAGTCGACATCTGGAACGGCTATGTCTGTATGAAGTACTTCAACATTACAGCTTCAAAAGAAATGTTAAACAGAATTTAAAAGAAGGAAAATATGCAGTAGTTGGATGTCATGGTTGTTTAGTAAAGCATGCAAAGGGTAATCTTATAAACCACAAGAAACTCAGTTGTGAAACTCCAGATAAGAGAGAATTTTACTATTTAGCACTTCTCCAACTCTTTAAACCATGGCGTAGCATAAGTGAATTACTTGGAGACTTTGACTGCTATGAAGATTCTTTTAATGCATGTAAACATAGCATTGCATGTACAATTTTTCCTACATAGTTAAAAATGTTGAAAGATGAAGTTGAACAGCAAAAGACTATCACAGCTGAAATATCTAATGAAAGTTCTCAAGATAGTCAAAGTAGTGGTTAATGTAGTCAAGATCCTCTTGGACAACCAATACTGGAAAATGAAGCAGCGATTGCTATGCATGAAGTCGTAATCGCAATGCAACAAGCACACGAGGATAATATTACATTGGAAAAGTTAGAAGAACAACTAAATGTTGAACAGAAATAAATATATGTACAAGTGAGAGAACATATAGAACATGGTTTGTTGCATGAAAAAAAAGAATGTGTGCGTTCATCTTTTAAACCTCTTCTGATGGACATCAGTGGTCAAGCTGGGACAGGTAAAAGTTTTTTAATTCAAGTTTTGACCAGTTATCTTCAAAAAAACTACTGGTTCACATTCTGGTTCTGTGCTAACAGCTCCAACTGGATTAGCTGCACACAATGTTAAAGGAGTTACTTTGCATAGATTACTGATGTTACCAGTTGAGCATGATAGTAAATTACAATATCCGAAGTTGTCTGGAGAAGCTTCTCATGAAGTGTCAAGAGTGCTGAAGAAAATGAAACTTTTAATTATTGATGAGGTGAGCATGGTCTAAAACTTAATGCTTACTTTTGTACACTTAAGATTGCAACAGGTATTAAAAACAGATTATGACGTTCTCTTTGGAGGAAAACATTTAATTGTATTTGGAGATCTGTTACAACTAACACCTGTAAAAGGAGAACCAGTGTTTAAAACTCTTCTACATGAAGACACAAAGAAATCTCTGGGAAGTATTGGAAATGGGAATCTGTGGTTACATTTTGAATATAAAGAACTCACTCAGAATATGCGGCAAGCAAGAGATGAAGATTATGGAAATATTCTAAAAGATGTAAGAATTGATGTTCTAAGCAAACATGGTAAAGAAGCTTTTCAAAGTCATCTACTAAAGAACTTGTTTACAAATGAAAACACACAAGCAGAAGTAATGTACAAGAAAATGAAAGAAAAAAAGTCTATATTTTGCTTAATGCCTACAATGGAAGACAGCACAACCTCAACATAATCTCCTACGCCAATGACACGCAGCTGATCCTCTCCCTCACCAAGGACCCTCTCACCGCCAAATCCAATCTCCACCAGGGAATGAAGGCCATCGCCGACTGGATGAAGGAAAGCCAACTTAAGCTGAACTCAGACAAGATGGAGATCCTCATCCTCGGGTCCAACCCCTCAGCATGGGACGACTCCTGGTGGCCCACATCACTGGGGATGCCCCCGGCCTCTACCGACCACGAACGCAACCTGGGAGTCATCCTCGACTCGAAACTCACCATGACCAAACAAGTCAACGCAGTCTCCTCCACCTGCTTCAACACCCTCTGCATGCTCCGCAAGATCTACAGATGGATCCCGACAAACACAAGGAAAACAGTCTCCCAGGCCCTAGTCAGCAGCAGACTCGACTACAGAAACGCCCTCTACGCCGGAGCCTCGTCCAAGCTCATCAACAGACAACAAAGAATACAGAACGCCTCTGCACGCCTGATCCTCAACGCCCCGCGACCTCATCTCCCCCCACCTGAGGAACGTGCACTGGCTCCCTGTCGGCAGAAGGATCTCCTTCAAGCTCCTGATCCACGCACACAAGGCACTCCACAAAACCGGCCCAGCCTACCTCAACAGCCGACTCTCCTTCTACGTACCCAACAGGACACTCCGCTCCACTGACCACGCCCTGGCCACGGTCCCGCGCATCCGTAGAAACACTTCCAGGGGCAGATCCTTCTCCCACCACGCCGCCAAGACCTGGAACACCCTCCCCCTCTACTTACGACAAACCAAAGACCTACTGACCTTCAGGAGACAACTCAAGACCTGGATTTTCGACCAGTAGCAACAGCCCCCTCTCCATCCCCCCCCCAGCGCCTTGAAACCCTTACGGGTACATAGCGCACTTTACAAATTTACTGATTGATTGAGTGATTGATTATATATTTAATAGAGAGCTTATGAAATTGGAAAATGAAGAAATAGTTCACATTGAAGCTATTGATAAAATCGAGCATCAAGGAATAACAATTCTTCTTTCAGAAAAACTACAGACTAAATTGGATTCTTTGGAAAAGTCTGTATCAAAAACTGCTGGCTTAGAAATATTTTTAGATGTACGTTTAAACTGTCGGGTAATTTTGAGGCGTAATCTGAATGTAGAAGAAGGTTTAGTGAATGGAGCAATGGGGAAAGTTGTTGATTTTCTGAAATATCAAAATAGAAATGGAAATGAATTCTTGAAAGTTAAATTTGATCAGATTACAGAGGTAAGACAGATAGCGCATTTTGCTGTACGTTTTTTGCTTGTAAAAGACTTGTATGTTCGTAAAAAACAGTTTCCCTTCTGTTTAGCATATGCAAGAACTATTCATAAATCTCAAGTTTTAAGTGTAGATAATGCTTTGATAAATGTAGGAAGAACTGTGTTTAAAGAGGGAATGGTATATGTTGCATTATCTCGAGTTAGAACGTTGTCTGGTTTGTATTTAATTGATTTTGATGAGAACAAGGTTAGTGCTGATGTTAACTGTGTAAGAGAATATAATTGTTTGAGAAGGCTTTATGCTCCAAGTTTAGGTAAATATCCTATTTATGAGAAACGTGTTGTTTGTTCAAAACGCAAACATGGTGGAGAATAAACTATGGTTGGAAAGCAGAAACAAAATCAAGAGAAAAGAAAATATGTAAAGAAGCAGAAAATATAAACAAGTGATGATGTTGTCGGATTCCAATTAGAAAATGCTTCTGGTGTCAACTGCTATGGTAATTTTATTCTAAACGTTATATTTTATCTAGAAGATGTTTATGGTTAAATTATGGAAAGTCAGGAAAAAAGATTATGTTCGGCACTTAATACTTTATTTCAAGAATTGAGAACTGATAGAAGTAAGATCCTTTCTGCTTCTGGTATTCGCCAACTGTTGGATACATGTACTGGATCTTTAACGTTCAGTGCTACTATACAACAAGATGCACACAAATTTTTGGTAGTTATGCTTGAAGTACTAGAAGATGAAGGAATTCAGATTGAGAGTTTATTTGGACTCAGTTACAAATGGGAACATAAATTTGAACAGTGTTCGTTAACTTCAAGCACTTTAGTTGACAGAGAACGATTTCTATATTTGACAATATCTGACTGCAAATCTGTACCATTTTCCAAATTACTAAAAGAAGCAGATCACAAGATGATCTGTTCTCGTTGTAAATCAACAATGCTATCTACATTATGCCTACAAAGATATGGAAAATATTTGATTATAATGCTACAACGCTGTAGACCCAATGGAAGAAAAGTGGAAACCAAAATTAAAAATGTTGTTACTAGTCAAGTATCTATTTCTGGAAGAACTTTTGCAACAGTTGCTATTGTTTTCCATGATGGAAGTACTACCACAAGTGGACATTATACAATTTATTTAAAGTGTAATAATGGTTGGAGTCACTGCAACGATACACACTTGGAAATGAAACCGAGATTGCCTTATGAATTACCCAACTCATACTTGATATTTCTGAAACAATGATTTTAGATACACCATTCGGCTTTGTGGGAAGGTGTAAAGATATTTTAAGGAATTCATACTGGATGCTTTCAAAGCAAACTTTTTGATACATTATTGGGTGTATTGGGAAAATGTTCACAGAAACTTCGAAGTAAAGGTAAGATTTGAAGATTGGAAATAGTATTTATTGGATGTCTTATTTGTGTTGATTTTGTATTATATTTGTGAGAATTAGGGATTTGTTTTTTTTTAACAATCTAGTTGATTGTTTTTTTTTCCTGCTGTTTATGATGAAACTACTCTGACATCACTGTGAATAGTGAAGTTAAGTAGTAGCTGATGACAGCAAAAAAAGGGAGAAAAATTGTTTTCTGAATGTTAAATTATTTTGTGTTATTAAAAACTCACTGTAATTTGTGAAATATATTACATTACATAGTAGTTTTGCAGTTTATTTGATGTAGTTGAAAAGTTAGAAAAACAGTAGTAATGACAAATAGCACAATAAAAGTTCGATATTTAAAAAAAACTTTGAAATTCACTGAAAAAAACATAGGTTTTACAGACGTTATAGTTAGAAATTTGCATTTAAAAAACCTTAGAAATTCACTGAAAAAACCATAGGTTTCAGGGACGTTATAGTTAGAAATTAGCATTTAAAAAACCTTAAAAATTCCCTGAAAAAACCATAGGTTTCAGAGACATTATAGTTAGTTGGACAATTGACTCATATAAAACCAGAGAAATTCGCCTGTTATAGTTAGTTGAGCTAACTATAACTCGCGCGCTCGCAATGCACTGCTGATGACGTAACATATGACATCACTCATGACATGGTCAGTGACATCATTCATGACATCATGGTGTGTCCAATAAGACAACACGCCCTTAGTTTTGGAGTGTGGTGACAAGCAAAAAGGGTGCATTTGAAAGGAATATATATATCAGAAATTACACTCATTTGAGCATCAAGAAACCCCAAGAAGATATTCCAACTGCTATAAAGCACCAGAAAATGGAAGGGCACTAGAGCCTTTGTGACCTGATCATACTCTTAAACAAATGTAACATATGTGGGCCCACAAACAGGCAACTTCCAGAAAACAGTGATTTTATTAGTAAGTGTGAAAAGCAGACATACTAATGACCCCTGCTTTGTAATGTGCAGCTGCCAGGGGCCTACTGGGCTGAATGGGATTTAGCACTATACATGCACTATTTGTATATATAAACAGCTACATTGGAATGTAAGCTGTGTACTTTTTGTTGTGTAAATGTTTCCCTTGATGCACCAGCTGGGAATTTTCTGTGCTTGTGCTCCTTGGTGGACACTGGACAGGATGTTTGCTGACACACTGTAAAAAAACCTCTTTTTATTCCAAATTTCCTATGCACTAGATCTTTGTGTAAGGTGTGTGTGTCGGCCTCTCACATACTATCTACTGAGTCATGCACACCTTAGGGGAAATAAATATGAAACACCAATTAATGGTGTGGGTTTAGACTCGGAAGTGCATTTATATCCAGATCTGTGACTTGAGGCAGGTGCTGACTGGACCGTTGCTCGAACTACCCAGACTCAGGTCAGAGCATTCGTGGGCCTGACCGGATACTGCAGGAGGTTTGCCTAGGAATATGGATCTATAGTGACCCTCTTGAATGATCTGACCTCTAAAAGAATGCCTAAGAAAGTTCAGTGGACAGTTTCCATAGAAAACGGTCACCTCTTCATAACCTGGATCTAGCTCAAGCTTCGATGTGAAAGCTCTCTCATGTGCCTAATGGGAAGCGAATTACTATCCGCACAATAAAATAGCAATACAATTCCATAAAATATTCAGTAAAGCAGTTAAATTTTTCCCGACTTGCAAACCATTGTTTTACTATCGTGTAATCACTATCAGAGGAACCAAAAACTTGTATTTGTACACTCATCTGACACTGTACTTGAAACTTAACTCCGGTGCCAGGCAGCTGATGATGACCTGCTTTGAAAGTACGGGCTTCTCGGCCTGCCTGCGCCATCCAGAGAAAAGAGAGGAACGACTGGTGAAAACTTGTTGCTGCCCACCTGGAGCAGGAGCAGGTGGGCCCCCAGGGTGCTCAGGAACTATTAAGTGGCGGTATCATGGGCATTGATATCTTGCCATGCTGCGCCCTGTGCATAGAGCTCCAGTTAACCACCGTCGCACGTGCGGAGTGACAGCGTTGACGATCAAAGCCTTGCCCAGCCGTGGCCTGAACTATCAAGTGTGGCGTACGCACCTTATTGCCTAGAAAGTAGATGAAGGCAAGTGCGTGCTGAACTGAGCCCTGTGGATCTTTATGACTGCTAAGAGCATGTGCCAGCAGGTGGTTCACAAGATATCGAGCCGGTGGGGTTGGGTCCAAAATGTTATGAAAACTGCCGCCGCCCACCCGTTCACACCGCAAGAGACAGAGGGGTGGAAGGACCGGCCTATTAGTGTGTGCCATTGGGCATTGACTCTGACCTTCCTGGCATGATTGATAATCACGCACCAGCGTTGGGTGCATAGTGTTATATTGTAGCACTGTGCAGGCTGAGCTCAGCCAGGAAAACCAAACCTGTTGGGACTAGCGCCCAGTGCGTGCTGCCAATGCAGCTTGTATAGTGCTTTACTATAGCAGCGATCCAGGTGACAGCTGAGGAGACGCTATTATAATGCGTGACATTGCAGTTCAGTGCGGTGATGCGGATCACCTCACTAAAATGCAATAGTCTAGCGCCTGATGCATGGTACTGGCAGGGCTGAATTCTGTTGTAGAGATAAAAAACAAATAAACAGGACCGTGCAGTTAACTGGGGCCCAGAATGTAGGAAGCTGGCTCTGTATATACAATACCAAAATGAGGTATAGTGTGCACAGAGTCCAGTGGAACCCGAAAGGTAGGCAGAGGTAAAAGTAGATAGCATCTTACTCTCTATTTGTGGTAGTGTGGGCGAGCAGTAAGGCTTTATCAGAGGGAAGTGTTAAGCATTTGTTGTACTCACTCAATCAGCAAATGATGTCACACACTCAAAGACTGAACTCAGACCAATTTTGTTTGTATAAAAATATTATTGTTATTTTATTTCTAGAACCAAGCCAAGCCTGGGTCAGGTAAGTGAAAAAACTGCTTTGCAAAATATTATGCAGTGTTTACAATTGAATGTAGGTTCAAATGCATCTTGTTTGAAATACAGGCAAGTCAAGGATTCGAAATTACTGTACAGATTACTTTTCAGTTACTTTTTAGATTACTTCTTCTACTCAGCGTGATATGCCTAACTATCACACTGGGACATTTCCTAGAGAAAAGGTAAGTAAAATCAGTTTTGCACAGTTGTAGTTTTTCAGGTTTCCATACGAATCAACTCAGAGAAAAAACAATCAATGTATTCCTATGGAGAGAAATTAAGTTATCGGTTGCCAGGTAAGTACTCAGTCTTTGGGGTTGAGTTTCTGGGGTTAGAACAAGAGTTCCCCCAGGGTCGAGGATGCATTCTCAAAACACCCTCAGCGGCACTAGGGCTGCCGGGTGCAGGGTGCTGATGCCCAATTTTATCCAATGGGGGATAGGGAGCCTCCGGTTGGTGGCTGTTTACGAGCAAACCACTGGGTTGTGGGAGCAAAGTTCCAGGTGTTAGGCTCAGGGCAAAGGGGATCCAGTTTAGCACACAAAGTGGACCCACAGCGGTGCAAGGGCGGCTGGGTGCAGGGTGCTGTTTTGGCATCTGGTGCCCTGATGTTTTCAATGGGGCTTTTCGGTTTTATTTTTTAGCTGCATGCTCGGTCCAGGGAGACTTCCGGGAGCAACCAACAGCTGGGCAGGTAAGTTGGAGGGCTCGGGACGTAGGTGTACCTAGGGTTCTTTTCTCCAGGGCACAGGGGGGCTGGATGCAGGGATGTCTTTTGAGGCCGGATTGCACCTTACCGGGCCACTTGCGGTTGGGGGGGCAGGTCTCCGTGCACAGGCACGGCCAACCCACAGTGGACTCGGACTTTGGAGCACTGGGGGACCTTGCTGGGACCGGTGGGCTGCTCGAACTCGGGCCGTAGGCGACAGGTGCAGTGGTGGTTCTAGGCATCAGGTTTCTTTGTCCTCAGCAGGCTCAGAGTCTGTCTTGGGAGTTTCTTTTGAACAGAGCTGCTGTTCACAGGAGATACGGTCCTTGTTGAAGTCAGTCAGTCCTCCCAGGGTCCTGGAGGACGCTGGCTGCAGGACAAGCCAACTTTTGTCGAAGGATCTCTGGATACTGCATACTGGCTGGTAGGGCTGGGGCCAAGTCAGTTGTTCTCTGCAGTCTCCTATGCTGGACGTCTTCTTTCGTCCTTCTTCTTTGTTGGTTGCAGAAATCTCTCTTTCTGGTTCAGGGCTGTCCCCTAAATACTGTAATTAGGGGGTTTTAGGGGTCTCGAGGTCAGTGGCCAATGGGCTACTGACTCAAGGTCAGTAGCCAATGGGCTACTGACCTTAGGGTGACCTTGGTGTGCTCACTCCACGTGGGGGAGTGAGCACAATCCCTAATCCTGATTGAGAAGTGCCTGCCATCTGCAAGATGGCGGGCCCTTATGAGTGGGCTTCACCTCCCCTCCCCCACCCGAGGGGTGGGGTTGGTAGAGGTGGGCACACCTTCTGGGCTGGCTAATTTTTCCCACCTGTCTTCCCGCCAAAAAAGAGGGGAAACAGGAAGAGGGCCGGCTCCTGAGAGCAGGAAAGGCTGGGGATCGCACTACAAAGGCTGCAAGGCCTTTGAAGCTCCCCTGCCACAGATGGCTCTTCCTGGCCTGGAGGTGGTGTGAACACCTCCTCCCAGGAAAGGCTTTGTTTCTGGGCTTAGGGAGCGAAGGCTCCCACCCCAGGGGTCCAGAAACATGTCTTGTGGTGGCAGGCTGGTGTGTATCAGTCAGGGAACCCACCAGAGGCTGGTCGTTTTTCAGGGGGCATCTCTAAGATTCCCGCTGAGTGGATTTTTCATTAAATTCCACACTGGCATCAGAGTGGGTTTAATGTGCTGAGAAGTTTGATACCAAACTTCCCAGTTTTCAGTAAAACCATTATGGTGCTGTGGAGTTCGTAATGGCAAACTCCCAGCACCATATGCTCCTAGTGGCAGTACTGCACTTACAATGTCTAAGAATTGGCATAGCCACTGTAGGGGTACAGGGCTCATGCACCTGTACACTCACTACTGTTATAGTGCACCCAGCTAGAGGGGTGGCTGACCTATGCCAGGGCAGTGGGTTGAAGGCATGGTACACAGGGATGTGTGCCATGTCGGCTCTTCACTTTGTTCTGCACCAAAACATGCAGCCTGCCATAGCAGTGTGTGAGTGTGCAGGGCCTCTAAGGGTGGCACAATAAGTGCTGCAGCTCTTAGAGTCCTTCCCTGGCCACAGTGCCCTTGGTACCCATGGTATATTTTTACAAGGGACTGACATGTGGCCGGAGAGGTGCCAATTGGTGGAACAAGGTACAGTTTTTGGGAAAGACCGCAAGACCTGGGAAACTGATTGGCAGGGCCCCAGGGCACATAAAGTCAAAGTGCATCAGTGTTCTGACAAAACGTGTGTGTGGGGGGGCAGGGGTTACTGCAACAGAAACCCAGCTTCCTACACACAACAGTATGCGTCTTGAATTTTTTTAACTGCCAACAACTAAAGGTTTTTTTTTTTGCAAGAGCTAGTAAAAACATTTCCCCAGAAATTATGGGTAGTGTTAAAGAAGTGAGACACAAAACTATGGGCAGCAGTAATGGGTGGCTTAAGATGCCTCAAAAACGAACCAAAACAAAACATGCTAAATGTTGTATATTTTGTTCATTTACATTTTTGGAACTAACGCTGAGTCCTCTGTTCTGCGCAGTTTTTGCTATCATGAAACAGTCAACAGCTTAAAATTGTTTGAACAGGAATCCTTCCCGCATAGTAAACGGTGTATTCCCATGCCCTGTGTGCCGGACTGCATGTATATCTGGTATCCTGACTTTTATTTTGCCCCTAGATTCACACCAACAGAAAATAAGCATGTATGCAATGATCTAGCCCTGTCCCTGAGGTCCTGGACATGACCTGTGACTGAATGGGTCATGCAAGGTGTTCCCTCAGTATGGTAAGTGGACTACTGTCTATCCTGGGAAGAGCACATGAAACAGTGGTGGCAGCATACCGTGTTTTAGCAGAGATCAGTAATATAACCAAACCTTTTTTTCTCTGGGCCATTGGAAGTGAGGCCTACTGGCCCGCTTGTCTAAAGTTTCACTATTATTCGAATAACCATAACCCTGCTCTGACTTCCTGTGTGCGTCAAGTGTGTGTGCATATGTAGTGTGTGTAACACGTGTGGTGATAAGTTGTGTGTATGAGTGAGCCAGTGTAATAGAGGCTAGTGAGATCAAAGGAGTAGCCAGGAGAAAACCCTCTTTGAATCATGACCCACATAACTCTAAGTGAGCGGGTAATGCAGGCGAACCCAGCAGCTATTCGGGAGATTACTCCCCCTGAGGTTATTCTGAAATCCCTAAATTTGATTCCTTTCCTCTGTCTCCCCATCCTTCTTTCAACCTTTTGTTTTCCATCTTGCTTTCCTTCTTTCTTTCCATTATGTGCTTTTTTTTCCATCAATCCATCTCTTGTATTTATCCATCCTTCCTGCTCTCCATTCTTGTTGTCTGTTTCCTTTCTTTTCATCCATCATCCATCTTTCCTTCTCACATCCATCCATCAACTCATCAATTTCTCCATTCTTCCTTCTCTCAGCCATCCACCATCCATCACTCTATCTTTAATCTCAATCCATTCCTCTCCTCATTTATCCTTCAGTCCATTCAGTCATCATCCATTCTTGTCTCCATCCATCCCTTCATCCTCCTTCATCCCTTCTACTGCTGCATACATGCATACATCTATTTCTACATCTTCTTCAATCTATTGACACTTCTATCCATCCATCACCTCATCCTCCACCCATCTCTGCATTCATTCATCTTTACATTCTATCTCCATCCCTTCCTCATTCATTTCACTGCAAGAGATCATATTTATGAACTCCTTGGAGACCTGAGTCTCCGATCAAGGTCAAAGGAGCCATAAATTACTTAAATGTTTCATATATCACAGAACTGCAGAGTGACAGCCACGCCCGCTCAAGCTGCTGAAGTGGGTGGTTCATGACACCTCTGAGTGAGATTCATTTTGGATGCCCCTGGCCTGTCACAATACAAGATGGTAGGTAAGGACTGCTTTCTCATGCGCCGTATGCTAAGGAAGGTTTTCAGACGCCTCCTGAACAATACCAGGCTCAGGGCCGGACTGGGAACCAAAACCGTCCCTGGCAAAGTGCTCGGCCGGCCCCCGGGGGGCTGGGGGTGCGGCCGAGCAGTTTGCCAGTGCCGGTTTCGGCCGATTTTGTTACAGCGGTTGATATTGAAGCTATGCTGTAAAAACAGTCCAGTAACAAAATCGGCCCACAGGGGCCCAAAACCGGCCCCAGTCCTGGCGGCCCACCCGGGAAATGCCCGCTGCAGCCAGTCTGGCCCTGACAAGGCTAACTGTCACGCAGGCTCTCGTAACCAGCAGAGTCGACTACAGCAGCTCCCTCTACGAAGGAATAACAGCACAACTCATAAAGAAGCTCCAGATAATCCAGAACACAGCGGCCAGGCTCATCCTCGACCCCGCCAGGCAGAAGCACATAACCTCCTCACCTCAGGAAACTCCACTGGCTACCAGTCCTGTAGAGATGCCAGTACAAGCTACTCACCATGCATACAAGGCATTACACATCAAAGAACTTGCATACCTCACCGAACATGTGACCTTTCACAAGTCCACCAGGAATCTCATATCCATATCCCTGGCCCTAGCTGCCACGTGTCGCATCCGCCGGACTAACATTGGAGGCCGCTCCTTTTCCCATCTGGCGGCCAGGACCTGGAATGACTTCCCCTGCACCTCAGTGCCTCACCATTGCCCCAGCAATTCAGAAAGGACCTCTCGACATGGATGGTCAAACAATAGGAGAACAGGTAGAATTATCTGACAGCGCCTCGAGACCCTCACGGGTGAAGCAGCTGCAGTCTACAAATCCTGATTGATTTCTTGACTGTCTTCCCAGACAGAGGAAGTGTATCCCTGTAGCTGGAGGGAGGAGATGCAGACACTGAAGAGAGGAGTATGGAGATAGGGCTAGCTTTAGAAACGTCACAAGGCCTTTTCTTTGCAGGGAGCAGCTGATTAGTTTTCCTTAGCTTTGTCATTTTGCGGATGGTGTGAGTGAGGGGTGGGCTACAATCTCTGTTGTTCAAGGTCGTTTCTAGATGTGGCCTGCCTTTTGTCCGTCCCTGATTACTCCTTCATTTGGGCTGATGATCGCCACGTGCAGAAACCTCAGCCCAAAAGTACATAATAAACACCAAAAATGACTCAAGGAATGTGTAAATAAATGCATAATTACTAAAATAGAAAACTGAAAGAAGAAGAAACCAATAACAAGATCCCAGCAGGTCTACTGGCATAGATGAGAGGCGGGATCAGCATCATATTTACAATCCCCAGGACAGCTCATAAGAACCCCAGGCAGCATGAGCCCCAAGTAGATTCAACGGTTAGATGATGACGTCATTTAAACATCTGGAGAAAAATATGGGAATCAAATGTTGCTGACAATCAAAAATCGAATGGAGATAGCCATTTGGAGGATAGTTAAAGTATTGCCTGCCACCTACTCAGTTTTTGAACTAGCAATAGGTACAAAATGCACTACATGCAAAGTGTCTGCTCATTAATAATGTGGACTGTAAACCTTCATGCACCTTCAACCTTGCAGTACAAGAAAAGGGAACCAATGAGCGAATTTGGTGCCAGTCTTCGCCCAATGTTTCCTTGTTGCAAATTCAGCAAGCTCTGTGATGAAGATGTTACATGACTGAAGTGATGACACGCATCAGTGATTAAGCAGAAGTCCAACAAAAAATTGTAGCAAGCAAAGCAGAGAAGCACTAGCACACAATTTGGCTATATAAGTAGCTAGAGAAAAAACATCACAAAAGTCATGTCCAACAATGACCCAGATCAAAAGACTGCCACAGACGGAAAGAAAGGAACCATAGTCAAGACAAAAAGAGAGAACGTTATTGATGTGGGCAGTCGTACTCTCATGATGGTTTATCCTGTGATGGAACAAGAGTGTTGTGAGTGTGACAAAGACGAATATCTAACAAAGGACAAAAAGTAACATGAAGTGTCACCTTGTGAGGGCAGTCAGAGACAGGAGCAGCTGCTCCTCCAGAACTCACACAACATTAAATTCAACATGATGATCACAGAGATCACAGGCAATCTTTCTGCTATCCTATTCCCAAGGACGTGATGAACAGCTACCCATGGTGTTGGATGAATAGAACACAAAAGTTGTTAATGGGTGAAGAACAAGAGGCGCACAGCAAAGATTACCGAGGTAAAGAGAAACTTAAGGAATATGATGACTCTTCAAGAGAGCCTGTCTTGCAGACATAAGGGCAATTGATTGGGTGTTGGTCAAACATGCACAGAGAAGAAAAACAAATTTAAAATATGGCAATACACCACCACAAGTGACGCGCGGTAAAGAACGACAGTGAGTGCATGCTCTGGAGACAGACAGGTGACTCTCGATATATCACACTTCAAGGCAAATTAGCTGCCTGGCACTCATCAAGCTGCCACTGCAATCAATATAACTGAATTACTTAGTGACAAAAAGCCAGACCATCCCTCTGATGAGAAAGCAATGCATCCAGTCTGGCAGTCCAAGCAAATCACAAAAACCCTTGTGAGACCTAAGAAATGTGAACACACTGGCTAAGAAAGGATGTTCGTCGTTCTTCAAGTGAGGAGAGATGTCATGCCGTTGGGTTGTGCTCTATGTAACCTCAAGGACAGAGGAGATCAGCACATCAGTCAATTGGACACATGACATCACTTCCTGTTAGGGTTGTGCGGCAGCCATCATCTGGCCGTAGGAGTCCGACACAAATGAGGTTCATGGGATGGACTAGAAGGGTCTGGAATAAAGATAGAGGTCTAGACGTGGGCGGTGAAGAAAAGGTGGGTTTTGTGCTTCTTCCTCCTATTTTTTCCTGACCTGTTGTTATTGGTTTTATGACTCTGGGCACTTTACCACAGCTGATCAGTGCTAAAGTGCATCTGCTCTCTATGTAAATTGTCATTATGATTGGTTCTCCCTGATTGGCATATTTGATTTACTGGTCAGTCCCTAGTAAAGTGCACTGAGTGTGCCGGGGCTGGTAAATCAAATAATACTAGTGGGCCTGCAGCACTGATTGTGCCACCAACATGAATAGTCCTGAAACTGTAGCTCTGACCTGCCACAGCAGTGTCTGTGCGCAGTTGTTAACTGCCATGTCAACTTGGCAAGTGCACCCACTTGCCAGACCCTAACCTGCCCTTTTCCTACATTTCAGTCACCCCTAAGGTAGGCCCAAGGTACCCCTGTGTGCAGGGTGCAGTGTATGTGAAAGGTAGGACATGTACTGGTGTGTGTGACATGTCCTGATAGTGAAATACAGCCAATTTTGTTTTTCACTATTGAAAGGCTATCTTGCCCCATAGGACAGGATGGGGAATGCTTTGTAACATTTTACAAGCATATCTTCCCATAGGGCTAAGACAGAAAACAAAAGTTTTTTATTTAAGATGGTTTTTAAATTATGTGTTTGAAAATGCCACTTTTAGAAAGTGGGCATGTTCTTGTTTAACTATTCTGTGTGTCTCTGCCTTTTTGTGTATTGACTGTCTGGTTTTGGGGTGACCCGTAATCAATAGCGTTTAACACATCAATATGGCACAGGAATAACAGCGCGCTACTCGGACTTGATAGCACGTGACACTTCAACCTGGCACATGAATAACAGCGCGCTACTCGGACTTGATAGCACGTAACACTTTAAAGCAGGTCATATAAAAACAAAGCGCCACTCGTAATCGATGACTCTCAGTACCTTGGAGCGGAGCATATAACATAAAGCGCCACTCGTAATCAATGACTCTCAGTACTTTGGGACGGAGCATATAACATAAAGCGCCACTCGGAATCAATGACTCTCAGTACTTTGGGACGGAGCATATAACATAAAGCGCCACTCGTAATCAATGACTCTCAGTACTTTGGAGCGGAGCATATAACATAAAGCGCCACTCGGAATCAATGACTCTCAGTACTTTGGAGCGGAGCTTCCAGCGGTGCAGTTCGTTGGGCACCGCGCTTCAGTACCGCTCGAGGGGGCACACGGAAAGGATCCCTCGGCGGGGTCTCTTCCGTCGTGAAGACAGGGGGGGGGGAATCCCACGGAGAGGAAACCCGGCTCAGGGTGCGGTGTGGCTCCCAACCCGCAGGGGGCGCACCGGAGGCGATCTCAGCCTCCGGGCTTACCTTGATCTCGGCGTCAGCAGGCGTCCGCTCCCACGATGATGGGGGAACTCGGCCCCGGCCTCGCACACCTCCTCACGCAGGTGCGACGGCAGCGGCGGGGCCCCGGGCTTCTCCGCGGGCCTTGTGACACGGCAGGGCACTTCTCCAGGCCTCCAGGCCACGGCGGTGAGCGCGCTGGCTTCGTCGTCACCAGGGGGGGGGGCTCAAATTAAGGATGGGGTTCTGTGCTCAGCGGAGCACGCTGCCGGGGGTCCCAGACCAGGGCAGGGAGCGCAGGGGTCACAGCGCTAATACCTGGTCGATCCCCGGTGGTTCTCCAGTCAGCTTTGCATCAGGGTTCAGGGGTCAGTCTGGACATGCAGTCTCAGTGCTTGGTGAATAGGTTTCAGAGTTCAATCTGGACACGCAGTCTCAGTGCTTGGTGAATAGGTTTCAGAGTTCAATCTGGACACGCAGTCTCAGTGCTTGGTGAATAGGTTTCAGAGTTCAATCTGGACACGCAGTCTCAGTGCTTGGCTTATAAGTTTCTGTTCTTAGATGTCAGATAAGGTCTTGTTGGTGCAGATGTATCTGGCGCCCTTAAGGGGTTCTGTTACAGGGGGTTAGGAATGGAGAGGGCGACTAGATCTTTCCTAGTCAGGCTGGGCAGAGAGTCTCTGGGTCCTCCTACTGCTGGGCAAGATCAGTGGGTTTCACAGGGTCCCTCACTCACTTAAGAGGCAGCACCTAAATCCTGTCACTCTCAGAGGCATAAGTCCCTGGCTAGGCCCTACCGCCTACACTCCTGGTGGATTCTTCCAGCTCCGCTTCACCCCAATGGCCAACTCACCACAAAAGTTTCCCTCCCTCTCTTAAGTAGCCCTAGGTCAGGTGATCTCTAGCCAAGGCGGCAAAAGAAAAACCACACCTCCCTTCTAGAAGGTTCCAGCACATTCCAGGAGCTTCCCCACTCTACCTATGGGACAAAAAGGCGGTCTGGAGTCGCAACATTGTTGTGGGGTTCCAGCCAGCTCCTGGCAGCTAGGGTGCTACTAGAACAGGCCACTCTGCAGTAGCAGGGGCCTGTGGCAGCCATCTTGGGTGAAGGGAGCACCTGCACCTTAACACTACAAAAACGAAAAAATTCAGGGAAAAAGGGCCAAGTCCAACAGTGGGTAAGCCACCCCCCCCCCTGCCCTCGAGCACGACCACCTACTCTCCCTTTTTATCTATGTAGGAGAAAATGGCGCAGCTGGGGTGCTCTCCCCTGCGCCTCACTAATCACAATGCTGCCATTGCAGTGTTGTGATTGGCGGAGGGGAGGGAGGGAGGCTGCCTTTCCAGATAACGAGGAGAGCCGCAGGAATTGGCGCAGGACGGCAGGAGTCGGGAGTCAGAACCATCCAGAAGGCAAGCTGAGTAAGTTTTAATTTTATATTTTATTTAATTAAACCCCTCCCGCCTCCCCCATCCCTCCCGCGACGACCCCATTTCCACCCACCCGTAATGCCGTCCTCAACTGGCTTGGCATAGGGGTGAGTGCTATTGATGTGATAAGATTATTTTTGTTGCGCGTTTTAGAGTGAAAGCCTTTGGGGTATAGAGCTAGGAGTGCGTTGTTTTCATGCAACTTAACCAGTTCAAAACAATGAGTGTTCGCTTACACAAACGTAATTATAATAATTACTAGAATGTGTTGCCATAGAGGGATCAGCAATAATTGTCAGTTTGCGTGAGACCAGACGGGCTTGTTTATTTTCAGTGACAAAATAAGTGACGCGGCAGACACAGCGTGGGCAAGCAGCCCCATGAACAGCATCCCTCTGGAGTTGATGTGCGTTGAACACGTTAGGAAGCGTTAGTGGCTGTGACGCATTGCGTGGGCCTCTGCACGGCTAACCTGTGCCACTGCCATGCGTGGTCCACCGTTTTACTGTATTTGCTTTCGAGGAGTAGCATCGGACCAGCCTCACACAGTATGTTAAAGGTCTTTGTTAAGATAGGTTGCACCTTGCCAGGCACATTTTTAACTGTCATTTCCACCGCCTGACTTCTGCAAAATGACGCCTAAGGTTTTTTCTCTGGGCATTCGATATGAGTGTTAATGCTGTTTGCGATGGGTGTGGGTGAAAGTGGATGATTGCAGCACCAATAGACAATTACATGCACTGGCTCTTTAATGTATGCCTGCATATATGGTACATGACTTGTGGAGGTCTAGCCTAGCAATGAGGCAACTGAGAATTGAACAAGGGTAAAAACATGAGGGGCAACAGGATGTGGGAGCACACCGCTGACCTCTCAGGCAAGGTTCCCCTCTGGCATTCTGGTAAATGCAGTCTCTTGTAGCTCGCTCCGATATTGTCGAGTATTTCGCCAAGGTTGGCGCAGATAGTGCTGATCTCTAGACACGTGTTTCTGGTTTATTAACCGTCATCAGTAGAGAATACAGTCTTGTATTTTGGGGTTTGCTGAGTAGGCTGCCAAACATTATATCAGGTCCAATACCTCTCACTGACGCGCAGGTGCTTCATCCACAAGCTCGTCAGCTCTATGACTCACAGGAGTACTTTTGAATAGACAACAGGATGTGGAAGCCCACCCCTGACCTCTCAGGCAAGGTTCGCCCCTGGCATTCTGGTAAATGCAGTCTCTTGTAGCTCGCTCCGATATTTTCGAGCATTTCGCCAAGGTTGGCGCAGATAGTGCTGATCTCTAGACACGTGTTTCTGGTTTATTAACCGTCATCAGTAGAGAATACAGTCTTGTATTTTGGGGTTTGCTGAGTAGGCTGCCAAACATTATATCAGGTCCAGTACCTCTCACTGGCGTGCAGGTGCTTCATCCACGAGCTCGTCAGCTCTATGACTCACAGGAGTACTTTTGAATAGACAACAGGATGTGGGAGCACAGCGCTGACCTCTCAGGCAAGGTTCGCCCATGGCATTCTGGTACATGCAGTCTCTTGTAGCTCGCTACGATATTTTCGAGAATTTCGCCAAGGTTGGCGCAGATAGTGCTGATCTCTAGACACGTGTTTCTGGTTTATTAACCGTCATCAGTAGAGAATACAGTCTTGTATTTTGGGGCTTGCTGAGTAGGCTGCCAAACATTATATCAGGTCCAATACCTCTCACTGACGCGCAGGTGCTTCATCCACAAGCTCGTCAGCTCTATGACTCACAGAAGTACTTTTGAAAAGACAACAGGATGTGGGAGCACACCGCAGACCTCTCAGGCAAGGTTTGCTCCTGGCATTCTGGTAAATGCAGTCTCTTGTAGCTCGCTCCGATATTTTCGAGTATTTCGCCAAGGTTGGCGCAGATAGTGCTGATCTCTAGACACGTGTTTCTGGTTTATTAACCATAATCAGTAGAGAATACACAGTCTTGTATTTTGGGGTTTGCTGAGTAGGCTGCCAAACATTATATGAGGTCCAGTACTTCTCACCGGCGTGCAGGTGCTTCATCCACAAGCTTGTCAGCTGTATGACTCACAGGAGTACTTTTGAATAGACAACAGGATGTGGGAGCACAGCGCTGACCTCTCAGGCAAGGTTCGCCCCTGGCTTTCTGGTAAATGCAGTCTCTTGTAGCTCGCTCCGATATTTTAGAGTATTTTGGCAACGTTGGCGCAGATAGTGCTGATCTCTAGACACGTGTTTCTGGTTTATTAACCGTCATCAGTAGAGAATACAGTCTTGTATTTTGGGGTTTGCTGAGTAGGCTGCCAAACATTATATCAGGTCCAGTACCTCTCACTGGCGCGCAGGTGCTTCATCCACAAGCTCGTCAGCTCTATGACTCACAGGAGTACTTTTGAAAAGTCAACAGGATGTGGGAGGACACCGCTGACCTCTCAGGCAAGGTTTGCCCTTGGCATTCCGGTAAATGCAGTCTCTTGTAGCTCGCTCCGATATTGTCGAGTAAAATAGGAGGGGAACGATATAGACACGGAAGAGCTCCCAGTGAATATCTCTACGCTACGCTATGGTATAGAGGTAGAAGGGGAAGGCAGGATATATGGGAAATTCAGAAAAATGTGTTTTGTTGGCCCAAGTATGGGCCATTATTAAAAAAAAGTAATGCTCTTTGTTTAGCTTCACAACATCTATTAATTTTCTACATTTCTTTTTTTACAAAATTGTTTTACAAAATGATACCATTTACGCTACCAATGAATGTTTGCTGGAAGTTTCTTGCAATTGTTTCAAACTTTTAGCTTTCTGGAGCATCATCAATGTACAATTTCAGTGATTAGTTCAGACTTTAACTCTCTGAAAAATTCTGTGACGAAGGCAGCTCACTTCTTTGTATCCTAATAATTCAGATCACTGCTTAAATTGGGCCGGTAGTGCAGTATATTCACAAGTGCAATATTGCAGTGATGTACGGTTTTATTGATCATGGGTGGAAGCCGGCTTTTTGTTTATGATTATGGGAGGTTCCAGATTTGATTTGTAGATGCGCCAAAAACTCTAACTTTGTGAAAATGTGTCTCTCCAACTTTTTACCTGTATGAAAAGGTGGCTGCAAGCCAGGATAATATGCCAAAGGGGATGCAGTGCTTACCTCCTTCACAGTGCCCCTAAGTCCAAACAGTCCAATATAGTATTGTGTGCTAAGGTAAATAAAATACGTTTTACAATATGTGCCAGGACACAAAGGCCATCGCTGTTCCTGTGCCAGAAGGAACCAGGCAAATGCCTATACTGCGATTGCGAACAAATTGAATGTAAATATTAAGCCTAGCAGGAGTGCTACTCAACCTTCCTGCTTTCTCAAATTTGCTTGAAAATGCACCATTTGCTCACTCTTTTTAAAAAAAATTCTCGGGGGAGAACCCCCCCGAAGCCCCAGTAGGTGGTTCGTGTTCGCTCGCCGCAGTGCAGTACGAGAATTGTTTACGCCCTACCACTTTCAAATGGCACCAGCCGCCACTGCTGGGGAGGTGCATATTCTCAGACAGCCACCGGTGGGTGGGGGGTGGGTTTGATGTGTGACCTTCTTTTCCTGAATGAGTCAGGACTGGACTGAATAGACCTGGGCTGAATTCAGAGTGAGGGAGGATTTCTCACTAGCACCTGAATAGGCCCTGGCTGAATTTAGAGTGCTGGGCGGAGATTTCCCTTGCACCTGAATAGGGCCTGGTCTGCCTTACACAATGCTGTCTCCACCTCCTGCCGGGCAGCTGCACAAGAGAGGACAGAACTGGTCTGGACTGGGCTCAGAGACCCTTACACAAAGAGAACAAAGACATTTTGGGGTATAATAATTAGACGTAAAACCCCTGTACTTTTGTTGCACTTCGAGCTTCTTGCGCCCTGAACTGGTGTTACTGTCTCTCCAAAAATACATGTCCCTCAATGCATCTAATTTAGAATACTAAGCACAGCAAGTGAAATCCTTTTATCCTTCTTTTTGTTATCACCACTAGGCTCACTTGCTTGCAATCAATGCTTGATTGGCTTGTATATAAGACAGCCTCTCCCCTTGAGCCAGTGCTTGGTTTACTTGCCCTGGTAATTGGACCGCGCCCCTGCTGAGTTTTCAGCTGGAAAGAAATCCACCTGTTCATACTTCAGAACCTCCACAAAGCTTGGATACATCTTTTGCACTCTGAGACTTGGAGCACAGGAGGTCTCATCCCTACACGCCTCAGTTTCCTTCATAGAAATAACATTGATTTTCCTTTCTCCCTTGCCTTCCAAGACAGGCAACTTTGTTTCAACCATTGGGTTCCCCTCTCTCACTCAACCCAGCTCTCCTGGAGCACTGGCAGCTGCTCTCAAAGGATACTTTGTTTCAAGTTGTAAACAGGATACTTTCCAGTTTACATAGCTTACAGCCAGACCGGAATCGATCAGTTTCCTGCAACACCAGTTCCCTTCAAGAAAGAGGCTACATTGTTACTTTGTTATCAACTGAATTGTGGCAGACGAATGTCACAAAGAAAGAAGGCTTATGTTTGTTTAGGGTCATTACCTGAACTGACAATTAAGTCCTTGGATTCAAACAGCAAAGAAAGTTCCTACTTGTTGGAAGTATCATTAACCTACTCCTGAATACCAGGCATGATGCAACACCTTTCTTTAATCTTTGTGGGAGAAACAGGATTAAGGAAACCTTTGATGTCCAGAGAGAGACCCCTTTGTTTTCATCCCCTGGTGGTCCATTCCGTTGTCTCTTCACCCCCTAGAGGGAGAAGCCGTAACTAGAGTGATACTAAATACTCAGGGGGGAGTAGGGGTACATCTTCGCTCCTGTGGATGCAAGCTCGTCTGCAAGTCTAAGTTAAGTCTTGACGACTTTAGACTGCTTCTGGAAACAAGAGTAACCTTTGCCAAGAAGAAGAGCTGGAGAAACTGAGGAGAAGTACTGCCCTTGCTGTGTGTCTGGGGTTGGCCTGCAGTTGCTGTTTCTGCAAATGAAGGGAGAAGGACTTTTCTGTGTGCTGTGTCCCCTGCTTGAGGAGTCTCCAAGGGCTTGAGTAGAGCTTGCTTCCTGTTTTGAAGCCTCAGGAACACAGAGAGTTCACCCCCAGCTCCCCTGAACTTCCTTGCTGGGAGTTCTGACCTGCCAGGGGTGCCTGTGAGTGTGTGGGGCCTCTGGAGGTTGTTTCTGCTGCTGGGAACTGGAAAGCAATGCAACAACAAGAAAATCGACGCATAGCTCTTCTTGGGACAGTTTTGTCTGACGCAACGCCGTGGTGCGAGAAGAATCACCCCGCACCGCCGCGCTGCTGCTGAAACCAACGCAGTGCCTGTCATCGCGGTAAGAATCGACGCATCGAGGAGGCGCGGCTGAAAAGGTCGACGCAGCACTGCTCGCCGCCGCTGGATCCCGGATTTCCATGCATCGTCACTGTGTGGCAAGTTTTCCCCGACGCATCACCTGCGGATCGGAATCATCTCGGAATCGACGCATCGCTTTCCCCTACAGATCGTATCCGACGCATCCCCTCTGTACAGCAGAACTGTCTCATCGCATCCACGAAGGTTTCAGGAACGACGCATGTCTTTGTTTTTCTATGCTTTTCATCGTTGCGGCTGTTTGGCTTGGTGAATTGTGTCGCAACAACAGGTACTTTGCAAAAAATCACCCATCCATAGTTTTCTATGGACTCAGTTGCTAAAATCTTTTGAAAGTCATTTTTCTCAATACTTGTATGTTGGATATTTGTTGTTTTGGTCTTGTTAAGTTTGGATAAAGATACTTTATTTTTCTAAACCGGTGTGGTGGCAATTTGTGTTGTTATCACTTTATTACTGTGAGTGTTGATACAAATCCTTTACACATTGCCTTTGGGATAAGCCTGTCTGCTCGTGCCAAGCTACCAAGGGGGTGAACAGGGGCTATCTAAAGTGTGTATCCCCCTTACCCTGACTAGAAGCCAGGGTCCCTATTTGGACAAAGGTACCTACCTCGGCCAACTAGAGACGCCCATTTCTAACAGCCTCCAAGTATTGCCCAAAAGCACCTTCTAGTTTAAACTCCATAAAGTCGAGTGTCAGACGACCCCAGGATGGATAAGAAATAGAGGACTGCGCCACCCAATCCCAATAATATTTCTTGATCAGTGCTTGGTAAAGAGTCTGGATTTTTAGTGTCCCAAGCACCTTCCATCCATAGAGTTATCATCAGCGACTTCTCCTTGGTCAGCCAGCCAATTTTTCTATGGCGGTCAAGCGCATAAATCTCGCCAAGGGCAGCAGTGTATGGGTGTAGTTCAGGGGTAGTTTTTAGATATAACCAAAAAAGTAGGGAGAGTAACTTTGCTTTTTCTACAATCGTGGTTCTGCCCATGTCTAACCTCAACGGGTGCAGAGGAGTACTCTTGGGGAGTGAACAAAGTGATTATAAAAATGTGTTTTCAGTCACAAGTAGCGCATCCAGTACTTTCTTTATCGATACTTTAAATAACACCTATTGCATCTTTTCCCCTTCAATCAGAAATTAAGGCAAACTGAAAATGAGAAACTTAAAGACTTTAGGATGTTGTCAGGGCGCAGACAGTTTGTTCTACAATAAAGACCTTGCACATGGAGCTACCTGCCAAAATGTTTGTATCTTCAGGCTCCTGATGGGGGATGGTTATGGTCAATGACCTTATTCTTCTCAAGAGCTGGTACAGCTGGAAAGGTTTGTGAAGATATCCCAATGAATGACCTTATACTGCTTCATGAATGAGGCACAAAGATTTTAGTATTGCTATACATATATCTGAATATGTACGCATGTATTATGTAGCGAAAACCTAAGCTCTAAAGCCACTGGGCACCCTAAGATAGGAGATTGGTTACATAGTGCATATTATGGGTTGCAAAAGGAAGATGGGGAATAGAAGTAGGGTGAAGAAGGGCATAGAAGTAAAAAGGGAGTTCTAGGGAGGATCCGTTTGGTGGGTGTCTGATAATTTATGAGGTTTTGCAAGGAGTTGGGGCTAGATGCAATAAGTAATTTTGCAAAAAGCAGTCGCAAATTGCGCACAAACTATGTAATAATGCCCAAAATTCACAATTGGAGTGGGTCACAAGCAGGCCTAACTCATTGAGAAGATTGCAGGCCATCACAGGGATGGTGGCCAGATATGGGTCAGAAGAGCACAATGTCTGTCATTGCTTTACATTTTTTTTAATGCAGCCTATTTTCCTTAACGAAAATAGGGCGGCATATAAAAGAAAAGTTAACTTTAAAAAAAAATCTGTTTTGAGAGTGACATTGTACTAGTGGAGAAACATTTTTTAACATTCACAAAGGGCAAAGGGTGCCTATGGAACCCCTTCCCTTTTGCGAATGGGTTTCCACCTTCTTTGATGTATCAACAATTTTTCAATGGTTTGCAACTGGAATTGCTGTCACAAAGCATTGATACATCTGTTACTGAAATGCAATTTGGAAGGGCCATCCTAAACACACCCCTTCCAGTTTGTGATTATGTATCAATTTCTTAACCTATTTTGCGGTTGATTAGGCCTTTACTGAATCACAAAATAAGTTTAGTGGATAACAAAAAGCTATTTTGAGGCTGTAAACCCCTTAATTTTCCAAACCACTAGGTTTGCCATTGCAAAATAGCTTTAAATATTTGTTTTTGATGCCATACTAAATTGAATGCCCTTTTTGTGGAGCTGCTGAGCATCACCAAGCCAATTCTCACACATGGAGGTGAGACCACTGCCTAAGTTAACATTGTGGGACAGGAAGAGATGTAGTTGTGAGCCAAAGATTTTTAGATACTGACACCATTTGGAGACAAAGCCTGTAATTCATAAATGCTTCTGCACTGTAACACTTAGGGCCTGATTATGAATGGGTCTGTGTTGTCCAACCACTGTTTAAACTTTTTGCGCTGGGGTCAGAATTACAAGTTGGGTGGTATTTACCACACCCACTAATTGCCGAATGTGTTAATTATCTCACCTTTTGTTAAATTTCAGCAAGCCAAAACTGCCGGAATTTAACAGAGGAAGCGTTTATAGTATTTACAGTGTCTTGCGGATTGCGGTGCAATAAGCACTAAAATCTGCATGTTATTTCAAAGAAACTCATCATAGATTATATTTATCTCACCCTATAAATAACATGCCCCATGGTATCATTATTTATCTGGTGCAATAAAAGGCATTTGGATTCTGACTCAGAATCAGGGTTTCTGATATTTCACTTCCTGCCAGATCAACAAAATGTATCAAACCTCAAGTGTTTGTATGACACATGTGAAAGTCTGTAGTTTGATTACATGCCATGTGGAATCACTCTTTTTCCCCACATTAGAGCAATGCATACCTCAGGTAATAGGGAGATCAATTTTCTGATCAGAACTATTACAGTCAGTCAAAGAGGCTTTATTTCGATATAAATATATCTTAAAAAGCATAGCAACAGCATTTGTACAATAAAAAGATAAAAGGGAAGCAGTGCAAAGAAAGATATTTATACAGTTCATGCTACTACTAAAGCCGATAAATTAACTAAAAGCAGAGATTAAAAAACAGATTAAACAACAAGCAAAAGCCTAGATGACCTAATACGCCAAGCCCAGCCTAAGAACTTGGCTAAACCACAAGCAAAGAGGGGCCTTGAATCATTTTTTAATATTCGTAAGGCTTCTATGCAATGTCTTGTACCAAGTTCTCTGCAAAGCGGTTTTAACCACCTACTCCGAGGGGCTGCATAGGCGGGACATTCAAACAAGAAGTGCGGGACAGACTCAGACCGCTTATCACAAAACGGACAGAGGGAATTTGTTTGGAGTGGGACTTTCCACCTGGAAGTTAATTCTCCTATAGGGAGTAAACCTATTCTAAATTGAAAATATAGGGCCCTGTCTTTACGATTAGAGATAACATCCAGGTAAGGTTCACACAAATAAATTTCTTTAACCAAAAGAAAATCCAGAGTGGACCTGCACAGATTGGCATTACTGCTTCTGGTACCCGCCACCCAGCTCCAATAAATCTTTTTTTGCACAGACTTAGGTGGTGCAGTTCTATTGGACCAGGCCTCGCCAAGACCAAGGCAAACAAGGAGACGCTTAACCTCCCTCAGCCAAAAGATCTTGGACCAGCCTGTTAACCCCAGCACCTCATTAAGGCCCTCCGCATAGCTAGATAGTTCAGGTGTTCTCCATATGCGCGCCCATAAGAGGAGAGGGCGGAGCCTAGCCTGATCGCTAATTGGTCGGGTGCCCAGGTCCAAGAGCAGTGGAAGAGTTGGGGTACTATATGGAAGCCCCATAAGATCTTTATGGAATTTATTTTCTGAGCGGGACAAATGGTCGACCTTATGGACGCCCCAGAGTTCCGCCCCATAAAGAGCTGCGCTAACCCCCCTTGCCCTATATATATCAAGGACAGGAGCAATGGGTTTCAATGATGAAGCACAATGTTCCTGAAGCAAGGCACCCACCACCCTCTTGTGGGTCAGCAACATTTTTTGGTGGTGGCACTTCCAACTCATGGAGTCGCAGAGGCGGATACCAAGATAGTCAAATTCTGACACTCTATCGAGGGGAACAGAGTCCAAAGATGGAGGTTTAGCCAGCCTTTTCGGGGGGTTAAGGACCAAATACTTGGTTTTAGCTGTATTAATAACTAACCCTCTGACATCACAAAAAGACTTAAAGTTGGTTAATAGACTCTGCAAACCCACCGGGGTTTTGGAAATCAGAAGGGTGTCATCCGCAAATAGAAGGGTAGGGATTCTTCTGCCAGCCAGGGTTGGTGCATCTGCAGGATGTTGTAGCAGGTGCTCCACCACTCCGTTGACATACAATGAAAACAGAGTGGGGGCAAGAACACAACCCTGGCGAACCCCTCTATTTACTGGGATGCGGGGTGTTTTTTGTCCCTGATTTCCCCACCTGATCTGGGCAAAATTTTCCGAATGGAGATTTATCAACAAGCTCAGCAAATAAGGTGGGATACCCTGTTCGCTGAGCACACTCCATAATTGGCTACGGGGAACTAGGTCAAAGGCAGTCCGTAAATCAATAAAAGCAAGGTACAGGCTGCCTTTGCCCAGTAGAACCACCTTCCAGTATAACATTAAGAGGCGAAAAGATTGCTCTATTGTCCCTGTGCCTGATCTAAAACCAGCCTGAAAGTCCGAAAGAATGCCCTTTTCCTCTACCCATTGTAATATCCTTGCCAAAACCACTTTTCCTGCCACTTTTTGTGAGGTATCTAGCAGGCTTATTGGGCGATAATTAGCTGGGTCGTTACGACATCCTTTTTTGAAAATAGGAACGACCTCAGCGCCCTTCCAGGAGGTCGGCAGGGCGGCCCCACTGAGGCTGGCATTCAATAGTGCGGAGATGAGTTTTCCCCATTCCTCAGGATTGATGCGTAGCAAATCTCCTGGGATCCCATCCGGACCAGCAGCTTTGTTGGGCGTAAGGGAAATAATCGCCTCCACCACTTCCTTGGGTGTAAACATAATCTCATTCATAGATTGAGAATGAGCGGAAGGGTGGCGTATTCTCAAGCTTTCAACCTGATCCGGGGTCATTAAATAGAGTTGGGAAAAATGGGAGACCCACGCACTCTCGGGAACATTGCAGGTAATCAGAGTATCCACAGGTCTTTCTCTATTTCTAAGTAAATCCCAGAAACCCTTAGCATCCTTCCTAAGACTTGCAGCCTTCAGGTCACACCAAAACTGTTCTTCCCAATCTGACTTTGCCTTTAATAGTACCCTCCTATAGTTACCCCTCGCAGCACAAATTCGCACTCTAGTCTTGGATTTAACTGCCATTAAGAGATCCCGTTTGGCCATGCGGCATGCAACTGAAAACCACCCAGCAGAACCCTTCCTGTCGCCACTCTTGTTGGCCCTCTTTCCAACATTTGGGGCTATAAATAGTTCGCCAATAGCCTTTGTGGTTTGTTCAAAGATTGAAGGTACCTCTTGGACACTGAATGCGGGGGAATCTAAATAACGTATAGTATTAGCCATCACAGATTGCACCTCCGACATCTTGGCCTCATTGTCAACAATATTTTTCCATTTCAGGCGCCTCCCGCAATTGGAGGGGCGCACTTCATGGGTTGATTTCCATACATGAGGGGTTTGGGGAGGAGACCAGCCCTTCCAAGGTTGGGACAGAGACAAGATTAGGGGATTATGGTCACTATCAATAGAAGGCCAAACCTCCATGTCCACCAGAAAAGACCACAACCGAAAATTCAACATAATGTAGTCAATTCTAGAGGAATGCCCTATTCTATTAAACGTGTGTGCCCCCTTTGGTCCGATTTGGATCTGCCATTTGTTGCTCTAAGACCATGCTCCAGGCAAAGAGCATTGAGGTCTATTGCATTTTGGGTCCATTTTCTAATAGGCGAGATAGACAATGGAGGAATGCCTCTCCTTGCATCATCCTAACCAATGCCCAACACATCTTCCAGAGCAAGAGGTTCGAATGTGCAATTAAAATCCCCAGCTAGTAGGACATGGGAATATGGACCACAGCGCTTTAGTTCCTCGTCGATACCAGATGGAGCTAAAATAGATAGACCACCTCTAGTACTCCTAACATAAATATTGAATATTTCAAGCACTCTTCCACCAGACGGGCATCTTACAGATAGTCTCAAGAGGTCTGGGGAATTGGTGGCTATACTTTTAATAGAGTACCGCAAGGAGGTGCTTACCCAAATTAACAGTCCTCCGGAGGGGCGCCCTTTACCTCCAATCGGTCGGACGGCTGGTGCAAAATAGGTAGTGTATCCCAGCTTATATTGTGGGTCCATGCACCAGGTTTCCTGGAACAAACAGATCGAAAAAGATTCGATGAATGTGTTCCAGTCTGGGATACTTATATTTCGGGTTAAGCCGGCAATATTCCAGCTTACGACCTTCAGGGGGTTGTTGGGAATCCCTCCGTGCTCAGAAACCAAGTCTCCTATAGAGGGAGTGCAATCCATGAACATAACCTTATGGTCAATAGATGGTACCACAGTAGAGTAAGTTGGGAGATTTTCAACAGGCGTCTCCCCACTAAGTTGGGACCACGCCGGTGGGTAACCCCTAAGCAAAGGGGTGGGAGGAGGAAGGATAGTAATTGAAGAGTTCACCTGCAGCTCTCCAAGGGGTAAACTTTCCAATAAAAGTTCCCCAGATGGTTCAGCGTGTAACTCACATATGGGGGAAATTACCTATCAATTACCCTTCCATAATCGACCCTGCAGGTGACCAGGGCCATTATTAACTATACTGGATTGAGAACTACAGCCACCAATATATCTATGAACCCAACCATCCCTCATATCATGATCAGTCTGCCTTGGCAAAATTAGGGGATAAAAATAGCTGAGGTCACACGTGCCAATTGAACCCAGGCTTCCTACTAGACTATGTTCCTTTGTAGCGCCACTACATATAAAACTGGCAATCCTTGGATCTTCGAAATTCACTATAATACAATCACCAGAAATAACTTTTTCCCTGGAGCCAATCCAGCCAACTCTACGTACGTGTAGTATCCTGCCCCCCCAAAACTCGGGCAGAGGTCTATTCTCTTTGAGCCAAAATAGGGTCTTGTTAAACAGTTCATCATATGACTCAATCTTGCCTGGTCTAAGGGCGGGAACCCCAGTCAAAACGACTACATAGGGCTTACACTCAGGAGGAAGATTAATAATAGCGTTTCTCCCGCCAGGAGGGGCCTGGGCTTTTGCATTTTCTGATGGTTCCATGGTCGAAGATGTAGCAGTGCTAGTAGAATTACTCTCGCCTACGCTAGCCAGTGCCGGGGGACAAGCAGTTTTTTTGCCCAGAGTGTTGGATGTAGCTTTGGGGGATTTGGACTTCTCAGCCGGCTTAACGGAAGACAAGCCGATGTGATCACTCACCTCCAAAACTACTGGTTTATCAACTGTAGGAGCTAGATTATGTCGGACAGTAGACGTCGCCTTTTTGTCAGAGCCCCTACCCAAGCTATCATCCCTAGATTTTAACTGCATTTTTATAAAAGATTTTAATGAGAAAAAATTGTCTAGGGTTGTCTGCTCCATTTTATCCAATCGCTCGGATATCCCTCTAATTTTGTCTAATACTGGCAGAAGTAGGGCTTTCATTGTTTCCTCCATTTGATTTGCCAGGGGTGAATCTGAGGGAGGGGGCTCTAAGCTACCAACATTTTGGGTATTAACAGCAAAAGTTACATTCCCCTCAACGGTGCCCTCTTCTCTATCTGCCTGGAATAAACTGGATTCCCCTCCTGTAACCTTAGTGGGGCAGCCCCACCTAACAGCCACCCGCCTTTTGTTTTTGCCAGTTCTAGAAAATCTATTTTTCTGTAAGGTAGTAAGTTTTCTAGATTTAAGGGGGGCAGGGTGGATATCCGCCTGTACCATGATAGATTTCGGGTTTGGTATAGTTGAGGGAATGATGGGGACAGTCAAATGGGAAATAGCAGTAGCAGACTTGTTTAATACTACAACTGGTGTTACTAGGCTTTGGGCATTAAGTGCCGTATCTGACAGGTTTTCAAGCCCTTCTAAATTGGCTCTCAAAGCCGCCACCCGAGGGTGGTCCGGAGGGGAGGGGTCAAGAGGGTGCGAAGGTGGAACCATAGCATGTTCTGGTGAAGATATCTGGGCTATCGGGCCAATCGAAGATCGTCTGTCGCCAAATGGGCTTCCAGATAGCCGCCGCTCAGCCATAGATATTTCTCTGTCAATGACATTGGCCACACGGGTAATGAACTGGTCCATGGTTCCAGGCATGCCCCCCACGTTCCCCCTCAGACTTTTACCTGAGCGTGTCGACATTAGTAATAATACAGAGCCGGGCCGTGAGGCAGGACAACACAAACCCCGGTCGGGTATACAATAAGCGGCAAATATATAAATCAGGAACCAACAAGTAAGTAGAATGGGGGTTCTAGACACAAAAACGCCTTACGTAAGAAAGGCGGCTACAATAGGAAGTAATCAGTCAAACGGCACTACCCAGTCCAAAACCACCGCAGGTGGTGGGTGACGGTGCTACTCGGGCACAGTACCTGTTTAGTGTTTAGCACATCAGATCCAGCGATTTAGTGGGGTGGCCCAGCCCGGCCTCCTTCGGCCCCTGACGGCCACAGACGGTCCCGCCCTTGTCCCGGGCTTCTCCCGGCGCCGACCCGCACGCGATCCCGCGACGCGGAGGGAGCGACTGTCTTTTAAACGCCTCCGGGCGCTGTGGTAACGTCTGGGGCGCTAAGGCGCCTGGGAGCAGTAGTCTCCCCACACCGGGCCGCGAGGTGGTCTAGCGGCGGCGGCGGCGGGGAAACGCACCAGCGGTGCTTGAGAGAGGCAGAAAAGAGCAGGACACCAGCGACTCCCTTCACAGGTGAATGTCAGGTCTCGATGGACACACCCCCCGCTCCACCGAGGGAGCGACTGTCTTTTAACCCCTTGCATGCCCGCCCCTTTCCCCGCCCAGTGCCGCGCTTTTTATTAGCGGGCGGAGTTCATGACGAGCTGGACTCGTCATGGGCACAGCGCCACCGCAGCCCATGACGAGTCCAGCTCGTCATGGGCACTGAAGGGGTTAAACGCCTCCGGGCGCTTTGGTGACGTCTGGGGCGCTAAGGCGCCTGGGAGCAGTAGTCTCCCCACACCGGGCCGCGAGGTGGTCTAGCGGCGGGGAAACGCACCAGCGGAGCACCAGCGGTGCTTGAGAGAGGCAGAAAAGAGCAGGACACCAGCGACTCCCTTCACAGGTGAATGTCAGGTCTTGATGGACACACCCCCCGCTCCACCGAGGGAGCGACTGTCTTTTAAACGCCTCCGGGCGCTTTGGTGACGTCTGGGGCGCTAAGGCGCCTGGGAGCAGTAGTCTCCCCACACCGGGCCGCGAGGTGGTCTAGCGGCGGCGGGGAAACGCACCAGCGGAGCACCAGCGGTGCTTGAGAGAGGCAGAAAAGAGCAGGACACCAGCGACTCCCTTCACAGGTGAATGTCAGGTCTCGATGGACACACCCCCCGCTCCACCGAGGGAGCGACTGTCTTTTAAACGCCTCCGGGCGCTTTGGTGACGTCTGGGGCGCTAAGGCGCCTGGGAGCAGTAGTCTCCCCACACCGGGCCGCGAGGTGGTCTAGCGGCGGCGGCGGCGGGGAAACGCACCAGCGGAGCACCAGCGGTGCTTGAGAGAGGCAGAAAAGAGCAGGACACCAGCGACTCCCTTCACAGGTGAATGTCAGGTCTCCATGGACACACCCCCCGCTCCACCGAGGGAGCGACTGTCTTTTAAACGCCTCCGGGCGCTTTGGTGACGTCTGGGGCGCTAAGGCGCCTGGGAGCAGTAGTCTCCCCACACCGGGCCGTGAGGTGGTCTAGCGGCGGCGGCGGCGGGGAAACGCACCAGCGGAGCACCAGCGGTGCTTGAGAGAGGCAGAAAAGAGCAGGACACCAGCGACTCCCTGCACAGGTGAATGTCAGGTCTCGATGGACACACCCCCGAACTATTACAATAAGGCATTAGGGCCCTCATTACGACTGGCTGTGCAAAAGGTGTGTTATTAATTGAATCTAATATATATTGATAACAAGGGGTAGACTATTTGCCTATTTTCAACTAAAATGGGGCACAATATGCATATTTTGGTCACCTTGAAATCCCCATGGCAGGAAAGGAAACAAAATCATCCTTAAAGCAAATCACAGCAGAGCCGCCCAAACCAGACCCGCCAATTAAAAGTAAGGCTGACATAACTAACATGATGGATACTGTATTAAAGAGACTGTCAGGTCTGCATGAACCTGCCCGATGCATCAAGACTAACACTGACATAGCGCAGGCAAAAATATCATGAATCTGTAATGATGTCAAACTAATAACATGCAGAGCTGCATAAACCGTCGCTTGAAGGATGTGGAAAAAGAAATAAAACAATTAGATTCTAAATTTACACAATCCAAGAATAAGAGGCTTTTTAGACTCAGTTAAGAAGTGTAACTATGAATACAAGATCCTAAGCGACAAAACAGGAATCTTTGTAAAGAAATAAGAAGCACTAAAGATGCATGAGGTCAACTAAGTTGGCAAAGCTTTGGGGAACTAATTAAAATACAAACTAAGTAGACAAAACATATCTACAATCAAAAGACAAAGAAGGGGCAATATATAAAAATCCAAAATTGATTGCCGAAGTTTTCAAAGAATACTATGTAAACATATATTAGAAAAATCAATCCATCAGATCAGAGTATTGCAAATCATACCTAGACAATGGCCACCTCCCCACATTATCAAAGGGAGATCCATTAGTTCTTGTGAATCCATTACAAGGGATGAAACATGCACAGCTATCAATGGCTTAAAAACTGGCAAACCCACTAGCCCAGATGACTTTACAGCTCACTTTAGAAGACACTTGATGAGCACCTATCCTCTACCCTCCCAGACCTGTTTAGGCACTGAAATACGTGGTACTACTGCAGGAGCTATGATAGTTGCAGGACCCATATACCTAATAATTACAGATGGAAAGATTGATCCCAAGATCTTAGCCAACAGAATAAATCACATACTCTCAAAACCAGTGGCGGCTCCTCCGCTAAGGTGGAGGAGCGTCGCCCCACTGAGCAGGTCAAAGAGGAAAAAATAAAATGATAACAACTCATTGTTATTATCATTCTATTTTTCCCCTTGCTCAGGTGGGTAGGGGCAGGGCTGCTCTGTTCACAGAGCAGGGCAGGGGAGGAGTGGTTTGCCCTTTCCGAGTGTGCAGGATGCTTTGGCCAGCCGATACGGGACGGTCAAATTGTCATGCGCACTTTGCATGTTCTCCATGCAGGCTGCATTACAGCCTGCATGGAGAATATGCCCATACTCCTATTCTCTGGCTGAGCGCCGATCCACGGCACTCAGTCCATTCACAACGCTGCATTGCACCGTTGCATTTGGCTATTGGGAGGCTGGAAGCCGGGTGCTTCCTGCCGTGGAAGCGGGCGAAGAGGGAAAGGAGCCGGTTGCAGACGAATATATACTGTTTCTACACATGGGAATACATTGCGTGCCATTACAACGCGGTCGTTACAACGACCGCGTTGTCACCACGCATACAATTACATCTCAAGACATTACTACGACTTGCTATAGAGTACACGCTGGACTTAGGAATAGTATTATTTACTATTCCTACTCCAGTTTGTGCAACAGCAGGGAAGGTTTTGGATTCTAAATCCAACACCAGTGAGCCCCCTACAGCTAGTCGTAGTAATGACTTGCGATGTATTGTAGGCATGGTAACAACGTGTTCGTTGTAACGACCGCATTGGAATGGTACCGTGTTGTGGAGACAGCATTGTAAACGCTGTTTCCCCAACTAAAAGGTTTTTATTCGTTATTTTTTCATTATTCTCTCCCATCCCCCTCTTCCCCGCCCCACGGCCCGCTCTCCTACTGCTGTTAAATACCAGCCACCACTGCTCAAAACGGATACGCCCTTCACAAATAGGGTTTATGAAAAGTGATTCTTCAGCGGTATCAACCAATTTTATTGTCACATGTGCGAGAAAGCTAAACTGTCAAACATGCCTACTGTAGCCATAGCCTTGTATGCAGAAAAGGTTTTCCACAAATTTGTATGACCCCTTCTACATGCAACCCTAAATAAAATCAGATTGGTGAAAAATTTACCAAAATGATCATGGTTCTTTATGCAAACCCAAAGTCATAAGTGAGAACAGCTGGTGCCATCTCTGACTCTTTTTATCTAGAGCAAGGCACATGACAAGGATGCCCGCTATTGAACTGTTACCCCAATCTATAAGATCAATCTCCCTAATCAAAGGAGTGACCTTTAGCAATATATTGTATAAAATGGCCACCTATGCCAATGATGTATTGGTCTTCACAGCAAACAAACAATTTTGATCCCGGTGTTGATCCAAACAATAACTGCTTTAGGACATTACTCAAATAAAGACAAGTCGTAGATGTGACCTTTAAATATTTACTGCACAAAGGAGGTATTAGCATATACAGGCCTAACATGGCAACACAGCTTCCTAAAATATCCCAGAATAGACTTTAATGATTAAATGAATCAATCTATTAAAAATAATGACAAAAAAGAAGCAAAAAAAATCAGATCTCCTGGAATGTTGGTCACCCAAATTTATCCCCTGCGGGGAAAAGTTGAAGCACTTAAAATGATGGTCACTTCCATAACAAAATATTTTTATTTTTTTATTTTTTTTGAAACCTTTATTACAGAATGCAAAAGATATACAAAGATGGGCCTACAACCTTCAGGCCGGCCGCTAGCAAACAGTGAGAACATAAAATACAGTCATTAAACACAAGCAGCAAGTGATAAAGGTCCCAGAAGTCGAGGGAAGCGTTGGCGGCCACACCGGCCGGACCCCCCAAATGGCGGTTCCATTTTATTATAAGAAACCACAAACAAATCCACAAGGCAGCAAAAGTCAAAGCAGCATTATGAGCTCCCCTGGGGAGGACCCTACCGATCCACAGGGATAGGGGGGGGGGGACAGGCCGGGACAGAAACAAAGTAGACACAATGCCCAGAACCAAGGTGACAAGCAGACTAGGGAGACTGGGCCACTGCTAAGTCAGGCGTCAGCGGCGGGGTACAAATCCCACCACGATAGGAGTTCCAGGGGCCACACACCTTCACCCATTTCCCAGGCTTACCTCTCGCCACATACACTACCTTCTCCCGAAACATACACCAATCCATGTTGTCCTTCCACACCGAAACCGTTGGTGACCTCTGGGAGCCCCACAATTGTGCTATGTCACGCTTGGCCACCATATATCCCAGAGTCACCCACCACGTCTGCGGCACCGTATAATCAGTCGGCTCCCACACATTTAGCAGACATCTCCTAGCCTCGGGAAACAGCGCCACATGCGTGACCGCCTGCAAGACCGCATGTACACCACGCCAGAATCGCGCCACCTCCGGGCATTCCCACAAAATATGGATAAAGGTCCCTAACAAACCACACCCACGCTTACACAGTCCATCCACGGCATATCCCATACGCATCAGACCCGGCCCCGAAACATAGACCCTGTGGAGTATTTTGAGCTGGACGAAGCGAAGGCGGGCCGGTATGGCCACCTCTTTCGGGGAGGCCACCGCAGACACCCAGTCCTCGTCATCCAGCTCCAATCCATCGGCGACCCATGCCTCACGAAGGCCAGTCAGCAGTCCGGAGCGATCGTTGATGAGCTTTTTATAAATCAATGAGATAGTGCCATCCGGTACATGCCCATCAAGCACTCTATCTTCCAGAGGGGAGCACTCCGGGATGGAGGCAACATCCGGGAATACAGAACAAAGCGCGTGACGAACCTGTACATATCGGAAGTACTCCCTGTCCTGCAACTGGAATTCCTTCTGCAGCACATCGAACGTTTTGAATCCCCCCCTCGTCCAGAGATCGCCCACCCTGCTGATGCCTATCATGTCCCACTTCTCAAAGCCTTTCGAGGTCCACAAGCAGCCTAGTCGCTCAGATGCATACAGTGGCGTCGCCCGGGTCAACCGATCCTTCCACCCCATAGCCAAGTTTGCCGCGTGCCACACCCGTACCGCGACCCGCGTAGGGCCCGTCAAACGTGCGTCGAGCGATGTAGAGTAAAGCGCACGATTATAGTCACCACCCGGCAGTAACAGTTTGTCCATTTCAAAAGCCGGGTTAAGGGCGGGCCCATAAAGGCCGTGGTTTATCGCAGCCAGCTGGGAGGCCCAGTAATACCGTTTGATGTCTGGGAGGGCGACCCCCCCGTCATACCACGGGAGCGTCAGCTTCGCGAGGGCGATACGCGGCCTCCCATCCCAAAACAGGTGGCGCTGCAGACCCTCCACCTCCCGAAAGTAGCGCGCCGGGACGACGTCCATCGTGTTTTGTAAAGCGTATAAGAAACGTGGCAACGACATCATCTTAAACAGTGCCGCACGGCCGAGCGGCGAGAGCGGCAAGCGCCTCCAACGCGCCACATCCTCCTTCAGGCGCTGGAGGGGGGGTAGTAAGTTCTGTTTATATCGGGCCGCAGCGTCCAGGGTAATAAAGATACCCAGATACTTAAATCCCTGCGGAGCAACCTGGATAGGACAACCCCGCGGAAGGATAGGAGCCTCCCCCGAGAGGACATACACACAGGATTTAGCCCAGTTGATAACTAAGCCGGAGTTGCGGCCGAATGAACGCAACACATCCACTAACACAATCAGTGATTTGCGCGGGGAAGCAAGGTACAAAAGAATATCGTCCGCGTAAAGGGATACGCGATCCTCATACTCGGGGGTCCATCGGAGACCACGAATCGAAGGGTGCCACCGCAGCCACTCCGCCAGGGGCTCCAAGGCAAGCGCAAAAAGGAGCGGCGACAGCGGGCAGCCCTGCCGCGTGCCCCTGCCCAGTTCAAACGGCGCCGATACTCTACCATTCACCGCCACCTGCGCCAGCGGTCCGGAATACAACAGTTTAACCCAGCCAATGAATCCCGGGCCAAACCCAAACTTAGCCAGCGTCGCCCAAATGTATGGCCACTCAAGCGTGTCGAACGCCATAGTGGCGTCCAAAGACGCCAAAATGGCTGGTTCTTGTATGAACGGGACCCTCGCGAGCACCCCGTGCAGATGCCGCAAGTTAAGCGCGGTGTTGCGATGAGGGATAAAGCCGGACTGGTCCTGGTGGATCAGATCGCATACCACGCCAACCAGCCGATTAGCCAGCACCTTGGCGAGAATTTTCGGCTCCGCATTCAACAACGAAATGGGCCTGTAAGACGTGACCCGATCCCGCGGCCTCCCCTCCTTATGAATAACCACAATAGTGGCAAGACGCTGGTCCAGCGGGAGGGAACCCGCCGACCGGGCCGCGAGGAACATAGCGCGGAGAATTTGTACAATTCAATGGGAAGGCCATTAGGACCCATGGCCTTGCCAGAGGCGACCGAACGTATGGCGAGGGCAATCTCCTCAGATGTCGGGGCCGCGTCCAATGACAATTTATCCTCCTCCGAGAGGGAAGGCAGCGCAATGTCTTTAAGCAGGTCATGGGAATCCTCTTCCGAGCGGGAAGATACCGGGGAATACACCCCACGGAAATACTCAGTGAAACATTCAACAATTTCCTCCGGCTCAGTGACACACACACCATCCAGTCTCTCAATCGACGGGACAACTCGACTCGCTCTCTCCTTTTTATCCAGCCACGCAATCAATTTACCAGCCTTATCACCCACATCATACAGTCGCCCCTGTTGCTCTCTACTCAGGCCCCTGGCTGCCTCCGTGACTAGGGCCTTGTAGTCCGCCTGTTTGAGTCGGAGAGCATGCAGTTTTTCATCCGTTACCCCACACTCCAGATCACCCTCCAACTCAGTTATCTCAGATTCGATACGGGTCACCTCCTCCCGCTCGCGCCTCCGGGAATGGGAAATGAGGGACAGGGCCTCCCCTCGGAGTACCGTCTTAAACGCCTCCCACAAAGAAACCGCAGACGACACAGACTCCACATTGTCTTCAAAATATCGCTCAAGAGATTTAACCAAATCAGCGCGAATTGAGGGGTCACGCAGGTACCAGGAATTAATCGGGACCACCCTCCCCTCCCCCCTCGGGACAATGTCGAAGTACAACAGGAGCGGGGAGTGATCTGAAATACCCCGAGCCAGATGTCGTACCTCCCCGACCCTCCCTGCCTGTGCTGCTGGCATCAGAACATAATCAATCCTCGAAAGACTACCATGAGCCCCGGAATGAAAGGTGTATTGTATCTGCGTAGGGTGTTTCAGCCGCCAACAATCCACCAGCCCCAGGGTATCCAAGAGGCCAGATAACCAAGCTTGGGCATGGGGGAGATCCCTGGGAGGGTGACGATCCTCAGTTCTGGAAATTACAGCGTTAAAATCCCCCCCAACCACTAGAATCCCCTCCGGCAGGCCAAGAAGAAGGCGCCCCAAATCAGCAAAAGTAGTTGTCTGCAACCCTGGCGGGACATAAACAGAAACCAAAACAATCACTTTACCCTCCAATCTACCCACCAGAGCCGTATATCGTCCCCTATCATCATGGAGCACCTCATCAACCTCCAACGGGAGCGAGGTTTTAACCATAATGCCCACACCCCTCGAACCAGATGTGAAGCCCGAGTGGGCTGCAAGGCGATAGCCCCGTCTGTTCATGGCACGAAAGGAGTTTCCAATGAGGTGTGTTTCCTGCAGAAATACTATATCGGGTGAAATTCGTTTTAAGAACTGCAGGACCACTCCCTGTTTTATCCTGTCCCCCAGTCCATTGACATTCCAGGACAAAAGGCTCAGTCCCCTACCCCCCATCATAGCCAAAACCGATCAATCTCCCCCCAGAGAGCACTTTAGCGATAGCACAACAATACTTCTGCCTTGTGGTACAAATAAACAATACCCAACCCCAACCCAACATCCCAAACAAAACTCCCCCCTCCCTGCACCCCTGCATGAGCCCAAATAGCCCCCCCAACTTGCAGTATGCCTGTCGCCCCTGTGTAAACTAAACTACAAAGACCCCCTAGAGGAGGAAAGAGAACCCCCTCGAGACACAGCACCACCTCCAACGGAGGGGAAACAAGACACAACAGTCAAGAGACCCTAAGCCTGGCCGAAAGGTGGCATCATCAGGAATGAGCCCCAGTGTCAATACCTCATACCCGGTCCAGTGGGCACTCTCCTCCCGCCGCCCCCATCCCATCCCGATCATGTCCCCCAGACAAAGTGTCCAACCAGTCCCCGGCCACCTCGGGACGGTCAAAAAAGTGAGTGCAACCATCAGCCTCCACACGCAGCCTGGCCGGGAAAAGCATGGCGTATTTTAAGTTCATGTCTCGAAGCCGCCGCTTGATGCCCATGAAACTCAGTCTCTGCTTCTGGACCGCCTGCGTGAAATCAGGATAAAAGTTCACCTCCATGTTCTCCAGCTTAAGCGGCCCTTGCAGTCTGGAAGCTTGCAAAATCGCATCCCTATCCCGAAAGTTGAAGATACGGCCAATAAGAGGCCGCGGAGGAGCTCCGACCTTCGGTCTGCCGCCAGGAACTCTATGGGCCCTCTCCACAGCGAAGAATTTACTCAGTCCTCGAGGCTGGAGATGGGTAGAAATCAGGTCCTCCACAAAGAGATCCGCCGCCGAGTCCTCCCGTCCCTCGGGCACTCCGATAATGCGAATGTTATTCCTCCGGGCCCTGCTCTCGGAGTCCTCCAGGCGCCGATCCGTGAGCGCACTTGCCTGCCGGAGCCGGCGCACCTCCGTCTGAAGGGCTGCTACCTCAGTCGTGAGGCCCGACGCGGTATGGGCCAAGGAGTCAACCCGGTCATTTGTCTTAGATAGATCTGCTCTAACAAGGTTGACATCGATGAGGACCGCATCGAGTTTGTGCGCCAAGGTGTCGAATTGTTGGCCTACTGAGGTCTTCATCTCAGCAATGGCGCCCATGACGTCCTGCAAAGTCAGATCCGTAGGCAAATCCGGGGCATCCGGGGGACACTCGGAAGACTTGTGCGATCCGCCGGGAGACCCCTTCGGGAGGGTGTAGCGATCCATAATGTTGACTTGAGGTGCGGTGCCACGCCGGGTCGATTTGGCCTTCAGCCGATCTCCATCCTGCTTTGTGGCCATCGTCGCGTATCTCGCACCCCCGCCAGTCACGCAGTGGAGAGCAAGCAATCAAGGCCATGAGCCCCGGGCGTCACCTCAGGAAGGCGGAGCGGGTCCCCGCAGGCAGGCAGGCAGGGTCCCCCAGCGAGGCCACCACCACACAAAGAAGCGCCGTAATCCCACTCGCGATGACGGCAAGGGGACTCAAAAGCGAAAGTGAAAGTGTGGGGTACGCGACTCGCCAGGCCCGGCCCGCCGTTGTTATTCACTTCGCCACTGGGTCACCCCCAAACTCGAGTCCGGGGTCAGGAGAGAAGAAGGCCGCAAACTTCAGTCGATGCTCACCCCGGCCCCCGGGGTCCGATTCAAAAACGGAAAACGGGTACCACCTCGGCTCAGGTTCACCGACACAGTCCCCTCAACCGATTCAGGATGAAGACAGGATAAACGTAGGAGGTTGCGGAGGTCCTCGGGAGCCTCGCACCTACGCGGCCATCTTGGTTGCGCGCTAGGCTCCTCCCCCCATAACAAAATATTTACTTAATATAATACCTACCAGATTCAGTAAAGGATGCTTTGAAGAAATCGAAGAGCTAATCAACAACTTTCTATGGAAAAAAAAGAAAATTAAGGTGCCGATTCCGATCCGTGAAAAAAAAATTGCGTACGAATCGTATCTGTGTATTTTTACGTATGAATCGTACACGTACCGTATAAACTGCGAAGTTCGATTCGTACGTGAAAAATACATACGAATTACGTCGGGAAAATGGTCCGAGAGGGATCCGTAAATTTTTACGTCCGAATAGCGTCGGGAAAAGTGTCCGATAGGGAGCCGGACATTTTTACGTGCAAATTTTAAAACAGAAGTCCGAGCGCGCAAGTACAATTTGTACCGCCCGTCCGATTACACAACCGCATGTAAAAGGCCCCGTACGGACCGAACGCTGTAGCCTACATGTACACGGGTAAACTTGTGCCCGGATACGAGTCGTACAGCCCCCCTCACCCCGCACATGTCAGCACCGTACCCTGTATGTCAGCACCGTACCCCCCCTCCGCACCGTACCCCAACACCGTAGCACAGCCCACACCTGTACTCTCCGCACCCCAGGCCCGTCTCCTAGCCCCGCACCTGTATGCCCCGTACCCCAGGACCGTACCCCAGCCCCCAACCTGTACGCGCCGCACCCCAGGCCCATCTCCCAGCCCCATACCTGTACGCACCGTACCCCAACACCATACCCCAGCCCCGTACCGATACGCACCGTCACCGTACCCCAACACCGTAGCCCAGCCCCGTACCTGTACGCACCATACCCCAACACCGTAGCCCAGCCCCATACCTGTACGCACCGTACCCCAACACCGTAGCACAGCCCCGCACCTGTACGCACATTACCCCAACACCCTAGCACAGGCCCGCACCTGTACGCACCGTACCCCAACACCATAGCACAGCCGGCACCTGTACGCTCCGCACCCCAGGCCCGTCTCCCAGCCCCACACCTGTACGCCCCATACCACAGGACCGTACCCCAGCCCCCCACCTGTATGCGCCGCACCCCAGGCCTGTCTCCCAGCCCCGTACCTGTACGCACCGTACCTCAACGCTGTACCCCAGCCCCGTACCTGTACGTACCGTACCCCAACACCGTAGCACAGCCCCGTACCTGTACACACCGTACCCCAACACCGTAGCACAGCCCCGCACCTGTACGCACATTACCCCAACACCCTAGCACAGGCCCGCACCTGTACGCACCGTACCCCAACACCGTAGCACAGCCCGCACATGTACGCTCCGCACCCCAGGCCCGTCTCCCAGCCTCGCACATGTACGCCCCGTACCCCAGGACCGTACCCCAGCCCCCCACCTGTATGCGCCGCACCCCAGGCCCGTCTCCCAGCCCCGTACCTGTACGCACCGTACCCCAACACCGTACCCCAGCCCCATACCTGTACGCACCGTACCCCAACACCGTAGCCCAGCCCCATACCTGGATGCACCGTACCCCAACACCGTAGCACAGCCCCGCACCTGTACACACATTACCCCAACACCCTAGCACAGGCCCGCACCTGTACGCACCGTACCCCAACACCGTAGCACAGCCCGCACCTGTACGCTCCGCACCTCAGGCCTGTCTCCCAGCCCCGCACCTGTATGCCCCGTACCCCAGCCCCCCACCTGTACGCGCCGCACCCCAGGCCCGTCTCCCAGCCCCGTACCTGTACGCACCATACCCCAACACCGTAGCACAGCCCCGTACCTGTACGCACCATACCCCAACACCGTAGCCCAGCCCCGTACCTGTACGCACCGTACCCCAACACCGTAACACAGCCCGCACCTGTACGTGGCGCACCCCAACACCATAGCACAGCCCCGTACCTGTACGCACCGTACCCCAACACCGTAGCACAGCCCGCACCTGTACGCGCTGCACCCCAACACCGTAGCCCAGCCCCGTACCTGTACGCACCGTACCCCAACACCGTAGCACAGCCCCGCACCTGTACGCACCGTACCCCAACACCGTACCTCAGCACCCTCACCCAGCATCACGTATGTACGGACCGTATCTACGCGAAAAAGACTCGTACAGAACCAGGACACTGTAAAACAGCACAAGGAGGGTCAATTCGACTCGCACAACACCACAAAACACGTCAACATGACAAAATACATCCCTATGACTGACCTGACACATCCAAACAGGCAAACAGAGGCCCTAAATCACAACCACCTCTTATAACACACCCACCACAAATTCAAACACAGCCACACCCACAAATGGACCAATAAAAAGGGCCCACACACACAAACCATGAGCCTTTGCAACAGACCCACTGCTCACAGACACCACAGACAAACAACTGCACCTTACTCAAACCTTAACTACACCTTAACTTACACACCTTCACACAACCTCCTTCACAAACACCCGCTCTTCACCTTCACACACACACCGTCACATTCACACCCACACACCCACAACCACCCACACCCCACACCATGCCCACAGACAAGAATCCAAAGTTCACAACGGCGGAGCTGGAGCTCCTTGTCAACGAAGTCATCAGAGTCGAGCCACAGCTGTTTGGAACATTGGTCAGACAGACCAGCATAGCCCAAAAAACCAGCCTGTGGCAGAGGATCGTCGATAAGGTGAATGCTGTTGCGCCCATCCGAAGGACCAGGCATGAATGCCAAGCCAGGTGGTACGATCTGCGCAGGGCAGTCAAGAGGAAAATGAACGAGGAATACGCCCAGAGTAACATCACTGGAGGAGGGCTGCCCCGCAGACCCGTACATTACCATCCCTGGGAGGAGAAGGTGATGGCCACGCTTCCGCCGGTGGGAGTACACGGAGTCGAAGGAGTCGCAGAGCCTGGTGAGTACACAAACAACTCACGTAACATGGGGGGAATGGCATCCACACCACAAATACACCAAATGCACGCAACTACCCCCAAGCCCTCACCGCACACAACCACACCCAAAAACCACGCTCATGCCACTAACGTCTCCATGCCCCATTCACAAATAAAGGCAATGCCATGTCCCAGGCCACACCAACTACAAACCCAAGACTGGATGTCCGGGATGCTGGGAGGGTGGGGCTCACACAACACATTGTGCAACTCAGAACCAGACACCAATGCCCACAGCCCATATGGCCTAGGTACATACCCATGCACCATGCCCGCTGCACAGGGACTGGCAAAGTACTGACAAGGTAGCTGACACTTGGCCCTGCTGTAGGCAGCACAAGGCCCTCCTGTGACCACTGTACACTCAAACAACAACTCCACTAGCTCACATACCCAGCACAGGAACTCACACACACTGTCATGCCAGCATGCACCATGAGGGGACAGACACATCACCTGGGAGACCCAATGAGAAATCACACTACACCCAACAGCAGGCCTGGTCACACACCCCCCCTCACACAAGCACACACCCCCGGGGCAGGCAATGGATTTACCCACTCTCACAATGGACATGTGACACAAGACCAATCCATAGCCAAATAAGCATCCCAGCCAAAAATCTACTGGCAAACACTCAGGAGCACATACCAATCTGTCCCCCGCAATATACCCATCCCCAAGTGTACATTGAGAGGAATGCTAGGCACATCCAACCACCTGGAGGAACTGTGACTACTTGAATATGTATGAAACATGGATGTGGCATGAAACAGCATTAACATTGTCTCTCTCTCACACACAGGGCAACGTCATCGACCTCCCCCCAACAATGGGGGGGAACAATCACAGTCCCAGGCTCAGCGTGAAGATGACCCCACTGGCAGCGACGACTCCCACCACTCCGTGGATGACCCCGACCAACCTGGCCCCTCTGGTGCCCAAGCCCCTGCAGCACCTGCGTCAGGTACATCTGTGCCAACCACCACCCCCATTCCTGCCACATCCCAGGAGACACCCAGGAGCCCTGCCAGCCAGTCTGACCAGGAGGGACAAGGTTCTCCGGGCACCCAGGAGGAGGCAGACGACCACGCTAATGCCATCCCTCAGGGGTCCCGTAGACCTGATGTGCCCACAACGGCAGGCCAGGCTCGTGTGCGCAGGGGTGGTGGGAGTGGAGGCAGGCGGAGGCGAGAACCTGACCAGCCAGCTGAGGGAACCGGTATGGCACACATGCGCCACATCCTGGACACATACCGGCGTGACACCAGGGGCATCAGCCAGGTTGTGTCGAGCCTCACAGACATCAAGGGGACCCTCGACAAGATGAAGAACCTGCAGGCCGAGCAACATGCCAGTCAACAACAACACCAAGGACGGATGGAGGCAAGACTGGCTGAGCTCCTGGCGGTGCAAACGGACATGAGCCGTTCACTCCGTCGGATCGCCGACAACATGGGCAACCCTCCCTGTGCCACCAAGCGAAGAACACCACCAGCCACAGGGAGGGAGGAGGAGGAGGATTCGTCCAGTGGAGCGTCACAAGCATCGTCAAGGCCTGCATCTGAGGGTCCCGCGAGGAAGGTGGGTCGTCCACGGAAAAGACCGTGAGAGTCAGCGGACCATCCACATCTCCCAGGTCACCTGGCCTGGCACCTGGACGTCTGGCGCAACAGCAGCACCTCACCCAATGACATTCTCTGCCACATGGACTTGCTGGTCACAGTCTAACCAATGATGACCAACACTGTGGTATGGATTCTGATGACTCCAACTGACAAGGATGCCATCTCCCCCTGTGAACTTTGGATTCCATGCACCCGGTAGAGCACCTTAGCACATCTACCAAAAGACTCACCCCACCAAAAATAAATTCTTTTTTTCTTCTCATGAGTTGTTGCTGTCATTTGGCATTAGTCCACAACATATGTGTGTGTAAATGTCTAACTATGCCTGAGTGTTGAACCAACTCCACCCATCCATACCCTGGGATCTGAGTCTGGTACAGGACACACATGGGTCACAAGTTATCATTCAATGCAGACATGGGGCACAATACTCACCTGTGATGGCATCAAGCTGCTGAGGGGGTGCTAGGGAAACTGTGAGGACACACCTATTTGGAAGAGTAACATTAAGGCGTAGAGGTCATGCCTCATTTGGAGGTTCCCGGGGAGGGAGTCCCAGGTATGTGTTCCCAGGTGGGAGAACTATGTCCTGCATGCAGGAGTACGGTGGATCTGAAGAATGGTGGCCAGGTCAAGGTTGGATGCACGGAGATGGCACTACGGGGTCTCGGATGACAGTGGTACAAGGTTGGTTTTGGGTCAGGGTTGGGGCCTGCCTCCTGAGTGTGGGTGAGGAGTCTAAAGGTCATCCTGCAGCACACAGTGATCCATTGCAGCTATCTCTGCTGGACGGTGATGTGGCTGGGGCGCGCGATGTTGACGCTGAGGTGTGCAGATGCAGCCTGGATGTGGACAAGTGTCCCTGGATTTTGTATGTGGCTGCTCCGTAGAGGGCAGGGCAGTATTTGACACGGATGTTGTCGTGGACCTGGGGGATGGTCCGTCTTACCTTGGAGTGGATCTATCTGGGGATCATGTGCATAATGCTGAGGGTGTTGCAGTGTGAGGTACAGATGCTGGTGATTACCATGGCAAATGTGAGCAAGCAATCCATGATGCACAACATCTTGTGTGCGTGGACACTGGGTGCCTGTGCGGGGCTTCTGTGGGTGGGACACAAGCAGTTGACCCAGCTGTAAGGGGACAATCCTCAGATGTTGACCTCAGTCCTGTACAAGTCCAGCCTCAGGTGGCTGCTGTTCTGCCATTCATCTATGGATCCCATGCAATCTTGAATATTGGAACTGGAAATGTCTGCGTCCTTGGTGAGGGTGAGGAGCGCCTAGCTGTCAATGGCATACGAGTTGATGATGAGGTCGTGTGCGCATGTGATGGTGGATAGGGGGGTCCTGGACACATTGTAGATTGACACGCTGAGAGATGATACCTGTGCCATGTACCTCACGACGAAAGCATACTACATGCAGAAGCCTTGAGTCCCATTCCAATGGCCTTGCAGGAGTACAGAGCCGGTGGGGAGTAGGAGGGACATGGCCTGGTGGGTGTGACAGGTCCTGGAAGGTGTGGCAGCACTGTGTAGGCAGTCGGAGTTGCACACTCATCATGCAAAGGTGTTGTGTGTGCACTCAGTGCATGCCTGAGAGCAGGCGGGAGATGTGTGGATGGACCTTGCTTGGAGGGTGGCTGCAACATCAGACTGTAGTGTGATGTGGGTCATGCAAGGACCTGAGGGTCGTGCAATGTGCACGTTGCATGTGCAGATGGTCCAGCCTTTGGTACCGCGTGGCCGCAACTGTGGCACAGACAAGCTGAATACAGCCAAATGAATGTGTTGAGGGAGGAAGGGAGGAGCACCTTTGATGTGTGTGTGTTGCCAAATCTGGAAACTACGTGTGCCCTTGCTGCAGTGGCTGCAACAGCAGGCAGCATGTCCTGGGAACTATGCCACAATATCCACACAAAGACTAGGATGTCAGAAAGGACTACTGCAACAGGTGTATGTCAAGGAAGGAGTTACCGGTTTGCAATGGCACACCCAGAGACAAAGGATGCACAATCACCAAAGATGACTGACACCGGATCATGAAACTGAAGGCCGAGCTGCGCACAGGAAACACACCCCAGAAGGTGTTGACGGCCCATGGGGGGGACTAACATGCCAAAACACATACACAGCCATAGACATCATGCACAATAGAGAATCAAATACATGAAGAACAGCATGCAGGTTGCTAATCTACACATAGACTCATATGCACAATCCTTGACAACCATGCCAGAGATGCCGCATGCACAGTGGCAAGAGACCTGCATTGACAGAGATGAGGCACCTTGGAGGCTGAGGAACACCTTTATTACTCAGGCTCACACCTATGCAAAAGCATCAACATTAACAGACTCACAGGTCTATTGGATTAACATGTGGGACCTACACCGGACACCCCTTTTGCACCACAGATGCTGTAAATCCATTGTACTGGCACACAAGTGAAGGGGTTGAGCCAAACATCCCTTGCTGCACATGGAGAGGCTGCAATTCCCCATTGAGCATCATATGGGGATGTCCCGCAATATGTCTACCTGTAGCCTCCCGTATGTTTCTGAGGGAAGTTGTACACACATTGATGCATTCATCACAAATCACAATCCCATAACAGATGACTGTCACGAAGTGTGACTATCAATTCATGTGAGTCATGCCACATGTCATGTGCCCCATGGTGAGTCGACATGTATGCATAGTAACAAAACCTGCACAGGAGCAGTGCCCACACATTACAAACTACCACACCCAAAAAGCCTTGCTGAAATCCTTACCCAAAGGAGAATTTTCACCATGTCCGTGCATGTAACGCTGATTCAGCACACGTTGCATTACTCATGAGGAATAGCAGGAGCACAACGATGCCACGAGTAGACAGCATGCGCAACTACCTGGGGATGAGAGACACACAAGAAGTCAGGAAAAACATAGTCATACGCATGCATGGTCATGTACTCTACATGGATAAGGTTGACACCATGCTAGTTGTCAATTGAGTGTGTCAGCTAAAATGTGTGGAATGACATCAGCACTCGAGTGACACATCAGCACAGACCTCAAAGTCACTTAGCATACAGTCAGCTGGACACACACATTGCAACACATGCCACACAAGGCTCCAAGCGTGCACACTCAGACCCAGGGACTCACCATTATGAGAAGAAGTTGCGTATGAGCTGACTCCGGATGTCCTCCTCCTCCTCCTCCTCACTTGCCTCGTGACCAAGGCCGTCATCCTCCACGGGTGGATGTTCCTGCTCATCGGGATCCAGGATGAGTGGCACAGCTTTCTCCACTGCCATGTTGTGCAGCATGCAGCACACGAGGAAGATTTTGCAGACCTTCACCGGTGCATATGGGAGGGACCCGCCGGTCTTGTGGAGGCACCAGAATCGGCTCTTCAGGAGGCCAAACGTCCTCTCAATCACTCGCCTGGTCTGCCCATGGGCGTTGTTGTAACGGTGATCTGCAGCTGTTCTCGGGTTGGGATAGCCAGAGTCCCCTACATGGAAACATCATGTAAAGAAGTGGGTCAGGAGATGCCGTCACATACTAAGATACCGCTGAATACTGGACAAACAGAGTCTACCCACCAACAAGACATGCTCGTTCGTTGTGCAGCTGCAGCATCATTTCTGGCACCCTGCTACGCCTCATGATGTAGGCATCTTGTGCTGACCCTGGAAAGCGTGCACAGACATGGGAAATCACCATGTTAGCAAGACACACCACAAGGGCATTAATGGAGTGGTAATGTTTACGGTTACGGAAGGCTACCTCCTGTGCCTGTGGTGGTACCAAAGCCACATGTGTCCCATCAATGGACCCAATTACATGGGGCATCCCTCCCAGGGCATAGAACTCACCCTTGATACCTGTCAACTGCTCACGAGTTGGAAAATGGATGAATTTATCCAGGTGCTCCAACATGGCTTCTAAAACATCATGCAGGACACGGCTGAACATGGTCTGAGACATGCCACCCACATCAGCTATGGTCAATTGAAATGTACCGGTGGCAAAGAAATGTAGGGCTGACATCACCTTCATCTTGGGGGTCAGCGCAGTCGGATAACTGTGTCGCGGTTGGAGGTGTGGTGCCAGCCTGTTTGTCAGGTCCACAATTAACCGTTGGGGGAATCTGTAGCGGCGTATGCAGTCACGTTCCCTCATGGCAGCCAAGTCTGGCATTAGTCGGGGGAGAGGCGGTGCCCTGCAGAAAATTGGAAGGAATAACGAAGATTGAGTACATTACTACACCAATGTCAATAAACTGAGCACAGGTTCAACAGCTAATACACATATGCCACATACAGAGTCTGGTCTGTGCAATACATCCTGCACACGTATGCCAGCCAGGTGATACTCCTACCAAGAGCCAGCTACAAACATAGATTGTCAAGGTCTACATGCCATGCAATGAAAGTAGCTGTGGGCCAGTGTGAGTGAACAGCCAGACACATTACAGCAGTGACATACATCCACATATGTGCATTTGAAGGATGTCAGCTCATACAGACAGCTGCCGGCAAGCTAGACGCACAGGTCACATGGCATGGAAAATGGACAGACCACACACCTTGCCATGAAGGGGTACATGTCAAAAATGATCACACAGACATTGAGACTACGCAGATATGTCCTAAGCTCTCAAGTCCCTGTTAGATGCATACAGACACACGTCACGTGTTATTCCACATGTGTCCTGGTGTGCGTAATAGTGTGACATGGGCATCTACACACAGACACATGTTGGATTCAGCTACAGCAGATGCCGTTGACGGAACACCAACAGCAAGATCATGGGAACACATGACACACACATGACATAGTCACATCATGGCACGCTGGTAGTGAGATGTCAGGTGTAATCATCCATGTACCTGGCATCAGGGGACAGTTGCGGGTGTTGGGGACTGTGCCATGCCAGTGATGCAGTGCTTGACAAGTTTGAACTACATGCACACATGTAAAAGGTGTGAAGGGGAAGTGCTCCACATGGTGCCCCATTACCCATGACATGTGTACACAGGTCATCACACAACTATTGGGTTAAAACATGAGGAGACATGTGCCAGTTCACTGCCTGACACACCTAGGCCCTACACATGATGCACTGCACTGACAATGACTTGATGTCCATCCTTGTGCGAGTCAGACACCTCCATTCCTTTCCTGTGCGCCTCCTATCACCAGTGTAAGCTGTGAAACGCACCGTACACACACTCTGAGGGCGTGTGTACGGTCATCTCACTATATGGGCTTTGGGTAGGAGTACGCGTGTTGTGTACGGACCGTACACACGTACGTGTACACAATGGTCTTATCCCTATGGTAGTGTTGGCGTAGGCGTACGCCATAGAGATACGGGCCGTACCCGCGTAGGTACGGCCCGTAACACTATGGCGTATGCCTACGCCAACACTACCATAGTGCTACGGGCCGTACACACGCGGGTACGGCCCGTAGCACTATGGTAGTGTTTGCGTAGGCGTACGCCATAGAGATACAGGCCGTACCCGCGTATGTACGGCCCGTAGCACTATGGCGTACGCCAAAGCTAACACTACCATAGGGATAGGACCAGTGTGTACACGTACGTGTGTACGGTCCGTAGCACTATGAACTGCCTTGCAGCATGCATGACCGATGTTGTGGCCTCAGACATGATGTGCATGAGGGGGAGATATGCATAGTGCGGGGACGGTTGCTCATGTTGCAGTCAGTTCTATCCAGGACCATGGAGCTGTGTGGCCACTACAGTCCCCTGAGACACCTTTTCCTAGGAATCGTGTGTGTCATCCAACACTGTGGACATTCTCAGTGTCTTCAGCATGGGTTGGCCTCTGTGGCATTGTACCCTGGGCTCATTTCTATTTACGTAAACTGTGCTACATGTGTCCACTGTACAGGGTGACCCAATGTGGCTTGTGCATCCTCACACTGGCCAGTGCCTGTGTGTCTGTGTACAACTATCTGATGATGGTTGTTTGTCAATAATATGTGTGGTCACGAGGGGTAGTTAGAGTGCAATTAGGATTTAATGGAGCCCATTTTTGTGATCCCTGATTAAGAGGTGTAAGTCCTTCCTCTGATTCAATCACATTGTCTCAGGTAGGGGGGGGGGGGGGGGTTTGTGCGGGCAAGGCCTACATGTCCAAACCTTATTTCTCCTTGCCAGGTCTGGCCTGTGTGTGATGATAGTCTGAACAGACACTCAACAAGTATTGACCCAGTCATGTTGTGCAGGGAATAATGTTTGTGCTTTGCAGCATGTGTCAAAAGTTAAAAGACATGGTTCCTGCTCATCCTTTTTTGGCAACGGTGTGTGGTCCAGATGCTGTGGTCGACTGTCCACAGACACTAGCTTCTCTGTATAATTCGATATCAAGTTCTTTGCTGTTGTGTCATGCTCTCCATTGTTTTAAAGTGGCATGGTGGGTCAACCAACTGTGTAGTGCAGGGCATACATATGTGCGTAGTATTGTAGATGTTACTCATGATGCTTTTCATGCTATGCACTGTGACCTATGTAGTTTGGACTCATGTGTCATATGTATACAGGTGTCTGATTATTTCCTGTCTCTTCACCTTCCCCACAGCATAGTCGGGGGACACCGAGGGAGACACCAGCACGGACGTGGAGGAGGGATCCAGCACCGGTGCCACCAGTGCTGGGGAGTCTGGCGCAGCAAGTGGCACGGAGGGAGAGGGGAGTCAGGCGGAGGACCTGTCCAGTCCCAACACCGACTATGACGCTGACGGGTCCAAGGCTGAGCTCCCAGAGGGGGCGGAGGCTGCTCCCACAGCTGAAAGCAGCAGTACATCTCTCGCCGCCCCCTCCATTCCCATCACCGCCCTCCCACTTGCTCGGGTCCCTTCTGTTTGTGCTAGGCGACAACATGTCTCCTTCGTGCCAGGCACCGCACCCCCTGCCCCTGTCTCCCCTGCTGCCATCAATGCCGAGTCTGTGGACATCCTGCGGCAGTTGCAGGTTGGTCAGACATCGCTGCTTAATGTCCTCCATGGCCACACCAGACTGCTGACACAGATGGTGTCGTACATGGAGGGCATGTCAGCAGCGATGTCTGACCAACGGATGTTGCTGAGGTCGATGGACTCGTCACTGACGGCAGCAGTGGGTCTCTAGTAGCGCTCCGTCCCCCCCTACCCCTGCACCATCCACACTTCCCACTCCCATGCCTGTCCCAAGCACACCCAGACATCCCCATGCACGCACCCCACCAGACACAGGCAGCACACCAACAGGGAAGGCCAAGCGCACACCTCCTGTCACGCACACACAGGGGGAAGTAGGCACACCCACTGGGTCGGGGGGCAAACGGCAGCCACGCAGCCACAGTGGGAGTCCGCAGTCCTCACGACCCACTTCCTTCAAAACCACTCCCCTTAGCTCCCCTGCCCAACAGTCGGACAAAGAGTCCTTCATGGCCAGTCAGTCCCTCAGCCCCAGTGTGACACCACCCCGCAAGTGGTCAAGGAAGTCCCCAGGCAGGGGAGTTGAGTCCCCCCCCCCTGTCCACACACTCCCCCAGTAGCGCTGCAACCCATCCCTCCGACCCCCCCCTCCTTGGGGCCTGTGGTTCCTTCGGGTGCAGGGGAGACGCTGGGAGACCTTGCAACCGCGTGCAGCGCCATCCTAACCACCACCTTTGGCGCTGCCCCACACCCTGTGGTGGAGTCGTCCGTCCCTGCACCCACAACACCTACCCTTGCCCCTCCTGTCCCTGCAGTGCCTGGTCCTTCCCCCCCACATGATGCCGCCCCCCCCTGTGGATGAAAAGGAACTCTGAACTGTGCAGGCAAGCTAGGGGAGACGTGTCCCAATGTGTCCCCCCCAGGAATTCGCATATGGACTGGCCTATGGGCCTTGTATATAGTGGACATTTCAAATCAAATCATTTTTTATGTTGAATAAAGCATTTTGTTTTTCATTTGCACACGAATGCTTTTCTGGTATTGCTGTTGGTGCTGCTGCTCCCTGAGTTGGGGTGGTGATAATGTGTTAGGTGTCTGGGAAATGTTGTAGTGTGCTGCTCATGGGGAGGACTCTGGTATCGGCGTGCCATCACAAGGTCTCTGCAAATAATCTTTGGTCATGTAAGCTCTTACTGTATGGTGACATTGTCCCAAGGAGTGTTCCTTCCTCTGTGGCACCTGACTTCTTCCCTGCAGGGTGTTTCCCAATTGTTGTGCTGACCTGTGTCTACATTTCCTTGCTGTGTTAGGGATCCCTTCAACTTTTCCCATGCTTGCTCAGCAATGTCTCCGCCTGCATCGTCTGTGCCATCCTTGGTAGTCACTGTACTTGTGTATGGAGTATGTTGCCATGGCTTCATGTGGACATGATCCCTTTTCCGCACTATGCATGTGTGTACTCCCAGCCTAGCACACATGTGTTACTTGTTCTGCAGGGTATTTGGGCACCTGACTGACAATTGTGGGCATTGTATCTGTGGGTACTCCACCATTTTCCCTCCATGGGAGGCAACAACTTGTTGGCTGCCCCAGCACCTGTACATTCCTATCAGTCCTGGAATGTGGGTGACCGTGTGTGTTCCCTTAGGCTCTCTTAGTTTAGTGGGGTTTGACATGAGGATACAGTCTTGGTGCATGATCTCAGTGTGTGTATTGTGCTGCCACCGCCAGGGGTGGGTATGCATGTGTAATTTGTCATCACACCCACATGTGGTGTGTCATGCAGTGGGGGAAGGACATCCATCCTCATGGGAGTGGGACACTGCTGTCAGTGATGTGTTGTCATGGCACTCTCAACATAGTCGCACATTGTGGATGCCTTCATGCACCCATGGAGTTTTGCTCATGGGAGGATGATGTACACACCCCCATGTCTCTGTCCACTGCTGGGGGTCCTCTGCACCCACCCCTCATATGTCTGGGCACTGCTGGGGGTCCTCTGCACCCACCCCTCATATGTCTGGGCACTGCTGGGAGTGATAGGCACCCACCCCTCATATGCCTGGGCACTGCTGGGGGTCCTCTGCACCCACCCCTCATATGTCTGGGCACTGCTGGGAGTCCTCTGCACCCACCCCTCAGATGTCTGGGCACTGCTGGGAGTCCTCTGCACCCGCCCCTAAGATGTCTGGGCACTGCTAGGAGTGATAGGCACCCACCCCTCATATGTCTGGGCACTGGTGGGAGTCCTCTGCACCCACCCCTCAGATGTCTTGGCACTGCTGGGAGTGATAGGCACCCACCCCTCATATGTCTGGGCACTGCTGGGGGTCCTCTGCACCCACCCCTCATATGTCTGGGCACTGCTGGGAGTCCTCTGCACCCACCCCTCATATGTCTGGGCACTGCTCCGAGTCCTCTGCACCCACCCCTCAGATGTCTGGGCACTGCTGGGGGTCCTCTGAACCCACCCCTCAGATGTCTGGGCACTGCTGGGAGTGATAGGCACCCACCCCTCATATGCCTGGGCACTGCTGGGGGTCCTCTGCACCCACCCCTCATATGTCTGGGCACTGCTGGGAGTCCTCTGCACCCACCCCTCAGATGTCTGGGCACTGCTGGGAGTCCTCTGCACCCACCCTTAAGATGTCCGGGCACTGCTAGGAGTGATAGGCACCCACCCCTCATATTTCTGGGCACTGGTGGGAGACCTCTGCCCCCACCCCTCAGATGTCTGGGCACTGCTGGGAGTGATAGGCACCCACCCGTCATATGTCTGGGCACTGCTGGGGGTCCTCTGCACCCACCCCTCATATGTCTGGGCACTGCTGGGAGTCCTCTGCACCCACCCCTCAGATGTCTGGGCACTGCTGGGGGTCCTCTACACCCACCCCTCAGATGTCTGGGCACTGCTGGGAGTGATAGGCACCCACCCCTCATATGTCTGGGCACTGCTGGGAGTCCTCTGCACCCACCCCTCAGATGTCTGGGCACTGCTGGGGGTCCTCTGCACCCACCCCTCATATGTCTGGGCACTGCTGGGAGTCCTCTGCACCCACCCCTCAGATGTCTGGGCACTGCTGGGAGTGATAGGTACCCACCCCTCATATGTCTGGGCACTGCTGGGGGTCCTCTGCACCCACCCCTCATATGTCTGGGCACTGCTGGGAGTCCTCTGCACCCACCCCTCATATGTCTGGGCACTGCTGGGAGTGATAGGCACCCACCCCTCATATGTCTGGGCACTGCTGGGAGTCCTCTGCACCCACCCCTCAGATGTCTGGGCACTGCTGGGAGTCCTCTGCACCCACCCCTCATATGTCTGGGCACTGCTGGGGGTCCTCTGCACCCACCCCTCAGATGTCTGGGCACTGCTGGGAGTCCTCTGCACCCACCCCTCAGATGTCTGGGCACTGCTGGGAGTCCTCTGCACACACCCCTCATATGTCTGGGCACTGCTGGGGGTCCTCTGCACCCACCCCTCATATGTCTGGGCACTGCTGGGGGTCCTCTGCACCCACCCCTCATATGTCTGGGCACTGCTGGGAGTCCTCAGCACCCACCCCTCATATGTCTGGGCACTGCTGGGGGTCCTCTGCACCCACCCCTCATATGTCTGGGCACTGCTGCGAGTCCTCTGCACCCACCCCTCAGATGTCTGGGCACTGCTGGGAGTGATAGGCACCCACCCCTCATATGTCTGGACACTGCTGGGAGTCCTCTGAAACCCACCCCTCAGATGTCTAGGCACTGCTGGGAGTGATAGGCACCCACCCCTATGTCTCTGTCCACTGATGTGGATCGTAGCACGACAACACGCTCTTCAGGCCTGGGTATGGGCCGTACCCCCAATGTTGGGGTGCCGTAGGGGTACGGCCCGTACCCAGGCCTTCAGAGCGTGGTTACGGGTCGCACCACGCGTACCCCTACGTCTCCCCAAGAATGGTGGTACGGCCCGTACCCAGGCCTTCAGAACGTGTGTACGGGCCGTACCAACATTGTTGGGGTGCGGCCCGTACCCAGGCCTTCAGAGCGTGGGTACGGGTCGCACCACGCCTACCCCTACGTCACCCCAACAATGGTGGTACGACACGTACCCACGCTCTTCAGGCCTGGGTACGGGCCGTACCCCCAATGTTGGGGTGCCGTAGGGGTATGGCCCATACCCAGGCCTACAGAACGTGTGTATGGGCCGTATCACCATTGTTGGGGTGCCGTAGGGGTACGGCCCGTACCCAGGCCTGAAGAGCGTGGGTACAGGTCGTACCACGCCTACCCCTACGTCACCCCAAAAATGGTGGTACTGCCCGTACCCACGTTCTGAAGGCCTGGGTACGGGCCATACCCCTACGGCACCCCAACAATGTTGGTACGGCCCGTACACACGTTCTGAAGGCCTGGGTACGGGCCGTACCACCATTCTTGGGGAGACGAAGGGGTACGCGTGGTGCGACCCGTAACCACGCTCTGAAGGCCTGGGTACGGGCCGTACCCCTACGACACCCCAACATTGGGGGTACGGCCCGTACCCAGGCCTGAAGAGCGTGGGTACGGGTCGTACCACCATTGTTGGGGTGACGTAGGGGTAGGCGTGGTACGATCCGTACCCACACTCTTCAGGCCTGGGTACGGGCCATACCCCTACGTCACCCCAACAATGTTGGTACGGCCCGTACCCATGCTCTTCAGGCCTGGGTACGGGCCGTACCCCCAATGTTGGGGTGCCGTAGGGGTACGACCCGTACCCAGGCCTTTCGAACGTGGGTACGGGCCGTACCACCATTCTTGGGGTGGCGTTGGGGTAGGCGTAGTACGACCCGTACCGACGCTCTTAAGGCGTGGGTACGGTGCGTATCACAATTGTTGTGGTGACGGGACGCGTCCACGTCCACTTCCGTTGTGGCTGGCCGCAGGCCTTGGTGGACTCGCCCCCCCCCCAGGGTGACCAGACCCTGGAGGTACGGTATGTACATGGCATGTATACATTTTGCCTTGGGTGGGGGTTATTGTTAGACGGACCGGGAGGGTCGGCCGAGGACAATGGGAGAGGTCTCCGGGGAGAGCCGTCTCCAGCGATCGTACAGATAAATAACTTCCCCCCCACAGACAGACACCACACAAGGAGAAGATTCAGCGTTCTTTATAGGCAATTTCTTACGGTACGATGAAGTGGTACAAGGAGGTCTGGACTCAGGGGTCCCCTCGATTCAAGTCTCTCAAGGTGGGGAAAGGGGGTAACGGGACAGTCTGGTTACCAGTCTGGTAGTTGAGGTGGTATGGTGGATAGCTCACAATCCTCGAGCTCGGTGTTCTAGCTGGGACGGGCCGCGGCAGCGCCAGCAGGTCCCGGTGAAGATGGTCGATACACGGTCCGCGGCAGCGCCAGCAGGTCCCGGTGAAGATGGTCGTTACACGGTCCGCGGCAGCGCCAGCAGGTCCCGGTGAAGATGGTCGTTACAACGGGCCGCGGCAGCGCCAGCAGGTCCCGACGAGGATGGATGTTGCAGAAGGCCGCGGCAGCGCCAGCAGGCAGGACGATAGTTCACAAGGTAGGGCTACGGCAGCGCCAGTAGTCCGTCAAGGCTGAGTTCTCTCGGTGTCTCTCGACTCCAGGATACAACTGTCGTCCTGCTCCGGAGCTGCCCTAGTTATAGGTCTGGCGCCCTTTGATGTCCGGACCCTCGCACTTGGAGGTCGGAGGGCCCGGGATGAAGGTGTCCAGACACCCAGCAGGGGGTGGAGCCAGTGCCTGGGGGAGCTGGAGGCGACCGGCACCTGGCGGGGGAGAGCCCTTGACGCTTCGTTCTCCCATTGACCTGCCAAGTGGTCCGCTCACCTCCTGGGTGGATGGTGGTGCCGGGATGTCGGGGCCGGCCAGGCCCAGGGTTAGGGTCGGGTGGAGGCCACGCGGCCTCGTGGTGCAGGGCCCAAGATGGCGGCTTGAGCCGGCCGGGGGAGCCGGTGGTGGCTCGGTCCCGTGATACATGGAGGTCCGGGGGCAGGAGTTCCGTCGGGGGACGGGGTGCGGGTGATTCTTGTGGGTCACGCCTGGCGGGCCGGGGCTTGGGCCCTGTCGTGCGGGGAGGGAGCAAGCCCTTCGTGTGGCCTGTCCAACATGCGTCCCCCCCAGCTGAAGGCGGGGAGAGTCACCCATCTTCCTGGGGACTCTCCTCGTCGAGGCGGAAAAAGCGTGACAGGCCATCTGCGTTGGCGTGGTCTTGGCCCGGTCGATGTTCCACGGTGAAGTCCATTCCCTGCAGGGAGATGGACCAGCGCAATAGTTTTGGGTTCTCCCCCCGCATCTGCATCAGCCACTGCAGGGGTCGATGGTCAGTTTGTACCCGGAAGTGGGTACCGAAGAGATAGGGCCGGAGCTTTTTGAGGGCCCACACCACTGCGAAGGCCTCCCTCTCGATTGTGCTCCAGCGCTGTTCTCGGGCCAGGAGACGTCTGCTGATGAAGGCCACCGGCTGGTCATGACCCTCGGGGTTCAGTTGGGAAAGAACCGCTCCGATGCCGTGGTCGGAGGCGTCTGTCTGTACAATGAATTCCCGACTGTAATCGGGGGCCTGGAGCACAGGGGCAGTGCACAGGGCGGCCTTCAGCTTTTCGAAGGCCGCTTGACAGTCGGGGGTCCAGTTAATCCGCTTCGGCTGGTTTTTGGACGTGAGACCCGTGAGGCGCCCCACAATGCTGCCGTAGTCCCTCACGAACCGCCGGTAGTAGCCGGTGAGCCCCAAGAAGGCTCGGACCTCGGTCTGGGTGACGGGGGGCTGCCAGGACTGGATGGCAGTAATTTTAAGTTGCAGCGGGGCCACCAGCCCGCTTCCCACCTGGTGCCCGAGGTAGGTCACGGACCCTTGACCAATTTGGCATTTGCCGGCCTTAATCGTGAGGCCGGCCCGCTGGAGGGCCTGCAGGACCTCTTGGAGGTGGAGGAGGTGGTCGGACCAGTGGCGGCTGTACCCAGCGATATCGTCCAGGTAGGCGGCGCTGAACTCTTCGAGCCCCGCCAAGACCTGGTTCACTAGACGTTGAAAAGTAGCGGGGGCATTCTTCATGCCGAAGGGCATGACCTTGAAGTGGTAGTGGCCATCGAGGGTAGAGAAGGCGGACCGTTCCTGAGCCCGGGGTGTGAGACCGATCTGCCAGTAGCCCGCTGTTAGGTCGAAGAAGCTGAGGTAGCGGGCGGCCCCCAGCCGGTCGATCAATTCATCCGCTCGGGGGATAGGATGAGCGTCGGTCCGGGTGACAGCGTTCAAGCCCCGGTAGTCGACGCAGAATCTCAGTTCAGGTGTGGTGCCGGGGGCAGCGGCTGTGGGGACCAGTACAACCGGGCTGGCCCAGGGGCTGTCCGAGGGCTCGATGACCCCGATCGTGAGCATTTTGGCCACTTCCTCTTGGATGCAGGCCCGTACCCGATCTGGCACGCGGTAGGCCCGGTGTCGGATAGGGGGACTGTCCCCGGTGTCCACGTCGTGCAAGCACCAAGGGGTGATCCCGGGGGTGAGGGAGAACAGTGTAGTGAACCGCAGCAGGAGGTCCCGGCAGCCCTGGCGTTGCTCTGGGGTGAGGGCATCGGAGAGCCGGACCCCGTTCACGGAGCCGTCGTTCTCCTGAGTCTTCAGGAGATCCGGGAGGGGTTCGGAGTCTTCTTCCGCCCCACTGTCCGTAGCCATCAGGAGGCTGAGTTCTGAGCGCACAAAGTGTGGTTTGAGTCTGTTGGTGTGGAGGACCCGGAGGGGGTTCCGGGGGGTCCCCATGTCAATGAGGTAAGTGACGGGGCTTTTGCGCTCGACCACTTTGAAGGGCCCCGTCCACTTATCTTGTAAGGCACATGGTTCGGTGGGGGACATCACCCACACTTGTTGACCAGGTTCGAACTCGACGGAGGAGGCATTGTGATCGTACCATTTTTTCATGTCCTCCTGACTGGCCTCGAGGTTCGCCTTGGCCATCTCCCTGAAGCGCCGGGTCTGATTGCGTAGGGCCAGGAGGTACTTGAAGACGTCTGGAGGGGTCTTTAGGGGGGCCATCTCCCAACCTTCTTTGACCAGGCTGAGGGGCCCTCGCACAGGGTGCCCGTACAGGAGTTCGAAAGGGCTAAAGCCGAGGGACTTCTGGGGAACTTCTCGATAGGCGAAGAGGAGGCACGGGAGTAGTACATCCCACTGGCGATGGAGGGGCTCTTCCAATCCCCCAATCATCCCCTTGAGGGTGCGGTTGAATCGCTCCACTAGTCCGTTCCCTTGGGGGTGATAGGGGGTCGTGAATCGGTAGGTGACCCCGCACTGTTGCCAGAGGGACTTCATATATTTTGAGATAAAGTTCGTGCCTCGGTCGCTGACGACTTCTCGGGGGAAGCCCACCCGGGAGAAGATCCCCATTAGGGCCCGGCCAACCACCGGAGCTGTTACAGTTCGTAGGGGCACTGCCTCGGGGTAGCGGGTGGCGTGGTCCACCAGTACCAGGATGAACCTATGTCCTTGTGCCGTGCGGGGGTCCAGGGGCCCCACAATGTCTATTCCTACCCTCTCGAACGGGGTGGTGACCACTGGGAAGGGTTGCAGAGGGGCTTTCAGCTTACGGCCGCTCTTCCCACTGGCCTGGCACGTGGGGCAGGACCGGCAGTGGTTAAGGACGTCGTTCCGCATCTTCGGCCAGAAAAAGTGAGTCACTAGGCGACTGTAGGTTTTGTCCTGGCCCAGGTGTCCAGCCAGGGGGACATCGTGGGCCAGAGTTAATAGGAAGTCTCTGAAGCGGAGAGGTACCACCAGCACTCGACTGGCCCCTAGCTCTGCGATTCTTTGTTCGCTGTATAGCAGGTCGTTATCCCAATAGACCCAATGAGTTCCGGTGGAGTCCCCTGCGCTCTGGGCGCTGGCTTGCCGGCGGAGTCCCTCGAGGGAGGGGCAGGTCTTTTGCTCCTGGCGGAACTGTTCTTGGGTGGGCCCCCCTTCTTGACGCCACTGAGCCAGGCCGGGAAGGTCCGGGGGTTGCGCGACCCCTTCGGCCGTTGGTTCTGGGGGGTTGGCCTCGTCGTTGTCCTCTACTGGGGCGACCGGGGGCGGAGGTGCTGGCCATTCTGGTTCTTCTGATCGGGGGACGGCACGGGCGGCCATGGACCGGGTGGTTACGCAGGCCCAGTCCGGGAGGCCCAGCATCCCCAGGTGCTCTCTTCTTTCGACGGTGGCCCACGGGGAACTCTCAAGGTCATTCCCCAGGAGGCAGTCCACGGGGGCATCATCCCGGACCGTCACCTTCAACAGGCCGGAGACCCCTCCCCATTCGAAGGGGACGCAGGCCATCTGACACAGACTTTCGGAATTGTCGGCGGAGCGGACGGGGCAGAGAATGTTCGGAATGATCTGCTCGGGCTTCACCAGGTGACAGCGGACGGCCGTCACACTGGCGCCTGTGTCACGTAAGGCCTCGGCCCGACGTCCATTAATGGTCACCCACTGGCCATATTTCCGGGTGTTGGCGGGTAGGGGAGCCCGCGGGACCATGTCTTTTCCCCCTAGGCACGCTAGAACCATGGCGGCCGGTTCCCACTCCTGCTGGGCCGGCTCATATTCTTCATGTTCCTCTGCTAGTCGTTCTCCCCCCAGGGCGGCGGCAGCTACCTGGCGGGGCTTTGGTGTTTGGTTCTGCGGGCAGCTCGGGTCATTGGCGTAGTGGCCGACTCGCTGGCATCGGTGGCACGTGACGTTGGCTCGGAACCCCGGGCGCATCGGGGGGTTGCCCCGGCCGGCCGGGGGCGTGGTGCTGGCCACGGGTGTTGCCGGGATGGTGTCTCTCCCTCGCCCCTGGCCTCCTCCTCCTCCCCGGGGACAGTGCTGGCCTTGGTTGTTTCGGTTTTGCTCGTGTGGTCCTCTCCGGCCCACTCGGGTGCTTTCCCATCGGTCAGCTTCGGCGGCGAGTTGCCGGGGGTCAGTCAATTTACTGTCGAGGAGGTGCTGCCTGAGCTCGACGAAACAGTTGTTCGACAGGTGCTCCCATACCATAAGGTTAAAGAGTTGCTCGTAGGTCGTTACATGGCTCCCCTTGATCCAACCCTCGAAGGCTCGGCTGAAATAGTTGACGTACTCCACCCAAGTTGTACCCGGGATCCGGGTGCAGTCTCTGAACCTCTGGCGGTACATCTCGGGCGTGAGGCCGTAGCGGGTGAGGAGGGCAGCCTTCATGTGGTCGTAGGACGACATCTGGTGATCTGGGAGCTGCAATAGGGCATCGAGGCCTTCGTTGACGAACCTCCCCCATAGTCCGGCTCCCCAATCACTCCGGTCGATCCGGTGGGAGGTCATGGCGATCTCGTAGGCTTTGAACCACTGTTGTATGTCGTCTTCTCGGACATATTCTCGGACAACATCCTTGGGGATGTGGACTTTTTTCTCGGTTGCTCCCGGGGTGTGCGGTCGCTCAGGCACCCCCGGTTCTTTATTCTGTTTCCGAAGTTCTATTTCCGCCAGTTTGCGCTCGTGTTCGAGTGTTATTCTTTTTTCCTCGAGCTCTCTCTGTCTCTGTTTTTCTTCTCGTTCTTCTCGGAGCCGCAGATGTTCTAGATTTAGTTTCTGCTCGGCTAACTTTAGTTCACCGTCCATCTTGAGTCGTGCCATTTCCAACTCATGTAATCTGGTTCTTTCTCTTTCTTGGATCTCCTCCTGCGAGAGGCCCGTTCCCCGCTCCTCGGGAGCCGTGGCGTTCCCCTCTGGTGCGACACTGTTTTGGTCGGGTGATCCGGCGACCCCAGTTTCTGCCCACGACTCAAGGGCGCGCTTCAAATCGTCTTTGGTACTCAGGCCGGTGGTAGCAATGCCTAGTTCCATGCAGAATTGTTTAAGTTCGCGGTGGCTATATTCTTCCAACTTATCCATTTGGAACTTTTCAGTGGAACCGCTATCTTTGGCTGACATCGTGGTTTTGTCGTGGGGTGAGCTACTCTCTGTACGATTACGCGTTGATTCGGATCGCGCCGCTGGCCACCAATGTTAGACGGACCGGGAGGGTCGGCCGAGGACAATGGGAGAGGTCTCCGGGGAGAGCCGTCTCCAGCGATCGTACAGATAAATAACTTCCCCCCCACAGACAGACACCACACAAGGAGAAGATTCAGCGTTCTTTATAGGCAATTTCTTACGGTACGATGAAGTGGTACAAGGAGGTCTGGACTCAGGGGTCCCCTCGATTCAAGTCTCTCAAGGTGGGGAAAGGGGGTAGCGGGACAGTCTGGTTACCAGTCTGGTAGTTGAGGTGGTATGGTGGATAGCTCACAATCCTCGAGCTCGGTGTTCTAGCTGGGACGGGCCGAGGCAGCGCCAGCAGGTCCCGGTGAAGATGGTCGATACACGGTCCGCGGCAGCGCCAGCAGGTCCCGGTGAAGATGGTCGTTACACGGTCCGCGGCAGCGCCAGCAGGTCCCAGTGAAGATGGTCGTTACAACGGGCCGCGGCAGCGCCAGCAGGTCCCGACGAGGATGGATGTTGCAGAAGGCCGCGGCAGCGCCAGCAGGCAGGACGATAGTTCACAAGGTAGGGCTACGGCAGCGCCAGTAGTCCGTCAAGGCTGAGTTCTCTCGGTGTCTCTCGACTCCAGGATACAACTGTCGTCCTGCTCCGGAGCTGCCCTAGTTATAGGTCTGGCGCCCTTTGATGTCCGGACCCTCGCACTTGGAGGTCGGAGGGCCCGGGATGAAGGTGTCCAGACACCCAGCAGGGGGTGGAGCCAGTGCCTGGGGGAGCTGGAGGCGATCGGCACCTGGCGGGGGAGAGCCCTTGACGCTTCGTTCTCCCATTGACCTGCCAAGTGGTCCGCTCACCTCCTGGGTGGATGGTGGTGCCGGGATGTCGGGGCCGGCCAGGCCCAGGGTTAGGGTCGGGTGGAGGCCACGCGGCCTCGTGGTGCAGGGCCCAAGATGGCGGCTTGAGCCGGCCGGGGGAGCCGGTGGTGGCTCGGTCCCGTGATACATGGAGGTCCGGGGGCAGGAGTTCCGTCGGGGGACGGGGTGCGGGTGATTCTTGTGGGTCACGCCTGGCGGGCCGGGGCTTGGGCCCTGTCGTGCGGGGAGGGAGCAAGCCCTTCGTGTGGCCTGTCCAACAGTTATGTTTCCTGCCCCTACCCCCCAGCTTTGCCCCTGGGTGTTGTTCGGACCTTCTGCGGCGTCTGCGTCGGTTCCTGTGCACCAGGTCGTATGCTATGAGGGCCGGAATGACACGTAGGATGGGGTCCATGGCTGTCCGTCGCGTACAGGTGCTCCTTCCTCGCATCCTCCTCAATTTCCCGGCAGTTTTTGGCTGCCATAAAATATTATCCATGCGGAGTGACGTAGGCACGAATCGTACTTGCTGGTTCGTAAAACACTGCCTGACTCCGTCCGGACGTCACGTACGCGGTGTCCCGGATCGGAATTGTGGGTATATTTTAGCCGGTCGGTGTTTTTTACGATTCGTACGGAAATGGTATTTCTGTACGAATCATACCTGCGGGTTTGTAAGGTGGTTTTCCCGGGTACGAGTCGGACGGAGAAAACGCTCCATACGACGGTTCGTACTCGGGTTTTACGGGATCGGAATCAGCACTTAGGTGTCCCAAAAGATCAAGGAGGGGTTAATTTGGAAGACTTTTATTCATACCAAACGGCGTTCTTTTCTAAGCAAGGATTCATCTGGTTTCAAGACAAGGCCCCATATATACCCATATGGCGAGATATGCTAACTCGAAAGGTATACTCTCTGATACTAAAATGTCAAAATCAAATCCAGCCTTGCTTTGGTCAAACCAAAATATAATATTGATAGAACAATGGGAGGGTTGGATAACACTGGAAGTTTACTTTATTAAAGAGCTTGGGTCCCAAAATGATCCAAAATCGCTTGCCAATCTACAGCAAGCATTCTGCTTAGATTAGAATAAATGTTATAACATCCGAAAATAAAACAGCTATGAACAATACTAAATATCAAGACTCTTACCCACTATTATCTATATTTTTCTCCAAATTCGCAAAGCTGGTCTTATAGTAATAACAATTTATAAGACTAAGGGCTTGATTAGAGTTTAGTGGATTGGACACTCCATCACAAACATGACAAATAGCCCGTCTGCTGTATTACAAAGTGCCAAATGATATAATGCACTTGTAATACAGCAGATGAGATATCCGTCATGTTTGCAAAAGAATATCCCATCCACCAAACTCTAAATCAGGGCCTGAATCATCTAATCTAATGGCAATGAACAAATTTAAATGGCCAATAGAACTGTCCCCCAATGATAGATACCAATCCTCCCCAAAATTTGGAGCAAAATCTGGGAAGCTCATTTTATAATATGATAACCTCATCCTTAGCTCTAATGAAATGTATGTTTTTGCACAGAACTTTGTGTACCCCAACTAAATTGTTCAAACTAAAATTATGAGACAATGGCAAATGCTAGAAATGCAGCAAGAAAATTAGAGATACAACACACATGATCTTTGAGTGTCCCCTTCTCCTTGACGTCTGGAAGGGTATAAAATAATTTATGAAGAGCTTCTTCCACATTACCATAGCCTTAGACTGCAAAACGTTAGCATTAGGTCTTCATGTCCTCATAGCTCCAACACACTCCATAATCTAAGCAAACCAGACCTACAACTGATAGACCTAATGTTCACGTCAAGTATCAAATTGATCGTCTGAAACCTACAGTAATATCTCCCTACAGGCTTGGTTGGAATGCCTATTCTACATTAGAAGGGCAGACAATATTGCACTATCCCAATTCTGCCAACATTTCCCGTTGCGTCATATGTGGTAGAAATTAGATAAATATCAATATAAGTACATACGACCTGAGAAAATGCAGAATCCAGGTTGTATATGTTTATACAACTTTATCACACAAGGTCATCAACTGAGGGCAAGGCCATTTCTTAACCTCCATCTGATATGGAAATATGGGTTAACACTCTCACACAAATATCTTTATCCATATTTTCTTTTTCTTTGCCTTCTGATTAAGTCAATTACTCTACTGATTAAGCTAAGTAAGTCTAAACTTTATTTTCTTCCATACCCTCTCTTTCTCTGTCTTCACCCCTCACCTCTCTTTTCTCTCTCAGCCAACTTGCTTTTACCTGTATAAAAAACACATATATGAAAATGAACAGTAGAAGATACAATCGCTCTAGAAAAAATTTGATACCATATATATGTAATAACAGTGGTCATAACTGCACAATACTTATTTTTTTAGCTAACATTGTTATTCTCTGTTTTCCTCTCTAAACCTCTTTTCGTGTTTTAACTGTTCCTTAATTTACCAAAACAAAAATTTTTTGAACAAGAATTTACAAGCTGGGAGGGCTCACAAACAAGCGGTGGGTTAATATTCACTTCCATGGTGCCGATCACGATCCGGTAAAAAAATTCCCCGTACGACTCGTATCCGGTCTTTTTACCGTACGAATCGTACAAGTGCCGTACAAACTGGCAATCACGATTCGCATGGGAAAAAGTCCATACGAATCGCATTGGGAATCATTCCCCACACGTCCTCGGGTCGGAAAATGTGTCCGACACGTCCCCGGACGATTTACCGTACAAATGTGAAAAGTGAAGTCCGACCGCGGAATTACGATCCATCCCGTGCGTCCGATGTTACAACCGTATGGAAAAAACACCGTCCGCACCGAACTCCCATAGCAACCATGGAGACATGTGCCCGCATACGCGCCCAACACCCCCCCAGCCCTCCTATGTACGAGTCGAATCCCCACCCGTGTATGTACACCCGTGTATGTGCGAGATGTACCCCCACCCGCGAATGTATGGAGCGTACCCCCACCCCAACCGTGAATGTACGACACGTACCCCCACCCGCGTATGCATGGAGCGTACCCCCACCCCAACCGTGTATGTACGGACCGTACCCTCACCCGCATACGTATGGCGCGTACCCCCACCCCAACCGTGTATGTACGACCCGTACCCTCACCCGTGTACGTATGGAGCGTACCCCCACCCCAAGAGTGTATGTACGGACCGTACCCCCACCCCAACCGTGTATGTACGACCCGTACCCTCACCCGCGTACGTATGGAGCGTACCCCCACCCCAACAGTGTATGTACGACCTGTACCCCCACCCGCGTATGCATGGAGCGTACCCCCACCCCAACCGTGTATGTACGGACCGTACCCTCACCCGCGTACGTATGGAGCGTACCCCCACCCCAACAGTGTATGTACGACCCGTACCCCCACCCGCGAATGCATGGAGCGTACCCTCACCCCAACCGTGCATGTATGGACCGTAACCCCACCCCAACCGTGTATGTACGACTCGTACCCTCACCCACACGTATGGAGCGTACCCCCACCCCAACAGTGTATGTACGACCCGTTCCCTCACCCGCGTATGCATGGAGCGTACCCCCACCCCAACATTGTAAGTACGGAGCGCACCCCAGGCCCCAACACCAGCACCTTCACACAACATCGCGCATGTACGAGTCATACCAAGCCAGACACAAGGACAGCACTGTACAACAAAATTCCCGAAGTACACACCGTACACACGCTAAAAACGCACGTACACAACCAGGACAAAGCAAAACAACACAAGAATACACCATTCGAATGGCACAAAGCCACAAAACATGTCCAACAAGCACAAAAACAACACATTCACTGACCTGCAACTGCCAAAATCCAAAACAGAGGCCCAAAACACAACCACTCCTTATAACACACCCACCCAAAGTTCAAACACAGCCACACCCACCAATGGACCAATAAAAAGGGCCCACACACACAAACCATGAGCCTTTGCAACAGACTCACTGCTGCCAGACCCCACAGACAACCTACAGCACCATACTAGAACCTTTACTACACCTTACACTTGCACACCTTCACACACACACCTTCACAAACACCCCCTCATCACATTCACACACACACCTGCACAACCACACACACACACCCACAACCATCCACACCCCCCCCACCATCCACACCCACACCCCTCACCATGCCCACTAACAAGAATCCAAAGTTCACTAGCCGAGAGTTGGAGGTCCTTGTCGACGAAATCCTCAGAGTCGAGCCACACCTCTTTGGAACATTGGTCAGACAGACCTGCATGACCGAAAAAACAGCCATGTGGCAGAGGATTGTTGATGCTGTGAATGCTGTTGCGGCCACCAGAAGGACCAGGCATGAATGCCAAGCCAGGTGGTACGATCTGCGGAGGAGGGTCCGAGCCAAAATGACCGACGACCACAACCAGGCCAACGTCACTGGAGGAGGGCCGCCCCGCAGAACCGTACACTACCATCCCTGGGAGGAGAGGGTGATGGCCATACTGCCGGTGGTGGCAGTGGACGGATTAGACGGACTCCGAGACCCGGGTGAGTACACAAACAACTCACCTCACATGGGGGGAACGTCATCCACAACCAAACTCACAAACAGGCACGCAACCACCCCAAGCTATCGCATGACTCAACCACACTCCATGAACACGCACATGCCACTGGCGCCACCATGCCCCATGCACCCAGCTGGACAATGCAAAGTCACAGGCCACAGAAAACACCAACACAAGACACGGTAAGCCGGATGGCGGGAGTGTGGGCCACAAAAATCACATAGTGCAACTCAGAAGCAGACAACAATGCCCCCTGCCCATATGGCCTAGGTCACAGCCAGACAAACAGTGTGTCCCCACACAGAAAAGACTTGCCAGCAAATGGCGGACCCCTTGCATTAACACATGGGGGTGACGGCACGTTTGTGCACATGACAGCAGCTAATGAACAGCCAACACTGTGAAAGAGTGGCAGCACACACCACCACAGCAGCAGCACAGACACAGACACTACACCCAAGGGGTGCCTGCTGATCAGAAACAAACTCACATCAACAAGCCAAGGGCCAGTCAAAGATCTGCAAAAAGTGTGTGCCTAGGAAGCTGGGCTGAGGTGACAGAGGGTGACACACAGAGGGAGGGAGAGGGGGAGAGAGAGGGAGGGAGACACAGGGAGACGGACAGAGGGAGGAGGCTGACACACAGAGGGAGGGAGAGGGGGAAAGAGAGGGAGGGAGAAAGGGACACACAGGGAGACCAATTCAGCCGTGGGGGGTGTGGGAATGTCTGCTCGTCAGCAGGTGGACTGCGTGCATGTAGACAAGGGTGGCCAGTGCCTGAATCCCCCCTCTTCTCCATGGCAAAACACTGGGCCATGTGTCAACCTGTGCACGAGCACAACGCCAGCTACCTGCATTATCTAAGTGTGTGGAACAACTCGATGTGCCCACGTACAGTGCAACACAGAAGGCGCCAATGCATGGCTTGCCACACCTGCTCATTCCACTGCTGACTGCAGTCACAATTGACGCAGCAAGTAAGACTGTGCCACACATAGGTAAAGTCGCAAAAGCTGTGGCCAAGGGACATACCCATGCACAAGTGCACTGTGAGTGGAATGCAAGACATATCCAAATTCCCAGAGGAAATGTGCCAACTTAGAAATGAATGAAACATGGATGTTGCATGGAACTAAATTAACATTGTCTCTCTCACACACAGGTCAACGTCGTGGATCACCCCCCAACACTGGGGGGGAAGACTCACAGGACCCGGCTCGGCGGGATGACGGACCCACCGGCAGCGACGACTCTCACCACTCTGTGGACGAACCCGACCCCGACCAACCTGGCCCTCTGGTGTCCAACCACCTGCAGCACCTGCGTCAGGTACAACTGGGCCAACCACCACCCCCACTCCTGCCACATCCCAGGAGACACCCAGGATCCCTGCCCCACCACCACAATGCAGCCAGGCTGGCCAGGAGGGACACGGTGTACCGGGCACCCAGGAGGAGGCAGGCGACAACGCCAATGCCACCCCTCAGGGGTCCCGAAGACCCGATGTGCCCACAAGGGCAGGCCAGGTGAAAGTGGGCAGTGGTGGTGGGAGTGGAGGATGGCGGAGGCGCGAGCCTGACCTGTTGGCAACGGAACCGGTATATTCCCATGTCCGAAACATCCTGGACACATACCGGCAGGACACCACGGGCATGGCCCAGGTTGTGTCCATCCTCGAGGAGATCAAGACCCAGCAGGCCCAGCAACATGCGGAGCAACATGCCTGTCTACTGCGACACCAAGGGCGGATGGAGGACAGACAGGCTGAGCTTGTGACGGTGTTCAGGGGAATTCACAGTACACTCCGTCGGAAAGCCGACAACATGGGCAACCCTCCCTGTGCCATCAGGCGTAGAACATCACCACCCACAGGGAGGGATCAGGAGGAGGAGGAGGAGACATCCGATGGAGCATCCCAAACATCGTCACGGCCTGCTTCTGAGGGTCCCTGCAGGAGGGCGGGTCGTCCACGGAAAAGACCGTGAGGGTCAGCGCAACAGCACCATCTCCCAGGACACCTGGCCTGGCACCTGGCCCGCTGGACCAACAGCAGCACAGCAGCAAAAGACATTCTCTGCCACATGGACTTGCTGGTCACTGTCTGACCAATGTTGACAAAGACTGTGGCATGGACTCTGAGGATTTCAAATGGCAAGGACACCAACTCCCCTAGTGAACTTTGGATTCCACACACCCGGAAAGCCCCTCATGTCATACCCCCCCCCCGTACCCCAACCAAAATAAAAAGTTACACCATAAAGAGAAGATGCCTACATATTGCATTATTACCTTACATGTGTCTTGTAAAGTCTAACCATGCCTGAGTTCTCATTTGACTTCAACCATCCACACCCTGGGGCCTGAGTCTGGCACAGGACACACATGGGTCACATTGTATTAGGCAAGACAGACATGGAGCACCATACACACCCGTGATGGGCCCAACCAGCTGAGGGGGTGGCCGCACAACCGTGCCGACAGACATATTGAGTACAGCGACAGCCATGCGCAGAGGTCAGGGATCATGTGGAGTGTCCTGTGGGGCACCCAGGTATGTGTGGCCAGTGGCAGAACCATGTCCTGCAAGCTTGAGTCAGGTGGATGCAGAGAATGGTGGCCTGGCCAACGTTGGATGCATGGGGATGGCACATGTCACAATACCCACACAGTCATGGACATCATGCACAATACACAGTCTAATCCAACAGCTTGCATCTTGCTACTCTACACATAGACACATAGCCACTATCACGGAAAACCATGCCAGACATGCCGGATGCACCGTGGCAACACACCAGCATTGACTGAGAAGAGGCACCTTTGAGGCATAGGGACACCTTTATTAGTCATGTATTCGGGATTGCAAAGGCAACTCGGAGTACACATGAACGGGTCATGTGGAGTAACATGTGGGTCCAACACTGGAACCCCCCTTCTGCAGCACAAATGCGTGATAGCCATGGAACTGGCACACAAGTGTCGGCTAACAGCTAAACACCCCCTGCTGCTCACGGAGAGGCTGCTATACACCATTGATCCGCTGATGTGGAAGTCCCACACCATGTCAAGCCAATGCAAACCGTATGTGTCCGAGGGCAGTGTAACACACATTGATGCCATCATCACAATCCACAATCCCATCACTGATGACTGTCAACAAGTCTGACCATCTATTCAGGTGTACCCAGCTGCATGTCATGTGTCCCATGGTGTTGCGACATGTCTGCAGAGGAACCAAACATCGACAGGGGCAGTGTGCACACATCGTAAACAACTGCCACACCCAATACACCCCTGATGCATCCCTTACCCTAAGGAGACTTCCAAACTTGTCCGTGCGTGTAACGCTGAGTCAGCACACGATGACGTGTCCATGAGGAATAGCAGTGCCACAACAATGCAACCAGCAGACGGCATGCGCAAGTACCTGGGGATGAGAGACACACAAGAAGTCAGCCACAAAAAGCACAGCCACTTGCATGTGCATGTACTCGACACATGTAAGGATGACAACATGCTAGGTCACAATTCTGACTGGGGAAATACACTCATCACTGGCACCATCACTCCAGTGACACATCCACACACACCTCTGACTCACGTGCCATGCATGCAGATGGACACACACATGGCAACACATGCCACACGGGGACCAATGCGTGCACACACAGACACTGGTACTCACCACTAAGCAAAGAAGTCGCGTATGAGCCGACTCCGGATGTCCTCTTGCGGAACCACATCCTCCACATCACTAGCCCCATTGCCAAGACCTTGGTCCTCCACGGGTGGATGGTCCTGATCATCTTGATCCAGGATGAGTGGCACAGCTTTCTCAACTGCCATGTTGTGCAGCATGCAGCACACCATGAAGATTTTGCAGACCTTCGCCGGGGCATATGGGAGGGCGCCGCCGGTCTTGTGGAGGCATCTGAATCGGCTCTTCAGGAGGCCAAATGTCCTCTCTATCACTCGCCTGGTCCGGCCATGGGCGGTGTTGTAGCGGAGCTGGGCCGGTGTGATGGGGTTGCGGAGAGGTGTGATCAGCCATGGCATGTTGGGATAGCCAGCGTCCCCTACATGGAAACCACATGGACATAAGTAGGACAGGAGAAGCGGTCGTGCTGGAAGTCTACGCAAAATACAGGACAGACAGAGTGTACCCACCAACAACACATGCTCGTTCGTTGCGCAGCTGCATCATCATCTCAGGCACCCTGCTACGCCTCATGATGTAGGCATCATGTGCTGATCCTGGAAAACGAGCACAGACATGTGAAATCACCATGTTGGACAGACACACCACAAGGGCATTGATGGAGTGGTAGTGCTTGCGATTCCTGTACGCTACCTCCTGTGCCTGTGGTGGTACCAAAGCCACATGTGTCCCATCTATGGACCCAATGACATGGGGCATCCCTCCCAGGGCATAGAATCCACGCTTGACCCCAGTCAACATTTCAGGGATTGGGAAATGGATGAACTCATCCAGGTGAAGCAACATGGCCTCTAAGAAATCATGCAGCACACGGCAGAACATGCTCTGGGACATGCCACCAACATGAGCTATGGTATTTTGAAAGGTACCCGTGGCAAGAAAATGTAGGGCTGCCATTACCTTCAGCTTGGGTGTCAGTGCCGTAGGATACCTGTGCAGCGGTTGCAGGTGTGGTGCCAGCCTCGCCGTCAACTCCTCAATCAACGGTTGGGGGAAGCGGTAGCACCGGATACAGTCATTCTCCCGCATGTCAGCCAAGTCCGGAATTGCTCGGGGAAGAGGCGGCGCTCTGCAGTAATTTGGAAGTGACAAGGAAGAGTGACTGCACTACAACAACAATTTTTTGGTGCTGAGCACATGTTAATCTGTCAATACACATATGCGACATACGGAGTCAGGTATGTGCCACAAGCCCTGGACACGTATGGCTGCCAGGTGACACTCTTACCAAGACCCAGCTACACATGGAGATTGTAAACATCCACAGGCCATGGCATGGGATTAGCTGTGTCCCAGTGTAAGTGAACAGCCAGACCCAACACAGGAGTGACATACATCAACACATCATCAGAAGTAGGCTGTCGATTAGACAGACTGGTAGCGGAACACTAGAGCCACAGGTCACATGACATTACACTAGGACAGCCCACACACCTTGCCAATAAGGTGTACATGTAATGACTCACCACACATTCATAGAGAGGATGCAGACATGTCCTTGTTACGCTACTCCGTGTCCCATGCATACATACGCACCTCACATCCGATACCACATGTGGCCTGGTGTGCGTAACAGTGTACCATGTCCATCTACACACAGACACATGTTGGTTGCTGCAACAGCTGATGCTTTTGAGGGAGCACCAACATCAAGCTAATGGGGACACCCCACACATACATGACATAGTCACATCGTGCACCGTGGGTAGTGATATGTCTGGTGTGGTAACCCCTGTAGCGGGCATCAGGGGACACTTGCGTGTGTTGTTGACTGTGCCATGCCAGTGACGCTCATCCCAAGTGTGCAGTACGACATGCACACATGTCAAAGGAGTTAAAGGCATGCCTGGCACACATTGCACCGTCACACATAACATCTGTACACATCTCATCATACATCTGGTGCCTTCTCGACTCAGGAGTAATGTGCCACATCACAGCCTTTCACACCTGTGCCCCACACATGTAGTACTGCCCCTACAATGCCTTGATGTCCATCCATGGACAAGTATGTCAGCCCTATTCCTTCCGGTGTGCTGCCTGTCACCACTGTGATGTGTGAAAGGCACCGTACATTTGCTCAGAGGGCCTGTGTACGTTCCCTATCACTATGGGAGTGCTGCCGTATGTGTACCCATAGTGAAAGTGAGCGTACGCACGCGTGTACGGTCCGTATCACTATGGGTACACATACGCGAGAACACCCATAGTGAAAGTAAGCGTACAGGCGTGTGTACGGTCCGTACCACTATGGGTACACATACGCGTGAACACCCATAGTGAAAGTGAGTGTACGCACGCGTGTACGGTCCGTATCACTATGGGTACACATGCGCGAGAACACCCATAGTGAAAGTGAGCGTACGCACGCGTGTACGGTCCGTACCACTATGGGTACACATACGCGAGAACACCCATAGTGAAAGTGAGCGTACAGGCGTGTGTACGGTCCGTACCACTATGGGTACACATACGCGTAAACACCCATAGTGATAGTGAGCGTACCGGCGTGTGTACGGTCCGTACCACTATGGGTACACATACGCGTGAACACCCATAGTGAAAGTGAGCGTACGCACGCGTGTACGGTCCGTATCACTATGGGTACACATGCGCAAGAACACCCATAGTGAAAGTGAGCGTACGCACGCGTGTACGGTCCGTACCACTATGGGTACACATACGCGAGAACACCCATAGTGAAAGTGAGCGTACAGGCGTGTGTACGGTCCGTACCACTATGGGTACACATACGCGTGAACACCCATAGTGATAGTGAGCGTACAGGCGTGTGTACGGTCCGTACCACTATGGGTACACATACGCGTGAACACCCATAGTGATAGTGAGCGTACAGGCGTGTGTACGGTCCGTACCACTATGAGTACGCATACGCGAGAACACCCATAGTGATACGGACCGTACACACGCCTGTACACTCACTTTCACTATGGGTGTTCTCGCGTATGCGTACTCATAGTGGTACGGACCGCACACACGCCTGTACGCTCACTATCACTATGGGTGTTCTCGCGTATGCGTACTCATAGTGGTACGGACCGTACACGCGTGCGTACGCTCACTATCACTATGGGTACGCATACGCGAGCACACCCATAGTGATACGGACCGTACACATGCCTGTACGGGCCGTTGCTATGCATTTGTGGTGCCCTAGGGCCCCGGTACGCACCGTACCTGTGTCTGAAACTCCAAATTACATAGGGGACACATGAGGGACAAGTATAAAGGCCTACATGCATGCTGGTTGTCATGGAGACCAAGTTTAAAGTTTGAATTTATTTCAACAGGTGCACAGCAGTAGTCAGTTTGAATGAATCTACTTTGTTGCAATGTGGTTCTGGAGTTGACATCATGCTCAAGAAAAAAACACAATAAGAACCCACTGACTGTGCTAGGTTTGAAGGGATTGGAGGAAACATAGGATGCAAATGTGAGTGACCAATCACTCTGTACTCCTGTGCATGAAACAGGCCAGCAAGGCAGATATAAGGCAGCCAGGTCCCATGAGGGAGCACTTGCCTGCACATCTTTGGTTTCGACGACCCAGCTGCTGCTCCTGATTCCCTGGAACCATGTCAAGGTCTGTGGAGAGGTCACAGCCTTTCACCCTGGTTAGAGGCGGCAGACCCGTAAGCAGAGAATCGGCCAGGGACCAGGGTTCAATTCCCGACGCGGCAGGGTCGTGGACCAGGGTCAAAACGGACTTGATAATTCTCGCCTCGGTACCTACTCTAACCAGGAACACACTCGGCAACTCTGGGCATTAAGCTTGCCTCATCTCTACAACGGCCCCCCACAGACGCCGGGGATGCCTGGCTTCACCTTGGAGATACCCAGAAAGGGACTATCTCACAAGGATAGCCAGGAAGGGTTCCCCAGCGGTCTACAGCGCCGGGACGCCCCGTTGCTGGGGCAGCTGTGCGCTTTACAAGTCTACAACATTTACATTTACATTTACAGGAGAACCTGGCTTTGCTGGATGTGATCCTCCCACAGTACCCCCTGCTGTATGGGCGACCAGGGTATCAGGAGAGTGCAGAGTCTACTAGCACAGACTGTGTCCCTTGTTTGTGACTGTGACTTCTAGCATTGTGTCCAGGTGTGGCACACATGCTATGTACTGTAGGGGAAGTCCCAGGGGGGGGAATGCCTGATGTCTCCCAGCCAGTGCATGCTGTGGTGCATGTCTGCCGTCCTCACTTGCATTGTGTTTACTGTGACAATCACTGCATTGTGCATGCCACATTCTGCCTGTCTTGTCCTCCTGGGAATGTAGCCTCTACAGTCCTCATTTTATTATGTGGTCAGCCCAGTGTGACAGGTGACTGTACCCACAGATGTGTGTTAGTTCTGTGTACCTGTGCTGAGAGTGTCCACATGATGTGTTCGTACCCTGGACATCGGTGTGTGTGTAAGTCCCCTGTCATGTGGGTGGGTGCATATGTGGAGTGTGGCACCCGGGCTGCATGAGGGATGGATATACCCTGCCCATGTGATGTGAGCAGGGAGCAGTGCTGTGTGTCTGATGTGCAGAGCCAGCCCCACACCTGTGAGCCCCCCCCCCGTCTAGTGGCACATGTGCAGAGTGAGGTTTGTCGCTGCATTTGGCAATGACAGGTGAATGTCCTGTGCCTGTGTGTGTCTGTGTACTCTGCTGCGGTAGCGTCAGTGGCCTGTGGCATGTGACTGCTTAGAGGTGCTGCACATTATCCTGGTGTAGCTTGTGATGCACAGTGTGAGCCTGGATCATTGATTGTGTCGTTGCCCTCATTCCACCTGTGTACTTTCAATGGCACGTACTGCTTTTGCCCTTCCCCAGAGGATCATGTCCCTATGACAAAGGTGCAATGCGTTGGATGCATACTATGCCTTGTTGTAAACAGCAAATTTGTTCTAATATGTCTCTCTGTGACATGTGCCTGGTGTATTGATGGAGTGTCACTTGTTCTTCCTCACAGGTAAGCGCCTCTGCCAAGAAGCAGATATGGATGAACGCCGTCAGTGCCGTGAGGAGGACGGACGGTCGCAAGCGGCGCTTGGCCCAGGTGAGGAAACGCTGGCAGGATATCCGGTGCTGGACGCGGAGGATCGCACGGGTCCTGCTGGGGGACTCACCTGAGACCCATAAGAACCGCGGGCGCCGCCGTCTGACCCACATCCACAAGCGTGTGCTGGCGGTGGTATTTCCAGACTTGGACAGGCGCTTACAGGAGAAGCAGCAGCAGGAAGGGGGTAGGTACATGTGTGTTTGTTGTGTGTCACCAGCATTTGTAAGTGCACAGTTGCATGGATACACTGCCAGGGTTTAAAGGTGCTGTGCAGATCCAGTTACCCACAGTATAGCGGTGCTCTCCTGCCTCCCTTCCCCTCCTTGCAATGTGTTCCCTGGTCTGTGTGTAGTCACTCCTTCACAAGGTAATGTAGGCTGGCGCTTTCTCCACGTGAACTATGCCTGTAGCATCATGTGTGGGGGTGGTGTGTAACAGGTTTTGGGACCTTGCCTGTGCCCTGTCCAGTCCAGTACATGTGGGTTCCATGTCAGTTGGCACTGATGCTGAGTCCAGACATGGGAGTTAGTCTCTCGAGTGTCATGCCTTACAGCACGCATGTCCTATGTTGTGGCCTGTGACATGATGTGCATGAGTGTGCGATATGCATAGTGCAGGGATGGTGGCGTGTGTTGCAGTCATTCCCATTCAGGACCATGGAGTTGTGTGGCCACTACTGTCCCCTGGGGCATATTTTCCTAGGTGTCATGTGTGTCATCACAAAACGTAGACACTCTCAGTGTCTACAGCATAGGTTGTGCTCTGTGCCGTTGGCCCCTGGCACCATGTATATTGACGTAAAATGTAGTACAAGTGTCCACTGTACAGCCTGACCTGATTTTCCTTGTTCATACTCACGGTGGCCAGTGCCTGTGTGTCTTGTTACAATCATCTGATGATGGCCATTTGTACATGATTATTTGGACAGGCGCACCTTGGGTATTTGGCGTCCAATCTTGCATTTATGCAGCCCCTGTGTATTTCACCCAGACTAAGAGATGTAAGTGCCACCTGTGTCTCAACAAATTGTCTCATGTAGGGGGTGGTTGGTGCGGGCAAAGCCTACATGTCAAAACCTGAAATCTCCTTGCTAGGTCTGGCCAGTGTGTGATGTTTGTCTGGACATACACTCAAGGTGCAGTGAGCCAGTCATGTTGGGCATGTTTTCAGTATTACCTATGCAGCATGTGCCTCAAGTTCATGGATATGGTCCCTGCTCATCCCTATTTTCGGCAACGCTGTGTGGTGCAGATGCAGTGCTGGATTGTCCCCAGGGCCTGGCTCCTATGTCAAACTCCATTTCATGTCATTTGCTATTGTGTCATGCTCTCCATGGATTTTCAGTGGCATGGTGGGTCAACCAACTGTGTGTTGCATGCCCTACATCTGTACCTTGTTTTGTAGATGTTACTGATCTTTCTTTTCAGGCTATGCACTGTAACCTATGTAGATTGGACTCATGTGACATATGTATACAGGTGTGTGATTAATTGCTGTCTCTTCACCTTGCCCACAGCATCGTCGGGGGACACGGAGGGAGACATGAGCACAGATGGAGCGGAGGGACCGAGCACCAGTGCCAGCGTTGACATCGTGGCTGGCACATTGAGTGGAACTGAGGCGGAGGAGAGTGAGGCCGAGGACCTGTCCACTGGCACGACAGAATATGAAGCTGACGGGTCCGAGCATGATCTCTCCGAGTGGACGGAGGCTGCACCAGCAGCTGACAGCGGCACAACATCTCACCCCGCCCCCTCCATTGCCATCAGCCGCCTCCCACTTGCTCGTGTCCCTTCCCAGCGTGCCCGGTCACCACATGTCTCCTTCCTGCCAGGCACCGCACCCCCTGCCCCTGTCTCCACTGCTGCCGCCAATGCCGAGTCTGTGGACATCCAGCGGCAGTTGCAGGTTGGTCAGGCTGCGATGCTTAATGTCCTCCATGGCCACAGCCAAGTGCTGAACAACATGTAGGTATACTTGGAGGGCATTTTTTCATCGCAGGCTGACCAACGCAACTTGCTGAGGTCCATTGACTCGACACTGACTGCAGCAGTGGGTCTCCTGCAGCGCTACGTCCAACCCCCATCCACACTTCCCACTCCCATGCCTGTCCCACGTACACCCAGACATCAGCATGCACCCACCACAACAGACACAGGCACCACACCAGCAGGGAAGGTCATACGCACACCTCCTGGCACGCACACACAGGGTGAAGTAGGCACACCCACTGGGTCGGGGGGCAAACGTAAGTCACGCAGCCAGAGTGGGAGTCCGCATTCCACCAAATCCACTCCCTCCAAATCCCCTCCCCTCAGCTCTCCTGGCCACATATCCGGCAAAGACTCCTTCATGGCCGCTCTGTCCCTGAGCCCCACTGTGACACCACCCCGCAAGCGGTCAAGGGAGTCCCCGGTCATGGTGGTTGAGTCCCCCCCCCTGTCCACACCCTCCCCCAGTGGCGCTGCGACCCCCCCCTCCGCCCCCCCCCCTCCTTGGGGCCTGTGGTTCCTTCGGGTGCAGGGGAGTCGCTGGAGGACCTTGCTAAGGTGTGCAGCGCCATCCTGGCCTCCGCCTTTGGCCCTGCCCCACCCCCTGTGGTGGAGTCCTCCATCCCTGCACCCACGACGCCTACCCTTCGCCCTCATGTCCCTGCGGTGCCTGGTCTTTCCCCCCCACCATGATGCCCTCCCCGCTCTGGAAGACGAAGGAGAAAGACTGTGCAGGCAAGCTAGGGGACACGCGTCCCACTGTGTCCCCCACCTGGATTGGAACTTTGGATTGCCCTATGGGCATTGTACTTTTTGAACTGTCAAGGGACAAACATATTTTTGGATGCTGATTAAAGCAATTTATTTTTCCTTCGTACACTACTGTCTGTCTGGTATTGCTGTTGGTCGACCTGCCCCATTATTTTGGGTGGTGATTATGTGTTGGGTGTGTGGGAATTGTCGTCTTGTGCTCGTCATAGGGTGGATCCTGGTATCTGTGTGCCATCACAAGCTGTTGGCTACATAACTTTGTTCATGTAAGCAGTTACTGCATGGTGACATCGTCCCAAGGTGTGTTCCTTCCTCTTTGTAACCTGACTTCTTCCCTGCAGGGTCTTTCCAAAATGTGGTGCTGAGCTGTGTCTACATTGGCTGGGTGTGTGACGGACTCGTTAGACTTGGCCCATGCATGCTGAGCGATGTCTCCACCTGCATCATTCGTGGCGTCCTTGGTGGTCACTGTACTTGTGTATGTAGACTGTTGCCATGACTTCATGTGTACATGTATTCTTTTAGGCGCTATGCATATGTATACTTCCAGCGTCGCACACATGTGGTACATGTACTGCAGGATCTTTGTGCACCTGACTGACATTTGTGGGCGTGGGATCTGTGGGTACTCCACCCTTTTCTTTGCAGGGCCATGCTGTGAGTGTTAGGCACCCACCCCTCCTGTGTCTGGGCACTGCTGGGAGTGATAGGCACACACCCCTCCTGTGTCTGGGCACTGCTGGGAGTGATAGGCACACACCCCTCCTGTGTCTGGGCACTGCTGGGAGGACTCTGCACACACCACTCTTGTGACTGGGCACTGCTGGGAGTGATAGGCACACACCCCTCCTGTGTCTGGGCACTGCTGGGAGGACTCTGCACACACCCCTCCTGCGTCTGGGCACTGCTGGGAGGACTCTGCACACACCACTCTTGTGACTGGGCACTGCTGGGAGGACTCTACACCCACCCCTCCTGTCTCTGGGCACTGCTGGGAGTGATAGGCACACACCCCTCCTGTCTCTGGGCACTGCTGGGAGGACTCTGCACACACCACTCTTGTGACTGGGCACTGCTGGGAGGACTCTGCACCCACCCCTCCTGTGTCTGGGCACTGCTGGGAGTGATAGGCACACACCCCTCCTGTGTCTGGGCACTGCTGGGAGGACTCTGCACACACCACTCTTGTGACTGGGCACTGCTGGGAGTGATAGTGTAACGCCCTGAACGTCTCAGGATCGTTTAACAGACACGATAATGAGAACGCAACCACTTGTGAAGGTTTAGTTATTTTAATGAAGGCAAAAATAATACAAGGAATAAACAAAGGTTATAGTCACTGGAATCCTCCAGGCTAAGTACGTTACCAGCCCACAGCACGGATGGTCCTAACCGTCCTCTGCATATACGCCGATCCCGGCGTATGCCAACAGAGGGCAGAAATGAAATGGCCGACAATGCCAATCGGTAGGCTGTGAGGGGCACGAAGAGTGTTGGGGAGAATCGAGGAGTCAGGGAAACACCCAGCCGGGGTCTCTACCTGAAGGGAGCAGCCGCTCAACCTCTTCCTCAGACTGCACCGGGACGCGGAGTCACCTCCTGGTGATGCGTCACCGATACCCCAATCACAAGCAAAGAAGACTGAACCGAGAGCAGCCGCTCGATCGATCCCGTGGACTTCCAAGTTTGTAACGCGGCAAACACCTCCTGGTGTGCGTTACAGCTGGCAGTCCCTGTATCTCTGGTCGGGCTGGGAGTTACGACTCCAACCAGCAAAAGCGCCACTGCGCTTTGACTCAGCCGAGTCAAAAAGCGAAGCTCAATGGTTATCCGGTAGAGCTTCCGGGTCCTTCACAGGTGACGATGGGGCAAGACACGGCCCAGGGAGTAACGACTCGACCTACCTCCGTTCTTGCCTTACTGGAGCACCACTCCGGAACACTGCTCTTCACTAAGCAGGTACGTCGGTGTAAACACAATATCCGACAGCGTTGTACCTCCCGGTTCCTCCCTTTATAGGGCGTGTTTTCCTTGAGTTATGTAACAGCTCTCCTGTTTACATAAAGGTGTGTTTTCCTTGAGTTATGTAACAGCTCTCCTGTTTACATAAGGGCGTGTTTTCCTTGAGTTATGTAACAGCTCTCCTGTTTACATAAGGGCGTGTTTTCCTTGAGTTATGTAACAGCTCTCCTGTTTACATAATCTCTCAACCGCTAAGCATCCTGGGAGATGTAGTCCGTTTTCGCTGGTTACCGTTTTCCTCCCCTCGCATGACAGGAATTCTTGACAGATAGGCACACACCCCTCCTGTGTCTGGGCACTGCTGGGAGGACTCTGCACACACCCTTCCTGCGTCTGGGCACTGCTGGGAGGACTCTGCACACACCACTCTTGTGACAGGGCACTGCTGGGAGGACTCTGCACCCACCCCTCCTGTGTCTGGGCACTGCTGGGAGTGATAGGCACACACCCCTCCTGTGTCTGGGCACTGCTGGGAGGACTCTGCACACACCACTCTTGTGACTGGGCACTGCTGGGAGTGATAGGCACACACCCCTCCTGTGTCTGGGCACTGCTGGGAGGACTCTGCACACACCCCTCCTGCGTCTGGGCACTGCTGGGAGGACTCTGCACACACCCCTCCTGCGTCTGGGCACTGCTGGGAGGACTCTGCACACACCACTCTTGTGACTGGGCACTGCTGGGAGGACTATACACCCACCCCTCCTGTCTCTGGGCACTGCTGGGAGTGATAGGCACACAACCCTCCTGTGTCTGGGCACTGCTGGGAGGACTCTGCACCCACCCCTCCTGTCTCTGGGCACTGCTGGGAGTGATAGGCACACACCCCTCCTGCGTCTGGGCACTGCTGGGAGGACTCTGCACACACCACTCTTGTGACTGGGCACTGCTGGGAGGACTCTACACCCACCCCTCCTGTCTCTGGGCACTGCTGGGAGGACTCTGCACACACCCCTCCTGCGTCTGGGCACTGCTGGGAGGACTCTGCACACACCACTCTTGTGACTGGGCACTGCTGGGAGGACTCTGCACACACCCCTCCTATTTCAGGATATGTGCGCTTAGAACATACACGGGTGTGGGTTCGCTCCATGCATACGAGGTGGGGGTAGGGACCGTACATACACGGTTGGGGTGGGGGTACGCTCCATACGTACGCGGGTGAGGGTACGGGTCGTAGTTACACTGTTGGGGTGGGGTTTCGATCCATACGTACGCGGGTGAGGGTACGGGTCGTACTTACACTGTTGGGGTGGGGGTACACTCCATACATACGCGGGTGAGGGTACGGGTCGTACTTACACTGTTGGGGTGGGGGTATGCTCCATACGTACGCGGGTGAGGGTACGGGTCGTACTTACACTGTTGGGGTGGGGGTACGCTCCATACGTACGCGGGTGAGGGTACGGGTCGTACTTACACGGTTGGGGTGGGGGTACGGTCCGTACATACACTGTTGGGGTGGGGGTATGCTCCATACGTACGCGGGTGAGGGTACGGGTCGTACTTACACTGTTGGGGTGGGGGGTACGATCCATACGTACGCGGGTGAGGGTACGGGTCGTACTTACACTGTTGGGGTGGGGGTACGCTCCATACGTACGCGGGTGAGGGTACGGGTCATGCTTACACGGTTGGGGTGGGGGTACGGTCCGTACATACACTGTTGGGGTGGGGGTACGCTCCATACGTACGCGGGTGAGGGTACGGGTCGTACTTACACTGTTGGGGTGGGGGGTACGATCCATACGTACGCGGGTGAGGGTACGGGTCGTACTTACACTGTTGGGGTTGGGGGTACGCTCCATACGTCCGCGGGTGTGGGTACGGGTCGTACTTACACTGTTGGGGTGGGGGGTACGGCCCAATACGTACACGGGTGAGGGTACGGGTCGTACTTACACTGTTGGGATTGGGGGTACGCTCCATACGTACGCGGGTGAGGGTACGGGTCGTACTTACACTGTTGGGGTTGGGGGTACGCTCCATACGTCCGCGGATGTTGGTACGGGTCGTACTTACACTGTTGGGGTGGGGGGTACGCTCCATAAGTACGCGGGTGAGGGTACGGGTCGTACTTACACTGTTGGGGTGGGGGTACGCTTCATACGTACGCGGGTGAGGGTACGGGTTGTACTTACACTGTTGGGGTTGGGGGTACGCTCCATGCATATGGGGGTGGGGGTACGGTCCGTACATATCCGTCCCCACGCTATGTGATGCTTGTGCGGGCCGTACCCAGGCCTTTGCCACGTGGGTACAGCCGTCCCGCCATTGTTGGGATGACGTAGGTGTGGGCGTGGAACGACTCGTACCCACGCTCTTAAGGCGTGGGTACGGGACGTACCTGTATTGTTGTGTTGCCGGTTCGCGTCGTCAAGCACTTCCGTTGTGGCGGACGCTGGCTTTGCTGGACACGCCCCCACCCCCTCGTAGTGACCAGGGCCTGGGGGTCAGGTATGTCCATGGCATGTGTGCTGTGTGACTTTGGTGGGGGTTTTGTGGCCTGCCCCTGGTCCTGCCCCCCCCCTTTCCCCCCTCCCTTTGTTGTTCTGACCTTCTGCGGCGTCTGCGTCGTAACCTGTAGAGGAGGTCGACTGCTATGAGGGCCAGGATGACACGTAGGTTCGGGTCCATGTCTGTCCGTCGCGTGCAGGTACTCCTTGTTCGCGTCGTCCTGATTTCCCGGCAGTTTTTGGCTGCCGGAAAATATTCACCGTGCGGGATGACGTCGGTGCGAATCGTAATTCCTGGTTCGTGAATGGCAGGCTGCGTGCGTCCCGACGTCACGTCGGCGCTTTCCCGGATCACATTTGTATGTTTATTTTCGTCAGTCGGGGTTTTGTATGATTCGTACGGAAATGGTATTTCCGTGCGAATCGTAATTCCATGTTTGTATATTTTTTCGACCGGGTACGCGTCGGACGGAGAATATGCTCCGTCCGACGGTTCGTACCCGGTTTTTACCGGATCGTGATCGGCACCATAGTCTTTAATAAAATCACGGCTATCCTTCACTAATCAGCTAGAAGAATGTTCATTTCATTACAACACCGAGGCACTTATTAAGGTATAAAGTGTGTCTGCCACTAATAATGAAGCATTCTCTATAGTGTTATGGTGAAACCTTTAATGCCAAAACCCTGGACCAACCAGCAGACCTCAGAAGCAGCCGCGGTCCGTGCAGGTAACAGCGGTGGGGCCAGGTAAGGAGGTATTTCGATGGACGATGCAGAGGGAAAGTTAATTATCTATTTAATTTCCCCTCTGCATCGTCCCTCAAAATACCACCTTACCTGGCAACACCGCCCCACCGTTGTTACCTGCACGGACCGCGGCTGCTCAGACCGCTTCCAAACTGGCACCAGCCCAGAAAGTCTTAGATGCCATAGCACCCCTAGCAGACATGACCCCGAAATAATTGGTATCTACTCTCACTGGAGCTCGTAAAGTTGCAGCCAGTTGTTACGGACTTCTCAGGATGATAAGGAAGATTCTCCGTCTTCTTCCTTTTGCTGCTAGACGAGTGTTAGTTCAGGCCCTGATACTCTCTCGGCTGGATTATGAAAATGCAGTCTATCTAGGAGCACCCCAGGGCACTACCAACAGACTGCAAATTGTTCAGAACTGTGCTGCCCGCCTATTAATGAACATTCCTAAACGCAGCTTAGCCAAACCAGCCCTTATTAGTCTGCACTGGCTTCCCATCCAGGATAAAATTAGTTTTAAGCCAATGTGCATTGTTCATAAAGCCATTTCTGCGAAAGGCTCCCCATTGATCCAATCTATGGTGCAACCATACCACCCCAACAGGACACTGAGATCCAACCATAAACGCTTACTTATAGTGCCCATGATTTAGCGTGCACGAACGGGAGGTCGGCGGTTTTCATATAATGCAGCTAAGTTATGGAACCGAATTCCCGAGCATATTCGCCTGGAATCAAATTATTTTAATTTCAGGAAACAGTTTAAAAGTTTTCTTTTTCCTTGATCTGTGCTTTGTTGATTAAGGTGCCACATTAAGTGCTGGGATGCCCCCGGGTAGCCATGCGCTATATAAATGTGTATTCATTCATTCATAACCAATTTGATCCATTGACCAAGAGAAATTGAGGAAACTGGGAGTATAAGGTCTACGAAAAGAAATCAACAGTTGAGAAGACATTCCCAGGTCCTTTGTAGCATCATCATATTGCTTAATGCAACGATCTATCCACAACAGTAGAAACACGCTTTGTTCTGCTAGATATCATAACCCCAGTTGGAGAAAAATGCATTGATGTAGTGGCCAAAGCCGCAAACATCCAATACCCAAGGTGCATACCAAGGCGTGTTCTCCCTTCGATGTATGATACACCTTTTGATGTCCTCCTGATGTAGCCAACCTATAACCATTGATAATATGATAAGATGTTTGTTGGGCCAAAGACAGATTTTTTTTTTACGTGTGGACAGTCCATCCTCATTTTGGGCCTCTGAACCATTCTAAAGAAATGCATAGGCTTGGGTTTCACATAATCCTCGACATGGGCAGGAGGGGATGATTCAGAAGGGTTGAAGTGCTAAATCAGGTCTGGTCGAAATTGTGGAGCCCCTTAGCATCTAAAATAACAGTCTGAACCTCTCCCAGAAGTTTTGGCATTTTAGGGACTTCACACCGTTATCATCATCATAAAATATATTGCCTTTTTCGAAATAGTCATCAACCGTGTCTTGATTCAACACATTAGTTTTTACATCCACTGGGCCTATCTGGATTCCAGCAGCAAGAAAAGAGGCAGATAGACTATTTATAACATATTGGTAGACTTTCTTTGTGTTTCTACTTCCTGTCCAGGAGAGTAGTGTTGAGGGTTATGTAGCTTTCAGTGCTTAATTTGAAAAGGGATCAATGCTGAGTTATTGAATGTTGCTGTGCTGAGTATCAAGGCAGCACGGTCTTGATTCCACCTCTTGCCTCTTTAATACACCACTATACAGTTCCTTCCCTTTTATCTTTCTCCCTTTGTCACAGTTTTTCCATATTTCTCTTCCTCCTTCTTTTCCGATAGTGTTTTTCTCTCTCTTGCTCTGGGTCAAAGTCTGATGAGGAAACATAAGTGATGCTCCCAAAAAATGAGCCACCTCTCACCACTGGTTCAAGTTAAGCACTGGTAGTTTTGCTTTAAATGGCTGGCTACTGAAATAAAGCACCGAGATTAAGAGCCTCCGGTCTTGTAATAAAATGTCATAATTATGAAACAAAAATATACAGAGGTTTTGCTTGGTGTTGGATGCAATTATTATAAGCATGACATTCCACAAACATACATGTATAAACAACGTTTTTCACACATCTACTTTAACATACATAAATCTGTCACAAAGTTATTATCTCGATAGTCTCAGTCTTCATACTGCTTTTACAAATGTGGCTGTGCTGTAAAATTTACACACATTACCAATAGAGAAAGTCTACAAACAGCTTGCATATGAGGTAACGTTTTCTCCCCCTTGTTCTAAAATAATGTTAGAATAATGAAGAATAATGTCGACGTGTTTCGGCCTTGGTAATGGGACTCTGTCCGTGGCCTGACCTGATGCAGTAATAGTTTATGTTGGAAGGCGACAGGGGCCGATATTATTATACGGCTTTTTTGGCGTTAATCTTACACCCGCGTTTGTCTCCTTTGGTTGCGAAATCCGCAATTTGATTTAATTGAGATATACTCTCTCTGAACAACAGACGAATGTTGCCTGGCTCCTTGGATGGAAAAATATTCACAAATAGGAACCAGTGAACCGTCTACATAGGAACCGGTGTATTGTTTACAGACAAATGATCTGCATACCAGTACTACGTCTTTCGTTTGTCCTGAGGAGGCCGAAATTCCATGGCTGAAAAGCATTGACATTTACATCGGAGGAGTCTTCATTAATCTAACACAAGTCGGTTAAGGACCATTGGCACACATATATTAGAACATGGGGAGAAAACTTTACCTCACATGCGTGCTGGATACAGACTATCTCCATTGGGGACTGTATGAAAAGTTTATGGCATAACCACATTTGTTAAAGCAGTAGGAAGACTGAAAGTATTGAGATAATTTTGTGACAGATTTAATGTATGCCTAAAGTATATGTGTAAAAAAGGTTGTTTGTACATGTTTATTTGTGGAATGTCATACATATAATAATTGCGCCCGACACCAAGTAAAACCTCTGTATATTTTTCTGTGTGGGGGGTAAAGAATATAACCTTGGTTGATGTATTCTAAATGAATGTGCTGGACCCTTTCTAAAGCACAAATGATTAAAGGGTAATCATTTTGGCAATTTGTTTACATAGATCTATTCCCGTATCATTACTTTTTCTGTTCATGTTGTATTTAGCCCTTGTTATATAGGCTTACTAGGGCATACCCCTATATATACTGCATAGTAACTACATCTTAGCACAGTGTATACCAGGTCGCTTTGTTGGGATGACTCTGTAAGGTATACATATGACCAGGGTGGGCCCTGAATTGTGGGAGGTAGGAGCTAGCTAAACCCTTTCTAGCCCTGGCTTACTACATTAAGGGAGTTTTCTGCAGCCTCAGGTACCTGCCCATAGGTGCTACAGGAGGTAAATAGGCAAAATATCGAAATAAAATTATAGAATGGACATAATATCGAGTACAGAATATAGAATGGACATAATATCGAATGGACATAATACAGTTGTTAAAAATATCGAAATGCAGGTAAGTAATATCGAAGTACATAATATAGGCATTAAAAAATATCGAATTTTTATTAATATCGAATTTTGTTAAGTGTTTTGTATGCTAGTATATGTGTTAAAAGTGTATATTAGTTTTTGTAATGTATGTTTCATTTTTTTAAAGTAATGAATTTTATGTTTAATTTAATTCTGTAGCGGGATGTGGGTTTATAGAGGAATAGGGTGGGAAGTAATTTAATTATAGTAAATTAAATAATAATTTTTAGGAATTAGTAATTCTTTTTAATTTAATTTTGCGTTTTAGTTCTGTAGCAGGTTGTGAGTTTATAGGGGAATAGGGTGGGAAGTAATTTAATTGCAATTAAGTAAAAAAAAATTTTTATTTATTGGTATTGATAATTAATTAATTAATTAATTATTAATTGGTAAATAATTTGTATTAATTGGTAATTAATTTGTATTAATTGATTAATTGATAATTATGTTAATTGCATTAATACATTATTTGTAGCGGGTTGTGGGTTTTTAGGGGAATATGGTGGGAAGTAATTTAATTGTAATTAATTCATTATTGAAAATATTTTTGTCTATTGATAATTTACTGTTAATTAATTATTAATTGGTATTTTTTTGTTATTGATTAATTTTTGGTATTGAAAATTAATTGGTTTTTAATTAATTATTAATTGGTAATTAATTTGTATTAATTGGTAATTAATTTTTATTAATTGATTAATTGAAAATTATGTTAATTGTATAAATTTATTATTCTTAGCCGGTTGTGGTTTTATAAGGGAATATGGTGGGAAATAATTTAATTGTAAATAATTAATTATTGTAATTATTTTGGTGTATTGATAATTAATTGACTTTTACTGACGGCGCGATGGAGCTCCACGCCTCCACGCGCACCTGAGGGCTCCCGGCTCCTGGCTCCTGGCTCCTCCCTTTCCCCTCGAAGCTCTGCAGCTCCGGTGCGGTTGATGGCGGCTGACGGCGTGAGCGGCTGGCGTCTCTGAAAACGGCGGGGGAGCAGCTTACTGCCACTGGCTTGCCTGGCTTGCCGCGAAAGTTCATTTTCATCATCAGCAGCTTGGTTCACGGACGTCGAGACGTGCCGCTTCTGTCACAGCGTTGTTTTTCGCATCGCAGCATCGCAGGGTAGCGTCCACAGTATTATCTCATCCCAGAGCCGGTGACTCTACCTGCTTCCAGCATTGACGTGGCGCTCGAGGTTCTTGGATGCGGCTGCTACAGTGAGAGGTGGCTGAGCTGCAAGCGCCAGGTGAGCCTCAACAAAAACGACTTAAAATTTCTTCTTGAACTTTTGAACTTTCATATCTCAGAACTAGCTTATGGTAGTAGCACCGGTGACAACGACAACGACAACGCTTAAGGCCTATATTTGCTCTATCCGCTCTATCTGCTTTTTGGGATGGGGAAGCTGTTGAATACACGGAAGGCGAAGGCTTCCCGCATTGAGGCTAAAGAGGCACGGAATGCCGCCAAATTATTAAATAAGGGGTGCCTCGGTGACGGTAAGGCAAAGGAGAGAAGTCACAGCGCAGAAAGTTCGGAAGAGCCCGAGGAATCTATCTGTGAGACTCTGTCTTCATCTCTATCTCCATCTTCAGTTTTGAAAGCTTCTCACTGCACAGAGACCGTAGAAACCGCAGGGTCTTCGTTCTTTAGAGACGGGGCATCCACGCAGGCAAGCCCAGTGGAAGGGGTTAAAGGCACTAAATCATTTCCTCTTTTTGAAAAGAAAAATGTCGTGTCTGCCCAAGCTTCTTCTGCTCTCTCTCCTCCAATTATTCACCCTCCTAATTCTTCACCTAAAGTTAATTTAGGGGCACCCCATATGTTATTTATGCCTTCTACGCCTTCGCTGTGTGATAATCCTTCCACGGTAACTAGACATAATATCGAAAAAAAAATATCGAGTAGCCAGAATATCGAGTTTTAAATATCGAATGGACAGAATATCGACTTGCAAAAATATAGTGGTGAAGAATATCGAAAAACAGGTAAATATCGATTGCAATAATATAGAAGTAAGTAATATCGACAGTCATAATATAGTTGTTAAAAATATCGAATTTTTTATAGTGTTTTAAGTGTTAGTATATGTGTTAAAAGTATGTATTATTATTGGAATGTATGTTAGAATATTTTTAAATTATTGAATTTTATGTTTTTTTATTTTTTTGTAATTTAATTCCGTAGCGGGTTGTGGGTTTATAGGGGAGTAGGGTGGGAAGTAATTTAATTATAGTACATTAAATAATAATTTATAGGAATTATTAATAATTTTTAATTTAATTTTGCGTTTTACTTCTGTAGCGGGTTGTGGGTTTATAGGGGAATAGGGTGGGAAGTAATTTAATTATAGATTATTAAATAATAATTTATAGGAATTATTAATTATTTTTAATTTAATTTTGCGTTTTACTTCTGTAGCGGGTAGTGGGTTTATAGGGGAATAGGGTGGGAAGTAATTTAATTGTTATTAGTTAATTATTAATTGGTATTGCAAATTAATTGGTTGTTGATTAATTATTAATTGGTAAATAATTAGTATTAATTGGTAATTAATTTGTATTAATTGTTTAATTGATAATTATGTTAATTGTATTCATTTAATATTTGTAGCGGGCAGTGTGTTTATAGGGGAATATGGTGGCAAGTAATATAATTGTAAACAAATAATTATTTAATTTATTTGTGTATATTGTTAATTAATATATCTTTAATTTAATTTTGCATTTTACTTCTGTAGCGGGTTGTGGGTTTATAGGGGAATAGGGTGGGAAGTAATTTAATTGTTATTAGTTAATTATTAATTGGTATTGCAAATTAATTGGTTGTTGATTAATTATTAATTGGTAAATAATTAGTATTAATTGGTAATTAATTAGTATTAATAGGTAAATTGATAATTATGTTAATTGTATTCAATTAATATTTGTAGCGGGTATTGTGTTTATACGTGAATATGGTGGGAAGTAATATAATTGGAAAAAAATAATTATTTAAATAATTTGTGTATATCCTTAATTAATATATTATAAATTAATTATTAATTGGTATTATTTGCATTTATTAATGTTTGTTATTGAAAAACAATTGTTTGTTAATTAATTATTAATTGTTAATTAATTAAACAAATATGTATTGGTATTAATAAATAATCAATTCTTGTGTGATTGGTAATTAATTGTAATACTTGTTTTTGTATTAATAATTAATTAATTTAAAAATAAAAATACATTTATTATTTTCTCTACTATTGCACTTACTTGAGTGGGAATAGTAATTTTTACCCCTACGCTATCCAACGCTTTCCCTACTGTTGCAGTCACTGGAGTGGGAATAGTAAATTTGACACTCCCGCTATCCAACGCTTTCCCTACTGTTGCACTCTCTGGAGTGGGAATAGTAATTTTTACCCCTACGCTATCCAACGCTTTCCCTACTGTTGCACTCACTGGAGTGGGAATAGTAAATGTTACCCTCCCGCTATCCAACGCTTTCCCTACTGTTGCACTCTCTGGAGTGGGAATAGTAATTTTTAACCCTACGCTATCCAACGCTTTCCCTACTGTTGCACTCACTGGAGTGGGAATAGTAAATGTTACCCTCCCGCTATCCAACGCTTTCCCTACTGTTGCACTCTCTGGAGTGGGAATAGTAATTTTTACCCTCCCGCTATCCAACGCTTTCCCTACTGTTGCACTCTCTGGAGTGGGAATAGTCATTTTTACCCCTACGCTATCCAACGCTTTTCCTACTGTTGCACTCACTGGAGTGGGAATAGTAAATGTTACCCTCCCGCTATCCAACGCTTTTCCTACTGTTGCACTCTCTGGAGTGGGAATAGTAATTTTTACCCCTACGCTATCCAACGCTTTCCCTACTGTTGCACTCACTGGAGTGGGAATAGTAAATATTACCCTCCCGCTATCCAACGCTTTCCCTACTGTTGCACTCTCTGGAGTGGGAATAGTAATTTTTACCCCTACGCTATCCAATGTTTTCCCTATTATTGCACTCTCTGGAGTGGGAATAGTAATTTTTACCCTCCCGCTATCCAACGCTTTCCCTACTGTTGCACTCTCTGGAGTGGGAATAGTAATTTTTACCCTCCCGCTATCCAACGCTTTCCCTACTGTTGCACTCTCTGGAGTGGGAATAGTAATTTTTACCCCTACGCTATCCAACGCTTTCCCTACTGTTGCACTCACTGGAGTGGGAATAGTAAATGTTACCCTCCCGCTATCCAATGCTTTCCCTACTGTTGCACTCTCTGGAGTGGGAATAGTAATTTTTACCCTCCCGCTATCCAACGCTTTCCCTATTGTTGCATTCTCTGGAGTGGGAATAGTAATTTTTACCCTCCCGCTATGCAACGCTTTCCCTACTATTGCACTTACTGGAGTGGTAATAGTAAATTTTACGCGCCCGCTATCCTACACAGAAAATATTGAATATTTTTAATTAATATCACGTTAAGATATATGTATTACATTTTTTTTTTTACTTACTTTAATTATTCATTAAGTTTACTGTTATTTAAGTATTTTTAAGTATGTGTCAGTTAATTATATGTATTATTTAATTAATTTAACATTACTTTTAAAACATTTAAAAAATTCGATATTTTGACTAACTATATTATTTACAACGATATTTTGGATTCGATATTTTTGTAATTTCCTGTTTGGAGATAGGACTTCGACATTTTGGCATTCTATATTTTGGCATCGATATTTTTGTAAGTCTATATTTTTGTAGTCGATATTATGTCAGTGATCCTCCTTCCACACATCCCCCAACAACTATGGCGGATGCTACGACCACTAAATCTGTCTCTAATGTCTCTAATGGGGACCATCTCAGTCCTTTGCTTGATTTGGATACTGAGACAGTGGGGGAGATGAAGATGACAGTCAAGGATATGTTAAATTTAATCCTCGACGAGGTTAGAGAGCTGAAGAGGTTCCAGCGATCTGAGCTAGCTTTAATCCATTAACGTCTGGATAAAATGGAAGATCTCTTTTCCGCTTTCCCCGCTCGATTGCAAGAGGCCGAAACCCGCATTTCTAGTTTGGAGGATCAAATGATTAAGGTCAAACAGGACACAAATCAGCTCTCCCTTACCTCACGTGCTCTTGAATCCAAATTGGATGATTTAGAGAGCTATAATCGTCGATCAAACCTACGCATAGTGGGGGTTCCGGAGGGTCTTGAAGGGCCCAGCACGTTGCAGTGGGTCACCTCTTTTTTGAAATCTAAAGTCATCCCTAATCATGAGGGCGACCTGACTATTACGCGAGCGCATCGCGTTCCAGCTCAGCCTTTCCCAAATTCTTCCCTTCCTCGAACAATTTTATTGAATTTTTCGGACATACGGATTAAGGAGACTATTCTTTCAACGGCAATTCAGCAAAGACAATTCTTCGTCAATGAAACCGTGAAGTGTCGTATTTTTTCAGACATGTCTGCGTCTGCTGCTCGTAGAAGAAAAGAGTTTGTCCAGATGCTACAATTATTTAAAGCTAAGGGTGCTCAAGCCACGATAGCACAGCAATCCAAACTCAAAGTTTTAGTGAAAGGCAAATTTTTTATGTTGTCAGATATTGCAGCAGCGCAGGAATTACTTCGGGACATTTCCAGCTCTTTATAAGGATAAATTTGGAAGAGTTTGGGAAATTTATGGTCTTTAAGGACTTGGACTTGGATTTTGTTGGGCCTGGGGTTAGATGATGTTTCTTTTTTGGTAGGTTTTTTGGTAGGGTGAGGGGAGGACCAGGTGCACAGGATGGAGTGCGGAGTCCAGGGGGTCCAGGGGGTGAGAGATGTCACCCGATTGGCAGGGGGTTGGAACCATTGGTCTGCGTGGGTTGGGGAATCTTGGCCAATGGTGGGGTTGGGGGGGGGCGATTGGAGGGTAGGGGTTGGGGGGGTGGTGGTGGTGTTGTTGGGGGTGCTCGGGCTGTGGGGGGTGGCTGGGTTGAAACTAAAAGGAAACTGATTGTGTCTGACTATATTTACTTATTTTGTCTACTTGTTAACATGGACTCATTGTATTCACGGGGCCAAGAGCAGATAATTCTCTATAGACAATTTAATTCTGATCTCAATGTCTAATAAGGAGAGTTTGAAGTTGCTTTCTTTGAATGTTAATGGCTTAAATAATATTAAGAAGAGACGCGCTATGGAAGTTTGGTTAAAAGCTGAGAATCCCTCTGTTATTTTGTTACAGGAGACTCATATTCCCTCTTCTAAACTAGATGGGTTCTCTATGCTTAAATCCTGGGCCTCGTTTCGGTGTCTTTCATCATGTGATTTATCTCAGCGTGGGGTGGCAATATTCTTGAATAAGAACCTTTGCGCAGATATTATTCAATCACAACAGGGTGGTGCAGGACGTTGGTGTTGGGTCTTATGCAGAGTCAAAGCTAGGCAGAGACCTTTCATCTTTGTTTGTTGTTACGGACCTTTAACAGATGATGCTAGTTTGTATGAAGACTTGTTTCAATCTCTATTGATGGTCTCAGGTGATATCGTGATTGGTGGGGACTTTAATTTGTTAATGGATCCGCACTTGGATACATCATCCCAATTATCTAAACAACTTAAACCGAAAGTCTTTCAAACCATTTCACATTATATTAAACTATTCGATCTCTCTGATCACTGGCGGACTGATAATCCCTCTAAAAGAGATTATACCTGCTGGTCGGGTAGATTTAAATCTTCATCCCGCATTGATTTTTGTATTGCTTCACGTAACCTTAAACTCGGTTTTTCTAATACAGTGTTCAATGTATTTTCAGATCACGCTATGCTTATTCGGGAGTTCGTTTTTGGGGACATTAGAAGATCCCCTAAAAGATGGGTCTTCAATAGAGCTTATCTCAGTGATGATAAATGGGTCTCTGAATTAAAAAATAAGATTAAAGACTTCATAACTCTTAATATGGGCACTGCCCCCATAAGTATAATTTGGGATGCCCTAAAGGCTTTCATTCGCGGAATCATCATAGGGAAAGATGCGGCTATGTTAAAGGCATCCAGGGCTCAAATCAAACTATTGGACTCTCGTATTCAGACACTTAGGTGCCGATCACGATCCGTTAAAAACCGCGTACGAACCGTCGGTCGGAGCGAATTCCCCGTCCGACTCGTACCCGGTTGTAAAACTTTACAAACATGGAATTACGATTCGCACGGAAACACCATTTCCGTACGAATCGTAAAAAACACCGACCGACGAAAACATACATACGAATGTGATCCGGGAATGCTGCGACGTGACCTCGGGACGCTTTCAGGCAGCGTTTCACGAACCAGGAATTACGATTCGAACCGACAGCAGTCCGGACGGCAATATTTTCACGGCACCCAAAAAGTGCCGCAAAAGCGAAGTACGGCGCGAATCGACCAGAGTAGGTGGCCCGGTACGCGCCGCCCCCCCCCCCAGCCCCCGTAGGTACGCGCCGACCCCCCCCCAGCCCCCGTAGGTACGCGCCGACCCCCCCCCCAGCCCCCGTAGGTACGCGCCGACCCCCCCCAGCCCCCGTAGGTACGCGCCGACCCCCCCCAGCCCCCGTAGGTACGCGCCGACCCCCCCTGTGTGTACACCCGTGTACGGTGCGTACCCCCCCGTGTACGCTCGAGTCGTAACCCCCCGTGTACGCTCGAGTCGAACCCCCCGTGTACGCTCGAGTCGAACCCCCCCGTGTACGCTCGAGTCGAACCCCCCCGTGTATGTACGGTGCGTACCCCCCCGTGTACGCTCGAGTCGAACCCCCCCCGTGTACGCACGCACCGTACATACACGGGTGGGGGTACGACTCGAGCGTACACGGGGGGGGTTCGACTCGAGCGTACACGGGGGGGTACGCACCGTACATACACGGGGGGGGTTCGACTCGAGCGTACACTGGGGGGTTCGACTCGAGCGTACACGGGGGGGTTCGACTCGAGCGTACACGGGGGGGTTCGACTCGAGCGTACACGGGGGGGTTCGACTCGAGCGTACACGGGGGGGTTCGACTCGAGCGTACACGGGGGGGTACGCACCGTACATACACGGGGGGGGGTTCGACTCGAGCGTACACGGGGGGGTTCGACTCGAGCGTACACGGGGGGGTACGCACCGTACACGGGTGTACACACAGGGGGGGTCGGCGCGTACCTACGGGGGCTGGGGGGGGGGGGTCTGCGCGTACCTACGGGGGCTGGGGGGGGTCGGCGCGTACCTACGGGGGCTGGGGGGGGGGTCGGCGCGTACCTACGGGGGCTGGGGGGGTACGGCACGTACCGGGCACCTGTTTGGACGTCTCCATGGTTGTTATGGGAGTTCGGTGCGGACGGTCTTTTCACCATATGGTTGTACATTCGGACGCCCGGGATGGATCGTGATTTCCCGGTCGGAGTTCACCTTTCACATTTGTACGGTGAATCGTCCGAGGACGTGTCGGACACATTTTCCGACCCGGGGACGTATGGGGAAATATTCCCAGTGCGGTTCGTATGGACTTTTTACCATGCGAATCGTGATTGCCAGTTCGTACGGCACTTGTACGATTCGTACGGTAAAAAGACCCGATACGAGTCGTACGGGGACATTTTTTACCGGATCGTGATCGGCACCTTAGCGTCCAGAGGCAACAAAACCCCTCACGATTGGTGAAAGAACAATTAATGGAAGCCAAACAAAAATACACTACTTTTTTATATGACCAGGGCGAGGCATTTTTTCGTACCCAATATCAAAAAATATATGAAGAAAGCAATTTCACTGGGAGATTCTTGGCCTGGCAGGCCAAGGAACAAGCAGCATCTAATTTAATTCGGGAGTTAAAATGTCCGGTCTCACATCAATCCACAACAGACCCAGATAAAATAGGTGCGATAATGCTTTGTCATTATCAAAATATATATTCACACCAGCTTAACATTAACCAGTCCAAATTAAACTCTTTCTTACGGCAGGCTGAGATTCCTTCTCTTTCCCACCCCGACGATTTAACCATGGCAGATGGATTTTCTTTGGAAGAGATAGAGGGGGTGGTAAAAAATCTTCCATCTGGGAAAGCTGCCGGTCCGGATGGACTCCCTGCAGAGTTTTTTAAGGTTTTTTTTTCTTCTTTCTCTAATTTGTTGTTACTTTTGTTCAACTCTATGTTGTCTGGAGCCTCAATCCCTGACTCTTTTCGCGAGGGCACCGTGGTCAGCTTCTTGAAGAAGGGGAAAGATGCTACTGATCCTAATTCATATCGCCCCATTACCCTTTTAAATTCGGACTACAAGATCGTCACTAAATTATTGGCTATTCGATTTAATCGCACCTCTTCTGATTTGATCCATACAGACCAAAACGGTTTTATTACCGGTAGACAGCTTATGACTAATACTCACTATCTGGCAGAAGCTTTGGATTACCTGGAGACACGGAGAATCCCTGCACTTATTTTGTTATTCGACGCAGAAAAAGCTTTTGATTTGGTGGTTTGGGAGACACTTTTTGTTATTTTGCAGCCCTTTCATATTCCAGGCATCGTTATCAACTTCATTCGTAATCTTTATTCTGGTGCTAAAGCTAATATTATTATTAATTCACATTTGGTTGGATCTGTTGCAGTTAACCGTGGAACTCGTCAGGGGTGTCCCTTATCACCGATTCTTTTTGCCTTTTTTATCGAACCCCTCGCCATAGCTATTCGTAAGTCTGCAGAGATTTCACCCCCAATCCCATTTATGTCTAAGATAAAACTTTATGCTGACGATATCATGTTGCTCATTAAATCCGATTTGCAGTCTCAAGTTCAGACATTTCAGATTTTTGAGCAATATGAATCTTTCGGGGGCTACAGGATTAATAAAAAAAAGACCGAAATATTGATTTGTGGCAATCACATTCCAGAATTACATCCGGATTTACGCGGTTGCATTAATAATAAACCTAAAAGATATTTGGGGGTGTTTTTTTCTTCTTCAGTTACAGATCTTTTCGGTTTGAATTTTGTTCCCCTTCTCCAAAGGGTTCGTTCGATGTTAACTCGCTGGAATAAATTACCTTTATCATTACTAGGCAGAGTCGCCCTGATTAAAATGTCTATTTTACCATTGTTTAACTTTCTGTTTTCAACAATTCCGTGTTTTCTCCCAGGGTCTTTCTTTTCTAAAATAGAATCCTTATTCTCAAGCTTTCTGTGGTCACATAAAAAGCCCCGGATTGCGTTGACTACCCTTTATGAGGGCTTAGATAATGGCGGTCTGGCACTTCCAAACATTAGAGAGTATTATTACGCCTATTTTGCTCAGTACTTAACTCGTTTCAAGGTCCCTTCGCCGATTCCAAATGATTATATTAGTTTTTTTTTCGATTTAATTTTTTCAGAGAGTCAAATATCCTCCCCTCTTCAAATACCCAAATCTCCAAAATTGGTTAGGTATAAAATAATTGCTTGGTTTTTTATGAAGCGTAAGGCTTTGATTAGTCGATACTCTATCTCTCTTTTCAATACCTCCTCTTCGCTGATTAATTTACTCTCCTCAAGAGGGCAGGTGGTAAGCCCGCATTTAATGGGCTATTGGTCAAAAGCCGGCTTTAGCACAGTAGGCGATTTTTTACTTCACGCTAGGTGGTTAACTCCGCCCGAGATGCGCCTACTACTTTCAGGCAACTTTTTGTTAGCCGGGTCTTATCATTTAATCTATAAACTTTTACTGCCGTTTGCTCCCACCTCCTTTACTCAGATTTCCCCTTTTAACAACGATCTCCTGTTCAATACTACTTTAATAAGGAAACCTGGTGAGTGGAAACGTCATCTTGCTCAGATCAAACACGACGATTTAGAATTGAAAGCAGTTAAAAAATGGTGGGAACACGAAAAGCAGGTTTTATCTTCAACGACGTGGCGGACTATTAATAAATATAATTTCTCCACTTTACGGGGAGCCAATTGGCGTAGAATGATATTTTTTGGGAAATGGCTCCTCTACTATACCCCGGCGGTAATTGCCAAAATGTTTAGTAATTATACACCGATCTGCTTTCGTTGTCAAAGTTTTGCCCCCGCTAACTGGACACACGTCACAGTTGAATGTTGCGTGATCAAAGAGTTCTGGAGAGATATTTTTGCTTTTTTATCTTCTATTTTGCATATCCAGATATCTTTAAATTCCAATTTGATGCTGCACGGTTTGGATCAAAATCTAAATATCTCTGTCTCACATGCTAAACTTCTGTTTATTTGCATGGCAGTGGCAAGATCATTGCTTCTTCAGAATTGGCGATCAACTCAGACTCCATCCTTCTATGAATGGTTGCGTAAAATGCAAAGAGTTAAGATTAGTGAGCGTAACTACGCAGCGAGGATTGGAGGGGGGAGAAAATTCGAAAAAATTTGGGAAAACTTTTTTTGACTCTCTTTTCATTCAGGTCACCTTCTAATTGCTTTTGTTATTGTACAAAGATCTTGGTTCATTGTATCTGAGATGTTTTTGGCTTTTTGTAATGCGATACTTTCTGTCTTAACTTCAATGTTGTATGACACCTTCAGTTTCAATAAAAAAAATAAAAAAAATAAATAAAAAAAAGACTTTTAATTAACTATTAATTGGTTTTATTTATTAATTTTTGGTATTGAAACTTAATTGGTTGGTAATTAATTAAAAAAATATTTATTGGTATTTATAATTAATTAATTATTAAATATTTTTTAATTGGTAATGCATTTTAATAATTTTTTTATTGGCATTGATAATTTATTTTTAATAAAATATTACATTATTATTTTCCCTACTCTTGCACTCACTGGAGTGGGAATAGTAATTTTTACCCTCTTGCTATCCAACGCTTGCCCTACTGTTGCACTCTCTGGAATGGGAATAGTAATTTTTACTCCTACGCTATCCAACGCTTTCCCTACTGTTGCACTCTTTGGAGTGGGAATAGTAATTTTTACCCCTACGCTATCCAACGCTTTCCCTACTGTTGCACTCACTGGAGTGGGAATAGTAATTTGTCCCTACCGTTATGCAATGCTTTCCCTACTGAGGCACGCTCTGGAGTGGGAATAGTAATTTTTACCCTCTTGCTATCCAACGCTTGCCCTACTGTTGCACTCTCTGGAGTGGGAATAGTAATTTTTACCCCTACGCTATCCAACGCTTTCCCTACTGTTGTACTCTCTGGAGTGGGAATAGTAATTTTTACCCCTACGCTGTCTGACGCTTTCCCTACTGTTGCACTCACTGGAGTGGTAATAGTAAATTTTACTCTCCCGCTATCCTACGCTAAAAATATTGATTATTTTTTGATTAATATTACATTAATATATATATGTATTAAACAATAAAAATATATGTTCATTTTTTTTTAACTTACATTAATTATTTATTATTTTTAAGGTAATTTAAGTATTTTTAAGTATGTTTTAGTTAATTATATTTATAATTTTATTATTTTTACATTACTTTTAAGACATTTAAAAAATTCGATATTTTGACTAACTATATTTTTTACAACGATATTTTTGATTCAATATTTTTGTACTTACCTGTTTGTAGATAGGAATTCGATATTTTTGCATTCTATAATTTGTCCACGATATTTTGGCAGGTCGATATTTTGGCATTCTATATTATGTCAGTGATCCCTACAGGAACCAAGGAATGGGTGCTGGAACTCCAACTTCTGGTAGATCTTACCCCAATAGTCTAGGTTAAAGTGTCGCCCTTACAACATCACAGTCATTCTCTAACGAGGAAACCTTCTTCCACTACAGGGTTCCACGCTAAATATGCAGTGCTCAAAGTCGCCCTTCACAAGAATGGCCTCCAGCTGCTGAAGCTCACAGGAGTAGTCCAGAAGGATCTGCCCCACAGTGGCAACCACAGGCAGATCTACCACTGGATAAGGATGGCAAAACTCAGCTGAATGCCAATACTAGGCCTGCCCCTCCAACCCCATGTGCTCAGCTGTATTCTCCCCCAGCTTGACCATCACTTGCACATACACATCCCTTCTCACACCTGGCAGCCAAAGCTTGGAAAGACCTTCCTCTGTACCACAGGACCGCCTCATCACTGCGGGAAATCAGGAAAGGCCCAAAGACCTGGCTGTTGGAATGAGCGAATCACCACGAAGCAGCTAGCAACTCCAGCGCCTTGAGGCCCTCATGGATAATTTGCCATGCTTGATCAATTTCTGACTGATTTATTGATACAGACAAAATGATAAAAGGAAAGGATAGTAAAACAACATAGGGGGATGTTAAGGTAAGCGATGACATGAAAAGAAAAAGGGAGATAAGGAGATTAAAATAACTTTAAGGTAAACATTTGATTTAGAAAAGAGAAAAATAACACGAGAGAAAGAGAAAACATGAGAAAAACACACAAAGCTCGAGATGTGATGTGCTAGGGATAAATTCAAATGTGAACATGAAGAAATTGACGTTGCAACTATGTGTGGATAGTCGAAAACATTAACATGCAGAATTCATACATGTTGCTGACAAGTATTCACACAATTAATTTGCTTATGTAACGTTTTAACTTAGATGTGCTTCGTAATAATGTTCAATTTATGAATGTTATTTCATGAGGCACTGTTCCATTTCTTATGTTGACGATTTCTGCAGGCCTGAATTGTACTTATCCCCTGGAAGCTCTCTCATTAGACTCGTTAGTGAATTTCATGTAATGTCGGATTTGTTCTTTCTCTAGTTTCTGTTGCAGGAGGAGAATTCATCTTTCTTAGCTAGAATAATGTCTTTGTTTTATTGGAGTTAGGTTTAGGGAGGAGAGGATACATTGAAAGACGATACTAATAATAAAAGACTGTTGTACTTTCTCATCGGAGTGAGCCTGTGAATCATGGTCATCTAGCCAAGGCCTGGGAGCATCGCTGCCACGTGTTACCTACAAGGAGGTGGCTTGCCTGGATGGTGTGATGTTGCAATGCATCTTTGGATACTACCTGAAAGCTCATGTATTGAAGTTAGGGACAGTGCACAGGAGACTTCTGCATCTTAGAACGAGCTCTGTAGCTTTGTGCTGCTTGACACAATCAACGTGAGGGGACTTCTTCAGAAGCCTTCACGTGCTGACACCTTTATGGATCTTGCCTTAGGGATGTCATGTTAGTAGTAGTGTAGGGACAGACTAATGCTTTATACCTACGAACCTCCGATGAAAGGGAATCTCAACATTGGTGCCACTATTTTCTGTATCCTGATTCTGGAACTGGTTATTCTGTGTATGCTGCACCGTCTTAATTTCACCCGTAGGTTTGGCTTTGTATTAGTTTCAATGTACTTCTACACCATCATCTTGAGGTGCCTGTATGTCCAACTATTCTTGGATTTGTAATAAACTGACATAATCTATTTGGGAGTCTGTGATTCTTCGGAGTCATAGTTTATTGGAACTGTAATGATTGGTTGGCTAATGGTTTTCCTCCCCTCCACACTTCCATGCTGAGAAAAAGAGACATTGGCTTCCAGAGTAAATTCTACAACGTGGAACCGGCTCCTTCAGTAGGAAGACAAAAGGATGAAAGAATTAAAACAATTAGATAAACAGACGTGTTCTGTGTGTCTAGATGAGAAGAAGCTTGAAATACTATTTGAAATGAATTAGCTTATTGGAGCGTTCTCTGTTTAAACTGAAAGGTTACTGCTTCAAACATTTGTAAGATACTTTAGTAGGCTAATATATAACCAGAGAAGATTCATGTTTAGACTGCAGGTGAAGGTTCTAATCCCAGCGAATTAAGTGATGGTAAATACATCTGCTGCAGAAGCCTGTGTGTGTCCTACAGGTCATGTCATGTCAATGTCATTGCAACAGCTCAACTGGTTAATGCACCTGCTGCATAGATGTGTGTGTACTGTATTGGTTGTATAGGGTGGTGCACCAGTGGGCTACTGCGCCTACTGCGGTGATCTGTGTGTAGCCTGCATTTCAAGAGTTCCAATACTCGCGATATGTATTCCTCCCTGCAGTGCACTGACAGCGTGAGCTCTCAACCAGCAGAGTTCTACTGATAGAAATAGGACACTTAAAAACAATTGATTCTCTCTCACAGCAGGGACTGACCATTCTGGACGTTATGTTTTCAACTGTTCCCCTTGTTATTTTGCATGGAACAGTCATTGGTTCAAGGCTATATATTGTCTCATCATTCTCTGACTCTCATCTTCTCTCGCTTGCTTCCTCTCCTGACTCCCTTCCCCAGTTTCTTATTCCTGCGGTGCCTCATGCGCTGTCTCTTCTCCGTTCCGAGTCGCTCCTCCTCTGATTTTCTCTTCACTCATGCCTAACCTGCCACTCCTTCTTCACTGACTACCGGGCCCTGCTCTTCCCTTTACTAACGTGCACCATGACGCTCTCCCGCCGTCGCCACTTCACAGGCAGCGACATCCTGCTCTGACTATCGCTTCCGGTGTCAACCCTCTCTGTCTTTCATCTCTCAGAAGGCTGTCTTCATTTTGGCATGTCTGCCACTAGATGGCAGTGTCTGGCAGTTGGAGGGACTCCAACCAAGGATGACAATTGAGCATGGAAAGTCCCGCGTGATAATTTACGGTTCTGGAATTCCCAGAAACGGAATTCACCCTCGAAATGATTATTTTTTCCCAGATCTAGTAACTCGAAGATCTTTATTAAAAAGAAATCGATGAACTTGTATGAATACTTATAATTTCTGACTTTCTCATCAGCAAATACCAGATAATATCAATTGTAAACATGGGCGCATTTTTTTTTTTTTAAATGGATTCTGATGTCGCAGAATCCATTTCTTTAAAGCTTGTTGGAGCGTGGCGAGGGGGGCGGAAGGGGGCTGTTGGGATGGGCATGTGCCAACCTCAAATCTCCAGTCACCCCTACCTACACCACGGCCCCGATGCCCAAATAAAATCAAATAACTAATAGCACATGGTGACAACGATGGGGTGATTAGCACGAATAGTACATCTGCCCAAGGAAGGCACTTCTATGAACGGGTGCAGATGAACTACTTTTTCCATTTCACACACATTTCTGGTTGTACGCCTGGAAAGCTGTGCCGCGCCTACGTGTACTTCTGGAAATGTCACGTGACATCCTCCCATGTCCCCAGATTTGTAATTCTACAGAGCATAGAATTAAGCACTGTGAAATTTGAGTTTGATGTGAAAATGCGCATCTTATTTTTAGGTCTCGCCTGACCCAGTGTATGCGCTGGTCTGGTGAGACTTTTTGAGAGGGCTCCAAAAAGTGCTACCTAGACCTACAGGGCATGTGCGCGGCCGCGCGCGCCGCGCTTGACGTGAGTACTCTCACTTTCGCGGCCGCAAGGCCGCTTTGATGTTTGATCGCGATCACTTTCACGGCCGCACGGCCGCTTGGCATAGCCAATAGGTCTCGCTTTTGGGACCTTATAAGTATTTAGTTATGCAACTGTTGCAGGCTAAGCACTTATAAGGTCCCAAAGGCGAGACCTATTGGCTATGCCAATGCTTGTCTTTTATTTCTTTTCCCCTCACATGAACCGTTTTCCCCCCGTGAAGCGCACCTTCTCTTGCATTGCATCCAAGGCGTGGTCCGCACCCTTTCGTAGCCGCACCCTCTCCCAACTTGGAAAATACGTTTCTTCAGCCCCTTGCTGGAAAAATATATCTGAACAAATGGTTGGATTGGAGTTTGGGAATTCCCGAAAACATTAAAGTTTGTGGGAATTCACCGACTGACAAGGCTAACCACATCTAGTTTGGCCACTTTCCACCCCTTGCAGGGGAGTTACTGTTGGTGAAGAAATACACAGTAGTTAACCCATTCACGCCTGCTAGGATTGGTGCACCGCTGGTAGGAATACATGGAGGTATTTGAGTCCCCTTAATGTACATTTATGGCTGAGCGAGTCTTTTTGAAGTGCCCCTACATGTATAGGGTAAGGTCTCACTGCAGTATTATCACAGTACATGGCAGCAGTCCAGATGTAGGTGGGAAATCCGCTTTTTCCTAAGCAATAATGTGTTATTTTAGGTTTCTCCACTTCAATTCCAATTAATGTGGAAATAAAGGTCATTTTTTTTTCTCTCTAAATCTCCAAGACAATTATTTCTAAAAGTAGCAGATATGCCTCCATCAATTGCACTGCCCCACAGGCGTCAGCGTGACACAGCAGACCATCCCAGGAGACACAGAACCAGCAGGCATTAAGTTTATGGTGGGAGAGTAATAACTTAGTATTCACTCACCTTACAGGCTCCGGCCTCACACAGCAGAGCTATGCATCATATAAGACTGAAAAGCATAGGCTTCCCATACATACAGCAATATATGTTTCCAGTTTACACATGTTACAGGCGTTTACACTGCGGTCACACATCCCTTAATGGCCTTGACAGCAGGTCCATATGGAAATGTCAGGTTCGTGCCTTGGGTGACACATCAGCTACAAGCTCAGGCGTCAGACAGCAGAGCACTCATGCTCGATCAGACCTCAGTCACTGGGGCCATCGCTCTCTAGTTACAAAGGCCCAACAGTCTGCGGCTTCATGTATTTATTTACTTATTTAAGGAATTTTGTCTAGTGTCGAAATATGGCGCTATGCAGCCGCTTCAGCGCAGCAGCTGGTCGAGCTGGTCTCAGACTCAGTTCATTTTAAGAACTCCCTGGCCCTCATTACACATAGGGCGTACATTTCCTGTTTGCTCCATGTTGCACCTTTAAACAGGTGCACCACGCACAGACAGGGCAGGTGCACCCTATTACAGCGAAATGACTGCCCTGAGGGCAGCTGTGAACTCGTACTGCCCTGAGGGCAGCGCTTTCAAGTGAAAGACGGAGCGACTGCTTTAAAGCCACTCTGTGTTTCTCTGTGAATGCAGCAACCCACCTGTATTTTGAGGGGGGATTAGAGGTTCCTTTGCAGGTCGGTGCAAAGAGTGATGCATGGGTCCCCTTCCTCTCTCCAGAGGGCTACCCTCAGGGTCACACTAACAGTTTGTTACCTTTTTGTGGTGCTCTTTCAGAGCGCCTCTTGACAGGTTCCTTGTCTTTGCAGGCGCATCCATAATACTTTACGGGTGCAGAGGTAAATAGAGTCCCTCATTTGCATGGGGCCACGCCCATATAGAAATGAGGGAATGCCCCCTTGAGATAGTTCTGGCGTTATGTGTGCACTAGCGCTATCAGTGTTACAGAAGCATCTACGGCCACCTTTTATTATACCAAATGCCCCGGGAGCGCACAAAGCTGGCACACATGCCCGTTGCACCCCCAGGGCACTTTCTATAATACGGCACCAGGTGAGTAGGACAGTTCAAACAGTCTTCCTAAAAACAGTATCAGAGATATTGGGTCACTGTCTACAACCTCGACAGAAAAGTAATCGGTCAAGTGAAAAGGCCAGCAAGGACTGACCTTACACAGTAGAGCTTATTTGGAGGATGCAGAACATACATGTCCAAACATCACAAAGCAGGGATTTCACTAGTGACATCGAACTTATAGGCTCAGGCCTCAAACAGACAGACTCTCCCTCCACTTCCAAGTATTGAAAAGACATCTTTGAACATAAGAGCTATCCTTTAGATGACAGGCATCTTACAGGGTTTGCCCCAAAGCAGCAGAGTTATCGCTTAGGTTATGCTGCTCTCAGATCTTTACTGATTAAACATAATATGGGTTCCTGCCTCCTATCCACCCTACCTTGCATGTTCCTTGTTAGAAGCTGCATCCTTGAGTCTCAGCATTCAGAGTTTATTTTCATATATGTGATTTATTTTGTTGGTTTATGTTTTCCCCAAATCTGTCTCCAGCATACTGCAAGAATGCTACATCTTCATGGACACTCTCTCAGACACCATGTCTCTTTATTTCATCACTCTTGTTCTCTCACTGTCTTCGCATAACTTTCTTCCTCTGTCATTGACGGGCTCACAAGTCCCAATAAACTGCAAATTATATGTCTTGCCTAAGGCAGCGCATGCGCTATTGCTTGCAAGACATTTTGCTAGCTTACAGAGGGCTTAGAGCCCGCCTACTGATTACCATTGGTTGGCTCCATTACCACTCTCCTTTGCTTGCTTCTCATTCGTGAACATGTGAGGGCTTTCCTTCCGCATTCCTTGTGTCCTTCTACTGCTCTCTTTTCAGGTGCTATTTTTTTCTTTTTACTTAAGCACTGGACTAGAGAGCATGTGTTTTCCAATTCCAGCAGTCTCCCTTGGATACTCCTTGCACTCCGCCCTCAAGTATTACTCCAGTCCTGGCATTTTTTTTCTTTTCTGCCCATGTGCGCTTATACTTTGCTTTATCACCCATGTGGTTCTATTCCCTAGTTCCACATTGCGCTCTCTCTTATCTGTTTGCTCCAGATCCACTGGCACCCTCCATGTCCCTTCCCCTTCCCCTCACCCACACTCTCCGTCTTCTATACCATCTCCCACGTCCTCTGTTTTACTTCACCTGTGACCTCTGTGTTGATTCCTCCCACTTGCACCCACTGTGTTGCTCCCCCCCTTCTGTGTTGCTTTCTTCCAACTGGCCTACTTTTTATTTTTATTTTTGATTACCAATCTAATTCAGGTCAGAAAACAAAATGAACGCATAAAACATGCTGGTCATGTCATAGGTAGTGCTTAATTTGTAAAAAAATAAGTGCCAGGGCCCTCGTCAGGAGGCCACTGCAGCTTGCGACATCCATTGCCACTGCCAGCAATCAGGTCCCCAAAGCTATAAGTATAGCTTGAGTGGCAGTTGTTAGTCATTGTTAATGTGTATTCAATTAATAAACAATTGTTATTGTGCTCATCCCTATTTAGGTAGACTGTCATAAGAGCCGATGCTGACATGTAAGTGCCGGTGCTAAGCACTGGAAACCACTGGTGCAAATCAAGCACCACTCATAGGCTTTTTGTGGAGGCTGTGCAACATGGCAACATGGGTTCTGTGCCAGGGCGGTGTTCCACCGTAAATTCCAATTCCTGTAGGGAGATGGACAACCTCAACAGTTTTGGGTTCTCACCGCTCATTTGCATCAACCATCTGAGGGGCCTGTGGTCTGTCTGAACTCGGAAGTGAGTCCCAAACAGGTAGGGTCTCAGCTTCTTCAGTGCCCAGACTACAGCAAAAGCTCCCTGGGGAGTAGTCTTCAGCTAAGGAAGACTACGAGCTGATCTAGGCACTCTTCATTAAGTTGCGAGATCACCGCTCCCATACTATGCTCTGAAGCGTCAGTGTGCACTACGAATTACCTGGTGCCATTGCCCTTGACAAATCTCCTATAGTAGCCAGTGAGACATAAAAAGGCTCCCACCTCTGTCTTGCTCTTGGCGAGGCAAACTGACACAACAATTGGTGACAGTCACTCTGCTGCTCTGGGGTCAGTGTAGGGGAGAGGATCACACCTTCCACTGACCCATCGTGTTCCTTGGTAGACAGGAGATCAGGGAGAGGTTAACTCTCCTCTTCTACTACATCATCTGTCGCCAAGAGCATGCCTACAATAGACCTCTCAAAGTGAGGCTTGAGGCGGTTCACATTTAGGACCCTCAAAGGGTTCCTGGCAGTCTGTAAATTCACCCGGTAGGTGACATTACTTTTGCACTCCACCACCTCAAAAGACCTAGTAAATTTGTCTTGCAAAGGCACAAGATTCAACTGGGGCCATGACCCACACTTTCTGGCCCACACTTTCTATCAGAGTGGCATTCTGGTCGTACCAGCATTTCATCTCCTCCTGGCTTGCTTCCAGGTTCGCCTGAGCGAGTTTCCTGAAGCTGGAAGTTTGGTTCCTTAAGACAAGCATGTAGCTAAATACATCCTGGGGAGTTTTCCTGGGAAATGTCTCCAAGTCTTCCTTGACCGTACTGAGAGGTCCTCTCACAGTATGCCCATACAGAAGCTCAAAGGGACTGAATCCTAAGGACTTCTGTGGTACCTCCCTGTATGCAAAGAGAAGGCATCGTAAGAGGATTTCCCACTTATGCCTAATGGGTTCTGTTAGACCATGGATCATGCCCTTTAAGGTTTGTTTGAATCTCTCCACCAAACCATTACCTTGTGGGTGGTAAGAGTGGTGAATTTGTAGGTTACACCACACTCCTCCCACAGGGTTGTCATATACTTGGATATGAAACTGGTTCCACGGTCAGCTACCACCTCTCTGAGGAAGCTCAAATGCAAAAAGATCTACATTAACACCCGGCCCACCACTGGTGCCGTCGTTGTTCTGAGAGGGATAGCCTCCGTGTACCGGGTGGCATGGTCCACCAAGACCAGGATGTACCTGTTGCCTATGGCTGTCTTGGGATCCAGTGGCCCCACAATATCCAGCCCAACCCTTTCAAAAGGGGTTCATACAACTGGAAAAGGTTGAAGAGGACCCTTGCACTTTCATCCACTCTTACCACTTGCCTGGCAAGTCTGGCAAGACCTACAATGTGCATCTGACTGCCTTCGCATTTGGGGCCAAAAAAAGTGGGTGACAATCCTGTCAAAGGTCTTGCCCTGCCCCAAATGTCCTGCCAAAGGCACGTTGTGAGCAGGACCCAGTAGGAAGGTCCTGAAACGCTGGGGTACCACCAGCACATGGGCTGACTCAGGCTCAGCGACCTTAGGCCCGCTGTATAGGAGACCATTCTTCCTGTAAATCCAGTGTGAGCCAGATTGATAACCAGATGCCGCAAACCCTCTAGAGAATTGCATTCCTTCTGGTCCATGAAGAAGTTTTCCCTGGTTGGACCACCTTCTTGCTGCCAATGGGTCAGCTCAGATAAGTCTCCCAGTTCAGCTACCTGCTCCCCTGTCAGTACCGGGGCATTCCCCTCAAGGTCAGCCTCCTCCCAGACCGTGGGAACCTCAGGGACGGATATCCCGCACCCCTACCCTTTCTCTTGGCAGGAACCTGGGCCACTGTTTCAGGCTCCATGTCCTTCTGATCACCCCTTTCCGGCTGCCATTAACTGAGTGGTCATGCATGCCCCACTTTGGCAACCCAAGCATCTTCAAGTGAGACTTGAGCTCAACATTCCACAAGGACTGCTCGAGGTCATTACCTAGCAGACAATCTACAGGCTTGCAAGGGCTCACAACCACCCTCAAGGGACCTGAGACCCCCCCACTCAAAGGGAACCTGCGTCACCATACACTGGCACTCTGTGTTGCCCACAGCCAATACTTGGTGAAATGCCCCGGGGACTATTTTCTACTCAGATACCAGGTGACACCAAACTGAGGCGACACTGGCTCCAGTATCTCTGAGAGCCTCTACCCTCCTCCCATTGACGGTCACCCAGGAGCTGTATTTTTTAGTGTTAACAGGCACCTGGTTTCCTGGGACCATCTCACTGTCCCCTAGTGAGACAAAGGTAATTGCTGCTGGATCCCCACCCTCCTGTGGGCACCCCTCCTCCCCAAGTGCTATACTAGCAAACACCTTAGTCTGCCCACCGTTGGGTGGCTGTGCCCTTTGGCTCACTTGTGGGGGCCAGTCTCTGCAGTCTTTCCTGAAGAGACCCCTTGTTTCCTATCTCATGGGGGATGGGAACCTTTACCCGGGGTATTAGTGTGGGGCCCTTTAGAGAACTCTTGTGCTTTACCCTTGCCCCTCCCACTCTTCTGCTGGGGACCCTGTCCACCTTTGGAGGACTTTCCCCCAAACACCTTCCTGTGGACCCTGGCACTCACCCGGAGGTCCGCCTCCATTGCAAGCTTTCTGGGGTCAGTCAGCTTATTATCAGTTAAGTGCTGGCGCAGCTCCGCAAAACATAGCCTCCACAAGGGCTCCCACACAATCAAATTGTACAGACCCTGAAAATCTGTCACATTGCTGCCATTTACCCAACCATCCAATGCTCTGTAGAAATAATCCACACATTCCAACCATGTCTTGGAATCAGTTTTCTTACTAGACCTAAACTGCTCCCGGTAATTATCAGGAGTGAGATCATACTTAGTGAGAAGGGCCTCCTTCATGTCAGTGTAGGTGAGGTTGTACCCCTTACCCAAAGCCAGCAAAGTGTCTCTCCCCTCTTTTGAGAAATGAGGCCACAATCCTGCCCCCCAATGCTTTCAGGGACCCCATTCATGTGTATCTCTGCCTCATAGCCCTAAAACCACCTTTGTATGTAATCATCCTTTTTAAATTCCTTTTCTACAGTCTTGGGAATGTGCACAATCCTGTCTGAGTGCACTGAGGAATTGCTGCCACCATTAGTGCTGGATTTACTCTTTAATTCCAGCTCCTTGAGCCCATGCTCATGGTCTAGAACCATCTTCTGTGATTCCATCTTGAGCCTCTCAATCTCTATTTGATGCCTCCTAGCTTCCCCCGTTCTGTCCTCCAGCTCCTCTGGGGACACACCACTGCTTATATACAGCACTTCTTATGCACACACATATAAGTAAAGAACAGTACAACACAGGTTCTGTGGATCATGAATGAAGACGATGGTGTTCTTATTTGTAATGTTCAGTTTTAATGTTGATTTTCTGAGCAAGCCGGCCAACACGTGTTTCTTCAATGGGTTGTAGAAACCCTCGACTTCTTCAGGGCTGGAAACAACATGGAAACAGCTTATGTCATACATATGTTATCTTGAAAAAGGGGCTGTACAATAGAGAAAATACACCTTTTAAGAAGTCATTAGATTCAAAGGTGTGCCAGAAGTATAACTGGCCATGGAGGGAAGCACCCAAGTTCCAAATGGATCCAAAAGAAATTTTAGAAAAAGGAATTTTAGAGGAAGATCAAGCGTAAACCAAAAGAGCCCTTGTGATTACAGCATGAGGAGGCTCTAGTAGTGAGAGTTAATGAAAGGAAAGCCCGGTGAGTGATGAGTGAGAAGTTTATCTAAAAGTACTGAATCTTAAGTAAATTCAGGATTGAAATGTATTAGCCAAGTCCAATGTGGAGCATACGCAAGTGAAGTGCAATGGTGCCCGTGTTTGCCATAAAATCAATATTGAGAATATGCAACAGTCTACCTGTTGCGAGCCACGTAGAAGCTTAGACATGAGATAAATAACAAGGATAGGTCCTCTAATCAGAATCAGATATCCATGTGCGAATAAACATGGAGAATCAAAATATCAACACTAATATGGATGGCAGGTGTGAGTATACCAGCTCACCTTAAAACTGGTGATAATTCCAACCCGGCAGGTCATGTTTATTCTGCGATGCCAGTATGAATATGGTTCTCTATCATTGTATCGTGTGAGTCTGTAAAGTAACAGCTCACATGAGAAATCATTGTCTTCCAAGTTCACACATCAATTTAGCTACGAGACACACTACCCATTTCACAAAAGTACCAAAGTATCCATATTATTCCTAATTATATACCAAGGCCAAATATATGTGAGATTACTACTCCCCCTTGCTCACCAATAATTTCTCACCTAAAATCCTGATATCGACTGCCAATTCTGAGCTGATGGCCAAGTCCGGCACTTTGAAACCTCAATCAGGTAAAAATAAGGCACAATAAGTTGTCAGTATGTCTAAGACAAAGTAAACAAAAAAGATAAAAACCCAAGTTACTTGCAGTTCCAGAGGTAGTGATCTGTCAAGTTAACCAATAGATAAAGTTATTAACGTGAAGCTAGTCCCCTATCAGTTCTCACCTGCAGCGAGTGCGCCAGATTCCCCTCGTGTGTCTGGGATCCCGTTTCAACCAGATGCAGTTTGAACATGATCCGGAAGCGAGATATATCGCCAATGGAAGAGCAAAGACTAGAGTGTCAAACTCTCGTTCCTGGGAAAGTAGCCAGAGAAATATCACGTTCAAAGCGTAGTGTAATACGTGATGATGTATGCAGTGCACTTACATTGCGAGCATATATATGCTGAACTAGTGTGTCTAAGTAGAGATGTAGACAGAGGATTGAAGGAAAAATTAGGAAAAGGAAGCTGTGAAGAACACGAAAGTAAAAAAAGACATATAATTTACACATAATGCTTAATCTACATTATTTTGACTCTTACTTTGTGAGTCCATGGTCATAAAAACAGTGAGATTGAATATATACAGAATGTAAATTTGTATTGATAGATATTTGAGCAATATGGGGACATTTGTTGTAAGTTCAGCGTATATTTGCTAATTAAATATGGACACAAATAAGTAGATTATAAAACATTGGAAATTCACAATGTATGTGGTGCAAGGAGGTTAACTGTGTTACAGTTGCTGTTGAACAGAACACAATCAACAAATTAAACAAAGCAAAAAAGGGGTCACTGATCCTGTGGTAGAAACATCGCATGCTCATCAGATCACAAGTCAAAGGCGGCAGTGCAACCATAAGGTACTTAAGTTCTCTTTGCCTCAGAAACTTGTAATGAAGCACATATAGCCAAGCACCATTTTATGAACACATAACACATATTACATAAAAATATGTTTTTGAAATAGACAGTGTGAAGATTGTCAAGAGTGGGTACAGGATATTTAACAAATGTTGGCGGTTTCGGGAATATACTAAAAAGTTTTTGGGACACTTGACATTTGAAATCATAATTGTACATTTCTTAGAACAGAAAACCTGGACTGTGTGGTTTTGTTGATATAATTACCAGGTCCCGGTGAGTTGTTAATGCAAAAACTATGTGGTAGAGAGAGATTTGGGCCTTAGAACAGTGTTTTTATGTGATCGATGTAGACACTGTAAATCTTTCAATTGCCCAGGAAATAAGGCATCTCTCAATCACTGTTGAGACCTAGTTCAAATGTTTTCAGGCGCATTATCCAAATAGCTTCGGACCGTCTATGTCTTAGTTCCCGGTTCCCACCCCTAGGGCTTGGCTCCGTCAAATCAATTCCATAGAAGACAAAATGTTTGTGTGGACCTTGAGAAGGGCATACGCACACATGTAATGCCATTGGGTATCTGGGATCCTATTGTTTTACAGCTCGGTTATGCTCCCCAATCCTTTCTTTCAGGGGCCTAATGGTACTACCTACATATTTACATCCGCAGGTGCACTCCACTATATAGACTGCAAATTTTGTGTTGCAATTTATGTTCCATCTGATATCATATGTTTTGTTGGGACCAGAGAAAGGTCTCCTGTGGCTGGATACCCATCTACAGACACCACATGAACCACATTTATGGAAACCCAAAGTGTGTGGTGCAAGCCAAGTATCCTTGTTCTGGGATTTAGGATAACTAGGACTAAGCCTGGTCCTAAGTGTTCTTCCCCTTCTGTATGTGATTTGTGGCTGTTTATTAATATGCTTGGCTAGGGAAGCATCACTTGTGAGAAGTTTCCAGTGTCTGTTGAGACACTTGGATAATGCATCATTGTAGTCATTAAAGTCTGTAATCAGTCTCACTGTCTCAGCTTGTTCTGTGTTTTGCACCCTGTCGCGGAGAGTTTCCTCGCGTCGTATGTTCCTTGATTCTCCTCTCAACTTTTACAAGGTTTATGTGTGTGTAACATCTGTGTTTAAACCTGGATTTCATGGCTGATAAACATTTTTCAAACTTTTCTTCATTGCTGCAGTTTCTTCTGGCCCTAGTGAATTCAATGAAAGGGATGGCGGAGATCTGGTGGGAGGGGTGAGCACTGTTAGCATGTAGAATTGCATTGCAAGCCGTGTCTTTTCGAAAGAGGCGTGTATGTAGGGTGTTGTTGCTAATGTAAGGCTCAATATCCAAGAAGGTGATGCTGGACTCACTGCCCTGGTGCGTGAATTTTATGTCATAAGTATTGGTATTGAAGTAAGTACAAAATTGTTCCAGTTTTTCATGTGTGCCTGACCAGATAACAAGGCAGTCGTCGATGTAGCGACCCCAAAAAATTATTGAATCATTGAAGTGACTGCCTTTGTGGCCCGAGATCCATTCTTCCTCCAAGCGCCCTATAAAGAGGTTAGCAAAACTAGGTGAAAATTTAGAACCCATGGCGACACCTCTTTTTTGCCGGTACCACTGTCTGTCAAATAAGAACACATTATTATCAAGAATCAGAGCCATCATGGCCAGCAACATGTAAGTGTGCTGCCAATGCGTTGCAGATCTCCTATGTAAAAGATGCTGAACCGCCTTAAAACCCAAATCTGGTTTAATGCTTGTGTAGAGCGACACGACATCTAGAGTGGCTAGAGTAATTCCCTGTTCCAATGAGAAATCTGCCAGGATACTAAGTATATGCTTTGTGTCCCTTACATACAAGTGGAGATTTTGCACCAAAGGACCAAGAAAAAGAACTACATATTCGGCTATTCGTTCTGTGGGTCCCCCAATTCCTGAGACAATAGGTCTTCTGGGGGGAAAGGCAAGTGTTATGTAACAAACCACTGCTGCCTGGCCTGGAGGGACCCCCTGCTCCCAAAAGCGCATCTACCCTAGGAATAAACTCCTTTGCCTCCACACTAAGATCTCCAGACTGCCCACTGGCATGTCTGGCTGCTACCCAGGCCCTCAACGCCTTTTGTAGCTCCTTCTTCCTTTTGAGGCCTCTGACTTGGACCTTTAGGTTTTTACAAATAGCCTTCAATTCCTTGTAGATTTCCAACCTTTCCTCCTCAAAGGCCCCTTCTATGGATGCAATTGATGATTCTGCTGTACCAGGCATGATGCAGTAGGAAGTTCAAGTTCCAAAACGACAGGATCACAAAAATAGATCAAGCAAAACAGTATGTAGTACCTAGTGGTCTGCGATATGGTAGTAGTGCACACCAATCACTGTAGGTCAAGTGCAAATGTAAGCCCTACCCTTACGGCAGACAACCAGTGTTAGAAATGGGGGTCTCTAGTTGGCAATGGTTTGCACCTTTGTCCAATCAGGAACCCTTCCTTCTAGTCAAGATAAAGGGGATACACTACTGAAATAACCCCTGCTGACCCCCTTGGTAGCTTGGCACGAGAAGTCAGGCTTATCTCAGAGGCTGTGTGTGTAAAGCATTTGAACATAGCCAACAGTAATACAGTGAAAACACTGCAAATGGACACCACACCAGTTTTAGAAAAATCACCAATATTTATCTGTTCAAACAAGACCAAAACCATAAAAGACCAACATACAGTAATCAAAAATAGGCACTTTGCAAGTATGACTAAAAATGCAGTTCCTTGAAGTCGGTAGCTCCGTCTGGTGCTACAGCGGTGCTGAAAACAACAGAATCCGATAGTTGCGGCCGACCGTGTCAGTGCGGACCAGCGTTAGTGTCAGCAGACTCATACCTTTGGTTCTGGCTGACCTCGTTGGAGAGGAACGGTCGTGGCAACTGTCGCTGTTGTGATGTGAAGTGTATCTGTATGGCGTGCGGTGCCTTCAAGTCCCATGCAGCTAGAGGCTTGGTGATGGTCATCCAGTGGCATTGGTGAGACCAGGGCTGCGGTGTGGAGTGAGGCGGTGCTCGTGGCGGTGCTGATAAGTTACGGTGCAAGCAACAGTGCGGGTTGATGGGTTCCTGTGTCGGTCGGCCCAGACTGCGGTGTGGGATGGGGCAGTGCACCGTGTAACTTACGAGCAGTGCCCCCAAACCACTGTGTGGTCATGAGTGTCACGGTCAGCGGGCAGCAACGTTGTCAGTGAGACCAGGGCGGTGGTGTGAAGCGAGGTGGTGCGGTGCCCACAGGTCGCGGTGCAAGCAGTGGCTCAGTGGCGGTGGTGGTCATCGGTGAGACCAGGTTGCGGTGCGAAGGGTGGTGGTGACCTCTGCGGTGCCTTCAGGATATGGAGTCCGTAGTGGTGTCGGTGACAGTGTCGGTTGCTTTCCCCCTCTGAGGCAACTGAAAACCACGGTTCCAGAGGCAGTAAACAGAGGTAGGTGAAGTCTTTACTATCCCTGAGACTTTGTGAACAGGAGGCAAGTTCTATTTCAAGCCCTTGAAGATACTCAGCAACAAGTAAAGAAATTTCAGTCTAGTCCTTTCACTGCCCAAAGCAGAAGCAGCAACTGCAGGCCAACCCAGCAAAGCAACAACACAGCAAAGGGGCAGTACTCCTCCTGGCAGTTCTTACAGCTCTTCTTCTTGGCAGGTTCCTTGATCCAAACGACTTATAAAGTTCTGGGGTCTGGGCCCCAATATTTATACTGCATTTCTCTTTGTTCTCTGGGACACAGAGTGTCTGTGCTTAGTCCAAGCCTGTTTGGTCCTCTCTGGCCCAGCTTCCCAGCAGGAGGTTGAGACAGCATTGTCCAAGGCAGACCAGGCCCATTCAGGTGCCAGGAAATCTCTTCTCACTACTCTAAATGCGGCTAAGGTCTATTCAGCCCAGCCAAGACACATCCGGGAATGGCAGAACACACCTTAACTTCCCTCAGTTGCTGTCTGGTAGCAGAGTGATGATGGTTATTGATGATTGTCTTGATCTGATTAGATTGCTTGTACATTAGCTTATTGATTATTGGTGATGTTGGTATATGTACTAATACTATATGTTGGAGTCGTCATGTTGAGTTATATGTAGTGCTTCTGGAACTTGGGAGCTAGTAGCAGTTCCGTAGTAGGGCAGAGGGAAGTATATGCTGCTCTCGGGAAAGACGGGATTGTTGGTCCTGTACGTATGCAGGAAAGTCACATTGTCTGGATTCGGAATCAGTGACATTGTTATATGTTACTATTAGAGATATTTCTGGTATATAAGGAGTGCGTATGGTAGTGAAGGTTATCTGTGAAACTCTGGTTTTAAGTCCCAGGGATCCGTAAGGTTCGCCGTTAAAGCTTATCGCGGGAGAAGTAATAGGTATTCTCTGAGCTTGTTTGAGAAACTGGGTAGAAGTAAGCTGCTTGGTTGATGTGTGTTATAATTCTGTAGTGGAGCAGATTGTTCGCTGTTCTCGGGAAAAGCAGGATTCTGTGTGTATGTACTATATTTTCTTGTATGAATGTGCGTGAATGTTCGTATATTTAGTTGATTGTAAGACTCTTTGGACAAGTCCTAGAGGAAACAGTTAAGGAATGTATGAAAGAATTTCGTTGATTCTTGTGAAATAGATTTTCTTTACTATTCTGTGGTTAGCGAAGCAGACAATGGAGATGTTTATATGTTGTAACTAATAGATTTTGTAGAAATTTGACACGGAGTCTACTGAGAAATTTTGTAAAGGAGGGGTAGACGAGTGACAAGAGACAGGAGACAGAAGCGACTGCAGCGACTGCTGACGTCAAACAGACCGCGCTCTGATTGGATATTAGATCAGGATAGTGCTCGCGCTGAGATTGGTGCGTTGGTGTGAGCCGCGCAAGGATTGGTGGAGCTATTCTAGTGACGTAACGTTCCAGGATTGGTGCGTTAGTGTGAGTCGCGCTGTTATTGGTTGAAAAATCATATTGTGCAGTTGTATTACGGAAGGGATTAGAAAGTTTTGGTAAGCGTTAAAATGTATTACCAAGAGGAGAAAAAAAAAAATCTTTGTTCAGAAAGATTAAAAATTGGTTCGACAAGGATAAAGATGTTAAAACGAGAGAGGGTGAATTGTTACCTCCATCGAAAACGCCTGCATCCTTCATGGCTGCGAGATATGGGTATCATACCTGTATATGGTTGGAGAATTGGGTTAGGTATACTAAAGAAGATGGAGTTTTAGCATTTCCAGAACATGGTTCATTTAATCTGGCCGTGTTGAAAAATTTACGGGAAAAGATGTTATGTCTTGACCCAAGACCAAGGCCGACACAGTTCGAGGCTTTAGTGGAATGGGAAGAGGAAGTACATGAGCGAGAGAAACAGAGGTCTGGAGGCAACTATAGGTATATGTTCGGGAGGAGACATGGTCGTGAAACTCATCATGATCGAATGGCGAGATGCTAGTATGTCAGAGGGATTATATCCTGTGAGAACAGTTGAAGAGGGAGCAGAAAGAGTTCCTGATGCAGAAGTGAGAAGATATGGAGTTAATGAATATGAGGATGAGGTTTTAAAACACATGATTTACAAAAGACCACCTCCATATAGACCGGAACCAGAAGAGAGTACACCAGTTGTTTCTCCGATAAGAGATACAGTGCGTATCATTGAGACAGAAAAGGTGACACCTGAGTTAAGAAGTGGTAATCCTTTCAGGGAGAGAGAGAATAGAAGCAGTGGTGAAAATACGAGAGAATTAGCTAGAACTACATCGGAGTTGACTGAAAAGATCAAAAAACTGACAAAAAATCTAGACGCTGTTACGGTACCCGTAACCATAGGTCCGGTTATGCCTGTTTTTGATAAGCAGAGGACGGGTGAGAATGGTTTGGTTATTCCATATGTTGGGAATAGATTGACAAGTTTGGCTGGTCCTTCAGGAGATTCAGGGAAAAGGGCAGGAAAATTCAGACATGACACATGTAATGAAGGATTAGAGGAGTCTAATTCAGGACTGGATGCTGGTGAAGCTAGTTGTTCAGGGATGCCAATTTTAGAACCGCAGAAGAAAGTGGTTCCAGTGAGAAAATCTACTGAAATAACAGCTGAAGATTTGAATGAATGGATGAAAGTTCTTCAAAAGAAGGATAAAGATTCACAAGCAATTGATGTTGCTAGGTTACGTGTAGAATTAGAAGACCTTGTTGCAGGGACAGTTCCAACAGAAATTCTAAAAAATCATCATGATGGTGAATTATTGTTTATGTGTAAGAACATCACCTGGAGAGCGAGAAATACACATGACAGATTAAGAGCAATAGCAAATGACTATGGAGTTGACATTGATAAAGTGAAAGTTTTGCAGAAGTCTTACAGGATGGATTTCACAGACAAGGATATTGAAAATTGGAATGGTACTGGTAGAACAGGACAGATTAAAGAGATGATTGCTTTATTGCGGAAATGGGGTGATGTTGAGAAGTGGAAGGATAGATGGTACAAAAAGAGAGAAGGATCAGGGGATAGGACTTATTCAGCATTTCCTGTGAGAGAAAAGGAAAAACCAGTGGATACTTATCCTATGAGAGAAATACCTGGAGGAGGATATGTACATGTTCCATGGACCAGACAGGATATTTTATCATTTACGAATGATTTCCCTCGATTGAGAGAAAAGCCCGTCGAGTGGTATAGGCAGGTAGACAGGTTTGTGAAATTGTCAAAAGTGCTGTGGATTGACCTGAATAGTCTGTTTGATATAATTGTTCCAGCAGACTTGTGGGCTGAGTGTAAAATAGTTGTGAGTTGGCCTACTGAGGAATATCCAAGGGATCAAAGAACAGGAGCACCAGATCCAGAAGTAATGAGAAAGTATGAGCAGGTGATTGTATACCTGAAAAATAAAGTACCTCCAAAAGAAACAGACTGGGTTAAAATAGATCGAACACATCAGGAAGCAAAAGAATCAGTTCATGCTTTTTACGAGAGGCTGATACTGGCATTTAAGCAATTCAGTGGAGATGAACACCTGGGTGACAAGGATTTGAGTCATTTTGTATACAGATTTGTATATGGCCTGAGACCTGAGATTAGTGAAAGAATTCGTGAGCATACTGTGGATTGGCAGAGTAAGAAAATAGATGAGATTCTGAGACATGCAAAATACTTCAGTGATGAGATTGAAGCAAAACAGAGAAAGCTGAAAGAGAAAGCAATGTGGGCACAAGTGAAAGTTGCGGAAAGACAGGAAGCACAGTTGGTGGAACAGGCGAATAGTGCAGGAAATAATGCAGGGAATAGACCTAGGTATGCAGGGAAAGGAAAGGGGAATCTTGAGGAAGCTAAAAAGAAGTTCCCATGTCACAACTGTGGCCAACTGGGACATTGGAGATCTGAATGTACCAATCCACCATTAGTGAATAATGAGGGAAAATCCTTAAATCAACAGGTGCAGAACGAGGGGAATATTCAACAGCAGCAACAGCAGAAAGTTGTGAGACAGCAGAGTCAAGAGCCAAAACCGCCCTTGCCGCAGAATAGAGGAGCACAAAAGTATAATCCGGATTCGGGATTCTACAATGATGAGCAGGTAAACAAACCAAGGCGTTCTAACCAGGTACAACAGTACTTGTTAAAGAATGAAGGGAGTGAGTCTGAGGGTGATTATTGACGGTGCCGAAGAGAGGAGGAAGAGTGCATACTTGGTGCAACTCTAGAAATAGACCAGACAGGACCATTTGTGGATGGAAAAATAAATGAAGGTGTTACTTTTTTAGTAGACACAGGTGCGACAAGATCAACTGTCAGGTCAACAGATATTAGAAATCTTCCTCTCTCGGATGAAGCAATCCAAGTAGTTGGTGTAGCCAATACACAAATCAGAACACGTCTTACTGAACCAGTAAGAGTACAAATAGGGAAATTCTCAGACATGCACAGATTTATCGTCTGTGACACAAGTCCAGTGAACCTGTTAGGTAGGGATTTGTTATGTAAAATGAACTGTACAATTTTTTGTACACCAGATGGAATAGCTTTTGAAACACCAGATGAGGATGTTTTGTACCGAATGACTCTAGAAAATAGAGAGAGTGAGTTAATTGGTGCATATGCTGTGTTTGATCCGGAGGATTTGCCTCAAGAGTTGAGAGACACAGTGAAAAGGACAGTTTGGGATTTTACTGGAGAGGATGTGGGATTGATGAATAATGTAGATCCTGTGAAAATTTCAGTGAAAGAGGGAATTACTTATCCTAACATTCCTCAGTACAAAATGACACCAGAAATAATTGAGGGAATAACTCCTATAATTGAGAAAATGATTCAGCAGGGAGTTCTGAGAGAACTACTGAGTAGTCCGTGTAATTCACCGATAATGGGGCTAAAGAAGCCTAATGGGAAGTTCAGGATTGTACAGGATTTGAGAAAAGTTAATCAAATTGTGGTGGCATGTTGTCCTATTGTGCCAAATCCATCAGTGATTTTGTATCAGATTCCACATGATGCTGAGTGGTATACAGTGATTGATTTGTGTCATGCTTTCTTTTCAATTCCATTGCATCATGACAGCCAGACGATTTTTGCATTTAGATTTGGCCAGCGTATTTTAGCATGGTGTCGTATCCCACAGGGGTATACGGAGAGTCCTTCAATATTCAATCAGTTATTGAAAAAGTCATTGGAGAGTTTGATCATGCCTGAAAGTTCAGTATTAGTGCAGTATATTGATGACCTACTTGTGGCATCAAAGACACGTGAAGCTTGTGAAGTAGATACTATAGCTTTACTGAATCATCTGGCAGATGGAGGGTTAAAAGTATCTCCAGCCAAATTGCAATTCTGCCAGAAAGAGGTGCATTATCTTGGACATAATATTGAGAAAGGTCTGAGAAAAGTGACTGATGACAGGATCAAAATTATCAGGGAAAAGAAGGCCCCAAAGACCCAGAGGGAAGTGAGAATGTTCCTGGGAATGGTGGGTTATTGTCGTCAGTGGATAATTAATTTTTCGCTGATAGCAAAGCCACTGATTAAGCTGACTAAAAGTGAGATGACAGACCCATTGGAACTAGATAGGGAACAAATGGAAGCATTTGAAGAGTTAAAAAGCAGAATGTGTGAAGCCCCTGCTTTGGGTATGCCAGATTATGAAAAAGAATTTGAATTGTACTGCAGTGAGAGAAATGGATGTGCACTTTCAGTGTTAATTCAGAAGCATGGATTACTGAGAAGGCCTATTGCGTACTTCTCATCGACACTTGACCCTGTAGCTGTGGGTTTACCAGGTTGTCTGAAATCTGTGGCTGCAACATGCAGAAGCCTAGAACAGAGTGAGGGAATCATAATGGGATATCCTGTAAGGGTATTCGTACCTCATAATGTGGCAATTCTTTTGACGAGAAGCAGAACTCAGTACATGTCACATAGTCGGTTGACTAAATATGAGAAAGTCATTCTGGGAGCATCAAATGTGACTCTTGAGAGATGTGTGAATGTGAATCCAGCGACATTGTTGCCGGATATTGAAAATGTGGGTGTGAAAACAGAAGATGATCACAATTGTTTGGATGTGCTTGATTACTGTACAAAACCGAGACCAGACATAAGGGATCTTCCCTTGCATGAGAGTGATCATGTGTTGTTTGTGGATGGATCATGCCTGAGGAATGATGAAGGTGTGCTATGTGCAGCATATGCAGTGTGTAAGGTTTCAGAAGTAATGGAAGCATCATCATTGAAAGGAGTGAAATCTGCGCAAGTTGCTGAATTAGTTGCATTGACAAAAGCTTGTGAAATTGGGAAAGATTTGAGAACGACTGTGATGACTGATAGTCAGTATGGATTTGGAGTTGTGCATGATTTTGGCCAACTTTGGCTACAAAGAGGTTTCTTGACATCGAGTGGGACTCCAATAAAGAATGCTGAAGTGATTGGGAAATTACTTGAGGCGATACAGCTGCCTAAAGAATTAGCAGTTGTAAAATGTGCTGCTCATGGACAAGGAGATGATTTTGTGACAGTGGGCAACCGTTATGCAAATGACATTGCTCAGTATTGTGACAAAAATAACCAGTCCATTAATCGGGAACGAGAAGGTGAAATGTCTTTTTGTTCTGTGATGTTTACTAATGTCTTAGAGACATGGGATGAAGTGAAACAGTTGCAGGTTGAGGCAGAGGAGGAAGAAAAGAAAGATTGGATTAAGGCAGGTTGTGCCCCGAGAGAGACAGACCATGTTTGGGTCTATAGAGATGGCAGACCAGTAATGCCGAATTCCATGCTGTCAGCAATGGCAAGGATGTATCATGGCCAGGGACATTTGGGAAGGGATTCAATGATTAGGTCTTTTAAGCAAACCTGGTACAATGCAAAGTTCAGGACAATTGCAGAAAGTATCTGTCAAAGATGTTTGATTTGCCAGCAATTTAACACTGGGAAGAAGACAGTGGTGAGTCTGGGAACAATAGGCAGAGAAGGAGGTCCTTTTACAAGAATGCAGATTGATTTCATTGAAATGCCCCAAGTGAACAGACTGAGATATGTACTAGTGGTAGTCTGTTTGTTTTCAAGATGGGTTGAGGCCTATCCGACTAGGAGAAATGATGGAGTAACAGTGGCAAAGTTACTGTTAAGAGAGTTGATTCCTAGGTACGGATTTCCGGTAACGATTGAGTCTGATAGAGGTAGACACTTCTATAATGAACTCATGAGTTTGATTTGTGAAGCATTAAGCATACAGCAGAAGCTACATTGTGCATACAGACCAGAGGCTTCTGGTGTGGTTGAGCAGATAAATGGCACAATCAAGAACAGGATTGGTAAGATGTGCTTAGCCACTGGCATGAAATGGCCGGATGTCTTGCCTCTAGTGCTAATGACTATTAGATCTACTCCAGATAGAACTACTGGTTTAAGTCCGCACGAAATCATAATGGGACGTGCAATGCGACATGCATATGTACCTGTCAATAAGTTGATGACAATAACTGATGACATGATTTTGGATTACTGTAAAGGCCTGGCTGACGCAGTTCATTCTGTGTTTCACCAGATTGGAGAAGAAGCTACTACACTTGAGAAGAAGCAAGCTCATGATCTGAGTCCAGGAGACTGGGTGAGGATTAAAGTTCACAGAAGAAGAAATTGCTTGGTTCCGAGGTGGGGAAGACCAAGACAAGTCATTCTAACTACGACGACTGCAGTGAAGTGTGCTGGTGTGAAAAACTGGGTGCATGCGAGTCATACTCTGAGAGTTCCAAACCCAAAGGATGGGACTGGTCGAGAGTATTTTGAAGAGTCAGATTCCAGTGATGATGAAGACCCAGAACCAGTGAGAAAGAATCAAAGTTCAGGAAAAGACGCAGAAAAGGCTTCAAGTTCAAGAGAAACATTGAGAATCTCAGAAAGGAGATCAGATTCTGAAAGAGAGCCTGAAGTTCCAAAAAGCAGTGGAGGAAAAAGAAAAGAAAAGAGCAGTTCCACAGAAATTACTCCTGAATCAGAGGAGGAGGAGATTGAAGAACCACTTGAGATTATATCTGAAGAAGTAGGGTCAGAAGAAGATAGAGAGGGACAGATTGCGGAAGACCCCCGAGGAGGTGTAGGGAATACTTCTAATAAGCTAGGTGAAGGGACAAGTAGACAGCAAGAAGATTGCGTGTTGGAGACCCGAGGAGGGAAAGAAGTAGGGAAGTCTCAAATAGTGGTGAAAAAGACTGTGGAGCGAAAGAAAACTGCTGAAGAACAAGAGGCATTTGAAACAGAATCGGATGAAAGTGAGAATGGAAAATCAGAGGGTCGAGTTCTGAGAAAGAGAACTTGGATTGGAGAAAGAAATAATACAGAAACAAGACCAAAAAAGGTCGTAAGAGGAGATTTTTGGCCTAACAACAGAGTAAAGAGGCTGAGATACAGATTGATAAGAGGAAATACATTGAAAGCTGAACAAGTGAATGAAGTGTCGAGTCAAAACGAAGTAAAAAGGAAGGAACAAAAGGAGTCAAGAGAACCTGAGGAAATAAAGAGAATTAGAAGACCCAACCAAAAGTACAGATCACCGGAATGGTCTTATGTGGCACTGTCTGAAGAAGGAGAAGAAGAAACAGTGACTCGAGATAATCCGGAGGGGATCTTGAGAAAAGTGGTTGAGGAAAAGGAAAAATCTGTTGGAATCTTAAAAGTTATCCTGACTGACATTGGAGAAGAGTCAGATGCACAGGATGTTGTTGATGATCTGATACAATTTGATGTTGCTGAAGAAGGAGGAGTGAAAAGTGATGAATATCCAAATTGAGTGAACTGAAGAAATCACTCGGAAAAAGTGAAAAGGAGAAAGTCTGAAATTCAGCTGTCTGAAGTAATCCAAAGTTTGAGAAATTACAGTAGTGGAGTAGTAGAGGCTAAGTCAAAAGACAAGGTCAAAGTAGTAAAATGGCTAACATAGAGAATAATCAAAGTAGATGTGCCTTCTTAAGAAGATGGTGTAGAATGTGCTGCTGCTGTACTGGATTATTAATGCAACTATGGGGTATTTTAGCTTTATTAGTTACATTTAGAGTTTCAATAGGTACATTTGAGATACATACTGAGAATGAGACAAATGTAGAAAAGAATTCGCAAAAAGTAGTTCCAACTAGAATTAGTAATACTTACATGCATAAAGATAGGTCAATTAATGATTTTTCTAGTAATGTTTTTTTAATGTTGTTATACGAATATGTGAAAACAATGGAAGTAAGGGATTGCTACGTTTGTATGCAATTACCTGCATCCGTTTCAGAGGGTGTTACTTATCATCATTTACCAGCTACGTATGGAATTTCTTGTAGTGTATTAAGTAGTGTTTTTTATTTGTTAGGGAAAATAGATTATAAGATGTCTAACAAAGATAGTATTTTTGGGCACTTGCCAATGAACAAAGAGTTGAATCCAGCTAAAGAAGCTAACATTTTTGGTGAGATTTTTATTGAGAAAGAAGAATTAACATTAGATTACATTTTTAAGAATAATTTAACTTGTAGTTTGGAAGAAGAGGAGAAAGCTTTCCTGAACATGGTGGAGGAAAGGAGATTGAGTATGCATGAAAAGGCAGGGAAATATAAAGTGAGTGAGACAATTTGGGACATTGAGATGGGAAAAGAATTGAGAAATGGAGCTAGTCCAACTTTAGCTTTAGATGCACCACAGAAGGGTAAGCTGTGCATTACAAGAGGGAAATCCCAATATGATACATATTTTGTTGGGACTAGTGAATGTCATGATACATACTTTATTGCAACAGGATGGGGTTTCAGAGGTGGAGAAGATACAATTTTTCCAGGAGTGTATTATGTTTGTGGGAACAAGGCTTATTACAAGTTGCCTGACCATTGGTATGGCACGTGTTATGTGGGCCTGGTTTTTCCAAAGATTTTTCATATAGATAGAATAGAAGATGTAGAACATATTAATTTACTAATGCGCTTCAAGAGGGAAACTTGGTCTGAAATTGTGGGTGACATTTTTGGAGCTTTAATTCCAGCAGTGGGAATTTCTTTAAATGCTAATGGGATTCGGAAACTGTCAACAGTGGTGGATCGCTTATCGATAAATACCGCTGGAGGGTTTCTTTTGGTGAATACGGAACTAATTGCCGTGCGTGCTATGTCTATGCAAAATAGACTTGCTCTTGATATTCTATTGGCTAAGGAGGGTGGAGTTTGTGGAATGCTGAAAGTTCAACATTGTTGCACTTACATTCCAGATGAAAGCAAAGACCTGAAGGTCTATATCAAAAATATTACTGATTTGCATGAAGAATTAGTACCACTTGAAGCTGAAAGTATCTGGACTAAATTAGCTAATAAGGTGATAGCTGTTAAGAGTTTTATTGCAAAAATAGGTAGTACTATTATAGGTAAGATATTGTTTCCTTTAACTTGTATAATTGTTGCTTTATTGATATTGAGATTGGTGTGTTTGTGTTGTAAAAACAGGGGAGGGAAAAAGAAATTAATTAAAAGAAACAATGAAAAGAGAAATAAAAGGTTGAAAAGAGAACTACAAGAAATTGAATTAGAAGAATTAAGGGAGAGTGTCTACTTAGAAACAAAGAGGGATGATGAAAGAGTGTCTGGTGTGTAGTGTTGTGTAAGGAGGAAAAAGACATTTCCAATTTCTCCTAAAATGGGACTAAATTTTCACTAAATTTTTTTTTGGGGTTATTTGGTGATAAAATCACCAAAGGGGGGATTGCTGGAGCAGGATTTTCTAATGAAAATCTATAGGGTTTTGAAGCTCTGGTTTGTCTATTTGTCATAAGTTAACATTATTAATTATTAATTACTAATTATTTGTTTTGTGTAAGTGTTTTACTTACCAATATGTATGTATGTATTAACAAGAGAGAACTACACGTGGGAACGCGTATGTGTTGCTATTAACAGTGTGCATGTTTTATTAAATAAACGTTGCTGAGTGCTGTTTATTTTAAGCACGAAACGCTTTTGAATTAATGCTTTTCTGTGTTGCTAAAGCTAGATAATTACATACACATAAGGGTATTAGTGGGGTTAACACTGTTTAATCACTATGCTGTGGTAACGTTGTTTTGTCTCTTTTAATTAAGATGGTCCATTTTGGCCTAACCAAACATGTCCGCCGTTTGCAGCCTGGCCTCGAGTGAGAATTTGTGATGAGAAGGCCTTGCTGAACACATTTGATCACAGTCCTTGCCTGGTTAAAACTTTCCGTGAGGACAGCAGCAGTTCTGGGCAGGTTTCCAGATGTATTGGACAGCCTTGGAGGACAAAGGAACTGTTAAGAAAGAACTTTGAGCATTGTGTCATCGCTGAGGAAATGTGGTTGTTAAAGGATACATTTTTATTTTTGGTTCCTGTTCTGTCTTTTTATTTTTGTGATTTCCTGAGCGGAGATTTTCCAAATGTAGCGATGCTACATCCTTTCCTGCTCGCTCTGCTCAGCGGTTTGGCGGATGTGGAAACATTTAATGTTTCTTTAATATTGTAAGTTTCATTGTAAATATACTAGACTAGAGAGGGTCTGCGTTCATTGCATTCGGGATTTTGATGCCCAAACCTGCGTTGGTGAGAATCGATGCTGAGAGGACGGTGACTTGGGAGATTTCTACTGAGAGACTTGTCCTGATGACCCATTCTGACATTTAGCTAGAATAGGTAATTATGAGAAAATGATTTATTCTGATTAATTTCTTTTGACTAATTTTAGATAAAGAATCATAATTTTAAATACGATGTTGGTGATTATTTCTTGTCAATTATTGAGTACTCTATTTGATTATTGATGTATAGATTGTTTAGATTATGACAATTGCAATAGCTAGGTCTTATCGACCTCGATGTAGATGTGGGGTTTAGGAGTTTTCTTTCCACAGGTTCAATGCTGGTAGAGTATTTGAGTGTATGTTAGTGAAATGGGCCCTAGTGTATGGTGAGTGTATGTGCGTGTAACTGTGAAATTACTCTATCCGTGGAAGTAGGGAGATTTTGTACACCCCAATCTGCATCAAATGCACATCCCCAGCCCCTGTCACTACAAAGCCAGACCATCATTCCACAACCCAGCAGAGGCACACAGGATGGCTAAGCAAGAAAATACCTACTTTCTAAAAGTGATATTTTCAAACACCAAACATAAGAATCATCTTTACTAAAAGATGCATGTCTATATTCTGAGTTCAGGCACACTAAACTCTATTTCTCTATCTTGTCCCAATGAGAAGATACACTCTTAAAATGTTACTGAGTATTCCCCTTTCAATCCTATAAGACAGATAGCCTTTAACAGTGAAAAAAAGAAGTATACTGTATTTCACAATCAGGACATGTCACACACACCAGTACAGTCCTACCTTTCACATACACTGCACCCTGCCCAGTACATTGGACCTACCTTAGGGGTGAATCACATGTACTAAAAGGGAAGGTTAGGGCTTGGCAAGTGGGTGCACTTGCCAAGTCGACAAGGCAGTGAACACTGCGTGCAGACACTGCTGTGGCAGGTCTGAGAACCCTTTGAAAGACTGCTCGTGTGGGTGGCACAATCAGTGCTACAGGCCCACTAGCAGCATTTGATTTACAGGCCCTGACACTCTCACTGCACTTTACTAGGGACTTACCAGTAAATCAAATATGCCAGTTATGGAAACACCAATAAGAAAGTACGTTGGACACGAAACCAGCAAAAACAGAGTCAAAACCGGGAGGTCATAGAGCAAAAAGACAAGGGAAACACGCCAAAAGATGCCAGGTCTAACACATGTAAATAAATTCATATTTTAATTTCTGTAGGAAATCTGTGGTGTATGTGCCTTAAACAAAGTGAGGAGTGATAAAGAGCAGGATTAAAGGTGATTGACCATAGTATGTGCGTTTTGCACAAGAAGTAAGTCCATTCTGCACTAGTTTGCTTCTCATGTAATACTCAATGAAACAAACATTTTGCTAGAATCCAAAATCTTTGTATCACTAATGAAGTGGAAAAACATTGCAAAAACAGTGCATGCCTCCATTGTTTTTCAATTGTACTTAAGTGCGTAACAGGGTTTTGAGCAGCAAAATGCTGCTGAATTTAAATCCTTTAAAACGAAAATGGATAATTGTTTTGCACTATTTTTGGTGCGTACATTATAAAAAAAAGAGGGAACTAATTATCACTTAAACCTCTCCCATCTTGCTTTACTTGAAAAAAAGGACAAACTTATTTGCTCAATTTCTCACTATGTAAACACAACACAAAGTAGCATGTAATCAATATGAATGATGTTTGCTTTAATAGAAATGTTTTAATTAGGAGCAAATCTTGTTTGTTTGAATTTTTTCCAACCAAAATGTATTTTCCCTCTATTGCTGCACAGGTCAGAGCTTGAGGTAATCTGGCTGTATGTGTCATATGTGACTGCAATAAATGTGCTTACATGGCACAGATTGTGACTCCACAGGGTGCCGGCTGAGAATGTCAAGCCATGACATAATCAGATACCGTTTGATAAACAAACACTAGGTTATTAGTTGCAATGTGACATTTGTGAATGCACAGACACTTGCAGAAGACATTCACTGTGTCCACCATCTTGATGACAGTGTGGACGGGAGAGAGGGAAGTGAGGGTGGAGCAGTCAGTAACATATGGCTGAGGGTAGTTTGGGGTGGGACAGCACCTCTCTCTCAAAGTTACACTCTTAGAAAGAAGTCGTGTTAGAAACATTATTTCGTCCGTTTATTTCTTAGAGGTGCCGTTTTACCAATTGCCAATAACATCATTGGGTGTAAACCTAACACCCCTCACCCAGGCCCTCTGTCCTGCTGATAGATTGTTCTTACAAGGAATCATATTTGGACCAGTCCAAAAAAAGTTGAACATTTCCGGCTGACCACTTTTATATGGTTTCATCTGGATCCCTCCAATTGGCTGTTATGTCGGACTTGCATTGAACTGCCACGGAAACAATTCCTGTTGATTTCAATTGTAAATCGGAAATGGTAATTTGTGTCTAATGGTGGCTAATGTTTTTTTGCTATTTTTTTATAACCAGTAGAATTTCTCGCATTTTTTCCCCTAGATGGACAGGGCCCTATTGAGAAATGGGATGTCAGAGACAGCTAGCTGTAAATGTTTTTGTACTTATCAATAGAAAACAAGGTTCACATCATACAGCAGCTCAGGCACTCCTAGTGACACAATCGTTGCCAAAAAACAGGGCAATATGTTATAGGTTTACAATCTTTCCATGATCACGTAAATCCCAAAAATAAAGACTTCAGCTAAGCAATTATAAATTGTCACAAAATGCACTATCACTTGAATCGCGAAACTACACTTGCATATGGCGGACACAGGCAAGATCTAAAAATGTCCTATTACTTATCTTATCTTCATTACTCCAGGTCCTGTTGTCCTCGTCCCCTTCATACTAACAATTGAGATAATTTATCTCACCGACAGAAAAAAGAAAAGAAGGAATGCTGGTACACCCCTCCCCCACCCCCTACTGGGAGTACATAACCTTACTCTACCCAGCATTCCTCCTGAACCACCAAGCCCCAGATGAGGGCCGGGAAGCCCAGGAGGGAGGGAGGGAGGGATGCCATGAAGGGGATGAGGACATCGGGCCCCGGAGAAATGAAGATTACCGGTAAGTAATAGGACATTGCCCGCAGGTCCCTCCAGTCCTCATTCCCTTCATACTAACAAGTGAGAATACCCAAGCAGCAACCGGCCATCATCACACAACAAACCACCAGGACACAGAGCCATAGCAAACCCAGCAATTTATTGAAACAGCACACAAAAGAAAAGAAAGGGGAAGCAGGGGCATACAGCCCATAGCACCCCCAAGCCAAAGTTAGCGTCATCCCCCAGAACATTCGGAATACGGTAATGCCTAACAAAGGTATTAGTAGATGCCCAAGTGGCTGTCCTACAAATCTCAGAAAGGGACACCTCATGAACTTCCGCCCAAGAAGCCACCACCCCGTGTCGAATTCCCCGAAACCCCAGCCGGAGGAGGGGAGCCCAAAAGGGAATAGGCCAACATGATGACTTGTTTCAACCAGCGACCAATGGAGGAAGTGGAAGCCCTACACCCCCTGGAAACCACCCCAAAGGAAACAAACAGGGAGTCAGACTGCCGAAAAGTACGGTCCACATAGATCCGTAACGCACGGCAAACATCTAGCAAAGACCAGGAAAGATCTCTATCCACCTGATCCGCACACAGAGCTGGCGAGACCAGCTCCTGGGAGCGATGGAATTGGGAAGAAACTTTGGGAAGAAAGGACAAGTGCAAACGAAGAACCATGCCATCCTCGGAATAGGAAAGAAAAGGCTGCCTAGCCATCAACGCCACCAACTCCCCAAGGCGCCTAGCCAAAGTAATAGCCACCAAAAAAACAACTTTGAAAGTAACAAACTTCAGATCAACCTCCCCCAAAAGCTCAAAAGGTGCAGCCACCAAAGCCCTCAACACCAAAGAGAGGTCCCAAAGAGGAAAAGAAGGCCGAACCACAGGATGAGAAATGGAAAAGCTGCGTTACAAACAAGAAACCAGGTCATCAACATCCAGCAAATTCCCCCAAGGCGAACGGAAAGCCCGGATAGCCGCCCACTGGGCCCGGAATGTGTTGACAGACAGACCTTTCTCAAACCTCTCCCAAGGAAACTGGGTAACATCAGGCAAAGGACAAACCAAAGGAGACAACGTCAGACCCAAACACCAACGTTTGCCCTAGTGACGACCATAGGATTTAAGAGAAGATGGCTTCCGGGACTGCTGAATCACCAAAGCTAAATGCTCAGAGATACCCCTACTCCTCCACTCCGGCCTTTCAACTTCTAGACCGACAGACGAAGCCGCCGGAGGGACAACATCGGAGTGGACCGTAAGGGAGACGGAGGGAATGGGAAGAACCAAGTACCCTGAACAGCCAACAACTTCAGAGTGGAAAACCACGACTGGCGGGGCCAGAACGGCACCACCACCACCACCTCCCAATCCTCCATCACCAACCGAGACAGAAAGCGAGGGATCAGAGCAATGGGAGGAAAGGCATACAGTAGCTGACACGGCCAAGGGAGGGTCAGAGCATCCACCCCCCACGACCCTGCCGGAGGGACACAGGAGCAAAAGCGGGGAAGCTGAGCATTGAGCCGGGAAGCAAAGAAGTTGAGATAAGGAAGACCAAACCTCACGCACACCAGGCGAAAGGCCACCGGAGTCAAAGCCAGCACCTGGGAGGTGGGGAAGTACTGACTGAAGACATCCGCTACCCCATTGTCCACTCCGTCAGCCGTCAGAGACAAGAGGTGCCCCTCCGCCCAGAAAAACAACAGGGACACCACAGCATTCAGGGACTTGGACCGGATACCCCCCTGGTGATTCAAGTAGGCCACCGTCACCGTGTTGTCTGAATGAACCAGCTCATTGCTGTTCAACAGCTGACTCCGGAACCCCATGACTGCCCAGGACACAGTCGACAACTCCCGCCAATTGGACAACCGCCGACTCTCCAGAAGAGACCAATGACCCTGAAGGAAGTCCAACCCCAGAGTCGCCCCCACCTCACCGCATTGGCATCCGTTGTGAGGACAACCGGAGGGAAGGACTGCAGAGGAAGACCCCTGGCGAGATTGTCTGACACCGTCCACCAGCGCAGAGCAGGGAGGATCTAGAGAGACACAGGAACCAAGAGGGACAAATTGCGAGACAATGGATCCCACCGAGCCAACAGGAAGGACCAAAGAGGCCGCAGATGGAAATGTGCCCAAGGCACCGTGAACACCGTAGCCGCCTTCAGTCCCAGAAGGCGCAACCAGAGACGGAGCGGAAAGGAAGGACCCTCCAGAAAATGACGAACAAGAGAGTACAAGGTCACCGCCCGAGGCACCGGCAGGAAGACCCGATTCAGATCGGTGCGTAAACGAGCCCCTATGAACGTCTAGTCCTGGGAAGGCACCAGCTGACACTTGGGGAGATTCAATAGAAACCCATGGGCCCTTAATGCAGAACACACCAAGTCCTGAACCTTCAACAACTGATCCCTGGAAAGGGCATGAAGGTGCCAATCGTCCAGGTAAGGGTAAACCAGAACACCCTGAAGATGAAACAAAGCCACCAATTACCCCACTACCTTGGTGAAAACCCTTGGGGCCGAAGGGCAGCACCTGAAACTGATAATGCCTCCCCTGAATACAAAACCTCAGGAACCGACGAGGCAGGGGGTGAATCAGGACATGATAAGAGGCGTCCTGAAGGTCCAGGGTGCACATAAAATTACCCGGGAGAACCAGGGGAATCACCCGCTGGAGAGTCTCCATCTTGAATGGTAGATGTAATACAAATTTGTTCAGGGCCTTAAAAATCCAGGACAAGACGGAAACCCCCTGTCACCTTGGGGACTGGGAAAATTATGGAATAAAGCCCCAGACCCCTCTCCACAGGAGGGACCTCCTGCACCGCCTCCTTATCCAGCAGAGCCTTGACCCCCAGACACAGCTCCGACCTCTTGGACGGACAAGACGGCCAGGGAGTCGGATGGACCCCAGAGTCCGGAGGAGGAACCGAAAACTCGATGAGGAACCCCATCTTCACAATGTCCAGCACCCACAAATCGGAACAGGAGTTCATCCAGGCTGGAAGAAAGAACAGAAGCCGAACTCCTACCAAGGATCCGGCGTTGGTCGCCAGATAGTCAGGAGCGAGGCTTTGCTGGAGGAGACTTTGCTTTCTTGTCCCGACCTTTACCATACTGAAACCGCCCCCTGCCACGAGAAAACTGCCTGTGAGAGGGAGTATGGAAGAAGGATTTGGGCTTCGAAGACACAGCCACAGAGGAAGACTGCTTGAACGAAAAAGAATGCTTCTTTTCCTTAAAAAGACAATGCAGTTTGCCCTTCAACTCCTCCTCAAATATCATGGTACCCTGAAAGGGCAACCGCAGGGCAGAAGACTTCTGGGCCGAATCCGTTTTCCAGTCCTTCAGAACCAAGTTGCGGCAAGCCGCCACACAAGCCCAGCCAGAAAGGGCCGAGGCTCTCACCACGTCGAAAAAAACATCAGACAGGAACTCCACCTGCCGCTCAATATGTTCCAGAAGCCCTGAACAGTCAGTAGAATCATCCACAGACCCATACACTGACTTCATATCCGAAATAAGTGACTGAGCCACATAAGTCCCATAAATGCCAGCCCGGAGCGCTAGATGGGAACCAGAATAGACCTTCCGCAAGAAAGCGTCCACCTTCTTGTCCACGGGATCCCTGACCACTACGTCCCCATCCAAGGAAGTACGACCCACCAGACTGGCCACAAAAGAATCAATGGGAATGGAGCCAGGCAAGTCTTTGGCCATATCCTGAAGAGGATAGAGTTTCGCCATGAAACGAGGAACCATAATGCAATCAGGGTCCCTCCATTCCCTGATAAGCAACTCCCAGATATAAGGATGGACTGGAACATCCACTGCAGCAGTGCTCTGGAACTGGCGAAGCAAGGAACCCCCAGAAGTGCTCGGGGCATCGTCGCAAGGAAACTCCATATTGGACTTCGCATGCTTCAACAAGTCCGGCAACAACTCCTTATCAATGTACTTGCCCTTCAGTTCATCACCCCCCAACCACTCCTCCTCAGAAGCAGAAGAAATCGATGGTGGAGCCAGACCAGAACTACTGGGCTTAGGAGCGCCACCCATTTCCAGCAAGGACTCCTTAATGAGACGTTTAATCTTGGCCTCACTCCCTTCCGTACGCCGTCTGGAACGCGCAGGAGACGGGGAAGAAGAAGAAACAGAAGAAGACGAGGATGAAACATCAACATGCTTGCTCTTCCTGGCATGCTTCCCCATGGCAAGTGCAGGACCGCAGGGCAGGAAACACAGGGAACAGACCCCAACAGGGAATCAGCAGAAAAGTCAGTAATGCAAAGTCCAGAAGAGCGTCCCAAACAGAGAAGCCCAACCAGCAGCGCACCAACCAGAACCCCGGGTACTGAACAGTAGTCAGACCTCCTCTTCCAAATCCAAAAATTGAAGGAGACGGACACAAAGTGGACCACCCAAGGCAGAGACCGCAAGCAGCACCACACAAACGCTCCCAGGATTGAAGAACAGCAGGAGACGACAAACCAGCAGCGGAAAGCAAAATGAACAAGCAACCATTGTGCGGTACTTACAGAAGAGCCGGCAAGCACCCCACACCAACGCCACCAGCCGAACGTGAAGAGGCGCCTGACTTCCTGCCCCAAACCCAGGAAGTCAGGCAAAGACCGGATGGAAGTGTACCAGCCACCTGAGGGTCGCCGGCACTCCGTGGAAAAAGGAACCAGGAAGCGCCAGGAGGCGCAGTGAAGACACCCTCAGCAGGAGGCCAACTGACCAGGAAAGCACAATGCAGCACACCTCCCAGAAAAAAACAGGAACCGCTGAGGAGCCACCAGGACTCCCTCCAAACCCGGCAGGGAGGGAGTCCAGGAAGACCAGCCACACACCCGCCGCCCAGCAACAGGTAAGCCCCAGGAGCCTCCAGGGTCCTGACCCTACATACTGTCGGAAGACAGAAAAAAGAACAGGAGGAATACTGGGTAGAGTACGGCTATGTACTCCCAGTAAGGGGGGCGAGGGGTGTACCAGCATTCCTTCTTTTCTTTTTTCTGTTGGTGAGATAGATTATCTCACTTGTTAGTATGAAGGGGACGAAGACCGGAGGGACCTGGGGGTAATGCATCATTTTATTATAATGCGGAATTTAATTAGCTCACACTCCAAGCAAAAAACACCACCATGCAATTTACAAAGTGACTTTCACAACACACAAGGATTCAGTTATAAACACGTGACTTGTTTTGAGTAACTCTAACAGAGACCACTAAAACCCAGTACACATATTTATATCTGGATAGCGAACAAGGCAGGGGCTAAATCATGTAGGGGGACAAGACATACAACTGGGCACACATCACAATCAATGCACATCTGATCACATGATGGCATGCGCATGGAGATAAGTATAGTGAAATGCTGTTTAAAACAAGTGCACAAGATTAATTGACCTTGAGGAAGTGCTACCAGTTGTTTATAAAGTGAAAGGGCTGATTCAGAAACCCATTCATGAGTACAGAAAATAGGAATGTATGATGATACCACGCATACCAACACAGCGGTATTTTGCATAGTGGTTTTGACAACGCAAGTCGTTACATCGACTTGCGTTGGAGGGCGCTGGATTTAGGAATAGTGTGAATTACTATTCCAAATCCAGTCTACGTACAGTAGGGAAGGTGTTGGAATTGTAATTCACACTATTCCTTAGTCTAGAGCGCCCTCCAGTGCAAGTGGACGTAATGACTTGCATTGTTAAAACCACAATGTAACCATTATGCGTTGTAATGGTTGCGTGGAAAAGGATGTTTCCCAGAAAATAGCCCTCTATTTTAAACTCTAAGATGCTTTTCTGGATCAGCCACAAAACGTCCAACTCCCTATTAGTAAAAGTGCAAAGAGAGCGCAGTTCTTACTATTTGTGCAAATTATATCTCAATATTCCCTGAATAGTTTCTAAAATGGGAATAAAATTTGACTATTCTGGGAATATTTATATACAGTTTACGCACAAATGCAAATGACAAAAGCCTTTGTGAATAGGCCCCTGAAACCTTTTGTCAGTTTGGATGGGGAGTTCAAGTTTGTGGAAATAGCTGTGATAGTTTCAGAGATAGAATCATTCTGGGAAGAGTTATAGAGTCATTTCCAAGCTACATTAGAACACTGGAATGTTGGGAGCTACACTGAAGGCAATGCAGTGGCTAATGACCAATTATAGCTGGTATAAACCTTCTTCTCCAATATTCCAATAATTGTCTTTCTTTTTCTCCCTTTTTAATTTAAAACATTCTACCCTAGGTTGGTAACATTTCTAATAGGCCTACACCGGTTGTTAAAGTCTCTCCCCCTTGTTACAGGACCTTGCCGTGGGTTCAGGGCCTTTAACAACCAGTATATCCCTCGGCAGCAGGCTTTAAGGCTATATGAATTCAGATTTTCCTCAGGAAGAATTATTATGTGGCACAAATTGAATAAGCGAACATACTATCATTGGTTTTCCACACTTCAACCATAATGCTCTTGAGGCGTGGGTGCCTGACATGCATGATCAACGGCCAGAGCGGACTGTCCAAGACTTCTACCATTTGGAGGTGTGGCTGCGCCATCGTTCTCTGTCTCATCCACCTCTGGCTTGGTCTCACTGAGAGTCTGAAAAAACTACTATCAAAGGGCTGGTTCAGACATCCACATGAATGGAGTCTGGGATTAGGTCTTGGATACAACTGGGCCAGACAGGAATTGTGCGAGGATGCAGGAAGAGTGCTGGGCACCAAGCACCAGTCCCAGAGTGAAGATGTAAGCCATCCACCAGCTCAGATGGCCTGAGATGGATGAAGGGCCGCACCCACCAGGCTCTGGAGAGAAGATGCTGGGTAGACTAACATCAGTAGGATGAGGAGGGTGGAAAGTATTAGTCCACAGAGGAAGGGATCGGTAGTCCTGCAGTCTAGTAGCCAGGGCAAGCTGTAGCAAAGCAGGACAAGTGGTCCCTGTCCGTAACAGCCATGCTGTGGGGCAACTAGGTTCATGTGAGAGGAGTGTGGTAGGTCACAATAGATTGTCTGGTAGACTGAGGAGGCTGCAGTTGTGCAGCTTACAAGGGGAATGGTAAGATCTCACCCCAAATCCAGCTCATAACCCTGTCAGGCCATCACACAAGGCCTCTAACTGCCACCCAGAAGAGCTTTGAGTATTCTGAGAGCTGTAGTCTCATCTATGTAAAGAGAACAGTAGGAGATTAGGATTGTCATTGCATCTTAAAGCTGCTGAACCCCAGATATTCCGACACAAACCACCACCAGCGTTGTCTATGCATCATAATCATGCTTTGCAGCACCTCTGCCGTTCCAGTAGTTCTGGCAATGCATCACAGTTATGTACAAACCCCGTCATGCCATCACTGGAGTTAAACTATCCTGGCTGATAAGGGGTGAAACCCCGAAACTGGTCCTAGGATGCTTGTTTCCAGTCTAGGGAGGACCTGGCCTGGCAGTTTGGGCTGGACTGTTCCCATTGGGCACAGGGTCAAGACTGATTTTCATATGGCTGGGTTCAAACTGGAATGGCATGATGAGCAAAAAAACAATGGATTTAGGCCCAGATCGCTGTACTGGGGTGAATGTATGACATTGGTCTGCATTCTGTCCATCAATTATTGTTTTTGCATTTGTCACCCCGAGTGGCACGGGTATGCCCAGACGTGGGTCCCGTGCTCTCCATGCCACTGGAGTCAAGCTATCTTGGCTGATGGGGGGTGAAACCCCGAAACCGGTCCTATGATGCGTGTTTTCAGTCCAGGGAGGACCTGGCCTGGCAGTTCGGGCTAGACTGTTCCCATTGGGCACAGGTTCAAGACTGATTTGCATATGGCTGGGTTCAAACTGGAATGGCATGGTGAGCAAAAAAAACGATGGATTTAGGCCCAAATCTCTGTACTGGGGTGAATGTATGACATTGTTCTGCATTCTGTCCATTAATTGTTGTTTTTGCATTTGTCACCCCAAGTGGGGCAGATATGCCCAGACATGGGTCCCATGCTCTCCATAACACTGGAGTCAAGCTATCCTGGCTGATGAGTGGTGAAACCCCGAAATCGGTCTTAGGATGTTGTTTCCAGTCCAGGGAGGACCGGGCCTGCCAGTTCGGGCTGGACTGTCTCCATCAACGCCTCCCTCGAATCCGGCATCTTCCCCGATGACTGAAAGCGGGCAGAGGTCAAGCCCCTCCTCAAGAAACTCTTGGCCGACCCGACCGACCTGAAAAACTACCGTCCCATCTCTCTCCTTCCCTTCACAGCCAAAGTCACCGAGAGGTACATCAATGCCCAGCTGACCACCTTCATCGAAGAAAACCAGTCTGGATTTCGCAGCAACCACAGCACCGAGACTGCCCTCCTCGCCGCCACCTATTACATCCACATGCTACTCGACCAGGGTCACACTGCGGCCCTCATCCTACTAGACCTCTCCGCACATTCAACACCATCTCACACCGCACTCTCGCAGCCAGACTCCACGATGCCGGTATATGAGGAACTGCCCTCGACTGGATCTGCTCCTTCCTCTCCGACAGAACCCAAAGGATCAGACTCTTCCCCCTTCCTCTCCGAACCAACAGCGATCAACTGTGGAGTACCCCAAGGATCCTTGCTCAGCCCCACGCTCTTCAACATCTACATGGCCCCCTCGCCACCATCGTCAGACAACATGGGCTCAGCATAGTATCTTACGCTGACAACACCCAGCTCATCCCTTCTCTCACCAAGAACCCCCAAAACACCAGACAGCTTCCAAGAAGAATGAAAGATGTTGCAGCATGGATGAGCGACAGCTGCCTAAAACTGAACTCGGAGAAGACGGAGTTCCTCGTGGGACAGCATCTGGTGGCCCCCTGCGCTCGGAAACCCTCCCACCCCAACGGACCATGCCCGGAAACTCGGCATCAGTCTAGACTTCTCCCTTACCATGACCCGCCAAACCAACTCCGTCCCCTCCACCTGCTTCAACTCCCTTCGCATCCTCCGCAAGACCTTCAAGTGGACCCCCCCCGAATGCAGAAAGACCGTCACCCACGCACTCATAACCAGCAGACTGGACTACGGCAACGCCCTTTATGCAGGAATCAACAAAGCCCTGCCACACAAGCTCCAAACCATCCAGAACTCCGCAGCCAGACCCGTCCTCAGACCCCCACGACACGAGCACATGACCCAGCACCTACGAGACCTACACTGGCTCCCCATCGAGAACAGAGTAACATTCAAGCTACTCACCCATGCCTACAAATCCCTTGCAACATTGGACCAAAATACCTCAACGAAAAAGTCTCCGTCCACATACCCAAAAGGAACCTCTGCTTCGCCGACCTCACCCTAGCAGAGACCCCATGCATCTGCAGAACGAGAGCGGGTGGAAGAGCCTTCTCCTACCTCACAGAAAAGATCTGGAACAAGCTCCCAGTCAACATCAGACGCTCCCCCACTCTGCAAACCTTCAGGAAGAGCCACAGGACCTGGCTCTTCTAATGTTCCGGAGCTGCACTCCCTCTCCCTCCCAGCGCCTTGAGACCCTCACGGGTGAGTAGCGTGCTTTAGAAACCCCTGATTGATTGATTGATTGACTGTTCCCATTGGGCACAGGGTCAAAACTGATTTGCATATGGCTAGGTTCAAACTGGAATGGCATGGTGAGCAAAAACACGATGGATTTAGGCTCAGAACTCTGTACTGGGTTGAATGTATGACATTGTTCTGCATTCTGTCCATCAATTGTTGTTTTTGCATTTATCACTGAGACCTGCAGACAGCTGTCAGTATACCTTCATCGTGAAGCCCACCCCAGTGTAGTAGTACATGGACTTACTCATAGCTGCTTGTGCATCTCAATCCAACCCTAGAGGACATATGTTATTTTAAGTTCTGCACCTCACAGCTCTGTCAGTGCTTCTCACACATCACCTTCAGCACCCCTGCTATTCCAGAATCTCATGCACAGCCTTGCAGTTGTACCTCACTTGCACCCCCTGATATTCTTGTACTTGAACTTGCACAAAGCAGAGCCTGAGCATATCAGTCCTGACACTGCTATGCGAGCACTAGAAGCTGCACTTCAGTCCTGCCCTACCAGACCCCTGTCGCTGTGATATGGATCTCCCACTCTACAATCCCCACCTGCAGTTAGTTACAAGCAGCTGGTACATTAACCCTATGTGCTGACCGGCGTGGGCAAACATTGTTGGGGGAAATATAAGCAAGCAGAGGACTTTAACAGAAGATCAATGCCAAGTTGAAGGTGTCAAATAAACGGTGAAATATTGTTAGACTGCAAATGACACCTTTTGAACGTCATAGAAAAATTACTGATACCACGTGACCTGTGTATTATCTCACAGAAAACCCTGAAACATTTAAAATTGTTCACCAATGTCATCATAGAAAATCTCCCCATGAGACGAGGATCTTTTGTAAATCGTCCGTAGCTCAGTTGTAGTTTCCATGCAAGGAATGTAGCGTAACTGGGTGCAAAAAATGAATACAGACCAGTGCAACAACTGCAAATGCCTTTGTGACATAGAGAAATGCACTTCAAATGGAAATAGTTTTAGCCTGAATGAGTGTGATGATCCTTCAGAAGTAACACTTCCCATGACAATACAGAAATAAATCCTAGGTAATAATGCGGAATCCTAAGTGATCCGAGAAACCTAAGAACACTATGTTCCAGGAAACCTTATTGTCGCAGCCTAACGAAATCTTATGCAGTCGCCCCAGACAATATCTTCATCTTACCGCCGTCTCTCTGATAGGCTTTAGGATATATCACCAATATGGTAATCCAAGCAGAGTTCCCCTGATCAACGCAGCAGACACAACAAGCATTTGCAATGCAATAGGTCTCGCAATTATACGAGTTTAAGCTATTGGCATTGTAAATGACAATGCGTTTCATTTATGTTTTAAAAAACAAAACATAAATAAAAGGCATTCTCATTTATAATGCAAATAGCTCAAACTTGCGTAAATGCGAGACCTAGTGCATTGCAAATGCACGACATCACGGACAACCGGAGGGCGGGCAACAAGGGAAAGGAGAAGGCACGGACAACGGGCGGGGTAAACAAGGCACGACAACGGGAGGGAGGGTGAGGGGTAAAGAAGGCACCAGTGCATGTCGTGCCTGCAGTAAGAGAAACTGAATAAAGACAATAGTGCTCACAGTCTAAATAACAGGTACCGTGTAACAACAGAAGTAGAGGGGCCAGTCGCCATGGGAAGTGACAAATGAAGAGGAGGTGGTTCTAAGGCGGGACAAACAAGCCTATTTTTGAATCAGAAGCCAGCATTTAGGACAGACAATGACACAAGCCAATGGCAAATATGGGCGGAGAGTGGGTGGGGCTTCTATTCACTACTCCACCACAACAAATCTCGCAAAGCAGCGCATGCGCGCTGGCTCTAGGCTCGACCAAAAAACATTGACGTCTGTTTTTTTCTTCGAGTCAATGGGGTCATCAGTGGTACAGACACAGTAATCAGGATGCCAGACAGTTCCGATTTGTCTCTGACATTTTACTGGACACTCTAAACACCTTTTGGGTTCCTGCATTAGGCTTCTGCGTCATTCTCCCCCCCCAATCACTAACCCCACTTCCACACAAAGGTTACAGCAGGCCATCATCCCCTAAGGCCTAGCCCTAGCTGATAATGCCATGCCACAACCTGACAAACAGGGAACAGAGGAAGCACAACATGGCTCAATATAGCATGATGCAAACGTCCACCTCGACAGTCAAATAAAGACTCATACCTACATCTTGGCAGAGGTCAGGGTCAGCTCAGGCATTGAGCACAGCGACTTGCTGCAGGCAGCCTCAGGTTACACAACATAGCCCTCAGCAGGCACCTTCCAATCCAATACGACAATAGACAACCCCTGTTAGTACCATCACTGCAACATCTGATGCATGGGACAATCATACAACTGCCACAACACTAGAATTCTGCAATAACCCTGAAGCCTATAGGTTGAACCGGCCTGGTAGACGCATTGCTGACACAAGGAACAGCACACAGGTATCAATACATTTCTGGGAGTGCAACGCATACTGGGAGCAGGTGTGATTTCAAAATATCGAGGGGGGATTTCAAGGTCAAAGATTTCGTGATCAGATATTAAGGGTCAAAATATCGACTGGTAGGTATGTATATATTATCTAAACCTGTATGTCTGTGTACACCCAGGCCTTTGATCATGTACCCTGAACAACACAGCTGACTCGCATGTCCCACCCACTGTGGCGACCAGCTAGAAGGAACAGCTTTATTACTAGATGGACGGCCTCCTGTTCCTGCACATCTGCCCAGAGCTAAGAGCGTGCCCAGGTAGGCTCCCCTTCACTCCAGTGATACCTCCATGGCACCATTACAACAGCCTGGCTCAAAGGAGCTTCCTGAAATGGGGCATCCCGGGACACGCTCTTCCTCTTGCGTCACCTCGAATCGTGCATCACACTAGGAAGTAAATAAGTGATTCCTTCATCAGGCTTCGTTCTTCCCAATTCCTTGACACCTGAGACCATTGGTCCTCCAAGGATTCTTGAAGCAAATGCTTGTGAAATCTGACATTCAGGAACATGAAAATGCCATGTATTATCACGAACTATGCCCAAGAATTATGACTTGAACTGATGGGAGGATCGAACTATTTGCAGTGATCGGCAGACCTCATTCGTGAAACACATTCACGGTTGTCTGTAGGTCCTGCAGTACTTTTTAGAGTCATACTGTGGTACCGAAAAAACTCTGACAAAAAAGCTCAATCCAGATAGTAATTCCCTTCACTGCCAGGGACTGCTTTTTAAGAGCAAAAAAATATAATTTTTTTATTGGTGAAAGGCAGGTAGCAACCTCAACAGTAAAGGTTTTAAAAACATGACAAAACAAGCCTTGGAAGTAAAAAGTTAAAATGTCAGTTTATTCCATTGTAAATTACCCAAAGACCATGGACCACACTTCAGTGGAACCCTCTACTTTAAATACACTGACTATAACATTTATCTGATTGACAGATCATTTCACCTACAGTGTCCTGAGGATGTTCAATTTTTATTCACTAACGCTGTGAGCTGTGTCGCTACACTCAGTGGTTAATTTGAGCCAGTGGTTGATGGTGGGACCCACTGCCACTCATTTTTCAGTACCGGAACTTACTTTTCCTCATCAGACATTTACCGAGAGCAAGAGAAGGAAAAAGAGGCAAATGGGAAAGAAGGCAGAAGAAAAAGATGGATACAACTTCACAAAGAGACCTACAAGAGTGAGGTAACGGGGCAGGGAGTGTGTAGTAGTGGATTAAAGAGACCTGAGGTGGATTCAAGACAATGTAGCCTTGGTATGCAGCACGCCGACATTTAATAGCACCAACTGCGGGCTTATTAGCAGAACTTTGGGCCCTAGCACTCATTCTTTTACAAGCTAGGCATTGCTGCTAGGTGACAGCAGAGGCATGCCTTCTGGGCAGAGGTATGTGCTTGTGGTGCCCTCATCTCATTTTAAAAAATATATAAGACTGTCTGGATTAGGGACACCTCTTGGTCCTAGGATAGATTTAATGGGGAGGAAAAATAACTCTGGACTCTGCAGGTTATGGTAGAATATGAACAAAGCGTTTATTAGTGATCCCTAAACTGAGAAATCAGTTGACTAGGGTTCATTTGGCCAATTCTACAGGGTGGAGGTGGACTGGACTGATGAAGAGAAGAGTTTTGGTCCGTATTACGTAGGCTTTATCAGCTACTTCTGCATGAAAACGAGGCTTGCTGATAGGCTACTTTTACATGGGCTGCATACAACAGAGTACAAAAATTAAAGATGTGCTATGCGTGGTGTAACTGTTCGCGTTGCATACATTTTTTCTGTAATAATGAACCTTCTTCCAAGCTGTGTTGGTGCTGTTTATTCAGGTTACCTCAAATCCTAATAAGTTGTAATTATATTTCTAATGGATACTTCTACCTGGAGATTGCTCTCCTCCCGAATCTCCTCCAGGCCCAGACTGGATCTTAAAAGTTGTAATAGCTCTCCTGTGCTAAGTGGCATGATAGGTTCATCTTGGCTGCAGGATCCACCCCCGTTTATGACATCACGGAATCATATAAGGGGCCACTTGGGTGCACTGATGTTGGTTCCTTTTTTCCCACTCCCTTTGACATGGATTCGGAGTCTCTGTCTGTTAGTAATATTTTCAGTCCAAATTATTATACTTCCAGAGTGGCAAGGATGCATGATTTCTGGATTTGTTGTACTTTGGGCTTTCCTTCGACAGGCAAGGCTAGGTTATGGGCACAGTTAAGGGCTATTTGTCAGGCCTTTCGGGTTTTCCTTGTTTATAACACAAAGGGGCATATTTGCTAGAAACTGACAGAGCGCAGGGTTATGGCAAAATTGGTAACGCCGTGCTCTGTCAGTTCCAAAGTGCAGGGTTGCGCCGTATTTGCAAGAATGCGGCGCATGCCTGCATTTCCCCTAGCGCTGGTGCTAAAGAAGCTGCCTAGCACCAGCGCAGGAACCCTTGCGCCATGTTGCAAGGGTGCCAGCACTGCAGGGGTGATTGTTTATGTGCTGGAAGGGACACCTTCCTGTACATAAACAATATGTACAGCCTGTTTGCTGTTTCTATGTGTGCTTCAGAATGCAACACACATGGAAAGAGTAAATTAGGAGCAGAAATGAAACGTTTCTCCTCGTATCTCCTCCTTTGGACCATGTATTCCCTGGCAGTATTTTTGACACAGCTCCATACCTTGTATTGGTACGGTCAAAAAGCAAAGGGTGTTGCTGCGGAAAGCCCACTGCAACACCCATTGCACGCCCATTTCATGCTAAGTGCTGCGGGAATAGGGTAATTATTTGTAAGGCGGCATTAAGCCACGTTAAGTTGTAAATAAGGCGAAAGACTTAACGCCACCAGAATGTCGAAAAAAGTGACGTTCTGGTGGCATTAACTCCTTGTAAATGTGTCCCAAGGTATCCTTGTTTAAGTCTTCTATAGTTATAGGTTTTCTATGGGGGCTGTCCCATTCGTTTCCACCATCTCCCTTTGTTATGCCTCAGTGTACCTTAACTTGCTGCTTTTGATGAATTCACCCTTTGAACATGTGCACAGTTATCCTTTACAACTACTTACTTTAAAGCCTGTGTACTTGATCATCATTGCCTTGGCTCAGCATGTTAGCCCCCTGCAAACGTTGTCTGTTCATCATCCTTTCACCACATTTTTTCCTGACAAACTAGTTCTTAGTACCAAGGTGTTATAACCTATTGCTGTTGTGGTGCATCTTCCTTATTAATATTCTGTCCCTTGATGCTCAGCCATGAGTGATGTCACTTAGAATGTTGGGTGTGAGGGACTGGAGGAGTTGGCAGTTGGTAGAGATGGGCTGAGCAGCAGGGAGGCTGCTCCTGGTGGGGCTCTACAGGAGATCTGAGGCTTTACTTATGAACTTTATATTGACTTTGTTACTTATTAAATAAACCTACAACCTGTTCTAAGCGGCCTGTCTACGAGCCATCTTTCATTATTACACTGGCGACGATTGGAAAGAATCTACGTGTGTGCTACTTCAATGGATTATGGTTTTCAAGAGAAAAGGAACTTCAAGAGAAATTTCAAGTAAAGGAACTTCAAGTGAAATTGCATATTTTGAGGAAGCTGGCACTCAAGAGCCCCACCAGTGACCACTCCATCGGTCGCCCTAATATGTAAGTGCCAGTTTCTGTTGAATCTCTAGTTCTCTTCGAATGAAACAGAACCTACATGTTGAGCGAGGATGGCTGTGAATGCCTTGGTAATGTTTCTCAGGTCCTGCTGTCCTTTCTGAGATTGGCAGTAGTAACGAGTGTTTGGGAATTGGCACCAGCGATGTATGCTGGGGAAAACCGGCAACCCTGTGATCTGTGACAATTGGAAAAAAACAGAGACTATTATTTCTTTTAAACCTGTGGAGATAAGCTGCTGAGGTGAATACTGACTATGTGAGCCGTGACGCTCCAGAGTGATGGGAGCGACGTGTTCTGAGAGAAATCGGCACTATACAGGTCTGACTTTCCTGTTAAAAATGCCTGTGTAACGTTTGTATTTGATGAGGCACTGAGTTGACCCCGGCTGACATTTCGATTGATTTGGCATCTGCAACATGTGCTGGGGAATTTGTGTTAATGAACTGTGAGAAAAGCAGAAGTTGGTTTTTGAACCTTTGGGAGTTGAACACCCGCCGTATTGCGATTTAAAAAGGCTGGTGCGCGAGTTACAAACAGCGCGCGCACCCTTACCTGAATTTGATTGTCCTACGATATCTCCCTCTGACGCGGTGTGTGCCTGCTTCTGGACGCCTACATGCACGGACGCGCCGTGAGCCATCCAGCCCAGCGTCATTTGCGTGCCGCCATGTTTTGGAAACTGACAATCTCTACTATTCATAATTTTGTGGTATACACGTTTTGCCAACCACGTTTTTGTTGGGGGAGGTTGTCAAGTATAATAAAGTTTCGGAGCAGCAAGATTTAATTCCACTGTTTACACTGCACTGCGGACTCCTGCAACGTTGGAAGCCTACCGGTACTTTTGTTCTAATATTATTCACCCTGTGGCATCTGGGAATTAATTCACGTTACTTTCTGATAAGTGTTCCTCTCCAACGGATGTTACTTTACCTGGCCGCATTTTGTGAATTTGGAATTCAAACGTACACTCTGCACAACCCAGCAAGCTAAAATGGATTAATTTTGTGTGATTTAGTAATAAAGCTTTATTGAATTTTACTTCTTAACAGGTGGATTCTCGGGTACTAATATCGAGTACCAGTGATGTTATCTCCAGACATGTTATTTGATATTTTGGAGTTGAGTATTGGTTCTGTTTCATAGGGAAGTGTGTTCTCCTTTAGAGAGTTGTTTGGTGTGTCTTTGGGAGGTGTTTTCCCCTATAGGGTGACGTTGTTCCCCTATTACTGTGATTTGCGTTATGGAGTATCATAGGGAGGTTTATCCCTATTACAGAGTCTTTGGGAGGTGTTTTCCCCTATAGGGTGACGTTGTTCCCCTATTACTGTAATTTGTGTTATGAAGTATCATAGGGAGGTTTATCCCTATTACAGAGTCTTTGGGAGGTGTTTTCTCCTCTTGTGGTGTTCTAAGTTTCATAGGGAGGTGAGTTCCCCTGTTACAATTTTCTGTGTGTTTAAGGGAGGTGTATTCCCCTATAGGGAGGTGTGATTCCCCTATTACGCTGTTTTGGATTCTAAGGGAGGTGTTTTCCCCTTTGGGGTGGTGCGTTTACCCCATTACTGTTAATTTGTTGGTGGTGTGTACCCATCTAGTTAGTTTCCCTAGGGAAGAGGATGGGGTTCATTATTCTTTTGCTATAGTTATTTTCTTGCAAGTATTTTCTGATTTGATTTATATTTACTTGCATAATGTATTTTCTTATTGATTCCTGTTTATGTAACCGATGGTATTTGTGATATCTTGATTTGATGCATTTATATCTTTATGCTTAGTTTTCGTAAGGAAGGGAGATGTGTTATAACCTATTGCTGTTGTGGTGCATCTTCCTTATTAATATTCTGTCCCTTGCTGCTCAGCCATGAGTGATGTCACTTGGAATGTTGAGTGTGTGGGACTGGAGGATTTGGCAGTTGGTAGAGATGGGCTGAGCAGCAGGGAGGCTGCTCCTGGTGGGGCTCTACAGGAGATCTGAGGCTTTACTTATGAACTTTATATTGACTTTGTTACTTATTAAATAAACCTACAACCTGTTCTAAGCGGCCTGTCTACGAGCCATCTTTCATTATTACACTGGCGACGATTGGAAAGAATCTACGTGTGTGCTACTTCAATGGATTATGGTTTTCAAGAGAAAAGGAACTTCAAGAGAAATTTCAAGTAAAGGAACTTCAAGTGAAATTGCATATTTTGAGGAAGCTGGCACTCAAGAGCCCCACCAGTGACCACTCCATCGGTCGCCCTAATATGTAAGTGCCAGTTTCTGTTGAATCTCTAGTTCTCTTCGAATGAAACAGAACCTACATGTTGAGCGAGGATGGCTGTGAATGCCTTGGTAATGTTTCTCAGGTCCTGCTGTCCTTTCTGAGATTGGCAGTAGTAACGAGTGTTTGGGAATTGGCACCAGCGATGTATGCTGGGGAAAACCGGCAACCCTGTGATCTGTGACAATTGGAAAAAAACAGAGACTATTATTTCTTTTAAACCTGTGGAGATAAGCTGCTGAGGTGAATACTGACTATGTGAGCCGTGACGCTCCAGAGTGATGGGAGCGACGTGTTCTGAGAGAAATCGGCACTATACAGGTCTGACTTTCCTGTTAAAAATGCCTGTGTAACGTTTGTATTTGATGAGGCACTGAGTTGACCCCGGCTGACATTTCGATTGATTTGGCATCTGCAACATGTGCTGGGGAATTTGTGTTAATGAACTGTGAGAAAAGCAGAAGTTGGTTTTTGAACCTTTGGGAGTTGAACACCCGCCGTATTGCGATTTAAAAAGGCTGGTGCGCGAGTTACAAACAGCGCGCGCACCCTTACCTGAATTTGATTGTCCTACGATATCTCCCTCTGACGCGGTGTGTGCCTGCTTCTGGACGCCTACATGCACGGACGCGCCGTGAGCCATCCAGCCCAGCGTCATTTGCGTGCCGCCATGTTTTGGAAACTGACAATCTCTACTATTCATAATTTTGTGGTATACACGTTTTGCCAACCACGTTTTTGTTGGGGGAGGTTGTCAAGTATAATAAAGTTTCGGAGCAGCAAGATTTAATTCCACTGTTTACACTGCACTGCGGACTCCTGCAACGTTGGAAGCCTACCGGTACTTTTGTTCTAATATTATTCACCCTGTGGCATCTGGGAATTAATTCACGTTACTTTCTGATAAGTGTTCCTCTCCAACGGATGTTACTTTACCTGGCCGCATTTTGTGAATTTGGAATTCAAACGTACACTCTGCACAACCCAGCAAGCTAAAATGGATTAATTTTGTGTGATTTAGTAATAAAGCTTTATTGAATTTTACTTCTTAACAGGTGGATTCTCGGGTACTAATATCGAGTACCAGTGATGTTATCTCCAGACATGTTATTTGATATTTTGGAGTTGAGTATTGGTTCTGTTTCATAGGGAAGTGTGTTCTCCTTTAGAGAGTTGTTTGGTGTGTCTTTGGGAGGTGTTTTCCCCTATAGGGTGACGTTGTTCCCCTATTACTGTGATTTGCGTTATGGAGTATCATAGGGAGGTTTATCCCTATTACAGAGTCTTTGGGAGGTGTTTTCCCCTATAGGGTGACGTTGTTCCCCTATTACTGTAATTTGTGTTATGAAGTATCATAGGGAGGTTTATCCCTATTACAGAGTCTTTGGGAGGTGTTTTCTCCTCTTGTGGTGTTCTAAGTTTCATAGGGAGGTGAGTTCCCCTGTTACAATTTTCTGTGTGTTTAAGGGAGGTGTATTCCCCTATAGGGAGGTGTGATTCCCCTATTACGCTGTTTTGGATTCTAAGGGAGGTGTTTTCCCCTTTGGGGTGGTGCGTTTACCCCATTACTGTTAATTTGTTGGTGGTGTGTACCCATCTAGTTAGTTTCCCTAGGGAAGAGGATGGGGTTCATTATTCTTTTGCTATAGTTATTTTCTTGCAAGTATTTTCTGATTTGATTTATATTTACTTGCATAATGTATTTTCTTATTGATTCCTGTTTATGTAACCGATGGTATTTGTGATATCTTGATTTGATGCATTTATATCTTTATGCTTAGTTTTCGTAAGGAAGGGAGATGTGTTATAACCTATTGCTGTTGTGGTGCATCTTCCTTATTAATATTCTGTCCCTTGCTGCTCAGCCATGAGTGATGTCACTTGGAATGTTGAGTGTGTGGGACTGGAGGATTTGGCAGTTGGTAGAGATGGGCTGAGCAGCAGGGAGGCTGCTCCTGGTGGGGCTCTACAGGAGATCTGAGGCTTTACTTATGAACTTTATATTGACTTTGTTACTTATTAAATAAACCTACAACCTGTTCTAAGCGGCCTGTCTACGAGCCATCTTTCATTATTACACTGGCGACGATTGGAAAGAATCTACGTGTGTGCTACTTCAATGGATTATGGTTTTCAAGAGAAAAGGAACTTCAAGAGAAATTTCAAGTAAAGGAACTTCAAGTGAAATTGCATATTTTGAGGAAGCTGGCACTCAAGAGCCCCACCAGTGACCACTCCATCGGTCGCCCTAATATGTAAGTGCCAGTTTCTGTTGAATCTCTAGTTCTCTTCGAATGAAACAGAACCTACATGTTGAGCGAGGATGGCTGTGAATGCCTTGGTAATGTTTCTCAGGTCCTGCTGTCCTTTCTGAGATTGGCAGTAGTAACGAGTGTTTGGGAATTGGCACCAGCGATGTATGCTGGGGAAAACCGGCAACCCTGTGATCTGTGACAATTGGAAAAAAACAGAGACTATTATTTCTTTTAAACCTGTGGAGATAAGCTGCTGAGGTGAATACTGACTATGTGAGCCGTGACGCTCCAGAGTGATGGGAGCGACGTGTTCTGAGAGAAATCGGCACTATACAGGTCTGACTTTCCTGTTAAAAATGCCTGTGTAACGTTTGTATTTGATGAGGCACTGAGTTGACCCCGGCTGACATTTCGATTGATTTGGCATCTGCAACATGTGCTGGGGAATTTGTGTTAATGAACTGTGAGAAAAGCAGAAGTTGGTTTTTGAACCTTTGGGAGTTGAACACCCGCCGTATTGCGATTTAAAAAGGCTGGTGCGCGAGTTACAAACAGCGCGCGCACCCTTACCTGAATTTGATTGTCCTACGATATCTCCCTCTGACGCGGTGTGTGCCTGCTTCTGGACGCCTACATGCACGGACGCGCCGTGAGCCATCCAGCCCAGCGTCATTTGCGTGCCGCCATGTTTTGGAAACTGACAATCTCTACTATTCATAATTTTGTGGTATACACGTTTTGCCAACCACGTTTTTGTTGGGGGAGGTTGTCAAGTATAATAAAGTTTCGGAGCAGCAAGATTTAATTCCACTGTTTACACTGCACTGCGGACTCCTGCAACGTTGGAAGCCTACCGGTACTTTTGTTCTAATATTATTCACCCTGTGGCATTTGGGAATTAATTCACGTTACTTTCTGATAAGTGTTCCTCTCCAACGGATGTTACTTTACCTGGCCGCATTTTGTGAATTTGGAATTCAAACGTACACTCTGCACAACCCAGCAAGCTAAAATGGATTAATTTTGTGTGATTTAGTAATAAAGCTTTATTGAATTTTACTTCTTAACAGGTGGATTCTCGGGTACTAATATCGAATACCAGTGATGTTATCTCCAGACATGTTATTTGATATTTTGGAGTTGAGTATTGGTTCTGTTTCATAGGGAAGTGTGTTCTCCTTTAGAGAGTTGTTTGGTGTGTCTTTGGGAGGTGTTTTCCCCTATAGGGTGACGTTGTTCCCCTATTACTGTGATTTGCGTTATGGAGTATCATAGGGAGGTTTATCCCTATTACAGAGTCTTTGGGAGGTGTTTTCCCCTATAGGGTGACGTTGTTCCCCTATTACTGTAATTTGTGTTATGAAGTATCATAGGGAGGTTTATCCCTATTACAGAGTCTTTGGGAGGTGTTTTCTCCTCTTGTGGTGTTCTAAGTTTCATAGGGAGGTGAGTTCCCCTGTTACAATTTTCTGTGTGTTTAAGGGAGGTGTATTCCCCTATAGGGAGGTGTGATTCCCCTATTACGCTGTTTTGGATTCTAAGGGAGGTGTTTTCCCCTTTGGGGTGGTGCGTTTACCCCATTACTGTTAATTTGTTGGTGGTGTGTACCCATCTAGTTAGTTTCCCTAGGGAAGAGGATGGGGTTCATTATTCTTTTGCTATAGTTATTTTCTTGCAAGTATTTTCTGATTTGATTTATATTTACTTGCATAATGTATTTTCTTATTGATTCCTGTTTATGTAACCGATGGTATTTGTGATATCTTGATTTGATGCATTTATATCTTTATGCTTAGTTTTCGTAAGGAAGGGAGATGTGTTATAACCTATTGCTGTTGTGGTGCATCTTCCTTATTAATATTCTGTCCCTTGCTGCTCAGCCATGAGTGATGTCACTTGGAATGTTGAGTGTGTGGGACTGGAGGATTTGGCAGTTGGTAGAGATGGGCTGAGCAGCAGGGAGGCTGCTCCTGGTGGGGCTCTACAGGAGATCTGAGGCTTTACTTATGAACTTTATATTGACTTTGTTACTTATTAAATAAACCTACAACCTGTTCTAAGCGGCCTGTCTACGAGCCATCTTTCATTATTACACTGGCGACGATTGGAAAGAATCTACGTGTGTGCTACTTCAATGGATTATGGTTTTCAAGAGAAAAGGAACTTCAAGAGAAATTTCAAGTAAAGGAACTTCAAGTGAAATTGCATATTTTGAGGAAGCTGGCACTCAAGAGCCCCACCAGTGACCACTCCATCGGTCGCCCTAATATGTAAGTGCCAGTTTCTGTTGAATCTCTAGTTCTCTTCGAATGAAACAGAACCTACATGTTGAGCGAGGATGGCTGTGAATGCCTTGGTAATGTTTCTCAGGTCCTGCTGTCCTTTCTGAGATTGGCAGTAGTAACGAGTGTTTGGGAATTGGCACCAGCGATGTATGCTGGGGAAAACCGGCAACCCTGTGATCTGTGACAATTGGAAAAAAACAGAGACTATTATTTCTTTTAAACCTGTGGAGATAAGCTGCTGAGGTGAATACTGACTATGTGAGCCGTGACGCTCCAGAGTGATGGGAGCGACGTGTTCTGAGAGAAATCGGCACTATACAGGTCTGACTTTCCTGTTAAAAATGCCTGTGTAACGTTTGTATTTGATGAGGCACTGAGTTGACCCCGGCTGACATTTCGATTGATTTGGCATCTGCAACATGTGCTGGGGAATTTGTGTTAATGAACTGTGAGAAAAGCAGAAGTTGGTTTTTGAACCTTTGGGAGTTGAACACCCGCCGTATTGCGATTTAAAAAGGCTGGTGCGCGAGTTACAAACAGCGCGCGCACCCTTACCTGAATTTGATTGTCCTACGATATCTCCCTCTGACGCGGTGTGTGCCTGCTTCTGGACGCCTACATGCACGGACGCGCCGTGAGCCATCCAGCCCAGCGTCATTTGCGTGCCGCCATGTTTTGGAAACTGACAATCTCTACTATTCATAATTTTGTGGTATACACGTTTTGCCAACCACGTTTTTGTTGGGGGAGGTTGTCAAGTATAATAAAGTTTCGGAGCAGCAAGATTTAATTCCACTGTTTACACTGCACTGCGGACTCCTGCAACGTTGGAAGCCTACCGGTACTTTTGTTCTAATATTATTCACCCTGTGGCATCTGGGAATTAATTCACGTTACTTTCTGATAAGTGTTCCTCTCCAACGGATGTTACTTTACCTGGCCGCATTTTGTGAATTTGGAATTCAAACGTACACTCTGCACAACCCAGCAAGCTAAAATGGATTAATTTTGTGTGATTTAGTAATAAAGCTTTATTGAATTTTACTTCTTAACAGGTGGATTCTCGGGTACTAATATCGAGTACCAGTGATGTTATCTCCAGACATGTTATTTGATATTTTGGAGTTGAGTATTGGTTCTGTTTCATAGGGAAGTGTGTTCTCCTTTAGAGAGTTGTTTGGTGTGTCTTTGGGAGGTGTTTTCCCCTATAGGGTGACGTTGTTCCCCTATTACTGTGATTTGCGTTATGGAGTATCATAGGGAGGTTTATCCCTATTACAGAGTCTTTGGGAGGTGTTTTCCCCTATAGGGTGACGTTGTTCCCCTATTACTGTAATTTGTGTTATGAAGTATCATAGGGAGGTTTATCCCTATTACAGAGTCTTTGGGAGGTGTTTTCTCCTCTTGTGGTGTTCTAAGTTTCATAGGGAGGTGAGTTCCCCTGTTACAATTTTCTGTGTGTTTAAGGGAGGTGTATTCCCCTATAGGGAGGTGTGATTCCCCTATTACGCTGTTTTGGATTCTAAGGGAGGTGTTTTCCCCTTTGGGGTGGTGCGTTTACCCCATTACTGTTAATTTGTTGGTGGTGTGTACCCATCTAGTTAGTTTCCCTAGGGAAGAGGATGGGGTTCATTATTCTTTTGCTATAGTTATTTTCTTGCAAGTATTTTCTGATTTGATTTATATTTACTTGCATAATGTATTTTCTTATTGATTCCTGTTTATGTAACCGATGGTATTTGTGATATCTTGATTTGATGCATTTATATCTTTATGCTTAGTTTTCGTAAGGAAGGGAGATGTGTTATAACCTATTGCTGTTGTGGTGCATCTTCCTTATTAATATTCTGTCCCTTGCTGCTCAGCCATGAGTGATGTCACTTGGAATGTTGAGTGTGTGGGACTGGAGGATTTGGCAGTTGGTAGAGATGGGCTGAGCAGCAGGGAGGCTGCTCCTGGTGGGGCTCTACAGGAGATCTGAGGCTTTACTTATGAACTTTATATTGACTTTGTTACTTATTAAATAAACCTACAACCTGTTCTAAGCGGCCTGTCTACGAGCCATCTTTCATTATTACACTGGCGACGATTGGAAAGAATCTACGTGTGTGCTACTTCAATGGATTATGGTTTTCAAGAGAAAAGGAACTTCAAGAGAAATTTCAAGTAAAGGAACTTCAAGTGAAATTGCATATTTTGAGGAAGCTGGCACTCAAGAGCCCCACCAGTGACCACTCCATCGGTCGCCCTAATATGTAAGTGCCAGTTTCTGTTGAATCTCTAGTTCTCTTCGAATGAAACAGAACCTACATGTTGAGCGAGGATGGCTGTGAATGCCTTGGTAATGTTTCTCAGGTCCTGCTGTCCTTTCTGAGATTGGCAGTAGTAACGAGTGTTTGGGAATTGGCACCAGCGATGTATGCTGGGGAAAACCGGCAACCCTGTGATCTGTGACAATTGGAAAAAAACAGAGACTATTATTTCTTTTAAACCTGTGGAGATAAGCTGCTGAGGTGAATACTGACTATGTGAGCCGTGACGCTCCAGAGTGATGGGAGCGACGTGTTCTGAGAGAAATCGGCACTATACAGGTCTGACTTTCCTGTTAAAAATGCCTGTGTAACGTTTGTATTTGATGAGGCACTGAGTTGACCCCGGCTGACATTTCGATTGATTTGGCATCTGCAACATGTGCTGGGGAATTTGTGTTAATGAACTGTGAGAAAAGCAGAAGTTGGTTTTTGAACCTTTGGGAGTTGAACACCCGCCGTATTGCGATTTAAAAAGGCTGGTGCGCGAGTTACAAACAGCGCGCGCACCCTTACCTGAATTTGATTGTCCTACGATATCTCCCTCTGACGCGGTGTGTGCCTGCTTCTGGACGCCTACATGCACGGACGCGCCGTGAGCCATCCAGCCCAGCGTCATTTGCGTGCCGCCATGTTTTGGAAACTGACAATCTCTACTATTCATAATTTTGTGGTATACACGTTTTGCCAACCACGTTTTTGTTGGGGGAGGTTGTCAAGTATAATAAAGTTTCGGAGCAGCAAGATTTAATTCCACTGTTTACACTGCACTGCGGACTCCTGCAACGTTGGAAGCCTACCGGTACTTTTGTTCTAATATTATTCACCCTGTGGCATCTGGGAATTAATTCACGTTACTTTCTGATAAGTGTTCCTCTCCAACGGATGTTACTTTACCTGGCCGCATTTTGTGAATTTGGAATTCAAACGTACACTCTGCACAACCCAGCAAGCTAAAATGGATTAATTTTGTGTGATTTAGTAATAAAGCTTTATTGAATTTTACTTCTTAACAGGTGGATTCTCGGGTACTAATATCGAGTACCAGTGATGTTATCTCCAGACATGTTATTTGATATTTTGGAGTTGAGTATTGGTTCTGTTTCATAGGGAAGTGTGTTCTCCTTTAGAGAGTTGTTTGGTGTGTCTTTGGGAGGTGTTTTCCCCTATAGGGTGACGTTGTTCCCCTATTACTGTGATTTGCGTTATGGAGTATCATAGGGAGGTTTATCCCTATTACAGAGTCTTTGGGAGGTGTTTTCCCCTATAGGGTGACGTTGTTCCCCTATTACTGTAATTTGTGTTATGAAGTATCATAGGGAGGTTTATCCCTATTACAGAGTCTTTGGGAGGTGTTTTCTCCTCTTGTGGTGTTCTAAGTTTCATAGGGAGGTGAGTTCCCCTGTTACAATTTTCTGTGTGTTTAAGGGAGGTGTATTCCCCTATAGGGAGGTGTGATTCCCCTATTACGCTGTTTTGGATTCTAAGGGAGGTGTTTTCCCCTTTGGGGTGGTGCGTTTACCCCATTACTGTTAATTTGTTGGTGGTGTGTACCCATCTAGTTAGTTTCCCTAGGGAAGAGGATGGGGTTCATTATTCTTTTGCTATAGTTATTTTCTTGCAAGTATTTTCTGATTTGATTTATATTTACTTGCATAATGTATTTTCTTATTGATTCCTGTTTATGTAACCGATGGTATTTGTGATATCTTGATTTGATGCATTTATATCTTTATGCTTAGTTTTCATAAGGAAGGGAGATGTGTTATAACCTATTGCTGTTGTGGTGCATCTTCCTTATTAATATTCTGTCCCTTGCTGCTCAGCCATGAGTGATGTCACTTGGAATGTTGAGTGTGTGGGACTGGAGGATTTGGCAGTTGGTAGAGATGGGCTGAGCAGCAGGGAGGCTGCTCCTGGTGGGGCTCTACAGGAGATCTGAGGCTTTACTTATGAACTTTATATTGACTTACTAAATAAACCTACAACCTGTTCTAAGCGGCCTGTCTACGAGACATCTTTCATTATTACACAAGGCTTCTTTCTTTTCAGTTAAAAAATGTTTTATTAAAGAGAAAGGTAAAAAGGTGGCAGAAAATGATACATGGTTTCAAGCAGAAAACAGTACAATATAGGGGTATCCAGCATAAATACACAAATGAGGATATAAAACAAGATCGCAGCAAAAGTAAATTAGGAATGGTACAGCTCACAGTTTGTAGGAAGAAATAGAAGAGCGACAAGAAAAATCATGGAGGTTTAAGAACTTCTTGCTGAGATGGGAGTTGTAAAACATGATGCAATGCACATTTGTCAATAAAGGCAGTAACAGGCGTTCATAACTGAAGTCTTTTCGTAGCCGTATGGAAAGGAATAAACAGAAACGTATCCAGTCTGTGATGGGGGCAAACATCATACCACCAAGCTTTGTAAGAAATTTTTGCAAAATCTTTCCAATTTCTCGTAATCTGCTGAAAAGCAACAGCTATTAAGAAATCCACAATTTTAACATTAATTTCACAACTATCCCAAACTGGTGAGAGGCTCCCCCGGAAAATGTCCCCTACGAAAAATGGGAAATTGGTGTCAAAAATTGAGTTAATTTGAGACCAGACCTGGGTCCAGAACTTACATACTGAAGGGCAAGAAAAAAGCATATGAAAAAGAACGGCATAAGGAGACGTACAAGACCAACAAGTAGTTTGTACTGTGGAGAGCCTTTTGTTTAGAGAGTGTGGAGAGAGCAAAATCCTGTTATATACGTAAAACAATGTTTGTGTTAAACTTACCGTTCGTGAGGTTGTGCGTATTTTAATACAGATCTTGTTCCACGTTGGTAGGGACCAGACTACATTAAAATCTGTCTCCAAAGCAATTTCAATCTTGAATTTTTGCCTTGGTATGCCTGTGGACTGAAGAAAGGTGTATAAAGCGGAAGCTTTAGGCTTGGTACGTAGGATAGTGAACAATCCAGTAGGTGAGGCGGTAGTTGAGGAATCAGCAGAATTGCTAGCAAGTTGATTGTATATGCCAAGTATTGTGGTACGGAGGGTATAATATTTGGACAAGAAAGAGGCAGGCAAATTATAAGACTGCTGAAGCGAAGAAAATGAAATAAAGCCATCTTCTGAAAACAATGGATGGACCCATAATAAACCATGTTGTCTCCATGTTTTCCAATAAAAGGGTTTATTTTGTATTAGTAAAGTTTTATTATGCCAGATAGTGGAGGCTAAAAAAAAATCAAGAGTTTCATGAGTCGGCTAGCGCGCAACCAAGATGGCCGCGTAGGCTAAAGGCTCCCGAGGGCCTCCGCAACCTCCCACGTCTATCCTGTATTAATCCTGGTTTTATTGACGGGCTTTTGTTGGTGAGCTTGAGCTGAGGTGACATCCGTTGTCCAAATCCAAATCGGACTCCGGGAACCGGAATGGTCACGATCTGAAGTTTGCGGCCTGCTCCTGCCTTGGCCCCGAACTCGAGTGGGTGAGGTGCCCGGGTACGAAGTGAACAACAGCGGCAGGCAGGATCTGGCCTGGCACGTACCCCGCACTTTCACTTTCGTTTTTGAGCCTGCTTGCTGAAATCGAATGCGGGACCTTGGTTTCTCAGAGGAGCGTGGCTGGCGGAGCGGTCGAGTGTTCGGCCCGGATTTCTGACGATAGACGGGCCTACAGTCTGACGGCGGTGGTCCCTTGAATTGGCTGTCTGGTCCCTATTCCTAGTGTTGGCAAGTGCCAACCTCGGTGGTCATTGGAGGATGGCGGCGAGACTGGACGGAGACAAGCAGAAACATAAGATGACCCGGCGGGGAGCTTATACCCAGGCTAATAATATGGACCGCTATGCGCAGTCAAAGGGATCCCCTAGTGGATCGCATAAGTCGCCAGAAAGGTCCAAAGATGTCTCGGGCCTATCGGCTGAACTGACTTTGCTAGACGTCATGGGCGCCATTGAAGAGATGAAGGCTACAGTGGGTCAACAGTTCGATACCCTGGCTCATAAATTGGATGCAGTCCTGATCGATGTCAATCTAGTCAGGGCGGATCTGTCCAAAACAAATGAGCGGGTCAACTCTTTGGATCGCACTGCGTCGAGCCTAACTACGGACGTAGCCGCCCTACAAACTGAGGTTCGCGGGTTACGGCTAGCCAGGGACCTAACTGACCGTCGACTGGAGGATTCCGAAAGCAGGGCAAGGCGAAATAATGTTCGTATAATTGGGGTACCGGAACGATCGGAGGACCCTGCGGCTGACCTTTTCGTGGAGGATCTGGTAGTCAACCATCTCGCACCCAAGGGCCTGAGCAAATTTTTCGCGGTGGAGCGGGCTCATAGAATTCCGGGTGGTAAGCCGAAAGTGGGTGCCCCCCCGCGGCCTATAATTGCTCGACTCTTTAACTTTCGGGACAGGGATGCTATTCTTCAGGCGTCGAGGGTGAATGGGCCGCTGAAGTTCGAGAACACTAACGTTAGCTTCTATCCGGACTTTACGCAAGCGGTACAAAAACGACTGGGATTCTTGGGTGTCAAACGGCGCTTGAGGGACATGGAGCTGAAGTATGCGATGCTATTCCCGGCCAGGTTGCGTGTTGAGTTCGAGGATCGCTTGCACTTCTTCAACCGGCCGGAGGCGGTTGGAGACTGGTTGGATACCCTGCCTCAGCGACGAGGTCGAGATGGACAGACGCCGGAGACCGGAGAAGGCTCAGCGGAACAGGACTAGAACTTTGGTTCCCAGTGCTGGACTGTGGTGGCGGCGGTTTGTACCTTGGCTCAATGAGACTTTTGTCTGGTGTAATATGCCCTCAAATTGCTCCGGGGTTCTGGGGAGCCTATTGGGGCCCTTCCTCCTTCAGGGGTTCTTTTTGTGGTTCAGTATATATTAGGGCGACAGGCACACTGCAAGTTGGGGGGGCTGTCCGGGCTCAAGCAGGGGTGCAGGGAGGGGGGAGTTGTGGTTGGGATATCGTGGAGGAGGGGGGGTGTTGGGGGTTGTTTGTTTGTTTTACAAGGCAATGTGAAGTAATTTGCTGACTTGTGTGTGTCGTGTTCTCCGGGATGTGGGCATCATGCACGGGAGCGGGGTGGGGGGTAGGGGATTGAGAATACTCTCATGGAATGTGAACGGACTGGGGGACAGGATCAAGCGAGGGGTTGTATTGCAGTTTTTGAAACGGATCTCGCCCGACATTGTTTTCTTGCAGGAGACGCATCTGATTGGGAACTCCTTCCATGCCCTGAATAGGCGGGGCTATTGCCTGGCTGTTCATTCTGGTTTCACTTCTGGCTCTAGGGGAGTGGGTATTTTGATTAGAACCTCTCTCCCGTTGGAGGTAGACGAGGTGCTCCACGATGATCGAGGACGATATGCTGCATTGGTGGGGAGATGGGAGGGTAGAACTGTTTCGCTTGTTACTGCTTATGTGCCACCGGGATTGCAGACGGCTACATTTGCTGATTTGGGAAGATTGGTCTTGGGACTCCCTGGGGGGGTTCTGGTGCTAGGGGGTGATTTTAACGCTGTTGTATCCGGTACAGATGACCGTCACCCCCCCAGGGATCTCCCTAGGGCCCAGGCTTGGCTGGGTGGATTTCTAGATACACTAGGACTTATAGATTGCTGGAGACTGATGCACCCTGGGCAGGCACAATACACCTTTCATTCGGGGGCCCACGGGAGTCTCTCGAGACTTGATTATATACTTATGCCGGCGATCCAGGCTGGTATGATTGGGGAGGTGCGTCATTTAGCCCGGGGTATTTCCGACCATTCCCCTTTACTATTGCAGATGGAGGTGGTCCCTGGGGCAGAGGGGAGAGTGGCGCCAATTAATCCCTGGTATTTGCGTAATCCTCATATTCGCGCGGAACTGATTAAGTCCATTGATCAATACTTCAACGGCAATGTGGGGTCAGTGTCGTCGGCTGTCTCCCTATGGGAAGCTTATAAGACTGTGATCCGGGGGCAGGCCTTGTCTCTCATTTCCCATGATAAAAGATGCGGGAGGGAGGAGGTGGTTCGCCTGGAAACTGACATGGCTGAGATGGAGGGGGACTTGGAGCGGGGTGTTACGGATGAGAAATTGCACGTTCTCAGTCTCAAACAGTCTGATTATAGAGCGCTGGTCACGGATGCTGCTAAAGCGATGAGTCGAGAGCAACAAGGGCGACTGTATGATGTGGGGGATAAGGCCGGAAAGCTGATTGCTTGGTTGGACAAGAAGGAGAGAGCGAGCAGAGTGGTGCCGGTGGTGGAGAGAGTGGATGGCGTGTGTGTGACCGACCCTGTAGAAATTGTTGATTGCTTCGCGGATTACTTCCGCGGGGTATACTCTCCGGCCTCTGGGCGTTCGGAGGAGGATTCTCGTCTGTTACTTCGAGATATTGCATTGCCGTCTCTCTCGGAGGCTGATAGAACATTGATGGAGGCGAAGTTGTCGCCGGATGAGATTGCTTTGGCCATTCGCTCGATCGCTTCTGGTAAGGCCATGGGTCCCAATGGTCTTCCCATTGAATTGTATAAGTTGCGTCCAGATAAGATAGCGCCGTATCTCCGTGACATGTTCCTCGCTGCACGGGCGGAGGGTTCCCACCCCCCTGACCAACGTCTTGCCACCATAGTTGTGATCCATAAGTAGGGGAAGCCGCGAGATCGTTGCGCCTCCTATAGGCCTATCTCGCTGTTGAACGCGGAGCCCAAAATTCTGGCTAAGGTGTTGGCCAATCGTCTGGTTCGGGTCGTGGGTGACTTGATACATCAGGATCAGTCCGGTTTTATACCTCATCGTAATACCGCCCTGAACCTGTGGCGATTGCATGGCGTGCTGGCCAGAGCGGAGTTTATGAGTGAGCCGGCCATCTTAGCATCATTGGACGCGACCATGGCCTTCGACACTTTAGAGTGGCCGTATATTTGGGCTGCGTTAGCGAAATTCGGGTTTGGCCCTGAGTTCATTGGCTGGGTAAAATTACTATACGCTGACCCATTGGCGCAGGTTGTGGTGAATGGTAGGGTGTCGGCCCCCTCGCGCTGGGGAGGGGTACGCGACAGAGTTGTCCGCTGTCGCCCCTCCTTTTTGCCCTTTCTTTGGAACCTCTCGCTGCCTGGCTGCGTTGGAAGCCGTCGTTGCGAGGCATTAGATGGACGCCGGAATTTGAGGACCGTGTCTCCCTTTATGCGGATGACATCCTTCTGTATCTCACCTCCCCTCGAAAGTCCTTAATTGTACTGGTGGACGTATTGAATTCCTTTGGTCGTAACTCTGGCCTGGTTATTAACTGGGCAAAGTCATGTGTCTACGTCCTCTCGGGCGAGCCCCCCCTCCTGCCGCGGGGTTGCCCTATTCAGATTGCGACACTAGGATTCAAATATTTGGGAATCTTTATATCATTGGATCCCACGGTCCGTTATGAGCGGAACCTTCTCCCTCCGCTCCAGCGCTTGAAGGCAGACGTCGCAAGATGGCGACGGCTTCCGCTCTCGCCGCTCGGACGGGCGGCATTGTTTAAAATGATGTCGCTGCCTCGCTTCTTGTACGCTTTGCAAAATACGCTCGATGTGGTGCCGGCCCGTTACTTCCGTGAGGTGGAGAGTCTTCAACGGCAATTGTTTTGGGATGGGCGACCACGGATCGCTCTTGCCAAGTTGACACTCCCTTGGTATGACGGGGGTGTTGCCCTCCCCGATATCAAACGATACTATTGGGCGTCTCAATTGACGGCGGTGAATCACGGGATGTACGGTCCTGCTTTGAACCCGGCCTTCGAGATGGATAAATTGCTACTGCCTGGTGGGGATTACAATAGAGCACTGTACTCGGTGACTCCGGAGGCACGGTTGACAGGACCAACGCGAGTCGCGGTGCGTGTCTGGCATGCGGCGAATGCTGCGATGGGGTGGAGAGATCGCCTGACTCGAGCGACGCCGTTGTATGCCTCCCAGCGGCTGGGTTGTTTGTGGAAAACGAAAGGCTTTGAGAAATGGGATATGATTGGTATAAGTAAGGTGGGTGACCTCTGGGCGAAAGGAAAATTTAAAACGTTTGAAGCGCTCAAAACTGAATATAACTTGAATGATAGGGAGTACTTCCGGTACGCACAGGTATATCATGCTCTGTGTTCGGTTTTTCCGGACGTTGCTGCTATCCCAGAATATTCCCCGTTGGAAGATAGAGTGTTAGACGGCTATGTGCCCGACAGCACTATTTCTCTGATTTATAAAAAACTCATTAATGATCGCACGGACCTGCTGACCCAGTTGCGGGAGGCATGGACAGCCGACGGAGTGGAATTGGACGATGAGGATTTGGTATCGGCGGTGGCATCCCCGAAAGAAGTGGCGATCCCGGCCCGCCTTCGATTTGTGCAGCTGAAGATACTCCATAGAGTGTATGTCACAGGGCCTGGTTTGATACGTATGGGTTATTGGGTGGATGGAATGTGTAAGCGTGGCTGTGGCTTGTTGGGTACTCTCCTTCATATCCTATGGGAATGTCCGGAGGTTGTACGGTTTTGGAACGGAGTGCATACTGTAATGGAGGAGGTCACGCATGTTGCTTTGTTACCAGAGGCCAGGAGGTGTTTGCTGAATGTCTGGGAGCCGAATGACTATAACGCGGCACAAACGCAGTGGGTGACTCTGGGGTACATGGTGGCCAAGCGTAATATCGCACAGCTGTGGGGCTCCCCGAGGCCGCTTACGGTGGCGGTATGGAAGGAGAATATGGACTGGTGTATGTTCAGGGAAAAGACGGTGTATGTGGCGAGAGGCAAGCCAGGGAGATGGACTAAAGTGTGGGGTCCATGGAATTCCTATCGTGGAGGTATCTGCGCTCCGCCTCTGCCGCTAGAGGTCGACGTCGCTCTGTCCCCCTAGCCGCGCATTCCTACTTAGTTGCGCAAGGTGTGCTGTATACTTTGTTCTCTTCTCCGCTGCCCCCCCACTGCCACCTCCTGTCATAAGTTACTCCAGATAATGTGGATCTTCCCCCGTCCTGGGGAACGCACGCTGCTATTTAGGACTCTCATTGCCTTGTTGGTGTGTATCTGTTGGTATGTTTAAATAGAAAATATGAAACCGTTCTTTCTAATTGCTTTTGGACTACGGCCTCGGCCTGTTACAGGTGCTCACGAACATCTGGGGGCTTTCGCTTATGGTTTATTTGAATGTATATGCGTTGCTTTGCTGGCCCCCGGGCTTTGTGGCGGCCGGCCTCTGTGGTTGTAGGCCCTTGTTTGTATCCTTTTAATGTGTAATAAAGGTTTCCTAAAAAAAAAAAAAAAAAAAAAAAAAAGAGTTTCATGAGTCAGAGGATATAAAGGGCAAAGAAGTTTGGAAGTGAATTTAAATAGGGGAGTGGATAATGTTTGGGGTTTACGAGAAAAAGAAAGATATTCGTTGAACGAAAATGGGGATAAAAGCGAACGTTCAACTGACGTCCATAAAGGACAATCTGTTGTGGAATCAAGTAACCAGTATGAAGCCTGTTGTAATAAGAATGCTTTGTGGTAAGAAGGAAAATTAGGAAAGTTAACTCCTCCCTCCGCTTTAGGACTTGTTAACTGGTAGGCAGATAATCGGGCTTTTTTATTATTCCACAGAAAAGAGGATAATACTAAGTTAATAGATTTAAATAGTTTAGTAGGAATTGGAACCGGAATATTGGAAATGGTGTATATAACTATAGGGGAAAGCATCATCTTTATAGTATCAAAGCGGCCCCACCAGGAAAGATAAAGAGGGCGCCATTTAGTAGTAAGCTCTGAGATTTTTTTTAAACAATTAGTAATACAAAGGGTTACAGTGTCCTTTATTGTGGACTTAAAATATAGACCTAGATATTTGATATGGGAAGACTTCCAAGCGAAATTAGTTGCAATAAAATCAGCCTTAAAGGTGAATTTAGTCAAAGGTAAAATTTCTCATTTATCACTATTTAATTTGTATCCTGAGATCAGTGAAAAGGGATGTACTTCCTGTAAAAAAGCAGGGATCGATTCAGTAGGACTGGAAATAAAAAGCAAAATATCATCAGCGTATGCTGCAAGTTTGATATTAGTATTTGGCGTCTAAAAACCATGTATTTGTGCATTCTGACGAATTTTCGAAAGAAAGGGTTCAAGAGCTAGGTTAAAAAGAAAAGGGGATAGGGGACAACCCTGATGCACTCCTCTGTCAAGACTAAAGAAGGAAGATATGAGACCGTTTGCACAGACAGCAGCACGTGGATTGGAATATAAAAGGGAGATTAAGGAGATGAATTTAGGGCCAAAACCAAACCACTTAAGGGTGTAAAAGAGATATTGCCATTCAACTCTATCAAATACTTTCTCAGCATCTAGTGCTATAGCTGCAAGAGAGTGTTTTAAATGCGGGACGTTAGATAAAATATTGAAAAATAATCTTGTATTATCACTAATAACTCGTCCTTTCATGAAACCAGACTGCTCCTTGCCCAAAATGGATGGCAAAATAGGATCTAAGTGCAGGGCAAGTGCTTTAGAAAAGATCTTATAGTCTATGTTGACAAGTGAAATGGGTCCATAGTTTTTACAATAATTCAAATCTTTACCTTCCTTGGGAATTAGGCGTATGTGAGCATCTGAGAAAGAGCCTTCCGATTTCCCCAAAGAGGCAAAAGAATTAATCAAAATGTACAGCTTAGGCAATAATAACTTAGAGAAATGAAGATAAAATTCGACAGTGAAACCGTCAGGTCCAGTGCCTTGTCCTTCTTTAAGTGTTGGAGTGCAATCAAAAGTTCTTGCTGTGTTATGTCTGCTTCTAAGGAAGACAAAGCGGGGGGTGCTGCTGAGGTGTATGTAAGGAGGAAACGAAAGCTGAGAGCATGTGACTCGAAGGGTCTGTTTCAGAAGCATATAATGATTTATAAAAGAGAGCAAATTCATCCAAAATTCAGCATCTTTGAGTTTTAAATTAGAGTTACTATCATAAAGAGAGTCAATATTCAATTTGTTATGTTTGGTTTTCAGGTAGGTAGCTAAAATTTTCCCCGCCTTATTCTTCCCACCATAATAGTTTGCGCTAGACTTCAGTAAATACAGTCAAGCATTTTCAGTTGATTCCTTATTAAAGAGTAGTTTTACTTTTATAAGGGTATCAAGGACAACTTTCGAATTAGATGTATAAAAAGAATGCTCCAGTCTCTTGATATGCTGCAATAAAGAACATGAGCGTTTGCGAGCAATATTGCGCTTACGGGCCACAAACCGTAGAATAAAATCTCTTGCTGAAGTCTTAAAGGCATCCCATATAATGGAGAAAGGTAAAGAGTTAGTATCGTTCATGGAAAAATATTCCTCAACAAAGGCAACGAAAGAATAAGAGAATGTTGGATCCAACAAGAGGAAGTTATTAAATCTCCATCTTCTAGGGATATTAGCTTTAGGTAAAACTTCTAAATCAATTCAAATAGGTGCATGATCCCATAATAATATAGGTCCTATCTCTGTCTTTGTAAGTGCTTGTGATAAGTTATGGGATATAAAAAAGTAATCAATACGTGTTTGAGAGTGATGCACAGGGCAGTAAAAAGTATATTCTCTAGTGGTTGGATTACACAACCTCCATGCATCTAAAAGTTTATGCTGGGTAATAGCGTGAACAAAGGATTTATGTGGCTTATTGGGAATAAATGAGACTTTAGAGTTTCTATCCACAAAAGGATCAAAAATCTGATTGCAGTCTCCTGCTAGTATGAAATTATCTTCCATACAGAGAGTAAGCTGTTGAGCAATTGAGAGCCAAAAGGAGGAATCACCACCAGTAGGATCATAAACGTTAAAAAAAGAGACTGGAACATCCTTCAACATTAATTTAACATTAAGCCAATGACCGTCTACATCAGACTCCTGTGAAAGAAACGTGAAATTAAGCGACTTGCGACATAGTATCATGACTCCATTACGCTTACCATCACCTTTGGAATAGAATACTTCCCCCACCCAACCTTTTTTTAGTTTTAACGACTCATTCTCCGTGAGATGAGTCTCTTGCAGGAAAATTATATCTGCATTTAGTTTAGCTGTATGAGACAGAACTCTTTGTCTTTTTATGGGGGAATTCAGTCCTCTGACATTCCATGATATTAATTTCAGCGGCATAACAGAATAGGAGTATTAACAAATAAGAAATATGAAAAAGAACTTTAGAGTTCAATGAAGAAGTCATGAAAAAGAATAAAGAAGAATAAAAGAAACAAAGGCATAGTTATTAGGAGTTAGGTAGGAGAGAGAACATAAATGAAAAATAGTAAAAGAAAATGCCAAAAGTCCAATGTAGAAGCAGGAAAAGCAGGAAGAAACAAAGCTGGAGCTGTGATTCAGTAAGGAAAGACAAAAGCAAATGAGAAATAAGAGAAATAAGTAACACCAGAAGCTGGGAACAGATCACATCGAGAATAAAATTGAGTGAAGCATAAAAGGAGTTGAAGTGTGAAATGCGAAGAGTAAGAAGGAAAACAACACAAAGGATAGGAGGGAAAGGAATATGCTGAGAGAATAGAAAGGGAGAAAATGAAAACATGAGAGAAATGGAACTGTGGGAGGATGTTATGTTATGTTAAAAATATTTATAGAGCGCTCGTACACCAAACGGTTTCATGGCGCTAGTGGGAGAGATGCAGCAGAAGTGTAGTAGTCATGGCTTACGCATATGCCTGTGTGAATAAAAGGGTTTTAAGAAGGGTTCTAAATCGGGAATAAGAGGTAACTAACCTGAGCTCAGTAGGGAGGGAGTTCCAGAGTTGAGGGGCCAGGAGAGAAAAACTAAGGCCGCCGTGTTTTTTCCGCTTGAAGGGAGGGACGACGAGCAAATTTGAGTGGGAAGAGCGGAGAGCGCGTGAAGGTGTGTAGCGAAGTATCAGGGATGAGATAAAAGCTGGGCCTAGGCCGGCTAGGGCTTTAAAAATAGTACAGCCCAGGCTAAATGCGCAGCGGTTTGCTACTGGAAGCCAGTGGAGGCTCTTCATCAAGGGGCGGACATGTTGATGTCTAGGTTGGTGGAAGATGAGTCTGGCTGCTTGGTTCTGGACCAGTTGTAAGCGGTGAAGCTGGTAAGCCGGAATGCCAACATACAGTGAGTTTGCGTAGTCAATGCGGGAGATAACTAGGGCCAGGAGAACCAAGGTAAGGGCCTCAGTGGTCAAAAATCTAGAGATCTTTCGGATTCTGCGAAGGTGAAAGAAGCAAGATGATACAACGGCGCCGATTTGAGATTTCATGGACAGATCTTTACTTATAATGACCCCAAGGCTTTTCACAGAATCAGCAGGTTGGGGAGGGTTGCCTAGGAGAGGGGGCCAGTAGTTGGCGTTCCAGGGATTAGAGTTACCGCCAGTCAGGACAAGCTCAGTTTTATCAGGATTGAGTTTCAATTGACTAGCGTTCATCCAGTTACTGATGAGACATAAGGTGGACTGAATACTGGAGACAGACGTGATGGAGGAATCAATTTTAAACATTAGTTGAAGGTCGTCGGCGTAGTTAAAAGTGGCCACCTCACAGTTACGTAGGGAGCGGATCAGGGGAAGCATGTACAAATTAAAAAGAAGGGGGGAAAGAGAGGATCCCTGAGGGACTCCGCAGGTCAAACTTGCCCTCCTAGCTGAGAAAGTGGCCAGGCGGACTGCCTGGGATCGATTTTCGAGAAAGGAGGAGATCCATTTCAGGGCGGTTCCCTGGATGCCGGCGCTCCCGACACGGTCGATCAGAAGATTATAGTCGACCGTGTCGAACGCGGCAGAGAGATCCAGGAGGATAAGGGCCTGAGGGACGTTGTTATCGGCCCCCTTTCTGAGTTCGTTCATGACTGCAAGTATGACCAGCTCTGTGGAATGAGCTGGTCTGAAGCCAGCCTGCCGGGGATCGGGAAATAGCGAGAGTTCAATTAAGGAACTAAGACATTTGGTGACATGAGCTTCTAAAATCTTACTGAGGTAAGGAAGTAGGGAGATCGGGCGAAAGTTGGAGGGAATTGAAGGGTCGGCGTTGGGTTTCTTAAGGATGGGGACAACCTAGGCAACTTTAAAAGAATCGGGAACTAAGCCTAGTTTCAAAGATTTACTGAGAAGTGCTAAAGGGGGATCAGGACATGTGGAGAATGCTTCTTGAAGGAAGGGAGGAGGACAGGGGTCTGTAGGGGAGCCAGATCCAACTTTCTTTATGAGTGCAAGAAATTCCTCTTTCGAGATCAGGGGTATCTGATCTAGCACCTGCGGGTTCTTGAACGAGATCAGGGAGTTTGTAGGGAGAGCGGGCAGGGGGATGCTACTTTTGATAGTGGCAATTTTCTCCAAGAAGAAGTCATTAAGAGCATCGCATAACAGTTGGGAAGGGAGTGGTTTAACAGTTACTCTGTCAGGCAGAGATAGTTCATCCACAATAGCAAATATGTCTTTGGTTTTGGTTGCTGAATTGATGATTTTCAAGGAGAAGTACGTGGATTTGGCCTGGATAATGGATTTTTTATAGTCATTTAAAAGACTAATAAACGTAGTTTTTCTTTCCAAAGAGGAATTACGTCTCCAACTGCGTTCCGCCTGTCTGAGCGCTAATTTTTTTGTTTTCAGATCATTAGAGAACCAGCGTTGGGCGTCGTGAGGACGTTTAAGTTTAGATAATTTAAAAGGAGCAACAGCGTTGCTGGCTGAGTCAAGCCAGCACTTGATGGCGGCAGCCTGGTTATTAAGGCAGTCCATCTCAGCAGGGATGGAATTCTTTAGTAGGGAGCGAAAATCGTCCTTGTTGGCCCGATTCCTATTTCTGGCCCAGTGCTTGCCCAGTGCCGGGGGTTTAACGAGGGGGGAGCAATCCAGGGAAAAGTGGATAATATGATGGTCTGACCAAGGACATGGGGAAATGGAGGGAGGTGTAATAGTCAGGTTGGCAGTCCATACCTGATCCAAGATGAGACCCTTAACATGAGTAGCAGCATGAACATGCTGGATACAATTAAGCCCGGAGAGGAGGTCTGTAAATTCTAGGGAGCTAGTGCTTTCCTTAGTGTCCGAGGGCCCAATAATTGAAGTCACCTACAATAATAATTTTAGCATTGTTGATGACTAGTTGGGAGATCAGTTCACCTGCCAACTGAGGAAAGGAGGGCATGTGTTGGGGAGGTCTGTAGAAGAGAGCACAGATGAAAGGGAAATGAGGAGAGTCGAATTTTAAAATAAGACTCTCAACAGACGGTATGCTAGTGACTGTTAAAGAAGTGAATCTAAGTTTATGGTGAATAATGGCGGCAACTCCTCCACCGGGTTTCTCCAGGGATATATTAGTCTCGAGTATATAGTACCCCATAGGAATTGCTGCCAAGATCTCGGGTAGAGAGTCGGCGGTGAGCCAAGTCTCTGAGAGAAGGAGTATGTCGGGTTTGTTGGAGTCAAGAAAGTGAAAGATTTCTAATTTGTGCTTAGTCAACGATCGAGTGTTTAAATAATTAAACACCATGTACGTCTTGTTTGAGGGCGGGGGAGAAATATGGTCCGGCGTTTCATCTGAGTTGGCCGGTAGGCACGCTCTGAGCGGTAGAATAGGGAGTTCAAGCGACCCATACCTGGGGTTGAGGATACCTATAGTAGATAGATAGGTTTTTAGGCGGGGGTCAATAGGCCAATTCACCTGATAGTTACGCAGTTCAGCAGCTGAGTAGGATAAAACTTGGGCATAGTGGGGCGCCCCTAGCCCCGGACGGCCGCGGACGGGTGCAGACTGGCTTGCCTCAGGCGCGCCTTTGGCGCGCCCGCTGCGTGTGCGTGTGACCATGCGATTATGTAGTGGTGGGGCGTGAAGAGCTAGTGCGCTGACCCACACCGGAAATGCCTCCTTATTAGAACTCCTGAGAAGCCCTCCGCGCAACGGCACAAGCCGCGTCGGACCGGGGCGATGGAGTTTGACTGAAGCAGGTAGGATCGAGTGCAAAGTGCGAATTAACAATAAGCAGAGAAATTTTAAAACAGGTTTAGGCAGTGGTATATTTAAAACCAATACTGAGTAAAAGATACGATAATCCTTAAAAACACCCCCGGCGTTTCATGTGGAATGATTGATTAAATACACTAGGCTTGGCAGCACAACTAGCGGCATCACCCGCTTGTCAGGATTCTGCCGCATCCGCTGCGCGTGCGTGTGACCATGCGATTATGTAGTGGTGGGGTGCGAAGAGCTAGTGCGCTGACCCACACCGGAAATGCCTTCTTATTAGAACTCCTGAGAAGCCCTTCGCGCAACGGCACAAGCCGCGTCGGACCGGGGCGATGGAGTTTGACTGAAGCAGGTAGGATCGAGTGCAAAGTGCAAAGTGCGAATTAACAATAAGCAGAGAAATTTTAAAACAGGTTTAGGCAGTGGTATATTTAAAACCAATACTGAGTAAAAGATACGATAATCCTTAAAAACACCCCCGGCGTTTCATGTGGAATGATTGATTAAATACACAAGGCTTGGCAGCACAACTAGCGGCATCACCCGCTTGTCAGGATTCTGCCGCATCCGCTGCGCGTGCGTGTGACCATGCGATTATGTAGTGGTGGGGCGCGAAGAGCTAGTGCGCTGACCCACACTGGAAATGCCTCCTTATTAGAACTCCTGAGAAGCCCTCCGCGCAGCGGCACAAGCCGCGTCGGACCGGGGCGATGGAGTTTGACTGAAGCAGGTAGGATCGAGTGCAAAGTGCAAAGTGCGAATTAACAATAAGCAGAGAAATTTTAAAACAGGTTTAGGCAGTGGTATATTTAAAACCAATACTGAGTAAAAGATACGATAATCCTTAAAAAACACCCCCGGCGTTTCATGTGGAATGATTGATTAAATGCACAAGGCTTGGCAGCACAACTAGTGACATCACCCGCTTGTCAGGATTCTGCCGCGTCATGCGATGACATACCTACATGAGGAAAGACCAGGTGGAAACGAGGGAGGGGGTGGAACCACATGGAATGGACGACACATCCAGGGGTCGGCAAACGGACAGCCGGGAAGACATCATGAGACACGAATAGAAGATCTGCAGAGGCAAAACAGAAAAAACATTAGAATAAATATAACAAAACGAAGCAATAACAGTAATAAGGAGAGTAGAACAAGACAGGCAATCAAAAATTAAGACCTATAAAAGGTCAACAACAGCGAACCCGAAAATCTGGGAAGAGCCCACTCTGAGTTATGATAGAGTACATTATGGATAACAGCAACTTAAATAACAGGTACAACAAGTAATCACATCAGGCATTGAAAGAAGATGCGAGCCCAGAGGAGTCCATAGCAGTCGGTTAGCATGAATTGATGTAGCTCTGTAGCCGTAGAGGATCCTCATAAGCAGTTGTTCTGTTATTATGTGTAACTTTAAAGAGGCAAGGATGAAAAAGACTATATCTGGCTCCTATTGAACGTAGATCGGCCCGCATATTTAGGAATGCTTTGCGATGGTTTGCAGTAGCTTTAGCATAGTCCTGTGCGAAATACAAAGATGAACCAGACCACGTGACCTTCGGCGAGGCTCTTACTGCTGAGAGGACCCTCAACAAATCTGTGTATTCCAAGAAGTATAAGATAACACCTCTAGGTCTTGATGAGGATGAGACCTGTGATGGAATACGACCTAAGCGATGCGCCCGTTGAATGTTGAGTATCGTTCCGTCTGGCATGTTGAGCAATTTCGGAAGGAACGATTTGAAGAAGGAAATAGAGTCTGTCCCCTGAAGTCCTTCTCCCAGGCCATAAATGCGTAGGTTATTCCACCTGTTGCGATTTTCCAAGACCTCGACTTGTTTCTGAAGTGTAGAGACTTGAGAGTGAAGATGAGAAATGGTGACGCATGTTTCTTTGAAGGAGGAGACGTTTTGTTCAACAGACGAGACCCTCGCCTCAAGCTGAGACCAATTGTCTGTTAAGGTTTGTAATTTAGTGTTAGTTTCTTCCATGAAAGGCCGAAGAGCTCTTATTTCCTTCAAAAGTAGCTCCATTGACACAGGCGAAGCTGACTTGGGTGGCGACGGAGGGTCTTTTTTTAAGCGCTTGGTATTGGACTTCCCTGGAGCTATGGACGGGGGCTCCATTGCAATGTCCAAATCTTGAGAAGAAAGGTCTGAAGAGCCTGCTAGTTTAGAGAACTCAGAGAAGACCTTCAAATTCCTAATAAAAATGTGTTTTGGCTTGGAAATTAAGGAGTGAGGTAGCTTTGTTCTGCCCATAAAGCACACTCCACGCACTCCGTACTGATGCAGACGATGTAGGAAGCAAGCGCAATGATGTAAAATGTTGCAAAGGAAGGTGGACTCACAAATAGACGATGCAATATGTTGAACATGAGAGCACACCGACAGGATATGGCAAGAGCGCCTTTTTCATTGAAGGTGAAAATCTTCAGTCAGTCTCCAAACAAGCTTCGTGCCCACTGAAAAACCATGAAGCAAGGGAGTTGAAAATACCCAAGCTGAGGAACTGAAAAAGACTCTCTAGAGGGCACAGCACAGCATACAGCACCAGTGATGAAAGTAGATCGCCAACAAAAACAGGAAGTGAGACAAAGAAATTGTCAGTAATTTTGCAGAATGGCACTGTTAACTTTTCAAGGCTGCTGGGATTGACAAGGTAAAAATAGTTCAAGCTCAAAGGGCACTATACTTGTGCAGGTAAATTGTGAGAAAAAAAAAGAAAAAAAAATGAGCACAAAATATGAGCACAAAATGGCTGCCAGTTGAAGTAAAGCAGAGAAGCTGCTGGGAAAATCAGTGTGGAAAATGCAGCACTTAAAGATTAAATGACCGGGTAAAAATGCATCCAGAAGGCAGTTTCAAAATGTTTACAAAGGGACAGATGGGCGCGTAGAAAGCAAAAGGCAAAGTTTCAGCTTCGTGTCAAGAAACGCGCACTCGCGCGTTAAAACAAAATGGTGGCCGCGTTGTGAAGATAGCCGCGACGAGAACTCACTGCATTAATCTTCATGTCTGAGCGTCGCACGGAGGTCCGCAGGCATTCCCCAACGTGCTCCAGTGTCTTATGCAGCCTTGCATACCTCCAGCCGAGCGGTAGAGTCGCCGCAAAACATCGAGTCCTTCAGGCGGGCTGGGATCCTCACCCGCACGCCGCCATTCAACTTGGGCGCCAAGTCACACCCCCCCCCAAGGTTTTTTTCTTGACGACGGCTGTCCCCCTGTTTCACATGGGTCTGTACATTACTCTGCCCACCTCCTCCAGACACAGGGAAGGCGAGGCTGCACCATGCAGATCTTCAGGGCCCTGAGCCTTTACATTGCTAGGATCCATGGGCACCAGATTCAAGCAGAGATGGTCAGCAACAATGATTGAAACCAGCTGGAGTTTAAATGGAGTTTAACTTCAACTCAACACAGGAGTTGATGGAAGTCCCTCAGGGAATTTGGGGTGCAATAATGGCAAATAGGGAATTTTAACCCTAAGTTTACCTAAAGCATCAGTGAAAAGTAAATTATTTTTAAAGGCAGCTCTAAACACATGGGGATGTACACATACATGAGGATCTATGGAGCCTGTTTTGCAGATCTTGTACCTACAGCCACAGAGTTTTCAATATACTGCTTTGCCATTGGTTTACCAGGGCACGTATGTATCTTAATAGTACTCGACATACTACAGAATTGACTACAAACAGTGCACATAAAGGTATCATTTCAGGGTGTTGACCACTGCCATGCTGCCATCTACTAGGGTGTGGATACCCTCAATTTGACGTCATTGGATGTGGTGTGCACTCCCCTCAAAACTGTATCTTAATTGGAGAGTCTGTCTTACCCAAAATAGCACTGTCAGGGTGGGCAGAGTGTTCTCCGAGGGTTCTGGTTCCCTGCAGGGTGTTGTCCTGGAAGGGGCATGACCACTGGCTTATATCCAGATGGGGTTGTCCGAGGGGCTTACACTCAAAGTGGACGAAGTGACTGCCTGTCAGTACTTGAAGCGCGGTACCTACCAACTCTACTGACATTGCCTACAATCTGGACCATCCATTTTAAAGGCTTTAGTGCTACTGTCACCACACTGACCTTGATGCCAATTTGGAGACCTTCCTGGAGCCGTCACTTCTATTGTCACTTTTGTGGCCAATCTATGGTGTTTTACACCATAGCTTACAGAGGGTGAAGGAAGGGGTATTTTGACATGGGTCGGTAAGGCCCTAGGGGCATTTCCCAAGATAGATCGGTTTAAGGTGCTTTTCTTTCTGAAAGTGACTTTCCAAGATGTATTAGTAATGTGTTGCTGAAGGTTCTGCCTCCTCCAGAAATTATTATATTCAGGGCAACATTTTAGATTGTTTAACTAGAGTGCTATGGAGCTTTGTAGGCCAGCCTGAAGGAACCACGTGCATCAAGTGGTAGCCATCTTAGGAAGGTTGGAACCAGGGTGATGAGACTTCCTATTTCACAAGATGAACCGGGCCACTGGACATCTTTCTTTTATACGTGCTCACAGACGTTATAGGGCAGCAACATGGAGGAAAGGTTCTTAAGAATCTTCTTTACTCGATCAAAGACAAGAGCTCAAAGTTTATCCTAGGATTATTTAAAGCAATGGTTCCTAACCTGTGGTCCGAGGGCCCCTGGGGGCCCGTGAGGGCTACACAGGGGGTCCGCTGCTGTTTTACAAAATTAAATAACATTAGAATTAAAATGTTAGAATTAATACAGGATATACAATTAAAGAAGCAAAATTGAAAATGTTTAAACTTTTTCCATATTTCAAACTAAATATTTGAGCATTTGTTTGGTGTACACTTGTTTGTATTTTGTATGTATTCTTTTGAGGTTCAAATCATAGAAATTGCTTAGGCCAGGGGTCCCCGGCTTCCAATAGTGAGGGTCCCTGGATCCCAGTGCTGATTCAGAGGGGCCCACATATGTCAAACGGTTAAAAACCACTGATTTAAAGCACTTTGGGGTCTTAAATCCTCCACATCCCTGGAGCAGGATGCTGCAGGGCCCCACAGAATTGTTAGTGTAAAGCCTACAAGCAAACCTTCAGAGGAGGCCTGCTCCTTCTACCCATCCCTGAGCAATACAGGGAAGTCAAGCAAGTGACGAAAGGAGGGGGTGCGCCTAGGAGCATGGAGGCCACGGGACGGAAGTAGACTTACCCACCTAGAGGCCAAGCACAGAGTACCTCGGCTCCCTGTCACTCACTGTCTCCATCGCAGTCCCCCTGTCATCCAGCCCCTCACACAGCGGGTTGAAATGAAGCAACGATTGCGGAGAACCTCAGTAGCACGGATAAATTCATAACAATGGGAGGAAAGCAAAACAGGGGACTTCACAACCCCATTATCGTGGTACCTGGACTGACAAGAAACCCTGACACCACTTGAAATCATTTTATTGCCCTCACATAGAGCTTTCGCCACTAATTATCTCCACGACGTCTATTAAGATACAACTGATTAAGAACAGAACGCACACAGATAAGAGAGATATCACCTCCGGGCTGCAGGAAATTGCAGGAAATTTGCTTTCCAAAGATAGAGCGCACTCGCCTCCTGGAGGCCGCTGGTGGGCGGGTGACGGGCTCGCCCTGGGTGACTGAGAAGGTTAAGGCTCTGGTAATCCCCTGGTACAATCTGCGCTCTGCGGTTTCAGACACCGGCGGTGCCGGGCGGTAACTCAGGAGGGCTGGAGTTACCACGAGTAACGCGAGGGTCCAGCGAGAAATGGAGAATCACCAGGAGAGGGAGTCAGTCATTCTGGGGGTCGTTTCCTTGTTAATTCCCCTTTTCTCCCTGGATGTTCACACTGTGATTTCGGCCGAATGCAAATAAGGAATGAAGCCCTGTTCCCAAGGCCCTCACAGTGCCGACAGCCCCTGTGACCGCCCTAACTGCCCCTTCAGAATCCAGAGACCCTCTTAATAAGGGCTATAGCGTCTAATGCGTCGTGGCGCATTGTCTTATATATTAAATGATATTAATCAGGTCTTAGCAATAAAACAGTGGCCCAGGACTTCCAGCATGCGGCCTGCTCAATGGCCTGTCAGCAAAAGGCATTTTAAATCACTAGCCCATATCTTTCACATCACACAACATTCACCCATGTCTGCCCACTCCTACGTCGCATTGGCCCGTGTTGAGTCGAAGATAAACTTTAAATCCTACTCGGATTTATTGGCACGCTTCCTTAGGAAAATCTGTATCTATTTGCGATTGTATATAGCGCCTACAAGACCCAACAGGGTATCTGAGTGCTTTACATAAGAACAGTTATTACTGCATCTCGATGAAAGGCCGTTCGGGAAGATCTGCTGACGTTTCACACATAGTACCCATGCGCGACTTACTATGGACCACTCTTGAAAAGCTGGTGGCCCTAGGACAGTGCCCCATCCTACTTCCCTTTCAGAGATGCCACTGATGAGTTGTAGTCTTCTGAGGTGAGCCTGTCGCCCTCGCTCCCGCCCCAACTCCACTGGCCATTCAGGGGGGGACATGTCCCATGGCCAGGGCACTCACCACATTTCCACATAGGCTTGTTCACCTGTGTCCAGAAATAAACAATCAGCCAGGACTAAGTTATCAGGTATGAATAACACAATTATAAGGCACGGTATTCGTGTGTGTGCTGATGCTGGTGCCTTGAAGTGTCCTCTGAGCGCTTCGCATGCGTCACCGTGTCATCTGTCTTTATGGTAGCTCTTGCTGTCGCTGCCCCTTTGTGTCTCTGTCTTGCCTGTCTGGCCTATGCCTCAGCATGTTGCTCTCTTATATGTGAGCCACTCAGGTGAGCCATTACCTGGCATTTGTCTTCCTGTGGGTTTGACCCTCCCTTCTTGGTCCAGCCCGGTGCCCCTGTGTTCTGCCCCTTAGACTGAGGGCCCTGTGGGCAGGTCCTCTCTGTCTGTAGACGATCCTCACAATTATATTGTAGTGTTTTGGAGCTGCATCTATATAGCACCACATACCCCTTTCGAGGCCTCAATGCACATTAGCGTACGGGTACCATGCCACGCTATGGAAGAGTGTGAAAATGCAGGATGGGCTATGTGGGGAATGTGATGGTTAGTGCCTGATGGACCAGAGTGGGGCTCCTTCCCTGACTCAGCTTGCTGCGCTTAGGCGCTGGTGGGGAGAGACGAGCGAGGAATAGAACGGCTTAGCGTCACGATACGTCACTATGTGATTGTGTTTGGTTAGACGCGTGTGGGTTATGCATGTGGCCTACTTATGCCATGCTATGGTATATGTGCATGACGAGTACTGGAATGCACTTCTCGTGTCACTGCCATTGTGTAACTACCCTTTACGATTGCAGTGGAATGAAAAAGAGTGGGAAGTTGTGCAAGTGTAACTATGGACCCTCATCGAACTAAGGGCCGCGTTTACTAACTTTTGACGTACGGCAGCACAGCAGGCCTTCCTGCTGCGCTGCCGTGATCAAAAGAAAAGGGCAGGAATACCTGTAGCTACAAGATACAACACATTCCTGTCCTTCACCCCAGCGCCACGCAAAAGTTTGCAAGTTCAGTAACAGGAGCCAATTGAAAAGATCGGCGGGAAATGGGCGGAGCTTCTATGCCTAACCTCAATACAGCATGCCTCGCAGAGCAGCGCATGCGCTGCCCAGACTCGACCTAAAAAGGAGAATCTACTGCCTCCTAAAAATGCCCATCATAGGGTTGCAAAAACAAATTCCACCAGTTCTCGTAAGCAGCAGAAATGTTGAAGGACCTGTTGTGTTAATTTCACTAGTTCTCAATGGTAATGATCAATTGTGGTTTGCAAGCGTCGCCAAAAACAGTAGATTTAAACTATGACGTTTACGTTCACAATACTACAGTTCTATTTTGGTGTCATCTTTTACCACAGTCACTGTTTCCATCCACCTTAATGTACACATTTGCAGTTGTCACTCACTGTACAACACTCTTTATTCACTTGCTGCGCTGCTAGATGTGTTACATTCATCCTAAGAAATAAACAGCATTTCATTGGCTCAGCATAGCAGTGGCACTGAAAAGCAACATGCAATTTAAACTCTCCCTTTGAAATGTAAAATATATAAATCGTGTGCCTCGAGGTGCTCTCGGAAAATTGCCTGATAAAGCAAGCCATTTAACGCCTCAGTTAGTTCTTATACTATTTATTTTTCTCAGATGTTGTAGTGCACTTTATACCCGGTGCAGCTTTAATACACATCATTTGGAGGGTCAACTATATTTGACATATATTCACCTGAGCCCTGAGCACATACACCAATAATGTCCAACAAGAAGTAAACAGCACAATGCACGGTTCCTACTTTTCAGGGCATTATGCATGGGGACATAACTACTTTTCTATATTTTCTTGGTGGCAGTGACTATTATAAACACCATGTTAATACTTAATGTAAAATGATACAATGCATGTATTGTTTGCCCATCTGTCACAGTTGTGATGTAAGGATTACTCCACCTAATGAATGGCGGCCTTAGAGTGGCAGCGAGGTGCCGCTGGGATTTCGAGGAATGTGGCAAACACAGACTTGGGTTTAACCCCATCACCAGTGGTTTTGTGTTACTGATATTAATATTTGTATATTGAGACAATGTTGTATTGATTGACTAATTCCAGCCCTGAAGAAGTCGTAGGGCGACTCAGACCCAAAGACGAAACACGTGTTGGCTGGTGTGAGGCTGTCTTATATTACAAGAATAAAGAGAAGATTTGATGAAAAGAGGACAACGATCAGACGACTATTTCTTTACTTCTTGTTGGACATTATTGGTGTATGTGCGCAAGGCTCAGGTGAATGTTTGTAAATTTTGAGGATGCGGGGTTGACGCCCTTACCCTTAGAGCACAACGTACGTTTAGATTCAGTAAATTGGGAGTACACAGCCTTGAGCGCCTGATCACCCTGTTCACCCCCTTCAGTTTCCATATATTTGACATAGCTCAGGATGCTGTGTGTGGGAAACAAGATTGCAATCACAGTTCTTTCTTTCCCTTTATCCTTGTAAAATTAGTTTTTTCAGGTAAATAACCTACTTCTAATTAGCTGCTGTCGCTAAAATATTAGTTTGGTGCAGAAGTACCTTACAATATATGGTAACACCCAGAATGGTTTGATTGTCACTAGTGTTAAAATACAGTTGTCTGTAACCACAGTGCAGTTGTTGAATGAAATGTATGTTTTTATCTTTGTGGGCTGTGTTAGGTGTGTCAAACTGCTACCGGTGAGAGAGTTTCTGTCAGGACACGAATTCCAGTAAAAGGATACAAAACCTCGGGGGCGAAGATATGTCTCCTCTCTCCCCTCAGGGCACGACCAGATTCGAAAACAATCTCGACCTCTGACCTGCTGCCCCACTGGGAGGTAGGAGATAGCATAGGACCACCAGACTTCAAGGAAGGGACGGCTGGATATGATTGTGTGTCAGGTAAGCGTGTTCCAGGCTGAGATGTCAGGAGACTGATTCCCTACAGAGAGAGAGAGAGGGTAAGGGACATGATAAGTAAAGCTCCCCTTCTATTCTTCCCCACCCGCCCACCTAATCCTGCTAAATCCGCTCCCCTTCTACTCCCCTTCCCAGGAGGTGTGTTCTTACGGACTCACCAGTTCAGTAATCAGGAAGAGGCGTCTCAATAACGTAGCAGGTGGTAGAAACGTAGTTCTTAGTAGAGTAGAACACCTTTAGATGTGACTTGATGTTCCACTGTTCGGGATGGTCGGGATATCCAACACGTTCACCTGGAGAGACTCTACACGGCAACACTGCAGAGTTCCAGCCGCGAGGTAAGAAATCACACAGGAGTAGGATCCGGGTTAGCAGTGCAGGGAAAGTCCGGTCCGGCGGGGGAATGGAAGCGGGAAGCGTCCGATTCTGACAGCGTTAAGCCTGAGGCAGGGGTTGGGTCTATGGCGGTGTAGAGGAGAGGCAGCCAATGGGGACGAGGCAAAACGCGTACTGGAAATCAGAGGGAAAACGGATCGGCGAAAGCAAAATGAAGGCGTTTCTCTGCTGCCCAAAACGCCTATCCGGTGGTACGAATCTGCTGTGAGCGAGGGGTATCAAAATAGTCAGGCAAAGATCCGGGTTCAACTAGGTACGGACTGGGTGGCCAAGCCGGCTATCATGGCGGCTGCATCTTGCTAGGGCTCCGCGATCGGGCCGGACAAGTGGCCACTTCCTGACGTTGCACCCCCTCGGAAAACGTACCGCTGGGCATCGGAGGGTCCCAGGCATCCGCTGCTCCGTTGCGGTGCACCGCTGAGAGGGAGAAGCAGAGTGGCGGCATGAAACGGCTCCGGACCGGGACCCGGGGGCGCAAGATGGCGGCGAGCGGACCCTGAAGTCCGCGATCGAGGGACCGGAGGACCACTGGACAGCGGGTACAGTCGGCACACCTACCCTGTGACCCCCGTTGAGCCTCAACTGGTACCTGCATACCACGGTGGGATGGTGAAGCCCCGGAGACAGGCTGCAAGTATGGGCGTCCCCTTCCCTGCCCGGGCGCGAAGAGAGAGAGCGGCCATGACACCAGCGGAACGAGTCCCACGCAGCAATCGGCCCCGCAGCTAAGGGGACGAGGCACACCGGATGAGAACCGGCGCTTTCCCTGGAGGCGCCTGGAGACTACGACGCCGGCGGTGAGTGCGGTGCTGCGGGGGGGAGCACTGGTGGATCTGGAGACAGGATCGGGACGCCTGACCCTAAGATGGCGCCCGACGAGACATCACCCCATTAAGGCCTGGAGCCCATCACTGAGAGCGGAGGGCGCCGGTATTGTGGGAGAGCGGCCTACATTCCTCCCGGACCCTACCCAGGATACCCCGCCCTGCGGGGCGGCATAAACCCGGACGGCACCCAGACCTTGAACATCGCCGATAGGGGTGGCCAGCCTGGGAACCTACCGAAGAGCGCCGAGCGGTGGAGTGCCTTGCGGGGGCCCGCTTTGAGGGAAGACACGAGTTGGGATGGCGCCTCTCATATGCTGTGAATAACGATCCCTGAGAACGCCGGACGGCGGCCTCCTCATAGCGCACAGACAGGAGCAGAATAGCGGAGGATCTCGTGGAGCTACGGATGCCTGTGGCGGAGCACGGAGAGCCCTGGTGGGGGCACTAATCCTTGGCGAGAGCGAGATCGGAGCAGAGGCGCGCCCCCCCCCCCTGCCTCTTCGGGAGGAGAGGGAGCCCGCGTCCCCCAGCAGACGGGTGCGGAGGATCACGCGGAGCTGCGGAGGCCGGTGGCGGAGTGTGGGGGGCCCCGGTGGGGACATAAACCATTGGACTGAGCGAAACCGGCGACGAGACGACCCCCCTGCCTCCTTGGGGGGAGAGGGAACCCATGTCCCCCAGCAGACGCACCTCGCCCGCAACCATGGGGAAGCCCCGGGGGACCCAACAGACGGCGGTCCCCGAGACGGCCCCGGAGAAGATGCCCAGAGCCCGGACATGGGTGGGCGCGACAGAGTCGCTGCCCGACTCCTCAGTATCTGTCAAGTTGGACCAGGTTCTGGCCGCCATAGAACACTCCAGGGTCTCCATGGAGGAGCGGCTCGGGACACTAGCGACGGACATTAGCCTTATCCGGGACGACCATCGGAAACTGGTGGATAGAGTGAAGGACGGAGAGAAGAAGATGGAAGAAGTACAGCCAACGCTCGATAAACACCAGCAGACGCTCCAGGAGGTGCTGCATCGCCTAACCATCATGGAGGAGCGGGCGGACGATTTAGAAGGGCGCTCACGACGCTGCAACATTCGCGTAATAGGGCTACCTGAAGGAATCGAAGGCACAGACCCCCTGCAATACCTAGAGACCTGGGTGAAATCCTTCACCCCGGATAAGGATCGCTCCGCATTCTTCTCTCTGGAACGAGCCCACAGGGTCCCGGCCCGCCGACCGCCCCCAGGGGCGCCCCCGAGGCCGCTGCTAGCGAAATTCCACCACTTCCGCGACAGGGATGCGGTGCTACGCGCGGCACGAGTGGCGGGCACCCTGCGAGTCGACAACCAACGTGTTATGGTGTTCCCCGACTATGCACGAGCAGTTCAACAACAACGTGCCTCCTTTCTGAATGTAAAGAGACGTCTGCGCGAGAACAATATCCACTACTCCTTGCTTTTTCCGGCCCGTCTCAGGGTGGTCTATGCTGACTCTACTGTGTTCTTCACGAACGCCACGGAAGCTCAAGATTGGGCAGACCAGCACTGTGCACGACAATCCAGGGCGGAGATCACAAGAGACCCGCATCCTAAGCCTCCACGATCCGGAAGGCGGTCGCAACGACGCCCACGCGAGGGCGCGAGTGGCAGAGCACATGCCCGCACGCAAGACTCTCCTGACCTCGAGCAAATCGTGAAAGAACGGAGGGAGGCCTTGCAAGCGGTGATCGACCTGCAGGCGTCTCCTCTACCGGATGACATTGATCGGCCACCGCATATCTTTACCTCGGAGGAGGAGAATGACAGTGATGGAACAGGGACGGGGGAGAACTCCGTGACACCCCCCATGGTCACTCCGCAGACGGCGGACCTCATTCTAGATGGACAATCTGGCTCCCATGCAAAATGAAAAGGGGACTCTTGTACCTACCATTGCGCCAAATGTACTTTCTTCCCCACCTATTGAACTTTGGCCCTTCTATCGTAGCCTGCTGTAGCAGGTGCAACGTCCTTTTCTCCTCCTACTGGCCCGAGTCGTTTCTGGCCCAGCACGCATGCACCGCCGCCCCCTTCATATATTGTTGTATTTCCCCTTAAGTGGGTGAACAGGTTTGGACGCACCGTCCTTGATGATGGGTCCCAGGTATTGGGGATGTTCCCCGACCCCTTTGGTTCAGTTGTATACCCCAGTTGCACACCTTTCCCACCCCTCATATGGAATGAAACAGATCCAACCATCTCCCACATATGCTTATGCGGCGTCGGGGGGCGCAGACACCCTTAGCCACCTGGAGCGACCGAGGTATACGCACCTCAATAGGCGTAGTCCCTGCGCTTGGCGAACAGACACAGACCATGGCGCATCACGCACCACACACTGATGTCACCATCCTTACCCTGAATGTTAGGGGGCTTCACACTCCGCGCAAACGATATGCGGTGTATTCCTACGCAAAGCGTCACAACACCCCGATAGTCTTTTTGCAAGAGACGCACCTCATTGCAAAAGAGGTCGGGAAACTGCAGTTGAAATGGCGGGGTCTCCTGTGTGCCACAACCTACTCTGCGTATGCGCGCGGGGCGCTGGTCTGGGTGCGACCGGGGACTCCCTTCCGGGAGCTTCGGAGAGTAGTCGACAAAGAAGGTAGATATGCACTACTGGAGGGTCTTTTAGACGGACAAGTAGTACTTCTCGGTAGCATTTACGCCCCTAATGTTGACCAAGACAAGTTTTGGGACCATCTCACGGGGGTCCTTGCCCCATTTGCTTCTATACCCTGGGTTCTGGGAGGAGACTATAATTGCTCACTTGACCTGCACCTTGACCGGTCGCACCCACTTCCACTGCACTCCCCGGCACATAAGCAAACCACTAGATTCCGGGCATGGATTTCACACTGGTCGCTAACTGATGCCTGGCGGCTGCGCCACCCCCAGGTCCGCTTGTATTCCTTTCATTCCATCCCACACAACTTGCGCGTCCGCCTTGACCGCTTCTTATGTACGGCGACTATCCTACCCAGGATCACCCACACAGACTACCTGGGCAGGATTATATCCGATCACGATGCTCACATTCTCCAGTTACGCTGGCGGCCCCCACACCCACCGGTCCCCACGTGGCGTTTGCCACGGGACTGCCTATCGGACCAGCTCTTTCGTCACGATCAGGAGGGTAGCATCCAAGACTATTTCACGCGCAACTCGGGGACGGCGTCCTCTAGGTTGGTGGAATGGGATGCGTTTAAGGTGGTGGCCCGGGGAGAGTGCCTGCGGCAAATAACGGGTGTTAGACGCGTGTTGGAACAGGCCCTCACCACCGCGGAACACCGCCTGGCGACCCTCACCAAGCGGGATGCTACGTCCGAAGAGGAGACGCGGCGTATAGCAGAAGCCAAAACAGCCTATCACTCGGCCTCCGCGGATCTGCGAAGGTGCAACTTCCGATCATATGCTACCCGGATGCATAACGAGAGGGACAAGACGGGCACTCTACTGGCGTGGTTAGCCAGGCAAGACACGGAAGTCAAACCCATTACCGAGATGCTGGACCCTAGTGCACTCCCAGGCGGAGATTCTGGGGGCCTTCCGCGACTACTATGCCGAGACGTATAGCGACCCCACTTCTACCCCGCAGGATGTAGTGGATCGCTTTCTCGATCCTTTACCTCTCCCAACAATCACGAGAACAGAGCAAGAGGCCCTAGATACCATACTAGTCTCGGCGGATGTGACGCGGGCCCTGCGTGCCCTGGCCCGCAATAAAGCTCCGGGGCTGGATGGGTTCCCCCTAGAATATTACACAACATTTTCAGTGCACCTAGTCCCTCGGTTAGTGGAGGTGTTTGCGGCGGCGCTGAAGAAAGGAGAACTGCCGAAATCCATGCGAGAATCCGTAATCGTGACATTCCTGAAACCACATAGGGACCCACAACGAATGGCCTCCTACCGTCCGATATCGCTATTGTCTGCCGATTGTAAACTCTTCGGGAAGACCTTGGCGGATAGATATGTCCAAATTATACGCTCTCTGGTTCACCCGGACCAGTGCGGATTTATACCAGGCAGATGTACGTCCCAGAACATACGTCGAGTCTTCCACATTCAGGATCAGGTACAGGGGATATACCCTCGAGCGGCCTGTCTCATCTTAGACCTCGAGAAGGCCTTCGATTCCCTCACATGGCAGTTTCTGTTCTCGGTGCTGCAGCGAGTAGGCATAGGGCCCACCCTCCTCGCCTATACGCGCTTATTGTACACCGGACTGACCTCGCGGGTGCGCCTAGGCCGATGCATATCGACGGAGTTTGCGGTTCAGAGAGGCACGCGACAGGGCTGCCCGCTATCCCCTCTGCTTTTTGCCCTGGCGGTGGAACCTCTGGCTGTGCGGCTCCGGCGGGAGGGAGAGGGCTGGGGCATCCCGATAGCAGGCACGGTGCATAGTGTTTCCTTATACGCAGATGACCTACTGATCTATGTGCGGGACATTGCGGATGATCTGACACCCCTCTGGGAAACCTTGCAGGAATTTACCATGGCCTCAGGACTACGAGTAAATTGGGATAAATCCACAATTTATCCGCTGCATCCGGGACTACCTCCACAGGTGGTTCACATAGGAACCCAGCGAGTACCCTGGAGCGCGGAGGCCCCCCGGTACCTTGGTATTCGTCTCTACCACTCCACCGCAGATACGTTCGAGGGTAATCATTGCAGGGCTCTAGCGAGCATTAGGGCTTCGGTCGGATTTTGGAAGAGCCTCCCATTGGCTCCCATTGGGAGAGTGGCATTGGCCAAAATGATCATGGTTCCGAGATTGCTGTACTTTTTTACCAACCTACCCGTAATCCCGCCCAGGACCTTTTTCCGGGACCTAGACTCCCTTCTTAGTGCGCTCATCTGGGGGTCCAACAGACACAGAATAGCCCTGACAAAACTACAACTGCCCACCACGCAGGGTGGCTTGGGAGCCCCATCATTCGAAGCCTACTTCTTAGCAGCACAACTGCAATGGCTGTCTCATTGGACAGCAGACAGGTACACTGTGGAAACTCATACCATCGCGGGACGGGTATCGGTTCCGGAGATCCGTCGCTTGCTCCTCCCTGGCACACGCCCAAAGCCCACGTACCCCTTACAGGTGTTGGTCGCACGTAAGTGCATGCTGCGGATACACCGCATGTCCCCGGGGACCCCGTTGTACTCCCCTTTACTCACTCTAGTAGGATGGCCCAATCGGGAACACTACTACACGAATAGCGCGCTTCGCACATGGACGGGATGTGACTTAACAGAGGCAGCGTCCCTTTTCGAGGACGGGCAACTAAGACCGTTCCTTAGTTTGGTGGAGGAATACGGACTTCCCCCAGGGCAGTTGCTGCTCCACCGCCAACTCCTAGACAGCTACCGGCCACATCAGGACCTAAGTAGCGGGGAACCACACCCACACCCAGTGCTACACACGATCCTACATATGGGAGCAGGACGCCATTTAACTACGTGGCTTTACAAAGCCATACGGGAATTGGCTAATAAACCATTGGCGACCCTCCGGGCCACCTGGGAGGCAGAAATCGGGCGGGTGCTTCATGACGGGGAGTGGGAGAAGGCTTTGAGATACCCTAAGAAAGTCTCCAGAAACGCACGATTTAAAAACATCCAATATTATATCCTACACAGGGCATATCTCACACCTGCACGCCTCCAACGATTCTACCCTGACACTCAGTTCCTATGCCCCAGATGTCAAGAACAAAACGCAGACTTTCGACATATGTTCTGGAGCTGCTCCGTCATTCAAATCTTCTGGCATCACATTCACACCGCTTTGGGTACCCTCACTGGGCTAACCTGCATGAACACTTGGGAGGCCAGCGCCATAGGCATCTTTCGCATCAGTAAGCAACACAGGGTGCAGACTCGCTTCCTCTCCTTAGCGGTGCTCTTGGCCAAACGCAGCATAGCCATGCATTGGCGTTCCCCCATCGGCCCTCCGGTGGCAGCGTGGGTGGGAGCTACACTCAAATGGGCGGCGGCGGAGGAGGAGACATTACGGGAGGAGGAGGTGAAAGAGACCCGCAAGCACCCTATATCAATGGAATGGGCCATGTTACTATACCAGTTTAGGCAGCTCTCCCCGGGGGCGGACCCGCCAGATGACGCATCTACACAACTAATCCGGAATACACAATCACAGGCTCTGCCCACCTGAACCCGTAGGCTCCCAGCCGTGCGAGACCTTGATGGACCCTAGCTCCAGGCGCACTATTACGATTTTCGGTCGCAACGACCAGGATAGGCACACATGGTATTAGAGGTACCTCACCATCACGACGCTGCATTCCCCCCCTAGTGCAATTGGATATATTCTCCCATATTCCTCCCCTAGTTTACACCTCTGTTGAACCCCAGTTCCTTTGCCATATATGGAACCCGAGATTGTAGGCTGTGAACGTCACGATGATTGTATACACTGTTTAGGCCTCTTGGTAACGAATCATCAATCAATACAATTGTTGAGTAACCTTACAGGATGTATGATCGGATACGACCACTTGAAGAATATGTATGATGTACAATATATGAAATGTGAAAATGGCAATAAAAATAAGTTAAAAAAAAAAAAAAAAACTAGGTACGGACTGAGCGGGTCCGAATGGGATAGCAGCACAAGCGCTGCAGCCAAAGAGCTCCAAGGCAGGAAAGGGTTCCGAATACAACTGGCTACGAGCGGTCCAGGTCGGAAGGGTTTTGGCAGCAAACACGATGCAGACAAAGAGTTCTCCGGCAGGCACACAGCTCGATGCACAGCTGTGAGGAGGCGTGGTCCATCCAAAACGGAGGGATTGTCAAGCTTCGAGGAGAGGGAGAGAGACGCTTATATCTCCGCCTCCAATGTCAGGTGAGCACCGCAAGCACACACCCCCTCCTACCCTTCCCACAGGATGCTAGGAAATGTAGTGCAATTAAGTACCCACTGTTCCCAGCGCGGGGGCTATCGTGTAACAGTTCCCCCCTGCAAAGACCTCCCCACTGGTCTGGGTTTGCTGGGATTCAGGGCGTGAAATCTTCTTACAAGAGAAGGGGCATGTACTTGAGCAGCTGGCTCCCATGTTCTGTCATCAGGGCTATAGCCCACCCAATCCACTAAATATTGCAGTTTACCTTGCACCCGTCTAGAATCTACAATGCGCCTGACTTCAAACTCTTCTTCTCCGTCAATGAGTAGTGGAGGGGGTGGGGGTTCCGAACAAGATGGTGTTACATACGGTTTTAATAGAGAAGTATGGAACACAGGGTAAATCTTCATTTCCTCGGGGAGGGTTAACTTTATGGCCACAGGGTTGATTACTTGTTTTACCCTATAAGGCCCTGTATATCTGGGTTGTAGTTTGCGAGGTCCCGGCAGTCGCAAGTGTTTAGTGGCTAACCAAACTTGGTCGCCTTCTTAATACTCGGGAGCGGGTCTTCTCAGTGTGTCTGCATGTTTTTTCATCCTATCTTTAGCCTCAGTGAGTGCATGTATCGCTTGTTCCCATATCTGTGTGAGTAAGGCATGATGTTCAGCAACAGCAGGGAATTGTGCTACAGAAAGGGGCAGAGACAAAGGTAAAAATGTAGGATGATATCCATAGGAAAAATAAAAGGGAGACACCTTGGTAGCCGAGTGATCAGTGTTATTGTAGGCAAATTCCGCCAACGGCAGAGCCAGTATCCACTCTCCTGTAACAGTACTCAACAGACACCTTAAAAACTGTTCCAGGGTCTGATTTGTGCGTTCTGTTTGCCCATCTGTTTGCGGGTGATATGCAGAGGATAGGCGATGGTCTAAATGTAGAGCATTGCAGATTCCCTGCCAGAATTTTGAAATGAATTGGGGGCCTCTATCGGAAACAATCACTGAAGGCAGTCCATGCAAACGTACTACATTCATGATAAATACTTCTATGAGTTCCTTGGCTGAGGGGAGTTTTTTGAGCGGTACAAAATAGGCCATCTTTGTTAGCATGTCTACAACCACGAGTATGGCTGTGTACCCTTGCGATCGAGGTAGATCTGTTATAAAATCCATACTAATGGATGACCAAGGTCTTGAGGGAACTGGTAGAGGGTGCAACAACCCCGCGGGAGCGCATCTAAGGGCTTTCTGTCGAGCGCAAACGGGACAAGCCTTCACGTACTCCTGGATACACAACGACATGTTGGGCCACCAAAACCATCGTTTACACAATTGTAAAGTCTTTTCCCCCCCAGGATGTCCCACAAGAGGTAGAGCATGACACCACGGGATGATTTCCTTCTGTAACTCCCTAGAAGGAATATACAACAACCCTCCATGATAGAATAGAGAGTGTGTGATTGTGTTCACAGGGTCTTGTAACCATTCGTCTTGACTAAGGGCAGTGTAGGCGGCTAGTAATCTTTCGATAAAAGGGGTAATAGGTTCCTCCTTTGTTTCCCCCGCTGCCACAATTTTATGAGTTGGTATCAAAGGCACCGGCTCTTCTATGATGTGTCTTGCTTCCTTGCCTAATCGGGACAAGGCATCTGCTCTGCTGTGTTGTGCCCCGGGCCTGAAAGTTATGACAAAATCATACTCACAAAAGAAAGCCACCCATCGCATCTGGCGAGGGGTGAGTGCCTTTGCTGATCTAAAAAACTGCAGGTTCTTGTGATCTGAATATATCGTGATGACATGTGGAAAACCCAATAAATAGTGTCTCCACTCTTGGAATGCCAATTTAATCGCGAGGAGTTCTCTCTCTCCGATTGTGTAATTTTGTTCTGCGGGAGCAAGGGTCTTTGAAAAATAAGCTACAGGATGAAGTGTTCCTGTCCCCAGGTCTCTCTGCAGAAGGACCCCACCCACCGCATACTGAGACGCATCAGCTTCCAGATAATAGGGCTGTGTTTCGTCTGCATGTCGCAAAATCGGAGCTGACACGAATTTGCTTTTTAAATATTGGAACGAGTCTTCTGCTTTGTCGTCCCACTGGAATACCACCCCCTTTTTTAAGAGCCTGGTGATGGGCGTGATGAGGTCTGAGAAGTGGTCTATGAAACGCCTGTAGAAATTGGCGAAGCCAAGGAAGGATTGTATGTCCTTGATGGAGGTGGGACTGGCCCACTGTGTGATGGCCGACACTTTCTTCGGGTCCATAGTAATGCCCTCAGGGGAAATCACAAACCCTAGAAAATCAACCTTTTCTACGTGAAAGAGACACTTCTCCAGTTTAGCAAAAAGATGGTTGTCCATGAGTATCTGGAGAATCTTCTTCACGTGGGAGACGTGTTCTTGCCTGTTCTGGGAATACACTAAAATATCGTCTATATATACGATGACGCACACATCAAGGTATTCTCTCAGTATTTCATTGATGAAAAATTGAAACGCTGCTGGAGCGTTACATAGGCCAAACCGCATCACGCAGTACTCATAGAGGCCAAACTTTGTGCGGAAAGCCGTCTTCCATTCATCTCCCTCTTTCACTCGAATGAGATGATAAGCTCCCCATAGATCGAGTTTAGTGAACACCTTAGCTTTACGGACTTGGTCCAGAAGGCCTGGAATGAGAGGGAGAGGATACTTGTTCTTTATAGTGACCTTGTTCAATGCTCTGTAATCCAGGCAGGCACGTAAACCCCCTTCCCTCTTGGGTATAAAAAAAAGAGGGGAAGAGACTGGCGAGGTCGAGTGCCGGATAAAACCCTTTTTTAACATGTCTTCAAGGTATTCCTGTAGGTACTTGCTTTCGGGTTCAGTCAAGGCATAGATTCTACTTACTGGTAAGACTGCGCCAGGGATTAAGTCAATCCGACAGTCAAACGATCTATGAGGAGGAAGAGCCACCGCCTTTATCTCGTCAAAGACCGCAGCATATTCTTGGTATTCCGCCGGTAAGACGGTGCTAAGGGACTCCGCGAGGGCACAAGTAACAGAGGTAGTGGTAGGTGTGGCATTTTGGTAACAGTTTTGCAAACAATAGGGAGACCGAAGAGTCACCCTACGTGTCACCCAATCAATATACGGATTATGTTTCTGAAGCCATGGCACGCCTACGATTGCCCCAAAATTCGGCGCGGCAATCAAATCAAACTGGACCGTTTCGGTATGTCCGTTATCACATACCACTACCATGGCAGGGGTTTGGTAGGTGATTCTACCTGACGATAGCTCGGTCCCATCTACTGCCCTCACTGTCTCAGGCTGAGTCTTGGGTATGAATCGTATTCCTAAAGTTTTGGCTAAAGTAAGGTCGAGGAAGTTACCCGTCGCCCCAGAGTCTAACATGAGAGACAGCTTGGTCGTATCGGTATCAGACAGAAACAATATAACCGATAAGGTTAAGTGCTTAGGTGTCATAGAGGAAGTATTCGCCAGATATTTCGAGACCACTGTGGTTGAAGGACTTGAAGAACGGATCTCTTGTTTCTCCAAGTCAACTAGTTTTCTGCCTGCACTGATAATCTTGTCTTGCCCCCAGCAGGTCTACCACCAGTCTTTGGTCTAACAGAGCACTCTCGGGCATAATGACCCCCTTTACCACAGTATAAGCACAGATCAAGTTTTCTGCGCTTCTCTTTCTCCTCTTTACTGAGAGGACCTCGGATTCCCCCTATCTGCATAGGTTCAGTTCCATCTTTTTGCTCCTTTCTCTCACTACGCGTCACCAATAAGCGAGGAAAAGCACCCTTCGTACGTTCTCCCTTTCTCTCATTAAGCCGGTGGTCCATCTTAACCACCAGATCGATAAACGAAGCACAATCTTCTGGTGGGTCCACTATTTGTGAGAGTATATCCTTCAAGTCGTCACGCAGTCCTCGATAGAATAAAGAAGTGCGTTTTTCTTCGGGCCAATGCGTCTCCGCCACCAGCCGATTGAAGGTGGTGATGTAAGTTACCAGGTCAGTGGAGCCTTGTTTCAGCCCTAATAACTCGTTATCGCTAGCCTGCATGTAGGCGTGCCGAGCAAAAAGATTTTTCATGCGTTCCTTAAATCGGGCCAGATCATACAGAATGGGGTCATCGTTTTCTATTAATGGAACCGCCCATAAGGCAGCATTGCCAGATAAATAAGAGATGATGAATGCTACTTTTGCAGCGTCGTCAGGGAAGGAGGCTGCGCGACACAAAAACTGCAAATGGCATTGATTCATGAACACTGAGTATTTCAGACTGTCTCCAGAGAACCTCTCAGGCATTGCCAGAGGGGTTTGAGGAGGAGTAAGTACCGTAACGTTCACCGGTGCGGGTTGAACCCCTACAGGGGCATCTGCCACCGGAGAAGGCATCTGAAAACGAGCCGGTTGTATATACGTCTTTTTTGTTTTAACAGACCCATCTGAAGGACTGACATTGGACTTGTTTTGAGTCTTGATAGTGTTTAACTCCAAGTGTAATAGGATGTTCTCATCCTTCACCGCTTGAAGCTCTTGTTGTAGGTTTTGAACTACTTCGGCTAACTGTGACATTGTGACTACCTGGTGGGGGTCTGCCATAGCTTCTGCTCCGCATATTATATCCTTATCCATCTTCGCCCGGGGGTTGGGAAAGACGTGGGCTTGACAATCTGTCAGGACACGAATTCCAGTAAAAGGATACAAAACCTTGGGGGCGAAGATATGTCTCCTCTCTCCCCTCAGGGCACGACCAGATTCGAAAACAATCTCGACCTCTGACCTGCTGCCCCACTGGGAGGTAGGAGATAGCATAGGACCACCAGACTTCAAGGAAGGGACGGCTGGATATGATTGTGTGTCAGGTAAGCGTGTTCCAGGCTGAGATGTCAGGAGACTGATTCCCTACAGAGAGAGAGAGAGGGTAAGGGACATGATAAGTAAAGCTCCCCTTCTATTCTTCCCCACCCGCCCACCTAATCCTGCTAAATCCGCTCCCCTTCTACTCCCCTTCCCAGGAGGTGTGTTCTTACGGACTCACCAGTTCAGTAATCAGGAAGAGGCGTCTCAATAACGTAGCAGGTGGTAGAAACGTAGTTCTTAGTAGAGTAGAACACCTTTAGATGTGACTTGATGTTCCACTGTTCGGGATGGTCGGGATATCCAACACGTTCACCTGGAGAGACTCTACACGGCAACACTGCAGAGTTCCAGCCGCGAGGTAAGAAATCACACAGGAGTAGGATCCGGGTTAGCAGTGCAGGGAAAGTCCGGTCCGGCGGGGGAATGGAAGCGGGAAGCGTCCGATTCTGACAGCGTTAAGCCTGAGGCAGGGGTTGGGTCTATGGCGGTGTAGAGGAGAGGCAGCCAATGGGGACGAGGCAAAACGCGTACTGGAAATCAGAGGGAAAACGGATCCGCGAAAGCAAAATGAAGGCGTTTCTCTGCTGCCCAAAACGCCTATCCGGTGGTACGAATCTGCTGTGAGCGAGGGGTATCAAAATAGTCAGGCAAAGATCCGGGTTCAACTAGGTACGGACTGAGTGGGTCCGAATGGGATAGCAGCACAAGCGCTGCAGCCAAAGAGCTCCAAGGCAGGAAAGGGTTCCGAATACAACTGGCTACGAGCAGTCCAGGTCGGAAGGGTTTTGGCAGCAAACACGATGCAGACGAAGAGTTCTCCGGCAGGCACACAGTTCGATGCACAGCTGTGAGGAGGCGTGGTCCATCCAAAACGGAGGGATTGTCAAGCTTCGAGGAGAGGGAGAGAGACGCTTATATCTCCGCCTCCAATGTCAGGTGAGCACCGCAAGCACACACCCCCTCCTACCCTTCCCACAGGATTCTAGGAAATGTAGTGCAATTAAGTACCCACTGTTCCCAACGCGGGGGCTATCGTGTAACAGTTTCACAATGTAATCATACCCATTGCTAACACGACTCCTAAAGCCGCACACTCAAGTTGAACTTTGATGCATAAATTACTTTATGGAACCATTCTTTTTATTATCAAGTGATCCAAGATAACAATACACAGCTATAAGTCTACAACCTCTCGGCCGGCAGTATAAAGCATGAAGTAATTGGCAAGACAACACAGCTTCTTTGCCACTGACCGCGGCCCCCGCAGGGGGCCACTAGAGCGGTCGGCGCCCTAGTGTCGCCTGGGCACCGGTCACCCCTCCCTGCCTCCCACTCCCGGGGGGGCAGGGTCTCCGGCCGGTGTCCCCCTCCTCTTTCCTGCCCGGAAGTGACGCGACGGGCGTCACTTCCGGGGCTCCTCTGGGCCGCCGGGCAGGAAAGAGGAGGGGGACACCGGCTGGAGTCCCTGCCCCCCCGGGAGGGGGAAGCGGGGAGGGGTGACCGGTGCCCAGGCGACACTAGGGCGCTGACCGCTCTAGTGGCCCCCTGCGGGGGCCGCGGTCAGCGGCACGTACCGTGTAACAATGAAACTAAAGGGGCCAGTCGCCATGGGAGGTGACAAATGAAGAGGAGGCGGTACTAAGGAGGGACTAACAAGCCCATTTACAAATCATAAGCCAGCATTTAGGACAGACAATGACACAAGCCAATAGCAAATATATGCGAGGGTGGACAGGGCTTCTATTCGCTACTCCACCACAACAAGTCTCGCAGAGCAGCGCATGTGCGCTGGCTCTAGGCTCGACCTAAAAAGGAGAAATAAAAGTATTTATCCTCATATCGCCACTCCTACGCCTCCCTGTGGATGCTAGGATTTGACGCATTCCCAGGTTTACGATTCCTCATAAGTCTGTGACTGCTTCAGATTCCATGGGTATTGTGTGGGAGCACTCACAGCCACACTCATGAAATGCCCCTTTCATGCACTGTTCTGCGTGAAAGGGCCACATATTTACAAGGCCATGAAAAACCACATAAAGTGGCTTTGCGTGGCCTTGTAAATATGCTGCAGCACATTGCGCCACCAGAGCATACAAAAAGTGCCACTCCAGCAGCGCAAAAGTGCTGCTAGGGCTTCGTAAATGAGGCCCTAAGCTCGGATTCTCTGGTGGAATTTGTGATCTGATTTTAATATTTTCAGTGTGGACAATAGAAATTGTTCGCTGATTAAATTTGATATTGTATCATTAGTTAGTGAAGAGCCAGGTCTTAATTTACTTCCTGAAGTTCATTTGCTCTTGGATGCTTCTTGCCTTTGCTAGATAGGAGTTCCATAATTGTATGGAGAAGGAGGTCCCACTAATATATTTCCTCTTTGTTTCTAACACATTACGCCGTGTCAATGTTGTGGGCTGACCCCTGAGTCTCTCTCAACTTTTTCTGTTTGGTGACGGTCCTGGTTTGTCTCTCTCTGTGGAGTTCTATTGGCCTGTCTCTGTGCTGTGTGTGCTGGCCCCTGGGTTTCTCTCACTGTGTTTTAGACCCTCTTTGTATGGTGACGGTCCTGATTTGCCTTTGTCTGTGGTGCTCTATTGGCCTGTGTGTATGTGCTGGTCCCTAGGTCTCTCTCGCGTTGTGTTAGGCCCTCTTTGTATGGTTACGGTCCTGGTTTGCCTTTCTCTGTGGTGTTCTATTGGCCTGTGTCTGTGCTGTGTGTGCTGGTCCCTGGGTCTCTCTCACGGTGTGTTAGACACTCTTTGTATGGTGACGGTCCTGGTTTGCCTCTCTCTGTGATGTTCTATTGGCCTGTGTCTATGATGTGTGTGCTGGTCCCTGGGTCTCTCTCGTGGTGTGTTAGACCCTCGCTGTATGTCGACGGTCCTGGTTTGCCTTTCTCTGTGGTGTTCTATTGGCCTGTGTCTATGATGTGTGTGCTGGTCCCTGGGTCTCTTTCACGGTGTGTTAGACCCTCTGTGTATGGTGACGATCCTGGTTTGTCTCTCTCTGTGGTGTTCTATTGGCCTGTGTCTATGATGTGTGTGCTGGTCCCTGGGTCTCTCTCACGGTGTGTTAGACCCTCTGTGTATGGTGACGATCCTGGTTTGTCTCTCTCTGTGGTGTTCTATTGGCCTGTGTATATGATGTGTGTGCTGGTCCCTGGGTCTCTCTCACGGTGTGTTAGACCCTCTGTGTATGGTGACGGTCCTGGTTTGCCTCTCTCTGTGATGTTCTATTGGCCTGTGTATATGATGTGTGTGCTGGTCCCTGGGTCTCTCTCACGGTGTGTTAGACCCTCTTTGTATGGTGACGGTCCTGGTTTGCCTCTCTCTGTGATGTTCTATTGGCCTGTGTCTATGATGTGTGTGCTGGTCCCTAGGTCTCTTTCATGGTGTGTTAGACCTTCTTTGTATAGTGACGGTCCTGGTTTGTCTCCATCTGTGGTGTTCTATTGGCCGTGTCTGTGCTGTGTGTGCTGGCCCCTGGGTCTCTCTCACGGTGTGTTAGACCCTCTCTGTATGGTGATGGTCCTGGCCTTTGACCCTGTCCTCAGGTAGGTCACCCCAGCCGCCACACGGTCCTCCTGTGACGCTGCCCCCGCAATCTGCTGTCGCCTTGCCCCTGCCGCTGCCTGTTGTTGCGTGAGTCTCCTCTGGTCTTGCCCCTCGTTTTTCACATGTTGCCTTGGCATTTGTTTTTTGTATTTTTGTACTCCCCACTTGACATCTGCTGTGCCCTTCTGTGCCCCCTTCCCCCGTATTGCCTCTGTGTCCTTCTCCCGTTTTTTTCCCCGGTTTCCTTCTGTTTCCCCGGTTTCACTTGTTGCCTTTGGATTTTGTTTCTGTATATTGTACTCTCCATCTGACATCTGCTGTGCCCTTTTGTTCCCCCTTTCCCCCCTTTTTGCCTTCTGTGCCCCCTTTCCCCCGTATTACCTTCTGTGTCCTCTCCCCGCTTTTCCCCGATTTCCCTCTGTGCCACCTTTCCCACCGCTGCGTCTCTGCGGCCCTGCCCCCGCTGTTCCCATTCGCCGCCCCGCTCCCGCCTCCCAGCTGCTCCTCCCTCCCACAGCCCCTCATATGGAGGCCGCGCGGCGGTGAAGGGAGCGACCTTTGACCCTGTCCTCAGGTAGGTCGCCCCCCAGCCGCCACACGGTCCTCCTGTGACGCTGCCCCTGCAATCTGCTGTCACCTTGCCCCTGCCGCTGCCTGTTGTAGCGTGAGTCTCCTCTGGTCTTGCCCCTCGTTTTTCACTTGTTGCCTTGGATTTTGTTTTTTGTATTTTTGTACTCCCCACTTGACATCTGCTGTGCCCTTCTGTGCCCCTTTCCCCCGTATTGCCTCTGTGTCCTTCTCCCGTTTTTTTCCCCGGTTTCCTTCTGTTTCCCTGGTTTCACTTGTTGCCTTTGGATTTTGTTTCTGTATATTGTACTCTCCATCTGACATCTGCTGTGCCCTTTTGTACCCCCTTTCCCCCCTTTTTGCCTTCTGTGCCCCCTTTACCCCGTATTGCCTTCTGTGTCCTCTCCCCGCTTTTCCCTGGTTTCCCTCTGTGCCCCCTTTCCCGCCGTTGCGTCCCTGCGGCCCCGCCCCCCGCTGTTCCCATTCGCCGCCCCACTCCCGCCTCCCAGCCGCTCCTCCCTCCCACAGCCCCTCGTATGGAGGCCGCGCGGCGGTGAAGGGAGCGACCTTTGACCCTGTCCTCAGGTAGGTCACCCCCCAGCCGCCACACGGTCCTCCTGTGACGCTGCCCCGCAATCTGCTGTCGCCTTGCCCCTGCCGCTGCCTGTTGTTGCGTGAGTCTCCTCTGGTCTTGCCCCTCGTTTTTCACTTGTTGCCTTGGATTTTGTTTTTTGTATTTTTGTACTCCCCACTTGACATCTGCTGTGCCCTTCTGTGCCCCCTTCCCCCGTATTGCCTCTGTGTCCTTCTCCCGTTTTTTTCCCCAGTTTCCTTCTGTTTCCCCGGTTTCACTTGTTGCCTTTGGATTTTGTTTCTGTATATTGTACTCCCCATCTGACATTTGCTGTGTCCTTTTGTACCCCCTTTCCCCCCTTTTTGCCTTCTGTGTCCCCTTTCCCCCATATTGCCTTCTGTGTCCTCTTCCCGCTTTTCCCCGGTGTCCCTCTGTGCCACCTTTCCTGCTGCTGCGTCCCTGCGGCCCCACCCCCCGCTGTTCCCATTCGCTGCCCTGCTCCCGCCTCCCAGCTGCTCCTCCCTCCCACAGCCCCTCATATGGAGGCCGCACAGCAGCTGCGTGCAGAGGGCGCGCCGCTGGCACGCCGCTGGCACGCCAAAGGCATGCCCGTCTGCGCCCGTCCCCGCCTGGACCACGCTCAGCGCCAGAACCCCTGGCCCCCACAGGAGCCAGGGCACACGACTGAGATACGACACCGCCACCCTCAACGCACTCAACACCGCACGCTCACCCGCCTGCTACCGAACCACCCCGAAACGAACCCACGGACCCTTCGCCTGCCAAACCTGCAAATTCACATGCCTCCGAACCTGCACCCCGCCCACTGAACAAAGTAACAACAACAACAACCTCAAGTGCCTCCTCCTCAACGCCCGCTCCGTCCACAAACACGCCATCGAACTCTGGGACCTCCTCGATACTACAGCATCTGACGTCGCCTTCCTCACGGAAACCTGGATCAACGCCTCCTCGGCCCCCGACATCGCCATAAGCCATCCCGGACGGCTACAAAATCACCCGGAAGGACCGCGTCAACCAAAACGGAGGAGGAATCGCCATCATCTACAGGAACACCATCAGCGTCACAACCAACGCCGAAGACACAATCTCCGCCGCCGAACACCTACACTTCCAGATCCACACCAACCCCAAGACCACACTCAGAGGAACCCTCATCTACAGACCCCCGGGCCCGTGCACACAATTCAGCAAAACCTTCGCCGACTTCATCAGCCCGCACGCCCTAGCATCACCCAAATACATCCTCCTAGGGGACCTGAACTTCCACCTGGAGAACAACAATGACAGCAACACCACCACCCTGCTCGACAACCTCACCAACCTCGGACTCAAGCAACTGGTGAACACCACCACCAACTACGCCGGCCCCACGCTCGACCCCATCTTCTCCGCAAGCAACCACGTATCCTTCAGCCACACCACCGGACTACACTGGACAGACCACAGCTGCATCCACTTCACTTTCAAGAAGACTACATCCAACCACCACATGCAACAGATCCCCCGCAGATGCTGGAGCAAAGTCACCACAGACTAGCTAACCACATCGCTGAGCCAGAACCCACCAGTCGACACCCCTGACACCAACAACGCAGCCCAGAACTTCGCACAATGGATCACCAACTGCACCGACGACCTCGCTCCTCTCAAGAACCCCCCAGGCAAGACCAGCAACAGGAAAACCACATGGTTCACCGACGCCCTCAAAGCCTCAAAGAAATCCTGCCGAACCCTCGAAAAAACCTGGCGCCACGAACGGACAACAGAAAACATGACAGCCCTCAAGAACGCCACTCGCGAACACCACCAGCTGATCCGCACCACCAAAAGGACACCGTTCAAAGACCGGCTGGACAACAACACCCACAACAACAAGGAACTCTTCAACATCATAAAAGAACTCTCCAACCCCAGGGCCAGCAACAACGACATCACACCGTCGCATGACCTCTGCATCTCCCTCGCCACGTTCTTCTACCGCAAGATCGCAGACATACACGACAGCTTCAGCACCCAAACCCCGCCTCCAGCCACCGAACCAACAATCACAGCCACCACCCTCGCCCCTGGACCCCCGTCAGCACTGAAGACACCACCCACGTCATGAGCACCATCCACTCCGGCTCTCCCTCTGACCCATGCCCTCACCACATCTTCAACAAAGCCGACGCCATCATCGCACCCCACCTCCGGAACATCATAAACAACTCCTTCGCGTCAGCCACCTTCCCAGAAAGCTGGAAGCACGCAGAGATCAACGCCCTACTGAAGAAACCCACAGCCGACCCAAAAGACCTCAAGAACTTTCGCCCCATCTCTCTCCTTCCCTTCCCGGCTAAAGTCATCGAGAAGACCGTCAAAAAACAACTGACTGCATTCCTCGAAGCAAACAACTCGCTCAACCCATCCCAGTCCGGATTCCGAGCCAACCATAGCACCGAGACCGCCCTCATCGCAGCCACCGACGACATCAGGACCCTGATGGGCAACGGGGATACAACCGCTCTCATCCTCCTAGACCTTTCGGCCGCCTTCGATACCGTCTGCCACCGCACCCTAATAACCTGCCTCCACAACACTGGGATCCAAGGAAAAGCCCTCCCTTCCGCTCCTCGGCCACCAAGATCATCTGCGGCGTACCCCAAGGCTCTTCGCTCAGCCCAACCCTCTTCAATATCTACATGAGCCCCCTCGCGGCCATCGCTCGCAATCACAACCTCAACATCATCTCCTACGCCGACAACACCCAGCTGATACTCTCCCTCACCAAAGAGCCAGCCACCGCCAAAACCAACCTCCAGGAAGGAATGAGAGACGTCGCGGAATGGATGAAGCTCAGCCGTCTGAAACTAAACTCAGACAAGACGGAGGTCCTCATCCTCGGACAAGCCCCATCCGCCTGTGACGACTCCTGGTGGCCCACGGCGCTGGGCACCGCACCGACACCCACGGACCACGCTCGCAACCTGGGATTCATCCTGGACTCCTCCCTCACGATGACCAAACAAGTCAACGCCATCTCATCTTCATGCTTCAACACCCTGCGCATGCTCTGAAAGATCTTCCGGTGGCACCCCACCGAAACCAGAAAGACAGTCACCCAGGCCCTCGTCACCAGCCGACTGGACTACGGGAACGCCCTGTATGCCGGAACCACAGCCAAACTTCAGAAACGACTTCAGCACATACAGAACGCCTCCGCACGACTCATCCTCGACATCCCTCGCCGCAGCCACATAACACCCCACCTGAGAAACCTGCACTGGCTCCCCGTCAGCAAGAGGATCATGTTCAGGCTCCTCACCCACGCACACAAAGCGCTCCACGACATGGGCCCCAAATACCTCAACAACCGCCTCTCGTTCTACACTCCCACCAGCCAGCTCCGCTCCACCAGCCTCGCCCTCGCCATCGTCCCACGGATCCGCAGAACCACAACCGGAGGAAGATCGTTCTCCTACCTGGCCACCAAGACATGGAACTCCCTCCCCGGACACCTACGACTGACCCAGGACCATCTCACCTTCAGGAAGCACCTCAAGACCTGGCTATTCGAGCAGTAACAGCACCCCCCTCCCTTCAGCGCCTTGAGACCCTCATGGGTTAGTAGCACGCTCTATAAATGTATTGATTGATTGATTGATTGATTGGTTTGTCTCTCTCTGTGGTATTCTATTGGCCTGTGTCTATGATGTGTGTGCTGGTCCCTGGGTCTCTCTCACGGTGTGTTAGACCCTCTGTGTATGGTGATGATCCTGGTTTGTCTCTCTCTGTGGTGTTCTATTGGCCTGTGGCTGTGCTGTGTGTGCTGGCCCCTGGGTCTCTCTCACGGTGTGTTAGACCCTGGCTGTATGGTGAAGATCCTGGTTTGTCTCTCTCTGTGGTGTTCTATTAGCCTGTGTCTGTGCTGTGTGTGCTGGTCTCTGGGTCTCTCTCACGGTGTGTTAGACCCTCTGTGTATGGTGATGATCCTGGTTTGCCTCTCTGTGGTGTTTTATTGACCTGTGTCTGTGCTGTGTGTGCTAATCCTCTGGCTCTCTCTCGCGGTGTGTTAGACCCTCTGTGTATGGCGATGATCCTGGTTTGTCTCTCTCTGTGGTGTTCTATTGGCCTGTGTCTGTGCTGTTGTAGTGGAGATGGAGGTTCAGGTACACACATTGCTATGTTAGTATAAGCGTCTTAGAAGTTAAAACGCCATCTTGCCACTTTTGCTGCTTTTGCACGCAACACTGCTCATAGATGTTATTATATGAAATCTGCTTGCTTGCCTTTTCTTCACATGAGAACGGTCTGTTGTTCACACCCCTAGATGTGCACCGCGACCTTGGTCTGAACATTGTGTGCAGACACAGTCAGGGCCAACAAACAATGTATGCTTTGGAATTCAGGTTGATTGGCCCACGCTCTAGCCATAACACGCACACAGCTGGAAATATATGAAACTCGAGCGCCCTTAATATGGCAGTTTGCATGCATGAGATACGCACTTTGGAGAAGACTTTTTCCAGACACAGAGCAAAGCTGGTTCCCCATTCAAGCCTAGAGACCTTCTATTAGTCTAATAATACTAGCTTATTAGCGAAGGGAGAGTGGTTGTATTCCACTATCATTTGTAACATGATTTCTCCTTCATTTTCTATGGTATTGTAACAATGCTGATGGTTTTATTCTTAATCATTTGTCTGCTTATGTTAGCCAAAGTACTGCATCTTAGGACACGTGGTTTATAAAATAAACATTGTAAACTTTACTGTGTCTCTGATTACTCTTGTTGTGGACTGATATGAGAATAATAACGAACAGGTATTTCTGATTTCCACCATTCCTGAGAGTACTCTAAGTCGCATGTTCTGGGTTGTCTAATCATTGGTAGCTTTGAGATGATACGGAGAGCGAATGAGACACTGATGCTAGTCGGATAGGGGTTCTGAGTACTGAGGTGAGTTTTTGGTACACCGCAATTCACTGAGGTCCTGGTTTCCTGCGCATAGTTCTGTGCATGAGCAGAATCCCTGCAACATGGCGCACCTAACGTTTGGTCTTATGATTTGAGACGCCTTAGTAGTGCTTATATTAGTCCACGACGCCCTCAGTCTTGTTTCCGGATAACGGGAGTGACGGTTTTAAGCTACCTGTTAGTTACTCTACAGGTTCAATCAAGCTTGTCAATTAAAAAGGTTTTTTCTATTTTGAACCCTTGTGCTACTGTTATAATAGATTGTTATTCTTTTCTGTGTCCTTATGTCTGCAGTCGCTATTGCGGCGCATAGCCGTGCACCTCTCTGGCGTCATTTGACGCAGTTCGGGGTGCCGGACGAAGGGATGGCTGTTATTTTTGTGGTGAGTGCTGATGCGTCATATCCCTGCGAGTTGTTTTACTCTTGGGTAACTTTGCCGGCAGTGAATGCGGACGATAGTACATTTCACTCCTATACTCCCACGCAGGTCCCAGCAAATTATACATCATATAGGACGCAGGAGATTCCTATTTCGGCTTGGCAGCATCGTATTTGGTTTAATGGTGCCCTCCCCCACACGGTTACACCGGTTCGTTTGGGCCCTTTGTCCATTCCAGGGGCCAAATGGCTGGTACTGGCCGGATTTACATCTCATCCTCATTATTTAAATGCTACGGTGGATGAGTTACGTTTACTCCATACAGCCCTGATTACAGTACTTCGGGCTTTAGTGCAATATGTTTCACGCAGTGTGCAGGTTGGGGCTCCTGTTGTTGCGGGACAACCAGCTGGGCCGACCGGGATTGTTATTAGTCCCATCATGGTTAATTCGGTAATGGGCAAGCGCCCCCAAAATAAAGACGATTTACCTTATTGGCTTGCTGAGAAATTTGACCAGCTGGAAGCAGTATTTCCGCACTCTACTCCTGTGGAGAAACACAGGATACTCACCATTAGTTTGCAGAAAGACTTAGTCCCAGAAGTGACCGATTGTGAGAACTGGGGTAAGGTTTTTGCAGCGGTCTACTCGGCACCCCATCTATGGCCGTACTTCCTTCCGTGATCAAACGTGTTCAAGATCAACACAGTCCGGAGGCAGCGGTCGAGTTGGGAATGAGACTTGTCGGTGTTTTCGACGTGGTTGTCTCTCTCATCCTTAGTAACCTCAAGGGAGATGCGGTACACTTTCAAGTGGCGAATGGTTTAGCCCTCGTAGACGACGTCGATAAACTCCGAGAGTTGCCTAAAATTATTGCGGAGGCTTATAGAACTATTGGCCGCAGTAGTTTGGGGATTAAACCTAATATTATCATTGCAGATGTGCAACAGCAAACTAAGGCGGGTTTGTCTGTCAAAAGACAATCGTCCAGCTTTTCCTAAACAGAATTGGAGAACTAAGAAACAAGGAAAACAGCGACAGAAACAGGGGTCTCGTCCTGCGTCACCGGTACAGGCGATTAGTGAACGCACATATGATTTGCGCGATCGCACTAGAATTAGGTCACCTGATAGATTTCAGGTTACTGAACAACGTTCTTCTCGTTCTTCACAGGAAACATCGGCCTCGCAGTCCGGTGGCAGAGAACGTGGCAAAGGTCAGGGTGCCCAACAAGGATGTGAGCAAACCCGTCAGCCTGACAGTAAGGGCAAGCAGGACGAATTTGCACGTCAACGTCCCCCGTTTCAGAAAAAGAAGGTTGCTGCCCTAACAGCAAGGTATGCCACAGATAGTTAGAACGCAGCTTCAGATCCTGACATGGGCACTAACGCTGCTCGACAGCGCAGCGGAGGTTACAGTAGTGCGGCAGCACTGCGTCCATATCTGGAGGCGACAGCAACTGACACATTCATTACTGTAGAAACTGCGGATACTAGAGTGGCTCCCCCTGACAGACTATATGATGTAGTCCTTTCAATTGAGGGTGACATACAACGTACAATACAAGGGATTTTTTGGGATAATCTGACTTCTACATATGACATTCTATTGGCGGAGGCAGACTGGCTCCCGGCTTTCGTTTTGGCTGCTCCTAGAGGGGAGGAGGTAATCCTCATATCTTTCACGCACAAAGGATCACACTCAAAAATTTGCAGAAGAGTGGGCCCAGGTGCTTGCTCCGGCTTTGTACCGTACCCAGGTTGGGTGGGATAAATTGTTGCCAAGCCATGAGATTCCTTTACGGTCTATGCCCCAGCCGCAACCCCAATATCCCATGCGCCGTGAAGCTAGATCTCACGTCGCAGAAATCCTTGAACAATTGGAATATCAAGGTGTTATTGAAACCTGTGTGTCACCATCTGTTCACTGTAACTAAACCTGATGGGTCGTACCGCCTAGTTTTGGATTACCGGCATTTGAACTCACATTGTCGAACTTGTGCTGTACAAAATATCCACAGTTCTGCCCTCGTTGATAGTCTCGTGAGAAAACGGTTTAAGACCACACTTGACATATCTAATGGCTTTTTCAGCCATAATCTGTCCTCTATTAATAGTCAATGGACAGCCGTTACTTCTGGCGGAAAACAAAAACAGTTTAAGAGATTAGGCATGGGCTATAACAACAGCCCTGGCGTCTTTGCCGCGCGTGTAGTCTCTCTGTTAGAGAGCATTGACACTGATGCGTACCTCGTATGTTGATGATATCTATCTCACAGGCGACAAATTATGGCTGCATCTGGGTCGCGTTGACCGCATCATTGTTATGTTTGCGGACCTCGGTTACAAATTCAACTTTGCAAAGTCACACATTGCAGAGTATACAGTGTTGTTTTTGGGCTATTAACTCAACAGTGAAGGTCGAGGATTAGCCCCTCACTTCCTAGAGAAGTGCGCATGTTTGCGTGCTCCGACAACACTGAAAAAACTACAATCTTTGCTGGGTTTCCTAAATTTCGGGCGTACTTACATTCCCGATTATGCCCATCGTATCAAGCTGCTACATGCCTTGGTACAACCTAATTTTCCAAATCGAGCTGGCTGCCAGAACATTCAGCTATCTTGCAATGTTTGCAGGCTGACCTTCTTGCTTCGAAATACTTACTGTCACGTGATAACCGCACTAACCTGGTAATAAAAATGATGCCGGGCTCAGTGGGTTTCACGTACTTAACATTCAATGAGGGCGATACAGTCCCCATTGCTTACAAATCACACTTGTACACTTCGGCTGAGATACGTTTTTCCACAAAAAAGTTTTGACTGCAGTGCAGATGGCAATTCTTAAGGAGAGAGCACTGTCACAGGGGATACGCATGTTGGTTGTCACACCATATCCTGCTCTTGAGGCTCTTGAGGCAGTGACGAAAGCCAGTGTACCTAATTCTAAAGCTTTGCATCCACGTTGGATACAATGGGCAACGTCCTTGACATCACCTGATGTCACCTACATCTTTGATGCCTCATTGCAGACTCAGGAGTACTTGCAGTATGAATTCGTTCATCCAGCTCCTCTGTCTTTGCGCCCACTTGAGGATTATCATTGTGTCATATACACAGACGGTTCTGCGCAACCGGCAACGGAACCAAAGCATGCTTATTCGGCGACCTGCGCAATTGTGGCTGGTACTTTCGTGAATGGTGAATTCAAGTCTGATGTTGTGCATACGCAGTCATTGGGTGATTGTACCACACAGTTGGCAGAGCTACGTGCTCTTGTGCTTGCACTGGAGTTTGCTGATCCACTCGTTACAACTCTTATAGTGAGTGACTCATTTTACTGTGTTCAGTCTTTTAATGACAATTTATTCTTTTGGTCTCAAAATGAATATTGTGATTCCAAAGGTAGGACAATTAAGCATAAAATGCTTTGGGTTCGAGTGGCAGAACTTAAACAGAATCTGCCTCTCGTGAATGTGATTCACACTCTTGGGCACGAGCAAATTGGTGTCCACGCTGTCGCGAACAGCTTAGATGACGAAGCAGCGAAAACTGTAGTGGCAACATATCTAGTAGCAGCAGTTACAAGATCCAAAAGTAAGATTGATGATGACATCTTGGCAGCTATTGCTGCAACAGAGAAGGGTAGTAATTACCCTACAGGTTTCCCTTCTCGGTACTCTTATCATTTAAGTCCTGATAAAGTTCCCTATGTGAGAATTAACGACGTTGGTGACAGGTTGATTCCCAACGCGGACTGCAGACTTTCTTTGATAACAGCGGCTCACGAAGGTATGGCCTCTGCCCATGCCGGTGTTTCAGCGACTGTTACTCTCTTACAACAACGTTACTGGTGGCGCGGCTTGTATAAACAAACTCTTGCTTATGTTCTTAATTGTGACATTTGCCAGCAGATTAAACCTTCGACTGCCACGCGCCCACCGCAAACGCAGTTGTACATCTCTAATAAACCACTTGGGTGTGTTTATTAAGATCACGGCGGTCCTTTCTCCTCTGATACTGCGTATAAGTACATCTTAGTTGCAGTAGATTTGTGCACACATTTTCTTTGGGTGTGGCCACAAAGGAGTGCTGATGCTTGAACTGTCATCAGGGATTTGCGTGTCTTTGTGGGAATTTTTGCATGTGGAACCCTTCATTCTGACCAAGGTCCTGTGTTCACCTCTAAGGCGTACAAAGAAGCCATGAGATCTTTGGGGGTCCAAGTCAAATTTTCGTCTCCATACCGGCCTGAGGGCAATAGTGTTGTGGAATGGATGAACCGTGACTTAAAGCAATCCCTGACAGCTAGGGTTTTAGGCACTGGCAGGAACTGTTTAGCCCATCTGTATAACGTACAACGTGCACTTAATAATCTCCCTAGAAGGTCTCTCTGTGGGCGGACCCCATACGAAATGCTCTTTGGCATAAAGATGTTTGTCCCGGACCTTGATGGTCTAGACATGGCAGTGTCAGCCGCACCCTTTGACGTAGATGATCACTGTGCTGTATTGCAGAATCTACAAGAGACCAGAGACAGTCTTGCAAAGGAACACTTGCCCTCCACAACTGATGCTGCGCTTCAGATTCCGGTAGTCGGCTGGCTACTTCGAGTTGGTGACCTGGTCCGTGAGAGGGTGGAGAACAAGAAGGAGTTCGGCCCCTCTTATCGTGCTCCAGTACCAGTGCTTGGCGTGCAGGGTACAAGAACAGTCATTTTACCTCCACTTCCTGGTCGCAAGGATAACAGGTACATCTCCATTGACAATGTCAAACTACAGCGAGTGGCCGATTCTTCTTAGTATGACTCTAGCGGTCTCTTCTCCAGCGATGCTGAGAAATTCTGTTTTGGCTTCGGTAAATACCAACAACCCTGACATTGCCATCGAGACGCAGACAGTTACTAATCCTTTGTTGCCTCCACCGGCTGGTGGTGGATCTGAAGATACTGAGTACGCTTACCCCACAGATGTACCGTTGCCCGGTTTACAATCAACTGCAGTTGACCAGTCACGATTTTCATTTGATACTAACTCTATGACTTCCAATCCCCCATCGAAACTTACTATTTTTGCAACTTGGTTTAAGAGACATTTTTTAATCGCCCCTTGGACTTACATGTGGCTGTTGCTCATGAGTATCTTTTTGTTTATGTCCATTGGATTTGTGGTGATATTTTTTCGTCTTGTAAATGGACACTATCTCACCGAAAGATCTGCAATTAGACTAATTGATGGAACTTTGGCCCCCCACTCCTCATCGCACATCAAGAAAAGGGACCAGACTTTTGTGAATATTACTGCCTGCCCTGTGTTGGATGGGATTGTGTGGGATGCTGATAAAGTTCAAATTCATGGTCATACAAAGGTGATTAATGTCCCAAATGTTCTTCGTGTTTCTATGGGAGATGTTGTGAAACAAAACATCCGCTCTGATGATTGGGACGTCCAGGCCATAGAAGCACTGTTTTCTGATCTGAAATATTATGCTGCCTTTGATGCTGAAGATTTGTTTTTAGACACAGCTAATCATGGGGAGTTATTTTTCTACCAACAATATGGTAATCACTTCTTACATAAAGCCAATACATTTAGAAATTTTGTTAATTACAAGCAATGGAACATTGTCCCGCGCCAATTGAAGGTAGCTCTAAAACCTTAGTGAACAAATTTACATATTTTACGGATTTCAGTGTATCTAACCCTGAAGCATTTTGTTTTAAGTTAGCTGCGGAGCCAGCTTCTAAAGTTAGACTGACTTCGACTAAATTGTTATATTCCAAATCCTTTATGGATGAGTTGACTATAAGGGGTTATGACCTGTGGAAAGACACCATTGATCTTAAATCACTTTGGGGTTCTAAACCATGGCAGGTACAAGGAACTGAGGCTCTGCATTGTGCTTGCTTTATCCCAAACCACATGTTATTTTTGAATTCTACCATTTTTCAAACCACCTGCTTTGGATTGGCTACTTCTAAAAAGATTAATTCCCCCTCCATTCCTGATCTGGGTGCTTACCCAAAATGGGATAATCACACAGATCTGTCCCTTGAGGCGTTGCAGTCATATATTACTAACACATCCTTCAACATTTCCAATTTAAATCGTGAAGGATGGTTGATATGGCAGAAGAGCTCAGATTCCTGTCAACATCGTTTTCTGGGTCTATACCCTGGTTATACACAGGTTAAAGTGGACCCACGCTTTCAATCTTCCCATTCGGTTACTACCTATTCTGTAGGGAAGTTATATCAGACCTGGCTGCAACATTCCACCTTGGCATCTGTTAAACTTCATTTATCAAAATTGCATGACAAAATACATTTGAATGATTTTGTTAAGGGTCCTGTGGGTGGCAGGTCCAAAAGATGGGTATATGCTATTTATAACGAAGTTTGGAAATTATCGCAAATTGAAGCGGCCTCCAGATTGAGAGCTATTGATCAAGCAAATTTGGAAAAAGTGCTAGCTGTTATCGATAATAGCATTAACACCCTTTCTTCCATAATTTACACATTCGATAATATTGTTTCATCTGTTGTGGATATTGTACAGGATGATATGTCTGTTTTATATCATGGCCAAAATCAATTGCGTTCTATAATGCAGTTTGCATGGACTTTGCAAACGTTGAAGGCTGGGAAAGTTCCCTGGGACTACATGAATACATCTTCTTCATTCCTGCTGTTTAATCTGACTGCAAAACAACAGATCATGTCCATGAAAGATGCAACATACTCATTACTGCATATTGAAAAGTTGGAACCTTTGCCTTTTTCTGTGGCCGAACTGAACTCCGCAGTGTGGCTTATCCACGGGTTAATCACCTTGCCATTTCCTATGTTTAAGTTCAGTTCCTGTATGAAAAATTATGCCCTAGGCAGATATGAACCATTGGGTACTGCTTTTCTGCATGAAGTTTGGTCACTCCTGTTTACATACAGATGCATGAGAGAAGGTAAATAGGTTTATTTGAAAGGTGAGGAATGCACTTCCACACCTGATCACTCAGTAGTCTGTAGGCACATCCAATTGTATGGTGCATGCAACGTTCAGGCACCGAATTTAGCTTGCATTCTGAAAGGTATTCCGGTGCCAGCTATTACGCCCACTTTTACATTGTTAGCTAACGGTAGTTATTTGCTTTTAAATAATGAGGCTTGCTGCGGGATGCTAGTGGGTATTCCCTACATTGTGACTGTCTCACAAAGAGTAGTCTGCTGTAAAAATGTCCTTTTCCCGCCCCCGCATGGGAGGCTGGATGTATCCATCTGGCCTTCCATCCCAACCTTGAAAGCAGAGTTCAACAAGATGAGCACAATAAGGGCTCTATTGTCTCAAAAAGAAGTGGCTCTGACTTCCTTCCGTGAAACATTTGTCCTTCACGTAGCAAACACACGCACCGTGGTGCATGCACTTTTAAATACTGATCTCCCCCTTCATTTCGGTGCTCTGATTCACACTATATTAAATGCCTCGTCAACAACTGGCTTGGCTCATTTTTTCAAAGTTGTGGGCTCCAGCCTCGTGACCTCTTTCCAAACAATTTTTGGTGTGATACGGGCATTTTTTCATTCTATTTTTTCCAGCGTCTTCGGCGGGCTCCCGTTGATTCTCCCCCTCGCGGCTGGTGTGCTCCTGTTGGTCTGCTTGTTGCACAATGGCTGCACAATATGTGTCACAGGACAGCCGGCCCCGGCTGCTCCATCTTCGTAACCGGATGCTTGAGTATTATGGAACGTTGCCACTGGCCACTTTAAGCACAACCTATGGATTGTCCTTCCGATTTTCTCACTTTACTTGCGTGCAACCTGTTTTTCATTGCCTAGATTGTCCCTTCGAATGGGCTCTGGATTTGTGCCTGTCGAACTCGGTGTCTCCTGCCCCGGATTATGATCGACTTATGAGTCCCTTGGTGGCTCATGAGTTGGTCTGTTCTGGTATTAGGATTATGGCCTGTGGAGCGGCACATGGAGTCCTAGGGAATTGGGACATCTATACGGCAGCGTATGACTTCTTGGCGAGAAGTTACATCGAAGAACACTCAAGTTGCCCTCTGATTGTGCTAGAGGCTCCAGTTATCGAGAAACATGTATGTTCATTTACTTTGTTAGACTGGATGGTGGACACTTCTACCGAACAGAATAATGACTTCCTCTTGGAGGCTGTTGCTACTTATTGTGCTTACACGTTGATGGATTAACTTGGAAGTCGACCCACTTCCGTTATTTACACAATCTTTTTTTACATTTTTTTTTCTCTTTCTTTCTTTTCTCCCTTTTTTTGTTTTTTGACTCGCTATTTAGGCTGTGCTGAGCCTTTGCGAGTTATTACATTAGGCGTTTTTTCTTTTTTCCATTTTTTACGCGGATTTTTCGAACTTTCACTGCCATTTACATGAATTTGCAATACATGCCCTTGGTTCTGTCACTGTTGAACTTGAACTCTGCGTTCCTGAATTGTATCCCTGTTTGTTTGTGGTCCGATCAAGGGGGGGTGTAGTGGAGACGGAGGTTCAGGTACACACAGTGCTATGTTAGTATAAGCGTCTTAGAAGTTAAAACGCCATCTTGCGACTTTTGCTGATTTTGCACACGACACTGCTGATAGATGTTAAATGAAATCTGCTTGCTTGCCTTTTCTTCACATGAGAGCGGTCTGTTGTTCACATCCCTAGATGTGCACCGCGACCTTGGTCTGAACATTGTGTGCAGACACAGTCAGAGCCAACAAACAATGTATGCTTTTGAATTCAGGTTGATTAAACCACGTTCTAGCCATAACACGCACACAGCTGCAAATATCTGAAACTCGAGAGCCTTTTATATGGCAGTTTGCATGCATGAGATACGCACTTTGGAGAAGACTTTTTCCAGACACTGAGCAAAGCTGATCCTGTGATGTGATTCACCTAAGCTGATATTTACGGTATGGGGTTCCCCATTCAAGCCTAGAGACCTTCTCTTAGTATAATAATACTAGCTTATTAGCGAAGGGAGAGTGGTTGTATTCCACTATCATTTGTAACATGATTTCTCCCTTCATTTTCCATGGTATTGTAACAATGCTGATGGTTTTATTCTTAATCATTTGTCTGCTTATGTTAGCCAAAGTACTGCATCTTAGGACCCGTGGTTTATAAAATAAACATTGTAAACTTTACTGTGTCTCTGATTATCCTTGTTGTGGACTGATATGAGAATAATAACGAACAGGTATTTCTGATTCCCGCCATTCCTGAGAGTACTCTAAGTCGCATGTTCTGGGTTGTCTCATCATTGGTAGCTTCGAGATGATACGGAGAGCGAATGAGACACTGATGCTAGTCGGATAGGGGTTCTGGGTACTGAGGTGAGTTTTTGGTACACCACAATTCACTGAGGTCCTGGTTTCCTGTGCATAGTTCTGTGCATGAGCAGAATCCCTGCAACACTGTGTGTGCTGGTCCCTGGGTCTCTCTCACAGTGTGTTAGACCCTCACTGTATGGTGATGATCCTGGTTTGTGTCTCTCTGTGGTGTTCTATTGGCCTATGTCTGTGCTGTGTGTGCTGGTCCCTGGGTCTCTCTCACGGTGTGTTAGACCCTCGCTGTATGGTGATGGTCCTGACTTGTGTTTCTCTGTGCTGATCCACTGGCTTGAGTCTGTGTGTGATGACAGCTGCATCCCTCTGGTGATGTTATACTCTCTCTCTGTCTGCTCAAACAAGCCTTTGTTTCTGTGTTTGTGGCTCTCTTTGTCTTGTCCACTCCTCCCAAGTCTCTGCGTGTTGATTCCTGGCCCTTTGTCACACTGTGGTGAATGTTACCTGTTTCTTTTTTTTAAATATATTTTTATTAGCATTTAAAATTGTATACAGAACACATCATGGCCTGCATTCACGAAACATGCTAGTGAACACATGTCCTAATCCAGCATAGACAAAATAATGTTCCCTGTCTATGAAAAAACAATTGTCTAAATTGTATAACAGCGTGCAGTCCCATGATATTTTACCGCCATGTTATGTGACAACCTAGAAAGCTAAAGAGAAAACATTAAACAATAAACAGTAACCCCTCTTCCTTCCCTTCCTTCAAAGCGATTCAAGTCTGCTCACTGTGATAACCAGTAGTTTTGACGTAATTTTGTTAGTCAAGTGGCGGGCTAGCATGTTTGGGCGTCCACCTGGGTTGTCCTCCTGGGTACCTTCCCTCACACTACTCTGCTGAGTAGGCTGTCCCTGACCTTTCTGGAGGTCTGTTATCATGGATGCCCAAGGTAGTCTATAGTCCTCAGCCTTTTCATCCTTCCTTACAAATCTCATCCGAACCAGTTCCGCTGTCGCCCACTCATTCGTGTCCCGTAGCCAGTCTAAATATGATGTTCCCTGTTTCATGTGTCTTTATTGTTAGTCCTTTGAGTTATCACTGCACTTTGCTGGCTTCTGTGGCCTGATTTCTGTCTCTTCTCTGTCTGGTTCCGGCCCGGGTTTTACTTGGCTCACCCTGGAACCTGTAATTTTAAATGAAGATTCCTCTTGGTCTGGTTCCGGCCTACCTCGCTTTAGTCCGAGGGCCTGTGTCACTTCCTGTGTTGGTGTTGGGTCTTGTATCCTACCCCAGTTTGTACTAGGTCCGGGTGAAAGAAAACTGACACTGGCGTAATTCACGCACTTTCGTGTTAGACTAGTTACATGAGATTCCCAAAATTATGCTACATTGTGTAAGCTCTCACCGTTTGTGGCAAAAGCGTGCAGGAATAACACGAACTGCCAGAACGCGAGCCACTGTTGAGCATGCCAATTTTTCATGCTACATTTCTTCCAGGAAATGCATCCTTGTGTCAAAAATTGACATGAGGACGCACTTAATGCTAAAATAAAGCACATTGGCCACATGTACGTAGGTTCCATTTTGCAATTACCTATTAGCGTATTTTTGCGTTTTGCTATCAGGTAATCGCAAACACCTATGAACTAATTTGTCTTTAACACATTTAGTGATTCCTAATGTGGTCGCAATTGATGTACCTTATGAGGTAGGTTGCAATTTACAATCCATTGGGAATCGCTAAAAACACAGGGAAGGTGACCTGCTGGGGACAGCATACCACCATGTCTGTGTTTGCATTTAAATAAAGCAATGTTGTTTTTAAAAATGCAGCCTGTTTTTCTTAAAAACGGGATGCTTTTCAAAAACAAAAATTAAAAGTTTATTTTCGTTTTTTAAGAGTAGTAAGTGGTCCGTGGGACCACAGCTGTGTCTTATAAAAAAGTTTTAAAATACATTCACAAAGGGGAAGTGGTCCCCTGGCGACCACTTTATGTTTGCCAATGGGTCACCAACAATTTGAAGTTTGTGGAAAAATGCAAATGTTTTGCGACCGCATTTCGGTCGCAAAACATTCTTACATACCACTGTGAGTGGCTATTAGGAAGGGATGCCCTTAACATGCTCCTTTCTAATACTGAATCACTAACCCAATTTGCGATTCGGTAATAGGTTATCGAAGCGCAAAATGGGCTCTTGTACATAGAAACATGTTTTTTTCCGGTACAAAACCTGTGAATCGGGCCATTTGTGAAATGAAAAAAGCTACGTACACGTGGCCCTTAAATACGGATTCGCATTTCACAGAATTACATGTAACTTTGTGAAAGTCTCGTGAAATTTTGCATAATACTCAAAAGCAAAGTACACAACGTTTTAACATCCCTTTTGCACCTATATACTATACTGTCTCTCCGTGGTCCCAAGGATCTCAGTGTCTTAGTCGGTGGCCCCGTGTTTAAGGGTGTTGGTTCCTGAGCCCCCTGTGTGCTGTGAGTTAATCCTTTTTTGTCAGATCACAGCCAGTAGCCTAGCTAGTGTGTCATTGGCTATAGCGGGAAGAGATGGGCCCACTGGCTGCTGTTTGAATCATAAAAGGCAGCAATGTTCAGGGCTCTGTGCGCCCTTCAGGCCTGTTGGGCCTCGGTGCCACTGCACCTGCTGCACCACCGCCTCTGTTGCATCTGACGTTATCGAGTCACTCTTTATTGCCCTCCTGCCTGGGCTAGATTCTCTGTGTCTGTCCATCTGTCGCGTGCTAAGGTGGACGCTGTCCTTTCACTGCTGCTATCTCTCTATCTCACTGATTGGTTTCCTATCAGGCACTGATCGATCCGCAGCCCTTCTGCTGTTTGCTCAGACTCCATCCAGCCTTATTGACAATTAGAAGGAAAGGTGACATTTGTGAAGTGGCGACTGGCAAAGAGCCCTGGCAATAACCGGCGGAAGGAATGCTGCATGTCACCTGTGGCAGGTAGCCACTTCCATCCCCAAGGCTCGTGCCGCCAGGGGCTATAAAAGAAGCGAGGGATGACACCAAAGAACTCACAAGCCTTAGAGTTCCAGGTGACACGAGGTGCATCAACAGAAGCCCACGCCATACCCAGTACACGGTGAGTACGGGCTCCACTGCTTGCGTGCACATTCTGGGACATATTTACAAGCCACTAGCGCTACAGAGAGCGTCACTTTTTATGGCACTCCTGTGGGGCTCTACGTAGGTCCATATTTACAAAGCCACGCTAAAGCACTTTGCGTGGCTTAATGCAGCCTTGTAAATAGGCCCTCTGCAACCCAGTTTTCTGCAGCAAAGGGACGTGCAATGCTGGGCTGTGGGCATTCCCAGCAACACCCATGGCTTTTTGACCCTGCTGCAGATTTACAAGGATCTAAACGAACGCCTTTCAAAAGGAGGCAATAATGTGGCGCTGCAAGGAGAAATACTTTTATTTCTCCTAGTTTTTTGCTCTTTCTTCTGTCTTATCCAGCACACATAGGAGCAAAACACCATTAATGATTGTTTTTGTGCAGGAAGGTGTGCCTTCCTGCACAAACACAATCATCCCTACAACGCAGGCAAGGATGCCTCCATTAGCACTAGGCAACATTTTTAGTACTGGCGCAAGGGTGAGCACAGGGATGCACCGTATTCTTGTTAATTTGGCGCATCCCAGTGTTTCGAAAATGATGCCGCTCGGCACAGCAAAATTGCTTGCGGCACCACGCTGCGCCATTTTCATGTACTATGCCCCTCTGTGTTTAGCTGCACAGTGTGTTTATATCAGGACAGACTCTAACGTCAGTACATGATAACCTACTGCAGTGCACGAGCCGGTACTGCTCAGTTTGTGCCTGTGTTGGTTATAGGTGGGCAAGCCACTGACAGCACGAGACACATGCCTGGCTCCGCTATGCTCGAGATCCTATTGGACCCTCCAGCCCAAAACAAGCCTTGCTTTCCTGTGGCTTCTGCCTGTCACCCACTCTCTAACTTCATGCCCCAAGAATGAAAGACAAAGCAGTGACCTTTGATATAAAACGATCAACAGAAAGAGGAACACTCTAGGCCTGAATTGAACATTGCAAAACCCTGGGATCAATTCTAGGCAATTCTTTTATTCTTCTGAGCCTCCCTTTTCTTCTTTATGGCCTATAAGATTACCTTCAGATACCTGAGTTCAGGATGTGGAGGACAGTGCACAAACCCTTGTGTTTGATTTAATCTGTATATGGTATAAAGTACCCCCTGCCATGCATGGTAAATAACGCTCCCGTTTTTTACTCTTTACAGATTTTGACAGATAACTGCAAACAGAAAACAATGTGTTTTCTGCCAGTATTTATTTTTAAAAACTGAAAAATACAGAAAATTGTGCTTCTTGAGAGTGACTCCCCATGCTGTCCTTCATAAATTCCAGCCCAACAGCTGAGCAGATAGGAAGCATAAGTAGTTAAAAAATAACATGAGATTTTCTTAACCCCTTCGCTGCCAGGCCTTTTCCCTCTCCTGTGCCACGCCCTTTTTTGGCTATTTGGGGTAGTGTGTGCTGAGGCCCCTGTAACTTTTTGACCACATAAGGCATCCACGCCAAATTTGCGTCCTTTTCTTCCAACATCATGGGGCTTCTGAAGGTACTCAGGGTTTGTGGATTCCCCTGGGGGGGTCACAGAAATGAGCCAAAATACAGCAAAATTTAGTTTTTTGGGGGGAAAATGGGAAAAGGGCTGCAAATGAAAGCTTCTGGCTTTTTCCCTGCAAGTGTTATCAAAAAAGGGTTTGTGGGGCTGAAATCACCATTTTCCCAGCTTTTAGGGGATACCAGACTTTTGTCAGAAACCCAACATTTTTTACACAGTTTTGGCATTTTTCTGGGACATAGCCTATTTTTGCTATTTTTTGTGCTTTCAACCTCCTTCCAGTTAACCCCTTCAGTGCCACGCCCTTTCCCCGCCCTGTGCCGGGCATTGCATTAGCGGGCGGGGTTCATGACGAGATAGTCTCGTCATGGGCACAGCGCAACCGCGCTCCGGCACTGAAGCGGTTAATGGTAGAAATGGGTACAAAAGCAATAATGGATCCTGGAAAGCTATACATTTTTGAGAAGTAGACAAAATTCTGAATTCAGCAAGGGGTCATTTGTGTAGATCCATCAAGGTTTTTTTTATAGAAACAGTTAAATATAGGATAAATTGAAAATTTGTTGAATAAAAAAGCCTTTTGTGTCAACGTTTTCACCTGTAACTTCTTATAATTATGACAGCTCTTTGAAAGCAATATACCGTTACATCCGCTGGACATTACTAGTTGTGGGGATATATAGGACTTGTAGGTTCACCAAGAACCTGACAAACCCAGAGCCAAAAACTGAGCAGCAACTTGCAATGGTTTTTTATTATGTACCGGGTATATAGTAATTATTCTGTAAAAATGTGTACATGGAAAAATCGGTATGAAAGACACCTATGTATTTCTGAAATGGGAACAAAATATAGAGTTTAGAAACAGTAGATATTTGCACATTTCCGAAATTGGGAATACTCATACTAGCATGAGAATTATCAGTCATTTTTTAGAATGACTTCTTTTTTACACAATGTCTTTCATTTGGAAGGCAGAAATGCATCGAAAGTCAATAGGTAATAACAGTTCCTTTACAAATCTGAATTACCCTAAGTCTCCCGATAAAAACGGTACCTCACGTGTAGGGGTAGGCATAGTGCCCACGACAGGAAATGGCTCAAAACCCAACGTGAACACACCACATTTTCACAATGCAAAATTACCCTTTTTTAGCAAAGTGCCTAGCTGTCGTTTTTTAACCCTAGCTCTGCCGGCACCTAGGGAAACCTAACAAACCTATACATTTTTGAAAACTAGACACCCAGGGAAATTCAGGATCGGGTGACTTGACTGCCTCCCACCAGGTTCTGTTACCCAGAATCCCTTGCAAACCTTAAAAATTGCCAAAAAAACTATTTTTTCCCACATTTATCTGGTGGAAAGTTCTGGAATCTGCGTGGATCCACACATTTCCACCCACCCCGCGTTCCCCAAAGTCTTCAGTGAAAAATGGTACCTCACTTGTGTGGGTCAGCCTAGTGCCCGCGACAGGAAACGGCGCAAAACGTAACATGGACACACCTCAATTTCGTAGCGAAAAATGACCCTTTTTTGGCAAAGTGCCTAGCTGTAGTTTTTGAACCATAGCTCTGCCGGCACCTAGGGAAACCTAGCAAATCTATACATTTTTGTAAACTAGACACCCGGGGGAATCCAGGATGGGGTGACTTGACTGCCTCCCACCAGGTTCTGTTACCCAGAATTCCTTGCAAACCTTAAAAATTGCCAAAAAAACCACATTTTCCCCATATTTCTGTGGTGGAAAGTTCTGGAATCTACTTGGATCCCCAAATTTCCACCCACCCAGTGTTTCCCAAAGTCTTCCAAGAAAAATGGTACCTCACTTGTGTGGGTCGGCCTAGTGCCCGCGACAAGAAACAGAGCAAAACGCAACGTGGACACACCTCAATTTCGCTGTGAAAAATGACCCTTTTTTGGCAAAGTGCCTAGCTGTAGTTTTTGAACCATATCTCTGCCGGCACCTAGGGAAACCTAGCAAACCTATACATTTTTGAAAACTAGACACCCAGGGGAATCCAGGATCGGGTGACTTGACTGCCTCCCACCAGGTTCTATTACCCAGAATCCCTTGCAAACCTAAAAAATTGCCAAAAAAAACACATTTTCCCCACATTTCTCTGGTGGAAAGTTCTGGAATCTGCATGAATCCACAAATTTCCACCCACCCCGCGTTCCCCAAAGTCTTCCAAGAAAAATGGTACCTCACTTGTGTGGGTCGGCCTAGTGCCCGCGACAGGAAATGGCGCAAAACGTAATGTGAACACCTCTATTTCACAGCGAAAAATTACCCTTTTTTGGCAAAGTGCCTAGCTGTAGTTTTTGAACCATAGCTCTTCCGGCACCTAGGGAAACCTAGCAAACCTATACATTTTTGAAAACTAGACACCCAGGGGAATCCAGGATGGGGTGACTTGACTGCCTCCCACCAGGTTCTGTTACCCAGAATCCCTTGCAAACCTTAAAAATTGCCAAAAAAAACACATTTTCCCCACATTTCTCTGGTGGAAAGTTCTGGAATCTGCATGAATCCACAAATTTCCACCCACCCCGCGTTCCCCAAAGTCTTCAGAGAAAAATGGTACCTCACTTGTGTGGGTCGGCCTAGTGCCCGCGACAGGAAACGGCGCAAAACGTAACGTGGACACACCTCAATTTCACAGCGAAAAATGACCATTTTTTGGCAAAGTGCCTAGCTGTAGTTTTTGAACCATAGCTCTGCCGGCACCTAGGGAAGCCTAGCAAACCTATACATTTTTGAAAACTAGACACCCAGGGGAATCCAGGATGGGGTGACTTGACTGCCTCCCACCAGGTTCTGTTACCCAGAATCCCTTGCAAACCTAAAAAATTGCCAAAAAAACACATTTTCCCCACATTTCTCTGGTGGAAAGTTCTGGAATCTGCATGAATCCACAAACTTCCACCCACCCCGCGTTCCCCAAAGTCTTCAGAGAAAAATGGTACCTCACTTGTGTGGGTCGGCCTAGTGCACGCGACAGGTAACGGCGCAAAACGCATCGTGGACACACCTCAATTTCGCAGTGAAAAATGAACTTTTTTTGGCAAAGTGCCTAGCTGTCGTTTTTGAACCCTAGCTCTGCCGGCACCTAGAGAAACCTACTAAACCCACACATTTCTGAAAACTAGACACCCTGGGGATTCCAGGGAGGTATGGCTTGCGTGGATCCCCCAACGTTTCCTTACCCAGAATGCCCTGCAAACCTCAAATTCAACTGAAAAATCCCCTTTTTCACACATTTTTGTGTGGGAAAGTTGTGGCATCACCATTTCCTACCACCCAGCGTTCCCCCGGGTCTCCCGATAAAAACTGTGCCTCACTCGTGTGGGAGGCCGAAGTACCCGCGACAGGCAAGGACCCAAAACGTAGTGAGGCGACATGAAAATTGGCTATCTCAAAACGACCTGGTTTTGCAAGGGGGGTCACTTGGGTTTTTGGCCCTGTGCTCGGCGGCCACCTAGGGAAACCTACCAAACCCACACATTTCTGAAAACTAGACACCCGGGGGATTCCAGGGAGGTATGGCTTGCGTGGATCCCCCAACGTTTCCTTACCCAGAATGCCCTGCAAACCTCAAATTTAGCTGAAAAAATGACCTTTTTCACACATTTTTGTGTGGGAAAGTTGTGGCATCACTGGGCTGACAAAAATTTCCTACCACCCAGCGTTCCCCCGGGTCTCCCAATAAAAACGGTGCCTCACTCGTGTGGGAGGCCCAAGTACCCGCGACAGGCAAGGGTCCAAAACGTAGTGCGCCTCAACAGGCAAGGGTCCTAAACGTAGTGCACCTCAAGTCCATTTTTGAGCAGTTATTCTGTTAAAACTGCGTCTCCACTGTTTTTAACCTTGTCACATGGACAGATATTATTAAAAACGTTTTTCTGTCCTAGTTGACAATTTTAACACCACTTCTTTACACTTTTTCATCGTTTTTTGCACTGCTTCCATCACCATCATTAATACTTGATAGCCACACTAAGATTCGAGACAGATACCTCATCTCAAAATGAACAGAGAGGTTTAAGTCGCCCATTCTATCTGCAGCCTTGATCAACCTGATGGCTCGGTTAGGGCTATCGGATCCCAAATGATGTGGGCTGTTATTCTGGTGGCTGATGGGATTCATGATTCATTTTTGATTATGGAACATATCTGAACTGCTTGATTTCTTATGTTAGTGCCTAGATTTCTTTGTTGTGATGATAGTCTTTAGATATTTAAGGGATTCGTTTTCTAGTAGTCGATAAATATTTTCCCTTTGACCCTCCTTTGATATATTATAGCTCTCTTTAATATATCTTGTTATACAATAAGTGAGATGATGCCAGCACTTTCCAGCAGAGCAGATACATCAGTAATGGCCAGAACCAGAACTTCTCAGCAAGGATACTATACTCTTAATGGGCAGTACCAGCACTTCACAGCTGGGATGCGATACTCCGAGCAGTATCAGAAAGTTACAGCTGGGATGCTAGACTCCTAATGAGGAGTATCAACACTTCACAGCTTGGCTGCTATACTCTTGATAGGCAGTACCAGCACTTCACAGCTGTGATGCTATACTCCAAGCAGTATCAGAAAGTTACAGCTGGGATGCTAGACTCCTAATGAGGAGTATCAACACTTCACAGCTGGGCTGCTATACTCCTAATGAGGAGTATTACCACTTCACAGCTGGGCTGCTAAACTCTTGGTAGGCAGTACCAGCACTTCACAGCTGGGATGCGATACTCCGAGCAGTATCAGAAAGGTACAGCTGGGATGCTAGACACCTAATGAGGAGTATCAACACTTCACAGCTGGGCTGCTATACTCCTAATGAGGAGTATTACCACTTCACAGCTGGGCTGCTAAACTCTTGGTAGGCAGTACCAGCACTTCACAGCTGGGATGCGATACTCCGAGCAGTATCAGAAAGTTACAGCTGGGATGCTAGACTCCTAATGAGGAGTATCAACACTTCACAGCAGGGCTACTATACTCTTGATAGGCAGTACCAGCACTTCACAGCTGTGTTGCTATACTACGAGCAGTATCAAAAAGTTACAGCTGGGATGCTAGACTCCTAATGAGGAGTATCAACACTTCACAGCTGGGCTGCTATACTCTTGATAGGCAGTACCAGCACTTCACAGCTGTGATGCTATACTCCAAGCAGTATCAGAAAGTTACAGCTGGGATGCTAGACACCTAATGAGGAGTATCAACACTTCACAGCTGGGCTGCTATACTCCTAATGATTAGTATTACCACTTCACAGCTGGGCTGCTAAACTCTTGGTAGGCAGTACCAGCACTTCACAGCTGGGATGCGATACTCCGAGCAGTATCAGAAAGTTACAGCTGGGATGCTAGACACCTAATGAGGAGTATCAACACTTCACAGCTGGGCTGCTATACTCCTAATGAGGAGTATTACCACTTCACAGCTGGGCTGCTAAACTCTTGGTAGGCAGTACCAGCATTTCACAGCTGGGATGCTATACTACGAGCAGTATCAAAAAGTTACAGCTGGGATGCTAGACTCCTAATGAGGAGTATCAACACTTCACAGCTGGGCTGCTATACTCCTAATGAGGAGTATTACCACTTCACAGCTGGGTTGCTAAACTCTTGGTAGGCAGTACCAGCACTTCACAGCTGGGATGCGATACTCCGAGCAGTATCAGAAAGTTTCAGCTGGGATGCTAGACTCCTAATGAGGAGTATCAACACTTCACAGCTGGGCTGCTATACTCCTAATGAGGAGTATTACCACTTCACAGCTGGGCTGCTAAACTCTTGGTAGGCAGTACCAGCACTTCACAGCTGGGATGCTATACTACGAGCAGTATCAAAAAGTTACAGCTGGGATGCTAGACTCCTAATGAGGAGTATCAACACTTCACAGCTGGGCTGCTATACTCCTAATGAGGAGTATTACCACTTCACAGCTGGGCTGCTAAACTCTTGGTAGGCAGTACCAGCACTTCACAGCTGGGATGCTATACTCCGAGCAGTATCAGAAAGTTTCAGCTGGGATGCTAGACTCCTAATGAGGAGTATCAACACTTCACAGCTGGGCTGCTATACTCCTAATGAGGAGTATTACCACTTCACAGCTGGGCTGCTAAACTCTTGGTAGGCAGTACCAGCACTTCACAGCTGGGATGCTATACTACGAGCAGTATCAAAAAGTTACAGCTGGGATGCTAGACACCTAATGAGGAGTATCAACACTTCACAGCTGGGCTGCTATACTCTTGATAGGCAGTACCAGCACTTCTCAGCAAGGCTACTATACTCTTAATGGGCACTGCCAGCACTTCCAAGCAGGACAGCTATATTCCTAATGGGTAGTACCAGCAGTTTAAAGCTAGACTACAATAATCATAATGGGTAGTATCAATATTTCTCAGCAGGGGTGCTGTATTCTTAATGGGCAGTGGCAGCATTTTGAGCAGAGCTGCTATACTCCTAATGAGCAGTGCCAGCACTTCTCAGCACGCTACCTTACTCTGAATGGGCAGTACCAACTCCCAACGCTGGGTAGCTCTACTCCCAATGAGCAGTGCCAGCACTTCTCATCACGCTGCCTTACTCTGAATGGGCAGTGCCAACTACCAACGCTGGGTAGCTCTACTCCTAATGAGCAGTGCCAGCACTTCACAGCCCGGCTCCTATGCTCCTGGTGGGCAGTACCTGCACTTCTCAGAATCTGGACTGGCCTAAGTAGTTCTTGAATGGGCAAAGGATATGCTTGACGCCGCTGCTGCAGCGCTTTGCACCTTGCTAAATATTTGTACAAACTCGAGTTGTGGCTGCCCTCACGCCATGGATCTTTGGTTCCAGCTGAGGCTGACATGACAGTCAAAGCATTGCACTAACATGAGGCACGTTAGGGCTCACAAAAACGACAGAGTATTAGATTCGGAAACCATGAAGGCTTATTAAAAGATTAGCACATTTACAAAGCCAAATCACCAAATATTTGAATTTCGATAGCTAGCACATGAATGTATTAGTCAAAACACTTAAAAATAATTCAAAATTGTAAATGCAAAGACAAACTGTTACAACGCTGTCTCAAAATAACACAAAGCGAACTCAATTTCCCACGAAGGGAAACGCGGTTCTGCGAACTGTGAGGCAGTCAGGAACATTAGAGAAGTCGGGGCGATAAGTGCCAGCATGACAGCCTCTGAGAGACAGTAGGAAGCATCTGCTCACAGGCAAATGCAAAAGGAATCGAGCAAAGCTTCTTCTAACAAGAAGGAAAGGACATCTTTGCACTGGTGTAAATAATGACTCTTCTACATTTCGCTACACGCTTCCCACGAAAGTGACCAATCTGGTTAAAGCGCATATCGATAATCCCATTCATTAGTTTCGCAAGCTGGAGCACAGTGAAGTCCCTGCAAGCATTGCTCAAACATCTATTACCTGCAACATCGGAAGATACATTTCTCCCAAGAGGTTCTTTCGCAGGTGCTCATTACTGCGTGCTCCGAGGATTGCGTAAAGTTAAACATTCACACGAGAAAGAAAACTAAATGATATACGGACGATTCAAAGTTGTTGGTACAGCTTTTCTTCTGAAATGAAAAAGTGGGATCCACAGCCAAAAGAACTATGGCAGTCTAACAAGGGTCATTTGAAATGAGTCCTAAGCTAACTAATGTCAGTTAAAACGAGAAAAATGTACAGTAAATACTTTTGCTTATTGCATGTTAAAATTGTTATGTGTGCAAAACTTTTATTTATGAACAATTTATTTGCCACCATTTTGCTTCCTGCTCTGCTTGTCTTCGTTGTGGATCCCCTGGATACCTTGACAACAACCACAAGACTACAACTTCACTGTTTCAAGCTGTGATACAACATTGCTTGAATAGCGGTGACCATGTTGGAAGTAAAAATGGCTGCCCACCTAGATCAGTTATCACAATGATCCTAGCAAGTCTAACATGCCACTACAATAAATAGCGATCACATTACATTCATCAAGATTTATTTTTAGAATTTGGATGCAACTGTGCTGGGTCCCTGCCTATATCTCCAATCTCCTGGTAACATGGGCAATTGTTGAGCCTGGACAAGACCGGCGGCAGCTCCACGGTGACAGCTGTTACCGCCTACCGAAGGCTTAGACTATATGTCTGGGCGATCACATCCTATAGCTTGTCGCTAGCGGAGGATGTGGTCCTTCTGTCTGGTCTGCCACAGAGACGCAGCGGAATTAAAAGGGACAAAACGAGACTGAATCGCAAAATGATTCAAGGTCCTCTCCCTATTAATGTCCAGTTCATTTTTATAAGCCTTGCTGCCCTCTTCTTTGCCATGATTCTTTCAGAGGTCCTTGATCTTCTCTGTCCCTCTTTCAATATCCCTGTTCTCTGCATCAGACTCCCGCCGCATACAGCGCTCGCCTCCTTTATAACTAGGTTCACTCTACATAAGTAGTACACCCACATACATGCTTCTCTCTTCCCCTGGTCCTCCCTCTTGAGGGTGAAGAGGAGTGCCAGGAACTAGGCTCAAGGCAGTAGGAAAAGTAAGATGCCATTAGCAGCAGTCATTGGCTCGTGTATCAGTAGAAGGTTTTCCTAATGCTTGACTAGACAGGCATGAAACTTGGCAGATAAAATATTTGCATAAATCATGATCAGTGTACGTGGACTGATATGTACTGCTGTATAATGCCCGGTGATGGGAACACTCCTTTAGAGATTACCAAAACGGCAATTTCAGTTCCTCGCGCAGGGCTCACTCTTTTAATGCCAATGCAGTACTTTCTGTCTAGTGGAGAGTCACTGTACACCCGCAAAAAAATATTCGAAGTATGAAGCAAGTTCTGTTGAATAACACAAAACCCTTTCTAACAAACTATCTGAATAATGGCATGCAGTAAATGTATGTCCTACCAACCATGATAGCTCAAACAAACTTGCTGGATTTAGAGCCTAGAGGAATAGAAGTCATACAGAGATGGGCACATCACCAAACACTACCATGATAGAGTATTCAGGCTGAACACTGTATGTTAATTTGTATGTGAATATTGTCAGGTAAAGTAACTGCTAGGTCTGTGGTAATGACATTGTACATTCTATGTGGACTCAATATTAGTGATCATTTTTCTTAAGTTTTCCTGTGGGTGCCCGCGGCCTGCATGGTCAGTGTGCTCTTAGTCCAGGAATGCCATTCAGGTACACCCTTTGATGCACTTCCATCTCTCCTCAGATCATCATGGCCTTGGGGATGGTGCTTCGCGTGATGCTGATAATCGGAATCGCTCTGCATTCTTTGAGTGCGCTTCCGCAGCCAATCAGGTAAGAGCTAAACTTAATCAAGCGATACTGCACCATCAGCAAAAGCAGCATACCCAGATGTGTGAATGAGAGCACCATGCTACCTACACACAGTCCATATTACCTCTCTGCTGTTGCCAAGAGATCCCAGGGATGAGATGGCGATTGGAAATAGGCATGTTACGGCTAGTGATCGGTGATTTTATACTTATATAGTTTCTTACTGATAGCCTGGTCATCACACATTTAACGTGGCCCATTCATCTCCTGGTGAGCGTGTACTGTACACATCTAATATTCTGTAAATCCTGTGGCGATCACGTACAGTACGAGACGCATTGGACACCATGGAGAGCAGGTATATTTTAATGTCACAGAGACCTCATCAATTAGTTAATAATCAAGAGCAACTTGTAAAGGAAACTGTTGGTATTAGATACACAATGTCAGGGTTGTAGAGTCTCTGATAATGCCGGGTGCGCACTATCACGTATGTCCTCTCATCGTGAGCGACCCCGCTCATAAACATTCACTGAGATCTCTACTTTAACCATACTTTGAGATAAACTTTCCATTTTAGGTCAGGAATTTTCAATGTAGCAGACCAATGATCTGGATAAAATCTCCTTTACAAGGTAAAGAAATGCATACATGAAGCAGACTTCTAAATTAGTTCCAATGTTGGATGAAATAGAATGTACACTGAGACAATACTTCTGATGCTGAGAGGTGTTCCAAGGTCCTGCTGACGCCTGGGTCTATGCAATGTACTATTGTAGATCCTACTCTTTAGAGACAGCGACTGAGAGTCCTGCGCTCAAGACACTGACACAGAAGACAGTGCACTAGACGCCGCATCAGGGTGCACACTCTCTCTAAGCCTATACTGTACTGTTTAACCCCAACCACAAATACATTCCTGTACTCTCCAGCCACATTGATAAAAAAAGGGAAAGTGTAGAGCTTGGAGGCACAGTTGAAGGCTTCTCTGGGATAAAGGCAGCAAATACAGCACAGAGACCGGTACTGACAGTACAGAGCCCTGCCTTCTGGTGCTACTAGGCGCCTCTGCCACATGGAAACTACAGACCACCCAGCCCTCCTAACCAGCCTCTCCTCTTGCATGGTTTTCTCCCAAACCTTTTCGTGAAGGTTGGCCTCGTTTGCATTCACCAGCAATTGATCCAGTTGGAATCTCACCGATTCTAATTCAGCACCTCTGGGTGTCCTGTGCCGACCCCCGATATCGCAATCTATCAATAAGAAAGTGACACCCATCTCTGACTGATGACGCAGTCAGCATCCAGCCTTCAATGTCGTTAATCATGAACATCCTAATTCAGAGAATTATATTTATTGGATGTCGAGGAAGAGTTCTAAATTGGATCAAATCATTCATTTCTGAAAGAGCGGGATTGGCTGAAATCTGGCAGTCCACTCCCCCCTCATACATGCTGAACTGGAGTGTAGCACCAGAGGGTCATTTTCCCCCTTGCTTTTCAATATCGGCATGCATCCACTGGCTGCTCTCTTAGACTCAACTCTACATGAATGCGGACAACACAAACCTCTAATGCTGCCGTCCATTGGTGGAAGCCCATAAGTATTGTAATACTATAATCTACAAACTCCCCCGTTTGAATTTAAAATAGAATGTCAGCTTTCTATGGGCGTTTGTCTATTTCCATCAACAAACCCGAGTCTCCTACTAGACAAAGAACTTTATTTGGCTCCCCAAGCACCTGCGATCCGCAGGGCCGGTTTTACCCGGCTTAGCGCAGCGAGAGGCGCACTCACTACCTTTCCTCACTCCCCAGTACCACACCCAAGTGGAGAATGCACTGGTACAACTGACAGTGGGTTATAGCAAGAACGTCAGCATTTAGCAGCCAGAGATTAGGGGAAAAGGAAAAGGGGGGACCCTTCTCCCACTCTAGGCAGGTTGCACCGCCTTCAAACAGGGAAGGAATACTGTTCAAGCCTTCGGCTTTTGCCCATAAGGCCGTTTTTGCTCACTCTCCACTTTGCTTGCATCAGAATTGAACTAACATACATCACATGTACCGGATGTACATCTTCTCTGACCTTCTACACATTCCCACAACCCGGAAGCTAAGCTGAAGTGACAGAGAATTGACCGCAGCTGCAGAAAGCTCAGGAGCTCTCCGGGGGCCACTGCACGCGCTCACCCTTCATTGAGGACATCTGAGAGATCTATTCTGCAATATGTCCTGGCAATAGGTAGCACCAAGAGGCTTATTTACAAATTACCAAGAACTGTAACAATAAAAATGCCTTTGCTACGTGGTGGTACCAGCCAAGCTCAAGGGGAGAGCTTGTGGCCTCAGGGCTACAGCGGGCGACCTGGAAGCTGGGAAGCCGGGTTCGAGTCTCGGCAGGGACGCTCCAACATCCCGTGATTCTGGGCCAATCACTTAATCTCCCGGTGCCTAACAAAATGTGTCCTTTGTAACGCAACTAGTGCTCGTGTAAAGCGCTCTGATACCTTCGGGTCAAGTTCGCATAAAAAACTCAAATCGAAAAAATAACAAGTGCAAACCTGGTTATCACGCAGATGTAAAGATGCAGTCATCTCAGTGAGATGTCCCTAGCTTTAAACCAAATCCGAGCCTCCTTTGTAAAATGAAACAGTCCCCTCCTCCTGCCCACCACTGTGCAGACTCTAAGGCGGTGCCACTTTAATACAAACACCTTCTGCTGAACTGTGCTCTCTAATCCACTCGTACCCCTTTAATGGACACTTACTGTCCATGGAGGCCCTTGCCTGATCACAGGCCCCCGAAGACTTTACCATGTCACCCCATCCATGAAAGGCCCGCGCTGGCTCTGCCTTTCAGCCTAAATCAAATAAAAACCGTACTGTGCCAATAACAAAGCCTTGAAAGTCTCCAAGCCTGGCCTTTACAAGCACATTACCACAAGAAAACCATAGATCTATACACAGGCTTCTCACTGCATGGCTGTCACTTCAGAAAACCCACAATGAAGGGATGCACAAGAGGCGTTACCTCTACGTCCCTCGTCCTCGACCCAGTCATCACTAATGAGGTATTCCACAAGACAGGAAACAAAACAGGAAACGCTTTTGTAGGCTCCACCCACCCTCCCGTCAGGGGCTATAAGAACCCAGCCAACCAAAAGCACATCCTGTTTTGTTTCCTGTCGGTGGACCTGACGGGGACGCTGGGGTAGGTGCCGGGCACTTACCTGCTTCGTGGTGTCTTGTGGTGTCCTCCTCTGCTGGGCCTTGGGGGCGCTGCTGGACCTCCGTGGGACTTCGTTGAGTCGGGATGCGGGGCTTCCTGGACTCTGCAGGTTCCTGGTTGCTGGTCCTGCTGGGCTGTGCTGGCTTCCTGAGGTACCTGTTCCGCTGGTCACGTGAGTTTCTCCTTCTGCGGATCACCTGAGTGCTCTGTCCTCTGTTCTGTCAGTCATGGCGGTTGGTTTGGCGCACCCGGGTTTGTGGGGCCGGGCGCTCCGTCTGTTTTCCTTCCCTGCCTTCTGTGTGTTGCGCCCGGGGTGGGGTCCGGGCGCTCCGATCTCCGCTGCATTTCTGGAGCACTCGGGTTGGGGTGCAGAGTGCTCAGTTTTCGGTGGCGGTGCTGGCTACGCCCGGGTGGGCTCCGGTGGCGTTACTCCTCTTGATCCTGGGAGCACTCGGGTTGGGGACCGAGTGCTCCTTCGTTTTCCGACACTGTCGACAGCGCCCGGGTGGGCTCCGGTTGCGCTGCTCGTCTCCGGCCAGGGAGCGCTCGGGTTGGGGGCCGAGTGCTCCTTCTTTTTCAGGCAGTGTGGACAGCGCCCGGGTGGGCTCCGGTTTCGCTGTTTCCTTTTCCTGGCTTGCAGCACCCGGGTGGGCTCCGGTTGCGATGCTGCAGTTCATGGATTTCGGCCTTCGGCGGCCGCGCGCTGCCTTGTTTTCTGTTTCCGATTTTGGCCACGCCCCCCTTTTGCCTCGGTTTCTGATCTCTGCCGGGTTGTTGGGGGCGGGGTTTTTCTAGGTTCCTTTTCTTGAAAAGGAGGTTGGTCGTCTGTTCTCGGTCTTCACTGCACCGTGTTGGTCTTGCTGTTTTGCTCTGCTGGTTACTTTGTCTGCTGCTTTGATGGGGAAGCATCATAGGAAGAGGAGGCATGTGTCTCCTGTGTCTTCTTCCTCTTCTCCTCTGGACGGTGCGGATCCTGTTCCCCCTGGGAAGCGTCCCAAGCTGGATGATGACCGTTTGAAACGTCTTATTTTGGAGACCTTATCTGACCTGCAGTCCTCCATAAAGTCTGCTGGGGGCCGTTCTGGTGGGTACGCGGCCCTTTACTCTGACATTTCCTCTTCGGGATCCTCTGATGATGCTTCTTTGGATGCGGTGGATCTTAAGGGCAAGTATATCTCCAGGGAACTGTTGCCGGACTTACTTTCTCATGTGCGTGGGAACATGGGGTTCCCGGATGACGCTGTGGCCAGTACTTCTGCGGATGCAGTTCTACCGCAATTTCGGAAGCCTATTACATCTTCGCTTCCTGTGCATCCGTTTGTGATGGATGTAATCTTGAATGAGTGGAAGGACCCTGATCATATTATGTTGCCGCGCTTCATGTCGAAGCTCTACCCGTTGCAGGACATGGAGGAGTCCTTTCCTGAGTCTGTGCAGGTGGACTCCATTGTCGCTAGTTTGGTTGGCCGTCCTTCCATGGCTGATGATAACATTCTTCGCGATGGGGTGGATAAGAAGATTGACTCTGCTTTGCGTAAATCCTATGCTGGTTCTCACCTTGCCATACGTTCCGGTATCTACGGTGCTTATGTGGCTCAATCACTCCTGACTGACTTTAAGACTTTGTTTTCAACTATGCAGGAGGGCGGCTGCTGTCCTGATTTGCTGGAATCTATGGAGCGTCAGACTGAATTCCTTTCGGATATTGCTTTTGATTCTGTGCGTGCTTCTGCTCTGTCTTGTGGTTCCTCTATCGCTGCCCGTAGGAATCTGCTTTTGAAGGGTTGGAATACTGATGCCGCCCAGAGGTCCATGGCCTTACGTTTACCTTTTACTGGCCCTCGTCTCTTTGGGGATGCCTTGGAGGCCAAACTGCATAAGGTGTTTAAAGAACGTAAACATTCCTTTTCCTTCCGGAGGCAGCCTCCCCGTAAAGATTTTTCCTCTTCGCAGGCCAAGTCTTTTCGTCAACCTTCCCGGTTTCAGCAGTCCTCCTTTAAAGGTTCTCGTGGAGCCGGTCGTGGTTTCCCTCGGAAGTTCCAGAAGAAGCCTCCTCGAGATGCTGGTCCTGGGCCGCAGCGTTCCTGACTATGCCCCTCCGTTCGTGGATCCCACTGGAGTGACGCCCGTGGTTGGTGGGAGATTGAGGTTGTTCCTTCCAGCCTGGCGTCTGTCGACCTCGGATCAGTGGGTGCTGGATGTCCTGGACCGGGGGTATCGGATCGAGTTTCTGTCCCCTCCGCCTCCCTCGGGTGTGGTGCGGACTCCGACTCCCTTGTGCCACTCCCGTCGCCAATCCTTGAGGGACGGTGTTCAGGCCCTGTTTTTCAAGAAAGCTATTGTTCCCGTTCCCAGATTGGAGTGGGGTCTGGGGACCTATTCGATTGTTTTCCTGGTGCCGAAGGTCACGGGGGGGTTCCGGCTTGTCATCAATCTCCGGAGTCTGAACCTATTTGTGAAGAAGATCCCGTTCAAAATGGAGACCTTGCAGCGAGTGGTCCCGCTGATTCAGGCCGGATGGGTGTTTACTACTCTGGATCTCCAGGACGCCTACCTTCATGTGCCGGTGGCCCGGGAGGATCAGATGTTCCTGCGTTTCTGCCTGGAGGGTCATCATTGGCAGTTCTGTGTCCTTCCGTTTGGTCTCCGGTCCGCTCCCCGGGTGTTCACCAAGGTGGTTGCTCCTTTGGTGGCCCTTCTTCACAGCCGGGGGGTGTCTGTGTTCCCCTACCTGGACGATTGGCTGCTCCAGGCTCCCTCCCCGGAGGTCATGTCTCAGCACCTTTCATTGACCATCCTTACGCTAGAAAGTCATGGTTTTCTGGTGAACTTTCCAAAGTGCCAGCTTCTTCCTGCCACTCGACGGACTTTCATTGGGGCCATCTTCGACTCCGTCCTGGGCAAGGTGTTCCTGCCGGATTCTCGGATTCAGCGTCTTCAGTCCCTGTTGCGGATCTTGTTGTCCCAGGCTGCGGCCCCCCTTCTTCAGTGGCTCGAGGTTCAGGGTCATATGGCCGCTACTGTCTTCACGGTGCCCTGGGCCAGGGTTCATCTGCGGCCTCTGCTGTGGCATGTTCAGCGTTGGGTGCCGTTTCCAGTTCGGGACTATGCTCTGTCTGTGCCTGTGTCCTTGGGGGTGGTGTCGGATCTCCAGTGGTGGCTGGATTCCGCGAATCTCTCAAAGGGGATGTGGATTCACCTGCCGCCTCCTTTGGTGTTGACGACGGATGCCAGTGCGGCCGGTTGGGGGGCCACGTTGGGTCAGTGGTCTGTTCAGGCTCGCTGGCTCCGGATGGAGTCCCGTCGCTCGTCCAATTGGAGGGAACTGTCTGCTGTGGCCAGGGCTCTTCGTTTCTTCCATTCCCGTCTGCTGGGGTGCAATGTCCTGGTGAGGTCGGACAACACCGTGACTGTGGCTTACATCAACCACCAGGGCAGTACTCGCAGCCCTTCCTTGAATTTGGTGGCTTGTGCGATTGCAGGTTGGGCGGAGCGTCATCTTCTGGCTCTCTCGGCTCAGCATATCCGGGGGGTGGACAATGTGGTGGCGGACGCCTTGAGTCGCAGGTTTCCATCTTCCCTCTCCCTGTGTCTCTCCCCCAGGGTGTTCCGGTTGATCTGTCGGAGGTTCGGGACTCCCCTGCTGGACTTGTTTGCCTCCCGGGCGAATGCTCAACTCCCCCTGTTTTGTTCTCGGGCCCCGGAGTTGGGTGCTTGGGGGGTGGAGGCGTTGTCTCTTCAGTGGCCCCCTTGGTTGCTGTACGCCTTCCCCCCCTTCCCCCTGATTCCTGCCTTCTTGCTGAAGGTCCAGCGGTTGGGTGCCCAGGTGGTAGCGGTTTTACCTCACTGGCCGCGGAGGTCCTGGTTCCCTTTGTTGTTGAGCCTGGCGGTGGGCCCTCCTTGGATTCTGCCGCGTTATCCGTCTCCCCTGAGGTCCCCCTCCCCTTCCCTCCTGGTCCCTCTCACCTTGGCGGTTTGGAGGTTGAACGGCTGTCGCTTGGGGTCCGGGGTTTGCCTGATCACCTCATCACTGTGATGCAAGGGTCTCGTAGGGGTTCCACTTTGTCCTCCTACTCTAAACATTGGGCTTCTTTCTCCTCTTGGTGTGCGGGGCTTGGTCTCTCTCCTGTCTCTTGTCCTATCGCTTCCGTTCTGCAGTTTTTCTTGGATGGTTTTCAGAAGAAATATGCCTTATCTACTCTGAGGGGCCAGTGGGCTGCTCTTCGGGCTTTCCGGGATCCAGCTTCTCTTCCTCCTGCGGATGGTTTGTTGGTTTCCCGTTTGTTCCGGAGTTTCTCTCTGTCATCTCCTTCTTCACGCTCTCCGGTTCCTCCTTGGGATCTCTCTTTGGTCTTGGGTGCTCTGCAGTCTGCTCCTTTTGAGCCATTGGAGTCAGTGGACCTTAAGTTTCTTTCTTTTAAGGTGGCGTTTTTGGTTGCTGTGACTTCTGCCAGGCGGTTGGGTGAACTCACTGCTTTGCGTTGTTCTCCTCCCTTTTTGCGTTTCTTGGATGACGCGGTGGTCCTTTCTTTGGATCCTGGTTTTGTTCCCAAGATTCGTTCTAAATTTCATTGCTCTCAGGAGTTGATTCTTCCTTCTTTCTGTCCTTCTCCTTCTTCCCCTGCTGAGTTGTTGCTTCACTCTTTGGATGTGCGGCGTGCTTTATCCCTTTATGTGCACGGTCTGCGGGGTTCCGTTCCTCGGACTCCCTTTTTGTGACTTTTGGTTTGGCTGGTCAGGGTAAAGCTGCGTCTCGGCTTACTCTTGGTCGCTGGATCAAGTCTGTTATTTCTTTGGCTTATCAGGGATCTGGTTTGCCTTGCCCTTCTGGTGTTCAGGCCCGTTCCACTAGGGGTGTTTCTGCTTCCTGGGCTGCTTTTCATGGGGTTTCCCTTGATGAAATCTGTCGGGCTGGGACGTGGGCCTCTGAGTCTACTTTTGTGAGGCACTATCGCTTGAATTGTGCTCTGTCTGACCGACCCAATTTTGGTTGTGGTGTGTTGCGTGCTGTGGAGGTTGTTCCACCTCCCTGATTCTGTGTTTTTTTCATTAAAATGTTTTTGCTGCACGCCTCTTTGTGTTCGGTCTCTGTTTTCTGTGTGGTTTGCCAAAGGCCTGTTGTTGGGGGTGCTTTGGTATGCCTCATTAGTGATGACTGGGTCGAGGACGAGGGACGTAGAGGTAATGCTATGATTACTTACCGGTAATCCCCATTACTCTTAGTCCTACTCGTCCTCGACCCAGTCATACTTCCCGCCCGCCCTCCCTATCCAGGCCTTTGTTGCTTGGTATGTCAGGATGTGCTTTTGGTTGGCTGGGTTCTTATAGCCCCTGACGGGAGGGTGGGTGGAGCCTACAAAAGCGTTTCCTGTTTTGTTTCCTGTCTTGTGGAATACCTCATTAGTGATGACTGGGTCGAGGACGAGTAGGACTAAGAGTAATGGGGATTACCGGTAAGTAATCATAGCATTCTCGTGCAAGCCACTCTAATTATAGGACAAACTGCCCCCTTCTTTATCTCCCCATGCAATATCTCCCCCTCTCGTACAAACCCGGAAGTACAGTCTTTTTCTGACAACACCACTGTTGTTTGCACGTGCTGCACCTTGTTATGTCAACCACACAATAGGACTCAGAATCCCTGCCTTCTCATCACCCCCCATCCACGAGACTTTGTGAAATGCGTTTCTTGCCTCGTGCACTATTTTGCATTTCAATGCACCTGGCCACGCTGTCCTACACGATCTATTGTAAACAAGCATTGGCAAAGCCAAATGGACTGGCCTTGGCAAGTATGTGTGCTGGTTATTTCTTTCTTTTTTAATTAATTTTTATTGCAAGTATACACCACATAAATAAAAAGAAGAAAAAAAGAAAGCATGACTACCTAAATGTGGTGGATACATGCTTGCAATAATAACAAATAAAAAACGAACCACTATATAATTTTGAAACCACAATATGAATGCTTTCTGACATGCAGGTGTACTTAGAATTAGCATAGCAACTCTTTGAATTATTATTGTATATCCCATGAAAATCTGATTCTTATTGCAGCAAAGAAAAGTTACTAATATGTTTCAATTACTATAACTCAAAGACATAATTTGAGCACATGGATAATTAAAATTAAAAATAGTATAAAGAACGGAAAAAGAGTGACTGTATCTAGGCCACACCTACATTTCTTGTTGTGTTTCCGTTTCCTCATTTACCCGGGGGCAAGGCTCATGCAAGTCACTGAGACCTCTATGTCCCCTATGTCACCACCTATCCAGTATCCATCTTGTGAACCCAAGCCTGAATGTCCGCCACATAAGGTGGATGCTAGCACAAGCAGAAGGCTGGGCAAAGAAAAGGTTTATGTGACAGGAGAGATCATTGTGGGAAAAAATACTTTGTCAGCCTAGGGAGGTAGCCATGTTGTGGGTAAAAACGCAACTTTATGAAACAGCTTTCTCGCCTTGGTCCTATAACTACTCAGCGACAAACACACACCACACTCATAGGACACTGCCAGGTGTTTCTCTCCAACCCCCCACTTGACACCATCCACCCATTCAGACAACGCTCTGGTGAACCCTCTTCCTTCTTGTTTCCCTGAAAGCACAAGGCATGATTTGCACAAACAAACTCCCAGTGCAAGCAAGGTCATCTTCTGGGACATTGGGTAAACAACACCAGGAAGCACGTGTTGATGTGTACACATGCAGAAGAGTTTCAAGAACACAACATCTCAGCTGAGGTGGAGAGGGGTCTCAGCTTTGAGTGATAAGCTCAAAGTCTTCCCGGGAGTGCTTAAATCAGGCCTCGGGGCAAAACCTTGTCGCAATCAGGTTCACAACTTGTTTGCTGGAGCGTCCCACCGATCCCGTGGACCAGGCTGACAATGTTGGGGGTCTTCTAAGCCTGATGATCAGTACCAGGTAGGTGTGGTTGCTGGGAATTGATTTGTCCTAAATAATACCTGTAGGATATTGTTTCTACTGGTGTCTGCCAGAAATCAGGCCTTGTTGTCTCAATTCGCCAGAATATGGGAGTTCCCCTGTAAGATATGGCTCTCCTGGCAGGACATAACTAGAACTGCTGATTGACTTTTTTCTGTCTTTTTCACCCTTTTTGAACGCATAGGACCAGGCGGCATGCAGATGGCATGTTCACCAGCGACTTCAGTCGCGCAAGAGGATCTTCCGCCATTCGCAAGCTTGTCAACTCTGTCCTGGGAGGAAAAAGGTAAAGACCCCCTATTTCGTTAATGGTCATAGTTGCGTTACATAAAGTTAAACCTTGAAAAAGATTTCTGTGCAAATGATGGCCTATCTTACAAAATTTGTATTATTTTTGGGGATACTGGGGAAAACTATTTTGTGGCTGTTCAAACAAAAAGGACTACATGGGCAGAGGAAACCTTACATATCCTCGCTTTGCCAAGGAGACTTTCCATTGCTCTGTGTGCACAACACAGCATATCAGTGTAAGTTATGCTTTGTGAGCCTCTTCTAGACAAATTGGTGCTTTACCATTTGGAGAGCCATCAGGAGGCAAAAGGAGCTGGAAACATGTCTCATTGTAATGTTTTTATTTGTCTTGCATTATCTAGCCATTGGAAAGAAATAGTTAGGGGTGTGGAAAATTCCTGTAAATCACCTTCACATAATCACGCGAAATTTCAGTAAATTTCTGCATAATGCAAATCTGCAAACATGGTATTTCACGCTATACTTTAATGCAAAATGCATCTCCGTGTCACTTTTTGGAGCGAGGACGCATTTAAACAAAAGCACCGTGAACAACAGCCACATACTTTCTGTTATTCTGGTGCATGCATTTTTACCATGAATGGTATGTAATTATGCAAAGTGGCATCATTTCGTGAATTCTGCAATACAAGCATAACCTGAAATTAGGCAAATTATGCTGGTATAATATATATTTCGCCATGACCTAGAACTAATGCTCTGCAATAGAATTTCTAATTTTGACTGCTTCAGCTGTGTCCCTTTTGGTAATAACAACCCACAGCATTTGTGTTCTTGAAGCTTTTTTACTCCCTTTCCCCTCGCAGTTCAATCAATCAAGTGACTTGTAAAGCTTGACTACTCACCCAGGTCTCAAGGCGCTGGGGGAGAGGGGGGGCTTGCTATTTTGTCGAAGGCACTGTTGTTCAGTTGAAGAGTCAGGTCTTGAGGTCCTTCCTGAATTGAGGCAGTGACGGTGACTACCTGAAGTGGAGAGGCAGGGTGTTCCAGGTCTTTGCTGCGAAGTGGGAGAAGGATCTTCCTCCAGCCGTGGTCTTGCGCATATGTGGGACAGCGACCAGGGCCAGTTGGGCACAGTGGAGGTCTCTGGTGGATGCGTGGAATGCGAGGTGGTGGTTGAGGTATGCAGGTCCCGCGTCTTGTAGGACTTTGTAGGCATGTGTGAGGAGCTTGAAGTTGATTCTTTTGTTGACTGGGAGCTAGTGGATGTCTCTCAGGTGGCCGGTGATGTGGCTGCAGCGGGGGGTATTGAGGATAAGTCTGGTGCACATGTTCTGAATGTTCTGCAGTTTCTTGAGGAGTTTCTGGGTAATCCTGGTGTAGAGTGAGTTGCCGAAGTCGAGTCTGCTGCTGATGAGTGCGTGGGTGACCATCTTTCTGGACTCTGTGGGCATCCACTTGAAGATCTTTTGAAGCAGGCATAGGGTGTGTAAGCAGGATGATGAAACGGTGTTGATGTGGCGGTTCATGGTGAGCGAGCAGTCCAGGATGATGCAGAGGTTTCATACGTGGTCTGTGGGTGTGGGGGATCCAAGATCTGAGGGTCACCAGGAGTCCTCCCAGGCAGAGGGGGGTGGAGCCCAGGATGAGGACTTCGATCATCTCTGACTTTAGCTTGAGGCAGCCGTCTTTCATCCAGGCTGAGACAGCCTTCTTCCCGTCGTGGAAGATGTTTTTGCCGACTGTGGGTTCGTTGGTGAGGGAGAGGATCAGCTGGGTGTTGTTGGCATACGAGAAGATATTGAGTCCGTGGTTCCTGGCGAGTGGGGCCGTGTAGATTTTTAAGATAGTGAGGCTCAGGGAGGAGCCCTGAGGCACTCCGCAGCAGATCTCTGTAGGTTCAAAGTGGAACGGTGGTAGTCTGACTCTCTGTGTTCGGCCAGTGAGGAAGGAGATGATCCATTCCAGGGCTTTGTCACGGATGCTGGCATCCTCACATCTTGTGCATACTGTACGGTGGGAGATGGTGTCGAAGGTGGCCGAGAGGTCCAGGAGGATGAGGGCTGCAGTTTTGTCTCGGTCGAAGAGGGTGCGGATGCCGTCTGTGGCAGCGAGGAGGGCGGTCTCTTGATGTGGTTGCTTCGGAAGCCGGATTGGAAGAGCTCCAGAAAGTGATTCGCTTCAATGAACTCGGAAAGTTGAGCGTTGATGGCCTTCTCGATGACCTTGGCTGGGAAGGGGAGCAGAGAGATGGGTCTGAAGTTTTTGAGGTCCTTTGGGTCGACTGAGGGATCTTTCAGCAAGGGGTTGATCTCTGCATGTTTCCAGTCTTCGGGGCAGGTGGCGGAGTTGATGGAGCAGTTGATGGTGCGGAAGAGTTCGGGGGCAATGTTGAAGATTTGGTGCAGGCAGGGGTCCGAGGGTGCTCCGGAGTGGATTCTCTTCATGATCATGAGGGTGTCGTCACCGGTGATGGAAGTCCAGCTGAGCGGGGTCTGCTGGAGTCCGTTGTTGTTGGGTGCGGTGGTTTCGAGTGGGGTGAGAGGGTCATGGGTATCGAGGCTGTTGAAGCTGTCGTAGATCTCCTTAATCTTGCAGTGGAGGAAGGTGCTGAGGTTGTTGCAGAGTTCTTGGGAGGGTAGGATGTCTGCCGTTGTCTTTGCTGGGTTTGCCAAATTCTTTGACCATGGAGAAACGTTCTTCATATTGAGTGCGTTGGTGTTGATCCTTTCTTGTAGGGCTGCTTTCTTTGTTGTTTTAATGAGGTGGTTGTGTGCACTGACAGAGGATTTGAAGGCTGAGCGGTTTTCTGGGGTCTTGCTGCTCCTCCATCCCTTCTCGAGCCGTCTACAGGTGCGTCTGGAGTCTGGACTCATGAAGTGCGGGAGAGAACCAGCTGGGTTTTTTGTTGTGTCGCTTGCCTGGCATTTTCTTGAGGGGAGCCAGTGTGTCGGCGCAGTTTGAGATCCATCGGTAGACGTTGCGTGCTGAGATATTGGCATCCGCGGAAGACAGAGGTGGGGTTTTGCTGAGGAAGGTGGTGAGCTGTTCTTCGGGGTGACCTTGTTCCAACTTCTGCAAAGGTTACGGTGGGCGCGGTGGTGTACGGTGGGTTTGGTGACGGAGGAGTGGACACAGCGTTGGTCGGTAAAAAGCACCTCGGAAGTGTGGCAGAAGGTGATGTTGTCACTGGCAGAGGAGATGGAGTCGAGCATGTATCCTACTTATCGGGTTGGGGAGGTGACCTATTGTTTGAGCCTGATTGTGGCGAGGTCCTCCAGCAGGGACGATGTGTTCTTGTTGTTGGGGTTGTCCAGGTGAAAGTTGAGGTCGCCAAGGAGGATGTAGTCTGAAGAAGCGAGAGCGTGGGGTGCGATGAAGTCGATGATGGAGTCGATGAACGGTGGATGGGTCCGGGGGTGGTCTGTAGATGAGGGTGCCATGGAGGGTGGTGTTCGGGTTGGTATGGACCTGGATGTGGAGGTGTTCCATGTTGGTTCAGTGGTTTTCCGAGTGGGTGGAGAGGAGGAGGGTGCTTTTGTGTACGATGGAGATGCCTCCACCCAGTTTGTTGATGGGGCCCTCGTGAATGATCTTGTAGTCATCCGGGACCACACCCCTGTACTGCTTCCTGCGCACTGCAAGCCCACCATATATCTAGCCATCTAACCCCTCATTCATCCACTGTTCTTTCGACTTGCACACAGCACTTCAGCCAGCTAGCACCCATCTATCTTCACACAACACTACCACCAGCCATCCATCTATTCATCCATACAATTATCAGCCCATCCTTGGTCTCACTACACTTCATCCATCCATCCATTCATCTATCCATCCATACATCCATCTTTACACAAATGTTCAGTCATCCATCTTCACACAACACTTCACATAACACATCCTTCCACTTTCACATAACCAGTGTGCCATCCAGCTACCCAATCACACTCTTCAGTGCATCCCCCATCCCATCCCTGAATCCATCCAGCTATCATTAGGTATGATCAGATGAGGCTACAGTATATTAGAAGGGGTTCCCGTTAAAAGTGATACATGGTATAGTGGTAACATAAGCCCCCTTGTACGATGGTCACACATCTCCTTCTGCAGCTTGCAATTCACCTTGCTGTCCTCACAGGGTAGTTCAAAGTCATCCGATATGAGAAGTCCAAGATGCACAAGGTCAAGGACAGCTTGCACTTCAGCATTGCTTCTGCCCATCTTATACCTGTTCTCTGCTCTATGTGTGAGGGAAACTTGCACTGTAGCTACATTCCAGTTCCAGTTTCATATGTTCTGGGTGTGAGAGAAACCAGCACTGTTGCTGCCTGTGAGGCAAATGTGTTACTGGTAATCAATCACCATGCAAATGTGTGAACTATTGGCATTGACAATGATTCTTTACAGTTTTATTTAAAATGTGCTTTCTCTGCCCTTCTTTTGGAAGCACAGACAAGAGAGACAATTGTGTTTTTCCTTTCCTTGCTTTAAATATGCTCTACATAGGTAGACCTCAAGGGGTCACTGTAGTATCAGGTTACAGTTCTATTGGGCATTTTTAGGTTTGGTGTCAGCCAAGACATTTTTCTTCTGCCTGCTACAGCACACAGCACAGCCCAGCCCACTCCAGCCATTGGCTAACTGCACGTAAAATAAAAACAATCAATTGAAGCCATCATCCAGATTGTACTTGCACTAGTGATGTCCCGCATTGACTATGCTAATACCCTATACCTCGGCATCCCAAAGGGTCTGAGCCAAAGACTGCAGCTGACCCAGATTCATGCAGCTAGATTGGTCTATCAACAACCTAGGTATTGCCATACCACACCCCTACTAAAGAAACTGCACTGGCTTCCAATTGCACAAAGAACATTGGGGCAGATTTATGAGGCCCGTTGCGCCATCGGAACGTCACTTTTTGTGACGTTCCGTGGCGCAGAAGCCTGCGTGATATTTATCAGGCAGCACTGAGCCACTTTTTTTGGCTTAATGCTGCCTCATAAATATCAGTCCCTTTAACGCAGTGTTCTGCGTTAAAGGGGTGTGCAATGGGTGTTGCTGGGGGCGTTCCCAGCAACATCCATGGCCTTTTGACACTGCCCCAGATTTACGAGAAATCGTAAATCTGAGGCAGCGCCAAAAGCTTACGCCTCCCCAGGGGAGGTGTAAGGGAGGCGCAACGGGGAGAAATATCTTTATTTCTCCTCGTTTTTCCTTTTTCTGTGTGTGCTGCATTCTGCAGCACCCATACAAAGAGGAAAAACCTCTTGTGATTATTTTTGTACAGAAAGGTTTCCCTTCCTGTACAAAAATATTCATCTCCGCAAGGCAGGCAGCCTTGCACCATGGTGCAGAGGTGCCTGCGTTGGCGCAGGCAGCTCATTGTGCGCCGGCGCAGGGGAAAAGGACAGGAATGCGCCGCATTTTATAGATACGGCGCATCCCTGCCCTTTTCTTTTGCCGTAGGGAAGCGCAGCAGGAAGGCCTGCTGCGCTTCCCTACGGCAAAACCTCATATATCTGCCCCCTTGTTTAAAACAGGATCTTCAAAATCTGGCAGAGTAAAAGGCCCTTTTTTCTCCTCTAGAATACGGAACTATACGCCAAGGGACAACCTAAGATCAGCTCATGCTAATATTCTAGAGGCTCCCAAATTCTACAGAAAGAAGCTAGGGGGAATCTAGGTTCCCTGTGTTGGCCCCCCGGCACTTGGCAAGTTTTTCCAACCAACATAATTGCAGCAACCTCCTATGAGCAATTTAGAAATCTACAACAACATGGGTCTTCAGACAAGCCTCTGACTGAGCCATTTCTCTGCCCTGTCACTAGTGCTCACAGGGCCATGAAACCTATTGGTGACACTAGTGCTCACAGGGCCATGAAACCTATTGGTGAACGTGCTCTTTAGAAGTTCCTTATAACATAACAACATAATATAACTTTCAACAAAGGCATGCTGCTCTTTCACAAAGAACCCATCCACAAACAATTGTGTTTCCTTTCACTACCAGGGACTACTATGGCAAAGTGGCTTGTGGGGCCCACTGGCGGGCCACCAGATGTAGCCCAGACTTAATTCTTGGTACCTGAAACATAAGGGACAAAGTAATAAACTGCGCTAAGTTGTACTTCAATGAAAATCAGGGATTGGTAGACTCAGCAGTGACCCTCTGGGAGGCTTTTAAACCTGTAATAAAAGGGGGGCTCAGGCAATAATAGGGGGCAAGAAGGGCACTCTGCTGCAGTGTGCAGTGATATAAAGGGACATATTGGAATTGGAATGGGTGGCACAGGAGGAGTGGGTTGGAATCAAACAAACAGGATCTTCGGGCCTAGGCGGAGAACCTCGCAAGAAAGCATGCACTACACAATGTCGATTAATCGATGTGGAGAACAAAGCCGCTAAATTATTAGCGTGGCTGGAAAGGCAGAACAGAGAGAGATCTTGTGTGTTGGATATCCGAGACGAACGGAAACCTTTGCCATCTATCATGAGGTGTTATACACCTCCCGGACATCCATGACTGATGCAGACTGCAGGGACTTTCTCTGAAATGTGGCTCTCCTGGTGCTGTCGGAGGAGGACTGCGAGGCCTTGGATCTAGACCTGACCAAAGAAGAAATAGCGAGAGCACTGAATGAGTTTCAGTCGGGCAAGGCACAAGGTCCTAATGGCCTACCAGTCGAATTATACAAGGGTCTAGCAGGAGTGGTGGTTGGACCAATGCTAGCAATGTTCTAAGGAGCTAACTCCACGGGGTGCCTCCCCATTGATCAAAGAACGGCTACAATACTGTTCATACCTAAGGAGGGTAAGCCCCTGGCTGACTGTGGGTCGTACCGACTGATTTCGCTGCTGAATGTTGAGGCCAATGTGATGGCAAAGGCCCTGGCTACTAGACCGAAGGGGATCCACCCTGATCAGTTGGGGTTTGTCCACAACAGAAGCACTCGGCTCAACCTGAGGCACCTTTATGGGGTGCTACACCCTAGCGGGTTGGAAAGGGAGGCGCAGACAGTGGCATTGGCATTGGAAGCAAGAATGGCATTCGACCCAGTGGAGTGGAATTACATGTTCGTGGTGCTGGAGAGGCTTGGCTTTTGCCTTTGATTTAGGGCGTGGGTTGGATTGCTCTACCAGGCCCCCATGACCAGAGACAGGGTTAATGGCACGCCGTCACGGTGCTTTGAACTCCGAAGTGGTACGCGACATTGTCCCCCATGATGTTTGCACTGGCAGTTGAACCCCTGGTTACATGGATTAGACGGGACCCATTGATGTGGGGTATAGAGGAACCAGATAGAAGGAGAAACTGATCTCCCTTTACACAGATGATGTGCTTTTGTACATTGTACGCCCTCACTCTTCCATTGTCCGGGTTATGCAGGTGTTTCATATTTTCGGTGATTACTCTGGGTACACGGTCAATTGGTCCAAGTCCGTGGGGTATCCCCTGTCCGGGGAGGTTCCCCGCCTGCCTCGGAACTGTCTGGCCCCAGTGGGCCAGGAGTAGTTCCGGTATTTAGGGATATACATAACGCGGGACCCACTGGAGTTCCGTAGGAAGAACAGGGAGATATGACACACTGGGGATCCCTGCCACTGACGTTAATGGGTAGAGCAGCCAATTTTAAAATGATGAGCCTTCCGAGACTGCTCTATATCATACAGAATACGCCCTGCAGTATTCCACCGGCTGTATTTAGGGGCATTGATCAGGAGGTTCGTAAACTGTTGTGAAAAGGGGAATCTCCGAGGGTAGCATTAGCCAAACTACAGTGAGGTGTATACGATTGAGAGCTGACGGTCCCTGGTCGTGTATGACTGGGTGTTTGCCGACCATCAAGACCCAGCATACAGGGTGGACAGGGCGGTCATAGGTCGGGTGGGTATGGGGGGCTCCTGTATGGTTCAGCAGGAGGCGGCTGCCGGCCGTGCCATACACAAGTAGTTGTTGATGTGTGGAAGGCGGCCACCTGGTTTTTGGGCTGGAAGGAGAAACTCACCAGTCAGATGCCACTTTGGTATAGCGCACTGCTGCCGGAAATAGGGTGGCTGACAGGGTTCCGGAGGTGGGAGCTCATAGGTGTAGAACATCTGGGGGACATTTGGAAGAACCGGGCCTACATACTATCTGCTCACCTCCAAAGGGAATTCGATCTGGCGGAGACTGAGTGATTCCAATACCTACAGCTAGGGCACGCTCTTAGATGCCATCTGATGGAGGGGGTACAACTGCCTGAGTCCTCACTGCTGAAGGACCGAATACTGACCGAGGTTCTATCGAACAAAGGAGTGTCCTTGATCTGTAGGAAAATAATAAATAATTCCCCTGATCTACTGGGCTCCCTGAGATCAATCAGCATGGGAGAAAGACCCGGGGGTTCTTGAGGATGATGACTGGGCGAAGGACTTTCAGGGACCACGTCAGGTGGCTATCAGGGTGCGTCCACTTTAAAATACTCCACAGGGTTTACTATGCACAAGTATTCCTGCACAGACTAGGAAGAGCAGAGTCCCCGCTGTTCAGGAGGGGCTGCGGGAGCGGGGGGTCCTTAATTCATACCCTTTGGGACTGCCCCTTGATACAGGGATTTTAGGCGAGGGTGACGGCGACACTGACCAGGGTAGTAGCGATGGAAGTCCAGCTAGACGCAAAATGGCTACTTCCGGGCAGAAAAGAGGAGCAGGATTGGCCTGGGTACACCGGAACTTGGCTGAAACTGGCAGCTGGAGTCGCTAAGCGCAATATAGCGGGGGTGTGGGGGAGATGCACCTGGACTGGTGCAAGAGGGTGGACTGTGAGGTCTATAAAGCGAGAGGGTGCCCTAAAAAATGGGAAAAGGTATGGAGGCTTGAAGAATGTACAGAGGGTAACGGTGATTAGAGAATTGTGGGAGGGACTACAGGATAATAGGTAGGAGGGGAACAACAAAAGTACTGTTGTGTTGGCTGTAAAAGCGCTGTATCTAAGATCATACACAGTGCGGAGGAGTAGTGAGCTCTGTCGGGCCCACTGTATAAGCATTGCTACTCAAACATGTTAATCTCATGTGGTGGTCGCAGACTGAGTTTGGTTTAATAAAAATATATTTGTTTAAATACTGTGGCAAAGTATGTCCTCTGAGACAAAAAATATTTACATTTTAGCCATTATTTTGTATTAGTGAGGGCCCAACAACTCCCTCTACTATAAAGTTTTGCAAAAAAACATAACAAATCAGAACAATCATTGACAAAGCCAAACGGCTGCTTTTCAGAACTTCCACTTCTTCCATCCCACTTCATTTTTCTTCTCGTCACTTGTGACAATATCTTCTCTCTTCTCATCACATGTGACAATATCTTCTCTTAGGGCTTCAGTAGGGCACCCTTCTCCGAAGCTTGATCAATATGAGAATACAAATATTCTCACACATGTTCCTGGTGATACCAGTAGCTGGTAGTATCACAGCACAGCCATGATGAAGATGGAGTGGCAGGGAGTCATGGTGAATCTCATACACTGCCAGTAAAAGCACAGTCTCAATTGAGTTAGCTCAAAATACTTTGGATTGAGCATTGGTGAACCTTCTGAAGTGGTCTTGATAAAGATACATTTCTGATTTGTGAATTTGTCCATGATATGATGACAGCATTGTGGCACCTTATCAATGAGATGCCTCTTTATTACCGTGAACCTGACACTAGGCATCCTACGGTAACCCACCTCTCGAACATAACACTGAGATGTTTCGTAGACAATAATTGCAATGTCAAGAGAGCCATCGGTGACCATGGGAGTCTTCTTGCTTTCACGATGAGGGGGTTATCTGTGCACTGCGCCTAATGCTCACACGATCTGTAATGTTCCTCCAGCTTTTCAAAGGAGCGTCGTCAGGAGAAAGATCTCAGCTCAATGGAGGCGGGTGTCTTTGCTCCCGTAAAGTCATTGCACCAGAAGAATGACTTCAACACTCAGGACAGAGTCCTGAAACCTGAGAATTGGCAGCAGGAGAAGAAGGAGGAGGATGTCAAAGCCCAAAAGAGCCTGAACGTCATCGCCCACAGCCCTGATTACTTCTTTCTGACATCTTCAGACTTAAATGACAAAAGGTAAGAATGCTTTGAGGTATCATAGGGCTTAATCCTGCCATGATCTCTTGCATGATGTTGGGTTAGAACTGTCCTTTATACGCTTAAGCCTGTGATTGCTGTGGGCAAATTTGAGTTTTCTCCTTGTAAGAATAAAAAGCAAATTGTTGGGCAGTTCTGGCTTTTCCAGGGTTCCCTTCCAAACTGGCATCTGGTGAAAAAAATCATAATTATCCTTTTTTTTTCTCTTCTTTTTTCTGAGTTTTACATAGCGCGAACTTGACCCGAAGGAATCAGGCATCAGAAAGCTCTACGTGAGCACCAGATGCGTTATATAAGGACACGTTCATTTTTGTTAGGCACGGGGAGATTACATTATTTGCCCAGAATCACAGGATGCTGAGCGTTGTTGCCGAGACTCTCGAACCAGGTTCCCCAGTTTTAAGGTCGACCGCGTAGCCATATGCCTCATCCTCTCCCCGCCAGTGTACAAGCCAAGAACCGCTGCGACATTGCCCTCATCATAGTTTGTCTGCGACAAGGCGGAGAAGCAGATACAGCACCATTCTATATGTGCGGACAGCATGGGCGTTAATTTGTGAGATCAACTGGCAAAAAAGGGCAGAAAAGCAGCTGCTGCCCATCCCGCACGGCTTGAAACAAGGAGAGAGGGGACAACTCCAATAAGGTCCAAGATTCCAAGAAAAGCCCCAAAGCGGTGATATTCACAAGGGCAGACTTTCTCATTCACCAGACATCTCTGTTTACTGTGTGAGAAGGGACAGACACCCACCTGACTCCCCCACGGTTGAACATTTAACCAATCTTGAAGTTTGGGTTTCATGAACTCCTCAAGACCTGACTATATGGGTTTTCACGTTTACATCTTGTAGTTGTACTGCTGAGATATAAATGTTACCTTTAGAGCCAAGAGACTCCACATATCAGTGTCAGAGAGCTTTATAAAAAAGAAAAAATAGAAATAAAATAAAATAAACGCTGATGTAAGCAGCCAAAGCACACTTTCAACTCCTGAGAGGAGCTTGCACAGTTTACACAGTGAAGACTCAACTCCCAATACAAACCCTGAGTGTTTGAACATAAGCAGCCCCCCAGACCCAGGAAGAGGGGAGCTGACAAGGCAAGAAAGGAGGAGGGGAGTTCAATCTATACAGCTAGGACTCCACGCCAAGTTTGTTTAAATACATATTCGAACACTTGAACCTGTACACTTTATACTGGGGCTTGGTCTACAGCTTCCTATAAGTCCTGCCTCTTCCCTCAACCCTGAGATTGGACAGTCTGTGTAATGAGAGGAAGGTACAGATGAACACCCCTCCACCAGAACCCATTGACACCCTTGACACGCCCCAAAAAAGAGATAGCGAGGAAGAGCCTGGGACCAGTGAGCCAACCCTAGCTGTATCACACAGCTAGAGGGGCACCAGGGCCTGTGTGTCATAGCAATAACTCCAAGGGCCTTCCAGGCCTCCTGGTTACCTTCCACCGTGCCCTGCCTTATCCTGATCAACAAGACTGGTCTGTAGATGTGACCACAACACAGAAGGAGAACATCTAGGCAGCATATGTAAAACTATAAAAACTATAAATGAATGGAAACAAAAAGACAACTTCACTAAATGCAGAGCTGCATCAAGCATAGATTCTGTCTCAGGGAAACCAACAAACCAGACTTCCCGGTGACAGGTTACCAATTTATGTCCGATGGGAAGGGGAGGGAATAAAATATTTAGTTAAATTTAGATGGCTAACTCGGTTGCCTGTTTCACGGACATGACCTGCAGTCAGAATGTAAAGACTGTGATGAGGAAGAGTGAGGAGGTGGTAATGATTATCTGTAAAATTAATATAGAGCAAACCAGCAAACTCTGTGAACTTAAACAAGCATTTTACTGATCTTAATATTGGAAACTTAAATTTAAGGAAAACAGGGCACTTCATTTGCTAATATCACTGGCCTCTCTAGACTTAACACACAAAAGTGTTTCTACAGGAGCACTGCAACAGAGGCAGTGAGTTATATTATGTATATAGGTGTATTCAGTGTTATTTCCTTAGCATAAAATGAAGTCCTGATGATTCAGCCATTCCATAGGAGACTGGCCTTTCTCTGCCTGGCTGAGAGGTCTAGAGCTACTGGACTGACTGGACACCCAAGACTGAGCAGAGACAGGGCTGAGAGGCAATTGGATGGGGGCAGAACCCTGCAGCCCATCTAGAGGCATAATACACCATCTACAGACAGCTACAATGGAAGGCAGTAAGATCTTTTTACATCCCTTGACACCTAGACAAAAGCCACTGTGTGGCTTATTTACACATCCCTTGCACCGCAGGTACGTCACTTTTTCCCATGTTTAAACTGGCGCACCTGCGGCACAAGGGCTCGTAAATAAGCCCCTGTATACTTAACGCTATAAGGTGGTACTTAGTGTTCTTTTAGTACACCAGGGGCTAGGCGCACTCAATGTTTTCATGGTTGCAAACAGTCGATTCTCTGTGAATGAGTTTCTAATGATTCTGTAGTTTACTTCAGTGAATGAGGCTATAATGTGAAGATATGGTGTGTGGGTCAGCATTCTGGAGGCCTATGTGGTTCCTGTGTAAAATGTTACTGTCCAGGTGGACCCTCCGGTTCCTAGACTCATAAGACTGAAGACGAGTTTACTTATGTCACGACTTGACACTGGTTTCCCTGTAGTTATTTGAGATTTCACCATCTTTGAAGGTTGGATGGATCACTCCCATAGGTGCAGAGAGAAGGGGTGTTGGGTGGGTGCGTGGGGACGGGGGGGTGAAGCACCCCCAAAATAACCATGCTGGGACTCCGAAGGCGGGAGAGCATTAAAGATGACTTTATTTTGTCACATCTCTACTGTGCAATCAAAGGCTGCGGTCAGATGTCAGTCTAGTCTTCTGATACACTGCTGCTTAGTCTTTTAACATGGAGAGAGACTGGCATTAACTTTTCTTTCTCTTACTGCAGTTTGACAATTTTGTAAAGTGACAATATTGCTGGTGTGAAAGGAAAGTCTAAAGGCTGTCGTTTTCCTCTATCATCCAACAAATTCTAAATACCTATAAATGAACTGTACTCGTAATTCAAAATAAACAAACAAGAAAGCACAAATGAAGTGCTTTGTTATTTAATTCTGTAGTGTGTTGGAAACAAATTTTTTAATAGGATCCTTACAAATTAAGACACTGTACTTGGTGATACGCAAATGACAAGTATCCACATATTATTGTTGAGCGCTATATATTTTATCAGTAAAACTGTGGGCCCGATTCACAGAACTAACTTAAGACAAAATCCTAAACTTACTACTTTTTGTATTCACAGAAGTTAGGATTTTGTCTTAAGTTTGTCTTAAGACAAACTTAAGACAAACTTAAGACAAACTTAAGACAGACTTAAGACAGACTTAAGACAGACTTAAGACAGACTTAAGTTAGGATTTTGTCTTAAGTTAGTTCGGTGAATCGGGCCCTGTATGTTTTTGTGTCTGTGTAATGCTCATTTCAATGGAAATGTGCCGTTTGTAAATGACAGTGTAACACCATATCAGATGCAGTAATAGATTTGTGACAGTGTGCTCCTGAATGCAACACCGGCTACATACTGCACTCTTGCCACTCTCCTAAAGAAAGGGCTTATTTGCAAAACTTGTTCTTTGTATGATGCTTGGATTTTTCATATAACACCTATGGGATCAGTGATGTAACATTGAAGGCAGCAACCCCCCGTCTGAAAATTGTTCCAGCACCACTGACCACTTCTTCACAGCCAAGTGTCTGAAGAGTGTACTTGGTGTTAAAGAGTTATGCCAGTGCTTTTTTAATTGTTTGTGAACTGTGTTTGAGCATATTGTTTATTACTTTATGAGGACCCCAGCAGTTCTTTGTCCGGCTTTAATCCCCCCACAGTTACTGGTGTGTCTAGTGGACTTTGCTTGTCGTTATTTATTTATGTATAGTTTGTCTTTGTTGATTCTCTTTTCTCAGATGCCTAAACGTGTCACTGTATTATTTAGCCATAATGCGACAATTGCAAGCTCCACTAACAACAGAAGATGGCAGAATACAAAACACTGTATAATTATAGCCACGAGTGAGGAGGCCCTTTGTCAATCAGGTCCTGTATACTTATAGCCACGAGTGAGGAGGCCCTTTGTGAATCAGGGCCTGTATACTTATAGCCACGAGTGAGGAGGCCCTTTGTGAATCAGGGCCTGTATATTTATAGCCCCGAGTGAGGAGGCCCTTTGTGAATCAGGTCCTGTATACTTATAGCCACGAGTGCAGAGGTCCTTTGTGAATCAGGTCCTGTATACTTATAGCCCCGAATGAGGAGGCCCTTTGTGAATCAGGTCCTGTATACTTATAGCCACGAGTGACGAGGCCCTTTGTGAATCAGGTCCAGTATACTTATAGCCACGAGTGAGGACGCCCTTTGTGAATCAGGTCCTGTATACTTATAGCCACGAGTGCGGAGGCCCTTTGTGAATCAGGGCCTGCATACTTACAGCCCGAGTGCAGAGGCTCTTTGGCAATCAGGTCCTGTATACTTATAGCCACGAGTGAGGACGCCCTTTGTGAATCAGGGCCTGTATACTTATAGCCACGAGTGAGGACGCCCTTTGTGAATCAGGTCCTGTATACTTATAGCCACGAGTGCGGAGGCCCTTTGTGAATCAGGGCCTGTATACTTACAGCCCGAGTGCAGAGGCTCTTTGGCAATCAGGTCCTGTATACTTATAGCCACGAGTGAGGAGGCTCTTTGTCAATCAGGTCCTGTATACTTATAGCCACCAGTGCGGAGGCCCTTTGTGAATCAGGTCCTGTATACTTATAGCCATGAGTGCGGAGGCCCCTTGTGAATCCGGTCCTGTGTACTTATAGCCATGAGTGAGGAGGCCCTTTGTGAATCAGGTCCTGTATACTTATGGCCACGAGTGAGGAGGCTCTTTGTGAATCAGGTCCTGTATACTTATAGCCCCGAGTGAGGAGGCCCTTTGTGAATCAGGTCCTGTATACTTATAGCCACGAGTGAGGAGGCCCTTTGTGAATCAGGTCCTGTATACTTATAGCCCTGAGTGCGGAGTCCCTTTGTGAATCAGGTCCTGTATACTTATAGCCCAGAGTGCGGAGACCCTTTGTGAATCAGGGCCTGTATACTTATAGCCACGAGTGAGGAGGCCCTTTGTGAATCAGGTCCTGTATACTTATAGCCACAAGTGAGGAGGCCCTTTGTGAATCAGGTCCTGTATACTTATAGCCACGAGTGAGGAGGCCCTTTGTGAATCAGGTCCTGTATACTTATAGCCACGAGTGCGGAGGCCCTTTGTGAATCAGGTCCTGTGTACTTATAGCCCCAGTGCGAAAGACCTTTGTGAATCAGGTCCTGTATACTTATAGCCACGAGTGCGGAGGCCCTTTGTGAATCAGGTTCTGCATACTTATAGCCCCAGTGCGAAAGACCTTTGTGAATCAGGTCCTGTATACTTATAGCCACGAGTGAGGAGGCCCTTTGTGAATCAGGTCCTGTATACTTATAGCCACAAGTGCGGAGGCCCTTTGTGAATCAGGTCCTGTATATTTATAGCCCCGAGTGAGGAGGCCCTTTGTGAATCAGGTCCTGTATACTTATAGCCACGAGTGCAGAGGTCCTTTGTGAATCAGGTCCTGTATACTTATAGCCATGAGTGCGGAGGCCCTTTGTGAATCAGGTCCTGTATACTTATAGCCACGAGTGCGGAGGCCCTTTGTGAATCAGGTCCTGTATACTTATAGCCCCGAATGAGGAGGCCCTTTGTGAATCAGGTCCTGTATACTTATAGCCACGAGTGACGAGGCCCTTTGTGAATCAGGTCCAGTATACTTATAGCCACGAGTGAGGAGGCCTTTTGTGAATCAGGTCCTGTATACTTATAGCCACGAGTGCGAAGGCCCTTTGTCAATCAGGGCCTGTATACTGATAGCCACAAGTGCGGAGGCCCTTTATGAATCAGGTCCTGTATACTTATAGCCACGAGTGCGGAGGCCCTTTGTGAATCAGGTCCTGTATACTTATAGCCCCAGTGCGGAAGACCTTTGTGAATCAGGTCCTGTATACTTCTAGCCACGAGTGAGGAGGCCCTTTGTGAATCAGGTCCTGTATACTTATAGCCACGAGTGTGGAGGCCCTTTGTGAATCAGGTCCTGTGTACTTATAGCCCCGAGTGCGGAGGCCCTTTGTGAATCAGGTCCTGTATACTTATAGCCACGAGTGAGGAGGCCCTTTGTGAATCAGGTCCTGTATACCTATAGCCACGAGTGAGGAGGCCTTTTGTGAATCAGGTCCTGTATACTTATAGCCACGAGTGAGGAGGCCCTTTGTGAATCAGGTCCTGTATACTTATAGCCACAAGTGAGGAGGCCCTTTGTGAATCAGGTCCTGTATACTTATAGCCACGAGTGAGGAGGCCCTTTGTGAATCAGGTCCTGTATACTTATAGCCACGAGTGCGGAGGCCCTTTGTGAATCAGGTCCTGTGTACTTATAGCCCCAGTGCGAAAGACCTTTGTGAATCAGGTCCTGTATACTTATAGCCACGAGTGCGGAGGCCCTTTGTGAATCAGGTCCTGCATACTTATAGCCCCAGTGCGAAAGACCTTTGTGAATCAGGTCCTGTATACTTATAGCCACGAATGAGGAGGCCCTTTGTGAATCAGGTCCTGTATACTTATAGCCACAAGTGCGGAGGCCCTTTGTGAATCAGGTCCTGTATATTTATAGCCCCGAGTGAGGAGGCCCTTTGTGAATCAGGTCCTGTATACTTATAGCCACGAGTGCAGAGGTCCTTTGTGAATCAGGTCCTGTATACTTATAGCCATGAGTGCGGAGGCCCTTTGTGAATCAGGTCCTGTATACTTATAGCCACGAGTGCGGAGGCCCTTTGTGAATCAGGTCCTGTATACTTATAGCCCCGAATGAGGAGGCCCTTTGTGAATCAGGTCCTGTATACTTATAGCCACGAGTGACGAGGCCCTTTGTGAATCAGGTCCAGTATACTTATAGCCACGAGTGAGGAGGCCTTTTGTGAATCAGGTCCTGTATACTTATAGCCACGAGTGCGAAGGCCCTTTGTCAATCAGGGCCTGTATACTGATAGCCACAAGTGCGGAGGCCCTTTATGAATCAGGTCCTGTATACTTATAGCCACGAGTGCGGAGGCCCTTTGTGAATCAGGTCCTGTATACTTATAGCCCCAGTGCGGAAGACCTTTGTGAATCAGGTCCTGTATACTTCTAGCCACGAGTGAGGAGGCCCTTTGTGAATCAGGTCCTGTATACTTATAGCCACGAGTGTGGAGGCCCTTTGTGAATCAGGTCCTGTGTACTTATAGCCCCGAGTGCGGAGGCCCTTTGTGAATCAGGTCCTGTATACTTATAGCCACGAGTGAGGAGGCCCTTTGTGAATCAGGTCCTGTATACCTATAGCCACGAGTGAGGAGGCCTTTTGTGAATCAGGTCCTGTATACTTATAGCCACGAGTGCGAAGGCCCTTTGTCAATCAGGGCCTGTATACTTATAGCCACAAGTGCGGAGGCCCTTTATGAATCAGGTCCTGTATACTTATAGCCACGAGTGCGGAGGCCCTTTGTGAATCAGGTCCTGTATACTTATAGCCCCAGTGTGGAAGACCTTTGTGAATAAGGTCCTGTATACTTATAGCCACGAGTGAGGAGGCCCTTTGTGAATCAGGTCCTGTATATTTATGGCCACAAGTGCGGAGGCCCTTTGTGAATCAGGTCCTGTATACTTATAGCCCCGTGTGAGGAGGCCCTTTGTGAATCAGGTCCTGTATACTTATAGCCACGAGTGCAGAGGTCCTTTGTGAATCAGGTCCTGTATACTTATAGCCATGAGTGCGGAGGCCCTTTGTGAATCAGGTCCTGTATACTTGTTGCCCAAGTGCGGAGGCCCTTTGTGAATCAGGTCCTGTATATTTATAGCCATGAGTGCGGAGGCCCTTTGTGAATCAGGTCCTGTATACTTATAGCCATGAGTGCGGAGGTCCTTTGTGAATCAGGTCCTGTATACTTTAGCCACGAGGTTGCACCTTCTGCTCCTCTTACGGTACTAAATACCCAGGTTTGAGACCTACGCCCAAGAGCTTTAAACAAACATACATCCATTTGGGCACTGGAGAAGATATCAATAACCCTGAGCTACAAACAACGCTCCAAGCTTCTCTCATGTGATAGGAAGTCCTGGGGAGAACACAAATGCATGCCTACAGCCAATAAAGGGGTACTCTGGGCTACATAAACACCACTTGATCCCCAGAAAATGTTACTGAAAACATACAGCGAGCTGCTCGTATATTAAAATGGCTTTGCGGTTTCATGCTTGCTGCTGAGAAGCTCAGCTTTTCATCCTTCCGAGGTCGGTAAATTGAATATAATTAACGCTGTTGATAATAAATCCTGTGAGTAACAGCTTATCCTAAATTCATGAAATGTTATTTTGATTGTTATATCACTGGTGCCCTAGGTATGAAGCACTGCATACTAGTCAGTAGTAACCAAAGGAAATTCTACTCTGTCGAGAAGTCAGTATACCGCCATGAGGACACTACCCTGTCATTTGTAACCTGCAGTAACCTGATGTTCTTTTCCTCAGACCAATGGGTGATGGTCTCCAGGCCCCTGGACTCTCTGAAGAAGGGCTATGCCATGTTATTCTGGGGCTCCTAGAACAAGACCAAGAGTGAAACGTATTCCTAACTGATGGTCACTTCCATAAAAAGGTAAGCTAAAAGAAAGTAAGAGAGAGAAAGGAAGAATGAGAGAGAGAACAAAAGAAACTGAAAAAGAAATAGAAAGAGAGAAAAAAGTGAAATGGAGAGAAAATATAGAGGAGAGAAAAAAAGGAAATGAGAGAAAGAAGTAGAAAGACAGAAAGAGAGAACAGAAGTGAGTGCAAGAGAGTATGAAAAAGACAGAAAGAGACAAAATAGAGAAAAAGAGAGAGAAAAAGGAAGTGAGAGAAAGAGAGAAATAGAGATAGGAAGAAAGAGAAAAAAGAAAGAGAATGAGGGCGGAAGAAACTGAGACATAAAGAGAAACAGAAAGAGAGAAAAAAGACAGAATGAGATAGAGTAATTGAGAAAGAAAGAGAATGAAAGAGCAAGAGAGGAGGCTGAGACAGCGAGAAACGGAGAGAGCAGAACATCTTCCTAAACTAGTGTCCTTTCGACAAGCGGGTATGAGATAATGAGAAACCAGTCCAGGTCACCTGCACAAGTCTATGATGGGTAAGGGAGAGCTGGCCCAGGTCATCTCGACAAGTCTATGATGGGTAAGTGAGAGATTACCTAGGTCCCCTCGACAAGTCTATAATGGGTAAGTGAGAGCTGACCCAGGTCACCTTTGAACCAGGGAATGGGCAGAAAGAAACAAGCCTCCGATTTATTTATTGTTTTTTTATCTATGTCTTTTTTTTTTATTTCAGACTTTTTAATTGAGTTGTATATTTAAACAAGCATTTACAATGCAACGGTCTCGGCATTGTTAAAGTTAGAGCTATTGGCATTGCTCATGACAATGCCGTTTCTTTAAATGTTTTAAACTCAAAAACATAAACAAAAATAATGTCATGAGCAATGCCAATAGCTCTAATTTTACCAATGCCGAGACCATTGCATTGTAAATGCTTGTTCCTCCAGCTGACGGATCCGGTGAGTTTGCAGAGAGGGGAAAGCCGAGCGGAATCCTGGCTCACACACGCACACAGCCCTCCCTGCCTCCCTCCCGCATCCCTCTCCCCCCACCCCTCCTCTACACCCTCCCCTCCGTCCCCCAACATCAGCAGAGAAGTAAATCCCACACTTGGGAAGCCTGACACCAGCTCTGAGATGCAGGCTCAGGTCTTAGCTCCAGAGTGTGGAATAAAATAAATGAACGCACACATAAACATATGCATTTGTAAGTGCAGGTATGCGTGCGTCCATACCCTGCATGTCCGCGCGCGTGGACATGATTATATTGCTGCTGTGTGTGTGTGCGTGCTCACACACGCTGACGTAAAGCTACGTGTCTGTGTCTGTAGGCGTTAGATTGTATACAATAAGTATACATATATGCATTGTACACTGCTCTGAAGGTAAGTGGGCAGATATGCAGGCTGGTAGCTAGAGATGACGACAGGAAGGTAGATGAGACTTGGTCAGAAAGGCAGTCAGGCCGGTAGGTGGGTAGATGGGTAGGCAGGGTGGCTGGTAGGGAGGCACATACTGATGGGAAGGTAGGTAGGTGAAGACATAAACAGCTAGTGCGGGCAGGCAGACAGGTGGGTAGATAGAAAGGGGGAGGCTGGCAGGCAGGGCACTAGGTAGGTAGAGGTAGGTGTATACGTAGGCAGATAGTGATGCCTGCAGGATTCTATGGGGAGACAGGCAGGGAGGTCTGCAAGTGGGCAGTCAGGTAGATGGATATGTACACAGAGGCAGGGAGACGGGTAGGGAGGCATGTTGGCAGCTAGGGGATCAGGCAGACTGTAGGTGGCCTACCGGGGGAACTGATGGAAAAAAGAAACAACTAAGCATGTGCAATAAGAACAACAAAATGCATGGCTAAGAATACCCAGTCAGCGTCCACATGAGTTGGTAACCAGTTTTCACACGAATCAGCTCTTCTGAGTAAATAACTTACCTGGAATGAGATATTAATTAAAAACAGAATATTTTCCATCTTTCCACCCAGAACTGGACTTTAGTAGTGCAGCAGGCGGTATATAGTATAGGCATACACTATCATTTTACGAGGCCCAAGTGACATTTCCTGTTTGCTGCGTAATTCTGTGTTACGCTTGTTATGTTACATCCTCGAAATTACTCTATATGCCACATCGCATATTTAGCGAGATTGCACAGGAACAACGTGGACAATCAGAATGCACGCGCCTGCTGTTTGGAGCAGTTGTATTTATTTTGTATTTATTTTTGCGCGCGAAATATCCTTGTCACGTCTAAAACGGATGCGATGTCGCGTTTTATGCTACGCAGGGTTTGTGTGTCAGTAATCACACAGAATATTTTGCCTGAAATTATGCAAAAACAAAGTATGCTAATTTCGCACTTCCACTACATTTTACTTTACAACAGCGAAATCCTTCAAGGAAGGATGAAAACTTCACCTAGAGGGCTTGTTAGCAACAATAATATGCAAAGCTTAATTTTTAAAGATTTGTAAATATATAAAAGGTTCCTTTGTGAGAGATTTGCAGTGGTGCCTAATGATCCACCGACTTGTGAATGTTTATAGACGCTAAATATTGATAGATCGGCACATATTATGCGCGTGCTGCAGGCGCGTCAGTGTTTTCTTGAATGTGTGTAGGAAGCCTTTGTAAATACAGTATATATGCACGCATTTACATATACATTATATAGCTATATGTCAATGCACCTGAATACACAGAAACCTGTATGTATGTCTATATAAAGATTGCCTTGAAGTATACGTGGAGGAGACGACGAGTTCTGTTTTCCCAAGACAGTATTCAGTGCATAATCGATATGGCCACTTCCTGATTTTTGGGCAACCTTCCAGAGTGAGGGGGGGGGGAAGAGCTGAGGTTATGTGAAATGGAAGGATAAAAAGAATGAACGAAGCAAATGGGCCGCATGGGAAGCGAAGGTTCGGAGAGAGAGAGGAGAGAGGAGAGAAAGGACAAGGCAGAGAGAGCACGAAATAGCTAATAGGTAGGTAGGTAGGTAGGTAGGTTTAGGAAACGAGCGACTGGGTATGCAGAGAGAAAAAACAGGCACAGAGGCGAGAGAGATAAATTGTCAACCACAGTGGTGGGAAAGACATTGAGACAGAGGGATGGGGAAGTAAATGTGACTGGAAGGCAGAGGGAGAGTGAATGAGATAAGGAATGAGAAAGAAAAGGAACCAGATGAGCGGAAGAGATATATAGAAGGGAAAGAAAGCTAGCTAAAAGCTTGGAAACAGGGCGAGAGCGGCCTATAGATGCGGCGAGAAAGAGAACACACAGAAAGAGGTGGGTCGAGAAAAGGAGAGGGTTAAATAGGAAAGACGGGGGGAGAGATAGAACGAGGCAGGGCTTGTGTGGCTTGGATCATTTTGTCTTCCCCCTTATCTCTGAGCCGGAGAGCCGTCCCTCTCCCGCTCTGTCTCCACGGTTCTGTTTTTTAATCATCCACAGCGAAACAGGAGACAAGAAGGGTCGGAGAAAAGCGACGAAGCTCATTGGTAGCTCAATGAAGTCACCCTCCCTGTAACCGAGGCACTGGACGCCTAAAATCCAAGGTCTGATGCTGCGCATGTGACTCAATACGTCGCATCAGCTGCCACACATTTCCTTCCCCCTTCCTTTCCATTTCGTGCCGCAGCTTTGTTTTACCGCTGTGCTTGCCTGATCCTAACGTGGACGCCCGTTTACATCCTAGAGAGGAAATGCGGACCCTACGTGTGCCGTCACGTGCTGTCTGTATGTTGTTTCTGTGTATTTTTTCTACCCAGCGAATATCATTTATGTCACAAGCTTGGAATACTAATTTAATAACGTCATCGTGTCTTGGCACTGTCCGCCTGCCAACTAGATCTTGCTGAAGCCCAGACCTGCTTTGTCTTGTAAAAGGCGGACATTCCACGCGCACTTAGCTGTCGAGCTGCTGTTTTCACGATGCAAACTAAATATGTTTACTTTCATTACTATTATTGTTTTTTTGTATACAGCAGGGGGAGAGGACGCCAGGAACACCGCCGCCTTTCTCCGAGGCAGAGCAAAAATGCCTCGGAGAAACAGCGTCCTTTTCGGATTCGGGGGCGTGTTTGTCTTTTCTCTCCTCCAGCCATTGGCTGGAGGAGAGAATGAGACTTTCTTTAAAAAACACGCCCCCCGATCCGAAAAGGACGGGGCATGATTGGAGTGACGGGACCTCTTCTCCAATGGCTGGCCAGCATTTACTAGGCCAGCCAATGGAGAACAGGGGAGAAGAGGGGCGGGTGCAAGCCCCTCTTCTCAAAGACATTAAATCTCCGGACTTCCGGTCTGCCGACCGGATGGTCCCGAGACCTAAAAAGGACATGCGACATGCAAACAAGGTACTGACACATTTAGTAAAGAGTTACTAAAAGGTTGTCCACAAATATGTGGTCTTAAGTATCGTGATGATGAAGTTCTAGTGGTATTATTAGTAGTGTTAGCATATAGATAATTAACTTGCATAAATGTAATCGAAAGGAAGCATTAAGAGAGTTCTGAAATGTAGTAAATAACTAATAAATCTAAGTTAAGAAAAAGAAAAAGAAATAAACAGCATGCTGGGTTGTAGTACGGAGATACCATTACAGTGCTCCTGCAGAGGTTGTATCAAAGTCAAGCGAACAACAACGTTTTTAGAGGCAGAAGGAACAGTAGGTATCAAATCACACTTGGTTAATACTATTGGCTAGAGCCTGAGCCATTTAATAGACGAAACAAGTAAATACAATTGAATGAATATGGCAACTTTGTGTAAGATTAAAAGTCTTGATAAAATTACAGAGGGTAGGTAGGTGTCACTGAATAAGCAGATGCACTGATGGCATGCGTATTATTACTTTGTTGAAGGTGGTCATGGTGGTCTGAGTTTTTTCAAGTATAGATCTTACTCTGCAAAGGTTTTATTTCCCTCATGATCATTAAAAATCATGCTGTCTGCCATATGGGCGAAGTAGACCCAAGACCACAAAGTGTGATGGGTAGACAGTCAGACCTCTTCCATTTGAACGATATCGATTTGACACCCGGAGAGAGGAGGATGACTGCAAGAGGAATGTCTGGTAGGTTTTAAGGTGGCAAGGAGTCCATTGCAAAGATACCCAATATAGCCGTGGAGAAATCCAGTGGTATGTTAGTGTGCAAGATTTCTTCCAAGTATGATTGAATTTTTCTCATAACTTATGATAGAAGCCCCTGTTTGGTGGGAGAGAATTCCAATATGCGTCAGAGGATATAAGATTTATTTTGCACAATCTTTCAGAAGTCCGATATGCTCTATGTATCAACCACTGCCTACATTGTGAAAGGTTAGGGGACATTTTGGCTAAACTTGATTATTTATATATTTGTAAATCACCAACTATAGAAGTAATCGATACCAGAATAACTTTGTAAACAACATAAGAAAAATTCCAACCATCAACTACTGATCATACGAACAGAATGTGAAGCTGGGCTTTAAACACATTAAAACATATCCACCTTAACACATGTCGACCGGAGAGCGGCGGATACACAATCAAAGTTCTGCAAAGTAATAACCATCCTCACAGCAAATGTCCGAACCTATTAGTGTACAATCAATAAGTAGCATACATAAGCTATTGCAATAATCCAATCCGGAGTGAATGCATGAGGGCACTGAAGAGGCAGGTGTGTTTTTGGTAAGAAAGGCAACACGCATAACAACCGATGACAAGATCTCACCCTAAAATTAACTTGCATTATCGGCGATACCACCAAATTGAATATACCCACCAAGGGCTTAAGGCTAGTGGCAGGTGTACGTCTTGCTTCCAAACAGGTCCATAGGTACGAGTCCAAGTGTTCGGTGTTCTTTCCTATGACAAGCAGCTTTGTCTTGCTCACACTTAGTTGCAGAACGTTATGACTCATCTATAGAGACACTCCATCCATAGAGTCTGTCAGCTTCAATGCCGAAGCTGGGATTTGCTCATCTAACCTGTTAATGAGAAGTGTGGTACCTCAGGTTCAACAGAAGATGGATGTATATACTGAGCGGAATAGGGGACAGGGATGCACTCTGTGGTACTCCACACAGACCTCTGCTTTAGATTTAGGGAGGAAGGGAGCGATAGGGTCTGTTACGTTCTTTCAGTAAAGATTGAAACCAACTTCAACATGGTGCCCTGGTCATTATCCATGTTTCTACTAGACTGGATCACCTCAATAAGCAGGTGATGGGCAGAGAGACCAGTCCTAGATTACCTTCACAAGGGCAGAGAGACCAGCCCCAGATCACTTCCTCAAGCAAGTGACAGGGCAGAGAGACCAGCCCCAGATCACCTCCAGAAGTAGGTGATGAACAGAGACCAGTCACAGATCACCTTCACAAGAATGTGATGGGGCAGAGAGACCAGTCTCAGATCACTTCCATGAGCAAGTGACGGGCCCGAAAGATCAACTCCAGATCATCTTCACAAGCAGGTTATGGGCAGAAAACCAACCCCCGGGGATCGTCACAAGCAGATGGTTGGCAGTGAGACGAAACTCAGATCACCTCCACAATCATCAGGAATGGCGAAGAGTGTGATGAAATCTCCATCATGGGATCATGTTGGTAAACAGGTATGAACAAAGCCATGGTTTAGAATACCTTCCCGGGGTGGATCGAGATCTGTGGTGACCTGAAGATTTATATTATGTGCAGTTTGGTGTGCTGTGGGAGAGGGTGGAGTGTTAGGTTGTTCAGACACCTGAGGTAGATTACAGCGTTTGAAACCAAGCCACCTTCCTTAGCTCGTCATTTCCATTTGCAAACCGGAAGTTCTTTTTTGGAGAATCATTGGGCTCAAGTGACCCAAATGATGCCGTCTGATGTCAATGCAGGTGGTGACCAGGCCAGGCCTTGATTCAGTGCCTCAGTATATGTTAGCGTTGTCCTCAAGTAAAATATCACAATGGGATTTTCTCCCCTTTAACCTGTGTCTGTGAAGGATCACGTACATCATTTTGAGGGACATGCGGCATAGGCTGGACTACCCTATTGCTCTGCTGTTTTAATCCTGATTTCCGCACTATACAGAGTTTATGCGTAAAGAACAATTAGGGCTCAATACACACAGGGTCTCACCAGTGCACCTCCTTGTAGAGCATCAGAGCTGTTCCCTGGCATTACTTCTGTAAACTCATGAGGACGACCCCGACAGAAACTGCTCTGCGCACATGGGTAATGGTGACCACGGACGTCAATTCACCAAAATGCCTGGGGTAGTGGAGGTAACTTCACATGCCCCTTGACCTTCACTTTCACTCACACATACACATACACACACACTCTGCCTATACATGTACACACATTCACTCATACACACACTCTCTCTTACATAAACACACTCCAAACTGCAAGCACGGACACAACACACATACATTTAAATGCATTTTTTTTTAACTTACTTCAGCTGCCAGGGAACGTCATATTGCAGCTATGTGTACTGCATTTTTTATTAAACTAATAACGATTAATGTAATATCATTCACTATTAAAATAATACAAAATTTACAAAAAAAAGAGGTGAGTGAAGCCCCAACCGACATCCATAAGGTCGAGCTGCTACTGTTCCTGCCACTGTTGACGCTAGGGGTCGCAAAGGCAGTGCCAGGGGTCACAAGGGGCATGCTAGGTGTTGCAGCGTGAAAAAGGAAGTGACGACATACTGACAAGATCATGTGCTTTCAGAGTGGTATGGCCATAGACTGGAAAGACATACTGAAAGACTATCATTGAAAGCAATAATTTAACACCAAACTTAACTTAGTTGTAAACCCTTTCAGTGACACCTCAGTAGCCAATAGGATAAAGCCATTAAGAGACAGGTCGGCTCCAGACAGGAGTAATAAAGACTTCCTCTCCTGCATAATCTCCTTTATACAGGAAAAAGGGCTAATGATGAGCTCCTAACAATATCTTTCTGTGCAGGAAAGATCACATAGACTTGAACAATATCTTTCACAAAGTATGGTAATGATATTGATTTATGCTGGGCGACTTTGCCGATTTCACTTTACTGGTATTGGCTACCACATGACTTATTTATTTAGTTATTTGTTTTGAAGTGCACTGCAGTTTGACAGGAAGTCACATTATAGCACAGGTGCATCTGTTAAAAACACTTCATGAGTAAACCAATCCACTTTCAAAGAGGATCTGGGTCTCATGCACAGTTTTCAGTCAATCAGCATTTGTAGAGCGCAGCACTGTCACACCGGGGGGAATCTGGGTGCTGGGGTTCGAGGTCTCCATCAAAAAGCCAGGTCTTGAGGAAACGGCGGGAAAAGGGAAGAAACAAGCAGAAAAGGCAAAACACAGGGCAGAAAAGCGAGCGAGCAGAAAGGGCAAAACAGAGGGCAAAAAAGCAAGCAAGCAGAAAAGGCAAAACAGAACCGAAAACAAGCAAAACAGAGGGTAGAAAAATTAGCAGAAACGGCAAATCAGAGCAGATTAGGACAAAATAGAGGGCAGAAAAATTAGCAGAAAGGGCAAAATGGAGGGCAGAAAAAAGAGCAGAAAAGGCAAAACAGAGGGCAAAAAAAAAACGAGCAGGAAAGCATAAACAGAGCAGAAGAGCGCAAAACAGAGGGCAGAAAAACAAGCAGAGAAAGGCAGAACAGGACAAAAAAATTAGCAGAAAACACAAAACAGAGGGCAGAAAAATGAGCAGACAAGGCAAAACAGAAGGCAGAAAAGGCAAAACAGAGCAAGAAACGAACAGAGAAGGCACAGAGGGCAGCAGGTAGTCAGGCAGCAGAGGGTAGCAGGCTGCAGGCAAGCTGGACAGGAAAACTGTCGCAGGGGGCAGCTGGTATGAGGGAAACACCAGTTTTCAGATGTAACCTTCATGGGGTTGAGCTGCACTCAGCAGGGCCAAGTGAGATGGAAAGACCTCTAATTAGAGGAAGCTCATCTAAAGTTTGATCATGAACATTGATTGCAATGTTTTATTGATTTCTCAGATCTGGGCACATGGTGTTCCAAGGTTGAGCTCTCAACAACCCAAATCGCCCGGCCTGTGGGATGATCTGATTTGTGTGTGCATGTTTGCATAATTCCATTTTAGGCTTCAGCTACATGTATAGTTAGCAAATAAGGTTTGAATTTAGTTTGGATCATGAACTGTCCTGGGAGTTCAAAACAGAGCACAGAAGTTTGAACGTTATTCTCTAGGCAACCGGGAGACAATGCAGGGCTTCAAAAACCTGAGTTATATGAGCAGATTTAATTAGTTTTGCAGACTTTGTAGTTTCAAAGTCTCATTTTTGGGGTACTTGATTGTGCAGTGTAACTGTAATCACATTTTAAGAGAACCAAAGACCTTTTCAATTCAGTGCGGTTTAACAGTTACTACTGGGGGAAAGCCCTCCTCAGCAACATAAAGTAAGAATTGGTGTTTTTAATCAACACTGGGTTAAATTGCTCCAACAAATGTTCGTGTCTAACCATGCTCCAAGGTTGTTTTTACTTTTTAACTTCGGACCAGGTGGTTATAAATTCCTCTGGGCTCTTGAATGGGAGACTGTCACATGAGGGATCTGAGACTCAGAGGTTTAGGACTAAGTACCATTTAGACAGAGATAGATCTTATTAATTGGTTGGAATACTTGACATGCAGGAAGTGATGTTGTTGCATTTTACTTTTTGGATGGCTATGGAGAGGGACATTGTCTACACAGATTTGTAGAATGCTTTGTGAAATAACTCAGGCCAGTGGTCATATGTAGGCAGCATAAAACAACGCAATAGAGATCCCTAAGGACCCAGGTTGTGATATGTTTCCAAGACACTCAGGAGCCGATATAGATTTGTTGTCTGTGAAGAAGCAGAAAAGAGTGGCACCACTGGATTGCCGCACCAGAGATTCTCCATCACTGGACTGCCATCCCAGAGGTTCTGGCCCACTTTTCCAGTTACTCCAGAAGTATTTTGTGATCCACAGTATTGTAAGCAGTTAATAATTTGGGTAAGATTAGGATTTCAGGTTGCATACAGTAAAGGTAGGAGAGAAGGTTCTCTCTGATATCTTATATTGTTGTTTTTGCGCTTCTCCCCAGAGTGAAAACAGATTCCCATGTAGAGTAGAGGGATCAATGACATAATACTGGAATCAACAATCTCGTGTAACAAAATTAACGTGTCAAAAATATTGTTGACAAAATTATTGTTTGCCTTCCTTATAAAGGCAATTACAAAACTATTGAAAAAAAATATTGTTTAACTCTAATATCATTAAAAACATACACAAATATTGTTGTTTCTTTATAAATGTATACATTTTTCAGATTAGACAGTAAAACAGACAGTCAAACTTTGTTCCAAAGTTACTCTTTCGTTTGGGTTTTCCAGATAGCCGTGTAAACTTCCCTAAAGTGAACTTGGAGTGGGATACTAAGATACTTGATTGTGCAACCCCTACCTACACTGAGCTTGGTGTGGCCTGAGTATCTTGTCACATTGTCCAAGCACTAAGGAACTCAAACACTCAGAATTGAATTAGCACAGATTGAGATAGGGAATGGCTGGCCCCTGTCTGCAACATCATACAGAGAATTAATGGTTTGCATGTGAGATGACTTCAGCCAAGGGATGATTGGTCCTTCTGTGTGATCACAGACAGTCAATGATTTGTCTCTGTGTGTGTGATGTCACTTACTTTCTGATTGGCCGTGATGATGATATCATCCAGTGCGGTGACTAGTCCCCAATTGTCACCAAAGGTGGGGAATGATTGGTACTTGTGTGTTATGTCAGTCAGTTTCTAATTAGACTCCGTGGCTAATCTACAAGTGTATTAAAGTATACAAAAAGTGATGGGTAATCTATGAGTGTAATCACAGACAGAAGATGTTTGGTCCCTGTTAGTGATGTTAGTCTCATTGCTCCATGTGTGTGCTGTCAGTCATTTTCAGTGGGTATCACTATAGAGCATGCAATAAATTGCATAAGAATGAATTGCATCAACTACCACTACGCCATCAAGGTAAGAAGATGTGGAACTAAGAATAGTACATTTATACTTATCTTAGCAATGTCATTTTTTTGTAGGTCGATATTATTGACCTCGATATAATCACATACAACCGTCTGTTTCTAATGTTGTCTCTGTGTGATGAAGATGTAATGATTCATCGCCACGTGAGAAGCCATTTGCTTTATCTCAGCTGTTCCATTCTTTGTCTCCCCTAGGAACCAACAACACATTTGATAAGAATACTGTGTGACTGATGTATCTTTAAAGCAGCAATCTCCTAATTTTTCTCACACGTCTCCTCAAATCAAGTATGAGGATTGAATCCAGGGCGTTCTTCATGCTTCTCCTCTTATCTAATCAGGATTAGCAAGATCGGGTCCTTCTGCGTGCTCCTACACTCATCCCAGCATGGACTACTGAATTCAAGTTCTTCTGCCTGCCTCTTATTTTGCCAGCACTAGACGCAAGCTTCGGTATGCTCTACTTTTCAACATCACCATGACCGAGTCTGTGTCCTCCTGATGTTCTTCACTATTAGAATCAAGTGTCAGATTCCATCAGGCTGCACAGCAGCCTGATGGAATCTGACACTTGATTCTAATAGTGAAGATATTAAGCCACAGCGCAAAGAGACGAAGCGCGAAGCAGGTCTGGCACGCCATCACTAGCACAACGACAAAGAAAGGATTACAATATGGAGTACGCGGAGTGCATCTCTTTCCCTTGAACTGCATCCTCCTGATGTTCACCATATTATCCAACAGGAGGGTAGAATCCGTGTTCTTCTAATGCACTCTACTTCAACCCCTCTTTATGCGCTCCCTTTCACCAGCACTATGAAAAAGCTCAGACCTGTTGTATTTTCCCCGTTCACCAAATTCAGATAAAGTTTCTGTTCATCTGATTCTCTTCTGTTACGAGCACAACGAGAGAGATCTGGCTCTTCTAATCCTACCAATTTAATTCAGTCGCCAAAACAATCCTAAGTGCTTCTGCATGTTCCACCACTCACCAGCACACATCAGCATCACGAGGAAAGAGGTCAGGCCCTCCTGACGCTCCCGCTTCCATCAGGGGAGAATTCAGGCCCCTCTGACGCTCCCGCTGCCATCAGGGGAGAGTTCAGGCCCCTCTGACGCTCCCGCTGCCATCAGGGGAGAGTTCAGGCCCTCCTGACGCTCCCGCTTCCATCAGGGGAGAGTTCAGGCCCCTCTGACGCTCCCGCTGCCATCAGGGGAGAGTTCAGGCCCCTCTGACGCTCCCGCTGCCATCAGGGGAGAGTTCAGGCCCTTCTGACGCTCCCGCTTCCATCAGGGGAGAGTTCAGGCCGTTCTGACGCTCCCGCTTCCATCAGGGGAGAGTTCAGGCCCCTCTGATGCTTCCCCTATTCAGTAGGAGTGGGTTCAGGACCTTAGTTACTGCCCTAAGTTTATCATCCTGCCTCTAGACATGTGATATGTTGACTTCAAAACTTTTTTAACAGTACTTGCTTTGGGAGAGACTGTGTGCTGTTATGTTCAGCTTTGGTTTCAGTGGCAACAGTGGTATTAATCACCTCAACACAATTGTATGTGATGAAATAAAACAATATTTCATTAAGATTATGTCTCTGTGTGTTAATTACTGAGATGAACAGTGAGGATCAGGCAATGAAAATACCTCCAACAGAGAAATAAGAGACAAATAACTAACTTCCACAAACACAAGGTGCTCACTCTCACCTCACAAGCAATCAGGGGCTTACTAATCTCAGACAGAAACCAGGGGCATCTCCCTCTCAACCCACACCGAGAAATCACGGACAGTCTACAGTCTTGCTTTGTGGGTGTCTGGAAAAACCTCCAACCTTCCCTGAGAGATCTGGCACCAATGACGTCATACCCAAAGATGACATACATCAAGTTGTTCAAGCTCTGGCCATACACAGTCTGAAAGCTGGGATTACTCTTCTCTGTAACGTTCCGGTAACTTTACTAGCCCTCTCAAACGCAGTACTACAAGCAGCAGCCAGACTAATCCCAAACTCCAGGAAATGTTGATCATGTCTCACCTGTACATTGCTTCATAGGTTACAAGCCTGCGTCGCCTTTAAAGCTCTTAGCTCTGTGGCTATAAGAGTGGTGGCAAGGCCCGAGGAGCCTGTAATGTTGGGAGGATGATGAAGGGGCTCCAGCGGGCTATAAGGTTTTGGACCGGTTTACCCGTCTTTCATGGGGAGGGTGGTAATCACCAAGATTATATTTCTCCCCAGAGCTCTATATGTGCTACAAAACGCCCTATGCAGGTGTCCCGGGACACGTTTAAGTGCTTGAACAGCCTGCTGGCAAAGCTTGTTGTTGTGAAGAAAGCAACTCCAGACACTTCTATGTGGTAAGAAATGTCGACTTTATTGAGAGCCAGCAGCGTAAGGAACACGTCACAGCTGACCAGTCGAGTAACTGACACAAGCAGAATCTTGCGCAGGAACAACACTAGAATCCACGAGGGGAATTCTAGAAGGGTAGGGGAACGGGGACACAAAGAAAGGGCTTGGCATAACACATATAACTTATATGTATAACACTTGTGTTGGTAGGTAGGAGGCCGTGGGTGACCCTGGACACATTAAAACTGAATCGGGAAGAGGAAGGGCTCGGATTACCAGACATAGAGTTATATTATTAAGCTGCTCGTATCTAATATGCAGTAACATGGCTGGCAGACCCCGACAATAATGAAAAGTAATTGCTGAAAAGGACACACAAGGGCATGCACCTGGTGGAGTTGCTGATGCGGGGGCACGACTGGAGGACGAGTTCCTTTACCCAGTGGGCACACAGCCCACGTCTGGGAGTGGATTCTAACTAAAAATACTAAGATGACCGCACTTTTCTGAGGACCTGGACATCTAGCCGTTGAAGCACTTCAAGGACATAGGCTTTGCCACGTCTTTCACTCAATAGCAGGATGAATGTTGTAGAAGTCTGGCATAATTGTAACCGGGAGAGCAATTTCTCATATATCAAGAAGCCGAGGAGACCTTCTCCCTAGAACTCAGACAATATCTCCAATATGCTAAAATCATGCAAACGGTGAGAGAGAACTGAAGGGCATTCCTGAAGGTGCTGTCCTGGCTCTGAGACGTTGCAGTTACTATAAAATATGTGCTGGGGGGAGAAATATAGTTTCCTGGATGCACTAGGGTCGGACAGGCCCAGGCGACAGCAGTTAGGGAGCCATGTGTGGAGGACCTGGGGGACTAACTTACGGAAAAGGAATGGAAACAGACCTGTGCATTAGTTAAGACGGTTTCGTAACTACTACACTTTATCTATCTGCACCACACATTCCTTACACCTCTTACACTCAATAGAATATATGTGGGGCATTCAACTGTGTGCCCCCATTGTGGACATGGAAGAGTTAAATTCCTACATAAGGCATGGTTCTGTGGGGAGGTGCATACCTACTGGCTGGAAGTGGTAAAAGACTACGTCAAACAACAGGGCCGACATTGAATCCCGACCCCCACTGGGCATCTTGCAACTTCTCAAAAAGAGTAAAATACACTATAAATTCCTTCAGTTGGTGTTACTGCTGGCTAAACATTGTGTTGCTATGGTGTGGCTGGGCATACGGAGCCCTATAGTGACCAGCTGAGTGCAAGACACAGTTGAATGGTCTTTGGCTTAGGAAAAGTACCCTTGCCTCTCTCATAAAGACGAAAATGTCCACAAAGACCTAGAAACCTGGGGAGAATTGCTGGATACCTTTGAGAGAGCAGCGATGTGGGTGGGAGAGGGTGGATCAGGGTCTGAGGCTGCTGAGGCTTCATCCTCCACACGAGACTATGATATACAGAACAACCTCAAAGAGCTAGGACATAGAGGGGGTCTCTGAGGTACATCCACGAGCTAAGGAACAATGAGTATGAAAGATATTTTAGTCGAGGCGGTAAATAAGAATGGTGCACAAATGTAAGAGAGGGCAACCACAGGTGGGCTGAGCGGGCATCTCACTAACTAATGACATGATGAATCCGGCATGTGATTATCAGAGTCTTTGTTATCTGTTATACATGTTATGTAAAAGCATAAATAAAGGATTTAGAAAGAAATGCTCTGTGGCTCAATACTCCAAATTATCAAAGGGACAGATTAAAAATCTAAGGCAGCACCAGATTAATTCATCTGTGAACTCCAAACTAATATAAGAACTCCACCCTGACTTTCTTTTTCTCTGAATTTAAATAATTTACCAAAAAGATTAGATACCAAACATTTCATCCCTATGTGTGTTATTGAGTAGGCTGAATAACCACCTCCTTCCAAAGTACACCAACTTTATTTAATTCTTGTCTTAATCTCTTTTCCACCAATCTCCGTGCATACCATCCCTTCCCTGCTTTTATGTTTTCTCGCCTTGTCCTTTTCTTTGCGCTATCCTAAATTTCTAGTATCTAGTCTATTTATTTTATTTTTTATAAAGTACACCAAGACCAGGGGGGGGGTTTCAAGGTATTATCACACACAAAAATGAGAGGGAGCTCACAAAGTAGTCAGACAGAGCAAGCTCATTGGGTATATATTATCAAAGATAGAGGTGAGCCATCAAAACTGTATCTGATTTAAAAAATTTCTGAGCTCTAAATGCAACTTGTTCCATGGTATCTGCTAGATTACCCACCGGAACATTGACTTCTGCTCTGAGGAGAGAGAGGAGAAGTGCTTTTCACATTGAAGGGAGGCGGTTGGCATGTGAGGACAAATGAAACTAAAGGTCTTCAAATGATTTATGGGTCAAGCAAGGATCTGGAGCAAATTACCCTCTGCTCCACTGCCAGTTGGCTTGCCCAGGTCCTGCTCTGTCTCTAGTACCCTTCGATCTTTGCATTGGCTGCCGGTTAAGACAAGAATTCATTTTAAAGTTTTATGTTTGGCTTTTAAGATCTTGAAGGGATCAGCCCCCCAGATCCTCTCCAATCTCTTGTCTTGCTATGTTCCGACCCGCTCTTTGAGATCACTGGGCCAAGCGCTTGCTGTGGTCCCGAGGTGTAAGCTCAGCCGAGCTGGTGGCCGGTCCTTCCGGGTAAAAGCAGCAGTGCTTTGTAACTCTCTTCCGATTGAGACTCACTCGATGGAAGACCTTCTTTTGTTCCGTAAAGCCATAAAAACCTTCCTGTTTTAATTTTTTCCCTCTTACTAGCTGCGCTCTTTTCTCTGTTTCCATGCTCAGTGTTAGTTGTGTTCTACCTTGTCATGCGCCAGGACGCCCCTTAGCTGGGGCAGCTGTGCGCACTACAAATGTTCCTAACATAACATAACATAACATAACATAACAGTCAATGCCATTCTCCCTGCGCCACAGAAACATGACCAAATTAGCGTAGTTCTTGCAGTGTTCAGACTGAAAGATCCTGTATGCATTGTAAAATGATCATTAAATAAGTGGTCACACCAAAAGTAGGGCTGAAAGTCACTTGCACAGTGTTCATGCCCAACCCTGCTCTCTGATTTTGAAAGACTCCTGGTATATTTCTGATACAGTAGACCCATTTGATGTATCCCCAACAAATGCTCTACATGATAATGGCACATGACTCGGTATCAGAGGGTTCGGCTCTGCTTGAGTTTTGGGTCAACCTCAGAGAAACTTGTGTTTTTATGGGCAACAACTGTCCTCGGATGATACATGTACTGATTGAAGAGACATTCTTCTCCCACTTCTACATCCCAGAGTAAGCCTTAACTGTTTAGATACCGCTACCCCTTGAAAGTCAAGGTATAAAAGGGAGGCCGTTAGCAATTTAAATGAGCTCACAGTTGTATCTAGTGTCTGCATTTCCAAGAAACCGCAGCAATACTTGTTACTAGGATGCAATATCTGCCTTTAGTTGTGCAGGTCCTGGATAAGTAGCCTAACACCAAGGTACTGCCTGTGCCTGTAGAGAATACATAATTAATAGTGACTTGGTAAGATGCTCCAGCGGAAAAGGGCAAATATACATATCCTCCCTGCGTCACAGACCAGTCATCGCACAAAGTCATTCACACATGCATTCATTGGTGGGGCCCATAACACCAACACTCATACGTCTCACTTCGAATCTGCACACAGGAGGAAAGAAGCGCTGGACGTGTGGGGGTACCTTATTACCTATAGGGAAGGAAATTTGTTACAATATGAACATATTTACATCAGTACCTCTAGTATCCTAACCTTAACATCAAGGCACTCCACCACTTGGTTGACGGACCAATTAGTTGGACTGGTTGATGGTGATTTAGAACCAGCTAAATCAGATTAAGGAATCTTTATTCAATACCTTTACTTAAATAATCACAAACTCATTCTCTGTTAATCAATGTTTAGTTTATCTAATTAATTTGCTTTCAGTTGCATAATTAGCATTTCGGTCAACACACAGTTCAAATTTGATTATTCAGCACAATTTAGCATGACATTTATATTTACCTGTTCTTGATATCGGGGACTCTTTCTCTAACCCTGTTAGCTCTGCATAAACCAAATCCCTTCGGGTGAAATCATCCCAATCGAATGCAGGCCAATGCCCAAATGAGTCCGAAAAGTTCTTTCGCTCGGCACGACACAGTCCCAAAGATATCCAAAGGACCAGGCAATCGTGCAAGCAAATCAGTCACGTAAGTTCGGGAAACCCCTCTGGAACGCACTGGCACTAGCCTACTCTACTATCCCTCTTTTATAATAAAATTCTGGGTAACATGCAACATTTACTGAATTGGGAATGACTGTGATTGGCTAAGCCTTTCAAAATTGTAATGTGGTCCTCCATTCTCACGTTCCTGGGTACTCAGGGAAACGGCTTATGTCATTCTTTTAGCTTGTAAAGTTCTCATGCGAAAAGGTCCGAAGTATCAACGTTTTGACCTCCAGGCATAGGTGGTTATTGTTTTCTCTGTCATTCACACTAGCTGAATTCTGGCAGTCCTCCACGTTCCTATCCTTGACGAGGAACACTTTGCTCTGATCTGAGGACGCTTTGGAGATCTTCAGAGCCATCCGAGTCTGCGCAGTAGTCATCGCGCTCACACGACTGTGGCCACTTCCGAACTCCATTTTGAATATCATGGCCTAGTAGGCCTGAATGGCAACTTAAGCAAAACAAACATAAAGGATAATTAATATACGAAAATGAGGATTCTAATGTTTGATCCTACACTAATCCCATTATATATTAGTATTTTCCTAGCTTATTGCAACATTTAAAGCAATAATACTCACCATTCCGCTATACCAGGAACGCAAACCATTACAAAGCAACATAAATCATGCAATTTCTATCACAACACCTTCTATTGTTAAATATGCGTACCACAGTTAGTCATCAAAGTCATTCTGCCATGCAATGAGCGTTTAGTCCCGCGTGTAATTCGTGTTTATCAAGGTGCACTGTTGGTTAGTTATACTACTGCACGCAGTTAATACAGGTTAATATGTAAATTGATTACTACAGAAACAATTTTTAGGAAAACCGTTAAAACCTGGATCTACACCCTATCCGAGACAAAATGCAAAAACATGATTTAGTATTTTAAACCAAGGATTCACCACAAGATCAATAAGTCACCATGGTCTCCTACACTCTGAAGCGCTAAGATGCTCCTTGGAGTGTAATCTGGGCTATACAAATACTAATTACATTACATTACGCAATTAGTGTTTTTCATGCAAAATAGAGAAGGTATACAAAATTTTGCTTTACCTGTTCCACCAATCCCCCCTTTGGTGATTTCTAATATCACCACAACTCCCACTCAATTTTAATTAAAATTTTACGGAAATGAACTCAATTCTCTTACATTTGGTTACGTCACATCATTGTTTCCCCCATCTCATCCTCTCTTGCTTTCTTATACATATTTTCTTTCCATTCTTCCAGTTCTATATCTTACCTATAAATGAACTACCTAATTTTATCAAGAAGTTTTTAATAGTAGAAAACCCTTTACCAATTTTCTCCCAAACACTTTCAACCTCCAATGGAACAATTTCCTCATGCAAGTCGGTTATATTTTTGATATATTTCTTTCAATCTTGACTCTCGTCAGGAATATAAGTACAACAATGTTGCACTTTCAGCATTCCACAGACTCCTCCCTCTTTTGGCAAAATGATATCAAGGGCAAGTCGATTTTGCATGACCATGGCTCTCATGGCTACCATTTCGGTGTTTACCAGTAAGAATCCTCCAGCAGTGCTTGTCGATAAGCGATCCAACACTGTAGACAATTTTCTAATTTTATGTGCATTCAGAGATATTCCAACGGCTGGTATCAGGGCTACAAAAATATCCCCTACAATTTCCGACCAACTTTCCCTCCTTCTACGTGTTAGTTGTCTACCTATCTCATGCGCACCATCATTTCCCCTTCCCACATGAAATATCTTTGGGAAGACCAGGCCTAGGTAACATGTGCCATACCAATGGTCCGGCAACCGATAATAAGCTTTGTTCCCGCAGATAAAATATAAACCAGGAAATACCGGATCATTACCTCCTTTAAATCCCCATCCTCCCATGATTCTATATGTATCATGGCATTCACTCGCACCTATAAATTAGTTATCATACACAGTTTCATTTCTTCTAATACACAATTTCCCTCTCTGAGGCCAATCTAAAGCCATAGCCGGACTAGTTTCTCCCTTTAAATATTTTTCTCTTTCTACGTCCCAAACCATCTTTTTTCCTTTTCCATTTGGTGTCTTTCTTTGCATCTTAATTCTCCTCTCTTCCACCATGTCCATAAAGGTATTTTCTTCCTTCTTCAGACTGCAAGTGAGATTATTCTTAAATACTGCTTCAAAAGTTAATTCTCTGGTTTCTAAGAAATATTCACCTAAAACTTTACCAGGTTGTATCTTATTCAACTCAGGAACTACAGGTACTTGTGAGAATATGTTATCTACATCATAGAAATAATATTCTAATTTTCCTGTCTTGTAAAATAAACTAGCTAATACACTACATGTTATTCCATATGCCACAGGAAGGTGGTGTATGTAACACTTTCAGACACCGGTGCAGGTAGCTGCATGCAAACATAACAGTCTCTAACATCCATAGTTTTCACATACTTGCACAATAATTTTGAAAAAACATTATTAGAAAAATCTGTTATAGACCTATCCTTATGTAAGTCAGTTCTATCCATTAATCTAGTTGTATCAGCATCATGAATATTCTCTACATTAGTCTTATTCTCAATATGACCCTCTATTGTTTCAAACATTACTTTAAATGAAACTATTATAGCTAATACACTCCACAGAAGCATTAGTAATCCTGTACAAAAACAACACACCTTGCACCCTCTTTGAAGGAACACACATGTGGATTTTCTACCTTCTGTGTTTGCCATTTCGGAAATGATCAGTGTCTTTTGACTTAGCCTCGTCTACTCACAACTAGCTTTTGTCTAAACCCAAGGCTCTGAGCGCCTACTTGGTTCCTTTCGGGTATATGTCTTACTCAATAATTCAGTCCCTCTGTAACATCTTGTCACTTCAGTCTGGCATTTGGTCGTCTTTCACTTAGTTTTCACAGTCTTGGTTCCGAATTTCCGGAACATCTGTCTCTTCTCTGATATCAGACAAGATAACTCCCAGGATTTCCGAATCTTCGTCTTCCTCAACCATTTCCGGTATAGCCACACCTAGACTTTCTTGGCTGTCTGCTTCCTCTTGTACTTCAGGAAGTGCCATATATGTCCATTCTGGTGACTTATACTTCTGGATGGGCTTCTTAGTTCGTTTTTCCTTCTTCAAAGATGTCTGATCAGTGTCCTCAAGTTTTTCTTTGCTGGACACTTCATTCACTTGTTCTGCTTTAGATGACTTCACTCGTGTCACTCGATATCTCAGTCTTTTTATTTTGTTTGGCCAAATTTCCTCCTTTGCTGGCCTTTACAGCTTACTTCCCTTTTCGCCTCTCTCGGCTTTCAAAGCTCTCTTTCTCAAGACTCGTCCCTCTTGTATTTCTCCTTCACTATCCTCGGATTCGGTCTCAAGGCGATTCCAACCTTCAGTCTAATTTTCTTTCACAACGTCCTGTTCCCTGTCTATGTTTGTCCCTCCTCGTGTTTCTTCCACGCAATCTTCCTGCTGACTAACCATCCCTTCTTCTACCTGGATGTGTGGTTTCCCTACACCTCCTCAGGGGTCTTCCGCAACAATCTTACCCTCACTCTCTGTATCTAGCACCTCACCTTCTACTTCTGTGACCGCAGGTGGAATTTCTCTTGTACTTGCATGTAGAGCTCCTTTATCAAGAATTTCCTTGACAGTTTCTTCAATATTCTCCTTTCACTTGTTCAGTTTCTGACTCTGAGCTAGTATCAGAAATCTCATTTCATGTACTTTCACTTGTTCAGTTTCTGACTCTGAGCAAGTATCAGAAATCTCCAATCTCCTTCTCAATGGCAAATTCTCTGGTGCTGTAACTTGACTTGGTTCCAACTCTCCCCTTCCTCGAGTTGGTCTTGCTCTTGTTTCTTCTGAATCTGACTCGGAACTGGTATCAGATTCTTCCAAATATTCCTCTTCAGGTCTATTCACTGGACTAGGGATTCACAAAGTATGACTCGCATGAATCCAGTTCTTCACTCTGGCACATTTCACGGCCGTCGTCGTGGTCAAAATCACTTGACGTGGTTTTCCCCAAAGTGGAACCAGACAATTTCTTCTTCTATGCACTTTGATTCTCACCCAGTCTCCTGGACTTAAATCATGAGCTGGCTTCTTTTCAAGAGTGGTTGCATCCGATCCAACCTGATGAAACACAAAATCAGCCAACCCCTTGCAATAATCCAACACGAAGTCATCAGATATAGGCAGTAGTTTGTTGACAGGAACGAAAACATGTCTCATCACCCTTCCCATAACAATCTCATGGGGACTCAGTCCAGTATTCATATCAGGGATAGATCGAATAGTCATGAGCACTAGAGGCAAGACATCAGGCCATTTCAAACCTGTGGCCAAACACATTTTTCCCAATCTATTTATAATGGTGCCATTCACTTGTTCCACCACTCCAGAAGCCTCTGGACGATAGGCACAATGCAGTTTCTGCTGTACATTCAATGCTTCACAAATCAATTTCATGATTTCATTCTGAAAATGTTTCCCTCTATCTGACTCGATCGTGACTGGAAAACCAAATCTGGGAATGAATTCTCTCAATAGGAGTTTAGCTACTGTAATTCCATCACTCCTTCTAGTCGGGTACGCTTCCACCCAACGTGAAAACAAGCAAACTACTACTAGAACATACCCTAGCCGATTACATGGGGGCATTTCAATAAAATAAAACTGCATTCTGGTAAAGGGACCTCCTTCCTGTCCTATTGTTCCTAGACTCACCACTGTTTTCCTTCCTGGATTATATTGCTGACATATAAGACATCTCTGACACAGGCTCTCAGCTACAAGCCGAAACTTGGCATTATACCATGTCTGTTTGAAAAGCCTGATCATAGCATCCCTTCCTACATGTGCCTGTCCATGATACATCCGTGCCATGGTAGAGACCATGCTATCAGGCATGACTGGTCTTCCATCCCGATAAACCCAAACTCGGTCTGTCTCTCGGGGTGCGCATCCTTATTTTATCCACTGTTTCCTTTCCTCATCTCCTGCCTCCTCCTGTAACTGTCTCACCTCTTCCCATGTATTCACAGTGTTAGTAAAAAGTAAGGGACATTAATTTAATTTCCTTTTCCCTGCCTAGATTAACCGAATTCTGGTTGCGCGCACAGTATTGCGCCATGTCATTTGCGAACTCGTTCCCCGCCGACACATAGTGAGCAGTCCTCGAATGGGCAGCACATTATACTACTGACAATTGCATAGGCAGCTGTATCTCCTCAAGCAATTTCCCAACCACTTCAGCATTCCTTATAGGAGTTCCACCTGATGTCAAGAACCCTCTTTGGGACCATATCTGTCAAAAATCATGTACCACTTCAAAGCCATACTGACTATCGGTAATCACAGTTACTCTCAGATTCTTTCCCAATTTACATGCTCTTGTTAATGCAAACAGTTCAGTAACCTGGGCTGATCTCACTCCTTTCAGGCAAGATGCTTCCAATACAGCCGCTACAGTGCACACTGCGTATGCTGCACTCAAAATCCGTTTGTCTGTTCTCAAACATGACCCATCCACAAACATCACATAGTCACTTTCTTTCAGAGGCATATCTTTTATGTCAGGGCGTGGCTTGGTGCAAAAGTCAAGCACTTCCAGACAATCATGATCCACGTCGTCCTTCACTTCCACATTTTCAGCATCAGGCAACAACGTTGATGGGTTCACATTGAGACACCTCACAAGGCGCACATTTGTTGCACCTAAAATGACTTTCTCATACTTAGTTAGACAACTATGCGTCATAAACTGGGTGTGACTCCTAGTTAAAAGGATCACCACATCATGAGGTACAAACTCTCTCACAGGATATCCCATCACAATTCCTTCACTCTGTTCCAAGCTCTTACAGGTAGCAGCGACTGCTTTCAAACAACCAGGTAATGCCACAGCTACAGGATCCAGTACAGCCGAAAAATATGCAATTGGTCGTCTCAATTTTCCATGTTTCTGTACCAGCACCGAAAGCGCACATCCATCTCTCTCACTGCAGTAGAGCTCAAACTCTTTTTCATAGTCAGGCATTCCAAGAGCTGGGGCTTCACACAAGCTGTCTCCTAATTGTTTAAAAGCCTTCAACTCTTCCTTGTTCAATTCAAGGGGGTCTTTCACATCACTCTTCGTCAATCGTACCAAAGGCATTGCAATCAGTGAAAAGTTGCTGATCCACTGACGGCAATATCCAACCATTCCAAGGAACATTCTCACTTCTCTTTGAGTCATTGGTGCTCTCATTCCTTTGATTATCCTGATCCTGTCTGTAGTCACCTTTCTCAGCCCTTTCTCAATTTTATGGCCTAAATACTGTACTTCCTTTTTGCAAAATTGTAGTTTCGATGGGGATACCTTAAGTCCTACATCCGCCAAATGATTCAGTAACGCAACAGTATCTACTACACAGGCTTCTCGAGTTCTCGATGCCACCAGTAGGTCATCGATGTATTGGACTAGTACTGAGCTTTCGGGCATTTTTAAATCTTCCAGGGACTTCTTCAAAATCTGATCGAATATTGATGGACTTTCTGTATAACCCTGTGGAATTCGGCACCATGCCAAAGTACGTTCGCCGAACCGTAATGCAAAAATCTGTTGGCTGTCAGGGTGCAATGGGATAGAAAAGAAAGCCTGACACAGATCAATGACCGTGTACCATTCTGCATCATGAGGAATCTGCTTTAGGATCACGGAAGGTTTTGGTACAATGGGACAACACGGTACAACAATTGTATTCACTTTTCTCAGGTCTTGTACTATTCTGAAAGTTCTGTTAGGCTTTTTTAGACCCATAATTGGTGAATTGCATGGACTACTATTATCTCTCTCAAAATACCTTGTTCAATCATTTTGTCTATTATAGGAGTTACTCCTGCAATTATTTCGGGTGTCAATTTATAATGGGGAATATTTGGGTAACTTATTCCTTCCTTTACAGTTATCTTTACAGGGTCTATGTTTCTCATCAGTCCCATATCTTCTCCTGTGAAATCCCATAACTTGGGTTTCACTGTTTTCTTCAATTCCTGAGGCAATTCTTCTGGGTCAAATACAACAAATGCCTCAGTAACCTCGGCCATAGTCATTTTGTATAATACATCCTCATCAGAAGTTTCAAAAGTTATGCCGTCAGGAGTACAGAAAATCGTACAATTCATTTTACACAACAAATCCCTCCCTAACAAATTCACAGGACTGGTATCGCACACGACAAAGCGGGGCATGTCAGAAAATTTCCCTATTTTAACTTTAACTGGTTCAGTAAGATACGTTTTTATCTGTCTGTTTGAGACTCCAACTACTTGGATTGTGTCATCCGAGAGAGGAAGATTTTTGACGTCAGCTGATCTAACAGTTGAACGAGTAGCACCAGTATCTACTAGCAAAGTAATATTTTCATTATTTACCTTTCTGTCCACAAAAGGGCCTGTCTGGTCTACTTCTAGAGTTGTGCCAAGGACGCACTCTTCTTCCTCTCCTCGGCACCGTCAATAACTCTCTTCTGACTCACTCTCATCGCGTTGCAGCCAATACTGCGAAACAGCAATACCGCGCAGTAGCTTAGTTACCTCTTCCTCGGTGTAGAATCCTGTCTCATTACTGTATCTCTGAGGGTTTACGCTCTGTGTCAAAGGTGGCTTTGGCACATGACACTGTTGTGCAACAACCTGCTGCTGTCGCTGCGGTTTACAACTCACCTCATTCTGCACCTGTGGATTTAATGACGCATTATCGCCATTAGCTCTTGGGGGTAATTTACACTCGGATTTCCAATGCCCTACCTTTCCGCAGTTATGACATGGCCATTTCTTCTTGGCTTCGTCTAAACTAATCTGTCCCTTTCCTTTTCCAATATTAGGCTTTTGTCTTACATGGCCCATTCCATTTGCTTGTTCAATCAGTTGGGCTTCCTGTCTTTCCGCTACCTTAACCTGAGCCCACATGGCCTTCTCTTTTAGCTTACGTTGCTTGTCTTCAATTTCGTCACTAAAATATTTTGCATGCCTCAATACTTCATCTATCTTTTTATTTTGCCAATCCACAGTATGCTGTTTTATCATTTCGCTTACTTCATGTCTCAACCCATACACAAATCGATATACAAAATGACTTAAATCCTTCTCACTCAATTTTTCATCACCACTGTATTGCTTAAAAGCCAATAGCAATCTCTCATAATAGGCATGTACGGATTCTTTTACTTCCTGGTGAGTTCTATCAATTTTCACCCAATCAGTTTCTTTTGGAGGTACTTTATTTTTCAATAAAGTAATTACCTGTTCATATTTTCTCATGACTTCTGGATCAGGGGCACCTGTTTTAGGATCCCTAGGGTATTCTTGAGTGGGCCAACCGATTGTAATTTTACATTCTGCCCACAGGTCTGCTGGCACAATTATATCGAACAGACCATTCAAATCTATCCATAGTACTTTTGATAATTTGACAAACCTTTCTACCTGCCGGTACCACTCCACCGTCTTCTCGCGGAGTCTGGGAAAATCATTTGTAAATGATAAAATGTCCTGTCTAGTCCAAGGAACATGCACATAACCTTCTCCTGGGATCTCCCTCATGGGACATTCAGTTACCACTGTCTCTTTTTCTCTCACTGGGAAAGCTGAAAAAGTCTTATCTATTGCTTCGTCTCGTTTCCAAAACCACCTGCTCTTCCATCTATCTACATCACCCCATTTTCTTAGCAAAGCAATCAGTTCTTTAATTTGAGTTAATCTTCCTGCGGTATTCAAATTCTCAATATCCTTTTCAGAGAAGTCTACCCTATATGGTTTTCTGTAACGATGTTATTCTTTCAAAATCAATACCCATTTCACTTGCCACTTCTTCCAATTTCTCATGCAAACGTCTTGCTCGCCAAGTTATACTTTTACATAGAAATATTAGCTCTTCGTCCTGATATGCTTTTAATTTTTCTGTTGGAATAGTCCCTACTATTAATTCCTCCAAGGTTATTTTTAATTTTGCCACATCTAAAGGTTGAGGTTCTGCTTCTTTTTGCTGTAAACTCCTTAACCAATCACTTAGTTCTTCAGAAGTGGGACCTACAGGAATTGTTTCATTCCTTGCTCGTTCTATACTTCTTTCTGGGGATTCTGGTGCCGATTCTGTTGTCATCAATGTTTTACTTGCTGGACTTTGATTCATTGTCAGATTTTTAGGAGTACTTAACCCGGAAGTTCCTACCAATTTTCCCCATGGATTCTCTCCTGAATCTCTTTTTCACATCTCAATTTGTTTATTACTATTGTAAGGAACCGTTAAACAATGCTCACTATCTTTCTGTTTATCAAAGACAGGCATCACTGGTCCAATCGTTACGGCTTCCATATTTTTGGTCAATTCCCTAATTTTCTCCGTTAATTCCAGAGTAGTTCTAGCTAATTCAGCTGAATTTTCATTTACCATCCTAACAGGCTGTGTAATTTCAGATTCTCTAAATGGATTATTTTTCCCCAAATCAGGTGGCGTTAGCTCAAAAGTCTTATTTCGTGGTGCTTCTTTTACTGGCACACTTGGCGTCAGCAACGTGGAGTTTGGTTGATACGGGGGAGGATTTTTATAAAACATGTCCTCGAGCACATCATCCTCCGACTCATTCACACCATACTTGTAGCCTTCTGACCCTGTATTGTTTCTCTTCTCTGTACACTTTCTACTACTAGTCTCTTCAGTGTTTCTCATAGGGAACATCCCATCGGCCATGTTTGCACTCCGCCATCTCCTCATCCTATCAACATGACTTTCCTGTCCACACGGTCTCCCAAACATGTATTTGTACCTTCCGCCACTTTGCTGTCGCTCTCTTTCATACATCTCATCTTCCCATTCCGTTAAAGCTGAGTAGGTCTAGGTCTCGGTTCTAATCTCATCATCTTTTCTCTTACATTTCTTAATACAGCTAAACTAAAGGAACCACTTTCTGGAAATGCTAAAACGCCATCTTCTTTGATATACTTTGCCCAATTACCTAGCCAAATACATATATGGTACCCATATTTTGCCACCATAAAGGATGTGGGCGATTTCGGTGGGGAAAGTATCTGTCCTTCCCTAGTCACAATTGGCTTATACTTTTTAAATAGGTTATTGATTTTCCCAAACCATGATTTTTGGTCTTTCTCTGGTAGATCATAATACATCATTTTCCTTATCCTGTATCTCTAGATTTCTTGAATCACTCTTCTATGACTATTCTGTTGACTGTCCAATCGTAGCGCAACTCACACTAACGCACCAATCCGGAGCGTTTACGTCACCCTGGCAATTCTCCACTCCTAGCGCCAGGTACACCAACGCACCAATCCATGAAAACCTCATCTCCTAATGTCTGGCCAATCCCAGCGCGGTCTTTCTGACGTCAGCCTTCCTCGCTACTCCTGCTTCTGCTGACCCCTCCTTTACAAAATTTATCGGCAAACTTTTCTTACATTCTCTTCAATCAAACTCGGTTAGTAACGACATAAAAACACCACCATTGCCTGTTCCGCTAAACGAAGAGATAGTTTTGTCCAATTACACAAGAATCCCATATTTCTCGAGAGCAGCGCTTACCTCTGCCCTTCCACAGAATTATTCAGTTTCGCCGATAAAGTAGCACTTCCCTCTACCTTACCCTTCTAACAAGCAAAAAGTTTCTCTGGGGATAAAACACATGTGGAGACTACACTGCTCCTGAGAATTAAGGCCAGAGTTTCACGAGAGAACCTGTTGCTATTGCACTCACGCACTTTCACACAGAAATATCCCTAACGATAACACACGACGATGTTATCAAATCGAACCCAGACAATGCGTCGTGTGACTTAAATCGCCACACGTTTTCCCCGTGTACCTACAGGGCATCAAGACAATACACCGTGCGACTTCACTTGCCACACGTTTTCCCCGTGTACCTACAGGGCATCCAACTTCCTACATCCCGGAAGTCTTCAAAACAACATAGAACGCGACGCGACTCAACATAGAATGTTAGTACATAAATCAATAATCAATCAATCATCCATTACTCAATAATCAATAAGCAATAATCAATAATGACCAAACCAATGCAATAAAACCATAACTCTGCTACCAGAAAAACTGCTCCAGCGGAAAAGGGCAAATTTACATATCCTCCCTGCGTCACAGACCCGTCATCGCACAAACTCATTCACGCATGCATTCATTGGTGGGGCCCATAACACCAACACTCATACATCTCACTTCGAATCTGCACACAGGAGGAAAGAAGCGCTGGACATGTGGGGGTAACTTATTACCTATAGGGAAGGAAATTCGTTACAATATGTACATATTTACATCAGTACATCTAGAATCCTAACCTTAACATCAAGGCACTCCACCCCTTGGTCGATGGACCAATTAGTTGGACTGGTTGATGGTGATTTAGACCCAGCTAAAACACATTAAAGCTTCGGAATCTTTATTCAATACCTTTACTTAAAGAATCACAAACTCATTCTCTGTTAATCAATTCTTAGTTTATCTAATTAATTTGCTTTCAGTTGCATAATTAGCATTTCGGTCAACACACAGTTCAAATTTGATTATTCAGCACAATTTAGCATGACATTTATATTTACCTATTCTTGATATCGGGGACTCTTTCTCTAACCCTGTTAGCTCTGCATAAATCAAATCCCTTTGGGTGAAATCGTCCCAATCGAATGCAGGCCAATACCCCAAATGAGTCCGAAAAGTTCTTTCGCTCGGCACGACACAGTTCCAAAGATATCCAAAGGACCTGGCAATCGTGCAAGCAAATCGGCCACGCAAGTTCGGGACACCCCTCAGGAACGCACTGGCACTAGCCTACCCTACAATCCCTCTTTTATAATAAAATTCTGGGTAACATGCAACATTTACTGAATTGGGAATGACTGTGATTGGCTAAGCCTTTCAAAAGTGTAATGTGGTCCTCCATTCTCACGTTCCTGGGTACTCAGGGAAATGGCTTATGTAATTCTTTTAGCTCATAAAGTTCTCATGCGAAAAGGTCCGAAGTATCAACGTTTTGACCTCCAGGCATAGGTGGTTATTGTTTTCTCTGTCATTCACACTAGCTGAATTCTGGCAGTCCTCCACGTTCCTATCCTTGACGAGGAACACTGTGCTCTGATCTGAGGACGCTTTGGAGATCTTCAGGGCCATCATTGCGCTCACATGACGGTGGTCACTTCCGAACTCCATTTTGAATATCATGGCCTAGTAGGCCCGAATGCCAACTTAAGCAAAACAAACATAAAGGATAATTAATATACAAAAATGAGGATTCTAATGTTTGATCCCACACTAATCCCATTATATATTAGTATTTTCCTAGCTTATAGCAACATTTAAAGCAATAATACTTCTATTGTTAAATATGCGTACCACAGTTAGTCATCAAAGTCATTCTGCCATGCAATGAGCGCTTAGTCCCGCGTGTAATTCGTGTTTATCAAGGTGCACTGTTGGTTAGTTATACCACTGCACACAGTTAATACAGGTTAATATGTAAATTGATTACGCAATTAGTGTTTTTCATGCAAAATAGAGAAGGTATGCAAAATTTTGTTTTACCTGCTCCACCAAAGACTTTGCTTTTTTAATACTATTTTAATACTAATCACTAAGTTTCAATGCCTTATAACTTAAAAAATACTTACCCTTCCTAACTAAAATACCCCAAAACCATCATCTACGCACCATAATGTATAATCCTGCCAAATTTCACGTAAATTCAATCAGCCATTTTCGCCCTACGTCCAGTACAATAGTCTATTAAAATGCATTGGTGGAAAAACGCATTTTGGGGCCCCCTTTTATCTTTGCACATAAATTTACACCATCCCAAAATGTAGAACATGCAAACGGTCTGGAAAGTTTTGTGGTGATTTGTCGAATAGATGGAAAGTTATTAGGGAGCTAAAATAACAAATACAATTTTCCTAATGACCAATTACCATGTCCTCCAAATAGTAATTTGTGTGCTTCACTGCTAGGTCAATGTTTCATTATGTTGCACAGGGGTGAATAAAAAAGATCATTTTTGTCTGGCTTGTTGGGCCATTTTTATTTTGTGAGCCAGAGAGCATGCAAAGAAAACTTATGTAGATTAAGATGTATTCTATTCATTATGTATTTGTTTATATGTTTCCATTAGCATGTGACCATAAATGTGTCTTTCAGTTGTTCATGTAGTATATCTGAAACTTTACATATGTAGTTTAGTTTATTTGTTGGGCTGTCTTGCTACTTTTAGTAGTATTGTGCTACAAGATATCACTAAGTTGAAAATCCTTATAACTTTAAAAATACTTACTCTACCTACTTGCACAACCCCCACAGAATCATCTGCGCCCCCTAATATGTGATACTCCCAAATTTAATAAAAATCAAGCTATGCGACATACAAAAGTCTATGTAAAATGCCATGAAATTTCAACCCTGTTTTTAGACTTCGTTTTTTTCTTCGCATCCCGTTGACCAAACACTGCATAACTTTTAGTGTATACATCAACAAGTTTGTAGAGCGCACACTCAGGCAAACCACAGTGATATTCTAACAGAATGGGGATATATTGATTCATAAACCCCGCGTGACGCGTTTCGACCGGTATACGGTCTTGATCACACACCAGAGTGCCAAAAAACGAGCGTCTTTACATACATAAGTACAGATACCAACATAGGACTACGTGCTATGCAGGAACAGTGAAAACAGGGGCCATTTTGTAACATGTTCCGACTGATAAATTTCAATTGTATCATGTGTTATATACAAAATGATCAATAATATAACGCATAATGCTGCAAAATAAACATGAATACATAGACCAAATGCCATATGTGCCTATGATGTATGCAGGTATAACCGATCACACACTTCACAGGTATAATCCTACCAAATGAATACAATGTAACATGCCTTCCAGCCATAGTATAACTGGCACAGAACCCGGAAAGGTGGAAACCATGAAAACAGACTGGGCCACTCTCCAGTGCGATGGGTCTGCCTGCGGTATTGGATTTGTCTTTGTGTACTTTCGGGAGATATATATATATATATATATATATATATATATATATATATATATATATATATATATATATATATATATATATACATATATATATATAAATATATATACACACACACACATATATATTTGCTCTGGGATACTAACATGTATACTAACATGGAGCAGTGGACAGACAACATAGTCATTTGGCCACATCAAATCGATGATGTTTTCTGTATTTGAAATAGCCAAGAGGATGAATTAGAACAATCCACTAGGGCTCTGAATCCAAACAATATGAACCTATGTTTTACTATGATCCACAGTAAGGACACTGTCGATTTTCTAGATCTTAAACTATAAGTCAGGAATAAAACCCTAGTAACGGAACTATTTAGGAAGGGTAGAGCAGGAAATTTGATAAGTTTCGAAGTGCCTTGCAATTGGGTAATATTGGTCCTTGTTGGTAATGGCCCTCATATGCTTCAGTACCCTCTTCTTGGCAATGAGTGTAGTACTGCCCACATAGCTGAGATTGCAGGGGCATTCCAGTATGTATACAACAAAAGTGGAGCTGCATGTGAGAAGCTGCATGATGGGAATATTGATACCGGTGCTAGGGTTGAGTCTTCTTTTCTCATGCTGCTGCATGCTTTGTAGTGGCCGCAGGGAAAAAATCCCTGTATATTGATACCCCTGCTCTGGTCTGTGGTAGTGATGTCACTGTGCACCAGTAAGTCTCATAGGCTGTGTCCTCTTCTATAGGTGATACTGGGCCTGTTAGGTAGGGATGTGCCGATGATGGGGTCTCTAGTCAGCATCTCCCAATTCCTAGCTAGAATTTTCTGGATCTCTCTGGAGTTACCATTGTAGGTAAGAATGACCCTAATGGGGTTGCTCTACTCAATAGATTTTATCTCAGTGGTTCTCTTTTCTAAGATCATACTTCTATTGGTTCCTTTCCCTTTGTCCATGGCCCTACATAGTACCCACTTGGGATAGCCCCTTCCAATTAATCTGGAAATCACAATTTTCTGTTTGTCCTTAAAGGCCAAGTCAGAGCTGCAGTTGCGTTTGGCCCTTAAGAGTTCCCCATAGAGGATGCTCCATTTCAAGTTATATGGGGGGCTGCTCATGGCATGCAATAGGGTGTTACCTGCAGTGATCTTTCTAAATAGCCTTGTATGGATCTCATTATTGATGATTTCCGCTTTAGAGTCAAGGTACTCAACTTCCTTCCTGCTCCTGTTGCTAGTAAGCTTGAGATTATAGTGGTTGGAGTTCAGTCTGCAGACCAAGTCACTGGCTTCGTTCTCAGTACCCTTCCAGGTTGAAAAACAGGTCATCAATATACCTGAGCCATAGTACCGCCTTGGTGAAGTCACTCTCAAAATTGGTATCTCTTCTGATCTCTTCCTCCCATGCGCCCAGGAATAGATTAGCGAAACTGGGAGCAAAGCATGTTCCCATCACAGTCCCTCAGATCTGTTTGTATATACTACCATTGAACAAGAAAAATTTGTTGTGGAGGTAATATCTGATCATCTCAATAAGCATATAAGTGTGTTGCATGTGCCAGATAGGTATAGATATTTGGCACATGCAGATATCCCTTGTTCACGTTCAATGATAGTATACAGGGAGTTAACATCCATGGTGATAAGTAGAAATTAATTCTGCCACTGGATATTGCGAATCTTGTTGAGAAAGTCTTTTGTATCTCTGACATAGGATGGTAGGGTAATGACTTGGTCCCAGAGGAAGTGATCAACCTATATGGATACATTCTCCAGTGCGCTGCCTCTGGAGGACAGATCTGCCTGGAGGATTGGATTTGTCTTTGTGTACTTTCAGGAGCTATATATATATATATTTACACACATATATATATATATATATATATATATACATATATATATACATATATATATATATATATATATATATATATATATATATATATATATATATATATATTACCTACTGGCGGTCGCCAGTAGGTAGTTATAGTTAGGACCACGTTTCCATAGGAAAACCTCAACATTCTATTTTGAATAACTTTGGCGCCGGTCGATGAATCCTCGCGAATTTCTCAAAATAGGTGGGGCGCTACGCTCCGCTCCTACCCTGAAAGTCTCGGGGGGATCCGTCAAGCGGGGGCTGAGATAAAAGGGGGGTCCCAAAACGCGTTTTTCCCATGCATTTTTCCATAGGACCTTTAGAACGAGCTACAGCCCGAACGGCTGAACAGAATTACTCAAAATTTGGCAGAGAGGTAGTCCCTAGGTCAAGGAAGTGCCTTTTGTAGGTTTGGTGTAAATCTGTTCAGTAGATTCTGAGAAAATAGCCTTTAAATCAATATATATATCTGAGCCCGCTTACGGTACGCTTACCGTACGCTTACGGTAAGCGTACGGTGGCGTGCGCGAGCGCGATTCTGATTGGCTCTTAGATCTTAGTAAACATTCGAATCGGCCGAAACCAGGAAGCGGCGGCCGCCATTTTCTGTGTTTCACTCTGAAAAAAAAAGAGTGAAAACAAGAAAAGGGGGCAATGAGGAGAGTTACAGACCCCCTTACATTTGTGAGGGGGTCAAAGAAGGACTGTAAAGTACAAAACAAACATTTATTGATTTTTAAAAAAAATCACGGGGTACGCGTACGGTAAGCTTACGGTAAGCGTACGGAAGAAACATGGCGTGCGCGAGCGCGATTCTGATTGGCTCTTAGATCTTAGTAAACATTCGAATCGGCCGAAACCAGGAAGCGGCGGCCGCCATTTTGTGTGTTTCACTCAGAAAAAAAACAGAGAAAACAAGGAAAGGGGGCAATGAGGAGAGTTACAGACCCCCTAACATTTGTAAGGGGGTCAAAGAAGGACAGAAAAGTACAAAAAAAACATTTATTGATTTTAAAAAAAATCACGGGGTACGCGTACCGTAAGCTTACGGTAAGCGTACGGTAAAAAAAATAAAAATAAATAAATGAAAAGCAGATTTAAGAGTTTGCTCATCATATGTCCTCCATGTGCGCACGGTGCGCGAAGCGCATCGTGCGTTCATGGCCCATCTAGCGTAATGTGGGCACGCGGTGCGCGAAGCGCACCGCGTGCTCACTTTGTGCGCACGGTGCGCGAAGCGCATCGTGCGTTCATGGCCCATCTAGCGTAATGTGGGCACGCGGTGCGCGAAGCGCACCGCGTGCTCACTGTGCGCGCACGGTGCGCGAAGCGCACCGTGCGCGCATGGAACGAACTGCGTTAAGTGGGCGCGCACGCCACAAATGGCGTAAAGTAACTTAGCATTTAAAAAACCGTACAAATTCACTGAAAAAACCATAGGTTTCACACATGTTATAGTTAGCTGGAAATTTTACTGATAAAAAACCAATGAAATTCCCCCGTTATAGTTACTGTAGGCAACTATAACTCACGCGACCGTAATCCTCTGCTGATGACATATGTGTCTTTATGAAAAAAAAATATTTGTAATATATGTATAGCTAAAATTTAATGGAAGAAGACATGGGCAAATAAGTGTCTAAATACAGTATTAGCATCAGCAGAGGATTACGGTCGCGTGAGTTATAGTTGCCTACAGTAACTATAACGGGGGAATTTCATTGGTTTTTTATCAGTAAAATTTCCAGCTAACTATAACATGTGTGAAACCTATGGTTTTTTCAGTGAATATATATATATATATAGATATATATAGATATATATATATATACACACACTTATATATAAATGCTCTGGGATACTAACATGTATACTAACATGGAGCAGTGGACAGACAAGATAGTCATTTGGCCACATCACATCGATGAAGTATTCTGTATTTGAAATAGCCAAGAGGATGAATTAGAACAATCCAGTAGGGCTCTGAATCCAAACAATCTGAACCTACGTTTTACTATGATCCACAGTATGGACACTGTCGATTTTCTAGATCTTAAACTAGGAGTCAGGAATAAAACCCTAGTAATGGAACTATTTAGGAAGGGTAGAGCAGGACATTCGATTTTGTATGAACTAAGTTCCCATCTATCGAACTTCAAGTGGAGTATTTTATTCAGTGAGCTTCTCCATGCAAAGCCTGACAGTAGTCTTCCTCTGAGCTAAAGGAAGACTATTGTAAGACCAAGAGGGAGATGATGAAAAGATTTAAACTGATGGGATACTTCAACAAAGCTTTGGCATTAGCCAGTAAGTGTGGAGATAAAGTGAACAGGAGGCTTTATTTAGGCCCACAAATTGGAGAACTAGCAATGCGTACGAACCCATTGGCTTCATCACTAAATATACACAAAAATCAAATACATTGAAACACATATTGCAAAAGAGATGAGATATTCTTTCACACGACCCCATTTTGAAGAATAATGTATGCACACACTGTGACTTTCCAAAGGAATACATCTCTGAAAGAACATTAGTTCTGGGTTGCTTGCCACCAAAGCAAACTAACTGGTTGGATCAAGGAAAGGGGTTTAAACATTGTGGTCCATTCAAGCATGTAAGCATAGCAGTAATACACAAGAAATAACACTAGCAGGGAGACGCAAGAAATGGCGTATAACGAAACACATTACAGGTAAGACAGATTTTGTTGTATGCGGCATTACATGCTCTTGTGGAAAGTGGTATATGGCTCAACCGTTTTTCCAGTGAAAAAACGTGTTTTAGAACACTGGTGAGCAATAACCAACAATGATAAAAGCTACAGTACTGCTAAACATTTTAATGAAAGTCATGAAGGTGACCCGAAGAAAGCCACGTTTTTTGACATTGTTACAGTACCTAAACACCATAGGGGAGGTGATAGGGTAGCATCCCTTAGTAGATTGGAGTCCAGATAGATTTATTTTGGAAGTTGGATGCAGAGCACGAGTAGGGATGAATGTAGATGAGGAACTTCATGTATATTTGTAAGGAATACAACCAATAAGAGAGTATGAGGCTCCCTGTTCCCTGATGGAGGAATGAGATGTCTACTTTTAAATGGTATTTTGGATATGCTATAGATAAGATGACTTTGAAATAAGGGCTACCATGTCTTTGTGGATTAATTTCTATTTTATGCATATTGTTTTGCAAATTAAATGTGGGACATCTAGGAAACGGCATCAACCTGTAATGAGTTTGATAATGGGAGCAGTGAGATTCCTTGGGAGGTGCTAAATAGCCATTGTTTAGCTATATATAGAATGCAATGAAGGATGAATGCCCGATAGTAATTACACAAGTTGCTTCCATTAGAAAGTGTTAGGCTGCTATAGACAACAAAGCTTAAGGATGTTGGTTGGATGTCTAGAATATAGAAAATCATGTTTGTAAATCTACTTGAATGATATGAAATATAGCAACTTGAAGCTAGTAAAATGAGATTAAGACATTTTACTTGATAACAATGAAATTTAAAGGAAAAATAAGTGTTGATGCAATTACATTGCGCAATGAATATGCAATTCAATACGTGAATTGTTTAACTGATGTGTTCTGTAAACACGGGTACCTAGTGTAAAGTCTGTTTACACTGTCTACTAATATAATGACGCTGATAAAAAAGACGAACTACAGGTCATGTGACCACGATCATACGAGGTTGAAACGTGTTATCTTTTCCTTTGCCAAAAGAAAGGATTGGCTATAAAACACTGGCTGGAGTGCCTCGTTCTTCATTTATCTTCCGATATATGAGAAGGTAACTGTCAATGCAATATTTAGTGGTATATGGATATAGATAGATAGATAGATAGATAGATAGATAGATAGATAGATAGATAGATAGATATGTGTGTGTGTGCGCGCACGTGTGTGTATATATATATAAATATATTTTACAAATACATTTTTAGTGTTAATAATTAAAGAAAAATAATAATTAAATGCTTTATTACTTTACAATTCAATAGTTTATTGAACAAATAAATTAAATATTTTACTAAAAATGTAAAAATAATTTACGTTAATTAAAATTAATAAAAGACATAACTTTTAATTACATTTACAATATATAAAGTGCAAATAGAAAATGCTAGTGATGGAGGGATGTATGCCTACACTTAAGTGTAAATCTACAATCAGAAGTGGTGAATATCACAAAGGTGTAGATTTACACCCAGCACAGGAGTAGATATACATGTAGGTAAGTTTTCCTGATTAAAACTGGGATGTCCCAGCCATGCACAGTGTTGTCATGAATTATGTTATTTCAAATGTTGCAGTAATGTCATCAATGATGTCTCATAAAACATGTCATGAGTGATGTAATATTTGAGGTAATTAGTAATGCATGGCAAGGGTGCAAGTTATAGTTACTTTAGGGCATGAGTTAATATGGTTATAACTGGTTATTTTCATTGTTTTTTTAGTTTAAAATAGTATGTTTTAACTGACATTTTTATCTAACTATAGTGCACCTTCAATCTTTGGTTTTTTTCAGGGAATTTCTAAGGCGTTTTCTTATTATAAAGTAAGATATTTTTCCAATTCTAACTATAACTTCAATTTAACCTTTTTTTTTCAGTGAATTTCTATGAATTTTTTAACATAAGGTAAGATGTCCATCGCTGTGTGAGGCCTGGTGTTGGGCCTGTGGCAAGGCCCTATGCCCAACCCCTCACTGGCACCTAACCGCCACCCGTGCATGGCCTTTGGCCACGCATGTCTTGGGGTTGGGCGTGAGGCCAGGTCCTGTGCCCAACTCCCACAGGCTGACTATATGATGTTACAATATAAAAGGTGTTATTTTAAGTCAGACAGACTTACTAATTTTGCCAAAGGGTCACAACACCAACATATAAAAAAAAAGGGCCTATTGGCTTTATCAAGAGGTGAGCATGTCAACATATATATTCACTGAAAACACCAAAGGTTATAGGGACAATATAGTTAGGAAATAGAATTCAAAAAACCTTAGAAATTCACAGAATAAAACAAAGGTTACAGGGATGTTATATTAAGGCTCACATTTCGCTCGTGCAAAACAAGTGAAATTCAGCAATTATAGTTACCTGAGCTAACTATAACTTACTCACCCGCAAAGCACTGCTTATGACCTCACATATTACATCCCTCATGACATGCTTAGTGACATCACTGAAGACATCATCCGAAGAACCATTCACACACCCATTCACACCCCTATGCAACCTCACATACACCCACTCCCACACAACCACTCACAAACCAATTTACAGACTCATACAAGTGCTCACACACCCACTCACTGATTCATAAAGCCATTCACACATTCACTCATTCATACAGCAACTCACACATACACTCATTCATACAGCCACACACATAACCACTAACTCACCCATACAGCCACTCATACACCCACTCACTCACCAATACAGCCACTCACACATCTAGCCATATAGATACTAACACACCCACAAACACAGCCACTCAGAGTCAAACACCCATACAGCTACTCACTTACCAATACAGTCACTTAGACAGCCACTCACTTACTCATACAGATACATGCACTCACTCACCTATATAGCACTGATACAAGCACACACTTACCCATACAACCACTCGCATTTACTCACTCACCCATACAGTCACTCACACACCCACACACTCATTCATACACCACTTATGCACCCACTCACTCACCCATACAGCCACTCACACACCTCACCACTCACTTATACATCCACTCACATACCTACTTACTCACCCATACACCAATGACACACCCACTCAGTCACCCACAGTAAAAAACACAGTCACTCACTCATCCACACAGCCACTCACTCATATAACCACTCACACACCCACAAAACCACTCAGACACCTACTCACACATGGATACACACAGTCACATAGCCACTCACATAATGTGTTACAAATAGTATTACTCTTTAGTAGTACATAAAGTATACTTTTTAAAGTTTTGTAGCATCTTAGTATATATCATTGACCCTCAGAATCTTTTAAAAAACACTCACACTCACTGGATGATGTCATCAGTGATGTAATTTGAGATGCCATCAGTGATGTCATGAGTGATGTAATATGTGAGGTCATAAGCAGTGCATTACGGGAGCGGCATAAGCTATAGTCAGCGCAGGTAACTATAACTGCTTAATTTCACAGGTTTTGTACGAGTGAAATGTCAGTCTAAATATAACGTCCCTGTAACTTTGTTTTTTTCTGTGAATTTCTAAGGTTTCCTTTACTTTATTTCCTAACTATAATGTCTATGTAACCTTTGTTTTTTCAGTGAATTTCTATGTTTTTTAGGTCGTGCCCAGCGCAGCGCGCATGTGCTGCTCTATGGGAGGCTTCTTGTGAGCACTCTAAACTTCTCTGTGTGGGTCCGACTCCTCCCACATATTTGATTGGCCTTTGCGTGTGTCTTTCAATAATGAAAGCACGCAAATGGCCAAAGGTGGGTGCATGTCCCACCTCATCTCCAAAGGTTCACTTCCACAGCGTTTTGCTCTCGGGAGCGAGCAGCGGCTCGCAGGGTGGCAGCTGCATTATTGGTGGGTAAGGTCACACGCAACGCGCCGTGCTTTCACTTTTGCTTGTTATTGACTGCTTTCTATGAGCACATCAAATGCTGACGGCGAGACCACAAATGAACGGATGTTTGTTTAGAGCAGCCTCACCAACATTGCCTGTTCTTGCTTTCTCCACATTCCTCTGCTTGTTAACAGAAGGGAGATGACAGGCGTTTATTTGTTCCTTGAAGCCCGTCATTTACGCTACCTTCAGTGCACATCTTGACTGTAGCTTTGGCCCATAAGTCAGGGGAGTGCCAGCAACTGGCATTGTCGGCTGGTTGCAGTCTCTACGCTTCGTCTTATTTTCTTTTTCTTAATGCAGATTTATATAGAGCAAACTCGACCCGAAGGTATTGGAGCGCTTTAAATGAGCACCGGTTACATTACACAAGGACACATTCAGGCTCGGGGAGATTAAGTGATTAGCCCAGAATCACAGGATGTGGACGCGACCCGAGGCTCGAACCTTGGTTTCCAGCACCAAAGTCAGCAATCTAGCTGTCAGACCACATGCTCTCCCCATAACTAGTAAATAACACCTGATTTTTGTAATTTAACAATCTCTACATTTCTGTTGTCGTATTTCAGGTTAAACGTGTCTGTGACGTACATAGAAGTGGCGTCATGCTTCAACAATGCTTACTTCTCAGAGGACCCCTCCACCGGAGGGTCCAACCTTCCTTGTGCTCACGTTTGTATAAACATATACAGCTCTTTATGCCCCTCCCAAAATATGGATTGCGACCAATGAATGCATCACAGTAAAGCGACGTGCGTTTCAGGTAGAAATGCACCTCATCACAGCTTCAAAAGATGGCAGCAGTGACGTAGCCAGGGTGCGGCAGCCTTGGGCAGGTAAGGAAAATAACCCCCACCCTCTCACCTCCCATTACCTCCGCCTCAGTTGTCAATTGTAGTGGTGGGTGATCCCTGGTCTGCCTCCGCCGAGGGAGGCAGCTAGGACGCTCTGTATCACTGAACCTCCCCCTGCTGCTCCCAGCCGCCCCGCCAGCTCAGGCCACCGTGAATAACACCAGAAGAAGCAGCGCGCAGCCTGCTGCGCCTCTTCTGTGGAGCAGGCATGGCCTTAACCGCGCCTGTCCTGCTAACTTCTGGGGCCACTATAAGAACTTTTTTTTTATTTCGAACGGTTTTATGAGAAGGCTCAACCAATAGTGATAAATGCACAAGTGCACACAGAGAGAACTACAGCAGTGCTTTGTTCGATTGATCTTTTTTGTGGCGCATATCTGGTACCATTAGCATGAGATTAACAAAAGGGAATAACTCTGAATAAAGACTTCTCTGAGAACTCTGAGTTTGTGATCCCGCTTGAATGTATCCTTCTGCTGAAACAAGAAGGGAGTCATTGGGAATCCTAATCGTACCATTTTTATTTGTTTTAGTTAGACCTCCCATCTAAAAAGTCTGTCGTTATTTTCTTTTCCATGGTACCCAATGACCTATTGCACAAGATGCAAGAGTGGTGCAGATAAGCCTGATAATGCTTCAATTTATGGCAGGACAGCATCCAGGATAATGTGCTGCATGACTAACCATTTATAAGGTCCCAAAGGCGAGACTTATTGGCTATGCCAAAGCTTGTTTAAATTCTATTTCCTACCTGTAACCTTAAAATGAGTGTGTGAGTGAAGGTAAGTGTACCTCAGTGGGTGTGTGACTGGGTGTGTGAGTGTCTCAATGGGTGTGTATCTGGGTATGTGTGTGTCTAAGTAGGTATTGGAACTCCTGCATAAGTGTCTCAATGGGTATGTGAGTGGGTGTAACACTGACTGAGTCTTTGACTGTTTGAGTAGATGTCTAAGTGGATGCATGAGTGTCTGAGTGGGTCAGTGACTGGGTGCATGAGTGGATTTGACACTTGAGAAAGATCTATAGCATGCCAAGTGAAGCTTGCAGTGAGAGACCACAGACAAGGTCTGCACTAGTAGCCATCGCCCATGTTTGAAGGACTATTTCTGTACATGTTTAAAAAGGTTGTGTCAGTACCTGCCTATATATGAGAGACTGTAGGAGTGTAGGAGTACACTTCTATCAGTGCCATGAGTATTGTTATTGTTAATTTAGTCTTATTAGGTGCACAGATACCCAAGGGTTTCCCAGCGCCGCCTGTCAGGGCAGAGGTTAGTAAATGTTCTGGTATGTAACTGCCTACCCTGCTATAATACCTCTATGGCTGTCTAAATATGTATGTAAGTGGCTGCACAAATACTTCAGTGCCTGTGTTATGCTCTAGAGAGCTATGCACTGCAACTACCTTTGAGTCTGCTGCATGCATAAATAGTTTCTGATGAGTGACTGTATGAATAGGTGCATTACAAATAACAGGGTAACCCAAAAATCATCCACAGACCTGGGTACAATGCGGGAATGAAAGAGTATTGGTCCGTGACTTTTATTAAAGAGAACTAAATTCAAAACTATCTAGTGTGTGTTGCATTCATATTCAACACTAGTATTCAATACCGGATGTATGACGATGCAACGCAAACAAACACATCGCACACCATTACATCGCATTCCTCACATCGCACGCACTGTTACATCGCAAGCATTCACCACGCAAACCATTACATCGCACTCCGCCCTCACATGCATGCAAAAGACCTTTACAACGCACACAAAGACCACGCATTCTATCACAACGCAAAACTCTCCCTAACAGCCCCCCCAAACACAGTACAACGCCCTGACACTTCCCTCAACCACACTTCCCTCAACCCTAAGGCATAAACAGTACAGGCAAAACAGTCCCATACACTAACATTAACCCTAAGCCCTAACCCTAAAGCCTAAAACACTACCATATACGACTCCTAACCCTAAGCCCTAACTCTAAAGCCTAAAACACTACCATATATGACTCCTAACCCTAAGCCCTAACTCTAAAGCCTAAAACACTACCATATACTACTATTAACCCTAAGCCCTAAACCCTAAGCCTAAAACACTACCATATACGACTCTTAGCCCTAACTCTAAAGCCTAAAACACTCCCATATTTGACTCTTAACCCTAAGCCCTAACCCTAAAGCCTAAAACACTACCATATACGACTCTCAACCCTAAGCCCTAACCCTAAAGCCTAAACCACCACCATATACGGCTCTTAACCCTAAGCCCTAACCCTAAAGCCTAAAACACTACCATATACTACTATTAACCCTAAGCCCTAAAGCCTAAAACCCTCCCCTCCACTACACTCTCCATAAACTACACTAAACTCTAAAACAGTCCCCTCCACTACACTCCCCACCAACTACCCTAAACCCTAAAACATTACGAGTACAGCGTCGTCCTTACCTGTCTCTTGTCGTGGTTCCAGCGTTGTCTCCCCGCCATCCGTGTCCTGGCGCCTGTGTTCAAAAAGCGCCCGCGATGTAACGTCGTGCGTAGTGAACGCACGCGTCGTAACGTTGCGTGCGTTGTGACGCCACGCGACGTACACGCATGCGATGTGATGCATGCGTTGCGATGGTCGTTCGCCTTCAATTCCATCCAAGAATATATTTAAAACCATACAATGAATGTGAAACAGGAGCGCCAGAACAGTTATAATCAAATAAAGTCTGTTTATTCTACATATTTAGAATTTAAATCACAATTAAGTATTTGATATAAGGTTGCAAAAGGAAAGAAGGGGGATTGGGCGTGCTCATGATAGGTAAGTGCAAGTGAAGGTGACTGGTTAGAAAATACACAATTCAAATATTTTCAAGAACAAACTGGTAGATAAGACCAGTACAAAGAGACCTGTCCAGTAAGAAACATTTTTACAATACTTTTTATATATACAGTTTTTTATGCATCAATGCAACGTCGGAAAATGGGCTGGGGGAAGCGGTACAGGCCTTGTGTGGGAGTAGAGCATCGACGTTTCGACTCGACTAACGCAAGGAGGGTGATTTGGACCTTAGCTGCGAGTCTTCTTCAGGACGGGGTGAGGCAACCTAAGGATAGAGAGTGCTAGATTACCAAGGTGCTCACTAACTCAAGGGAGTCTAGGAGGAACATAGTGGTGGTACTAGCCTAATCCTTGTGCCGCGATAGCATCACAAGTGTGTTGAGGATTCAAGCTGGGCTGGTAATATCTGTGAAAAACCATGCCGAGGTTAGTAAGGTAGAAGAAAGCATTACCTGGTGCTCAATGGAAAGGGGTTGGTAGATGACTCTCCCGCTGGTTGAGGTAGCTTCCGCTAAAAAGGCAAGTCTTTTGAAGTCCTCTATAAACGACAAGGCCCTGGAGTTGGGCATTCAAAATAATTGTAAAAATAGAATCAATCGGGAATTCTAAGGAGACAAACATGCGGGTAGGTATTAATTATCCCATATGTTGAGGCTGGCCTAAGTCATTAAAAAGCCAGCAAACTGGAAAAACCAGCAAAATGGCGTAGAAGGTGAACATATCCCACAAAGGCACTAAGGGTCCCAAAGCGGCGCTATTACCTTAATTGAAAGGAGGGTGCAGCGCGCCTCGCGGTTGTTGTCCTGCCAAGTTCAGAGCAAGGAATGAACTGGCAGACGGCAGCCGGATAAGTACCGATGACGGAGCGTGCACGTGGACCTCACGTCAGGATGCATGAAACATGTCAGAGTCCCGAGAGAATGGAGCCCGTAAACCCTGCTGGGGGATGGCCGATCGGTAAAGGTGAAGTGCGGTTGGAGAGTGGCCGAGGCTGCTCAGCGGTGCACTGGCTTTGGTTAATGCTGTGAAAGCGTGACACATGTTGGTTTAGGAATGTGTCCCTGCAGTAGCGTATTTTAAAAAGACATAGAAGAAAGCGGGTGACACTGCGAATATGTACAGTATAATTATCAAGGAACCACATAGTACGACAACAAATATACAACACGATGTACAATACAAAAATATACATAAGAATTGGGCACGTTCATAGTGTTGATATATACAGTGTGATTGATGATAGACTGTGCAACAGGGAAACGTTATATCTGTTGCCGATGTATAAAGTATGGGCACATGGGCATTAGTCTCAAATGTCCCAATGGGTTAAGCTGTAACAAAATTACAAAACATAGAGGGCCCGATTCACAGAATTAAATTAAGACAAAATCCTAAACTTACTACTTTTGGTATTCACAGACTGCACTTACTACTTTGGGTATTCACAGAATGCACTTACTACTTTTGGTATTCACAGAATGGATTTACGACTACTAACTTTAAGTCCGCACTCGGGCCGAAAATTCCGGCCCGGAGGCGGGGCTTCCGGCCCGGAGGCGGAGCTTCCGACCAGGAGGCGGAGCTTCCGGCCCGGAGGTGGGGATTCCGGCCAGTGGCGGAGATTTAGCCATGGCCAAAATCTCCACTTCTGGGCCGGGAGCTCCGCCTCCGGCCCGGAAGCTCCGGCCGGTGCGGACGTAAAGTTAGTAGTCGTAAATCCATTCTGTGAATACCAAAAGTAGTAAGTGCCTTCTGTGAATACCAAAAGCAGTAAGTGCATTCTGTGAATACCAAAATGGTAGTAAGTTTAAGATTTTGTCTTAAGTTATTTCTGTGAATCGGGCCCAGAGGTTCTCGTGTATGATAATAAACTATGTACATTACAAGGTGAAAATTGCAATGACATGTAATTAGCGCTCATCATGGAACAATCCAGTACATGTATAGGTATATTCTACTATATACAGAGATTGCGGAGCCAACCATTTTATAGCAAAATATAAATGTGCCAAAATATATACAGAGTGCAGTATATAATGGTGCCAAAATATATATAGTGTGCAATATATAGATATATAGAGTCCTGCCTATTTACATACTCATATCAGCGGATGGAGTTACCTATTTACAGGCTAGGGTCATGATGAGACAGAATACACAACGAGGATATATTGTCGTGTTTAACCAAGTTGGAGGGTGGCTGTCTGTCTAGCTATCTCTTCATATTCGTTCAAACCCCTGAGGATTGTATCAAATGTGTGAATCCATTTGCATTCACGGTAGTTGAGGATATGTGAGAAACTGCCACCTCTAGGAATTTTGTGGACTCTTTTAATGACCCACCATTTTTAGCTCTCGGCCCAAATGTAGTGAAGTGTTCCACTAGAGGAGCACCTTGTGTAGCACAGCGTATTCTACTACAGTGCTGTAAGATGCGACATTTGACTTTTTGTGTCGCCTGACTGATGTATAAAAAATCACAGGGGCACTGGATGGCGTATATCACCTCTGATGAATTGCAGTTAGTGTGTTCCTTCATGGTGTAGGTGTAATCGTTGTGTTGGAAATCCTTGATTTCCTTAGTCAAAGGGCAAGCCTTACAGCTTCCGCATTTATAATGCCCCTTGATCGGGGCAATGTTCCAAAAGAGGTAGTTGGACATTTTGTGTTTTAGGTGGTAGTAAGGATTTAACCAAGACATTTCTAAGGCTTTTACCCTTCCTGAATGCGTGCATGGGAGGGTCTTGTATACCCAAGTCGTCCGTAACCAAGTCAAATGTCGCATCATAACGGGGGAAAGCTAATGCACCCTATTTCTCTGTTAATTTGCACCACTTTTCTAAACACAGACACACAGAAATTCCCTTTAATGACACTACATGATAAGCTTGGGTTCCTTCGGGTGGGGCTTCAGCACCCTCTCTAATTGGAATAAACACATCTCCCCTCAGCACAATTCTCCATGCCTTGATAAACTTCAATTTTTTACTCCAATTCAATTAATTGCAATGAATTTCAATGGAATCAGGAAGTAAATTCAATTGCACAATCTCTTCCGCAAGCTATTCTCAACCAATAAAACTGTGATACTGTCCACCAATATCAACGCTGCTTCACACTAACCGACCTATGCCAGCGTGGCACACAGTGACGTCACACTCACTCTCTCAGCAATGCAGCCGTTTCCCGATTGTCTTTCACACATCCCTCACAAATACCTAAATACAAAATATTGCCAGCAAAAACCAACAACCTGTCTGCGCACAACCGGTAAGGACACAAACACTCCAGAGCTGTACTGTAGCTTTCACAATTACACATGAGTAAAACCTGACCAGCAATTCTTACTCCGGTTGATACACATCCTCCATGTGCACTCAGGATTCACTAAATACCAACCAATAACTCACACTCACTGAAGGAGAACAATTGGCACTGTCAATGATGTATCATGACAAGCACTTTGTACTTCACCGCAGGCAGTAAATGAACCAAGTGCCTTCTACACTTGTGTGTTATCCCAGGATCTTAGGCTACGATGGACTTGTTAACAACAACAACCACGGACGTTTTTTTGCATAAAGCGCTACATTCACTCTGAGTACAACAACTCAGCAAAACACTTCACAACATCACACTTCACTGCAATCTTCAAGCCAAAAGCGTCGCAGGCAGAAAACCCTGTTAATACTCACACATCTGTCACTTGTAGGTACAATGCTGAAACTTCATCAATCTTCGGAAAGAACCATGGGACAGAATTCAGGGTGAACAACTTTTGGACTGGCCCATTGCATAATGTCAATCCTACCTCCCTAACACTAAACAAATAATTTTTCTCCCTTTATGGGACCAACCGGACTCTGCTACCAGATTTGGTGTAGCATTTTTCACCCTTCACGGGTATCAAACTCTCGCTCAGGCCGAATGGATCTTTTGACCAAGTAATAGAGGGGATAGAACCGTAAATTAAAACTAGCCAACAACAATAAATTTAAACACCATGACGCATTGGGCCATACAAGAAAGCTCCAGTCAGCAATAAAGTTAGGGACTTTTATTATAGACTCAAGCTTAAAGTCATATAGACTGTTCGCAATGCCAAATTATAAAACTACATAATCACAAGGGGTTATCCAAATCGACAGAATAAGTTCAGACAGGCTAGCATTAACAAAATAAACATGTAAGACAAATAATGCTGAGATACGAAATCAAACGCTGCTCAGGATTAGCAATCATCAGTCAATTCAAATTCAGCAGAGTCATAATTTAGGCTGGGCTGTGAAAAACCCTAAAACTAACTAAATCAGGGAAATACAGGTGTAGGGCGAGACACGTGGGCAGAATATAAAAGCACAAAAGGGTAAAAATAATTTGGAAAAAGCTAGGTTCGGACTGTGAACTACTAACTAAGATGGGAAAAAAACAGATTAAAAAAAGGAGAGCGTGGGCATATCAGAAGCTCCATCAAGAGTCTTCTGAAGGGGATTAGGTAAAGAATTTGAAGTTTCAAAAGGGCATCTCAAGGGCAAAAACAGAGAGGAAAACACCTCTCCAAAGGGTGCAGCATTCAGTGACTCTTCATTAGCAAAGCATCTGGGTCAGGAATGTAAGCATCAAAACACCAAAACCTGGTTTCTAAGGCGCCTCTTTTTAGGTTCAATGCTTTTAAAACGTGTGCGAAGTACTGTAATTTTCTAAATTCCATAACCTCCTCTTTTTTCTTTTTAATGAGGTAGTCGCAAAACGTTTTCCGCCTTTCATCAAAACCCACATTTTTATAACTGACAGTCTCCTGAATGTTACATACTAAGGTCCTTTCAACTTAACTCCGTATACATTCAGAACCAAAGAGATTTCCTGAATCAGCAGGAAAACGAGTGATAAACAGAAAATGTGAAAGACAAAATGACCCCTCACGTGGGCACCACCAACGGGGTCACTAGTTGTTACTCACCAGTTGTGCCCACTTTTATCATCATCGGTGGTCATTTTGTCTGAAAGAAAAAGAGAAAGGTGTCCAAAAGAAAAGAAAAACTGTAGGTGCAGTGAAGTGAACAGGTCACATCACACAATATGACCGGCTGTGATTAAAATTGACAAAAACACTCTTATAGCAATCACTTTATTACTTACTGAGTGTATTTTATCAAATTAAAATGGACAGATTGCTATTCAAGCATACCATTCCCAACAACAACATGTTTCTTTGCCACAGTAATATTTGGCAAATTCTTCAGTGCCAATCACTTCGCCAAAGCACCAGTATTGGACATACCGTTATGGAGGACTGTCAATTGTAAAAACAAAACACACAACATACTATGTCACTCTCCCTTCTACCAATCACAAAATGGGATCTGTTATAAACTTATTTTTATTTTTATAAGCATATTCACCCTCAAATAGCCACTGTCTCTCGTACCAGCTTTTACTGTTGAGGTCGACTCGGAAACTCCTTATATGAGTCCTCCTTGTGGATTAACCATTCATTTGTAATGTCAATCTGAAACCATACCCAAGAGAGATTAGAACTATTTCAGCGACGTTCAACATGTATATGAAATGGAACATTGCTGTTTAAAATACTAGATGTATAAAGCACTAATCTAGTCAGATTACGAATTATAGCACCCCATTGCCAGATCACGTGCTCATTCTCATGTATGTTACTACCCAGCGCAAACATCTCACTTAGTATATATCTCGTTCACATTCGAAATACAGCTATCCCAACAGATCTCTTCAAAACTATTGCCCGTTCAAAGCACAAGCCGCTTGTATGCAGACAATCAGCCGCAATTCCTCCCCCTTCCTCCTTACCACCCGGAGCCTCATGGAGCGAGTGGTCTCCTTCCGTAGCTTCCCGGCGCAAACACGCCGTGTATGAATACTTCCGCATAGGGTCACGTGTGAACGTGCGTGCTTCTATCACGTAACTCGACTGGGGACGTGCCATCTTCGATCGGGGAGAAAGTTTATAGAACTTTAAAAACATCAGAAAATAATTCAATCTAACAGCGTTCATACATTATTTAACGCTGCGAGCAACGATTAACAATTACCGCAATTTTATTCTAACTTTAGGCGTTTTGTGGGATCACCTATTTTGAGGAATTTGTTTCAATAGGCATTGAGCCCTCTTCATATAGCCATCACAAGCGCCATGTTCCAAAGCTTCTTTTTTATCTATATCCAAAGACCGCAGGTCACCATCATTTCCTAAAGGTAGTGTCAGCGGAATAGTGCCAAAAGAAATACCTCCACAATCAACTACCCTCCTCGGCTCAGAAGAAATTGCTTATTTCCAAATTTAAAATGTATTATTTTTTTAAATATAAAAATGATATCCTTATTTTTATGTTTATATATTTCTTAAATGCTCGAATGCCGAGGCGTCTTGGTGCTGAAAGGTGCTGTAGCAGGGGAAGGCGAAGTATGACAGCCTATGTCGTTGCAAAGTGCCTGGTTTTTAAATGCTTTCGGAAAATCTGAAGGTTGGGTTGGAGCCTCATAGATTGGGGCAGCTTGTTCCAGAGTCTGGCTGCACAGTATGTAATTGTGCGGCCACCCCAGCCTTCTCTTTTGATCTTTGGTACCCTGACCAAGCCTTGAGTGGCTGATCTTAGGTCTCGCAAAGGAGCATATGATATAAAAAAAAAATCAAGACCTTCAGCTGCTCCACCATAGATTGCCTTGTGCACATATGTGAGAGCTTTAAAATCTATGCGTTGTTTTATAGGCAGCCAATGTAGGGAACGTATCCCGTCCGAAGTGGATTGTCCTTTGTGTAGGCCCAGAATCAGCCTGGCAGCTGCGTTTTGCAAGGACTGTAGCTTCAACAATTGAAACTTGTTTATCCCTAAAAAAGGGACATTAGAATAATCTAGCTTGGAGAGAAAAAGAGCCACCATTACCGTTTTTTGGAGTTCCTGGGGTATGTAAGGAAAAACATTTCTTAATGTCTTCAGTAAGAAGAAACATGAAGACGGCAAGCTGTTGACTTGAGCAGCAAAATTAAGTTTGCTGTCAAAGAGGACCCCCAGGTTTCTGAACTTCTCTACAGGGGACGGACATTCTCCCGCCTCTATCGGCCACCATGATAGATTCCATAACGGCAGGCCGGGTCCAAACTCCATCACCACTGTTTTATCAGTGTTTCTTTTTAGATAATTCTGACCCATCCAGGACATGATTTCCAAGAGGCATGCATGTAATCTGCATGCAAAAGATTCAGGCTGATTGATGGTGGATATAATAAGTTGAGAGTCATCAGCGTACGATACTAACGTGAAACCATGTTTCCTGACGAGGTCGGCCAGAGGTGTGACAGAAAGACTGAAAAGAGTAGGAGAGAGGGCCGATCCCTGTGGCACTCCGCAGGGGAGGTGGAAGCTGTCAGATCTCATGCCCTCCCAGAACAGCCCGTGCTCTCTATTTTCCAAGAAGGAGGCTAACAGGGCCAAGGCGGTTCCTCCCACTCCCAGGTCCCTCAGCCACTGCACCAGTATGGTGTGATAGACGGTGTCAAACGCTGCAGAGAGGTCTAAAAGTACCAAGACTGCCCTCCCACCACCATCCACAATCTTACGAATCTGTTCAGCAGTTTTTACAAGTGCTGATTCCGTTGAATGTCGTGACCGAAAGCCGTGCTGGGAAGAGTCAAGCAGGCCGTGTGTGTCTAGGTGAGCGGTGAGGGATCTGTTCAGATGTTTTTCTAGAACCTTGGCTGCAAAAGGAAGTCCTGCAATAGGACGATAGTTGTTAAGATTGCAGGGATCCAGGCAGGGTTTTTTTTTAGCAAAGGGGTAATGACTGCCTTCTTCCAGATGGCGGGATATTTTCCTGAGCTCAGAATTTGGTTCACGAGTGGGGTAAGATGTTCAGTGATTGGGCCTGCAGCTTGATGCATGATGGTTGGTGGACATGGATCTGTGGGTGCTCCTGATTTTAAGGAGAGGAGAATAGAGTTAACCTCTTCTTTACTCACCGGCTGGAAGCTAATCAGTGTCCGGCTGGAGCATATAACAGACCCAGTCGGATTTGGAGACTTCATGGTGTGTGAGAAACTATTATATATTTTATTTACTTTCTCTTGAAAGTGTTCCGCGAGGGAGTTGCAAAAATGTTGATCTGGTTTGAAGGTGTTAACCTGGTGGGGTTTTGCCAGCAGGTTAACTATTTTAAACAATTCCCTAGTGGAATTTCCGGCATCTTTGATTTTTACTTTGAAAAAGCATCTACAATTGCTTCTTTGTATATTTTCACAGAGAGACTATAAGCGGTTTTCTTTAGGTCATCATAGTCTGTCCGCCAATACCGTTCCGCCTTTCTACATTTGATCTTTAGGTCCTTAAATTCGGGAGTATACCATGGGGCTGATTTCTTTGCTTCCTTTATTGTAACTGTTTTTATTGGGGCAACCCTATCGGCTGCTGCCAGCATCCAATCATTGAACTGCTGTACAGCTTTATTGTTATCATCTTCTCGATGATAGGGCCTTGGTCGAGCGCTGATTCGAACATTCCGTCTTTAAGTTTACCCCATCGTCTTATTTGACGTTTGACTGAACTTGCTTGTACTTTAGGCTGGGATTGAGGTCTATTAAGAGTAAAATAAAAAGCCCTATGGTCAGACCAAGGCAGGTCTAATAACTGAGAAAGGATAATGCCTGGATCATTAGTAAAAATCCCATCCAGCGTGTGACCTGCTGTGTGGGTAGATTCAGTTATCAGTTGTTTTAGGTCGAAGGCCATAAGGTTGTCTAAGAGTCTGATGGTATCCAGGTTATTATTTAACTCAAGGTGATAATTAAAATCGCCCAAGATTGTAAGTGAGTGGGAGTCCGCATATGACTCCAAAAGAGTCAGTAAGGATTGCGAAAAAGTACTCCTTGGGCCTGGGGGGCAGTAGATTAGTATGCCCTGGAAGGTCTGCACATTGTCCAGTTTTATACGAAATTGTAGAGCCTCTGCCGGGAGGGTCGAGATAGACTCTACATGAAATTTAAAACTCACTCGATAGAGAATAGCTATCCCCCCTCCCTTACCTGACATTCTGTTTTGAACTGAATATGCATAACCATCAGGGACAGCAATATTCCAGTCAGGGATAGAGGCATTGTCAGTCTAAGTTTCTGTCAGAAAGACTAGGTCTGGCACCGTAAGCTGAATGAGGTCTGCTAGTTCGTGTTTGTGCTTAACTACGGATCGGACGTTGATTAGAAGACATTTAAAGTGTTCAAAAATGTCACCCTTCAGGTAATCGGATGTCTGCACCGTCTTATCTTCCCTGGGGGCTGACTCTGCCTCCTTGTTGTTTTGTGCGCTACCCCCCGTCCTCCATCTTTGATCATTTCTCTGCACATTATGGCTTAAACTAAAAGTGCAGCCTGAGCATCCAGGCATTAGATCCAATAAAGTTTGCCTGCCATAGCTAACTGGGTGGCGAGAACCAGGGGTCCTGGCGCTGGGCGCGCTCCGGGCGCCGACGGGCGCAGACGGGCTTCACTATATCATCCGGGTTGTGGAGCACTCATCACGATATTTTTTGTATTCGTGGATAGTTAAATAACCAGGGGGACCCCGTAAAGAGGCTTAGCTATGGTATACTTCTCTCACTGACACTAAAGGGCACCATATTTCCACAGATCCCTCCACAAACAGGGGTCCCGAGTTTTCAAAGGGATAAACCTGGTCACAGTTACGATACAGTCAAGGTATTAATCACATCTTTTAATAGCATCTTATTGATAACAGTGTAGGACCATCTGAGACCTTAACCAACCATATTCCACTCAATAAGTTTGTTTAGCCCATCTTGGTCACTTTTTTCTTGAAATATCCAGCGGGCTTCCTTAGAAGCCAGGATTCTGTCAATATTCTGTGGGCTCCCCATTACCTTCTCAAGTAATACTCAGGTAAATTTGTGTTCTGCATATGGCAGTGTTGCACCAGTTTCGTGGTTAATTTTCCTGTTTTTTCATAGTACTCAAGTGTTCCTGCATCCTGCTTTTGATTTTTCTAGTTGTGAGCCACTGGAGTCAAGCTATCCTGGCTGATGACGGCTGATAGCCAGAAACCGGTCCTAGGATGCTTGATTCCGGTCCAGGGAAGACATGGCTTGGCAGTTCGGGCTGGACTGTTCCCATGAGGCACAGGGTCAAGACTGATTTGCATATGGCCATGTCTAAACTGGGGTGGTGTAGTGGGCAAAAGAACGATGGATTTAACCCAGATCTCTTGACTGGGGGAGAATGTATGCATTGTCAGCATTCCGTCCATCATTTGTTTGTTGTAACGCTTTTCGCCCTAAGTGGGATGGGTATTCCCAGACGTGGGACCCGTGCTCACTACGCCACTGGAGTCAAGCTATCCTGGCTGATGACGGCTGATAGCCAGAAACCGGTCCTAGGATGCTTGATTCCGGTCCAGGGTAGACATGGCTTGGCAGTTCGGGCTGGACTGTTCCCATGAGGCACAGGGTCAAGACTGATTTGCATATGGCCATGTCTAAACTGGGGTGGTGTAGTGGGCAAAAGAACGATGGATTTAACCCAGATCTCTTGACTGGGGGAGAATGTATGCATTGTCAGCATTCCGTCCATCATTTGTTTGTTGTAACGCTTTTCGCCCTAAGTGGGATGGGTATTCCCAGACGTGGGACCCGTGCTCACTACGCCACTGGAGTCAAGCTATCCTGGCTGATGACGGCTGATAGCCAGAAACCGGTCCTAGGATGCTTGATTCCGGTCCAGGGTAGACATGGCTTGGCAGTTCGGGCTGGACTGTTCCCATGAGGCACAGGGTCAAGACTGATTTGCATATGGCCATGTCTAAACTGGGGTGGTGTAGTGGGCAAAAGAACGATGGATTTAACCCAGATCTCTTGACTGGGGGAGAATGTATGCATTGTCAGCATTCCGTCCATCATTTGTTTGTTGTAACGCTTTTCGCCCTAAGTGGGATGGGTATTCCCAGACGTGGGACCCGTGCTCACTACGCCACTGGAGTCAAGCTATCCTGGCTGATGACGGCTGATAGCCAGAAACCGGTCCTAGGATGCTTGATTCCGGTCCAGGGTAGACATGGCTTGGCAGTTCGGGCTGGACTGTTCCCATGAGGCACAGGGTCAAGACTGATTTGCATATGGCCATGTCTAAACTGGGGTGGTGTAGTGGGCAAAAGAACGATGGATTTAACCCAGATCTCTTGACTGGGGGAGAATGTATGCATTGTCAGCATTCCGTCCATCATTTGTTTGTTGTAACGCTTTTCGCCCTAAGTGGGATGGGTATTCCCAGACGTGGGACCCGTGCTCACTACGCCACTGGAGTCAAGCTATCCTGGCTGATGACGGCTGATAGCCAGAAACCGGTCCTAGGATGCTTGATTCCGGTCCAGGGTAGACATGGCTTGGCAGTTCGGGCTGGACTGTTCCCATGAGGCACAGGGTCAAGACTGATTTGCATATGGCCATGTCTAAACTGGGGTGGTGTAGTGGGCAAAAGAACGATGGATTTAACCCAGATCTCTTGACTGGGGGAGAATGTATGCATTGTCAGCATTCCGTCCATCATTTGTTTGTTGTAACGCTTTTCGCCCTAAGTGGGATGGGTATTCCCAGACGTGGGACCCGTGCTCACTACGCCACTGGAGTCAAGCTATCCTGGCTGATGACGGCTGATAGCCAGAAACCGGTCCTAGGATGCTTGATTCCGGTCCAGGGTAGACATGGCTTGGCAGTTCGGGCTGGACTGTTCCCATGAGGCACAGGGTCAAGACTGATTTGCATATGGCCATGTCTAAACTGGGGTGGTGTAGTGGGCAAAAGAACGATGGATTTAACCCAGATCTCTTGACTGGGGGAGAATGTATGCATTGTCAGCATTCCGTCCATCATTTGTTTGTTGTAACGCTTTTCGCCCTAAGTGGGATGGGTATTCCCAGACGTGGGACCCGTGCTCACTACGCCACTGGAGTCAAGCTATCCTGGCTGATGACGGCTGATAGCCAGAAACCGGTCCTAGGATGCTTGATTCCGGTCCAGGGTAGACATGGCTTGGCAGTTCGGGCTGGACTGTTCCCATGAGGCACAGGGTCAAGACTGATTTGCATATGGCCATGTCTAAACTGGGGTGGTGTAGTGGGCAAAAGAACGATGGATTTAACCCAGATCTCTTGACTGGGGGAGAATGTATGCATTGTCAGCATTCCGTCCATCATTTGTTTGTTGTAACAGTGTAGGACCATCTGAGACCTTAACCAACCTTATTCCACTCAATAAGTTTGTTTAGCCCATCTTGGTCACTTTTTTCTTGAAATATCCAGCGGGCTTCCTTAGAAGCCAGGATTCTGTCAATATTCTGTGGGCTCCCCATTACCTTCTCAAGTAATACTCAGGTAAATTTGTGTTCTGCATATGGCAGTGTTGCACCAGTTTCGTGGTTAATTTTCCTGTTTTTTCATAGTACTCAAGTGTTCCTGCATCCTGCTTTTGATTTTTCTAGTTGTGAGCCCTATATATTGGAGGCCACATTCACACATTAACCAATAAACCAAATTTGGGGTATTATAATTACTGAAATTAGTGAAAAACCTTTCTCTCCCAGCAGTGATCCCGTTGGCGAACTTCAAAAGACTATCCGTGAGATGGTGGGCAAAGCAAAAGAAAGTAAATGGATTACAGTGAAGGAAGCAGAGTTCCTGATTAATGAAAATCCCAGGACTCCGGCTTTTTACATCTTTCCAAAAATCCACAAGCCAACACACCCGCCCCCGTTCGACCGATTGTGTCGGGGTTCCAATCAATTTTGGAGCCCTTGTCGCAATTCGCTGATTTTTTTCTTCGCGAATCGGTCACTAAACAACAGTCATTCATTTAGGACGCTACTGAGGTCTTAAATATTCTGGATGGTATGAAATTCGACTGTAATCAGGAGCTATTAGTTACCATCGACATAGAATCACTGTACACTTGCATCCCCCAGGATGCAACGTTGATGGCAGCAGCGCGTGCACTGGGGGAGCAAGAGTGGTTCTATGATGCACCACAGTCCTTTGTACTGCAATGTGTCGAGTTGGCCTTAACACGCAATTATTTCGGCTACAAAGACAAGCTGTACCTCCAGACAACAGGTACATCAATGGGCGCTACGATGGCGCCCAGTCTGGCATGTATATATGTCGTCCAATTTGAGGAGCACGTCGTCTATCGTTCCACCAACCCCTTCCAGAGGAATCTACGTCTCTGGAAGAGATATATATACAAAGTGCTCTGCATATGGTCTGGAGGAGAAGAGATACTACTGGAATTCCTTAACTGGTTGAACCATCAGGAGCCCAGTTTAAGATTTACGTGGTCATACAGCAATAGCACCGCTGTTTATCTGGATTTGGATATAGAGGTCAACGAGGAGTCATTGACCACATGTGTACATCAAAAGGCCACAGACAGGAATTCGCTCTTGTTATATGACTCATACCATCCGAGAGCATTGAGGGATAATCTGCCGGTGGAACAGTTCCTGCATTACCACAGGAACTGTTCCTCTACTAATACATATATGGAACAATCTGAAGGACTCAGTAAGAAGCTGAAGCAGAGAAATTATCTCCCAAGAATAATAAGACAAGCTAAGAAGAGGGCCTTAAATACTCCACGCAGTGTGCTGTTGGAAAAAAATGAGAAAGCTAAAGATGAATGTGTCCCGGTGGTGATGACGTTTGATCCACTAGCCACTAGGATTAGACAATCCATACAGAAACACTGGTCACTTCAATCTAATAAGGACTTCAGGATGCCACCGCCAAGATTTGTTTTTAAAAGGTCGAGCAATTTGAAGGACAAACGGGTTCACACCCGCACTGTAACACTACAGAAGCCTAATGAAACCACAATTCCACATGGTCATTATCCCTGTGGAGCATGGTCGGTGTGTACTCTGACAAAAAAAACCTCGAGTGTGATCCTTACCTCTGGGAGAGAATGGTTTTTAACTCATTTCAGTAACTGTAATACCACAAATGTGGTTTATAGGTTAATGTGTGAATGTGGCCTCCAATATATAGGGCTCACGACTAGAAAAATCAAAATCAGGATGCAGGAACACTTGAGTACTATAAAACAGGAAAATTAACCACGAAACTGGTGCAACACTGCCATATGCAGAAACACAATTTTACCTGGGTAGTACTTGAGAAGGTAATGGGGAGCCCACAGAATATTGACAGAATAATGGCTTCTAAGGAAGCCCGCTGGTTATTTCAAGAAAAAAGTGACCAAGATGGGCTAAACGAACTTATTGAGTGGAATAAGGTTGGTTAAGGTCTCACATAGTCCTACACTGTTATCAATAAGACGCTATTAAAAGATGTGATTAATACCTTGACTGTATCGTAACTGTGACCAGGTTTATCCCTTTGAAAACTCGGGACCCCTGTTTGTGGAGGGATCTGTGGAAATGTGGTGGCCTTTGGTGTCAGTGAGAGAAGTATACCATAGCTAAGCCTCATTATGGGGTCCCCCTGGGTATTTAACTATCCACAAATATAAAAAATATTGTGATGAGTGCTCCACAACCCGAATGATATAGTGAAGGATATAATTTTTAAATTTAAAAAAATAATAAATTTTAAATTTGGAAATAAGCAATTTCTTCTGTGCCGAGGAGGGTAGTTGATTGTGGAGGTGTTTCTTTTGGCACTATTCCGCTGACACTACCTTTAGGAAATGATGGTGACCTGCGGTCTTTGGATATAGATAAAAAAGAAGCTTTGGAACATGGCGCTTGTGATGGCTATATGAAGAGGGCTCAATGCCTATTGAAACGAATTCCTCAAAATAGGTGATCCCACAAAATGCCTAAAGTTAGAATAAAATCACGATAATTGTTAATCATTGCTCGCAGCGTTAAATAATGTATGAACGCTGTTAGATTGAATTATTTTCTGATGTTTTCAAAGTTCTAAAAACTTTCTCCCCGATCGAAGATGGCGCGTCCACAGTCGAGTTACGTGATAGAAGCACGCACGTGCACACATGACCCTATGAGGAAGTATTCATACACGGCGTGTTTGCGCCGGGAAGCTACGGGAGGAGACCACTCGCTCCATGAGGCACCGGGTGGTAAGGAGGAAGGGGGAGGAATCGCGGCCGATTGTCTGCGTACAAGCGGCTTGTGCTTTGAACGGGCAATAGTGTTGAAGGGATCTGTTGGGATAGCTGTATTTCGAATGTGAACGAGATATATACTAAGTGAGATGTTTGTGCTGGGTAGTAACATACAGGAGAATAAGCACGTGATCTGGCAATGGGGTGCTATCATTCGTAATCTGAATAGATTAGTGCTTTATACATCTAGTATTTTAAACAGCAATGTTCCATTTCATATACATGTTGAACGTCGCTGAAATAGTTCCAATCTCTCTTGGGTATGGTTTCAGATTGACATTACAAATGAATGGTCAATCCACAAGGAGGACTCATATAAGGAGTTTCCGAGTCGACCTCAACAGTAAAAGCTGGTGCGAGAGACAGTGGCTATTTGAGGGTGAATATGCTTATAAAAATAAGTTTACAACAGATCACATTTTGTGATTGGTAGAAGGGAGAGTGACGTAGTATGTTGTGTGTTTTGTTTTTACAATTGACAGTCCTCCATAACGGTATGTCCAATACTGGTGCTTTGGCGAAGTGATTGGCCCTGAAGAACTTGCCGAAAATTACTGTGGCAAAGAAACATGTTGGCGTTGGAAATGGTATGCCTGAATAGCAACCTGTCCATTTTAATTTGATAAAATACACTCAGTAAATAATAAAGTGATTGCTATAAGAGTGTTTTTGTCAATTTTAATCACAGCCGGTCATATTGTGTGATGTGACCTGTTCACTTCACTGCACCTACAGTTTTTGTTTTCTTTTGGCACCTTTCTCTTTTTCTTTCGGACAAAATGACCACCGATGATGATAAAAGTGGGCACAACTGGTGAGTACCAACCAGTGACCCCGTTGGTGGTGCCCACGTGAGGGGTCATTTTGTCTTTCACATTTTCTGTTTATCACTCGTTTTCCTGCTGATTCAGGAAATCTCTTTGGTTCTGAATGTATACGTTAAGTTGAAAGGACCTTAGTATTTAACATTCAGGAGACTGTCAGTTGTAAAAAAGTAGGTTTTGATGAAAGGCGGAAAACGTTTTGCGACTACCTTATAAAAAAAAAAAAAGAGGAGTTTATGGAATTTAGAAAACGGCAGTACTTCGCACACGTTTTAAAAGCATTGAACCTAAAAAGAGGCGCCTTAGAAACCAGGTGTTGGTGTTTTGATGATTTTTGAGTGGAGGGCGACCTGGTTTTCTTTTCCCTCTGTTGCTCCTTTTTTAATATAATATCAGGAATGTAAGCACCATCTTTCTAAAGTCCGACTGAGCACTGCCATCTCCAAAACATAAAACATTCTGATGCACCAAAAGTATTAGTCCGTGTCACGTCGAAGGGGCATCGTCCAATAAAATACATCACGCGACTCTGAGTTGACACACACCCCTCCTTTCCCAAGCTTTCCACGAGAATATTTTCCATATGTGTTAGTCCAGGCAGGTTTGAAACATTCAAGGCCAACAGGTACATCTCTTTGCCTTTAAACAATGAGGTCTGTCACAAAAGTTTGCTTCTCATGGGAACCGAATCTGAAAGAAGACTTCACATTAAAATAATGTTCCATCATTTTCATGTGACTGCGAATATAGCTCTGCAGGCCACACTCATACTAATGCAAGAGAATTAACACCTCTTCAGACCAACTCTTGGCTAAACAATTACACTTCTTTCCGCTGTCCTGCTTTCTTCCTGTTTAACATTGCAAAGACTGAGCATTTAAAATGCACAGGAAGTGCATTTAATTGAACAGCTGAGATATGTTGCCCTAAAAAAGGACATGCGGGATTTCGAATGGTTACACAGTTACCTTCCTTGCATGTATAGTTCCAAATGCAACTGAACTGTTTTCCTCACATATACGCTGTCAATATGTTAAATTATTCTGTGTTTTTAGTCCGTTTTCACATAATGTTTACTTGAGTATTCATGGATATAATTAGCAGCAAAGACCACATTTCTTGTTTCATACAGATTTAAAAAAAATGGAAAAACGTGTATGATTATTCCATGATGTTGAGACACGAGTCGGTGGACTCGTGTGCTAAAATCATATATGCTTTCAAGCTTACTAAACACAAGTTGGCCTTTAACTGAAGTTGGCCTTTAACTGAAACCCTATCAAGTTTCCTATTCCATTGTGTCTTCAACTGAACTTTTCACATTACTCGTTTTAGTGCAAGATTTGGGCCTTAACTGTTTTTAACATCGAACAGTTGTGTATTTTCTGCTTGGGTTTGTTGTTGTGTCATATTGTTGTGCGTTATATTTTCTACTGTGTTTATTTTTTATATTTCCTACATGTCTTATGCTAGTTTTGCCATACCTGTGGTTTACTGGTATGCTCTTTTTGTTAGGAATTAATTTTTTTGTGTAAAACATGTAGTCATGTTAATAGACAGAGGTGAAAAGTGGAGAGAATTTAATGTACATATTAGTATTAGGTAACCATTCAGTTATTCAAAGTAGAATTTTTGGTCGGGCCAAAGGAAGGTGGTCCCAATAGTTGGTGGTGGAAACACATCGCCAACTAGCATCTCTGTGGCAACCCGAGGACTAAGTTGTAGGAGATCCAGTTCAACTATATGGTAACAACAATTTTCCAGGGTTGTGTAGGAACCCCTTAAAGTGTAATATTCAGGGGCGTTGGTACTGTTGGTGCGGCTGGTGCAATGCACCGGGGTCCAGAGGTCGGAGGGGCCCAGTCTTCCCTTCACCAGCTGATGTTATATTAAGGCTGCCTGTTCTAAAACTTTTAGACACAGTGAATGCCAGGGGCTTGGCTGTGTTTTTTTGTGTGGGAAGGGCACAGAGGAAGTAGCAGATAACGGAACAATAAAGCAGAGAGAAGAAAGGGGTGAAAGAAAAGAATAGAGTGAAAGAACAGAAAGGAGGGCAAGAAAAAGTGATCGGATGGATGAAGGAAATAAGGTTGAGAGAGAAAGAGAAAAGAGATAAGGATGAGCGAAGTAGACATGGGAAAAGGAAAAGAAAGGAACCAGAAATAAGGAGATAAGGGAGCAAGGAGATGAGGATGAGTGAGAGCAAGACAAAGGGAAGAGAGAGACTAATGAATGGAGGAGAGTGGAGCGGAGACAGGGAGGCGAGAAGGAAAGACGAGAACGATAAATGGAGGAAAGTGGAGTGGAGCTAGAGAGGCAAGAAGGAAAGATGAGTAGAACGAGGAACTTGGAAACCCGTAAATTCTATCAGTATAGCAGGTGCATTGACACTGGGGTATAGGGGTGTGAATGGCACGATGCATCTCATTTATAGCATTATTGTAATACGGGCGGTGGGGTACTAATTTAATTGCTTACACTGGGCCCAAGATTCCCAAGCTACCCCACTGGTTATATTTACGCCTGAAGTGCAATAAGAATTCTATTGGTCTGGGATGATAGGTGCTAACCCCTGCACTTTCAGCTGATACACATGAGGGACCTTGCAAACCATAGTTTGCAACCTTTATCTTGAAAGAAGGGTCAGTCCTTGATGTTGTGATTATACACCTCTCTTCTATTTTATTCTGGTTCCTTAGCACTGGTTTTAATTTAAATTTTTTTCACGTAATTCAACACAACTAACTTAACCATTTTACTTTTGCAACCTAAAGGAGCAGTGCCATAGCTAAAGCTGCTGTGCTGCATTGCACAAGTGCGGAAGACGGCACTGAGCCATATTTACTGAAAATGGCCTCCTGCAGCTCTCATCCCTTACGCTAGTGCAGAAATAGGCTGCGTAGTGTGGAAATTAGCCTTTTTAGAGGCCCACCGGTGCAGAGGTTCATCCTTATCTCTCCACGGGTCCTTAAACCAACAAAGAAGAGATTGGGACTGAAGCTGGAATTCAAAGAATACGTTTATTCACTCATGAGTGAGACCCCGTCCATACACCACCCTCAAGTGTTTGTCACGATTCCGCACCTCCGTACAATCAGCCAGGTACACACACTCCCCTACATATCCTACGCAGCGATGAAAATCCTACGAAAGATCTTGGATCTACTTCCTCCCAAAGCAAGAAAAACCATTGTTCACGCGGTCGTAACCTCCCAAATGGATTACGGTAACGTTCTATACTTGGGAACAACTAAGAGAGGATTGGAAAAACTTCAGAAAGTGCAAAACGCAGCAGCACGCCTAGAAGAACCAACACAAAACAAACCCTGACTGCGCTGCATTGGCTTCCAGTAGAAAAGAGGATTAGATTCAAAGCTATGTGTCACTGCCACCGCATATTAAGAAGGAAAGGACCGAGCTACCTCCGTCCTCTAATCATAAGGTACACTCCAGGTCGTAGCTTAAGATCACTGGACAAGGAACTAGTGATTGTACCAAGAGTGGTGAGAGCTAAAATGGGGGAGCGATCTTTCAGGTATCGAGCGGCAAAGTGCTGGAATACCCTTCCATTAGAACTAAGAAGAGAGACGTGCGAAATAAGATTTCGCAAACTATTAAAAATATGGCTATACATACAAACTTAGCCTTGATAAATATTGGAATTTCGTCAGGCTTCCTGCCACCTTAGACACCCCTCTTTTTCTTTCTAATGAACTCTTTAGCGCGGGGACACACCGTTGGTGTAACCAGGCGCTTTACAAATGTATAATAATAATAATAATAATCCCTTTGTGTCAGTAAGCATTGGTGCAAGAGAAAAAGGGGTCCGCGGCACTACAACTTCCAGAAGACCGAGGGGCTGAGCACAACCAATCAAAGACTAAGGCTCAGGAAAACGCCTCCACATAAGCACCTCCCACACAGTGGGAAGGTGCTTGACAATCTTTGAACCTTTTTCCCCCAAGTGAGCGGACGTTTCCTACCCGCCGGAGGTCGTAGGATCAGCGACGCTCGTAGGAGAATCGGAACATCCCTCGAAGATCAAGCACGGACCGAGTTTCCCGTTTCCCGTTCCACAGGTACTTTCAGTTGTTTCCGCCCCTGAGCGAGCGCGAGAGGTCTCACTCCGGAGACACTCTCTCTAGCTTTCACCGTTGCCCCTGTGCACCCGTGACGCTGAGTCACGGCAAGTCCGCCCATTGAAGTTAGTGGGGACGCCTTTCCCGCCGCCTGCTTTTCCTTTTAGCCAGAGGTGCCGGATTTTACAAAGCACCATACAGACTGCCTCCTTGGTTTGCCTAGACGTTTGGTGCGATTACTCCCACAACTCATTTCTTCAAACCACGGACAAATAGCTGTGAATAGAACAGCTGAGTGGCTTTTGTTCTATGTCGGATTTCCCGGTGTTGGTGTACCACGTGTCTCTACTCTAATCCCTGTGAGCTCCTGGGTACAGCGGATGCCGATATTTCACTGCACTCTCACCTTGGGATTCCTATGAACACTTCTAATATTTACGGACAGCTGCTGCCGGGCCCCTTGTAAGTGAATGGTGTGCATGGCTTATGTAAAGTTACTTACGTGAGGTTGGTATATATGCAATTTACAATTGTGTTTCCTTCTTGTATTCCCTTCTGTAGTGCTTACACGCTAGAGGGAGCATAGCCCAGACCAGACTCGGGGTGGACGTTCTCCCGGCAGTTGCCTTTATTATTTTGTCCCGTTCCCTTTTTCCCGGGGTGCTGGTTCCCTTAGATGCGTTCGGTGCACTGTGGGGAGTAGCATTTCGGGGAATAGGGAGGTTCCTCAGCGCGCCGTCGTTCCTGCTGGCTGCTGAGAAAAGGTTAGTGACGTCCAGTTTTACCGTGTGCCACTGATACCCTGACAGATTTTCAAGCCCAAGTTGGACGCCCAGCCTGGACGATGGACACTAATGTGGTGTTGACCTCATTACTGGAGAGCCTGAATGCTCTGCAGTTGGAGGTGCAAACCGCACGCTTGGAAAATCAAGATCTTAGGAAAGAGATAGGCACGTTACGTAGGGAGGTGGCGGGACTATCACGAAAGGGCCCAGGGACTAGCCCATACATTAGAGAGGCAACCCTACCTCCCCCAGGGCAGGCCGCACATCCTCCCTTAGGCAGTATTGCACAGGGAGGGGGATTCTTCACAGGCCCTCCGGGACCTCAGCCTGCCGGTGACTCTGTTCCTACTGTACATGTAATTCAGGTATTCCGTTAGCGCCTCCAGAACGTTTCTATGGCGAACCGAAGAAGTTCGAAACATTTCTTAATCAATGCAGGCTGCACTATCTATGTAAACCTGCTGTCTTTCAGGATGACACGGCGAAGACGGCATTCATGATGTCCTACATTGGGGGGAACGCTGTGAGCTGGACAATACCGTTAATGGAGAGAAACGATCCTGTGCTGCACAGGTTCACTGACTTTTGTTTAGAGCTAAGAAAACTCTTTGACCGTAAGTCCCATATGATGTCGTTGGACCAGGAGCTACTTACGTTACGACAGGGGTCTCAAGATCTGTTGACCTATATTACTTTGTTTAATCGCTTGGTGGTCGAAACCGACTGGCCTCCTGACAAACGGACCACCTTGTTCTACCAGGGATTAAGAGGAGAACTGAAAGATGTTCTTTCACAGGTAGTGCAATTGCCCCCGACCTGTGATGAGATGATAGAGCTTACGGTGCAATTAGATCACCGTCTACAGGAAAGAAAAGGAGACAAGACTAGGGGGGAAACACGCCTCTGGTATCCCAAGTTGAAAGACACAACAGACGCTAGACCCAAGGCCACCGAGGGAATCGAGCCTATGCAGATTGGAGGCATTCGAGGTCCCCTTTCCGTAGAGGAACGTGAAAAACGGCGAAAAATGAAACTGTGTTTGTACTGTGGAAAAGGGGGACATTTTATACGAGAATGCCGAGCCCGAGCACAAGTTCCCGAACGGAGTACACCCCCGAGGGGGCCGGCGGTCATGGGAACCAGAGAGTCGTCGGAAAACTAAAGAGCCCGAACCAGATCGAGATCACTGGCCTGGGCGGATGACGTACATTGATCTCCTCAGTAATCGCCAATACATTACAGCCTGCGGTGGCTCACCTGAACGTAAGTGTCTCCTTATGGTTAACCAGGAGCTCACCTCTTGAGACTGATGCCTTATTGGATTCCGGAGCGACGGGAAATTATATGGATTTGAAATACGCTCAGACCATTGGTGTTCCTTGGGAAAGAAAAAAGAACCCTGAATGCGTGAAGGCAGTGGATGGCTCCGTACTAACGTCAGGACCGGTTACGTCCTATACCCTTCCTCTGTTTATGCAGTTTGGTAAGAACCATTATGAATACATCCAGTTTGACCTCATAGATGCCCCACAGTTCTGCCTCATCTTAGGCATGCCATGGCTGACGCTTCATGATCCGGTGGTGCACTGGGCGGCTCGCACAGTTATCATGGAGTCCGGGTATTGCAAGGAGCATTGCACCAAAGAAACAAACCCTCCAGAAAACGCATCTAACACCAAGGCCAGGCTTGTAGCTTTCGCGAGCAGACAGGAAGGCTATTGTTGTGTTACTACATTACCTGATGAATACCAGGAATACCGATCCCTCTTCGATAAACAAGCGGCTACTCAACTTCCTCCGCATCGAGTCTATGACTGCCGTATAGAGCTGATTCCAGGAGCAGAAATTCCATGTAGTAGAGTGTATGCATTAACAGAGGCTGAAACACACTACTTGCAGAATTACCTTGAAGAAAACTTGGCCTCGGGATTTATAACACACTCATCCTCCCCTGCTTCGTCTCCCCTCTTTTTTATCCCTAAGAAAGATTGTGATGAGCTACGCACGTGTATAGATTATCGGGCAATCAACCGTGTAACAGTTAAAAACTGTTATCCCTTACCAATGATTCCTGTACTTCTGGATCAAATCAAGGGAGCCTGAGACTTCACAAAACTGGATCTTCGGGGAGCTTACCACTTGGTCAGGGTAAAGAGCGGGGACGAATGGAAGACCGCCTTCCGCACAAAATTCGGTCTCTTCGAATACCGTTTTATGCCGTTCGGGCTCTGTAACGCCCCAGCAGCGTTCCAATATTTTATGGACAAGGTCTTGAGGGGATTCCTGGATACATTTTGTATGGTCTATATAGACGATATCCTCGTCTACTCTTCAACTCTTCAGGAACATGTGACCCACGTAAAGGCGGTCTTAGACCGGCTACGTCAGCATTCTCTATACGCCAAGCTGGAGAAATGCCTCTTTCACGTCCACGAGGTCGCTTTCTTAGGTTACATCATAAATGCTCAGGGGTTTCAGATGGACACCAGCAAGGTTGAGGCAATCACACAGTGGAAAACAGCCCAGCACGTAAAGGCAGTGCAAAGTTTTTTAGGATTTGCCAATTACTACCGACGTTTTATTAAAGATTTTTCAAAAATCATACAACCTCTCTCAAGTCTCCTGAAGAAGAACGCACCTTTCGTCTGGGGAGAAGCGGCTGAACAAGCCTTCAGATGTTTAAAAGACCAGTTCACCCGGGCCCCCAACTTGCGACATCCAGCCCCTCATCTCCCGTTTATCGTTGAAACGGATGCCTCACAATACGCTCTAGGAGGTGTTTTGTCCCAGCAGCATCCCAAAACAGGACAACTCCACCCCGTGGCATATTTTTCCAAGAAATTGAACCCCAGTGAAGGGAACTACTCTATTTCAGATAAAGAACTATTGGCGATAAAACGAGCCTGCGAGGAGTGGCGACATCATCTTCTGGGGGCTCGTCATACCTTTGAAATATACACGGACCACCGAAACCTACTCTTCCTGAAAACTGCCAAAGTGCTCACACCCCGCCAGTTACGATGGACTCTTTTCTTTTCTGATTATGATTTTGTTATCAAATACCGACCAGGACCACAAAACGGAAAATCGGATGCCCTCTCACGCCTTCCGAATGAGGAGGAAGACACAACCTCAGAACACCAGGAACCCCGTTCATTTTAGCTGAAGGGATCGTTCAAAACCCAACTATTGCATTACTCAAGGCTGAGACCTTCCTGGAGGATCTCCAAGCCTCTTTAACAGAGGTAGATATTCAGGCCTGGCTTAAGGAAGACCCAGGAAATCGAGTGGAAAAAGACGGTCTGTTATACTATCGCCAGGCACTGTATGTCCCCAGTTCCGATTTACAACAGCAAGTCTTGAGATGGGCTCACGATTCAGTCTTGGGGGGACATGTGGGGATCCATAAGACCATAACGGGTATCGAGCGTTCCTTTTGGTGGCCTACGTTGAAGGCGGATACCAAAGACTACGTAAAATCCAGTTCGATATGTGCACAAGGAAAAGCTATCCACTCTAAACCTTCAGGACAGTTACAGCCCATACCTGTTCCTCCTCGACCCTGGCATACCATATCAATGGATTTTATTGTAGAGATGCCTCCGTGTAAGGGATACACAGTGGTGTTAGTAATAATAGATCACTTAACCAAGATGGGACACTTCATTCCGATAGAAAAGTTACCCTCATCGTACGAGTTAGCAATGATGATGCTACAACACGTGGTAAGGGCCCATGGGATTCCCAGTGTGCTGATTACGGACCGAGGAACACAGTTCACCTCTCGATTTTGGAAAACCTTGTGTACTTCAATGAATATAGAAGCCAAACTCTCAACCAGTTACCACCCCCAAACGGATGGAAAAACAGAACGCCTGAATCAGACTCTGGAGCAGTATCTTCGCTGTTTTACGATGCAGAACGCCACGGATTGGGTCACCTTGTTGTGGACAGCAGAATTTGCATATATTAACACCGAACATTCTACGCTAGGATGCTCTCCATTCTTTTGTCTATTGGGACATCATTCAAACATGCTCCCCTTTGATTGGCCCATACAATCCACCCTCCCAAGCATCCAAGAACACCATGCTCATCTCAAAGCAGTTCTCCTCGAGGCAAAAAGACACCTCGTCCTGGCGCAGACTGCGCAAAAACATTTTGCTGACAGAAAAAGATCCAAAGAACCCGAATACAAGGTGGGGGATAAAGTATGGCTGGCCACAAAAAACATACACCTGAAAGGGGTAGACAAATTAAAACCTCGATACATTGGTCCGTATAGCATCGAAAAAGTCATTACCCTGTTGCTATGAGAATAGCCTTGCCACTGTCCCGGCGCATTCTCCCCGTGTTTCATGTGTCCCTTCTCCAACCCTGTCCTACCAATATACGGGTACTAGAGCAGCCCCCTCCTTTGATTGTAGATGGACAGGAAGAATATGAAGTACGCCCACTGTTAGACTTCCGATTGGTTAGGGGACGGGTGCAGTATCTTGTGGACTGTAAGGGTTTTGGGGTCGAGAATCGAACCTGGGAACCAGTGCAGAATCTCCATTGCCCCGATTTGTTAGAACAATTCCATGTGAACCATCCAGGTAAACCTGGGCGACCGCCGAGTCGGCGATCCTTAAGAGGGGGTTCTGTCACGATTCCGCACCTCCGTACAATCAGCCAGGTACACACACTCCCCTACATATCCCTTTCTGTCAGTAAGCATTGGTGCAAAAGAAAAAGGGGCCCGCAGCACTACAACTCCCAGAAGACCGAGGGGCTGAGCACAACCAATCAAAGACTAAGGCTCAGGAAAACGCCTCCACATAAGCACCTCCCACACAGTGGGAAGGTGCTTGACAATCTTTGAACCTTTTTCCCCCGAGTGAGCGGACGTTTCCTACCCGCCGGAGGTCGTAGGATCAGCGACGCTCGTAGGAGAATCGGAACATCCCTCGAAGATCAAGCACGGACCGAGTTTCCCGTTTCCCGTTCCACAGGTACTTTCAGTTGTTTCCGCTCCTGAGTGAGCGCGAGAGGTCTCACTCCGGAGACACTCTCTCTAGCTTTCACCGTTGCCCCTGTGCACCCGTGACGCTGAGTCACGGCAAGTCCGCCCATTGAAGTTAGCGTGGATGCCTTTCCCGCCGCCTGCTTTTCCTTTCAGCCAGAGGTGCCGGATTTAACAAAGCGCCATACAGACTGCCTCCTTGGTTTGCCTAGACGTTTGGTGCGATTACTCCCACAACTCATTTCTTCAAACCACGGACAAATAGCTGTGAATAGAACAGCTGAGTGGCTTTTGTTCTATGTCGGATTTCCCGGTGTTGGTGTACCACGTGTCTCTACTCTAATCCCTGTGAGCTCCTGGGTACAGCGGATGCCGATATTTCACTGCACTCTCACCTTGGGATTCCTATGAACACTTCTAATATTTACGGACAGCTGCTGCCGGGCCCCTTGTAAGTGAATGGTGTGCATGGCTTATGTAAAGTTACTTACGTGAGATTGGTATATATGCAATTTACAATTGTGTTTCCTTCTTGTATTCCCTTCTGTAGTGCTTACACGCTAGAGGGAGCATAGCCCAGACCAGACTCGGGGTGGACGTTCTCCCGGCAGTTGCCTTTATTATTTTGTCCCCTTCCCTTTTTCCCGGGGTGCTGGTTCCCTTAGATGCGTTCGGTGCACTGTGGGGAGTAGCATTTCGGGGAATAGGGAGGTTCCTCAGCGCGCCGTCGTTCCTGCTGGCTGCTGAGAAAAGGTTAGTGACGTCCAGTTTTACCGTGTGCCACTGATACCCTGACAGATTGTCAAGCCCAAGTTGGACGCCCAGCCTGGACGATGGACACTAATGTGGTGTTGACCTCATTACTGGAGAGCCTGAATGCTCTGCAGTTGGAGGTGCAAACCGCACGCTTGGAAAATCAAGATCTTAGGAAAGAGATGGGCACGTTACGTAGGGAGGTGGCGGGACTATCACGAAAGGGCCCAGGGACTAGCCCATACATTAGAGAGGCAACCCTACCTCCCCCAGGGCAGGCCGCACATCCTCCCTTAGGCAGTATTGCACAGGGAGGGGGATTCTTCACAGGCCCTCCGGGACCTCAGCCTGCCGGTGACTCTGTTCCTACTGTACATGTAATTCAGGTATTCCGTTAGCGCCTCCAGAACGTTTCTATGGCGAACCGAAGAAGTTCGAAACATTTCTTAATCAATGCAGGCTGCACTATCTATGTAAACCTGCTGTCTTTCAGGATGACACGGCGAAGACGGCATTCATGATGTCCTACATTGGGGGGAACGCTGTGAGCTGGACAATACCGTTAATGGAGAGAAACGATCCTGTGCTGCACAGGTTCACTGACTTTTGTTTAGAGCTAAGAAAACTCTTTGACCGTAAGTCCCATATGATGTCGTTGGACCAGGAGCTACTTACGTTACGACAGGGGTCTCAAGATCTGTTGACCTATATTACTTTGTTTAATCGCTTGGTGGTCGAAACCGACTGGCCTCCTGACAAACGGACCACCTTGTTCTACCAGGGATTAAGAGGAGAACTGAAAGATGTTCTTTCACAGGTAGTGCAATTGCCCCCCACCTGTGATGAGATGATAGAGCTTACGGTGCAATTAGATCACCGTCTACAGGAAAGAAAAGGAGACAAGACTAGGGGGGAAACACGCCTCTGGTATCCCAAGTTGAAAGACACAACAGACGCTAGACCCAAGGCCACCGAGGGAATCGAGCCTATGCAGATTGGAGGCATTCGAGGTCCCCTTTCCGTAGAGGAACGTGAAAAACGGCGAAAAATGAAACTGTGTTTGTACTGTGGAAAAGGGGGACATTTTATACGAGAATGCCGAGCCCGAGCGCAACTTCCCGAACGGAGTACACCCCCGAGGGGGCCGGCGGTCATGGGAACCAGAGAGTCGTCGGAAAACTAAAGAGCCCGAACCAGATCGAGATCACTGGCCTGGGCGGATGACGTACATTGATCTCCTCAGTAATCGCCAATACATTACAGCCTGCGGTGGCTCACCTGAACGTATGTGTCTCCTTATGGTTAACCAGGAGCTCACCTCTTGAGACTGATGCCTTATTGGATTCCGGAGCGACGGGAAATTATATGGATTTGAAATACGCTCAGACCATTGGTGTTCCTTGGGAAAGAAAAAAGAACCCTGAATGCGTGAAGGCAGTGGATGGCTCCGTACTAACGTCAGGACCGGTTACGTCCCATACCCTTCCTCTGTTTATGCAGTTCGGTAAGAACCATTATGAATACATCCAGTTTGACCTCATAGATGCCCCACAGTTCTGCCTCATCTTAGGCATGCCATGGCTGACGCTTCATGATCCGGTGGTGCACTGGGCGGCTCGCACAGTTACCATGGAGTCCGGTGTAACGCCCTGAACGTCTCAGGATCGTTTAACAGACACGACAATGAGGACGCAACCACTAGTGAAGGGTTAGTTGTTTTAATGAAGGCAAATATAATACAAAGAATAAACAAGTTATAGTCACTGGAATCCTCCAGGCTAAGTACGTTACCAGCCCACAGCACGGATGGTCCTAACCGTCCTCTGCATATACGCCGGTCCCGGCGTATGCCAACAGAGGGCAGAAATGAAATGGCCGACAATGCCAATCGGTAGGCTGTGAGGGGCACGAAGAGTGTTGGGGAGAATCGAGGAGTCAGGGAAACACCCAGCCGGGGTCTCTACCTGAAGGGAGCAGCCGCTCAACCTCTTCCTCAGACTGCACCGGGACGCGGAGTCACCTCCTGGTGATGCGTCACCGATACCCCAATCACAAGCAAGAAGACTGAACCGAGAGCAGCCGCTCGATCGATCCTGTGGACGTCCGAGTCTGTAACGCGGCAAACACCTCCTGGTGTGCGTTACAGCTGGCAGTCCCTGTGTCTCTGGTCGGGCTGGGAGTTACGACTCCAACCAGCAAAAGCACCACTGCGCTTGGACTCAGCCGAGTCAAAAAGCGAAGCTCAATGGTTGACCGGTAGAGCTTCCGGGTCCTTCACAGGTGACGATGGGGCAAGACACGGCCCAGGGAGTAACGACTCGACCTACCTCCGTTCTTGCCTTACTGGAGCACCACTCCGGAACACTGCTCTTCATGAAGCAGGTACGTCGGTGTGAACACAATATCCGACAGCGTTGTACCTCCCGGTTCTTCCCTTTATAGGGCGTGTTTTCCTTGAGTTATGTAACAGCTCTCCTGTTTACATAAGGGCATGTTTCCTTGAGTTATGTAACAGCTCTCCTGTTTACATAAGGGCGTGTTTCCCTTGAGTTATGTAACAGCTCTCCTGTTTACATAAGGGCGTGTTTCCCTTGAGTTATGTAACAGCTCTCCTGTTTACATAAGGGCGTGTTTTCCTTGAGTTATGTAACAGCTCTCCTGTTTACATAAGGGCGTGTTTCCCTTGTATGACAGGAATTCTTGACAGTACATCCTCCCTCTCAGCGGCTCCCCACGGGTCCAGCGCTGGCAGGAAAACGCCGATGGAACAAGGAGACCAAGCGCGGAGCATGAACCCCTTCAGCCGGTTCCCATGAATGCTCCTCCGGGCCATAGCCTTTCCACGCAACCAGGTACCACAGCTTCCCCCTGCGCCATTTGGACGCCCGTATGCCCGACACTTCATACTCCACCTCCGACTCCACGCATACCGGCCGAGGTGTCCCAGACGGCTTGGAGGGTGCTGGTTTGAGCAATGATACATGAAAGACAGGGTGTATCCGCAATGACTGGGGCAAGCACACCTTCACGTTCACGGGACCCATACACTTGGTAATTCGATAGGGGCCCATGTACTTGGGATGGAACACACTGTTCTTTCGAAACCTCATGTTTCTTGTGGATATCCAGACGTAGTCTCCAGTGCGGTACAGTGGCCCGGGCCTTCTCTTCCTATCTGCCGCAGCCTTGTATCTTCTCTTGGCCTCTATTAGGACAGCCCTTGAGCGCATCAATGTGTCTTTTATGTGTGCCACCCTGTCCGCTGTGGCGGGAATCCTGTCCTCTCTGAACGGATGTAGAAATGGCAAGAACCTGGGATGTTGGCCATAGTTGCTATAGAACGGAGATGACTGTGTGGAGCTGTGAGTGGCGTTGTTATAGGCTATCTCTGCAACCCATAGCAAGTCGACCCATTCTTCCCTGCCCTGGTCCACAAAACATCGCAGATACTGTTTGAGCGTTTGGTTCAGGCACTCGGTTTGGCCGTCCGTTTGAGGGTGGTAGCTGGTGGACAGGGCGGTCTTCACATGCAGCGCAGTGCACCAAGTCTTCCAGAATTGCGCAGTAAACTACGACCCCCGGTCCGACACGATCACCCCAGGTAATCCATGCAGTCGTACCACATTCTTTAGGAGTAGTGACGCCAATTCCCCGGCCGTAGGGACTCTCTTGCAGGGGATGAAGTGCCCCATTTTCGTCAAGTAATCCACCACCACCAGTATTGCCGTCATCCCCTGGTCTACCGGTAGGCCCACCACGAAGTCCAGTGATATGCTATCCCATGGTCTATCCGGGGTTGGAAGTGGATGTAAGAGCCCTTGGGTTCGGCCATGGTCGGCCTTCATGGTAGCACACGTAGGACACTCCTGTCCCCACCTCCTGACATCCACTCTCATGGTTGGCCACCAGAAATGCCGTCCCATGCTAGCCACCGTTTTTTCAAAGCCCAAATGACCTGCGCATGGAGAGTCATGGCACCAGATGAATGCTTGTTTCCTTAGCCTAGGCGTGGGTATCAATAGGCACCTGCCCTTCAGGGGTATCCCGTCCTTCAGCTGCCATTCTCTGTGACTGAGGAGCCACCTCCGCCATGCGAATGACCTGATCCCTCTCTTTATTCCCCTCAGGAAAGTATCCGGTTGGATAACCCCCAATACCATCCTCGGGGAAATGATGGAACGCTCGGTCGCAGGCAATGGTTCCTTAACTGCAGATTGACGGGACAGGGCGTCCGCCTTTCGGTTTTCCGTCCCCGGCCGATATGTGATGCGGAAGTTGAACCCCGCAAAGAAGATCATCCACCGCAGCTGCCTGGGAGAAAGGTGTCTAGTGGCCGTCATGAACTGTAGGTTCCGATGGTCCGTGTACACCGATACCACATGTCTTGCCCCCATCAACCAATGCCTCCATTCGGTGAAGGCGTCCTTGATTGCGAGAAGCTCCTTCTCCGCAATATGGTAGTTGCGTTCGGCGTCGTTGAGTTTGCGGGACATGTACGCAACGGGATGAAGCACCCCTGTGTCGTGGTTGCGTTGGGACAAGATAGCCCCCAGCGCCACATCCGACGCGTCCGCTTCCACCACGTAGGGGAGATCCGGATCGGGGTGAGCCAACACCGGCGCCTTACCAAAGGCGCTTTTAAGGGCCTCAAAGGCTTTGTTCGCTTCAGGGGACCAGACAAACTCCTTGGACTTCCTCAGTAGCTGTGTGATTGGGGCCACCACTCCTGAAAATCCATCTATGAACCGCCTGTAAAAGTTGGCGAAGCCAATGAAACTTTGGACGTCCTTCACGCTTTGGGGCACCGGCCATTCTTTCACCGCCTTGATCTTTCGTTCTGCCATCTCCTGTCCCTCTGGACTCAGCATCACTCCGAGGAATTCCACGGATGTGACGTGGAAGTCACACTTGCTGAGTTTACATAACAGCATGTTTTCCCTCAGCTTTTGGAGCACAGCTTTGACGTGGTGTACGTGCTCCTCCACACTGGACGAATAGATGAGGATGTCGTCGATATATACGACCACGTAGATATCCAACTCCTCTCTGAATACCTCATTCAAAAAGTACTGAAAGGCTGCCGGGGCGTTGCACAGACCGAACGGCATGACGAGGTACTCAAAAAGGCCGAACCTGGTCTTAAAGGCGGTCTTCCACTCGTCTCCGTCCCTCATGCGCACCAGATGGTATGCCCCTTTCAAATCCAACTTGGTGTAGATACGAGCTTTCTTGACCTGTTCCAGAAGTACACTGATGAGAGGCAAGGGGTACCGATTTTTTATGGTTATCGCATTCAATGCCCTAAAGTCCACACAGGCTCTCAGCTCCCCATTAGCCTTCGGGATGAAGAAGAGTGGCGAGGCGGCCGGAGACTTGGACGGGCGGATGAATCCTAGCTTGAGGAGTTTATCCAGGTACCCCCGGAGATGCACGTTTTCAGGCTCCGTCAGGGCATACAGCCTGCCGCTGGGAACGCTGGCCCCTGGCACCAGGTCGATCTGGCAGTCAAACTGTCTATGTGGTGGTAGCACTTCCGCCTTCACCTCATCAAATACATCCTCAAAACTGTGATAAGCCTGGGGGAGAGCCACATCTTTTTCTGCCGCGGTAGCCACCGTCTGACTCCCGCTCTCATCTGCGTCAAGGGATTCCGTTCTTATTCCACAATGCAGGATGCAATACGGTGACGTCATTTCGATGCGATGTGTTGGCCAATCCACAAAGGGGTTGTGTTTCTGTAGCCACGGCAATCCCAATATGACGCCATATTGGGGCGCTCGGATGATGTTAAAATCGATTTGTTCCAAATGGTTCCACCCATATCTCATCGGAAGGACCCCCGTGTGCTGCCCGATGGGCCCCGTCACCAATCGCCTTCCGTCTACAGCATAGATGTCTTCGGGTACAGCTTTGGGAAGAAGCACTAGCCCTAGCCTGCATGCCTCGTTGTGGTCCATAAACATGCCAGTGGCCCCTGAATCCACCATGGCCACAACGGGTATCCACTGGTCATGCACTCCCACGTGCACCGTGATAAACAGGTGTCGTTGTCCCTTAGTGACCGAGTTGGAAAGTGAAGGGATGGATGAGTGACTCCGAGATGCCCCTTCTCTGGTCTTGGAGTCCTCTAGTTTTCCGCCGGTATGTCCACCACGGCTGTTACCGACCGGTTGGCCCGATAACGTGACGTCTTCGGTTTGGCAGGGCATTCACGTACGTAGTGGCCTTTTTTGCCACAATATAGGCACAATCCTTGTTTACGGCGTGACTCTTTCTCCGTGGCTGTGAGGCTCGCTCGTATTGCGCCGATGTCCATGGGTTCTCCCTTGGATGCGGTGGAAGTTTCAGGACTTCCCACCGTCACATAGGATGGAAGGGATTTTCCTTTTCTCCCATGATCCCCCTTTCTTTCACTTAGCCTATGTTCCAGCCGTAATACCAGGTTGATAAGGCCCTCACATGTCTTGGGTTGAGGGTCAATATGAGCCACGGCGTCCTTGAGCTCATCGCACAGCCCTTGATGGAAGAGCGCCGTCTGTTTAGCAACAGGCCACTTGGTTTCCGCAACCAGCCTTCGGAACGCGTTGAGATACTGCACCAGGTCGTTGGATCCCTGTCTCAACTCAAGCATTTCACGGTCCGCCGTGTACGAGTCAGCCCTTCTGTCGAATACCTTCAGGAATTCCTCGCGAAAAGCACCCCAATCACATAAGAGGGGGTCGTCCCTGCTCACCAGAGGTACGGCCCATTGTGCCGCGTTTCCAGCCAAATAGGATATAAGGAAAGCCACACGAGCCTGACTCGTGGGGAACGCCTTTGGTTTGCACGATAAATGTAGCGCCACTTGTGTGAGGAATACCTGCACTGTACCTCTCTGGTGTCGCCAAGGGGATGGCTACCGGCATTTCCACTACTACCGCAGGGGTCTGATTCGTGAGGGAGGTGCTGGGCGTGAGCGGGTCCAATTGGATAGCATCCAGTCTGGCTTTTACATCGGCTGTTTCTTGCCTAGAGGCAGCCACTTCAACTTGCATGGCCGCTAAAGCAGCCAGCACATCATCAAGTGTTGCCATGTCTGTTATCGACCGGGAGACAGTTAGTGTTATTAAGGTCGGATATTTTGTAACGCCCTGAACGTCTCAGGATCGTTTAACAGACACGACAATGAGGACGCAACCACTAGTGAAGGGTTAGTTGTTTTAATGAAGGCAAATATAATACAAAGAATAAACAAGTTATAGTCACTGGAATCCTCCAGGCTAAGTACGTTACCAGCCCACAGCACGGATGGTCCTAACCGTCCTCTGCATATACGCCGGTCCCGGCGTATGCCAACAGAGGGCAGAAATGAAATGGCCGACAATGCCAATCGGTAGGCTGTGAGGGGCACGAAGAGTGTTGGGGAGAATCGAGGAGTCAGGGAAACACCCAGCCGGGGTCTCTACCTGAAGGGAGCAGCCGCTCAACCTCTTCCTCAGACTGCACCGGGACGCGGAGTCACCTCCTGGTGATGCGTCACCGATACCCCAATCACAAGCAAGAAGACTGAACCGAGAGCAGCCGCTCGATCGATCCTGTGGACGTCCGAGTCTGTAACGCGGCAAACACCTCCTGGTGTGCGTTACAGCTGGCAGTCCCTGTGTCTCTGGTCGGGCTGGGAGTTACGACTCCAACCAGCAAAAGCACCACTGCGCTTGGACTCAGCCGAGTCAAAAAGCGAAGCTCAATGGTTGACCGGTAGAGCTTCCGGGTCCTTCACAGGTGACGATGGGGCAAGACACAGCCCAGGGAGTAACGACTCGACCTACCTCCGTTCTTGCCTTACTGGAGCACCACTCCGGAACACTGCTCTTCATGAAGCAGGTACGTCGGTGTGAACACAATATCCGACAGCGTTGTACCTCCCGGTTCCTCCCTTTATAGGGCGTGTTTTCCTTGAGTTATGTAACAGCTCTCCTGTTTACATAAGGGCATGTTTCCTTGAGTTATGTAACAGCTCTCCTGTTTACATAAGGGCGTGTTTCCCTTGAGTTATGTAACAGCTCTCCTGTTTACATAAGGGCGTGTTTTCCTTGAGTTATGTAACAGCTCTCCTGTTTACATAAGGGCGTGTTTCCCTTGTATGACAGGAATTCTTGACATCCGGGTATTGCAAGGAGCATTGCACCAAAGAAACAAACCCTCCAGAAAACGCATCTAACACCAAGGCCAGGCTTGTAGCTTTCGCGAGCAGACAGGAAGGCTATTGTTGTGTTACTACATTACCTGATGACTTCCAGGAATACCGATCCCTCTTCGATAAACAAGCGGCTACTCAACTTCCTCCGCATCGAGTCTATGACTGCCGTATAGAGCTGATTCCAGGAGCAGAAATTCCATGTAGTAGAGTGTATGCATTAACAGAGGCTGAAACACACTACTTGCAGAATTACCTTGAAGAAAACTTGGCCTCGGGATTTATAACACACTCATCCTCCCCTGCTTCGTCTCCCCTCTTTTTTATCCCTAAGAAAGATTGTGATGAGCTACGCACGTGTATAGATTATCGGGCAATCAACCGTGTAACAGTTAAAAACTGTTATCCCTTACCATTGATTCCTGTACTTCTGGATCAAATCAAGGGAGCCTGAGACTTCACAAAACTGGATCTTCGGGGAGCTTACCACTTGGTCAGGGTAAAGAGCGGGGACGAATGGAAGACCGCCTTCCGCACAAAATTCGGTCTCTTCGAATACCGTTTTATGCCGTTCGGGCTCTGTAACGCCCCAGCAGCGTTCCAATATTTTATGGACAAGGTCTTGAGGAGATTCCTGGATACATTTTGTATGGTCTATATAGACGATATCCTCGTCTACTCTTCAACTCTTCAGGAACATGTGACCCACGTAAAGGCGGTCTTAGACCGGCTACGTCAGCATTCTCTATACGCCAAGCTGGAGAAATGCCTCTTTCACGTCCACGAGGTCGCTTTCTTAGGTTACATCATAAATGCTCAGGGGTTTCAGATGGACACCAGCAAGGTTGAGGCAATCACACAGTGGAAAACACCCCAGCACGTAAAGGCAGTGCAAAGTTTTTTAGGATTTGCCAATTACTACCGACGTTTTATTAAAGATTTTTCAAAAATCATACAACCTCTCTCAAGTCTCCTGAAGAAGAACGCACCTTTCGTCTGGGGAGAAGCAGCTGAACAAGCCTTCAGATGTTTAAAAGACCAGTTCACCCGGGCCCCCAACTTGCGACATCCAGCCCCTCATCTCCCGTTTATCGTTGAAACGGATGCCTCACAATACGCTCTAGGAGGTGTTTTGTCCCAGCAGCATCCCAAAACAGGACAACTCCACCCGTGGCATATTTTTCCAAGAAATTGAACCCCAGTGAAGGTAACTACTCTATTTCAGATAAAGAACTATTGGCGATAAAACGAGCCTGCGAGGAGTGGCGACATCATCTTCTGGGGCTCGTCATACCTTTGAAATATACACGGACCACCGAAACCTACTCTTCCTGAAAACTGCCAAAGTGCTCACACCCCGCCAGTTACGATGGACTCTTTTCTTTTCTGATTATGATTTTGTTATCAAATACCGACCAGGACCACAAAACGGAAAAGCGGATGCCCTCTCACGCCTTCCGAATGAGGAGGAAGACACAACCTCAGAACACCAGGAACCCCGTTCATTTTAGCTGAAGGGATCGTTCAAAACCCAACTATTGCATTACTCAAGGCTGAGACCTTCCTGGAGGATCTCCAAGCCTCTTTAACAGAGGTAGATATTCAGGCCTGGCTTAAGGAAGACCCAGGAAATCGAGTGGAAAAAGACGGTCTGTTATACTATCGCCAGGCACTGTATGTCCCCAGTTCCGATTTACAACACCAAGTCTTGAGATGGGCTCACGATTCAGTCTTGGGGGGACATGTGGGGATCCATAAGACCATAACGGGTATCGAGCGTTCCTTTTGGTGGCCTACGTTGAAGGCGGATACCAAAGACTACGTAAAATCCTGTTCGATATGTGCACAAGGAAAAGCTATCCACTCTAAACCTTCAGGACAGTTACAGCCCATACCTGTTCCTCCTCGACCCTGGCATACCATATCAATGGATTTTATTGTAGAGATGCCTCCGTGTAAGGGATACACAGTGGCGTTAGTAATAATAGATCACTTAACCAAGATGGGACACTTCATTCCGATAGAAAAGTTACCCTCATCGTACGTGTTAGCAATGATGATGCTACAACACGTGGTAAGGGCCCATGGGATTCCCAGTGTGCTGATTACGGACCGAGGAACACAGTTCACCTCTCGATTTTGGAAAACCTTGTGTACTTCAATGAATATAGAAGCCAAACTCTCAACCAGTTACCACCCCCAAACGGACGGAAAAACAGAACGCCTGAATCAGACTCTGGAGCAGTATCTTCGCTGTTTTACGATGCAGAACGCCACGGATTGGGTCACCTTGTTGTGGACAGCAGAATTTGCATATATTAACACCGAACATTCTACGCTAGGATGCTCTCCATTCTTTTGTCTATTGGGACATCATTCAAACATGCTCCCCTTTGATTGGCCCACACAATCCACCCTCCCAAGCATCCAAGAACACCATGCTCATCTCAAAGCAGTTCTCCTCGAGGCAAAAAGAAACCTCGTCCTGGCGCAGACTGCGCAAAAACATTTTGCTGACAGAAAAAGATCCAAAGAACCCGAATACAAGGTGGGGGATAAAGTATGGCTGGCCACAAAAAACATACACCTGAAAGGGGTAGACAAATTAAAACCTCGATACATTGGTCCGTATAGCATCGAAGAAGTCATTACCCTGTTGCTATGAGAATAGCCTTGCCACTGTCCCGGCGCATTCTCCCCGTGTTTCATGTGTCCCTTCTCCAACCCTGTCCTACCAATATACGGGTACTAGAGCAGCCCCCTCCTTTGATTGTAGATGGACAGGAAGAATATGAAGTACGCCCACTGTTAGACTCCCGATTGGTTAGGGGACGGGTGCAGTATCTTGTGGACTGTAAGGGTTTTGGGGTCGAGGATCGAACCTGGGAACCAGTGCAGAATCTCCATTGCCCCGATTTGTTAGAACAATTCCATGTGAACCATCCAGGTAAACCTGGGCGACCGCCGAGTCGGCGATCCTTAAGAGGGGGTTCTGTCACGATTCCGCACCTCCGTACAATCAGCCAGGTACACACACTCCCCTACATATCCCTTTCTGTCAGTAAGCATTGGTGCAAGAGAAAAAGGGGCCCGCAGCACTACAACTCCCAGAAGACCGAGGGGCTGAGCACAACCAATCAAAGACTAAGGCTCAGGAAAACGCCTCCACATAAGCACCTCCCACACAGTGGGAAGGTGCTTGACAATCTTTGAACCTTTTTCCCCCGAGTGAGCGGACGTTTCCTACCCGCCGGAGGTCGTAGGATCAGCGACGCTCGTAGGAGAATCGGAACATCCCTCGAAGATCAAGCACGGACCGAGTTTCCCGTTTCCCGTTCCACAGGTACTTTCAGTTGTTTCCGCCCCTGAGTGAGCGCGAGAGGTCTCACTCCGGAGACACTCTCTCTAGCTTTCACCGTTGCCCCTGTGCACCCGTGACGCTGAGTCACGGCAAGTCCGCCCATTGAAGTTAGCGTGGATGCCTTTCCCGCCGCCTGCTTTTCCTTTCAGCCAGAGGTGCCGGATTTAACAAAGTGCCATACAGACTGCCTCCTTGGTTTGCCTAGACGTTTGGTGCGATTACTCCCACAACTCATTTCTTCAAACCACGGACAAATAGCTGTGAATAGAACAGCTGAGTGGCTTTTGTTCTATGTCGGATTTCCCGGTGTTGGTGTACCACGTGTCTCTACTCTAATCCCTGTGAGCTCCTGGGTACAGCGGATGCCGATATTTCACTGCGCTCTCACCTTGGGATTCCTATGAACACTTCTAATATTTACGGACAGCTGCTGCCGGGCCCCTTGTAAGTGAATGGTGTGCATGGCTTATGTAAAGTTACTTACGTGAGATTGGTATATATGCAATTTACATTTGTGTTTCCTTCTTGTATTCCGTTCTGTAGTGCTTACACGCTAGAGGGAGCATAGCCCAGATCAGACTCGGGGTGGACGTTCTCCTGGCAGTTGCCTTTATTATTTTGTCCCCTTCCCTTTTCCCCGGGGTGCTGGTTCCCATAGATGCGTTCGGTGCACTGTGGGGAGTAGCATTTTGGGGAATAGGGAGGTTCCTCAGCGCGCCGTCGTTCCTGCTGGCTGCTGAGAAAAGGTTAGTGACGTCCAGTTTTACCTTGTGCCACTGACACCCTGACAGAGTTCCAGGAGGTAGTGGCTTGAATACACAGACCATGGGCCTTATATACTGTGTTTGTTGCGGAGTAAGCATGTAGACTCAAACAGAAGGTACAAACATACACAGGAATAGCTAACATGATGGACACTTACATTTTCAAACTGGTGCATTCTAGCAGCTGCAGGCCTTTCTGAGCTCATACACTGCTTGAGCTTAGAATAGAAGGAGTTAACTAAAGCCCTTCTCAATAAAAGGCCTGGACCCCAACCTCCATACCCAACGTGCCACATGGGATTTTATCTCTATGTATAAAATTTTAATTAGAAATTGCTTAACCAGAACGTGGCAGGCCAATAAGGACGGTGATTAACAACCAGTCAGCCCTCTCAATTGTACCATTATTTGTTTCTTATGTCATTACTCTGAATTTTTTTTCCTTCTCATCACCCCTCACTTGAGCACTCCTCTCTCTTGCATGTTCCGCTTGGAGCAACCCCTACACGTAAATTATTAATGTGGTGTGTACTGCAATTCGTTTGCTTCACCATAAAAATAAAATGCATGGTGATTTAGAATTTGGTTTGTTGCACTTCCTTGTTTAAATAATAATTTATTAATTATTATGAGCAGACTTAGTGCCCTTTCGCATGCTCGAGAAATGATTCACTGATATACCAATGGTTATTGATTGATCTCCTTTTCAAAAAAGGTTTAGGACCATTGTTTTTTGTACCAGATTGTACCCAGGTCCAAGACCAATGTGGGTGACTCCGTTTTTGCAATGACCACCACACATAGGGCTTATGTTTCCTGGCACCACTGCCACCCCCACACATAGGGGATCTGTTGTCCATCACTACTGCCACCCCCACCCATAGGGCTTATGTTGCCCATCACTACTGCCACCCTGTCGGATGTCAATGGCGTATGCATGCGGTGAGCCACTAACCTCTGAGGATCGTCAGCGGGAACAATGGTGTGCAGATTAACCTCCCTCGTCCCCAAAGCACAGTGGCGCCTAGGGTATGTACAACTCCCAAGCGACCCTGCACCCCGGGGAAAGGGGAAGTGGATAAAACAAAAAAGGATGCTGCCAGCTGTTCTCCTTCTCCTGTTCACCCTCTATGGCCCTGGGGGGATGTGTAGATGTTGTGGGAGCAGGATGAGACTGTATGCACACAGGAGAGAGAATAAATGATTAGACAAAGTAGTAGTGCGTACCATATACTACTATTCTATGCCTGCGGTACTCACTCAGAACAATGGCAAGAGGATCTGAGAACAGTGCAGTCCACAATGAAGGGTCCAGGAACGCTACACTGAACCGGATTCAATATCCCTGTCAGCGATGAGGGCCATGAACACCAACCACGACAGTTCTGGTCCAATAAACAAAGCAGCGCAACCGCGCACAAGTCCAAAAGAAATCCCACCTAAATACCTGATAATTCGTGGATACTCGAAGGAATCGGAAATCACCCACAATGCCCAGGGAAAGTGGCTCACGGAGCTACAGCAGTCCTGCGGGGAATACCATCCGCTCTGCCTGACTCCGGACCACCACGAGTGCTGTTAAAGTTGATCCTTTGGTTCCCTCTTCATGGATTAAATGTTCAAGGAGGCAAATGGTGGGGCTCTGTAGCGTCTCCTCCAGCCGAATTGCGAGCTTCCCTTTCCGGTTTTCCCGCTATGGGTACACATAGGGGACCTGTTGCCCATCACTACTGCCACCCCCACACATAGGGGACCTGTTGCCCATCACTACTGCCACCACCACACATAGGGCTTATGTTGCCCATCACTCCTGCCTCCCCCACCCATAGGGGACCTGTTACCAATCACTACTGCCATCCCCACTCATAGGGCTTATGTTGCCCATCACCACTGCCACCCCCTCCCATAGGGGACCTGTTGCCCATCACTCCTGCCACCCCCACCTATAGGGGACCTGTTGCCCATCATTACTGCCACCCCCACTCATAGGGCTTATGTTGCCCATCACTCCTGCCACCCTCACCCATAGGGCTTATGTTGCCCAGCACTACTGCCACCCCCACACATAGGGGACCTGTTGCCCATCACTACTGCCACCCCCACCCATAGGGCTTATGTTGCCCATCACTCCTGCCACCCCCACCCATAGGGCTTATGTTGCCCAGCACTCCTGCCACCCCCACACATAGGGCTTATGTTCCCCAGCACTACTGCCACCCCCACACATAGGGGACCTGTTGCCCATCACTCCGGCCACCCCTACCCATAGGATGGGTGATGCGCCACACATCCATCATACACCAACATTAGGTATGTCAGCTAAATACATCCGCCCTAACATCATGACAACCGTGTGTAGTCTGTGACAAATGCCCACAACAGTGATTATGACTTCGAACATACAATGTAACTATCATCACATGTGTGACCAAAAACTGAGTGTGGCCTACACAAGGCAAGCATCACTATAGCACTGTGTCAATGTAAAACTAACATCCCCTCACTGTGCAGAACAAAAGTTAATTGTGGTGTTCCAAACTGCAGCAAATGTTGAGCATTGTGGTGATGGGGTCTAAAACCCCCCTCATCACAGTGACCAAAAGGTAAGTGTCATCATGGTCAAAGCTGCAAATGCCAAACAGCATGTATGATTCCTGGTCCCAACACATGAAACACTTTTGTGGCAAAGTAGTGGTTGTGTCCCATACCCACAGAGATGTGGTGAGGCTAACAGTGCTGTAAGACAAAAATATACTCTCGGCCATGTGCAGAAAAGCACCACCCATGGGGGCTGACATTGCATACAGTGTACAATGACACAAAAGCAGAAGTGACCATCACAAAGCATACACACATCTCGAAAATAGACACACAAATCAATACATCCTCTGTAGACTGTAGGTGTCAGGTCACAAACTCCCATTCCATGGCAGCAATGGGATCTAACAACCAGGATGAATGTGCAGAATGATGTGATATGACTCACAGGGACAGCAGGGAATATCACAAAAACAACATCCAGACAATGGTCCACAACAGCAATACCAATGCACTGGTGCAGATGCACAAACACAAACGGGCAACCTCACACTGCACATCAGACACAACATGTGTGTGTGTGTCTCAGTATCCCCAGGTAACTACACAACACATGAGGGGGGCTGAACCACAGTGAGACAGATGTGGACACAGTGCCATACAAAAGTAACCCATCTTCAGGCTCCCCCTTAGTGGGGAATCAGGCATTGTGAGATAAGAGGGAACACAACAGACACATGTGACACAAGCTGGAATGAACAGCACCTAACACATCAAGAGACTGACACACAACAGCACTACCCCCAGGGACCAGACATTGGGGTGACACAAGAATGCATGATACGTCCACTGTGATGACAAAGGTAGATGTTGTACAAACTGTGAAACCCAGAAATGTGTCCTGTGCCACAAACGTACATCACACCTACACAAACACAAATCCTTCAGCATGGCCCGTCATCCATGGACAAACGGGAGCTAGGGGCCCATCCATGCAAACATTTACATCAGTCCACCCTCAACACCACACACCCTGAACTGCACCAATGGGCATCTGTGACGCCCATATGGACAGGTGACATTGCACATGCACCCATGACAAACACAGTAATGTTGGGAGGAACTAAGGTGCACAGACTCATCACACAAGGACAGTCTACAACCCTGGTGAATGACAGACATACTGCACAGTATGCGGTACATGGCCATGACGTCAAAGCTCCCGTAACCTTCGGAATACCTGCCACAGTCCCAGGACAATGCAGAAGCCAAGGAGAACCACAAGACACACATGCTGACACCTGCCAACATTGCAGCCCTGAACCTGACGAGTGGGAGCAGTCACACACACATACAAATGTCTCAATCATTGAAAGGTACCACCTAGGGACAACTACATGATATTGCGATCAAAGAAGTGCCTTGGGGACCCCTGACTTTGTCCCATCTGCGTCTGACCACATCAACACCACTCAGAACTGACAAATCCCAATGATGAAACACCAATTAACAGTAGTGTGCCATGCACCCACACATCTGGTAGCCCATGGCAAAGATGTGGGATGAACACAGCACAACTCAGCAATTTTACCAGCCATACCCCACTTACAACCATGGCTGAGAAGGAACTGCGGGTCCATATGCAGGTTGTGTGGCACAGGGAAAGAAGACATGAAACACTTGCTATGTTCCTGCAAGAAGTTAAAAGAGGAAAGAGTAGCTCTCCTGAAAACCACCTTCAACGAACTTAGTATACGCACACGGAGACAAGCAGTCATTGCATACTTTGACCCAAGACTTCCGCAATTAAATGGACTGTTGGTAAAAAAATTTAAACTAGTCAGGTTTAAACAATCTAAAACAGATGATGGTGGTTCAGAAAAATAAGGAATCATGGACATTTCTTAAACTCTTATTTTATAATTGCATTTTCGTAACAATTAAGATCTCTATTTTTCTTTTTTCTTAAATTCTGAATTGATGAAATGTGTACTCAATATGAACTTTTGTAATGGTTTTAATTAATCAGAAACAATACATTTTTACTTACTTACTTAACTCAGCAAGCATCAACAACAGGAACATATCAAGGGAACACTGCCTGTGTATGAAAAGGGATGTGGACATACACACACATGCTCAAACAACACACACCATGGGCCCAGGCAATGTCATGGAACAACACACTTACTTGAGGGGACTCAACTCCTGTGGAAGCTCAGCTGTGCCAAACATAGTCCCAGCAGCTCTCAGTCATGTCAGAAGAACACTTGGTCAGTCAGCCATCAGTTACCACACAATGAAGGCTCTGGTCACAACAGCCTGGGTACGGGAGTGTCCCTTAAGTCCTCTGCACATACTCAATACATATGTCCGGCAAGTTGCGCAGAGGACCCAGTTGCTCCTACACCAATGATGCCCACACCTACATGTCCAGTGGAGATGCGCCCACAGTCAGGGAAATAGACAAGTTGGACAATGGGAAGCACATCATATGTGCACGTGTGCAAGCCACAGATGTGACCATGCAAATGAAATGTTTACAGAGATGTTCACAAATTGTTATTCATGACACACCCAGTTAGCTGCAAAGGATGACATGGATACCGCCCAGAATAGGATACATATCTCATGGACCACATGGAGTACCTCACATCAACACCTCAGTATTCAACATTTGAAATCCAGCATTATAACTGCAAGGTCATGCTAAACATCATCAACATAATGTACAGCTAAATCAAATTCACAAGGATAAAGAAAAATGCTTTATTCAGCAATTTTTAAATTCAAAGTCCTTTCAAAATAAAGGCCAATGGCCAGTCCATATCCAAATGTCAACAATGTAATTTGAGTGACAACTGTCACACGTTGCTTGCCTGCACTGGTAGGGAAAGGGGACATCCCCTCGGAGGGGCATACATGGGGGCAGGCAAGGCACCGCAGGGACAGGATCAGGGCTCAGCAGAAGGAGGCAGTGAAGGGGTGGTGGATGCAGGAGAGTCACTGGCAACTGCAGTGGAGCTGACTGAATTAGTGGGTGCAGTCACAACTGTGGGGCACAAGTCAGATGGGGTGTGTGCCGGCACAACTGCAGGTCAGATGGAGTGGACTGGATCCCCACTGCAGTGCCCAAGTCAGACGGGGTGGTCGTGGACTCCAATGCAGTGCCTAACTCAATGGGAGCAGAATGGGGTTCAGGTGAGGTCGGCAGGACAGGGGGGACACGGTCCCCACATCAGTGGCACAAACTGTCTGACTGAGGGTGGTGGGGTGGAAGAGCAAGTGGTGGGGGGAGGGCCTGAGCATTTTGGGGATGATGTATCTGTGGGTGGGGGAACCTAGGGCAGGGTGTGGCGGTGGAACCTGTGGAGTGGTGGCCTGGGGGATGTAGGATGGAGACTTTGTCGTGGAGCTGCCGGGCGGGGGTAGGGTCTTGCTCTTCCGGCTCCGGGGGGACTTGTGGGTGGGGGCCTCAGTATGACTGCCCCTGGGGGAGGGTGTCCGGGTGTGAGGGGCACTCCCCTCTGTGTGTGGGGACTTCCTCTTCCCCTTGTAAGCTGGATCTGCTGGGTCGGTGGGGAAGAGGCCAAGGTCACAGAGGAAGAGCTTCTGGGGAGATGGGGTTGCAGGTGAGGGAAGGGAAGGGGGCTGGGAGGGAGAGGTATCGGAGGACTGCGGAGTGGTTGTGGATAACTGTGTGTGTGTTTGCAAACCATCCCCTGTGAGTGTGGTATTAGTCCCCTGGGGTTGCTTGTGTGCACGTCTAGCCCTTGGTTTGGGTGTTTGTGTGCTTCCTCGTGTCTGTGGGTTTGGGTGAATGTGCTGGTGCGCGTGTGCTTGGGACAGGTAGGGTGCTAGGAATCGTGGGTGGGGCAGGAGTAGGAGGGGTGCGGGGCTGTTGGAGGAGGGACACTGCTGCCGTCAGGGAGGAGGCCACAGACTGATTGGTCCTCTGTAGGGCAGACATGCCCGATGAAATGCCCTCCATGAACGACACCAGTTGTGTCAACAGACTAGTGTGTGCATGGAGGACACTCAGCATTGATGTCTGCCCTACATGGATCTGTCGAAGCAAGTCCACAGCCTCTACACTCAGGGGAGCAGGGGAAACAGGGGCAGGGGGTGCGGTGTCTGCCACAAAGGAGACATGCTCCCGAACACGGGAGCCTCCACAAACTTCTGGGATGGGAGCCGATGGGAGGGTGGTGATGGTGGTGGCGGTGGCGGGGACAGCCTCACTAGCTGGGGTTTGGTGGCTGCTGACACCCGCCTCCACAAGGGAGTCATCCTCCGAGCTGCTGTGGCCCTCAGCGGAGGTGGATGGTGCTGAGGACTCCTCGGTGTGGCTCCACTCGCCCTCCGTGCCACTGGTTCCTCTGACTCCTCGCCTTCTGTCCCAGTCAGGCTCTGTGGCTCCTCCTGTTCCGTGGAGCTGTCCCCTCCTGTGGCCGTGGATGTATCTGGATAGAATTAGGAAACAAAGAACAACATCAGTCACCTGCACTGACCGCACACACCACAGTGAGTATAGCACATCACAGGGCAAGCCCTGGCATCATCAGCTGAACAATGCTCAGAGTGCTCACACTGGTTAGAATAAGCCAATTGTCAGTCTCACCATCAACCATGGCACTCATATCCCTCCTGGACTTGCACCCATATGTCTGTTGCATGTTGGATGCTAATACCCCAATGTGCAGACATGCACCACCTACACATTTGTTGGACATGCAAGTGAACATGTAGGAGTATGTCACTATACACACATCACATCTCTTGCCACTGACTCAGTACAGGTGTCAGGATGAAGGGATGGCCAGAGTCTCATTTCACATGCTTGTGATGCATACAAGCAACACACACTATGATGTTCTCATGTCCTGATAGTCAATGACACAATGGTGTGCATGGAGCACATTTGACCCCAATGCAGGATCACTCATACCAAGTTAAATGCCATGGCACTGGCATGCCTGGAAAGGTAGTCATCACTGTCTCCTGTCACAGGGGCAGGGCACCCAGACAACAACAGTATGAACTGTGTCACAATCATAGGTCAAGGGTAATGCAACCTGTGCAGCTGACAAGTGCACTTGTCCATCCCCTGCAAACAACATATCCCAGACCCAGAAGACCCCACATCATACAAAACAGACATATGAGTCTCTGCGAACACAACTCCCTGTACATAAGCACATCACAGTCTGCTGTGCATGAAACACAGCTGCCTGAAGTTCACAGTTGCATACACCATTGTGCACTGTCAAGTGATCACACACCTATATGTCACACAGGTCTTGTCTCTCATAGTCACATCTCAGATGTCCTGCTGACCCTCAAACTCATGAACACCCCAGTTGTCCGTAAAAGGAAGCCACACCACAATGACACAGAGGCAGACACCTGAAGGCACATGTCACTAAGCACAACCCGTATGTTGATACACAGGAGTGGGATTACTGAGTGTTTCTAAATGCCCTTGAGTAGGCATGACTGCCCAGGTCTACGTGAAACAGTGTATAGCCCTGGACAGTAGTCAGGTGGCTAAGCAAGTGTGACACACTTGATATACATACTCCTGAGGCCCACAAATTGGAGTCCCCTGCTGCATGGGTGTGTTTGAAATACCCCAGGCACATGTGGCGAGTCAGACCAGCAATTGGAACACATATCAAGGGCACACACAGATCACATGTCAGATCTCAGGCATTGTGTAAACAATTGACCCACCCCTGAAACCCACAACAGAGTCACGGTAACAGATGCTGTCCGGAACCTGAAGCATAGCTGACTGCAGGGACACAGTGCCCTAGTGACACAAGCCACAGACTGTAAGGTCCACACCTGTGGATCAGATGAGGAGGGTGCATCACACAATTGAGGGACATGAGTCCTGGACTACAAGACCGACGTAATGTGGAAGTATGACCAGGCCAAAAGACTGCAAATAGCATGTCAGACATAGTACACAGATTAGGCATGGATTTATCCCCTCCTTGCTGCTGTCTGGCCTTCAGCTGCCCATCCAGGTCCGGGAAGACCACCACCAGAATCCTGAGCATGTGGGGGGTCAGGGTCCCGTGTCCGCCCCTCCTGCGAGGAGGCGACAGCTTCAGCTGGACCCTTGCGATCCTCCGGGTCCATCGCCGAAGGCCCTGCCACCTCTTCTGGCAGTTGCGGATCCGGCGCTTGTAGACCCCCACCGATCGAACTGCCCGGGCGATGGTCAGCCATATCTCCTGCTTCTGGTGGGCATCAACCTGTGAGGATGACAAAGTAAAAAGTCCATTAACACACATGCCCCATATTTGTGTTGCACACAGTTGGATATACATGTTGTCATCACAAAGGAAAATGAACTACACAAGTAGTGCACCCATGGAAATGGACAAATGCCCTGCATGTCTGACATGTTAACAATGCCTGGGAAGTTTAAGCTTGCACAAATGCACTTTAGCTGCAGAACACCTGTTCATTACATGTACCTACACACTTTGGGGGATGAAGGTACTCAGTGAGTACGCTTGCCACTGGTATACACACTGCTAGTCAGACAACATGCACAATTAGGAAGGCAGTGGACTGCACACTCACCTGCTCCCCTGGTTTCCCATACAGCTTGCTGTAAAGTGGAAGGAGCCCATCCAGCAGGGCCTGGTTCTCCTCCTCAGTGAAGGCTGGGGCCCTCTCCAGAGAACGTGCCATAGCAGTAGCCAGAGGATGCAGAGACAGCAGCAGTGGTATCAGAGATGTGGTCCTGTAGCATGTAGTGCAGGCAAGTGAGCTCCCTGGGGGCCAGCCAGCCTTATATCTGTGCTGCAGAGGCAGAATCTGTGCCATGTGTCCCAAGTGATAGGTCCAACACGGTTGCATTCTATGAATCTGGCCAATCCATGGAATTGTACGACTTGTACACGTCTTCCGCATCGTTTAAATCTTCACCTTCATAAAACCCTAGTAATTGCAACATTGTTGTAGGCATCCAATAGAATTTCCAGCGCACGACTTGTACAAGTTTTGAATCCGCATCCGTCTCCATGACAGTCCATAGCCAATGGGTGCGCACGGCTCGGTCAACTGAGTGTACAACGTGTAGCTTGAAAATACACACGCACCCGTCTACATACGATTCAATGGCCGAGGAGTACACGTGGCTCGGTCCATGCCTGCACGACGCGTATGCATGATAGTCACCCGCATCGGTCCTCATTGCAGTCAATGGCTAAGCGTACGCACGGCTCGGTCCATGCCTGCACGACAAGTATGCATGATAGTCACCCGCATCCGTCCTCATTGCAGTCAATGGCTGAGGATACGCACGGCTCGGCCCATGCCTGCACGATGCGCATGCATGATAGTCACCCGCATCGGTCCTCATTGCAGTCAATGGCTAAGCGTACGCACGGCACGGTCCATGCCTGCACGACGCGTATGCATGATAGTCTCCCGCATAGGTTATCTTTGCAGTCAATGTCTAAGCGTACGCACGGCTCGGTCCTGAACTGTGCAATGCGTACGCATGATAGTCACCCGCATCGGTCCTCATTGAAGTCAATGGCTAAGCGTGCGCATGGCTCAGTCCTGAACTGTGCAAAGCGTCTCTGTAGAAGTCACCTGCGTCGGTTGACATTGGTGTGACTTTTTGACGGCTTCCACACACAATTACTTGCCAGGGACTCAGGTGCACACCTACCACACTTCAGCATATGCCACACTGTGTCCCATGGCATGTAAGGCTGCATTCCCTGTGTGTTTGGGGGGGGCAACATTTGGTTTGTTGTGTGGCACTTTTGTGCAGCCACTCCCAGGCTGTGCACGTGTTCATTGGGACAGAATCCTTTGTGTGTTGTGCACATTACCACTGCGATGTGCAACTGCACAGTTATGGCATGAGTCATGGACACAGTTTCAGGTTGGATATGTTTAGGACATGCCACATACACCCTGAGTCCTGGGGGTGAGTGTATGTATGTCACTGTGAGACCTATAGCCCCAATTCTGATGTACAACCACAGTCTTTGTGCATGTTGTGTCTCAGATGTGGCTGATCTAATGTGCTCAATGGGAGATAGTCTCCACATCCATGTGGTTTGTGCATCAACATTGATGTTGTGTGTGTTTCTATGAGACGTAATGTAGGGCCTGCAGAGACAACAGTGACCACTACCGGTGGGACTCACGGTTGTCTTGTGGCGTGTACATGATACGCCATGTCATGCCAGTGTCCATGTGGCAATACAGGGACCCTGGGTATCTGCATGTCAAAGAACTGGGATGCCTGGGAGACATCAGGCCTCACTTGTCACCGTGGTGTGTGTTTGTAACAGGACAGCAGTACATAGGTACTGTGACACAGCCCAATGATTGGCCATTGCACTACATGGGACTTATGTAGAAATGTGGACTTGAGATGTGAGGTGTAGGTGACATATGTGTCCATAACCAACAGCACACACCTCAGTACATTGTGTATTGTCATGATGTATCATGTGATATTTTGCTTGGTCATAGCCACATGGGTGGATGAATCGACAATCTTCCTTTGTTCATCTCTGTACTGCAGGGCACCAGCTGTCCATTGACTGTTCCCAGACCTTGAAACCATGCAGGGACGCAACTGCATCCGACGGTACCGCTTCACCAGGCCACTGATTGAGCAGTTGGCGACACATCTGCTACCTGGTCAGACATACCCTATAGCACTGACCCCAGAGGTGAAGGTGATGGCAGCCCTGCACTTCTTTGCTACTGGTACCTTCCAGTACACTGTGGCTACTGCTGGTGGTATGTTGCAAACTATGTTCAGTCGTGTGCTACGCGATGTCTTGGAGGGGATGTTGCATTTCCTTGACCTGTACATCAAGTTTCCTAGCCCATGTCAACTAACTGAAATAAAGGATGCTTTTTATACACTGGGGAGGATGCCGAGCGTCATCGGATCTATTGATGGTACACATGTGGCCCTGGTACCACCACAGGCACATGAGCAGGCATACCGGAACAGGAAACATTTCCACTCCATCAATGCGCTGGTGGTATGTCTTGCAGACATGTGTATCACACATGTGTGTGCACGTTTCCCCGGTTCTGCGCACAATGCCTACATCATGAGGAGTAGTCGCATTGCAACGCTGATGTCACAGATGTCAGAACAGCGCGCCTGGCTTGTCGGTGTGTACTGACTGTTTACCATTGTGTGTGTTTGGCAATGTTGTATTCCACCCTCTTTCAAAACTCAGCTAATTGTTCAATTGTTTGTATGTAGGTGACTCCGGATACCCCAACATGCCGTGGTTGCTGACACCCCTCAGGAACCCTGTGACACCAGCCGAGATGCGCTACAATGAAGCACATGGTCGGAGCAGGAGGGTGATTGAGCGGACATTTGGTCTCCTGAAAAGCCGCTTCCGCTGCCTGGACAAGACCGGAGGGGCCCTCCCATATAACCCTGCAAAGGTGCGCAAAACTATCCTTGTATGCTGCATGCTACACAACATGGCAGTGCGGAAGAAGTTGCCTCTCATCGAGGATGATGATGACCTACCTCCGCCACCTGTGGAGGATCCAGGTCTAGGCCACGATGCCAGTGATGATGATGATGAGGGTGACGTCCGCACACAGCTCATCAACAACTTCTTCACCTGAATGTGAGTTTACAGGGTTGTTATGTTAATGTATTGAGTTGGCCTGAAATGTGTTGTAGTGGAGACGGAGGTTCAGGTACACACATTGCTATGTTAGCATAAGCGTCTTAGAAGTTAAAATGCCATCTTGCCACTTTTGCTGCTTTTGCACACGACACTGCTGATAGATGTTATTATATGAAATCTGCTTGCTTGCCTTTTCTTCACATGAGAACGGTCTGTTGTTCACATCCCTAGATATGCACCGTGACCTTGGTCTGAACATTGTGTGCAGACACAGTCAGGGCCAACAAACAATGAATGCTTTTGAATTCATGTTGATCGGCCCACGCTCTAGCCATAACACGCACACAGCTGCAAATATCTGAAACTCGAGTGCCTTTAATATGGCAGTTTGCATGCATGAGATACGCACTTTGGAGAAGACTTTTTCCAGACACAGAGCAAAGCTGATCCTGTGATGTGATTCACCTAAGCTGATATTTACGGTATGGGGTTCCCCATTCAAGCCTGGAGACCTTCTATTAGTTTACTAATACTAGCTTATTAGCGAAGGGAGAGTGGTTGTATTCCACTATCATTTGTAACATGATTTCTCCCTTAATTTTCTATGGTATTGTAACAATGCTGATGGTTTTATTCTTAATCATTTGTCTGCTTATGTTAGCCAAAGTACTGCATCTTAGGACATGTGGTTTATAAAATAAACATTGTAAACTTTACTGTGTCACTGATTACTCTTGTTGTGGACTGATATGAGAATAATAACGAACAGGTATTTCTGATTCCCACCATTCCTGAGAGTACTCTAAGCATGTTCTGGGTTGTCTAATCATTGGTAGCTTCGAGATGATACGGAGAGCAAATGAGACACTGATGCTAGTTGGATAGGGGTTCTGGGTACTGAGGTGAGTTTTTGGTACACCGCAATTCACTGAGGTCCTGGTTTCCTGCACATAGTTCTGTGCATGAGCAGAATCCCTGCAACATGGCGCACCTAACGTTTGGTCTTGTGATTTGAGACGCCTTAGTAGTGCTTATATTAGTCCACGACGCCCTCACTCTTGTTTCCGGATAACGGGAGTGACGGTTTTAACCTACCTGTTAGTTACTCTACAGGTTCAATCAAGCTTGTCAATTAAAAAAGTTTTTTCTATTTTGAACCCTTGTGCTACTGTTATAATAGATTGTTTTTCTTTTCTGTGTCCTTATGTCTGCAGTCGCTATTGCGGCGCATAGCCGTGCACCTCTCCGGCGTCATTTGACGCAGTTCAGGGTGCCGGACGATGGGATGGCTGTTATTTTTGTGGTAAGTGCCGATGCGTCATATCCCTACGAGTTGTTTTACTCTTGGGTAACTATGCCGGTGGTGAATGCGGACGATAGTACGTTTCACTCCTATACTCCCACGCAGGTCCCAGCAAATTATACGCCATATAGGACGCAGGAGATTCCAATTTTGGCTTGGCAGCATCGTATTTGGTTTAATGGCGCCCTCCCCCACACGGTTACACCGGTTCGTTTGGGCCCCTTGTCCATTCCAGTGGCCACATGGCCGGTACTGGCCGGATTTACACCTCATCCTCGTTATTTAAATGCTACGGTGGATAAGTTACGTGTACTCCATACAACCCTGATTACAGTACATCGGGCTTTAGTGCAATACGTTTCACGCAATGTGCAGGTTGGGGCTCCTGTTGTTGCGGGACAACCAGCTGGTCCGGCTGGGCTTGGTATTAGTCCCGTCATGGTTAATTCGGTAATTGGCAAGCTCCCCCAAAATAAGGACGATTTACCTTATTGGCTTGCTGAGAAATTTGACCAGCTGGAAGTAGTATTTCCGCACTCTACTCCTGTGGAAAAACACAGGATACTCACCATTAGTTTGCAGAAAGACTTAGTCCCAGAAGTGGCCGATTGTGAGAACTGGGGTAAGGTTTTTGCAGCGGTCTACTCGAAGTGCTTTGGCACCCCATCTATGGCCGTACTTCCTTCCGTGATCAAACGTGTTCAAGATCAACACGGTCCGGAGGCAGCGGTCGAGTTGGGAATGAGACTTGTCGGTGTGTTCGACGTGGTTGCCTCTCTCATCCTTAGTAACCTCAAGGGAGATGCGGTACACTTTCAAGATGTGAATGGTTTAGCCCTCGTAGACGACGTCGATAAACCCCAAAGGTTGCCTAAAATTATTGCGGAGGCTTATAGAACTATTGGCCGCAGTAGTTTGGGGATTAAGCCTAATATTATCATTGCAGATGTGCAACAGCAAACTAAGGCGGGTTCGTCTGTCCTAAACAGAATTGGAGAACTAAGAAACAAGGAAAACAGCAACAGAACTCGTCCTGCGTCACCGGTACAGGTGACTGGTGAACGCACATATGATTTGCGCGATCGCACTAGAATTAGGTCACCTTATAGATTTCAGGTTACTGAACAACGTTCTCCTCGACCTTCACAGGAAACATCGGCCTCGCAGTCCGGTGGCGGAGAACGTGGCAAAGGTTGGGGTGCCCAACAAGGACGTGAGCAACCCCATCAGCCTGACGGTAAGGGCAAGCAGGACGAGTTTGCACGTCAACGTCCCCCAATTCAGAAAAAAAGGTTGCTGCCCTAACAGCGAGGTATGCCACAGATAGTGAGAACGCAGCTCCAGAACCTGACATGGGCACTAACGCTGCTCGACAGCGCAGCGGAGGTTACAGTGGTGCGGCAAGCACTGCGTCCATATATGGAGGCGACAGCAACTGACACGTTCATTACTGTAGAAACTGCGGATACTAGAGTGGCTCCCCCTGACAGACTATATGATATAGTCCTTTTAATTGAGGGTGACATACAACCTACAATACAAGGGATTTTTTGGGATAATCTGACCTCTACATATGACATTCTATTGGCGGAGGCGGACTGGCCCCCGGCTTTCGTTTTGGCTGCTCCTAGAGGGGAGGAGGTAATCCTCCCTTCTTTCGCGCACACTGTGCCAAAGGATCACGCTCAGAAATTTGCAGAAGAGTGGGCCCAGGTGCTTGCTCCGTCTTTGTACCGTACTCAGGTTGGGTGGGATAAATTGTCGCCAAGCCATGAGATTCCTTTTCGGTCTATGCCCCAGCCGCAACCCCAATATCCCATGCGCCGCGAAGCTAGATGTGACGTAAAAGAAATCCTTGAACAATTGGAATATCAAGGTGTTATTGAAACCTGTGTGTCACCAATGAATAATCCTCTATTCACTGTAACTAAACCTGATGGGTCGTACCGCCTAGTTGACCGCATCATTATTATGTTTGCGGACTTCGGTTACAAATTCAACTTTGCAAAGTCACACATTGCAGAGTATACAGTGTTGTTTTTGGGCCATGAACTCAACAATGAAGGTCGAGGATTAGCCCCTCACTTCCTAGAGAAGTGCGCATGTTTGCGTGCTCCGACAACATTGAAAAAACTACAATATTTGCTGGGTTTCCTAAATTTCGGGCGTACTTACATTCCCGATTATGCCCAGCGTATCAAGCCGCTATATGCCTTGGTACAACCTAATTTTTCCAAATCGAGCTTTTTGCCAGAACATTCAGCTATCTTGCAATGTGTGCAGGCTGACCTTCTTGCTTCGAAATACTTACTGACACGTGATAACCGCACTAACCTGGTAATAAGAATTGTGCCGGGCACAGTGGGTTTCAAGTACTTAACGTTCAATGAGGGCGATACAGTCCCCATTGCTTACAAATCACACTTGTACACTTCGGCTGAGATGCGTTTTTCCACAGTCGAAAAAGTTTTGACTGCAGTGAAGATGGCAATTCTTAAGGAGTGAGCACTGTCGCAGGGGAAACGCATGTTGGTTGTCACACCATATCCTGCTCTTGAGGCAGTGACGAAAGCCAGTGTACCTAATTCTAAAGCTTTGCATCCACGTTGTATACAATGGGCAACGTCCTTGACATCACCTGATGTCACCTACATCTTTGATGCCTCATTGCAGACTCAGGAGTACTTGCAGTATGAATTCGTTCATCCAGCTCCTCTGTCTTTGCGCCCACTTGAGGATTACCATTGTGTCATATACACAGACGGTTCTGCGCAACCGGCAACGGAATAAAAGCATGCTTATTCGGCGGCCTGCGCAATTGTGGATGGTACTTTCGTGAATGGTGAATTCAAGTCTGATGTCGTGCATACGCAGTCATTGGGTGATTGTACCGCGCAGTTGGCAGAACTACATGCTCTTGTGCTTGCACTGGAGTTTGCTGATCCACGGGTTACAACTCTTAAAATGAGTGACACGTTTTACTGTGTTCAGTCTTTTAATGACAATTTATTCTTTTGGTCTCAAAATGAATATCGTAATTCCAAAGGTAGCACAATTAAGCATAAAATGCTTTAGATTTGAGTGGCGGAACTTAAACAGAATCTGCCTCTCGTGAATGTGATTCACACTCTTGGGCACCAGCGAATTGGTGTCCCCGCTGTCGGGAACAGCTTAGCTGACGAAGCAGCGAAAACTGCAGTGGCAACATATCTAGTAGCAGCAGTTACAAGATCCAAAAGTAAGATTGATGATGACATCTTGGCAGCTATTGCTGCAACATAGAAGGGTAGTAATTACCCTAGAGGTTTCCCTTCTAGGTACTCTTATCATTTAAGTCCTGATAAAGTTCTCTATGTGAGAATTAAGGACGTTGGTGACAGGTTGATTCCCAACGCGGACTGCAGACTTTCTTTGATAACAGCGGCTCACGAAGGTATGGCCTCTGCCCATGCCTGCGTTTCAGCGACTGTTACTCTCTTACAACAACGTTACTGGTGGCGCGGCTTGTATAAACAAACTCATGCTTATGTCCTTAATTATGACATTTTCCAGCAGATTAAACCTTCGACTGCTACGCGCCCACCGCAAACACAGTTGTACATATCTAATAAACCACTTGGGTGTGTTTATTTAGATCACTGCGGTCCTTTCTCCTCTGATACTGCGTATAAGTACATCTTAGTTGCAGTAGATTTATGCACACGTTTTCTTTGGGTGTGGCCAGAAAAGAGTGCTGATGCTCGAACTGTCATCAGGGATTTGCGTGTCTTTGTGGGAATTTTTGCATGTGGAACCCTTCATTATGACCAAGGTCCTGCGTTCGCCTCTAAGGCGTACAAAGAAGCCATGAGATCTTTGGGGGTCCAAGTCAAATTTTCATCTCCATACTGGCCCGAGGGCAATAGTGTTGTGGAACGGATGAACCGTGACTTAAAGCAATCCCTGACAGCTAGGGTTTTAGGCACTGGCAGGAACTGGTTAGCCCATCTGTACAACGTACAACGTGCACTTAATAATCTCCCTAGAAGGTCTCTGGGTGGGCGAACCCCATACGAAATGCTCTTTGGCATAAAGATGTTTGTCCCGGACCTTAATGGTCTAGACATGGCGGTGTCAGCCGCACCCTTTGACGTAGATGATCACTGTGCTGTATTACAGAATCTACAAGAGACCAGAGACAGTCTTGCAAAGGAACACTTGCCCTCCACAACTGATGCTGAGCTTCAGATTCCGGTAGTCGGCTGGCTACCTCGAGTTGGTGACCTGGTCCGTGAGCAGGTGGAGAACAAGAAGGAGTTCGGCCCCTCTTATCGTGCTCCAGTACCAGTGCTTGGCGAGCAGGATACAAGAACAGTCATTTTACCTCTACTTCCTGGTCGCAAGGATAACAGGTACATCTCCATTGACAATGTCAAACTACAGCGAGTGGCCGATTCTTCTTAGTATGACTCCAGCGGTCTCTTGTTCAGCGATGCTGAGAAATTCTGTTTTGGCTCCGGCAAATACCAACAACCCTGACATTGCCATCGAGATGCATACAGTTACTAATCCTTTGTTGCCTCCACCGGCTGGTGGTGGATCTGAAGATACTGAGTATGCTTATTCCACTGATGTACCGTTTCCTGGTTTACAATCAACTACAGTTAACCAGTCACGATTTTCATTTGATACTAACTCTACGACTTCCAATCCCCCATCAAAAGTTACTATTTTTGCCACTTGGTTTAAGAGACATTTTTTAATTGCCCCCTGGACTTACATATGGCTGTTGCTCATGAGTATCTTTTTGTTTATGTCCATTGGATTTGTGGTGATATTTTTTCATCTTGTAAATGGACACTATCTCACCGAAAGATCTGCAATTAGACTAATTGATGAAACTTTGGCCCCCCACTCCTCATCGCACATCATGAAAAGGGACCAGACTTTTGTGAATATTACCGCCTGCCCTGTGTTGGATGGGATTGTGTGGGATGCTATTGAATTTCAAATTCATGGTCCTACAGAGGTGATTAATGTCCCAAATGTTCTTCGTGTTTCTATGGGAGATGTCGTGAAACAAAGCATCCGCTCTGATGATTGGGACGTCCAGGCCATAGAAGCACTGTTTTCTGATCTGAAATATTATGCTGCTTTTGATGCTGAAGATTTGTATTTAGACACAGCTAATTATGGGGAGTTATTTTGCTACCAATACTATGGTAATCACTTCTTACATAAAGCCAATACATTTAGAAATGGTGTTAATTACACGTAATGGGAACATAGTCCCGCGCCAATTGAAGGTAGCTCTAAAACCTTAGTGAACAAATTTACATATTTTACGAATTTCAGTGTATCTAACCCTGAAGCATTTTATTTTAAGTTAGCTGCGGAGCCAGCTTCTAAAGTTAGACTGACTTCGACTAAATTGTTATATTCCAAATCCTTTATGGATGAGTTGACTATAAGGGGTTATGAGCTGTGGAAAGATACCATTGATCTTAAATCACTTTGGGGTTCTAAACCATGGCAGGTACAAGGAACTGAGGCTCTGCATTGTGCTTGCCTTATCCCAAACCACGTTATTTTCAAATGCTACCATTTTTCAAACCACCTGCTTTGGATTGGCTACTTCTAAAAAGATTAATTCACCCTCCATTCCCGATCTGGGTGCTTACCAATAATGGGATAATCACACAGATCTGTCCCTTGAGGCGTTGCAGTCATATATTACTAACACATCCTTCAACATTTCCAATTTAAATCGTGAAGGATGGTTGATATGGCAGAAGAGCTCAGATTCCTGTCAACATCGTTTTCTGGGTCTATACCCTGGTTATACACAGGTTAGAGTGGACCCACGCTTTGAATCTTCCCATTCTGTTACTACCTATTCTGTAGGGAAGTTATGTCAGACCTGGCTGCAACATTCCACCTTGGCATCTGTTAAACTTCATTTATCAAAATTGCATGACAAATTAGATTTGAATGATTTTGTTAAGGGTCCTGTGGGTGGCAGGTCCAAAAGATGGGTATATGCTATTTATAAAGAAGTTTGGAAATTATTGCAAATTGAAGCGGCCTCCAGATTGAGAGCTATTGATCAAGCAAATTTGGTAAAAGTGCTAGCTGTCATCGATAATAGCATTAACACCTTTTCTTCCAGAATTTACACATTAGATAATATTGTTTCTCTGTTGTGGATATTGTACAGGATGATATGTCTGTTTTATATCATGGCCAAAATCAATTGCGTTCTATAATGCAGTTTGCATGGACTTTGCAAATGTTGAAGGCTGGGAAAGTTCCCTGGGATTACATGAATACCTCATCTTTATTCCTGACGTTTAATCTGACTGCAAAACAACAGTTCATGTCCATGAAAGATGCAACATACTCATTACTGCATATTGAAAAGTTGGAACCTTTGCCTTTCTCTGTGGCCGAATTGAACTTCACAGTGTGACTTATCCACGGGTTAATCACCTTGCCATTTCCTTTGTTTAAGTTCAGTTCCTGTATGAAACATTATGCCCTAGGCAGATATGAACCATTGGGTACTGCTTTTCTGCATGAAGTTTGGTCACTCTCGTTAACATACAGATGCATGAGAGAAGTTAAAGAGGTTTATTTGAAAGGTGAGGAATGCACTTCCACACCTGATCACTCAGTAGTCTGTAGGCACATCAAATTGCATGGTGCATGCAACATACAGGCACCGAATTTAGCTTGTATTCTGAAAGGGATTCCGGTGCTAGCTATTACGCCCACTTTTACATTGCTAGCTAACGGTAGTTATTTGCTTTTAAATAATGAGTCTTGCTGCGGGATGCTAGTGGGTATTCCCTACACTGTGACTGTCTCACAACGAGTAGTCTGCTGTAAAAATGTTCTTTTCCTGCCCCCGCATGGGAGGCTGGATGATTCCATCTGGCCTTCCATTCCAACCTTGAAAGCAGAGTTCAACAAGATGAGCAGAATAAGGGCTCTATTGTCTCAAAAAGAAGTCGCTCTGACTTCCTCCCGTGAAACATTTGTCCTTCACGTAGCAAACACACGCACCGAGGTGCATGCGCTTTTAAATACTGATCTTCCCCTTCATTTTGGTACTCTGATTCACACTATATTCAATGCCTCGTCAACAACTGGCTTGGCTCATTTTTTCAAAGTTGTGGGCTCCGGCCTCGTGACCTCTTTCCAAACAATTTTTGGTGTGATACTGGCATTTTTTCATTCTATTTTTTCCAGCATCTTCGGCGGGCTCCCGTTGATTATCGCCCTCGCGGCTAATGTGCTCCTGTTGGTCTGCTTGCTGCGCAATGGCTGCACAATATGTGTCACACGACAGCCGGCCCCGGCTGCTCCATCTTCGTAACCAGATGCTTGAGTATTATGGAACGTTGCCACTGGCCACTTTAAGCATAGCCTATGGATTGTCCTTCCGGTTTTCTTACTTTACTTGCGTGCAACCTGTTTTTCATTGCCTAGATTGTCCCTTTGAATGGGCTCTGGATTTGTGTCGGTGTCTCCTGCCCCGGATTATGATCGACTGATGAGTCCCTTAGTGGCTTATGAGTTGGACTGTTCTGGTATCAGGATTATGGCCTGTGGAGCGGCACATGGAGTCCTAGGGAATTGGGACATCTATACGGCAGCGTATGACTTCTTGGCAAGAAGTTACATCGAGGAACAAGCAAGTTGCCCTCTGATTGTGCTAGAGGCTCCAGTTATCGAGGAACATGTATGTTCATTTACTTTGTTAGACTGGATGGCGGACACTTTTACCGAACATTATAATGACTTCCTCTTGGAGGCTGTCGCTACTTATTGTGCTTACACGTTGATGGATTAACTTGGAAGTCGACCCACTTCCGTTATTTACACAACCTTTTTTTGAGGTTTTTTTTCTCTTTTTCTCTTTCTTTTCTCCCTTTTTGTTTTTTGACTCGCTATGTAGGCTGTGCTGAGCCTTTGCGAGATATTACGTTAAGCGTTTTTTCTTTTTTCCATTTTTTACGCTGATTTTTCGAACTTCCACTGGCATTTACATGGATTTGCAATACTTGCCCTTGGTTCTGTCACTGTTGAACTTGAACTCTGCGTTCCTGAATTGTATCCCTGTGTGTTCGTGGTCCGATCAAGGGGGGGGGGTGTAGTGGAGACGGAGGTTCAGGTACACACATTGCTATGTTAGCATAAGCGTCTTAGAAGTTAAAACGCCATCTTGCCACTTTTGCTGCTTTTGCACACGACACTGCTGATAGATGTTATTATATGAAATCTGCTTGCTTGCCTTTTCTTCACATGAGGACGGTCTGCTGTTCACATTCCTAGATGTGTACCGCAACCTTGGTCTGAACATTGTGTTCAGACAGTCAGGGCCAACAAACAATGTATGCTTTTGAATTCAGGTTGATCGGCCTACGCTCTAGCCATAACATGCACACAGCTGCAAATATCTGAAACTCAAGCACCTTTAATATGGCAGTTTGCATGCATGAGATACGCACTTTGGAGAAGACTTTTTCCAGACACAGAGCAAAGCTGATCCTGTGATGTGATTCACCTAAGCTGATATTTACGGTATTGGGTTCCCCATTCAAGCCTAGAGACCTTCTATTAGTCTAATAATACTAGCTTATTAGCGAAGGGAGAGTGGTTGTATTCCACTATCATTTGTAACATGATTTCTCCCTCCTTTTTCTATGGTATTGTAACAATGCTGATGGTTTTATTCTTAATCATTTGTCTGCTTATGTTAGCCAAAGTACTGCATCTTAGGACACGTGGTTTATAGAATAAACATTGTAAACTTTACTGTGTCTCCGATTACTCTTGTTGTGGACGGATATGAGAATAATAACAAACAGGTATTTCTGATTCCCACCATTCCTGAGAGTACTCTAAGTCGCATGTTCCCAGGTTGTCTAATCATTGGTAGCTTCGAGATGATACGGAGAGCGAATGAGACACTGATGCTAGTCGGATAGGGGTTCTGGGTACTGAGGTGAGTTTTTGGTACACCGCAATTCACTGAGGTCCTGGTTTCCTGCGCATAGTTCTGTGCATGAGCAGAATCCCTGCAACAGTGTTGGGGCTGCTCTGTTGCTGTTTGAGTGTGTCTGTGTGCCACTTGACTGGATGCGTGCAGTGATGTGTCCTTTCAGGTGGTCTGTACTCCACAATAGTGTCAAACTGCTAACTTGTTTCTGTGCAGGTTTATTTTGACATGTTTTGTGCATGTGTATTGCATTTCTCTCCTGTTCTGCTGTGCTTTTGACTGTGTCTTGTGTCTGTCCTTCCCAGGGTACTTTGCCTGTTGTTTGGTCAACACTGACCCCCAACACCCAGAATCCAACACCAGTGTTGAAGTTGTCAATTCCCATCAAGTGATGTGCCACACACCCCTGGACTTCAATTTTATGACACTTTGTGACCGTGTGTCCACGGTAACATACAATTACCTTGCAACTATTGTCGAATAAACACGTTGATGATGTGTAATGAACCTTTGTTACGCTTTGTTAGGTGCGTTGTCTGTCTTCCCACATCTGACTGACATTTGCTTACCTCACCTGTGGGCTTGTTACCACTGACTGTGTATAGGTGTGGTGTATGTGCATTCCAATGTATTTCAGGTCAACATCATTGTGTGGGATGAGTTACATGGACATGGTGAGTATGTGTTGTGGTGCCATAGTGGTGTGTCTCCCTTACATGTGTCACATCACCATGACTCACATAACGGTGATCACATTGTTGTAGTATTTGGCATGCACTGTGTTGTTTAGCAGATCAACATCTCCATGACACATGACAAGTTGGAATCACAACAGAGGCAAGTATAGTGTACTGGTGAGTTTATTTACAAACATGTGTGAGGATAGTGCACAGGATGGTGGGTGCTGTACATTGGGTTTTGAATCCAAAGTTCATAGTAGAGTTGGAAGTGTTGGTAGCTGAAATGTCCAGAGTAAAGTCCACAGTCATCTGCTACATTGGACCAACATGAACCCTCCATCTCATGTAGGCGAGTTGTGTTAGATACGACAAGGTGAGCGGGTTGCGCACAAAGAACATTGTCCAGAACAGGTTTAGAGGCCCTGGGGTATGTGCAGGGACATCTGCGTCTCACTTGTCCTTCTTCGGACGACCCCTCTTCTTCGGGGGGGGGGGGGGGGGGGGGGATCCTCAGGTGCATGCGTCTGAGGTGCAGAGGCCTCTCCGCCAGAGTCATCCACCCTCCCTGTGGCACTGGCAGATGGTGCGGCAACATATGTTGTGGCCACACAGGGAAGTGTGAACATGTTGGTGCTTATCTGGCGGAGGCATTGGAGTATGTCCCAATGCACCACAGTAAGTGCATCCCACTTTGCCTCCATGCGGCCATGATGGGCAGCCTGCTCTATGATGCGTGCCAGTTGGGGGTCATCATGCAGTCCAGACCCCCCTGCAAGGTGCGCCCTCTGCCTACCACCCCTCCCAGCATCCCTATCCACACGGGCAGGACCTGCGGTGGCATGCACAGGTGACACTGGGCCCCCTTGGGTGTTGTTGCTGGTGGTGGTGTCCGTAGATTCCTGGGGGTCCTGTGTCCCTGTGCTGTCAGTGTTCTGTGGCCTTGGTCTGTCTGTGTTGGTGGGGGTGCCCTGTCTGTTGCCAGATGCTGGAGGCGTGGGTACAGGGGGTGCAGATGTTGGTACTGCTGGTGCTGCATTATGATTGTTCGGGTTGTTCGTCGTCATCTGAAGAGGACAGAGATGGATCCATACCAGAGAACTGAGGGTCCCCCAGAGTCTGGGACAGGGACTCCTCTTCATTTGCTGCTGTGTCCCCAGCACCACCTGTGTTTGGAAGAGACACACAATGTAAGTTATGTTTCTACAGGCATCAATGGTTCACATACACTACAATTTCTACTGTACGTCAGGATGCATGCCTCTACACTGCTTTGTCCAAGGTTGTCACGGATAGAGATTGATATTGTTGTGGCACATTGCCCAGCCAAAATGAAACATTTCAATGTGCATGTCGAAGTGTGTGCATACCCAGCTCATGTATAGATTTGTCTGTACATGGCCATTACTACTCAAGGGCCATCACGTTGCTGATACAGTTGTGTCATCCCTGTACACATTTGAGCTTTAACAAGGACATACTTGCAATTCCACTGAGGAGATGTTAGATTGGGACATGTGTGGTAGCAGATTTTGCTAGTCTTTGTGTGTCACATTGGTGTATTGGTACAACATGGTTACAGTCCGGTATGCCTGTGATCTCTTTGGAGAAAGTGTTTTTTTACAGTGCTCCTAGTTCCCATCTCATTTCATACAAGTGATGATGTCACCATCGTTAATGAGTCTGCTGCTGAGTTTTGTACTTGCATATGTGATTTGACTTGTCAATGTTCTCCATGGTGACATGGATTGGGCAAGGTAGCACTCTGGCTTTTTAATGCTCATGACAGTGAGAGCCGGTGGTGTGTGTGTTGCAGTTTGGCTGCTGTGAGTAGCATGTCTCCTCCAATGCAGTCCAAGTTAGACCTTGTGTCTACAGTGTCTATGTCAGTGAGTGGTGTGAAGGATGCATATGTTGCAGCAGGATGTAGGAGTGGAATGCAGCTCACAACCGCACCGAGTGTGAATGAGACCGTGCTATGGTGTCGGCTATATTGGTGTGTCCATTCCATTCACTGTCAGATGTTCCCTGTCAATGATGTATATGTGAGTTCTTGTGTGTTTTGTGCAATGTACTATATATGGCTCTCCACACTTGTCATCTGCAGGACACACCTCCACAGCCAGGCCAGGGGGCACCCCTGGACACTGCATCCCCAGACAGTGAGTTTGAACATATGGTTGCAATGGCTGTGTGTGTGACCGTGTTTGGTTTGGCCAGTGCATATGTGTGATTTTCAGCCACATCATTTATCAGGCCCACGTGTCAGACATCTTGCCCGGGCATCATCTTTGTGAGTGACTGGTACCACGTGTGCAATGTGTTTTAGCATAGAAGGTGTGTGTATGGCCAGCATCGGTGTTATTTGCTTTCAAGTCAGGACCTCCTTCTCCCCCAGGCCAGTTATCCCATCATGAAGCGTGCCACCATTGCAGTGGGTGCAGGTTAACTTTCAGGATGTCAGTCAGTGCAGTCCTGGTGTTTGTTGTTGCCCATTTCCCAGCATGGCCTTGTTCTCCCCACAACAGAGCCCAGTGTCAGACATCTTGTTAGTCCATTCCCACTCCCTGTGAGGTGAGCATGGTTCAGTGTGAGCTTGCTGGGCCATGTGGGTGGGTGGGGAATGTCTGTGACTGCAACTCCCATCATGCTCTTGGCTACACCCCCCTTCCCAGCATGCCCATACTTCCTTCCTTTTGACTCTGCTTCCCTGAGAGGGAGTGTGACAGCAATGGCAAGGTGGCTGACTGTGCAGTCCTGGTGTTTGTTGTTGGCCAGTTCCCAGCATGGCCTTGTGCTCCCCACAACAGAGCCCAGTGTCATCTTGTCAGTCCATTCCCACTCCCTGTGAGGTGAGCATGGTTCAGTGTGAGCTTGCTGGGCCATGTGGGTGGGTGGGGAATGTCTGTGACTGCAACTCCCATCATGCTCTTGGCTACACCCCCTTCCCAGCATGCCCATACTTTCTTCCTTTTGACTCTGCTTCCCTGTGAGAGAGTGTGACAGCAATGGCAAGATGGCTGACTGTGCAGTCCTGGTGTTTGTTGTTGCCCAGTTCCCAGCATGGCCTTGTGCTCCCCACAACAGAGACCAGTGTCATCTTGTCAGTCCATTCCCACTCCCTGTGAGGTGAGCATGGTTCAGTGTGTGCTTGCTGGGCCATGTGGGTGCGTGGGAATGTCTGTGACTGCAACTCCCATCATGCTCTTGGCTACACCCCCTTCCCAGCATGCCCATACTTCCTTCCTTTTGACTCTGCTTCCCTGTGAGGTGAGCATGGTTCAGTGTGAGCTTGCTGGGCCATGTGGGTAGGTGGGGAATGTCTGTGACTGCAACTCCCATCATGCTCTTGGCTACACCCCCCTTCCCAGCATGCCCATACTTCCTTCCTTTTGACTCTGCTTCCCTGAGAGGGAGTGTGACAGCAATGGCAAGATGGCTGACTGTGCAGTCCTGGTGTTTGTTGTTGCCCAGTTCCCAGCATGGCCTTGTGCTCCCCACAACAGAGCCCAGTGTCATCTTGTCAGTCCATTCCCACTCCCTGTGAGGTGAGCATGGTTCAGTGTGAGCTTGCTGGGCCATGTGGGTGGGTGGGGAATGTCTGTGACTGCAACTCCCATCATGCTCTTGGCTACACCCCCTTCCCAGCATGTCCATACTTTCTTCCTTTTGACTCTGCTTCCCTGTGAGAGAGTGTGACAGCAATGGCAAGATGGCTGACTGTGCAGTCCTAGTGTTTGTTGTTGCCCAGTTCCCAGCATGGCCTTGTGCTCCCCACAACAGAGACCAGTGTCATCTTGTCAGTCCATTCCCACTCCCTGTGAGGTGAGCATGGTTCAGTGTGTGCTTGCTGGGCCATGTGGGTGTGTGGGAATGTCTGTGACTGCAACTCCCATCATGCTCTTGGCTACACCCCCTTCCCAGCATGCCCATACTTCCTTCCTTTTGACTCTGCTTCCCTGTGAGAGAGTGTGACAGCAATGGTAAGATGGCTGATTGTGAAGTCCTGGTGTTTGTTTGGCTACAAGTCCAAAGAGAGCCCTGTGCTTCACACAGCAGCACCCAGTGCGGTGTATCTTTGGGTGATATTTCATTACAGTGTGAGTCAATGCATTCTACGTGGTGAGTTTTGTGGAGTTTGTGTTGAGGGGTGTGTGTGTCTCCACATGCTGGTAAGTGTGGTCAGAGCTGTCAGTCCTCCTTCCCACCCGGCCAGACATCCCACCATGAAACATGCTTCCATTGGAGGGCGTGCAAGTTGTCTTTCAGGATGTCAGGCAGTGGTGTCCTGCTTCTGATTTGCGCACAACCCCTACCAGGGCCTTGTGCTCCCCACAGCAGGACCCAGTGTCAGCCATCTTGTCAGTCATTTTCCACTCCCTGTGATGTGGGCATGGTTCAGAGAGGTCTTGATGGGCCAATTGGAGGGGGGCATTATCTGTGACTACAAACCCCATCACTTGCATACCCACTATTCCTTCCTGTCAGTCAGCTGCACTGTGAGGTAGTGTGTTTGTGGTGGCAAACTGTCTGATAGTGTATATTTGACTTTGTGCCACTGCCTTGCTCTATTTGTTGGTAGGTTTGTACATGTCATGACACAGTTACAAGTCACTATGAGATGGCAGGTATTGTGTTTGTCTGACTAGCATACACTTCTTGGGATGATTATCTATTGGTTACTGTGGCTTTGCTAACGGTGCATGGTTTCACTGTCCCCTTGCCACACAATATTGAGTATGTTGGTTGTGTATTCACCAGGCTCTGGTATGTCTGCTAGACCATAGACGCTCTCTGGTGGTAGGATGTCCCGCACCTTCTCCTCCCAGGACCTAAAGTATACTGGTTTGGCAGGAGGGCCACCACCAGTGCGCTGACTCAAGGCGTGATCTTTCTCAATGAGTTTCTTGACCCTCCTGCGCACGTCATACCACCTGTTCTGGATATCGTGCTTTGTGCCTAATGTTGGTGCTTGTATGTTCACCTTGTCCACAATCCTCGCCCACATCTTTGTTTTCTGTGACATGGGGGTCCTTTGGAGCAATGTACCAAACAAATGTGGCTCTACTCTGATGATCTCGTCTACGAGCACTTCTAACTCACTGTCTGTGAACTTTGGATTCTTCTTCGGGGACATGGTGATGGGTGGTGGTGGTGAGTGATATGTGTGTGAGGTTGCAAGTGAGGGTGGGTGAGTGTCGGTTTTGCTAGCTGTATGTATGGGTGCTTTTGGTGAGGTGCTAATGGTGTGAAAGTTGTGTGATGGGTGAGTTGTGAGTGTGTCTGTGGTTGCTGTGTGATGGTGTTTTCTGCTGGCTGTTGTATTCAATTTGCAAAGGATCATGGTAGGGATTGGTGTCCTTTATATAGGTGGAGTTGTGGGTGTGTCTTTGTTCCAAGTTTTTTAAAATTTATATTTATTGACTTTGTCATTGCTTGTTTGGTTCTTTTTTTGTATTTTTTCCTTTGGGTTTTCTAGGCATGAAGGAGACGTTCTTCTGACCGAGGCGGACGCTGATGTTGGCTTGTGCGGGCTTCTCCGGCTCTTTCACACTGACTTTCTTCTTGGTTTCATACGCGTCGGTCGCGTAGAACTCTATTGCTTCACGTCCCTGTTTTCTGAGCGTGTCGGTCATGCGGCTTGGGCTCCGTGTGAGTCGGTCTGGTTTTACACGCATTGCATCGTACTACGCGGATCGGACATCGTGGGTACGTGTCGGTCGAGTTCATTCCTGGTGCGCGTCGGTCGGTGCTAATCGCGTCCGTTTTCCGGGCGAATCACTGTTTTCCCTACGGCTCGGTCGTACGGTTTGTATTCCGTACGTGTCGGTTGTAATTCACACATGTTGCATCGTACTGCACGAGTCGTACGGCGCCGGTCCGTGTCGGTCGGTTGGTACGTTTTGCGGCCGGAATCGGAATTGGCCCCAGTGTGTTACTTACTTTTGCTTACCCTTAATTTGCCCAGGAGCTAGTCTCCTATCCCCCTTCGACAGTAGGTAACCTAAGCAGGTGACCTCCTGTCAACAATACTTACCCCACTTGGCAACTGGGCACGGACAGACTTGTAGGAGGTAAATAACTAGGGGAAACCACACCAAGGAGGCCATGTCCAATACTATTGGACTGTACCACTTTGTAAATTTTTCTGTACAAGCACATTGAGCTAACAATGAAACATTAATTCAATGACCAACTACCAATTCCTTTAGCTTATTGTGCTGTTTAACATGATGGCGCATTAATGGAAACATTATTTTAGTGCCTCCTTATCCGGCCCTGGCACAGCAACCTTAAATTGAAACCATTATTCTGCATGCATGGCAAAGCTGCTCTCTGTGTCAGAAGCTGTACATGGCCCACAGACACTGCTGCCCCTCTTTCTCTCTTATGGCTTCCTGGAACCTGCCTGGTCTTTTGCCAACAATGATAAGCAGAGCCTCCCCTCTCTCTCTACACTCTGGCCCCCTCTTTCGAAATGTCTACCAAGGTTGAAGTGCCAGAGCAAGCCTGCCAGAAATAAACCCTCCTTCGCCCGTTCTGGTCTGTCCTCCCTTCTTTTTCATAGAGAAAGAGAGCACATTCCTACATTCACTTTTAAAATACGTGTCTTTCTAAGCACAGAAATACACAGCACTGTTTAATTTAAACGCACATTCTTCTTTACATTTTTCAAAAGTTGCACTTTTCCTATATAAAAACGAATGTACATTGTTACTAGTATTTCTGATCAAACCATATGTGTATTTATGTATTATAATTTATTCATTCTTCAAAATTTAAAGGGTAATTCTTCCAATGGCATCTGTAGAACACAATGACGACAACAAACCAAACTGAGCTCATTCCAGACATTTTCAAGAAGGGGCCACACACTCATAACACACAACACAGCTTGCTGAGGCAAGCCATCCTTACACAAAGAGCACAGCCGCTACTCACTCAAACAAGTACTTCACAAGCATCACCACCGGTGTCAGTCCACAAACCTCACAGACACTCAAACACACAATCGAACCACAAATCAACACCAGGACAAAAACAAAAGGCAGCCCACAGACTGCACTCAAACCAAACCAATTGTAAATCATATTTACAAACAAAAGAGCTCTCAAAAGCAGTCCAGAGACTGCACCAAACAAGTAAACAGCCAAAAAGACTGTTCCATGTTCAAGAAGACAGGCTCTAGCCCCAGACCTTTTCCAAAATACGCTGAATTACCAGTTGGTCTGGCAGAGTGTTCGCAAACACTCTCTGTCTTTACTAAATCATACTTTTCCAGAAGGAATGCCTATTACAGGGGTCCGCATACCCACCCGAAACAAGATAGGGTAAAACCCCCAAGCCTTTGCAAGAAGAGACCGAATTACCAATTAGCCTGGCGGAACACTCAAGAGCGCTCCGTAACACCACTTATGAATTTTACTAAATGCAGGCATGTTCTTCTAAGTATACCCATTCAAACAAATATCACAAGGAGAAAAATCCCCACATTACCTGCCTTTATTTATTGCAATAAATAAACAAACAAACAAAACCAGAATCTTGGCCAAGCAAATCCAAAATCAAGAGTGCCGCTTCAGCGACCTTACCAAACAAAAGTCTCCAGCCTCTAACTGCCAATCTCTTGGTTGACCTAATGGTCACTGCAAAAACGTGCGCCAAAGGAAATCTCAGTCTGGACCGGCCACCACCAGAGGGTCAGATTGGGAAAACCGGAAAAGCACTTCGGTCTGTAAAGACAAGGGTCTCCTCATGCAGGGTACCTCCTCCTCAATATTCCATTCCTCCGCCAAGACCACTCCTTCGAGCGGCCGCGTCAACGATGAGCCAATTGTTGGGCGCCAAACTGTGGAAATGAGCCTTTTTAGGGTCCCACCGGTGCAGGGGTTCACCCTTATCTGTCCAAGGGTCCTTAAACCAACAAAGAAGAGATTGGCACTGAAGCTGGAATTCAAAGAATAAGTTTATTCACTCATGAGTGAGACCACGTCCATTCAACACCCTCAAGTGTTCCAGGTAGTGGCTTGAATACACAGACCATGAATCTTATATACTGTGTTTGTTGCGGAGTAAGCATGTAGACTCAAATAGAAGGTACCAACATACACAGGAATAGCTATCGACTATCATGGGCAGATGGATATCACTTAGTCAGCAAAGTGGGAGGGGAACAGAACTGCTTACATCAGTAAGACATAATGGACAGTTACATTTTCAAACTGGTGCATTATAGCTGCTACAGGCCTTTCTGAGCTAATACATTGCTTGAGCTTAGAATAGAAGGAGTTAACTAAAGCTGATGACTCAAGCAGAATAGAAAGGCAAGCAACAGTGAAGACGGAAGAATCACATGGCTAACAAAATGGACGCCACAACCAAGATGGCTTCAGCTCATGATAACAGCAATTATTTTCGATTTCCACAGAAGCACCACACACAACCTTTGCACTATGGTGCACAGGTGTGTGCGATGTCTAGCACAGGTTTTGTATTGGAAGACTATCCTTTCAAAACAAAATACTATGCCTAAGCAATTTCTATGCCTTTCCACACAATTGGACGTGTGAGGTACAGTGCAGCACACATGCAATGTGTGTAATGCTTTGAGAAATGAAAACATTTCTCAACTGTGCGCCTGCTTCAAAGAGCTATTATTTTTGATGGAAAGCAAACTTATTAGAACACACTTTGAATCAAAAACAGTGGATGCTTCTGCGTTACGCTCAAGTACCAGTCATGTAACACCCTGTTGACGCCCAGTAGAGCAAAGCATTGCAAAGTACAATTGGTTCCAATAAAAAGGCACTTTTCCAGCCACAATTTGTAACATTACTTTGTGCGGGAAGCAGCCCCTTACAAAACAGTAACTGTGGTTTCCAGACCAAGTATAACTTACAAAACCACTAGGCCTCTTAAAGATGATTTGGTACATAGTAACATTAAGGACGATAAGGATATGGACTTGTGTTCCAATATAAGGGGCTTATTTCCCTGTGTGAAATGCAAGGGCTACACACTTACCATGATCACGATCGAATACACAGTGCCATATCAGAATCTGAAGGTGGTGATTAACGGCCCGATGTATATTCTGATGGACGGTCCGTTGTTCTGCCAGGAGGACGGAGTATATTACTTTGTTCCCCTGGTGGATGGACCGCCTGTCAAATTTATAAATGACCATAAAGCTGGAGGTCATTTATAATGCATTGGCAGGGACGACCGTCACAGCATAGCCCTGCACCAAACAGTTTAAAAAAAAAAAAAGAAAATCCCAAAAGAGGAAAAGAAAATGCCCCCCTCATCATTTGAGCCATGTTCTTTGGTGAGGGGAGAATTATTTATTTTTTGCTGTCCTTCACCACCAGGGTTTTCTTGGGGGTGACAATAGTAAAAACAAGCATTGGCATAGCCAATAGGTCTCTGGAAGGTGTAATTAGTTTTGCTGAATATGAGGACTCCATAAGTAATATTTTGCAAAGTGTTTTGTAAATGAATAAAAAGTACCCAATTGTAGCAGTTTACTGTTTTAGTATAGTGTAGTTGAAGGACTATTAAAGGATGTTTGTGTTGACTAGTAGTTAACATCCACTATTATGCATTAATAACAGTAATAAAAATGTAGTCATTTTTTTTATTTAAAAAGTAAATATACTTTTATTATACACACACTACTAAATATATGTATAGTTGAGACTACGGTGGTAACGATATTCCACTGAAACCTGTCTGGAAGAAGCATTTGTTGAAGCAGTTGTTTTTGTATCTAAAACAAGTATATAGTGTTAAAACGTATACATTGAAATGGAAGCATTGGCATATTATATGAATATTGTTTTGAGTGTATATGGTAGAAGGAATGAGAAGCAAATGCCATATTGTTTTGAAAATTTACCAAAATAGTTTATTAGTATATAGAAGGGGTAAGTTAATTAAAATAAAGTAGTAACAGTTGTTTCAAACTTTTTCATAAGCTGTAATGTACTTACCAACGATTTAGCAGTGGAAACAGCACAAGCGGCACGATATTTCTGTGGGAGCAGCAAGGATGAAGTGTTTGCAAGAGTAGCTCTTTTGGAGTTTAAATAAGGTAAAAGGTAATAAAAGGTTGTAGAGGAATTTGAATGGTAATAAAGAACGAAGTTAAGTTTGAAGAAAATGTGGAGATAGGATGGAGCCAAACGTGGTGTGAATGGGCAAGGATTGAAAACTTTTGCAGTAGGGTGTTAATAGCATTGTTTTGTTTTGACTGTAGTTTGTGAATGTTAAGTGCTGGCGGATTTCCCGAAGTCTCCTATGTTAATTAATGTGGCGCCAGGAACGTACAGATGGGTAGTTGGATGTTCTCGAAATGTTCCTGTTTGTCCGTGAATAGGTTTCTCGGCGTTGTTATATAGCAAATAATGGCACTGCATGAGATTGTGGCCTGCAGCGGAGATAATGTATGCTTCCAGAGCTTTGAGGTGGTAGTAGTATGAGTAAGGCATAACGTAAGGATTAGTGCTGTAGTATAGAGGCCCTGAATGATATAATGTAAAGATGGCAGGAAGGAACGTTTGTAAGGTTGGAGGTGCTTAAGTGATAATCACTAAGTGCCAATGTGTGCAACTGGAGACAACAAGTGCATGTTTAAGAAATAAGGGGGCAGATAAAGGTGCCCACGGTGTTGAGGGGAGAGAAGCTGCGGAGGCTATAACTGTTAAAAATAAGGGCAAGCTGTGAAAAAAGAAGGCCAGGAGGAGGCCCTGTGGTTTGGAGGAATATGGGGCATATAAATATAGGTTTGAGAGCAAACACGTGTTGTGGTGGTAGTAGAAAGGATAGGCTGATTTTTCTTTTCTCCTGTACCTGTCTATTTTTTATTGCGACATTTTTTATTGTCCCATTAAAGTAATCATTTTAGAGCCTGTCGTATGGGACTGAGATATAAATGTGTGATGCGTGCTCCTGGGCAATGGATGCGGAGAATATTTTGAGTTTATGTGAAAGAAGGCCAGGAGGAGGCCCCGTGGTGTGGAGGAAGAGGGTGCATGAAAAACAGAGGTTAGAGAGGAAACCCGTGGTGTGCCGGCTGCCGAAAGGGCTTGCTGACAAAATAATTCTTCTGTACCTGTCCATTTCACAATTAGCCATTTATTATTGTTGTACTTAAGTTATAATTCTACAGCTTGCTCTGCATGAGCAAGATGGTTATTTTGATGTGCGCCCCTGGTGAATGGATGCTGAAAATAATAGGACTTTCTGTGTGTTTGGTCACTGTGAAAGAAAGCGATGTCGGTGCTGTGATATTAAATAGCCCGTGAAGAGGTTGATAGCACCGTGATTAGTGCTGAAGGTGACCGAGACCACTGTTAGTACATAAGGCACAGAGGCAGGGCTAGAGCATAAAAGGGGTGAGATAGGCCAACATCTGTTTTTGGAACTGAAATGAAGCGTCCAACAGCCTGGAGTACTACACACAGAAACACATATTTATAGGCGCTTTAAAACAAGGGACGCCTGGTATACAGCGGCTTATCTTTAGATCTGCTGTACAGTGATAATCTGTTTGCTTTCTGGACTGTGTCTGTGTGTTTTTCCAGTGTGGATGGAAAGACCATTTGGTAATCCGTCATCTCAAAATTACATCTTCTAATGCTCCGTGTGCTTTCTTTTCTGTAGTAGGCACCTTTTTAGGTCTCGCCTGAACCAGCGCTTTAGCGCTGCTCTCGCGAGAGCTTTTGTAAATGGGGGATTTGAAAGTGCAAACTAGTGCTTTTCAGGCCTCCAAATACAGTGCATGTGCGCCGTGCACGCCCACCATTTGGCAGCCTGCGTGATCATTTTGCGGCCACTTTGATGTTCTCAGTGAGCCGCGCGGCCACTGAAAACATGAAAGCGGCCGCGAAAGTGCTCACCATATGCCAGCCTGCGTGCCTCTTTCCCCTACCCCCTCCCTTATCCCACTTCCTGCTTGTTCTGTGATTGCAGTACTTTCATAGATGCTTGTGGCCTGAAGACTGCGATCTCTGGGGCTGCATTTGGCATTAAACTGAAGGCTCCTGCAATGTAAATTACGAAAATAATCAGATTAGATAACCCTACTGAAGTAGGTAAGTAGCAGCGATTTAAATCACAGCATTGCAATCCCAGCATTGCTGGCCCAGCCTTTCATCCATTTGAGGTTGATAAAATCTGTCCCGTTGATCTTAGTAACAATAACTCCAGCTATCTACGACACTATAAGACAATAAATATGTGCTAGTGAAAACTTTATAGAAAAGCAGTTTATAATAATAGCATTCCCTTCATCACATCAGAAGCAGGCAGCGCTGCTAGATTCTTTCATAGTGATGGATATGCATAGCATCTCCTGGAGAGTTGGACATTTTGGAAAGCCACTGGTCGCGCTCTGTGTGCAAAGCCTCAGAGCTGAACAGGAACCAAAGAATGGAATGGTGACTAAGAAAACAGTATCCCTGCCTATGAAGTCAACCTTATTAGACGTGCAAATTCGGAATGCAGATGTTTGGCCCTTGCACGCGCGCATTCTGTGGAAGCAGAAAGGCTGGATGTACCGTTCAGAACATGCGACACCATTGTACGCACGCGTCATGGGGCCAAAGGGCCCCAGCTGCATCCTACTTTGGGTCTGTGATCTGAACCAAACACTGCCGTCACGTGTCAGCACTCAGAGGTTAGAGGCACAGTGACATTTTACATCAACTTTCTTCTAGGCCTGTGGGAAATTTGCATCATTTATGTAAATTAAATTGTAGGCAGCTTTCGTGTGCCAATAACACACATGGCCACACGGGGGAGCCAGATTTCCGCAAATGTCCTTGTTGCTAGGACAAAGGCAGATTCTAAACAGCATAACACTTTATAGCCTCTGACTCTTACATTCCTTGTACTGCGCTGATGGAAAAAATAAGCCAGAATCACTGGCCTCCGTCATCCCATAATTAACATGTTATTTATTCAGATACATTTTCGGGATCGTGATTATCTGCTCACCTACAATGATCATCACCTCTTGCCATCTTTGACTCTCACTCCTGATCTGTAGATCACGAGATGGAAGTGACAGGAACTCGTGTAACTCTGAAAAGTAGTTGAGTGAGCTCAAGACCAGACTGTCTCCATCCGGAGAGACAAGCCCTGGTCCTCTCGGGGTTTGACTGCTGCACCTCACTCTTCCAAGATATGCAGGAGACCCCAGCACAAAACCCACACTATTCTGGCGCCACCAATAGCCCCTCGGATTGTGGCACATACTCCTGTAATTATGTATCATGAAATAACTCTTGTCAGATAGAAAATAGGATAACGAGTCACCAAACCGACAACACCGTATAACCAAGGAGACATCAGATCAACAATAACCATTATGCCCGAATTATGTCAACATTTTGTACATTTAACGAACATCCGAAAAACTTATTGACAATCCAGCTCAACTGGTCAAATGTAAGTCCCGGAAGTCCGGGCCCATGCCTTCTTTCCAGGTAGATTACTGATTGTGTAAACAAGTTCTATTGTGTTTGACTTTAGGTAAAAAGTGTTTTGTGGCTCTCCTACCTATCTAGCTTGGACCCAGCCTTCTACGAGAAATAGTTAACTACCCTATTCCAAGTGATGACAAGCATTGGCATAGCCAATAGGTCTCACGTTTGGGACCTTAGAAGTGTTTAACCATGTAATAGTTGCATAGCTGAACACTTATAAGGTCCCAAAAGCGAGACCTATTGGCTATGCCAATGCTTGTTGTAGGATGGTTTTGGCATGGACCGTTTAAGGGTATGAACGTTAGTGTAGATCAACACAGCTAAAACATTGACGCCTTTTGCACTAGATATTTTGCAGAGGAGAGAGTGGGAGGGAGACATGGGAAGATTGAAAAGAGGCGGGTGAGGAGCAAATGAAGGGAGATAAAGTTTACTGCAGACCCGTGATTTGGGAGTGGAGGAGGGGGTGCTGTGTTTGCCTTCTGGTACAGTGGCTGCGCTGGTCTGCTTCACGTTAAGACTTGTCACAACAACATTTTCATTGGAGCGTGGAGAAGCACCCGAGGTGGTGATTACAAGTTTTTAAAGTTGTGTTTTGTCAGAAATTACAGCCAGGATGCTCAGTGTTTTTTAACAAAGCGCTTCTATATTTGAACTTCAAACTATTTGGATTTTTTTTAATTTGCCCATGGGCGTACCGGAAGACACCGGTTTAAATTAAGCCCCCTGCATGGGCATATATTACGCACCTAGTTTGAGTGAGCCCGAACAGCTTGGCGTATAACACATAGAAACAGATTGAAAGGAGTTGTAGTACAGGGGGTGGCGGGAGAGAGGAGAGGCAGAGGGGAGATGAAGACTGGAGAGATATTTTTCTGAAAGAAAGGGACAGGCTGAGGGGTAAGAGGAACAGAGGGTGTTTTATGGTGTGGAGACAGAGGGTGCATGCAAAGGAAAGAAGAGGGCAGGCCAAGGTGCCCATGGTGTGGAGTGGAGAGAAGCCTCCAGACGATGTGATTATATCTTTTGTCAAATTGTGCCTAGTCAGAAATCACAGAGGGGATGTTTAGTGTTGTTTTAATAATGTGATTGTATATTTTAAGTGCTAACTAGTAGGATTTATTTGAATTTGCCCATGTGCGTACCGGAAGACACCGGTTTAAATTAACCCCTCTGCATGGGCCTATATTACGCCCCTGGTTTTGAGGGTGCCCTAACAGCTTGGCATTGTGCACAAAGAAAGAGTGAAAGGAGTTGTAATAAATGGGGTGGCGGGAGAGAGGAGAGGCAGAAGAGAGCGGAGGAGTAGAGAGAAAGAGTTTTGAAAGAAAGGGACAGGCTAGGGGAAAGAGGAAGAGAGGTTGTCTTATGGCGTGTAGACAGGGAGTGCATGCTAAGGAAAGAAGGAGGCACACAAAGGTGCCCATGGTGTTGATGGGAGGGAAGCTTCCGGATGACATGCTTACATCCTTTTTGTCTTTTCTTAAATGAGAGGCCAGGATGCTCAGTGTTCTTTTAGTAATGTGCTTTTATATTTTTTGTGTAAACTGTCATGTTTTATTTGCATTTAGCCATGTGCGTTTAGGCTGACACCGGCTTAAATAAAGCCCCCTGCAGGGTCCAACATTACGCCACTGTGTTAAGCGCACCCCAACAGCTTGGCGTAGTACACCCAGACACACCTTTAAAGGAGTTGTAGTACATGGAGTGGGGGGAGAGAGGAGATTGCACCAGATATTTTGGAGAGGAGAGAGTGGGAGGGAGACAGGGGAACATTGAAAAGAAGTGGATGAGTAGAAAATGAAGGGAGATAAAGTTTCCTGCAGAGCAGTGTTTTGGGAGTGGAGGAAGGGTGCTATGTCTGCCTTCTGTTTAAGTGGCGGCGCTGGTCTGCTTCCTGTTAACACTTGTCACAACAACATTTTAATGTGAGTGCGTGGAAACGCCCGAGGACGAGAAAGGGCCTTGCTGAGAGGAAAGAGGAACAGAGGTAGTCCTATGGCATGGAGACAGGAGGGCATGTTAAAGAAAGAAGGGGGCAAAAAATGCGGCCACAGGGTTGAGGGGAGGGAAGTCTCCAGACGACGTGCGTACATCTTTTTTAAGTTGTACCTTGTCTGAAATGACAGGCCAGGATGCTCAGTTTTGTTTTACGAATGCATTTTTATATATTTTGCGTTCACTTTTTTTGTTTTATTTGAATGTAGCCATATGCGTTCCGGCAGACACCGGCTTAAATTAAGCCCCCTGCAGGGGTGGTACTGGTCTGCTTCCTGTTAATACTTGTCACAACAACTTTTTAATATGAGTGCAGGGAAGCGCCCGAGGATGTGATTACATCCTTTGTATTATTTAAATTTGGACCAGTGTTATACATAAAACCCAGAGGCAGCACTTGAGCATAAAGGTGCCGAGATACTGCCACATTTGTTTATGCAACTAAACTTTCTTTCAGTAAGTTTAGTGTTCTTTTATTAATGTGCTTTCATATTTTTCCGTTAACTATTGATGGAGCGGAAGACCGGGAAGAAACGGGGAATAACATTTACCAATACCTTCCCTGCGTCGCAGACCCGACGTCACACTAGCTCATTCACACACGCAGTAATTGGTGGGGCCCATAACACCAACACTCACACGCCTCTCTCACTGAGTCTGCACACACAGGAGAGATGAGTAATTCTAGCGCTGGACATGTGGGGGGAACACCTTATAACCTATAGGGAAGAAGAAACCATTTACAAAATATACATTAACGCCCTCTCGCCTATAGACCCTTAATCCCAATACATCAAGGCACTCCTCCAACTTCGGTCAAAGGACCAAATTAGTTGGATTGGTTGATGGTGATTTAGAACCAGCTAAAACACATTTAAGGACTTCAGAATCTATCTCTTAAATAAACCTCATACTCGTTAATCAATAATTATTTAACTAATATTTCATAATGATTTTTAAATTTGCATTTTGTCTTGTCAAAGTTTTAGAACGTTCATATCAATATTTGAGTACATTGCAGATCATCATATTTACCTAATCTGGCTATTTGGAGTCCTCTAATTCATTGGATCTGCATAATTTTGTCGTAAATCTTCCATAAACAAGCCAAAACTCAATAGTTCTTAGTTCAGCAGGTTACAGTTCAAAACGTCAGCGTCAGTATCAGCCAAAGCGTCAGAATCTCGAAAAGATGGAGGTAGAGAGAGAGTAATAGAATGTCCCTGTCTATTCTACTAGATCTTTTATAATAAAATCAAAACAAGAAGATACATTTCGTTATTTTAATACGGTCGTGATTGGTTGGTCGAGATCGTCCGATGCTAAAGTTTGGGACTTTGGTACAGTTCAAGCGGTGATGTCACAAGTTCATTTAAAGTCAGTCCGTTCCGGTTTACTGTGAAAGTCTATTGTCTTTCGTCTTGGCCGTCGTCCCACAGTGTCCTTGCTTGAGTACATAGAGTTCAGGGATCATGACGAGGTCTGGAAGACTTTGTCGCTTCTGCGCACTTCACTCCATGCCTCGTGGGTTAGTGGCCACTTTGTCGTGTCACGTCCGTGGCCATTTTGGGTTGTAGGCCCAAACGGCAACTTAAGCGAAACAAAAACAAAGAGTAATTAATACATAGAAAAAATGAATCTAATGTTAACCCCTTACTAATCCCTCTATGTGCTTGAATTTATCTAGCGTATAGCAACATTTAAAGACATTATATTCACCCTTTTGGTCCTCTTCTTGGGCAACATTACAAGACATCACAAAAGCAACATACATCATGCAGTATTCTATTTATTACATATACTACTGTTAATATGCGTACTGATTTTAGTCATAAAGGTTATTTTAGCCATGCAAATGCAATTCCCACGTGTTATTCAAATGTTAATAATGTTGGTTATTAAAACACGCAAACTCATTTAATAATATTATAGTTAATGGATTATTTGATTAATAATTTTCATGCAGAATGGGGGAGGTATACAAACTTTTGTACTACCTGCTCCATCAATCCCCCCTTTGGTGATTTTATCACCACAACATTAAAATTTTGTATCAATTTTTTGTCATGAAAGCAAAATGAATTCTTTAGTTTAGTTCACATCTGTTTCCCCAATTTCTTCTCTTCTTGCTGTTTCATACACATTATCTTTCATCTCTTCTAATTCTACTTCTTCAAATTCCCTCTCCTGTCTCTTATTCTGTCTTCTTTTAAAATGTTCTCTTTTTAACTTTTTCTGAATTTTCTTCCTTTTGTAATCTTAAAATTAATACTAGAAAAATCACACATGTTAATGGAAATTAGATCCTACCTATGAATGTACTATCTAAGTTAAATAAGAAATCTCTAATGGAAGAAAGTTTCTTTCCAATCTTTTCCCAAACACTTTCAACCTCCAGTGGTGTAATTTCCTCATGTAAATCAGTTATATTTTTAATGTAGATCTTCAGATCTTTACTTTCGTCCGGAATGTAAGTACAACAATGTTGAGCCTTAAGCATTCCACAGACTCCACCCTCTTTTGCCAATAATATATCAAGGGCAAGTCGATTTTGCATCACCATGGCACGCATGGCAACCATTTCAGTATTTACCAATAAGAATCCTCCAGCGGTGCTTGTTGACAAGCGATTCACTACTGTTGACAATTTTCTAATTTTGTGTGCCTTCAGAGATATTCTCACTGCTGGTATCAATGCTCCAAAGATGTCTCCTACAATTTCTGACCAAGATTCTTTTTTTCTACGTGTTAGTAGACTACCTAACTTATGTACACCATCTTCTCCTCTTCCCATGTGGAATATCTTTGGAAAAACCACACCTACATAACATGTGCCATACCAATGGTCTGGCAACCGATAGTATGCCTTATTCCCGCAGATCAAATATAACCCAGGAAAAACTGGATCATTTCCTCCTTTGGATCCCCATCCACCCATGATTCGGTATGTATCATAGCATTCACTGTTACCTACAACGTAATTATCATATGCAGTTTGATTCCTTCTAATACACAACTTTCCTTTCTGAGGCCAATCTAAAGCCATTGTTGGACTAGCTTCTCCTTTCAAATGCTTTTCTATTTCAACATCCCAGACTGTCTTTTCCTCTTTTCCCTCAGGTACTTTCTTTTGCATTTTTAATCTCCTTTCTTCAACCATATCCAAGAACACCTTCTCCTACTTCTTTAGACTACAAGTTAGATTATTCCTAAAAATAGATTCTAATGTTAATTCTTTAGTTTCTAAGAAAACTTCACCTAATACCTTTGCATGTTTTACTTTATTCAATTTGTTAATTACAGGTACTTGTGAAAATACGTTACCTACATCTGAAAAATAATACTCTAATTTCCCTATTTTGTAAAACAGACTAGCTATCACACTACATGTTATTCCATAGGTTACAGGGAGGTGATGGTAGGTCACTCCCTCAGATACAGATGCAGGTAACTGCATACAAACGTAACAATCCCTCACATCCATTGTCTTTACATATTCATACAGTAGTTTCGAAAATACATTGTTAGAAAAATAATTTATAGACCTGTCTTTATGCAGATAATTTCTATCTATTTTAGTCGGATATACCTTTTGAATCTTTTCTATATTAGTTTTATTTTCACTATGTCCTTCTATTCTTTCTAATGTAACTTAAATGATATCATTAAAGCTAACACACTCCACAGAAGCATTAGTAATCCTGTACAACAACAACACATTTTAAACCAGCTTCTAAGGAACGTACATTTAGCTTTTCTACTTTCTGTGTTTGCCATTTCCGTAAAAATGATCAGTGTCTTTTGACTTAGCCTCTTCTATTTCACAACTAGTTTTGTCTAACCCAAGGCTCTAAGCACCAACTTGGTTCTATCAGTTATGTCTTTTCCAGTATTTTCTTTTCTTTCCATTAGCAGCATTTTTGTCTATTCAGTTTGGCATTTGATCGTCTTTCACTTTTCTCTCATAATCTTGATACAGAACTTCCTGAACATCTGTCTCTTCTCCAATATCGGACAAGATAACTCTCAGGATTTCCGATTCTTTTTCTTCCTCAACCACTTCTTGTACAGTCACCTCTGGGTTTTCTTGGCTATCTGCCTCTTCTTTTATTTCAGGCAAGGCCACATACGTCCATTCTGGCGACTGATACTTCTGGTTAGGTTTTCTTGTTCTCTTGTTTTCCTCTTCTCTAGTTATTTTCTCATTTTTCGATTTTTCTTGACTGGATACTTCATTCACTTGTTCTGCTCTTGGTGAATTCACCCGTGTCAATCGATATCTCAATCTCTTTATTTTGTTTGGCCAGATTTCATCTCTTGCTGGTCTTTTCGTTTTTATTTTTATCATTCTTTTCAGCTCTCCATGCTCTTTTCCTCAGGACTCGACCTTCTGGTATTTCTTCACTATCCTCTGATTCTGTTTCAACTTGCTTTTTACTTTCAGCTGTTCTTCTTTCCACCACTTCTTTTATTTCCCCTACTTCTGTCCCATCTCGTGGTTCTTGCACACAATCTTCCTGCTGACTAACTGACCCTTCTTCTAACTGGTTGTTTGAATTCCCTACAACTCCTCGGGGTGATCCGCAAGAATCTTTCCCTCACTTTCTGTAACTAGCACCTGTTCATCTACTTTGGTTAATTCAGGTGGAATTTCTCTCAGCTTTCCATCAGGAACTTCCTTATCAACAATTTCTTTGATTGTCTCTTTACTGCCTTTCTCTTTTCTCCAATGTACTTGTTCTTGTTCAGTCTCTGAGTCTGAGCTGGTATCAGAAATCTGTAATTTTCTTCTCAAAGGAATATTCTCTTGGGCAACGATCAAACTTGGTTCTGACTCCCCCCTTTCAGGATTTTCTCTTGTTCTCGTTTCTTCAGCATCCGACTCAGAACTAGTCTCTGACTCTTCAAAATATTCTCCTTATTTGTTATCCACTGGATTTGGAATTCTCAATGTGTGACTAGCATGTATCCAGTTCTTTATTCCAGCACACTTCACAGCTGTTGTTGTGGTCAAAATCACTTGTCATGGTTTTCCCCAACGTGGGATCATACAGTTTCTTATTCTGTGTACTTTGATTCTCACCCAGTCTCCTGGGATCAGATGATGAGCTTGCTTCTTTTCAAGGGTGGTGGCATCCGATCCAACCTGATGAAACACAGAATGAACTGCATCAGCCAGCCCCTTACAGTAATCCAACACCAAGTCATCAGTTATAGGCAACAGCTTGTTGACTGGTATGAAAACATGTCGCATTGCTCTTCCCATGACAATTTCATGAGGACTCAGACCTGTGTTCCTATCTGGAATAGATCTAATAGTCATGAGTACAAGAGGCAAGACATCAGGCCATTTCAAACCTGTGGCTAAACACATTTTTCCCAATCGGTTTTTAATGGTGCCATTCATTTGTTCCACCACACCAGAAGCCTCTGGGCGATAGGCACAATGTAGTTTCTGTTGTACATTCAATGCTTCACAAATCAATTTCATAATTTTATTATGGAAATGTCTTTGTCTATCTGATTTAATTGTGACTGGGAATCCGAATCTAGGGATAAATTCCCTCAAAAGCAATTTTGCTACTGTGATTCCATCACTCCTTCTTGTGGGATATGCTTCTACCCATCTAGAAAACAAGCAGACCATCACTAGAACATACCTCAACCTGTTACAGGGAGGCATTTCAATGAAATCAATCTGCATTCTGGTGAAAGGCCCTCCTTCTCAACCTATCGTTCCTAGACTCACTACTGTCTTCCTTCCAGGATTGAACTGCTGACATATAAGGTATCTTTGACAAAGGCTCTAAGCTACAAGTCTGAATTTTGCATTGTACCATGTTTGTTTAAAGGACCTAATCATCGCGTCTCTCCCTATGTGTGCTTGTCCATGATACATCCGTGCCATGGCAGACACCATGCTATCAGGCATAACTAGTCTTCCATCTCGATAAACCCACACATGATCTGTTTCTCTGGGTGCACATCCTGCTTTTACCCATTGTCTCATTTCCTCATCTCCTGCTTCTTCCTGCAATTGCCTCACTTCTTCCCAAGTACTCACAATGTTGGTAAACAGTAGGGGGTAAGAATTAATTTCTCTTTCTTTAAGCCCAGTTGATTGAATTTTGATTGCGAGCACAATATTGTGCCACATCATTGGCATACTTATTACCAACTGCGACATAATCTCCTGTCTGAATGTGTGCAGCACACTTCACAATGGCCAATTGCTTAGGCAGCTGTATCGCCTCAAGCAACTTCCCAACCACTTAAGCATTTTTTATGGGAGTTCCACTTGAAGTCAGGAATCCTCTCTGTAGCCATATCTGGCCAAAATCATGCACAACACCAAAGCCATACTGACTATCAGTTATCACAGTCACTCTCACATTCTTTCCTAACTTGCTAACCTGAGCTGAGTTTACTCCTTTCAGGTAAGATGCTTCCATCACTGCTGCAAATGTGCATACTGCATATGCTGCACTTAGCATTCCTTCGTCTGTTCTCAAACATGATCCGTCCACAAACATCACAAAGTCACTTTCTGACAATGGTACATCTTTTATATCCGGACGTGGTTTGGTACAGAAATCAAGCACATCCAAACAATCATAATCCACTTATCTCTGACTTCCACATTCTCAGCATCAGGCAGTAACGTTGAAGGATTCACATTCAAGCATCTTGTAAGGCTCACATTCGTTGCACCTAATATGACCTTCTCATATTTAGTCAGCCGACTATGTGTCATGAACTGAGTGCGACTCCTTGTTAAAATGATTGCCACGTCATGAGGTAAAAAAACTCTCACAGGATATCGCATCACAATTCCTTCACTCTGTTCCAGACTCTTACAAGTAGCAGCTACTGCTTTCAAACAACCTGGTAATGCTACAGCTACAGGGTCTAACATAGCTGAATAGTATGCAATTGGTCTTCTCAATTTTCCATGTTTCTGTATTAGTACCGAGAGTGCACATCCATTCCTCTCACTGCAGTACATCTCGAACTCCTTCTCATAATCAGGCATTCCTAATGCTGGCGGTTCACACAGACTGTCTCTCAATTGTTTAAAAGCTGCTAGTTCTTCCCTATTTAAGTCAATTGGGTCTTTTACGTCACTTCTTGTCAAGCGTAGCAAGGGTTTTGCGATCAGGGAAAAGTTACTTATCCACTGACGACAATATCCTACCATTCCAAGAAACATTCTCACTTCTCTTTGCGTCATTGGAGCTCTCATTCCTTTTATTGTCTTGATTCTATCTGTAGTTATTTTCCTCAATCCCTTTTCAATTTTGTGGCCTAAATATTGTACTTCTTTCTGACAAAATTGTAATTTCGATGGGGATACCTTAAGTCCTCCATCTGCCAAATGGTTTAGCAATGCTATGGTGTCCATTACACAAGCTTCTCGAGTCTTTGACGCCACAAGTAGGTCGTCAATATACTGGACTAACACTGAATTCTCGGGCATTTCTAAATCTTCTAAGGACTTCTTCAATATCTGATTAAATATCGAGGGGCTTTCTGTATACCCCTGTGGGATTCCGCACCATGCCAAAATACGTTCACCAAAACGGAACGCAAAAATTTGTTGACTATCATGATGCAACGGGATGGAAAAGAAAGCATGACACAGATGAATCACTGTATACCATTCTGCATCATGTGGAATCTGATATAAAATCACAGATGGATTTGGTACAATAGGACAACATGATACAACAATTTTGTTTATCTTTCTCAAATCTTGTACTATCCTGAACTTTCCATTAGGCTTTTTCAGTCTCATATTGGTGAATTACATGGACTACTCATTATTTCTCTCAGAATACCTTGTTTAACCATTTTCTCACTTATTGGAGTAACTCCTTCAATTATCTCAGGTGTCAGTTTATATTGAGGAACATTTGGGTAACTTATTCCTTCCTTCACTGTTATTTTTACGGGATCTACATTTTTCATTAATCCTACATCTTCTCCTGTGAGATCCCAGACTTCTGCTTTTACTGTTTGTTTCAATTCTCTTGGTAGTTCATCAGGGTTGAACACAGCAAATTCTTCAGTAATCTCAGGTTCCATGTTAGCCATTGTCATTTTATACAGTACATCTTCATCAGGGGTTTCAAATGCTATACCATCATGGGTACAAAATATGGTTCAATTCATCTTGCACAGTAAGTCTCTTCCTAACAAATTTACAGGACTTGAATCGCACACAACAAAGCGGTGCATTTCGGAAAATTTCCCTATATTGACTTTTACTGGTTCTGTGAGATATGTTTTAATCTGTCTGTTGGATACTCCAACCACTTGGATTGTTTCGTCCGAGAGAGGAAGATTTTTAACATCAGCTGACCTAACAGTTGATCGAGTAGCACCAGTATCTACTAGGAAAGTAATATTTTCATCATTTACCTTTCCGTCCACAAAAGGGCCTGTCTGGTCTACTTCTAGAGTTGCGCCAAGTACGCACTCTTCTTCCTCCCTTCGGCACCGTCAATAACCTTCTTCTGACTCACTCTCATCGCGTTTTAGCCAATACTGCGAAACAGCACTAGCGTGCTGCAGCTTAGTTACCTGTTCTTCGTTGTAGAATCCTGTCTCATTACTGTATCTCTGTGAATTTACGCTCTGTGGAAAAGGCGGTTTTGGCGCCTGATTCTGTTGGGTAACAACCTGCTGCTGTCGCTGCGGTTGACAACTCACCTCTTTCTGCACCTGCGGATTCAATGATGCATTATCACTGTTAGTATTCGGGGGAAATTTACACTCGGATTTCCAGTGCCCTATTCTTCCGCAATTGTGGCATGGCCATTTCTTTTTGGCTTCTTCTATATTGAACTGTCCTTTCCCTTTTCCAGCATTAAATCTAGGTTTTGATCCTGCACTATTGGCTTGTTCGACCAACTGAGCTTCCTGTCTTTCTGCCACCTTTACCTGTGCCCACATGGCTTTTTCTTTTAACTTTCGCTGCTTGGCTTCGATTTCATCACTAAAATATTTTGCATGCCTTAGTACTTCATCTATTTTCTTATTTTGCCAATCTACTGTATGCTGTTTAATCATTTCACTTATCTCTGGACGTAAACCATATACAAATCGGTATACAAAGTGACTTAAATCTTTTTCACTCAAGTTTTCATCACCTCTAAACTGTTTAAAGGCAAGAATTAACCTTTCGTAATAAGCATGTACTGATTCCTTAGCTTCCTGATGAGTTCGATCTATTTTTACCCAATCAGTCTCCTTGGGAGGTACTTTGTTTTTTAGGAAAACAATTACTTGTTCATATTTTTTCATAACTTCCGGATCTGGGGCTCCTGTTTTTGGGTCTCTAGGGTATTCTTGTGTAGGCCAATTCATCATCAGTTTGCACTCTGTCCATAGATCTGCTGGTACTATTATGTCAAATAGACTATTTAGATCAATCCATAAAACTTTCGCTAATTTTACAAATCTATCCACTTGCCTGTACCACTCGACGGGCTTTTCGCTTAGTCGAGGAAAATAATTTGTAAATGACAAAATATCTTGCCTAGTCCAAGGAACATGTACATATCCTTCTCATGGGATTTCTCTCATAGGACTTTCTGTCACTATGTTTTCTTTTTCTCTTACAGGGAAAGCTGCAAATGTTTTATCTGACGCATCATCTCTTTTCCTAAACCATCTACTTTTCCATTTATCTACGTCTCCCCATTTTCTTAACAAAATGATTATGTCTTTAATCTGAGTTATTCTTCCTGTGGTGTTCAGATTTTCAATATCTTTTTCAGAAAAATCTACTCTGTAGGGTTTTTGTAAGGCTTTTACTCTTTCGAAGTCTATACCCATTTCGTTTGCCACTTCTTCTAGTCTTTCATGTAAGTTTCTTGCTCTCCAGGTTATGCTCTTGCATAGAAATAGTAATTCTTCATCCTGATAATTTTAAAGCTTTTCTGTGGGGATAGTCGCTACTATTAATTCTTCTAAAACCATCCTGAGCTTGGCCACATCTATAGATTGAGGTTCTTTATCTTTTTGCTGTAAACTCCTTAGCCATTCACTCAATTCTTCTGAGGTAGGACCTACACTGTCCTTCTCAGTATTTTGTGGTACTAATCTTTTGGGTGTTCCTGGGACTGATTCTGTCGTCATTTTTATCCTATCCACTAAACTTTGATTTCCTGTCAAATTTCTAGGTGTACTCTGTTCTAATATACTTGTTGATTGTCTCCATGGATTCTTGTCTATATTCTTTTCTGGCCTCTCTGTTTGTTTATTACTGTTATGGGGAATCGTCAGACAATGCTCACTATCCTTCTGCTTATCAAAAATAGGCATTACAGGTCCTATGGTCACTGGAACAGTTACGGCTTCCAAATTTTTTGTTAACTCCCTAATCTTCTCAGTTAATTCTAAAGTGGTCTTTGCTAGTTCAGTTGAATTTTCATTAACCATTTTACCATGTTGCGTTTGCTCTTACTCTTTAAAAGGATTGTTCCTTCCTGTCTCTGGTAATACTGATTCAAATTTTATATTCTGTGAAGTTTCTCTCATTGGGGCACTTGGTGTCAATACGGTGGAATCTGACTAATAAGGAGGTGGATTTTTATAAAACATGTCGTCAAGAACATCATCCTCCGATTCATGCACACCATATCCTTTTGACTCGACATTATTTCTCTTTTCCATACATTTTCTACTGCTAGCTTCTTCAGTATGTCTCACAGGGAATAAACCATCAGCCATATTTGCACTTCGCCATCTTCTCATTCTATCATCATGATTCTCCTGTCCATATGATCTACCAAACATGTACCTATACCTTCAGCCACTCCTCTGTCGTTCCCTGTCATGCATCTCATCTTCCCATTCAGTCAATGCTTCAAACTGTGTTGGTCTAGGTCTCGGTTCAAGATTCATCATTCTTTCTCTTAAATTTCTCAAAACCGCTAAATTAAATGAACCATGTTCTGGAAATGCCAAAACTCCATCATCTTTTGTTTATTTTGCCCAATTATCCAACCAAATACATGTATGATATCCGTTCTTTGCAACCATAAAGGATGCAGGCGATTTCGGTGGAGGAAGCAACTGTCCCTCTCTAGTCTTAATCGGTTTGTCCTTTTTAAATAAACTCTTGATCTTTCCAAACCAGGTCTTTTTCTCTTTCTCTGATGGATCGTAATACATCATTTTGTCTTCCGTGTATCGCTAAACTTTCCCTACGACTATTCTGTTGTTCTAACCAATTGTAGCGCGACTCACACTAACGCACCAATCAGGAGCGTCTATGTCACTTCTCTAATTCTCCAATCCCAGCGCGACTCACACTAACGCACCAATCAGGAGCGTCTTAGTTTCTTACCAACTAGCCAATCTCAGTGCGGTCTTTCTGACGTCAGCTTTTCTCGCTACTCCTGCTTCTGCTGACCCCTCCTTTACAGAAATTTCTCGGTGAGCTTTTTTTACGTTCTTTAAACTTACAAATCTGTTAGTAACGACATAAATACGCCAGCATTATCTGTTTCGCTAACTAAGAATAGTTAATGACCTTTTTCACAAGAATTCCGTCTTTCCCGAGAGCAGCGCTTACCTCTGCCCTACTACGGAATCATTACTTCCGTTGATAAAGTAGCACATCCCTCTACCTTACCCTTCTAACAAGCATCAGCTAACCATTTCTCCAGAATTAAGACACCTAGTTGGAGACACAATGCTCCTGAGAAATAAAACCAGAGTTTCACAATTAACCTGAATGCTATTTCATTCACGCACTTTCACACGGAAAATGTAGTTCATTCACACAGAATTCTGTCTTTCCCGAGAACAGTCTGTCCTACTACAGAATTATGAGACACGTTAATAAAGTAGCACTTCCCTCTACTTTATCCTTCTAGCAAGCATAGGGAACACCTATTACCTTTCCAGTGATAAGCGTAATCAGAGTGCCTTTTGGACTCCTGGTACCTAAGACCAAAATTTCACAGGTGACCTTCGCTACCATACATTTCTCTCATACAGAAAATGTCTCTAATGGCAACACACGACGATCTTACCGAATCTAACCCAGACAATGCGTTGTGCAACTCCAATCGTCACACATTTTCCCCGTGTACCTACAGGGTAACAACAATTCAGTCTTTCCCGAGAGCATCGCTTACCTCTGCCCTACTACCGAACTGTTACAAACTTCCGACTTCCTACATCCCAGAAGCCGTCAAACAACATAGAACCCGACGCGACTCAACATAGAGTGTTAATACATAAACCAATACTTTCCCACAATCAATAAGCTATTTACAAGCAATAATCACCAAACCAAAACAATAATAACCATCATCCTGCTACCAGAAAAACTAATGGAGCGGAAGACCGGGAAGAAACGGGGAATAACATTTACCGATACCTTCCCTGCGTTGCAGACCCGACGTCACACTAGCTCATTCACACACGCAGTCATTGGTGGGGCCCATAACACCAACACTCACACGTCTCTCTCACTGAGTCTGCACACACAGGAGGGATGAGTAATTCTAGCGCTGGACATGTGGGGGGGGGACACCTTATAACCTATAGGGAAGGAGAAATCATTTACAAAATATACATTAACGCCCTCTCGCCTATAGATCCTTAATTCCAAAACATCAAGGCACTCCTCCCACTTCGGTCAATGGACCAATTTAGTTGGATTGGTTGATGGTGATTTAGAACCAGCTAAAACACATTTAAGGACTTCAGAATCTATTTCTTAAATAAAACTCATGAATTCTCGTTAATCAATAATTATTTAACTAATATTTCATAATGATTTTTAAATTTGCATTTTGTCTTGTCAAAGTTTTAGAACGTTCATATCAATATTTGAGTACATTGCAGATCATCATATTTACCTAATCTGGCTATTTGGAGTCCTCTAATTCATTGGCTCTGCATAATTTTGTCGTAAATCTTCCATAAGCAAGCCAAATCTCAATAGTTCTTAGCTCAGCAGGTTACAGTCCAAAACGTCAGCGTCAGTATCAGCCAAAGCATCAGAATCTCTAAAAGATGGAGGTAGAGAGAGAGTAATAGAATGTCCGTCTATTCTACTATATCTTTTATAATAAAATCAAAACAAGAAGATACATTTCGTTATTTTAATACGGTCGTGATTGGTTGGTTGAGATCGTCCGATGCTAAAGTTTGGGACTTTGGTACAGTTCAAGGGGTGATGTCACAAGTTCATTTAAAGTCAGTCCGTTCCGGTTTACTGTGAAAGTCTATTGTCTTTCGTCTTGGCCGTCATCCCACAGTGTCCTTGCTTGAGTACATAGAGTTCAGGGATCATGACGAGGTCTGGAAGACTTTGTCGCTTCTGCGCACTTCACTCCATGCCGCGTGGGTCAGTGGCCACTTTGTCGTGTCACGTCCGCGGCCATTTTGGGTTTTAGGCCCAAACGCAAACTTAAAGAAGGAAAGGTCCCAGAGCATGAAAACTTGTACAATATTCATAAAATCAACAGAAGGGATGATTGAACAATTGCGTGATAGCAAAGTGTTATTTAATCACACTTGGCAAAATACACATTATTAGAAATCAATATTAATCCAAAGTGCAGGGTGCCAAGGGGAGGGGCAAGGCAGTGGATGGAGTGAGGTAATAGGGTAAGTGACATATAACGTTTTGACACTAACACAAGTCAATTGTAAGGCATGTAACTAAATGCCACATAGTCAAAATGCAGTTAATTCATTGAACATACATTTATTTACAAGACCATGTACATATTTAAGAACACAGTGCAGATTGCACTATTGAGGGTACTGGTGGAATTGGATGTCGACGTTTCGACCCCTTGACCCAGGTAGGTTGATAGGATCCTTACTAACGGGGTCTTCTTCAGGACAAGAGTGATGGTGTAAAACCATAGATTGAGTCAATGTTGGGTGAAATGATACATCAGCATAATCCATCAGACAAAGAAATTATTTGTTAAGTTGCAGGAACAATGGGGTGGTTATCTGAAAACATGATCATAAATAAATTTATACATGCTGGCTAAACGTGGCATATTAGTTCAATCAAACCTTAAGATAAAAGAAATTGTAGAATAAATCGCCAATAATAACATATTTACAAATAGGTTGGCGATCTAGACACATGATCGTCAACACAATAATAAATGCTGGATGCATGTTAAAGATGGTACATTCGAACGAAACTTTTGATGAAGAAAGTTATAGAATAAATCATCCGTAAAACCACATATGTAAGTAGCGTAACCTTTGAATATAATGACACAGCAGAATGAATGAAATGTATATGTGTCTATAACGTTTACCAAATTCATAAAGTGCCACAGTTCGAAAACACAACCCGAGTTACAAAAAAGGTAATAAGTGATTAGGAATTGTGACTTTTCTTATCATGTTAGCTTTATGATGCGTATTGAATAAATAGGTCAGAGTAACCAACAATGAGACATATAGTCAAAGTACACAGGGTAGAGAAAATGGTACAGAATTAGTTGCTGAGGACAGCTAATTGAGCATTGCTGGGATCTTGTTCATTCAAACCAAGATTGATAGTATCCAGACGGATCATCCATTTGGATTCCCTAATGGTTAGGATGGAGGAAATATGACCTCCTCTTGGACCCAACTCTTTTTCTCCACCACAAGCCATTGCATTTGGTCAGGGTTGTGTCCCAGTTGGCTGTAATGATCGACTAGGGGTGCTCCTGGAACACAGCATCTGATTCTGCTTTGATGTTGCAATATTCTTGCTTTGATTTTCTGCTGCGTTTGGCCAATATACAACTGATTGCAGGGGCAAAGAATCCCATAAATCATGTTGGTAGAGTTACAGTTAGTATGAGAATGCAACGTTATGGTATGGTGTTTGTAGACAAACTGTTTAGTTTGTATTGTTGTTAGACATGCTTTACAGGACCCACATTTGAAGTGTCCTATGATGGGTGGTAGGTTCCAGAGTGACTGGATGGTAGGTTCCACTGGGTCCTCCAAGAAAAAGTGTACCACGTGATCCTTAATGCTCATGGCCTTCCTGAAGGAATGCATGGGTAAATCCGGTTGATCAATCTCAGTTGATACTAGGTTCCAATGTTTATTTATGATCTTTTTCACAGCATTACTTCTGGTGGAAAACGTCGTAACACAAATCATTTTTTTTGTGGAGGATTCATCAGGATCTTTGGACATGAGTAAGGTTTCCCTTGGATTGAACCAGGCCCTTTTCTGGGCCCTTTTAACTAGACGCTTGGGATAGCCCCTTGAAATCAATCTGGCAATCAGATCTTCGGACTCAGTCAGGTAGTCTACTCGCTTTGAACAGTTTCTACGGATACGTAGAAACTGACCTACCGGGAGGTTATCTCTCAGGCCACGTGGATGGTAACTGCTGTACCTTGGAAGGGAGTTACGTTCGGTGGGTTTCCTATATACAGTGGTAAATAATTTGTTGTCTTCACTACAGATCTTTAGATCGAGGAAAGGTATTTCATGAGCGTCGGACTGAATGGTAAACTGGATGTCAAGATCACACTGATTCAGCCATTCATGGAACAGATTGAGTTGGACTGTGTCGCCATTCCAGATTAATAATATATCGTCGATATATCTCTTCCATACATTGACATATTGAGAGAAAGGATTATTGTGGAGAACAAAACGTTTTTCAAAATTGTCCATATACAGGATGGCTAGATCTGGGGCAAAGGCAGCGCCCATCGCTACACCTTTCGTCTATACATAGTAGTTGCCTTGAAAGTAGAAAAAGTTTTTCTTCATAGCGATAGTGAGGAGTGCTATGATAAACTCAGTGGGTACCCTTGTAGGAGCTGGTCTTGAATCCAAAATCTCTCGCATATCTTCCATCCAGTCACTCTGGAACCTACCACCCATCATAGGACACTTCAAATGTGGGTCCTGTACAGCATGTCTAACAACAATACAAACTAAACAGTTTGTCTACAAACACCATACCATAACGTTGCATTCTTATACTAACTGTAACTCTACCAACGTGATTTATGGGATTCTTTACCCCTGCAATCAGTTGTATATTGGCCAAACGCAGCAGAAAATCAAAGCAAGAATATTGCAACATCAAAGCAGAATCAAATGCTGTGTTCCAGGAGCACCCCTAGTCGATCATTACAGCCAACTGGGACACAACCCTGACCAAATGCAATGGCTTGTGGTGGAGAAAACAGAGTTGGGTCCAAGAGGAGGTAATATTTCCTCCATCCTAACCATTAGGGAATCCAAATGGATGATCCGTCTGGATACTATCAATCTTGGTTTGAATGAACAAGATCCCAGCAATGCTCAATTAGCTGTCCTCAGCAACTAATTCTGTACCATTTTCTCTACCCTGTGTACTTTGACTATATGTCTCATTGTTGGTTACTCTGACCTATTTATTCAATACGCATCATATATCTAACATGATGAGAAAAGTCACAATTCCTAATCACTTATTACCTTTTTTGTAACTCGGGTTGTGTTTTCGAACTGTGGCACTTTATGAATTTGGTAAACGTTATAGACACATATACATTTCATTCATTCTGCTGTGTCATTATATTCAAAGGTTACGCTACTTACATATGTGGTTTTACGGATGATTTATTCTATAACTTTCTTCATCAAAGTTTCATTCGAATGTACCATCTTTAACATGCATCCAGCATTTATTATTGTGTTGACGATCATGTGTCTAGATCGCCATCCTATTTGTAAATATGTTATTATTGGCGATTTATTCTACAATTTCTTTTATCTTAAGGTTTGCTTGAACTAATATGCTACGTTTAGCCAGCATGTATAAATTTATTTATGATCATGTTTTCAGATAACCACCCCATTGTTCCTGCCACTTAACAAATAATTTCTTTGTCTGATGGATTATGCTGATGTATCATTTCACCCATTGACTCAATCTACGACAATGCTAATTAACATTGTTTTCTTTCCCTCAGTTACTTTTGATTGTGGTCTGGAGTGATTCCCTCTCTCAATCCACAATATGAGTATATTAATTCCATCAACTGAATCTCAGCTTCATTCCGTTCCCTGAATTCTCAGACCCCTAATATCTAGCCCATATGTTAAAAACGTGGTTTACTATTTATTACTTTTTTGGAAAGACAAACACCCCTTGATGTCTTTCCTCTAATGCACTGGCACCGCTAGCATCTAGCGGCTGCGCCGCACGGGACGTCATGTGGCGCACGGCGTCTGATTTTGAGTTAAGGTCCAATGCTGCAGCAGCGCCTGTGCTTTCACCTCTGAGGAGAGCAGCGTGCTGTTACTACCGGTAAGCTCCTTCCCTGGGCTCCTTTCACTTTTAGCAATTGGGGTTATCTGTCTGTCGGATCGGACACGGGCCTATTATGAATAATTTGCTCTATTCCCCTGTTATAGGACGCTTCAGTGTTTGTGCATGCGACCTAAGATGCTGGTTCGAACACGGGCTTGTTTTGTATAATTTCCCCCTGCTAAAGGACGCTTTGATTTCCCCTGTGTAATTTACATCCCGTTCTGTTCAAAATAAATCTGTCCATAGTCGGGTTCATCTTTTTGAAACACATCATTTTCATTGCCAGCGACCTTTAATTAGTGCGGTCCACGCAATGATACTTTATTGTTTCTTTTGATTCTTTTCAAGTAAGGGCACACACTCCTTGGGCGACCCGTTTGTGACTTCTGCAATTTATTCATGGGTATAACGACCCGAGGTCACAACTGTTCCCTACCTTTACTTTTATATATGATGTCTCCTGTAAATCACGTTGTCACCCGATGGGCCTTTAGTCACTCATACGGTTGATTAATTTTTCCCTCTGGGTTTTTAAGCTTGATCTGATGTTATTAGATTATGGTTCCTTTCCTGTGCGCCCATTGTCCTCATTTTGGGTTTTAAAAGCTTTCTCACATTCGTTTTATTCTTAGAGGCTATTTTCCCCGTCATTGATTTCACCTCCTCCACCGATGGTTTATCCGCGGCGAGTGAAGCAGGAGTAATTATTTTTTCCTGGATGATTTGTTCTTGAGTAAGTAATATTTATCTGTTTAGTTCTACTTTTGATGAATCCATTCGATTGACTTATGGATCACTGTTAGACTGACACCTCTTTATATATTTCTTAGGTGTACCTCATTCCCACCTTTATTTGGAGCTTGACAGCCCTCGCGCCTTTTGACGTCAAGCCAGTCTCCACTTAATCTTCCAATACGGTAATTATAGTGATTTCTTTCACTATCTAAGTCCCATTTACTAATTTTTTCCACTTGGGACTCCATCTACTACCTATGTGTAACACTGGTTTATTAATATTTTTGTAGGTGACCCTCCTCCCTCTTACACCATCACTCTTGTCCTGAAGAAGACCCCGTTAGTAAGGATCCTATCAACCTACCTGGGTCAAGGGGTCGAAACGTCGACATCCAATTCCACCAGTACCCTCAATAGTGCAATCTGCACTGTGTTCTTAAATATGTACATGGTCTTGTAAATAAATGTATGTTCAATGAATTAACTGCATTTTGACTATGTGGCATTTAGTTACATGCCTTACAATTGACTTGTGTTAGTGTCAAAACGTTATATGTCACTTACCCTATTACCTCACTACATCCACTACCTTGCCCCTCCCCTTGGCACCCTGCACTTTGGATTAAGATTGATTTCTAATAATGTGTATTTTGCCAAGTGTGATTAAATAACACTTTGCTATTACGCAATTGTTCAATCATCCCTTTTGTTGATTTTATGAATATTGTACAAGTTTTCATGCTCTGGGACCTTTCCTTCTTTACTGTCTGATACCCAGGTCCCAGTGATCTTTTGGGTTCACCCTTTGATCTAACGATTTATGTGCAGGTGCATACCTGCGAGGTATTTTATGTGATATCTTCCTCTAACAATGGTGGAGAGTGAAACCCTTTCCTACACTGAGGATTATATCAACCAGCTACTACAGGACCCTAGGAACCTTTTTCTTTCATCAGATACACCCAACATAGACTTTACACTTAATGACAAATAGCACGACTAGAACGTCTAGAAAAGAAACTAATCCGCACTAAACTTCATGGCCATCTGCTCACAAAATACTTACAGGCCAGTATAATACCTGTTGGATTACAGATTAGGAATGAACCTGCCATTTTCATTGACATACCGAAATTCAAGGAAGGCTTCAGCTTCATTGCCAATAACGCCTCACGACATTGGATGGTATTAGGAGTGGAGACAGCCGCTGAACAAGTTCAAGTTTTGACAAGAGAAATTGCAGCCCTCAAACTAGAAATTGCAGGGGACTCAACATTGATTAATGCAAAAAGTGCCCTTGAAAACCTCACCAAATTATTACAGGACTTTGAAACCACCACTCAGAATAAGAAGCTAGATAAACTTTCCAAGGATATCAGATTCTACGAGCAAAAGAATACCTACCCCTACCTCAACGACGATTATTATAAACAAGACAACACTGGTCGTTTCACAGGGAGAGGCAGAGGTGCCTTCAAGGGAAGGAGGAACTTCACTACTTTTTCTGATTCCTCGGTGAGCTCAGACAGTGATCAAGAGGCTACTGGCCCCAGTTACGACTACAACTACTGGGACAATTGGTTTCCCCCCCAAGGTTACTTTCCTTTTTTAGGGGAAGGCCAATGGAGGCCACCGAGAGGACGAGGCGGGAATTGGCTAAGAGGGTCATCGAGAGGTCAGCAGAATCCATCGAACACGAATTGAGACAGGGGCAGAGGTGCGATCCCCAAGCAGGTCCGTTTCCAACCGGAGAATCACGGGGAAATCTCGACGAGACGCAAAGTGTGCAGGTGGTAGAGCTTAAGAATAATCCAGTGGTCAATATTTCGTCATATACCCTTAATACAGATGAACAAGAAGTTCTCTCGAAGGGTTTGTCATTTGTCCCCACGGCACATCCCAATTCATTCAATCTTCGGACAGAACTGCATGGTTTCTTCCGTAAGATCCGTCTCAGGTACTTTTTCAGGAATTCTGAAGATAATCCTTCAAAATCTTTTACAGGGCTACGGACTCCATCCAAGTTCGTTCCACCTACCAATGCAATGAGTAGTAGAATTTTGGCATATGAGAGCATGGTTTTGAAGGATGTCAACACTTTACTATCAACATATAAACACACTATACCTAACATCAGCAGATCTGAGAAAGCCGCTCTTTTGACACTTAAAAACAACAAGGATATTGTCATCAAGTCCGCTGATAAAAGTGGAGCCATAGTGGTACAGGACGCAAGTGCATACAAATCTGAAATTATGGGACAACTGCAAGACGGTGTAAGTTACTCTTTGCTAAGATCTGACCCCACCAAGGATTTGACTAATGAAATCCATCGAATCACCTCTGATGCTTTCACTTTGGGTTTCTTGAGCAAATTTGAATTTGATTATCTCAACCAAAAATGCCCTTGATTACCTACAGTCTACACCCTACCGAAGATACACAAAGATATGCTCCATCCACCTGGACGCCCAATTGTATCAGGTTGCGGTTCTTTATTGGAACCACTATGTAAGTACATAGACTTCTTTCTTAAACCAATTGCTGAAAAGACCGAAACGTACTTACGTGATACCATGCAAGTTATCACTCTGGTCGACAATAAAACATTTGACTCTAGCAAGCAACTACTTGTCACTTGTGACATTGTCTCACTCTACACAAGCGTCCCCCAGGAGCCAGCATTGGAAGTTATGCGAGAGATTTTGGATTCAAGACCAGCTCCTACAAGGGTACCCACTGAGTTTATCATAGCACTCCTCACTATCGCTATGAAGAAAAACTTTTTCTACTTTCAAGGCAACTACTATGTACAGACGAAAGGTGTAGCGATGGGCGCTGCCTTTGCCCCAGATCTAGCCATCCGGTATATGGACAATTTTGAAAAACGTTTTGTTCTCCACAATAATCCTTTCTCTCAATATGTCAATGTATGGAAGAGATATATTGACGATATATTATTAATCTGGAATGGCGACACAGTACAACTCAATCTGTTCCCTGAATGGCTGAATCAGTGTGATCTTGACATCCAGTTTACCATTCAGTCCGACGCTCATGAAATACCTTTCCTCGATCTAAAGATCTGTAGTGAAGACAACACATTATTTACCACTTTATAGAGGAAACCCACCGAACGTAACTCCCTTCTAAGGTACAGCAGTTACCATCCACGTGGCCTGAGAGATAACCTCCCGGTAGGTCAGTTTCTACGTATCCGTAGAAACTGTACAAAGCGAGTAGACTACCTGACTGAGTCCGAAGATCTGAGTGCCAGATTGATTTCAAGGGGCTATCCCAAGCGTCTGGTTAAAAGGGCCCAGAAAAGGGCCTGGTTCAATCCAAGGGAAACCTTACTCATGTCCAAAGATCCTGATGAATCCTCCACGAAAAAAATGATGAAAAGTAATGCTGTGAAAAAGATCATAAATAAATATTGGAACCTAGTATCAACTGAGATTGATCAACCGGATTTACCCATGCATTCCTTCAGGAAGGCCATGAGCATTAAGGATCACGTGGTACACTCTTTCTTGGAGGACCCAGTGCAACCTACCATCCAGTCACTCTGGAACCTACCACCCATCATAGGACACTTCAAATGTGGGTCCTGTAAAGCATGTCTAACAACAATACAAACTAAACAGTTTGTCTACAAACACCATACCATAACGTTGCATTCTCATACTAACTGTAACTCTACCAACGTGATTTATGGGATTCTTTGCCCCTGCAATCAGTTGTATATTGGCCAAACGCAGCAGAAAATCAAAGCAAGAATATTGCAACATCAAAGCAGAATCAGATGCTGTGTTCCAGGAGCACCCCTAGTCGATCATTACAGCCAACTGGGACACAACCCTGACCAAATGCAATGGCTTGTGGTGGAGAAAACAGAGTTGGGTCCAAGAGGAGGTAATATTTCCTCCATCTTAACCATTAGGGAATCCAAATCGATGATCCGTCTGGATACTATCAATCTTGGTTTGAATGAACAAGATCCCAGCAATGCTCAATTAGCTGTCCTCACCAACTAATTCTGTACCATTTTCTCTACCCTGTGTACTTTGACTATATGTCTCATTGTTGGTTACTCTGACCTATTTATTCAATACGCATCATAAAGCTAACATGATAAGAAAAGTCACAATTCCTAATCACTTATTACCTTTTTTGTAACTCGGGTTGTGTTTTCGAACTGTGGCACTTTATGAATTTGGTAAACGTTATAGACACATATACATTTCATTCATTCTGCTGTGTCATTATATTCAAAGGTTACGCTACTTACATATGTGGTTTTACGGATGATTTATTCTATAACTTTCTTCATCAAAAGTTTCGTTCGAATGTACCATCTTTAACATGCATCCAGCATTTATTATTGTGTTGACGATCATGTGTCTAGATCGCCATCCTATTTGTAAATATGTTATTATTGGCGATTTATTCTACAATTTCTTTTATCTTAAGGTTTGATTGAACTAATATGCTACGTTTAGCCAGCATGTATAAATTTATTTATGATCATGTTTTCAGATAACCACCCCATTGTTCCTGCAACTTAACAAATAATTTCTTTGTCTGATGGATTATGCTGATGTATCATTTCACCCAACATTGACTCAATCTACGACAATGCTATTTAACATTGTTTTCTTTCCCTCAGTTACTTTTGATTGTGGTCTGGAGTGATTCCCTCTCTCAATCCACAATATGAGTATATTAATTCCATCAACTGAATCTCAGCTTCATTCCGTTCCCTGAATTCTCAGACCCCTAATATCTAGCCCCTATGTTAAAAACGTGGTTTACTATTTATTACTTTTTTGGAAAGACAAAACACCCCTTGATGTCTTTCCTCTAATGCACTGGCACCGCTAGCATCTAGCGGCTGCGCCGCGCGGGACGTCATGTGGCGCAAGGCGTCTGATTTTGAGTTAAGGTCCAATGCTGCAGCAGCGCCTGTGCTTTCACCTCTGAGGAGAGCAGCGTGCTGTTACTACCGGTAAGCTCCTTCCCTGGGCTCCTTTCACTTTTAGCAATTGGGGTTATCTGTCTGTCGGATCGGACACGGGCCTATTATGAATAATTTGCTCTATTCCCCTGTTATAGGACGCTTCAGTGTTTGTGCATGCGACCTAAGATGCTGGTTCGAACACGGGCTTGTTTTGTATAATTTCCCCCTGCTAAAGGACGCTTTGATTTCCCCTGTGCAATTTACATCCCGTTCTGTTCAAATTAAATCTGTCCATAGTCGGGTTCATCTTTTTGAAACACATCATTTTCATTGCCAGCGACCTTTAATTAGTGCGGTCCACGCAATGATACTTTATTGTTTCTTTTGATTCTTTTCAAGTAAGGGCACACACTCCTTGGGCGACCCGTTTGTGACTTCTGCAATTTATTCATGGGTATAACGACCCGAGGTCACAACTGTTCCCTACCTTTACTTTTATATATGATGTCTCCTGTAAATCACGTTGTCACCCGATGGGCCTTTAGTCACTCATACGGTTGAATAATTTTTCCCTCTGGGTTTTTAAGCTTGATCTGATGTTATTAGATTATGGTTCCTTTCCTGTGTGCCCATTGTCCTCATTTTGGGTTTTAAAAGCTTTCTCACATTCGTTTTATTCTTAGAGGCTATTTTCCCCGTGATTGATTTCACCTCCTCCACCGATGGTTTATCCGCGGCGAGTGAAGCAGGAGTAATTATTACTTCCTGGATGATTTATTCTTGAGTAAGTAATATTTATGTGTTTAGTTCTACTTTTGATGAATCCATTCGATTGACTTATGGATCACTGTTAGACCGACACCTCTTTATATATTTCTTAGGTGTACCTCATTCCCACCTTTATTTGGAGCTTGACAGCCCTCGTGCCTTTTGACGCCAAGCCAGTCTCCACTTAATCTTCCAATACGGTAATTATAGTGATTTCTTTCACTATCTAAGTCCCATTTACTAATTTTTTCCACTTGGGACTCCATCTACTACCTATGTGTAACACTGGTTTATTAATATTTTTGTAGGTGCCCCTCCTCCCACTTACACCATCACTCTTGTCCTGAAGAAGACCCCGTTAGTGAGGATCCTATCAACCTACCTGGGTCAAGGGGTCGAAACGTCGACATCCAATTCCACCAGTACCCTCAATAGTGCAATCTGCACTATGTTCTTAAATATGTACATGGTCTTGTAAATAAATGTATGTTCAATGAATTAACTGCATTTTGACTATGTGGCATTTAGTTACATGCCTTACAATTGACTTGTGTTAGTGTCAAAACGTTATATGTCACTTACCCTATTACCTCACTCCATCCACTACCTTGCCCCTCCCCTTGGCACCCTACACTTTGGATTAAGATTGATTTCTAATAATGAGTATTTTGCCAAGTGTGATTAAATAACACTTTGCTATCACGCAATTGTTCAATCATCCCTTTTGTTGATTTTATGAATATTGTACAAGTTTTCATGCTCTGGGACCTTTCCTTCTTTACTGTCTGATACCCAGGTCCCAGTGATCTTTTGGGTTCACCCTTTGATCTAACAAACGCAAACTTAAGCGAAACAAACACAAAGAGTAATTAATACATAGAAATAATGAATCTAATGTTAACCCCTTACTAATCCCTCTATGTGCTTGAATTTATCTAGCGTATAGCAACATTTAAAGCCATTATATTCACCCTTTTGGTCCTCTTCTTGGGCAACATTACAAGACATCACAGAAGCAACATATATCATGCAGTATTATTTATTACATGTACTACTGTTAATATGCGTACTGATTTTAGTCATAAAGGTTATTTTAGCCATGCAAATGCAATTCCCACGTGTAATTCAAATGTTAATAATGTTGGTTATTAAAACACACAAACTCATTAAATAATATTATAGTTAATGGATTATTTGATTAATAATTGAATTTAGCCATGTGCGTACCGGCAGACACCAGCTTAAATGAACCCCCCTGCCGGGGCGTACATTACGCCACTGGATTGAGCGACCTGGGCGTGGAGACAGGGACAGGAATTGGGACAGCAATTGGATTCTATGCCAGTTTCTTTACATTTAAGACTGTTGCACATCGTTGCAAAAATGTAAACACTATTCTCCCCTAACATTAAACGTTTTAGTGTTTATTTTTTTTAAAGGGGCCTTTTGAACTGGCAGGAGCTCTAAGCATCAAAGAGCGAGAAAAACAAAGTTTAAACAAGTGCGGCCGTGAAAGCGACCGTGCTTTGTTAAATTAGTAATATGAGCCAAGATAACGATAAGGGTGGAATGCAGCTGGCACAATGCGTGCCGCTGCTCGCTCCCGGGACCCCTAGGCCATGGAAGTGAAAGTTTAGAGGAAAGGCGGGACATGCACCCATCTTTGGCCATTTGTGTGCTTTCATTATTGAAAGCCACACGTAAAGGCCAATGGAATGTGTGGGAGGAGTGCGACCAACACGAGAAGTCTCTGGGAAGTCTGGAGTGATTCCAAGAGGCCCTCTCTTAAAGCAGCGCATGAGTGCTGCGCTATGCTCGACCTAAAAAAATGACTATATGTCTGCCCATCCTAATTGGACATATAGCCATTTCTCAAACGGCCAGACCGAGGTTTGGTTAGTCACCGCTGTAGCCAAACCTATGGTTCCCAAAACATTAGTGATGAATAGTGTCCAAACTACATGTAAATGTATTTTATATTAGTGCTGAGTAAAATTAAAACTTTACTGACGATCCTGGGCAAAATTCTGAAACTTCCCTGCTCACGAAACAGATGAGATTTCTTATTTTTTGCCAATTTAGGTTGATATAAGAAACTTTACCCTTCACAAAGACAGATTAAGTCTCCTCGCTTTGCCCGAAGTAAGATTAATCTCTACAGGCCTTACAGGCGTGATGATTTCCTGATGCAGAATGACCCAGGTAGGATGTTTAGGGCGGAGGCTGAGCATTCACCCCCTCAGGAAAAGAAGCATGGGAGGAAGGGCTCCCAACAGAGGGCATCTTATTTTACTTAAAATAAAAGCTTGCAAGCTTTGCATTTCTCAATGCTTGGACAGTTTATAAAATGCACAAAGGTGCAAGTCATCCAACTGTACAACTTTACACCCTCTTCCTTCGAATAAAATCTAATTGATGGAATTTAAAGTTGGATTGTGGAAAGCTTATTTAGTATGCTTTCACGCCGATAATGAAAAAGTACCCCAAAGCACTGTGTGCTTTAAAACCTTGCATACTTTACCATTACCGTACAAATATTTGGGTGAAAATATACGTACAATATACAGCTTTAATGCTGGATCATTAGTGTGGGTATGCCCGTCAAAACATAAACTTCTGTTTACAGGTCTGAACAAAAGCAGTATCATCACTCGGGGTGGTAAATGTCTTAAAAGAGTGACTAAATGCCCAAATAACATGACTCCACCTTTAACTGGGAGTTTAGAAGTGGAAGGTTCCAGTGAGGAACATGATGTACTCTTCTTGGAAGGTATTCCACAATTATCGAGCTTTATTCATTCATGAAAAAGGATATGTAGTACGCGTGTGTATTCCATAGCCATCTAAATGTATGTGTGTTCCATTGCTGCCATGTCCATTGCATCTCCTACCCCTCCCCTTGTTCTTTTCCTATTTCCCTCCAACCAGATTAGTTGAGCAGGTGATTTCCGGTGCTCGGCGCCGGCAGTTGTCAGCACCGGCTCTAGGGGACAGTCCGCCACATGGGGGCACTGTCTAATTTTGAAATTAGTACAGCCACAGTGTATAATTAGTCACTATACATTAAAAAATAATAATACCTGTCGCTCACACCATTATTATAGCCGTGGGTGGCCTGTAATAGTATGAATTGTCACACTAACACCAGTAGGAGTACTGTCATTGCCACAGCCAGCGTTGGCAGTAGGAAGTGGGTCGTGCAGGCTGCTGCTGCAGTGGCCTCCAGAGAAGAGCCCTTGCGCCTACTTTTTTTTAAAACTAATTAAGCACTATACCTCCAACACTCTTTCGCCGCAGCCACTTGGTAAGAGCTTAGAATGTTGAGAATGTGTATGTGGGGTTCCAACCGTTGGTTTCTAAATAACTTGAAGAGAATAAAGAAGCACGTTTTTTCTTACCAACTTTTACCTGCTTTCCGCTCTTTTATTACAGTCCGCTCTGATCGTCCCCACTGAATCGTTATCCATTCCTTGTATTTACATTAGAAATATGTATCTGAATTTTCACGCCGATCGAGCACATTGCAACCGGTTGAATGTCAAGTCTTCCTCCTCCCTTTTGTAGAATAATATATGATAAACTCTTGCTCCGCCTACCGCAGGTCATCGCCCTCTCTGCTCTCTTCGAGCCTTCCTGATCTCGCCCCGCCCCGTTCCCGCCTCTTTCCTTTCCCCGCCCACACGTTCCTCCTCCTCCCCCTTCTGACGTCACGCACTGTAAGTGAATGAGCTCTAAACAGGGCGTTTGCAGTAGCTGAGCTCGGGCACAGCCTCTGAACAGCCCCGTGCTCCCTGCCCTCCGCCGCCACCGGGCACATTGTTCACCCGAGGACCCCTGACGCTCTCCACAGGATGGACCTGGGCCTTATCCTGGACCAGCTGGAGTCGGGAGACCAGGAGCTGGTGCAGAAGGCCCTGCTGGAGTACAACAAGGAGGTAGGAGGAGGATCTGGAGGGAGGAGAGGTCGGGCCGTGTGGGGGGCACAGGTGTGACGGAAACAGAGGAGGAATGAGTATGAAGGAGGAGGGAGTCCTAGTCTGCGACGAAGGAGGCAAGAGTTACAGTGTCTTATCATGAAGAGGAGGAAGGCTCAATGTGAGGAGGATAGGGAGGGGGCGGGCTGGTGCTGCGTGTGGTAAATAAAGGAAGCTAACTCGGGGTGTGTGAGGAAGAAGATGGGCAGTAGAACTGAGAGTGGAAGCTCTGCATGATGTGGAGGAAAGCGTGAGGCCGTCTTGTCAGTGTCCCGTGTATCCTCACATATCTCCAGTGACTGTCACTTAGCCCTGTGTGCTCTGACTGGCCACATTGCCTGTCTCTAACCCTTCTTCGTGTCTGTCAAAAGATCCGGTGTCCACCACTCCTGCGCGTGAGCCTGTCATTTACCAACGTCTGTGTCTGCGTCACTGTTCACTTACCGTAATAGTGTCTGCCTTACCGTAGTAGTGTCTGCCGCTGCTTTGGTTTGTCTCCCGTGCACCCTAGTTTTTGCCTTGCTCTGCCTCCTCTTGACCTTTCAGTGACCAGAGTACCCATCTATCCAGCTCCAGGATTCCCTTCCGGGGATACTGCGCTTTATATATACACATAACATCTCTGCCTGCAGTTACCCCTATGTCTCATTCGGATTTGCATGTCGTTTAACGTATATGTAGGGTATGTCAGCCCCGGTTTTCAGTGTGTCTGAATCTGCTCGCCGCCGTGATACCTGCATTTGCTTCAGTATCTATGTGTGCCCTCCGAGTGCCTGCATTTCACGGTGTATATTTCTCTACCACCTGTTTGCCTGTCCGTTCATCCCTGCGTCTGCCCAACTCCCTTTGCCCTCCGCCTTCTGTCGGTCTATACTCAATGTACCTGAATTTGCCCAAGTCCCTAATGCTTCCTCTATGTACTTGCACTTAGCACATTGTCTTTCTCTGCCATTCATGTACTCTGCCACCTCCTTTCCATGGCCTGTCCTTTACTCCTTCGTTTTTCTGTGTCCCCCATTTCCTTATCGTTTAGCCCATTGTGTGCCTCCGTTCTCAGTGTGCCATATTATTCACCGGCGCCTTGCTCTGCCGCTGTGAACCTGCATATATTCTAGTCACTATCACTGCCATCCAAGTACCTTCTTTTGCCTCACTATTTCTCTGCCATCTGTCTGTATGTTCTTCATCTCTGTCCCCTGTTTCCCTATGGTTTACCCTCTGGGCGAAGTGCATTAAAAAGTATGGTAACTGTAATGCTGAGCACAGTAGGGGCGGGGTGAGTGAGCGTGGGGGCGTGGTCAAAGAAGTGACACAAAAAAGGAACTTATTTACAAGCCCCTTGCGTCGCCAGTGCACCACTTTTCATGATGCTCTGGCGGCACTGAGTGCAGACCCATATCTACGAGGCCACGCAAAGCCATTTTGGGTAGCTTTTCATTACCTTGTAGATATGGTTAGTGTAAGCAAATGCAGTACAAGTTGCTGCATTGCCCTATCGTGGAAACACCCACCTCAATGCCCATGGAAAGCCTTTCCATGGGCATTGAGGTGGGTGTTTCCACGCAACAGCCATGTATTTTGACTCATTCCCAGATTTGCAAGGATCTGTACATCTGGGAATGTGTCAAAACTGTACACTTCCCCAGGTCAGGCATAGCAAGGAGAAATCTGTTTATTTGTCATCGTTTTTTCCTCTTTATATGTGCACTGCACACATAGAAAGTGGAAAACTCCTCCATGGGTTACCAACAACGCAGAAACCCTTGCACCATGGTGCAAGGATGCCTGCTTTGGCACTAGGCACCATATTTTGTGCCGGCTAAAAGGACTGGAATGCACTGTATCTTGTAACTATGGTCCATTCCTGGCCTTTCGATTTGGCCTAGGGCAGCACAGCAAATACACTTGCAGCACTGCCCTATGCCAAATCATTGTAAATGAGACCCTAAATATTCTGTAACTTTTTTCGGCCTTTCCCCATAAGGTACTACACATTAAAAATAATAACACACAGCTTAAATGAAAATTACATGCAAGTTGTTAATCAGTAGGAAATGCCTTATCAGACATTATGAAACCTTTATTAGTTAATGCACTGCACCAGGGAGCCACATAATTGAATTCTGGTTGGTGCTGAGGAGAATAGTGACATGAGTATGTTTCGTGCTACAAGGTCCCAGTCTGTGACAGAAAGCACTATGAACATGTAAGTCATTGTTTTCAACTTTTCTGGTATCCTATGTTATAGGCAGCCAGGTTCCAGGACTTCTTTTACTCAGGATTTCAGTAGGCTGTTAGACCCCTACTTTGAGAGATTTAACTTCACACTCCTGGGGGATTTCAATTTTCATTAGGCAATGCCTCATGTAAGGATACCCAATGTCTTTTGGAAACTTTGAGTAGCTGTGGTTTCTCACAGCTAGTCAGAAATCCTACCCTTATAGCGTGGCATATCCTTGACAGTGTTTTTTCTAATGACCCGCCTATAACAGTGGGGGACCCTATTCCCCTTGTTTGGTCTGATCACTTTGTCATTCCTTTTGATTTACACTTCCTGTCATCAGTGATGCCTCCTTCTAGCAACAGGAATCTGGAGGAAAGGAGGAACCTTAGCCTTATAAGTAAGGAGGCGCTCTCCAATTTCCTCAATAACCTTGAGCTTACTAAGCATCAGGATGCCAATCTGGCAGCTGCTGAGCTATCGCAACAACTGTCGGCATCAATGGATTTTTTGGCACCTGCAACTAAGCACTACTCAGCGAAAACAAAACCCTCTGCTCGCCTGTCAAATCAGTGCTTTCTATTCTATATGTTTAGTTCCATCCCTGTCTTCGCTCGGCGTGCCTGCCTGGACAAGGCATGTGCACGCACCCAGACAGCACATATGCATGCATATGTTGTAGGAGAACAGCGCGCTGCTTTGCTTTTATTCTGCAGAGGTCTTAGCAGGACGTGCGCTTGGCGTGCTTTCGCTTTCTTTACTCCCCGCGTTTACTTTGTTAACTCTCCGCATTCCTTTAATTTGCATAGCCTGTTTCTATTTATGTTTATGCCCTTCACCCTCTGCTACTTTTGTATTCCCACTGTTGTATAGACGCATAGTATGCACCTCCATGCGTCTGTGTGATTTGCCCACACCTGCTCTAAATGTTCCACAAGTGAAAACTTCGCAGGAGACAGGGGTGCATAGGAGAGCTCCACGTGTAATCTTGTTTGACTTCAGTTATAGCAACTGAGCAGGTTTACGAGACCCAACGGCGTACCTTTTGGCCATTGAGTACAAACGGCATTCTGGGCGTCATATGATTACGTCATGTTGGATCCGATTCAACGCTTCCTCTTTCGATTTAATCGTATTACTTTTATATTTGTTGTTGGCTTTTTTAGGCGACCCCTGATTTTCTGAAAGCCAGAGCACTGCGAATGCTGTCTTTACAATTGTTTTTTTTTTTAATAACTGGGCTTCGGATCTCTTTCAGGTGCAGTCAAAATAACTGCTTTTGGTGTGTGTGTATTTTTCTAACACTGTCCTCGCTCTCTAATTTGGAGACATAAGCTGGTAGGTGTTATGTTCTAGGCACCGGGTCTAGATCACGCTGGTTGACCGCACGCTATGGGGGGGGGAGGAGGAGGAGGAGGAGGAGGAGAGGAGAGGAGAGAGAAAGGAACACACACTCACTCACTCACTCACACACTCACTCTCACACACACTCTCCCTTCCCCCCATATGTTTATCACTGGTCAGGATCGGATTGGCAAGGCAGGCAATCGGACATGGGCTGATGGGCATGTGGCTGAATCCAATTAGTGAGAAATGTAGTTTTGGAGGACTAAGCAGTCCAATCAGTCAGAGACATCCCTGTCTTCACAAGTGCACAACTAACAAGCATTTGCAATGCAATAGGTCTCGCATTTACGCGAGTTTGAGCTATTGGCATTGTAAGTGACAATACCATTTATTTAAGTTTTGGTTCTTAAAACGTACATAAAAGGCATTGTCATTTACAATGCCAATAGCTTAAACTCTCGTAAATGCGAGACCTATTGCATTGCAAATGCTTGTTTTCCTGTGTCGCTTCCCAAAATTTCCAATGAGAATTAAATTAATTAAAATTAATTAATTAATTAAAATTAATTAATTAACATAGGAAATCACGCACACCCACATATAGAGAATATATAACTGGTTCATGTGTAATATGGTCCCTTTTTTCCATCAAGGGGTTCCTGTGTGGTTTGTGAATGTCACCAAAACCACAAGATTGAAATATAGGTGAAAGGGGAACACGCAGTCTGTACCAGTGCTTACAAGTTGGTGAGTTGTATGTGGGATTCGTTAAGGAGGGAGATGCAAGGAAATGCATACAGGTGAGGGTGAAAAGAGGGTGCTGAAGAGGAAAGACATAAGGTGCGAGATATCAGGAGAAAAAGAACATACAAATCTAACAAAGAGACTGAAGAAGAAAGCGTTCTGAAGACGGAACCAGGAATGGTTGAAACCCTCTAAACACAACTACCACTAGTAATGTTTAATTCGCGTTCAGTTTAAAATGTTTAAATTACTTTTTGAGTGCATATATGTGTGAGTATGCAAATTTATTTCCCAGGTGCAAGCATTCCTCATGATTGCCTGTTTAATCTGTGGCACCTTGTGTTCCACCCCTAGAAATTACTTCTAGAGATGCCACTGAGTTGGTTTGTGAGTTTTGGTGCAGTATTTTGAAATTGTAATGGATAGTATTTAGTTTTTATGGATTTGTACATTTTTTTAAAATTGAATACACATATTTTGGCATTGAATATTGAGCACCAAGCAGATTTGAAAGTTCTGCTATAGTCATCATGATGATATACCCCTTCTTGTTACACACACATATGTCTTCCAAAACGTTATTTATCAAAATAAAGTCATAGAAGGTTCTCATTTTCAGAACAAAAAAAGCGAAGTTAAGATAAACTGCATATAGAGCAATTTTACAGCAATTAGAACTCCTCATCATATATGATAAAGACGATTTATCATGCTCAAAAAATGAGCTTACAGACGATAAGAGGACCTAATGGACAGAACAAGGAAAGTAGTAGCGAACTATAATTTTTAAGAGGTTGAAAATAACCACGTTTTAAGATCTACTGTGTTTGTAAAACTATCAGTAGGTGCACCAATTAAAAAAAAAAATCAGGGCATTTAAACTTCGAGTCATCAAGGGTTATCAGTGTTTCCTTAATGGCTGCATTTTGACCCAAAGGCGGTATTTTAAACATGTAACAACGTTTGCCAGTAAACAGTATTTCTGGGTTCTCATCTGTCTTTTAAAAAATGAAGTCTCACGTTTGTTATGTGAATTTGTAGAGCACGGCTAAACACCTGTGAGTGCATCAAGGCGATGAGTAAGGCAGGCCCCTAGGGGGGGAGGGAAGAGATCATGCCTGTTTAATCTGGAAGAGCCATGTCTTGATATTCCTTCGGAAATCCATGAGGGAGGGGGAATATTCTGAGGTGTTTTGGGAGGTCATAACGGGTCATGAATGTAAGGTATGAGAAGGAGTGTCCTCCACTTCTGGTGGTCTTGATGCTAGGGATGAATGCTCTTGCCTGGCATGCAGATCGAAGGTGTCTGGTGGGTTAGTAGAAGTTGAGGCATTGGTTGAGGTAAGCTTTGTAGGCATGGGCGAATAGCTGGAATGTACATCTTTCAAGCACCGGGAGCCAGTTTAGATTGTTGTATTGCTAATATATGTATTTATATTGCATGTCTTGGTGCTTTTATTGCACAAAATGCAGTGGTATAAAACCCATATATCACAGGGAACTGTGAAACATGGGAACATTTTCATGGTTGCATGTGAAATAAGGGTTTCCTCATCATAACAGAAACCTAAACCACTCGCTAGACCTTTAACATTGTCAGGACTACTAGGGTTATGCAGCTCAATGTACCAAATTATGCAGTAAGGTTAAACTGCAGTAGATTATGCGGCACACTGGCAACATCATATTCATCCATTTGAGCTAGAACCAACGTTTTTCATGAAACCTGCACATTTTGAAAATTGTGAGGCAAAAACACTGAGTCCATGTTTGTACTGTAAACCCTCTAAGCTACAGAACCGCATAAATCAACTGACCCTCACCACTACCTATTGATTTATTAAACATTTATTCAGGAAAGATAAACAAAACCTATACATGCTAATTTAAGTAATTTCAGTCAGTGCACTGTTGGCTGCTCTTTAAAAAAAAAAAAACATTTTGTTTCAAGGTAACCACCCCTCCATAAACAGGCAACATAGAAATACATAACATGTAACATGTCTGCCTCAGAGTTGTGGTGACATTTGTAAACCACATTGCCTTCAGCCTCTTGATTTATGATGTTACCAGAACCCCTTGATGGCAATATTGGATCATATTACATGGTTACCCAATATCTATATCTATATATAAAAATTCACTGAAAAAACCATAGGTTTCTGGGGCGTTATAGTTAGCTGGACTTTTCACTCGTACAAAACCATTGAAATTCCCCCGTTATAGTTAGTTCAGCTAACTATAACTTGCGCGCCCGCAATGCACTGCTGATGACGTCACATATTACATCACTCATGACATGGTCAGTGACATCACTCATGACATCTCAAATGACATCACTGATGACATCATCCAGTGAATGTGTGTTTTTCTGAAAATTACATATGTTTTATATATGTATATCTCGAGGTCGATGGAAGAATAAATGGGTATATAAGTGTCTAAATGGATGATTTGTTTTTGAAAAATTGATTGTATAACTGGCTGATTAAGTGTATCTTAGTGAATACATGGCTTAGTGAGTAATGTTTAAATATGTAAATATCTGTATCAGTCTCTCATTTTGTGTATAAGTGGCTGCATGGGTTGGTGAGTAGCTACATGAGTGTCTATATAGGTTATTAGTTGTTTTTTAGGTCTCGGGACCATCCGGTCGGCAGACCGGAAGTCCGGAGATTTAATGACTTGGGAGAAGAGGGGCTTGAACCCGCCCCTCTTCTGCCCTGTTCTCCATTGGCTGGCCTCGTAAATGCTGGCCAGCCATTGGAGAAGAGGTCCCGTCACTCCAATCATGCCCCGTCCTTTTCGGATCGGGGGGCGTGTTTTTTGCGAAAAGTCTCAAGGAGGAGACAACAGCAAAACACGCCCCCCGAATCCGAAAAGGACGCTGCGTTGCCGCGCTGCTGCAGAACGCTTCGAGTAATTTCGCAAGCCAAAAGAATGGTGCAGAATGCAGTTTTTTTCGCTGGTTAGTACCAGTGATGTCAGTCCCACTTTAGAAGTCATAAAGCATTATTTTCCCTCCAAAAAGCATATTTATTCCTAGCAGTGCAATTTACTGACAGCACGCGTGAAAGATGTCAACCCCAATGCAACATGTAAAGCATGTATACATGTCTTTGTCAGGCAGACTTGTTTCCAGTCGACTCGCAATCCCGTGTATGATGAAAAGATAGTCAGGGAGGGGTGTGGAAAGGGGGAGCAAAGTCATAACATTCCGCTGGTTTAAGCAGAGTAGGCTGGAGTTTATTTGAGGGTTTAGTGTACTTGTGATCAAACCCGTAGGGGGCGAAACACGAGCACTTTGCAGCTTGATTGCAAACGGGCCTCAATGGTCCCTATGTGACCCGGCTGAGAGGGAGAGGGGCGGGGGCCCAGGGCGCGGGCGCGGATTCTCACGATGGCATCATTTTACATTTCAGATCTGGGCAGGTTCTACTTAAAACTACAGATTGAATGGTAAGAGTGACGAACGAACGACGTGCTCCATTTTAAAGTGTGTACAGTGTGTCACACTTCACTCAGTAGACAGGCGCTGTACGTTATAAGAGGAGACTCTATGGAGAGCACAGGAGCGGGGAAGCACGACGCACTGGGCGCTGACGGCGCCTAATAACGGGATCCGATGCAGGAACACGGCGACCTCCAAGGAGCCCGCTTGTGCTCCTGCGCACAGTGCTTGTGACAAAAGAAGGCCCCTTTCAAAGTGTTTGTTTGGACTCTCTAATGCGGTCTGTGTGTCAATCGCTGCTGATCCTGCTGCTTGTGGGGGAAGCTTGCTCAACTGCAGTTGACAAAGCTTACCACCTGCTGCTTATGCTTATGCCACATGCTGAGGAAGCTTGCCCTACTGCTGCCTGTACTATCTGAAGCGAATTCTTTCTCTACCGCTGCTCACGCTTCGTGGAAGAGACGTCCCCAACTGATGTCCATGTGTGTGAGGAAGCAGGGCCACTGACATCCATGAGAGATGTGTGTGGAGGAAGCTGCCTGTCCTAATCCTGTGCATACTGTGTGTGAAGGAAGCTGCTTGTCCTACTCCTTTTCATACTGTGTGTGGAGGAAGCTGCCTGTCTTAATCCAGTGCATACTGTGTGTGAATTTGAAGGAAGCTGCCTGTCCTACTCCTGTGCATACTGTGTGTGAACTTGAAGGAAGATGCCTGTCCTAATCCTGTGCATACTGTGTGTGAAGGAAGCTGCCTGTCCTACTCCTGTGCATACTGTGTGTGGAGGAAGCTGCCTGTCCTACTCCTGTGCATACTGTGTGTGAATTTGAAGGAAGCTGCCTGTCCTACTCCTGTGCATACTGTGTGTGGAGGAAGCTGCCTGTCCTACTCCTGTGCGTGGAGGAAGCTGCCTGTCCTACTCCTGTGCATACTGTGTGTGCAGGAAGCTGCCTGTCCTAACCTACTCCTGTGCATACTGTGTGTGGAGGAAGCTGCCTGTCCTACTCCTGTGCATACTGTGTGTGGAGGTAGCTGCCTGTCTTACTCCTGTGCATACTGTGTGTGGAGGAAGCTGCCTGTCCTAATCTCATGCATACTGTGTGTGAATTTGAAGGAAGCTGCCTGTCCTACTCCTGTGCATACTGTGTGTGAACTTGAAGGAAGATGCCTGTCCTAATCCTGTGCATACTGTGTGTGAAGGAAGCTGCTTGTCCTACTCCTGTTCATACTGTGTGTGGAGGAATCTGCCTGTCCTACTCCTGTGCATACTGTAGTAACAACGCCGCGTTTATCGTCCAGTGTCCGCCTTTGAAAAGGCGCTTGCGGTAAAATGCGTGTGCGGGCTTACGTGCAAGCCCTATCTTCCCCAACACCCCCCTTCCCCCAGAACTCTACCCCCACTGCTGGCATTGGCAGGCTGCCAGGGGACATACTGTGGGGCCCCACAATTTGTCACCATGGGCTACAGCTCGGGAATGTGGTCCCAACTTATAAAACCAGAATATACAGGACTCCCAGTGGCAGGGCTCAGGGTGTGCGAAAAAAACGGCGGGGAGGGGTAAGGGGGTTTCCGAGGGGTGAGGGGCGTGGTCATAGCTCAACAGGCGGCCGGCTGCACATTATCATACCAGCGGAACAGCCATGAGGGCAGAGGAGCCCACAATCCGGAATCCCTATTAACACAATATTAGAATGCATGACATCTGTAATCACAGACTGTCTCTAATTGCCTCATTGGGTGAGAGCCATTCGCCTGACCACCGAGCCTGGCCCGTTTTTTCCTTCTCTGACGTCAGAGCAGCATGACTCCTGGCCCTTCTCCGACGTCAGAGCAGCATGACTCCTGGCCCGGATGTCACGGTCTGGGGCAAAGGGTCCTCTACTAACCGTGGACCCCACAGACACAAGGGAGGCAGGGAGGACGAGTGTCGCTCCCGCACCCCCGACCGACCCCTGTCTCTCCTGTCAGCAGCCGGTCTGGGTAACCCCCTGGGTTGCAGCTTGTCATCGACCAACACAGCTGCTCCAGCTGTGTTGGTCGATGACGAGGGGTTGTTAGTGAAGCTGTCAGCGTGGCCCAGCTCCCCCACCGCCAGCCCCCCCCCACCCTCACACAGGAGAGCGCAGCTCTGGGGGAGAGCAATGTACATCTTAAATCAGTAGTTGTCACTAACAGTTTTTTTTTTTTACCAGTGGGGTTCATGGACAATAATGACGCGCAAGGATTTGGCTTCTCGACAGCACCACTTACCTCTACTGTAATGAGAGGTAAAACACCACCGAGAGTAACAACTTGCTACAGTTTAGTTATGACGTCCAATGACTGCAGCGAGTGCGTTACGTGGGATGAACACTGTTTTGCGCCGGGCACAAGTCATACAAATAATAAGTGGGGGGACTGACCTAGTTTGGCAGCATGCAAGTGACATCACGGCGCACGAAGCCACGGCGCGTGACATCTCGGCGCATGACATCACACAAGCCATCACAGGAATTGACTTCATAGAAAGTGGCATCACAAGCCACGACTTTACAGGAAGTGGCACCCCAAGAAGTGACATCAGATCTAAAGCCCTCACATATATGTTTAGCAGGTCTAACAAGTGTACGTTTGAGCGCATTGCGAGGATAATACCACAGTGAGCTATGGAAGATGGTATGTGACTTCCACACCTTGCAACCCCCCAGTTTTATGCAACACATCCTGCACATTCCTTTACAAACATATCATTTTTGAACATGTAATAAATGTACGTGTAATATGCACGTGTTGATGTAAAGCGCTCTGACACCCTGCATTGGAATGAGTAGGGCTATACAAGTAAAATAGTCAATAGTAATAGTACATTATTTCAACGCCTCCTCAGGGGAAGTAAACTCTATATAAATGCAATTTGCTTTGTGTGAATACTGGGAAAGACCAACACATCTGACAGCGCATGCATATCTCCTAAACAGGGACTGAACAAAGTGAAAAGCTGCCTCTCTTAAGTATGTGTGAAGTGCCAAGAAGGTGTGAGCCTTTGTTTCCCCTCTACTTCATTTGCATCAGGTGTGAGGCTCCTGACTGCTCCCAGCCAAGAGACTGGAACACAAGCATTTACAATGCAATGGTCTCGGCATTGGTAAAGTTAGAGCTATTGGCATTGCTCATGACATTTTTTTTGTTTATGTTTTTGTTTTTAAAACATTTAACGAAACGGCATTGTCATGAGCAATGCCAATAGCTCTAACTTTAATAATGCCGAGACCGTTGCATTGTAAATGCTTGTTTGAGTATCCGTATGAGTGTCTGAGTGTCTGTATGGTTCGGTGGGGGTATTACGTAGTGCATAGGTGCATGAATGAGTGACTCACTGTTTGTATGTGTTGAAGACAGCATGTGTGCAGGACTGTATGGGTTGATGAGTGTGTGCATGGGTGGGTTAGTGAGTGAATGACTGTCTCAATAGTGTCTTTATGAGTAACTATATATGTTTTAAACTAGTATATGTGACTATTGGTGTATATAAGTGAGTATATGTGAGAGTGAGTGATTGAAAGAGATCCTGTATGAATAAGTATGTGTTTCTATAAGTGATTGTTTAAAAGACTACGTATGTGTAAGTTTCTGTATAAGTAAGTGTTGTGGTGTGTGTATAACTGTATATGCAAGTAAATGGATGTTTGATTCTTTATTAGCATGAGTGACTATGTGTGTGAGTAACTCTATGGATCGGTGGCGTTGTGTAACAGGATGTATGGGTGTATGAGTACATATGATGAGTGAGTACATGTATAGGACTGTTGGTGGATGTGGATGTGGATCTTAGAATTACTGAATAGGTTGTTGTAACTGGTATTGGTATGTCCATTGTTTTGAAAAGTTTAGTTTCTATTTTTGAATGTGTGTATCAAATGTTATATTAGGGGGAGAGGAGGTCTGCCACTCTATCACAAGGATTATGTCATCTGAGATGTCATCTGAGATGTCATGAGTGAGGTCACTGACCATGTCATGAGTGATGTAATATGTGACGTCATCAGCAGTGCATTGCGGGCGCGCGAGTTATATTTAGCTGAACTAACTATAACGGGGGAATTTCAATGGTTTTGTACGAGTGAAAAGTCGAGCTAACTATAACGCCCCTGAAACCGATGGTTTTTTCAGTGAATTTCTAAGGTTTTAGAAATGCTAATTCCTAACTATAACGTGCCTGAAACCTATGGTTTTTTCAGTGAATTTCAAAGGTTTTTTAAATGCTAATTTCTAACTATGCCTACAGAGATGGGACATAAGAAGAAAGAACGCACAGAAAGGAAAAAAAAGAAATGGAGAACGAAGCAACAGAAGTCCTCAAAGACGAAGAAAAGTGCAGGAAGAAGGATAACGTGCAGAAAGAACAAACAGAAGAGCAGAAAGAAGCCTTGTAGCAAAATCATCCTGTACCCTCAACTTTTTCAGACGGATACTGGTGGTAACTGAGTTTGACTAACCAGTCCTAGAGCCAGTGCTATGTTAAATGACACTCAGAATACAGTGAAAACACCTACATACACTAGGGAACATTATGCGTTGGTGTCCCCCTGTGATTAGCATGACCTCCTCTGTAAGCCCCTAGTATATAATAGGGCAGGGGATTAAAACCACCTCTTAAAACGCGCCACAGGGCGTGTTTGCACACGTCACCGCAGGCCCCTGTGGCCGTTTTAAGTTGGGAGATTAAGTCCCCTTGAATCCTGAGGGTCCCTAGGGTCCAACTAGCCCACTAGGTACCTCCAGTAAGCGCCACAGAGCTGCGTTGCAGAGAGGTGTAAAAAGTGGCATGGCCTGGACCACCTCTCTGCAACGCAGCTCAGTGGCGCTTACTGGAAGCACCTGCTGGGCTAGTTAGCCCCCAGGGGCCCTCAGGTATGAAAGGAAATTATTTCCCCAACTTAAAACACGCAATAGGGTGTGTTTGCACACGTCACCTCAGGGCCCGTCCCCTCCCTTCCCCACTGTGTAAACACGCCCTGTGGCCGTTTTTAGGTCTCTCCTTGCTATCGCGTAAGCGATCGCAAAGCGAGACTATTGTAAAAGGGCTTTTCAAAGTGCTCCCAAAAAGCGGATTGCATTGCTAGCACGCGCACAATCACGCGCATGGTGCCGACATGCACTCCGCTTTTTGGGAGCACTTCAAAGGGTCCGCTCCCCCGCCTTGAATGCGCTCCCCCGCGCGCGCGCGCCACGCTCCGCCAGGCTTGTTTTGTTTCACTTCTTTTTTTTCTTTCAATAGCAATCACTTTCAGTCCCGCTCGTCGTCACCGTGTAGGGCATGGCTGGTTATCAGCAGCTCTGAGGCCTCTGAGGACATCAAAGCGGCCGCAAAAGTGCACACTATTGGAGGGATGTCATCATTCGGGCTCCAAATAACGGCCTGTTCCCAGGCAGATCCTCCGTGCTGCGCCGTGCTCACAGTAGGAAAGTCGAGATCTGTCGTCGCCTAAAAGCCGTGTAAATGGCAGACGTGCTATATGTAAACTGTGTAACATAAAACCCATACATTGAGAGTAATCTTTCATTACTTAATGCCTTTTTAGCGTGTCCTGCCTTTGAGCGAGCGCATGTCCGTTTTCTAGTACTTTGTGTTTCACTATTCACATCCGGTAATGGCTTAAATATGCAAAGTCTTGTTGGTTGAATAGCCTTGACAGCACAAAAGGGAGACATGACGTGAAACCACTTGGACTATATATTTTTATGAGGCATCTTATGCCTGCTTTTAACCACATATTAAGGGTGCCCTAATGGGAATGTGTGCCTGGGACACCTCACGCTAGTTATCGCTGCTCTTCTCCTTGCTCCTCCACCCCTCCCCCTCCCACACCCACCCCCAGGCTGCACGACACATTGCGCTCGTTATCACAGCTCCTCTCTTTGCTCCTCCAACACCCCCCCCCCCGCAATCCCCAAGCTGCACGACACATCTTGCTTATCACCGCTCCTCTCCTCGCTCCTCCCCCCCCTTCCCCTGAGACTGCCACGGAGCGTGCATTTAGGACAGTCACACTGTGAAACGACCATATGGCCCACGGCCTCCCAGTGCCCTGCTGTGTTTTTATGGCGGCCGCGCACATCGCCGAAAATAAGTTTACAACGCTCCTCTTCTTGCATTTCAAATGCTTGTTTTTTAAGCGGCGCAGCAAGCCGCATGCTAAATGCGCCCGCCCTGCCATTTATTTTCTATTTCTTTACTTTAGTTACAATCTCGGCACCCACGCGGGTGCCATGATTTCATCAAAAGTAAAGAAATAGAACAAGCATTTGCAATGCAATAGATCTCGCAGTTAAACGAGTATAATCAATTGGCATTGTAAATGACAATGCCTTTTATTTATGTTTTTAAAAAGAAAAATAAAAGGCATAGTTATTTGCAATGTCAATAGCTCAAACTCACGTAAATGTGAGACCTATTGCATTGCAAATGCTTGTTTAAGTTGGGTGATTAAGTCCCCTTGAATCCTGAGGGTCCCTAGGGGCAAAATAGCCCACTAGGTACGTCCAGTAAGCGCCATTGCAGAGAGGTGTAAAAAGGGGCACGGCCTGCACCACTTCTCTGCAACGCAGAGCAGTGGCGCTTACTGGAATCACCTGGTGGGCTAGTTGGCCCCCAGGGTCCCTCAGGATTGAAAGGGAATTATTTCCCCAACTTAAAACGCGTCACAGGGCGTGTTTGCACACGTCACCTCAGGCCCCGTCCCCTCCCTTCACCACTGTGTAAACGCGCCCTGTGGCCGTTCTAAGTTGAGAGATTAAGTCCCCTTGAATCCTAAGGGTCCCTAGGGTCCAACTAGCCCACTAGGTACCTCCAGTAAGTGCCACAGAGCTGCATTGTATAGAGGTGTAAAAAGGGGCGTGGCCTCAGAACACCTGTCTGCAACGCAGCTCCCTGGCGCATACTGGGGATACCTGTTGGGCTAGTTGACCCTCAGGGACCCTCAGTATTGAAGGGGAATTAATTCCCCAACTTACAACTGGCCAGGGGGCGCGTTTGCAGAGTGCTGCTAGGAGGAGGCGTGGCCTCCGGCGCGATGCCAGTCTTTTATTTATTTTATTTTTTTAAGAAGGAGGGCTGTGTGGCCCCCCTTCTTTTTCTAATTTATTGGCCCTGGGGACCCCATTCCCCAGGGTCTGCACCCTAATTTTTTGTTGAAAAAAATTAATTTGGTCCTCCCAAGGTCTTAATCGGCCCCAGGGACCCCAACCCCCGGGTCATGGCCTTTTTTTTTTTCTTTTTAATTCTTTAGGAGAGGGGCTGCGTTGCCCCTCTCCTCAGGCCACTTATGGCCCCGGGGACCCCATCCCCCGTGGCCAGCCTTTGTTTTTTATTATTTTAAAAAAATATAGATTTATAGACAACCCGTATGTACCTATCACCATGACGATTTGCGTGATATTCATTAAAAGGCGACTATGCATACAATGAATCCACATGGAATGTATTTACACCGCTAGTGAAGCTCTGACGTGTCTGACGCCCTACCGTGCCTAATCCCGGCGCCCCAGCCGTTGGGTACTCTCCAAGTAGACACCCTTGTTGTTTATGTATACAAACATGGGTAGCTATTGACGGGCACATTTAATACACATACACACGCACACCAAGCCATTCAAAGGGGATTCGACAAAAATTCGACCAAACTATGCAAGAAACACCCCTCATGGTTAATAAAACACACATCCACCGCCGGATGTGTAATACTTTTTATTTTACTCTCTGGAAAGGAGACGAACCTCACTTGAGAGTCACAGCATGCTCCTGGCTGAGCCCAATGCTGTGTTACACCCACCAGTGCCCGCCGAGTTCCACATACCTCTGTGTTGTATTCCACCAGCTAATGAGTATGCTATGACACTCTCTAGCCCATGTGCACTGTAACACCACCCCGTGAATATGTCATGCCACACTTGCCTTCGCACGGGTTATATTGCCCCATCTAACGTGCCTTCCTCGATGCCTATGTTACAACGCACATCGCTATGCCACACATATTACAATCTGGGATTCATATCTTTATCACAGTGCATATGCAACATTACACTCCCCAGCACATATTTTATATTACAACTTTAGAGACTAGTTAGGTTACACAACACTGCCCTGTGCATATTACACTCCAAGGCGCATATCGCATAGCACGCGCTAGTGCCTGTGCTATCTCGCGCTCTCCAATGAATCTGTCATTGCGCACATTGTATTGCATATTTTATTTCACGCCCCGGTTCATCTTATATCACACTTTTTTGTGCATAGTTTATACCATATACTATATCTAGTTTTCATTTTCAATCGTGCTCTCAGGACTATGTTCTATATAACACTGCGTCCACCTACCCTTTTCACGGGCATTACATTTTGCGATGGGGGGTGGAGGGTCAGGGGGTGTTTCTGCCAAGTGAGCCCGGAGTCACAGTCACAAATGTCCTCTTCTTCCCGAATAAAAGTGAGATTATGCTGCATACTTGTTCATATTTTAAGTAGTTCGCATAGACACACATTTAAAAAACAATAAAGTTCCTAATACCCACCTTCTCTGAACAGTTAGCTTGCTGCCCCATCCACCTCCTTCCTATCCTCTGTTGTCTGAATCCATGGACTAGCCTCTTCCCTCCTGCCATGCATGGTCTGATGTGCTGCCCCTGCCCTCCATTTAGCATGATGTACCAGTCCACTCCTCCTGCCCTCCATTGCACAATTCTATGGCCCATCATTGACCTCCTGCTTAGCCTCTGTGCTTAGCTTGCTGCCCCTATTCTCCTTCCCCCTGCCCTCCGATGTCTTTGTGCATGCCCCTGCTCCATCCTTTTTGCCCACCATGTTCCATGGACCTGCCACTCCTATCTACTCTGAGTGTTCTGTTGAGCTGCCACTCCCCTCCCACCTGCCTAGCATTGTCAGATGACTGTAACCAGTCCCTGCCACCTCCACCCTGCCTGTCCACATGCCATGCCCCTATCCCCTACCTCCTGTCCTCCATGGTCCATTTTACTGTCACACCCTTCTGCCCTCCCTGGTCTGTTGTGCTGCAACTGCTCCTCCTGCCTGCCCCGCGCGGTCTGTTGTGAGGCCCCTTCCCCTGAACTCTCTTGTCTGTGCCCAGGTCCTGACCCTCCGTTCTATCCTCCATGGTCCTTTGTGCATGCCCCTGCATCCTCCTTCTTGCCCATCATAGCCATTGTGCTGCCACTAACCCTCCCACTTGCCATGCATGGTCTTCTGTGCTGCAATGGCCCCTCCCACCTTCCCTGTGTGGTCAGCTAGCTGTCCCTGACCCCCTTCCACCTTCCCTCCATGGTCTGTGTGTATGCCATCATAGTCTCATTGTTGCTCTCAATGGTGTGCCTTGTTTCTAGTGCCCATCCTGCCTGACCTCCATGGTCATCTTGCTGCTCCTGCCCTGCCCCCTTGCCCCCAGCCCTCTGTCTCCATGTGCAGACCCCTATTCCCTCCCTCCTGGCTTGTCCGTTTCATTGTAATGCCCCTGATCCGTCCCTCCTGCTTTTTGAGGTCTGTTATGCTGCAGCTTTCTCTCCTGTCTGTCCATTGTGGTCAGCTAGCTACCATTACCTCTTTCCCCTCTGTTCTCTGTTGTCCATGTGCGTGGTCCTGTCCCCTCCCTATTGCTTTCTATGGATTGTTGTGATGTACTCCCGTCCCGCATGCCCTCTGTGGTGTATTGTGCTTCTGCAAACCCTGATGCTTGCCCTGTAGGGCCAGTTTGGTGCACCTCTCCGTGTCCCTGCTGTCCTCTGTTATCCGAGTCCATGTCCCTACCCCAATTCCTCCTGCCTACCATGATGCAATGTACCATACTTGCGAACATTTTGAACTTGGTAAGAGGGAGATTTTGAAAAAAAACTGGGGTATTGATTTTTCCCTTTGAGTTACATTGAAAAAGAGGAGATAGGAGACAGATCAAATAAAGCCCATTTGAGCTTAAAAACATTGGACGTTTCCTGGCTGAAACGGGTCTGTTGGCATGTATGGTTGTACTACCACTGCCTCTTCCTTCTGCCCACAATGGTCTATTATATTGCCACAGCCTCTCTTGCCAGGCCGTATTGTTGGTTTGTTGCCCCTGCCCCCCTTTCCACTGCCCTCCATAGTCTGTTGTGCTGCCACTGCCCTTCCTGCCTGCCCAGTGTGGTCAAATTGTTGCCTCTGCACTCTCCTACCTGCCTTCAATTTTCAGAGTCCGTGCCCCTGGCCTCTGCCTCTCAACAGTATCCCAATGAACAACTAGATTGCTAACATTCTATATTTATTACTAAAGTGTGGAATGCCTGACGTCTTCTTGATGTAATCAAAACTGTAATACCTAGAGCATTTCCTTTAGAAATTACATATATGAGAGGGTCTTATTTGCATCAAAATTATGGTTAGTGCTCTAAAAAACTAAAATGAGGACATATTTTCTGAGTTTTCAAATAGCGACAAAGCACTTTTAAATTATTTGTAATCTTTATGTTTTTTTATCCAGTTGACCACTTGATTAAATGTTGCACCTAGGGGAGAGGATGTGGTGTTACTTCCAGAACTGCCGACTTTGCAACTCTCCCCATGTCTACAACCAAAATGAATTTGATCTTGTGTGATGTAACCAATGCTCATGTAAAGCACTCCAATACCTGACAAGTCTGCACTATATAAATCTGAAAATACACAACAAATAAGTGTTTTGCACACTTCTGTCATTTGGCTACATGTGGGCTACATCTGGGTGATATTTGTGCTGCATTTGGGCTCTTTTATCTCTGGTGGCCATCTTGGGAGATTTATTTGTTATGAAGTTTCCTAATTTCCTCATTTACTGCAGTCTCCTCAGTAGGAAATGCTTTCAGTTTTTTACTTTGATTCCATCAAGAAGGTATTCAGATATGTCACACATTTGCCATAAATTCTGAATGTTAGCACTCTAGTTGCTCATTAGATCACTGTAGTAAAGCTACTGCTCACCAGAAGAGGATTTGAGAAGTCACTCAAAATGTGCCCATATTTTTCTTTCTTCAGCACTAATCCTAATTTCAAAACAAACCCCCTCATTGTGTTCCTTTTTAAATTAAATGTTTTAAGTGTTACCACTTTATTCCAATCAAGATGGCTTCAGGTGTGCCATACTTTTGTTATAAGTAAGAATGTTAGCGCTCTAGTTGTTCGTTGGAACATTTTGGGACATTCTGTCATTGGGCTATACTTGGGCTATATCTGGGTTACATTTGGGCTCTTTTGTCTCTGGTGGCCATAGATTTATTTGTTAGGAAGTTTCCTAATTTCCTCATTTACTGAAGTCTCCTCAGTGGGAAATACTTTCAGTTTTTTACCTTGGTTCCATCAAGAAGGCATTCAGATGTGTCACACATTTGCCATAAATTCTGAATGTTAGCACTCTAGTTGCTCATTAGATCACTGTAGTAAAGCTACTGCTCACCAGGGAAGTCTGCTGCTGGTATTCAAAGTGCATGTTTCAGTCTGCATGTCAGAATATTTTTAGGAAATAGAAGAGGATTTGAGAAGTCAAAATGTGCCCTAATTTTTCTTAATGCAGCACTAATCATAATTTCTATGGCAAAATGAACCCCCTCATTTTGTTCCTTTTTAAATTAAATGTTTTAAGTGTTACCACTTTATTCCAATCAAGATTGCTTCAGGGGTGCAATACGTTTGTAATAAGTAGGACTGTTGGCGCTCTAATTGTTCTTTAGAACACTCTGGGAAGCTGCAGTAGAACACAAAGGAATCAACTGACAATCTCTGCCCTTGTTGGATGTACATGTTTTACTGAGAATGTCAGACTTCATTTGCACATGACTGAGAAAGATAATGTGAATTTACAGAAAATATGCTCTCAGTTTAGCTTATAGATCACCTTCAGTTTAGCTTATAGATCACCTTCCAAACCTCTGTGGGAAAAGCATGAGAAAATAGTTTTCTCTCAAACATGATTCATGATATCACAGCAGAAGGCTTTATCACATGGTAAAATCACCTTAGAACACACCACAATTCCTAAAATGAGTATGGTACCATCAACACATGATTTATAATGTAACTAAAGTCTTAAAACCTTCTATTAACTGCAATGCTTTTTAATGTGGTGCGATCATGTATATTGGTCCCAAGATGGCTGCCAACACTTCTTGGATGAGGTACTGACAGCCAATCAGATCTCACGATGAGATGTGTGGTTAGGCTCCGCCCAGATATATCTATCTTTTTAACTCTAATTTTCTCAGGAACTACTGAACGGATTTACACCATTTAAGCAAACGGTACGAGTCTGAACTGAGGACTACCTCTTTGCCAAATTTGGTGTATTCCGTTTAGCAGTTGGGGCTGTAGCTGCGTCAACAGGTCCTATGGGGAAAATGCATGGGGAAAACGCGTTTTGGGACCCCCTTTTTTCTCGTCCCCCGCTTGACGAATCGCCGTGAAATTTTCAGGATAGTAGCGGACCGGAGCTGGCCAAAAGTTTGCAAAATTTCGCGAAGATTCGTCAATCTGTGCCAACGTTATTCCAAATAGAATGTTGCGGATTTTCCTATGGAAAATAGGTCCTAACTATAACTACCTACTGGTGACTGCCAGTAGGTGATATATATCTATGTATGTATATATGTGTGTATATATGTATATATATATATATATATATATATATATCATCTATGTAATAAGTATGTGAATTATATGCAGCACGTTTGTTTGTGAATGAATTGCTGTATTCAGTACTGATAATTAAGAAACCTCACATGAGGTCACACTGTCATGGGACGCAGCAGATTGGGAGAGGCATTTCACCAATTAAAAAAATGCAACTTCATGGGCGGATTAACGATTCTCCAAATTAAATGCCAAGAGAATCTTTATTTCAGTAAAGACAGAGGTTAACATTGTGCATTATTCCTTTCATGCCACTCAACACAGCACTTGAAAGATTATTAACATCATAAAGAAGACCTTCTCGAACAAAACATCCATTACATATAACCAATCCGTGCACTTAACAAGCTGCCTCTTTTGAATGCGAAACTTGCTCCCTCCTTCATGGCTGAACGAAGATAAAGGATCGATTAACAAAGGTAGGGTCCACTGGGTGCGCAAACCCTCAGAAGAACAAAAGTCTTTGTAGGAAGCGAGCTACTGGTTATTATCCGAAAGGAAAACATCAATAACCCATGTAAAATAACTTTTAAGTGTAAGAATCCTCAAGCAAATATTATTTTATTTCCATAACTTTTTCTATAATTTATTTTTAATTGTTTTCATTTTTTAACCCATATACTAATAAAAGATAGTCTCCACCTCTGGGACGGGTAGGGCCGGATATTGTAAGCCTTTGTGCCTTCAATTAAATTCTAATTCTCTTGGCATTTGATTTAGAGAATCTTTATTTCATTACAAGACCGGAGGCTCCCGCTATCCGTGTTGAAAGCCCTCCAAGACCACATCAGACGTGTTCAATTGGCATGCAGTAATGTTTTGCAAATGTGTTGCCATTTGACCGGTCAGCAGCCCTCAAGATATCCTCCAATCTGCTGCTTTTCCAGAAGGGCTGACTAGCCATAGCCCCCCTCATAGAGTGAGCTTGGTACTTCTGTAAATCCACACCAGCTAATTGCATAATACATTTCACCCATCTTGCTATTGTTGCACTGGTAACTGCTTTAAATGGTTTCACAAAGGAAATCGGAAGTGAATCAGTAGCATCAGGATGAAACTCACTCACCCTGGATTCATATTCCTTCATGCAGTTCGTAACACACTGTTTTCTGCAAGAATCACATTTTGGGTATAATATGGTGTTGGGCATTACCTTTGTCCTCCTAATAATCTCAAAAGTTACTCCAAAGGCATTTAAAACTTTGTTACTTGACTCCTAAGCCTTTATATTCAAGACGTGACAACAGGAGATTAGGCAAATAAGGAAGCTAGCTTCATACTAAGTTTTTGAAGGTCCAAATATCTACTACCAGGCCAAGAGGAAAACATACTCAGAACTAAATTTACATCACATAGGGTCTCATACTTGGGTCTTGGATGTCTCCTCAACCTTATACTCTTAAATACTCTACAGACCATCACATTCTTGACTAGATTGTGTCCTGGAGAAACTGCAGACCTGTAGCAGTTTAACGTCCAGTAGCTAAGGCCCCTATCAAACTGTTCTACCAAAGAATTCACCACCTCAACTATAGGAGCCTCCACGAGATCGAAGTCCCTTTCCAAGCACCAACGTACCCACGTCTTCCATATTTCTTTATACCTATTGCACGTTCCTGGAGCCCAGGGCTCCTCGAAGAGTTCCTCAGCTCTTACCTGACATCTCTAGATCGCCTGATATTTTCCAGGCAAGAAGTCTCAAAGTCTATGACAGAACCAGCGGATGCTCCTGTCCATCTTTGTCTCTCAATAGACCCTCTACGGCAGGAAGAAAAAAGGGAATGTCGTGAACAATCTCCAAGGTCATTGTAAACCACGCCTGTGATACCCAAAAGGGAGTCGTCAGGACAAGGGAGTATCTCTCTTGCCTCACCTTCTGAAGAACTCTCTGAATCATTGCGGAAGGCAGGAATGCGTAGGCGTTGGACCCCCTTCCAGGTCTGAAAGAAGGCGTTCACCGCTAGAGCACCAGGGTCTGGCATCCAACTGTAGTACCTCTTCAGTTGAAATGTCCGTCTGCTCGCAAAGCGGTCTAAATCTAGTGGTCTTCAAAAGTGACACAGCTTTCTGAAATACGCCACGCTCAATTTCCAGTCACTGTAATCCCTTAACCTTGAATTCCAGTCCGCAGACACATTTGCTTCTCTAGGCAAAAATTCTGTCTTCAAGTGAATCTTGTGCTCCAAGCAAAACAGCCAGAGTTTCTTGGCTAAGTCTGACATTCTGAAGATCTCGTCCCTCCTAAGAGATGTATATATGCTACTGCAGAAACATTGTCCAGCCTTTACAAAACAGGTCTGCCTTGCAAACAATGCTTAAAACTCGTAAGGGCGTAGAGACCTGGAGTCAACTCCAAATAATTTATGTGATGCAATTTCTCCATGTGTGACCACAATTCCCCAGTGCGCAGTGGACCCAAGCATGCCCCCCCAAACTTGTAAACGTGCATCTGACTCCAGAACGAATTCTGGAGAGAATCTAAAGATCTCCCTGCCATTCCAGGCTTCCAAATTGTCCAGCCACCAGTTCAACTCCAGCTTTCCCTCCTGATCTACAGCTACCTTGTCTCCATACCACAAAACTGTCCAAAGTGCCTTCGCTTTTGTTCTCTGCAGTGCCTGGTAATGCAAGGGACCTGAAAAAATAGCCTGAATGGATGAGGACAGAAGACCCAGGTGTCTGACTAGTTCCCTCAGAGTCAAGGGCTTCTGTTTCAGCACATACAATATCTCCTTTCGCATTTTATTGATCATCTTTACATTCAAAAGTAGAGCCCAATGCATTGTGTCTATTGTGAATCCTAAGATCTCCATAGACCTGGAGGGGATAAGAATAGACGTCTCCCAGTTTACTATGAAGCCTAAACTCTCTATAAGGGACATAACCCTGTTCAATTTCTTCAAAACCTGTGTCTGGCATTGCAATATGATTAAGATATTGGCCAAGTAGACGATCGTATTCACACCTCGCTCCCTGAAGTAGGAAGCTACAGCTCTCATCACCTTGGTAAAGCACCATTGGGCAGATGAGAGACCAAAGGGGAGTGCACGGAATTGGTAAAGACGGCCCTGCCAGGTGAATTGGAGATAGCGCTGACCCTCCCTGGCCATTGGAAGTAGGTATCTTTCAGGTTCAATTTTACCAGCCAATCCTCCTCTAGTAACTTATCCCTTAAGAGATGGATTCCTTCCATCTTGAAATGTCTGTATACAAGGAACCTGTTTAGATCTCATAAGTTTATCACGGGCTTCTACCCCTTGTCTTTCTTCTCCACTAAGAAGAGTGTACTTGCAAAACTTTTGTGTACTGTGGGAACTTCTATAATGGCGTCCTTTTACAACATACTTTTTACCCCTTCTTTCACCACTGATCTGTGGTGAAAGCTAATTCTCTTGGGGAAACATCTTGAGAGGGTTCAATCAGGCAATCTATCTTAAAACCCTGGATAGTCTCCAACACCCAAGAATCTCGCGTATAGCTTTTACAGGTGAGGGTAAAAAGTGTGAAGCGACCCCTCACTCTTCCTAGGAAAGAAGAAGACGGTGAAATCAATGTACTCTCCCTCGTAACTGGTTGAGCCTTGATGGCGCGACCTGTTCCCCCTTGCACAATGCAGATGTCCTCTTTGGGGATAGAAGGCAGTGGATCCTCCAGCTTGATATCCTCTACCAAAGCCTCTTTGTCAGAAGTTTGTGAGTGGGACCTCTGGGAACATCAGCCGTCAGAAAGTTTCCTTCTGCCGGCCCGTCAAAAAACACCTGTGCTGAAAACCCTACGCATGTTAGATAGTGCAGGCAGTAAAGGTAGCTACGTACTTGCCCAGAAACGTAATCGTCCTCTCTGAACAGGAGGCCTTAGAGATTCTCAGAAGGTTCTCTCTGAGCCAGGTCACCGAGTTTAGAATTCATTTTCATGAGGACTACTCTATGCCTGTCGCCATTGAGGTCAGCATTTGCATTCCCGAGAAGGACCAAAGCCCTTTGGCTCCAACCTCTGAGGAGGTTTATGTCTAATGGGAACTCCTCTGCCATGTGCCTCCTCTGCCATGTCGATGATCCTTGCTAGGTATCTCAAAACATCAAGGAGGCCGTTCTGACAAGCTTAAGAGATCTCTCAAGCCCCTTCCATGGGCACCTATCTAGCTTTAAGAGGAAGGTGATGAGCTTTGGGTATAGATTAGGGGTCGCAAACTTTCTCATGAATTGCAGCCCTTAAACATTCGGCCTTTAGAATATTACGTGCCTCTTTCTCAAGTGTGTTCTGAATCCACCATTTGATAAATTTGCCCACATGGTCCAGGGGCCACCACTAGGCACTCCTGGGGAGTTCAATGTTATGCAGGGAGTACATTTCCTCCCCTAATGGGTCTTAGACTACTCCTTTGGAAGTAGAAGAGGTTTTGTGCTCTTTAAAGAGGTCATCCTCAACAAAGTCCCCTTGGGTAAGGTCTAGTACTTATTCCTTTAAGGGACTTTCACTCTCTTGTTTATCCTCTCTCACCTCAGTCTCCTGAGTGCTGCTGTAGGCTCCTGATTCTGTTGTGCCGCATTGGACACCTTTCATATATGTGCCGCATAGGACACCCATCCCCTTCGAGGTGCTTAGACCTCCCTTTCTATTCGAGGTGCTTGGACCGCCCAATTTTTAGGGGGTATAACCCCTCTCTCAATATGTTTTGATTTTCTCTTTCTCTTACCTCATTTTTCTCCATACTCTGAGTCTCCCTCTGAGATAGAACCACAGTCTACTCATTATCTGAACCAAGAAATTTATTTTGGCCATGACCAGCTCAAGGGTCTCACGTACGCAGGTATGCATCTCATGCTGGGTCAATTTTTTTTTATTAGGTCCTTTGCCTGAGAAATCTCAGGGCTCTCTGTCTCCTATTCTCATGAGGGGAAGTTCTTAATAATGAGTACTTCCTCAATAATAACTTTATCTTATACTAAGGGAGAGTCTTATAATATTTAGGCCGTTATATAAGGGAGAGAATTATCATTAGATTATGAATAAAGGCAATATTTTAAGTTTGATGCTTTGAGAGTTAATTCACTGCCTTACTAAGGCGCCGGGGTGAAAAGCAATAAGATTTCAATTAACACAGCTGATCGTGGAGACACTGCAACTGTCAACTGTCACCGTGACATTGCACTGTCTCCTTGCGGCCTCTTGAATGCATCGGGTTGCATTGCACAAACCCAAACAAAGATGGTGGGACGCTGTGCGCTGGGCCGTTGCCCAGTGCTTTTCTTCAATTTCAGCCTGATGCGTTGTTGCGTGAGATGTGTTGGGTGAATGCTGCCTAGTACGCCGTCCAAAGCTGCAAGGGAATCCAGATGCCTGCAACACTGACCCAGTGCAGGGGCCGCAGTAGAGTAAAGTGTGGCCCCTGTGCTTGTTGAATGCACTGGGAACCTAACCTGGGCCCACTGTAGCGCCAAGTCGCTCACAGACCACCTCTGCGGAGCTGGCCCCACGGGGGAAGAAGAGCAGAAGGCAGCCTGCTCTTAACCGGGAGTTAGTAGATGGCCTGGCCTGCCCTGCCCGCAAGGCATGGCACCAACAGACCAAGGGGATGAGTACCAAGCAAACGCTTTATGACCCCAGCATCTCTACTGGAAAAACGTCACTGTATGGCAAACAAATAAACATCCCCAAGTAGACAGCACAGCTAGGTTCCATAAATTGGAACGTGACAGTACGCATACAAACATAGTAACGATATTACAAACATGAATTATGAAATAATAAGCAATAAACTACGACTTGCTATTTGGAGTGGCGTTAAAGGAATAATAGATAATGGTAGCCTTCGGTCCTGTAATGAAATTCTCACAGTTGCACCATCCACCTCACAATCATCCACAGTCATCATACATATGACTAGGTAATCTCCTGCAAGCTTACAGTGAAAGAGAGGTGCGGTCACTTTGTGTTCATGAGCTCTGTAAAACTAATAAGACTCTTAAGCATTTCTAATCTGTTATTGGCTAATCCCCTCTTTTCTGGATTAGTTTCCAGCAAACTGAAACATGCTGCTGTTCTGCATAGAAGCCTAACCTTTATTCAACCGATTTTCGTCGCTTTCAACCCCATGTTACCCCGCCTCTATCTATCACAACTTTAGCTAGAGCTGAACCAGCAGAGGTCCAGCCTGTACTATACAGCATCAACTTTAGGGCATTTTCTTTTTTTAATTCTTTTTATTGGATATACAAGTACAAAGAGACAGCAGCGTTGCAATAGAAAATACAATATATCAATCCTCTGCGATACACATATAGCAAATTGCAATATTGCATCACGAAACCATTTCAATGCTTGGACTTACGAAGACAGGTCCGTGTCTTCTGTTGGTAACAAAGGTGCCTCACATATATCTCCTCTGTAGGCATTCCAGGCGCCCCAGATCGAGGACCACTTTTTTGGACACCCCCGTGCAATGTATACTGTCTTTTCCCTAAACCTGCACCAGTCACGGTTTTGTTTCCATTTTGATAGTGTGGGTGGCACATCAGACACCCAGTGCTGCGCTATGTCCCTCTTTGCCGCTGTTAGACCTAAGGTTACCCAAGTTTTCTCGGAGGTGTTAAGGTCCACTGGCTCCCATATGTTAGGGAGGCAACGCTTCGCTTCAGGGTGTATGTTTTTATGCAGAACCATCCTAAAGGTCCGATGTACAGCCAGCCAAAATCTCTGAATATGGTTGCATTCCCACAGGATGTGCATAAATGTGCCCGCCTGCCCACCCCCTCTGACATTCACTCCCACCTTCTCTCCCCATGCGTAGCAACTGCAGTCCTGTGATATAAATCCTATGAAGGATCTTGAGTTGAACCAGCCTCAATCGAGCGGAGATACCCACCTCCTGGGGGACCCCACCGCCTCCCGCCATTCATCATCATCTATTTCAAGGCCGTCTGCCACCCAGTGCTCCCTAAGCTTCTCAAGTGGGTCAGAGGTATTGTGCAATAGTTTCCTATACGTAAGGGAGACCACTTTTTCCGGTAAGTAGCCATCTAGTAGCCTATCCTCCAGCTGGGTAGAGTCCACTTTAGGGCATTTTCATCCATCATTCTTTATCTGTCATCCTACATTCTTATTTGATCACACCTCTTTTATCGTCCCTCATTCCTCATTTCTAATCCCTCACTCATAGTTTATCTCCATCCGTCACTCATCAGCCCTCCATCTCACAAAACAAATGTTGAATAAAATGGACAGATGATGCTGTCCTAACACAGACATGCATCTGGCCAATTTAGGACATACTCCTAATTATTCACCCCTCCTTCCTCTTCCATCTCTTCTGCTTCGTCGCACATACTCTTCATTCCTCCCTCCACTAGTGATGAGCAGCAGTGTTGGTGTGATTAGTTGTGCCAACACAGATAAGAATGCCAGGTGGGATTTTTTTTTTATATAAATAGAGAAACGAAAGTAAAGAAATACCTTGTTGGGTTTCATTGTTTTCAGGACTTGCATTTAGAAAGCATGCACACATTTTCTTTTTCAAACACTGTACAAGCAACATGTGATATAGCTGTAATACTGGAAGGCTTTTGGCACAAACAAGCAGGAACTGGGTAAATATATGCATGCCTATAGTCCTTTGAACTATGTTACTTTGGTCTATGACTATATTCATATGCACACATTTTGTAGGTGTATTGCGTCACACATAAACAACATTATTTTAATGTTTGGAAGACACTTTTTACTATTGTCATCACCATTGTTTATTTTGGGTAGACCTATCCATAAACGGTGTTTAAAATATAAAAATTTAACATAGAGAGAAAAAAACAGAAAAAAAGAATCTGTACAGAAAATCAGAATTAAATACCAAATACGATGCATCTAATCACAAAAGGTAAAAGAAACAATTGTCTATTAAGACGAACAAATATCTGATAAATAACAAATGTATGAAGTATTTGTACAAATACAACTATCAGTTGGAAGCAGCAATTTTGTAGAGTGTAGAAAAAAATATTTACATGCAACTCCGTGATCTGTTCGAGCAGTATTTATTGTACAATTTCTGAGTAGTTCATTCTAATTTTCCTTGCCACTTAAAATCTGAGACTGAGCGAACCACTGCCAGGAGAGTACTAGAACATGACATTCTTAAGACAACCAAATAACCAGTAATACTCCTATTCTAGAAAACCACAATAATCCATTTCATCCTGATTTTTTGGGTAAAATATGATAGAACACCATAACGTGGGCCTTCATTTCACTTTATCACAGTAACAACAATACTGCAACAACTCCAAGCAATTGGCTGTAAATCTTGCTAGAGGTAAAATGCTAAATCTGAAATTAATGTGCTGAATCTTCGCAAACTGTGGCTCTGCTGGTTCTCGATCTTTTTTAAAGGAAGTTATACGTTTATTCAACAGAAAATATTTACTCTGAGACTGCTGTGTCTATTATTGCAGTGTAATCTGTTCTGTTTAATAGTGGTCCATTAGGTGTTCTTACGTTCTATTGCTATAGCTGTAGTTATGAGTTGAGGTTCACTCCAGTGGTTGAAAGAGAGCTCACTTTACTATCATTTTGAGAAGTGACAATGCAGGAAGAGTTTTATTAATTTATAGAGTATTTTTAGAAATGAGAAATTTTGACTTTGGAAACAAATTATTGAGGACAGTGTAAAGCTGTGCAACACACTTTTCTGTTCATTTGAATATGTTTTTAAGAATGTTAATTGATGTGCATCTGATCACTACTTTGAAGCTAATGTAAGTGTTCTTTTTAAAAGCATTTAATAAAACCATTCGTACCTAACAAATAACCAAACATTATCTTAATAAATGTGGCATGTTGGTATATTATTTCCAGCATTGAGCACTTCTTGATTTTGGGCACCCCTTTCTAACATTAGTTCTTTCACTTACCTCAAGACGAGGGTGGAGAGTGGGAATGAGTAGTGAGAGCTAAGGTATGAGCACTGGATTATGGGTGAGTGGTGATGGCTAACGGTAAAGGGATCAAGGATGAAGGGTTGATTGATGAAGGGTGAGGTATGGAGGATGGGGAAGGATTGGGAAGAATAGAGGAATGAGAGCTAAGGCATGAAGAGTGAGGGATGAGGAGCAAGGTGTCGAGGGGTGATGGATATGGGGTGATGGATAGATGGATGAAGGTTGAGGAATGATGGTTGAGGAAAGTTTGAGGAGTAAAGAAGAATGATAGCTGAAGGATGAAGAATACTGATGATGCCTGAGGAACGATGGAAGGAAGCAGAGGATGACCTAAAACGGATGCTGTAGTAATGAAGATCAAAACACACAAGATGATGAACGGAATGTTGCACATTGGCAAAACATTCACCCCCAGTCACGGATCTGGGTTTAATCCATCGTTATTTTGCTCACCACGCCACCCCAGTTCAGACATGGCCATATGCAAATCAGTCTTGACCCTGTGCCTCATGGGAACAGTCCAGCCCGAACTGCCAAGCCATGTCTTCCTTGGACCAGAATCAAGCATCCTAGGACCGGTTTCGGGGGTTTCACCCCTCTTCTGCCAGGATAGCTTGACTCCAGTGGCGTAGTGAGCACGGGACCAACGTCTGGACATACCCTTCCCACAAAGGGCGAACAGCAAAACACACAAGATGATGGACGGAATCTTGCACATTGGCAAAACATTCACCCCCCGTCACAGATCTGGGTTTAATCCATCGTTATTTTGCTCACCATGCCACTGGAATCAAGCTATCCTGGCTGAAGAGGGGTGAAACGCCGAAACCGGTCCTAGGATGCTTGTTTCCAGTCCAGGGAGGACCTGACCTGGAAGTTCGCGCTGGACTGTTCCCATTGGGCACAGGGTCAAGACTGATTTGCATATGGCTGGGTCCAAACTGGAATGGCATGGTGAGCAAAAAAGCGATTGATTTAGGCCCAGATCTCTGTACTGGGGTGATTGTATGACATTGTTCTGCATTCTGTCCATCAATAGTTCTTTTTGCAGTAGTAATGAAGATAGCAACATCTTTGATTGTCATAAGCCAGGATTATACCAGTGGTGTAGAATTTTATCAAATATCATCTTGCCCTCATTGCTTCTTATCCATATAATAGACTTATCTAAATCCACCTGTCTGTAACAATAAAGAATTAAAAAATCACTTCTCCGTTCGGTGCCACCCATTAAGGTATGGCCACTGGAATTATGCAGTTTTTGCAGCAGCTGTCATGTTTATGGACGTGTCACATTACCACATAAGCCGTCATCTGCTGCATAATCTGCAGATTTTAACAAAAGAATGTTCCTATGGCAATATGAGCAAACGTTACTAAAAAGTCAGAAACGTGCGGTGGAAGGCCCCTTGCAAATGTTGACTGGTCACCTTTCTGTAGGTTTTTGCGGAGTTTGTGTTAAACTGCTACTAATGAGATGAAGCCTTTGCCCAAACAGTGATAACTTGTGTAAAAATGGCAAAACAGTAAAGTAATACTATCGTAAAATGTTCCGCATAATTTGTCTTTCTTGCCCTATTTAGTTAACACTGCCACATAATTTAGTACTCCCCCTAATTCCAGTGGCACTGCTTTAAAGTGACACATTATGACAGTGTTTTAATTATATCAACCTCTAATTATAACAGGCTCTGATTATGCCAGGGCTCTAAACGCGTTTTGATTATTATTATTTCTCATTTAGATAGATGTTCTCCCTTTTTTCAGTGCTTTCATGGTTTGGTGAAGACTTTTCCGGTGGTTCCTTATTTTCCATTGTAGCCTGAGGTCTGCTTATGTTTGTTGGCAGTAAGGACGAACTAACTGTTCTCGTTCTACTTTCCATTCTAACCGCTCAAAAAAAGATATATTGGCGGCAGTATTGCTCAGTAATATTGCGATTCAGTCTTGTTAAGCCTATCCAGTGTAACTTCTAGATTCTGAGATAATGAGATTTTCCTACTTAATTGTCCTATACATATATATATTATTTCCAACATACAGCTACAATATGATTGTATGTATGTATATATGTGTGTATATATATATTCACTTAAAAAACCATAGGTTTCACACATGTTATAGTTGGGTGGATATTTCACTCGTAAAAAAACAATGAAATTCCCCCGTTATAGTTAGTTCAGATAACTATAACTCGCGCGCCCGCAATCCACTGCTCATGACGTCACATATTACATCACTCATGACATGGTCAGTGGCATCACTCATGACATCACTGATGACATCATCCTTGTGATAGAGTGGCGGTCGCGCGAGTTATAGTTATCTGAACTAACTATAACGGGGGAATTTCATTGTTTTTTTTACGAGTGAAATATCCACCTAACTATAACATGTGTGAAACCTATGGTTTTTTAAGTGAATTTGCAAGGTTTTTTAAATGCTAATTCCTAACTATAACGTGTGTGAAACCTATGGTTTTTTCAGTGAATTTGTACGGCACCCTGCGCGCATATAGATATTGATATGCTTTTAAATGCTATTTTCTCAGGAAATACTGAACAGATTTACACCAGACCTGCAAAAGGCACTTCCTTGACCTTATGGCTACCTCTCTGCCAAATTTCAAGTAATTCTGTTCAACCGTTCGGGCTGTAGCTGTGTCTAAAGGTCCTATGGGAAAATGCATGGGGAAAACGCGTTTTGGGACCCCCCTTTTTTCTCGGCCCCTACTTGACGAATCACCCCGAGACTTTCAGGGTAGGAGCTGAACGGAGCGCCCCATTAGTTTTGAAAATTTCGCGAGGATTCGTCAACCGGCGCAAAAGTTATTCAAAATAGAATTTTCAGATTTCCTATGGAAACACGATCCTAACTATAACTATCTACTGGCGACCGCCAGTAGATAAATAAATATATATATATATATATATATATATATATATATATATATATATATATATATATAGCCTGGTTTATAAACATCTGCCATGAGTGAGTCTCCCTACTTAAGTCCCACTCACTGTAAACTCTGTTATAATGGGTCTAATGCAAAACCATAAAGGGGAGAGGGCATATTTGGAACGGACAACTCTTTGTCCCAGAAGTTTAACATTAGTGCTAGAGAGGTCCTACCAGTGGGAATGTACTCCTATGTTTCCTGTCTTCACTAGTCGGGCTAAATATTTATTTTTAAGAAGGACTCTCACCCAAGCAAAGTGTGGCGTGTTTCATCATTCAGTCCTACGTCCAGCACAATTATTGTTGCTGGACGGGCTCAACCTCACTATTGAAGGTATTACTTTGATGGTAGTTCTAAAGACTTCACAAGGGTCTGGAAATTGTGAAAAGGTTAAAATAGCCTGCTGGTGTACCCAAAAACATATTTTATTAATAGGACACCGTTGGCTAGATTAAAAGGCAGGGCGGGATGTAACAGGGAGTTTTCCTTATTGTCTCCCGCATTCGTCTGTCAGCATGTTTCGGATGGTTAATTTATGCCCAAAAAGTTATCCGCCTTTCATCCGGATCATGCAGATCCCCTAAGGTATTATGGATTTTTTTGTAGGAATTTGAATACAGGGTGTGCTTCTCGCTCACTCCAATCATACATGTACACGTTTTACTTTACTGCCATTTCCTGGCATCATGTACTCTGGAGGAATTAAGTAAGTAGGTCTGTGGAAACCGGTAATATGAATTGTTATTCAATTCATGCCATTATACTATGTGTAGGCTTTTTGTGTGTCGTTCACTGCGTTCTCTCTATTAGGTGGTGATAGAGTAAGATGGTGCTATATACACACAATCAGTCACCAGTGAGAGGAGTCTTGTGTTTCAAATTAAGTTTAACATTAACCTGTGTTCACGCTCATTGGCCAGTGTTTGGAAAATCAAGAAAAGTAAAGTACTGTCACACACCCAAATTGTTACAATCACCAAATTTAGAGTCGAGGAAACTGTGAACATTTACAGAAATAAATCTACTTCTTAACAGGGGTAGAATTGCCCCATAAGAAAAATTGCAGGCAGGCGTATCCTTCGCCACACACTAAAAATACATGAATTGCCTCCTTAAGCCTGCTACCAGAGAGTGTAGTTGGTTTTCATGTGTGTGGAAGAAGTGGTACTTGCTACTCCATGGCGTGCATCCGGTAATTACACCTATTTTAGATTCCGCAACTCCTGTATGTTACTAGGTGGGGATCAGCTCCTGTTTACAGTTACAATCACGGTTTGCTGTCTAGACGCTTAACGTGTGGGGGTGTATTCTGTGGAGGTGTTGGCGCAATGAGAACATTTGCAGGGCGTTTCCTCTGAAAAATAGGCGTAAGCCTACCTGTGTCAGATTTGTTCACCTTTCTGAAAGAATTGAAGACCTGGTTATATCCACTTTAGGTTCATAATCACAACTAGACCTTTCAGGCAGTTGTGCTGACCATGTGTAGGCCTTATGAAGTGAGTAGGTACATGTGTAGTCATTACTAAAAAGTGTGGGCTTCACTGTATTATGCTTTATGGGCAAAATCCGCATTCAAACTACAGTTTTGCCATCATGAGAACTAGAGAGTAGCATGATCCTTTGATCATGTGGTATAAATGAACGCCCCCCCCCCCCGCCAGTACAGATCCAGTGTCACTTTTGTCATGCCTGAACTCCTAGTGCTTGAGGATCTCATTTTTCTCCGACTCAACTTCTAGTGAGGATGAGTTCATTACCAGCTAGACCCTCTCCACACAACAGGGCCATTAGCCAGGAATTAGCCTTGCTCATTGGAGGGGATGAGGGGTAATCTGCATGTGCTAATTACCTTTTACACTGAACCTGACTTGGGAAGGCCCACTCTCGTAGAAACAAATGAAGACCGCCAGACCTCTGGAGCCAAACACAGGCGGGCCTCTCTTTTGAGTTTTTGGAAGGAAGGATGATGATATCGTGGCAGTTTGGGCGTGATTTCACACTCTCAGCAAGAACACTTCAAATAGGCTTAAATGTCCCAGGATGCTGTGCAGGAGAGATGGGGCGGGGTGCAGTGTTGTCACCCTAGAATTTAATGTTGTATTCCCTCAAGAATAGGGCAGAGGTGCCTATCTTCTAGAACTTTCGACCCCTACTTAAAAACCCCTACACAATGAAGAGGCAGAAGACCACACTGGATCTGGGGGAGGCAATGCCAGAACAATGCCCAGCTGGAAGAGAGCAGGTACGTGACTCCTTCTGTAAGAATGGACTCGAAGACTTCTGATTCCAGGTGCTCCCCAGGGGCTATGGTTTGTTTTTCCCACACCATCTGGGGACAGAGGGAAGGGCCTGCTGGGGTGGGGTCCTGGAAGGCCCCCTGGATCTTCTGTGGACTGTTACTGCAAGAAAGGTGACCTCTAAATATGGGGAACCCTGACTTCCGCTGCCCCAGGCTCCCTGCTGCTAGCCATCCAGAAGGCCGTGGGTCCTGGAGGGTGCTAGCAGGAAGGGCTCTCTGCTTGGAGGGTACTGCTGAGGAAGACTGCGGGCCCAGAAGATTTCCAGGTGCCCAAACAGCAGATAGGTCCTGCACATGGATTGAGCACAGTGAAAACCAAGCTCCTACAGAAATATAAAAGTTTAGAGGCCAGGAGAACAAAATCCAACAGTCATGGTAGCTAGAGCTGGTCACCAGAAGCAAAAGGACACCAAAATTGTCGTAATGGTCTCAACAAATCCAAAGAAAACAAAGGGAGAAGCTCGGTCCCCCAGGGGAACCAGCCAGCATAGGTGCATGCATTGCTCTGTCCCCTGGAGCTGCCTGAACACCGGGGGTCAAAACCAAGAAAGGTGAGGAAAAGAGGAAGCCGTCGCGGGCCTCTCCCCAGAGTTTTTTTTTTATCCCAAGATTCATTTTTCCCGGGTACTGACACAACAAAAACCGGATACCAAGGCCGGCCCATCCATGGAGCACCGCCATGCTCCGGCCTTCTGCTCCTGAGGACCAAAGAAGAGGCTCTGCCACGTGCTCCTCCTACCCCTGTGCCTGCGTCTGGTGGGTGTGTGCCCAGCCTCTGCTCTCCCCCTCCCCCCCCCCCCCCGCCCCCGCCCGCATGGACCACAGCCGAGACAGTAAGGATGCTGTCTCCCATGCCGTCGCAGAACAGTGTCTCCGTGCTGGTGGGAGCTCCCACGCAGCCCCACTGACTGCCACAAGCTGGGTGACTGTAGTGTGCTGTATATGTTTACATGCTCTCGCACTGAAGGCGCGAGAACTCGTATTTATTTGATTGTAATTCTACAGTCTGGCTGCGAACGATGCGTGCCAGGATCCGACCAACATTAAACAGTTGGTGGAGGTCCTGGTACGCAGCGGGAGCGCTTGGCTGTGGGTGCCATAAAAGGTTGAATAAATTCTTCTAGAAGATTGCCAGCCTACCTCTTCATTTCATTGGCGACAAGGAAGAAGGACAGACTAATGCATCCGGCACCCACCAGCGCTCTTCAGGAAATTAAAGGCAATACTTTTTCACGAGACTCCGCCTCACTCCTTTCACACGCTCTTGCTGCCAGCTTGAGGTTTTATTTCGTACGAGCTGCTTCCTGGCTTCCGGTCTTGATGCCAAAAGCATTCTGGGCGATTTCCTTGTAATTGGAGACATCGCGGTTACAACGCGGTTTTTCCTAGCAACGAGGGAAAGCAAGCCCGGACGCTCTCTGTCCATTACGCTTCACGCAGACGTATCCTAGCAACGCCAGCAAGCTCGAGTCATGAAGATCAACGCTTGTTTATTTCTACATGAAAGCAGTCATGCTCTGGGGCACTTTAAATTACCTTAGTCCAAAGGTAATTCAACGCTACTCTTCTGATCCCAGGTAGGATCCAACCTTCATCTTCACCACACAGTGACAGGCACACTCTTGTTTTAAGCACAATTCAGCCTGCACTTCTCACGGTGACAGGCACACCTTTCATATGCACGTTTAAATTCAGTGCTATTTTGTTCATTTTTCAAGGGACTGCTTTAACCTCAATGCATATTATTACTGTAAAATAGATATATCAGTAACTTGTTGACCTCAGTTGCTTATTTTGAATTTAAATTATTTTATTTAACATAGAATAATAAGTCATTTTAAATGTTTAACTTATTTATAATTTAAATATAATTCATTGATAATTCAGTTTCTTTCATGGCCTCTGCTCAGCAATTTGCGCAACCTCCTTTTTTTTTTTTTTTACAACAACCTGGAAAACCTGAAATTCCATGGCGTCAGTGGGTTAAAGCCTTTGATAATCATATTGTGGCTATAGACGCTGTTAAATTTTCTCATGATCGCAAAGTTGCTATTCTTTACGGTTGTCTAGGTCTGGCGGCGCAACATGTATTTGAGAATTTACCAAAATTTCCCACTCCACCTGGTGAAGCTGGGGATGCGCAACATTGGAATTCTTATAAAGAAGCATTAGCTCGCTTAGCAAGACATTATGACCAAGAACCAAACATTATGCTTGAAAGACATTTTCACAGGAGAAAACAGCGTGAGGATGAAACAGTGGATGAATACATTGCTGCATTACGTGTTCTTGCATCCACTTGCGAGTTTGAGGCAGATCCAGAAATTTACATACGTTATCAGTTCGTTTTTGCTTGTTTTTCAAGAAAAATACAAGAACGCCTTCTCAGCTGTAGAAAACCATCCTTACAAGATACGATTGATATTGCCAAGAGTATTGAAAGGTCCATCGTTACTTCAAAAGTTCTTCAACAAGATCAATCTATTAACTCCTTCAAGTCGATTCCAAATGACCCTGCGAATTCTGTCAATGCCGTTAATGTTCACAGAACTTATAAGCAGCCTTTTAAAAGGGTTAACAGAATATGTTTCAGATGTGGTTCTCGATCACATCTTGGCAATCATCCCATGTGTCCTGCGTCAGGGAAAAGATGCGTTTCATGCTAAAAAATTGGGCATTTTCAAAGTGTTTGCACATCTGTCAAGAGACCTACCAGAGTCAATAGCATAGAAGTTGCAGAATCTCTTGAGGATTGTACTAAACAATGTCATGATATGATTGTTTCAATTGAATGCAATTCAATTTTCAATCCTCATTATGTCAAAGGCCCCATAGGTGTTGCACTATTTGGCAAAATTGAAATTCCAATCATGGCAGATTCAGGTTCTCCAATAACCATTTTATCAGACGTAATGTTTTTTGAGAAGTGGCATAATTCCATTACCTTGACCAAAACAGACATCAATCCAAAAGCGTTTGGGGAATTTGACATAGAGATGTTAGGATATTTTATCTCAAGGTTGGAGTGTCTTGAAAGATCAATATACACTAAAGTCTATGTCGCAGTTAAGGGACGCAATATAGTTGGTTGGCAGGATCTTGCTAGAATGGGTCTGTACCTTGTTCCTGGTGGTGATAATCCCAATATGCGTGGTGATCCTCCCAAAGGTTATTCTCCAGCCGGATGGACAGAAAATGAACTGAACACATTAGATTGTATTGATGTCACAGATCATTCACATGATATTAAAAAAGATTCTAGATCTATTTCCTAATTTATTTTCTGACAAACTTGACACTGTCAAAGGTTTCCAACATCAGATAAAGTTAAAACCAAATGCTCAACCCTTTGTACATAAGGTTCGCACATTACCACTCAGTGCTAGGGATGAACTCAAGTCCACACTTAAAAAAATTGTGTGATGATGGGGTCATTACACCTTGCAACTCGTCAGAATGGGTTTCTCCCATCGTTATTGTCCGGAAAAAATCAGGTGAGGTTAGGCTATGTGCGGACTTGCGCACTTTGAATAAAAACATCTTAATTGATTGTCACCCTCTCCCAAGAATTCATGATCTTCTTGCTAGTTTAGGGGGTGCAAACATTTTTTCATTAATCGATCTTCGTTCAGCCTATCACCAAATTCGTTTAACAGATGATTCCCAAGACTTTACCACTTTTGTCACACCCTTTGGTGTCTATAAATATCTTAGGCTTCCTTTTCGCCTGGCATCTGCGGCCAGCGTTTTTCAAAAGATTATGGATAGTATATTTCAGGATGTCCCAGGGGTCCAAGGCTATCAAGATGATATTCTTGTCTTTGTCAATGACTGGGAAACGCATGTAAAAAATCTTACTTGTGCTCTAACAAAATTGAATGATGCTGGCATGACTATCAGACCTGACAAGTGTCAATTTGGTAAGCAACAGTTAGACTACTTAGGTCACACGTTGTCTTCTCAAGGAATAAAGCCAAAGTTTTCGCTTGTCGAGGCCATCAGTCATGCCGTTCCTCCCAAAGATAAAGATGCTCTTTGATCATTCTTAGGTTTGGCAGAATACTATGCCCGTTTTGTTAAAGGTTATGCTCAGACTGTGGAGCCATTACGCGCCCTATTGCGCAAAGGCTCAAAGTTTCTTTGGTCCAATGAGGTTTCATCTTCATTTGATCAAACAAAAAAACTGATTGTTCAAGCCCCTGCACTGCATGCATTTCAAGATGATTCTAAATGTTTCATTATGGTGGATGCCAGTCTCACAGGCTTGGGTGCAGTTCTTGGTCAGTGGGTAGCGGGAAAGGAACACACCATAGCATTTTCATCTAGAATGCTTAAACCTGCAGAGACCCATTATAGTACAATTGAACGCGAAGCACTTGCTTGTGTCTGGGCAATAGAGAAGTTCAGGAATTGCATTTGGGGACGTGAGTTTGAACTATTCACTGATCATACACCTCTTACACATTTACTTGATGGTGATGGATTTGGAAGAACCTCTGCCAGGTTGGTTAGGTTATTGTCAAAATTGCAAGAATTTCATTTTACTATCAAACATATTTCTGGCGGAAGAAATTTCAGGGCTGATTGTCTTTCACGCATGGCATTTCATGAGGCTCCTGATTTGGATGTTGTTGAAGACACGGAGTGTGTTGTTGCTGCACTTGATGCGATCAAAGAATGTCCTAACGTTACTGAACAAATTTGGTTGGAAGCTTATAGTAAGGCTAATACGCTTAAACTGGTCATGCAATATATTGTAAAGGGTTGGCCAGAAAATAGAAAGCTGTTGAATGAGTTAAAAGCCTTTTCCATGGTTGCTTCTGAACTTTCTTTGGTCAATGGGATGGTTATGAGACATGAATCCTTTGTTCCCCAATCGAGTTTAAGGGAGGATATCATTAAGTGTGCACATCAGGGTCATTTGGGGATTTCAAAAACCTCTCAACTCATTATTGGTGGCCATCTTTAGAATCACAGGTCAAGTTTTATATTGACTCATGTTCAGAGTGCCTCTTATCAGACAAAAAGTGGAAAGTTATGAAAACACCCCTACATCCTGTCCCATTTCCAAATAAACCTTGGGAAAAGGTTGCCGTGGATTTTTCAGGTCCTTACGATCTTTTATCTCCTTATTTAAGGTTTTTTTATTTTGTTGATTGACTATCATTGCAAATCGATTTATCATATGTTTTGTGACTCGCCTAGTTCTAATAATGCCATTAGATTTTTGAGGAGGGTGTTTGCTATTGAAGGTTCACCCTCCATTATTGTTAGTGACAATGGTATACACTTCGTTTCCCAGACATTTTCCGGGTTTTTTAGCGGAAAAGGATGTCACTCATTTCAAGGTTGCTTTATACTCCCCATCATCTAATGGGTTAGTTGAAAGGGCTAACAGAGTGGTCAAAGATGCTATTCAAGTAGCTCTTTCATCAGGAAAAAATGTTCAGGAGTTAATTGAGGAAAAGTTATGGTCATACAACATTTCACCACATTGTGCAACAGGTATTCCGCCTTTTTCCCTGTTGAGAGGTAGGAATGTTCACACTACGCTGTGCCCTAGTTGGTTGCAGGATAAACAAGAATACGCCTCAAGATATAAATCTTGCATCACGAGTTCTAGAAAAACAATCTTACATGAAAATGGTGCATGATCAAAAGAAAAGTTTTAATGATGTTGATTTAAAAATTAATGATTGGGTTCTTATCAAAAATCCAAAAAGAGTGGCAAAGGGTTTGTCTAAATTCACTTCTCCAGTGCAGGTTACTAATGTGAACAAAGGTTCAGCAAGGGTGGTGGAACAAGAGATCGCTTGTCCGACTTACTGATTCACAAGTTTCCTCCTTATAGAAATCATCCAAGCAACAGTTTGATCAATCTGATTGGACAACTTGGTTGCATGATTCTTCATCTAATTTTGCTTTGCTTGGTTCTCAGAGGGAAGCTGTTGAATCTATGGGTGGACAATTGGTTGATGAGGTTCCTCATGATAGTACGGGCATGCATCGTCTTCACCCATTGTTGTGGATACACGTCCAAGAAGATTGCCTGTGAGATTTGATGACTATGTTTTGTCTTAATAATTCCAACTTGTTATTGCTGTATTATCAGTTATCTTTTCACTTTTGTTTGTTAGAAAGAGAGAAGTTGTAGTGTGCTGTATATGTTTACATGCTCTCGCGCTGAAGGCGCGAGAGCTCGTATTTATTTGATTGTAATTCTACAGTCTGGCTGCGAACGATGCGTGCCAGGATTCGACCAACGTTAATCAGTTGGTGGAGGTCCTGGTACGCAGCGGGAGCGCTTGGCTGTGGGTGCCATAAAATGTTGAAGAAATTCTTCTAGAAGATTTCCAGCCTACCTCTTCATTTCAGTGACCCAAAGGATGTGCAGGGGCACCTGGGTTTGAATAGAAAAACGGGCACTGTGGTGCGAGGCTGCCTTATTTAAAATAAAAGAATAAAATGGTGCGAGGTTGTTCATACAATATTCAGGCCGCGGGGAGAAGAAGTGCCTATAAACCCCTGCAAAGAGCTATAAACGTGCATATTTTGCTTTTGTGTTGCCCCAGTAAGGCAGGGGCACTGCTATCGAATACAGGGCATTTTGGGGACTGCCAGTGACGCAACAGCCCCCACAAAAATAACCCCACGTCGGTTGTAAATCCTTGCTCTGAATCAGAGACTACATAAATGGCCTTGGGAGAAGTATATATATATATTTTTTTAACTTTGGAGCTGACCCAAATGCTCTGGAATGTGGGGATCTCTATTGATGGATCACAGGACTCCACTGGCAGCATGTCAGAAGGTAAAGAAAGACTTGTGCACACATTCTATTGAAATGCTTTATTGACCACGGCAAAGTCGACAGTAAATCATTATCATCTATAACAGTTTAGTGGTCCTGCATGGATCTAGTATGACATATATCTGCTTTTATCAATGTGGGGATCCCCTGACAGAGCCAGTAGGCCTACCTTATGCTAACGACACCCCATTGTTTTGTGTCTAGTACATGTTTGAGGTAGAGTGGCAATAGGGCTTAGGGTTGCCAGGCCTATGACTCGTTAGGAGGGTGTCACTGTAGGTATTGCCACCTTCTGTCTGCATAGATTTGTAAATTAATGTGTTTTATTGAGTAGTGTGTGTATAGTAAAGGACTTTTCTTTTTTATAAGTAATAGCACCAACTGGACAATGAGTTTTTGGATGGAGGTTGTTGTCTGACTGGGGTACTAGCCCACACCACCTCCTCTGAGTATGCCTTGGACTGCTCTGCCTGACTACCCTGAGAGAGTCAAGTGCTATAACAGGGTCTTGGTATCCAGTAGATGGAAGGCTGCAGACGTATTACTTGTGAAGTACCTACATTGTTCCCAACTAATAACCCACTTTCTTACAACCACCAATAGATGTCCTCCATCTTGGTGTGCATCTGAGATTAAATCTAGAGCACACAAACTGTGACTTGATGCTGCCCCAGCATGCTGTTTAATGGTTCCTCTCCTGACCTAAATTCCATGTTCAGTTATATCCTGGAATATCAGGATCCCCTTAGTTACAAGTTAATTTTTCATTGAAAGGATCGCCTGTTGCACACTTGCAGAGTGAAAATCGGCACGAGTTAGCTGTGCACCTTTTTCTTCGCTGACAAGTGCACAGTTTTGATTCCAGCCAAACCGAGTTTGAATAAAGTGGGAGAGATGCAGATATCTGCAAATATCAGTTCTTTTTTGGTGGTGTCCAGCTTTGCATGTTGACTTTCCAACACAGAGGCACAATAACGGCCCATTGCTGTCTCCAGTACTAGTACCCTGATTACCAAGGGAGCTGGTTCCTGTCAAAACCAACTACACTCATGAGCTGCCCCCATGTCAGCTGCTTTAACACGTTTTATCAGTTAGCTGATTGGAAATGCGTTCTTTGTAAACAGGGCTCCATTGGGCATTCGTTCATTGATAGGGCTCCACAGGACTTCTATTCCATTGGAAATTAGGTTCCATGGGGTACGCTATTGATAAGGATCCTCCAGTTCAGGTGAATTTGATCATAAATGAGCTTCCAAAGGACATTCTGTCATAAATGAGGCTACAGGAGAGGGGTATTGTATAGTAAATGAGGAATCCTGTAATAAGAGAGTCCGTAGAGTGGGCATTCCATCATTTATGTTATGTTATGTTATGTTAAAATGATATTTATAGAGCGCACGGCTACTCAAAAAGAGTGTCCCGGCGCTTTTATTTAAGGCAGACTACAATATAGTAACACAACACGTTAAAAGAGAAAAGCGACACAGACAGAAAGGAAAACAACGACCAAAACAAGACCTACTGAATAAACAACCAGGATTTAAGATCCTTTCTAAAAGCTAGTAAGCTGGTGGCTCCCCGCAATGTAAGAGGCAGAGAGTTCCACAGCTGAGGCGCCAGTAGTCCAAAGGAACGACCTCCCAAGCGCGCTCTCATTACTCGCAGGACGGACGCCAAAAACAGGTGTTCTGATCTTAGAGAACGCGCCGGTCGATAGAAGGCAAGTCTCCTTTGAAGGTACTTAGCTCCCGTCGCATGGAGAGCCTTAAATGTCAAGGTCAAAGCCTTAAAGGCAATCCGCTTGCGGATTGGAAGCCAGTGCAGGGTCTGGAGCAAGCCCACAGCACTGACACGTCTGTTCAGGCCGAAAGACACAAAAAGAAATGAAGGGCTTTCCATCGTAAATGAGTTCCCATGGGGCATTCTGTTGTAAATTAACTCCCATTGGGAATTTTATATATGTATCTATGGGGTAGCTACACAGCTCGAGCCTAGCTGAAAGCCAGTAGTGCTATACAGGGTCAAAAGTAAAGACAAGGCTAATTTGAACAACATTGATGGCGAGTTGAGCAGGTCCAGTTCCTAATGTTTATTAATGTTTTGTCTTATTTTAGAACTCACAGTGCTTCTTCTTCAACTCCGAGCACAGGGAGCAGCGGAAGGTAAGAAACTTTACCCTCAATATCCAGTGTGGCGCTGAAGTGTGTTTCCTATCACTCCCCGGCCTTGTGTCCATGATTCTGGTAGTTACTAAGAGTCTGTCCATACTGTGCACATTGTTTACTGTCATTTCCAGTCTACCTTGATGGAGTGTTCTTGACTGGGTAAAATTGGACAAGGAAGGTTTACTGTGACTTAACTAGGTTTCCAAGGGGTGATGATGGTGTCTTGGGTATGCTCTTGAGTGTCACACTGCAGCAGTAAGCTTGGGTAAATGTGTTTCCTGATGTGGAGATTGTTAAGTTTTAAACAGCTCAAACACTAATGGGGTCATTACACGACTATGGGGAGACAACACACTGATGTAATGATCACACAGTGAGTAGGGGTTCATGCTGTTGCAGATTTCACACATTGATAGGGAAGTCATTCTCTCACAGGGTGGACTTTCACTTACTAATGGGAAAGTCAGTCGCTCAAGGGTTAAACACTAATGGGGTGGTCATGCTGCTGGGGTGGCCTGAACTGATCATGAGGTATTTAATGGTAAACCACTTACTGTTGATGGGGTCACCCACTGATAGGGACATCATACAGTAAATAGGCAGACAGCGAGATGAATTTACACACTGCTAGAGAGTTTCTTTCACGAAGGGGACCTCACACCGTGATGGACAGGTCACATGCTTTATATTTGCTCTTAGTTTTAATGGTGGGATGAGTATCTAAATAATTGGAGTATGCTGGACTGTGAGAGCTCCTGGATCCCCAAATACTCTCTGGTAGCTTTCCGGGCCAAGTGCACTTCAACCTGCCTGGCTCTGCCTCCTGCTTTTTCTCCTCCTCCGGCTTTGAACCTATTCTGCTTCTTCTGGATAGTGCTAGCCCTTGCGGAGTAGGATTTGTCACAAGAAACACATCTCTTTTGCAAGGAACACCTGCACACAAGTGAGATCCCTTCAGTTCCAGGGACTACTATAGCAATGTGTGACAAAACAAAGCCAGACAAGGCACAGCTAAAAGGATGGCAGTCAACAACAGGCCTCTTGGCTTTGCCAGTGCTTGTCATCTTTACTGCCAAGGTCTGGAGGGACCTGACACCCCACCCTCTTAAGCCATCGCACTTAAATGGTATCGCTCCTTAAGAGAAAAACACAAACGTGGCTGACGTGGTGTTCGACTGATGCGGCGCGTACCCTCTGGTCAGTGCAGCAGTCAGTAGTTGTTTTCACCAGCTGAATAAACCGAGATACTTTTCACCATGGAACATTGTGCACTGTTATGAAGGAATCAGTTCCCTCTTGCCTTGATTACTGCAATGCTGTCCGTGGCGGTTGCCTAGAGCCTAACTCTAGAGATGTCAGGGCCTCCTTGGTGCAGCCTCTCCCCAGTACAGCCGTTCGCCTTTAACCGGTCTCGTCTCGAGGAAGGACCATGTTTGGCATGTTCGCAGGTCTCTGCACTGGCTCTCTCTGGCATACAGCTCTTGCTTTAGGGTGCTTTTCATGACCAATGAATGCCTACAGCCTCCACTGCTAGGCTATTTGACCTCAAAAATACCCCCACTCCCCACAGGTTGTCCAGCACCAAGAGACCCGTGGGATGATAAGCACTACACAGGCACAATCGGTCAATCACAAGGCAAACGCAAATACATACTTACACAAGCATTAGAAATGACAATATGCCTTACTTTTGAATACACTGTCAAGCCAGACCTAAAAAGCCATGTAGGTTAAAGCTACCCCCAACCCATCTGAGCTACTGCCAGAGAAAACCAGCATAAATCATCTCGTTACCTGAGACACTTATACAGCATTACAATGTCATGTGTGTGACCCTGAACGTTCAACCTCAGCCAGCTGTATCAGTAAACAAAATAATCACAGCTGTGTGGCGGCCTAGCATTTTTTGTGGAAGCACACATATGCCAAATCCAAACATGTACTTCTGCGCCCCAGCATGTGGGCTGAGCCAAAACCCCTCTCTAGTGATGCTCACATAATTGTCTGGCGACATCTGCGCTTTCAGGCCAGACTATCATAACAAGATAGTGGGATTATCACTGCAAGAGCGGATTAAAACCGTGGCCTGTGGAGTGTGGGCAGATGCAGGAACTGAACAGCTGTCCACAGAAAGAGCAGAAAAGAGACTGACCACCATGGCTGGTGGGGTGGTCTGACAGCATTCACTGAAACAAAACAGACATTCGTGTAATATTTGTATCGACGACCTCTGTGACCTATAAAGTTGTATGGCCTAGTAGGACAGTATGCATTCAGCCTCATCTAGGGTAATGGGCGCAGTGAAGACATGCATACAAATACAAGACACCGCCATATGTACTCATGGGTCGAATGAAAATACAGGCAGGTAGGTGTTGGGCAAATACAGACACTCGGCAGATGAGCACACACAAAATAAAAACCCAGAAACAGCGTAGACAAACACCCCGGGCGGGTGGGGGCTGGCATCACACAAACCAAATATATGTGTGAGGCATTGCTGCAGGGGTTGCATTCTTCGATGAACAACGCGAGATTGTTAAAATGCTGCAACAACAACTCCAGAAGCTGTGCACAGCTTTAGAGAAACACATTCCACGAACAATGCAACGAGTACAAACATACTTTCAGAGACCGTGTTGACAAACACCCTGGGCAGGTGGGGGTGGTATCACAGTAACCGAATATATGTGTGAGGCATTGCTGCAGGAGTTGCATTCTTCGATGAACAACACGAGATTGTGATAATGCTTCAGCAACAACTCCAGAAGCTGTGCACAGCTGCATATAAGTCTCACTCCACGAACAATGCAACGAGTACAAACATACTTTCAGAGGCAGGGCAATAGACATCGGTTGGGAGCACAGCATGAACGCCTTTGTTTGACCACTGGAGACATTGTGTGTGTGCTGCGCCCGCATCATCTCTGCCCCCCTGCAACGTGGCTCATCCTCCTTGTGTTTCAAGGTATTTTCCCACTTTGTTGTCTACATAGTATATGTTCTCCAGTAACCCATGATGATGAAGGACAAAATATATGTTCTGAGGTGAGAGAGAAGAAATAAGCATCTGCTTGGAGTTTGGAACAATACAAGGAAAGAGAGGTCCTGAAAGTGAGAGAACCGATTACCAAAATATCTCAGCTACATTTGTTTATCACAATATACTTCTTCTTGTGACAGCCTGAAGCCGATTTGAAGCTTGTTACTAATAAAAAAAAAAAATTATATCACAGAACTGTGTTTCTTTGATACTGAACCTTTATGGGCACTGTCGTCTCCACAGTTCTGGCACAAAATGTTTCCTTCCTGAGGCAAAATGACATTTCGCCGGTTGTTTGCTTCCATTCCTCTGGTAAACAGGCTGTTCCTGGGGCCGTTTGTTACAATATTTTGGCCTGTTACAGTGGCATTGTGACCCTGCTGCCTGCAGTTGCTTTAATGAAGAACCTGCAAATTTCTTCAGGAAAGAAAACGATTTGCAAGCCCAGGGGTTCACAGGGAGGCGCTGGTCGGGGATTGAAACAAAGAGCCTCTTCTGCCCACTGAAAACTCCCCTTATTTTGGTGTTGTCTCACAAGAATCGGTCACGTGTTGCACACATGACGGACAATTTTGCACTATTTCCAAGAAGCGTTCAAGTGACACATGCACTGATGACCAGGGTACAAATGACATTTCATACCAGCAGTCACTGTAAATACCAGTTTGATGTTTGTGTAAAATCAGATGATTTAACACAACTCTGAGACTTTGGTTTGTTTTTAGGTCTCTCCTGCGTTGCAGCGCATGCGCTGCTTCGCCCTGGCGAGATCTGTTGTCGTTGCTTTTGTGTCCAGCTTCTCTGGCTGCGGAGTTGCTGTCTGCCCTGTCTCCGCCCACTCGGCGAAGCTGTCTTCCCACCAAGCCGTTGTAATCTGCAGTTTCGATTGTTAAACAACTCTCTCCACGGCAGGCTCGCATGGTGACTTTCACTTTGCCGAACGCTGTTGCAGGCAGGACGCGCTCACAGTGACACAAATGCAGAGCACTTCAAGCACGGCATTGCGGATGCCACGCTTTTTAAAAATTATTGCTTGTTTAATTATTTTGCCGAGTGCTTGTTAGAACTGCCGGTGCTGAGCTCTGGTATGCAACTGAACGGCCGAGGGGCTCTGGGCCTGATCGCAGTACGCTCGCTTAGCCTTCTCCGTGTCTTTTCGTCCTAGCATCTTGCTTCCTTGCATGTCGGAGGAATGTGCACCTCTTTTAGATAGTAAAGTGCAGGATCCCTTGGAACAAAACTGAATGACGTATAACTTGTGTATAGATGCCTAGCAAAAAAACACACAAGGTAAAACTTACACCTCTTAGGTTAAAGTCTATCCACTATAATGAGTTATTTAGATTAAATTCTAACACATGAATTAAAATGTTTACAGATGTTTCTTTAATTAAAAACACATAAAAATCTATAAGTTGTACAAACAATCATGATACATATTATAAATTTAAAAACAAATTTTTTATACTTTGACATATATGACAAGGTTTTACAAAACATATAAATAAATATACACAAAAGAGAAAACACGATTTCAGACTCCTATCGTTAGTCTTTGTACATACATATCATATATAACAGTGAATTTGTGATCTGGTTGAACTTATAATTGTACAATGACACAATCACATTCCCATAGAGATTATGTCATCAAAGTAGCGCCTCTTTTAGATGACCACTCTGTCCAGTAATTGGCGACAGTAATCACCCAGGCTGTGCGTGCTGTACAGGAGCAGCGCCTTCGTAAACGGAAGCTGTATCAGCTCCGAGATTAGTTTTGAGGCCCGGGGCAGTGAAGCGAAACCATCTGTCAGCGTCTGAGGGGACACAGCCAGACAATCCCTTACGCGGTTAAAAACAGAAGTGAGAGAGGATATGGTGGATGGAGACAATGTGAATAGCAGCGTCTTCGTGAATATCAATGAGGTCAGGACTGACTTTGGGTTTCATTGGTAGAGCTGACAGGGTGCAGCTTCCGAAATCGTGGGATTGCTCTATGGGTACACATACCCTTGCCCCGCTTTATTGGTGTCTGAGCCATTCTTGCGCTATTTGGCCATTGAACCGCTCCATACGAGCCTCCATATTCTCTTCCCTCAAATTTTCCAGGTGCCATATTATTGCTGTATTTTGAATCACCCCGGTATTTCAGACTGCGGGGGTAATGCACGCTTAATTACCCTGCAGAGGCAGGCACTACGGAGCGGGGCTGCGGCTTTCTGAGCTGTGCTTCACTGCACTGATTTTTATGTTTCCAGCTCACTTTTGCCTCCTGATTCTTTTTTACGATGCTTGCCAAAGGTTTTATTTTAAGTTTGGAGCGAACCTGCCGCATTCTTCCATACTATATTTCTGGTTTTGTTACCCAAGGCTATGCTGCTATAGTTTTTTTTTTTTTTTTAAGCGCCGTTTTCCTGGTCATGTTTCGTGATTTTGCGATTGAACGAAAAGGGAACAATAGAGTAAGTTATTTATAGCTCAATGAAGGCTCCTCTGCCAGGCCATACTGATGGCAGGAACACAGCTATGCTCAAGCAACCTATAGCATTAATATTATGTTACTGTGTTCATGGATGGTGCATTGGCCGCCATCAGTCTTTAGTCGTGTGAATGTTGAGTGTAGTGGGTTGTCCCCGTCTTGTGGTGGTTCGCAGTAAGGGGTTGTGTTTCGAGGCCCTCCGCCCATCTCTTGGCATCCATCACTCGCTGGATGCAGATTGGGGTTCATGTGGACGGCCTGTGTGGGTGGGGTGTGGGCAGGGCCCCTAATGCTCTGTTATTGTGGATTTTGCTTAAGTTAAATACTACCAGTTTGGGCCTAATGGCTAAAAAGAAGAAAAAAAAACTGGAAAAACATGGTAGGCCACCTGTGGATGCCGCCGCATCTCTGCCTGCTGTCGGCATATAGTTTACGTGTGGGCCAGGAAGTCACTTGTTTGTATGCAAACACCGAACAGGTCGACCTATCGCACCGTAGCTGCCCCATTTTAGCTTCCAATGATTCACCTAGACCTGTTTTTTACCCTCCATCAAGGCTTCTATAATTTTACCTTCCCCATAAATCTGGGACTGTACGTACTAGAATAGATAGAAAATGTAGAATTGCATCAGCTCTATGGGAGAACTGGAGAGGTTTGCACATAGCTGTTAGTTTGTTTTTAGCCCTTTTCGGCAGGCGACAGACAGCTGGCATGTCCTCCGAGTCCCTCCCAGTCTGGGAAACGCACCCATCAGCCCTAAGCATATGGGACTTGTAGGTTTATGCTTGTAATGCGGGACGTGTTACTCCAGTCCACAGTGTTCAATTCTGCTTGAGGGTCTGCTTCTCAGTCTGCCCCCACATTCTACCACCTTTCTGCCTGCATCTACCTGCACACAGGCATGCATCCACCTATCCCGGCCATGGGCCCACCATTCGCTGTCTCTCCAGCTCATATCCACCACCAACACCCATGCATTCACCTGTCCACCCACACCAAGTCTGCATGTATCAGTCCAACAATACAACTGCATCAATCTCCCCACAACACTGTAGACACCGACAGCTTTCAACTGCCTACTCGCCCTTCTTTACACAGCCATCAATCCACACATTCATCCAGCTGTCGTATAAATATGACTGTATGGACACTTATATGTGTTGTTTGACTGAATGCATATCTAAATACATTTCTCCGTGCATTTCTGAGTGTATATGTGCATCTTGGTATTGTCTAGTGCATATGGAGAGCTCAGATGTGTTTTTTCTGTTCATGCAGTTTTACAACCATGTTACTGAATAACATTCAACACATAAACCTAAACAAGCCGTACCTATTGGCTTTGCCACTGTTTATTGGTAGTGTGGTATAAGCAGTAACCCCCCGCCCCTTGTGATGTGTGGTGTTTGTAACAAAGCAACCAAACAACAATGCTGTTAGAAATAAAAAGAATTAAAGGAATACATTCATTTTAAATAAATATGGAAGGAATGGTAAGTGACAAATATCACAGGGATAATTCTAAAATATACCTACCTACACAACAAGCAAACATGTTGCAGGTTACCAGTATATTTTCCAGTAGATTCATGAGAAGAGTTGGAGATTGCTCCCTGCTGTTGGTACGGGAATTATTCCAAGTAGCACACACCCTGGTTTAAGATGTCTCCTGCTCTGACAGAGTGCCAACCTTACAAGAGGTTAAGATTTTCCAGAGTGATAGGAGGAAATTTAGTAAGGGTCTTGTCGGGATCCTTTGACCAGGTTTCTAAAATTGACAAATCCGTGGCTATATGTGTTTCCAAAAGTTTCTTCTGTGTTTCCAATTGCAAGGAGATGTCAACAATTTTCGTATGAAAGAAACTTGCGATGTTGTCACAGAGCTCCTGCGAGCCTGTTATAGGATCAGGTGTCTGTAAAGAACAGAGGGAATCTACGATTTTAAAGAGTTCCCTCGATGAAGTCAAGGATGTAGTAATATTGGAGAAGTAGTCTTGCTTAATTTTAATGACTGAGGACTTGTAAATTTTCAGGGAGCTTTTATAGCGCTCTCTATCCTTAGTGTCCCATGTCCTCCTTCACTGTCTTTCCTGTCTTCTACAACCTTGTCTCATCAGCCTAAGTTGCTCCCCAAACCACGGGGCAGAAGGTTTACGCCTTGCAGCATACCTAGGGGTGGCAGGAGCTACTGCCTCACGAATACAGTTGTCTAGTTCCCAGGCTGCCTTCTCTGGATCTAAAGTCCGGGAATGGGTTTCAAAAAACGGGGCCAGGGATTCATTAGAGATGTTTTTATAATTTCGCTTATACTCTCTTGTAGAAAGCTCCTTAATGGAAAGCTCTATGCCAACTGCGGTAAATACGATAGGGACTGCTAAGTGATCAGTCCAGACTAGCTGTTCCGGTGAGCCGGACTTAATCCGGGAGTCATTAGAGAAAATTGCATCGAGAATATGACCTGCTCTATGTGTAGGTTCCCTGACCAGCTGTTTGAAGCCACAGGCCTCTATAGGATCAGTCAGAGAAATAGTGTCTTTAGATGTAGTGTCCTCTAGATGAAAGTTAAAAGTCCCCCAAGATGGTAAAGCGCGATTTGCCTGCGTATGGTTCTAATAAGCTGAACAGGTCGCTACTGAACTGTGATCTCAGCCCAGGGGGCCTATACAGCAAAATCCCAGAGAATGACGAGGATGGGGAAGATGCAATACAGAAATGTATGGCCTCAAAAGGGTCCGATGGCTTTGACAGAGCCTTAGTTCTACATGTGAAACGAGAGTGGTGAAGAATAGCTAAGCCACCTCCTCTACATTTAACTCTGTCTAATCTCTGTAGAGCATAGTTCTCGGGGTTGGCTAGAAGGAGATCGTGTCCCGATGTGTCTGTAGCCCAAGTTTCCGTAATGAACACCCATGGTGGGTTCCTAGCTGTCACAAACTCATGGAAATAAATGTTATTTTTAATCATGGAGCGTGCATTAATCAAATATCCTCTCTCAGCAGAACCCTCATTATAAGATTGGCAGGGAGACTGTGCACTATTGGTAACAGCGGGGATAGTGGATATGTCAAACCTGCATGTATCACATACAACTCCTTCGAGAAGAGCTACAGGGGTATATCTGTGGAGGCAGGAGTGCGAACTGAGTCGCATAGCAAGCACTTCCTTAGTGGTGTATGTGTACATTACCTTAGGAGGGAGCTCAGATGTCCCCCTACGCAGCCCGCCCTGCAGCCCGTTCTCAGCGCAGACGGGCTGGACTCTGGCGCGACTCCGGTGCGCACCGGCTGCGCGTAAACGCTGCGCGCTACTGTCATGACCTTAAATAGATATGAAGCACGCCCTCCTGACAACTAGAGCGCATCCCAATATGGCGGCGGTATCCCGGCACAGTCTACCCCCCCAAGAAGGTCCAGGAAGTCCGGTCTACGAACCGTGTAACCCGCGAAAGTCGCGGTGAGTAGTGCAAATGATTTTATTGTGCAAGTTAGAGATGCACTGAATTGCCATTTATATTGGGGTCACTAGGATCACACATTAGGAGTGCGCATACTTTTAATTACATTAGTGAAGGGACATTGCGACACCCCAGCCTATGCATAGCAGGCAGAGTTTGCCGATTATCCTTTGTTATGCAGTGTTAAGTGTGCCCCGCTGTCTCAGCAGCTGCCACCCTGACACCTACTGGTGGCGGTCCAGCTGCTAGTGGGACAGCTTGGTTCCCGCCTTTTCTTTCATTTTCAGCGACAGTCTTCCCCAGGCACCTCCCAACAGGAAATGATGGCTAGAGGTGGGGAGAGTGGGGGGGAAATCCCATTTCCCAACTCATCATTTACTGTTGGGAAGAGGAAGTAGTTGGTCGAGACATCACTGAAAAGCAAAGAACAGACGAGGACTTGGGTTGCATCTTCTTACGGAACATTACGGTAGGTCTTAGCAAGGCGGGATAAAGAAGCCAGAGGTGCCCCCATGCCATGCTGGCGGGGCGCTGTCAGCAGTGTATGCAGGAGCACGGTGGGCGGGACCTGGGTGTGGCAGGAGCGGGGCTGCAGGTGTGCATCGGGACCCATGTTGGCCGGGGCCGGGTTATGCAGCTATGTAGAATACAATTTTAAAACGGGCATAGATTTTCAGAGAAGCGCATGAGATGGATTGCTTCTTAGTGAAGGCAGAACCATTTACCCCCCATCCCCCCCCCCCCCCCCCCCCCCCCCCCCATCCGGTTGACCAGAACTGCCTGTAATGTTTCTTAAAGTAAGTAGGCTACGCATTTATTTCGAAGGTAGAACCATTCCTCCCCCCCCCCCCCCCTCCGCCCCCCCCCCCCAAATCCGGTTGACCAGAACTGCCTGTAATGCTTCTTAAACCACTTCTACACCTCTGAGGCGGAAGCCGGAGGCACTCTTCACTCGTCATTTTATAAATCATTATTTTTGTGTTGCACTGATTTTAAAAACTTGCCTAATCGCCCCTGAGCTCCTGAGCACTTAGAGCCAGCAGACACCCCACGAGCAGCGGAGCTAGCGCTGCTTCGCGGGACAGCTGGTGGAAAGGCCGCCATCGCGGCATTCGTGAGGCCACGCCCACCTCGTTGGCCACGCCTACCCTCTCCCCTAAATGTGCCAACCACGCAAGCGCAGCGGACGAGCGCAGCGGGAGCGCCGTTTGCTCGCCGAAGGTGCGCCTAAGGCAAGCCCGTCTGCGACCGTCCGCGACCTGCAGCGGCCCAGGCCCCATCCCCCTGTCAAAACAATTTTAGAACATCGTGGAATTCTAAACTACACAAGGCAGACGCTACTACAGCGGAATAAGAGGCTGCCGCCAGAATGTGAACACATGCTGCAGGTGGAAAAATGGCCCCTGAAGTGTGTGGGATGTGGACATACATTCCTCAGAGACCAAGCGACGAATAAGGAAGGTAACGAATTATCTGCCTTATTACTAAACTGCCGATCGATGAAACGCCATAGTTTGAACATCTATGACCTACTGTTAGATGACAAACCCGACCTAGTCTTCTTGACAGAGACATGGCTGGATGATCAATCCATCCCTGATATCTTAGAGGCCCTTCCTCCCGGCTTCAATATTCTTCACATTAACAGAGGGGATCAAAGAGGGGGGGGGATAGCCATTATTCACAATAGTGACTTACCAGTCTCTCTTGAACCGACTTCCATTAATAAATGCGAAGCGGGACTTTTCTCTATCACGGTGAGCCCCAACTGCACCATTAAGGGCTACCTTATCTATCGTCCTCCTGGTGTAGCTACTGCGTTCATTGAAAGCCTCCTGGAAGCTCTAACGCATTCTGCTTTACGCCATAATAAATTTATGATTGTAGGAGACTTCAACGTGCACCTGGACGATGTCAACTGCAGGGAGGCCGCTTCCTTAATTAATGAACTCAGAACCCTTATGCTTGTTTTAGCTGACAATAGAGCCACTCATCAAGCAGGACATTTGTTGGACCCAATTTTTACTAACTGGGAAGACATAAGTGTCTCTGCTCCGACTAAGATTCTGTGGTCAGATCACTATGTGATCCCATTTAAATTGAGGAAACTTCCCAACAGGGGGCCCTTACAGAAACCTCCCGTCATTAGACGCAGGGACTGGAGAAAATTCAGCCACAACGCTTTCAGTCAAGCCCTTGAACAGAACCCTCCTAAGCTCAGCGACAACTTGGTAGAGGCGTACAAGATATTCGAAGATTGGGTGCAAGGTGCGCTGGATAATGTAGCCCCTTGGACTCATAAAGCCATGGCGCGGAGCACGAAATCTGCTCCTTGGTTCACCGCTGAGCTGCGCGCCGCTAAAACCAAGTGCAAAACCATGGAGCGTAGATGGAGAGTGGAATATGCCCCCTCACTACGCGAAGCCTATAAGAGTGAACTAAGGTTCTACCACAACCAGATCAGGAAAGCTAAAAGAGAGTACTATAATAAACGGATAGACTGTGCGGAGAACACATCTAAAGAGCTTTTTATGATTCTAAAAGAACTCTCAGCCCCTCCAGCGAGTTCAGGGGAAGTCCCCCCCCACGACTGAGTCATGCAATGACATCGCAGACTTCTTTATAGGGAAGGTAGAAAAAATCTATGCATCGTTTCAGACTAACTCTGAAACTATAAATCCCGACCCTAACTGCGGAAAGAAGGTCAGGGAAGAACTTAGGAAATTTGTGGTTCCCCAAACTGAGGAGCTTATCAATATCCTATCGAACATTCACTCAGGCTCTCCCCTTGATGCAGTACCAGCAAGAATTCTTCGAAATCATATCCCGCTGGTAGCGAAGCACATAGGTAACTTGGCTTCACTGTCTTTCCAGGAATGTTCAGTTCCGGATAGCTGGAAACTGGCCCAAGTCGTTCCAATAAAAAAGAAAGCCCACATAAGCATCACGCAATTAGACAACCTGAGACCAATCTCCCTCCTCCCCTACTGTGCGAAGGTAGTAGAAAAATTGGTCAACCGACAGCTGGTGAGCTTTGTGGAGGAAAACATGCTCCTTCACATGTCTCAATCGGGATTTAGAGCCAAACACTCGACAGAGACCGCCCTCCTCCTATCAACAGAACTGCTACGAAGTAAGGCGGATAAGGGTCACACGGCCGCACTGGTCCTATTGGACTTAAGTGCGGCGTTTGATACCGTATCACACCCCGTATTACTTGACCGCTTGAATGAAAAGGGAATAACCGGTCCTGCACATGAGTGGCTGGTCTCCTTCCTTAACAACAGGAGATTTCAAGTGCACTGCCCACCATGTAAATCTAGTGTAAGATGTCTTAGGCAAGGGGTTCCTCAGGGCTCAATCTTGAGCCCCACTCTATTTAATCTGTACATGGAACCCCTTGCCAAATTGGTGGAGTCATATGGTGTTGCAATAGTCTCTTATGCAGACGACACACAACTGGTGATCAATCTATCCCGTGATCCAGTTGTGGACGCTTAGAATTTCTCGGCCTGCTTGGTGGCACTTGACGGCTGGATGAAACAAAACTGTCTCCGCCTCAATGGTAATAAGACGGAAGTTCTTATTGTAGGCCCCTGCCCTTCCATTTGGACCTCTGCCTGGTGGCCCACGGAACTGGGCTTGGTCCCGGCCCCAGCAGACACAGTCAAAAACCTTGGCTTTCTTCTCGACTCTAAGCTAGCATACACCAATCATGTTGGGAAGGTTGCCGGAAAATGCTATGGACTCCTGAAGGTCCTGAGGAAAGTCCTGGACCTTTTGCCCCCCAGCTCCAGAAAAACTATGGTACACGCCTTGGTCACCTCCCACCTAGACTATGGGAATTCCCTTCTATGCGGACTTAGCAATAAAGGCCTAGCACAGTTACAACGCGTCCAGAACGCAGCTGCTAGATTGGTCCTTAACCTCCCTAGGAGAGCTTCTGGGAAACATGCATTACGCTCCCTCCACTGGCTCCCAATAAAAGAACGAATCAAATTTAAAACTATGTGTATAACCCACCGTATAGCTCACAAAAAAGCACCTCCTTATCTTCAGGACCTGCTTCCAGTCTATCGTCCCTCACGTCCTCTGAGGTCGATGGGCAGCATGCTTTTAGTGGCGCCTCGTATACATAGAGCAAGGATGGGAGGTCGTTCCTTTAGACATCATGCCAGCAATGACTGGAATAACCTACCCATCGATTTGAGGATGGAGCCGTCTGAAACCAGGTTCAGACAGAGGCTGAAAACCAAACTCTTCCCCAAGCTAACTTCAGCATAGCAGGCCAGGCTCTCCTTCTGTGATCCAGCTGATGAGATGTAGATAGGGCTGTCAGCGCGGGGACGCACTGTTCTCTGTGCAACCATGCGCTTAACAAATGTCATTAACCTAACCTAACCTAAAGTAAGTGAGTTACGCATTTATTTCGAGTCCAGTAGCTTTGCAGCTTCTGACACCCTTAATACAAATGCCAGAATGCAAAGAAAACCAGCTTTTGGTAAGTCATTGGGCTTGATCTTGGCAAGCACCCGATTTTTATTTTTAGGCATCCATTAGCACTTGCATTAAAATAGTAAAAGTGATATATAGTAAAAATGCCACCAACTAAAGGTGCCATGCATATGTTTGGTGAATAAAAAGGAAAACATGACACATTATAGAAACTATGCGAAAAATATTAAATAATAGTAGATATGAAAGCGACATTAGCCTACCAGTGCTAACACTGAGATGGACTATTGTCTAGGCCAGCTTTTCCCAAACTGTGGGTCGCAAGCCGTTATTTAATGGGTCGGGAAATTCAGAGCAATAAATAAAGATGCCTTTAAATTTTGTGTTTATCTTGTCACATTTACAGGTGCTGCAAAGACTGAAGTCAAATGCCAGGCTATGTCTTCTGACAAATTGCTTTTTATTCTTTTAACATGGGATTAGTGTTTGCCTTTATTTCTAGCCAGTGGCTGAAGTGGGCTGACCCATTGTCCTATGCTGTAGAATTGGTCAATGGAAGAAAATTGCAAATAACACTTGAACAGACCAATGGATTAGGAGAGCCGACTGGGGGTGTGTGTTGTGTGTGTTGTGTGTGTGTGTGCGTTTTTAGAAGGTGGTTCTGACCATCTGAGCCGCCTGGCATTTTCGCTTTTTGAACACCTAATTGTTGAGCTTTTACTGTGGGAGAGCCTCATAGGTTGGGACTCACCCACAGTGAACTCATGAAGAAAGAGACTGCATGTGGATTTTACTGGTGTCCCCATGGTGAGACTAGGCCGGAGTAAGGGGCACCGGGCTGGTTACATGCAGATGCGTGTGCACAAGTGTGAGGGCTGCGCAGGGGAGATTCCTGGCGTACGCAGCCCTGGAGCAGCTACAAATTGAATGGTGTGGCAGGAATTATGCAGAGCTGGGTGGTGACATGGAATAGGCTTTACACAATGGGAAGAAACATGTAAGGGAATGTCAGTGTGCTTTACTGTTTTCACTGAAAGATCACATTGTTAGTCCCCTATGAGGATGGGTACCATTTGGGATAGTTTCACTTCCCTAGGGCCTACAAATTCCAGACATGCACTAAGGTCCACTGTAACTTGGGTGAGAGGAAGTATTCTGCAGAGTCGAAAGTCATATCTTTACTGCTTTTGGGTCATCCAGAAATGTCATATTCCTCTGTCAGCTCATAACTAGAGCTGTCTGGGGCTGACCCTGCCAGGCTGGATTAATGACCTTCCTCCCCAAGCTGTGGCATCAGAGGCCTAGCCCTTCACAATAAGCATTCCAAGGGGAAGGCCTCCTCTCCAAGAAGAGACGATGGGTGGAGCTACAGATTAATCCATCAGCAGCTGCCACCTGGTGACATGCACCAAGCGGCTCTGGAGAGAAGGCAGCAAGGGGGGAGGGGCTTTTCAGAGACCACTGGACGACACCATTTTGAACAAACCCAGAGGCCTAGGAAGGAGGGAACAGGGGCAGAGAAGTGATGTGTTGCTGTTTGATAGGGCATATCGAGACTTCCTGCCAGCCCCCTCCAAATTCTTTAAAAAGAGTTTGCATAGGAAGAGTAGCTCTCTCTGGGGTGTGGTCTGCTGAGGAAGACTGGTGCTGGAGCCTGGCGCAATGGGCAGCTGGAAGGAAGAACCGCCAGACTGGCCCAGGACCCTGACTTGCGCCAAAAGGGGAGTCCAGGACCAGAGAGCCGAAGCCTGGACCTTTGCCTAAGGAGAGGAGGGGCCCAGGAGGAGAGCCATGCGAAAGGCTGGCGCAGGGAGCCAATGAAGACCGCTCCCTGCTGAATTCACCCTCCTTGAGACCAGGAGGGCAAAGGAAAGTGCTACCAGTGGCTGGGGCGCGCCACCAGGAGCAAGAAGAGGCCAAGATGGTGAAAATCGGCCGCCTGGGTATGAGATATGCCCCCCAGAAGGTAGGCGACCTTTGACCTCTGCAAGGATCGACGAAGCACGTGGGGCTCTGCCGCCGGTCTCAAATATGTCCCCGGGGTGGGTCAGGTCCCAGGGGCTGCCCCCACAAGAAGTTAAGTCGGGGAGCGCCTTCGTGTTCTCCGTGAAACTGCCTGAATGGGGTGCCAGGAGCCTACCCTGGACCCCGACGAGTCAGAGGGAGGGGAGCGCCGTCGCGCCCTCTTGCAGGAGAAAAGAAGCTGGTGAGCACTGCCGCGCTCCCCGCGAAGAATTCCCAGGGGCCCGGGAGCCCAACTCTGGGCCCTGTCGCTCCGAAGATAAGTCGAGGTGCGCTGTCACGCTCCCTGTGAAGACAGCCCATGGGGCCTGGGATCCCAACTCCAGGCCCAAAGACCAGAAGCCGGGGAGCGCCGTCACGCTCCCTGTGAAGACCTCCAAGGGGGGAGGGGCCCAGGATCCCAACTCTGGCCTTGGTGTGCCCCGCGCACGTGGGAGAGGGCCACCGCACTCCCGTGTGGTTGGAGGAAGGGGGGGGGGGGAGTGCCGCTGCACTCCCCTGAGGGCCGGCCGGTCCAGCAGGAGTCTCCATGTCTGCCCGCCGAAGCAGGCAGACCAGAAGAGAAGTTCCGGCTCCTGTGGCTGCACGTGAGGGTGCTGGGCGGGCGGGGAGCCGGCGGGAGCCGCCGGGGGTGGGCTCCTCGAGAGGCTCTCCAGCGAGCCAGAAGTGCAGGGTTCCCGGGTGGGACCCCGAAGAGCGCGGCAACTGGAGCGGCCGGGGGGGGGGGGGGTGGGCTCCCCAAGCTGCTCTAAGTGGACTCATCTGGCACAGGAGGAGTCCATGTGAGACCTGGCCGCCCTACAAGGAGCTGACGTGGCGCAGGGCTGCCATCGTGTGCAGCTCGGCTCTCCCCAGAGCAGCGGGGGAGCCTCTCATCAAGAATTCACCCGATGGGCGAAGAACGCCCCATAATGCCCTGAAGGCCCGCACCGGCCTGCAGGGGAAAGCTGCTTTATCTCAGCTTGTGGTGGCCCCAGGAGGATGGGGTCTCTGCGAAATGTGTGCCAAGGTGCAGGCGGAGCAGCAGGAGCAACGCAGTCTCCCCCAGCACAAAGAGGAAAAGTCCTCCCCCCCCCCCCCCCCCCCCCCCCCCAAGTCTCTGGGGGACTCCAAAGAAATAACCCCTCAAGTGTTGAGCCGACAGTCCAAGCATCCCAGTGCTGGAACTTTTGTTCTGCAGTTAGGGGTGCGTTAGAAAATGCCTCAGTGTATGGGGGGCTGTGCTGGGGATATCTGGAGAAGGGCATCCCCTGAAGGTGAAGAGGTGCAATTGCACGAGAAGTACATTTACCAATGTTATTTCTATGGTGGGACTGTAAGTCACATGTGTAATGTGAATTCATAAGCAAAGTGCGGTTATGTTGCCAGACAATCCTGCTAGGTTGTCTGGCTGTATATGCTTAATCCTGTGATTATAACTGTGAAGCCTTTTAGGGGCTCTGATTGCAATGCCGTACAACTGTTATCAGCGATAATAAGTACCTTATTTAAAGTGATGCCAAACATGTATTCTTGCTACTGCGTTGGGGGAAGAACAACCCCGACTGTGACCCACTAAGATGTTGAGGTGCATACTGTATGGTCAGTATAAGATGTTCAGTCAGGGTTATGTGTCCCCAGGGCAGGTGTACCTATTTTTAATGCTTGTTGAGATGATGGGGTGGGTCACCACTTGGATGGTACCAGTTGCCAAGACCCTCGCTCCAGGTTGTATCAACCCACTGCATTAGGGGGCAAGATGATGTGCATTGAAACCGGGTCTGGTGTCTCAGTGGACTAATGCGTCCATTGCAGGGGCCTGCTTTCGACCTCATGGTCACGGGTTCAAATCCCGGGGGGTCCACTCAGCCTTTCATCCATCTGAGGTCGACAAAATGAGTACCATTGAGTTGGGTAACAATAAACATCTGTTATTCAGCGCCAAGATACCCAAGGGTGAACGTGCGCTTTACAAATACACATGTTATGTTATACATGGGAGTGGTGGTACTAGACCCCCCCCCTCCCTCACCACCCCCTCGCGGGAGGGGTGGAGATGTTCTGCAATATCACAAAGTATTTCCAACAGCTTATGTATATTTGTAAATTGTTGCATAGTATTGAGTAGTGTGTGTGTTTAATAAATGTACTCTTACTTTTATAAAGCAAAGTACAGACTGGACAATCAATTATTGAGTGTTATTTCTGCGTACCTGAAAATGGCGATTACTAGCCTACACCACCTCCTTTGAGTAAGCCTTAGACTGCTCTGCAACGCTACCCTCCGAGAGTCAAGCGCTACAATAGGGTGTTTGGTTCCCAGTGAAAAACAAATGTGACATATCAAATATATCTCACACCCCTCTGGAAGTGAAGCTTCAAATTGATTTATTCGATAGAGCACACAATATTTAAAGCAAAGAACTCCTTTCAGTCGGCCAGGGACCTTGTTCATGTAAAGTCATAAATGGCGGAATTGTTCTATTTACAGACAGCAAGCTATTTTCTGTCATGTGATTCTGATAGAAATGAAGGAAATGCTTCAGCATGGGTTTTGTCAAAAAGTTTACAAGGGAATATTTCTCGATCTGAGGGAAAACATTACAAAATATGTATTTTATGATGACATTCAACTAAAATGGAAAATATATTTGTTTTTCTCGTATTTTCCAATCTTATTAATAGACACAGAAGAGACTAAATCCATTTGTCATAAATTGTTAATAACTAGAGACCTTCTGCAAACATTGTGCTCGAGTGGGCGCTCAGGGTATTTTTAAATTTCTTTTTAAATGTTTGACTTAAACAGACATATCTCCCATTTATTTACGTGAACAAGGCCTCGTTGTTTTTCTCTCACATTTGGGAAGCAGCGAGTTTGAATGTATTTACCTCACCTGGTCTGTGGCAATCCGCATGGCGATGATGCACCGCTCCTTTCTTGTCCTTCTCTGAATTTGCCAAGGTGACGTCGAGAGATATATATATTCACTGAAAAAACCATAGGTTTCAGGCCTGATATAGTTAGGAATTAGCATTTAAAAAACCTTAGAAAGTCACTGAAAAAACCATCGTTTTTAGGGGTGTTATAGTTAGCTGGACATTTCACTTGTACAAAACCATTGAAATTCCTCCGATATAGTTAGTTGTACTAACTACATCTCGCGCGCCCGCAATCCACTGCTGATGATGTCACATATTACATCATTCATGACATGGTCAGTGACATCACTGATGACATCTCAAATGACATCAGCTGCAGGAGCCGGGCTGGGGGGGGTGGCGGTCCCCAGGGCCTATACAAGGCTCCAGGAGGGGGCCGCGCGGCCCCCCTCCAGCATTTTGAATGTGCACCGGGCGGTGGCGGTCCCCGGGGCTGGGGGGGGGGCCTGAGAGCCCCCCCACCCATTTTAAAGAAGCCCCTGGGGGGTGGCGGTCCCCAGGGCAGTGTGGGGGGGATTGGGACACCCCCACACACAATTTTTTCATTATGCCCATCCAGCCAGCCAGCCAGCCAGCTCGAGAACTGAACTCTAAGCCAATTGTTGTTGTATAAAAAATATACTGTTGTTTATTTTTAGAACCAAGCAGGCCTGGCACCGGTAAGCATTAAATACGTTTCAGTAATAAGGTTCCTAGATATAGGATAGTTTGAAAATGCAATAGAAATTTTACTGTGTTTGAATTTTCAGGGGAGCAGTAGTATGCAACACTTAGCAAATACAGTACATTGGAATAAATAGGCTTTTTCAGTAAATTGCAGGTAAGTTACTTTTTACGTTACTTTTCTAACTCAGTGCTGGATACCTAGCTTCAGCACTGGGACATTTCCTAGAAACAGGTAAGTTATTATGTTTTGGTTATTCGCATGATTTTTAAAGAATATTTTCAGTTTTCAAAATTCCACACTTTTTGGAGCAGTACATTGAAATTAATGGGCTTCGACAATAGGTTGCAGGTAAGTTACTTTTCACGTTACTTTTCTAACTCAGTGTTGGATACCTAGATTCAGCACTGGGACATTTCCTTCAAACAGGTGAGTAAACACGTTTTGGTTATTTGTGCGATTTTGAAAGAATATGTCTGATAGAGACATCTAGCCACATATTCCTTAACTTAGAATTATCCCCAGGCGTCAGACTGGATGTGGAATTTTTTTTGCAGCAGCACCTCTGTGTGCCGGAGAACGGCGCCACACGACCCCGCCCTGACGTCGTCTACGTACGTGACGTCAGCGAGGTCATACAAGTCCCTCCTGGCGCGCTGACGTCAGTTTCCTTCTTTTCCGCGTGCAACGCGGATCCGGAGTAAGCGGTTCCTCTGGCCTGTTTTCAGGCCCCTTTGACGCTTTCGCGTCTGGAACAGTGTGAGATGCCTTCGGGCTTTAAATCGTGTACCTCCTGTTCGCGGCAAATCTCCGCGACGGACCCGCACCTTATCTGCATGTGGTGTCTGGGCGAACACCACAACTCGACGGATTGCGACGCCTGCCAACAGCTCAAGCCGAAGTCCTGGCGGGAGCGCTGGATGAAGTTACTTTCGGCTCGCCTGTCCCGTTCGAAGTTGTCTCTTCAGCGGCAGGTCCCGGTGGCAGTGGGTTCCGTTTGCGGCGTCTGTCGCCATCTGGTTCCCATGCGCGTCGCTCGCCCCTTCCTGGTAAGTCCCGGCGCATGTCGCAGAGGTCCTCGACATCCCTTCCCTCTGTTGTCGGGGGCACTAGTTCCCGTATCGCTCTGGACGTGCGCCCCTGGGTGTCGTCCCTCCCCTATCCGCCTTTCCCTTGCGCGGGGGTGACTCAGACCCAGATGGCGGCCTATGCCGTGGCCTTGCAGGTCTCCCTTGGGTCCCCTCCTCTCCCTGGGGCGTCCTCGGACCCTCCGCTATGTGCGAGGTCTCCGGTGGGTTCGCCACGGCACTGATTGAGCCCCTTGCCTCTAGGGATGATGGAGATATGACATGGTCGGGGCGCGGCCCACCTGGGTCCTCCTCTTTGACCCATAGCACCCCTACTGCGCCGCATAGTCCCGTGGGGCTCCCTGTGGCGTTGCAGGTGGTTGCTGGTGCTCGCAGCTTGGCTCAGAGCCCACCTCGGCCTTCCGGATGGGTGGCTGCCTTTTCAGAGGCTGAGTCGGCGCCGGTTCAGCGTTGAAGGCTTGCCTCTCCGGCGCCATCCCTTACTACGGAGTCAGAGCCGGTTGTGGTCGAGGCGGGGTCGGCGCCGGTCCGGCGCCTTAGATTTGCCTATCCGGCACCGTTCCTTTCTTCGGAGCCGGAGCCTATTGTGGTTGAGGTCGAGTCCGCGCCAGACGAGGCCGGGTCTGCGCCGGACGAGGCCGCCCTGGTGCCGCCCTGATGCCGGATCATTGACTCCTCTCCGGAGGCTTCTGGGGGAGTTCGGCGTCACCCTGACGACCGGCAACGCCAGATCCGTCATTGCTTCTCCCCCACTTGGAATTTGTGGCTCCGGCGGATTCACCGCCTCTTCAGAAGCCCCATCAGCACCCTCATTCGTCCATGGGGCTTCCTTCATTTGGACAATGGTCTCATCCTCCAGTTTCTCGGACAACCTCCTTGGGGTGGGAAGCTCAGTTTATAGCCCTCACCCACATATGAGTTACTGTCCCCTCCTCTGAGAGCTACCGAGGCTGGTGCGGCATTTCTAAGAGTTGTTTCCTTGGCCGCCCGCATTCGGAGTATGCAGCCCCCGTCGGTCCCTCTGCCTGTTGACCTTCTGTTGGATGTCCTCCACCACGGTCCGGGGAATGTAGAACCTCTTCTGCCTTTCGAAGCTTCTCTTTATGATGCCCTTCTGGGCACCTGGGCTCGGCCGGCATCGGGTGATCCGGTGGCTTGTTCTATCATGCACCGCCACTGCCCTGCTCCAAACGATCCAGTTTGCTTATTTGTTCATCCAGACGTTCCGGGGTTGGTGCTGCAGGCTGCTTTTCCTTCCTTGCCTCAGCTGCTGCTTCCTCCCTCCCGGGAGTCCAGATGGCTGGAGTCGTGGGGTCGTAATATTTTCGCCTCCACTAGCGCAGTACTTCGATCACTCAATACAGTGTGTGTCTTGGCTCGGGCTACTTGTGCCCTGTGGGACTCTGCTGAGTCTCTTCTAGCTTCCACGTCTGAGGGTGCTTGTGTTGACCTCCTCCGTCTTATCCGTGACGGCCGTGATCTGGTGGAATTTACTATCTGCTCGGCCCTGGATACCTTGGATTCCTTGGGCCGAGCTATGGCTAGTTCGGTTGCACTACGACGCCATGCTTGGTTGTGGGATGGCGTCTTCCCGGAGAATATCTGGGAACGCCTTGTTGACCTGCCCTTTAATGGGGTCCTTTTGTTTGATGCCCACGCCGATTCTGCAGTTCAGCGCCTCCTTGCGGGCTTTCGGCCTCCCCCATAGGTCTGTACTTAGCGGGTCTCAAGTTGTCATATCCTGGAGCGGTTACCCTTTCATTTCACTTCCGCCTTTTGGACTAGGTGTTTTTGGGCTGGCAGTAAGCCTACTGTGGCGGTGTTCCACAGGTTGTTCTGTTTCCTCTGACTGTGGCTTACCCTAGAGGTGTTCCCCTGTTTTTTCTGTGGGTCCCTATGCCTACTGATGCCATTTGCTTACGGTTGGATGGTTACAGTGTTGTGCCTTCTGGCACTGTCTCCTACACGCCACATATCTCGCCTGGCGTGAGCCTTGTGTGTGCCTCATTCTCCTCTTCTAGGGTTTTTTTTCCTTGTACTATCTCTTTCGTTGTATTTCAGCACGCTTCAAAATGAAGCTGCCTCCTGTCCTGAGTTCTTCAGGCGGGTCCTCCTATCGTACCAGCAGTTGCGTGGTCTCGTGGCTGGGCCCCTTTTGAGATATATATCTCCTTGGATTGCCCTTTGCGTATCCTTTTCTACACACCTCCACCTTTCTTCGCTTCCGCGAGGTCTGGTCCTATATCTTCGTTTTTCGGGGAGCAGTTGGGTGCCTTATACTTTCTGTACGGCTGCGTTTTTTTTTTTTTTACAACGTTTATACCGCACTTCGGTGCATGTTCCTGCATCTTCAGCAATGAGGAATCCTAGTGTTCTGCTCCTTGAGGTGGGCCTCCGCTCCTGGATGCTCTTTCTCGGGTCTTATCTGTCCCGCTCATGTACTGCACAGTCCCTCTCTTCTGTGGGGGCGCATTTCCCCTCCGGGTCGGAGATGGTGGTCTGGAGATCTGATGTTGTTCTCAACAGCTATGTGTGTTCTTCTACACGGTTCCTATAGGCACCTTCAGTGCCTCGGATGCCACACTCTTTGGATGTGTCTTTTTACTTTGGGTGTTAACCTCATCTGTGTCTGGTGTGCCTGCGGGACAACTCCTGTGATGAAGGTCGTCCCAGGTGCTGCGCCCTGTGTCTGTATTCCGGGAGTGTTCTCCACTTGACCTTCAAACTGCCTTGCTGGGCAGTCCTGTACTCATCATAGCTACTCCACCTTGTTGTTTCTGTAGCTGTCTGCTATGTGCATGTTCTCATTGTGGCCCGCCTCGCTGTGGTTCAGCGTGGCACTGTCCGCTCCTGTCGCGTTCTTGTGACTAACTGTGCAGTTGGCGTGTCTTATGTTCCTGCCTATGCTTCTGAGGCGCTGCTCTGCTCCTGCCTCTTGCCCTTCGCTTCCTGGATGCTGCCTGCCCGGCCTCCCTAGCGTGGGCTCACCTGGTAGGCTCTGGGTACGTCTCTCCATGTTGTCCTCTAGCTTTACTGCACCTTTGAGCTCTGGGAGGGGTTTGTGCATTATGCAGCTCTGGGAGAAGTTCTTCTTCCTCCCTTCGTTATGTACTCTCTCTTCCGTTCTGGGATATGGCTTAGTGCCGTTTCTACATTTTATACTCGCACAGGTATGGTCTCGTGCCATTTTGGCAGTCTTGTGATACCTCACCTCCTGTTGTCTTTTGCTGGTCCGGGCTGCTTGGGTTGCTGACTGGCTGCACCGCCACAGCTTTCACCTTAGTCCGTCACTCTGTTGCTGGCTCAGTGCTCTCGGGCACTTTCTGTTGTTCTGTCGCAGACCCACCTTCCCCTGGGGTATGGGTGTGGTATCTATTCTATGTTAAGGAATCTGCGGCTAGATGTCTCTATCAGATGTACAAGTTACTTACCTTCGGTAACGCTGTATCTGGTAGACACATTGTCTAGCCGCAGATTCCTTAACGCCCACCCATCCTCCCTGTTCTGCGAGGACCTTGCCAGGTGGGCTTCTCCGCTTTGCCTCCTTTCAGTTGGCCCTCGTCTGCATCCAAGGTGTTCAATTTGGTGCAACCCTTTTTATAATTACACTATGCAACCACCTTCCTCCAGGTGGCTTCTCTTCCTGTGGAGCGGTGTTTTTTGTTTCGCCTTCACCGGGAGATTCTACTTCCTTTTCTCTGCATTCCTCCACCCTGGTCCTTCCAGTGTGGGATCTTCTCCTGTTGCTTTCCCTCCCGCCGCCTCTTTCAACTTGGGGATCTTGTCTCCTATTAAGTCGTCATCTTGGAATTTGCTGGGCTGTGCTTCAGATTTCCATTACTATAGGGGAAGTGCCATTCTTGTAATGCCTTCTCGCAGGGGATTGTTGTTCTTCCTGTGCTCCGCCCTTGTTGGCGGGCACAGTTCTACGTTGTAATAACAGTATCTTTTGTCTGTCGGGATATTCTTCCCTTGATACTCAGCTTCTGGGGAGGGTCCACGCTTCGCGGGGTTGTTTTTCAGAGCGTTGCTCTATCCTTTACTTCTTGGTTTGTAAGTAGACAGTGTCTGATACTGTCCTTTATGATGGTGTTCTGCACCATCCGATTTCTTTGTCTTACGGATTTTTCCTCCTTCGCACACTGTTCCCATACTTTCACAGATTTGTTGGTGGCTCTGCGTTGTGCCGCGGAAAAGTTTCTCCGTAGAAAACTGATGTCAGCGCGCCGGGGGGGGGGGACTTATATGACCTTGTTGACGTCGCGTACCTGGAGGACATCATGGCTGGGTCGTGTGGCGCTGTCCCCCGGCGCGCAGCGGTGCTGCTGCAAAAACATTTCTGGATCCAGTCTTATGCCTGGGGATAATTCTAAGTTAAGGAATCTGCGGCTAGACAACGTCTCTACCAGATACATCGTTACCGAAGGTAAGTAACTCGTACTTTTTTAGGTTTCAAAACTCCACACTTAGAAACTTTTTGCAGCAAAAGTGTCAATGTTATCCTATGGAAGGAAAACAGGTTAGCGGTTCACAGGTATGTAATAGACTGTGGGAGTTAAGGTTCTGGGGTTAGACTCCGGGGTCTCCCCGGGTCAGTGATGCACTGTTGTTGAACCCTCAGCGGCACTAGGGCGGCCGGGTGCAGAGTGTTGAGGCACACTTCTTTTCCTCACTTGTTTTTCCCGCCGGTTCTCCCGCCCATAGTGGGGGGATAGAACCAGTGGGGACCAGTTGCTGAAAGCAGCAAATGGTCTGGAGAGGCTCACAAAGGCGGCATGCCTTTGAAGCTTCTCCTTCGTGAACCCTGCCCATCCTGGGGGAGGAGGCTTGGCACCTCGTCCCAGGATGTGCATTGTTTCAGGCCCCCCGAGAGCAGCAAGCTCTCGACCCAGAGGTCCAGAAACAAGTCTGGTGGTGGCAGCCTAAGCAGCCACTCAGTCAAGTCACTAGGAGTTGGTCGAGTTTCAGGGGGTATCTCTAAGATGCCCTCTGTTGTGCATTTTACATTAAATCCCACACTGGCATTAGTGTGGGTTTAATGTGCTGAGAAGTTTGATATCAAACTTCCCAGTCTTCAGTGTAGCCATTATGGTGCTGTAGAGTTCGTAATGACAAACTCCCTACACCATATACTCTTTAATGGCAGCACTGCACTTACAGTGCCCAGGAATTGACTTGGGCACTGTAGGGGGTACAGGCTCATGCACCTGTACCCTCACCACTGGCATAGGGCACCCAGCTAGAGAGGTGACTCGTGTAGGCCAGGGAAGTTGTTTGTGGGCATGGCACACATAATGTGTGCCATGTTGACTCTTCACTTTGTTCTGCACCAAGACATGCAGCCTGCAAAGGCAGTGTGTGGGTGTCAGGGTATAGGGCCTCTAAGGGTAGCACAATAAGTACTGCAGCCCTTAGAGGCCTTCTTTGGTCACAGTGCCCTGGGTACCTGTGGTACCATTTACCAGGGGCTAACATGTGGCCAGAGATGTCAATTGGGTTTAGGCTTCATGCAGTTTTAGGGAAGGAACATAGGGCCAGGGTACCTGATTAGCATGATCCCAGGGTACACTCAGTCAAAGAACATCAGCAATTCAGCAAAAAGTGGGGGCATACCATGCAAGAAAGAGGGCACTTTCTCACAGCTAGCTAAACTGCTCTCGCATTATTGCCGGTAACTTAAAGAGATCTTTCATTGTGTGTAGTTGCGTAACTCAGTCTATACATGCCAGCAGAGTTTCCCAGAAAGGAATGCAGATTCCTTCTGCATTGCCCACCATGGCCTACAGCAAGTCCGTCTCTACAGAACAAGGACCCATCCTGGTGCAGGGAAATGCCACGCTGCTAGGGTGTCCAGACGTCTTGGATTTCCCTGGCCAGTCCCTGTTTTCAGAGAACTGCCCGAGGTCCAATGTTTTCTGAATTTCAAATACATTTCGTGTTTTTCGGACAGAAGTCAAATCATCCTGCAAAGCAGAATTGAAACTATTCAGGTAGCGCAGTGGATCAGCTGCATGCTCCCAGCAGAGGGAAGACAGAGTGGGATGAGGGAGAGGGGAGGGAGCAGGGTGGTACAGGGTGGATGTTGTGCCATAGCTAATGTGTAACTGTAGCCTTGTACATGAAGTGTTATGACTGTTTTTAGTGTCTGAAAGTCACTGTCACGCACGGTGTGTGTTCATACACAGCTTGATCATTATCAGCCTTTAGTCCTATTTCTGTCTGACCTGTCCTGGTGTTTGCCTCTCAAAATCTGCCCCCCCCCCCCCCCCATCACACTGCTCTGTATACTGGAATATTCAAGATGGCGTGGCGAGCCTCGTTGTACATGGTCCCGTTCCTCTGAAGTCCATCTCACCTCATCTCAGGAGATGCGCATATGTTTCCATGTGCACAATCCCATCTCTCTTTCTACACAAGAAGTCCCATCCTGTACCATTTCAAGATGATCACGTGATGACTGCTCTTTCTATACAGGCTTCGTTGTCTCCTGACTAACAGTGGCAGTCGTACAGTGCATGGGTTTGGGCGTCTCTGCCCCCGTTTTCCTCCCACCTAATCTCTTGTTTGTCTTTCTGCTGTCTCCCTCTTTCTTTTCCCATTCGTCTGATGTTTTAACTCTCTTTTTTCACGGCAGCGGCGGGAGCTGGAAGAGGTAATGGTCTTTTAAGCTCTAGAAGCAGTTTAGCTAGAACCCCCTCCGCTCTGTAGATTGCCTGGCTGACACAGATGGTGTGTGATTGGATAACGCGCAGGTGATGCTCTGCATTAAACAGGCTGTTCTCAAATGGTGCTTGTGTTTGAAGCTAAAAGCTGGGTTTGTCGGCTTTGAGGCGCTAGGCAGGTCTACATTTGTTTATGGGGTAGGCTGATCACTCGAAAGCAAGACAACACTGCAGAGTTAAGTAGTATTGACCGAGGTCGATGTCCGGGTCGCAGTGCTCAGGGCACAAGTCAGGGGTACACACGGGTAGATGGCGTCCACCCACTCTTTTCACAGGGTAGACGCTGAGCTTGTCCCGGTGTCGTTTTCTGACAGCGGGACTCCTCCAGCAGCACCTGCACGCTGTCCGGTTTCGATCCGAGCAGCAGTGTGCAGGCAGTGAGTTGGCTTTCATATTTCAAATACCAGTTGGTCCCATAACAAACGTCGAATTTAAGGGGCCATCCTTAAGGGGGAACCCTTTTGTTCCGCAATCTTGGCTGGGAGCTATCTGGGCCTCACACCTAGATGCAAATGTAAGGGATGGGAAACCAGGGCACAAAGCTTGTCACCGCTTCACAAATACTTGCGAGGCATGCGTTTTATTTTGTTCAATCCATGTATATAAGAGAGACGCATGCTCTGTAAGAATGCCAGATGTTTCGGTCGGTCCCAGAATTTACGCAAATAACAATGTAAATACTATGAAAAAATATATTTCTTTTATAGGGCTGCTCATTCTAATGCAGGGTGTCAAAGCACGTTACGTCACATGTACACATTATACATTGACAATAAATTTTATTAATGAGTAAATATACAGGATGTGTTGCATAAGGCAGTGAGGGCTACAAGGTGTATGAGTCACATGTCTTCAACCGCTCTCTCTGGTATATTTGAAGGATTACAGTTTGTGAACTGCAAGTAACAAAGGATCTCTTTGTTAAAAGCAGTATCCCTCTTACCTAGAAACATAAAATACAAATCTGGCATCTGTATGCTACTTTGATTCAAAACTGGGACTTGAGAAAACACCGATTTCTCCAGCCAATGCATTACCGTCTACATTTAGCTTACCAATATTAATGCTCCTTGGGATTTACTGGGCACACACAGATCCTGCAGCAGGTGCCTTAACCCCATAAGATATTTTAAAATACAGACCTTTCAAACATTTAAGCAGAATATATCTACTGCCATATTTCTCCTTGTTAACACTTTCTTTTTGGCACAGTTTAAAAACATCAAAGGATAGGTTGAGGCCCCCATTTTACATTGCGGTTGCCTCACTTTTTTGGCACAACTCCGACGCAAAATCTCCTTTGTTAAATCTCGTAATGTGCTCAAATGTATTCCTGATAGACCTGCAAAACATATGGATGAGGTGTTAAGATCTGATGTCACTTGTAATGTCACTTCCTGTGATGCTGCGCTGTGATGTCACGTGCCCTGATGTCATTTACATACTGCCTAACTCGGGTTAGTCCCCCCCCTTCTTTTTTTATGACTTGTGCCCCGGCAGTACTGATTTAGTAAAGGGGTTGCCTGTGTATTTGCGGAGCTTTTTTGTGGGTCTCTGTAGTAGGCTATTTAAGAGTCCGCATTGTGATGTATTGGCGAAGTTCTGTTTTGCTTCTGTTCCTGAAATAAAAGGATGCGCTGCGTTTCAGGGTTGAGGCGCATTGAAGAAGCTCACATAGCCGGCGGTGCTCTAGGTCGGGCTTGATGCCCATTAGAGAAGTTGGAATATCTTCAGTTCTGCAGATCAGGGTTGAGATGCACAGAGATAAGTGGAATTGGGGAGATGCTGAAGGCGGGGATTGTGGTTCACTAACAAAGCTGGAAGACCGGAGGGGCTGCAGGTGACAATTGAACTGCACTTTCAAAGCAGGAATAACTCGGGGCTGCAGCAGAGGTTTGAGGTACATTATCAAAGGTGTCATAGATGGGAGGTGCTGCTGGTCACGATTGATGTGCAGTGACATAGCTTGCTTCACAGGAGATGCTGCAGCTAAGGAATGAGGGGAACTTTCACAGCTGAAGTAGCAGGAGAGGCTGTTTGTCGTGGAGGAGTGCTTTAACAGAGCCGGAGCAGCAGGAGGTGCTGTGTCCTGGCTGGAGTAGCAGGAGGTGCTGTGTCATTGTCATAGCTGGGGTGCATTAACAGAGCTGGAGTAGCAAGAGGTGCTGTGTGTCATGGCTGGAGTGCATTAACCGAGCTGGAGTAGCTGGAGGTGCTGTATGTCATTATAGCTGGAGTGCATTAACAGAGCTAGAGTAGCAGGAAGTGCTGTGTGTCATTGTCATAGCTGGGGTGCATTAACATAGCTGGAGTAGAAAGAGGTGCTGTATGTCATGGCTGGAGTGCATTAACAGAGCTGGAGTAGCAGGAGGTGCTGTGTGTCATGGGTGGAGTGCATTAACAGAGCTGGAGTAGCAGGAGGTGCTGTATGTCATGGCTGGAGTGCATTAACAGAGCTGGAGTAGCAAGAGGTGCTGTGTGTCATGGCTGGGGTGCATGAACAGAGCTGGAGTAGCAGGAGGCGCTGTGTGTCATGGCTGGGGTGCATTAACAGAGCTGTAGTAGCAGGAGGTGCTGTGTGTCATGGCTGGGGTGCATTAACAGAGCTGGAATAGCTGGAGGTGCTGTGTGTCATGGCTGGAGTGCATTAACAGAGCTGGAGCAGCAGGAGGTGCTGTATGTCATGGCTGGAGTGCATTAACAGAGCTGGAGTAGCAAGAGGTGCTGTATGTCCTGGCTGGAGTGCATTAACAGAGCTGGAGTAGCAGGAGGCGCTGTGTGTCATGGCTGGGGTGCATTAACAGAGCTGGAGTAGCAGGAGGTGCTGTCATGGCTGGAGTGCATTAACAGAGCTGGAGTAGAAAGAGGTGCTGTATGTCATGGCTGGAGTGCATGAACAGAGCTGGAGCAGCAGGAGGTTATGTGTGTCATGGCTGGAGTGCATTAACGGAGCTGGAGTAGCAGGAGGTGCTGTGTGTCATGGCTGGAGTGCATTAACAGAGCTGGAGTAGCAGGAGATGCTGTATGTCATGGCTGGAGTGCATTAACAGAGCTGGAGTAGCAAGAGGTGCTGTATGTCATGGCTGGGGTGCATTAACAGAGCTGGAGTAGCCGGAGGTGCTGTGTGTCATGGCTGGAGTGCATTAACAGAGCTGGAGTAGCAGGAGATGCTGTATGTCATGGCTGGGGTGCATTAACAGAGCTGGAGTAGCCGGAGGTGCTGTATGTCATGGCTGGAGTGCATGAACAGAGCTGGAGCAGCAGGAGGTTATGTGTGTCATGGCTGGAGTGCATTAACGGAGCTGGAGTAGCAGGAGGTGCTGTGTGTCATGGCTGGAGTGCATTAACAGAGCTGGAGTAGCCGGAGGCGCTGTGTGTCATGGCTGGGGTGCATTAACAGAGCTGGAGTAGCAGGAGGTTGTGTGTCATGGCTGGAGTGCATTAACGGAGCTGGAGTAGCAGGAGGTGCTGTGTGTCATGGCTGGAGTGCATTAACAGAGCTGGAGTAGCCGGAGGTGCTGTGTGTCATGGCTGGGGTGCATTAACAGAGCTTGAGTAGCATGAGGTGCTGTGTGTCATGGCTGGGGTGCATTAACAGAACTGGAGTAGCAGGAGGTGCTGTGTGTCTGTGTCATGGCTGGGGTGCATTAACAGAACTGGAGTAGCAGGAGGTGCTGTGTGTCTGTGTCATGGCTGGGGTGCATTAACAGAACTGGAGTAGCAGGAGGTGCTGTGTGTCTGTGTCATAGCTGGGGTGCATTAACAGAGCTGGAGTAGCAGGAGGTGCTGTGTGTCATGGCTGGAGTGCATTAACAGAGCTGGAGTAGCAGGAGGTTATGTGTGTCATGGCTGGAGTGCATTAACGGAGCTGGAGTAGCAGGAGGTGCTGTGTGTCATGGCTGGAGTGCATTAACAGAGCTGGAGTAGCCGGAGGTGCTGTGTGTCATGGCTGGGGTGCATTAACAGAGCTTGAGTAGCAGGAGGTGCTGTGTGTCATGGCTGGGGTGCATTAACAGAACTGGAGTAGCAGGAGGTGCTGTGTGTCTGTGTCATGGCTGGCGTGCATTAACAGAACTGGAGTAGCAGGAGGTGCTGTGTGTCTGTGTCATGGCTGGGGTGCATTAACAGAGCTGGAGTAGCCGGAGGCGCTGTGTCATGGCTGGGGTGCATTAACAGAGCTGGAGTAGCAGGAGGTTATGTGTGTCATGGCTGGAGTGCATTAACAGAGCTGGAGTAGCCGGAGGTGCTGTGTGTCATGGCTGGGGTGCATTAACAGAGCTTGAGTAGCAGGAGGTGCTGTGTGTTATGGCTGGGGTGCATTAACATAACTGGAGTAGCAGGAGGTGCTGTGTGTCTGTGTCATGGCTGGGGTGCATTAACAGAGCTGGAGTAGCAGGAGGTGCTGTGTGTCATGGCTGGAGTGCATCACCAGAGCTGGAGTAGCAGGAGGTGCTGTGTGTCTGTGTCATGGCTGGGGTGCATTAACAGAGCTGGAGTAGCTGGAGGTGCTGTATGTCCTGGCTGGGGTGCATTAACAGAGCTGGAGTAGCAGGAGGTGCTGTGTGTCATTGTCATAGCTGGGGTGCATTAACAGAGCTGGAGTAGCAGGATGTGCTGTTAGTCATGGCTGGGGTGCATTAACAGAGCTGGAGTAGCTGGAGGTGCTGTATGTCCTGGCTGGGGTGCATTAACAGAGCTGGAGTAGCAGGAGGTGATGTGTGTCATGGCTGGAGTGCATTAACAGAGCTAGAGCAGCAGGGGTGCTGTGTGTCATGGCTGGAGTGCATTAACAGAGCTAGAGTAGCAGGAGGTGATGTGTGTCATGGCTGGAGTGCATTAACAGAGCTAGAGCAGCAGGGGTGCTGTGTGTCATGGCTGGGGTGCATTAACATAACTGGAGTAGCAGGAGGTGCTGTGTGTCTGTGTCATGGCTGGGGTGCATTAACAGAGCTGTAGTAGCAGGAGGTGCTGTGTGTCATGGCTGGAGTGCATCACCAGAGCTGGAGTAGCAGGAGGTGCTGTGTGTCTGTGTCATGGCTGGGGTGCATTAACAGAGCTGGAGTAGCTGGAGGTGCTGTATGTCCTGTCTGGGGTGCATTAACAGACCTGGAGTAGCAGGAGGTGCTGTGTGTCATTGTCATAGCTGGGGTGCATTAACAGAGCTGGAGTAGCAGGATGTGCTGTTAGTCATGGCTGGAGTGCATTAACAGAGCTGGAGTAGCAGGAGGTGATGTGTGTCATGGCTGGAGTGCATTAACAGAGCTAGAGCAGCAGGGGTGCTGTGTGTCATGGCTGGAGTGCATTAACAGAGCTGGAGGTGCTGTGTGTCATGGCTGGAGTGCATTAACAGAGCTGGAGCAGCAGGGGGTGCTGTGTGTCATGGCTGGAGTGCATTAACAGAGCTGGAGCAGCAGGGGGTGCTGTGTGTCTGTGTCATGGCTGGCGTGCATTAACAGAACTGGAGTAGCAGGAGGTGCTGTGTGTCTGTGTCATGGCTGGGGTGCATTAACAGAGCTGGAGTAGCCGGAGGCGCTGTGTGTCATGGCTGGGGTGCATTAACAGAGCTGGAGTAGCAGGAGGTTATGTGTGTCATGGCTGGAGTGCATTAACAGAGCTGGAGTAGCCGGAGGTGCTGTGTGTCATGGCTGGGGTGCATTAACAGAGCTTGAGTAGCAGGAGGTGCTGTGTGTTATGGCTGGGGTGCATTAACATAACTGGAGTAGCAGGAGGTGCTGTGTGTCTGTGTCATGGCTGGGGTGCATTAACAGAGCTGGAGTAGCAGGAGGTGCTGTGTGTCATGGCTGGAGTGCATCACCAGAGCTGGAGTAGCAGGAGGTGCTGTGTGTCTGTGTCATGGCTGGGGTGCATTAACAGAGCTGGAGTAGCTGGAGGTGCTGTATGTCCTGGCTGGGGTGCATTAACAGAGCTGGAGTAGCAGGAGGTGCTGTGTGTCATTGTCATAGCTGGGGTGCATTAACAGAGCTGGAGTAGCAGGATGTGCTGTTAGTCATGGCTGGGGTGCATTAACAGAGCTGGAGTAGCTGGAGGTGCTGTATGTCCTGGCTGGGGTGCATTAACAGAGCTGGAGTAGCAGGAGGTGATGTGTGTCATGGCTGGAGTGCATTAACAGAGCTAGAGCAGCAGGGGTGCTGTGTGTCATGGCTGGAGTGCATTAACAGAGCTAGAGCAGCAGGGGTGCTGTGTGTCATGGCTGGAGTGCATTAACAGAGCTGGAGGTGCTGTGTGTCATGGCTGGAGTGCATTAACAGAGCTGGAGCAGCAGGGGGTGCTGTGTGTCATGGCTGGAGTGCATTAACAGAGCTGGAGCAGCAGGGGGTGATGTGTGTCCTGGCTGGAGTGCATTAACGGAGCTGGAGTAGCAGGGGGTGCTGTGTGTCCTGGCTGGGGTGTATTAACAGAGCTGGAGCAGCAGGGGGTGCTGTGTGTCCTGGCTGGGGTACATTAACAGAGCTGGAGCAGCAGGGGGTGCTGTGTGTCCCGGCTGGGGTGCATTAACAGAGCTGGAGAAGCAGGGGGTGATGTGTGTCCTGGCTGGGGTGCATTAACAGAGCTGGAGGTGCTGTGTGCCCTGGCTGGAGTGCATGAATAGAGCCGGAGCAGCAGGAGGTGCTGTGGGTCATAGCTGGAGTGCATGAACAGAGCTGGAGCAGCAGGGGGTGCTGTTAGTCATGGCTGGGGTGCATTAACAGAGCTGGAGCAGCAGGGGGTGCTGTTAGTCATGGCTGGGGTGCATTAACAGAGCTGGAGCAGCAGGGGGTGCTGTATGTCGTGGCTGGACTGCATTAACAGAGCTAGAGCAGCAGGGGGTGCTGTGTGTCATGGCTGGAGTGCATTAACAGAGCTGGAGGTGCTGTGTGTCGTGGCTGGAGTGCATTAACAGAGCTGGAGCAGCAGGAGGTGCTGTGTGTCATAGCTGGAGTGCATGAATAGAGCCGGAGCAGCAGGGGGTGGTGTTAGTCATGGCTGGAGTACATTAACAGAGCTGGAGCAGCAGGGGGTGCTGTGTGTCCTGGCTGGAGTGCATTAACAGAGCTGGAGGTGCTGTGTGTCCTGGCTGGAGTGCATTAACAGAGCTAGAGTAGCAGGAGGTGATGTGTGTCATGGCTGGAGTGCATGAATAGAGCCGGAGCAGCAGGGGGTGATGTGTGTCATGGCTGGAGTGCATTAACAGAGCTAGAGCAGCAGGGGGTGCTGTGTGTCCTGGCTGGAGTGCATTAACAGAGCTGGAGGTGCTGTGTGTCGTGGCTGGAGTGCATGAACAGAGCTGGAGCAGCAGGGGGTGCTGTTAGTCATGGCTGGGGTGCATTAACAGAGCTGGAGCAGCAGGGGGTGCTGTGTGTCCTGGCTGGAGTGCATTAACAGAGCTGGAGTAGCAGGGGGTGCTGTGTGTCCTGGCTGGGGTGCATTAACAGAGCTAGAGCAGCAGGGGGTGCTGTGTGTCATGGCTGGAGTGCATGAATAGAGCCGGAGCAGCAGGCGGTCGTGCTGCTCAGGTGTGAGGTAGGCGAATGCAGAGCCCCAGCGTGCTGGATTTCTCCTGCTCCTCCCCGGGAGTGACATGCGTCAGGGGGATAATAATAATTTGGCAGCTTTGGGCAGTGCTTTACCAAAGCTCCGGCTAGCTTACCGCTGTTACTGATGTCATAGACGGGCTTAAATCCTCGCCGAGCCACCACCCCCCTCCTGCTCGCCCACCTCAGTACCCTCACTTCTGAGAGTCACTCCCTGCCTGTCTACCTTGGCGTCATCCAACCTCTCGCATCTCTGTCCCGCCCAGGGTTCAGCCCTGCTGGGCCCAGACTGTGTGTGTGTTTGGGGGGCGGGGGCGGTTTCAATGGACGGGGGAGGTGGGTCTAGTGGTCAGGAGGGGGGTCGAATAAGGTTCCTGGAGTGGATCCTGAAGGGGTCGGGTCCTCTTCTCTGTCCTAACCTGGCCCTTCCCCGCCCACTGCCCTTCCATTCCTGGGCCCTCAGCCCTCGCCCAGGGCCCCGCGCCCTCGGTAATCCTGGGCTCAGGTGAGGGAAGGATTGAGGTCAGACCGGAGCTGGCTAAGCAGCCGACCGCGCGGGCCTCGCTGAAGTGCCCCTTCACGGCCGCGCGTCAGACACACGCGGAGGCCATCGCGTGCAGATCGCCCCCTTCCGAGGCTCTTCATAGGGGCAGAGGGGGACCCTGAGAGGGTCAGTCATGTGCAGGGAAAATGCCTCTTCAGCCGGCAAACCACGTGTAAAGAAACTCTCCTCGCGGGGCCTGTCCCCTGGAGGCGGAAATATTCCTTTTGAGGGATTGACTCCTGCAGAAGGAAACTGTAACGGGGGAGGGGGCGCAGGTGGAGGGGGGATCAGGCGGAGAGTTCAGTGCGAGGACTCTGTCACTGCAGAGGGCTTCTCATACAGAAATGGTTGGGGCCAGTTTGCACTGCAAGGATTGTTAATGTGGGGCCCCGTGTGGCCTTACGGCCAGAGCTGCCAACTTTGGAGCTGGGGAACCAGGATCGGGCCTCGGCGTCGGCTCAGCTTCCTGTGTGATTCTGGGCAAATCACTTCATCTCCCCGTGCCTCAAATGAATGTGTGTCCTTGTGTAACGCAACTGGTGCTCGTGTAAAGCGCTCCAGTACCTTCGGGTCGATTTCGCGCTATATAAAACTGCAAAAAAAAAAGGTCAGAGTAGGGCTGTCTCGAGCAATTAATCTCTGAAAGACACCAAACACTCCCCTGTTAAACGAACTCTTATACAAAGACAAACGCGAAATCCCAAATGATTTTTGTGCTTTTGGTGAAATTTAAATATGTATTTGGCTCTAATATTGCAGGTGAGTCCCTGGGCACCTCTCTGGTTGGGTTGCAGAATGTAAATACCCGTTTAAATAATTTTAGTGAGTAGGCCAAACGTCACTGCAGTACAAACCATAGACACCTGTTCTCCACGCAGACTCTCATGGCCATCAGAAAGCCACCCATACCCGGCTCTTCCCCTCCGCACCCTCCTGACCTCTCAGCACTGCTGCCCTCACAAAGACACGAGCCTTAGACACAAGAGATGGCACCCTGCACTCTCCCCAGAAGCACCCTCTTCAACCCACTGTAGTTCATCCAAACGTCTACCAGAAAGTGCTGTTGAACTATCAATGCACTTACACACACGGAAGAAGGGGGCTCCGTGGAGAAAACGTAAATAGAAGAATGCGAAGAGAACCAGCTTCTTCAAGTCGTATATTAGTTTATCTCCATGGGACGGACAACGAGGGGAATGAAAACAGGTCAGGCACAACAGAGTTGAATGTCGCAACCGTCAAAAGGCTGCCATATATGTACAAAACCTCAACATTCAAAAATCGCCGCTCGCCACGAGCATGCTCGTTACCAACTGTGAGCGCCACATATGAAAAGGACACGAGCGCAGCGCAACATAACATGTCGCGCTTGTGTCAATCTCGCAACGGCGCTGCATTACAAAGAAAAATACAAATGTAAATGTGCAGATATTTATATAGCGCAAATCACCAACCGGTCTCTAAGCGCTTGCTTAGGGAACCTGTCCTGGTATTCCCCTGTGAGATAACCCAGCAGGGCATCCACAAGGTGAAAGCCAGGCATCCCGCCGCGAGGGGCCATTGTGGAGATTAAGCAAGCTATTGCCCAGAGTCGCAGAGTGTGAACCCATGAATTGAGTATGCACTGGAGCGAGAATTATCGAGTCCATGGACAATTTATGGACTCAAGACCCAGCCGAGCTGGGAATTGAACCCTGGTCCCGGGCTGACCTCTGCTTCCAGGTCTGCCTACTCTAACCAGTGGTACAAAAGGGGGTGGTGATTGACGGAGCATCAGAACCAATCAAACACTCACACCCAGTCAACAGATCTGGGTTTGATCCATCACCGTTCTTTAGCCCACTCTGCCACCCCAGTTCAGACATGGCCATATGCAAATCAGTCTGACCCTGTGCCTCATGGGAACAGTCCAGCCCGAACTGCCAAGCCATGCCTTCCCTGGACCGGAAACAAGTGATAGAGATCAGGGTATCTAAAATATGCCCACTACCACGGATAGAGTAATCACACAGTTACACGCACATACATTCATCATACGCTAGGGCCCATTTCACTAACATACGCTCAAATACTCTACCAGCAATAAACCTGTGGAAAGAAAACACCTAAACACCCTGCATCAATATCAGGTCGATTAGATCTGGTTTAGTGACTGTCCTAATCAATAACATAATCTACACAACATATACAATAATGATCAAAAATATAAACCCAATAATTGACAAGAAAGAAGATTCAACACCATGCTTAAAATTATATTGCTTTATCTAAAATTAGTCAAAGTAAATCAATCAGAATAAATCATTTCTCATAGTTACCTATTCTAACTAAGTGTCAGAACGGGTCAGGACAAGTCTCTCGGTAAAGTCTCTCAAGACGAAGTCCTCAGCACGATCCTCGGCAACGCAGCTTCACGCAGCAAAGGTAAAATGGCAAGTGGCAAAAGGGTGGCAAGATCCCTCCCTAAGCTAACAGTTTTTATAGTAAAAATTACAATGGAAACACTCATCAAGTTTGCAAAAATACACTGAATCACTGAGCAGAGCGAGAAGGAAAGGATGCAACATTGCAACATTTGTGAACCTCCGCTCAGGAAAAATACACATAGCGAAGACTACGGAACAGGAACCAAGAAAATAAAACATGTATCACATTTAATCCGGCTTCTCCTCGGCCATCGAGCCACAGTTCAGAGTTTCCCTCTAAGGCTCCTTTGTCTTTCGAGATTGCCAAGGACACTTTCACTTTTCTTGGAGAACTCCCAAAAACTGCTGCTGTCCTCATGGAAAGTTTTATAGAAGGACCATGGTCAGTCAACTTCAAGACCATTTCCAGCAGGGGTCTCCCTCGTCACGTCTTTCACATATTCACTCGAGGCCAGGCTTCAAAATTCAGCCATCTTAATACAGGCCTCCATAGGCCACAATAGCCCATCTTTAATTAAAGAGACAAAATAAACGTTACTACAGCATAATGATTAAACAGTGTTAACCCCACTAATACCCTTATGTGTATGCATTTATCTAGCTTTTGCGACATAAAAAAGCATTAATTCAGACAGCGTTTTGTGCTCAAAATAAACAGCACCCAGCAACGCTTAAACATGAAAACTTACACGTTATTTTTTTAGAAAACAGAAACAGCACACGCATGCTAACCCTCGTGTAACTTTCTCTTATGTTAAGACAAACGAATTGATTAATAAAAAACACACTTGCACAAGACAAATAGTTAATTGTTATTTATTAATATTTAATAAAACGCATAGACATACTAGAGCTTCAAAAGCCCCTGAATTTTCTTAATGAAAACTCTGCTCCAGCAATCCCCCCTTTGGTGATTTTATCACCAAATAAACCCAAAAAAAAAAAAAAAATTAGTGAAAATTTAGTCCCATTTTAGGAGAAATCAGAAATGTCTTTTCCCCTTACACAACATTAAACACCAGTCACTCTTTCATCATCTCTCTTTGTCTCTAAATAAACACTCTCCCTCAATTCTTCTAGTTCAATTTCTTGAGGTTCTCTTTTCAACTTCTTATTTTTCTTTTCCTTATTCAATTTCTTTTTCCCTCCCCTGTTTTTACAACACACACACACACCAATCTTATTATTAATAAAGCCACAATTATACAAGACAAAGGAAACAATATTCTACCTATAATTGTACTACCTATTTTTGCAATAAAATCCTTAACAGCTATCATTTTATTAGCTATTTTAGTCCACAAACTCCCAGCTTCAAGTGGTACTAATTCTTCATGCAAATCAGTAATATTTTTGATATAGACCTTTAGGTCTTTACTTTCGTCAGGAATGTAAGTGCAACAATGTTGAACTTTCAATATTCCACAGACTCCACCCTCCTTGGCCAAAAGAATATCAAGGGCAAGTCGATTTTGCATAGACATGGCACGTACGGCACCTAATTCCGTATTCACCAAAAGAAACCCTCCTGCGGTATTTGTCGATAAGCGATCAACCACTGTGGACAGTTTCCGAATTCCATAAGCATTTAAAGAAATTCCCACTGCTGGAATCAAAACCCCAAAAATATCACCCACAATTTCAGACCAAGTTTCTCTCTTAAAACCTGTTAATAAATTAATAACTTCTACATCTCTTATTTTATCTGTATGAAAAATCTTAGGAAAAACCAGGCCCACATAACATGTGCCATACCAATGGTCCGGCAACTTGTAATAAGCCTTATTCCCACAAACATAGTACACTCCTGGAAAAATTGTATCTTCTCCACCTCTGAAACCCCAACCTGTCGCAATGAAGTATGTATCATGGCACTCACTAGTTCCCACAAAATATGTATCATATTGGGATTTCCTTCTGGTAATACAAAGTTTACCCTTCTGTGGCGCATCTAGAGCTAAAGTTGGACTAGCCCCATTCTTCAACTCTTTTCCCATCTCAATGTCCCAAATTGTCTCACTCACTTCATATTTTCCCCCTTTCTCATGCATGTTCACTCTCCTTTCTTCTACCATATCCAGGAAAGCTCTCTCCTCCTCTTTCAAACTGCAAGTTAAATTATTCTTAAAAATGTAATCTAATGTTAATCCTTTTTCTTCAATAAAAATCTCACCAAAAGTGTTAGCTTCTTTAGCTGGATTCAGCTCTTTGTTCATTGGCAAGTGCCCAAAAATACTATCTCTGTTAGACATCTTATAATCTATTTTCCCTAACAAATAAAAAACACTACTCAAAATACTACAGGAAATACCATATGTAGCTGGTAAATGGTGATAAGTAACACCCTCTGAGACGGATGCAGGTAATTGCATACAGACGTAGCAATCCCTTACTTCCATTGTCTTCACATATTCATATAACAGTTTAGAAAAAACATTACTAGAAAAATTATTAATTGACCTATCTTTGTGTATGTAACTACTACTTCTAATTGGAACTACTTTTTGTGAATTCTTTTCTACATTTGTCACATTCTCTATATTCATTCCAAATTCTACTCTAAAAGTAACTAATAAAACTAAAACACCCCATAGAAGCATTAATAATCCAGTACAACAGCAGCACATTCTACACCACCTCTTAAAGAAGGCACATCTATTTCTATTATCCTCTATGTTAGCCATTTTAGTTTAGCCTCTACTACTCCACTACTGTTTGAACTTCTTCAATTCTTCAGCAATTCTTCAGCTTTCAGTTTATCCAAATGATCTTTTCGTTCACTTGATCCAAGTGAATCCTTCTTTCACTCAGTTTGGATACTTGTCATTTTTCACTTCAATTTCTTCAACATCAAATTGTATCAGATCTCCAACATCAAGATCCTCAGTACTCGACTCTTCTCCAATGTCAGTCAAGAGTACTTTTAAAATTTCACCAGTATCTTCCTCAACCACTTCTCTCAAGACCACTTCCGGATTATCTCGAGTCACTGTTTCTTCTTCTCCTCCTTCAGACAGTGCCACACAAGACCATTCCGGTGATCTGTACTTTTGGTTGGGTCTTCTTACTCTTTCTATTTCCACTGGTTCGTTTGACTCCTTTGATTCTTCTCCTTCAGCTTTTGAACTTTGACTCGAAACTTCATTCACTTGTTCAGCTTTCGATGAATTTGCTCTTATTACTCTGTATCTCAGCCTCTTAACTCTGTTGTTAGGCCAACGATCTCCTCTTAACACCTTTTTCGGCTTTATTTCTTTATTACTCCTTTCTCCAATCCAAGTTCTTTTTCTCAGAACTCGACCCTCTGTTTGTTCATCTTCATCATCTGTTTCAAGTGCCTCTTGTTTCCGTTTCCCAGCAGTTTTCTTCTTCTCCACAGATTTTTTCACCACTGTTTGAGACTTCCCTACTCCTGTCCCTCCTCGGGTCTCCGACACGCAATCTTCTTGCTGTCTACTTGTCCCTTCACCTAGCTCCTCATGAATGTTCCCTACACCTCCTCGGGGGTCTTCCGCAATCTGTCCCTCTCTATCTTCTTCTGACCCTACTTCTTCAAGTATAATCTCAAGTGGTTCTTCAATCTCTTCCTCTTCTGATTCAAGAGTAGTCTCTGTGTGATTTCTTTTTTCTTTTCTTTTCCCTTCACTGCTGTTTGAAACTTCAGGCTCTCTTACAGAATTTGATCTTCTTTCTGATACTCGCAGTGGTTCATTCGAAGCTCTTCCTACTTCTTTCCCCACTGATTCTGTATCTTCATCATCACTGGAATCTGACTCTTCAAAATACTCTTTACCAGTCCCTTCTTTCGGATTTGGAACTCTCAGAGTATGACTCGCATGTACCCAGTGCTTCACTCCAGCACACTTTACTGCAGTTGTTGTAGTCCGAATGACTTGTCTCGGCCTTCCCCACCTTGGAATCAAGCAATTTCTTCTTCTGTGCACCTTAATCCTCACCCAGTCTCCTGGACTCAGATCATGGGCTTGCTTCTTTTCAAGTGTGGTAGCTTCTTCTCCAACCTGGTGAAACACAGAATGAACTGCGTCAGCCAGGCCTTTACAGTAATCCAAAATCATGTCATCAGTTATTGTCACCAACTTATTGACAGGCACGAATGCATGGCGCATAGCACGTCCCATGATTATTTCATGCGGGCTCAAACCAGTAGTTCTATCTGGAGTAGATCTCATTGTCATCAGAACTAAAGGCAAAACATCTGGCCATTTCATGCCAGTGGCTAAGCACATCTTCCCAATTCTATTCTTGATCGTGCCATTAATTTGCTCAACCACACCAGAAGCCTCTGGTCGGTATGCACAATGTAGCTTCTGCTGTATTTTCAATGCTTCACAAATCAAACCCATGAGCTCATTTTGAAAGTGTCTACCTCTATCAGACTCAACTGTTACTGGAAACCCGTACCTAGGAATCAACTCCCTCAACAGTAACTTTGCCACTGTCAATCCATCATTTCTTCTAGTCGGGTAAGCTTCCACCCACCTTGAAAACAAACAGACTACCACTAGAACATACCTCAGTCTGTTCACTTGGGGCATTTCAATGAAATCAATCTGCATTCTTGTAAAAGGACCTCCTTCTCTGCCTATTGTTCCCAGACTCACCACTGTCTTTTTCCCAGTGTTAAATTGCTGACAAACTAAACACCTCTGACAGATGCTCTCTGCAATTGTCCTGAACTTTGCATTGTACCAGGTCTGCTTAAACGACCTAACCATCGCGTCTCTCCCCAAATGTCCCTGGCCATGATACATCCTTGCCATTGACGACAAGATAGAGTTAGGCATCACTGGTCTGCCATCTCTGTAGACCCAAACATGGTCTGTTTCTCTTGGAGCACATCCTGCCTTAATCCAATCTTGTTTCTCTTCATCTCCTGCCTCATCTTGTAACTGTTTCACTTCATCCCAGGTCTCTAGGACATTAGTAAACATCACAGAAAGAAAAGACATTTCCCTTTCTCTTTCCCTGTTAATGGACTGATTTGTCTTGGCACAATACTGCGCAACATCATTGGCGTACCTGTTTCCAATCGTTATAAAATCCTCCCCCTGACCATGGGCAGTACACCTTACAACTGCTAACTCCTTAGGCAGCTGTATCGCCTCAAGCAATTTACCAATCATTTCAGCATTCTTTATTGGAGTTCCACTCGATGTCAAGAAACCTCTTTGTAGCCAAAGTTGGCCAAAATCATGCACCACTCCAAATCCATACTGACTATCAGTCAACACAGTCGTCCTCAAATCTTTCCCAATCTCACAAGCTTTTGTCAATGCTATTAATTCAGCAACTTGCGCAGATTTCACTCCTTTCAATGGTGATGCTTCCATGACCTCTGAAACTTTGCACACCGCATATGCTGCACATAGCACACCATCATCATTCCTCAAGCATGATCCATCCACAAACAACACATGATCATTCTCAGGTAAGGGAATATCCCTTATGTCTGGTCTCGGTTTCGTACAGTACTCAAGCACATCCAAACAATCATGATCATCTTCCATCTTTATACCCACATTTTCAATATCCGGCAAGAGTGTCGCTGGATTCACATTCACACATCTCTCAAGAGTCACATTTGATGCACCCAGTATCACTTTTTCATACTTAGTCAACCGACTATGTGACATGTACTGAGTTCTGCTTCTTGTCAAAAGAATTGCCACATTGTGAGGTACGAATACCCTGACATGATATCCCATTATGATTCCCTCACTCTGTTCCAGGCTTCTGCATGTTGCAGCCACAGATTTCAGACAACCTGGTAAACCCACAGCTACAGGGTCAAGTGTTGATGAGAAGTACGCAATAGGCCTTCTCAATTGTCCATGTTTCTGGATTAACACTGAAAGTGCACATCCATTTCTCTCACTGCAGTACAGCTCAAATTATTTTTCATAGTCAGGCATACCCAAAGCTGGAGCCTCACACATTCTACTTTTGAGCTCTTCAAATGCTGCCAATTGTTCTGCATCCAGATCTAATGGATCTGTCATTTCACTTTTTGTCAGTTTAATCAGTGGCTTTGCTATCAGAGAAAAATTAATTATCCACTGACGACAATAACCCACCATACCCAGGAACATTCTCACTTCTCTCTGGGTTTTTGGAGCTTTCATTTCTCTGATTATTCTGATCCTGTCAGTAGTCACTTTTCTCAGACCTTTTTCAATATTGTGTCCAAGGTAATGAACCTCTTTCTTACAAAATTGCAATTTGGCTGGAGATACCTTTAACCCTCCATCTGCCAGATGATTCAGTAAAGCTATGGTATCCACTTCACAAGCTTCACGTGTCTTTGATGCCACCAGTAGGTCATCAATGTACTGCACTAACACTGAGTTTTCGGGCATAATCAAACTCTCCAACGATTTCTTCAATAACTGATTGAATATCGAAGGACTCTCTGTATACCCCTGTGGGATTCGACACCATGCTAAGATACGCTGGCCAAACCTAAATGCAAAAATCGGCTGGCTGTCATGATGTAATGGAATTGAAAAGAACGCATGACACAAATCAATCACTGTATACCACTCAGCATCATGTGGAATTTGATACAGAATCACTGATGGATTTGGCACAATAGGACAACATGCCACCACAATTTGATTAACTTTTCTCAGATCTTGCACGATCCTAAATTTACCATTGGGCTTTTTCAGTCCCATTATCGGTGAATTACATGGACTACTCAATAGTTCTCTTAGAACTCCCTGCTGAATCATTTTCTCAATTATAGGAGTTATCCCTTCAATTATTTCTGGTGTCATTTTGTACTGAGGAATGTTAGGATATGTAATTCCCTCTTTCACTGCAATTTTCACTGGATCTACATTATTCATCAATCCCACATCCTCTCCTGTAAAATCCCAAACTGCTCTTTTCACTGTGTCTCTCAGCTCTTGAGGCAAATCCTCCGGATTAAACACAGCAAATGCACCAATTAACTCACTTTCTCTATTTTCTAGAGTCATTCGGTAGAAAACATCATCATCTGGTGTCTCAAAAGCTATTCCATCTGGTGTACAAAAGATTGTGCAGTTCATCTTACACAATAAGTCCCTACCTAACAGGTTCACTGGACTCGTATCACAGACAATAAATCTGTGCATGTCTGAAAATTTCCCTATCTGTACTCTTACTGGTTCAGTAAGACGTGTTCTGATTTGTGTATTGGCTACACCAACTACTTGGATTGCTTCATCCGAGAGAGGAAGATTTTTAACGTCTGTTGACCTGACAGTTGATCTTGTCGCACCTGTGTCTACCAAAAAAGTAACACTCTCCTCATTTATTTTCCCATCCACAAATGGTCCTGCCTGGTCTATTTCTAGAGTTGCACCAAGTATGCACTCTTCCTCCTCTCTTCGGCACCGTCAATAATCACCCTCAGACTCACTCCCTTCACTCTTTAACAAGTACTGCTGTACTTTGTTAGAACGTCTTGGTTTGTTTACCTGCTCATCATTGTAGAATCCTGAATCCTGATTATACTTTTGTACCCCTCTATTCTGCGGCAAGGGCGGTTTTGGCTCTTGACTCTGCTGTCTCACAACTTTCTGTTGTTGCTGTTGATTATTCCCTTCATTCTTGTTCTGCACCTGTTGATTTAAAGGTTTACACTCATTACTCACTAATGGTGGATTAGGACATTCAGATCTCCAATGTCCCAGCTGGCCACAGTTGTGACAAGGGAACTTTTTTTTCGCTTCCTCAAGACTTCCTTTCCCTTTTCCTGCATATCTGGGTCTATTTCCTGCATTATTTCCTGTATTATTCGCCTGTTACACTAACTGTGCTTCCTGTCTTTCTGCAACTTTCACCTGTGCCCACATTGCTTTCTCTTTCAGCTTTCTTTGTTTTGCTTCAATTTCATCACTGAAGTATTTTGCATGTCTCAGGATCTCATCTACTTTTTTACTCTGCCAATCCACTGTGTGTTCACGAATTCTCTCACCAATTTCAGGTCTTAGACCATATACAAATCTGTATACAAAGTGACTCAAATCTTTGTCACCCAGGTGTTCATCTCCACTGAATTGTTTAAATGCCAGTATCAGCCTCTCGTAAAAAGCATGAACTGATTCTTTTGCTTCCTGTTGTGTTCGATCTATCTTAACCCAGTCTGTCTCTTTTGGAGGAACTTTACTCTTCAGGTATACCATCACCTGATCATACTTCCTCATTACTTCTGGATCTGGTGCCCCTGTTCTTGAATCTCTTGGATATTCCTCAGTAGGCCAACTCACAACTATTTTACACTCAGTCCACAAGTCTGCTGGAACAATTATATCAAACAGACTATCCAGGTCAACCCACAGCACTTTTGACAATTTCACAAACCTATCTACCTGCCTATACCACTCGACGGGCTTCTCTCTCAATCGAGGGAAATCATTCGTAAATGATAAAATATCCTGTCTGGTCCATGGAACATGTACATATCCTCCTCCAGGTATTTCTCTCATAGGATAATTATCCACTGTTTTCTCCTTTTCTCTTACTGGAAATGCTGAATAAGTTGTTCTATCTACAGATTCCTCTCTTTTCTTATACCACCTATCCTTCCACTTTTCAACATCACCCCATCTTCGCAGTAATGCCACCATTTCTTTAATCTGTCCTGTTCTACCAGAAACATTCAAATTTTCAATGTCCTTCTCAGTAAAATCCATCCTGTAAGTTCTCTGTAAAGCTTTTACTTTATCAATGTCAATTCCTTGTTCATTTGCTATTGCTCTTAGCCTGTCATGTGTATTCCTTGCTCTCCAGGTAACACTTTTGCACATAAACAACAGCTCACCATCATGATGACTCTTCAGGATTTCTATTGGAACTGTTCCTGTCACAAGCTCTTCTACTTCTATACGTAACCTAGCCACATCAATAACTTGTGAATCCTTATCCTTTTTCTGAAGAACCTTCATCCAATCATTCAAATCATCAACTGTTATTTCAGCAGTTTTTCTCACTGGAACCACTCTCTTCTGCGGTTCTAAAATTGGCATCCCTGAACAACCAGGTTCACTAGTATCCAATAGTTCACTACATGTGTCATGTCTTGTTTGTCTCAGGTCACTTCTTTCTGTTCTTTTATCTGAATCTCCTGAAGGACCAACTGAATTTGTCAAATTATTCCCAACATATGGAATCACCAGTCCATTCTCACCTGCTCTCTGTTTGTCAAACACAGGCATAACTGGACCTATTGTTACAGGCACCGTAACAGCTTCCAGATTCTTCGTTAACTCTCTAATTTTCTCAGTCAGTTCTGTTGTCGTTTTTGCTAATTTTCTGGCATTTTCCTCACTACTTCGATTCTCTCTCTCCCTGAAAGAACTACTACTTCTTGATTCAGGTGTCACTTTTTCTTTCTCAATAATACAGACTGTATCTCTTATCGGAGAAACATCTGGTGTACTCTCATCTGGTTCTGGCCTATATGGAGGTGGTCTCTTGTAAATCATGTCATTTAAGACCTCATCATCATACTCATTAACTCCAACCGCTCCTTCTTCAATTGTTCTCATAGGATATAATCCCTCTGACATATTAACATCTCGCCATCTTTTCATCCGATCATGATGTGTTTCACGATCATGTCTCCTCCCAAACATGTTCCTGTAATACCCTCCAGACCTTTGCTTTTCTCGCTCATGAACTTCCTCTTCCCATTCCACTAAAGCCTCGAACTGTGTAGGTCTCGGCTTCGGGTCCAGACGTACCATCTTTTCCCGTAAATTTCTCAACACGGCCAAATTAAATGAACCATGTTCTGGAAATGCTAGAACACCATCTTCTTTAGTATACCTAACCCAATTCTGCAACCATATACAAGTATGTAATCCATATTTCGCAACCATGAAGGATGCAGGTGTTTTCGCTGGAGGTAGCAACTCCCCCTCTCTCGTTTTAACCTCTTTATCCTTGGTAAACCACTTTTTAACTTTCCCAAAGAACGTTTTTTTCTTTTTCTCCTCTTGATAATACATTTTAGCGCTTACTAAAACTCCCTACTCTCTCCGTATTATAAATATACAATACGAGCTTTTCAACCAATAGCAGCGCGACTCACACTAACGCACCAATCCTGGAGCGTTTACGTCACTCAACAGCTCTTCCAATCCCTGCGCGACTCACACTAACGCACCAATCCTAGCGCGAACCCTATTCTGATCCACTATCCAATCAGAGCGCGGACTTTCTGACGTCAACAGTCGCTGCAGTTTGTCTGTCTTCTGTCACTCGTCTACCCCTCCTTTACAAAATCTCTCAGTAAACTTCGTGTCAAGATTTCTACAAAATCTATTAGTTACAACATAAAAACATCTCCATTGTCTGCTTCGCTAACCACAGAATAGTAAAAGAGAGTCTATTTTCCAAGAGTCAACAAACTTTCATACATCTCATAACTGTTTCCTCTAGGACTTATCCAAAGAGTCTTACAATCAATAAATGTATATACATTCACGCACATTCATGCAAGAAAAAATATAGTACATACGCACAGAATCCTGTTTCCCGAGAACAGACAATCTGCTCCACTACAGAATTATAACACACATTAACTAAGTAACTTCGCCTAGTTCCTCAAACAAGCTCAGAGAATACCTATAACTCCTCCCGCGATAAGCTTTAACGGAAATCCTTACGGATCCCTGGGACTTAAGACCAGAGTTTCAAAGATAACCTTCACTACGATACACACTCCTTATATACCAGAAATATCTAATAGTAACATACGACGATGTCACTGATTCCGAACCCAGACAATGTGAACGCGCAAATTCAATTGTCACACGTTATTCCTTACAATCCCGTCTTTCCCGAGAGCAGCATATACTTCCCTCTGCCCTACTACGGAACTGCTACAACAGCTTCCAAGTTCCAGAAGCACTACATATAACTCAACATGACGACTTCAACATATAATATTAGTACATATACCAATATTGACAAAATAAAATCAATAATCAATAAGCTAATGTACAAGCAATCTTATCAGATCAAGACAACCATCTAAAACCATCCTCTGCTACCAGGAAATTGATAGAGATCAGGGTATCTAAAATATGCCCACTTCCACGGATAGAGTAATCACACAGTTACACGCACATACATTCATCATACGCTAGGGCCCATTTCACTAACATACGCTCAAATACTCTACCAGCAATAAACCTGTGGAAAGAAAACACCTAAACACCCTGCATCAATATCAGGTCGATTAGATCTGGTTTAGTGACTGTCCTAATCAATAACATAATCTACACAACATATACAATAATGATCAAAAATATAAACCCAATAATTGACAAGAAAGAAGATTCAACACCATGCTTAAAATTATATTGCTTTATCTAAAATTAGTCAAAGTAAATCAATCAGAATAAATCATTTCTCATAGTTACCTATTCTAACTAAGTGTCAGAACGGGTCAGGACAAGTCTCTCGGTAAAGTCTCTCAAGACGAAGTCCTCAGCACGATCCTCGGCAACGCAGCTTCACGCAGCAAAGGTAAAATGGCAAGTGGCAAAAGGGTGGCAAGATCCCTCCCTAAGCTAACAGTTTTTATAGTAAAAATTACAATGGAAACACTCATCAAGTTTGCAAAAATACACTGAATCACTGAGCAGAGCGAGAAGGAAAGGATGCAACATTGCAACATTTGTGAACCTCCGCTCAGGAAAAATACACATAGCGAAGACTACGGAACAGGAACCAAGAAAATAAAACATGTATCACATTTAATCCGGCTTCTCCTCGGCCATCGAGCCACAGTTCAGAGTTTCCCTCTAAGGCTCCTTTGTCTTTCGAGATTGCCAAGGACACTTTCACTTTTCTTGGAGAACTCCCAAAAACTGCTGCTGTCCTCATGGAAAGTTTTATAGAAGGACCATGGTCAGTCAACTTCAAGACCATTTCCAGCAGGGGTCTCCCTCGTCACGTCTTTCACATATTCACTCGAGGCCAGGCTTCAAAATTCAGCCATCTTAATACAGGCCTCCATAGGCCACAATAGCCCATCTTTAATTAAAGAGACAAAATAAACGTTACTACAGCATAATGATTAAACAGTGTTAACCCCACTAATACCCTTATGTGTATGCATTTATCTAGCTTTTGCGACATAAAAAAGCATTAATTCAGACAGCGTTTTGTGCTCAAAATAAACAGCACCCAGCAACGTTTAAACATGAAAACTTGCACGTTATTTTTTAGAAAACAGAAACAGCACACGCATGCTAACCCTCGTGTAACTTTCTCTTATGTTAAGACAAACGAATTGATTAATAAAAAACACACTTGCACAAGACAAATAATTAATTGTTATTTATTAATATTTAATAAAACGCATAGACATACTAGAGCTTCAAAAGCCCCTGAATTTTCTTAATGAAAACTCTGCTCCAGCACAAGCTTCCTAGGACCGGTTTCTGGCATTTCAGCCGTCTTCAGCCAGGCTTGCTTGAATCCAGTGGCAAAGTGAGCAAGGGACTCACGTCTGAGCATACCCTGCCAACTTATGGCGAACAAAGCGGTACAAAAGGGGGTGGTGATTGACGGAGCATCAGAACCAATCAAACACTCACACCCAGTCAACAGATCTGGGTTTGATCCATCACCGTTCTTTAGCCCACTCTGCCACCCCAGTTCAGACATGGCCATATGCTGACGACGGCTGAAATGCCAGAAACCCGTCCTAGGAAGCTTGTTTCCGGTCCAGGGAAGGCATGGCTTGGCAGTTCGGGCTGGACTGTTCCCATGAGGCACAGGGTCAGACTGATTTGCATGTGGCCATGTCTGAACTGGGGTGGCAGAGTGGGCCAAAGAACGGTGATGGATCAAACCCAGATCTGCTGACTGGGTGTGAGTGTTTGATTGGTTCTGATGCTCCGTCCATCACCACCCCCTTTTGTACCGCTTTGTTCGCCATAAGTTGGCAGGGTATGCTCAGACGTGAGTCCCTTGCTCACTTTGCCACTGGATTCAAGCAAGCCTGGCTGACGACGGCTGAAATGCCAGAAACCGGTCCTAGGAAGCTTGTTTCCGGTCCAGGGAAGGCATGGCTTGGCAGTTCGGGCTGGACTGTTCCCATGAGGCACAGGGTCAGACTGATTTGCATGTGGCCATGTCTGAACTGGGGTGGCAGAGTGGGCCAAAGAACGGTGATGGATCAAACCCAGATCTGCTGACTGGGTGTGAGTGTTTGATTGGTTCTGATGCTCCGTCCATCACCACCCCCTTTTGTACCGCTTTGTTCGCCATAAGTTGGCAGGGTATGCTCAGACGTGAGTCCCTTGCTCACTTTGCCACTGGATTCAAGCAAGCCTGGCTGACGACGGCTGAAATGCCAGAAACCGGTCCTAGGAAGCTTGTTTCCGGTCCAGGGAAGGCATGGCTTGGCAGTTCGGGCTGGACTGTTCCCATGAGGCACAGGGTCAGACTGATTTGCATGTGGCCATGTCTGAACTGGGGTGGCAGAGTGGGCCAAAGAACGGTGATGGATCAAACCCAGATCTGCTGACTGGGTGTGAGTGTTTGATTGGTTCTGATGCTTCGTCCATCACCACCCCCTTTTGTACCGCTTTGTTCGCCATAAGTTGGCAGGGTATGCTCAGACGTGAGTCCCTTGCTCACTTTGCCACTGGATTCAAGCAAGCCTGGCTGACGACGGCTGAAATGCCAGAAACCGGTCCTAGGAAGCTTGTTTCCGGTCCAGGGAAGGCATGGCTTGGCAGTTCGGGCTGGACTGTTCCCATGAGGCACAGGGTCAGACTGATTTGCATGTGGCCATGTCTGAACTGGGGTGGCAGAGTGGGCCAAAGAACGGTGATGGATCAAACCCAGATCTGCTGACTGGGTGTGAGTGTTTGATTGGTTCTGATGCTCCGTCCATCACCACCCCCTTTTGTACTCTAACCAGTGAGCCACACTTCTCCACAAACGCGTGAGCGCAAAAAAAAATTGTTCATGCGCATGCAACAACTGTGCCGCTTTAAATCCACCACACACCAAAGTACAACGTCTTATATGTTGCTTTCAGAAAACAATTACTGCTCTCTCGCTGTAGTCATCGGTGCCGCCTGCCATAAAGTACACCTGCATTGTTTGGATGAACAGTAGTGACACAAACACCGAAGTCCACCCCCCAGCATGCACTGTTGCCTCCGTGCTCCGCATACTCACCACCCTAAACATCCGAGGTGGGCCAGGACAACTCAGTGTCTTGGGACACATACCCGACAACGCAGAACAGTGCTCGAACGAGTGTCTAGATGTATTGTCAGTTATTTGTCGTTTCATGGAGCGCAAACTCCCCCAGGTTTCAGAGGGTTGTAGACCAAGATGTAAAGGCCACGCCACACATGCTTTACAACCACCATGAGTAGAATAACTGGGGCCACCAGACTATGCGATTCTGTGGCTTGGAGTTTTCCGATTAATTAGTTAAGGATTTAATCCCCTGTACACATACTCAACATTATTTTGCATAATTTGTAGATATCGTCAATTTTTTTTCTTTTTCAAACAGATAAAAAGTTGATAAATAAACACTACACACATGGTGCTAAAACGGTCCTATTGATAACTGCCCATTTAATGCGCATCATAATAACTCCTACCATTATACATAACCATGCCGTATAATTCACTCAACAATGCCACATAATGTGGAACTCCATTAATGCAAAATTCCAGTGGCAGTGTATATAATGTAACACGGGAGAATGCTAGAAGGTGAGATTTATGTGAGCTTTCGTACAGAAATATGTATACAATTGAGAGACCATGGCGAGACACATTGCTGCAGAGACTCTGTCACGGGGGAGTGATGGGGACGTATGTGAGGACCGTACATTCCTGGCGAGTACGCTGTGAACTAGCTTCTCCAGCTCTCTTTCGCTGTTATTTTATCACATTGCCACGCTTCCCTTTTCTACACAGACCCTATGCCCACCCTGACGTATCCTCTCCCTTCTGCTGCAGGACCATAGCTACCATATGTACAGCAGGTGCACTGGCACCAAGGGGCCATTTCCCTTCCTTGCACCAGGGTACCTGGCATCCTTGCTACGCTACTGTTCCCCCGTCATGTCCTCTTCTCCCCTTCCCTCACTTTATTCTCTTGTGGCATATTCACGTTGGCTGTTTGTATTTTCTCTCTGTTCTCATGCATCCTCACTGGGTCCTTAGTTCAAGAGGAACAAATTCCGCGACTGCGTTCCCAAGTCTGACTCCGAATCGGACTCTGAGCGCTTGGATGAGCCGGATGTGAAACTGAGACAGGTAAGGGAAGGCCACGCCCACGCCGCACCTACCGGAGCCACCGTTGTATTCACATAATGTCAAAGACGGGACCACGGCTATACCTCTGGCTAACCGGAAATTACGAATCCATTCGGACTTTACATTTTCAATAGAACTTGCTGATTTATTGTGATGAATGTCATTTCACTCTCTAACTTCGGGGGATACCCCAGTGTTCCTTATTTTGTATCTGTTTATGACTGCTCTCCTTTCGTCCCTTACCCCTTCCTCTTTCTCTCATTTTCCCTTTTGTGGACTCATTATCATCTTTTTCTTATACTCCTCAGTCGCCGTCCCTCCCACGTCCTTTTGTGGCATTTTTTTACACTCCATGCCAAACTCCCCATTCTCTTTCTTCCTTTTTCTGCATTGATTGTTTCAAAGCTTGTTTAAACCTTTTCCCATGACTCCTTCCTTGTCACTTCCAATGAAAACTGCCACCTTTTCCTGTTCCTCCTTCACATGTTCCTCCATGCATTTCCTTTTATGTCTCCTCCAGTAGGCCTACTCCCATCTGCACATGATGCGTTGTGCTTGGACCCTGGCATAGTCACTAGCCGCTGGGGCATGGAGCTGTTGTTTACAGCGGCTGTCCCAGGGTCACAGGACCGATGAGCTCCAGGTGAATCTCCTAGCCCTAGAGCCTTCCTTCCGGCCCTTGGCTCTCCCATGGTGGCCAGGCAGAGCACATCAATCCGAACTCAAAGAGGCGGAGAAGGTTCATTGTGACACGATAGATAACACCCAATAACTTCAATGTTCGGTCAGTGCTCTACTTTTTAAAGGGAGAATTACCTTGATTTAACCAGGAAGTAAATAGTACATTTCAAATTATAACAAGAAAACCTTAATCCTCTTCCTGCCTCAAGTGTTTTCATAGCTCACTCGGGCACGGTGCTAGATAGTTAACATTGAGTCCTCTGGCCAGTGTTTTTCTGTCCGATTCTGTGTGAGGTGCTTAAGGGCATCTCGGGTCTTTTTGGAAGCGTTAGATGCCATTTGAAAATGGGGATTGATTTACTTGATATCCAATCTCTGCTTTAAGGTAGCCACCCTGGTGCTTAATGACTCCCTTGAATAAAAGGTGCCAGACATTACACAAAGTTCAAGCCCTGGGTTAAATGGGAGAACACCTAAAAATACAAACAGACAACCTTAAAAACCCACCATCCCAAAAAACTGAGTACCAATCTTGGGTGCTTCTGGTGATGTACTTTGTGACCTGGTGTGTATCGTCTAGTTGAGGGGTACTCTCCTGTTACCGAAGACCAGGACTCTGCTGGTGATTTTATCCTGTGTAGGGGATAGTTAGAGATTAGTGGTTCCGTACCCACCAGTGTCCCAAGGGTACCTTTTTAGGGACCTGTACCTCAGAATCTATCAGCCATGGTATTGAGTTTTCCTTTGCGAAGCACCCACGGATCTGGAGCCATCCACAAAAGCTCAGGATGGAACTAGCAGCCACTGATGACGGATGAAGAAAAGGAAAGCCTAACTTGAATCAGAAAGGGGAGAACGATGGATAAAATGTATTCAGATTCATGCTGACCTCGTTGAATCTGCAGAATGGGACCCCACGCTGTCCATCTAAACACAGACTGTCTTCTATAACTTTGGGGGCAGAGAAAGGGTTAGTACTAGGATAGGCACCGACATGTTGGCACAAGGAAAGATCATCCCTCTTGAGGAAGGTGAGGGAGCAGTTCCTTTATGCTGTTTATTTTCTCCCCCCTAGGCAACCAAGCCAGGGTGAGTACATGACCCACCCTGGACAGGCATTGTTACTTGAGCTGTTATTGCGGTGGTCCTTTCAGTCAGCTGGACCTTGTGCTGTCTTTCTAGGTCTCTCATTATCTCTCTAGGGGGCACAGTCCAGCTCCAGCTCCTCCTGCAGGTTGGTAGGTCTTCCCTCTTTCCTCTGTAACTGGTGTACATCCCTCTTCGGTGTCCAATAGGCAGAAAACAAACCAAGAGCTGTCTGAGGAGGGCAGTATTTATACTCTCTGGTGGTTTAGATGGGCTGCCAGAACCAGCCAGAACATTGCCTCATTGGAAAATCCAGGAGTAGCTACTGTCCAGAAGGAACAGCTTCACTATCATGCCCCAAATCAGTTTATGCACTACACCCAGTTTGGGCTGGCTGAGGTCTGCTGTGTACTGGCCTCCATCTGGAGTCTCCGTTGTCATGGGAGGTGTCAACAATAGAAGATACTGGGGAGATATGAGTTTACCTCAGGTAGGGGAAACCTACTCGAAGGATAAGTGGAATAGTCTGGAGACCTCCCTCCACCTACCAGGTGCACAGGTTTGCGGAAGGGGAACAGAGTATGTGTATGTGCAAGATGGACATTACCAGCCCAGTACGTCATATTGTGATGGTTAACCCAGCATGGGTTTTAGTGACTAGGAAAATAAGTAGTGGCTACTTTAGGGAGAGGGTTGTGAGGACCTAACACTCATTTGAATAGCAAGGTTGGTGAGTGAACCTCATTGGAGAGTAGACATCGCTGTTACTGAAGTAGTGGAGTTGTGGACTGGCCGGCTGCAGGGTTGACACAGGCAGACCTGGCACTTTCCAGTAATTAAAGATAAGGACTAAGGAAAATGCAGAAGGTCACTTTCCCAAGACAGTAGGCGAATCAGGACAACATTTATGCATAAGTTGCTTAAAATGTAAGATAGGTTTACATAAATGTAACCATAATAGTAAAATAATCTAGTGGCAACCAATAAGAACAGGTCCTTGAATGTTTGGCCTCAGTGTCGTGGAAGATGCTCTGTTGCACCTCCCCTTTGAGACCCTTCGAGCACAGAGAAATGGCCCTCCTCTCTTCCCTGACCCGGCACCGTGCTAGCTAGTAAAACCGACTGTTCCCTGCTCTTGTGCGGTGAGCTTGCTGGAGGAAGAAGCAGCGTCATTTTGGGGGTGTAGGGGGTATATTTTGTCTTGTTTGGTAGTCATGTCGTGTGACCTACGCTAGCAATGATTTATGTGGGGGTGTCTTGCAGTTGTGTGAGTATAAAGAATATTTTAAATATATGCACTGTTCTTGTAGGAAAGCGTGCCGTTGTATATTTTCTGGCAAGTTGCAGTAGCCAAGCTGGATTTCCACAAAAATGAATCTTCTCTGAAGAGCATCAGAATTGGCTTATCACGGCAGAGAAGAAAGCGCTAGTCCATGGTTCAGAATATGTGCCAAAGATAAAAGTCTACTGTCATGTTGGTTATCACTTCAGAATCCCAAAGTATATGAAAAGGTGCCCTCCAGCTGGTCCCGGGACTGGTGAGTTTGAAGCAACTTCTGGAACTCCACTTGTTCCTATTTACATTTCAGTTCGTGATCAGGAGTAGTACCTCGAACTGTATTTAGCCATAATACAGTCCCTTCTTTTATGCGGTCTCCATCTATGTTCAGCTTTATGTCTGGGAACTTGGCTACCGAACTTCATGACTCTCTTTGCCTTCTGCACATAAGGTAGAAGTCCTCTATGAACCTTCAGCAACCATGGAAGATTTGGTGCTTCCTTCGGCTAGGTCACCCTGTTCACCTTTGGGTGAAGGTGGCAGAGGAGAAATGTAAATCTAAGACACAATACAAAACAAGAGCCAGGACAACAAAAAATATGTCTGAAGCAAGGGTAAGCCATATCACATGGAGGAATGGCAGGGCTCTAAGCAGCCATGGCATGCCCTTTAAATACTACACTTCCGCCGAGCCCATTCACAGGAACCTCTCCTTTTAGGGAAATCTGTAAAGTCCACTGTGTCACTGTCATTCCTGTTGTCTTCTTTGGCTTTTGAATGAACCCCTTGTGGTTTGCCCATTCATAAATCTTGACCCCTGTTTTGTTAGGTCTCGGCTAGCGAAGGCTGCGCTTGCGCAGTCTCGCTCGCGAGATTTAATGACTTGGAGAAGAGGGGCTTGAACCCGCCCCTCTTCTCCCCTGTTCTCTATTGGCTGGCCTCTTGAATGCTGGCCAGCCATTGGAGAAGAGGTCAGTCATTCCGATTAGTCCCCGTCCTTTTCGGATCGGGGGGCGTGTTTTTTGCAAGAAGTCTCATTCTCTCCTCCAGCCAATTGCTGGAGGAGAGAAAAGACAAACATGCCCCCGAATCCGAAAATGCCGCTGCCTTTCTCCGAGGCATTTCTGGCTGACCAAGGAGAAAGGCGGTGGTGTGCTTGGTAGCCGTCTTGCATGCGGTCGCAATACTATTCTTTCAACCCTCCACCACTCGGCTGCAGGAGACACTGAAAAGAAGCAGTCACTAATTTCATTTGGCAGCCTCACATCCCCCGCCGCAGCGCCTCCCCCTAGTCACGCGCACCGCTCCCCGGGCCTCTCCCCTGGGCCCTGCGTACGTGCGCCCCAGCACAAGCCTGCACTTACAGTATTGTTCTCTTCCTGCACCGCCCGATCAGAGTCCGCTGCAGCTGCCCTCAAAGTCACTTTAAGGAAGCGGTAGAGCGCGGTCGGAAACCGGAGCCTGAGCAAGGGGAGTTAGTGGGAATGGAAAGAGGCGGGCTCTAGTGCTAGAGCGCAGGCGCCATGTTGGGAAATAGACTACCGGTGAACCCTTCGCACGAGCGGAGTCACAGAGAGCTTGCAACCTTCGTTATACTCATGAAATACAATTTTTATTATAAGGCTAAGAAGTTTTCAAGCACTGCAAAATGTAGTTGGCCCAGGGGGTGTCGTATAAATAAATACCATAATCCTTTCATAATATAACATAAACCGTACTGTTTGATGGTTAACACTGCAAGTGCTCTTCGTATACGTTAAAACTGCTGCTTAGTTCTTAATGCTTCGACGGCTCTTGCGTTTCGGATACTGTCACCTGCGCGGATCACACAAAAGCCGTTGGAAAAGCAAACATACTGGCTTTCTTTTAGGTCTGCTGCCCTGAAATGGAGACCACCGAGCGAAACCCTCGAATGCCCCCCCCCCCCCCGCACACCCCCTTGAATAACAAGAGCGCATGCGTGAGGGGGGAGAGAAACGGAAGAAGGACCAAAATCCATAACCTTTACAAAAGAAGCTAGAAATATTACAGGCGAAGCAGCCGTTCTTCCAATGGAGAGATGCCAGATAGTTCTTAAGTACAATTTGGGTATTTTAAGCCAGAAGTTGGCTAAAACTGAAACTGTGCATTAAAATAATAGACACGCAGACTCTGAGCCGGACTTAAAGTACTTGAGATCGTGACTGTGCTCAAAGGGTTGAGGCTCTCACCCTAGCAATGCTACCTGGTGGGTTTGACAGCAGGTCTACATCCGTAGGTGAGACCTCCGATTGAGACTACGTGCTAAGTAGAGTAGTAAGATCTACGTTGTGTGGAATTGAGACAGACTGCTTAAACATGTCAGCGGGGAATCTATGTAAATTATTTAGATCGAGCTTGTTTGAAGAATAGATGAGGCCGTCGTTATCGATATTACAATTGTGGTCGAAAGGGTCTTCTTTTCATTTGCGCCCCTGATTCTCTAAATAATTTCCACTCTATTTGACAGCTACGCAAGACCCCCCTTGTATTTCCTAATATTGACAACATTTTCCTCGTTGTTTATTTATTTCACAATTTTCTTATGAAACTAGGTGTCCGAAAATAAGACACATGAAGCTTATTCTAAGTTTCCCGAATGTCTGTGTTTGGCAGTGCTTGTAAAGTGTCAGGCTTTCATAAAATGATGACCGTGGTTTGAGTGAAACTGCGCTCCGATAAAATTTGCACCCAATGTGCGCTTCTGTGCTCCACATTGGGAGAAGGGTACTCCATACAAATGAAGGCATAGATAGTTAATAGGACTATGAGGTGGAAGCAGGCGACCAGGCGTGTTCAAATCGGTATTTTTATCAAATGTGCACATCATATTATAAACGCTGGTTAAGGAGCTGGCCCTCTGAACTCCGCAACGGGTTTAGCTTGCATCAGCAATACTCAACTCAACACTCTGCACACAGACGTACTCCCCAACCCCCTTCCCCCCCCCACACACACCAACCTTCAAAGTTTGAAGCCAGGTTCCCAAAATAACCTGACTTTAAGGCGTGAGTTATTCATTTAGTCCGCTATTCATTGTACAGCACCTCAACTTCGAGGTGTTTAAGTGGTTTACAATTCACACTGTCAAAGAAACAAACCTATAGTAAAAGTAACCGTGATGTTTCGTGCAAATAAACGTTTGTGCAGCAGGTGCATGAACCTAAGTACGCGTCCACATTGGTGGAGAACTAACATTAACCTGCCAGTCTCTCTGATTGACAACGAATTGGTGTGTGAGCTTGTTGGATGCTATAAATATAATCTGAGGTTGCATTGCATACAGTTACTGTTTCTAAATTCAAAACCAGCTACCAGCATGAAGATTACGTCAAACGTTCATAATTTATGTATGGGATTATGTCATCGTAATTGGGTTTCGTGTGTGTGTAGGTGGCTCTGTGTGTGGGTGCAAATGCAATAGGTCTCGCATTTGAGAGTGATTAAGCTATTGACATTGTAAATAACAATGCCGTTTCTTTAAATGTTTTAATAACAAAAACATCAACAAAAATAATGTCATGAGCAATGCTAATAGCTCTAACTTTACCAATGCCGAGACCATTGCATTGTAAATGCTTGTTTAGCCTGCGCACAGTTTTACACATTGTGTACAGTATTTGCTCACTGGAAAGGCCGGCTCCCACGAGTAATGTCCCAAAATACATTTTTGGGTTGTTTTCTTCATATGAAAAATATATTTCCTTGTGAAGAATTCCCTTCCCCTACACCTCCACAAATGTGGGAGGTGTTCATATCCTCTTACTGCTCTAGAAAAGGATTTAATGTTTCTCCTAATTGGTGTATATATCTGACCATTTCCTGAACACCCACAAACTCACTATTGGTGACTGTCCACAAATTTTGAAGGCAAACCACACTTACCACTCATACGTAGTATTTACTCTCACACATTATTTCACCCTTGTCTGGTAAAAGGGTTTCTGAATTCATGGTTACCATTTACATGTTCTTGCAGTTGGAAACCATATCATTTGTTCTTGGAACTGTTAGTTGTGTTTGTTGTGACTTAAGCCCACAGTCGTTCTAGCGTTCTCTACAAACTGACTGCTTAATTGTTTCTATTCTCACTCTTGTTCTGCATAAAAAAATCAAAATAATAAATACAAGAGTGTGCCACTGCCCATAGTCTCTCAATGACAGTAATGCACCACTGCTGCGAACAGCTTGTACACTCGCATTGACAGTAATGTGGCACTGCTGCGAACAACTCGTACACTCATTGATGAGCAGCTCGTACACTCTCATTGACAGTTATGCACCTCTACTGGGTACTGCTTGTTCAATCTCTTTGACTGTAATGCATCACTGCTGGGAACTGCTCGTAATCTCTCATTGGCTGTTTGCACCACTGCTGGTACTCTCCCACTGACCGTAATGCACCAATGCTTGTACACTCTCATTGACAGTAATGCACCACTGCTGCGAACAGCTTGTACACTCTCATTGACAGTTGTGTGGCACTGCTGCGAACAACTCGTACACTCATTGATGAGCAGTTCGTACACTCTCATTGACAGTTATGCACCTCTACTGGGTACTGCTTGTCCAATCTCTTTGACTGTAATGCACCAATGCTTGTACACTCTCATTGACAGTAATGCACCACTGCTGGGAACTACTTGTACGGTCTTTTTGACTAATGCACCACTGCTGGGAACTGCTCGTACTTTCCCATTGACTGCAATACATTGCCTCAGGATATATCGTGCTTTGTCAGGTGTTACCGTAAGTAGATTGACTATGGTCTCTGCCTAGGTGCTGGTCTCCCTCCTTATTTCTAATACATTTTCTTAAGAGTGTTGCAATATAAGGGGAAGTTGAATATAGCGTGGTAGTGAGTGGAGAAAAAGGTGTATTAGATGGCAATATTTAGATATTCACTGAGATACACTAAAGGAAAGTAAGAACATCTGTTAAGATTGCTATTGATGGTAAAAAGCTTTTGATATTAAAACAATGAAAGCGTGCATCCGGTTTCACCAACCTGTGGAAATGTACCTTTTTAGGGGTACACTGGTGCAGGGTCACCCTTTTGTCCACGGGTTCAAAGACCAACAAAATGGAGATCGGCACTGGAGTTGGAATAAATAACAAGTTTATTAATCACTCATGAGAGGGACCACATCCACACAGCATTCGCAACTGCTGCATGAGGTAGTACACCGAATTGACAAACCGTGTCCCTTTTATACCAGTTTTCTGCAGTGTAAGCATTTGAACAGAAATAGGAAGAACAAGTTTTAGACATAGTTATCAGCAAACAAGGGCGTATGAATAACTACGTGGTCAGCAAAGTGGGAGGGGGAGCAGGAATGCTTATGGCAGCAGTAAATGGTCGACAGTTAACATCTGAGACCAGGTGCACTGGCAGCTACAAACCCTCAGCACTTACATTGCTTTTAGCTGAGTCAGGAAGTCAATTAAAATAGATAACACTTGCACAGTGAAAAGACGAGTAGCAGAGGACAGGGGAATTACGAAGGAAACGAAATGGACACCACAGCCAAAATGGCTGTAGCTTATGCTAAGTAAAATATTACACATTTCCACAGACGGTCCTTTTAGCATAAGCTAAGGCATTTTCTCATGCTTCAAAAGGGGTACGATAAACATCGTGTATATCAATCGGCATCCTATCGCTGACTTCTCGGTCTATTGCTAAATGGGCATTTACATTTTTTGGACATTCATTTTAGATGGTAGACAAGTAGTACAAGTAGAAATACAGAGGGAACAAAGCATTGGACCGCATTGGATACATAAACAACAAGAGAAGAGAATTTCAATAATAATGAATAAGGCCGATAATATTTTAGACCCCATACAGAAAATATGTTACAGAACCATCCAGCCCAAGTCCATGTTCCCGAGTCTTGATGAGTCTCAGTAGCTATTTTGTGTAGCTTGGAGATGACCGCATATACAGAAGGTGAATTGTCCGGAGTGAAGACACAACATCTGGATCCGATGATACAGCATGCTCCACCTCGATCAGCCAGAATAACATCTAGAACAAGTCTATTCTGCAAAGCAACCATGCGGATCGATGCTTGTTCTTCTGTCAAGTTCCCTAAGGCCGCAGTTGTCCGATTGATCACTGCTTCCATTTTTCATGGTGAGGCGATGGACCAGCTTACTGTTCTGTACTGGGCCAACAAAAAAGAAGAATCCTCTGTTAAGTCTATATTGTTCCCATGTGGTCTCTGTCTGGTCGACTTCAGAGACATCGATTGCACGTTTTCCCCTACTACCAGCATGGTGATCGAACAATTGCAAATCTTGATGGTAGGTTGAGGAAGCTAAAAACACAGGTGGTAGAAGAAAGGCTATGTAACAGGTACCAGACCAGCCTGGAGGTAGGAAGTAGTATGCCTTAGTTCTGAGGAACCTGACCTTTAAGGGCCAAGCAGCGCAGAGTACGCCTGAAATTCTCTAGTTCTCCTGCCTTGCAATACAGAGACACTGGACACTCCGTCTGGCGTAACAGATCGAGTTTTATTAGCTGCAGCTAGTACAGTTGTCCGTGAAGTCACACAGGGATGGATTCACAAGAGACTGCCCCTTAACTCCGTGGCGCACAGGCTTTTATACAATGAAATACAATGGATAACCCAAACACATATAGAATTTGAGACATCGACAAATGTTACCAACAATGGTTTAAGCTAAAAACTGACTCGAGTTCCAGGTGATGTTTGTTGCTGGCCCCTTTAAGCAAATTGCAAAGAGAATCCACATGGTACAGTTTACAAGGAAAGAAAACATGTTTGTATGCTCTAGAAGGACAGTCGTGAATCCAGAGAATGCATGAGATGTGTAGCGAAGGGCAGTAGATAAGATAAGCAAGAGGAAAGAATGGTGTGAGCTAACAGACAGTTCGGGCGGGGATTATCCAGCTCAGACATGAATTAGTGTTTCGGCCAGACCCTGACACTAGTTAATAAACACAGGACGAAAAGCTACCTGACACGCAAGGGCAGAAATGACAAAAACATCTCGTTTACCAGCTGCCTGAGTGAGGGCAACCTAAGATGGCGGAGAACACAAGATGGAGTCTGGGTACGATCGAGAAACGACAAATTTCAGAACCTCAGACCCTCCTTTTGCCATTACTCAGGCAATAACACAATGACTGGGCTCATGTTAGTCTGAGTCGGAGTCGATATCAATTGCCATAAGGTCGTTTAACTGTTGCTGGACCATCATCGTAATTTTCTCTGTTTGTTGGGTTACAGGCTTTGATACACATAAGGTAGCGAACAGACCACATATAGCAGGACCACAGTGTATGCACAAGCAACAAGAGAATATGATGGCCAGAATTGCTCCAAGGAATGTTAGTATCTTCCATCCCCAGGTAGATAATAATCCCCATAACCATCCCATGAGGGACCAATCCCCTTCGTCCTGATGGATCGATGTGGAGATGGTATGTAATTTTGAGATGGCCTGATATACAGTCGGGGCGTCTTCAGGAATGTATATACAGCCGCTCGATCCAATTAATTTACAGACTCCTCCTCGGTCTGCTAGGATCACATCTAGCGCAATTCTGTTTTGTAACATCATAAGACGGTCTGCTCGGAGTTCTGCAGTGATGTTACTTAAGGCACCTGCAGTAACATCGATGGTTGTCTCAACCACGCGAACTAATCGCCTAATGTTTCTGCTGTTAATCATTGGTCCCCAGAAGGGAATGAATCCTTTGAAGAAATCTCCTCCCTCCTGGCCAGCTGTGTCTTTGGCATCAAATACGCCTCTACCATATCTGTGTCTGTGATGGTCTGAGGGTGCAGTATACGTTGGGGGAAGCAAGAATGCTATGTAACATGTTCCCGAAAAGTCAGAGGGGAGCCATGTATATGCTTTGTCATAGCAGACAAAATAGGTTCCTTGTGATGGGATCAATGGAGGGTTATTTTGAGACGTGAATACATATATCTGGGAACAGTTTTGTTGAGTGTCATTCTCCTTGCTATTGATTCGGAGGCAAAAGTTGCCTTGGTGGGGTACAGTCCATGCTGGGGAAGACTTCTCTTGTTTGGTCTTGTTATTAAGACTGGAAATGTAATGAGTTACATTCCAACCTTCGTAGGCTTTCTTTTCATCCAAAGGAATCTTACTCTTCCCTAGGATTTTAGCCATGGCCACTATACCCTTTATCAAAGTACCGTGGCTAAAATCCATTCCATTCTCAAATGTACCCATCGGATATCGAAGTCTGTTGTGGTAGGCAGCCGAAAACATGGTCAGGTAAGCCCATGCTGAACCTTCATATGAGAAAGGCAATACTAGATAGGGCATCCCTTTATGGGCAGTGTGAGGCATGAGTCCACACACCCAACAGTCAGATATGTTGACAACTAACTGGTGTTGGTGTAACAGCTGGATAAACGAATTAATTTGATACTCCACCCTTCTTATTTGTTCATGTGAGGAAAGGGCACTTATCTTGGGTTGAAATTTAGTGGGACGAGAAGGTACAGAAGTAGATAAAGGAACAGTTTTTAGTTGCAACACATGGACAATCCAACCTATACATGCTAATAAAACACATAGAATCAGCAACACACACAAGGTTACGCCAAAACGATTACGTAATGATTTACAATATTTGGTTTTCATATTCTGTCTCCTATCTACCTGACGTGATGTACCATCCATCCTGGCTAGAAAAATTTGTCGCTCGCGGCAATCTTCCTCAATCACTTGGCTATTTGATAATCCTGAACCTAGCGGATCTTGACCATAAACCAGGTTCAGTCCAAGACTCCTACCGAGACCCTGCGACGGGGACAGATGGCACAAATACTAAAAAAGAAAAATAGTTCATTGGTGGCAAAAGTAACAAATGTTCAAGTCTTTGCTTCAGGCCTGGTCCTCAGGTTGTATCGTTTCTTTGTTGGAATCGTTTGGTCCTGAAAGATTATTTGCGGATTAGTAGTGTTCACTTGCAGATGTAATGGAATGGTTCTTTGAAGAATGTCATCACTTTCTTCCTCAGTCTGGGTGTCTTCCAGCCGTGCGTTACTAAATGGTACGAACCGGGGAGTCTTGTCTCCTTCAGACTCACCTATGCCCCCGCGGACCCTCTGGTCAAAAGGCAAGGGCAAGGGTACCTTTTTGCAATGCACGGCGTGGACCCAGTTTTTCTTGCCTTCTATCCTTACTGCTGTCCGCGTAGCCAGTAGAACTTGACGAGAAGGTGACCAGCGAGGATCAAGATTTTTCTTTTGTTGAAAGTTCTTGGTGCAGACCCAGTCTCCCGGTTTGATAGAGTGACCTGGGTCTGTTGAGGCATCTGGCAGAGCACTTTGAACCTGTTGACGAAGAACACTTAATTTAGCAGTCAAGTCATGAAGGTAATCAATAAGCATAGGGTACGGTATGTCTGAGTACTTCCTAGAACTCCCCAAATGTTGGCGTGGCGTCCGAATATCACTTCATATGGACTAAGTCCCATACGAGAGTGTACAGTAGTTCTGGTGGATAGTAAGGCCAATGGTAAAGCGTCAGGCCAGGCAAGACCTGTGCTGGCCTGAATCTTTGCCAATTTGAGTTTCAGAGTGCCATTGTAGCACTCTACCAAACCTGCTGACTGTGGATGGTTTGCCGCATGGAATCTTTGTCTAATACCAAGACCCGTACATACTTTCTGCATGATTTTGCCTACAAATTGACTTCCATTGTCACTCCAGACAATTCGCGGCAAACCAAATCTAGGAAAAAACTCTTTCAGTAATACTTTAGCAGTTGATACAGCTGTGTTATCTTTTAAGGGGTAAGCCTCTATCCATCTAGAGAATGCACATACTACCACCAGAACATACTTGAGATTGTTGTATCGATCCATGTGTATATAATCAATCTGTAATACTTCACAGGGGTACGTAGGGGGAGAGAAATGGCCTGCAGGAGTAGGAGTACCCTTCCCTGGGTTATGCATTAAGCATATAATGCAATGTTTTACCACATTGTCTGCTCATTTCGGAATTCCTTCATTTTGCCAAACTGGAGCCAGGAGTTTGCATATGCCTTTAGCACTAATGTGAGCTGGTCCATGAGCCATAGTCACTACAGGTAATACATATGCATCTGGCAACATCCATCGTTGATGCTCCGACAATTCTGTCCAACATCCATTCGAATCCAACATTCCCGTACTTTCTTTCCACTTACTCAATTCTTTCTCTGTAGCCTCTTCCTGAATCGTTCTTACGCTCTCAATTGTGTCCTCACACATTCCTCTTTCTGGGATCTGATTTGCAGGGCCTGCAACATACATGTGACTTGTGATGTCCCTAGCTGTGTTTTTCGCTACCTCGTCTGCGAAAGCATTCTCGCGACCAATATCATCTGTGACTCTTTTATGTGCACTACACTTGATGATGGCAATTTGGGTAGGTAATGTGAGAGAGTCAAGAAGATCAGTGACCAACTGGCCATGCTGAATCTTCGTTCCATAGGAAGTAAAGAATCCTCTTTCCTTCCATAAACGACAAACTGTGTGCCACGCCAAAGGCATATTGGCTGTCTGTGTAAACATTCACTCTTTTCCCTTTCGACAGCACACATGCTCTAGTCAAGGCTATCAATTCTGCAGCCTGGGCTGAATTGTATCTGATGCATGCTGTCTCCACTACTGTATGTAATGTGGTGACTGCATAAGCTGAGGTAGTCTCGCCATTGGGTAATTTGAAACAGGAACCGTCAACCCACAAGGTTCCATCCGGATCCTCGAGCGCAGTATCCTTTAAATCTATTCTTCCTTTTGTTTCTTCTTCTGTGCGAAGAAAGCAATCATGATGATCCTGAGGATCTCTTTCATCTGGGAGTGGTAACAAGGTAGCTGGATTCAAGGTGTTACATCGCTTTATACGTATGTGGCTTGCTAAGAGAGTCAACTCGTAACCAGACAACGGGGCACTCGTGAGATGTTGTGATTTAGTTCTATTCAATAAAGTGTCCACAGCATGTGGTACCATGACAGTGAGAGTGTGGTCCAACACTACTCCAGCTGATTGACGAATAGAGATTGCTGTCGCCGCCGTAGCTCTGAGACAGCTAGGTAACGCCTTAGCTACCGGGTCTAACGTAGCAGAAAAGTATGCACATGGCCTCTGTTTGTCTCCAAATTGTTGTCAAAACCGACAATGCACAACCTTCTCTCTCATGGACATAGAGTGTGAAACATTTACTGTAATCAGGGGTACCTAACACAGGAGCAGAACACAGGGCTGATCGTAAGCCAGAAAAACTCTTCTGACATTCATCAGTCCATGGGAGTGGATGGGGCGTGTCTTTCTGTGTAAGTGCTAATAAAGGTTTGGCCAATAAAGAAAAATTAGGTATCCATTGTCTGCAGTAGGAAGTAATGCCTAAGAAAGCACGTACTTCTCTCTGGGTCGATGGTACAGACAAGTGCGTAATTGCTTCAATACGTTCGGGGGTCAGTCGCCTTCCCTCCTTTGATAAGAGATGACCTAAGTATGTAACTTCTTGGCACACGTACTGTAATTTAGAAGGTGATACCTTATGATTGAGATCAGACAAATGCCGCAACAATGCCACAGTCACATCTTTACACACATCCTTTGAATCAGTCGCGATCAACAAATCATCCACATACTGAATAAGAGTGGCTCCTGGAGGCAAAGGGAATGTATCAAGCTGTGACTTAAGAGCTTGACTATAAATGGATGGACTTTCACAATAGCCTTGTGGTGCTCTTTTGAATCGGACGCTTCGGCCTCCTAAACAAAATCCAAAAATATCTCTGCTCTCTTTAGCAATAGGAATGCTGAAGAAAGCGTTCTTTAAGTCAATCACGGTGAACCAAGCTGCTGAAGCTGGTATCATCGTCAGTAAGGCTGTAATGTCTGGGACAACAGGGAACTGTGGTGAAACAATTTTGTTCACCTCTCGAAGATCAATCACAAATCTATAGACGGGTGGTTGAGAAGGATCAGTTCGCTTAAGATTTGGAAGAATAGGGCTGTTACACACATTTCCTCTCGTTTCTTCCACCACACCCTTCTGGACCAAATCTTGAACAATAGCCAATAATGCTTTTTCACCCTCATTGATAATCTTATACTGAGCTATACGTGGCAGTTTAACATTAGGCTTGAGAGTGACAACATATGGTGGAATCGCAAGACGACCCACATCATTCGGACCCGTAGCCCAAAGACTTTCAGGAAGAGATAGTAATTCAGGTGGAAACTTATCTCTAGACAAATGCATTGACGATGTTAGTTTCTTACCTAGCGTAAGATACACACCATAAGGGGAGCAGTGTAACGTGGCATGTAACTTTTTCAACAGATCCAAACCCAATAGATTCTCACCACAACCAGTTGTAAGAATAAGTGATGCTTCCAGGTCATATGGACCAATCGAAACAGGTAAAGGGCAAGAGACTGGGTTACGAACTGGGGCGCCGAAAAATTAAGCCAGACAAAGGTGCCCCAGGGAGTTTAGAATGAATAATAGAACTTCTCATTGCATCAGTATCCAAAAGAAATGGCTCTGAAATACCCATTGCATTGACATTGACATAAGGACCATTCTGATCTACTGGAATTGATACTACTCCCTTACTTTGTCTATGGCTGTCCTACTCATTTTGGAAACTTTCGTCGCCACCTTCAACATAATAGTCGTCACTATCATATTGTGTAGACTGGACTCTCTGTTGGTCAAAAGAATTCACAGCGTTAGGAGAGGGAAAGGAACGCTTCTCTTGGAGGGATGTACCTCTACCTCTACCCCTGGAGACTGACTAGAAGTTACCACGGCCTCGTGGGACAAACACTCCATTATTACGTTGGAGCAAAACTGGACAATTACTCTTAAAATGTCCCTCTTCCTTACAGTAAGCACATTGGTTTGGACCTAGCATAGATCGGGGTACATAATGTTCGGGCTTCTGAAACACTTTCTGAAACTGTGGGGGCTGAGAAGACTGGTGCTGAGCAGGATGTGGAGGATAAGCCTGCTGTAAAAGAACCTTTGTTTTTAAATCTTTATTTTTCTTCTCCTGCTTATCTTTCTCTTCCTTGTCTCGGTTTTCATAATATTGTGCTGTAGCCAATATTTTAGCAGTAGAAGAAACAGCCCATGCACTCTCGGAACTTTTTAATTTATTCGATAATTCGGGAAGCAAGTTAAATACGAACTTGTCCACAAATAAGCGTTGTCCACCTTCCGTGCTCCTATCCTGACCACTATGATCCAGAAAGGTCTCCTCAAAACGAGTGAAGAAATCGGAGACGCTCTCGTCTTTCTTTTGCTTACAGGCGGTTAACTTATCCCAATTTACTCGTACTGCAGGCATAAGAGTCTTCATTAAATCAATGATTCTACCAGGAAGTGCTGTAATCAGATCGTCAGGCTTTGCGCCGCCAACTTGTGCTGTGTCAGCAGCTCTAATAGCTGCCCAAACACCACCTAGTCCGGCAGCATGATCTTCCCTACGAATTTTCGCCCATATTGCTTGTGGAACAACATTCCCAAATAACATCTTAATATGAGCGAAGTTCATAACGCAAGCCTCAACTGTCTGGGATAGCTCCTTATAATAGCCAGCAGGATTTTTACGTGGGTCTGGAAGTGTTTGTTTAAGGGCTAAAACTTCGGCTCTTTTCCAAGGTTCATGTACCCATATACGCTGGAAATGAGCAGCCACCGGATGAGCACCACCTACCGCCTCTCTCCATACTGGGGGAACTTCACGCATTGGATAATGTTTAGTTTTGTCAATAAGATCAGTTTCGGGGAGTTTTGGAGAGAGAAATGAAGTCCTAAACTCAATCGGCATAATCGCCGCTTTCTCAACGTCTGCTCCTACTATAAAACCTTTATCAAAATCGGCTTGGAGCTTCATCAGTTCCATAGGAGCTGTGTCTAATTCCATATCGTCCCAACCCTTAATGAGAGTATCGCACATTATGTCAAAAACATATCTTTGAATGGGCTCTGTCCATTGACAAAAGGTGCTCATAATATCCCGTGCACTATATATTGGACCTTTCTCAATCCATTTACGGGCGAGGGAACCTAATACTGCTTTTTCTTCCGTAAGAGGAAGCTGACAACGAGATTGTCGTCTAGAAAAAGACGGAGACAGATTCAGGGCTCCAATTAAGGGAGAAAAGAAACTTGTGACAGCATTTGTGAGTCTCTTCGGTGTACCTGGAGAATCTCTCACCAGAACAGGGGATAGAGAGGAATTTAAAGGAGATGGAATAACAGGAGGAGGAGAAAACAAAGGCTGAAGAAGAAGAGAAGTATTATTTGGCTGAGCAGGTCGCTGCTGGCTGAGCCATAGGAGGTGCATTAGGAGTTTGCACATAGGGTGGAGGAGAATTCAACAAACAAGACATTAAAGGGTCTTCCTCTATATCTTTACTCTTCTCTGAAGGGGAAGTAGGCAACACCGGATAGCATCTATCTACTGCCATGCGATGTTGTCTTTCTGATACCTCCCTAGCAGAGTCTTCTTCGTTATTTCTTAACTGCTGGGCAGCCTGTAAAATCGACACATTTTTATCTTTTTGATCTCTTCTTGCTTGTTTCATTTCTTTCTGTTTGGCTTCCTTTCGCCAAAGGCGGAACGAGTCAAACATGGCCGGCCGGGCTTTTCTTCTAAACAAAGTGGTTTCTAAATTGTCTAATATATTGGGCTCAAAATTGCCATTTTGTGGCCACTGCAAAACACCATCTCTTCTGGTATATCGGACCCATGTTTCGTTAAAAGTAATGGGACCAATACCATGTTTTGAATAGAGCTCATAAGTGGGAGTTCCAACCGGAGGAATCGGACAAGAGTCCTCGAGCTGGGAGTCCCTAGTACAACCTAAGCAACAAAATCGACGAAACTTACTTAGACCAGGCATCGTTATTTCTCTGGACTATTCTACAAACTTCAAAAGGGGGGGGCGTGTCAATTCTTAACAAAACAGCACAAACGTACTCACCCCTTGGCTTCAATTATTGCAACAATTGAAATACAAAAAGGAAACTCAAAGACCCGAAAAACAAAATTTGTGGGAGCGACCCACCAATCAAATACTTAACTAAGTATCTTCTTACGCCAACCGGAGGTCCGTCTATTGTCTCGCTCTACCAAATCGTCACAAAAACCGGGGCCAAGGCAGGACGGCAGTCAGGGCAGCAGTCGCAGCAGCCGTCTGAAAGGAGAAGCCACGCCGTAAAATTCTTCGGTCCACTTCCGACATACAGGGGTCAATCACGTAGGGCGCCTCCTCCGGAATTTTCTTGCGGGGCCCCTCACGACCTTCTGGCTGCACCGCTACCACTGAAGCCGTCCCTTCGTGGTCGCCATTTGAGGAACCTGACCTTTAAGGGCCAAGCGGCGCAGAGTACGCCTGAAATCCTCTAGTTCTCCTGCCTTGCAATACAGAGACACTGGACACTCCGTCTGGCGTAACAGATCGAGTTTTATTAGCTGCAGCTAGTACAGTTGTCCGTGAAGTCACACAGGGATGGATTCACAAGAGACTGCCCCTTAACTCCGTGGCGCACAGGCTTTTATACAATGAAATACAATGGATACAATGGATAACCCAAACACATATAGAATTTGAGACATCGACAAATGTTACCAACAATGGTTTAAGCTAATAACTGACTAGAGTTCCAGGTGATGTTTGTTGCTGGCCCCTTTAAACAAATTGCAAAGAGAATCCACATGGTACAGTTTACAAGGAAAGAAAACATGGTTGTATGCTCTAGAAGGACAGTCGTGAATCCAGAGAATGCATGAGATGTGTAGCGAAGGGCAGTAGATAAGATAAGCAAGAGGAAAGAATGGTGTGAGCTAACAGACAGTTCGGGCGGGGATTATCCAGCTCAGACATGAATTAGTGTATTCGGCCAGACCCTGACACTAGTTAATAAACACGGGACGAAAAGCTACCTGACACGCAAGGGCAGAAATGACAAAAACATCTCGTTTACCAGCTGCCTGAGTGAGGGCAACCTAATATGGCGGAGAACACAAGATGGAGTCTGGGTACGATCGAGAAACGACAAATTTCAGAACCTCAGTTCCACAAACAAAATAAGTGTGACGTGATGCAAGGAAGCTCCTTCGACCTCTCGTAGACATCTGCAACACTGTAGTACATTTACTGTGGCCCACTGGCACATCGCCTGTAATTTGTACACAAAGGGGGCCAGTGGTCATGGCAAAAGAGATAACAAGGGATCCATTTCCTTTAGCCAACCTAGAATTTGGATACACATAGTTTGTTGCTGCACTTCCTTTACTTTAGTCTTCCATTTCTAAAGCAGTCCCTTTTGCTTGTGGGTCCCCATCTTCGTTGGGGTAACAGACTTTGTTCATTAGAGGCATATAGAAGTTTGAACCAAGCTGGGCATGAGCCATTGTGAGAGAATGGCAGCGGTGACAACGGGATTCCTTTTATGTTCTGATGAGGAGGAATCATGCCAAAAACCCAACAGTTAGTAGCATTGCTTAGCTGGTGTGTCTGATGTAACATTTGAAGAAATGAATTGTTTCTCAGATTTTGCCAGTATCCCTGTTCATGTTGCGGCAAATCAAAATTATGGTGCTCTTTTGCAGCAAGTGATGTAACAGTAATGTTAGGTAAGGAGGCTCCAGGCATTACTTCCTCCACTACCCACATTACAGTAGCGATGATGGCAGCAGTCAAAGTCAGACCAAGGATGCAGATTGTTCAGCCGTTGCACGTTGTCGCAGCGATCTCCTTCTTAGGCAAGCTCATTTTCATCGGCAAACAACAAAATAGATGATGCCCTGCTGTTGGTTTCTTCACTGAAGTTGAGATGAGTAGTCACTAATAGGACACCCCCCCCCCCCTCTGTAGTCAGTCTTTAGCCACCCAGGACAGTGGCTCAAACAGTCTCTTTCTACGATGAAATGTCTTTCTTCCTGGATCGAAGCAGATATCTAGATGTTCCAGGGATCATGTGGTCCAGGAAGACTTCCTCCGGTCTTTCAGGTGACACAGCTCGTCCTTTTTCGGTGACCACAGTGTTGCGATGATCTGTCAGCACAGCAGGGCTCACAAAGGAAGAGCTTCCCGCACCTGCTGATAAATAGAAGTCAAGCTGTCAGTTAACTGGGACAAATAGTCACTCATCAACATGTCTGGGGTACCTAATACTGGTGCAGAACAAAGGGCTTGGCGTAAATGTTGGAAGGCGCTCTGGCACTCAGCAGTCCATGGGAGGGGCATCTGAGTGTCTTTAGTCAAAAGGGCCAACAAAGGTTTAATAATATGTGAAAAACTGCCTACAAATAGTAGTGAGGACAATCGGTGCACTAACATCCTTCCGAGTGCGGGGTACAGGAGTGTCTAGAATGGTCTGAATGCGGTCTGGTGTGAGTGCACGTCCCTCCTTAGACAGGAGGTGACCTAAATAGGTAACCTGCAGTCTACAAAATTGCAATTTCTTTTGCGAGACTTTGGGATGATGGAGGCAAGAAATGATAACAGTAACAGTGTTCCTTCTTCACACTAGGTAAGGACGCCATAGCAACATCCTCATTGATAAGACAGGATCTCTCAACCATTGGATAATTGTTATATAAAATAACACGCAGACCTTCCGTAGAACGTTTTGTAGCACAAAAATATTTGAGCATATCGATACCCACAATGTTGTCCGGCGTGTTGGGGGAAAGCAAAAATGGACATGCTGCAGTGAATTTGTCTAGTCCGAATTCAAGTGGTTGTGAAAGCGGGCTAGGTGTAGGTGTCCCATCGAATCCTATTGATGTTATCATTGTGCCAGACAGGGGAGCCCTAGGAACCAATTTTTTAGACAGAGCACTACGGGTAGCCCCTGTATCAACCAGAAACCGATCAGTAGATCCCAAGAAGTTTGCGTCAACATAGGGACCCATTTGATCTACTGGCACCGCAACCGGTTCCTTACCCCATCCTAGTCATCCCTATGCATAGTCTGAATCTGCAAGGGCATCGCAGAATAATCAGACATTTGAAATTGATTTAGTCTATCAAAAGTATTAGAATAATTTGGTCCTTGTTCAACTGCCTCCAACCTGGGACGCGCTCATGTACCTCCCCTGTTTCCTGAATTCCCTGGGCGTCCTCTCATACTACCCCTTCCCCGTTGGTACTGCTGACCTCACAAAAGAGGGCACTCTGAATGCCAATGCCCAGTCTCTTTACAATAAGCACACTGATCAGGGGACAAATTTGCTCACGGGAGAGGGGGCACCCCAAGTGTATACATTGCACGTCCGCCTCTTCCACCTCCCCTAAATGGTGGACCATATACTTGAGACAACATAACTTTTGTCTTTAATTCTTTAACCTTCTTATCCTCCCTGCCTGTCGCTTCCTGTTTGTTGTTCATAATATTGGGCCATAGTTAAAAGGGAAACTGGGGAAGTCGTGGTCCAAGAACTCTCTCTGGCCTTTAAGCGACTAGCTATTTCTGGTAACATATTAGCGACAAATTTGCCAACAAACAAATGCTTTCCCGTGTCATCGGCCAATGACTGACCACTAAAATCAAGGAATGTCTCTTCAAATCTTGAAAAGAAATCCGAAACTAACTCATCCTTTTTCTGTTTACAGGATGCAAACATAGTCCAATCTATTTTCTGAGGCGGTATGACAGTCTTTAACTTAGTCACAATAGCTTTAGGAAGATCTAACATCTCCTTCTGAGGTTTCTGCACAGGCTCCCTTTCCGCATCTATTTGTTCTAAATGTTCCCAAGTATCACCATATGCTACATTATCATCTATTTTATGTATTGTTCTCCACATATCAGGGGGCAAAATAAGTCCAAGGAACATATCAATATCTGGCAAGGTCATAGTGCAAGAGCTAATGGCTCCTTCCACCTCCTCATAGAAGGCGACGGGATTTTTCCGGGGGTCGGGCAAGCAGCCTTAAGAGCCATCACATCTGTTCTGCTCCAAGGAGTATAAACCCAATTATATATAAAATACCCCTTTGCATCATCTGAAGTTTTATCATCATTTGTTCCCACACCCTTTAGAGGAACATAGAGGGGTGCAGCTTCACGCATAGGTTTTATAGCAACTGTACTAACAGGTGCAACCTCATCCACCAGAGCATCTACTTTCTGCGCTGGGGATTGAACTATTTCTACACCTTTCTGTTTTCTAGCTAATTCTTGCTCCTTTCGTAAACGCAATGTTGCGTCTCGTATTTTAACCACTCGTCTAATCATATCAGATAAGGTCCAAAAAGGAAAAGTCCCATCTGTTAATTGTTTATAATCAGTATTTATATTCTTTGGCTCTAATTCCTGAGAAATTTGTCTATAATCAAATATTACCCCCAAACAATTTTTTCTACAAAATAAAATTGCTCTGTATTTTTCCACTGTTGAACCATAGTTACAATGAGCGATGCAGCGTGAGGCCAGTGAGCCTCCTCTCAGGCAGTGGTTTTTAATGTATCTTTTTCTGCTCTTGTCAAATTAGAGCGAGTCTCGCCCATCTTGTTTATCTTTATCTTTTTCTTCTGAAGACAAATGCTCCTCGTCAGAAACCTCTGCCTCAGGGGCACTTGGATTAGAAAATGTATATGGGGTGGGGGTTGTTCTAATAGGATGCAATCATCCTGAGGTTTAATAAGTATGGGATAAATAGGGCGCCTAATATGGTACTGGCATTTACCTCTAGTATGGGATAAATAGGGCGCCTAATATGGTACTGGCATTTACCTCTAAACAACGTTCCCTATCTTGTTTTTCTATTTTTCCCTTCTTTTCTTTATTTTTTAATTCTAGCGCTTTTTGATATATTGTTTTTTGTTGTTCTTTTTCTGCTATAGCTTGTGCTCTCTTTGCTCTCTCTCGTACTTCTTTCTCCCACATACGCACACAAACATACCCTGTCTACTCTTTCTTTTAAATAAACACTGCTCTACATATTGAACCTTTTTAGAATCGAATGACCCATTCACTGGCCATTTCAGATCAGAATCTTTCTTTGTGTATTTGTTCCACAGTGTACTGTACATTATGGAAGAAATACCATATTTGACATATATGTCTCTGTTAGGTGTCCCCTCTGGGGGAGCCGGCTGACTTTGTTCCAAGCTAATTTTGGTACCACCAGGGCAGCAACACCACCTACGGAGTGTGCTGAGAACAGGCATGTTTCATAAATATATGTAAAATATTACTACTCCAAACAAATATTTCAAAAGGAGAAAAATCTCCACATTACCTGCCTTCAAACTTTGCAAAGATTGAATAACAAATCCAAGCAAAAAGCCCAGGCCAAACAAATCAAGAGTGCCGCTTCAGCGAACTCGCCAAACAGAATTCTCCAACTCCCACCTGCTGATCTCTGGTCGGCCTAATGGTCACTGCAAAATTGCGCCAAAGAAAACCCCAGTCGAGACCGGTCACCACCTGGAGGGTCAAATCTGGAAAACCAGAAAAGTCACGTCGGCCTGCAAAGACAAAGGTCTCCTCATGCAGTGCGCTTCCTCAGTAAGATTTCGATCCTCCGTCAAGACCATTCCTTCGGATGGCCGCATCTCCGATCGGGCCCCACGTTGGGCGCCAACTGTGGAAATGTACCTTTTTTAGGGGTATACTGGTGCAGGGTCACCCTTTTGTCCACTGGTTCAAAGACCAGCAAAATAGTGATCGGCACTGGAGTTGGAATAAATAACAAGTTTATTAATCACTCATGAGTGAGACCACATCTACATAGCACTCAAGTGCTGCATGAGGTAGTACACTCAATTCACAAACAGTGTCCCTTTTTATACCAGTTTTCTGCAGTGTAAGCATGTGAACAGAAATAGGAAGAACACGTTTTAGAAATAGTTATCAGCAAACAAGGGCGGATGAATAACTACGTTTCCAGTAAAGTGGGAGGGGGAGCAGGAATGCTTATGGCAGCAGTAAATGGTCGACCGTTAACATCTGAGACCAGGTGCACTGGAAGCTATAATCCCTCAGCACGTACATTGCTTTTAGCTGGGTCAGGAAGTCATCTAAAATAGATAACACAAGCACAGTGAAAAGACGAGCAGCAGATGACGGGAGAGTTACGAAGGAAACCAAATGGACACCACAGCCAAAATGGCTGTAGCTTATGCGAAGTAAAATATTACACATTTCCACTAACCAATAATGTGAGTGAGGCTTGCTTACAATTGTAGGACGCATAGATAGAGTAGTGTCGATGTCCCTGAGAGCCGACTTCCGGCTCCTCTGATGTTCTTTCAAGAATGCCGAGAAGACGAAAATCTACTGCCGGCATAACCGAAGGGAGCTCTCCATGTCTGCTGCTCTGCAGAATGTTTCTATAAAGCTTTATTAACATTTTCTAGGATATTTGCAGAGATTGGTCCTCTGGAGTACTTTCTTCTGTGCCTTAAGTAGTTGGGGAAAGAATATGCCATTGGTTTATTTTTTATTGTTCGAGTTTCATATAGCGTGAACAATACCCATATAGGTGTCAGTGCTTTACAGGAATTACAAATGAAGATATGATACAAAATGGAAGGCAGTATTCAAAAACATGAGGACGATACATTAAGTAACCACTTGGTGAGAGGGGCAATACGAACATATAAAACTGGTTTGGACAGAGTTCAAAAGGTGTTAGAGCGGTGTGTAGCTGGCTGAGGAACGTAGGGAAGCATTCAGGGTATAGAGGCTGTGAACGTAGGCAGGAAAGAGTCGTTCCTGAGAAGAGGGAGTATGAATGTCCTCAGTGTGCGAGGGATTTGTTTATAGTAGAATTCTTACTTCTTTCATGAAGGTGGATGTGGGTGGGTCGCATCTGATCTCAGGAGGGAGAGAGTTCCAGATTTTGGGGGCAATACCAAAGTAAGAAGGGCTGTAGGTTTTTTCTTGTTGAATTTTTGTGACTTAAATAGTAAGGAGCTTGTACTTCGGGGTGATCTGTTTCCACCCTATAGGGTCAGTTTTTGGGCCAGGTAAGAAGGCGGATTGTGATGCAGCGCTTTGTGTCAAGCATGCATTTTTTATATGGCTTCAAGCCTCATAAGGTAGCCAATTCAGAAATTGGTGGTCCGGGGTGATATGATCACTTTTGTGTTTGCCGGTGATAAGCCTAGCTGCTACATTCAAAGCAGCCTTCAATAGTGCAAGTGTGGTTTTTGGGATGCCAACGAGGGTGGCGCTACCATAGTCTAGTTTCGATACCACAAGGCTTGCACTGACGTTTTGAGGTCTTTCAAGGGGAGGAAAGGTTTTAGTTTCCTTAATGCATGCAGTTGGAGGTTGGCTCCTCTGGTGGCGGCTTTGATGTGTTTTTGCATGAAGAGGGCCTTGTCCACGGTGCTACCTGGAGATTTGGCAGTCAATTATGTGAGGGGAGCAGTTCAAGGCAGTAAGAGGTCATATTAGAGGTGATGGCGGGCGGTGAGATCAGTAGAAATTCAGTTTTGAAGGCATTTAGTTTGAGGTGGTTACGAGTCAACCAATACAGCGTTTTTGTCAGTGTTATTGAGGATATTGATGGCATCGGGAGAGGTGATTTTCATAGAGGCGAGTATCATCCGCATACATGTGGTAGGAGAATTTGGCCAGTTTGAGGATTTTGGTTGGGGGTTCCATATAAGGATTAAACAATGTCTGGGAGAGAGTAGAACCTTGTGGCACATTGAGCAATACTGGTGACTGATCGGCAAAAGCATGGATGCGTTGCGATCTTTTGTGGAGGAAGGAGTATAACTATTTTAGCACAGTACCTGAGAGACCCATCCTGTGTTCAAGTAGGTTCAAAAGGGTGTCATGATTGACCGTATCGAATGCTGCTAAAAGGTCAAGTAGGATTATAAGGTAGGATTCATTCTGAGCTAGTGCGTGTAGGGCATCGTCAACAATCTAGACCATGGCAGTTTCTGTGCTGTAGCCGGGTCGGAAGCCCGAATAACATTGGTCCAGGAGTAGAAATTTCATGATGTGACTGCGAACCTGTAGGTGTACACGTTTTTCAAGGAGTTTGGCTACAGGTGGGATGTTGGAGATGGGGCAGTAATTGTTGGGGTCAGACTGGACCAAGGGTTTTTATTTATTTATTTTAATTGTTTTCTTTAGTATTGTGTAACCTGACTACTTTTGAGCCAGTTTGTTATGAGTCCTTGGGTGAGTGAGGCGTTAATAAATTATCTTATTTCATTAAGGGAGTAGGAGGTGAATGGACTCGTAGAGGAGTTTAAAGGGAAAGGGGTCATTGAAATGGTCGGAGTACTTCAGAGACGTCAATAGTTTCAAGATGTAATTTTCCTCGAAAGTTATAAAGCTAGACCAGGCAGCATTGTTTTTAGGTGGAGAGAAGGGTTTCTTGGTGGTTCACAAGGTAGAAGTTTGAAGGAGTTCTGGATATTGGTGGTGAAATTGTGGTTTTCTCGGTAAACAAGGAGGCAAGGGTTTCACAGTTGTGTGGTGATTTGTTGTCTGAGGGAGGGGAGTTGCTCTTGTGGTTCGTCTGGTTTTAACAATTTTGTATAGTTTTTGGGGAGGATTGATTGCTGTTTCAAGTTGTTGTTGGAAGAATGATGCTTTGGTGATCCTGATGTGCTTGTTATAGGCTCTCTGTCTTTGACTTAGAAGTTTGAAGTTGGGAAGGGGAACGTCTCTATGCTCTTTTAGCAAGTCTGAGGTATCATCGTTCCTGGTTCAGGATACAGTTGAACCAGGGGTTGGAACTTTTTGATGGTATTCTCTTTAGCTGTTTGGGGGCAAGGGTGTCCATGATTTTTGTCATGGAATTTATGAAGTGCTCAGTGAGGTTATGAGTGTCATGCCTGAAGGGGGGGGGGGGGCGGGGCGGGAGCAGGATGTTGTTGCCAAAAGCTGACATAGTAAGTGGGTTAATGTTGCGAGTATCTCGTACCCAGTGTTTGGCTTTCACAGGTTGGCCCTTAGGGATAATTCACTCATCTGAAATTAGGAAAGTGATGCAGTGGTGGTCAGTCCAGTCGCAAGGGTGGATGGCTTCAATCTGTATGGAGTTCTTTCTTTTGCGATGATTAAATCTAATGTGGCCCCTTTAAAATTGGTCGGGCTGTTGCAGGCTTGGGTAAGGTTGAGATCCTGGAGGAAGGATTTAAAACTGTTCATGAGAGGGTCACTGGAGTTGTTCCAATGGATGTTGAAGTCCCCCAGGAAAATTGGGTTGTTCTGTTCTTCAACATTAGAGGAGCTAATCTCCACAAACCGTTCGATGAACAAGTGGGTTACCTCCAGGAGGGTGGTGAAACGCAAGAAGAGAACAAGTTGAGTGGTCATTACTGTTGATCCTGAGGTATTTGTAGGAGGGCAGTGATAGAGCTTGATATTGGTTCATAGATCGTGAGTATCTATATATACAGGCTATGCCACTCCCAGAATGGCCTGAATGGTCTAGTCTGATGATGTCATGACGGGAGTGGGGACAAGTATGCCATAGATTGGGGATGAGGATTCATTGAGCCAAGTTTGAGTGAGTATAAGGATGTCAAGTTCAATGTGGCCTATAAGATCGGCTATGTCTGCCGTGTGTTTCACAGTTGAATGACAGTTGAGTAACGTGCACTTATGGAAAGTTTTGGTGGAATTTGTATTCGTATGTGAGATGGGTACTTGTGTGAGGTTTGATTTATGTATATACCTGGTGCTGGGGAGACATGTCTTGGGAGGGTGAGTGATAATTGTTTCAATTTTTGTGTAGTAGGTATAGAGTGGACGGCTGGAGCCTGGTTATAAGTGTCAAGGAGGGAGCTTATGTTGTTGTTCAATAGCTATCTAACTGGTCTATAGGGTTGGGAGAAGTGGTTATGATTCAACGTAGATCTCCAGCCAGGTTGTGTGACCCAGGAGTGGCAGGGGTAGGAGCAGAATGCTATTTGGAAGTTGGAGTGTTAGTCTGGAAGAGAGTGAGGTCACCTTTTGTTCGAGGTTTGAGGTGATAAAAGCTATTTTAAGGATTCCGGCCCTGATCAGATGTAGTTTGGAAATTATGGTGTCAAGGTAGGAACTCCTAAGACACTCCTGTTTGGGGGAGTTACTGTGGGGAACAGTGCTTGTCGAGTCGGGCCAGTTGGGGGAGCCAGCATTGTTAGGATCCAAAGTCAAAGCCTTTATAGTGGTTGGTTGAGATGGGGTGATGGATGTAGTGGTCATGTTAAGGGGACTGCAGTAGAGCTGAAGGAATGGGGTTGTTGTGAGGGAGTGTCAGTTATATCGCTGGAGGCGGAGGTGTGTTGGGCTGCAGTGGTGCCCCTGTAAATGTGGGTGTCCAACAGGGAAGCGAGGTGGGAAGAAGGTTAAGGAGGTAGAGCTGAGTTTGTCAGATTAGGAGGGGTCAGAGTTGGGTTGCGAGGAGGTAGGAGGGGGAGTGACCGTGTCTAATTTGTTCTTGAGTAGAAGAGTTTGGCAAAGAGTTCCAGACAGTAATCTGTGGTTTGAATGAGCACAATGCAATTGTTGAGGATGGAGATGGCTGGCAGCAGCATTGTACAAAGTGGAAGGCTCTATGGTAAGTTTATGGCTATGTGGAATTTTTTTGGTGATGGTGGTGTTGAGTGAGGAAGATAGGACTTTTCTCCATTGAGCACGTCAATGGGTAGTGAAGATGAGGTCGTTAAGTAGGGTGCCTTTATTGTAGTTGAAGTAGGCATTTTTCTATAGGTTGGGTGGGTAGTTTATTAAGAATGAACTGTTCCAGAGGGGGATAGGAGGTCGGCCAGCTTGTTGGCGAGGGGAGAGTCTATGCTAGGTGCAATCAACATGAGGGAGCTGTGAGAAGCGGTTGAGGGCATTTTTGAAGATGGGTGCTCGTTTTGGTCGCAGGAGTGAATGCTGCTGAATAGAGAGGCAGGAAGGATCCAAAACAGTAGGATCCAAAACAATATCTACAACCAAGTCCAATTTGTTTTTTCAAGGTCCCTTATGCATGTCTAGATCAAGAAAGTGATGCAAGTACATTACGTTTTTTGTTGTCGTTTGAAATGCAAGTATAGAGTAGCAAAAAGGAATGAGATGTACAACATGCGTGTACAAAACGCATGCAGGTGAAACACTTCTTACAATAGGACCATGGCAGATGAGAAGTTAAGGATCAACAGCGGTTGAAAGAGTCATGTATGTCTCAGTCTGAACAGAGTCCGATACCCGGGGGATACAATTGACACCAATAGTCAGTCATGAAGAATGGGGTGGGGGGGGGGTAGGGGCGTCTGGCTTAACCATCCAGAGTCCTCTCTGCAGTTAGCGTAAGACATTGTCCAAACAGTTGCCGGCTTCCAGTGTCCCATTTCCACTGCCTGGGAATTGAAGCAAAGCCATCAGGTGTGCAGAGTAGAAGGGGGGGCCTGAGCTGCATCTGGATGGCAGAGGAGAAGAGGTAGCATGCATGCTTTTGTAGCAAGCAGCTTCCCCGGCATTCCAGTGACAGGGAAGCTTGTGGGAGGAGCCATTTTAGGAAGATTTAAGCAGAGCTGCCGACTGGGTGTACGGAAATGAACCAGCAGTTAAGGAGCATTTTTTAATGCATGTAAGTAAGTAGCTGTATTTTTCAGAAAACGTTTTAGATGTCAGTGACAGTGTCTCAAGCCAGTGGCTAAAAAGTCCTGAGCCAAAGAATCCAATGGCTGATGGAAGCTGACCCAAACTCCCTCATATTGTGGACAGTACATACTTATTTTTAATTTTAAAACAAAAGATTTATGCCAAACCTAATGGTTGAATAAATAGGTATATTGTAATCAAATAGAGGGAAAAAGAAGCTGAGGTCCATCCGGCTTCCAAACGTTAGTTATGAATCAAGTGAGAATGGACCACTTGTCCTGTGTTACCAAGGTCTTGTCGGTTGTTTCCGTCATAAAAAGACAATCATACATCTACAGAGGTCGAGGGCGGTATATTTTCATTTTCCGCCATTAGTGTACTGTTTCAGCATCATCATAGGGTCATTTTTTTGTAAAGTGCTGACCTCCACCAGGAGGAAGACCTTTTTGGTACTGACAGTAGTGGTCAGAGATAAGAGTGAATGTGTGCTCGTGATGAAGTGAGAGAAATAGAATGATAAAATCCCTAAGTCACTTTTAACCTCAATAATTTATTAGGAGGCAGTGATTGGGAAGTTTAAAAAGTAGGGTCGTGCGTTTAGAATGAGTAACTTATCGTACGCACTTCTGGTTGGTCAACATGTTTCAGCCCTCTGTACAATCTTGGGGCTTTCGTCAGGACCGGATTGTGTGTGTAGAAACTACTTCGTTCTGCACAGAATGGTGTACTCACCACTCTAAATTTTGGGAGGTCAGATCAATTGTATCTGTACCTAGAAGGGAAAAATAAAAGAAACATAGACATTGCAGTGGTACATGAAATCTTAAACATGTAGTATTTAAATTTGAAAACTGCTGGAACAGTGTTACTTGAACTTCCACATTGGAAATGAGTATAGCGCAGCGTTGTGCGTATGATAAATATTTATCATTAAAGAAGAAAGTTAACATGGCGGTGCGGTTTAAATTAACAGAAGTAAGTATCGAAATATCTCAGATCGATTATGTAGATGGTGATGTGTGCATGCATCTTAATCATACATGTTCATCTTGTTTTGCATCAATTGGCTTACCGGTGTCAATGCAAGGCCAAAATCTCAGATTTCGTGTTTCGCTCGAATATCTGAGTTATCGAGGGTAATGGGTATTTCAATCATGTACAGTCATCTTGTTTTAAATCAAGTGGCTTATATCTAGGTTACGTATCTCTGGTATGTCATGAAAGTCGCTCGAATATCTGAGTCATCAAGGGTAAAGGGCCGTTAGTAACTACCGAACACCTAAATGAAATGAAAGGTTCCGCGCATTCTATGAATGCGAGGGTGAGTTTGAACAATGAATGGAAATTATTCCTCTTAAAAAACAACATTGTCGATGAGACCCATTGGGGAGCAAGTGTAGTTGTTAATGAAACGCCTACGGTGTAGCATTACTACTGGGGTGTAGTGTATCAAAAGTTATCTCTCAAACAAAAGCCGTTATATTAAGCGAGTGAACAGAAGAGCAACTATTTTTATTTTGTTCGCGCGCTTTTTGTGTGATGTCATTCCACGAGAGATGTTATCCTCTGTGTGCGTTAAGGGATGTGCGTTATTTATGCGCAGAAATTATATAAACACAAAAATAATACAAAAATAACGACAGACAGACTTCCGAGAATTTTCGGAGACACACAGATATCTAGTTCAGTCATGAGGTTTGGTGGTATTCTTTACCTTAAGCGCTCGGTCAATACGCTTCATGGAGTCACCAGCAGGCTCTAGAATGTTAAGTTCATTCTAAGGGAAAGAATAGACATTATCGTGTCTTACTTGGAACTCTATAGAGTCGTCAGAGAGGTCTCTTTGTTCGTGGTTCTCACCCGTTACTTCTTCGTAATCCACTTGTGCTGCCTCTTGCTACGGTGCTCCGTATGACGCGGGTGCCGGTCTCGGTTCGTTTATCATCCCGGTCATGGTGAAAAGTAACAAAGGACTTCTGTGTAGTTGGTTGGCATTAATGGTTGGCGAGATGTTGGTAGTTTTGGACTCTCTATTTCTCATTCTTGCCGATAAGGGTTAGAGTTATTATTATTTAAATAGAAGGAAATCATCACTGGAATTTTGAATTTTACATTTTATCAGGCTAAGACTTCAATGTGTATTGCTGGTACAAATGTATATATATTGTCCTATTGGGGTAAAATTTTCGAAGTTCACATTAGAATGTGAGAAGGGTACAGCTTGTAGTGTGGTTGTCGGTAATGTTCTCTCGCAAAGTCTGTTTGGGTTCAGTTAAGTTCTTGTTGAGACTAGTCAGTATTGACATTTTGTTAATAGACAGGACTGTCTCGTACGGTGAGAGCCAAATTGTTTTTTACTCACTTGAATGGACAATCCAACTAGCTCAAAAATTAAAATTGAGATCCTTTGGTCACCCACGGTAAATGACTGCATCAGTCGGGATAATAACTTTTTGAATGGAGCTATTATGCTTTGGAGTTCTAGGTCATCAAGAAAGAGTATGCCACGGGATATTATCGTTCATCCCTCCTGTGTCTGTGTGGAGGCGATAAATCCAACGCTGTTCTTTTTCATAAAGAATCTTCTCTGCATTATAGGATTTGGTTTTCAAAGTCTCCAGGACTACCCATTTTAGGTCATCAGGATCATGATTTTGTTCAATATAATGATTGCTCATTTTCGTGGTGATGCGTTTACAGGTTATGTTGCTCCTGTGTTCGCAGATACGAACCTTCACTTTTCGGCAAGTCATCCCTATATATTTGAGACCACAGGGACATACAATCATGTAAATTACATGTGTGGTGTTGCAGTTCGTATGGTGACGTAACGTCCAAGTGAGATTGGGTAACAGTTGTAGTGTTTTGGTTGTTTTTGTAAGTTTGCATACTGAACACGATCCGCATGGGTAGTGTCCTGTTATTGGGTTGAGGTTCCAGAGGGTAAATAGGTAAACATAGAAGCTCTATATTGGTAACAATTGTAAATTTGGCTTACAATGTGATGCCAGGTATTTGCAGTTTGAGTCCTACAACGGTTGGAAGAATGGAATTAGGGAAGAAATCTGACCCTTTCTCCCGTTCGTGCAATATTTAAAGCAGGACACGCCACAGCAGACTTTTTAAAGGTGGCATACCTTGGAGATAAAAATGCCACAGCAAGGAATCATAATCTGTATACATATTTGTTGCACTGAAATCAGATACTTTACTTTTACAAGTAAGATGCAAAAGAATGATAATTCCATGTTTTCTCTGGGTGGATACCCAGCTGTCGTGCCCTGTGAAAAGGAAGGGCAGAGGTAGTCACAGAGGACCTTTACTGGATAAGTCTATGATAGCAATGATTTATCTCATATGAAGGTCCATTTAGGAAAAGTTAGATTGTGAATTTTTTTAACTAGAAATTAAATATTATAGAAATTAGAAGTTCACTAAAGAGAATTGTTCCAAAAATGCATTTATTTTTTAATTTTCTTTATAGTGTAGTAGGTTAAAGCCAAAAACCACCAGAATTGTGGAAAGTGTGATACTAGTATGGCACTTGGCACAATGTTAGGTAGTCATAGGAACACCGATTTTTGTTATAGACCCCCCAAATTCTGACCCCTCTCCTCCATTTTAGGCGCATAATGTCATAATACCAAATGTCTGTTAAAAGGGCCAGTAAATCATCATATAAATGCAATATTAGTCTTCAAGCACATAATTGTATTTTTTTTAGCCAAGGTTTTCCAAAATTTTACAATTTGTCTCATAGTACACTATTTTTCAAATTCATTTTATTTATTGAGTTTTATGTAGCACAAACTTGACCGGATGGTATCAGAGCGCTTCGCAGAGTTAGCAGCATTTACTTGAGATACATTTGGAGTAAATGCATTTACATAATGATAGAAAGTGGTGCGGTATACAGGGTATGAAACTGCATAAGCCGAAATATGTAAGATACATTTGGGGTACAAATAGATATGTGGTGACATTATGTGATGAGGTGTACAGTGACATAGTGAGAAGATTACAGATACAATTTTGAGGTAGATACGGTATACACAATACATATCGCTGTGCAGAGCACAGCTGCATTTGTACTAAATTACAAGTGGAGTAAAATAATAACAGCAAAACACATATTATCAATAAGTATGACAAAACTGGCTGAACAGAAATAAAGACAAGCATTGTAGGTCTGAGGCAGCTGGGAATAAGGCCTTTTGTGGATGGGGTAACTAGAGGCGCATATTTTCCCATGGTAGTGGTGCACAGATTTATCTTGAAGGAGCGCAGAGGGAGCCCGCAGACTAGGCAGGAGCTTTGCAGTGGGTTTAGGTATGACAGGTATGTAGATATATTATAGATATACAGGGTGTTCCACATAACTTTCTCACCCCCCTTAACTTTGAATGGCTAAAGAGTTCAAACAAAATCATGGTTCATTAAAACATGTCTAGTTATGTTACTATTTTAGGGTCCCTTTGGCCCTTTGTACAGGGTGTACCAAAAGTGTATTACAAAACTTTAAATGACACCCTGCATATTATTGCTATATTTTTAGTTAGAATATAAAAACTGATTCGGTAACATTGAAACATTTTTTTAAAAATTATTGAAAAAGAATGCAGATACAAATGATTTTGTTATTAATGTTTATTGTTATTTTAGCCCACAGTTTTTTTTAAAGGTTGCAATTTGGTCAGTCATCTAAAACATGTCCTCCTGATTGCATTATCCATCACAAACACAAAAATTAGTACGTGGGAGAGACAATTGTTTACAATTTACAAGCTTGGGTATGCACTGTTTTACATCCACACTTAACAAGTTCCTTGCAGTATTTTGAAGCATCAGGCCGAAAGTGACCACAGAGGTTCATATCCAGAATCTTCCCTTTGCCATCCCCACTGAGCTGGACCATGTATATCATGATACACATTCCACCACTGGGATCATACATAACTCGCTTGGAAAATAGCTGTCTTGCTGTAAAAGAGCATCCTCACTTGGTGGCACATTCTCTAGAGAGCGATTAGGTTTGGTCATCATCATTCTTCGACCCTCGTTAACAGAATCTTTTTTAATGTTCATATTGTATAATCTAATTAAAAGTCGCTGAAGCTGACAAACTGTTATTTGAAATATCTGGTGGGCAATGAGAGAGCTCAATAAATGTTTGTGACAGCGTGAACATTTTGCCACATTTTCCAACCTGTTCTCTTTTTTTTTACCACCTGCAAATGCAGATAGTGTTGCACCCTGTAAATGCACGGAAAAATAAAATACCATCTCAAACACTTTTGCCAAGTTTATTAGCATACTCGTGGATAGCCAGTAGACTTTAATGTTTCCCAGTACGAAAATCAATCGACGAATTTGAAAGTTTTAAGCTGCTAAATGCATGGAGAACTATAACTGCTATATCGGGAACAAGAGTATGTATATTTATAGACTTCTGGCCACTTCCACTAACATGTTTTGCATGTAACCGTATTTTGGTATCCGCTTCTTCTTGATAACATGGTCTGACTCCAGATACATTCAGATTTCCGGGAATATTCTCTGTTATCATCCTTTGTCAGTACTGCAATGTTACCACCTGGCATTTCAAGACTCAAAAAGTTAGAAGCCAAGAATTGGTACAGATAAATTTTGTTATCTTTATTTTGTTGAAGAGTCATCCAGTTTTTTGGTACATTTGTTAAACCTTTTACACAATAGCGTGGAACAAAACCTCGCCCATTTCTTATTTACTTTTTCAGTGACCCCTCTAAGTAGCGGTCAAATACTAGGTCTACTCGTTTTTGATTTAAGAATGTTCATATCATAAGGCTGGAATATATAGGTGCTGTAGTCTTGAAAATTGTGTATGTTGTCGGGTTTTAAGAAATTGATTATTGCAGATCCATCCTTAATAAAACAACCTGCAGAGTCTGGGATGTTATTCATGTTATGTACAGCACCATTAAGCTTTTCCAAACAAGAGATGTCAGACTTTGTCCCTTTTGTAAGCCATCCTCCCTCAGAAAGTGATGGGGAATAATCAAGATTCTCATTGGCAAAAAATTCCTTTAAATCTTCTCTATTTTGGCCAGCAATATACAGCCTAGTGAAAAGAGAGCAGTCGCTTTTTAAGATGGACACTTTGTGGTTCACTAATTTTTGGGACTACCTTATGCAATAAACATAGCTTGTTTCTAGGAATAGGTTCCAAAATAGATTTTTCACAGCGTACCAGGCGTTCTTAAACAAACATTCCATATAGAGTTCTCCCCACATCGTCAGCAATGCACACAGATTTATTTGCATTACCACTCATGATTAAGTTGGATGCAATATTCATAAGATTTTCGCAAGTACCACAGGCATAAGGATTTCTGTTATCATGCGAAAACACTTGTGTAAGTTCCTTAACATCATTTACAAATCGAGTGTTGCAAGAGACATTGTCTTCATGGTGAACAGTTATTTTCGTTTTCACTGAATCCGATGTCTTCATCGAATTGTCCGAGTAAGTTGGCAATTAGAGCTAACCAGCTAACCAGCTATTAAATCAATGAACTAGGGTTATCAAGAATGCCATTTGCCCCGCCGTCTGATTTTGTTTTTTTTATTATCCTTGTTACACTGCTCATACATCTGTCATGAGATATGCAAGAATAAGGTCTACCACTTTTATAAGCAACAAAATATTCATTTGAAAATTCTTCATAAACATCTGGAATTCTTGTTTTCAGCTTGACTAGCGTTTTAATGAAAACTGGCATCCACCTGGTATAGTGGGTCTGGTCCATAGCAAACATCCAAGGACTGATCATTTGCAGTGTTACAATAAACTTCTCTAAATTTGCTGATCAAATAATATCAAGAAATTGGAATTGTCATAATTCGAGTTGAAGTGTAAAATACCAATATTTGAAATGAACAGACTCTGCAACCCTTCGTGTAATCCATTTTTCATGGATACTTACCCATCAGTAGACACGTCATAAGCCTTCTTCAAAAGTGTATACAGTGATGCAACACTAACTTCGTTATGTAGAGTGATCGTTTTACACGAGACCCTTTTAGACATTGCCCAACTTTACCCTCACCGGTAACATTGGCTTCAACTAAGATATTGGTCCAGCCACTATCATCAAGCCAATCTCCTAATACTGCAAGGAATGACATTTCATGATTTCCATTTGTCTTCCCCATACAATCTTTGAAGTTACCACTGTAATTCTTTAGCTGTTGCATAGACCGGTTGATTACATGTCACCACAGGAATCTGATTAGGATTAACTGTGGCCAGTGTATGCTTTAGTATATCAAAGCAGTGGCGTACCATAGAAGGAGAATTTTTATTTGTTCATTTAATAAGGGTAGCAATATACTATGGCTTTTTGTGACAGAACCACTTCGGTTGGAGTGGAAAGCATCCCAACTGGTGTGGCTTATATTGGACAGATTATCGAGATCAAAAGTTTTAATCATCTGCAGCCATTCGTCTGACATAGGTTCATTATGAATAGGAGGAGGCAGGAAGGCATTAATATTACTTACAGGTACATTTGGCTGTTTGTTTTTCGTTGTACATGGTTACTTCACATACCACTCTGATAGGGATGAAGACATTTCTTCGTCCACTCATTTTTTTCAAATCTTTTTTTTTGGGGGGTTTAAACATTTTTATTGAGTTTTAAATTTGAATAATACATAAAGTCGGCCCTTGCATCCAGTGGCCAGTGGGGCACATCCTGTATGGTTATGAAGGAAGGGCAACGGCGGGAGTCAGGGAAAAAAGTTAACAACATGCACATTTCTCTTGGTAAAAAAGGTTCATCACAGCTAGTCCCCATTTAAAACACAAAAACATGTAGGGAGTAGGAGTGTCTTTCCCTGACGTGTCAGTGTCTGGGAGTGGGAGGCGAAGTATGCGCAGGTATGTCGGACAGGTAAGTTCCCTAAAGTCCTAGGAAAGATATTGTATACACAGTTCCAATGTTTTGTCAAATCTAGCTAGGGTACAATTGAGTGTTGCAGTCCATTTTTCCATGCCTAATCTAGCCCAAATTGTATGCAGCCATTCTAGCTTTATCAGAGTGACATCCAACCCCCATTTAGCTAAGATAGCTTGTTTGGCAGCACAGAGAGCTAATGTAATAGCTCGAGTACGTGCCGAGCGTAACCGGTACGTGTGAGGATTGGGGAGGCCTAGTAATAAGTAACTAGGGAAACATGGCACATCTGTTTTGTAAATTTCATTAATATCAGTAAGTAATTCGGACCAAAAGGTTTGAAGTGCAGGACAATGCCATAAAATGTGTTAATGTTGCCTGCGTTCCGCAATGTCTCGAACATTGACTGGTCTCGCCCTGCCTCCATTTAATCAGGCGGGCGGGGTGTAATACCATTAGTGAGTTATTTTTAAGAGTGTCTTCAAGTGAGGAGGTGTGGCTTGGCTCCAGCCAAGGTGGCTGAAGCATAGAGGAGCTTCAGTGAGCCCATCCCTGTGGACCCGCCATCCGTTTCCTTATTAAGCACCAACTAGAATCGCAGTGCCTGCTGGCTCAGGGCGTACCTGCATGCCCGCAACTAGCACAATCCGGTGCCCCATCACCTTGGGGTCATGGAGTGAGGGCAGGTGTGGCCGATTTTCCCCCCCCTGGTGACAGGGAGGCCGGTGGGGGGTGGCGTGGACAACCGAGGAGGACTGCCGGGAGTTGTGAAGATGAGTGGGGGACTCCGTGAATCCTGTGGCCCACAAATGGGAGTGTTGTCTGGGGCGAGGCTGCACCAACACGGCCCAGTAGCAGATCATGGGCCTGCGCCATCCCTGTCACAGGGGGTCACGCGACTGGGGCCTTAAACACTGCAGCGTGACACTCCCCCCACCAGCTGCGGCCGACAGACGCGAGGGTGGCGGCGGCCAGAGTGAGGGGAGGAGCCGGGAGGCTTGCCAAACACTGCCTAGGAATAATACAGTAATGCAGCTCCGTATCTCCCCTCCCCACCCCCCTCGGGGAGCCACAGAGTGGACCTAAAGGTTGACTTCCTCCTCAAGAGTCCTACACATCACCCTTAGTGAGAGCAATGACAGTATTTGATTAACGGAACTGGGAGCGCGGCACAGCGTATCCCCACCTCCTGTGATTGGAGACCTGGTATTAAGAGTGGACCATCTGTGACTTCCCGGTGTTCTGCAGGGAACTGACTCTTATTGGCGCACCCATGGCTGGGGAGGGGTGTCGAGGGCTGGAGAGTGACCCTCAGCCATAGTGACCTGAGGGATCCTGTTCAGGAGATAGAACAACGCTTGGAGGTCTCGGTTGTAGGAGGGCACACACAGCCACACTGTCTAGGTGTCTGTCGCAGCACAAGTAGGAAGAAGGACAGGCCCCAACCGACAGATGCACTTGGGAACCCAGAGATAAGGTGAAGCCCAAGGGACAAATGCCATTCCGGACCAACAAGATGGACAGATACGCAGTTCCCAGACAACAGGCTGAGGGAACAGGTCAGCCGGGAGAGCCAGTGGATTCACCGAAGCCCTCTCTCGGGGTGATCATAGCTGCACTTCAAGACCTCAAGCCCTCCCTTGAACCAAAAATTGACGCGGTAATGATTTACCTGGGGCTCCTGCGCGCAGACTTTCAAAGATGTTGGACAAGGTGAAGACCGCGGAATCCCAAATCCACGTTCTCCAGACCACCTCTAAGTCCCTGGAGGAACAAGTTGATAAGTTGACAAAGCAGGAGGAACTTCTCACAGCAAGAGTCGAGGACCAGGAGGGGAGGGACCGATGCAATAACTTGTGCTTCGTGGGGGTGCACATCGTGGGGGTGCCGGAGAGCGCAGAGGGCCACCGCGTGGACCTCTTCGTAGAGGACTTGGTCACTACCTTTTCTGTCCCAAGTGCCTCTCCAAATTCTTTTCAGTTGAAAGGGCTCATAGGTCGCCAGTGCCGCCACCAAGGCTGGCCCCCGTGTAATGTCTTTATTCTTCTGGACAGGAACGCAACTCTGCAAACAGTGCAATCTCAGGGAGACAAGAAATACGGTGCACTTCTTCCCAGACTTTACTTTGCAAGTACAAAAACAGAGAGGCGGCTTTGATGAGGTCAAGAAGGCGCTTTGGGAGAAAAATGTAAAATACATGATGTTATTTCCAGCATAGTTGCAGGTCCTCGCTGAGGGGAAATCCTGGTTCTTTAACTCAATACAGAGGCATGGGACTGGTTAGAAGGATGGCATACAGCAGAGTGGCGAAGACCACGGGGTCCCAGGAAAACCCACCCCCAGAGCAACTACAACAGAGAATCACAGAGGCATGACGACAGCCCGCGGGCCGAGGCAGCCTCCCAAGAAGTGATTTAGTCGACCGATTGGATCGTGGCCTGTCACCCGGCCCGACCGAGGTGGCCCTCTGGAACGGGGAAGAAGAGGCAAATTGGCCTCCTTGTGAGGGGGGCCCTTGAGATTGACCTTGAGGTCCATGAACAAAGAATGCCATTTTGGGATGAATGGATGGGTCTTGCTTCTTGGGGGTTGGGAGTGAGGTTGGAGGTTGGTGGGTTCGGCCTGAGACGGGGGATTTGGATGACAGGTGGGCCGTAGTAGTCATTGGTCCACATGCTCATGCATGTGAGAATTTTGCCCCTCCAGGATTGTAGATATGTTCTCGTCTTGTCTATTAATGCAGCATAATTTCTTTCGGCCGTGGTTGAAAGGGTGGAGCAAATCTGTAAACCCAAATAGAGGACTCCTTTTGATACCCACGAAAAGGTAATTGATTTTTCAATAAGAACTCTGTCTGTGTGGAAAATTCAGTAGTTGTCTTGTTTAGATTGACCTTGAATCCTGATGTACTCCCAAATAAATTTTATTCTTGCATCAGATGTGTGAGGAAGTAAGTGGCTGTGTAACAGTAAGCATCACATTGTCCACATCCATAGCCAGCTTATGCTCCCCACCTCCCATATGGATCCCAGTTATAAACGGATTAACTCGCACCTTTTCTGACAAGGTTTCCATATATAATGCAAAAAGGAGCAGAGAGAGGGGTAAACCTTGACTAGTGCCACGGGTAATAAGAAGGGGTCCAACGATATCCCATTGACTCGCGTGTGCCTTAGGGACATTATACCTACACCACAACTATTTCTGAAAACGGCCTCCAAGCCGGACCTTGTCGAGAACCAGGCGTAGAAATGGACAGTGGACCCAGTCAAGTACTTTCTCAGCATCCACCAAGATGAGTAGGGCTGATGCACGTGTGCGGTGAACTTTCTCAATAAGGTGACAGAAGTGATTGGTGTTGTCTGCACACCCCCGTTCAGCAATAAAGCCCGCTTGATCCGGGTTGATCAGACTCTGCATATAAGGAGACAATCTCGCAGCTAAAATGCTAGTAAAAACTTTAGCGTACAGTTTTAATAAGGTGATAGGGTGATAAGGGGCACAGTGTTTAGGGTCCTTCCCAGGTTTAGGGCGAATCATAATAACAGCTTCCCGCATGGTGTCAATGTGCCTTCCAGATGCACTGAAAGAGTTAAAAAGGCTAACGAGAATGGAAGTCAGTTTGATGGTAAATATCTTGTAAACATCGGCTGTAAACCCATCTTGGCTCAGTGCTTTCCCGGGTTTCAGCCGCAAGATCGCCGCCAAAACCTCCTCAACTCGAATGTCAGTGTCCATCTCTACTGCTGCGTCTGGCGGGAGATGATCCATGTAGTGAATGAACATAGTGTTGGGACACGGTAGGGTCCAGCAATTCAGCAGTGCACAGGGACGAATAAAAGTGTTCACATTCTTGTGCGATTTGAGAGTCCTGGTAATCCAATTCCCCATGAGGTGTTTCTAAAGGTGCAATCCTGTGTGTGAGAATTTGAGTGCGCAGACAGTGCGCCAGAAATCACCCTGCTTTGTTGCCACATTTGTAGTAATGTTTAATGCGAAGCAATGCATATTCAGCCCTGTCTGTGTCAAGTGCCTGAAGTTCTTTACGGGCTGCCGTCAACTGTCACCTCACCTTATGAGAGCCTGAATGTCGATGTTCCCCCCTCAAGATCCCTCACCCTTTCCTCTCAGAACTCTCTCTCTCTTATATGCAGCCGTTATGCCTATAAATGCCCCTCTCAGTGTAGACTTCAGAGAGTCCCACAATAGTGCGATAGGGATGTTGGTGATGATTTTTAAACTCAAGAAAGGATTTCAATGTTTCCTCCACTGTGTGTCACGTAGATTCATACTATAGAAGTTTGGGGTAAAGACGGCAAGCACCAATTTGGGGAGGTGAGGTTGGAATTACTGGGTCCAAAACAATAGGTGAGTGGTCAGACAGAGATGCAGTACTTATCCCAGCGTCCATCACCGCCACAGTCAAGCGAAGTGAGATGAGGGAAAAGTCTATTCTGATGTAAGTCTGGTGCACTGCAGAGAAACAGGTGTAAGCTTTACCAGCCGAATGGTGCTAGCGTCAGATATCAGCCAGCCGCATATCCGCAAACCACTGTAGGCCCGCCTCTGTGAAAGCGCCGGTTTGTCCTACACTATGAAGTGATCTGTCTAATGGCGCATAAGGTGCCAAATTAAAATCTCAGCCAATCAGAATTTTTGAGTCCGGAGAAGCCATTATCCGTCTCCCTGCGCATAATATGAAAGACTCCTGATGATCGTTAGGGGCATAGATTTTTGCTATCATTATTTTAGAAAGAAGGCATGGAGATGTACAACAATAACAATCTTCTCTGCGTTACCGACCGGTATTTAGCCATGTGCGATGTAGGTGACCTACATGCAAAATAAGGAATCGCAAAATAGTGATTCCTTATTTTGCTCTTCCATTTAAGGAATCGCAAATACCGATACCTTAAATGCAATGTACTTAGCACTGAAAACAGTGCACCTCAGCCTTAAGGAATCGCTATTTACCACCAACTTCAAGTTGGTGGTAAGTAGCAATTTTCTTACAAAAAGCACTTTTTTGCTTTTTTTAATGTGCCATGTGGCACCCATCCATGCCCTTGGGGCATGTATGTGCGCCACATGTGCACACATGCACATTTCAGGGGTGCAACAGGGTGTCCTTTGGACAACCTGGCACCCTTGAAATAGCTCCCGCTATTAATGATTCGGTAATACCGAATCGCTAATAGTGAATCTCTTCCCATTCATTCCTATGGGCCTCCTATCCCATGGGAATGAATGGCTAGGTATTCCTTAATAACGAATCGGAATTACCGAAATTAAGGAATGTTAAAGGAATCGCTAATATTTTAGCGATTCCTACCTACATTCCATTTAGCGAGTCCTTAATAGCGATTCGGTAATAATCGCTATTAAGTACTCGCTAAATGGAAGTTACCTCCATCTGGCCCTTAGTTCCCTGACAGCTGATATCTTTTTTGTTTATAGGAGTGCAAACATGTGAGAATGTCTTGGAGCCCTTGGGGACTAAGCTGGGCGGTCCGCCCAATCAATACAGCCGAGAAAAATATCCTTGTCTAGGAGGACTGGTGTCACATAACGAAGCAGGTGGCCAATATAGTCTTCCCATTTCCCAGGGTCTGCCTGCAAAGGCACACCTTTAATGTGCACATTGGATCGACGGAAGCGACTTTCTAAATCATCCAGACGATAATTTAATTCCTCATTTTCATCCCGCTGTTCAGGCAGTTCTCGCTGATGGGCAGAATGTTCTTCTTCATTTGCCTTTTGTAATGTTTCCAGGCTCTGTCCCATTTCAGAAATGTCCTTTTTAATGACTTTCACATCCTCTGCCATGTCTTTTTTAGGTCTCGCCTGGCGAGATTTAGTGTTAACAGGGTATTTTCTGTAAGGAGCTTTAAGCCCCGCCCCTCTGTTCCATTGGCCGGCGTCACCGTTTATGGTAAACGGTGGCCAGCCATTGGAACAGAGGTGTCGATTACGTTTTTGCTTGGCTTTTCGAGCCGTCCCACTTGGACGGACTCGCCTGAAGTACGTTCGTCGCAAAAGCTTTCTTATCTTTAGGGGGCCGTGTGTTTCAAACACATGGCCCCATAAAGACAAGAAAGCTTTCACTACGGACGAAAGTGAAAGCCGACCCTTCTTGTTAATGCAAATTGACTTTTCGGCGCTGTGCCCGAGCTGAGGGACCCCGTGTGCCCGGATCTGCGGCCGAAGGTAGGAGAGCCTCCCTCTGCGTAGCGCCTGAGAGGCTCGGCCCCTCCCGGTTCTCCCTTCATCGGGCGCGGGCTCAGCGCTGCCGCCTATACCTGGGACATCCGCCGGGGTGAGGATTGCACCGAGTGCTCGGAGGAGGCAGTGCCCGCCGCCTTAGCCAGTCACAGCCCGCACAAGGGTAAGGGAGAGGCTCCTGCAGGACTGGGGCGACTGCTGGAGCACGGGCTGTGCTGGCCACTGGTTCCGGGGTCCAATAGCCCAAACTCACGTAAATGTGAGGCCTATTGCATTGCAAATGCTTGTTTTTAAAGCTGCAATGTCATCTTACAGTGTTCCAAATTAGGCTTCTAGAAAGGTGCGAGCAACCTGATCCTCGAGAGGTAAGGTCTCCCCACCCGCACCCGCCATCTCCACAGTGCACTTCGCCATGTAGTCTAACGCTGATCTGGTTTCTTCATGGAGGTTTGGTGAGCATATCCTTCAGTGTTGTATCTTTTTTTAAGCAATTGGTAGCCATGGCATCAGCCGAACAAGAAGCCACAAAATTCACGATACGACACTGACCGCTCAGCACGGTTAAAAGGCCATCAGCCCCAATTCACTGTCCAGCACCATACACAGGATCCCCAAGCAAGCCCAAGCTACGGAATGTGACATGGGAACACCTCCCAGCGGCAGAGTTGCGTCACAGAGGCCTGAGCACACAATCCACTAATACAGTGTCCCAGGGCTCAAACAGTTGAGGGAGTATGGAGCTAATCAGACCCAGTGTCGCTAATCGAAGTATGTAGGGGACAGGCCAAAGCGATCCACCCAGCAATCATGGGCAGCTCTCAGTCAGGACACACCCTCGACCCCCTCTTCACAACAGGAAACTCCATCACCTTCAGCCACACCACCAAACTCCTATGGACTGACCATCGATGCGTCCACTTCACCTTCAGAACACCCACCATCCACAGACACCAGCACCTCCTCCCACGAAGAAACTGGACCAGAGTCACCAAAGACAAGCTAACTTCATCACTCACCATCTCCACCCCAACCATCGCGGAAAACGCCAACACCGCAGCCCGAACCCTGCACAGATGGCTCGCCGACAGTGCCAACACCATAGCCCCCCCTCAAGAAAAACATAAACACCCACGCCAAGAAAGCTAGATGGTTCACCACTGAACTTCGAGAATCCAGACGCACTTGCCGCCGCCTCGAAAAGGCCTGGAGGAACACCAAATCCACAGAAGCCCACAACAACTTCAGAGCCGCCACCAACGCTCACCACCAACTCATCAGAAAAACGAGGAAAAAAGCGATTGAAGACAGAATCTCAACTCGTGCACACAACAGCAAAGAACCCTTCAACATCATCAAGGAGTTTGCCCAACCCACTAGCGAGTCCACCGACATCCCTCCCTCACAAGACCTCTGCGACAAACTCAGCACCTTTTTCCACCACAAAATCAAGAGCATCTACGACAACTTCGACGAAGATAACCAACACACTGAACCCTCACCAACCACCCCGACACCCTGAAGCCAGCTATCGACAACTGGACAGCCCTCACCACCGAAGACACACTGAAGACGATGAAGACCATCCACTCCGGGGCCCGGACGGACCCCTTCCCCCACCACATTTTCAACAGAGCCGCTGACACCATCGCACCCATGCTCTGCCACACCATCAACCGCTCCCTGGCAACCGCCTCATTCCCTGACGACCGGAAACACGCTGAGATCAACCCCCTCCTGAAGAAACCCTCGGCAGACCCCACCGACCTCAAAAACTACAGACCCATCTCCCTACTCCCGTTCCCAGCGAAAGTCATCGAGAAAGCCTTAAACAGCCAACTCACCACATTCATCGAAGAGCACAACATCCTCGACTCCTCCCAATCCGGCTTCAGAAAAAACCACAGTACGGAAACCGCCCTCCTCGCCGCAACAGACGACGTCCGTACCTTACTGGACGATGGAGAAACAGCAGCCCTCATCATCCTCGACCTCTCAGCGGCGTTCAACACAGTCTCTCACCGCACCCTAATACGCAGACTCCACGATGCAGGGATCCAAGACAAGGCCCTCGACTGGATCCGCTCCTTCCTCTTCGGCAGAACACAGCGGGTCAGACTCCCCCCTTTCCTCTCAGACCCTACACCTACCACCTGCGGAGTCCCCCAGGGGCCCTACGCTCTTCAGCATCTACATGGCTTCGCTCGCCCCCATCGTCAGAACCTACGGACTCAACATTGTGTCATACGCAGACGACACCCAAGTCATCCTCTCCCTATCCAACGAACCCAACACCGCCAGATACATCTTTCGAGAAGGCATGGAAGCCGTTGCCAAATGGATGTAAAACAGCTGCCTACAACTAAACACCAACAAAACGGAAGTACTCCTCATGGGCCCAAACCCAGACGCCTGGAATGACACCTGGTGGCCGCCCGCCCTCGGAAGCCCGCCTACCGCCACGGACCACGCACGTAACCTGGGAATCATCCTGGACTCGGAGCTCAAAATGGACTGCCAGATCAACTCCGTCTCGTCCTCCTGCTTCCACACCCTCCGCCTCCTACGTAAGACCTTCAAATGGATCCCCCTCGAACACAGAAAGACCGTCACTCACGCCCTGGTCACCAGCAGGCTCGACTACGGCAATGCACTCTATGCCGGAATAAACAAAAACCTCACCCGCAAGCTACAGAACATCCAAAATGCCGCCGCAAGACTGGTCCTCAACCTATCAAGACACTGCCACATCTCCCAGCACCTGCGAACACTCCACTGGCTCCCCATCGAAGCTAGAGTCCCCTTCAAGATGCTACCCACGCTCACAAGGCCCTCCACGACACCGGACCAGCATACCTGAACAGCCGACTCAAATTCCATGTACCCCAAAGGACCCTACGAACAGCCCAGCTCTCCTACGCCGTGGTCCCCCGCACCAGAAAGACCAGATCCGGAGGCCGCTCCTTCTCCTTCCTCGCGGCCAGAGCCTGGAACGACCTTCCGCTCCACCTCAGACAGATAACATCGCTCCGCATCTTCGCAGGCAACCTCAAAACCTGGCTCTTCGACAGACCCCCTCCTTGATGGACTGGAACCTGCAAACCCACCCCCCACCCCCCCCCCCCACCCCACATCCCCAGTGCCTTGAGACCTTACGGGTGAGTAGTCGCGCTTAACAAACACCTGATTTGATTTGGAACAGTATAAGCCCAACTTCCCTCTGGCAGGCCCAAACTGCGCAAATGACACCCTAAGCAATAAGAGCACAACGTTGAGAGGAGTCATGTCCTCTGTAGCAAGCAGGAGAGAGCAAAGTTTATAGCTTTAACCTATGTGGAGCTGGCGTACATCAGGCCCTAGGAAATTCCAGCCTCAGTACAGGCCAAAGGGCACCCCCAGGGTGGGGAGGGAGCAGTCAGAAGAAATGCAACCGCCCTCCGATCTCTGGATCCCCCGATGCAGGGCAGAAAGACTGGTTGCACAGCCGGGCAGGCCAAAGCATGGCCGTGGCAAATGGCTGTTCAAATCACGCCTGCTTCCAATTGGTGACAGCCGACTCAAATTCCATACACCCAAAATGACCCTATGATCAGCCCAGCTCTCCTACGCAGTGGTCCCCCGCACGCCTGCTTCCAATTGGTGACGGCGCAGCTGAGAGGTCCTATCTGGCTTCGGACTCCAATAGAGGGCAGGGACGCCGGTCTGTGCACCCACCTTCAGGCCACACTCAGTCCAGCATAAACAACAGGCCTCCCCCACCGACCACCAGCAACCTTGTCCACCCCAAGCGACCAGGCACCTGAGGACCCCCAGTGACACGGGAGTGTCCAGCGGTACACCACACCCCCACCTCTCTGTCCTTGTCGCTGCAGTTACACCGCGGCCACCATCTCGGGTCTGATGGCAGCAAAGCGGGCGTCCACTCATACTAATGCTGCCCTTGGATGTCTCCACACTCCGCCGCTCACATGCGGAAGGCTATGGTGTCAAAATAAGTAGTCCTAGTGCACCAACGACGGCTGTTAGCAGCAGAGCGCCGTAAACCCGCTGCTACTTGGCCGCCATCTTGGCCAATGCCCCTCATTGTCTTCAGTTTTTAGCAAGGATGAAATACCCTGTGCATCTGATTTTCTCTGTTGCAGAGATATGGCTGTTCCGTGGATGAATATGACGAGGGATTGTGAGTAATATTATGTATTGCAGCACAAGGGAAAGTGGAGAGTTGAAGGCCTGTTGGACTCACAACCCTGTCATTGCAGAATCGCTTACATTGTTTGTTAGCTATTGTTGCTGATACTTCTTGAACACGCTCATATGAGCTTGTGTGCAGTTTGTTCACATGAACTCATATGAGCGTTCCCGTTTATGAATTAAGCATGCACCATTAATCCAATATAAAAAGGTAATTTTTTTGTGGCAGATGTTTCCTTTAGTATTTGCCTTTTTACACTCACTGGCATGATACCGAACAAGCTGTGAGACTGACAAAGCTGCACTCTTATCATTTACTGTGCTGTCACTTGAAATGTTACAACCTTCCATAATCAATTATATTAAATTTAGCATAGCGGTCCTTACTGACTTTTCTTGGTAGTTTTGCTCAAACTGTCCGCTAAATCCATCTACTTAAAGTTGGAACTTGTTGTTTTTTAATAGCTGCTGCATTGGCCAGGCAGATACCATCCTGAAGAGCATTTTGTTTACAGATACAGAATATATTTTCTCCTATATCGTTTTTGCGTGTTAGAAGAATGTCTCTACCTTTTGGTTCAGCTGTATGTTCTGGTATGAATTAAAGAATCTTTTCTTTTAATTGTTTGCTGTGTACATATTTGTCTGCATTTTCTACACGCAATTCTGTTGTATGGCGAACCTCAAGTGATTTGATGTTATATAAAGTAAATACTGCCAATACTTCAGAATTTTGTAATGTATCTTCAAGATAGTTAACAATTTCACCTTATACCATGCCATAGATTAATGCCAATTTGTTGTATTCGCTTTTTTCTTTGTTCTATATTTGGCGAAGCCGGTTATAAAAACTGCCCAGACTCTTTTTGTGGTACTTCGCTTTGGGCACAACCATATCACCACCGCTTAACTTGGCGAGTACTTTTGAGTCACTTGATGCAACTGCAGTATCTCGAACTCGATTACTCAATTCAAGTGTACACCCATTTATAATCTCTGCCCCTGACTCTTCGTCACAGAAGAAACCCGTGTCTTGCAATTAACCAACTATAAAAGAAGCACACGTACACCTTGAAGTACTCACTTGAATACTGTCTTGAACTAGTTTAGGTATTTTTGATAACCTTGCAAGTTTGTGTTTGTCAAAGTTTTCTATATGTGTTATGGAATTTTCCACAGTTTTCATTTAACAGTTGTTCAACTACATCATGATTTTCAAAATAATTTTGTCTTGATGATTTATAGAGCTGCTTTTATTTAGTCAAAAGCTAGCAGATCATCAAGAAAACGTTTGTACCCAATCAGAACATTTATTATTAGCTGGACACACTAAAACGTCTAGTAAATCTTGTTGACACAATACACGCGGATCCCAATCGACCTCATCTCCATCATTTTTTGTACTAGATATAAACTCTTCATTAATATTTTCAAATTCACTTCTTCTTTTAGTAGACATTTTTACCCCTTGACAGCTGATCATCTTTTCACAATTTCAGAAACCTGCAACAGCTAAAAATAATTGGTTAGTTTACAAGGGCAGTACAACATATTTGTTTATTTACAACTTAAGGTATTTACTCACTGGATCCATTAAAAATTTCTAATACTTTGTCAGGGGTCAACTAAAATGCCGAATTTGTACCACTTTTGGCATTCCCGACCAGAAAAACGTGAGCAATGATGTCATGGATGCCTAACATTAGATTCATAATCGCTCTATAAATAATAGCGGTGGCCATTTTCTTTTATGCTATACGATTTTTGGGGTCTTCATCATCACCCATTTTTTTAAAACTTGTATTAAGCCCTGTGCAAAGTGTCATGTTGGTATCACATTTTACACGATTCTAACACTAAGCTATCTCACTATTATGACTAACCGCTAGTAGTACAGTCATAAGAAGTGTTTTGATCACAGCAGTAATGCAATTGTAAAAAGAAGGTTAGTGAGAGCTCTAATTTAAATGGATTCTCCTCTTTAAAATACATATTGCACCAATTTATCAACTAGGGAGAGAATTAATGAGTCAAATAATTAAGCAATCTAATTTTGTAAAGTGTGCTTAGGATTGTCTTTCTATTTGGTGGAGTTATTAGAAGGAGATAGGTATGCTTACGAGGTGCCAGAACTGAACAAGCATTGACAAAGCCAATAGGTCTTGGTAATGCCTGAGCTATTGGCCTTGACTTGCAGCACATCTGCTGTCCAGCATAGCTGAAAGTTAGTGAAAGGCCAAAATCACAAGCTGTTGCACAGACGCTGAGTCTCTTCGCCTCCCCATGTTGAGTTTATTCTCCTACTCCTCCTAATACAAAAAAGTCATATGATGTGGCCTGCGCTGGTCGCATCAGAGCGCTTTTTCCCCCAGTGACTTTCAGCCATGCTGAACTGCAGATGTACTGCTAGACAACATGGCTAAAAGACAATAACATTGATGAAGCCAATAACTCTGGCATTGCCGAGATCTTTTGGCTTTGCCAGTGCTTGTTCAGTGTTGACGGGGTCTTGCTGAACAAATGTGATAATGAGAAACAGTTGAAGAGCTTTAGGGTAACTGCGAGAGCTGGAGACAGAGTAACTAAGAAATCCGGTTTGAATCTTGGGGTCGGCTGAACAATTTTTGACTCTAGGCAAATTCCTTATGATTCCCCCTGCTTACGACAATGAATGTGTAACTGATGAGCTCTTAAAGTGCTCCAATACCATCAGCTGGTGTTCGCACTATGGCAAGATGGAGGACAGAACCAGCACTCCAATACCATCGGATCGTGCAATAAAAATGAAAAACCAGCAGCAGCGACGAGGGAGGGATTGGGGGGACGGGTCAAGCAGGGGTGCAGGAGTGGATGGGGAGACGGGCAACGATGGGAGAGGGGAGAGTAAGCAAAAATGAAGGGGAAAAAATACCTTAATTGAAGCAGGATCAGCGACAAAAAGGAATGTGTCATTGTGTAATGTAACTGGTGAGCTCTTAAAGCACTCCAATTCCATTAACTTGTGTTTGTGCTATGGCAAGACGGAGGACGGAGCGAGAGCTCCAATACTATCGTATCGTGCAAAAAAGAACAAAAATAAGCAATTGCTGTTCGTGTTTTAACAAATTTTAAGAAATACATTTGTTTATGTACATGCATATGCATTTTAGTATGTGCACAATGGAGATAGCCTGAAAACACAAGTACTTCTATGGAGTGTTTGCAAATAAAGAAAAAGATAGCCCCGCAAACAGGGAGCAGTGTAAGGAGACAAATACTTGGTCCATTTGCTATGGGAAGGCCAACCGCAAGAAGAGGGCTTGACACCCGCATGCCATGACGAATGGCATTAAAGAAAATGAGTGACGCTGAAGTTTACCAATGGTTGGAGATGGATGGCCTGGAAGCACACAGATAGAACACAACACGTCTCTTCGAGACAGCGCATGCACTGTCTAGCCGATACCCCTAAAAAGTCCTTGAAAGACCTGTGCTTACAGAATAATTTGGAACTAGCAGGAAAACTAGTTTTTTTTAAAGTTTTACATTATGATTAATGATGAAGTAGGCAAGCAAAAATATTGGCAAGAAGAGTTGTCACTACAACTGAGAAAATTAGAAGTCCTGAGAATATTGGTGCTCTAGGAGGAACATGGACTGTTGAACTCTTATTTGGTCTAGATCTCTTATTTAAGGTTTTAATTAGAAGATAATGAAGAATTTCACTCACTATTTGCTGCTACAAAAAGAGCACCAGAGTTGAGCTAAAAGCAATTTTGATAGCAAGTGACCGAGAATGTTTAAGGAAGCAACATTTTTCTTAACGCTGGGTAAAGATTTTGTTAGGAATTGTGTTACTGATTGAAGAAGTGGAGCCATACTCATGCCACAACCTCAGTCTTTGTCAGAGTGAAGTCAAAAGCTAACCCTAAATTAACCGTGATCAGTGCTCTGGTAGCTTGGCTCAAAGCAGTCCGGCTTAACTTAAAGGCAATGTGTAAAGTGTTTATGCAGCATTTCAAACAGTAATAAAAGTTAAAATATCACACAAGAAAAATACCAAACCATTTTAGAAAAATAAAGTACTCTTTAATAAATAATTTGACACCAAAAGGACAAAAAGCCAATCATTAGAACCAGAGATAGGCAGTGTGACAGATTTCAGTGAGTATAGCGCCAAAAAGCACAAAGTGCCAACTGTGGTTATCTGGTCGTGCCGGACAAGGGCAAAGTTACAAATTCAGGCTGACAGTGATGGAGTGCAGGTCGGCTACAATGACCCTGGCTAGTGGAACAAGAGTACCTTAAATCCAGGTTGCAGAGCGATGCAAAGTCCTTGCTTTTAGTTGATCTGGCTGACGCCGAGAAACCGTTGACTTGGAGCTTGCAATGCGAAGTCTTGCACCAAGATACGTCGTGCAGGAGAGTGAGTGACTGTCGACAGGAGCTTGCAATGTGAAGTCTGTTTGTCGTTGAGGAAGCTGCAGGGGCTTGTGAAGACTTGCGTAGCAATGCTCTGATGCTGAGGTCAAGGTGCGTCATGCTAGGCTGGCGCCAGTGAAGCCGCTGGGGCTTGTGAGGACTTTAGTCGAGATGCGCCTCACTGCATCGAGCTTGGCTGGTTATCGACTTTGAGATATGTTGAGCTGGGTCAGGTTAGCAGAGCCACAGTGGCGATGCTTGGTCCTGCGCCAGAGCTGTAGGGCACTGGGTGGGTTGTCAGCATCCAGATGCGATGCCCTGGATCAAGCTTGCGAAGCTGTTAAGGCGATGTGCAGTCCTGCTTCGAAGATGCGTGGCGCAGAGAACCCTGTTGTGTCCCTGTGACTTGAGAACAGAAAGTCAGCTGACTGACCCTTGGAGATCTTGTAGTCCACTCAGGCAGGCTGGTTTCAGAAGGGCAGCTCACAGCAGAAGAGCCCTGGGGCACAGAGAGCAATCCTTGGGCAGCAAAGGAGGTCAGCAGGGCAGACGTCACAGCTGGGCAGTCCTTCCTAGCAGAGTCCACAGGTCCAAAAGTGAAATGAAGAGTTGGGGTCTGAGGTCCAATATTTATACCTGGGGCCCACTTTAAGTAGAGGAAGAGTCTAGATGCGCCCTCCCCCTTCCCGAGGTGTCGGGCATCTCCTTCCTCCCTGTCCTGACCCCAGCTTGCGCGGGGTCAAAAAAGACTAGTGACAAACCCTTTGTGAGAGTGCTCGGGGAAAGCCTATGTGATGTGCAAGTGTCGTAGATGGTAGCTACTCCTCCCCCTCATTAACTCAGTGTGGCCCATCTTGCCAACACCTATCTCCCCTTTGTCTCACTGTCTGGGAGCAATACACAGAGATCAACTGCCAGCTGCACTTATTCATGTGGAGCCAGGATCAGACTGCAAGCACCAAATGGGTAGGCAAGAAAATACCAACTTTCTAAAAGTGGCATCTTCAGAACTGTGTTAAAAAGTCAGTCTTTATCATTAAAGAGGGCTTTTAATTATAATTCTTTAGACCTCCAAAACTCGATCTGTATACCTGCTCTCTATTGAAACTTGTCATTTATTAAATGCAAATAGGTAACCCAATAATATCCAATGGAGGAGGTAACCCTTACAGTAATGAAAAACAAATGCAAGAGTTTTTCACTTCCAGGACATGTAAAACATAATAGTACATGTCCTACATTTTAAATACATTGCATCCTGCCCTCTGGGCTGTTTAGGACCTACCCTAGGGGTAACTTATATATATTCAAAAGGACGGTTTGGCCCTGGCAAAAGGTTTATTTTGCAGGTCGACATGGCACTTTAAAACTGCACACACAGACTGCAATGGCAAGCCTGAGACCTGTTGAAAGAGCTACTTAAGTAGGTGGCACAATAATAGCTGCAGGCTCTCTCGTAGCATTTAATTTACGGCCCTGGGCATATGTATTACAACTTTACTAGGGAATTACAAGTAAATTAAATGACATTTGGGTATAAGCCAATTCTACCAAGTTTAATGGAGAGAGCACAAGCATGTTAGCACTGGTTAGCAGTGGTAAAGTGCACAGAGTCCTAAAGGCCAACAGAAACTGGTTCAGAAAACAGTAGAGTGGAGGCAAAAAGTTTGGGGTAGACCCTGCAGAAAGGGCCAAGTCCAACAGATATGAAGTGCAGACATGCGCTTGCCAGTTACTACAGAGGCACTGTATAACAGAAACTACTTGTAGAATATTGGTTGGTTGCAGATGTTATGTCTTATTTTACATAGACACACTGTTATTGTGAAACCCTGTCGGAATAATTGTGATTGCCTGCCTCTGCTGGCAGAGTGAATATGAAGTGTTCGTAAGGTTGTTTAAAGTAGATTGCAAATGTGAAAAAGTCAAACTTAATAAAAGCAGTTTAAACTAAAAAGAAATTAGCAAAGACTACATGTCAGATTGTGTTAGTGATGTTGTGAACAGTGGCTAGATCATTGCTCTTTCTTGACCGACAATGACAAATACACTATGGTTGTTCATAGATCAGTAATGCTTAATATATCATGGACCTTTTTAAAATTACATTGGCTGCATGATCCTGGTTCTTCACATATCACTTTCAAACACCATGAGGCGTTTATAAATCACAGTTCTTTCAGGATTATCAGTGATTGAAAGATTGTTGTCCTGTGCGCACCACTCATTAATACATTTCACTTCTTTTGAGGCGATAAGTAGTTGCCAGGTAATGGTTCTTCCCATCTCTCCAGTGCCGCATAGATGGAGATCCTTTGAAGAACAATAGTAGTTTAAAGATCCAAGTTTTTCAGTGATCATTACGGGTTTATTAATCATGGTCCTTCAGGGATCACCAATGGCGGATAAATAATGCTTCAGTGATCACTTGCAGTGAGAGGTATCATGGCTGTTCAGCGTTAAAGGTCACCTGTGGGTGATAGATTATAATATTTCAGAGATCATTGGTGGCCCACTGAGCATGAGGCTTCAGAGATCCCAGTTGCTGAATAGAAGGATGGTACTTCAGGCATCACAAATGGTGAATAGGCCATTTATCTTGCTCATGACCGAAAATTTATACTTCACAATCCATCAGAGATTACCAGTGGTGCCTAGATCCAATACTACGGACATAAACGCTCCATTGGAAGTGTTTCTGTGGAAACTGGAGAAATCAGACCTGTCCTTGACAATTGGGTCTCATGAGTAGAAGGCTGAACACTTTTTATGAACAAGAAGGAGCTGCCTGATATAACCCAAGTTCCTCTCCTGGAGCTTCTTGGTACTGACTTTATCAATTTAATTGATTGCACTGAATCTATGTGTGTCGTTCATTAATATGGGACATTTCTATTTAGCTTTCAGAATGGTTCTAAAAATACTCATTTAAAAGTCATGTGCATAGGCTCAGGAATGTATTCTAACTGCTCTTCTTTCTTTCACAGAAACTTGGTGAGGTGGTGATTAAGTTCTTGGGCCGTGACCTGCAGCCGTCCTGTCAAGCAGCTTGCCTGGAAACTGTTCGTATCCTGTCACGGGACAAGTATGCACTTACTCCTTTTACCAGCAGAACCTCCATGTACACTCTTGCTCGGTACGCTGGGGTGGACTATTTAGAAGAGTGTGAAGTCTCCCTTATGCCAGACAGTGAAAGCATGGTAGAAGCCCTCAAAGGCCTCTGCAATATTGTATATAACAGCCCTGAAGCTCAGCAGGTAGCCACAGAGCTCAGGATTGTGAACGGTTTGGCTCGTCGACTAAAGTTGTATAATGAGACCAAGTCCTGCCATGAGAGCAAATTCTTTGACCTGAGGCTCCTTTTCCTAATGACAGCACTGCGTGTGGATGTGCGTCGTCAACTTGCCCAAGAGCTGAGGGGTGTCAGCCTGCTTACAGATGCTCTGGAGAGCACGTTGGCACTGAAGTGGGCAGATGTCTACGAGGTGGTGACAGACCGCTGCTGTCCTGCGCTTGCAAAGGAGGAGACGGAGAGGGTGATGGAGATCCTAAAGACACTCTTCAATGTTACATTTGACCTCAATCGGCGGGAAGTGGATGAGGTGAGGAGCAGGGGAGGGAATACACGTGGAAATGGACTGAAACAGAAGACACAAAAGTTTGGGAGTCAAGCTAGGCATTAAGTTTTAGAATTTAATGAGCCTTTACCAGAGAGAATGTGGTGGTACTTTAGGAAGTAAGGTTTGAGCAGAACTGATGTTGGGGCATCTCCAAATCAAGGGACATCCAGAATTAAAGTGGAACCACAAGGGGAGGGTGCAGTGCAGGGTTTCTATGCGTATCGAAGAGAGAGGGTATTGATGGGTAAAGTAAAGGGTATTGAAATTGAGAATGTATTAATGGGTGTGCAATTGGCATCACAAAGGTATATCTAAATGAAGCCAGGGTGAAGAGGCATCACATGAAGAGGAGACAACACAGGACCGATGAGCATTCTATGACGAGAGACCATGTCTGAGTTACAGAGCATTATCTCCTCGTCTTATTCCTTGTCCCTTTTGTTACTGTTTGAGTAAGGCCCCCTCCCTCCTACATTGCCACTTCCTTGTTGAGCTCTTTTCTGTATCCATGAATCCCTTAGGTCCTCTACCACCACCCTTATATTCTCTATTTACATCATTCCACTGCCTTTGATTTTGTGCCCTTTCTATTCAAAAAGCGAACCGAAGAATTGTATGGGCAGTTAGTGTTTTTTCACTAAATGTTTAATATTTACCTTCAAATTCTTATCCATTCCTCATGTTTGACAGTGCTTGGACTATTTGTATTTTTTGGTTTATGGGCGCACTCAGTTTATTGGCAGTGCACTGGCTCATCTACTTGGGTGGTGGTTCACGGGCCCAACTTGTTGGAGAACAGTATTTGGTCCCATTCGCCCCAGTAGTGATGCGTCAGTATGTTTGTTTTGGGACCAAGGGCAAGGGATTTATTTTCAACTTTGGACCTTCGAGTGAGCTTAGCCTTTTTTACAGGACTCTCCCTTTGAGCATCTTGGTGAGACCACAGAAAACATTTTGACGCTTAGTTTTCTTTTTATTGGCTGTTATGACAGCAAGCAGAAATGGTGAGGTGAGCTCTTTTCTTTCTTGTCAATCATATTTAAGAATCTTAAAACATAGGATTATTTAGAACACATCTAAAGAGTCGTAGGCAGAACAACTATCACCTCCCCTTTGTCCCAAAAACAATTTCTTTATGTTGTGCACACTCTTTTAGTATTTGTGGCTCCTGGATATTACTGCTTGGCAGGGCACACAATATCACAAATCTAGTGGTGCACCAGAAACTGCAGAAGTCCAAGCGAATTGTACAGTGATCCATTTCTTCTTCATTTTATATTCCAAATAGTGTTATAGTCTTGTTCAAATTTCAATTGTTAACAGCCACAGCCAGCGCATTTTGTTCACCACTTGGACACGGTTCAGACTCATGAAATATACTTTGGACCTATGGACTGATATGTTACCCACCGGAGGATAAAGAATAGGAGAGTGTACTGTGACTGGTTCAGAATCTTCTAGAAAAGATATGTTCGAGGCATGTGAGCTGTAGATCACATGCTTTGCATAAGATTGCTATCTAGTGTTGGGTCTGGATGTTGGCACTTTGTTTTTCTGGAAGATGTTTTCCTTAGTCACGAGGTAGGGGACTCCTCCCTTAGGTGATAGTGCGCATGGCCATCGACTCCATCTTCAGATTGTTTTTTTCCGCCATCACCTTCGGATGTAACTGGCTGCGCTCCAGTTCGACTTCGATCCTTCGGTCCCTCTCGGCACGTATAGCTTCACAATCGACGGTATTGTTTCCGATCGCGTTCCCCTTTCTTCGCGGACTGTGATTCCTAAAGACAATTTCGATCGGCGAGCTCGAGGTAGGCCATAGGGCCTAGCCCCTGGTTCGACTCGCAGTTAATGGAACAAACTCCTTTCAAGTCCTGTCCTCGGTGCCATGCGAAATACCCGCGCACCGACTCACATGAGGTGTGCAACTTGTGTTTGTCACCCTACCACAGAGAAGACTACTGTGACGCGTGCCGAGCTTTCCGCTCCAAAAAGACTCTTCGTGATCGTCGGGCCCGACGACTTGACATGCAAAGACAACAAACCGGTTCCCTTCTGGACCTTTTCGGACCTCAATCGGACGAGGAGGAAGGCGGCGAGCTCATTGGAGCTGATGAGGAACAGGAAGACTTCTTCATTTCCGAACACGGCTCAGATGAGGATGAAGACATCCCGCATGGGCAATGTACCGTGAGAACAGTCCCTACCTCGCCCTCCTTCCACTTCCATCGAAGAAAAAGGCTTCAGACCAACCTGCGCCTTCAGGCCCCGGTGGGGGCCGAGAACAAGCTTCCGAAGCCCCGCCTTCGGGCTCGGCACCGGAGCTCAGTAAAAAGCCTTCCGGCTTCGAAAAGCCACATGCCAAATAGGACACCGAGTCAAAGACACCGGGGCCGAAGAAAAGGCTTGGCACCTAAACAAACTTCGGATCCGAAAACTCGGGCCAAGAAACCTTCGGCACCGAAACATTCGGAGCCGAAACACAAGGACATGCCGAAATCACCTAAAAAGCATGTTTTCGGTGATCCGCTCGACAAACCGTATTTGAATTGAAACAAAAAATTCTGGTTATACACCCAAAGATTGAACATATCACTACTAAAGTGACTTTAAAGAGAGGTGCTACTACAGAAGAGGAATACCACATTCCATTGAAGAAGAGAACTGTCGGGAAAAATCCTTCCTCTTCCTCCACCTTCTGTACCCCAGACTATACCGGTGCCAACTTCACCTGAGCACTCACCACACACACACACACCTGACAATCAGGGTGATGGGGATGGGAATAATAATGATGACGATCAGCCTGGTGTCGTGTGGAATGACTATAATACTGATTCTCCCACTGACAACGACCCAGACATATATCCTACCAGGCCTCTCCACCAAATGATAGTGTAGGATTTGTTGATTTGTTAAGTAGGGCTGCTACTTACCATGGGGTCCCGCTTCATAGAAAATCCCTTGAAGAGGAATTCCTTTTTGAGACCCTTCACAATACACAAAAGTCTACACACATGTTGCCCATGTTGAAAACCATGACCAGACATGTTTAAGACATTTTTAAGGATCCTGTTAGAGCACGTATCCTTAACCCTAGGGTGGATAAAAAATACAATCCTGCTCCATCAGATCCAGTCTACATTTAGGGTCAACTACCATTAGATTCATTAGTAGTTGCTAATGCATAATAAAGGGCAAACTCCCAGACGCAACACCCCCAGACAGAGTCTAAGCTCCTTGATGCTTCAGGGAAAAGGATAGCCTCCCAAGCTGCTAATTTCTGGCATATTTCCAATAAACAGGCATTGCTTGCGCGCTAGGAACGTGCACACTAGGATGAGATGGAACAACTCATCCAATTTTTTTCCTCAGGAACATACATCCAAAGCGCAAGATCTGGTTCGTGAGGGACAGTTAATTTCTAATAACCAAATTAGATGCTCCCTAGATGCTGCTAATGCATCTGCCAGAGCAGTGAACACTAGAATTCTTTTAAGAAGACACGCCTGGCTGCGCATATCTGGGTTTAAACCGTAAGTTCAGACTGCCATATTAAACACACCCTTTGACAAGGAACACCTTTTTGAACCAGTGGTAGACACTTCACTGGATAAAATGAAGAAGGATACTGAAGTGGCTAAATCCAAGGGAGCCCTTCAGTCTCCATAAGGGTGGTGGTTCCTTTCGTCGCTCCTTCTATCGGGCAGGATCAAAAAATACTTCCTCTGACACTGCGTCCACCTATAAGGGCAGTTACCAGCCCTCAGGTTCCAAGGGTTTCTTTCGAGGCAATTACAGAGGTAATAACGGCAAGGACAGAGGTAGAGGTTCCAATACATGTACCTCGCCCTCCAATACAAAACGGTGACTTGCCCATAGTTCCCCCTGACCATTTAACACCTGTAGGGAGACTACTGTCACAATTTCTACCAAAGTGGCATTCAATAACAGCCAACAAATGGGTTCTCCAAATTATCCATTCTGGTTACTGCCTGGAGTTCATCAACACTCCTCCAAACTTTCCCCCAAAGTCGTACAGACTTTCACAGGATCACCTAAACCTTCTCCAACAAGAAGTACAATCCCTGTTACTCAAACAAGGCATAGAGCCTGTACCACCAAATCATCAAGGGTCTGGCGTGTACTCCTTTTACTTTCTAATTCCAAAAAAGCATGGCTCTCTCGGACCCATATTGGATCTCAGAGAACTCAATCTTCACATACAGTCAGACCACTGCCACATGGTAACACTGCAACAGATACTGCCTCTTTTGCAAAAAGGCGATTTCCTTTCTACTCTAGATTTAAAAGACGCCTACTTTTATATTCCGATCCATTCGGCTCACCGCAAATTTCTCAGGTTTGTGGTAGCAGGTCAACACTCCCAATTCAAGGTGCTCCCATTCGGAGTCACTAATGCCCCCAGAGTCTTCACAAAATGTCTGGTGGTAGTAGCTGCGCATCTCAGAAGACAAAGCATACATGTCTTCCCTATCTAGACGACTGGCTCATGAAAGCAGGCACATATCAGCAATGTCACAAGAACACTTCAGTAACCATTCAGCTGCTTCAACAGCTAGAGATCTCAATCAATGTGTTAAAATGACATCTTCAGCCCAAAAAGGTTCAGGATTACCTAGGAGCCACTCAAAAAGATCTAGCGTATCCCAATGCAGCCAGAATTTGAAACATTCAAGCGCTCATTCAGAAATTTCAACCCACTCAGTCACTTCCAGCTGGAGTATTTATGCAACTGCTGGGAATGATGGCATCTTGCATCATTTTCCCATGCCAGGTTACACATGCGTTCACTTCAAGAGTGTTTAGCCAGTCAGTGGAATCAGTCACAAGGTCTGTTAACCGATCTAGTGTTGGTAAGTGGCTGTACTCATCGCTCTCTGCAGTGGTGGATCACACACAACCTGTCAAAAGGGCGGCCGTTCATAGACCCGATTCCACAGACCGTGTTAACAGTGGACGCATCCCTTACTGGCTGGGGAGCTCATCTTCAACAGCACACAGTGCAAGGGCGGTGGAGCTGACAGCAAAGGTTGCTTCACATCAATCAGTTGGAACTCATGGCAATCTTTCTAGCGCTCAAAGCCTTTCAAGATCACCTGTCTGGCAAGCCGGTACTAGTCTGAACCGACAACATGACAGCTATGTATTACATACAGAAGCGGGGGGAAACACACTCTCTCCAACTGTCCCACTTAGCCCAAGACATCTGGAGGTGGGCGATACACCACAACATTTATCTCCTAGCAGAACATCTCCCAGGAGTCAACAATCAAATTGCGGAACTTCTCTGCAGGCAAAGTTATCAGATACATGAGTGGGAACTTCACCCTCAAATTCTCCAACCATACTTTCAAGCCTGGGGAGTCCCTAACATAGACCTGTTCGCACCACCCGAAAACGCAAAATGCCAAAACTTTGCCTCAAGGAATCCACACCCGTTGTCCAAAGGCAATGCTCTATGGATGAACTGGTCAGGGATATTTGCCTACACTTTTCCACCTCTCCCACTCATTCCATCAGTGGTTCGGAAACTCAGGCAAACATCGCTCACGCTAATAGAAATAGCTCCAACATGGACACTTCAACCCTGGTTCACAAACCTGTTGGAACTCTCTCTGGTACCACACCAAAAATTACATTTAACTACCAGTCTCCTCACGCAGAGCAATGGAGAAATCAAACACCCAGATCCCAAAAAGCTGAACATTGCGATCTGGCTCCTGAAGTCATAGTTTGGTTATCTCAACCTTCCACCAGACTGTATGAACATTATTAGAGAGGCCAGAAAGCCTACCACAAGAGCCTGCTACGCAGCCAAATGGAAGCGTTTTGTTATATATTGCAATAACAATCATATTGACCCTCTTGATGCTTCCATACAGAACATTCTGTGCTACCTATTACATTTGCAGCAGTCAGCATTGGCCTATACATCCATCAGACTGCATCTTGCTGCCATAGCAGCTTACCTTCAATATAGGCAACACTTATCGCTATTTCGAGTGCCCGTCATCAAAGCATTCGAAGGACTAAAAAGGGTAATACCGCCTAGACTTCCACCTGCCCTGGTATGGAATCTTAACATAGTCCTCACAAGGCTAATGGGTCCGCCATTTGAACCCATGCAGAAATGTAAATTACAATTCCTTACTTGGAAAACAGCTTTCCTCATTGCAGTCACTTCATTGAGGAGAGTGGGTGAACTACAGGCACTAACAATAGAATAACCCTTTTTCCACTTACATAAAGATAAAGTAGTTCTTCGTACCAACCCTAAATTTCTGCCTAAGGTTGTATCTGCATTTCACATCAATCACTCGGTTGAATTACCTGTGTTCATCCCTCAACCCGACTCTGTTGCAGAACGAGCTTTACATACCTTAGGTGTCAGAAGAGCTCTTTTGTATTACACTGAAAGAACCAAATCATTTTGTAAAACCAAACAACTCTTTGTAGCTTTTGCACCACCTCACAAAGGCAATCCTATTTCCAAATCAGGAATTGCTAGGTGGATTGTTAAGTGTATTCAGATTTGTTATCAAAAACCAAAAGGACTCTCACAGTACCCCCTAGAGCACATTCCACTCGCAAGTTAGGGGCTACAATGGCTTTCTTAGGGAAAAACCCTATTACTGATATATGCAAAGCTGCAACATGGTTTACACCACACACATTCACCAAACCTTATTGTGTAGATGTGTTAGCAAGACAACAAGCTAATGTGGGCAAAGCAGTACTTAAAACGTTTTTTCAGACCACTCCAACAGTTACAGGATAACCACTGCTTGAGGGAGACTGCTGTATAGTCTATGCAAAGCATGTGATCTACAGCTCACTTGCCTCGAACGGAAAAGGCTACTTACCCAGTATGCATCTGTTCTTGAGCTGTAGAATCTCATGCGCCCACCCACCTCCCCAGGTACCTGTAGCTGCTGTAGTTTTCTGTTTTACTAAACATACTTGCGCATGGACATATATATTCTTTACTACTACTCCATTCTATCACCCTCTGTGGAAAACAATCTGAAGATTGAGTCGATGGCCATGCGCACTCTCACCTAAAAACAAAATGCAAACATTTGGACCCAACACTAGATAGCGATCGTATGCAAAGCAAGAGATTCTATAGCTCTACATGCCAAGAACAGATGCATACTGGGTAAGTGGCATTTTCCATATTTCGAATGCTTTGAAAAAGTTCATGGTGGTGAACAAAATGCATTAGCTGTGGTTGTGGCTGTAATGATTGAAATTTGAACAACAACAATATAATACTATTAGGAATGTAAAGTGAAAAAGACATGGATCAGTCTGCAATTTGATTTGACTTCTGTAGTTTCTGGTGCACCACTATATTTGTGATATTATAAGATTGTTTTCAGATGAGGCCCGGGATTTGTCCCAAAGATCAGTTCAGCTTCTAGGTTCTTGTCCCACTCAAACCTCGTGAATCAGATTACTGTATATTGCCTTTTAGATGTGTCAAGGACAGTTAAAATTTCTGTAGACGGGTCTGCAGAATACACGCAGACATACATAGTGTTCTTTATTTTGGCACAGCTAAGAGTGGTTATAAATCTTTCAAACCAACTTTAAGTCGCTGGTTTAAAATAGTAATCTCCTTAATATATCAGAAATCAAGGAGAGATTTTCCAGTTTCAGTTTAAGCTTGCTCCACAAATAGAATGTCTGCATCATGGGCAGAGTGGGCTAGTGTTTCTATTATTGACATTTGTAGGGCTGCAACTTGGGCTTCTACCTTTGTTTCTCTCTGCAAGTTCAGTGGGGGTCAATCAATCAATCAGGGAATTGTAAGGGCGCTACTCACCCGTAAGGGTCTCAAGGCGCTGGGGGGTGCGGGGGTCTGCAGATCTGTTTAGCTGAAGAGCCAGGTCTTGAGTCTTCCTGAAGGTGTTCAGGGAGGGGGCGCGTCTGATGTCTGCTGGTAGCTCGTTCCAGGTCTTGGCTTCAGTGTGAGAGATGGATCTTCCGCCTGCTCTGGCTCTGTGGATGCGCGGGGTTTTGGCCAGTGCAAGGTTGGAAGATCGGAGGTTTCTTTTGGGTACGTGAAAGTTGATTCTGTCGTTGAGGTATTTTAGTCCGCTGTTGTGTAGGCATTTGTAGGCATGAGTGAGCATTTTGAAAGTGACTTTTTTTCTCCACGGGGAGCCAGTGGAGACTTAGTAGGTGTTGGCTGATGTGTTTGTGTCGGGGGATACCGAGGACGAGTCTGGCGGCGGTATTCTGTATTGTCTGGAGTTTGCGGAGTAGGGACTTGTTGATGCCGGCGTAGAGTGCGTTTCCATAGTTCAGTCTGCTGGTAATGAGTGCATGGGTGACTGTCTTTCTTGACTCAGGGGGGGGATCCACTTGAAGGTCTTGCGGAGGATGCAGAGGGTGTTGAAGCAGCTGGAGGTGACGGCGTTGACCTGCTGGTTCATGGTGAATGATGAGTCGAGTACGATGCCGAGGTTCTTGGTGTGGTCTGAGGGGGTAGGTGGGCTTCCGAGGGTGGTCGGCCACCAGGTGCTGTCCCATGCAGAAGGGATGGTACCGAGGACGAGGACTTCTGTCTTCTCGGCGTTAAGCTTCAGGCAGCTGTTGGTCATCCAGACTGCGACGTCTTTCATTCCTTTGAGTTCGGCAGTGGTGGGGTCTCTGGTGAGGGAGAGGATGAGCTGGGTGTGGTTGGCGTAGGATACGATGTTGAGGCCGTGTTGTTGGACGATGGCTGCGAGGGGGACCATGTAGATGTTGAAGAGGGTGGGGCTGAAGGATGAACCCTGTGGGACTCCACAGGTGATTTTTGTGGGGTCCGAGAGGAAGGGTCAGAGTCTGATCCTTTGGCTTCTTCCGGTGAGGAATGATTGGATCTAGTCCAGGGCTGTTCCTTGTATGCCTGCGTCGTGTAGTCTGGCGACTAGTGTGCGGTGGGAGACGATGTCAAAGGCCGCTGATAGGTCGAGTAGGATGAGGGCTGCGGAGTGGCCTTGGTCCAGGAGGGTGTGGATGTCGTCTGTGGTGGCGAGTAGGCGGTCTCTGTGCTGTGGTTGCTTCGGAATCCAGATTGGGACGGGTCGATAACGGTGTTCTCTTTAATGAAGCGTGTCAGTTTCCTGTTGACTGTTTTCTCTGCAACTTTGGCTGCGCAGGGGAGAAGCGAGATGGGCCGATAGTTCTTGAGGTCAGTGGGGTCAGCTGTGGGCTTCTTGAGCAGGGGCCTGACTACTGCATGCTTCCAGTCGTCTGGGAAGGTGCCTGTTTTGAAGGTGGTGTTGATGGTGATTTGTAGTTCGGGTGCGATGGCGGCCACGGCTCTGTGGTAGATTTGAGGGGGGCAGGGGTCGGTGGGACCCCCGAGTGGATGCTTTCCATGGTCAAGGCAGTGTCTTCAGCCGTGATCAGTGTCCAGTTGGAGATGGTGGGCTGGCTGGTGTTTCTTGGGGTTGGGGGGTGCGGGGGGTCGGGGGGGCCATCTGTGGCGCCTGGTGGATGGTCAATGAAATTGTCATAGATGTTTTTGATCTTGAGGTGGAAATAGGCTCCAAGCTTGTCGCAGAGGTCTTGGGATACGGTGATGTCTGTGGCTTTGCTGCGTGGGCTGGTGAATTCTTGAATGACACTGAAAAGTTCCTTGGAGTTGGTGGAGTTGGGCCAGGATTTTGTTGTGAATGAAGTTCCTCTTTGTGGCTCTGATCTGGTTGTGGTAGTCCGTCATGGCGTCCTTGTAGGTGTTGTGGTTTTCAGTTGTCTTGGTGTTTCTCCAGTTCTTCTCCAGGCGTCTGCAGGTGAGCTTGGCTTCTTGGAGAGCGGTGGTGAACCAGGCTGCTTTCCTGGGGCGTTGTCTGTCGGGGTTGCGTAGCGGGCGAGCTCGTCTGCGCAGTTGGAGATCCAGGTGTGGAGTTCTCTGGCTGCGTCGTTTGCGTTGGGTGTCCAGGTGTGGTTGTCTCGGGTGAGGGTGGAGTGAAGTTGCTCATCGGTAACCTTGCTCCAGTTCCTTCGTGGTGGGCGTGGGGCTGGTTTGGGTGCCTTGGGTTTGTTGATGGTGAAGTGTACGCAGTGGTGGTCGGTCCATGGCAGCTGCGTTGTGTGGCTGAATTGGATGCTGTTTTCTGCCGCGAAGATGGGGTCAAGGGTGTGTCCTGCTCTGTGGGTCATGTGTTGACGAGTTGTTTAAGTCCGATGCTGGCGAGGCTGTCATGAAGGAGAGTGGAGTTGGAGTCACTGGGGTTGTCGAGGTGGAAGTTCAGGTCTCCAATGAGTTTGTAGTTTGTTGAGGCGATGGCGTGGGGTGTGATGAAGTCGGTGATGGTGGTGACGAACAGTGTTCGGGGCTCTGTCGACGAGGGTTCCTCGGAGTGGGGCTTTGAGGGTGGTCTGGATCGGTGTGGAGGGGAAAGTTTCGCTGGAGGTGGTGAGGCGGAGGGTCCTCTTGTGGGCGATGGTGAGGCCCACTCCTGGGTGGTTGGATCTTGTATCCGTCTGGGATGGCGGTGCTGATGTCGGGGGCTCAGCATGCGTTGGTCCAGGTCTCTGTGAAGAAGGCGATGTTGGGCGAGAGAGAGTCGAGTAGGTGCCAAATTTCCATGGCGTGTTTGTGTACGGAGCGTACGTTGAGGAGGATGCCTTTTAGGGTGTCGCCGGTGCTGGTGTCTGCTGTGTTGGAGGCCGGGGTGGCGGTGAGTGTCTGGCAGGAGATCTGTCCGTGGGTCGTGTTCGGCAAGGCCTGTTGGCATTCTCCAAGTCTTCCAGGGTTGAGTGCGAGGAGGGTGGTGGTGTCGTAGCGATGGGTAGTGGAAGGTCCAGGGGCCGCAGTCTTGTCGCTGATGGGCGCAGACGGGCTTGAGGCGCGCCGGCAGTGCGCGTCCGCTGCACGACTGCACAGCGGCTGCCATTAAGTAGGGGAGGTGGGAGGGAGGATAGGCTGGGAGGCGGGAGCGGGGGAATTTCGGGGGGGAAGGGCCGCAGGGACAGCAGTGGCGAAAGGCGAAAGGAACAGGCAGGCACATGAAAATAAGAACAGTGGTGGACTAGAGCAAGACACAGATGGGCACAATAACAGTGGCACAACAAGGAATAATTAAGGAAAAAAACGTCTGAGAAAGGTTACGGTGGTTGTAGACAGTCTGGTCCCAGTTGGAGCGGGCAGCAGGAGCGGGCAGCAGCCTCGAACATCCCAAGGAGGAGGTTGGGGTCTGGAGGCAAGAGACGGCACAGGGAGAGAGTGGACCTAGACCGAGGGTCGGAGGTCAAGGGGAAGAGTTTCACTTTGGCACAGAAGTACTTTCAAAAGCAGCTATCTTGTATATTTAGTGCTATTTCTGTGTTTGTTGAGCCATTATTTCTTTTTGATTAAGGAATATCTGTAGAAGCTCTCCTGTCTTTTCTCTGGTATGTCTTTTGAAAGTGATCATTCAAATCTTGATAACAGCATACTGCTTGGGTATATCCTCAATGAGTAATGAATGGAACAATTAAGGAAATGAGGACATAAAGTATAGATTAGGTGCAAATATTCTTCATTACTCTGTTTTTTTCCTTCATTGTTTCAGTACTTAGGACCTGCCGGTACCCTTCTGGACAGCCTTACATCAGCAAACTGTTGGAAGGGCGTCTCAATATTCAGGTTGTGGAAGGTGAAGATGGAGGATGGGATTAGAGGACCCAGGTTGTTCATGGATGTATAAAAGAGCTTGGAAGGCCTTCCACAAAGATTAAGTCCTGGGAGGAAGAAGTAAGAATCTTGGAACTGTAGGTCAGCCATAAGTAATCCAGACAATATAGAGTAAGATCGTATTTAAGGAAAAACTTTATTTAAACCTTATACCCACACATGGCCTTAAGGAGGGAGATATATTGAATGTTCATTGGTCCTTGAATATTAGGGTTGGTTCATTAATAGATGAGTGGTCTCGCAAGGGTGAGTGGTCCCTGAATGGTGAGAAGTATAGACAGAGGATTGGCACTGACTAGTGAGGGTTCATTGAAGAACTATAGGTTAGTGAAAATTGAAGGTTCAGGGATGAATGAGGTACTCGGAAAGGAAAAGGAAAAATCTACTAAAAGATTATTGAAGACGTTTGTTCCTTGAAATCTTATTTGAACATATAATGAGTGATGGATGGGTCATTAAAGGGTGGAAGTTATTGATGGGTGTTGGATCACTAAAGGTTTGCAAATTATAGACGAGTTGGCACCATTCACTGTTTAGAACATTGAAGGTAGAAATAAATAAAGGGTTTAGTGTTTGTTGAAAGGTAAGCGTTAATTGAATTGTGATTGATTCACAGTGGTTCATGAACTATTAAGGAGACCTTGAAAGAAAAGGGATCATTATGGGACAAATTGTCATTGAATGATGTGAAATAAGGTTAGGTCTCATTGCTGGCAGATAAGTCATCATTCTGTGAACGGCTATGATGTGTGGTGTCCGTTGAAAGGCAAGGGTCCTTCATCCTGGACGATTGAAGGGGGAGCAGTCATTGATAGGGCAAGAACTACTAAAGCGGGAGGGGCCTTTGAAATGTAAGTGATCATTGAAAGGTAACTTTTAATTGGATGGTACATGGTCATTGACTCGAACAGTGTTAAAATGGCTATGGGTCATCTTCTAGCTCGAGTGGACCTCTTATGTAAATAGTACAAGTTGTTCTCCATTTTGGCATGTACTAGTGTAAAAGCACCATGAGAGGCAAAGTGCAGCAATGGTGTTTAAAGAAGTGAAGCCGGAGTATGAAAACGATGCATTGCATCTCATCACTTCACCTTCCTATATGATTTTCTGCATGCTGCAAAAGAGTGTAGCCATTGCATTGAAGTACTGTGCATGAATGATGTACATATTTCACTTTAAACATGGCTTTATTTCTTTTTTTATTGCAAATAGATGTTATCGACACCTCTCCAACTGGTGCCCCTACCCAAACTCTTGCTCGTTTCTCATCACATGGCTTTGCTCAAGTCTCTGAAGTTTTATCTGCTTGGCACGAGTAATTAGAGGCAGTGCCAAGAGGGATGACCTGCTGTTGTGCCTCCCCTAACTACTCTTGCTCTGCTCTCTCTGACTCATGCAAAGTGGAGCCAGAAGTAGACTTCAGGAGCAGCTGCCACTTCACTGATGCCATAATATGACAACTGCAAGGCGAGATGACACCAAGTGAGGCAACACTGTGTGAGTCCTTTATATAAGTAGAGAAGGCAAACGGTACCACCCAAAATCACTGTTCAAACTGAACGCATGCTCTTGACAATAACGCCACACCCTGTGTGATTGCCCCTCACTGACATTCAGTGCTATGTGTCTGTCCTCCACTCATTGACAAATCCTTCTGCCACCCTCGTCTAGGATGTTTCTCTCAACACAAAAAGCTAATTCCTCTGTTACACTGTGCACAGCCAAGCACAGACATTTATGAAGGAGATTCCACCCAGCAGGCAGTACAGCAAAAAAAAAATACTTTTGAAGAAAAAGCTAGCCTGAAAACTGGGAAGAAGTTAGCCCATTACTGTATAGATCATCTAGTAGAATAACCTTGCAAAACATTTTTGGTGCAGTTGAATGCTGTGCCTTATTTTATGTATGTACGGTCTTTGTATCGCACAAGCATATATGTAGCTCAGTGGGTGCACACTAGCCTTCCAATTCCTATGTCAGATTGGATTTGGCCAACTGGTGTAGTTCTCAAGTTCTTCAATGTCTCTTGTGAGAAGCACATTTAGTCCTGAGTTTTTGTTTCCATTCCTGTACTTGTAGTTCTGCTTTAATAAGGGCACTAGCAAGGTGTGCACCCTAAATATCGAATCCAGCATATTGAGGGATGCTAATATCACGGACAAAATATTGAGTCCAAAATGTAAAAGGGTAAGTATAGATTATATACACACACCAAGTTTTACCTTGCTTTGAAGACGCAACACACGTGGAAGTTAAATCCTTTTATTGATGCAGGCAGAAGTGATACCTTGCTTGCTGCAGCTGGAAAAGCGCCATACGCGTTTCGGGCGTGCTGCCCTTAATCATTGGCATGCAGGTAAAGTCCCGACTGTCTTTGCTGCATTTGAAACATCTCTCGGGCCCGCCCTGATGGACATGCGCCCCAATGCCTTGTGGGTATTGCAGTTCAATTCGTTAACCACAGTGGGTGCAGACAGAACTTCTTGCAAAATATGTATTTCATATCCAAGTGGTTATTCTGCTGTGCAAACAGGTAGGTACACTGCAAATGTCAATCCCGCAACAACTGACTTCCACGTCCCACTGGCACCCAACATGACAGGCGCCGTAGGACCGCACTTGCGGTGGGGCATCCTCACGAAGAGGCTTCGCCGCAATTAATCTCCATACACCAAGTTTTACCTTGCTTTGAAGACGCCACACACGTGGAAGTTAAATCCTTTTATTGATGTAGGCAGAAGTGATTCCTTGCTTGCTGCAGCTGGAAAAGCGCCATACGCGTTTCGGGCGTGCTGCCCTTAATCATTGGCATGCGGGTAAAGTCCCGACTGTCTTTGCTGCATTTGAAACATCTCTCGGGCCCGCCCTGATGGACATGCGCCCCAATGCCTTGTGGGTATTGCAGTTCAGTTCGTTAACCACAGTGGGTGCAGACAGAACTTCTTGCAAAATATTTCATATCCAAGTGGTTATTCTGCTGTGCGAACAGGTAGGTACACTGCAAATGTCAATCCCGCAACAACGGACTTCCACGTCCCACTGGCACCCAACATGACAGGCGCCGTAGGACCGCACTTGCGGTGGGGCATCCTCACGACGAGGCTTCGCCGCAATTAATCTCCATAACCAAGTTTTACCTTGCTTTGAAGACGCCACACACGTGGAAGTTAAATCCTTTTATTGATGTAGGCAGAAGTGATACCTTGCTTGCTGCAGCTGGAAAAGCGCCATACGCGTTTTGGGCGTGCTGCCCTTAATCATTGGCATGCGGGTAAAGTCCCGACTGTCTTTGCTGCATTTGAAACATCTCTCGGGCCCGCCCTGATGGACATGCGCCCCAATGCCTTGTGGGTATTGCAGTTCAATTCGTTAAGCACAATGGGTGCAGACAGAACTTCTTGCAAAATATTTCATATCCAAGTGGTTATTCTGCTGTGCAAACAGGTAGGTACACATATTTGTTGTAATGTTTATATTGTTTAGTTCTATTCTCCTGGCAACTGGATCTTAGCAACTGCAAGTTTCTGTCACTAGAATCCAGACTCTGGAATCTAGAGACAGTGGTGGACTTTGCTTCAGGAGGAATGGCTGCTGGGGGTACTGCCCTTATTCTCAATAAAGCCCTTTCCTTAAAGAAGATAACTATGACCGCCTCTTCTTAAAAATAGCGACAAGGATGGGATCCACCCTGTGAAGAAGAGGAGGAGGATATCTTTATGAGCAGTTTCAATCCTATTCATCTTGATTTGATCGGGGCTGTTCTGACTATGGCCGTGTACTTTGCTTTTTGAAAGTGTTGAAAACTCCTGGCAGCGTGCGTGTATGCACTGTAATTGCGGAACCCCAAACTTTTAAGGAAACGTATGCAAGTACTGGAACTTACATTTCAGTTACTCAACGGTTACCTGTGGTGCCTCTGTGCGCATCCGCGCCATTCATACCATCACAACTCTTCGCAAGGAAGCCACGGTGAGTTCTCTGTGTTCTTCGTCATCAAGAGATGCTCGTGCAACAGAACTCTGACTCAGTGTTCCTGTTCCTTCTGGCAGTGTTTTTGCGTGACCACATCTGTCGAGGTCACGTTGTACGTGCCACCATCTTGGAAGGATAAAGTGTTCCTGTTTCCTCTGGAATTGAATTTGCGTGACCCACATTGTTGAGATCACGTTGTGCGTGCCGCCATCTTGAAGGAATTTGTTCTTCATTGTCGGCACTTAGTGATTTTGTCCGCATTTTGGCAGTTTTGTCATTGGTGAAACGCCCTGGAACAAACTCAACAATACATTTGATATTCTTGTAATTTAGCAGCCAACCTTGCTAGACGAGCTGTTGATGTTCTGCCACCACCAGCTGCTAGCATATTAATCAAAGGCTTATGTTCTGTTCTTAAGCGAAATTTAGTACCCCAATGAAATTGACGAAAATGTTGCACTGCCCAGGTACATGCTAATAGTTCTTTTTCAATGGTAGAGTAATTACATTCAGCCCCACGTAACATCCTAGAGGCATAAGACACAACATATTCTTCATCATTGTTCCTTTGCATTAACACTACGAAAGATCTAAAAAATGGTGCACCGACAATTTCTTTTTTTAAAGTATCAAAAGCCAACTGTTGATCCTTTTCCCAATCCAACTTTGCATTCTACAGTATTCTTAAAGAATGTACCATGGAGGAATAATCTTGTACAAATTTGCTATAAAATTCTGTTAAACCTAAGAAAGAATGTGAGAAGTTGGCCTGATGTATGATGTCACTAGTTATAGTGTACACCTTATATCAGTCCAAATACCCTTATGGTGATTGGTTGTAAAGTCAACCTTATAGACCAGCTATCCTAGTGGTAGCATGGACAAGAGCAGTCTTAGGCTAAACTCTGAATGGCATGTGAAGCCAGCTGTGATACCATATATAATCCCTTGAATACCAAATGAAAGGACACCACAACAGATATATATATAAAATAAAGTGTATTTATTCTAAGCAAACCCTCAGCACTCTTTATGAGTTTAGAGGTAAGTACAACACAGTCTTATTAATGCATACAGTAAGTCACACAGGTAAGTAATACAGTTAGGCCCTAGGGGCCACGCAAACCATATACTAAAGAAGTGGTATAAGAACCACTGTCACGGAAATAGAATAGGCCTAGGCCTAGGGAATCGCTGGGGCTACACTACACTAGCGTTAGTTAGGAAGTGGGAGGCCCACGGGATTCGTGTGCAGAGTGGAAACACTCACGCGTAATGCGTAAAAGTCAATAGCAATGTTACAGTTTAGAAATAGATAGATTTAGGACACTTCCGGAGTAGCTAGGAAGTTGAGACTTGAAAACTAGACACTAGGATAGTCACTATCCTGATGAGCACCGGAGTACCCAAGTTACCTAGCCCACAGGCTGCGGGTGCATAGGGGTGAAGATGCGTCGTTTTCGTCGTCGACTCCTATGGATGCCTGAAGAAAGATGCTGACAGGCAGTCAGGAGAGAGTGTCCGGTGGATCCCAAGCCTGGGATCAAGAAGAGAAGAAACCTGCAAGCAGAGGGGACAGAGTCAAGGTCACTAGCCAGTGACCACGTGGAACCAGGAAGGAACCAGGCGATGTCGTGAAGAGTTGCAGGTGAAGGTGAAGCTTGTCGCTGCAGCCAGGAGGACCAGGAAGCGTCGAGGATGACCAGGACCAGGAGGCGAGCTGTCCCACGAAGGCTCTTGCTGTCGGCGGCGTCGAAGTTGGACTAGGACTCACCAAGCCTTGGCAAGCGGAACCCACGAAGAACAAGGGACTTGCTTCTGGTGCAGACCAGGAAGGTCTGGGGTGCTTCTTCTTTGCAGAGAAGCGGGAGCCAGTCTGGAGGAGCCAAACCAGCGCAGAAGATTTCAGGGAGCGTCGTCACAGAGGCCACTAGCCAGCGGGCAAGCAACCGGACAGACGCGGCAAGCAGGAAAATGCTGAAGGGCCCCACGCAGGACTCGTGGAGTGTGGGGGGCTGGTCTTCGGTGCAGATGGTGCTTGGGGTTGGGGCTTCTCAATCCCCGGTGCACAACTTCGAGGGTACCTCAGAAGCTGCGCTGTAAGTTACTAGCCACTTTTCCCAGGTAGCCGGTCCCACGTCGCTCGTCGCCTCCACGGATCTCAGCTCTGCTGCAGATGTGGATGAGGGTCGGAGAAGTCTGGAAATCAAGGCTCTGGTCGGGCTCTGCAGTCGGTTCCTCGTCGAACGTTTCACAAAGCAAAGGGTAGTCACTTGATGGTGCCTGTTTGCACAGGGTAGCCACTCCTTGGCTACAAGGGAGATTCTTCAGTCTTCTTCTTTCGTCGAATGTCGAAGGTCCAGAGTTTCTGTTCAGTTTTGCAGGTTCAGGATAATCTAAAGTCTTGAGGCCCAACTCCCACTCTTATACTAATCTGGGGGGCTGGGATACCTGCTAGGTCACGCCTTATGGGTGGGACCTGGGAGGGGGTGGTTACACCCACTTCCCTTTGTCCAGTTTCGCGCCAGAGCTGGGGCTGGAGTGCCCCAGCGCCGGTTTGAACTGGACTATGCAAGGAACACCTTGTGTGCCCCAGGCATGTCTCATTCCTTTCAGCCCACCCTGCCCCAATACACTAAAGGCTGTCTGGGGAGGTGCTAGCACCTCCCAAGCAGGAAACCTATTGTCCAGGCCTCCCTGGCTGGGATCACTCCCAGCAGCAGGAGGTCAGACTTGTGTCGTGGCAGCAGCATCCATTTTGTGATGCTGAGGCTTTGGTCAGAGGCTAACAGTTGAAGTATGATTTTAACATGTCTTTCCCTCTAGAAGGGGGGAATAATATTCTCATGTCCAGAAATGGCATGGGGGTATTATTCCCGAGTGTTAGACACCTTACACGACATGTTTTGATAAAGCCAAACCATAGTTACCATAACCGTCTAAGATTATAAGGCACTTTAAGAGTATATGGTAGGCTATATCATAGAACAGCTATAAGGACATGGTTCCGAAAGCTGCAGACAGGCTCAGCTCATGCTAGAGCACCATCTCACATGTTACCAAGCACTCTGCCTCCAGGATTGTCAAGGCCTGCCATAGGAGTGACTGATAGGTACACATGTGTCTATATGTAAGTTAGGTATAGGAATACTACACCTAAGCAAGGGGTGATTACACGACCTTGCCCCAGCTGAGTGATCAGCCAGTTGTGTCAAAATGGAAGGCCAGGCCAGGGGTGGCACAATACATGCTGCAGCCCCTGGTAGGCCTAGGGTACACCTATGCCCTGGGTACCTAGGGTACACTGTACAGGGGCCAATAAGGTGATCCTATCCAAATGGGTTATGCACCTAAAGTACATAGTATTAATTTAGAGAGAGAACAGCAGGGCTGTGGGTCTGATTAGCAGGCCCACAGCCACATCTAAGTCGTAAACCAGGAAAGCAAAAGCAAAAAGTGGGGGTGAACATAGAAAGCAGACCCTACTCTCCTACACAACCCCCCCCCCAAACTTAGGGACATTAAACTAACCTTGACCAGTTGAGTCTTCATGTTCTAAGTGGAAATATCTGGAGAGTCCATCTGCATTGGCATGGTCAGTCCCAGGTCTATGTTCCACTGTGAAGTCCATCCCCTGTAGGGAAATGGACCACCTAAGAAGTTTGGGATTTTCACCCTTCATCTGATTTAGCCACAAGAGGGGCTTATGGTCTGTCTGAATCTTGAAGTGAGTGCCAAACAAGTATGGCCTCAGCTTCTTCAGGGCCCAAACCACAGCAAAGGCCTCCCTCTCAATAGCTGACCAACGTTTCTCTCTAGGGGTCAGCCTTCTACTTATAAAAGCAATGGGCTGGTCTTGACCATCTACATTCAGTTGTGAAAGAACAGCTCCCACACCTAACTCAGAAGCATCTGTCTGGACAATGAACTCTTTGGAGTAGTCTGGACTTTTCAGAATAGGTGCACTGCACATGGCCTGCTTCAGGTCATCAAATGCTTTTTGACAGCTTGCTGTCCACTGAACTTTCTTTGGCATCTTCTTGGAGGTCAAGTCATTAAGTGGTGTCACTATGGACCCGTAGTTCTTAACAAACTTTCTGTAGTACCCAGACAGGCCCAAGAAAGCTCTGACCTGAGTCTGGGTAGTTGGAGGAGCCCAGTCCTTTATGGTCTGGATCTTGCTCTCCAGTGGTTGAACCTGACCCCCACCAACTAGGTGGCCCAGGTATACAACCTTGCTCTGCCCTATCTGGCACTTAGTGGCCTTGATAGTGAGGCCTGCCTTTTGCAGGGCCTCTAAAACATTCCTCAGGTGGACCAGGTGATCCTCCCAGGTGGAGCTAAAGACAGCAATATCATCAAGATAAGCTGCACAATAATCATCCAACCCAGTAAGGACTTGATTCACCAGCCTTTGGAAAGTGGCAGGTGCATTCTTCAAACCAAAGGGCATTACCACAAATTGATAATGTCCTCCTGGGGTCGAGAAAGCAGTTTTGGCCTTTGCACTCTCAGCTAGTCTGATTTGCCAGTAGCCTGCTGTTAGGTCAAATGTGCTCAAAAACTTAGCAGCTGCCAGTCTGTCAATGAGCTCATCTGCCCTAGGTATTGGGTGGGCATCTGTCCTAGTGACAGCATTGAGACCTCTGTAATCCACGCAAAACCTCATCTCTCTCTTACCATCTTGGGTGTGAGGTTTTGGCACAAGGACTACAGGACTAGCCCAAGGGCTCTCTGAAGGTTCAATGACTCCCAGCTCCAACATCTTTTGTACCTCAACTTTTATGCAGTCCCTGACATGGTCAGGTTGCCTGTAGATTTTACTCTTCACAGGCAGACTGTCACCAGTGTCCACCTCATGGGTGCACCAGTTTGTCTGACTTGGGGTCAGAGAGAACATATGTCTGTAGGCCTGCAGAACTTGTCTGCAGTCCTGTTGCTGATGGACAGTGAGGCTGTCAGAAAAGACCACACCATCAACTGAGCCATCATCAGGGTTCTGAGTCAACAGGTCTGGGAGAGGGTCACTCTCTTCCTCCTGCCCCTCATCTGTAGCCATGAGTAGCCCCATGTCTGCCCTGTCAACATATGCCTTCAATCTGTTGACATGAAGCACCCTGTGGGGGCTTCTGGGAGTCCCAAGGTCCACCAAGTAGGTGACTTCTCCCTTTTTCTCAACAATAGTGTGGGGTCCAGACCATTTGTCTTGGAGTGCTGCTGGGGCCACTGGCTCCAACACCCACACTTTCTGCCCTGGCTGGTAAACAGTCAGTACAGCCTTTTGGTCATGCCAAGCTTTTTGGAGTTCTTGGCTTGCCTCAAGGTTTTTAGAAGCCTTCTTCATATACTCTGCCATCCTGGAGCGGAGACCAAGTACATAATCCACTATGTCTAGTTTGGGTTGTCTGAGAGGTCTCTCCCATCCTTCCTTCACCAAACACAGGGGTCCTCTTACAGGATGCCCAAACAAAAGCTCAAAAGGGCTGTAGCCAACCCCCTTTTGTGGGACCTCTCTGTAAGCAAACAGAAGGCAGGGTAAAAGGATGTCCCATCTTCGCCTAAGCTTGTCTGGTAATCCTTTTATCATTCCCTTTAGGGTCTTGTTGAATCTCTCAACAAGCCCATTGCACTGTGGGTGATAGGGTGTGGTGAACTTATAGTTAACACCACACTCCTTCCACATTGCAGTCAAGTATCCTGACATAAAGTTGGCACCTCTGTCAGAAATGACCTCCTTTGGAAAGCCCACTCTGGAGAATACTCCAAGCAGGGCCCTTGCCACAACAGGAGCTGTTGTGGTCCTCAGGGGAATTGCTTCTGGGTACCTGGTGGCATGGTCCACTATCACCAGTATGAATCTGTGCCCAGATGCTGTTTGTGGGTCCATTGGTCCTACAATATCTATGCCCACTCTTTCAAAGGGGACCCCCACCACAGGTAGTGGTATGAGGGGGGCCTTTGTGGTGCCACCTGATTTGCCACTGGCTTGGCAGGTGACACAGGAGCGACAAAACTCCTTAGTATCTTCTGACATATGGGGCCAGTGAAAGTGAGGGACAAGCCTGTCCCAAGTCTTGTTCTGGCCTAAATGTCCTGCAAGGGGAATATCATGGGCCAAGGTTAGAAGGAAGCCTCTGAACTTCAGTGGTATGACCAACCTCCTGGATGCACCAGGCTTGGGGTCTCTAGCCTCTGAGTACAGTAGCCCTTCATCCCAATACACTCTATGGGTACCTTGAGCATTCCCTGCAGCCTCAGCAGCAGCCAGCTGTCTGAGGGGTTCAAGAGAGGGGCAATCTAATTGAGCCTGCCTCAGATCTGCCCTTAAAGGTCCCCCTGTCCCAAGAAACTCAACCTGATCAGGTTCAAGTTCTTCTAGGACAGTTCCTTCAGGGCTCTCAGAATCATCCTCCTGGGAGGACTGATCCACCACCTGAGGCAGGGGGAAAGGCACAGCCTTAACCCTACTGCTCTTTCTCTTGGATTGTGACTGGTCCATAGTTTCAGGATCCAGCACTTGTTCAGTGTTGCACTTTTTGGCCTGTGACCTGGTCACAGCAAGGACATGTGCATCTATCCCCAGCATTTCTGCATGGGTCCTATACTCCACTTCAGACCAAACTGAAGTTTCAAGATCATTGCCCAGTAAACACTCTACAGGAAGGTCTGAACTAACAACAACTTTCTTGAGGCCAGTTACCCCTCCCCAGGAGAAGTTAACAATAGCCACACTATGGGAGGTAGTGGCATTGCTAGCGTTGGTCACTAGGTAATTCTCACCTAGTATGATCTGTCCAGGGTCCACAAAAGCAGGTGTCACCATTGTGACACTAGCCCCAGTGTCCCTGTAGGCCTGAGCCATTCTTTGGTTGATAAAAGGTGTCTGTCTGTACTTGCCCAGGTTACTGGGGCCTACAGTAGAGGACAAAGCTAAGTCCCCATCACAGATCAGGACAGCCTGAGTAGGTACTCTGACTAGGCCAGAATCCTCCTCAGTTCCCAGGGTTAACCCTACTACACCCTTTTGCTGGGAACCACCACTTACAGCTGAACTAGGGGGTACAGTTGCCTTAGGGGCAATGGTGGCTGGGGGCTTATCCTTTTTGGTGCACTCACTAAACCAATGTGAGGTAGACTTACAATAGTTGCACCATGGTTTCTTTTGGCCTTCTTTCTTCTTATCCTTTTTGGAACCACCCTCCCCCTGAGCCTTTTGGGGGCCTGGTGAAGACTTCTGGTCTTTTTGTTTCTGCTCATTACCCTTCTGGTCTGCCTTTTTCTGATCACCGCCCTGGTTCTGGTTTTTCTGCTTAACTCTAGTCCTGACCCATCTATCTGCCTTCTTTCCCAATTCTTGGGGAGAAGTCAGATCAGAATCAATCAGGTGTTGATGCAATAGCTGGTTTTGACAGTTGTTAAGTATTTGTTCTCTCATGATCAAATTATACAATCCTGTATAGTCCTTAACCTTACTTCCCAATAGCCAGCCTTCCAGAGCCTTAGTGGCACAATCTACAAAGTCAGTCCAGTCCTGAGTCTGTGTCTTCTGGGTATCCCTGAACAACAACCTGTATTGTTCAGTGGTTAGGCCAAACCCATCAATCAGAGCACTCTTCAGGACAGTGTAATTATCTGCATCCTCATCACTAACTGTGAGGAGCTTGTCTCTTCCTTTCTCAGAGAAGGAGAGCCACAAGATAGCTGCCCACTGACTTTGGGGTACCTGCTGTACTTTGCAAGCTCTCTCCAAAGCAGTTATCCATTTGTGGATGTCATCCCCACACTTGTAGGGAGGGACAATCTTGCTCAGGTTTCTATTATCATAGTGCCTGTCTCTATCTCTAGGAATGTTGCTGCCACCAGTGGGTTCTAACCCACTTAACTTTTGTTCTCTAGCCAGAGCAAGCTTCTCTTTGGCAAGGGCAAGTTCTTCCCTCTGAATCCTCAGATTAGCCTCCCTCATTCTGGCTGCATGCTCCTTTCTCTCAGGTGAAGTCATTCCCCTGTGAGAGGAAGCATTAGAGATGTTAGAGACATGGGAGTGGATGGATTCCCTTGAAGGGGATCTGTCCCTCCTGCTTCTCTGTGAATGTCTACTTGTGGGTCTGTATGGGGGGATCCCATGCAAACTCCCATGTAAACTTAAGTTAGCCTGGCTAAGTCTCCTTACTTGGCTCTGGCTGTCTACCTCCCCATCTGAAGCCCCATCTGACTCCTCTGTGGTGGGTAGACCCTCCTCTGTGCCTAGGGCACCTTCCTGTGATGCCCTCTGAGCATCATACTCCTCTAGGAGTTGTCTTAACTGAAGGAGGGTAGGGTTTGCACCCTGTTTTATTCCTCTGGAGGTACACAATTGTCTCATCTCCTGGAATGTTAAGGTATCATACCTAGAGGGGGTCTTCTGCAGACCTGCCCCTCCTGAGAGAGCATCTACTTGATCTCCTCCCAGAGGCATGATCTAGTGAGGGTGTGGTGTGTGCACCTACCTACACTAGTTGTATCTACTAAACCTTTCTAGTAGTTGTAGTCAGGGTGTGTTATTCCCTTCAACCTACAACTACAAAGTCCAGTAGGACTTAAGTATAATAATCTATGTTATATGTACCTAGACAATATCTGTGTGATCTTTCAATTTAGTATCTCAAGATTACAATGGTATTACAACAGCAAGCTCAGATCCCAACCGCTGCTCACCAATGTGAGAAGTTGGCCTGATGTATGATGTCACTAGTTATAGTGTACACCTTATATCAGTCCAAATACCCTTATGGTGATTGGTTGTAAAGTCAACCTTATAGACCAGCTATCCTAGTGGTAGCATGGACAAGAGCAGTCTTAGGCTAAACTCTGAATGGCATGTGAAGCCAGCTGTGATACCATATATAATCCCTTGAATACCAAATGAAAGGACACCACAACAGATATATATATAAAATAAAGTGTATTTATTCTAAGCAAACCCTCAGCACTCTTTATGAGTTTAGAGGTAAGTACAACACAGTCTTATTAATGCATACAGTAAGTCACACAGGTAAGTAATACAGTTAGGCCCTAGGGGCCACGCAAACCATATACTAAAGAAGTGGTATAAGAACCACTGTCACGGAAATAGAATAGGCCTAGGGAATCGCTGGGGCTACACTACACTAGCGTTAGTTAGGAAGTGGGAGGCCCACGGGATTCGTGTGCAGAGTGGAAACACTCACGCGTAATGCGTAAAAGTCAATAGCAATGTTACAGTTTAGAAATAGATAGATTTAGGACACTTCCGGAGTAGCTAGGAAGTTGAGACTTGAAAACTAGACACTAGGATAGTCACTATCCTGATGAGCACCGGAGTACCCAAGTTACCTAGCCCACAGGCTGCGGGTGCATAGGGGTGAAGATGCGTCGTTTTCGTCGTCGACTCCTATGGATGCCTGAAGAAAGATGCTGACAGGCAGTCAGGAGAGAGTGTCCGGTGGATCCCAAGCCTGGGATCAAGAAGAGAAGAAACCTGCAAGCAGAGGGGACAGAGTCAAGGTCACTAGCCAGTGACCACGTGGAACCAGGAAGGAACCAGGCGATGTCGTGAAGAGTTGCAGGTGAAGGTGAAGCTTGTCGCTGCAGCCAGGAGGACCAGGAAGCGTCGAGGACGACCAGGACCAGGAGGCGAGCTGTCCCACGAAGGCTCTTGCTGTCGGCGGCGTCGAAGTTGGACTAGGACTCACCAAGCCTTGGCAAGCGGAACCCACGAAGAACAAGGGACTTGCTTCTGGTGCAGACCAGGAAGGTCTGGGGTGCTTCTTCTTTGCAGAGAAGCGGGAGCCAGTCTGGAGGAGCCAAACCAGCGCAGAAGATTTCAGGGAGCGTCGTCACAGAGGCCACTAGCCAGCGGGCAAGCAACCGGACAGACGCGGCAAGCAGGAAAATGCTGAAGGGCCCCACGCAGGACTCGTGGAGTGTGGGGGGCTGGTCTTCGGTGCAGATGGTGCTTGGGGTTGGGGCTTCTCAATCCCCGGTGCACAACTTCGAGGGTACCTCAGAAGCTGCGCTGTAAGTTACTAGCCACTTTTCCCAGGTAGCCGGTCCCACGTCGCTCGTCGCCTCCACGGATCTCAGCTCTGCTGCAGATGTGGATGAGGGTCGGAGAAGTCTGGAAATCAAGGCTCTGGTCGGGCTCTGCAGTCGGTTCCTCGTCGAACGTTTCACAAAGCAAAGGGTAGTCACTTGATGGTGCCTGTTTGCACAGGGTAGCCACTCCTTGGCTACAAGGGAGATTCTTCAGTCTTCTTCTTTCGTCGAATGTCGAAGGTCCAGAGTTTCTGTTCAGTTTTGCAGGTTCAGGATAATCTAAAGTCTTGAGGCCCAACTCCCACTCTTATACTAATCTGGGGGGCTGGGATACCTGCTAGGTCACGCCTTATGGGTGGGACCTGGGAGGGGGTGGTTACACCCACTTCCCTTTGTCCAGTTTCGCGCCAGAGCTGGGGCTGGAGTGCCCCAGCGCCGGTTTGAACTGGACTATGCAAGGAACACCTTGTGTGCCCCAGGCATGTCTCATTCCTTTCAGCCCACCCTGCCCCAATACACTAAAGGCTGTCTGGGGAGGTGCTAGCACCTCCCCAAGCAGGAAACCTATTGTCCAGGCCTCCCTGGCTGGGATCACTCCCAGCAGCAGGAGGTCAGACTTGTGTCGTGGCAGCAGCATCCATTTTGTGATGCTGAGGCTTTGGTCAGAGGCTAACAGTTGAAGTATGATTTTAACATGTCTTTCCCTCTAGAAGGGGGGAATAATATTCTCATGTCCAGAAATGGCATGGGGGTATTATTCCCGAGTGTTAGACACCTTACACGACATGTTTTGATAAAGCCAAACCATAGTTACCATAACCGTCTAAGATTATAAGGTACTTTAAGAGTATATGGTAGGCTATATCATAGAACAGCTATAAGGACATGGTTCCGAAAGCTGCAGACAGGCTCAGCTCATGCTAGAGCACCATCTCACATGTTACCAAGCACTCTGCCTCCAGGATTGTCAAGGCCTGCCATAGGAGTGACTGATAGGTACACATGTGTCTATATGTAAGTTAGGTATAGGAATACTACACCTAAGCAAGGGGTGATTACACGACCTTGCCCCAGCTGAGTGATCAGCCAGTTGTGTCAAAATGGAAGGCCAGGCCAGGGGTGGCACAATACATGCTGCAGCCCCTGGTAGGCCTAGGGTACACCTATGCCCTGGGTACCTAGGGTACACTGTACAGGGGCCAATAAGGTGATCCTATCCAAATGGGTTATGCACCTAAAGTACATAGTATTAATTTAGAGAGAGAACAGCAGGGCTGTGGGTCTGATTAGCAGGCCCACAGCCACATCTAAGTCGTAAACCAGTAAAGCAAAAGCAAAAAGTGGGGGTGAACATAGAAAGCAGACCCTACTCTCCTACAAAGAAGACAATTGTTCTTTGGTTGTAGGTGCAGGAGCATTAGAAATACTTTGAACATGATTGAATTTAGGTTTTATACCTTCACTGGAGATCTCATGTCCCAAATATTCTACTTTACTTTGCCTAAACTTGCATTTTGAAAAGTTATATCTTTATTTTGTACACATTTTAGCACATTTTCCAAATTCTTATCATGTTCCTCAGTCTTTTCCAAAAATTAAAATGCCATCTTGGAAGGCAACCGCTCCAGAACATCCTTCCAAAACTTCCTATATGAGTCTTTGAAAAACAGAAGCAGCGCTGGCTAAACCAAACAGCATACGAGAAAATTGAAACCTATCCTCGGGTGTTACAAATGCTGTCAAAGATTTGGATTCTTCATGTAGAACCACCTGATGATAGGCGCTAGCTAGATCTATAGTAGAGAAAACACAGGCACTCGAAAGTGTAGAAAGCAACTTATGTATGTTAGGTAAAGGATGTCTGTCAATCCAAATTTCTTTATGCAGGCTACGAAGATCAACACACAGACGAAGATCCCCATTGCTTTTAAGAGATAAAACGACTGGAGAAACCCACGGAGAAGATTCTGTGGGTTCAATCATGTTCTTGGTAACCAAATCTGTTCATATCTCCTTAAGCTGAACACGATATGCCAAAGGTACATTTCTTACTCTGTGTGTAACTGGAACTGCACCCTCCTTGAGAATAATTCTATGTTTGAAGTCCAAATATTTCCCCAGCGAATCATTGAAAAGTTTAGGAAACCTGTTTTTAATTTCCATTGCTAAATCCTCATTATTAGATGCCACCACATAAACAGATGGAGATACTTTGGGATCTAACTTTATACCCATCTTCTGTTGATGAGGCCACCCTCGTATAGACACACCTTTGGTAGCTACATACACTTTGCCTCTGCTTCTTCTACCTTTAAATTCTAAATTCACCTACATGAAACCCTCAAGATCAAATTTATGACCTGAGTAACCACCAGGTTGAATATCAGGTGGTAGTAACTCTTTCGCCTCGCACAATTCATTAAATACACTTCTACCAATGATGCTGTACCAAGGACATGAATCCACCAACATTGAAACCTCTTTACCATCAATTAACACTTTACCCGTAGGAAAACCCATGCAATTGGTATTACCCATACACAATAAAGAATTAATCTCTGCAGGGGATTCATTCTCTTCGTGTGTCATGTAATTAACTTTCTGGGTTGCCTTGCAAACTTTACCAAAATGACCTGTTTTCTTACATTTAATGCAAATCTTGTTCCACGCTGGGCTCCCCTTGCAACTTCCAACGTGGTCAAAACTACCACATCTGTAACAAATTATTTGGGTTCTTTTCCTAACAAATTTGTTGTCCATTGGCACAGTATCTTTCTTAGGGGGAAAAGGAGGAGACTTTTTGGAAGCTGTCTGATCCTTTACTGAAGAAACCTCAGACACGTCATTAATTTTAAAAGTTTGTCCTCTTATTTCGCTAACAAAATTTTTCAGATTGTTCAATGCCTTTAGCGATGTTTACTATGGCACATAAGGAAGATTCAGTACCCATCCATAGTCTTTCTTGAATTTTCTTGCTTTTGGTTTTCATCATAATCTGATTCCTTAATACTTGCTCATAGCTAATAGTTTTGAAAACACAAGATCCAGCCAAAGTACGTAAAACAGAGACATAGTCTTGATTAGACTCATCTTCTTTTTGAGCACATGAATAAAATGTAAACCTTTCTATAACAATGTTGATTTTCCTACCAAACCTAATGTTCATTTGTTTAATAGCAACATCAAAAACATTAGTATCACCAGAACCATCAATGGGTGGTAAATTCCCAAATTCCTTCAAACCTGCACCACCTAAGCAATGCCTTAAAAGTGCAAGCTTCCTCTTCTAAAACCTCAACATAAGCTAGGAACATGGGATACCATAACTCTCATTCCATCTTAGGTTCACCAGCTACTGGCAAAAAATGTGGAGGTGCTTGTGAGAAGTTGGCCTGATGTATGATGTCACTAGTTATAGTGTACACCTTATATCAGTCCAAATACCCTTATGGTGATTGGTTGTAAAGTCAACCTTATAGACCAGCTATCCTAGTGGTAGCATGGACAAGAGCAGTCTTAGGCTAAACTCTGAATGGCATGTGAAGCCAGCTGTGATACCATATATAATCCCTTGAATACCAAATGAAAGGACACCACAACAGATATATATATAAAATAAAGTGTATTTATTCTAAGCAAACCCTCAGCACTCTTTATGAGTTTAGAGGTAAGTACAACACAGTCTTATTAATGCATACAGTAAGTCACACAGGTAAGTAATACAGTTAGGCCCTAGGGGCCACGCAAACCATATACTAAATAAGTGGTATAAGAACCACTGTCACGGAAATAGAATAGGCCTAGACCTAGGGAATCGCTGGGGCTACACTACACTAGCGTTAGTTAGGGAGTGGGAGGCCCACGGGATTCGTGTGCAGAGTGGAAACACTCACGCGTAATGCGTAAAAGTCAATAGCAATGTTACAGTTTAGAAATAGATAGATTTAGGACACTTCCGGAGTAGCTAGGAAGTTGAGACTTGAAAACTAGACACTAGGATAGTCACTATCCTGATGAGCACCGGAGTACCCAAGTTACCTAGCCCACAGGCTGCGGGTGCATAGGGGTGAAGATGCGTCGTTTTCGTCGTCGACTCCTATGGATGCCTGAAGAAAGATGCTGACAGGCAGTCAGGGGAGAGTGTCCGGTGGATCCCAAGGCTGGGATCACGAAGAGAAGAAACCTGCAAGCAGAAGGGACAGAGTCAAGGTCACTAGCCAGTGACCACGTGGAACCAGGAAGGAACCAGGCGATGTCGTGAAGAGTTGCAGGTGAAGGTGAAGCTTGTCGCTGGAGCCAGGAGGACCAGGAAGCGTCGAGGACGACCAGGACCAGGAGGCGAGCTGTCCCACGAAGGCTCTTGCTGTCGGCGGCGTCGAAGTTGGACTAGGACTCACCAAGCCTTGGCAAGCGGAACCCACGAAGAACAAGGGACTTGCTTCTGGTGCAGACCAGGAAGGTCTGGGGTGCTTCTTCTTTGCAGAGAAGCGGGAGCCAGTCTGGAGGAGCCAAACCAGCGCAGAAGATTTTAGGGAGCGTCGTCACAAAGGCCACTAGCCAGCGGGCAAGCAACCGGACAGACGCGGCAAGCAGGAAAATGCTGAAGGGCCCCACGCAGGACTCGTGGAGTGTGGGGGGCTGGTCTTCGGTGCAGATGGTGCTTGGGGTTGGGGCTTCTCAATCCCCGGTGCACAACTTCGAGGGTACCTCAGAAGCTGCGCTGTAAGTTACTAGCCACTTTTCCCAGGTAGCCGGTCCCACGTCGCTCGTCGCCTCCACGGATCTCAGCTCTGCTGCAGATGTGGATGAGGGTCGGAGAAGTCTGGAAATCAAGGCTCTGGTCGGGCTCTGCAGTCGGTTCCTCGTCGAACGTTTCACAAAGCAAAGGGTAGTCACTTGATGGTGCCTGTTTGCACAGGGTAGCCACTCCTTGGCTACAAGGGAGATTCTTCAGTCTTCTTCTTTCGTCGAATGTCGAAGGTCCAGAGTTTCTGTTCAGTTTTGCAGGTTCAGGATAATCTAAAGTCTTGAGGCCCAACTCCCACTCTTATACTAATCTGGGGGGCTGGGATACCTGCTAGGTCACGCCTTATGGGTGGGACCTGGGAGGGGGTGGTTACACCCACTTCCCTTTGTCCAGTTTCGCGCCAGAGCTGGGGCTGGAGTGCCCCAGCGCCGGTTTGAACTGGACTATGCAAGGAACACCTTGTGTGCCCCAGGCATGTCTCATTCCTTTCAGCCCACCCTGCCCCAATACACTAAAGGCTGTCTGGGGAGGTGCTAGCACCTCCCCAAGCAGGAAACCTATTGTCCAGGCCTCCCTGGCTGGGATCCCTCCCAGCAGCAGGAGGTCAGACTTGTGTCGTGGCAGCAGCATCCATTTTGTGATGCTGAGGCTTTGGTCAGAGGCTAACAGTTGAAGTATGATTTTAACATGTCTTTCCCTCTAGAAGGGGGGAATAATATTCTCATGTCCAGAAATGGCATGGGGGTATTATTCCCGAGTGTTAGACACCTTACACGACATGCTTTGATAAAGCCAAACCATAGTTACCATAACCGTCTAAGATTATAAGGCACTTTAAGAGTATATGGTAGGCTATATCATAGAACAGCTATAAGGACATGGTTCCGAAAGCTGCAGACAGGCTCAGCTCATGCTAGAGCACCATCTCACATGGTACCAAGCACTCTGCCTCCAGGATTGTCAAGGCCTGCCATAGGAGTGACTGATAGGTACACATGTGTCTATATGTAAGTTAGGTATAGGAATACTACACCTAAGCAAGGGGTGATTACACGACCTTGCCCCAGCTGAGTGATCAGCCAGTTGTGTCAAAATGGAAGGCCAGGCCAGGGGTGGCACAATACATGCTGCAGCCCCTGGTAGGCCTAGGGTACACCTATGCCCTGGGTACCTAGGGTACACTGTACAGGGGCCAATAAGGTGATCCTATCCAAATGGGTTATGCACCTAAAGTACATAGTAGTAATTTAGAGAGAGAACAGCAGGGCTGTGGGTCTGATTAGCAGGCCCACAGCCACATCTAAGTCGTAAACCAGTAAAGCAAAAGCAAAAAGTGGGGGTGAACATAGAAAGCAGACCCTACTCTCCTACACAACCCCCCCCCAAACTTAGGGACATTAAACTAACCTTGACCAGTTGAGTCTTCATGTTCTAAGTGGAAATATCTGGAGAGTCCATCTGCATTGGCATGGTCAGTCCCAGGTCTATGTTCCACTGTGAAGTCCATCCCCTGTAGGGAAATGGACCACCTAAGAAGTTTGGGATTTTCACCCTTCATCTGATTTAGCCACAAGAGGGGCTTATGGTCTGTCTGAATCTTGAAGTGAGTGCCAAACAAGTATGGCCTCAGCTTCTTCAGGGCCCAAACCACAGCAAAGGCCTCCCTCTCAATAGCTGACCAACGTTTCTCTCTAGGGGTCAGCCTTCTACTTATAAAAGCAATGGGCTGGTCTTGACCATCTACATTCAGTTGTGAAAGAACAGCTCCCACACCTAACTCAGAAGCATCTGTCTGGACAATGAACTCTTTGGAGTAGTCTGGACTTTTCAGAATAGGTGCACTGCACATGGCCTGCTTCAGGTCATCAAATGCTTTTTGACAGCTTGCTGTCCACTGAACTTTCTTTGGCATCTTCTTGGAGGTCAAGTCATTAAGTGGTGTCACTATGGACCCATAGTTCTTAACAAACTTTCTGTAGTACCCAGACAGGCCCAAGAAAGCTCTGACCTGAGTCTGGGTAGTTGGAGGAGCCCAGTCCTTTATGGTCTGGATCTTGCTCTCCAGTGGTTGAACCTGACCCCCACCAACTAGGTGGCCCAGGTATACAACCTTGCTCTGCCCTATCTGGCACTTAGTGGCCTTGATAGTGAGGCCTGCCTTTTGCAGGGCCTCTAAAACATTCCTCAGGTGGACCAGGTGATCCTCCCAGGTGGAGCTAAAGACAGCAATATCATCAAGATAAGCTGCACAATAATCATCCAACCCAGTAAGGACTTGATTCACCAGCCTTTGGAAAGTGGCAGGTGCATTCTTCAAACCAAAGGGCATTACCACAAATTGATAATGTCCTCCTGGGGTCGAGAAAGCAGTTTTGGCCTTTGCACTCTCAGCTAGTCTGATTTGCCAGTAGCCTGCTGTTAGGTCAAATGTGCTCAAAAACTTAGCAGCTGCCAGTCTGTCAATGAGCTCATCTGCCCTAGGTATTGGGTGGGCATCTGTCCTAGTGACAGCATTGAGACCTCTGTAATCCACGCAAAACCTCATCTCTCTCTTACCATCTTGGGTGTGAGGTTTTGGCACAAGGACTACAGGACTAGCCCAAGGGCTCTCTGAAGGTTCAATGACTCCCAGCTCCAACATCTTTTGTACCTCAACTTTTATGCAGTCCCTGACATGGTCAGGTTGCCTGTAGATTTTACTCTTCACAGGCAGACTGTCACCAGTGTCCACCTCATGGGTGCACCAGTTTGTCTGACTTGGGGTCAGAGAGAACATATGTCTGTAGGCCTGCAGAACTTGTCTGCAGTCCTGTTGCTGATGGACAGTGAGGCTGTCAGAAAAGACCACACCATCAACTGAGCCATCATCAGGGTTCTGAGTCAACAGGTCTGGGAGAGGGTCACTCTCTTCCTCCTGCCCCTCATCTGTAGCCATGAGTAGCCCCATGTCTGCCCTGTCAACATATGCCTTCAATCTGTTGACATGAAGCACCCTGTGGGGGCTTCTGGGAGTCCCAAGGTCCACCAAGTAGGTGACTTCTCCCTTTTTCTCAACAATAGTGTGGGGTCCAGACCATTTGTCTTGGAGTGCTGCTGGGGCCACTGGCTCCAACACCCACACTTTCTGTCCTGGCTGGTAAACAGTCAGTACAGCCTTTTGGTCATGCCAAGCTTTTTGGAGTTCTTGGCTTGCCTCAAGGTTTTTAGAAGCCTTCTTCATATACTCTGCCATCCTGGAGCGGAGACCAAGTACATAATCCACTATGTCTAGTTTGGGTTGTCTGAGAGGTCTCTCCCATCCTTCCTTCACCAAACACAGGGGTCCTCTTACAGGATGCCCAAACAAAAGCTCAAAAGGGCTGTAGCCAACCCCCTTTTGTGGGACCTCTCTGTAAGCAAACAGAAGGCAGGGTAAAAGGATGTCCCATCTTCGCCTAAGCTTGTCTGGTAATCCTTTTATCATTCCCTTTAGGGTCTTGTTGAATCTCTCAACAAGCCCATTGCACTGTGGGTGATAGGGTGTGGTGAACTTATAGTTAACACCACACTCCTTCCACATTGCAGTCAAGTATCCTGACATAAAGTTGGCACCTCTGTCAGAAATGACCTCCTTTGGAAAGCCCACTCTGGAGAATACTCCAAGCAGGGCCCTTGCCACAACAGGAGCTGTTGTGGTCCTCAGGGGAATTGCTTCTGGGTACCTGGTGGCATGGTCCACTATCACCAGTATGAATCTGTGCCCAGATGCTGTTTGTGGGTCCATTGGTCCTACAATATCTATGCCCACCCTTTCAAAGGGGACCCCCACCACAGGTAGTGGTATGAGGGGGGCCTTTGTGGTGCCACCTGATTTGCCACTGGCTTGGCAGGTGACACAGGAGCGACAAAACTCCTTAGTATCTTCTGACATATGGGGCCAGTGAAAGTGAGGGACAAGCCTGTCCCAAGTCTTGTTCTGGCCTAAATGTCCTGCAAGGGGAATATCATGGGCCAAGGTTAGAAGGAAGCCCCTGAACTTCAGTGGTATGACCAACCTCCTGGATGCACCAGGCTTGGGGTCTCTAGCCTCTGAGTACAGTAGCCCTTCATCCCAATACACTCTATGGGTACCTTGAGCATTCCCTGCAGCCTCAGCAGCAGCCAGCTGTCTGAGGGGTTCAAGAGAGGGGCAGTCTAATTGAGCCTGCCTCAGATCTGCCCTGGAAGGTCCCCCTGTCCCAAGAAACTCAACCTGATCAGGTTCAAGTTCTTCTAGGACAGTTCCTTCAGGGCTCTCAGAATCATCCTCCTGGGAGGGCTGATCCACCACCTGAGGCAGGGGGGAAGGCACAGCCTTAACCCTACTGCTCTTTCTCTTGGAGTGTGACTGGTCCATAGTTTCAGGATCCAGCACTTGTTCAGTGTTGCACTTTTTGGCCTGTGACCTGGTCACAGCAAGGACATGTGCATCTATCCCCAGCATTTCTGCATGGGTCCTATACTCCACTTCAGACCAAACTGAAGTTTCAAGATCATTGCCCAGTAAACACTCTACAGGAAGGTCTGAACTAACAACAACTTTCTTGAGGCCAGTTACCCCTCCCCAGGAGAAGTTAACAATAGCCACACTATGGGAGGTAGTGGCATTGCTAGCGTTGGTCACTAGGTAATTCTCACCTAGTATGATCTGTCCAGGGTCCACAAAAGCAGGTGTCACCATTGTGACACTAGCCCCAGTGTCCCTGTAGGCCTGAGCCATTCTTTGGTTGATAAAAGGTGTCTGTCTGTACTTGCCCAGGTTACTGGGGCCTACAGTAGAGGACAAAGCTAAGTCCCCATCACAGATCAGGACAGCCTGAGTAGGCACTCTGACTAGGCCAGAATCCTCCTCAGTTCCCAGGGTTAACCCTACTACACCCTTTTGCTGGGAACCACCACTTACAGCTGAACTAGGGGGTACAGTTGCCTTAGGGGCAATGGTGGCTGGGGGCTTATCCTTTTTGGTGCACTCACTAAACCAATGTGAGGTAGACTTACAATAGTTGCACCATGGTTTCTTTTGGCCTTCTTTCTTCTTATCCTTTTTGGAACCACCCTCCCCCTGAGCTTTTTGGGGGCCTGGTGAAGACTTCTGGTCTTTTTGTTTCTGCTCATTACCCTTCTGGTCTGCCTTTTTCTGATCACCGCCCTGGTTCTGGTTTTTCTGCTTAACTCTAGTCCTGACCCATCTATCTGCCTTCTTTCCCAATTCTTGGGGAGAAGTCAGATCAGAATCAATCAGGTGTTGATGCAATAGCTGGTTTTGACAGTTGTTAAGTATTTGTTCTCTCATGATCAAATTATACAATCCTGTATAGTCCTTAACCTTACTTCCCAATAGCCAGCCTTCCAGAGCCTTAGTGGCACAATCTACAAAGTCAGTCCAGTCCTGAGTCTGTGCCTTCTGGGTATCCCTGAACAACAACCTGTATTGTTCAGTGGTTAGGCCAAACCCATCAATCAGAGCACTCTTCAGGACAGTGTAATTATCTGCATCCTCATCACTAACTGTGAGGAGCTTGTCTCTTCCTTTCTCAGAGAAGGAGAGCCACAAGATAGCTGCCCACTGACTTTGGGGTACCTGCTGTACTTTGCAAGCTCTCTCCAAAGCAGTTATCCATTTGTGGATGTCATCCCCACACTTGTAGGGAGGGACAATCTTGCTCAGGTTTCTATTATCATAGTGCCTGTCTCTATCTCTAGGAATGTTGCTGCCACCAGTGGGTTCTAACCCACTTAACTTTTGTTCTCTAGCCAGAGCAAGCTTCTCTTTGGCAAGGGCAAGTTCTTCCCTCTGAATCCTCAGATTAGCCTCCCTCATTCTGGCTGCATGCTCCTTTCTCTCAGGTGAAGTCATTCCCCTGTGAGAGGAAGCATTAGAGGTGTTAGAGACATGGGAGTGGATGGATTCCCTTGAAGGGGATCTGTCCCTCCTGCTTCTCTGTGAATGTCTACTTGTGGGTCTGTATGGGGGGACCCCATGCAAACTCCCATGTAAACTTAAGTTAGCCTGGCTAAGTCTCCTTACTTGGCTCTGGCTGTCTACCTCCCCATCTGAAGGCCCATCTGACTCCTCTGTGGTGGGTAGACCCTCCTCTGCGCCTAGGGCACCTTCCTGTGATGCCCTCTGAGCATCATACTCCTCTAGGAGTTGTCTTAACTGAAGGAGGGTAGGGTTTGCACCCTGTTTTATTCCTCTGGAGGTACACAATTGTCTCATCTCCTGGAATGTTAAGGTATCATACCTAGAGGGGGTCTTCTGCAGACCTGCCCCTCCTGAGAGAGCATCTACTTGATCTCCTCCCAGAGGCATGATCTAGTGAGGGTGTGGTGTGTGCACCTACCTACACTAGTTGTATCTACTAAACCTTTCTAGTAGTTGTAGTCAGGGTGTGTTATTCCCTTCAACCTACAACTACAAAGTCCAGTAGGACTTAAGTATAATAATCTATGTTATATGTACCTAGACAATATCTGTGTGATCTTTCAATTTAGTATCTCAAGATTACAATGGTATTACAACAGCAAGCTCAGATCCCAACCGCTGCTCACCAATGTGAGAAGTTGGCCTGATGTATGATGTCACTAGTTATAGTGTACACCTTATATCAGTCCAAATACCCTTATGGTGATTGGTTGTAAAGTCAACCTTATAGACCAGCTATCCTAGTGGTAGCATGGACAAGAGCAGTCTTAGGCTAAACTCTGAATGGCATGTGAAGCCAGCTGTGATACCATATATAATCCCTTGAATACCAAATGAAAGGACACCACAACAGATATATATATAAAATAAAGTGTATTTATTCTAAGCAAACCCTCAGCACTCTTTATGAGTTTAGAGGTAAGTACAACACAGTCTTATTAATGCATACAGTAAGTCACACAGGTAAGTAATACAGTTAGGCCCTAGGGGCCACGCAAACCATATACTAAATAAGTGGTATAAGAACCACTGTCACGGAAATAGAATAGGCCTAGACCTAGGGAATCGCTGGGGCTACACTACACTAGCGTTAGTTAGGGAGTGGGAGGCCCACGGGATTCGTGTGCAGAGTGGAAACACTCACGCGTAATGCGTAAAAGTCAATAGCAATGTTACAGTTTAGAAATAGATAGATTTAGGACACTTCCGGAGTAGCTAGGAAGTTGAGACTTGAAAACTAGACACTAGGATAGTCACTATCCTGATGAGCACCGGAGTACCCAAGTTACCTAGCCCACAGGCTGCGGGTGCATAGGGGTGAAGATGCGTCGTTTTCGTCGTCGACTCCTATGGATGCCTGAAGAAAGATGCTGACAGGCAGTCAGGGGAGAGTGTCCGGTGGATCCCAAGGCTGGGATCACGAAGAGAAGAAACCTGCAAGCAGAAGGGACAGAGTCAAGGTCACTAGCCAGTGACCACGTGGAACCAGGAAGGAACCAGGCGATGTCGTGAAGAGTTGCAGGTGAAGGTGAAGCTTGTCGCTGGAGCCAGGAGGACCAGGAAGCGTCGAGGACGACCAGGACCAGGAGGCGAGCTGTCCCACGAAGGCTCTTGCTGTCGGCGGCGTCGAAGTTGGACTAGGACTCACCAAGCCTTGGCAAGCGGAACCCACGAAGAACAAGGGACTTGCTTCTGGTGCAGACCAGGAAGGTCTGGGGTGCTTCTTCTTTGCAGAGAAGCGGGAGCCAGTCTGGAGGAGCCAAACCAGCGCAGAAGATTTTAGGGAGCGTCGTCACAAAGGCCACTAGCCAGCGGGCAAGCAACCGGACAGACGCGGCAAGCAGGAAAATGCTGAAGGGCCCCACGCAGGACTCGTGGAGTGTGGGGGGCTGGTCTTCGGTGCAGATGGTGCTTGGGGTTGGGGCTTCTCAATCCCCGGTGCACAACTTCGAGGGTACCTCAGAAGCTGCGCTGTAAGTTACTAGCCACTTTTCCCAGGTAGCCGGTCCCACGTCGCTCGTCGCCTCCACGGATCTCAGCTCTGCTGCAGATGTGGATGAGGGTCGGAGAAGTCTGGAAATCAAGGCTCTGGTCGGGCTCTGCAGTCGGTTCCTCGTCGAACGTTTCACAAAGCAAAGGGTAGTCACTTGATGGTGCCTGTTTGCACAGGGTAGCCACTCCTTGGCTACAAGGGAGATTCTTCAGTCTTCTTCTTTCGTCGAATGTCGAAGGTCCAGAGTTTCTGTTCAGTTTTGCAGGTTCAGGATAATCTAAAGTCTTGAGGCCCAACTCCCACTCTTATACTAATCTGGGGGGCTGGGATACCTGCTAGGTCACGCCTTATGGGTGGGACCTGGGAGGGGGTGGTTACACCCACTTCCCTTTGTCCAGTTTCGCGCCAGAGCTGGGGCTGGAGTGCCCCAGCGCCGGTTTGAACTGGACTATGCAAGGAACACCTTGTGTGCCCCAGGCATGTCTCATTCCTTTCAGCCCACCCTGCCCCAATACACTAAAGGCTGTCTGGGGAGGTGCTAGCACCTCCCCAAGCAGGAAACCTATTGTCCAGGCCTCCCTGGCTGGGATCCCTCCCAGCAGCAGGAGGTCAGACTTGTGTCGTGGCAGCAGCATCCATTTTGTGATGCTGAGGCTTTGGTCAGAGGCTAACAGTTGAAGTATGATTTTAACATGTCTTTCCCTCTAGAAGGGGGGAATAATATTCTCATGTCCAGAAATGGCATGGGGGTATTATTCCCGAGTGTTAGACACCTTACACGACATGCTTTGATAAAGCCAAACCATAGTTACCATAACCGTCTAAGATTATAAGGCACTTTAAGAGTATATGGTAGGCTATATCATAGAACAGCTATAAGGACATGGTTCCGAAAGCTGCAGACAGGCTCAGCTCATGCTAGAGCACCATCTCACATGGTACCAAGCACTCTGCCTCCAGGATTGTCAAGGCCTGCCATAGGAGTGACTGATAGGTACACATGTGTCTATATGTAAGTTAGGTATAGGAATACTACACCTAAGCAAGGGGTGATTACACGACCTTGCCCCAGCTGAGTGATCAGCCAGTTGTGTCAAAATGGAAGGCCAGGCCAGGGGTGGCACAATACATGCTGCAGCCCCTGGTAGGCCTAGGGTACACCTATGCCCTGGGTACCTAGGGTACACTGTACAGGGGCCAATAAGGTGATCCTATCCAAATGGGTTATGCACCTAAAGTACATAGTAGTAATTTAGAGAGAGAACAGCAGGGCTGTGGGTCTGATTAGCAGGCCCACAGCCACATCTAAGTCGTAAACCAGTAAAGCAAAAGCAAAAAGTGGGGGTGAACATAGAAAGCAGACCCTACTCTCCTACAGTGCTGAAATATTAGACATGGCTAAAGTGATAAACGATGAATAAATACTAAGCTGTGCCTGTCAGTGTTTAGTCCAACAGGTTAGTAGAAGTTCACACAAATATAATAGTGGTAATGTTATGAGTATGTGGGTATATATATATATATATGTGTGTGTGTGTGTGTATATATATATATATATATATATATACATATATAGTTAGTCACTGGTCTAAATCTGAAAATAAAATAAGTTAATTAAAAAAAACAAGCGAAAATAATCAAAGTAGTCACCGTGGTCTACGTAGTATAGCAAACCGCAACAGTCCTCACATTATGCTGTGATCTGTAAGCGTTTCATGGTTGCACTTGATCAGCCGAATCTTTTAACTCACATAAATTCTTCCACAAGTTAAGTTCAGTAGAACAGGCTCTACAATTTCATTTATCGAAATAGTGTTCGCTGACGCCGCGGTTAAAGATCTGCTGTTATATGGGCGGCCGCGTTGCTATTATTTATTTTAACTAGACGCTATTCATGCCGGCAGAGTCACGTTGCACGTCACAACACGATGTGATTCCCAAGCTGCATTGTGCTTGTGACATGTGGCAGTTCCTGTGATCTCTTCAAGGAAACCTCGATGGCGTGCACAACAAAGGGAAGCTCGAGCACTCCACGGTGAGATGACTTTTAAATAACAACACTGTAAATGTAAACGCTGATGAAGAGAGCTCCAATCTCAACAGTCGAACTCAACTCCATCAACATGGGCAAACGTGTCAAATAGATGCGCCGAACTGCCGCAGGTGCAATCAGTACACGATTAGTACACGGTAAATAAACAGCCGCTGGTGCGATCATAACACTTGTGAAATGCGATCCATGCTTCAGACAAATTCAGGCACACTCTTGTACTTCAAACAAAACATGTATACTGCCGCGGGTGCAATCAAAGCACTGATAAAATCAAAACATCCGCTGGTGCAATCAACACACGAAAATGTTAATTAAAGCAAAATACCTGTTGATAGATTTACTAACAAGCATGTGAGCGCTGTCTTCCTCCTTGTTCCCAGTCGTCGCCAAATTGTGAAGTAACTTCTTGGACACGGTTTAAACTATAGAAGTAGGTTTATTAGGAGAAGACCGCTTGAACAACCACAGTTTGCAGAAACCCTTTCAACCGCCCGTGTGGAACATCCTGGCATAGAATGCTAATTTACATTCTGATACCACATTCCAACATAAGAACACCACAGTGTGGTCATAGGCCTCAGTATTCTAGAGGAAATTGCTTCCTTAAATATTCATATGCATGTTTTTTTTTTGTTTTACAAAAGTTCAGGGAGTTTATTTTATTTTTTGTTGCAAAGGTTTTTTTTTCTTGGAGCATTTCATGGATTGGGTGAATTGTTTAGATGAACTGAATGTTGGTCTCAAGTCTATTTTTTTTTTTAAAAACACTTTTTATTATTAAACACAGCAGTAGAGACCGTTGCAATGACAGTATGAAGATGTCCAAATCGTTACCCCTTATCAGTCTTTCAGTCCACCTACACATATTACACATCAATACCTCAACGACCCCCCGATCCGCAGACAGCCCCCACTGATCCTAGTAACCTGCCCTTCCCCTGGGTAGGAGACCCCAATGTCCCATCGACCCACCGAGCCCGTCCCACTATGTATTATGAACTTGTGTCCCCCCCTCAGATATAACCTTCGCTCCATCATCTATGTTTATTGTTCCTGTGCCGCCCTTCCCAGTAGTATGTGTCTCTCCTTCCTGAGTTCAATCACCAGAGAGATACAGATGTTCCCTCTATTTATTCCAGTTTCCCCACTTGTGATCCCACTTCCGCGGGCACTCCCTCTCTCGAAATACCGTTTTGTCAGCCAGCATGGCATGATCCATATCCTTAGCCCAATCCACCATTTTCGGCGTGGAGCTTACTCCCCACCGCTGCGCCACGTTTCTTTTGGCTAAACCCCAGCCCCCAGAGGCCCACTCCTGCTCAGTTCGCGTAAGGTCCGCGTCTACCCAGATGTTGAGCAGACACAGAGCTGGTGTCGGCCGTATGGTCTTCCCACACGCCTTCGCCATTTGTCTGGTGACCTTAACCCAGAATTCCTGTATTTTGGGGCAGTCCCATGGGATGTGGAAGAATGTTCCGAGCAGCGCACACCGTCGGAGGCATAGCGGGTCTGGACGCCTCTGCAGTTTATGCAACAATATGGCGTCAAAATATACCCTATGCAGGACTTTCAGCTGTACCAGCCTAAGACGCATCGGGATTGCCACTTCTCTAGGCGAGGCGAGTGCCTCACGCCAGTCCTCGTCGGGCAGGTCTCCGAGATCAGCTTCCCAAGCCACTCTGAGCTTGATCATCGGGTCACCTCTGTTATTAGTCAGTTTCCGGTATGTGAGTGATATGGCCATGCGGATCATTGGGTCCAGCATGAGCCTGTCTTCCAGGGGAGAGGAGTCTGGGAGAGGTGCGTCCTTAGATCGAGCAGCATCTATGGCATGGCTGATCTGAAGGTACCGGAATCTCTCTGTTGGGGCCAATTGGTACTTGGCCTGAAGCTCTGGGAAAGTCGCCGTTCTCCCTTTCACCCACATATCACTCACTCTAGAGATTCCGATTAATTCCCATTTGTCGAATCCTGCATAGGTACTGAGCCTCCCCAGTATGTCTGGTTCCCATAGTGGGGTCGCCTTCGTCAGGCGACCCTTCCATCCCATCTGATTCTGTACCCCGTGCCATACCTCCACCGTCCGCACCGTTGGGCCTGTCAATTCCAGCTTCTTGTAATTGGTGTAAAGGGCCCTATTATACCCCCTTTACCTAACAGCCAGTGGTCTGTACGGAAGCTCCGGTCATCATGCCTCCCAAACACCCAGCTATGGATGGCCGTCAATTGCGAGGCCTGGTAATACCGGCGCAGATCCGGCAGACCAATTCCCCCATCGTACCATCCCATAGTTAATTTAGCCATGGCAATACGGGGTGAGCCGCTGTCCCATAGCAAGTCTCGAACCACGCCTTCGATCTGTGAGAAGTACGAATTGGGAACCGGATTTGGCGTATTCTGTAACGCATACAAGAAGCGGGGCAACGCGAGCATCTTGTATAGGGACGCCTTCCCCAATAATGTGAGCGGGAGGGTCTTCCAATGTGCCACATCCGCCCTGAACCGCCGCAGCATCCCCTGTAGATTCCTGTCAAAGAACAACGCCTCGTCCTTGGTGATAAATATACCCAAGTAGTCAAGTCTAGTGGGCTGCTTCTGTGTTACTATATTAAAAGCACTCCTCACTGTCCCTGAATATGAGATGTAGAAACATTTAGAATTTTGAACAGTGTGCATGTGCACGGTCAGTGATCCTGTCAGAGGGCATTAGAGAGCTGAAATTATATCATAAATTCAAAGTTGTTCAAAACAGCCCCCCCCCCCATATGTTTGGCCCAGGGACCCCAAAATCCTTACAAATGTCCCTTGATGGACAAATCATTCAACATTTTCCCTTTGTGTCAACAGTGGAATTTCTTTTTCACAAATATATTTCGTGGTGTATATTTGTGTGGTATCACATCAATTAGTAAGAAGTCCCTTTTGTCTTTTTGCTAGAATCTCTTTGCGACATAAATCTGGATTTATCTGTTAAGGGTGGAATAAGGACATTAGATACTTGTGTAGATGTTAGGATCTATTGTAGGCCAGGCTTGACTGCACAGCAGTCTTTGTGGCATTTTTTTACATGTGCTTTAGAATATACACAAAGTGGGCTTTGGCTTCACCCAGAGAAATATTTCTTTCACACCCCATGCTATTGGCTGTTTAATCTATTATTCCTGCTCTTGTAAATTGATAATTTTGTGGATTACTGTATTGAACAGTTCTGTGTGATTTACCTGGTTTTAAGCATCTGTATTGCTCCTGTAACTCTTCTGTTGGCACTTGGGTGTCTGGGGGATTTTTAGGGTCTTTCTTTACATTGCCTTCTTTTTTTCCAGGAAGAAGCTGCACTCTTTCGACACCTTGCTGCCATTTTGAGACACTGTCTGCTCATCAAGAGTGATGGCGAAGATCGGACGGAAGAGTTTCATGGGTAAATACTCTTTCCCCACTGCCCATCAACCTCTCCAGTCTGCGCTAGGCCATCTGCACTAGTCCAACGCTTTAAAAGGTTAAGAACTATACTGGGGCAACCCACTGAATGGGGTTAAAAACATCATCGGGAGATGTGAATTCTTTTCCAGTTTCTGTCCCAAAAGGTTGTGGAGGGTCCTCATTCCAGTCTCTGCCCGAGCTTAACCTTTATGGAAGAAGGGTGCGTAATGGAAGTGATAACTGTATTGGGCTGGGGCGAGAGAGGTCTGCCTCCTCAGAAACAAAGCCCTTTGTACTCCCATCACCCTTCAGCCTCTAATCCAGACAGTGCTAGTGGGTAGGTGCTAACCCATGAATGTTTGAGGTGAGAAGAGACTGAAAGGATCATTTGGGAGGACACCACAGGAAAATTACATTTTTGTAAATCAAATATTAGCTCAAAACTTTGTATGAGCCTTCAATGATGGTCACTGTAAGATATGCATACAAGGCAGTGGGCAGGCAGTTTGTTATATCTTGATGTTGGTGTAATGCATTCTTTCCCTAGTTTCTCTATTACCTGATGCACTGGCTGAGCAGGGCACCTGTAACTAAGAGTTATCATATTCAATAAATCTATATCATATAATCTTCATGTCCTGTCTACTAAGGAGATATATTTATTTGCGATAGAGTTGTTTTCTTTTTTTTTTTAAACTCTGTTTATTGAATTGATAACAAGTCTGTCATGCTTACAAATAAGTACTTCATACGGCACAAAGGTACAGAAGGGCTCGGAGGCTGACACAATTTTCCCCGACTCACTCGAGATCCATGCAATGGTATCTATATCATACAGTGTTCTTCGGGTGTGGGGACCTTCGGTGGCTCACATAGTCCTCCCCGGTAATCATTCCATTTAGTCCACAATGCAATCCATTTTTGAGGGCATCCCCGAGCAACATAGACAGTTTTCTCCCTCAACATACACCAGTCCATGTCCTCCTTCCACTTCTTTAGTGTGGGTGGCACGGTGGCCCCCCATGCCTGTGCAATGTTACGTTTAGCAATCATCTGCCCTAAGGTGACCCACAGTCTCCCCCTCACACCCAGATCAGTGGGCTCCCAGACGTTCAATAGGTATCTCTTGGCCTCAGGCCGCAATGGAACCTCCCAAACCCCACTCATGCAATTCAAGACCTTCCCCCAGTAACATTGGATTTGCGGGCATTCCCACAGGATGTGTCTCCTAAAGTGCCCATCAGCGCTCTTGCCCATCATCAGCAAATGTGTCTCTGAGAGGTATGCCCTGTGCAGGATTTTTAGTTGGACTAGGCGGAGTTTGGCGGATATGGCCACTTCCTTTGGCGATGAGACTGCCACCTGCCAGTCCTCATCATCCATTTCGAGGCCATCTCGCACCCATTTCTCCCGTAGCGCAGTGAGGGGATCAGGGGCGTTGTTAATGAGCTTCTTGTATGTAAGCGATATGGATTTATCAGGTAGGTGCCCGTCAAGCAGCCGGTCCTCAAGCGGGGACGACTGAGGCAATGTCGTACCAGCGGGAATGTTAGCCTGCAGTGAGTGCTTAATCTGGGCATAGCGGAAGCGCTCCGAGTCCGCCATTTCGTATGTCTGCTGCAATGTCGAAAAGGGAACTACCCCCGCCCCCCCCCCCCCCCCCCCCCCCCCCAGAGGTCTCTGATGTGTGAAATACCTATTAGATCCCACTTGTCGAAGCCTTTTGTGCGCCCCAATGTTCCCAGCTGTTCAGCATCCCACAGCGGGGTGGCCATAGTGAGCTTGTTGGCCCATCCTAACGCCTTGGTGACCACGTGCCACAGCTGCACCGCGTGTTTCGTAGGCCCGGTAAGCATATATCTGGCCGGTTTGGAGTAAAGTGCTCTTGTGAAGTCACCACCGGGTGAGTTGTTTTCTGAGTTATAGTTGCATGTAAAGAGCAGGGAATTCTGCATGCACCTTCATACACGTGCTTTACCAATTGACTTAGTTAAATGAACGTTGTGTATGGTAACATGCGGCTCTGTGCCAGCCAGACCACTTTCTTGGTGACTCTTTATGACGTACTCCACCCCCTCGGTGATGAGAAAAGAGCCGGAAAGAGAAACGCCCGGTTCAAAGGTCATTGGGTATACTTCCATATATTTCTCGACAATGTTATGTTATGTTATGTTATTTTAATTTATTCAGCGCACAGCTACTCGGAAGTGTCCCGCCGCTATGAACCTACATAGTCTTCTAGCAAAAGAAAATTGAGCTGTATAAAAATACGTCTATCACAAACAAAATCATGCTCTAAACTACACAGAGCTATAAAGAACAAAGCGTAATCTCATTTATTATACCCGCAGAAAATACTGTTAATTTCGACAAGTTTAACTTAGCAAATTAGTGCAGTTACCTCATGCCCAGTAAGAACTGTCCACCCAAGGAAATCTGAAGTAAAAAAAGGGCTCAAGTGTGCATTGGTGTATTTTGGGACTCGTCCAGCTTGGTTCAGGGCTACTGCTTTTCTTTTTTAAATAGATGAAGAAATCAAACTATACAGCTCATGTGGCAATAACTTGTTTTAAGGTAGCGCTTTATACCACTCTTCTGTCGTTTGTATGAGACTAGGTCAGGATGTATTGGACCCGGCTATCTGCTGATCATCGCTTTGTTCAGCAATAATATTAATGTTCCTCTCATTAGGAACCCCTCCTGGTATCCGATAAGCCCAGCTCTCCAAGAGCCAGACTTACTCCAGCAATGGAAAAGCAGCATATCACTAGGTGGCATCTTGGTGCAATGAGTTATTGGTATTTGAGTGTAGACATATCTTAAGCTTATGGAAAAGCAGTTTTCAATTTTTAGCATAATGGCAGATTCTGATCTTTGAAAAGGTGAGGAGATTGTCGTACTAGAAAAAAGGTAGTGCACATGGTGCTCCATATTCAGGAAGCACCACAGCGAGGTCCACGGAGCCCTGAGTAAATGTAGTTGTCAGGATTTCTGGAGCGTGGATCCTACTTGCATACACAGTGCTAGGCAGTTAGCAGTAGCCCAGTGACAGTTGGCTTAAGTGTATTTTTACCTTTTGAAAACCAACCGATCAGGTAGGAGAGATTGCTGTGTAGAGCAGATCTGCCATGCTCCCAACTGCATTATAGGGGCCTGTGCTCAAATCAAACCCAGCAGGTACACTCTTCAGGAGCAGCTCAGGCAGGAACTTGTGTATTCTTTCCAGATACCTTGAGGGCAAAGAAGCAAGAGGGAACATGTGTAAGTGTAGGCTGACCCTACTGTTTCTCTGTGGCCAGCAGCCATCCTCCATCTTACTATTCTATCATCTAAGGGTATCCCTAACAACAGGTGCTGCAATGGTCATCACAGATTACCTTCCATCTTCTCTTGTCCACTGTTCGCAGTCGTTATAGTACATGCAACCTACATAGTGTTTACAAACATCAACATGTATATAAATAAAGAGGCCTTATCGAGAGGTTGCTGTGTTTACACTGGAACAAGTAGGCATTACCCTGCGATGAAGCTACTAAAAAAAGCTATACAATTGCTTTCACCAACTAGGGTATAGGGTAAAGGTGTCGGGGAGAGTTGTCCTTTTGATTATGGGTGGAGAGGCCAGTTTAGAATGTCCCCTGTCCCATGATACTACTGAGGTGGTACTGGTGAACACTACATCTGTAGTTTGGGGGTTGCCTTCATATTTGGTGCCCCCTTAGCAAGACAAAAAATAAAAATTCAGGAAACCTTGACTAACAGCTTGTGGTGTTAGCTCGAAACTAATATTATTTTCTGCACCCCTTAAACAAACACTTCGATTTAATTGCCTTGCCACCCTGCTCTGTCAGCACAGCATGCAACCCAGTCTAGTCCTCCCAATCCCTTTCTCCTTCCTTGATAGCTGGAGGGCTAGTTAAGTCAATTGCCAATGCGTACGCGCCGTACTCTACAGGTCGTGCCTCATGCAGGAACGCTGCTGCTACTGTAAAACATTTTAATCTTTTAACTTTCTTACTGTAAAACATTTTAGTTATTAATTTTCCTAATTTTGCAGTGTGTAATACAGTGTTTTAGTTACATATCACTGAGTAATCTGTTATTGGCAGGAGGCCATCTTTCATTGTTGAAGTTGCCTTCATACCTCTGCCGCTTTCCAATCCCCACACCAGACCCCTTTGCATAGGGCATCTGAAAGAGACACGTTAGTGATAGATTCCTTACCTTAGAATATCCCCAGGCATCAGACTGGATCCGGAATGTTTTTGTCAGAAGTACCCCTGCGCGTCGGCAGGCGTCGACTTGTATCTTGTTTTTGTCGAGAATTCGACTTTTGGTGCAGTAGGGATGCTCGGATTAAGTCCTTTTGGGACTGCTGTCGGACCATGTCGGTGACGGACCCGCTCAACGTGTGTCTCTTCTGCTTGGGGCCCGCCATCTCCCCGAGACGTGCCCCCCATTGTCGAGCCATGTCGCAGACGGCTTGCGGAAGTGTTCCCGGAAGTTGTTGGAGGCCTGGCACTCAGTACGGCGCCACTCAAGGTCCCAGTCCCGTGGGAGGTCGAGGGATCGCTAGCGCAGCCGACACCATCGTTCTTCGGAATCGGGGACAGGTAAGTCACAAGCGCCATTGAAGGTCGGAGGAGTGGCGTCGCTCTTAGTCTACCCCTCACCGGTCGCGGGACTCGGTGGAGGGGGCGGGTGGTCACTCCCCCGCGGCTCCTTTGGGGCCTCGGTTGTTGCCTGCGGCTTACCCGCATTTTTGGGGACCGTACATGCCTCCGGAAGAAGTACAGGTACTTCTGTCAGCCATGGGCTGTTTCTTTGTCCCATCGGGTCCCTCCGGAGCGCCTTTGGGCCCCGCGGACCCCTTGGGTGGGTCTGCCCCGTGCCGTTGGCTCCGGCCTCGGCGCCGCTGTTGGCTCCGGCCTCGGCGCCGTCGTTGGCTCTGGCCTCGCCGGAACCGTCGTTGGCTCTGGCCTCGCCGGAACCGTCGTTGGCTCTGGCCTCGCCGGAACCGTCGTTGGCTCTGGCCTCGCCGGAACCGTCGTTGGCTCTGGCCTCGCCGGAACCGTCGTTGGCTCTGGCCTCGCCGGAACCGTCGTTGGCTCTGGCCTCGCCGGAACCGTCGTTGGCTCTGGCCTCGCCGGAACCGTCGTTGGCTCTGGCCTCGCCGGAACCGTCGTTGGCTCTGGCCTCGCCGGAACCGTCGTTGGCTCTGGCCTCGCCGGAACCGTCGTTGGCTCTGGCCTCGCCGGAACCGTCGTTGGCTCTGGCCTCGCCGGAACCGTCGTTGGCTCTGGCCTCGCCGGAACCGTCGTTGGCTCTGGCCTCGCCGGAACCGTCGTTGGCTCTGGCCTCGCCGGAACCGTCGTTGGCTCTGGCCTCGCCGGAACCGTCGTTGGCTCTGGCCTCGCCGGAACCGTCGTTGGCTCTGGCCTCGCCGGAACCGTCGTTGGCTCTGGCCTCGCCGGAACCGTCGTTGGCTCTGGCCTCGCCGGAACCGTCGTTGGCTCTGGCCTCGCCGGAACCGTCGTTGGCTCTGGCCTCGCCGGAACCGTCGTTGGCTCTGGCCTCGCCGGAACCGTCGTTGGCTCTGGCCTCGCCGGAACCGTCGTTGGCTCTGGCCTCGCCGGAACCGTCGTTGGCTCTGGCCTCGCCGGAACCGTCGTTGGCTCTGGCCTCGCCGGAACCGTCGTTGGCTCTGGCCTCGCCGGAACCGTCGTTGGCTCTGGCCTCGCCGGAACCGTCGTTGGCTCTGGCCTCGCCGGAACCGTCGTTGGCTCTGGCCTCGCCGGAACCGTCGTTGGCTCTGGCCTCGCCGGAACCGTCGTTGGCTCTGGCCTCGCCGGAACCGTCGTTGGCTCTGGCCTCGCCGGAACCGTCGTTGGCTCTGGCCTCGCCGGAACCGTCGTTGGCTCTGGCCTCGCCGGAACCGTCGTTGGCTCTGGCCTCGCCGGAACCGTCGTTGGCTCTGGCCTCGCCGGAACCGTCGTTGGCTCTGGCCTCGCCGGAACCGTCGTTGGCTCTGGCCTCGCCGGAACCGTCGTTGGCTCTGGCCTCGCCGGAACCGTCGTTGGCTCTGGCCTCGCCGGAACCGTCGTTGGCTCTGGCCTCGCCGGAACCGTCGTTGGCTCTGGCCTCGCCGGAACCGTCGTTGGCTCTGGCCTCGCCGGAACCGTCGTTGGCTCTGGCCTCGCCGGAACCGTCGTTGGCTCTGGCCTCGCCGGAACCGTCGTTGGCTCTGGCCTCGCCGGAACCGTCGTTGGCTCTGGCCTCGCCGGAACCGTCGTTGGCTCTGGCCTCGCCGGAACCGTCGTTGGCTCTGGCCTCGCCGGAACCGTCGTTGGCTCTGGCCTCGCCGGAACCGTCGTTGGCTCTGGCCTCGCCGGAACCGTCGTTGGCTCTGGCCTCGCCGGAACCGTCGTTGGCTCTGGCCTCGCCGGAACCGTCGTTGGCTCTGGCCTCGCCGGAACCGTCGTTGGCTCTGGCCTCGCCGGAACCGTCGTTGGCTCTGGCCTCGCCGGAACCGTCGTTGGCTCTGGCCTCGCCGGAACCGTCGTTGGCTCTGGCCTCGCCGGAACCGTCGTTGGCTCTGGCCTCGCCGGAACCGTCGTTGGCTCTGGCCTCGCCGGAACCGTCGTTGGCTCTGGCCTCGCCGGAACCGTCGTTGGCTCTGGCCTCGCCGGAACCGTCGTTGGCTCTGGCCTCGCCGGAACCGTCGTTGGCTCTGGCCTCGCCGGAACCGTCGTTGGCTCTGGCCTCGCCGGAACCGTCGTTGGCTCTGGCCTCGCCGGAACCGTCGTTGGCTCTGGCCTCGCCGGAACCGTCGTTGGCTCTGGCCTCGCCGGAACCGTCGTTGGCTCTGGCCTCGCCGGAACCGTCGTTGGCTCTGGCCTCGCCGGAACCGTCGTTGGCTCTGGCCTCGCCGGAACCGTCGTTGGCTCTGGCCTCGCCGGAACCGTCGTTGGCTCTGGCCTCGCCGGAACCGTCGTTGGCTCTGGCCTCGCCGGAACCGTCGTTGGCTCTGGCCTCGCCGGAACCGTCGTTGGCTCTGGCCTCGCCGGAACCGTCGTTGGCTCTGGCCTCGCCGGAACCGTCGTTGGCTCTGGCCTCGCCGGAACCGTCGTTGGCTCTGGCCTCGCCGGAACCGTCGTTGGCTCTGGCCTCGCCGGAACCGTCGTTGGCTCTGGCCTCGCCGGAACCGTCGTTGGCTCTGGCCTCGCCGGAACCGTCGTTGGCTCTGGCCTCGCCGGAACCGTCGTTGGCTCTGGCCTCGCCGGAACCGTCGTTGGCTCTGGCCTCGCCGGAACCGTCGTTGGCTCTGGCCTCGCCGGAACCGTCGTTGGCTCTGGCCTCGCCGGAACCGTCGTTGGCTCTGGCCTCGCCGGAACCGTCGTTGGCTCTGGCCTCGCCGGAACCGTCGTTGGCTCTGGCCTCGCCGGAACCGTCGTTGGCTCTGGCCTCGCCGGAACCGTCGTCGGCTCTGGCCTCGCCGGAACCGTCGTCGGCTCTGGCCTCGCCGGAACCGTCGTCGGCTCTGGCCTCGCCGGAACCGTCGTCGGCTCTGGCCTCGCCGGAACCGTCGTCTGCTCTGGCCTCGCCGGAACCGTCGTCTGCTCTGGCCTCGCCGGAACCGTCGTCGGCTCTGGCCTCGCCGGAACCGTCGTCGGCTCTGGCCTCGCCGGAACCGTCGTCGGCTCTGGCCTCGCCGGAACCGTCGTCGGCTCTGGCCTCGCCGGAACCGTCGTCGGCTCTGGCCTCGCCGGAACCGTCGTCGGCTCTGGCCTCGCCGGAACCGTCGTCGGCTCTGGCCTCGCCGGAACCGTCGTCGGCTCTGGCCTCGCCGGAACCGTCGTCGGCTCTGGCCTCGCCGGAACCGTCGTCGGCTCTGGCCTCGCCGGAACCGTCGTCGGCTCTGGCCTCGCCGGAACCGTCGTCGGCTCTGGCCTCGCCGGAACCGTCGTCGGCTCTGGCCTCGCCGGAACCGTCGTCGGCTCTGGCCTCGCCGGAACCGTCGTCGGCTCCGGCCGTAGCGCTGCCAGAGGCCTCGGCGCGGCAGTTGGCTCCGGCCTCGGCGCCGCCTTCGGATCCGGCATCGGCGCCGGCCTTGGCGATGCCGTTGCCTCACAGCCTCGGCGTCGGCGCCTCCAGGGCCAGATTATATCGAGCCTGCCTTGTCCTGCCTCCAATTCCTATTCCTGACCGAAGGGAGGTACTAAGATGGGTCTGAGGACCTTCTCGCAGCTCGCTGTGAGGATGATCTAAACTAAACTAGATTGACAATATGGGGAATTCCAGCAAGCTGGAATGATCTCCACACCCTGATACACTGTTCCCCCTCCTCCGTAGCTGCGGAGGTGGTGGGTTCATTCTGGGATATGGCATAGGGGAGGCTCCTAACCTCAAATTCCCTACAGTGCCCATCAGGACAAATCTCCTCACTGCACTTTAAACGTAACACAGGGGCGCCTGTGCATGCAAGGCAACCCCAGTTTCATCGCACCTACCGCCAGAGTGTCTGGTGGTCCAGGGTTCTGCTTCTCCAAGGGCCTTTTGGCCCTCTATTCCAACTCTGTGTGGGACACGGTGGCGCAGGTGCTGACACAGTGTCTAGCGGAGGCTTGGAAGCTGCTCTCTCAAGCAATTTCCAAGGGCAAAGATGCGGCGGGATTCACCATCCATTATGGTCTCGCCCCGCATCCTCCATGGGCAGAGCAATTTGTATAACAGCAGGGTGGGTTCCAGGGCTAGCGGGCAGAACAGTCAACCACCACCTCTACCACCACTGCCTCAAAACCTTCCTAGTCTGCCGTTTCAGTCCACTGTTTCAGGCCCACCACACGCCAGTGGGCGGCAGGATTCGCCATCGCCTCCTCCACTGGTGCGCCATCACTTTGGGCAGGTGGGTTCTGCAAACAGTCCGAAGGGGCGGCTACTCCCCTTCGAGACTACTACTCCTGCTCTGCCACATCAGTACCGCCGCATGTCGCTGGATCACTTGACACTTTGCAAACAGGAAGTTGCGGTACCCTTGGCGTAGGGGGCCATCAAGCGTGTTTTAGACCCGCAAAACTGGTAGTAGCGTTACACTTGCAGGACGCCTACTTTCACGTCCTGCCGGGCCACCGGCGTTACCCGTGGTTCACGGTTGGCCATGAGCACTTTCAGTTTACCGGTCTCCCCTTTGGGCCTTACCAGCGCCCCTTGGGTGTTCACTAAAGTGATGGAGGTGGTCGCAGCTCGTCTGCGCAGATCAGGGGTTTCAGTCTTCCCCTATCTCGACGACTGGTTATTGAAGGCGGGCTCGCCCCAGGCAGTCGTCCCCCACCTCCAGACTACGGCCGACCTCCTGCATTTGTGGGGGTTCTCCATCAGCGTGCCGAAGTCTCATCTGATTCCCTCTCAGAAGCTCCTCTTCATCGGAGCGGTTCTGGACACTGCGCAATTTTGGGTTTGTCCTCCCGAACAGCGTGTCCGGGACATTCAAGCTATGATTCCGATCTTTCAGCCCTTGTCCTGGGTTTCGGTCAGAAAGACACTAAGGCTGCTGGGCCTCATGGCCTCCTACATCCTGCTGTTCAATCATGCTAATGGCATCTGCGGGCTCTGCAGTGGAACCGGAAGTTACAGTGGACGCAGCGTCAGAAACACCTGTCCGACTACGTCCAGATCTCGGAGGGCACTGCACAAAACTTGCAGTGGTGGTTCCCGGGCCAGCGTTGGGTCAGCGGCAGATCCCTCTCCCTTCCTCAACCGGACCACACAGTGGTGACGGACACGTCCCTCCTGGGATGGGGTGGCCACATAGGAGAGGCAGAGATCAGAGGTCTCTGGTCTCGGGCGGAGTTCAAGCTCCATATCAATCTTTTGGAGATCAGGGCGATCCTACTTGCACTGAAAGCATTCCTTCCCTTTGTCAAGGGGAGAGTAGTGCAGGTGTTCACAGACTACACTACCGCCCTGTGGTACTGCTACCAGCAAGGCGGGGTGGGGTCGTTGACCCTCTGTCAGGTGGCTCTGCGCCTCTGGACATGGCTGGAACGCCAGGGCATTCTCCTGGTGGTTCAACACTTGGCAAGTTCTTTGAACGCCAGAGCGGACAAACTCAGTCGCAGGTGCATGTTGGTTCACAAATGGCGTCTTCACTCGGAGGTGGCGCAAGGTCTCTTTCAGCAGTGGGGAGAGCCTTGGTTAGATCTATTCGCCACCGAAGAGAACACGCAATGTCGGCAGTTCTGCGCGTTGGAGTTTCCAAGGCGGCACTCGCTAGGCGACGCTTTTCGTCACAAGTGGAGTTGCGGTCAGGTGAACGCCTTTCCGCCTATTCCACTTCTGCACAGAGTGCTGAAGAAGATCGGGCGCGACCGGGCCCAAGTCATTCTTGTGGCACCGGACTGGTCTCGAAGAGTTTGGTATCCCGAGCTACTTACTATGAGCGTAGATCCACCGATCTGACTTCATCTCCCGGAGGATCTCCTGTCGCAGCAACAGGGTACGGTCCTCCACCCGACCCTGTCCAGCCTCCACCTCCTTGCGTGGACCCTGAGCGGCGACAGCTGATTCCATTTGACTTGCCTCCCGAAGTCTGTAATGTGATTCTGGCAGCCAGACGTCCCTCCACTAAAACGGTATACGCCTGGCAGTGGAAAAAAAAATTGTGGCATTGTGCACATCGAAGTCTGTTGATCCTCTTGCTGCCCCTCTTTCTGGGTTCCTACTGTTCCTTCTTTCTTTGGCCCAGCAGGGCTCTGCTCTGGGCACTATCAAGGGCTACCTTTCTGCTCTTTCACCCTTTCTTATGCTGCTTGATCAGCCCTCTCTTTTCAAGTCCCCAGTTGTCAATAGGTTTCTTAAAGGCATTACTCACCTTTGTCCCTCCTATTCCTTTTGTGATGCCTCAATGGGACTTTAACCTGGTTCTCACATACTTGATGTGCGCTCCCTTTAAACCTCTTCATAACTGTCCTTTGCGGTTATTGACTTTGAAAACTGTGTTCCTGGTGGCCATCACCTCTGCTCGGCGGGTGCGTGGGCTCCAGGCTCTTTCCTGCAAACCTCCTTTCCTGGCGATTCACCCGGACAAGGTTGTGCTTCGACCAAGTTCCTCCTTTCTTCCAAAAGTAGTCACTGCCTTTCATCTCGAGCAAACTGTCACTCTGCCCACTTTCTTTCCGCCTCCGCACCCTTCAAGAGAAGAGGCTCCACAGTCTGGACCCAAAACGTGCGCTTTCGTTCTATCTCAACTGCACACAACCATTCCGGGTGGATGACCAGCTCTTTGTTGGCTACGTGGGCGCCAAGAAAGGCCGAGCTGTGCACAAGCGCCCTATATCCCGATGGGTTGTCTTGTGCATTAAAGCCTGTTACTCTCTGGCTAAAAAGGAACCTCCGGTTGCGCTGCGCGCCCATTCTACCAGGGCAACAGCAGCTACTACAGCATTGGGATGCGATGTCCCCCTGCAAGACATCTGTCAGGCGGCCACTTGGGCCTCGTTGCATACTTTCACTAAGCACTATTGCCTTGACAGTCCGGTCCGGAGAGACGGCTTCTTTGGCCGTTCAGTTCTCCGTGAGTTTCTGGGGTAATCTCACTTCGCAGACCTGCCACCGGGATTGGTATTGCTTGGGTATACATTCTAAGGTAAGGAATCTATCACTAACGTGTCTCTTTCAAATGCACAAGTTACTTACATGTGTAACGATATATCTGTAAGAGACATTAGTTAGTGATAGATTCCTTACCACCCGCCCATCCTCCCCGTTCTACGAACTGTTCTCTAGGGTTCAGGTCATCCCTTTCATAGCCCTAGTTCTGTTGCACCAGTAGTCGGTCACTGGCATGGCTCAGCGCTTCTGGAGCGGAAAAGTTGTGTACAGAACCGACGTCCGCGCGCGTGGGCGCATCTAAGTAGCTTCGACGACGTAATCTTGGTGGCCATGACGTACGACGACGACGCCTGCCGACGCGCAGGGGTACTGTTGACAAAAACTTCTCCAGTCTGATGCCTGGGGATATTTTAAGGTAAGGAATCTATCACTAACTTAATGTCTCTTACAGATATATCGTTACACAAGTAAGTAAGTTGTGCTTCCTGTTCAGTCCCCGATCTGCCACATCTTGTACTGATTGTGCGGAGGGACTTGCTCAGGCTCCAGGGACAACCAAGAACGAATACCGATCCCGCCATCTTTCCAAGTCATTCAGCGTTCTAGCCTTCCCAATCCCTCTTTCCTTCCTTGATAGCTCGAGGGCTATTTAAGTCTATTGCGGATGCTCCACTGGCGCGCCAAAGGCAAGCCTGCCCGTCGCCACCTACCAGGACCCCCGCATCTTTTCCCCCCTCTGTTGCCTGCTACCAAAGGTAAAACTATGTTGTGAGAAGTTGGCCTGATGTATGATGTCACTAGTTATAGTGTACACCTTATATCAGTCCAAATACCCTTATGGTGATTGGTTGTAAAGTCAACCTTATAGACCAGCTATCCTAGTGGTAGCATGGACAAGAGCAGTCTTAGGCTAAACTCTGAATGGCATGTGAAGCCAGCTGTGATACCATATATAATCCCTTGAATACCAAATGAAAGGACACCACAACAGATATATATATAAAATAAAGTGTATTTATTCTAAGCAAACCCTCAGCACTCTTTATGAGTTTAGAGGTAAGTACAACACAGTCTTATTAATGCATACAGTAAGTCACACAGGTAAGTAATACAGTTAGGCCCTAGGGGCCACGCAAACCATATACTAAATAAGTGGTATAAGAACCACTGTCACGGAAATAGAATAGGCCTAGGCCTAGGGAATCGCTGGGGCTACACTACACTAGCGTTAGTTAGGAAGTGGGAGGCCCACGGGATTCGTGTGCAGAGTGGAAACACTCACGCGTAATGCGTAAAAGTCAATAGCAATGTTACAGTTTAGAAATAGATAGATTTAGGACACTTCCGGAGTAGCTAGGAGGTTGAGACTTGAAAACTAGACACTAGGATAGTCACTATCCTGATGAGCACCGGAGTACCCAAGTTACCTAGCCCACAGGCTGCGGGTGCATAGGGGTGAAGATGCGTCGTTTTCGTCGTCGACTCCTATGGATGCCTGAAGAAAGATGCTGACAGGCAGTCAGGGGAGAGTGTCCGGTGGATCCCAAGGCTGGGATCAAGAAGAGAAGAAACCTGCAAGCAGAGGGGACAGAGTCAAGGTCACTAGCCAGTGACCACGTGGAACCAGGAAGGAACCCGGCGATGTCGTGAAGAGTTGCAGGTGAAGGTGAAGCTTGTCGCTGCAGCCAGGAGGACCAGGAAGCTTCGAGGACGACCAGGACCAGGAGGCGAGCTGTCCCACGAAGGCTCTTGCTGTCGGCGGCGTCGAAGTTGGACTAGGACTCACCAAGCCTTGGCAAGCGGAACCCACGAGGAACAAAGGACTTGCTTCTGGTGCAGACCAGGAAGGTCTGGGGTGCTTCTTCTTTGCAGAGAAGCGGGAGCCAGTCTGGAGGAGCCAAACCAGCGCAGAAGATTTCAGGGAGCGTCGTCACAAAGGCCACTAGCCAGCGGGCAAGCAACCGGACAGACGCGGCAAGCAGGAAAATGCTGAAGGGCCCCACGCAGGACTCGTGGAGTGTGGGGGGCTGGTCTTCGGTGCAGATGGTGCTTGGGGTTGGGGCTTCTCAATCCCCGGTGCACAACTTCGAGGGTACCTCAGAAGCTGCGCTGTAAGTTACTAGCCACTTTTCCCAGGTAGCCGGTCCCACGTCGCTCGTCGCCTCCACGGATCTCAGCTCTGCTGCAGATGTGGATGAGGGTCGGAGAAGTCTGGAAATCAAGGCTCTGGTCGGGCTCTGCAGTCGGTTCCTCGTCGAACGTTTCACAAAGCAAAGGGTAGTCTCTTGATGGTGCCTGTTTGCACAGGGTAGCCACTCCTTGGCTACAAGGGAGATTCTTCAGTCTTCTTCTTTCGTCGAATGTCGAAGGTCCAGAGTTTCTGTTCAGTTTTGCAGGTTCAGGATAATCTAGAGTCTTGAGGCCCAACTCCCACTCTTATACTAATCTGGGGGGCTGGGATACCTGCTAGGTCACGCCTTATGGGTGGGACCTGGGAGGGGGTGGTTACACCCACTTCCCTTTGTCCAGTTTCGCGCCAGAGCTGGGGCTGGAGTGCCCCAGCGCCGGTTTGAACTGGACTATGCAAGGAACACCTTGTGTGCCCCAGGCATGTCTCATTCCTTTCAGCCCACCCTGCCCCAATACACTAAAGGCTGTCTGGAGAGGTGTTAGCACCTCCCCAAGCAGGAAACCTATTGTCCAGGCCTCCCTGGCTGGGATCACTCCCAGCTGCAGGAGGTCAGACTTGTGTCGTGGCAGCAGCATCCATTTTGTGATGCTGAGGCTTTGGTCAGAGGCTAACAGTTGAAGTATGATTTTAACATGTCTCTCCCTCTAGAAGGGGGGAATAATATTCTCATGTCCAGAAATGGCATGGGGTTATTATTCCCTAGTGTTAGACACCTTACACGACATGTCTTGATAAAGCCAAACCATAGTTACCATAACTGTCTAAGATTATAAGGCACTTTAAGAGTATATGGTAGGCTATATCATAGAACAGCTATAAGGACATGGTTCCGAAAGCTGCAGATAGGCTCAGCTCATGCTAGAGCACCATCTCACATGTTACCAAGCACTCTGCCTCCAGGATTGTCAAGGCCTGCCATAGGAGTGACTGATAGGTACACATGTGTCTATATGTAAGTTAGGTATAGGAATACTACACCTAAGCAAGGGGTGAGTACACGACCTTGCCCCAGCTGAGTGATCAGCCAGTTGTGTCAAAATGGAAGGCCAGGCCAGGGGTGGCATAATACCTGCTGCAGCCCCTGGTAGGCCTAGGGTACACCTATGCCCTGGGTACCTAGGGTACACTGTACAGGGGCCAATAAGGTGATCCTATCCAAATGGGTTATGCACCTAAAGTACATAGTATTAATTTAGAGAGAGAACAGCAGGGCTGTGGGTCTGATTAGCAGGCCCACAGCCACATCTAAGTCGAAAACCAGTAAAGCAAAAGCAAAAAGTGGGGGTGAACATAGAAAGCAGACCCTACTCTCCTACACAACCCCCCCCCAAACTTAGGGACATTAAACTAACCTTGACCAGTTGAGTCTTCATGTTCTAAGTGGAAATATCTGGAGAGTCCATCTGCATTGGCATGGTCAGTCCCAGGTCTATGTTCCACTGTGAAGTCCATCCCCTGTAGGGAAATGGACCACCTAAGAAGTTTGGGATTTTCACCCTTCATCTGATTTAGCCACAAGAGGGGCTTATGGTCTGTCTGAATCTTGAAGTGAGTGCCAAACAAGTATGGCCTCAGCTTCTTCAGGGCCCAAACCACAGCAAAGGCCTCCCTCTCAATAGCTGACCAACGTTTCTCTCTAGGGGTCAGCCTTCTACTTATAAAAGCAATGGGCTGGTCTTGACCATCTACATTCAGTTGTGAAAGAACAGCTCCCACACCTAACTCAGAAGCATCTGTCTGGACAATGAACTCTTTGGAGTAGTCTGGACTTTTCAGAATAGGTGCACTGCACATGGCCTGCTTCAGGTCATCAAATGCTTTTTGACAGCTTACTGTCCACTGAACTTTCTTTGGCATCTTCTTGGAGGTCAAGTCATTAAGTGGTGTCACTATGGACCCATAGTTCTTAACAAACTTTCTGTAGTACCCAGTCAGGCCCAAGAAAGCTCTGACCTGAGTCTGGGTAGTTGGAGGAGCCCAGTCCTTTATGGTCTGGATCTTGCTCTCCAGTGGTTGAACCTGACCCCCACCAACTAGGTGGCCCAGGTATACAACCTTGCTCTGCCCTATCTGGCACTTAGTGGCCTTGATAGTGAGGCCTGCCTTTTGCAGGGCCTCTAAAACATTCCTCAGGTGGACCAGGTGATCCTCCCAGGTGGAGCTAAAGACAGCAATATCATCAAGATAAGCTGCACAATAATCATCCAACCCAGTAAGGACTTGATTCACCAGCCTTTGGAAAGTGGCAGGTGCATTCTTCAAACCAAAGGGCATTACCACAAATTGATAATGTCCTCCTGGGGTCGAGAAAGCAGTTTTGGCCTTTGCACTCTCAGCTAGTCTGATTTGCCAGTAGCCTGCTGTTAGGTCAAATGTGCTCAAAAACTTAGCAGCTGCCAGTCTGTCAATGAGCTCATCTGCCCTAGGTATTGGGTGAGCATCTGTCCTAGTGACAGCATTGAGACCTCTGTAATCCACGCAAAAACTCATCTCTCTCTTACCATCTTGGGTGTGAGGCTTTGGCACAAGGACTACAGGACTAGCCCAAGGGCTCTCTGAAGGTTCAATGACTCCCAGCTCCAACATCTTTTGTACCTCAACTTTTATGCAGTCCCTGACATGGTCAGGTTGCCTGTAGATTTTACTCTTCACAGGCAGACTGTCACCAGTGTCCACCTCATGGGTGCACCAGTTTGTCTGACTTGGGGTCAGAGAGAACATATGTCTGTAGGCCTGCAAAACTTGTCTGCAGTCCTGTTGTTGATGGACAGTGAGGCTGTCAGAAAAGACCACACCATCAACTGAGCCATCATCAGGGTTCTGAGTCAACAGGTCTGGGAGAGGGTCACTCTCTTCCTCCTGCCCCTCATCTGTAGCCATGAGTAGCCCCATGTCTGCCCTGTCAACATATGCCTTCAATCTGTTGACATGAAGCACCCTGTGGGGGCTTCTGGGAGTCCCAAGGTCCACCAAGTAGGTGACTTCTCCCTTTTTCTCAACAATAGTGTGGGGTCCAGACCATTTGTCTTGGAGTGCTGCTGGGGCCACTGGCTCCAACACCCACACTTTCTGTCCTGGCTGGTAAACAGTCAGTACAGCCTTTTGGTCATGCCAAGCTTTTTGGAGTTCTTGGCTTGCCTCAAGGTTTTTAGAAGCCTTCTTCATATACTCTGCCATCCTGGAGCGGAGACCAAGTACATAATCCACTATGTCTAGTTTGGGTTGTCTGAGAGGTCTCTCCCATCCTTCCTTCACCAAACACAGGGGTCCTCTTACAGGATGCCCAAACAAAAGCTCAAAAGGGCTGTAGCCAACCCCCTTTTGTGGGACCTCTCTGTAAGCAAACAGAAGGCAGGGTAAAAGGATGTCCCATCTTCGCCTAAGCTTGTCTGGTAATCCTTTTATCATTCCCTTTAGGGTCTTGTTGAATCTCTCAACAAGCCCATTGCACTGTGGGTGATAGGGTGTGGTGAACTTATAGTTAACACCACACTCCTTCCACATTGCAGTCAAGTATCCTGACATAAAGTTGGCACCTCTGTCAGAAATGACCTCCTTTGGAAAGCCCACTCTGGAGAATACTCCAAGCAGGGCCCTTGCCACAACAGGAGCTGTTGTGGTCCGTAGGGGAATTGCTTCTGGGTACCTGGTGGCATGGTCCACTATCACCAGTATGAATCTGTGCCCAGATGCTGTTTGTGGGTCCATTGGTCCTACAATATCTATGCCCACTCTTTCAAAGGGGACCCCCACCACAGGTAGTGGTATGAGGGGGGCCTTTGTGGTGCCACCTGATTTGCCACTGGCTTGGCAGGTGACACAGGAGCGACAAAACTCCTTAGTATCTTCTGACATATGGGGCCAGTGAAAGTGAGGGACAAGCCTGTCCCAAGTCTTGTTCTGGCCTAAATGTCCTGCAAGGGGAATATCATGGGCCAAGGTTAGAAGGAAGCCTCTGAACTTCAGTGGTATGACCAACCTCCTGGATGCACCAGGCTTGGGGTCTCTAGCCTCTGAGTACAGTAGCCCTTCATCCCAATACACTCTATGGGTACCTTGAGCATTCCCTGCAGCCTCAGCAGCAGCCAGCTGTCTGAGGGGTTCAAGAGAGGGGCAGTCTAATTGAGCCTGCCTCAGATCTGCCCTGGAAGGTCCCCCTGTCCCAAGAAACTCAACCTGATCAGGTTCAAGTTCTTCTAGGACAGTTCCTTCAGGGCTCTCAGAATCATCCTCCTGGGAGGGCTGATCCACCACCTGAGGCAGGGGGGAAGGCACAGCCTTAACCCTACTGCTCTTTCTCTTGGGTTGTGACTGGTCCATAGTTTCAGGATCCAGCACTTGTTCAGTGTTGCACTTTTTGGCCTGTGACCTGGTCACAGCAAGGACATGTGCATCTATCCCCAGCATTTCTGCATGGGTCCTATACTCCACTTCAGACCAAACTGAAGTTTCAAGATCATTGCCCAGTAAACACTCTACAGGAAGGTCTGAACTAACAACAACTTTCTTGAGGCCAGTTACCCCTCCCCAGGAGAAGTTAACAATAGCCACACTATGGGAGGTAGTGGCATTGCTAGCGTTGGTCACTAGGTAATTCTCACCTAGTATGATCTGTCCAGGGTCCACAAAAGCAGGTGTCACCATTGTGACACTAGCCCCAGTGTCCCTGTAGGCCTGAGCCATTCTTTGGTTGATAAAAGGTGTCTGTCTGTACTTGCCCAGGTTACTGGGGCCTACAGTAGAGGACAAAGCTAAGTCCCCATCACAGATCAGGACAGCCTGAGTAGGTACTCTGACTAGGCCAGAATCCTCCTCAGTTCCCAGGGTTAACCCTACTACACCCTTTTGCTGGGAACCACCACTTACAGCTGAACTAGGGGGTACAGTTGCCTTAGGGGCAATGGTGGCTGGGGGCTTATCCTTTTTGGTGCACTCACTAAACCAATGTGAGGTAGACTTACAATAGTTGCACCATGGTTTCTTTTGGCCATCTTTCTTCTTATCCTTTTTGGAACCACCCTCCCCCTGAGCCTTTTGGGGGCCTGGTGAAGACTTCTGGTCTTTTTGTTTCTGCTCATTACCCTTCTGGTCTGCCTTTTTCTGATCACCGCCCTGGTTCTGGTTTTTCTGCTTAACTCTAGTCCTGACCCATCTATCTGCCTTCTTTCCCAATTCTTGGGGAGAAGTCAAATCAGAATCAATCAGGTGTTGATGCAATAGCTGGTTTTGACAGTTGTTAAGTATTTGTTCTCTCATGATCAAATTATACAATCCTGTATAGTCCTTAACCTTACTTCCCATTAGCCAGCCTTCCAGAGCCTTAGTGGCACAATCTACAAAGTCAGTCCAGTCCTGAGTCTGTGTCTTCTGGGTATCCCTGAACAACAACCTGTATTGTTCAGTGGTTAGGCCAAACCCATCAATCAGAGCACTCTTCAGGACAGTGTAATTATCTGCATCCTCATCACTAACTGTGAGGAGCTTGTCTCTTCCTTTCTCAGAGAAGGAGAGCCACAAGATAGCTGCCCACTGACTTTGGGGTACCTGCTGTACTTTGCAAGCTCTCTCCAAAGCAGTTATCCATTTGTGGATGTCATCCCCACACTTGTAGGGAGGGACAATCTTGCTCAGGTTTCTATTATCATAGTGCCTGTCTCTATCTCTAGGAATGTTGCTGCCACCAGTGGGTTCTAACCCACTTAACCTTTGTTCTCTAGCCAGAGCAAGCTTCTCTTTGGCAAGGGCAAGTTCTTCCCTCTGAATCCTCAGATTAGCCTCCCTCATTCTGGCTGCATGCTCCTTTCTCTCAGGTGAAGTCATTCCCCTGTGAGAGGAAGCATTAGAGATGTTAGAGACATGGGAGTGGATGGATTCCCTTGAAGGGGATCTGTCCCTCCTGCTTCTCTGTGAATGTCTACTTGTGGGTCTGTATGGGGGGATCCCATGCAAACTCCCATGTAAACTTAAGTTAGCCTGGCTAAGTCTCCTTACTTGGCTCTGGCTGTCTACCTCCCCATCTGAAGCCCCATCTGACTCCTCTGTGGTGGGTAGACCCTCCTCTGTGCCTAGGGCACCTTCCTGAGATGCCCTCTGAGCATCATACTCCTCTAGGAGTTGTCTTAACTGAAGGAGGGTAGGGTTTGCACCCTGTTTTATTCCTCTGGAGGTACACAATTGTCTCATCTCCTGGAATGTCAAGGTATCATACCTAGAGGGGGTCTTCTGCAGACCTGCCCCTCCTGAGAGAGCATCTACTTGATCTCCTCCCAGAGGCATGATCTAGTGAGGGTGTGGTGTGTGCACCTACCTACACTAGTTGTTTCTACTAAACCTCTCTAGTAGTTGTAGTCAGGGTGTGTTACTCCCTACAACCACTAAGTCCAGTAGGACTTAAGTATTATAAACTATGTTATATGTACCTAAACAATATCTGTGTGATCTTTCAATTTAGTATCTCAGGATTACAATGGTATTACAACAGCAAGCTCAGATCCCAACCGCTGCTCACCAATGTGAGAAGTTGGCCTGATGTATGATGTCACTAGTTATAGTGTACACCTTATATCAGTCCAAATACCCTTATGGTGATTGGTTGTAAAGTCAACCTTATAGACCAGCTATCCTAGTGGTAGCATGGACAAGAGCAGTCTTAGGCTAAACTCTGAATGGCATGTGAAGCCAGCTGTGATACCATATATAATCCCTTGAATACCAAATGAAAGGACACCACAACAGATATATATATAAAATAAAGTGTATTTATTCTAAGCAAACCCTCAGCACTCTTTATGAGTTTAGAGGTAAGTACAACACAGTCTTATTAATGCATACAGTAAGTCACACAGGTAAGTAATACAGTTAGGCCCTAGGGGCCACGCAAACCATATACTAAATAAGTGGTATAAGAACCACTGTCACGGAAATAGAATAGGCCTAGGCCTAGGGAATCGCTGGGGCTACACTACACTAGCGTTAGTTAGGAAGTGGGAGGCCCACGGGATTCGTGTGCAGAGTGGAAACACTCACGCGTAATGCGTAAAAGTCAATAGCAATGTTACAGTTTAGAAATAGATAGATTTAGGACACTTCCGGAGTAGCTAGGAGGTTGAGACTTGAAAACTAGACACTAGGATAGTCACTATCCTGATGAGCACCGGAGTACCCAAGTTACCTAGCCCACAGGCTGCGGGTGCATAGGGGTGAAGATGCGTCGTTTTCGTCGTCGACTCCTATGGATGCCTGAAGAAAGATGCTGACAGGCAGTCAGGGGAGAGTGTCCGGTGGATCCCAAGGCTGGGATCAAGAAGAGAAGAAACCTGCAAGCAGAGGGGACAGAGTCAAGGTCACTAGCCAGTGACCACGTGGAACCAGGAAGGAACCCGGCGATGTCGTGAAGAGTTGCAGGTGAAGGTGAAGCTTGTCGCTGCAGCCAGGAGGACCAGGAAGCGTCGAGGACGACCAGGACCAGGAGGCGAGCTGTCCCACGAAGGCTCTTGCTGTCGGCGGCGTCGAAGTTGGACTAGGACTCACCAAGCCTTGGCAAGCGGAACCCACGAGGAACAAAGGACTTGCTTCTGGTGCAGACCAGGAAGGTCTGGGGTGCTTCTTCTTTGCAGAGAAGCGGGAGCCAGTCTGGAGGAGCCAAACCAGCGCAGAAGATTTCAGGGAGCGTCGTCACAAAAGCCACTAGCCAGCGGGCAAGCAACCGGACAGACGCGGCAAGCAGGAAAATGCTGAAGGGCCCCACGCAGGACTCGTGGAGTGTGGGGGGCTGGTCTTCGGTGCAGATGGTGCTTGGGGTTGGGGCTTCTCAATCCCCGGTGCACAACTTCGAGGGTACCTCAGAAGCTGCGCTGTAAGTTACTAGCCACTTTTCCCAGGTAGCCGGTCCCACGTCGCTCGTCGCCTCCACGGATCTCAGCTCTGCTGCAGATGTGGATGAGGGTCGGAGAAGTCTGGAAATCAAGGCTCTGGTCGGGCTCTGCAGTCGGTTCCTCGTCGAACGTTTCACAAAGCAAAGGGTAGTCTCTTGATGGTGCCTGTTTGCACAGGGTAGCCACTCCTTGGCTACAAGGGAGATTCTTCAGTCTTTTTCTTTCGTCGAATGTCGAAGGTCCAGAGTTTCTGTTCAGTTTTGCAGGTTCAGGATAATCTAGAGTCTTGAGGCCCAACTCCCACTCTTATACTAATCTGGGGGGCTGGGATACCTGCTAGGTCACGCCTTATGGGTGGGACCTGGGAGGGGGTGGTTACACCCACTTCCCTTTGTCCAGTTTCGCGCCAGAGCTGGGGCTGGAGTGCCCCAGCGCCGGTTTGAACTGGACTATGCAAGGAACACCTTGTGTGCCCCAGGCATGTCTCATTCCTTTCAGCCCACCCTGCCCCAATACACTAAAGGCTGTCTGGAGAGGTGTTAGCACCTCCCCAAGCAGGAAACCTATTGTCCAGGCCTCCCTGGCTGGGATCACTCCCAGCTGCAGGAGGTCAGACTTGTGTCGTGGCAGCAGCATCCATTTTGTGGTGCTGAGGCTTTGGTAAGAGGCTAACAGTTGAAGTATGATTTTAACATGTCTCTCCCTCTAGAAGGGGGGAATAATATTCTCATGTCCAGAAATGGCATGGGGTTATTATTCCCTAGTGTTAGACACCTTACACGACATGTCTTGATAAAGCCAAACCATAGTTACCATAACTGTCTAAGATTATAAGGCACTTTAAGAGTATATGGTAGGCTATATCATAGAACAGCTATAAGGACATGGTTCCGAAAGCTGCAGATAGGCTCAGCTCATGCTAGAGCACCATCTCACATGTTACCAAGCACTCTGCCTCCAGGATTGTCAAGGCCTGCCATAGGAGTGACTGATAGGTACACATGTGTCTATATGTAAGTTAGGTATAGGAATACTACACCTAAGCAAGGGGTGAGTACACGACCTTGCCCCAGCTGAGTGATCAGCCAGTTGTGTCAAAATGGAAGGCCAGGCCAGGGGTGGCATAATACCTGCTGCAGCCCCTGGTAGGCCTAGGGTACACCTATGCCCTGGGTACCTAGGGTACACTGTACAGGGGCCAATAAGGTGATCCTATCCAAATGGGTTATGCACCTAAAGTACATAGTATTAATTTAGAGAGAGAACAGCAGGGCTGTGGGTCTGATTAGCAGGCCCACAGCCACATCGAAGTCGAAAACCAGTAAAGCAAAAGCAAAAAGTGGGGGTGAACATAGAAAGCAGACCCTACTCTCCTACATATGTTGCGGCTACTTTATTCTCGCACGGAGCTAAGAGATATCCGGTAATAAGCTGCTGCCTCTTGCATTCAGAGCCACTTGTTGTACTTACTCCTTATCTCCGGTACAAGATGGTCCCTATCTCTGTAATTTTTGCCATTTTAGATGTTCCTTTTCCTCTCCCTCTCCCCAAGTAACATCGAAACACTCAGTATACAAGGACCCTGGCCAATCTTTTGAGCTCCATTGCCTATATTGCAATGCTCGTTCAATTCTCAAAGTGCCACTGAGTTCTAAAGTATTGGATCTCTCATAGATTCACATGCTTGAATCATCCCCGTCGTCGCAGTCGGAGTCTCACGGTATACATATATAGGCAGTAGATAATATTACAATAGACTACAATGCAATGAAGAGTCGATGCAATGGCCTATCCATTTTCTTTTCTAAAAAAGAACCAAACTTAAGTAGCGGCCAATCAGGAGACGGCACCCTCTAGAACAATCCCAAGAGAGGCTAGGTTGTTCAGATTTTCTACAGCACGTCATGTGAAAGGGAGTCTCCTGCTCAGTTTCATCTTCTTTTTCAAGATTTATACTCAAAATGTTGGATTCTTGAAAAAAGATCTCTTCAGAACGTGTGGAACATGCGGGGAAAAAGAGGCTGCATGCTGAGGATCCTCATAAGAACTGTATATACTGTCCTACCCTCAGCATAGGGTAAAGGACTACAACATTTGTAGGACTTTTTCAACCAAAACCCTTGAAGACAGAGATAGTAGGTTGTTGATTTGGCATCAGAGAATTGAGAAAAATTCTGATGTCTCTGAGGATGAGGAGAGCTCTACCTCACAGACCCGTGAGGAAAAGTCTAAAAGGAGAGAGAGAGATCACATGAATCTCCTGAAGTTTCCAAGAAAAAGATTTCAAAAAAGTCTCATCAGGAAGATGCAGGCACCTCACTAAAAGGAAAGCATTCATTTCCTGCTGAGAAGAAAAGCCATTCATCACAGAAACATTGAAAACAATCTTCAGAACCATCTGTGAAGAATACAATCTCTAGAAGGCTTATATCGTCAACGGCGTTATCATATGTGTCCCCGTTGACAGAGAAATCACCATTTGAGAGCATTTCACCTTCCTCGTCATCAGGGATTTTGTCGATGGAAAAATAGATTGTTGACGATGGATACAACTACGCTGTCGACGACGGTTCTGCAGATCACGCTTCCAGCGACAACCATAGCTTCAATGCTGCCAATGACGTTGTCGTCGATGACGACTCGATCGACGACTTCATCGTCGACGACGTTGGTTCCATCGACTAACTCCTCTAAGGTTAGACCTCTAAGGGTAGATATGTATATATATTGGATTGTTTCTATGCATGTTTGTCTGGTCAACTGTTAACTACTCTGATTCAAACGTGAATCTATTAAAGATCCAATACTGGAGGAAAAAATGAGTTACTTACCTGTGACTATGGTTCTCCAATCTTTCATATATTCACCCTCCTCCCCTGAGAGGCTTCCCTTATTTCCTCAAGATATAAAGTTTTACACTTGTGCTTGAAAATCTGAGGAACATTGCCTCTCTTGAGATTGTTCTAGAGGGTGCCGCCTGCTTATTGGCTGCTGCTTAAGTTTGGTTCTTTTTTATAAAAGAAAATGGATAGGCTATTGTAGTGACTCTTCATTGCGTTGAAGCCTATTGTAATATTATCTATTGCTTATATAAGTATACCATGGGACTCACACTGCGACGATGGGGATGATTCCAGCATGTGAATCTATGAAAGATACCAATACTGGTGAACCGTAGTTGCAGGTAAGTAACTCATTTTCTAATGGGACTTCCTAGATCCTGAAAAAACATTTTTTTTTTCCTGAGGCAAACCTGACTGCCTCCAGCAGCCCTCCCCATCTCTTGCTTGCCTTCCCTGCTTACTATAAATTAGTTAGGCTTGACAGATTAAAAAAAAAGGTAGGAGGGGGTGTAGCCATTGCCTCCCGCAACTCGATAAGTCTCCTTAGTGGAGTCACTCTTTACGGAGTGGGTGGAAATGTGCATTTTTAAAATGGAAATGCCCTCAGACGGAACCTGGAGGGGTGCACTCATTTACCGGCCCCCTGTAATTTTTGGAATTTTTAGCCCACCACATCCTAGTGGTGGACAATTTTCTGCTGCTGGGGGAATTTAACTACCATGCAAAACTCGCCACTGACCCTGATATCCGCCTACTCGTAGACCTAGAATCCCTAGGTTTGCACCAGAAAGTGGTCTGACCCACTCAAAGAGCAGGACACACTTTGGATCTACTGTTCAACAACATATCCAATCTCTGTCGAACTCCCCGCCCCATTGGTCTGGTTGGACCACTATGCGATCAAATTTCACTTTCATGTGGGAAGGCTCCCTGAAGGTAGGACCACAGCATGCAGGCTAATCAGGCCTTGGGAGACAGTCGCCCTCTCCTCCTTTTCACCTCATTTCCTCCCTCCCTCCTTCCTTAACCGATCAGACTAATTTGAATATGGCCTTGGCAGCTTTCAAGAGTGCTTTTATGCAGACAATAGATAAGGTTGCCCCCACTAAAAAGAGCCACCCTAAACCAAAGACAATCTTGGCACTGTGGTTTACAGATTCCTTAAAGAAGGAAAAACCTGCTTGTAGAATACTGGAACACAAATGGAGGACCTAAAAATCCCTTGAATATAGATTACCCTATAAAAGGGGTTTAAGAATAACAATCTTAAAGCAGCAAAGAAATCCCATACTGTGGATAGACTCAACAATGCTGACAACTACGCAAAAGAACCATATAAGATTCTCAAGGTATTTACCAATCCTACAGCTTGTGCAGAATTCGTCCCAGCCTCTCAAATGATCTTGGCAACTATTTTGAGGAAAAAATAGTGTGAATTTATAATACCTTTGCAAAAGAGCTCATCTCTTCAGAAACTGCTTGGCCTGTTCTTATGGAGGAGTTTAATAAGGTGACCCCAGACCAAATCAATGCACAGATAAACTGAGTTGAGGCCAGATCTCGTAAGAACCCTGCTCCACCAAGTTATTCAGTCTTTCCATGAGCACGGAATCACTCCCAATCAAATGGAAAACAGCCAGGGTCAACCCTATTCTTAGAAAGCCCACAGCAGATCCCAAAAATGTGCAAGCTTTAGACCCATCTCACTGGTCCTTTCTGGGAGAAGGTTTTGGAATCTTTGTGAATACTCAAGTGACAGCTTTTCTGGAAAACCATTCTCTGCTCGCCCCCACCCCCCTTTCCCCGTCGCAAGTGGCTACTACTTCAATCAAGAAAAACACTAGTCCAGGCCTTTATCATCAGCACCTGGACTATAGCAATGCCCTAATGGTCGCCCTGAATGAAGGACCATCCACCATACCCCAGGTGGTGCCAAATAGTGCAGCATGGCTAATCTGTAATCTCCTGCCTCGATCGCCCTCTAAACCCATGCTCAGAACGCTTCATTGGCTGCCTATAAAAAAGTGCTATGTGTTTAAACATCTTTATTTGGTCCATAAATCCTTGCATGGAAGAGGACCTCCCTAGCTGCAGGGCAAACTTTCAGTGGTATGCCCCACCTGGAATCTTAGATCTAGCAGGAAACTTCTGTTACATCCCTAACGCATTGGCACTACCAGGTATGGGGGCCATTTATTCTCCTACCTAGTCCCCCAGGATGGAATCAGCTTCTGCTACACCTTCTCACTTGCACTGATTTTAAACAGTTTAAAATGTCTCTTAAAACCTGGCTTTTTTAATAGTTTTTTCAAACGTTTTAGACCTATATTTTATTATCCCGCTGCAGGACTTGTAGAGCTCTAACCATGCTGAGCGACCCTACGCAGGGTGATACGTTGCACTTAATAAGCACATTTAACATAACATAACCTCGTTATTAAAAGCAATGGCATAATTAGGAGCACCATCATTGGCTAACAAAGGATAGGAAATAACTGGGTATGTCATGCCACTGACTGTTATACGGTATGACATACATTAGAGCATTATGACAATGACTGTGGAAGGTAGAATGGAGTGGTGCAGGGTAGAGTGGAGTGGCATAGAGAAGTGGCGTAGAGTACACTGGCTTGGAGTGATGCCGAGAAGACTGGCGTGGCCTAGACTGGAGTGGTGTAGAGTGTAGTGGCAAAGAATGCAGTAGTGCATAGTAAAGTAGAGTGCATTGGCATAGAGTAGAGTGGTGTAGAGTACAGAGTTGTAGAGTGAAGTGGTGAAGAGTGCAGTGGTGCGCAGTAGATTAGAGTGTTGTAGAGTGCAGTGGCACAGAGTAGAATAGAGTGCAGTTCCATAGTGAAGTGGCGTGGAGCGCAGTGGCGTATAGTAGAGTGTTACAGAGTAGTGTATAGTTGCGTAGAGTGCAGTGGCATAGAGTGTAATACAGTGTCATAGAGTAGATTGTTTCAGAGTAGAGTGAAGCAGTGTAGAGTGCAGTGGCATAAAGTGGAGTGCTGTAGAGTGCAGTATCATAGAGCGCAGTGGTGCAGAGTACACAAGAGTGTCTTAGAGTGGATTGGCGTAGATTGCAGTGTCGTAGAGTGGAGTGTTGCACTGTAGAGTGCAGTGACAGAGTGGAGTGATGCAGAGTAGAGTGGCGTAGAGTGCTTTGTCATAGAGTGGCTTAGAGAAGAGTGGTGCAGAGTAGACTGCCACTGAAGTCTATGGCAGAAAGTACAGTGGTGATGAGTAGAGTGCAGTGGTGTAGAGGACAATGGTGTAGAGTGCAGTGGCATAGAGGGCATTGTTTTTGAGTACAGTGGTGTAAAGTACATTGGCATAAAGTACAGTAGTGTAGAGTGGTACATAATAGAGTGGAGTGGTAAAGCATTGATTGTAGTAGAGTTGATTGGCGGAGAGTAGATTGTTTTAGAGTAGAGTGAAGTCGCGTTGAGTGGAATAGTGTATGGTAGAGTGGTGCAGGGTAGAGTACAGTAGTGTAGTGTTGTTTAGAGTGGTGTAAAGTGGATGGCATATAGTGCATTGGCATATAGTGAAGTGGCATAGAATGCAGTATTGTGGAGTGGTGTAGAGTGCATTGGTAGGGTAGGCAGAGTGCATTGGTGTAAAGAGATAGAGTAGAGCGGTTTAGACTGAAGTGGCGTAGAGTGGAATGGTGCAGAGTAGAGTGCAGTGACACGTGGATTGGCGTAGTGTGAGTGGTGCAGAGTATAGTGCAGTGGTGTAGAGTGGAGTGTAGTAAAGTGGTGTATATATGGTGTGGTAGCTCACTGCCAATACAGACCACACATCTTCAGTTGAAATGACCATTACACTTGCACAGACAGACAGTTTTACGGCTAAAAGTATACAATGCACAGTTTATAATGTGTGGAAATATCACCATTGAAATGTATTTAATTTTGATGGTATTAAAATATTAGTTTCTACCACACTTCAGAATTACCCCCAGTAGCCAGCATGATTGTCATATAAATCCTCTCACTTTGAAGTCAGAGCAAGAAAAGTTAACACCACGCTCACTGGAAGACCGAACCTGACGTTTGACCGCTGTCTTTGAATGCACAGCAAATGTGACAAGATAAGAACAAGATTTAAAGGCCTGTTTACAGAAAGGGATCTTTTGGAAGGATACTGTAAATAAAGTTTGGGCAAGGGAAGGGATGAACTCAAGCTGGACAGCCTAAAACAAATAAAGCCAGCAAATAGAAAGCAAGCAAATATAAGTTACAAACCAAAAAGCCAATGGTAAGCAACCGGCGGAATGCATTCCCAGGGAAACTTTCCAAATGTCCGCAAGATGTTGTTAGCAAACCAGACAGCTGCTCTGTCTGGTAAGCTTCGACCTAAAAATAGACGGTGTACCAAGCCTGCACATTGTAGTTTCTTACTGCTGTGTGTTTCTAGGGTATAGGACAGGTGGCGATCAAATCATATAGCTGGATTATATATCACTATTACGGACATTCCCTGTCTAAAGTGACTGCCCTTTTTAGGTCTTCGCCTAGGCAGCGCATACATGCTGTCTCTTCAAGACATGGTGTATCTACAATATGGGCTTCAAGCACCACCCATCGTTTTCATTGGTTCCTCTTACCACCCTTCGTAAATGCCAGCTTTTGTTTGGTGAATACACTAAGTAGTCCCCAATTTTGGACTTGTGCAACCTCCCATGAGGGCCACCCCTGTTACATGTGTTCTTACTCTTTCTATTATTTATGATACTCTGTGAGCACTATTTTTGTTTGTTTGCCTGCCTCTGCTCGTGGTTTTGATTGCTTCATTTACCATGCTCGTTTTGTTTACCATTACAACACTTCTTTGCCATGCAATGATTGTATACATATGTGCGATTATGTCGTTTCCAGTTGTTTATTGCTACTGCCTTATCCCGCTTTGTTTTGTTCCTTGACCCCCCTCGCGCTTTGTTTTGTTGCTCGATCCCACAGCCTTGCGTTGTTTGTTTAATCAGTCTTGCACCGTTTATTGCTTGCCCGCAGCCGCTTTCCCCTCTCGTCCCTCCAGCAAGGCACAAGATACTACTGAAGCATGCAGTTATGTCATTTCCAGTTCTTTCTTGCTTTAGCCCCGTCCCACTTTGTCTCGTTTCTGGTTTTGCAGTTGTAGGCACAACTGTCTAGCCTCACGATAACTGCATGTAACCATGGAGAAAGGACTATCATGCCTCCAGTCTCTGGATTTTGCAATGGTAAATAGAGCGCCATCTTTGAATGACTTCACTCAGATGAGCACAAATGGAGAAGGCCATAACAGAGTTACTCATTTACTAAGGAATTAGGATTTAAAGCGGTGAGGGAACTTCTAAATTAGGGCTCCTGGTTTTATGGTATTTATTTTTGGGACATTTCCATCGAAATTTATTTTTTGGTCATTTTAATCAGTATTTATCCATATTTATTTTTCGGATTTGTGAAAAAAATGAGGCTGCAACTGGTTTATTTCCTCATTTATTTACCAATAAATATGAACTCATGCATGAATGCCTGCCAGGTTTCAGAGAGATGAACATCCGAAGAAGCTAAATCAATGCGCTCATGTGAAAATATTCACATTTCGGTATAAACCTTGTGCATGTCTACTGCTGTTTAAACCTCTTCCTTTCTTTATTAACCCCTTACCTATCAATCCACAGAGCTATTGGCTGGCCAGTCATGGAAGAGAGTATTTAGAATCACCCCAAAGCAACCCAATTTCCATTTTTATCCACATTTAAAAACAAAAACAGACAAGGAAACAAATGGTTTTCGGTCTGTATTTATCTGTAAAAATCAGTAAAAACGGAGAAGAGGGAGCCCTATTCTTAATATATACCTAAGCAAGGTAGTGGCCGTGGCCTCATACGGAGCAGGGGTATGGGGATGAGGAATGACCAGCACGCAAAACATGCAGAGTGTCGAGGACTCATTTTTTAAGTCCATTCTTTCCCTTCCTCCAAGTACATCAAATTATGTGGTCCATGCGGAATTGGGGATTCCGTTTATTTCTGATAGACTGAAGATAGCCCCTACAATGCTTTGGCACTCGATCTGGTCACATGAGAACACAGGCTTGAACAAACTGATACTTAACGAGGCCATGAACTTAGACTACGCGCTGAAAATTCAATGGCTGGGATACATTAAATCCACATGTAAGGTGATCAGTGTACCAAAACTCTTTCTCGCCCCAGAAACGAATCAATGAATAGGGAAAGAGCAGCTGAAACAACGCCTTCAGTACAAGTTAATAGATGAAAGCGAACTGGCGGAGGGGATTAAACCATCTGTGTTAATTTATAACACCTTGATCCCCCCCAAGAGGGTCTGAAATCATACTTGACAGTGGTTCATAACAACCAGCAGAAATTTATTCTAACATGATTTAGGGCTAACAAACTCCCATTGATGTTAGGCTTTCCAGAAAGTTGCCATTCTGTATCTGAGTTATCACTATGCCTGTGTGATAATATCTCCTCAATAACTAATATGCACATCATTTTTTTTGTGTCACTTTTATGTAATACCAAGGAAGAGATACATTTTATCTATTTTTAAAACCCTTAATTTTAGACAATGTAGGCCAGCCCTTTTATACATATTACATCTACATACTCCACTTGTATGCTGTGCAATTTCTTCCTATTTGTGGCAATTGCGGAAAATAAGGAAAAGCATGCGGGGGAAGATAACGCGGGAAAACCCAATGTAAAGATCACAATTGGCCTACACAAGGAATTATATATATGAAAGGCGTTTTTTTTAGAAATGCGATAATTTATATATATGAATTGTGTTTTATTAAATTTGATAATGTGTCTTTTACTAAATGTTTTCATCTTATTTTGTAACTTACTTGATGATGATGATGAATTGCTTCACTCTTACTTTCAGGGGACTAAACACAGAGAACATTGCCATAGGAATAGGCTTCCTTTCTGTTCATTTAAAAGTTATTTTCTGAATATTTTTTAAACCTCAAGTGTGTCATTAAATATTGAGAAATGCAAACATTTCTTCACCTTCCGACCCGTGACAAAGTTAATTCGATTCACTCCCAAGATTTGGGGGAGGTGGGGTGTTGGATTCTTAGATTTCTGCATCTGTTTTGGTAACGTGTAACCGTACATCAGATGCCTCCATCAAGTATCTACACCTTTACGGTGTTGACTAATATCTGATATCACCTTGGAATTGTGCCCCCTGCTCTTCGACTCTGGTCGGAAAGGAAATTCCGTTTGAGCACCGCCTAGCAGAAGCAGCAGCAGATCTCTCCTCGGGCTTAGTTAGGGGGATAAAAGATTCAAGGGGATGTCAAACTCAAATCAGCCTATAAATTACCTGACACTTGTTAAATACTTCTGCGGGTCACCTCGTTTGCTTCCTCCCGTGTCCCTGTGTTTTTCTCCATCTTTTGTGTGCATCACTCCCCCTTCCGTGCTGCTCCCTTACTTGTGAACTGCCTTCCCCTCCTCTCGCCTTTTGTTTACATTACACCCCCTACACTCCTACCCTGTTGCCCTACACCCTCTCAGTCTTTATTTATTAGAGGGTCTTGAAGCAAAAAAAAAAGGCAGCCATGTGATTTTTAGGTTGAGCCTAGCGCAGCGCACATGCGCTGCTCTATGGGAGGCATCTTGTGAGCACTCCAAACTTCTCCGTGTGGATCTGACTCCTCCCACACATTGGATTGGCTTTTGTGTGTGTCTTTCAATAATGAAAGCGCGCAAATGGCCAAAGGCGGGTGCATGGCCCACCTCCTTTCCAGTGTGTCACTCCCTCGGCGCTTTGCTCTCGAGAGCGAGCAGCGGTGCGCAGGGGTGGCAGCTGCATTCCTTCCACAGCAGGTGCCTTTAACAAGGCTGTTTACGATTATGTGCGCCTCTGGGAGGGGTTAGGGGGGTGAGGGTTGGTCTCTTCCGCTTATCTCGTCACATTTGAGGATGCATGGTGAGGCCATCAGGTGGGGAGGGTGCACCCTCTTCTTAGGCCCATGGGGCACGGGCATCTCTGGTGCAATGTTACGCTGTTCTATTACACTTCTTTACCTTTTTTGCCATATGAAATGAGGGCTTCACGCGGTGCTGTATCACTTCAACCACACATTTTATTTAGACTGCTATTGTGAACAGGGGGAGGGCTGATGTTCAACTTAGCGCTTGAAGGTAGTGTTTGCAGGAGTAGCACTTTACAGAAAAGGAAATACATTTGTACTGAAACGAGTTGCCCGAGTTGGCTCAGAGGTTTGAGTTGACCGGCACCACACATCTGAACGGGTATCCACCTCGCAGCCCAGGTGTCATTGTGCACGGTTGGCCAGGCTGGTTTCAAGAAAGACTTGCATGTGTCCAGAGGGGATATTGAACGTTTTGGGATAGCGTAGGTGCTGTTGGCACCTTCGGTTTGTGCTCATGTTCGATATAGTCATTCTATGTATGTCAATTCTAAAATTGCTGCAGCGAAGCGATCATATGTTGACCTATCAAAAATTACCAGACATGACTGCACCTGGTCAGATATACGTATAGGTGCCAGTGTAGAGTTCTAACCCGCAAAGACACGCTAGGACTCCTCTCTGCCTCAGCAGTAAAAAAAGCAGAGATGGCAGTTGCCCTGCCTGTATAAAGTGCGTGTGAGCTGCACATCAGCGTCATTCTGGGCCAGCGCCAGTCCTGCCAGCCGAGTGGAACAGGCAGCAGTCGCCTGTGCCAGCTTTAGTGGGCAACCCCCGCGGACTGGTGGATAAACAGACCATAAGTGGCAAGGGGAGACGCTGACTTCTATTGATGACTTTTACATTTGAGCAAAATGTGTGATCTTGGTCGAAACCCGTAGTCTTGCATTCCTTATTTGCCCAAAGAAGTAGCGCTTAAAAACCAGTCTTAAGCACTCCGTAAAATGCATTTTGACATATTTATTTACAAGAAGGGTGGTCGCACTCAAAATATTGACTTAGGCGAAGTTTGGCTCCAACCCTCTTTCTATGGCGCAGGGAGCACATTCTCGTTACATACTGTGTGCGTACACGGGAGCGTGTTCTCCACGGCGCGTGCACTCATTGCACAGAGGTGAGCTCGAGGCCTGCTTGCCTCGGCTTTAATAAGAGTCTGGTGGGCATGGGCCACCATGAGGACTTCATTGTCACGAACATTGCTCACCTGTAATGTGCCTAGTAGTGTCAAAGCTTCTACATTAAAGAAGAGTAGAGGTTGCAGCACCAGGATAATGTGCTGAATGGCTAAATACTTATATGGTCCCAAAGGCCAGACCTATTGTCTATGCCAATGCTTGTTTAAGTGTATGTCACTGCTTGTTCTGTCTTCTTCGGTGTCTGGGTCAGAGCTGCCTTAGCATATGCTTTGTGGTCTCATGATGCTGCGCTCAGGTCTCTATTAGCAGAGCGTGACTGGAACAGTAATGATGATTACACCACAGTAATTTCATGTAGTGAGGCAGAGCAGTGCTTAGTTCGTAGTGCTGGGGCATTCAGGATTATCCAACTGTTTCAGTCTTGCTCTGCACACCCTGCCACTTAACTTTCCATGCAAGATGCCTCTCTACTTCTAAGTACAGGCAAAGCATAGGTGCTTGATAATCCTGGTGTTGAATTGCAGTCCCACCAGTCTCTTACTGGGAGACAGCTATAGTATTCTAATCCGAATACCCCCTCGACTTCAGCCCACCCTCTCCTGTGTGGCCACCTGGCCCTATTTGCTGTGCTGTTTAGGTCTCGCTGAGACAGCGCAAGCTGTCTCTTTGAGACATTTTGTAAGTGGGTTTTCAAAAGTGCTACCCACATGATTTGGCAGGCCTAAAGCTTGAGTGTACGTTGGCGTGCACGTGCACAGCTGCTGCTCGCACTCCCTCCTCCCTCCTCCCCCTCCCTTTTCGTCATCTTTGATCAGGCTCCTCTGTTGCTGGCATTCCCCCCCTCCCTTCTCGCCAGCCCTTCTTGTCACCTCAGCTTGTTTAACAAGTGCCCGAGGCCCTCATTTGTGACCCTTTCCATTCATTTTCGTCTTATGGTTTCAATTTCCCGATACAACCCGGCATTCTCACAGTAAGCCTTTCAGGGTGTCTCGGCCTTCCAGGCGAACTGTGCGTGAGCTGATACACTTCTTTTCTAAGTGAGTAAATGTTGCACATCCCGGAGCTGCTGATGTCTGATTTGCGTCATCAGCAAACATCTGTTAAGGGCTCGGACTACTGTGAACACACTCAATAGAAAGACTGTTTGCGAGGGTTTACAGCACACACATTAACTTTATTTTAGGCATGCTTTGATCCTTGCGTGACTTTTACGAGTCTGCCACGTGTTTATGCAGTGACCTGGCATGGATTGGGCACAATTAGTGCCCTGGTGCAAGGAATGAAAAGGGACTACCCTACCCCCTTGTTGGATACGAACTACATCCATATTTGACGTTTAGAGCACCCCTCACATACAGGGCCCCGGCGGGACTGCACCTGCTGCGCTAATGGCAGCCACAGCATTGTTCTATGATCTGTAGCACTCACAATCCTAAGGAATTCCAAACAGAGACATTATGGTTTGATCTGAATTCCACCCCAATGTGTCTCGGTCGAGCCCTCAATTTACGACCTTAGTGAAAAAATAAGTAGTTCAACTGACATGCCTTCACTCTGTCACTGCCACTAGACAGGGCTGTCTGTTGGACAGCGGTGCATGTGTCCGGCAGTCTTATTTTCCCTCTAGTGCCCTTAAGTACACAACACAATTCACCCTGGTTTTGCCCCCCAGGGACTGGGGGTGCTTTCTACAGCGCATTGCAAGAGACGGGTGAAGGGCTTGGGTGTCACTAGGGCTTTAAGTGGGATGAAAAAACTGTGTGTGGGGGGGCGTCCTCAAAGGGGTGTGGCCAGTGTAATTGAGGTCGCACAGTGCTTACTTTGCTACGACTCTCATTAGGAGGTGACTACAGCATGCAGCACCCATTGCCCCAGCTAGCGCTGCCAATGACAGTACCAACACATCTACTAACCATCACCACTCCTTTAAGTGTGACAATTCAGACTATTTATAGGCCCCAGAGAAAAACACGCAAACTAAAAATCTGTGCATCCACATATATAATACAAGTGACATTACACCTACAATAAGCCAAGACTATTCACTTTGTAAATGGTTCTTAGTTGCATAAGCTTCAACTATGGCTTCGTTGTATATAATATGAAAAGCCTTCAGTTCTGAAATAATGAGATTGTGAAAGAACTTTAACAAGTTTCTTTGAAGTTACCTCAAAAGCAATGAAGGGTGGCACTGCTGCATAGATAAGATTTTTTTTCACCCTGAGTATGAGGGCAAAAAGGGAGAGCCGATAGTAACCCAGCTCAACATCTGCTTTTTAGGTCTCGCCTGACCCAGCGCATGCGCTGGTCTGGCGAGACTTATTGAGAGGGCTCCAAAAAGTGCTACCAGGCCAGCCTAGAGCTACAGTGCATGTGCGCGGGCGCGTGCGCCGCGCTTTACCGCGATTTACTTTCACTTTCGCGGCCGCAGGGCCGCTTGGCATAGCCAATAGGTCTCGCTTTTGGGACCTTATAAGTAGGGCTCCCGGTTTTATGGTATTTATTTTTTTTACATTTACGTCTGTATTTATCCATATTTTTTATGGGTTTTGTGAAAAAATAAAGCCAAAACTCATATATTTCCACATTTATTTAACCAATAAATATGCAGTCATGTTTGAATGCCTGCCAGGTTTCAGTGATATGAACACCTGCAGAAGCTAAATCAATGCACTTATATGAGAGTATGTACATTTCAGCATCAGCCTTGTGCATATTTACTGCTGTTTAAGCCTCTTTACTAAAATCCCTTTCTTTTTTAACCTCCTTACCTATCAATCCACGCTGTTATTGGCTTGGCAGTCATGGCAAAGTGTATTTAGGAACACTCAAAAAGAACCCAATTTCCATTTTTATCCACATTTAAAAATAAATACAGACAAGAAAATAAATGTTTTCTGTCTGTATTTATCTGTAAAAATCAGTAAAAACGGAAAACAGGGAACCTTACTTATAAGTATTTAGTTATGCAACTGTTGCATGGCTAAACACTTATAAGGTCCCAAAGGCGAGACCTATTGGCTATGCCAATGCTTGTTTTGCTTTTCTGTTCTGGTATTTGCAGCACTAATGTGGACAACCCTTACTGTGCTTTTTTATTATGTATTTGTTTTATGTACTAATACTTTGTAGTGTTGTAGTTTGGAACTGGAACCTAGGCAGTGATCGGAACACTGTGAAAATTAGTTAAACTAAATCACATAAGAGTAAAGTATCTGATATCAGGAAATAATCTTTTCTGTACTTTCAGAAATGCAATTCGAGAAACCAAAGCTCCCACTTATTCTAAGCATTAATACAACTTCAGAAAAGCTTTTAAGGAGCCAAATCCCCAGACCAGTAAAATATTTCCAGCTGATATTCAGACAGTTAAACCCACTATGCCAACAGCTTATTGTCCACTACTGCTCCTTGAGGGCTTAACATTGGAGATTATTGCTGGTGTCTAAACCGCTGCATTGTGAGTAGACCTCTTGAATGTTTGACACGGACAAATAGAAAGGTGAGTTTTGTTCAGTTAGTGGTTTGAGATGGAAGAATTAGATGACTTTCCGATTTGTAGGTACTGGAGACGAGTGTCAAGATGTATTTAATACTGCTGTCTTGAGATTTAGTTGGGTGTCATTTAGGCAAGTGTCCGTGAGAATCAAGTTTCCAGCGGTTCTTCTTTGGACTTTGTGTATATGTTGATTAATAAAGGCAGAGTCTTGATTTGTTTTACTGGACAAGAGGATCCTTTTTATTTCACAGTATTGAGGAGTGTATTGCAGTCAGCCATCTTAAATTGTCAGTGAGATTCTTATGTCCTGTCTCACTGCAGTATTTGTGAATATTCACTAGTCTCCTTTCTGTGATCCTTGTTAGCTGCTTATTACAGTGGTGCTCGGTCTTGAAGCTCTATCCCTTGGATCAGCTTCTCTTCAGAAGCTACATTATACTTATGGCTTTACAGTATGACCTGCGTATTCTTCTATGAGTGTACAGTGTTCTCCTTTCTGCACTGGTACAAGACACTGTAGCAACCTCTGAGCCACTTTTTCACTGTATGCTTTGCGGTGTCATGGCTGGATCATTACAGTAGCTCACACAGCTGTTGCTCTTCATGCATGTATTTTTGACCCTTGGACGTAATCAATGTGATTGTTTAGTTTTTAATGCTTTAGGGTTTTGGATATTTACTAGTCATGGTTTAAGGTGCTTCTGTTATATCTTATTTCAATAAACTCTTTTTTAAATTCATTATTGCGTATTAAAGCACTTCCAAATATGTAAGTTCAGACTACCATTTGTACAAAAAAAACACTTTAACTACTTCTCAATGCAGTGCCTTTATTAGTGTCAAAGCTGCTTTGTTAAAGAAATAAACTTTTTTAAATTTTGAAGAGACTATCATATCTTCATTTAATAGCACAGGTGTATGTGGCCATTCACCAGTGGCACATGAAGTAATAGATGTTGTAGCACCCACCATAATGTAATGCATGGATAAATACTCACAATCCACACACCCTGATCGTCGGGATCGGCTCTCTGAGATGAAATGGTGAATGATTCCCGGCAGCAGTGGTTAGGTCTGCGGGCGGGTTGCTTAATCAGCAAATGACACAGGGAAGTTCCATGTGTCTTATCTGCCGGGGATTAATGTTGTAGATTACAGACCCGATTAGGGCTGTTCATGCTTTAACAGGTCCTACATTAAGAGTATTGTTTAGGTTGGTTTATCAGGGCAACATCACCAGACAACCACCCTTGTGTTGCTAGAACTGATTTTACCCCAGTATTGGAACTTTCATAGATTCTCATGCTTTGTATCATTCCCCGTCGTCGGAATGGGAGCCTCGGTAAATAAAAAATATATCATAACCATAGAAACAAAAGAGAAAATAGGCTTAGGCCTCATCTCATTTTGTAGTATATCACCCTCTTTGTGTAAAAGAGCCCAAACTTTTGCCAGGACCAATCAGCACAGCCTCACCCTTTGGAACCTTCCTGAGAGAGCTCAGAACCTCAGATTATTCTACCGCACGTTGTGCTAGGGAGTCTCCACTGAGCTCTGCTCAGTTTTTCACAAATTTTCTGTTAGAAATCTACATTTTACCATCTATAGTGACATTATGTCAGAAAAGGAAAAGAAAGCCTTATTCAGACCCTGTGCTTCTTGTGGAAAGAAGAGACTTTTCATTGAGGATAAGCATGAAAATTGTATTTACTGCTTATACCCGGAACACAAGGCCACAGACTGCAAGATTTGTCGGACCTTATCTACCAAGACTTTGCGGGACAGAGAAGGTCGGTTGCTGACATGGCTGCAGAAGCTGAAGACCAGGAAGGAGGTTCTCTCTTCAGATGAGGAGGATTCGATTTCTGGCACCTCCTCCAGGAGATCAAAGAAGAGGGGTAGGTCATCTCCCTCCATCTCTGCGGAACCCCCTGTCAAAGCCCCTCACGGGATCTCTGAAAGGTCTGGGGAAGCTGGTCCCATGAAATCTCCTCACGGAAGTGAAAAGGAGAGGCAGGGACAGGCTGCTGGTGTGGACACAGCCTCTAGGGACAAAAAGGAGGTTTCCATATCTTCTCCTCCGTCCCAAAAGGAAAAGCCTGCGAAGAAACACTCTGCAGGAACTCCACAGATGGCTCCGGTGAAGAAACAGCGTCCGTCGACGCTGACTAAAGCAGGTACGTCGACGACGATTTCCATAGTAAAGACTGTTTCCTTGGTGTCGTCGACGGGACCGTCGACGATGTCTGCTTCATCGTCTACGACAGCTTCATTCTCGTCTTCGACGGCGGTGTCGACGGCGAAGACCACGACGACAATGACAACGACGGCGACGTCGTCGTCGATGCTGATGACGACGAGACCATCGACGGTTGTCCCGTCGACGATGAAGAAAGGCCCGTCGACGAGCTTGCCGTCGACGAAGAAGAAGGCTCTGTCGACGATCCTACCGTCGACGACGATTCAGGCATCGTCGGCGACCTCATTGTCGACGACAATTCACACTCCGTCGACGAAGACTACTGTGCCATCGTCGATTTCGTCGACGCTTGGGATTCCTTAGACGACGACTCCGTCGACTGGACCGTCGACGGGGCCGTCGACCGCGAAAAATTCAGGATTTTCAATACAGAGGTTGAAAATTACACCGGACATCACTTCACCTAGGCGGGTTACGCCTTTACCACCATCTATGCTTCTAGATGAGTCGGAGGATGAGGATGAGGGTGAGCAGTATGGGGATGCCTGCAGTCCTTCAGATCTGCATGTAAAGCAGCAAGAGACTGATACTGAGGAGTATTATGGTCAAGAGGAGCAGGAGGAGCAACAATATGTTCAACAGGAAGTACATCCTCGCTCTTTGAGGCAGGACATGATAGCTTTACCAGTTGCTCTGGTTACGGACTTGCAGATGATGTTGCAGGACTACAGAGTTCGTTTTCCATCACACCCTGACGTTCCACCAGTGCACCCATCTACATCGGTGGTTCCGCGAGGGACGGCAGTGGACTTGCCACCTCTTCCTAAAGACGTACCCCGTACCTCACCAATGGTGGTACCAGTAGTGGTTCCTCAGACTTCGTATCCGGAACCTGCCAATGAGGATACACAAGATGTGAATACGGATGACGACGATGAGGGGCACGTGGTCCCACTAACCGATCCAGGGGATCCAGATGTGGATCCTGATGACACTGGAATGCAAGATCCGGATGCTGCAGGCCGGGAGACGAACGTGTCGCCTCCGGCAGATATTTGGGGGGGTTCCATAATCTTATGGAGCGTGCATCCAAGAGGTTTGGTCTGCCTCTTACAGTGGAACAGTCGGACTGTTTTCTGTATGACTTTAAGGCGCAGTATAAAAAGTCGGTCAGATCAATTTCCATCATTGAGCATGTCTGGGATGAGGGAATTAAGACTATGCAGAACCCAGCTACGGTCATCCCGGTTCTTCCCCAGCTGGAGAAGAAATACAAGGCCCCTGAGGGCAGTCCTGCATGTCTTTTAGGACAACCAAAGCCTGACTCTGTAATATCACAGGCCGCACAAAGCAAGTCCAAGAATCCGTCAACACCTTTAACTACGCCTCCGGATAAGGATGGCAGGCGGCTGGACAATGTAGGGAAGAGATTTTCCACCATGGCCAGTTTGTTGGTTCGAGCGGCAAATTCATTAGCCATTCTAGGCAGGTACGACCGCCAGATGTGGTGCGACATGGAGCCGTTTATGGATCTACTGCCAGATTCGAGTCAGGAGGAGGCCAGGCAGGTTCTCATGGAAGGAGAGAGATGTTCTTCTGAAGTCATTGACTGTGCTATGGACATAGCCTCTACTGCTTTCAGGGCTTTGGCAGGGTCAGCGGTCTTGCGCCGTCAAGGCTGGTTAAAAGCAACCTGGTTCCGTCAGGAGGTCCAAAATAAGATCCTGGACCTTCCCTTTGACGGAGAAATGCTTTTTGGTAAGCATGTCGATGAGGCCCTGCAAAGCATAAAGAAGGACACGGACACAGCAAAGTCCTTAGGATCCTTAAATTATCGCAAGGTTCCATTCAGAGGAGCACGTGGACGAGGGTTCTCTACTTATAGAGGAAACCAACGTCCGTATTCAACACAGTCAGGACACTCATTTAAGAATCAGTACTCAAACCAACGCCAAGGTCAATCGGCGTCTTTCTCTCGTCAGTCCCAGAGAGGACGTCAGAATCGTCAGGGACGAGACAATGCCAAGAGGCAATAGCGGCCTCCTGGCTCTGACTACTGTTCCTCCCCTACCAAGGACACCGGTTGGGGGCAGGATCTCCTATTGTCTGGGGGCTGGGTCCTTATTGTGAGAAGTTGGCCTGATGTATGATGTCACTAGTTCTAGTGCACACCTTATATCAGTCCAAATACCCTTATGGTGATTGGTTGTAAAGTCAACCTTATAGACCAGCTATCCTAGTGGTAGCATGGACAAGAGCAGTCTTAGGCTAAACTCTGAATGGCATGTGAAGCCAGCTGTGATACCATATATAATCCCTTGAATACCAAATGAAAGGACACCACAACAGATATATATATAAAATAAAGTGTATTTATTCTAGTCAAACCCTCAGCACTCTTTATGAGATTAGAGGTAAGTACAACACAGTCTTATTTAAGCATACATTAAGTCACACAGGTAAGTAATACAGTTAGGCCCTAGGGGCCACACAAACCATATACTAAGTAAGTGGTATAAGGACCACTGTCACGGAAATAGAATAGGCCTAGGCCTAGGGAATCGCTGGGGCTACACTACACTAGCATTAGTTAGGAAGTTGGAGGCCCACGGGATTCGTGTGCAGAGTGGAAACACTCACGCGTAATGCGTAAAAGTCACTAGCAATAGTACAGTTTAGAAAACGGTAGATTTAGGACACTTCCGGAGTAGCTAGGAAGTTGAGACTGGAAAACTAGACACTAGGATAGTCACTATCCTGATGAGCACCGGAGTACCCAAGTTACCTAGCCCACAGGCTGTGGCTGCATAGGGGTGAAGATGCGTCGGTTTTCGTCGTCGACTCCTATGGATGCCTGAAGAAAGATGCTGACAGGCAGTCAGTGAAGAGTGTCCGGTGGATCCCAAGGCTGGGATCAAGAAGAGAGGAGACCTGCAAGCAGAAGGGACAGAGTCAAGGTCACTAGCCAGTGACCACGTGGAACCAGGAAGGAACCAGGCGATGTCGTGAAGATTGCAGGTGAAGGTGAAGCTTGTCGCTGCAGCCAGGAGGACCAGGAAGCGTCGAGGACGACCAGGACCAGGAGGCGAGCTGTCCCACGAAGGCTCTTGCTGTCGGCGGCATCGAAGTTGGACTAGGACTCACCAAGCCTTGGCAAGCTGAACCCACGAAGAACGGAGGACTTGCTTCTGGTGCAGACCAGGAAGGTCTGGGGTGCTTCTTCTTTGCAGAGAAGCGGGAGCCAGTCTGGAGGAGCCAAACCAGCGCAGAAGATTTCGGGGTGCGTCGTCACAAAGGCCACCAGCCAGCGGGCAAGCAACCGGACAGACGCGGCAAGCAGGAACATGCAGAAGGGCCCCACGCAGGACTCGTGGAGTGTGGGGGGCTGATCTTCGGTGCAGATGGTGCTTGGGGTTGGGGCTTCTCAATCCCCGGTGCACAACTTCGAGGGTGCCTCAGAAGCTGCGCTTTAAGTTACTAGCCACTTTTCCCAGGTAGCCGGTCCCACGTCGCTCGTCGCCTCCACGGATCTCAGCTTTGCTGTGGATGTGGATCAGGGTCGGAGAAGTCTGGAAGTCAAGGCTCTGGTCGGGCTCTGCAGTCGGTTCCTCGTAGAACGTGGGCAAAGCAAAGGGTAGTCTCTTGATGGTGCCTGTTTGCACAGGGTAGCCACTCCTTGGCTACAAGGGAGATTCTTCAGTCTTCTTCTTTCGTCGAATGTCGAAGGTCCAGAGTTTCTGTTCAAGTTTGCAGGTTCAGGATAATTTAAAGTCTTGAGGCCCAACTCCCACTCTTATACTAATCTGGGGGGCTGGGATACCTGCTAGGTCACGCCTTATGGGTGGGACCTGGGAGGGGGTGGTTACACCCACTTCCCTTTGTCCAGTTTCGCGCCAGAGCTGGGGCTGGAGTGCCCCAGCGCCGGTTTGAACTGGACTATGCAAGGAACACCTTGTGTGCCCCAGGCATGTCTCATTCCTTTCAGCCCACCCTGCCCCAATACACTAAAGGCTGTCTGGGGAGGTGCTAGCACCTCCCCAAGCAGGAAACCTATTGTCCAGGCCTCCCTGGCTGGGATCACTCCCAGCAGCAGGAGGTCAGACTTGTGTCTGTGGCAGCAGCATCCATTTTGTGATGCTGAGGCTTTGGTTAGAGTTAAACAGCAAAGTAGGATTTTAACATGTCTCTCCCTCTAGAAGGGGGGAATAATATCCTCATCACCAGAAATGGTATGGGGGTATTATTCCAAAGTGTTAGACACCTTACACGACATGTTTTGATAAAGCCAAACCATAGTTACCATAACCGTTTAAGATTATAAGGCACTTTAAGAGTATATGGTAGGCTATATCATAGAACAGCTATAAGGACATGGTTCCGAAAGCTGCAGACAGGCTCAGCTCATGCTAGAGCACCATCTCACATGTTACCAAGCACTCTGCCTCCAGGATTGTTAAGACCTGCCATAGGAGTGACTGATAGGTACACATGTGTCTATATATAAGGTAGATATAGATATACTATATCTAAGCAAGGGGTGATTACACGACCTTGCCCCAGCTGAGTGATCAGCCAGTTGTGTCTGATTGGAAGGCCAGACCAGGGGTGGCATAATACATGCTGCAGCCCCTGGGAGGCCTAGGGTACACCTATGCCCTGGGTACCTAGGGTACACTGTACAGGGTCCAATAAGGTGATCCTTACCAATTGGTTATGTACCTAGGGTACATGGAGTCCATTTTAAAGAGAGAGCAGACAGCCTGAGACCCTGAATGGCAGGATCTCAGGCCAACTAAGTCGAAAAACCAGCTAGACACTAGGCAAAAAGTTGGGGGTAACCATAGTCAGATATCCACCTTCCTACACAACCCCCCCCCCAAACGAAAGGAGATAAGGCTGGCCTTGACAAGGTAAGCCTCTATTGCCTAAGTGGCCATATAAGGAAGAACCAGCACTGGCATGGTTACCCCCTGTCTCATGGTCCACTAAGCAATCCCTCATCCTAAAGATATCATAGGGTCTCCACCATAGGGAATCTCTACCTTTGGTGTGTCTTTGTAAAGTAAAAGGCTGGTGTTGAGATGGAGTACTGAAGTGAGTGCCCTCAAAGTGAGGCCTCAGCTTCCTCCAATCATCCTCCACCATGGATGCCTTTCTTTCTCTAACTGAGTTGCACTGTGCTCTCAGGGTCAGCCTCTGGCTACCTAAAGCTGGAGGCTGGGTCCCTTTTGTGGGCTTACTGGAGGGACAGGTCAGGTTTGGGGCCCTAAGGTCCCAGGTTTGCCTGTGCCCAACAGAATCCCTCTGGGGGAGGTCCCTAACTACCTGTAAAGGGGATCCCTCAGGAATGTTTTTACCCATCACCTGGCTAGGGCTACTAGCCAGGCAATCCTCATTCTTTTGATTGGGGGGTTCTTGGGGACAGGGGCCCTCTTGGGGTCCACTGGCCTCCCTGACCTCTGCAGCCCTGGGCTGACTGAGGCAGGGTAGAGAGAGGCAGGCTACCTGCACCAGACTGGGTCCCACCTTGGTAGGGGCCACTGACATCAGAGGCTCTGCCAGGCCAGGCCTGGCTACCTCTGGGGCAGTTCTTTCACAAGGGGTGAGGTCAGATCCCTGAGGAGGCTGACCTTTTCCTAATGTCTGGGGAGAGGGAGACTTTTCTTCCTCCCCACTACTCTCTGTTTGTGTGGAGTGATCCATAGTTTCAGGCTTCACTACACCTATGTCAGTCTGAGTATAGGCTGAGACCATTACAGCCTTGCCAACCTTTTCAGGGAGGCACTCAGTTTGGGTTTGAGCTGTGACTGTCACAGCTCTGCCAGTCTCTACAGGGAAGTCTGTCTGTGCCTGGGCTGTGGCTACCACTGCCCTTCCAACCTTTTCAGGGAGGAAAGCTACTTGGCCAGGGGTTGTGACTGGCACAACCCCACTACCCTTTTTGGAAAGGCCTACCATTTTAGAATGGGTGTCTTGTTCAACTCCAGCCCAAGCTGAGAGTTCTAAGTCATTCCCCAGCAAGCAGTCCACAGGCAAGGTTGGAGACACTGCCACCCTTTTAGGGCCAGTGACACCTCCCCAGCTGAGACATACCTCTGCCATGGGATGACTGTTCTGTTTGCCATCAATGTTAGTTACCTGGTATGAGAAACCAGGCAAAAGCTGCTCAGAGGGAACTAGCCTATGGGCCACCATAGTGATGCTAGCTCCAGTGTCTCTGTAGGCCTCAGCTTTTCTACCATTGATGTAGGGTTCCTGTCTGTACCTACCCAAAGTGTTGGGACAGGCAGTGAAGTTGGCAAACCCCATGCCACCATCACAGACAAGAGTAGCTGCTGTAGGGGAATTGGCTAAGCCAGGATCCCCCTGTGTTCCCCAAGAAAACCCAACCAAATTTTTGGGGGCACTCCCACCACCTGGGGGATTACTGCTGACAGTAATAGGTGGTGTGACAGGAGTAGTTGGAGGAACAGTTCTGTTTTTAGCCTGTGGACAACTGCTGTCAGTTTTCCAATGCCCAGGTGTTTTACACACATGGCAGTAAGGCTTTTTAACTGTGGTAGAGGAGGGAGCTTGGGACCCACCACCCTGTGTGGAGTTTTGGGGCCCTGAGGAAGATTTCTCTTTTGCTTTATCCCCACCCTTCTCTTGAGGCTTGGTGGTATCTTTCTTTTGGTCACCACCCTGATTTTTAGGCCTAATCCTGGTCCTGACCCATTTATCTGCCCTCTTTCCCAAGTCTTGGGGAGAGGTCAAATCTGAGTCTACCAGGTGTTGATGGAGAAGCTGGTTCTGACAATTACTAAGGATCTGCTCCCTCATAATCAAGTTGTACAATCCTGTATAGTCCTGCACCTTGCTGCCATTTAACCAACCTTCCAAAGCCTTAGTGGCACAATCCACAAAATCAGACCAGTCCTGTGTCTGTGTCTTCTGGGTGTCTCTGAACAACAACCTATATTGCTCAGTTGTTAAGCCAAACCCATCTATCAGAGCACTCTTCAGGACTTTGTAATTGTTTGCATCCTCATCACTGACTGTGAGGAGCTTGTCTCTACCTTTGTCAGAAAAGGAGAGCCACAAGATAGCTGCCCACTGACTTTGGGGTACCTGCTGTACTTTGCAGGCCCTCTCCAAAGCAGTCATCCATTTGTGGATGTCATCCCCATTCTGATATGGGGGGACTATCTTGCTTAGGTTTCTATGGTCATAAGACCTATCCCTATCTCTAGGAATGTTGCTGCCACCAGTGGGTTCTGACCCACACAATTTTTGCTCTCTAGCCAGAGCAAGCTTCTCTTTGGCAAGGGCAATTTCTTCCCTCTGAATCCTCAGATTAGCTTCCCTCATTCTGGCTTTATGCTCCTTTCTCTCAGGTGAAGTCATTCCCCTGTGAGAGGAAGCATTAGAGATGTTAGAGACATGGGAGTGGATGGATTCCCTTGAAGGGGATCTGTCCCTCCTGCTTCTCTGTGAAAGCCTACTTGGGGGTCTGTATGGGGGGACCCCATGCAAACTCCCATGTAAACTTAGGTTAGCCTGGCTAAGTCTCCTTACTTGGCTCTGGCTGTCTACCTCCCCATCTGAAGCCCCATCTGACTCCTCTGTGGTGGGTAGACCCTCCTCTGTGCCTAGGGCACCTTCCTGTGATGCCCTCTGAGCATCATACTCCTCTAGGAGTTGTCTTAACTGAAGGAGGGTAGGGTTTGCACCCTGTTTTATTCCTCTGGAGGTACACAATTGTCTCATCTCCTGGAATGTTAAGGTATCATACCTAGAGGGGGTCTTCTGCAGACCTGCCCCTCCTGAGAGAGCATCTACTTGATCTCCTCCCAGAGGCATGATCTAGTGAGGGTGTGGTGTGTGCACCTACCTACACTAGTTGTATCTACTAAACCTTTCTAGTAGTTGTAGTCAGGGTGTGTTATTCCCTTCAACCTACAACTACAAAGTCCAGTAGGACTTAAGTATAATAATCTATGTTATATGTACCTAGACAATATCTGTGTGATCTTTCAATTTAGTATCTCAAGATTACAATGGTATTACAACAGCAAGCTCAGATCCCAACCGCTGCTCACCAATGTGAGAAGTTGGCCTGATGTATGATGTCACTAGTTCTAGTGCACACCTTATATCAGTCCAAATACCCTTATGGTGATTGGTTGTAAAGTCAACCTTATAGACCAGCTATCCTAGTGGTAGCATGGACAAGAGCAGTCTTAGGCTAAACTCTGAATGGCATGTGAAGCCAGCTGTGATACCATATATAATCCCTTGAATACCAAATGAAAGGACACCACAACAGATATATATATAAAATAAAGTGTATTTATTCTAGTCAAACCCTCAGCACTCTTTATGAGATTAGAGGTAAGTACAACACAGTCTTATTTAAGCATACATTAAGTCACACAGGTAAGTAATACAGTTAGGCCCTAGGGGCCACGCAAACCATATACTAAGTAAGTGGTATAAGGACCACTGTCACGGAAATAGAATAGGCCTAGGCCTAGGGAATCGCTGGGGCTACACTACACTAGCATTAGTTAGGAAGTTGGAGGCCCACGGGATTCGTGTGCAGAGTGGAAACACTCACGCGTAATGCGTAAAAGTCACTAGCAATAGTACAGTTTAGAAAACGGTAGATTTAGGACACTTCCGGAGTAGCTAGGAAGTTGAGACTGGAAAACTAGACACTAGGATAGTCACTATCCTGATGAGCACCGGAGTACCCAAGTTACCTAGCCCACAGGCTGTGGGTGCATAGGGGTGAAGATGCGTCGGTTTTCGTCGTCGACTCCTATGGATGCCTGAAGAAAGATGCTGACAGGCAGTCAGTGAAGAGTGTCCGGTGGATCCCAAGGCTGGGATCAAGAAGAGAGGAGACCTGCAAGCAGAAGGGACAGAGTCAAGGTCACTAGCCAGTGACCACGTGGAACCAGGAAGGAACCAGGCGATGTCGTGAAGATTGCAGGTGAAGGTGAAGCTTGTCGCTGCAGCCAGGAGGACCAGGAAGCGTCGAGGACGACCAGGACCAGGAGGCGAGCTGTCCCACGAAGGCTCTTGCTGTCGGCGGCATCGAAGTTGGACTAGGACTCACCAAGCCTTGGCAAGCTGAACCCACGAAGAACAGAGGACTTGCTTCTGGTGCAGACCAGGAAGGTCTGGGGTGCTTCTTCTTTGCAGAGAAGCGGGAGCCAGTCTGGAGGAGCCAAACCAGCGCAGAAGATTTCGGGGTGCGTCGTCACAAAGGCCACCAGCCAGCGGGCAAGCAACCGGACAGACGCGGCAAGCAGGAACATGCAGAAGGGCCCCACGCAGGACTCGTGGAGTGTGGGGGGCTGATCTTCGGTGCAGATGGTGCTTGGGGTTGGGGCTTCTCAATCCCCGGTGCACAACTTCGAGGGTGCCTCAGAAGCTGCGCTTTAAGTTACTAGCCACTTTTCCCAGGTAGCCGGTCCCACGTCGCTCGTCGCCTCCACGGATCTCAGCTTTGCTGTGGATGTGGATCAGGGTCGGAGAAGTCTGGAAGTCAAGGCTCTGGTCGGGCTCTGCAGTCGGTTCCTCGTAGAACGTGGGCAAAGCAAAGGGTAGTCTCTTGATGGTGCCTGTTTGCACAGGGTAGCCACTCCTTGGCTACAAGGGAGATTCTTCAGTCTTCTTCTTTCGTCGAATGTCGAAGGTCCAGAGTTTCTGTTCAAGTTTGCAGGTTCAGGATAATCTAAAGTCTTGAGGCCCAACTCCCACTCTTATACTAATCTGGGGGGCTGGGATACCTGCTAGGTCACGCCTTATGGGTGGGACCTGGGAGGGGGTGGTTACACCGACTTCCCTTTGTCCAGTTTCGCGCCAGAGCTGGGGCTGGAGTGCCCCAGCGCCGGTTTGAACTGGACTATGCAAGGAACACCTTGTGTGCCCCAGGCATGTCTCATTCCTTTCAGCCCACCCTGCCCCAATACACTAAAGGCTGTCTGGGGAGGTGCTAGCACCTCCCCAAGCAGGAAACCTATTGTCCAGGCCTCCCTGGCTGGGATCACTCCCAGCAGCAGGAGGTCAGACTTGTGTCTGTGGCAGCAGCATCCATTTTGTGATGCTGAGGCTTTGGTTAGAGTTAAACAGCAAAGTAGGATTTTAACATGTCTCTCCCTCTAGAAGGGGGGAATAATATCCTCATCACCAGAAATGGTATGGGGGTATTATTCCCAAGTGTTAGACACCTTACACGACATGTTTTGATAAAGCCAAACCATAGTTACCATAACCGTTTAAGATTATAAGGCACTTTAAGAGTATATGGTAGGCTATATCATAGAACAGCTATAAGGACATGGTTCCGAAAGCTGCAGACAGACTCAGCTCATGCTAGAGCACCATCTCACATGTTACCAAGCACTCTGCCTCCAGGATTGTTAAGGCCTGCCATAGGAGTGACTGATAGGTACACATGTGTCTATATATAAGGTAGATATAGATATACTATATCTAAGCAAGGGGTGATTACACGACCTTGCCCCAGCTGAGTGATCAGCCAGTTGTGTCTGATTGGAAGGCCAGACCAGGGGTGGCATAATACATGCTGCAGCCCCTGGGAGGCCTAGGGTACACCTATGCCCTGGGTACCTAGGGTACACTGTACAGGGTCCAATAAGGTGATCCTTACCAATTGGTTATGTACCTAGGGTACATGGAGTCCATTTTAAAGAGAGAGCAGACAGCCTGAGACCCTGAATGGCAGGATCTCAGGCCAACTAAGTCGAAAAACCAGCTAGACACTAGGCAAAAAGTTGGGGGTAACCATAGTCAGATATCCACCTTCCTACACTTATAACATCGGACTGGTGGGTTTTGAATATTGTTCAGAGTGGCCATACGTTAGAATTCCAAGATCTTCCTCCAACGAGAGCTCCGGACGCCCGTCCCTCAAAACATCTCCGACTGTTACATCTCGAAGCCCACCAACTATTCATCAAGGGGGCGATAGAACCAGTACCTCTTTCGCAGAGGGGCAAGGGTTTCTATTCCAGGTTCTTCCTGGTTCGGAAGACTGAAGATACGTGGCGTCCTATACTAGACCTAAGGGAGCTCAACACCTATCTCATCAAGCTCTCCTTCAGGATGGTCACTCTCCAGGATATTCTCCGTCTACTGAATCCGGGCGATTTTTTTTTTTTTGGCGTCCCTGGATTTAGAGGATGCGTACTTCCACGTTCCAATCCACCCAGCTCACAGGCAATATCTACGCTTCACAGTAGGCAAGAGCCATTTCCAGTTCAAGGTGCTTCCGTTTGGCCTTCGGTCTGCACCTCGGATATTCACGAAGATGCTGGCACCAGTCGCTGCTTTTCTCAGAAAGCAATCCTTAGAAGTGTTCCCATACTTGGACGACTGGCTCGTCAAGGCTCCATCGCTCAAGGCAACTTCTCAAGCCGTGTCAACTTGCATTCAATTGTTCGCCCACTTGGGTCTTCAGCTCAACAGATCCAAGTCGGTGCTGATACCTTCCAGGTCCCAAAGGTTCCTTGGAGCTATTCTGGACACGACATTATGCACCGCTCGTCCGTCGGAGGAGCGTCAACGCAAGCTGATCACCTCCGCTCGTCAAGTGCTGCAGAGGAAAAGTGTGTCTGTTCGCCGGTACAAGTCCTTGCTCGGATCGATATCATCCTGCATACCATTAATACCGCATTGCAGGCTTCATATGCGTCCTCTGCAGGAGGAGTTAGACAAACAATGGCGCCAGGCAGAAGGGTCGTTCAACGACAAGGTGTGGGTAACACCAGCTATGCGCAAGGCCTGCGAGTGGTGGCTGGTAAAGGAGAACATCGCAGTAGGATTAACATTCCGGACCCCTCCTTCTCCTATGGTGGTGACCACAGATGCCTCCTTAGAAGGCTGGGGAGCGGTACTCCAGGAGCTTCAAATCAGCGGTCACTGGAGTCCAGCGCAGAGCCTACACCACATCAACCTCTTGGAGCTGATGGCTATTCGCTTAGCCTTGCTGGCGTTCCTTCCCAGACTTCAGAATCGTGCAGTGCTGGTCCGGACAGACAACACGACGGCCATGCACTATATCAACAAGCAAGGGGGAACAAGATCGCGGACTCTGTCCAAGGAAGCTCAGACGATCTGGGATTTTGCGATTTCTCACAAGATCACACTACAAGCCGAGCACCTAGCAGGGTGCCTCAACATCACGGCGGATGCTCTGAGTCGTCAGACGGAAGTGACTCACGAGTGGGAATTAGACCAAGCCACGCTGGAGGGAGTGTTCGAGAGATGGGGTACTCCGACCATAGACCTCTTTGCGTCCCCGGAGAACGCCAAATGTCGGTTTTACGCAAGCAAGGTTCCCCATCGAGGATCGCTGGGGAATGCCCTTTCGATTGCTTGGTTCGGCGCATTTTGCTACGCTTTTCCTCCCATTCCTTTCATTCCTCGAGTTCTCAGGAAGGTCAGGGCGGAACCGTGCAAGATGATTCTCATTGCTCCAGCGTGGGCCCGGCAGTTCTGGTTCACGGAACTCCTGCTTCTCTCCCAGGATCACCCAATTCGCTTGCCGCTGATTCCATCTCTGTTGTCGCGGGATCAGGGACAGGTGCTCCATCCGGATCCGAAGTCACTACACTTGACAGCGTGGCTCCTGAATACAGTGAATTCCGTCATCTGAATCTCTCCAGGGAGTGCAGGGATGTTTTGTCTTAGGCGCGGGCGCCAAGCACTAATAAGACATACAGGGCAAAATGGAAGAGATTTTGTCTGTGGTGCCAGAGGAATAAACTCCATCCTTATAAATCCCTGCCACATCAGGTTTTGCCTTACATCCTGTCACTGGCTAAATCAGGTTTGGCGCACTCTTCTGTCAAGGTACATCTGGCTGCCATATCCCGTTTTCGACGGAAGACATCGGGCCATCTCTATGGTCCGCAAGGATTGTAAAACAGTTCCTTAAAGGGTTGTTTCGGATGTATCCTCCGGTCCGGGCACCTCCACCGATCTGGCAGCTCAACCTAGTACTGGCTCAGCTCATGAAAGCTCCCTTTGAGCCGATTCACAGGGCGGACTTGAAGTTCCTATCTTGGAAGCTAGCCCTCCTCTTAGCATTGACTTCGGCTAGGAGGGTTAGTGAACTCCAGGCTCTGTCCATAGTGGAGCCTTTTCTGCAGTTCAAAAAGGATGGGCTAATTTTGAGAACCAACCCAAAATTCATTCCGAAGATGCCTTCGGATTTTCATCTGAATGAACCCTTGATTTTGAATTCCTTTTTTCCACGTCCTTCGACCCAGGCGGAACGAACATTGCATTCTTTGGATGTCCAGAGATGTCTGAAATTCTATCTCGAGCGCACACTATCTTTCAGGAAGTCTACACAGCTATTTATTGCCTACAGTGCACCACGGAAGGGGTTGCCTCTCGCTAAAAGTGGCATTTCCCGCTGGATCTCCAGTGCAATTCAATTCTGTCATCAGGCTGCGGGCAAACCTTTGGACAGAAGGGCCCGTGCTCATTCTACACGAGCGATGGCATCTTCAGTGGCTCTTTTTGCTGGAGTTGCTATCAAGGACATTTGCAGGGCAGCAACGTGGAGCAGTGTACACACCTTCACGAAACACTACTGCCTGGAGTCGGTGGGACGAGATGACGCTGCTGTTGGTCAAGCAGTCCTCAGGAATCTTTTTCATTGAGAGGTGAGCTTTCCCTACAATCCCTCCATCCTGGTAAGCACATTTGGTTCAGTAATGTTGTTTTCTCTTGGTTACCATGTACTAGTTGTAACTGTAAACGGAGATGGTTATGTAAGGCCAGGTGTCTACCAAAATGTGCTTTTGTGATTTACTGCTAGCTATTCTGATACAAAGCATGAGAATCTATGAAAGTTCCAATACTGGGGTAAGAAAACAAGTTACTTACCTGTAACTTTTGAAGGACTGGGTTTTTCTAAGACCCAGCGGTGCCAGGGAACAACACCTGAAACCTTCGCGGGTTACCTGTTCTGGCGTACCAAACACAGAGACACGGGACACTTCTAGCGACGTCAGAGATCAGCGTTTATTTACTGCAGGGATACAGAGGTCACAAGAAGTACACAGCGTGTAGGTTCTCGGAGACTGCTTCAATTTGCAAAAGTGGATCGCTCCTTTTATACACGTTTTTCCCATAGAACAGTATAGTGAACAAAGATTACAACTCAGTTCCCATAATAAACTTCAAAAGGGTCGCGTTCATGTTTCAGGAGGCCGGAACATAATTACAACAGTATTGCCAGTTCCCAACTGTAAAAACATATCCTCTCTGCAATAAAACACATTCCATCCTGATCGTAAACACATTAGGAAAAAGGGGCAAGAACAGATGCAAAGAAAGGACAAGGATGCACAACAGATTAGAGAAGAGTGTTAGGAGTAATAAAGGGAACTTGATAACGGGATCAGAGACACCGTGTCTAATGTATGCATGACTGAAACAATAGACCGGCACGGCAAGATGAGCCTTGAGCGGGGCCATCTGCCTTCGTCGTGTCATTTCCCTCGTCATAAAAGTCATACTCCAAAGAACACGTGTCCCTCGTGTACGCTTGGGAGTCCCAGGGTCACGAAGCGGACGAAGTCCGTTCGCTGGCTACTTGAGGGCAAGAAACAAAATGGATGCCGTATCTAAAATGGAACCCGAGGGGTCAGATGAACAAACCCAAAAATCAGACGAACCATACGTGGTTGCGTAGCGAAACTGCGTACACCCACTATACTCGTCATTTGCGGTTCGTGGATACCCAACTCATCCATATTCGTCACCACCCAAAAGTGTCGTTCCGTCCCACACGGAACCTCAGACGCTCCTTTTGCCCTCATGTAGGCAAGCACTAGTCAAGATCGGAATCTATTTCAATATTCATCAGATCATTCAGTTGCTGCTGGAACATCATTCTATTCATCAACGTCTCCTTGGTAACAGATGGCCGTCTTATACACTTTGTAGCACATAGGCCACATAAGGCAGGACCACACTGTACACAAAGACAACACGTGAACAGAAACGTTACAACAACTCCTACGATCATCAGAATCTTCCAACCCCAAGTTGACATCAGGCCCCAAAACCATCCTAGAAGCGTCCAATTACCTTCGTCCACGTGTATGGACTCGGAGATCTTGTGCAACTTCGAGATGGCTTGGTAGACAGTTGGAGCATTGTCAGGAATAAAAATGCAACAACTCGAATGGATAACTTTACACACACCACCTCTATCTGCGAGAACAACATCTAGAACCATACGGTTCTGCAACGTCATGAGTCTATCCGCCTGAAGTTCAGCTGTGAGATTACCAAGGGCACTTGCAGTAATATTAGCAGTCGACTCTACTACGCGTGTCAGCTGTCTTAGGTTCCTACTATTAACCATAGGTCCCCAAAACGGCAAGAAACCCTTGAAGTCTCCTGCTTCTTGACCAGCAGTATCCTCTTTGCTAATAACGCCTCTCACAACTCTAGTCTTGTGATAATCTGAGGCAACAGTGAAAGTCGGTGGTAAAAGATTCGCATTATAACAGGTACCCGAGAAATCACGGGGTAACCATGTATATGCGCGTTCATAACATACAAAATAAGTGCCCTTAGCAGTCAGAAAAACAGGGGAAGAGAGCATCGGCAGAACATACGTGTCAGTGCAAGCACTGTTCCCAAGTTGTGCTCTCGGATTTCGACCCAAACCTTTCAAGCAGAAATTACCGAGGTGTGGTACAATCCATATTGGGGACGAGCTCTTAAGCTGTCTATCACCCACTGACGTACTATACTCAGCCTCGCTCAGATCCTTATAAGCCTGTACCTCTTCACTTGGGATAAGCGATGCATCAAAAACATCTCTATCTAAATCCGCTATCGCTATCGCCAAAGGTTTGTGATACGGCCCAGGACCAAAATTGGCAGAACGTGGCTCTCGACTGGGGTAGGAATCTAGTGCACTACGGAACATAGTTTGGAATGCTCGAGCCGAACCCTGGGAGCTATACGGAAGGACCAAATATGGAATACCCCTATCCATGGTATGTGGCATTAACCCACACACCCAACAATTGGTAGTATTCATCACCAACTGATGCTGATGTAGAAGTTGAACGAAGGAGTTATTCATAAATTCCGCACGCCTAACCTGTTCATGTTGAGGCAGAGGATGAAAAGAATGTGGGGAAACAGTGGTGAGGGAGCTCAGTTTAGGAGAAGAGGTAGGTGAAACAGAAGGTAATAACAACTGTACTCCAAAATACACTCCACCCACCAATAACATAGATACGGTCAGGAACAATAGGAACACCTGAAACAAAAAACATTTTGTACATACAACTCTTCTTAATTCTGATCTCTGCGCCGACATCCTTTCTACTTCCAACAGCTTAGAGAATGCCATCCTCTACAAACCGTCCGTGACGTACTTGACGCACTTCGTTCTGAGTAGCGATTATCAATCCCCAGGAGTTCCCAGGAATCGACAAAAGTAACCGACCTAGCGTCAGAAACCGGCTAAACAGAAAGGAGTACCCGCACAGCCCTACGGTGACCCGGATGGAGGGGTTTCCTCAAAGTTCATTATTATTACAAGTCTCTTAGCCGTGGGACAGCACATAAAAACTCAAAAAGAAAGGATATAATTGTCCATAATGTTCATAACATCAAAAGCAAATGTACAACTAATTTTTATTAGTCCTTGAACGAAGAAAGTATCGACTTCTTCCAGGTCGAGTTTGCTCTACAAACAATTGTTCAGCTGGCGCAACAGTATTCGATGAAGTGGACAACGAATCAGACCTTGGGCTCTCTGCTACCGATGACTCCACATGTGGGTTTGGCAATAACAGATCATTCCCCACAGGTTGAGCGTCGCTAAACGGCACAAAGTGCGAAGGAGTCTCAGTTTCTGTTGCCGAAATCCCAGTCCTCACCCAACCATCCGTTGGTAAGGGGATCGGTACCTTTTTCGTATGGCTGGCGTGTACCCAATTCTTCCGGCCCTCCAGTCGAACCGCAGTCCTCGTTGTCAATAAGACTTGGAAGGGTCCCACAAATCTTGGCTCCAAGTTACGCTTCCGACCAAAATTTCGGGTAACAACCCAGTCCCCTGGCCGGAGCTGGTGTCCAGGACCCTCTGTCTGCGCCGGTAGAGCTTCAAATACCTGTTGATGGATTAACCGTAGTTTAGTGGTCAAATCATGCAGGTAATCAATTAACATTGGATACTCAAGACTATCAAAAGCCCTTGGTCTCGGGACCCCCCAAATATTCGCAGGGCGGCCGAACACAATCTCATATGGGCTAAGCCCTACTCGAGAGTGTACGGTCGCTCTGGTAGATAGGAGAGCCAGAGGCAAGGCGTCAGGCCATGATAGACCAGTCGTAGCCTGGATCTTGGCGAGTTTTAGTTTTAGGGTACCATTGTACCCTTCAACCAAACCCGCTGCCTGTGGATGATTAGCACTATGGAATTTTTGACGAATTCCAAGACCCTTACACACACTCTGCATTACACTTCCCACAAACTCACTTCCATTATCCGACCATACAATCCGTGGCATTCCGTACCGAGGAAAGTATTCATTCAGCAGGATTTTTGCTGTGGACAGGGCAGTGTTATCCTTAAGAGGATAGGCCTCAATCCATCTGGAGAACGCACAAACTACAACCAAAACATACTTTAGGTTATTGCATCTCTCCATATGGATAACGTCCAGCTGGATAACCTCAAAGGGACAAACAGGAGGAGCAAAATGCCCAGGTGGAGTGGGGGTGCCCTTGCCAGGATTGTGCATCAAACACACCATACAGTTCTTAACCACTCTCTCGGCACACTTAGCAATACCCTCATTTCTCCATACAGGGGACAAAAACCTACATATCCCTTTCGCACTGATATGTGACAACCCATGAGCCATCGTCACAACAGCTAATACATACGCATCTGGTAACATCCACCTCTGACATTCCGTCAGGTCAACCCAACATCCATGTATGTCCAACTTTCCCGTACTTTCTTTCCACTTAGTCTTTTCGGCTTTAGTAGCTTCGTTCTGAATTGCTTTCACACTCTCAATAGTATTTTCACACATACCAGTCTCCATCGGCCACCTCACTGAACTCGTAACATACATTCGGGTCGCAAGATCCTTAGCCGTTTCCTTAGCAATCTCATCCGCAAACGCATTACCACGACCAACATCATCCGTCACTTTCCGATGTGCACTACATTTAACAATCGCCACTTGTTTAGGCAGTGTAAGTGCATCCAAAAGGTCATTCACAAGCTGCCCATGCTGAATCTTCGTACCATGCGATGTCATAAATCCTCTTTCTCTCCACAATCTTCCAAAGTTATGCGCAACACCGAATGCATACTGACTGTCGGTAAACACATTCACTCGCTTTCCTTTAGACAAAACACACGCTCTTGTCAATGCAATCAACTCTGCAGCTTGTGCTGAATTCTGATTCAATCTCGCAGTTTCCACAACCGTGCTCAACGTCACTACAGCATACGCAGTCGTCACATCACCATTCGGCAATTTAAAGCACGAGCCATCCACATACAAAGTACCATCGGGATCTGTCAAGGGAGTGTTTTTTAGGTCCACACGACCTTTTGTTTCTTCCTCAGTTCGTAAATAACAATCATGTGGTGGCACATCGTCTGATTCCATATTAATCGGCAACAATGTCGCCGGATTCAGTACATTACAACGTTTGATCTGTATATGACTTGCCAAAAGGGTCAGCTCGTACCCAGACAACCTTGCACTCGTCAGATGTTGAGTCTTTGTCCGATTCAGAAGAGTATCAACTGCATGTGGAACCATCACCATGAGCATATTATCCATAACAAGACCTGCGGACTGCCGAATAGACGCCGCTGCTGCCGCTGTCGCCCTCAAGCAACTTGGCAACGCTCTAGCTACCGGGTCTAAGGTCGAGGAAAAATATGCACACGGGCGCTGCTTGTCACCAAATTGTTGCGTTAAAACACTCAACGCACAACCTTCCCTCTCGTGAACGTATAATGTGAATGGCTTGCTGTAATCAGGAGTACCTAACACAGGAGCCGAACACAGTGCATCACGTAGTTCAGAAAAACTTTTCTGACATTCCTCCGTCCATGGCAAAGGAGTCGAAACGTCCTTGCACGTGAGAGCTATCAATGGCTTCGCTAACAGTGAAAAATTCGGAATCCACTGTCTGCAGTATGACGTGATACCTAAAAAGGCACGCACATCTCTCTGGGTCGTCGGCACAGTCATTCGAGCAATTGCTGCAATTCTTTCAGGGGTCAACCTTCTTCCCGCCTTTGACAATAAGTGACCTAAGTAGGTAACTTCTTGACAACAATATTGCAATTTAGAAGGTGACACTTTGTGGTGTAAGTCACAGAGATGCTGTAATAGTGACACAGTAGCAGTCTTGCAAATTTGTTCAGTATCTGCAGCTACCAACAGATCGTCGACGTACTGAATCAAAGCCGCACCAGTCGGCAGCACAAATGCATCTAGTTGACTTTTAAGAGCTTGGCTGTATATCGATGGGCTCTCACAGTAGCCTTGAGGTGCGCGTTTGAACCGGAAACTGCGACCTCCTAACGAAAATCCGAACAAATCACGACTTTCCTCAGCAATCGGAATGCTAAAGAACGCATTCTTCAGATCGATTACCGAGAACCATGATGCAGAGGCTGGAATCAGAGTCAGTAAAGCTGTAATGTCTGGAACCACAGGAAACTGCGGGACAACAATTTTATTTACTTCCCGTAAGTCAATAACTAGACGGTACACGGGAGGCTTGGACGGATCAGTTCGTTTCAAAATAGGCAACACGGGACTATTACACACGTTACCTCGTGTCTCCTCGATAACATCTTTACCGATCAGATCATAAATGATCGCCAATAGTGCCCGTTCACCATCAAGGGAAATACGATACTGGGGTATGCGTGGTAAGCGCGCATCAACTTTCAATTGAACAACATAAGGTGGGATATCCAGCAGGCCCACATCATTGGGATCTGTTGCCCACAAAGAAACCGGAAGAGAACTCAATTCCGGTGGGAGCTTATCGATCGAGAGTTACATAGGGGAAATCACATTCTCACCCAATGTAAGCTCCACACCCGTAGGAGAGCAGTACAAAGTCGCATGTAACCTCTTCAACAAATCCAAGCCCAAAAGATTCTCACCACAACCAGTAGTCAAAATCAAAGGAGCTTCTAACTCATGAGACCCAATCGTAAGGGGCAAGGGGCTAGAAACTGGATTGCTAACGGGGGCGCCAGAGAATCCAACGGAAACATTCGTTAAGCCAGACAAAGGCGCGCCAGGGAGTTTCGAATGCATAATGAAACTTTTTGCTGCACCAGTGTCCAACAGAAAAGGCTCAACGACGCCCAATGTGGCTACTGCAACATAAGGCCCTCTCTGATCAACCGGAACTGATACTTCTCCCTTCCTTTGTCTATGGCTGTCCTAGTAGATACCATCCGTATCAACATCGCGCTCAACGTAATAGTCATCCACATGATACTGTGCAGATCTACCGGACGATTGTTCACGTCGATCGAAACAATTCTGCAAGTCTGAGGAAGTGGCAAAACGCTCGGCCTGATTCTGAGTAACTCCACGACCTCTACCACGTGAAGCTTGTTGAGGACCACCACGACCTCCTCGAGCTGACACACCATTATTCCTATCACGGAGAACCGGACAATTAAACTTCAAATGGCCCTCCCCTCGACAGTACGCACATTGATTATATCCCAACACAAAACGAGGTGCGGGAGAGTCATTTCGCGTCTGCGATCTAGAGAACTGTGATTGCGATCTATTTGGCTGTTGCGAATCATTGAAATTCGAGCGCGGAGGATACGCTTGCTGCAATAAGACCTTAGTTTTAAGATCCTTTGTTTTCTTATCTGCACGTTCACTTTCTTCCTTTTCCCTATTTTCGTAATATTGGGCCGTAGCCAATATTTGAGCAGTGGTAGAAACAGCCCATGAACTCTCAGAATTTTTCAACTTATTGCTAAGTTCAGGCAACAAGTTCGATACCAACTTATCAACAAACAACCGCTGACCACCTTCTGAACCCATATCCTGGCCACTATGATCAACAAATGCTTCCTCAAATCTCGTAAAGAAGTCGGATACGCTTTCATCCCTCTTTTGCTTGCACGCGGACAACTTGTCCCAATTAACGCGCATCGCCGGCATAAGCGTTTTCATAAGGGTAATTATCCTCTGGGGCAATTCCACAATAAGCTGCTCAGGCTTAGCCCCACCAACTTGCTGAGCGTCTGCCGCTGTAAGGGCAGCCCAATCACCGCCTAACTCGGCCGCGTGATTCTCGTGACGAATTTTCGCCCAAATCGGCTGAGGCACTACATTGCCAAACAACATGTCAATATCAGCAAGGTTCATAACAGTAGCATCCACCAATTGGGACAGCTCCTTATAATAACCCGCTGGATTTTTACGGGGATCAGGCAAAGTTTGCTTCACCTGTAAGACTTCCGATCGTTTCCAAGGGAGGTGTATTCACACTCTCTGAAAACGGCCTGGGACAGCAGGGTTAGCAGTAGGATCACCTGGCATCCATACTGGGGGAACTTCCCGCATCGGATATTGACCAGGTTGTGCCATCCACGCTGCAGTCTCTTCCTTAAACAATGCTCGAGGTTGCACTGTACATCGAAATGATAACAGACGTTCTAGAGCATCTCGAACCTTGTCACCTACGATCACACCAGTTGTAAACCGATGCTGGAGATCAGAAACCTCTGACGGTACATTATCTATCACATCATGATCCCACTCCTCTTTCAACGATTTACACAATTCCTCAAACACGAATCGTTGAGTGGGCGTATTAAACTGAGAAAATGTTTCAAACACTACACGCGAAGAGTATTTAACAGGATTACGAATCCATTTACGTGCCATTTTTACCAGTGATTTACGTTCCCTATCATCAGGAAGCTGACTGCGCCGCTGAGCGGCATCAGAAAGAGTCGAGCCGAGTATTGGCCCAAAAAGCGGGGAATAAAGAGTAGCAACAGCAGTCAGGAGACGACTACGAACAGAAGGAGAAGAGGAAGAAGATGCAGGCGCAGCAACAGTAGGAGTGGAGGCAATAGAAGTAGATGCGGCACCAGGAGTAGTGGGAACGACAGACTGAGGAGGGACTTGAAAAGGCGCAGTAGGAAGAGAAGCCGGTATCTGCGGCACAAGAGGATTCGGGAGAGCGGGAGGAACGGCGGGCTGACCAGCGGCCGCCAAAACAGCAGGTGGAGGAAGAGGTAGAATCACAGGGCCCAGAGTATCGGGAGCATAGGGAGGTGGTGATTTCAACAGATAAGACAATAGCGAATCCTCTACCACTTCTTCTCCCGACTTATCGACATTAGACGGTAGCACCGGATAACATTTATCCACCGCCATATGATGAAGTCGAGCACTAACTTCCTGCTCTTTCTCATTTTTGTCTCACTGATACTGTTCAGCATCTTGCATCACCGCAATAACACCTTCTCTTTTATTTTTCTTACTCTGTTTGATTTCTTTCTGCTTGGCCTCTTTCCGCCATAACCGGAAGGAATCAAACATGGCCGGCCTAACCTTCTTTTTAAACAGTTTAGCTTCCAAATTATCTAACACGGCAGTTTCGAAACTACCATGAGATGGCCAACTAAGGACACCATCATTTTTAGTGTAGCGGACCCAATATTCATTATACACTATAGGACCCACACCATGACGACTATAGAGCTCGTAAATTGGAGTTCCAACCGGAGGTATCGGACATGAATCCTCCAGCCGGGAATCCATTCTGCAACATTTGAGAAACCCAAACAAAGTACTACGGCTAGGCATCGCGCACACTAACCGAGTTTACAAACTTCAAGGGCTATCGAATTTATGATATCCTCGCAAAAAGTTTGCGAGACCCTCGGTTTTTGGCAATTGCAATCGTCAAATAAAACCCAACAACTAAGAACCACGAATGCTATGGTACCATGCAAACAACAAAGGAACACTGGGAGCGACCCACAAATACTTAACTGAAAGAACAATGGCGTCACCAGGAAGGCCCGTCTATCGTCTCGCCGTACAAAGGACTACGCCAGGCGCCAAAACAGGTCGACAGTCAGGGCATCAGTCCGTCGCAGCCGTCAGGAAGCGGGGATCTTCGCGGGAAAAGACGTCGGGCCACTTATTTCGACAACTGGATCGATGAAGCGGGGTGCACCTTCCCTCGGAGATTTCACACGAAGTTCCTCACGATCGTCGGGCTTTGGACCGGTACCGTTGATGTCGCCCCACGTTGGGCGCCAACTGAAGGACTGGGTTTTTCTAAGACCCAGCGGTGCCAGGGAACAACACCTGAAACCTTCGCGGGTTACCTGTTCTGGCGTACCAAACACAGAGACACGGGACACTTCTAGCGACGTCAGAGATCAGCGTTTATTTACTGCAGGGATACAGAGGTCACAAGAAGTACACAGCGTGTAGGTTCTCGGAGACTGCTTCAATTTGCAAAAGTGGATCGCTCCTTTTATACACGTTTTTCCCATAGAACAGTATAGTGAACAAAGATTACAACTCAGTTCCCATAATAAACTTCAAAAGGGTCGCGTTCATGTTTCAGGAGGCCGGAACATAATTACAACAGTATTGCCAGTTCCCAACTGTAAAAACATATCCTCTCTGCAATAAAACACATTCCATCCTGATCGTAAACACATTAGGAAAAAGGGGCAAGAACAGATGCAAAGAAAGGACAAGGATGCACAACAGATTAGAGAAGAGTGTTAGGAGTAATAAAGGGAACTTGATAACGGGATCAGAGACACCGTGTCTAATGTATGCATGACTGAAACAATAGACCGGCACGGCAAGATGAGCCTTGAGCGGGGCCATCTGCCTTCGTCGTGTCATTTCCCTCGTCATAAAAGTCATACTCCAAAGAACACGTGTCCCTCGTGTACGCTTGGGAGTCCCAGGATCACTAAGCGGACGAAGTCCGTTCGCTGGCTACTTGAGGGCAAGAAACAAAATGGATGCTGTATCTAAAATGGAACCCGAGGGGTCAGATGAACAAACCCAAAAACCAGACGAACCATACGTGGTTGCGTAGCGAAACTGCGTACACCCACTATACTCGTCATTTGCGGTTCGTGGATACCCAACTCATCCATATTCGTCACCACCCAAAAGTGTCGTTCCGTCCCACACGGAACCTCACTTTGGTTCCCCAGTATTGGTAACTTTCATAGATTCTCATGCGCCCACCCACCTCCCCTGGGAAAGCTCTGCCGGTTTACTGAGGTAGTGGCTGTTTGCACAACGGCTACGAAAATCTGAGGTTCTGAGCTCTCTCAGGAAGGTTCCAAAGGGTGAGGCTGTGCTGATTGGTCCTGGCAAAAGTTTGGGCTCTATTACACAAAGAGGGTGATATACTACAAAATAAGATGAGGCCTAAGCCTATTTTCTATTTTGTTTCTATGGTTATGATATATTTTTTATTTACCGAGGCTCCCATTCCGACGACGGGGAATGATACAAAGCATGAGAATCTATGAAAGTTACTAATACTGGGGAACCAAAGTTACAGGTAAGTAACTTGTTTTCTTACTAGGTCCTGACGAATCGCTGCTAGATCAACTGACTACGAGGCGAGAAACATGTTGACCACATAGCATAGCACCAAACCTGAGACATTACCTCAGGAGTCTGCCTTCTTTCTTTTTTAACCAGGTTGGAAGGCCTATTGATTAAAATGTTCTTTGTTGGCACTTCCATATCCTGTTTTAACTTTCCTTCGAGTCACTTACCTTCACTCACCTCATCTACACTATTTAGGCCCCTCACCCCCACGGCACCTTACGGCAACTTGGAATAAAAGATCTCCGCCAAAGAGCCCCTCATAGGGAGCCCGTCGGGTATTGCAGCGCCGTCCTGATGAGGAGCACGCCCTATGATGAAGCATGACACCCAGCCGGGTGTGTGAGGGCCCTAAATCCAACAGGAGGAACCCCCGTTCCCCCTGCACTTTATGACCACATTAGCCAGTTTCCTTCCCCCCCCACTTTTTAATTAGGAACTGCATACGCTTTGTATTTCGAAAGGTTGGGCAAACCTCACTCAGAATCGGGGGTATATTCACAGGTGTCGACACTGGGCCTTCCATGCTACAGGCAACATTCAAACAAAGTGCAAACACAACAAAGAAGACTCCATTTAATCAACCGTTGTGAGCCTTCAGGCTATTTAAACCTCCCTTGCAGCCCTGGAAACTAAACTAGTTTTTGTCAGATTCAATGTGGCGCTCTTGCGACAGGCCCTATGGCCAAACAGAGTAAAGAAAGTGGAGGAGCTAATATTGGAATTAGGTGGGCGCAATTAAAGAGCTCAGACCATTGGTCCTAAAGCTCATGTTTTCAGCCAAAGAGCCGGAAGAGTTGGTGAAGGCTGCAGAAGGGAGAACCATGAGGAATAATCTCTGATTTGTGGGATTTCTGGAAGGCATTGAGGGGTCCACAGTGCAAAATTCCTTGAACTCTTTAAGAACTCTTTAATATGTAATATGCTACCAATAGACAGACTCTCCCCGTGCCTTATTGAAGGGGCACACTGAGTACAGATACAGAAACTCGCAGTAGGAGCTATATTCTGTCAGGTAATTGCTAAGATCCTGAACTGTAACTTGCAGGTTGAAATGCTCAAAGCAGCCTATGTCCTGCAACAGATTTGGTTCAAAGCCTCTGGCACCATGATATTTCTGGACTATACTCATTAGTCAAAGCCATGGGAAATCTTTTGAAAGTGTAAAACAAAACTGAGGGCCCTGCACATAAAATACAAGCTCCTGTTCCTGGTGAAAATTACATTTATCTTTGATTGTAACTCTTTCTGTTTTGGTAATGCCTGAAGAGATGCGGGGCTCAGTAGCATGTCCTCACCCTGAGCTTGTCCACCAACCATTGCCCGTAGGAAGGGATGATATGGACAATTTTAGCCCAAGGAACTGGTGACTCGAAACTGGGCTAGAAGCAGACTTGGCAATGAACCACCAGACACTGATGCGGATTAGTTTTTATGTTGAGAGCCAAATGCAAAATGCTGCCTGTAGATCAGCTACAGGAATCAAGCGACAGACATGGACCACTCTGAATTGTTAGCAAACAGCCTATACAGCTGACATAAATAGGGTCTTACAGATGTTCCATCACTGTAGAATAGTGTATTGGTCCCTGGTCTTTGAGCTATGTTTGGGAGTTAAAAGATGGTGCCAGGACATATGGGTTCTGTGGCCTTTGGTAGGGTGGATAGGAAGGTGGTTACACTGATAGAGGTAGGACAGCACCAGAGTCCCTTCTCTTCGAGTCTGTTAACTAAGAGGAGATAGGCTTCTGATGCTTGAGCTGCATTTCACGTTCCTTGTTAGGCGTGGTGAGACACGCTTGAAGTTTGGTTTCGATCTGATTTGGGAATTATTCAGGACAACAAGTAGTTCTCAGGTTGAAGTTTAGGATGCGGCAGTTTTGGGGATAAAGTTTTTTAACAATCTTTTGAATAATATGTTAATACTTAACATATCTGGTCTCATAGGATGGTATGGCTGATTATTATAGAATGAGATGCCATGTAAATGGTCTCAATGACGAGATGAAGCGTGTGGGTGTCCTTCAGTTAGCCAGTCGGCACTCCCCTGACATCCTGCTCCTTCAGGAAACATACCTCTTTGGTACAAAATGTAACTCCTAGGATGAATTTGACTATAATAGAGTTTATCACTCATGATTTCCAGAGGGGTAGCAATATTACTTTAGTCTGTCCTGCTGGTAGATACTCAGACAAAGTCAAACCATAAGGTGTCTTCTTTTGATATCTGGTAGGCTCAAGGGCTAATAACATTTTGTCAGCATGTATTCTCCTGCTGCCCTTAACCCGAAGGATCCTTGACTTGGCTAACTTAGTGCCCTGGTAGCCAAGTTTCAACAGGAAGTGACTGTGATTTCTGGCCGCAACGGACAGATGCATGGATACTCATTAAACTCATGCAGTGAGATGGTAAATGCATGCCACCCTCCCAGTTAGCACAGCGAGAAAGCATACTTGTAGTTCTTCTTGTCAAATTGATCCTTCTGTAGATTAAACTAATTTTCTCTTCCTCCCACTGATCCAACCTGGAAGCGAGGATCCTATATACTTCCTAGAGGCTATCTGACCTCTCTCTGACCGAAATATGTGTTGGACACATAAATAGGAGAGTGTAAAATATGGTGCCAAAATAGTTGGTGGCTAGTCGACTAAGAATTGTCTCTCTATCTGAAGGCTGAGATTGTGGCATAATTTACATTTATCACAAGCTCAGTAACCTTGATCCATATACTCTGGGAAACTGGGAAGTCTGTGATTTTGTGGATGCTATGTACTGTCTCCTCAACAAAGGGAGATAAACAGACATCAACATCGAGTCGGAATCCTTAAATTAGAACACACATTCATTGACATTGACATTCATTGTTACGAGGATGTCGCTCTATTGCATCAACTGAAGATAGATAGGCTGGCGTTGATACAGTTCGATCGTGATGAGTACAAGCTGATTTGGATTGTGTCTCAGCAGCGAATATTTTAAATTGGGGACAAATCTTGAATACTCTTAAAGTTGGCTTTCATGATAAAATAATACCAGAAATCTGAACCCCATCTGGTTAATAGGTAGTCTACTGTGTCTGCCTTTGCAGCATACCACAATTCTTTATATGGAGCTTATCTACTATCCGACTCAGAAATCAAAGCAACGATTTTTGTTGATCTGCTGTTGAGGACCCTTAGTGTTGAGGGCAGGAGGCATTGGAGCCCCTGTTATTCATAGAGAAAATAGTAGAAAATCAATTGCCACTCCTCGGGGTACAGGAGGATCTTTGGAGGTTAGTCAAGGGGATACAACCTTAGTAGGAATAGGCACACTTCTGACTAAAAAAAGAGATTGATCAAAACTGGAGATCAGCCACACCCCACCCATGAAGGTTTGGCTGAGGGGGGTGGGCTGATGTTCAAAGATGGAGGAACCAATTTATCAAGCCAGAGTTTGGTCACGTAAACATGGGTACATTTGAGAGCCATGGTAGGATAATCCTGTATTTTGTACTACCTTTCTAGACTGTCTAGCATGATCAAATATGAATGTTAGTGTGCGGCACTATTGCGCTTTATTTTTGTGGTGGAAATGCTTGGCATGTATGATCTGCCATTTGCAGGAAAACCAATAAAAAATGTTTGGTTTTTTTTTATATAAGAAAATTAGCCGGAAGCTTAATGTAGCCCTACTGGCCTTTTATAGGTACCTTTCTGGCTGATTTTCTGTTTACACCTAGCCAGTCTGCCTCTGCCACTGACATGGCTCCCTTCTTTCCTTGTGCAGGCACACAGTCAATCTGCTTGTCAACCTACCTCTGATGTGCCTGGACGTGCTGCTGACACCCCGGGTAGAGCATGGCTCTGTAGAGTACATGGGCATGAATATGGACACTGTGGAGGCGCTGCTGAATTTCCTGGACCGACGGCTGGACAGGGTCAGTGAATGCCATGAACTGGTGCAAAGGGGCAGGACTTCTCGCTCATCACTGCCCTAAAGAACAAAGGACACACGAGAAATATACAGGGTTATCTGTCACATGTAGACACACATGGAGGCTCAAACATATACTGAGGCCCTTAAGTAAGCACAAGACAGACATAGATGCGCGCACACACACACACACACACACATGCTCCCCGCACTTAATCTTCCTTCCCATTCCCCCTATCCCAGGGTCAGGCAAACACAGCCATCTTCTTGACACCCACTGGTATTTTAGGCACAAAGATAGCCCTTGGCCATATGCAGGAGCCTAATTAATTCAGGGGGACTCTCAGATACACCCAAAAAAACTTCAGGCCCACCTAGGGGGACCCATAGTCACTTGAATGTGCCTGCAGATTCTCACATGGGGATTGCTGTGCCCCCAGGCCCACGCACGAAATCTCAGACAGTCACAAGAGGCCTAAATGTGGGCAGAAGTCTCAAGTCCGGCTGTGGAGCATACACAGATTATCTTGAGGCTCATAGCAGAATGGCACATGCAGGGAGTTAAGTCTCACAGGGGCCACAGTCCTACATGGGGAATGGTGCACTTGCAGAAACAAAAATAAAAATGGGAAAGACCAACATTCACAGGTTTGGGGGGGGGGGGGGTGGGGGGGGGTTACCCAAGCGATATTACAGGAGTCCCTTATATGTTGAGCTTGTCCTACATATGAAGCCAATAGATCACTAGGCACAAAATGTGGAACTCCACGCCACACATACATATATACATACTGACTCACAAGTAGAGCCCTCTCCACCAACCGATACAAAAATAGCCATTACATACAGAGCTTCCAGGCACATGGGTGGGATCTGATTCATTGTTGCCTATCAGACGTGTATCAAGCGCTCTGAACTGCCTATAGATTGTTCTTAGAAACATATAATGGCACTATGACAGACACATAGCTGCCTTAATATGTACATGGACAGCTGCAGGCACACACACGAGGAAAGTATGTACCTTAGGCTCATAAACAGAAAAGTATGGACCACAAAACCTCATACACTGTGTATGGTAGGGGCCTCAGACCTCCACATTGTATGGTAGGGACCTTGGGCATTCATGTCGTGCACTAGGGACCTCAGACCCACACATTGTATATGAAGGACCCAAGGTACACAAATTGCATGGGGAAGGTGTGATAAAAAAACACGTAAGGAAGATTGGATCTCAAGAACACATGGAATACAGTATGGCTCTTCTACATGTACATGGGACAGCATAAAATTCAGGAACAAATTAGTAGTGTATGGTCGTCAGTAAAGACTATGGACATCAGCAAGACATATGGGACAGATTACACCTCATGCATACGTTTGTTGCAGTAGGAGCTTCAGATATACAGAGGGTATCCTCTAGACCATGAGTAATATAAGGGAGGGGTGTGCGAACCTCAGAAACGCACACAGACAACTGTGTACGCCACAAGCAGACAAAGGGTGGTGTATGGACCTCATATAGTTAAAGGGAGCAGTTGCACACGGCATATAGTATGGAATGCAGGCGCATATGCAGCGTGGGTCTCATTTGCAAAGAGATAACTTGCGGCCCTCAGGCACACATAGGAGACAGAGTTGATATTAGGCAAACATAGAATACCCTATGCACCCCAGCTACGTATAAGAAATATTACGGAACCCAAGCATATTGAGTTGACTAGGGACCAAACACACAATCACTCACAGGCACATAAATGTGACCTTGTGTCATGTATGTATGTGGAACAGTATGGAACTTGGCCACAAATAGGAGACAATGTGAACCTTTGGCATATATAGGGAATAGTGTGACCCTAAGGCATAAACGCTAATGGCACAGCCTATAGGCACAAAGGAGACAATATAACCTGCAGGCACCTTGGTTCATATTAAGAGCAGTACTGTCCTTAGGCACATCCCAGAGGCCTTGTGTGCACATTCATGCAGAACATTGATGTTTCAGTCTGTGATATGTTCTTTTCCTCTAGGGCCACAAGCTTCGTGAGACACTGACACCAGTGCTGAACCTGCTCACGGAGAGCTCGCGCGTCCACCGGGAGACCAGGAAGTTCCTGCGATTGAAGGTAAGTCCATGCAGGGACACTACATTTTTAGGTCTGGCTAGAAAGCTTTGCTGTCTGCTGCATATATTGTTTAAAATATACGTCAGTGGACTTTACGTCAGTCCCCTTTATCCACTTAATTTTACGGTCTTGCCCTTGCAACTCCTCCTGATTTGCTTAAGCAGGTTGCATGATGTTCTTTGCTCATGGACTAACATGAGCTCATGCATGGAAGTGGATTGTACATCCTGGATGCAAGCTCTAGCAGACTACTTGATTGTGATGTGCAGTGACTTCTTATAAAGAGTCCTTGTTTTAGAGGGAATAAAATTAGGTTTGTATGTTTAGTCAATCAAGTTAAACAAATGCGCCAGGAGCACCTTGTCATTTGGGATGATTCTTTGCAGACGGTGTTGTAGATAAAAAAAAATACATTATGATTTAGAGTATGGCCGATGCAGGACATCTGCCAAAAAGAGATAGCTCTCTTATTTAGAATGTATTGACATCAGTGCACTCTAGGGTGGACAGGACAGCTACTGATTTTGTTTGGCAGATGTTCCACATCTGCCAAACTCTAAATCCCTTCCTTAGTGCCCTGATATGATATTCCAAAATAGTAAACTAAACTCTAGGAAGCTCAGTTGCCCAGTGGGGCAAATTCTTCCACCACCCTCTCTATAAAACTGGCTCCTAGTCCTGCAAACATGAGTTCAGCAAGGTAGTCTGGTCTACCTCTTAGTAGTGCAGGACTGAGACGGAAGGCAAGTTCAGAGTTTTAAGGGTTAGCAGCACAACACTTGGATAAAGAAACCACTCAGTGAAGCACCCAGGCCAATTTAGGTAAATCAAAAATGATTTGTTTAAAATAAGGGCAAAAGGACAAAAATTGGATTGGTCACTGCAAAGTGATACATTTTTAACAAGACAGTCCCATTCGGTATGGCTTCTCCACACTGCGTGGAGGATCAATGATAGCTCCTGTGCAGTATTCAGAGGCATATTCCTTCTCCAGTCACACAGCACAACTCTAGCCTCTGGCTTTCAGTCAGGATGAAGTGACAGGGTAAGAGTCAATTTTTGCCATGTGCAGGCAAGCACAGTTCAAAGCTTCCAAACTTCAGAGTTCCTGTGGGTGTGTCTCTGGCTACCGTCGCCACAGCAGATTGTACGTCTGGTCGTACTGAGTCTACTCAAGCCAGTTGAATTTTCAGATATCAGTTCACAGTGAGTGTAAGTTGGCTTTGCCACTCACTTTCCAGTTCCAAAAGAGAATCCTCACCAACAAGAGTGCTAGATCAGTTCTAACTAGTCAATAGTTCTTATTTCCAACAAAACATACAAAGCTTGGATAGTGTGGGCAGCACACTCCAACCCACAGTTCAGCAGTTTTTGTCCACTTCCCATTTCTGGTCCATGCAAGGTTCTGGGCCTGGTTCTGTGTCCTCCCTGGTCATGAGATGTCCAGCTGTGCTCTCTCCCTTGGGACCTTCAGATATCTGATCTCCGTTGACTAACTTAGCACCTCACTCCCCTTTCAGGGAACCTGTGTCCTAGTCTCACGGGTGACAGGAAGCAGTATGCTTGTGTCAAATGCAATGCTTCGATCTCCAAGACCATCTGATGCAACACCTATCAGAGTTGGGATGAAACACCCTTATTTATTGTATTTTATAACGTTTTATATTCTAATACCCCTCCACCCACGATGTATTATAGTCCCTGACTTATGGGCAAGTCCCTGCTGAGTGGTCAGTTCAAAGCTTTTAAAATGTTACACTTGTCACGTTGAAAAACTGGGCTGCCCTTGTGTAGCCCACTTATATTGATTCCCTCCCATGAAATACCAAGACTCAAAGATCAGCTGACCCTCTGACCTTAGGCTCCATGAAGAACAGGTTGAAGATACATATCTTCGTCGTTTTCTTTTTCATAATTTTTCGTATTTTTACCTTGGTTTTAACTGGTCGGCGTCACTAGCTCAGATTTAGCCCTGACCTCTCATAGTCGCCCCTACCTGTGTCCTTTGTCCTGGACCGCACTGCTGCACTATAAAATTTGCTGCTTCCACCGCCATTTGGGCGGGCCGGTCCCCGCGCTCTGTTGACCTGGGGCGCCATCTTGGGTGGGTCTAAGAAGCACTCCCCAGCCATTGGCTGGAGCCGTCACGTGGACTGGCCAGAGGCTGTAATTGGAGGGCATATTTAAGGTGGGTAGGAGAGAGCTTTACTCCTGTTTGGTCTATTGCCTCGCACATAGCGCTTTCTGGTAGATGCCTGGTGATTTTTAAAATTCCCCGTTTTGTCGTTTTCTTTTTCATAATTTTTCGTATTTTTACCTTGGTTTTAACTGGTCGGCGTCACTAGCTCAGATTTAGCCCTGACCTCTCATAGTCGCCCCTACCTGTGTCCTTTGTCCTGGACCGCACTGCTGCACTATAAAATTTGCTGCTTCCACCGCCATTTGGGCGGGCCGGTCCCCGCGCTCTGTTGACCTGGGGCGCCATCTTGGGTGGGTCTAAGAAGCACTCCCCAGCCATTGGCTGGAGCCGTCACGTGGACTGGCCAGAGCCCTACTTTATTAGTTGGGTATGACGCGCAGCGTGTACGCGCATCGGGGACGCCACAGTCACGCCAGAGTCCAGCCCGTCTGCGCTGAGGACGCGCTGGGCGGCTGGGCTCCGGCCTCAGACGAGGTCGTCGCCTCCTCATGGAGATATACGCATCAGGAGATGCTTCGCCTCAAACCTCGTCATCTGAGGTGCTCGCATATTTATGAACCGGACGACTTTCTTCGCCCTCTACGATGTGGCTGCTACCATACGCGTATGCCTGGAAATCCGGTTCCCCCTCATCCTTCACTCAATCACCCTGCCATTTTCAGACCCAAGATAGCGGGAGTAGAAGGCATCCTGATCAATGCCCGTTCCCTGGTCAAAAATAAAATAATGTTTAGGGAGATGGTTTTGGATAGAAAGCCTGCCCTAGTGTTTATTACTGAAACCTGGACTAAAGACTCATCTGGTCCAGATCTGACTGAAGCGGTCCCGGAAGGGTATTGCCTGGCCAGGTTGGACAGACAGGGTCGAGTGGGAGGGGGGATAGCTATCCTTTTTAAAGATCACTTGCATTGTCACACAGTACCGTTACTTGATTTTCCGGATGGCGTTCAGGCTTTTTACTTTATGGTAAAGGAAGGGCAATGCCCTCTTTTTAATGGAATACTCCTGTATCGACCTCCTGGTCCGAGGACTGATTTCACACATAATCTCCTCCAGCTTTTGGAACCCTACTTTGGTCGAGACAACTTCTCCATTTTAGGGGACTTCAATTATCATCTACAACGGCCTGACCTATCTGATACTTTCTGTCTTACTGAAGCCCTGGCGTCCTGTGGACTCACGCAGCGTGTCCGCGGGGCTACCCACCGTGGAGGTCACATTCTAGATGGCATTTTTTCTAATGACCATCGTTTGACCGTCAAGGATCCGGTACATGTATCTTGGTCCGATCACCTTGCGGTCCCATTCCTTTTAGAATGCCCTCTGATGGATGGAAGTAAAATAGGGAAACATACAGTGGGAGCTGGCAGAAATTTTAGGAATATTAGTAATGACTCCCTCTCACCATGGGCTGTCAGTCTTTCCACTATAGGCTTGGATAGCGGCCAGACAGCGGTTGGTCATTTTGAACAGGTCATAACCGAGGCCCTGAATGCATTGGCCCCGTTACAGACCCGCCGTCGAGCTAGGAAAAGACCCTCTGCCCCCTGGTATTCGGAATCCCTCAGAATCCTCAGGCAAGAAGTGAGGAGGATGGAGAGGCTCTGGCATGCAAGTTGGGACCTCAAGAACAAGGAAGCTCACAAACTCTTGGTTAGGAAATATAAGGCTGAGATTGTGCAGGCCAAACAAGATTATTTTGTGGCCACAACAACTTCGCTCTCCTCGTCGAAGGAGCTTTTTAGAATCGTTGACTCTTTAGTCAACCTACAAACACCTGACCCTGTTTTACCCTCACAAGATCTGTGTGACAAAATTGCTTTCTTTTTTCACACCAAAATACAGGATATCTACCGGGCTCTTGAGATACAAAGAGCCTCGATCAGTGGGTCCTCTGTTCCGGCTGAGATGAATGGGACCACCTCAGACAGTTCTCCATCGAGCACTTTGAATTTCTTTCCCCCGCTGGCCTTACAGGATCTGGAGATCTTGCTTAATAAAACCAAATCTGGCTCTCCCCTAGACATTTGTCCTTTGAAGATTATTAAGCAGTGTAGGGAAACCCTCTTACCGCCCCTACTAGAAATTATGAATCTAGCTATGAGGGACGGTGTCTTTCCCCTGGAATGGAAGAGCGCAGTAGTCAAACCTTTCCTAAAGAAGCCTTCCCTTGATCCAGAGGTTCTAAAAAACTTCCGTCCTATCTCACTGCTTCCAGCCCCTTCAAAGATGCTTGAGGCACATCTTAACAAGCATCTCGCTGCCTTTGTGGAAGGCTCGGGCTGCTTGGACTTCTCCCAGCATGGATTCAGGAGGGAATTTAGTACTGAGTCGGCCCTCACTATTGTGCTTGATAAGATCCGCACTAGAGTGGATGGGAGCCAGACCACCCTCCTGGTCCTGTTAGATCTAACTGCGGCCTTTGATACCCTCTCCCCCTCAGTACTTACATATCGTCTGAGGGAAGTGGGGGTGAGGGACGCAGCTTTAGATCTACTAACCCCCTTCCTTGAAGGAAGGGAACAAAGAGTCAAGCTGGGGGAGTTCCTATCTCCATCCCGACCGGTGCTATGTGGGGTCCCGCAGGGGTCGGCTCTCAGCCCGACCCTATTTAACATCTACATGACCCCACTGGCCAGATTAATTAGATCTTTCGGGATGGAGGTAGTCTCCTATGCAGATGACACCCAAATCCTCGTCTCTCTTTCCCATTCAGACGTACCTACTGCCTCCAATTTTAGATCTTGTATGGAGGCAGTTGGTCAGTGGATGGTTCAGAACTCACTTAAACTGAATGGGGAGAAGACTGATGTGATGGTGTTTGGAGGGAATGAGAACATCTGGTCAGCCAGCTGGTGGCCTGACTCGCTCGGGGTGTGTCCTTCCCCCACGACATCTGCTAGGAATCTAGGGGTGATGATAGACCCTGCACTGGACATGGGTGGTCAGGTTAGTAGAACCATCTCTACCTGTTCGGGCTTAATCCATACCCTGCGAAGAATCAGGAAATACCTTTCCATGCAGTCCAGAAAGCAGATAGTTATCGCTCTTATCGGCTCGCGACTGGACTACTGTAATGCGCTGTATGCGGGGCTAAATAGGAGCCTACTGCAGCGCCTGCAAGTAGTCCAGAATGCCGCAGCCAGATTTGTTCTGGATGCTCCGAGACGCTCCTCGGCCACGTTGGCCAGGAAAACGCTGCATTGGCTACCGGTGGAGCACCGAGTACAGTTTAAAGTCTTATGTATGACTTTCACTGTCATTGCAAGGAATAGCGACATGGGAATTGGTTCTATCATTTCCCACTATATACCTGGAAGGGATCTGCGTTCCTCCAGGAAATTGCTCCTGACAGTCCCCCGTGTACGAAGAGCCAAGTGGGGTGGTAGGGCTTTCTCCACTTTGGCGCCTAAATGGTGGAATGATCTTCCTTTGGATCTTAGGTCCCTACCCTCCCTACAGATATTCCGAAGGGCCCTTAAAACTCGCCTCTTCTTGCAAGCCTATGTGTAAGGTTTTCCTTTCTTTTTATCTCTGTTTTGTTAGGCGCCTTGATACCTGCGGGTTATTGTCTTGCGCAATATAAATCCTCTATCATCATCATCTCCCCATTATAGCAACTTTACTAATTCTCTGATTGTTCTCTGTAGGAGTAGGCTAGCCTGTGTATTCACACCTCTCATATCCCCTCTTTGGGCCTCCTAGGAAAATGGCTGTCACCCCCTACTCCTTAGGCTTGCCGACCCCTCTCAGGTCTTGTGAAAGGGAGTGGTCCTTCTGCAGCTCTCTCCTGCAGAGAGCAGCCACGTTTTGCGCCTGAAAAACTGAATACGTTAACTTTTACATCATACACCATTTTTTTGTTTGATCTTTTTTTATTGAATTTCATGGTTATACAAGAGACATTTGCTTCCAATTATTGAGTATGGTTTCATTACAGGGGTGGGACATTTATATACAGTAAGGGCATTCGATAGGGTCCGCAACATCTAAGCAGTCATTTACATTTATTGGTTGACAGTCCATGCATTTCAGATGCACCTGTTATTCAGTCAAAGAGAGGAGTGGTGGGAACCCCTATACATATATCAAATAGCCATAGATACCAGGAAATTGCTATGTGTCATTACAACTATCTCCATCCCATGCATGTCTTATATGGGCCACAGCATCCATGCTGAGCATTATAAGGAAACTGCACATCATGTATCTGTGGACCAAACAAGAAAACTCAATATTGAACACAGGGGAAGGAGGTTTAACTTACAGGGAGGGTTTTCCATCTCCTCCTGTGGTGCCTCGCTGCCATAGAATAAACACCTTCATTACCTTGGAACACTTAATATCCTTGTTATACATATTGCACAGTATGTGTTCAAGAGCTTCATAAGTGTAAAGATCAAGGTTTGTACGAGCGTGTTTGTTCCTGCGCAAATTACATTTCGCTAGGGATGTCAGTTTTGCCCTCTGGAACTAGTGCTGATTGGAGCGCTACCAGTATTATATCCCAACTGGATGAGATTGGAAATTTACGTAGGCCCAGGGTGTCCTCCCAATGAAGGGCTATTCCCTCTGCCCTAGCCCAATTGAGCATGGAATGGGACCAAGTCTGCAGGGACGGGGTCGCTGGATTTCCAGCATCTCGTGATAAGTCGTTTGGCTACCACCAGGCCAAGGTCCAGAAATCTGGTAGTGGCCCTGTGTTTTTTGTCTCTGGTGAACACCCCTAGTATGCAGGCCTCCCATGTGCTTGGAAGTGTTCTATCAGTGCATGCAGACAAGTGCTCTATCACTCCGTCCCAGTAGTTTTGCATGTGGGACACAACCATAGCATGTGTAAGATGTCGCTGTCATAAAAACTACAACGTGGGCAGCACACATCCTGTCTGTGGAAATAGCGGTTCATTTTTGTCTGGGGAGAGAGAGGCTCTGTGTAGTAATAATGAATCAGTCAGAACCTTACATTCCGGGGGACTAATGTGGGACTTGCCAATATCATAGTCCATTTTTTAGGTGTACATGGAGGGGCCATATCCGCCTCACAGTGGTTCTGTAGAGATGTTAAATCTGTTGCTGTCTGCGTGCGAAGTAGCTTATGTGGTGGCCCCCTGTGCCCATGACGTGTATATACTGAATCATGAGATGTGTTTGTGGTTCTTGTGTGATGTCACTCCAGTGTTGTCGCCGCATGCCAACCCAGGAAGTATGACTAAGGAAAAGGCCCGGCGAGACTCCATCTTCCTCATTAGTTTCTCATATGTCATGAGTGGGTCATCATTATAGAGATTACCCACCGTGTGAATGCCCGCTTCATGCCAAGCCCCAAGTTTGGCTGTCCTTGTCCTCCTGTCTCCCCTAGGCATTCCCAATAATAAAAGAGCTGGCGCATATGGTGTGACCTGTTTGGTGAGGAACAGGCCACAACGGAAACAACTGTGGGCCACCTGAACTAACAGAGGAAGAGACCTGGGTGATCTGGTGCATGGGTGGAAAATATGTAGTATTGCATCAAAGGCATATGGGGGGGGGGGGGGCATTCTCCTCTGTGTCCACCAGGTATAACTCCGCCATCCACCTGGCCACCCATTGTATCTGGGACTCTAAGTAGTAGTGTTCTAAATTTGGCACGGCCAATCCCCCTCCGAGTTAGGGGCAGATATAGTTTCAAGAGCACCACTCTGCTGTGCAATCTGTTCCATATAAGGTCACAGATCATGAGTTGCAGTGGGCGGAAAAAGGATGGAGGTAGACAAAGTGGTAAGTTTGTAACTTGATACAGAAGCCGCAGGAGCACTACCATTGATAAGTGCCACTCTCTCCGCTACTGAGAGGTCAAGTGTTTACCAAAATGCTATCTGTGATGTCAGAGAGGTGACAGCTGCCAAGTTACCGGACAGTCACAGACAACAAGGCCCGGATCCATTGTGTGGGGGGCGAAGGGGAATAAGCATGATTTCCCCCAGTTGACATGTAGCCCCGACAATCTTGCAAAAAAGATGAGAATATTAGGTTGCCGGTCGGTATGGACTGGGCATCTCTGATATACAGCAAAATATCGTCTGCATATAACGATATGGCGTGCATGACTGCACCTAGTGGGATACCCCAGTGACCCGCATAAGTGGGTATGGCTAGTGCTAAAGGTTCAATGGCCAGAGAGAAGAGTAGCAAGGAGAAGGGGTAGCCCTGTCTGGTAACTCTACAGATCCTTATAGGCTTCAAAGTGGATTTCCAGTTCGGACTCCTACTGTTGGTTCATCATATAAAAGTCAGACCAGACATAGAAAGTGCAGGCCAATCCCATATTTTGGCAGTACACTAAAAAAGGAACGACCACTCGATGGTTTCAGAGGCTTTTTCCCAGATCAAGCACCAAACACCCCGATCCCGGTTAGGCGTGTGGGGCACATCTCATTATCCAGTATTAGGGTATCTTTCATACATTCACATGCTTGAATCATTCCCTGTCATCGAGATGGAAGTCCCTGGTACATTTATAAAGGTAATGTCACAGTAGACCTAGAAGTTAAAAGGCCTAAGGCCTCCTATTTAGTAACATATCTAAGACCTTTTTTTTAAAAAAGGACCAATCTTAAGAGAACAACCAATCAGCTGACACCACCCTCTAAAACCTTCCTGAAAAAAGCTCCAGTCCCTCCGATTTTCTACCGCACGTCATGCTAAGGGAGTCTCCACTGAGCTCTGCTCAGTTTTTTCATCTTGACTTCTAAATATCCTTGTCTTCAGTTTTTCTCTTGGATTCAAGGTATTTTTCATCTAGAATTCCCTTGCCTGAGTGAATTCCACTGATTTTCTTCTTGTCGGACACCTAAAGAAGTCCTTTTTAGGCCCTGTGGTACTTGCAGAAAGAAAAGACTGCACACAGATGACCCCCCATAAAGACTGCCTTTATTGCCTTTATCCTGATCATAAACCAAAGGATTGCAAGATATGTCGCACTTTTTCTTCAAAGACATTAAGGGGCCGTGAGGGGAGGCTGTTATTATGGCTGCAGAGGCTTAGAAACAGAGAGGACTCTGTATCTTCAGAGGAGATCGAAGGTTCCGTAAGATCCTTCTCAAAAAAGACCACTGGACGTCTCTCCAGGTCACTCCTCGCAGCAACCTCCAAAGAAGACGCATAAAAGTCTTCAGAGGCTTCTAAAAACAAGATCTGCCTTCCAGAGTGTCTCCTTCATTTCAGAGATGTGATTTCTGTCAAGAAATCCTTTCAGAAATCAGCTTCAGACCCTCCTACTCCTCCGGTGAAGGTAAAGCATGCTCTTAAAAACCTTCCTCTGCCCCGTCGATGGACAGCTCATAGACTGCAGTACCGATGACTGTGGCAAGACCTCCACTGACTATTGTCGGAGTGACTTCGTCGACGACAACCATCGCCACAATTTCAGTTTCATTGGCGCAAATTTCATCTTCATCGACAATTCAAGCTCCTTTGTCGTCGACGATAAAGATATTCCGAAAGTCTCAGTCTACGAAGATTCCGACGGCGACCATCCCGACAATGAAGATGACAAGTGCTTCGTCAATGATGTTGCCTGCGTCAACGACGAGTCTACTGTTGACGACTCTGGTTGACGATTTCTCCCATTGCATCGACGGCCTTGATGACGAGAGATGCATCGTCGACGACGGTATTGTCATCTATGCCAGTTAGGTCTGGGACATCAATACCAATATCCATCGACGGTTCCTTGACTACGGTATTGACGGTATGTCAATAGCATGGTCCAGCATAGATTTGCCTATGCTTTTCCGCCAATTCCTCGCCTTTCCAGTCTTCTAAAAAAGATGAAAGCAGAACCTTGCAAACTAATTCTAATAGCTCCAGCGTGGCCTCGCTAACATTGGTTCATGGAACTCCATCTCCTGTCCTTACAACCGCCGATTCCTCTGAAGCGGTTTCCCTCTCTTCTCATGATAAACCAGGGACAAGTTCAGCACCCGGATCCAGGCTCTCTGAGATAATCGGCTTGGCTCCTGAGTTCCGGGAATTTCGAAACTTAAGCATTCCTCAAGGATACAGGGAGATTCTGTCTCATGCTAGAGCCGACAGTACCAACGGAACGTATTCTTCAAAATGGAAAAGATTCTGCATCTGGTGTGGGTCTGCTAAGGTGCATCCCCTCAACTCATGTCCAAAGGAAGTCTTGCCATATCTCCTCCATATAGCAAATTCAGGTTTGGCTCATAATTCAATCAAAGTTCACTTGGCTGCAATCTCCCGTTTTCGAAGATCTTCTCAAGGTTCTTCCTTGTGGTTAGATAAACTGATAAAACAGTTCCTTAAAGGTCTATTCAGGACCTTCCCTCCTGTGAAATCTCAACCTCCAATATGGCAACTCAACATGGTACTTGTTCAACTTATGAAGCTCCAATTTGAGCCGATACATAGAGCGGACATAAAATTCCTTTCGTGGAAAACTGCTCTTCTTCTAGCTCTTGCTCCCGCAAGTAGAGTTAGTGAGCGTCAAGCATTCACAATACAAGAAGCCTTTATTCAATTTAAGCATGATAGGGTGATCCTTACTACCAACCCGAAATTTATACCTAAATCTTAATGAACATATCGTTTTAAAATCCCTCTTTCTGAATCGTCAAACAGCAGCTGAACGAGCTTTGCATTCTTTGGACTTGAAGCGCTGCCTTTTATCTAGACAAAACAAAATCCTTCTGCAAGACTAATCCGCTTTTTGTAGCTTACAGCTTACCTAGAAAAAGTTTTCCCTTCACGAAATACAGCATATCTAGATGGATCTCTAGTGCTATTCTCTTCTGTCACCAGCAAAGCTGGTCAACCCCTGCAATCAAAAAGTCGTGCTCATTCCACTAGGGCAGTGTCTACATCTATGTATTGTTTGCTGGCGTGCCCCTCTCAGACATTTGTAGAGCGGCAACCTGGAAGATGCCGCATACATTTACTAAGCATTACTGCTTGGATTCCGAATTGATGGAAGATGCTGCAGTGGGACAGGCGGTGCTAAAACTTCTGTTTCAGTAAAGGTGAGCCTTCCTTCCTTCTCACCAACCTTTCTAATGCACATTTCTCAGTTTTTTTCTCTTCGTTATGCCAATATTGGAAACTAACCATTTACTATTCCATATTTACATATATCTTTATATTTAAATATATGTATGCATTTATATTTCATTCTCAAGAAATTGTTGCTGACTATTCAAATATGTACGTGTTGGACTTGGCCCTTCTGGCAGGTTCACCCCTGAACTTTTTGCCTTTTATTGGTGTGGTGATTTTCTTGGTTTCTGCGCACTTTCCCTGTGTCCCAGGGTACTTGGTTTCTGCGCACTTTCCCTGTGTCCCAGGGTAAAGTGCGTGCGTGCTCTGAGTGCATGTGGTGAGATAGGCCTGCCCTCCCATAGGAATGCATGGGGAATGTATGTGTCCCTAGTAGTTCCTGATGCGTGGGGTGTGCAGGCCCGAGTTTGGTATGTGCGGACTCGTGGGAGTGAATGCTGCGCGATGATGGGTGCGGCGTGCATGTACCTAGTGTGGAAGTGCCACTTCTAGAAGTGGGCACTTCGGTGTGCAGTGTGTCTGTCGCGTGATTGGCTGCTCGTGTCATGTGACGGGCTAGGGATTCCCCAGAGTCAGGATGAGTCACCCAGTGGTGAATGGGGAGATCAACAGCTAGATGGGTGGGAGGAGTACACCTGGGTCCTGAATAGGACAGGGTTTTCCACACACAATGCTGGCCCCGCCCCCTGCGGTGCGACTGACGACCCTAGCCCTGCCAATGAATAGAGTGAGGGGCTGAGCACATCAAGGGTGCTCCCCAACCAGCTGCGACTGGTTTTCCCCCTCACCCTGAACCCAGAACAAAGGGGTTCGCTGTATAAAAATGGGGCTGTGTCCCCACAGAAACTGTTCTCTTCTTGGATCCTGACAGAGGGGGGCTTGCTGCTGGTGGGGCCCAGGAGGGACCGCCATGGGGGCTACCTCCCTGCTGGAGGGCCCTGTGTGCTGGCCCCTGGGCCCTACCTTGCCCCCCTGGATGCCTTCAGGACCGTTTGGACCTTTGTGCTGGTCCTGTTTCTCTGCCCAGGCTGGGTGCAGCCTCCTAGCGCCTGGTGAGCGCTTTGTCCCTTTGTAGGGAGCCAAGGGCTTTGTTTGTCCCCGAGGAGGAGCGAGCAGGCTTGGCAGCGCTGGGCTGCGATCTCCGCCGAGGGAATCCCGACGTAGGGATTCCCCCCATGATGCTGGTCTTGCGGGAGCCCACCCCGCTTATTTTGCCTCTTTTATTGATTCCCCCCGAATGCGGGAGCCTACCCCGCTTGTTTAATTAAGTGTATGCGCGGGTGCCCACCCCGCGACTTTGCCGTACGTGTGGTGCGCGGGTGCCCACCCCGCGACTTCAGTCTGGATGGGTACTTTCGATTCCGAGCAGAGGGAGCCTACCCCTCTTGCCGATGAGGGAAAGTCACCGCCGCGGCCCGCGGCAAAACCGGAAGTCAGGCAGGCCCGCCCGTGACGTGGGCGGGGCCTGCACCCAAGCCGGAAGAGGCCGGCGTGAGTTCGTGGCGCGGGGCTCCCATGCTCGAGGGAGAGCCCCGCGTCGCACAGGCAGCTGCAAGACTGAGTCCCGGGTCCCAGGAGGGGGCCCGGGTAAAGAAGAGAGGTGACCGGAGCAAGCCACCGATCCCAGAGGGAAGCCCCGCGCCGCCTTAGCCGTGCTGCCGCAAGAGAGGAGAGAGTCCTGCCTCCCACCCCCAGCCGGTGAGTTGTACGAAGGAGTCCAGGGAAGGGGGGGGGAGAGGCAGTCAGAGCGGCCCCGTCTGGCAGCGGGCCGCTCCATCCACATGGCCGAATGATTCATAGAGCCTAGATGGCTCCAGCGGTTGGGGGCATCTCTACTTTCTGAGCCTGAGGCTCCAACGAAGGGCACAAGTTTGTTGTTCTGAGCGGCCCCGTCCTGCAGCGGGCCGCTCCAACGTGAGCCAGTGTGCTCCGACGGGGGTGCCAGGCCCCTTTTGTTGGACATGAGTTGTTTTAGGAGCCAGACTGCTCCACCGTGGCCATAATGGTTTCGAAGGGCCAGAGGGGCCCGTGTTTGCTCCGCCACTGAGGTTCACAGCGCCAGTGCGCTCCACAGCATTGGGGGGACATGTCGTTTCTGAGCCCAGGTGGCTCCACCATTCTGGATATTGTTTCAGGGGCTAGTGAGAGCCCCTGCCTACTATGTGCCTTCCCCAGCTGCGCAGCACTTAGTGCCAGCTGCAGCGTTTAGGCCCTGTGCTTGTCCCCAGCTGCCCAGCAAGTAGTGGGCAGCTGCTACGTTTAGGTTCTGGTGCGACCTGGACTATAATGTGATTTTGGTGCTAGGAAATGTACGGTGTAGTATGTTTTGCTCACCTTGTGTTCATGCTTATGGGGTTAGGAAATGTACTGTGTATAGTATATTTTGCGCTCCCTGTATTTCATACCTCTAAATGTGGTTAGTTCTGCCTAGGAGGTTGTTTTACCTTTTCAGGTTGATGGTAGGGAGAATGTACTTCCCTGTGTTATGTACGCCCCTAGAGTAGTGATACTTAGGTGGTTAGGTCTAATGCGTCAGACTACTGAGAATGTGCATAATGTATTTATGCCCCTGTGATAGATGCAGGATAGGTTTTACACCTGATGCTAGTGTGATGACGCTGAGGTCATTAGTGCGCCAGTAGAGACTGGTTGTGCTCTACAGTTACTTTGTGTTATGTTCTACGTTTACTATTGGTGATTTGTGCTATGTTCTAAGAGTGCTAATTCCGGACAGCGGTCCACGTGGCCCTGTCCCCTGTACATATAATCCCTTGTAAATTCTGCCCGTGCCTGTTGGCACATTGTAGAGTGTGTGTTTTTATCTAATGTGTTGTGTATAATACAAAAGCTATTTTTATAGAATACCTTGTGTGGAGTTTCCTTTGTGGTGGGCCTTGGGTGTTGTTGCTGGGTGCGCGCGCAAACGCTTTACACATCGCCTCAGGGATAAGCCTGTCTGCTCGTGCCAAGCTACCAAGGGGGTGAGCAGGGGTTAACTTTGGCGTGTAACTCCCCAGCCCTGACTAGAGTGGTGGTTTCTGCCTGGCTTTGGCGCAAGCCCTAGCCAACCAGAAATCCCATTTCTAACAGTACGATTAATATATATATATGACGAAATGTGTTCAGTACTGCTTTTTATTCTGATTCAAGCATGTGAATCTACGAAAGATACCCTAATACTAGTTAAGAAATGAGTTACTTACCTATAACTAAAGTTATCCAGTATTGGTATCTTTCATAGATTCACATGCGACCCACCCGCCTCCCTCTGAAGGGCTCTCATAGTACTCTCAGTTGTCTCTCTGGATACGCACGGTGCTTATGAAAATCTGAGGGACTGGAGCTCCTTTCAGGAAGGTTCTTGAGGGTGGTGTTAGCAGATTGGTTGTTCTCTTAAGTTTGGTCCTTTCTATGTCGAGCCTAGCAAAAGCGCGCATGCGCTGCTCGCTCTGCGAGGCATGCGGTAGTCCAGTATACTGTGCAAGCCTCGCCTTCTGTCCGCCCATATTTTTGATTGGCTGGTGTTATAGTCCTTGGTAAATGCTGACTTCCGATTGATAATGATGCTAGTTAGTCCCTCCTTGTTACCGCCCTGTCGCCATTTGTTACCTCCCATGAGGACTGGATCTTTCACTAGTGGCGTTGCACGGTCTCCTTCATAAGTCGGTAAGCGCTATTTTTTTTATATTTGCAGCATGGTCCTCTTTCACTTTAGCAGCCGCACTTGTTTGTTTAATTCATTTGCCGCACGGGACAAAAAGGGGGCGTTTCTACTCACTAATCTAACCAGCATTTGCAATGCAATAGGTCTTCCATTTACGCAAGTTTGAGCTATTGACATTGCAAATAACAATGCCTTTTAGTTTTGTTTTCGTTTTTAAAACATAAATAGAAGGCACTGTGTTTTACAATGCCAATACCTTAAACTCGCGTAAATGCGAGACCTATTGCATTGCAAATGCTTGTTTAAACAAGCATTAAAAATGCAATAGGTCTCGCCTTTTATTAAGTTAAAGCTATTTGCTTTGCTATACAATTCCATTAGTAAAGCAATTGGCTTTAACTTAATCAAAGGCGAGACCTATTGCATTTTCAATGCTTGTTTTAGGGCTTGTTTTACAGTCTGCTGGGCCGTGGCTTACTGTTGTTTCCCTGATATTAATGCAAACGTTGCCTGCAGCTAGCTCAAATTCATGCGGTCTCCCCTACCTCGCAAAACGCTATTACAGCAAGTCTTTACAAGTTCAAAACTGCCCAGATTTTGAAAGTCGGGCCTTTTCTTTTTTAGCAGTCCTATTCAATGATGGGGCACTTTTATTTTGGTGCCTGGGGTTATTTTCTGCCTCAGGCCGACCCCGTGTAGCATTTAATCCTGAAGGAGGAGTCTGCTCAATTAACATGTTCAGTCTTCTCTCGCCTGACGAGGCCGGATTCATGCCCCGGCCTGATTGCATTTATTCATACCTACATGTAGGAATATTGGTGGCTTCTCGCTTCACGGCCTTCTCGTGGTTTGAGAGACTGTAAATAACAACCAAACTGGCCGAGGTGAGGAAGAAATTAAACATGCATTTGAGTGAATTGCAAATAAAAAATAAAAAAAAGATTAGTCTTTTCTGTGCACATCTCTAATCTTGAGTTGCCCTCTGTCCCGCTGGAAGGGCCTATTCTTCCAAGAGCGCAAATAAAGTTAGATGTTCTGTTTGGTGAAGTGGATGTTTTTTTTGTTTCGTTCCGGTGTCAGCTCGGTATGAGGGGCTCCATTTAAAAGCTAGTGAACCTCGGAAGTTGTGTGCTTGCAGTGCATGCATGGCATCCCTGAAGCTGTGATGTCGGTGGGTCTCCTGGATCGCATTCCTCATAGTATGACTTCACAGCGCTGCCATTCCATGAATGGGCCTGGGTCAGCCTCCTCATACCCCAGTGGAGCCGCTGACATCTCCGCTGCGTGGTATGTGCAGGGCGGGAAACGCCAGGAGGCCATCTTACAAACCATCTGTCACCTGGGAGACGAAGAACGTGAGAACATCTGTTTGAAGGTTCAATGGAGAGGCACGCAGTCTGATTTACTGCACAGGACCCAGACTCCCGAGAGGCCTTCCTGACTACCTGTGCCCTGCCACTGCACACCCTGTAGAAGTATGCAAACCAGACTTCCAGGAGGGCCTGCTGTCTACCTGTGAGCTGCCCATGCACACCCTGAATAGCGTGCAAACCATACTCTCAGAGGGCCTTCTTGCCTACCTGTGAGCTGCCCCTGCACACCCTGTAGAAGCATGCAAGATGGTGGGGTGGTGGATGCAAGGAACTAGACACGCTGGGGACCATTCTGCTTGTGAGCTGCCCTTGCACACCCTGTAGGAGCATGCACACCAGACTTCCCGGACCAGACTCCTAGGGGGGGGGCCTGCTGTCTACCCACGAGACTCCCCTTACACCCCCTGTTGAAGTGTGCAAACCGGACTCCACGTAGACCCTGCTGTCTACCCGTGAGCTACCCCCTCTAGAAGTGTGCAAGAGGGTTGGGGAGGGTGTGTGCACGTGAACCAGGCGTTCTGTGTGTCTACCTTGGGTCTTCCTGTGCGTTGAATGGCATATACTTGGAGGGGATGAGGAGGGCGGCAGGGGCCAGTTTCCCCCTTATTTATTTATTTAATGAGTTTTATATAGCGCTGGCTAAACCCGTAGGTATCGGAGCGCTTTACATTCGGTTACACAATGTTACAGAAAATTATAACAATTACACATTACGTCAAAAAATAAGCAACACATTGAAAGAGGGAAGAAAGGTGAGAGAAGTAGGGAGGAAGGGGGAATTGTGAGGGGGGAGGATGAGGGGAAAGACGGCAGGTGAGACGAAGGGAAGTCTGCCCAAAGACCGACTGGGTAGGTGACGTCCGAGGAAGGAGTCCACAGCCCGTCTCCCCTTTAGCTAAGCAAGGAAGCTCCATCGGGCATTAGGCAAATATCTAGGTCTCAAACTGACGAGGGAGAGTTCAAATAAGAAAGTCCAGTGGATAAACAGGGTGTGAACTGTGAGCAAGGACGGGTGAGGGCAGGGGTCAATAGCTGGAAGGAAGAGAAGAGTGTTGCGGCGCGGGGTAGGGTGAAGAGGGAGGAGGGAGATGAGGTCAGGAGTGACGCAGGAGAGTTTGCCCAAGGACCGGCTGGGTAGGTGATGGCCAAGGAGGGAATCCATAGCCCATCTCCCGGGGCTCGGGAGGTAGCTCCACTGGGCATCAGTCAAAATGGCTGAGTCTCAGCTGTCGATGGAGATTTCACAGAGTCAATGACTGAGGCGACCATCTTGAGGTCAGGCGGAGGGGATGAGTCCTTGATGTAAGAATTCAGAGGATCCCCACAATTTTCTATACTCTGGATGAAAGGGGGTGGAGACTAGGCAGGTGATCGGTAGGATGAGCAGAGCCAGGGTCCGCATGTCTTTAGGGGGAGCGCGTGATGTTGAGGGATCTCCGCCAGAGGGAGAAACAGCCGCCATTTGCAGGACAGGCGGGGTGACACAAGAGTCTTACTTGTTTCTATAGCGCGAGCCCCTGCATGTAGCGTGTTGAGAGAAGCTACCAGCAGCAATTCAAAAATACTTCCCACTTCCTCGAATTTACCGCACCGCAGGGAAGGAGGGAGCTCCGGCTGCCGTAGGGCCGTTTGATGTCATGGATGTCCTGCTGTGTCTCACTTAATATGCTGCCGCGAACTCAATCCGCTGCTGGAACAAACTTCACAATCAGGCTACCGTAATCCACCTGATTTCGCCGTCTTGTCTCGGCTGTACGCGCTCCAGTCTCGATGTCCCTGCCAGCCATCCCCAAGCCGATGTGAGTAATCACTTGCAACCACAGACCTTCACCGTCGTGGCGAGCGCAGATCGATCTGAGCCACCATCTTGTGTTCTGTATGCCGCGAGGAAGATCTCTCGGATCTGCAAGTAGGTCTAACGAAAGGTGCAAATCACTTTTTTGAGGGGGGGAGGTGGGGCACTGTCGACTGGATAAACAGAGGACAGCTGCATTGCATAGCACTTCTTACGATCACCGTGTGCGATCTCACAGTTCCCCAGGAGCCATCTTGGTGTATTCAGTGGCAGGGACGTCGCGGCTCATTAGAAGGGCGATTTAGCGCTTCAAGTGAACTGCCTGCATTCCGGTTGTGGAATCTTAGTTTTAGGTAGGATAACCGTGTGGCGGAACACCGCATAGGAGGCTGGTGAGCTCCGAGTGGCCATCTTGATGAGGTTTCTCCCTCCCATACCCCCTTCTGCTCCCGGGGATCCCGTTGCCCCTGTACTGGAGAGGAGTTCCATGGGTTTGTACCTTCTGCATGTAAGGGTGGAGGGTGGGCGGGGAGAGACACTCTCCACCTCACTAGGAGCACCCTTCTGCTCCAAGTGTTCTTCTCCCATGCATGGTGAAAGATCAGTCAGTGTTGGTGAAAGACCCCGCGGCGCCTCCTTCTTGCGACTAGCTGAGTGGGTGTTAGCATGTACTTTTTTTCTATTTTCATCTTGCATCGCTGCCTCATCCACGGAGGCCACAAACCTCAAGTCTGGGTTATTTTACACGTAAATCTATATTAAAAGCCTATCCTATTTTCTACGTGTGTAATAACTCCATGACTCTTCGGTTTTAATCTACAATTCTTGAAAAGCACTTTCACGCCTCCTCTGGGTCAGTAGAAATCATGAACCAATAATTGTAAGTACAAACATTGCATGTCTGGGTGGGGAAAACCAGGCCTTTAACCAGTGGCGCACTTCACCCAACGCGAAATGCTAAGGAAAAACATATCTACTGCGGCAGGAGAGATGCAGGGTGAGATCACTTCCTGGAGATGGCTCATTGCTCGTCATTAGTTCTGGTAGGATACACACAAGGTAACCCCATGTTACAGCACAGCTGCACAATGTCACAGCAGCGAATGGAGTCGTGCGTCCTTTGTTGGTTAACCGGTATTATGCCGGTTTCTCGTCCTTTTGGGAACCCTGTACTAATTTATTTTTGTAAAAAAAAGTCAAGCCGTCTTTATGATCAGGCATATGTTTGCATGCCAGCCTGACTGGCTATTGGGCCTCTGTGACGTGAGGCACGCACTTAATGACAGCATGTCTGCCTATCAAGCCTCTGTGACGTCAGGCATGCACTTAGTGACAGTAAAGAGCATTCGTGCTCGCCTCACACTGCTTATTTGCGTGGGTGTCAACCATGGGTGCTGGGCCTGTCCGTTCCGTTGAATACATCGTCACACGTAGGCCTCGTTCGCACCTTTGTTCATACGTGCCTCAAGTAAGGCCTCGAGGCCAGCGTGATGTAGTGTAAGTAATGCATTCAGGCTCCTGCCTGTTTCAACGCTCCTTGCCCAACAGGACCCCGCTAGCACGGGTTAAATGGCTCTCACTTCCTGGGTAGCATCTGTACCATAAATGTGTCCGCTGTTTTACTCCAGCATGTCTTCATATAGCACTCTTCTGGGATTAGTTAAGTCTTTCGTTTGGCTGCTTCACAGTTGCAGGCATTGTTAACTGGATATATTATAGCGCTAATATAAAAATATAAAGACATCCTGGCGTGTACACTGACGCCCCTGCTTTCTGCTGCACAATCTGATTACAGAGGACTGCTGAAAGAAAGATTGATGCGTGCAGGGACATTGGCTGAGGTCCCGGTTCAGATTCTGTGTCCCCGTGACAAGGCGAATGACGTGGATAAATATGTTGCATTTAGGGTAATGATTTTAAGTTGATGCATGACCTGTCTGTGCTACGTGCTTGTAAATAAACTGATAATGTCACAGAACTGCACACGATGGCAACACGAAGGTCCCTGGTTGCAGCGTGAATGAATCAATGACATGGAATTCCTCTGATAAAGGCAAAGTATCATTCTGCTAAAATGTGAACGGTCTCTATCCGTGAAACATCCCAAGCCCGGACACAGCACAGAATTGCTTGGAGCGCCTTGAAAAGTTTAGAATCTGTAATTGTGACCTTCTGTCTGTCCCGGCGTAGTCCGCTCTGCTGCACGTCTCTCACTTTGCCCCCTCCCCCCTTCACCAAGCTCCTTAACAAAAAACATCGATCTCTTGTCTTTATGGGGCCATGTGTTTCTAATTACGTAGACTGTAAGATACTGGAGGGAGTACTGGTGGGGTGATTGGCATCATTGACCCCACAATTAATACATGGGGACCAGAATGGGTTTGTCCTGGCAAGTAACACCTCTTTCAATTTACGCAGATTATTCCGTATACGAAATTAGTTACTTGTAACTTCAGTTATCCAGCATTGGTATTTTTCATAGTCACATGCTTGAATCATTCCCCATCATTGAGATGGGAGTCCCCGGTGCATTTATAAAGGTAATGTCACAATAGACATAGAAGTAAAAGGCCGAAGCCCTCATATTTAGTAACATAACTAAGTCCTTTTTAGGTCTCGCCTAGCGTTGCAGCGCATGCACCGCTCGCTCAGCTAGATATATTGTGAATGAGGAGTTTGATAAGGGGGCTTGAAGCCCCGCCCCTCATTTCCATTGGCTGGCGTCACTGTTTATGGTAAACGGTGGCCTGTCATTGTAAATGAGGGTTTTTGGTTGACACCCTTTCGCCTCACCTGCTTTGCTGCTGTCGCAAAGCATTTTCTTATCTGGTCTTGTCTAATCAGCCAGGCAAGAAGGGACCCAGGGCGGTCAGCCGTCACGTGTGTTCTCACTGAGTGTACTGTGTAATTCAGGCATCTCAGTCATTCAGTCAGTGTTGCATTTGTTTTATGCACGTCTGTTAATGCCGATAGGCATGAGGGCTCAGCTGCAGCCCGTGTCTCTAGTGACATTAGGGTACAGTCCATCTCATTCCACTAAGGCCAGGATCATCATGTCTGTGTTGTGTGGAAAATAATCCATTATAGCAACACTAAGGGACTCGCGGAAAAAGGCGTCTTCCAGCATTTCAGGCTGCAGATGCCATATGGGGACCTTTTTCCCAAGCAAGTATTATGAATTGTGGGTTGTTGTCTGAGTGGGGGGGGACCCAGATAATCTGTGTCTGTGATGGAGGGGAGCAGTTTGGGTGATCCCAAGAATCGGAGAGGAGCAATATCAATAGACTCACGTTGCGGGATTGCAATGTCTCCAACCGTCTACCAGATCCCATTGCTGCGACCAATCCCTCAATGTAAACATGTTAGTTGATGCCGTGGTGCAGCGAAGGGGAGGGAAAGACCTATCCAGACCCACATCCATGACGCTGTTGAAGTCCCCTCGGTGGGAGTAATCTCAGAAATGTTCTTTGTTCTACGTTGCTGGCATAGATGTTACCCAAAAGGGTGTTGACCATGCAGTCTCCCCTTAATGAAGACATATATACCCTCCGTATCTGTTACTACTTCCTCCACCAGGAAGGGAGTGTTAGGGCAGATCCAGACCCGTACACCCCAGGCATAAGAGGAGAAATTTGTGGCATACACTTGGCTCCTTGTGACAGTTGCGCAGGGACAGACTGAACACCGGTTCTTGGTAAACGGGGTTTTATTGAGGTATATCGTTTTTTTAGTCTGCTAGTCAGTCTTTCCCGGGCAAATTCTGCATTATCCGTGTTGGTGGTTGGAGGAGAGTCTTCTGCCTGAAGATCCTGGGCTTCGTAGGGTCTGTAGCCACGCTCGCTCCGGTCTCCCCGGGGATGTGATCGGCCCCAAAAGTAAAGGAAAGACAGGGAATGTGGTCAATGGGACGTTTAAGCACAAGGCTACCTGCCCAGGGACCGGGAGTGAGGAAACCCCTAACCATGCAGTAGTGCTCCCCCCCTCCCCTCGTTACTGAGACTTGAGATGAGTGTTGATAACAGGGCTAAGCCCACAAGGTGCGGGAAAAAAGAATATGAGGAGAAGGAGAAAAATCCAAAACAAAACAGGTATGTCAGGCACGTTACTTTAAGGAGGCTGCTGCTCCCTTTTCCCCATCCAGCCCACTACGCGGTCTCGTACCTGTCCTAGCCACGCTCCTCCCCTGGGAACGAGGCCGGGCGCTTCGTGGGGTCCCGGGCCTCCTGGCCGTCCGGTAGTCGTTTCTCCGCTTCGTCCTCGTTCCTCCTCGCCGATCTTCATTGGCCTCTCTCCGAATTCGCTGCTCGACTCTTCTCTTCTGCTCCACTCGTCTGCTCCGCTCCTCCGGGAATCGCTGTCCCTCCACTTCCTGGTCTCGCTTCCCTTTGACGCTCCCGGCGTCATGACGTCATATGGGGGTGTGTCCGGGGGTATGTAGTCTTCCCAGTTAAAGGGCTCCACTCCTTCGTTTTGACCTCGAGTTGCGGTTTCTGTAGACGGCAACCAGTCTTCCTGCCGTAAGGAGACAAGAGGGGGTGAGAAAGGCACATAGGTCCACTAGTCCATGTATTCCTGATGCGCTGTCCTTCCTGTTCCGTTACACTCCTCTTCCTACGCTGCAATTTAGATCTCTCGATGTGTGTCAAACGTGTTTCTTGCAATAGAGCAATTTGGATATTGTGCCTCTTGAGATATGAGTATACTTGATTGCAGCGAAAGGTGTGCAAAGGCCTTGCACATTCCAAGTAAGAATTCTCTGATCTGTCATGTTACTACTATGGGATGAGTTGTGATTTCACTGAGGTCAGGGTATGTGTGTATTCATGTGTAGAGGTGACCGCAAAACACCACCAGGCATGTCCACGACAGAACCCAGGTAACCTGGTTTGAAAACTAAATACCAACATGGCAATGTGTGAATACTAACGGGCTGGTCCCTATAAAGAGAAGAGGCTGCCCAAACTTGTGCTTAAACTCTGTGAAACTAATTGTATTCCCAAGTAGTAGAGGGTGAGAGGGTGTGAAACCTCGCAAGGCATTTAAGGGTATGATCCACCAACTTTTCTAGTGATTGAATATCTTACGTATGGAATGCAGAATTGAGTCAGCAGCAGATTGTTACAGTGGCAATTCCTAGCCCGGTCCATCCCACCCTTTGCGTTGAAAGCATAGCATTTTTGTTTTGCAGGCGGGTGGAAAGGTAGAGTGACAAAGGAGCGCAGTGGGCAGCTGTGATCACAGTGCTTTTCAATAATGGCATCAGAGATCTGTGGCGTAATGTCCTGCAAGATTAACGAGGTAGTGTCCGATGGGCAAAGCATTGAGGACTCATCGTCCCCGGATGAGTGGATCGACGCTGCATCTTTCTTAGAGCCATTGAGGGTGACTGCTATGCACTTCGCCTCACGGACAGCCCTCTGTTGCTCTCTTATGAATTACTCCAGGTCCGGCACTGCCACCAGGCTTGGAGGGCGCCGCTTGCGGTGCTGCCCACGGGATCTGTGTTTCTTTCGTGGTGTCTGGCTCCCCTGTCCTACTGCTTGTATGGGGACTTGAGAACTGACCGGTTGTTTCCAACCTGTCCCATGTGTTCTGAGGCGTGTCAAAAAATCTTGCCTTTTATCAGTCTTGCTTGGAACAGTGAGTCTTGGATATCCATTTGGTGGAGCTTCTGCTTTACTTGTTGGAATGAGCCCCGTTGGCACTGCACTCTCGGTGTGTAGTCCGGGAAGAACATCACGCGTGCATTCTCTAGTTTGACTTCCTGTAGTTTCCTCGTTTCATGCAATATTGCGTTCCTGTCTTTAAAGTGCAGTACTTTGAAGATAAACGGGATGGGCCCCATTCCTGGTGCTGGTCTCCTGGAGACAAAGCGGTGTGCAAGTCAATCGTGAAAAAGGAAGACAGCGAGGAGGCAGGCAGCAAGTCTCTGATCCATCGTTCCACAAATGCTACCACATCTTGGCCCACCGACCCTTCTGGCAAGTCAATCAGGCAGATGTTATTCCGCCTTCTCCACCCTGTCCTCCAGATGTTGTAATCTAGCCTCATGCTTGCTCACGCTGGTTTGAGTTCTGATAGTGTGCGTTCCATAGTCGTCACCGGGTCTGAAAGGTTTCGAAGGTCTGCATGAAGCAGCGTAAGGGCTGCTACTACGCTGTCTATTTTGGACTCCAGTGAGGCACGAGATCTTTTAATTGCATTCAGTATGGCATCAATTCTATCTTCTGGTGGGTGGGGCAGGTCAGGAGTGTCTTGTTGTTCTATTTTCATTATGGTCGAGGAGTGTGAGTAGGTTCCAGATCCAGTTCCTGCTGTGCGCCCCATTCCTGTGGTCTCTGCTGGGTGTGTGAGATAGCCCTTTATATTATACTGAGTTTTAGTCCCGGTGGGTAAATCAGAGTGAATGGCTATTACTTTGGGTGGAGCATACGTTAGTGGCAGCTTCTGGCGTGGCCCTGTGTTCCTTGTTTGTGCGCATGTGCCCTGCAGGTGGCGTCTCTGCAGCACAATGTAGAGTCCGCTGACCAGGAGTCCCACTAAAGGTACCCACGCTGGTAGTTCCCAGTGGTATATGGACTTTGCCAACGCTACCCCAGGGGCGCGCCCCGGCATTTTCGAGGGGGCTTAGGAGGTTTGCCTTACCTTGATCCAGCTGGAGAGGTTGCCCTCCAGGGGCAGAAGTTCTGGAATACCACCCAGCGAGCAGCAACACTAGGGGAATTGTCTCCCGGGTGCTGCTTGGGCGATGATAGTACGGAGTATTTCTCCAGAGTTTAGTTCTGGGGTCTCCAAGTGGCGTGGGGGTATTCCTCTTAGCTCTTCCTCAATAGTATGCGCTGGGTTCGTCAGCACCACACGGTCAGTATCTCGTGCGGCGCTCACCTCCTTGGTTCCGGTTTCACCGTTCAAGCTAGTCTGCAATGGGGCCCTTTCGCGTGAGTCGGGGCGCCGCCGTCGCATAGCCTGTTATGCAATCTCGACGCATCAGGCAGGAGAGGGCCGGTTGCGCACCACCTCCTCCTTGCTCCCCTTCACCGATACTTCACTTCGGACCGCTCCGACACGAGCCCGCCTCCGTCACTCCCATTAGGGCCGTTTCTAGGTGTTTTGCCGCCCTAGGCGAGAATTGAAAAATGCCGCCCCCTCCCTTTTACTACCATCACTCTCAGGCCTGATCACTCTCACCCCCTGTCATCCAGGCTAGAAGAATGAATGCATTCAGCCCTGTCAAGAATCACGCATCAGGCGTTCGACTAACGCATTTCAGTGTGGTGGGCTGCATCACCGCACTGAAATGCAATGTCAAGCGCAAGCAAAGCTGCCAAGGTTTCAGATTGCCATGTGTGACATTTTCATAATTTCAGGCTAATTATGAGTGACATTTTAGCGACTATGTGTGACACATTCTCGCAAGCAAAATCAAGCCTCAAAGACGAGGGAAACAGAAATATCAGAAATTAAACCCATATGAGCAACGAGAAACTCTTAAGAAGATCTTAAAACTGTTGCAAAGTACCAGAAAATTAAGGGCAATGACGTAGTGCCCTTGTAACTTGCTCATACTGTTAAGCTGGGCAGGACGGCCCGGTGCTGGAGATATCGTTGTTTTTGTCTAGAGTGTGGCGCCGCCCACGGCGCTATAACTAGGCAAATTGCAAGCAGCACTAGTCAAGCACTACACTAAAGTCCGCTAACGCGTCAATGCTTAAACTGAGCAGAGAAAGACTGCCTGACTGCACACTTCTCAGACTACAGAGGCACAGCAGGCAGCTCAAAATGTACCCAATTTTATAGCACCCATTAGAAGTAGCAAGTGTAACTAGATACTGGGCTCTGAGGGCACACTTGCTTCTTTCGGAGGCCAGCAAGCGAACCTGTGGCCAAGGCAATTAGCAGACCTCATGGTGGCCGCATGGAGTCACAGCAGAGGTGCAACTAGAGCCCAATTTCGGGTGGGGGTGTGGGGGGTGGCTAAGAATTTTTTTTGGGGGGGCTAATTATTCCAGCACTAGGCAGAGTGGAGATGCAGGGGCTCTAAAAAGGGGTGAATACACAAAGAAGCCTCGTTAGCAAGCAAATGGTCTTTTAAAGATCTGTTAAGTACTCCGGTGCGGCTGTGTGTGTGCCCGGGAAGCTGTCTCAGCCCGGGCTGCCAAATGGGCGTTGCGCGCCCGAGTCACAGCGTGGCAATTCTGGCTCGCACTGCTCTCTCGGCTGGACAGCACACTAGACACACTGTTTCAGCTAGGTCCTTCGGTGGCAGGATATCGGATGTTGGCATGCGGTGCTGCCAATGCCATATTCCGTGGCCAGGCAGCAGGCCATTGTGCGCCACCAGTAGCATTGAGCCAGGTGGTTTGAGGCGGGTCGAGTCCATCACAGGAATCGCCAGTATTGGACCCTGATACCGCGGAGGGGCACGGTGCGTTGCATTGCTCACTCTGTCGGCTTTGCAATCCAGGCACGCAGGTTATCGGTCCCGAGACCAAGCAGTGTGTGGCCTCCACTCTCCACCTTATCCCTGCTGCCGTGCAGGCCAGTTGCTTTGCCCCTTAGCCCCCTTTACAGAGTCAGGGCAGCAGCACCTACTCCAGTCCAGATGCCCCGAGGCAGGAGTCGATGAGCGCCTCAGCCAATCCCTGCAAGTGGTGCAATATAATCAGCCCCGCGGCCCTAGGAGCCACCACCCGTGGCTTCTCCCGGCCGTCTCACCTCCTATGCAGCGCAGGGACGTGCGCTGGGGGCCGCAGGCAGCGATATCATCAGCACCCCCCCAGGGCATCAGTTCTGGGGCGTGACGGCCGTGGCTGGGAGGGAGGCTCTACGGTCTCGCTGCCTTTGTTCCGATTAGGGTGACCAACTGGCATTGGTGCAAATTCAGGACGGTGAGTGTAAAAATTCAGGACAAAGGGTCAAAATTCAGGACACAAATTCAGGACAGGAGGTCAAAATTCAGGACAAAACTTCAGGACAATAGGTAAGTTTTACAGACACAGGTCGCGCAATAGTATATAAGTAAGCCCAGCCATATCCAAACATATTCAACCATTTGCAAACCTATCCATCATGTATCCTTCCATCTATCATTTCACTCATCCATCCCTTCATCCATCCTTTCACTCATCCATCCATTATCCATCCATCTACCCTTTCCCCATCCATCTGTAGTCATCCATCCACTCTTCTACCCATCCATCCACTCATCCATCCAACCATTTACCCTTTCACCCATCCAGCCATCCTTTCACTTACTCATCCATCCACCCAGTCACTCATCCTTCCACCCATCCACCCTTTCAGTCATCCATCCATCCTCCCTTTCTCTCTCCATCGACCCTTTCACTTAGCCATCCTTCCTTCCATCCATCCATCCACCTACCCATCCATCTACTCATCCACTCATGAATCCATCGACCCTATCACTCATCCATCCTTTCTCTCATCCATTTATCCCTTCACTCATCTATTCATCCTTTTGTCCACCTACCCTCCCTTTCACTCACTCATCCATCCTTACATCCACCCTTTCACTCATCCGTCCATCCATTCACCCTTGCACTTATCAATTCATCAATCCATCCATCATTTCAGTCATCCATCCACCCACTCACTCATCATCCACCTTTTCACTCACCCATCCTTTCACTCATCCATCCACCCTTTTACCCATCCAGCTACCCTTCCACCCATACATCCGCTATTTACCCTTTCTCTCATCCATCCTTCCACTCAATCATCAATCCATCCATCCTCTATCATTATCCATCTATTCAATCTTTCATTCATCCATTCACCCTTTCACTAATTCATCCAGCCATCCACCCATCCCTTCACTTACTCACTCGCCCACCTTTTCATATTAATTTTGAACTGAGCCTTTTTGAGAAGAGGCCCATCAAGAACTTCACCCTCGCTGCAGGAGCCATTCCAGGACTGGGACAAAAGCCACCCAGGGCGGAGACAGGAATCACCACAGGCAGGGCCGGACTGGCCGTAGCGGGCACCGGGCAATTCCCCGGTGCGCAGCACGGGTGAGGGCCGGTGAGGGCCCCTGGGGGCCGTTTTTGTTACAGGGCCGATTTTGAAGTATAGCTGCAAAATCGGCCTTGTAACAAAATTGGCCGAAAACCGGCCCTGGCAAAGAGCTCAGCGGCACTCCCATCCTCCTGCTGGGGTTAGGGAAGGGGGGCAGCCGAGCACTTTGCCAGGGCCGGTTTTGGTTCCCAGTCTGGCCCTGACCACAGGGGGGGGTGGGGGGGAGACATGAGCCATCACAGGCGGATGGGGGGACAGGAGCCACCACATGGGGGGACAGGAGCCATCACTGGGGGGGGGGGCAGGACCCATCACAGGAGGGGGAACAGGATCCACCAGGGTGGGCACAGGGGTGGGCATGCAGTATTCTAGTATCATCTTGGTCTCTTCCAGGGTGGGGTAGGGCTCCTCACCCCCTCCTGGACAAGACAGCGAGACGACAGGCTTTCTTTCTAAAATGTTAGTTTTGCCATCCCCCACTGTGATGTACAGTACTTAAAGGAGATAGCCCAAGAGAACTGATTTAACCGATTGTCCTCCATACTTTGTTAATCAGTGTGGTGGGTGCGATTGTGCCATTTCTTTATTTTATTACATTATAGACTGCATGTTTGAAGAACCGAGATTTGCTTACAATTTAGTAACCGTAATTAAGCTCTGTGAAGATAACCACGTGCTGCCTCCGTGTAATCAGGGCCGGTTCTACGATTTTTGGGGCCCTGGGCAGGAAGGGAATGTGTGAGGCCCCTCTAAATTGCAGAGACATGACGCATTCAGGGCTGTTTGCATCTGAATAGATGCCCCTGCTCCAGAAGCTGCAGCCCCTCCCTCTCAGTCACCTTCAAGCACCTCTTAACAGTTCATCAAGGGCTGAAGGTGTGAGGGTTGCCATCCCGCTGTGCCTCTCCAATGCTGCTGGGTATCTGAGCTTTGGTACTGCATCGGTGTCTGTTACACCCGACCTCAACGGCATCGGAGTCAAGCAGGGAGGTGGGTGGAAGCTGTGCCGGCTTTAGGGTGGTGCGATCGGTGCCCGGTTAAAATTACGGACAAATGGCGTCCGTTAAAGAATCCTTCACGGACAACGGACAGACGGCCGAAATTACGGACTGTCCGTGAAATTTACGGACGGTTGGTCACCCTAGTTCCGATCGTAGTGTGGGACAGGCTCTGGCTGGCACTCTCCGTTTGAGGGGCCTGAGATCTGCCCCTGAGCTGCACCGCAGCAGCCCAAAACTTCTGAAGAACTGCCATGGTGACCCGCCTATTGTTTCTGAAACAACTCTGACTGTGACGTCTATTAATTACTTTGTACCACTTAGCAGGCCGAGTTCTAGCAGCTGAGCCAGAGCCCCCAAGCCTGTCAGGAGGACCGCCGTGCCACTGCAGCTGTAACTGGTGCATTATAGCAGCCCCTCTTTAGATATAAAAGGACTTGTATTTTGCCGCCCTACCCATTTTGCAGCCCTAGGCGGTCTCCTAGTCCTACCTAAAACGGCCCGGACTCCCAGGTGCCTTCAGTCCGTCCCCTGATGCTAGAATTCAGGTAAGATCTTGGTGGTCGCTGCTCCCTATGCCACATCCCCTCCTGGCAGCACTTTTCAGCAGTGCTGATCGTGGCTCACCACTAGGCTTTGGCTCCGGCCCTCTCTCAAGGTTTACGGTCTCCGCTCCTCCTGCATCCTTCCTACCCGTTCTTTGCCGTCCGCTTTTGGGCAATTCCAGAGCGTTCGCCTGGCTCCGTGTCACGCCTCCGTCTTCAGGCCAGGCGTCTCTCTCATACACACGATTCCAGCCAGGGGCGCAACCAGAGCCAAATTTCGGGGGGGGGGGGGCTAAGAAAAAATGTCGGGGGGGGGGGGGGGACTGAATGTTTAATCAATAGGCAGAGTGGAGCTGCAGGGGCTCTTAGAAGGGGTGAAACAACAGCGAGGCCTCATTAACATGCAAATGGTCTTTTAAATACCTGTGAAGTGCACGGGTGCGGCTGTGTGTGTGCCGGGAATCATCCCGGGCTGCCACACACGACGGGGGGGGGGGGGGGGGGGGCTGAAGCCCTTTGAGTCCAATGGGTGTTGCGCGCCTGATTCCAGCCCATGCTTCTGCTCCTGCCACGGGCCTGTTCTCGGTGTCTGTGGTGGACCAGGCGTTGATTTTCAGCTCATTTTGCAGCAGGGTAACCCAGTGAGAGACATGGGGGCTGCCGCTGTGCCGTATGTCGCTGAATGCCGATTCGTAATATAGTAATTAGACGGATAAAGTAGATATGTGGCAGAGCGACATTAGTGCACGTCTGCCATCTTGCCCCTGCAGGCCACGCCCCTTTACATCAAACACCATAAAGGGAACACATGCACTGAGGGACCAGTCAGTGGTTCCTCTGTCTCTGCAGTCAAAATACCACGTGTCTAGCAGAGAAAAGGGACGAGAACCCTTCTATAAAGCGAATTTTCCACATGAGCCTATAGAAGTGTACATAGATAATAAAAGCACAGCCTTAGTAAAGAAAAAACGCAAATCAGTTATAAGGGGATGCCTAAAATAATACAGGTAGCCAATTTTATTAATAGTTCTAGCAAGTGTAGTTGTAAGAAATTAAATAGTCTCAGTTCCTGGGTCAGTTACTGCTAGACAGTATCTGGGCTAGCAAACAGATGAGTCCTGTCAGCATACAAATGTACTTTTGGAAGGAGTTTCCTGATGGTTTTGTGGTGTCTGTTTAATCCTGTGACTGTTTCTTTATAACTTCTTACACTCACATACTGGCTTTATAGTTTTGTGCTGTTCCTTCGTCAAAAGTACGGAGGGGCTTGAAGCCTGAATCCAGCTTGGAATGTTTTAGTTCGATATACAGACACTTGGGGCCAGATGTACGACCTTTTTTGCGGCCGCAAACTGGAGATCCTCCTGTTTGCGACCGCAAAAAAAGGGTAATAGCATGTACAAATGCTATTTTGCGAGTTAATGACTCGCAAAATAACATTTGCGACTCTCACTATTAGGAAGGGGCATCCCTTCCTAATAGCGAGTCAACATGTTCTGTACTAATGTTTTGCGGCCGCAAAACACTCGCAGTTTACCACCTACTTCAAGTAGGTTGTAAACCACTTGCAAAGGAGAAGGGGTCCCTAAGGGACCCCTTCTTCTTTGTGAGTATGTGGGGAAATATTCTTTAAGAGCAGGCCTGCCCTTAAAAAATTAATCAAACGTTTCGTTTTTTTTTTTTTTTTAATGCATCCCGTTTTCCTTGAAGGTGCTTTATTTAAAAGCAGTCCCAGACATGGTGGTGTGCCCAACAGGCCACCATCCCTGGGAGGGCCTGTCATTCCCAATGGGCTTGCAAATTGCGAGAGGCTCATTAATATTCATGAGCCTCTCAATTTGCGAACCTATTGGAAATCGCAAACAGCGTTAAACACACTGTTGTACATGCAAAATAGCGCCTCGCAAATTGCGAGTCGCAATTGGCGACGTGCTATTTTGCGCGTCGTACATCTGGTCTTTAGTTCACACAACCGGTTAAAACTGCGACTACATATACAGAATGCAGTCCTGAATCTGTTAGTCACAAGTGAACACAGGTTACCACACTGGGTACTACTAGAACATCTTTGGTAGTCCTTGGCACTTATTAGCACAGGAGTTGAAGGAGCTACAGAAAATGATCACTTTGTTTGACTCATCGCTCTGTCTTCCCTTTATAATGCCACTGGCTTGTAGCATAAAGGCCTAACGGTGCTAGTCTCAGGTGAGTGACCGCTCGCATCTTCCTAAGTGAGGCTCCTCTGTGACAGACAGAGTTGTCGCACAGATCAGCATTTTATGGGGGAATTCAGCCGAACCTGTTATCGTTGCATGTATCAGTTTATGCAGGTAGCTAATTAGGCCCTTCTCAGCTGGCACACACTTTTGGGGTGGAAATTAATATTTTACTTTAAACTGTACCACCCACTGACTACTTTAGTAACTTGGAAACTAACCCCTTAATAGGAGAAACATTTTTGGAGAGAAACATATAGCAGTTTCAAGTTGACATTTCTCTCCCTGGCCTAACCTAGGATAGTCTGACGTTTATCAGAGTTTAGCTGCACTTGAGAGTCTAGAAGACAAATCAATCTACTCTAAAAGAAAAGGGACGAATGGGCCAGCTATACTTACAATGCATTCGGTTAAAGTGATCGCAATTTGTGCACCAACTGTCAGAAATGCATTTGTATTTTGCAAACCGACCAATGCCTCAATTGGTTTGTCCACAAAAGACCGAATGGTAGTGGGTAGCGATTAGCAGCCCGACTAACCTCATTAAGATTAGTGAGGTAGGTTGCAAATTGTGAGCCACTAAGATTGGTTGCCATCACAGGGATGTTGGCCTGTTGGGACAGACCATCATTTCTGTGATTGCTTTAAAATAAAATAAGCTTTATTTTTTAATGTAGCTTGATTTCCTTAAAGGAAATGGGACGTGTTTTTGAGAGAAAGGACAATAAAGGAAACCTTTCATAGCGCTTTTTGCAGGAGTAATGATTGGCCTACTCCCATAAAATGTGTTTTTTCAATATTCACAAAGGGGAAGGAGCCTCTCTTGGAAGACTTTGTGTTTCTTTATATTGTTGGTCAAATTTGAATGTTTTGTGACTGGATTTCGTTTGTTTATTAAGTTTAATGTTTAGATAAGAGAAGATGTGTGGTGAGAATTAGAAGGGGTACCACATACTATAAAATAATATAATAAATTAAAACCTGAGGTGGAGAAGAAACATAAATGCATTTCTACACTTTTGCGCATAAGAGAATGTCCACATTGAGGTGGGCTCGTAAATGCATATGCGTGTTTTCTAGGGGCAAAGATGACATTTGAAGGGGATAGTTATCGCATTTGGTGGGAAGAGTTACTCTCTTTTATGGAATGTATTTGTTAGTTTGAAGTACATTTGAGGGCCAGTGAATACGTTTTTAGTTGACATCCTGTAATGGTTGAGGGTATGGGAAAGCTCTAAAAGATAGAAACGGACACTGAACTTTGCCTCATCTTGCAGGTCCTTCCACCTCTGCGAGATGTCCGGAACCGCCCCGAGGTAGGGAACACCATACGAAACAAGCTGGTGCGCCTGATGACACATGTGGACACTGACGTGAAGCACTGTGCTGCAGACTTCCTCTTCGTTCTCTGCAAGGAAAATGGTGAGTGATTACTGCTTCCTCATCACATAATTGTATGGTCCCATAGGGATGCCTCCGTGTGAACGAGAACTGAGGGTCATGGATGGGCGCGGAGTTCTACCCACCTCTGCTTCATAGCCCTTGATAATAGAGGGGTGATTTTGTCCAATTCATGCTACCCATCCTCTGATGTGATTTTAAGATTTGGATATGTAGTGAGACTCATTACCTCTAAGCTAGAACACATATAAATGTTGCCATTGCTCACTATCTGTGCTGCTATGTCCAGTTATTCCACCTTTTTGTGGCCTGTGGTGGGAACTGGTTCGGGATAGTGGGACCACAGGGGCTCAGGCCTTAAACCACTGATACCCACGGTGGACACAAAACTGAAATCCAGTAACACTGCTCTAGCTTTTGATCTTAGCAAAACAGAGTGATTTATGGCTTACTCAGAAAAATTATGTGGGATTAGAGAATTAGTAGTCAACAACATAGCATTAATATAAAGTAATTAATCACTGTTTAGCCAGTGCTTTCTCTTAAGAAGGCCAAACAGTGATCAATTACTTTATATTAATGCTATGTTGTTGACTTCTAATTCTTTAATCCCACATAATTTTTCTGAGTAAGCCATAAATCACTCTGCAGTTTTTTCCTGTTTCCATTACTCTTGAGAGTTTTTCAACTGTTTTTCTTCAACAACTTCTACAACTTCAAATTTTTACTGGCTGACAAAGAGAAAAAAGGCCTTTTTAGAGCTTGTGCCACCTGCTCTAAAAAGAGGCTTTACGTGGATGACCCTCACAAGGACTGCATCTATTGCCGGTACCCAGATCACAAGGCCAAAGATTGTAAGGTATGTCGTACCTTTTCCACCAAAACCTTGTGGGACTCTGAGGGACGTCTTCTGACCTGGCTCCAGAAGCTAAAGTCCAGGAGAGAGACTGTCTCCAGTGACGATAGTGATGAAGCCTTATCTGCTTAGTCTTCAAGGAGATCACTAAAAAGGGGGAGATCTGACCCTTCTTCAGAAGAACGTTCTAGAAAAGCCTCTAAAAAGACCTCTTGTGGGTCTGACAGGCTTAGTCCAAGTAAATCTCTTCACCGAGGTGTAAAGCAGAGGAAAGGACTTACAACAGGAGTGACTACAGTGAAGAAATCGAGCTCTGTACCTCCATCTTCTCTTCCTGAGAGAAGGAAAGCCGTCAAAAAAACATCCTCTGTTCCTACTGGGAGAAAACAGCCTAAATACGTCCCACCATCAACAAAGGTGTCGACGACACCGTCAACGAAGAATCTGTCATCATCGACTCGCAGTGACAAGGTACAGTCTCATCAGCCCGCTCAGATGACGGGATCGTCGCCGAGAGTTTCCTTACTTTCAATGCCCACAGTTCAACCTCCATCGTCGACGGGGGTGACGACGGATGCTGGGTCAGCAGTGACGACGATGTTTAGAGATGCAAGTCTCCTTTTTGACATTAAAGTGTCAAATCTTGCTTGAATGTTGCAGCCTGCTTGATAAGCGTGCTGGGGGTTTTTATACGGCACTTGGGGTACACTTCAAAGAGGCATCCCCTGTCACAGCCTAATGTTAGCTGACACTTAGGCAGGTCCCTTCTTATGTCTTCCTCCCCCCTCCCTTCCCAGCCAGGAAGGTCCCAATCACAGTGGGCCTATTTTGACATTACAGTGTCAGAGCCTGTTTGACAGGCCTGCTGGGTTTACATGAAACACTTTATAATAGTTTGGACACACGTCAAAAGAGGGAAACAGGATGTCAAACACTTGTGTATCGAATATGTGGTTGCTGAAAAAACAGCTGTTATACCAGACATCTGCCTCTGAGTTTGTTGTGGGCACAGGACCTGCCTCAAACTGGAGTTTAGTGTCAGGTATGGGGGGATACTAGAATTACCAAAGTACACTCCCCACACACTCCCAGCCCTGAGAGCTAAAGTTTAATGTGGGCAAATGCTTTTTGCCATCTTGCAAATGCCCAACGTGGGTGAACATTTGCCACATTGGTTAGGGTGTCCCCATGGGACAATCCCACCCACTAGCTCGATCAAGTCAGACATAAATATGGCATCACCAGGCACCCTTTAGAACTTTCCTGGATCTGTGGAAGATCAGAAGAGTACTGAAATAGTTGTCTGAAACCTAAAAAGACCCTTAAAGAACTGGACCTGTGCTCCCTCTTGTACCCATGACAAAGAAGCGGATTCCAAGGGTCATAAGACTGACCTCCTGTTAAAGCTACAGGGACACTACAAGTTACACAAGGCCTTTTCCTGCAATTGTCTCCTTACCAGGCACAACTGGACCTGGACTGGATCCTCTGTGGGCCTAAGCCTGCCAGCTTGTGAGTCAATAAGTGCCTTCCTTCAGTTCTTTCTCCTAGAAGACAAACTTGGTTAGTGTATCGGATCTTGCTCTATCGCTGTCCGCCTCAAATTAGGTCTGGCTGACTACTATTGGCATGCTGTGCTTCTTGGTTCTATTTCAACTAAAACTTTAACAATTCATATCTTTGGTTTCGCTTAGTGGATTTTTGTCATTTTAATTTCTTTATTAATCTTTGGGCTATTTTTCCAATTTTATTTTTTATTCAACGTTATTGCTGTTTTAGTACGGCATACATACTTCACATATTGCCTCTAAATTAAGCCTGTCTGCTCTGTGCCAAAGCTAGCAGAGGATTGAGCTCAGGTTAATATAGATAGGGACTTGAGTGGTTCACCCTAACAAGGATTGTGTGTCCAAATGTCTTGGAAATTATAAATACATTGTATATTTAAATAACACATGACCAATCCTGAATCAAACAGAATAAATATGGGTCTATCAGTGAAATCCAGGCTGAATATTTAGATTTCACCATTTTCAAATGTCACCAGTTACCATTAATTGTACATCCGCCTGAATTACTTGTTTAAAAGACAGTCAGCTTCCACCACAGGGCCTCCTCCTCTTTGCAGAGTTCACATTCCTTCTTTTCAAAGCTTTATTTTGCTGGGCGCCTGTGTTTGAGCTTGTGTGTCCTATGTAAACAAATGCAGCTCATGCTTACAGATTGCAGGACTGCATGAGCGCTGTCCAACTCAGTCTTTGCTTATGCACTACATGCCAAGTAAAAATAAATTAATTTATAATTTCAGTTCAGGGCATGCATAGCTCCCCCAAACCAGTCAATAATATGCATACAAAAGAGCAATTCACCAAACAGCCCTTTCTGTAAGTCTGCACGACTGCTGATAGTACATAAAACAACATTGCCCCCTTGTGGTAGAAGGATACAATTTCAACAGCCATGCGGTCTGTCTTCATGTCATTTTGGACGCTTTGTCTCACTGCACACTACTTGCATAACTGCCAAGGTTTCAGATTGCTGTGTGACGTTTTCATAATTTCAGTGCAATTGAGTGACATTTCAACGGCTATGAGGGACATTTTCTGGTGAGCAAAATCAAGGAATGAAGACGAGGAAAACCTAAATATTTTAACCCATTTAAGCAACGAGATGGTCTTTAGAATCATGTGGTCAATCACAAGAAGTTAAGCTGACACTTCATCATAAGCAGGAAAAGGTAGTTGTGTCTATGTCATGAGATTTATGTCAGAAATTAGCCTCTTGGGTGCAACATAACCTGGAGTGGGTCTTAGAATAGCTGCAGCATGCATTTTACTTGCACTAGGTCATTCATCTGCTTCATTTTTCATTGTAGAAAGGGAAACCTTTCTGATGCCACAGAAAACAACTCAATACACAAATCATGCTTAGCCATTATGTCCAATGTGCATAGAATCTGCCATGCTTGTATTGTCCTCTCCCACCCTTCTTAGTCTCCTGTGTCACATTTATGCAATGATCCCCTGAAACACAGTCAGTCCTTTTCGCAAAGATACTCAACCTACTCCACATAGAAGGGCCTAACATCATCACAAAACCATGGCACCGGTCTCTGTATACAGACACCCCTTCTACCCATATGCACCCCCTTTACACACCTCCTCTTTCCTCCGTACATCTGCAAAAGCACCTGGCATACAGCACCTCCTTGCACTCCTACTGCGCACACTATTGACACCTACCCTACTTACTGATCTGAAAGTAATTTGTGCATTAAGGGCAAAACTACATTATCCCATCCCAATAGGGCAAAAAACAGTGTGCAACAAAAAGGAGGTAAAAAAACGTACAACTACACAATGAAACAATTATTTTCGGGCTTATGTCATGAATTTATTTTACCCATTGTTGGTGTATCAAAATATCAAAATTATATGTAATAAATATTATAATAAATACAGTACCGGATCAGAAAACAGTTGTACATACTTGTGGTGCCCAGGAGCAACAATTTACAAATCGCCAACACCATACTACCAACAGAACCATACTCATTCACTCCCACAACACATGCGCAATGGTGTTCTACTGCATCAGACACCGTAATCTCTGCAAGAAATGGTACAAGGTGTCATAAAGAGAATTACAAACAGAAAAATTCGTAATTGTTCCTTTTAAGTCCAATAATCACAATGTAGCAATTTTTATCCAATGAATAGTTAGTACATATTCTTCGAGAACTTCAATGTAGACCACAAGAAGATACAAAATGGTAATTATACTGAGGGAGACGTGCCGATCGGTGGGGACCTGGACCAGCGCCTAATTATTTTTGGAAATGCACATCAATTCTAAATATACTTCTCTTCCAGGGGATACTCATCAATACTCATAAGCACTGAGTAATCCCCGCCCACGTATGGGACCCTGGAGCATATATAAAAATGCATATATATGTGTATGTTTAGAACCACAAGTACATAGTACTTCCGAAACATACATATATACATGTATATACACATAAATATGCAGCCTACTATAGATCCAATAGATTAAAATGACAAAATTACATGGATTTCTATTGCAAGAAAATATCACATGTAAATAGTGTAATAGAGAACATATACTGCAGTAGTGTTCCACAACAACCCTTTATTTTCATATAAGAAAAACAGGTAATAGCAGGCAATTTGTTCTTACGCTGCATAGATGAATAACATCCCAGTATAATAAAAAACTGGCACCTTGCCTTTAAGGCTTCAGAGAACCTGGACACCGTGCCTTTAAGACCTCCAGGAGCCCCCGGCGCTCATCATGCACCACAGATGACAGGTCAGCTCTTTTTTCTGGCTCCTTCTGTGAGGATCCTGGAACTTGAGCTCGTCTTTTTTTTACTAATTCTAGTCAGAAATTGGTTTTCTACAACTTTATTCGACATTTGCATTTGCTGGTATTATTTCCTAATCTTTTTCTGACAATTCAACTATCTTTTTTATGTCAGAAATGTCAGCTTTATTTAACAAATGTCCTTCCTGTAGGAAGAAAATTGCTAAATCTGACCCTCACTATGTGTGTATTGTGTGTCTGCCATCCTCACACAAGCCACAGAAGTGTTACTACTGCCAGCAATTTTCAAAGAAAACTCTGCGTGACAGAGAAAAGATCAGACTTTATGTGCCAATGGAGTGAGGAATGTCTAAAAGTGGCCTTGAGAGTGATCCCAAGAAGCCCCCCTCTCATGGAAAACAGAAAAGTTGTCGATCTGCTTCCCCAGCTCCCAAAAGAAAGCAGATTCCAGATTGCTCCGCATCAAAATCGGCGTCAGAAAAACGAGTAAGTCACTCTGACGTCGAGGGACAGATTGCCGTCAAAGCGACGAGAACCTCCGTTGATGACAAGTAAGTAGACGTCGAGGCATACTTCGGGCTCGAAGTATATGGGTGATGACAGACTGATGTCGAAGCACCTGTTGTCGGTAAGACACCGGTCGACGTTGAGATCTCCGCCTCCTTCACGAAGGTCGGCGTCAATAGGATCGACGACGAGAGCACCCTTTCAGACCCTCAGATGGTCGACGTCGAGGGCAAGATTACCGTCGAGGAAGTCGACGATGTCACGCACCTACCGGCGTTCGACGTCGAGAAGGCAGTCACGGTCACTGTCGAAGAGACCGACGTTGAAGGCATCACCGTATAGACACAAATTCTCAAGTGTGTCTCCACAGCAGTGGTCGACGTCGGTGGTGGCATGATCAGGGTCGTTGTCGAGGTATCGCTCCACGTCGAGGGAGAGAATTCTCGCCACTTCAGGAGATGTACCAGAGAAGCCAAGATCGACGTCGGGAACAATGCTGTCAACGTCGAGAGAAGCGTCATCTTCTCCTGGCATCAACATTATACAGATCACACCAGAGGGATCTCCGGTTCCAAGAGAAAAGTCTCCTCCTATTAATATGTCTCCAAGATGGCTAGAAGACATACAAAGCTGGAAAGTCCCACCTAGAGTTCTGGGCTCGGAATTCTCCAAATCTTTTTCGCCATCCAGAGTCTCTGGGGGGGCCCCCTCCATGCAGGTCTCCAAGAAGATCTAGGTCCCCAGCAACACGACGTTCAAGATCAAGAGGGCGCTCACAATCTCACCGTTCTCCCACACCTAAAAGAAGACATAGCTCCACTACCATGTCTACAAGGTCTTACAATAGGGATTATTCATCTACTTTATCTGCGACACTGTCATCCAGGGTGTCCCCGATTGACGATATCGGAACTTTCAATGAAGTTCTCTGCAGGGGTGCCAACAAATTAAATATCAATATGTCTGCACCTCCAGTTTCAACGTCCGTCATATTTGAAACCCTTCACCATGGGTTGTCGGCAAGGCCTCTACTTCCTTTGGTTCCAGGTCTTCTAGAGCCAGCAATGCATACCTTCCTGACTCCAGCCACGGTGGGTTCAGCTCCCACACGGATTTCCCAAAAATATAAGGCTCCAGAACAGGACCCATTTTTTCTTCATGCAGACTCACCTTCAGACTCAGTCATAGTGACTTCAGCCATAAAGGCACATTCGGCTACATCTTCCTCCACTGCCCCACCAGAGAAGGACAGCAAAAATATGGACTCTTAGGTAAACAAATGTGCAATACGTCTGTTTCGGTAATGAAGGTGGCTAGTGCTTCCACCCTGCTGGGTCGGTACGATAGGTCTCTCTGGGATTCGTTGGCGAGATTTACAGAGAAGCTACCGAAGGAGGATCAACATGACTTCCAGGAAATCCTGCAAGAAGGCAGACTGGTGGCTAATCAGATCATCAGTCCAGCCGCGGAAAAATCAGATTTGGTGGCCTATGGATATTCACATGGCATTTGCTCAAAGCGCGCAGCATGGCTTCGTCTCACGGGACAAAAACCAGATGCACAGAGAAAAATCACGATCCTTCCCTTCAATGGATCTTCTCTGTTCGGTTCCCATGCGGACGACGAAATGTCCAAAATGAAGACAGAATTGGACACTCTGAAAACTGTTGGCTTGGAGAAGCGGAAAGAATTTAGGCAACGGTTCCGTACCTGTGACCAACGTTCCTTTCCACTGAGGGTTCAAACCCCTCATTGGAACACGCAGAATCAAAATCAAGTTCAATCCAGGTCTCGCTACCTACAGAGAAGACCTGGACGATGGAGAGGATCTACAAAACAGCAGTCTAATGCGCCTAAACAACCAATGAAACAATGAGGGTTGGCGTCCTCCATGCGTGTTAACCACTCCGGCGGGAGGAAGTGTTATGTTCCATCTGGAGGAGTGGGAAAAACAAACAAAAGACAAGTGGGTTCTAAATATTGTGCAGAATGGCTATCTGCTCAGGGTAAAATCCCCACCACCATCAGTTCCTCCATGACAAAGGCCTCTCCAAGGACACCACTTGTTGCAATCGGAGGTGAAAGTTCTACTACAAAAACATGCCATAGAAAAGGTCCCTATTCCGCAAAGAAAGCAAGGGATTTATTCTCATTATTTTCTGGTGCAGAAAAGAGGTCCTACCAGAGAATACAGACCAATACTCGACTAGAGACTGTTAAACAAATACATTTGCAAAGAGAAGTTTCGAATGTTGGCGCTACATCAAATATTCCCTCAGTTTCATCAGGGGGACTTGATGTGTGCTATAGACCTACAGGACGCATACTTTCATGTTCCAGTGTCCAAAAAATATTGCAAATTTCTACGGTTTCAAGTGTCATCCCAACATTTTCAGTTCAAGGTTCTTCTATTGGGGCTCAAATCAGTTCCCCGAACTTTTTCGAAATACATGGCAGTGGTGGCAGCTTTTCTTCGCAAGCAAAGGATATTCATATATCCTTATCTGGACAACTGGCTTCCGAAGAGCTCGTCACCTGCTCTGCTTCACACTCATCTCTCGTACAGTCTGCAACTACTGAACAGGTTGGGTCTTCATGTCAACTTCAAGAAATCAATCTTCAACCCAACACAGAAGATTCACTACCTGGGTGCCTCCCTGGATACTGCAAAAGCTAGCGTGTGTCCTTCGGAGGAAAGGTTATCCTCAATTCACGAGAAATGTCACAGCCTTCTTCACACACAGTATCCCACAGTCAGGTAGGTGTCATCACTGCTGGGATCTATGCCATTATGCATTTTCATCGTACCAAACGCCAGGTTAAATATGCAACAATCTTTGAAGGACCAGTGGATGCAGATATCGGGGCGCTGGGAGGATCAGGTGCTTCTTTCCCAATCGACCAAGGAATCCATTAAATGGTGGATGAAGCGATCCAATCTGATGAAGGGAGTTCCTTTTCATCCGGACCCTCCTACCCAGACGATAGTCACGGATGCTTCACTCCAAGGATGGGGTGGTCACATGGTTACTCTGCAAGTTCAGGGCCTCTGGTTAGAGACCGAACAAAGTTATCATATCAACCTCTTAGAGCTGAGGGCAGTACAATTGGCTTTCAAATCGTTGTACCCTTCATTCCAGTCTCTGTCCCATCTGGTTCAGATGGACAGTACCACCACAATGCATTATTTAAACAAACAGGTGGGTACCCAATCGAGACCTCTCTCTCTCTAGAGTCTCAGACCATCTGGAAATGGCTTCTCGCAAGAGACGTAACCATTTTGGCAATGCATCTCCCGGGGACTCTCAATGTCCAGGCGGACGCCCTAAGCTGAGACTGCATCGAAGCTCATGACTGGGTTCTAAACGACGAAGTCACTCAAAGCATCTTTCGAAACTGGGGAATACCAGACATCGACCTGTTTGCAGACATGGTAAACGCGAAATGCGTTGTCTTCGCATCCAGGTTTCCCCAACCAGGCTCTCGGGGCAATGCCCTTTTGATAAGATATTCTCAGACATTACTGTATGCCTTTCCACCAATTCCGTTTGTTCCCACAGTGATCAACAAGTTTTACAGGACCAATACCAGAATGATTCTGATAGCCCAGGAATGGCTACGTCAGTGGTGGTATCCGGATCTCCTTCAGCGATCGGAAGTCCCGCTTAGGAGGTTACCATGTCGTCCAGACCTATTATCCAAAAACAAAGGGAAGGTGTTTCACCCCAATCTCTCATCCCTACGATTGACGGCATGGCTCCTGAAGTCCTTCAATACGGGCACCTACATTTGACTCCGGAATGTATGAACATTCTAAAAGAGGCCAAGAAACCTTCCACTAGACAAGCCTATGCTTTTAAGTGGAAGCGTTTTTACTTATGTTGCACGAGCAATGGTCATGATCTCGTCCGGGGTCAGGAACAGGTGCTTTACCATATTTACTGCATATGGTTAAATCTGACCTTAAATTTCCTCTATTAAAGTCCATCTTGCCGCTATCACAGCATATAAAAAATCCCCAACTCAGGTTTCCTCTTGTAAAATTCCTGTGGTCATAAATTTTCTCGAGGGATTAAGGAAGGGTTACCCACCAATCAGGGCCCCTTCTCCACCTTGGGAACTCAACATTGTTCTTGCAAAATTGATGGGTGCTCCCTTTGAGCCAATTCACAGAGCTTCTTTACAACATTTGATATGGAAAGCCGCTTTTCTAGTGGCTATCACCGCTGCTCGCAGAGTGAGTGAGATCCAGGCACTGTGCTGTAAAGAGCCCTACACTGTTTTTCATCCAAACAGAGTGGTTTTAAGAACACATCTGAGTTTCGTACCCAAAGTAGTCTCGGATTTCCACTTTAATCAGACAGTCACTCTCCCCATATTCTTTTCAAATCCTCCTGAAAGGTCCCTCCATTCTCTGGACCTCAAGAGGGTTCTGAAGTTCTACTTAGATAAGACAAAGAGCGTGAGGAAAACGGTCCGACTGTTTATAAACTATGGGTCCATAAATACTGGTTCTGCAGCTTCTAAAAGATCTATCTCTAGGTGGATAGTGTCTTGTATATCGTTGTCCTACCAACTGGCCAATAGAGTCCTCCCGGGCAAGCTTTTGGCCCATTCTACCAGGAGAAAGGCCTCGACCACGGCTCTCCTTAGAAACATACCTATGGGTGAAATTTGTAAAGCAGCCATATGGCGTTCAGTAAATACTTTCACATGCCATTACTGTTTGAACTGTGATACACAGGCGGATGCTCAATTCGGGCAAGTCTCACTCAGAAATTTGTTTGGATGATTACATATTAGATGCTATGTTACTTGTTCTTAGTGCTGTTTGATAGTCCGCAAGGAAGTGGGTATGGGCTTGCTACTCTATTCAGTGCTTATGACTATTGATGAGTATCCCCTGCAAGAGAAGGATAAGTTACTTACCTGTAATCCTAGTTCTCTTCCAGAGGTATACTCATCAAAGTCATAAGCAACCCTCTCGCCTCCCCGGGCGAGCATTAACAGCATGATAGTGTGTTGTTTGCATCTGATATCCTGGTTACACATGTTAGTACACCGTAAAAAAGAACTGACCTAACTGTCACCTGTGGTGCATGATGGGAGCAGGGGGCTACTAGAGGTCTTAAAGGCACGATGTCCAGGTTCTTTGAAGCCTTAAGGGCAAGGTGCCAGTTTTTTTATTATACTGTGATGTTATTCATCTATGCAGCCTAAGAACAAATTGCCTGCTACTACCTGTTTTTCTTTTATGAAAATAAAGGGTTGTTGTGGAACACTACTGCAGTATATGTTTTCTATTACACTATTTACATGTGATATTATTTTCTTGCAATAGAAATCCATGTAATATTGGCATTTTAGTCTATTGGATCTATAATAGGCTGCATATTTGTGTATATATATGTATGTTTTGGAAGTACTTTGTATTTATGGTTCTAAACATACACATATATATGTATTTTTATATATGCTCCGGGGTCATGCACGTGGGCGGGGATTATTCAGTGCTTATGACTTGGATGAGTATACCTCTGGAAGAGAACTGGGATTTCAGGTAAGTAACTTATCCTTATCGCTAAAGTAAACATATAAAGGATCATCAGTCTCACTGTAAAAAAAACAGATCCGCATGTACAATACTAGAATCCACTAATGACTGGGAGAAAATATCACAAGCCCCAACTGTAATCTGCATGGCGCATGAAATAAAATGGTGTTTTTTTTACCAGTACAGACTCCACCTGTGGGCATATTAAAAGGAGCTACACAAACTTTGCATAACTGGTTCATTTAATGGCTTCAAAACAACAGTTTAGCAAGACCACAAAATTCACATCACTTTGTGAGAAGCATTGTCACTATTTTAGTCATTAACTGAAATGGAACACGTTAGTGCTTCCAAAAGAGGTGGACGTTCATATTGACATGACAGCATGCAGATACACTTCAGCAGATAGTTTGTACGTAAGCTTCTTTCATCAGCACAACTACCTTTCATTTGTTCTTTTTCTAATTGCATCGGCTAATATGAGCAGCATTTGCACCATACGCGCCACACAGCACTGCCTGTGATGCGACAGGGACTGCCCGGGCTCGGACCGTGTTAGAGACACACACCCGCACCCCAACCCCTTCACCCTCCTTTTTAGATCGAGCCTAGCACAGTGCGCAAGCGCTGCTCTAGGAGGGGAGCTTTAGAAATCGGTCTGCTCTTTTCAAGCACTTGTGCTTGTGCTGGCATCCACCTTGCGGGAGCGAGCAGCGGTGCGCAGGGGCCATCTGTTTTCAATTAGCGTAGCCGCACGTGCTTGTTTTTATGGAACATGGTCTATTTCTCAACAGTGGAGACGACACAGACGAGCACAAACAATGCACCATGATGACATATTTTTAAATTATCCTCCAGTTTATCCACTAATTCAAATTTCCAAATATAACTGCCAATGTAATGTCGTTTATCTGACTAACTTCGTCGCTCTTCCATGTAAATATATTTGCACAGTAGATATGCACCGTTGTCCATTATACATATATGTCCTTTACAGAGACCGCTCCACCTCCTGTAATTCTGTGATAACCAGTTAACCTCCGTATGCTTTAAAAAAAAAAAAAAAAACTCAAAACAGCTCTGAGCTTATATAATGCTTTTGATGCTCGAGTAAAGCACTCTGTTGCCCTTTGGCCACGTTTGCGCTATATAAAAGCTGCAAAAACATAAATAAAACATTCTTGCGGAAATAATCTATGCAGCCTATGAAACATATTTACACCAATAAAGTAATAAGTTTATTTTTGAGTTTTTGTGCATTTTGGTCTGAAATAGGCTGCCAGAGAAATGCAGAATTTCCCTCACTCTCACGGACACCACATGTCATTAAGGTATCCAAACACTCTCGGCCACTTTACAGGGGCCTTTGAGGAAAACGGAGCAGGCCTGAGGCTGTTCAGTACTAGAAGAAAAATGTGTGCCCTGATAGTTATGAAGTTCAATTTAACCGGCTAATGAGTAGTTCAAACCAAGGCTTCTAAGGGAGTGGTTTTGGTCACCAGAGATGTTCACTGCTAATTTCCAATCATTTCCCCCCCAAAATAAGTTTTTTAAACCGATATCGAAGGAGTAGTTTATGCAGTGGCAGTAACATGTTCTCGTTAGCATAGGGTACAATTTAGTTCAGTTTGAATTCCAATATCACACTTTGTTTGGGGAGTCTGAACAGAAAAATCTGTATTTACATCGAGCACTGAGACATTAACAATGTACTTTCAGTAAATGGTTCTCAGTGTTCTCTTGACAAAGAACAACTAAAGAAAACAGTTTGGCAGATTCGTTGTTACAGACTAACAGTTGTACAAAAATAACACTTTAAGAACTTCTCAATGCAGTGATTTAATGTGCCTATTGGTGTCAAAGCTACTTTGTAAAAGAAATACACTTTTTTGAAATTTGAAGAGACTTTATCACATTTTTATCAAATAGCACGGAAGCCCCCCTTGGGTGTGTGTGGCCCTTCACCATTGGCACCTAAAGTAACAGTAGAAGTTGCAGCACCCATGCTAATGTGGTGCATGTCTAAATACTTGTAAGGTCCCAAAGGTGAGACCTATTGGCAATGCCAATGCTTGTTTTAAAGCCTGATGACCAGTACCAGGTAGGAGGCACCAGGCAAGCACTGGCTCCAAACAGAAACAGGCTCCAAACAAGGACAGGCTCCGGGTGAGAGATGGTGAGACCTGGAACGAAGGCTCCACTCTGGCGCCGGCGTACGTGACAAAGAAAAACAAAGCTGCCACCCACATGTGCCTGCCGCTGGCAAATCAGACCATGTGTGGTCAGAGGCAAGGCGTCACCCTCAGATTGATGAGAGGCACAGTCTGGTCCTGTATTATAATTGATAAAGACACAAGTATATATGCTAATGCTCTGGAGTACGGGAAATCTGCTTTATTGATCACCAAAGCCAGGGGAAGGGTGAGAGGGCTTCAGAGTTCTCTTGATCAGGTACTTCAGAGTGCGAAACCGAGTCACCGCCACTAATCAAAGGGGTCATTCAACACACACCGCACTCACGAACTTACTCGACAGCCGTGGTATCCAACGGTACGCTCCGGGCATTGATGGGCAAAGCAGCCTCTGGCTGCAGCAGCCTCAGTGAACCAGGGCAGAACTTCAGCTAACACCAGCAAGCAGCTGATTGACCTGGCACTAAGCACTAACAAGCATTGGCATAGCCAATAGGTCTTGCCTTTGGGACCTTTTAAGTGTTTAGCCAGGACAATTGCCTTTGCCAATGTCTTTAAGCTATGTTGTAGAGCATCGGGACTGCTGTTTAGCATGTTGAAAAGTTATAATAAAAAATTGTTATAAACATTTGTTACCTTATAAAAATATGACCAAGAAGACAATGTGTACAACTGAAAGGCCCTATTAAAAAATTAACATAAATGTCTTCTCGTTTTTTTTCTTGGTCATAATGGCAACTTCTTCCTGCCTGTTGTAATGCCTGTTGTAATGTGTGTTTGTTATTGTTTTTTGTTTGTTATGGGGTTACATAAACAACTGGATGGTGGAAGTTGGGAAATAGTACCTGAATTATCACACGAGCAGTGGGCAGATTTTAGGGGCGAATCAACAGATTCCAGATAACAAGGGCAGACTGAGGTGGTGCTGAGGTGGTGGTGTGCTGATGCGTAGGTGATGCTGAGGTGTTGGTGTGCTGATGCAGAGGTGATGCTTAGGTGATGCTGAATGATACTTGGGTGGAACTGAGTGATTCTGTGGTGGAGTCATGTGGAGGTGGTGGTGCTGCACCAGTGCTCAGGTGGTACGGAGTAATGCTGACTTGGTGCTGTGCTGATGCTGAAGTGCTGCTGCGTTAGTGCTGATTGCTGCTGAGGTGAGGCTGCACTTGTGGTGGTGCTGAGGTGATGTGCGCTGGTGCTAAGATGGTGTGCGCGCTGAGGTGGTGGTGCGGCAGTGGTGCAGAGGTGGTGCTGAAAGCGCGACTAAATAGCATCCCAGTTATAAATTTTACCTGCATGGAATAATACTACCACAAACTAAAGTGAAAATGGGTATTGTTTTACTGTAACTACTGTGTCCACTAGAAACAGATAGGTAAATGGCACACTTACTAGTGAATGGTGACCCTTCAAAAACATACGTATTTAACATAATCTTGAATAAAGACCTCCATAATTTGCATAATCTCGGCTTGCAGCAGGAACTCTTTACTTGAAAGCAGCATAGCCTTGTATACTGTTTCAGAGCGTTTACTACCTTAAGTAAAATAAGAAGCAGCCCTGCAGCCAAAGAAGTATGCACCTTGGTGAAGAGGAAGGCAGTTCATGCAAAGATCACAGATTGTCCGGGAACCCAGAAGAAAATTGGTGTGTACATGAGGTGCAGGCCTGACACACATGGCACAAGTGATCAGATCGTGGGGTGCCTGGGGAAGCCACACCCTCCGTAGCATCACTACAGTGCATAGTCTGTTTTTTAAAGTATCCATGCAAGTGTCAAGCTGTGGCTTTCCTATGGATAAACATGAAATTACTATAATTAAGCACCCTATCCCCAAAAGAGTTCAAGAAAATATTACTATTTCAGTAAAAACATGAACAGTCCGATCGAAAGTATACACCACGAAAAAAATCCGTCCAACACATTACACTACAGCAAATGGTCACAGTATTGACAGCTGTGTCAGTGAGTGCAAGTGTTATTTTGCTTTTAAAAACACACTTTCAGCTGAGTTTGTATCACAACAAGGGTAAAGAAACCTAAAAAGTTTTTTTTGCAGAACAGACCCCTTGATGTAGCTCTGGTGTGCAAGGAAACTATTAGCAGGGGATTTTAGATCCCTGAAGCCTATGGTGAAGAAATCTGGCAGCAAGCAGCTTAACTGCAGAGAAAACAACATGGGAGAGTGTCCATGGACCCTGTGGATTTGGTTGAGCCTGGGAATTTCCGACACCATGCCCGGGTGGCTGCTGGAGGAGCACCAAAGGAACTACTGCTTCTGCTATATGTGTATGAGCAGCAGGCAAGGTTACTGCCCCAGGACAGGGGACGCGGCATGGCGCTGGGAGGCTGATGGTAACATGAGGAGAGAAACCATACGGACAATGGGAGAGGGGTTGGAAGAGAGTCAATACGGACAATGGGAGGGGGCCGGGAAGAGAGACAACACGGACAACAGGAGGGGGCGGGAAGAGAGACAGCACGGAAAACCTGGAGGGGGGCGGGAACAGAGACAATACGGAAACAAAACAAGTCTAGCAATCAATAGGAAACATAAGAAATTGTGGCTGCAATTATGCAAAGCTGACCTGTATAGCGACAATTAAAACAGATGCCTCCCCTCTTCCCCAGGCAGTTACGGCTGTGTGGGCATGGTGAGCATGGGGGGGGGGGGCTGGAGGAAATAGACAACAGAAAGAAACGAGCGAGGGGGCGGGAATAAAGACACGCACACAACGGGGAGGGAGAGCGGGAGCAAAGGGAATAGGACAACGGGATTGGGCGGGAGCAAAGTGAAACATGAAAGTTAGAAAACAAGTGGAGGCAAAAGAAAAACAAGCTTGCGGTATAACAGTGTCTGCAAAATTAAGTTGTTTGGGGAGAGAGGACACTGCCAATCAGTGAGCCCTTTGACACTGGAACCTGGGGACGTTGTGGGTGGTTTGGAGATAGGTGAAGCATGGCTTGTGGAGAAACAAGCAAAAGGAAAGTGCGCGCACGCGCCGGCAAACACGCGAGTGGGACGGCAAAAGTCAAAGCAGGGGTGCGCATGCGACGGCAGGAAAAAGTGAAAGCTCCAGATGGCGCCTCGGGCGCTGAAAGCTGCAGGCTGCGCCGCTCGTGCACACGCAAGCGCTAGGCCAGCCAGCAGCACTTTTAAAACTCACCTACTAAATGTCTCTCCGAGCAGAGCATGCGCACTGACTCAGCGAGACCTAAAAAGCACATTTGTCAGTGAGTGATCAGATTAACACTCCTGCACTGTCCGAGATGCTCATTTACTTTGCGAAGCGAGCCATGGTGATGGCAATTTGGTTTTCGGGACGCCCGCGCCTCCTCAGAGTCCTGGCTGCAACTTCCTCGGCAAAAGCATGCCACCCTCATTCAGACTCACTCAGGCTCAGCGACAGTTGAGCCGCACAGTGTGCGCTAGCCCCTGCGGCTGCTGTGGTCCATGGGGTTGGCCAGTCTGGCGGTCACAGGGGCCATCTTTGTCTATTTTATTTTGCTACGGTGCGAGCTGCCAGCCTCCCACAAACGTTCTAAACTGCAGCCAGCAGAGGGGACATGACATCCTGCGCATCAGCCTATTAAAATCATTGTGTCACTTCTGAGTGAGTCGGCTGAAATCTCATTGTAGCCATTGGGCACTGCCTTGTGATGTTAGTCCGAATGTAATGCCTTGCCGGGAATCCTTCCTATTGATATTTTGTAGCCAGTTAGGCTACACAGCTAGATCAGGCAGCCCCCAAGCCTTCCAGGAGCAGCTCGCATGCCACAGCGCGCTGCCACTCCAGCTTTAGTTTTACTCAGCAGAGCAGCGCTATGGCAGACAGCTGAGTCGGGCATCTTGCCTAAAATGCGTAACCTTTCAGTTCAGTGCCGTGATGTGGACCACCACACTGAAATGCGTTAGTCTAATGCCTGATATGTGGTACTTGGCTTCTGATGGCCAGATCCGCCAACGATCGGTAAATGTTCGTTGTGGACCCAGCGATAGGCTCAGATATAACTCACCGACTCGCATTAGATGGTATCCAGTCTGGCGAATGGTGTCTATTCATGGCCCTTGTTGTAAGAGATTTTTTAAAAAAATCTTTGTGCAATCCTTTGGTTGCACAGGAATCAGAATGAAAAGTTTTGTGTTAATTACCACATTCCCCATAAATTTAGGCATGCAGATTTCAGCAGATGAAACCTGCCGTATGTTAATGGGGTGAAAAGCCAGGTAAATGCCAGCAAACACGGCACATTTGCATAAACTGGTACATGCAGATTCACAGCTTATGCCCCATTTCAAGTGCACAACTTGTAAAAGGAGATAATTATATAATCATCGGTACTTTTAAATTCCAAACTACCCGATCTGATATCCGATTCTAGCCATAATTGTTACATTCTTAGCCTGCTAAATCATAATAGTCCAGAAGATTCCACACTTAAAGTTAGGAAAGTTTAAGCATTAAGAAAATAATGGTGCAGCGGAGGTTTGAAAACAGGAACACAATAGTAGATATTAGGGTTGCGCACTTGAAGGTTAGGTTTGTGTAGATTAATGAGACTTGAGAAAGGGTGGGGAGAGAAATAGAATCTTCAAACATTTAAGCAATTCAATAATGATACTTTTGAAAATGAAGGCAGAGGTCTTTAGAGAGCTGTTCTTGACCAAGCCAGAGTCAGATAGTTTGTGTCAAGATAACAGCCAGTGTAGGAAATTGAGGAATCTCTTTTCATGGAAGTCCCTACTCACATGTTGTGCTTTTGCGTCAGGTCATTTTGAGATCTTACCAACTTGAAGCTGTTGGCTGGCGGCACCCACATGATGAGTGGGTAGTGGTGATTGGATTGCAAAGGACCACTAGAAGCGGGATTCACTAACTGGACACAGCCCTCTGATACTTCGTTCTGCATCCCCCACTTCTAGCAACAAGGTGCAAACCACGGTTTTCTTTTCTGCCAGGAAGAAAACATTACTTTCTGATTTCCGTGTGAGTCTTATCCTACCCAAAGGGTGGTGCTCTGTTCCTTGCCTCTTACAAGGGGAGTTGATTATGCGCTGTCTTAATATGGACAGGATCCAATTGAGAGTTCATAGGTATGGGTGAGGGAGCAGCATTCTAGAATTATCATATGGCTATGACCCAGGACCTCTTGTCCCACTCTGCATTGTTTCCTCTGCCAGAAACACCTTAATGCACCAAGAAGTACAGGGCATAAGCGCTTTGTTAATAACAAAGCATGTCAGGCACTACTTAATAGAGCTTCCTTTATACACCATGTTGACATGTGGCCTGTTTGGAAACACCATCAACACAACAGGCAAGGCATGCATGAGGGTATTGGGGCACCAGTAATAAACCAGGTATCCGGGTTCCATTTAATATTAGCATGTTGAAACTAATAGAGGAAACGTACACGATTTTTCATAGCTCAAATATATATGTGGCTTTTTATAGATTTTTCAACAATCTTTGATAAGGTAGACAGGCCTTTACTAGGGAAAAAAATGCATAAAATAGGAGTACCACCTGTTATCTTTAATTATTGCCCTGCACTCATGAACCTGGTGTCAGGTGCTAATAGGGGGAAATCAAGGCCTATCAACAATAATTCTCACAGAAAATGGACTGAAGCAAGGCTGCCTATTCACCCCGGCACTGTTTTCTTTGTACGTAGCTGACTTAGCCGAACGTTTTTCTCCCCTAGAAGGAGATGCGCCAAAGATAGGTGGTCGTCCTTTTGCATGCCTTATGTATGCAGACGATATTGCAATCATGGACTTGACCCCTAATGGGTTGAATAAAATGCTGATAACTTTGCAGAAATATACAATGGTGCAGTACCTAAGTATTAATGTCTCTAAAAGTAAAGTCCTTTTTATGAAATGTAGTAGAAATAGAAAATTGGGTACTTTCAGCTGGCGAATTGGTTTTGAAAAATTGGAGATGGTAGATTATTTTCTTTAAATGGGGAAAGCAATTACGGACAACACAAACAATAAGCCACATATTGAACATAGTTCTTCTAAAGCTGTAACACACGCAAATCGCTTGCGCCAAGATTTTTAGTGCAATGGGCCATAGATTTTTTTTTTACATTTGCTTACTGTTTTTTTAAAGCAAAAATTCCTCCCACTTTGCTATATGCTATTGAAACCATCCCAGTAAAAGACTGGAGTTTTGTAGATAAAATTGAAGGCCAGATTTTACGTAAATTATGTAATTTTAATTCTTCCGTCTCAATAGCTGCTGTTAGACTGGAATATGGTTTGATGGTTCATTCACTCAAGTCTTAGCCAGTGGGGATACCAGCTAAAGAATAGTGAGTTACACACATTAAGCGGTTTCATGTGTAAAGGACATTTTTGAAAGAAGGACCCACTGATAAATACTCCTTCTCACGTGACTTCTCCTTGGCATTAGGAGGAGTCAGTGACCTCCCTCTCTCATTTAGAATTTAATTCTTTTTTTTTTTAAACACAAGTTGTATGGTTAGTTTTCAGAGAGATGTTCAGTATTGCAGATCAAAAGAAAGACTGAAGATAATAGCAATGTCAAATACACCGAGAATCCCTCAGAGATATTTATCTTGGAATTTAGAACATGGTGTTCGATGTTGGCTTTCACTAGGTGGTATGAACCTTTTGCCATTAAATCATCTACTAGCTAATTGGTACCCTGCCACGAAAATTGGAAATAATTGTGACTTTTGTAATCTTGACATTTAGAATTTCGATCATATCCGGTTTGTTTGCCCAGCTTTAGTAGGGTTTCGTTACCGATGGCTTCGATCTATGTTTTTGCAAAATAGCATTAAGAATGTATCGTCAGCTTGTGAATTCCTTCTTTTTCTAAAAAATGAAATAGTGTGTATAAAATTATTTAAAAATTTAAGGAGTTTATGAATATATTTTAGTTTTCACTAACCTTATTTATGCTGGTCCCTATTCTTATTGTTGTTTTTAACTGCTGTTGCTAACGGAGAATGAAACCTTAATTATAAATTTGCTAATTTGTTCCTTGGAACTCCGTCTGCTTTATAATTTTCTGTTGCTACACGATGCACTTGATCTAAAAATTCGTCTTATTCTAAAGTTGTTATTGTATATTATCCTAATGTTTACACATGTTTCTGCTGCTATTTAAATGCAATTTGCACAGAATTGGAACATATCTTGCTTTTATTCATCATTGCCAGGGAAACACAGTTGTTAGTCACAAATGTTTCAGTTATCTCCTTAGAACCTCTTTTGTTTATAATTCTTGGCTGATGCACATTGCACTTTATTTAATTTAGATTTACTGGGAAGTCGATATTGTATTGTATTTTATTATCTACAAAATTGTATAAGCATTTAAATGTATGTTCTTTGTTGATTAATGGATACCCTTGTCTCCTTTTGCATATTCGGTGTTATTAATTGTTCCCATTTGTTCGTAGACCTTGAACTGGCTATGAAGGGGCACGTTTCTTAGATGATGGGCTATTTTGAATTTAATACTGCCGTTGTTATATAGTTATAAATTCTGTATTTCAGTGAACGTTGGTACAATTACGCTGGAATCTAATTTGTTTAATATTTTATTCTAATTACGATGGCAGTGAACTGAGTTTGTGTTTAAATGTGTATTTACATAATTATTGTACGTATTTTTAAATGGACCTCATTGGAGATCCAAATTCTTAATAAAGTTGAATTAATACTTCACTTTAACCATCATGGCCCCAGGCATGCACAATATAGGGACTGATTATCATACATCAGCCACAATAGGCACTTGCTATCCAAGCGCTGCTCTTACACCAAGCAGAGCAGGCAAAGGTGTCAAGAGTTCCATTCGTACAACATCAGGGCAGGTTCTCTGTATCGAGCTCCATTCATACCGTAGTGGGAAGCCTCTGCATCAGAGCTCCATTCATACCGCAGTGGGGCTGGCTCTGCATCAGAGTTCCATTCATACCCTAGCATGACAGGCTCTGCATCAGAGCTCCATTCATACTGCAGCGGGCTTGATCTGCATCAGAGCTCTGTTCCTACCGTAGAGGGGCAGGCTCTGCATCAGAGCTCCATTCAAACCACAGCGGGGCTCGCTCTGCATCAGAGCGTCATTCATACAGCAGCGGGGCAGGCTGTTTGCATCAGACTTTAATTTATACGACAGTAGGACAGGCTGTCGACAACAGAGCTCCATTCATTCAGCAGAAGGACAGGTTCTCTGCTTTAAAGCTCCATTAAAACAGCATCAGGACAGGTTCTCTGCTTTAGAGCTCCATTAATACAGCAGCAAGGTAGGCTCTGTACATCAGAGCTGCATACATACAGCAGCAGGTGCAGGCCCTCAGCATCAGAGCTTCATTCATGCAGCAGCAGCAGAGCAGGCTCTCTGTATAAGAGCTGCATTCATACAGCAGTGGTGCTGTCTCTGCATCATGTTTTTATTTATACAACTGTGGGACAGGATCTATATATCGGATCTACATGTGTACAGCAGCAGAGCAGACTCTGTACATCAGAGCTCCATTCATACAGCAGCAGGACAGGCCATCTGCTTTAGAGCTTCATTCATTCAGCAGCAGGGCAGGCTCTCTGTATAAGAGCTTTATTCATACAGCTGCAGGGTAGGCTCTCTGCATCAGAGCTCCATTCATACAGCAGCAGGGCAGGCTCTCTGCATCAGAGCTCCATTCAAACAGCAGCAGGACATGTTCTGCATCAGAGCTTCATTTATACAGAAGCTGGGCAGGCTCTCTGCATCAGAGCTTCATGTATAAAGCAACAGGACAGGCTTCCTGCATCAGAACTTCATTCATACAGCAGCAGGACAGGCTCTCTGCATCAGACCTCCATTCATGCAGCAGCAGGACAGGCTCTCTGCATCAGACCTCCATTCATACAGCAGCAGGACAGGCTCTCTGCATCAGAGCTTCATGTATAAAGCAACAGGACAGGCTTCCTGCATCAGAACTTCATTCATACAGCAGCAGGACAGGCTCTCTGCATCAGACCTCCATTCATGCAGCAGCAGGACAGGCTCTCTGCATCAGACCTCCATTCATACAGCAGCAGGACAGGCTCTCTGCATCAGAGCTCCATTCATACAGCAGCAGGACAGGTTCTCTGCTTTAAGGCTCCATTAAAACAGCATCAGGACAGGTTCTCTGCATCAGACCTCCATTCATACAGCAGCAAGGTATCCTCTGTACATCAGAGCTTAATTCAGAAGTCCTCAGGGCAGGTTCTCTGCATCAGAGCTTTAGTCAAACAGCAGCAGAGCAGGCTCTCCACATCAGAGCTTCATTCATACAGCAGCAGGGCAGGCTTTCTGCGTAGGAGCTGCATTCATACAGCAGCAGGGTAGGCTTTCTGCGTAGGAGCTGCATTCATACAGCAGTGGTGCTGTCTCTGCATCATGTTTTTATTTATACAACTGTGGGACAGGATCTATATATCGGAGCTAGATTTGTACAGCAGCAGAGCAGACTCTGTACATCAGAGCTCCATTTCTTTCAGCAGCAGGACAGACCCTCTGCTTCAGAGCTTCATTCATTTAGCAGCAGGGCAGGCTCTCTGTATAAGAGCTTTATTCATACAGCAGCAGGGTAGGTTCTCTGCATCAGAGCTCCATTCATATAGCAACAGGGCAGGCTCTCTGCATCAGAGCTCCATTCATATAGCAGCACGTCAGGTTGTCTGCATCACAGCTTCATTCATGCAGCAGCAGGACAGGCTCTCTGTATTAGAGCTTCATCGATACAGTAGCAAGACAGGCTCGCTGCATCAGAATTTCATTCATACAGCAGCAGGGCAGGCTCTCTGCATCAGAGCTCCATTCATACAGCAGCAGGGTAGGCTCTCTGCATTAGAACTTCATCCACACATCAGCAGGGCAGGCTCTGTACATCAGAGCTCCATTCAGACAGCCAAACAAAAGTGCATGAAGGAAGGATTCCTTCTGCTGGCGTGACCACTCTTTCATGGGCAACTGAATTGCCGTCTTCAAAACTTAATATTGTAATTTAAAAAACTTTTGAGCAGATAATCAGTGATCTTCAAATGAATTTATTTTCAATGATGGTTGCATTTAAACTCCATGCAAAATTAATTCTTGTCAAATTGGGAATATGTCATCCAACTTTTATAAACCATGTTAGTAAACCCAATGCATTTCGGGTCCAATCATGACACTCAGGGGACTTTGTTGCCGTTACTGCAATTACAAAGAACAAAAAGACGATTCATCATACAGTCCTGATATAATTAAAAAAAACATACTGCTGTTTGGAGCGTGATGGAACGCGGACTCATGCAAGTCATGCAAAAGATGCAAAGTACTTCAAATAGTGCAAGCTATAAGATATTAAGATGAAAGCATTTGGTTTGTGCACGAAGCGTCAAAAATTGGATTTGAATGGAATTGAGAACTGGTGTTTATGTACTGTGGATGTTACCGCTCGTTATACTTCCATTCCACACGCTGATGGAATGGATGCTATTGAATGGGCTCTATTAAAACACAATAACATCAAAGCTGAAAAGGTGTTCCTTATGGACCTATTACAGTTTGCATTATACTACAGCTATTTTGAGTGGCATGGTGTGTTCTACGCCCAAAACAATAGAACTTCCATGGGCTTTGCTGGAACCCCTTCGTACGCGAACATTTTCATGGCCAAACTAGAACATGATCACATTATAAACAATCCAGCTTGGTCTGAAAACTTGGTCCTGTTTAAGCGTTACATTGATGACATTCTCGTAATTTGGAAAGGAGACCCCAGCCATCTTGAACAGAATATATTGGATCTAAATCATATACACAACTGGATCAGATAAACTCAGCATCAACTTTCTGGACGTACTCATCCAAATTGATCATGGTACCATCAGAACCAATGTATACATAAAACCTACTGATAGAAACAATTCTCTTCATTTTGACAGTTTTCATCAACCCACTTTGAAGAAACATTTACCTTTTTCACAATTCATCAGACTGAAAAGAATCACTTCTAATCCACAAGACACTGTTGACATCACCCATCAATTTATGGATAGATTTTGCAAAAGAGGTTATCCTGTACAGATCCTAGAAGATGCTAAACAAAGGCTTGCATCTACAGATCGCAACAGTCTACTATGTTGCACAAACAAAAAACAATCCAATCCATTAGTGTGCGTACTGAAACACTCCACTCAAGCTACCACAATCAAATCCATTATTATGAAACATTGGAACATTATCCAAACTGAACCAGATCTATCCACTTTTTTTTTTTTAATTTCTTTTTATTAAACCATTTCGACTGAAATACATCAATGACACAACAGCAGGCGACATCAATTTCTATCAGGTTAGATTCTTCCATTCCAATATACATTACAAGCATCATTTCCTGGCGGTTAGGGGGTGCCATAACCCTCATCCTCAGTTCGCTGGTAAGGTGGGGGACATATATTCCCTCTATACTGGTTCCAGGCTCCCCATATCTTGCTCCACTTCCCGGGGCACCCCTGACTACAAACACCGATTTTTCCCTAAACATGCACCAATTTAAATCCTCTTTCCACCTCTCCAAAAGGGGGGTCCGGACTGCACCCCACAACTGTGCAATGTTCCTTTTTGCGATCGTATACGCCAACGTGGCCCACTGCGTAGTGTATGTGTTGAGGTCTGTGGGCTCCCAGCCATTCAGAAGGCACCTCCGTGCCTCCGGCTGCATCTCTACCCCTAGCACTGCCCGCATAGTGCGGTGTATTTCCCTCCAGTACACTTCTATCTGTTGGCAGCTCCATAATATGTGGATAAAGGTCCCCAACTCTCCACACCCTCGCCTACACTCTCCACCCGTCCCATGCGGACCAGTCCGGGACCCGTTACATATGTCATATGCAATATTTTAAGCTGCACTAGTCTCAGCCTGGCCTGGGTCGCCACCACCCTCGGGGAGGAGACCGCATCCTGCCAGTCCTCCTCATCCAGTTCCAATCCTTCACTGTTCCACTTGCCCTTAAGGCTCTAAAGTGGATCTTCCATATTGTTAATTAACTTCTTATAAAGAAGGGAATGGTTTTCTCTGGGATGTGTCCATCTAGCACTCTGTCCTCCAATGTGGAAGCCTCCGGCAGCCTCCCACCTCCAGGGACCTGCGTCATCAACGCATGGCGGACCTGGAGATACCGATAGTATTCAGTGTCCATCATGCTATACTGTTTCTGAAGAGATGCGAACGGCAGAACCGTGTCCCCCCCCCCCCCCCAGACGTCTTTAATACGCGTAATCCCGATAAGATCCCACTTATCAAATCCCTTGGATTTCCAGAGGCTCCCCAGCCTCTCCGAGTTCCACAGTGGCGTGGCCAGCGTAAGCTTACCATCCCACCCCAAATGCTTATTGACAGCATGCCATACCTGGAATGCGTGCGCTGTAGGGCCAGTCAGCGGGAACCTGCCGGGTCTCGCATACAAAGCCCTTGTATATTCCACCCCAGGGAGCAACCACTTATCCATGGCGTATCCGGGGTCGTCTGGGCTACTATATATCGCGTGGTTGATCGCCGCGAGCTGAGACGCCCAGTAGTATTTTTTAAGGTCGGGGAGACCGATACCCCCATCATACCAGTTCAAGGTCAGCTTTGAATACGCAATCAGGGGCTTGCCATCCCAGAGGAGCGTCCGTTGCAGACCCTCAATTTCCTTAAAGTAGGACCTTGGGACCGGATCCATCGTGTTTTGGAGTACATACAAGAAACGAGGGAGGGCCATCATCTTAGAGGACCGCCCTTCCCAGCATGGAGAGAGGAAGGGACCTCCAGCGCTCGACATCTGCTTTGAGTCGTTGCAGAGGCGGGTCCAGATTCTGAGTAAAGCGTAGTCTCGAATCCAATCACACATAGATCCCAAGGTATCGAAAGCCCTCCGGTGCAATCACTATCGGACAATTCGGCGGTATCGCCGGCGGGTCTCCCGCCAGCACATAGAATACTGACTTGGACCAATTAATTTTAAAGCCCGAATATCTACCAAAAATAGCTAACACGTCCAGTAAACAGATCAGTGACGCCCTGGGAGTAGTAACGTAGAGCAGGATGTCGTCCGCGTACAGGGAGATCTTATCCTCCCAGTCATTGGTCCACCGCAGTCCCCGGATGGACCTATCCTGTCTAACCAGGCTGCCAATGTTCGAGGGCCAGCGCAAAGAGAAGCGGCGAGAGGGGGCATCCCTGACGAGTTCCCCTGCTCAACTGGAAGTCTCTGGACTTACGGTTGTTCACTATTACTCTGGCCATCGTGCCGGAGTATAAGAGACGGATCCAGCTCAGGAATTCCGGACCGAATCCGAATTTGCCCAACGCTGCAAACAAATAGGGCCACTCAACCATATCAAATGCCATGGTCGCATCTAATGAAACCAGAGCCGCCTGTTCCAGTATAGTTGATGTCCTGCTCAGTATTCCATGAAGGTGGCGCAGGTTGAGGGCTGTGTTCCGGCATGGCATGAAGCCTGATTGATCTGGGTGAACAAGTGTATTGATCACCTTAATCAGCCGCGTAGCCAACGATTTTAGGCTCCGCATTCAGGAGCGATATTGGTCTATATGCAGCGCGACTCGTCCTAGGCTTGCCTTCTTTATGGATGACTACTATGTTGGCCACCCTCTGGTCGTACGGAAGCACTCCCTTCTCCCTACTCTCCTCCAGCATAGCACGGATGCGGGGGGCGAGTGCCTGAGCTTTAAGCTTGTACAACTCTACGGGAATACCGTTTGGGCCCGTGGCCTTCCCGGACCGCACTCCTCTGATCGCCTGCGCCACCTCATCATCTGTTAGTGCGGACTCCTTGTATGCCCCATTCTCATCTGAGAGTGCGGGAAGTCTTATGTCTATTAACATAGCGCTGCTTTCGTCTTCCGTGTAACTCCCGGAGGTAGTATACACGGATTGATAGTAGTCCGCGAATGCGTCTGCGATGGCTTGCGGCTCAGTAATAGGGGCCAAGTCATCCCCTTGTATCTCGGGTACCAGGCGTGACGCCCACTCCCTCCTGTCTAGCCACGCTATCAACTTCCCGGCCTTGTCTCCCATCTCATATACTCTGCTCTGAACCCCCCTCCATTGCGCCCTAGCGCCGTCTTTAGCTATGCTATTCAACTCCTCCTGTCTCAATTTCAACAGGTGGAGGCCCTCCGGGGTCTCCCCCTAGGCCATCTCCTCCTCTGACCTCAACACGTCCTCCTCCGCTCTCACCAAATCCGCCTGTCTGGCCCTCTTCATGCCGGCTATCGACGAGACAGCTTCTCCTCTGATGCCTGTTTTGTACGCCTCCCTCAGGGTCTGCGCGGAGTCGACCGAGCCCCCATTTTCCCGAAAGTAATCCTCTGTGGCTTTGATGGTTTTTTTGCGGATATTTGGATCCCTCAGGTGTGAGAAGTTGGCCTGATGTATGATGTCACTAGTTATAGTGTACACCTTATATCAGTCCAAATACCCTTATGGTGATTGGTTGTAAAGTCAACCTTATAGACCAGCTATCCTAGTGGTAGCATGGACAAGAGCAGTCTTAGGCTAAACTCTGAATGGCATGTGAAGCCAGCTGTGATACCACATATAATCCCTTGAATACCAAATGAAAGGACACCACAACAGATATATATATAAAATAAAGTGTATTTATTCTAAGCAAACCCTCAGCACTCTTTATGAGATTAGAGGTAAGTACAACACAGTCTTATTAATGCATACAGTAAGTCACACAGGTAAGTAATACAGTTAGGCCCTAGGGGCCACGCAAACCATATACTAAGTAAGTGGTATAAGAACCACTGTCACGGAAATAGAATAGGCCTAGGCCTAGGGAATCGCTGGGGCTACCCTACACTAGCGTTAGTTAGGAAGTGGGAGGCCCACGGGATTCGTGTATAGAGTGGAAACACTCACGCGTAATGCGTAAAAGTCAATAGCAATGTTACCGTTTAGAAATAGATAGATTTAGGGCACTTCCGGAGTAGCTAGGAAGTTGAGACTTGAAAACTAGACACTAGGATAGTCACTATCCTGATGAGCACCGGAGTACCCAAGTTACCTAGCCCACAGGCTGCGGGTGCATAGGGGTGAAGATGCGTCGTTTTCGTCGTCGACTCCTATGGATGCCTGAAGAAAGATGCTGACAGGCAGTCAGGGGAGAGTGTCCGGTGGATCCCAAGCCTGGGATCAAGAAGAGAAGAAACCTGCAAGCAGAGGGGACAGAGTCAAGGTCACTAGCCAGTGACCACGTGGGACCAGGAAGGAACCAGGCGATGTCGTGAAGAGTTGCAGGTGAAGGTGAAGCTTGTCGCTGCAGCCAGGAGGACCAGGAAGCGTCGAGGACGACCAGGACCAGGAGGCGAGCTGTCCCACGAAGGCTCTTGCTGTCGGCGGCGTCAAAGTTGGACTAGGACTCACCAAGCCTTGGCAAGCGGAACCCACGAAGAACAAAGGACTTGCTTCTGGTGCAGACCAGGAAGGTCTGGGGTGCTTCTTCTTTGCAGAGAAGCGGGAGCCAGTCTGGAGGAGCCAAACCAGCGCAGAAGATTTCAGGGAGCGTCGTCACAGAGGCCACTAGCCAGCGGGCAAGCAACCGGACAGACGCGGCAAGCAGGAAAATGCTGAAGGGCCCCACGCAGGACTCGTGGAGTGTGGGGGGCTGATCTTCGGTGCAGTTGGTGCTTGGGGTTGGGGCTTCTCAATCCCCGGTGCACAACTTCGAGGGTACCTCAGAAGCTGCGCTGTAAGTTACTAGCCACTTTTCCCAGGTAGCCGGTCCCACGTTGCTCGTCGCCTCCACGGATCTCAGCTCTGCTGCAGATGTGGATGAGGGTCGGAGAAGTCTGGAAGTCAAGGCTCTGGTCGGGCTCTGCAGTCGGTTCCTCGTCGAACGTTTCACAAAGCAAAGGGTAGTCTCTTGATGGTGCCTGTTTGCACAGGGTAGCCACTCCTTGGCTACAAGGGAGATTCTTCAGTCTTCTTCTTTCGTCGAATGTCGAAGATCCAGAGTTTCTGTTCAGTTTTGCAGGTTCAGGATAATCTAAAGTCTTGAGGCCCAACTCCCACTCTTATACTAATCTGGGGGGCTGGGATACCTGCTAGGTCACGCCTTATGGGTGGGACCTGGGAGGGGGTGGTTACACCCACTTCCCTTTGTCCAGTTTCGCGCCAGAGCTGGGGCTGGAGTGCCCCAGCGCCGGTTTGAACTGGACTATGCAAGGAACACCTTGTGTGCCCCAGGCATGTCTCATTCCTTTCAGCCCACCCTGCCCCAATACACTAAAGGCTGTCTGGGGAGGTGCTAGCACCTCCCCAAGCAGGAAACCTATTGTCCAGGCCTCCCTGGCTGGGATCACTCCCAGCTGCAGGAGGTCAGACTTGTGTCGTGGCAGCAGCATCCATTTTGTGATGCTGAGGCTTTGGTCAGAGGTTACACAGCAAAGTAGGATTTTAACATGTCTCTCCCTCTAGAAGGGGGGAATAATATCCTCATCACCCGAAATGGTATGGGGGTATTATTCCAAAGTGTTAGACACCTTACACGACATGTTTTGATACAGCCCAACCATAGTTACCATAACCGTTTAAGATTATAAGGCACTTTAAGAGTATATGGTAGGCTATATCATAGAACAGCTATAAGGACATGGTTCCGAAAGCTGCAGACAGGCTTAGCTCATGCTAGAGCACCATCTCACATGTTACCAAGCACTCTGCCTCCAGGATTGTTAAGGCCTGCCATAGGAGTGACTGATAGGTACACATGTGTCTATATATAAGGGCAGATATAGGCATACTATATCTAAGCAAGGGGTGATTACACGACCTTGCCCCAGCTGAGTGATCAGCCAGTTGTGTCTGATTGGAAGGCCAGACCAGGGGTGGCATAATACATGCTGCAGCCCCTGGGAGGCCTAGGGTACACCTATGCCCTGGGTACCTAGGGTACACTATACAGGGTCCAATAAGGTGATCCTTACCAATTGGGTATGTACCTAGGGTACATGGAGTCCATTTTACAGAGAGAGCAGACAGCCTGAGACCCTGAATGGCAGGATCTCAGGCCAACTAAGTCGAAAAACCAGCTAGACACTAGGCAAAAAGTTGGGGGTAACCATAGTCAGATATCCACCTTCCTACATCAGGTACCATGGGTTAATTGGGGCTACCCTGCCTACGGCGGCGCGACCCATCTCCATGCGAAGCCACACAGGGGAGTGATCAGAGATTCCCCGTCCCAGGTGGCGAATCTCTTGGATAGTGTGGGCCTGTACCGCTGGGACTAAGATGTAGTCAATGCGCGAGAGACTGGGATGCCCGCTCGAGATATGAGTGTATTGTGCCCTGTCAGGATTAAGGGTCCGCCACCCATCCACCAACCCCATTGTTTCTAGGAAGTGTGATAACCATCTCTGGGAGGGTCGTAGCTCTCGCGGTGGGCGCCTATCTATCTCCCCGGATACCACTGCAATGAAATCTCCCCCCATCACCAGGGTGCCCAGCGGAAATGTTAAAAGATGGACCCCAGGTCGTTAAAATTGTTCTTGCAGACCGGGTGGGACATTTTCAGAGATAAATGTGGCTGTCTTCCCCTCCCACAGGCCCGAAACCCCGACATACCGGCCACGGACATCGGTCCACGAGGCTTGTAGCGTGAAAGGGAATGAGTTCTTAACCAATATGCCCACCCCTCTGGACCCAGACGTGAAACCCGAGTGCGCCACCAACCTATACCCACCCCTATGTAGGGCCAAGCATTTATTCCCGACTAGATGTGTTTCTTGCAGGAGCACTACATCTGGGGCATGCCTCTTGACGAACTGGCTGACCATCCCCCGCTTTAGTTTATCTCCCAACCTGTTAACGTTCCAACTGAGGACTTTGACCCCCAACCCATGCTCATTACTACTCGCCATGTCGTTTCTGAATTCTCTCTCGCTCTGCTGGCCAATTTGACGTCGTCGAAAAACACATTACAATAACAAATTCAACTGTAATACAAATCTCGCATTTCCCCCAACAACCCCCCACCCTGCACCCCTGCTGATTGGGTACACCCATAACAAACTGGCGGAGTGCCTCTCGCCCTATACCCTATCTCTAACGAAAACTAAATGTAGTACCGAGGAGGCAGCCCAACCACCTCCCCCAGGACCTCAGTTTCTAAGTTAACTGTCCCATGAATGTCTCTCCGCAGTGCGTCGCAGCGCTGTCCAATTTCTACTGGCCGTGCCCCCCATACGGGGTCCAGAACCCCCATACCTGACCACAATTACATTTTCCACTGGTCCGCTCGCCGGCTTCAAGTCTGTTCCTGCATCGCTTCCTCCTCGCCCACTCGGCGCACTCCAGTTCCATGAGCATACCGACTGTCTATCCAGTCCGCGGCCATTTCCGGGGTATCAAAAAACCACATCCTCCCCTCGTACTCAACCCGCAAACGCGCCGGGAACATCATGGCATATTTAATCCCCTTGTCTCTAAGCTGTCTCTTGACTGCCAGGAAAGTCTTGCGTTGTTTCTGCACCAGCTGGGTGAAGTCCGGGAAGAAGGAGACTGCGGCATTCTCGTACCGCAGTGGAGCCGACGCACGGGCCGACTGCAGGATAGCGCCTCTCTCTGAAGTTAAGAACACGCGCGATCAATGGGCGCGGGGGCGCTCCGGGCTTGGGACGTCCGCCTGGAACCCTGTGCGCCCGTTCGATGGTGAAGAATTTTCCCAGGCCCTTGGGCTTGAGGTAGTTGAGAAGCAGATCCTCCACAAAAAGGTCCGGCGCGGGCCCCTCTGATTTTTCGGGCACCCCCAAAATACGGACGTTATTTCGTCTGGACCTCCCTTCATATTCATCCAATTTACGTTCGGCCAGTGCACTGAAACCCTTGAGGTCGCGGACCTCTCGCTAGAGTTGTGACACCTCTTCTGACAGGCCGGTCGTTTTAAGATCCAAAGACTTGACTTTCTCATTCACTTTAGTAAGGTCTGCCCGAATTGAGTTAACCTCTATGGAGACTGTGTCCAGCGTATGCTCCAGGGATTCTAGCTTTTGTTCCAGTGAGGACTTGACACCTCCTATAGCGGCTATTACATCTTGCAGGGTCCGCTCTGGCGAGGGGCTCAGGGGATCTCTCTCAGCCCGCGGTGCCTGTCGCTGGTCCGCCGGTGGGTCCCTTGGCTGCGTATAGCGGTCTAGCTTGTTAGTCTGTATTTGCCTGGTCCCTTTGTTGACTCGAGGCTGGGACTTCTCAACCTCCGCCTTGCTCCCCATTTCTCCGGTGGGCCCCTGCCGTTACCAGCCGGGGCCGGGTTTCGCTTCCCAGTGGCACGGTTCTGCTGAAATTACGCTCTCCCCCGGGCCTGTGGTAGCAAGGGTACAAATGCGCCTTTCGGTTTATGACCCCGGCTACAGGAGGTCACCTCCGGGGCTCCAGCCGCGTGGCGTGCCAACAGCTTTGGCCGCCCGGCTCTGTACCAGCCTCTCCTCACACCCCAGTGTATCGGACCGAAAGGGGCCCGCGGCGTGTCCCGCCTCACTGTCAATACTTGCCGTGGCACCTCTCTCCTCCACCGTCTCTGCCCGCGGTCCTGCAGCTGATGGCTCCTCTATAGCCGGCGATTTCCGGCCCGAGTCCCCGATCTTCCACCACGCCTCAGGCGCCTTCACTGCGATACTGACCCTCAGCCAAGACCCACAGGCCGGCACGAGCCTGCAGCAACCTGCGGTCGAGAGGGGGCCGGGCCGCTATTTATCACCAACCTCCGCCCGTCTCCAAGCCCCAGCTCCGCGCGCCCGCACCGGTACGGATACTTCCTCCGTGCGTCGCGATCTCCGCCGACACCCACACACTTCACTCCGTTCTTCGGCGCCGCCGGCGCCACTCCACCGCTGTCCCCTGAGGAAGGTCCCGGCACGTGTATGCCACGGGAGGGGGGGGGGAGGGGGAAGAGCCTCCGATCCCCCAGTCGATGTCAGCCGAGTTCCGAGGAGCGACGCCGCCCCGACCGGGGACTTCCGGTCCGCGCCGCCGCCCTCACCTCACTTCCCCGCGGCTTTCTCTGGACTCGAGCCCCCGGCTCGGGTTCCCCTTGCAGGCCCCGGCGAGCGACTCCGAGAGCTCCACCATCCGGGGGGGCACAGGTGCCGGAGTTGCAGGATTCGGCACCGCTTCGATCAACGCACCGATGTGCGAGTCATTGAGGGCAGGATACTAAGCAGGATTTAAGGTCCCGGGAGTGGCGACCACGGAGCCCGGAAATCAAGCGACCATCTTGTTCCGGCGCTTGGCTCCTCCCCCAGATCTATCCACTTTATTCCCGCAAAGCCCGACTTTTGCAATGCAAAGATCTAAGAATCTAAAAGAACTGCTCACAAACATCCAGCAGTCCCATTAAAACCTTTAAAGGCATGCAGAAATGTATGAACTCTGTGCATTGCAACAATGTGATGGTAGGAGACTGTTTCATTCATCCGACTAAAGGCAATAAAATCAAATTACGACACTCCAGTACTTGTGACACATCTAATGTGTTTTATGCACTTAAATGCCCTTGTGGCAAAATCTATGTAGGCAGGACTGAAAGAAAAGTGAAAATACGCATAGAAGAACACAAAAGTAACACCCGCAACAAAAATGAGAGATCTACTGTTGCATCACACTGGATGGAAGCAAGACATAACATCACACAACTACGTTTCACCGTTTTGGAGGCCCAAAAGCCACGAAAAGACATGGATCCCCAAAAAACCTTTGCACGTTCAGAATTTTATTGGACCAAAAAACTACAATCCTTACAAACCCTGGGGAAGAATGACTGCATTGAATGTAACTGTTTTCTTTAAATTCCAACTCTATCTTTGAAGGCTAATATTATCACGTTGTGATTCTGGTTGAACATAACTGTTTATTTTCATGATTAGCAATTTCATTTTTTCATCTCTTTATATGTAGGAGCGTTTATAATGTGTATTCATGTTTCCATCGTAAATATTTACCATGTTGCTATCATCTAACAACAAGCCAAGAAGCAAAGCATGCTGAACTTCCTGTTTCTTTTTTCTGCGCATGGACTCTTTCTATGTCTAACAGCTTGCACTTGCGCACGTTTACCGTCATCACTTTCCACTTTTAAATGCATCAGTGAGTTCAATTACTGGTACGTCTTATGCGTCAACCGACGTGTTTCCCATGAATGAAGCTAAGACCGTCTAACCGGGTAAGCTTGGAACGAACGTTATGTTCGACCTGTAACCACCCTTTAATTAATGCCTCGATCGCTAGTATCTGCCCGTTCAGTTTCACCGCACGTTCACTTTTCGTAGCACAATTCTAACGAAAAATGTCCGCCGAAAACAGCTACTGCCGTGTAAACTCAGAACGTATGTTATGTCCCGAACACTAACTTCTGTTAGTTCACTTTTGAACCGTGTTATTACACATTAGTTTTACCCGACGTTCACTTTTTGAAGCACAAGCTCAAAACAAAAACTTACGAACGTTCACCGTTATCACTTTCAAAAGCCACAGTTAGTTCAATACAGGTACACCGTATGCGTCACCCAACGTGTTTCTGGTGTATGAAGCCATAACCCGGAACGAACATTGTGTTTAACTGCAACCACCTTTGTAAATATACTTCGACCGTGAGCACCAGGCATTTCCCTTTTGCACCATGTTTTTGAACACTAGTTTCACCGCACGTTCACTTTTTCGATTATTTTTGACGCTTCGTGCACAAACCGAATGCTTTCATCTTAATATCTTATATCTTGCACTATTTGAAGTACTTTGCATCTTTTGCATGACTTGCATGATTCCGCGTTCCATCACGCTCCAAACAGCAGTATGTTTATTTTTTTTATTATATCAGGACTGTATGATGAATCGCCTTTTTGTTCTTTGTAATTGCAGTAACGGCAGCAAAGTCCCCTCATGAAGGGTCATGATTGGACCCGAAATGCATTGGGTTTACTAACGTTGTTTATAAAGTTGGATGACATATTCCCAATTTGACAAGAATGAATTTTGCATGGAGTTTAAATGAAACCATCATTGAAAATAAATTCCTTTGAAGATCACTGATTATCTGCTCAAAAGTTTTTTAAATTACAATATTAAGTTTTGAAGACGGCAATTCAGTTGCCCATGAAAGAGTGCTCACGCCAGCAGAAGGAATCCTTCCTTCATGCACTTTTGTTTGGAAGTTAACCTAGAGACGCCATCGGACAGGCGCCTTGGTGTTTGATGCACAACTCGGAACTATTTCGGAAACTCGTTTTAACCACCTCATAAAACAGTGTGCACGTTGGCATAAATTAAGTAGTTCTCCATTCAGACAGCAGCAGGGTAGGCTATCTGCATCAGAGCTTCATTCGTACTGCAGCAAGCCACCCTCTCTGCATCAGAGCTTCATTCATACAGCAGCAGGGCAGGCTCTCTGCATCAGAACTTCATTCATACAGCAGCTGGGTAGGCTCTCTGCATCAGAGCTTCATTCATACAGCAGCAGGACATGTTCTGCATCAGAGCTTCATTTATACAGAAGCAGGGCAGGCTCTCTGCATCAGAGCTTCATTTATACAGCAGCAGGGGGACAGGCACCCTGCATCAGAGCTCCGTTCATACAGCAGCAGGGTAGGCTCTCTGCGTCAGAGCTTCATTCATGCAGCAACAGGGCAGGCTCTCTGCATCAGAGCTTCATTCATACAGCAGCAGGGCAGGCTCTCTACATCAGAGCTCCATTCATACAGCAGCAGGGGGACAGGCACCCTGCATCAGAGCTCCGTTCATACAGCAGCAGGGTAGGCTCTCTGCGTCAGAGCTTCATTCATGCAGCAACAGGGCAGGCTCTCTGCATCAGAGCTTCATTCATGCAGTAGCAGGGCAGGCGCTCTGCATCAGCTTCATTCATACAGCAGCAGGGTAGGCTATCTATATAAGAGCTTCATTCATACAGCAGGAGGGCAGGCTCTCTGCATCAGAGCTCCATTCATGCAGCAGCAGGGCAGGCTCTCTGCATCAGAGCTTCATTCATACAGCAACAGGGCGGGCAGGCTCTCTGCATCAGAGCTCCATTCATACAGCAGCAGGGCAGGCTCTCTGCATCAGAGCTTCATTCATACAGCAACAGGGCGGGCAGGCTCTCTGCATCAGAGCTCCATTCATGCAGCAGCGGGGCAGGCGCTCTGCATCAGAGCTTCATTCATACAGCAGCTAGGCAGGCTCTCTGCATCAGAGCTCCATTCATGCAGCAGCGGGGCAGGCGCTCTGCATCAGAGTGTCATTCATACAGCAGCTAGACAGTCTCTCTTAATCGAGCTTCATTCATAAATCAACTCTTCATTCGTACTTCAGTCTGCTACACCAGCACATTTCTGCGAGTACAGGTCTACTTTAGACCGCAATCCGCCTGTGATCAAGTACTTTATTATGTAGTTTACACTTTTATTAATGTTGTTGCTTCTGCTTCGTCCCAAACCTAAACTCGCACCCAAGCATTTTATCTCTTTATAACCTGTGATCCTAATTTAAAGAGAACTGTGGTCTTATTGATCCTATGTATGGTTTTTTTCTCCTTAAAATTTTTAAATGCTCTTAATATAAACATTTTAATGAATCGTATAATAAGGTACAATTGATTGCTTGATTACTTTAGCCACGATAGGTTTTGGGACTTGAGTGAGCCCCATTCATACACTAGACAGTGCCTTCCCCGGCGCTCCGTTTACCATGCTTCTGGGGAAGGCACTGGGTGTCTTTGTAGTCGAGGTGGGATAGGCAAGGGGCATCAACAACCCAGACATGCATAGAAACGAGTGCACTGCATTTCAGAGCTTTAGTGGTTCACTAGACAGGCCAGGGATGGGCGGCCATCCTAGGCATCCTCTCCTAGTGACTCTGACTGTAACTGTGTGAATCTTGGCCCTTCTGTTTTTTCAGTGTCCCGCTTTGTGAAGTATACGGGGTATGGCAATGCAGCTGGCCTGCTGGCCGCCCGTGGGCTGCTAGCCGGAGGACGTGTGCAGGGGCATTATTCAGAAGACGAGGACACGGATACAGAGGAATACCGGGAAGCCAAGGCCGAGTAAGTGACTCCGACTATGCTAAAATGCCCTATTTATTAAAGACGACCAGCCTGACGTTTCCAGCAGAAATGTGGTACAGAAGAACAGCGTCGGTGCACTGCATGAGCAGTGACTCAAAGCGCCGAGTGTCAGTGAAACGTTGTAGAAAGAGGCTCATTTGTGAAGAGCTTCTCATCAGGCGATATAGCACAGCGTCATTCTAGATCTGTTTGCAGTTGAGATGTGTAGGTCTTTAAGTCTTTCTCTCCGATCTCATGAGACGACTCTTCAGGCTGCTGGGATGCAGGTTTACTCGAATGTCAAGATGCAATGTGATCCAATGATGGGGACCTAGAAGAGGGAGGGATCGGGCCGGGAATGCTGCACAGGATAGTGTCGGCATGACCCGCGGGTTTTGGCTTGCGGATTGTCAGTTCTTTTGCAGGAAAAAGAGGGAATCCACTGCAGAGACAGAGGAGCGGATCCACAGATCAGCCTCAGACAGCGGCTGGGTTCTCTACGGTGAACCATGCTGGTGTTTAACCTGGAGCTAGGCCGAGGATCCTGTGGATCCGGTTGATGGGGATGGGGGACTCCGCTAGCGAAGCTGGGTGTGTGGTAAGTGTAGGTCCAGCGGGTGAAGAAGGACATTTAGCTGTAAATAATAGTGAACCAAGCTGTAAAATTGAGTCATGCAAGTAGCTGTTGTTGTGGGAGGGGTTTTAAAATAATTTTTATTAACATTTTTCAACAAAGTATGCATATAGCAAAGCAGTGTAGCAGTGTCCAGCAGGTGGTAATCAGGGGCAAGACCATACCAGGGACAGAAGGCTTATCACCCAAGGAAGAAAAGGCGCAAGCGATTTCAGGCGAGAGGCCCTGTGTGAGAAGGGGTTCTGAGGGAATGGCCCTCCTCCCCTTCACTGTGAAGAGAATTGTAGAGTTATTTAGTGGTAACATGGCATGACTCCTCACAAGAGGTGGTGAACATGCCTGTGAGTGAAATCTGTCAGTCTGGCGCCAGCAGTTTGTGTAGTAGAGCAGGAGTGCCACAGGATTGCAGGCAGTGGCGCGAATATTCCATGGAATGGAAATGAAACGAGCAGGAATCTGTGAAAGGAAATACACCTGCCCACGAGCAGGTACTATTGGACAGTTCAAAGAGGAACTCTGGCAATTCAGATGGTACATGCCCCCAGAAAAGTGCTGGTACCTGGTTGACCACTTAATGTGAGGATCGTTCTCTGAAGAATGGCTGTGCTCTTCCGGGATTGTGACCCCAGCCAAGCTTTATTACAAAATGAACAGCACCAATGCATGTGGGCGAAAGTAGCACCAGAGTGAAGAGCAAGGCTCGACGTGAGTGCTTGCCCTCATGCCAGCCTGGCTCATTTGCAAATCTGCCACCACACAAGCTTGAGTTTTGGGAACACGCAGTGATTCAACAAGCATATTAACAGAGCTAAAGTAGACACGAGACAAGTACGGTTTTGTTGCTTGAATCGTACTCGATGTACCCTCCCATCGACAGTCACACACATTTGTTTGTTAAAGTGTTTTCACAGTGGGAGCTCCAAAGCGTGTTTCTGAAGTGAGCCTTCTCCGACGGTGACCAGTGCTTCATAATGCACCAGGTGGCTGTGCCATCTTTATATTGTTAATTTCTCAGTGGGGTTCCAGTGCAGTGGAGAAGATCAGGAGACTTTCAGAGAAAATGCAAGAAGAACTAGCATTTGCACTGCCTTTGAGCACTCTTTTTATCTGATGAATACATCTTCCACCGATTCCTCACTTTGCAAGGACCATCTCCTGGAGCACGAAGGGAACTTCTCTGTCCTGTGGCACTTTTTGTGCTTTTTGTGGGAAGATCTCTTGGGAGATTGTTTCCTTACAGATAACTTACCTTTGGGTGAAGACCATCACTGGGCATCCCTCTGAGGGCCTGAGCCAGAAACAGTTTGGCATTCCGTTCGCTGATGACCTTAGGGTGCACAAAGGCACAAGTACTGCCAGCCCCAGTGTAATATTCTGATCCGTAGACACTACATGCAGTTGTAATGTGGATCTGAAAAGGGATATTTTCTTTCAACATCTACAACAATTCTTCATCCCTAATAGGTTTGGAGTCTACATTTAACTTAGTCACTAATGAAATGCAGAGGAATTAAGTCTATAAGAGAGAGAGAGCTCCAGACCTAAGTGAAAATAGAGAAGCTAGCACGCTGGTTGGCGCTTTTTATATTCATTGCCATCATGTGTAGAGTGGAGTCCCAGTATGGCGCCACATGGTGATGCTGCAGAGCTGTTGCCAGGAAAGATTTGTCCAGATCAATTCAAAGCCCGAGCAGATTATTCAGGTGAGAAATCTGAAGAACGTTTATGTAGCCACCTGAAATATTTTTATTAAAACTAAGTACCTTTTTCTTTTGCCATTGACTTTGGTTGAGGTTATAGAGAACATTTACTCCATTTGGATACAGGCACTGGCAATGCCAGTAGGTCCTACCTGTGCAAGATCTATTGACTTTGTCCATTTTCTTTTAGCCATGTTGCACTGTAGCTCTGCTGTTGTGCAGCATGCCTAAAGCATGGCTGTGTCATTGTGCTTTTTAAAAAAAAATTTTTTAAAAGAGGACCTGCAAACACATGCACTCACAGAGGGCTACCACTAAAAAAAAAAAAGTAGCTCCGAAAGCAGAGCAGTGCGACGACACTGAGAAAGGAAGAGGTATCTGGGCCATGGTTCAGGGGAGGAAACAAGCACATGAAGAGGAAGCGAAGCCAGCATGTGCTGAGCAAAGCAAGGAAATGAGAATGACAATGAAGCCAACTAATTGTAAGCAATAGGCTGGCTCTAAGCCCCCCGTAAGTAAAGAATGTCTTGCAAGCGAAAGCTCATGCGCTGTCTCAAGCGAGACCCAAAAATGTGTGGTTCTTCTGATTTTATTAGACGACTGCAATGGAAGAAACCCTATTTTAGACTTATCCACGTTGCTCAGAGTTAAATAGGACTTGTCATGGAACCAAAATGACTGGCTTCTGTTGCCTAGCTTGTGGAATATTAAAGAGGTCAGGATTGAATATCATGGAAGAAGTGATTGTGCTAATACGCTTTACCAGAGTTCCGCAGATTGTGAACCACGTTAACCCCCCCCCCCCCCTCCCCTCCCCAGCCCCCCAGGAACCGTGTGTGTAGTCTCTGGGGGTGGCGGGGTGGGGGGGGGGGGTTAGGGAGGGGGCGCTGAGAATTCTTATAAATACGGATGCCCTGGAAATGCAAATTATGTATATTTTAAGTATGGGAATTGTGATGCGTGCTGTGGTGGCGGGGTCAAAGACGTTGCTAAAAAGTACCAAATATTTGGTCTTGTTGTTTTTCACCTTCAGGAAACTGCATATAAATAACGCAGTGTTTTACGTTATGAAACCTCAGTCGGTTGATATGCTCACTGCAGATGTATGTGTGATCAGAAAGCCAAAATTGAATGCTGATTGGCACAGTGGGGAATAGTTACTTGTGTATTTACAGTGCTGTGAGATCCTATCGTGCAACAGAAAGCACTGTGAATATTTAAGTGATTACAGATGTATTACACACAGCTTAAGGTAGGCTGCCGCAAAACGATGGACTGTTTGAGATCAAACAAGTGCTTTCGAAGTGTATATTTTAGCAATAGGTAGATTGTACCCAGTACAAACATTTATTTTAGTGTCTGTTAAATGTACGCTTTCTAGACTTCAGCTGATAGCTCCTTTACATTACGTCTCATAAAGGCGAAATCTTAGTCATCATAAACTTTCAAGTGACTCCGTTGATTAAAGCCTAGACTGGCTCCCAAGCAACCTTTGCATTTGGTGATTAATCAAATACACCCATTTACATTACTTTCAGGTAGCCGGTACCATTGTGAGAAAGCCTGGTCTGTTCTTTAGTCCCGTTTCTTCTTTGGCTTCACAACACGGAGACCCTCAAACCCTGTCCCATCTGCCCATCCATTAATTTTTACCACAATGGGGTTTGAGGGGCCAACCAAACACCAATTGTGGCTATTTTACTATCCTTCCTTGCTTGTATTAGGACCCAGGGCAGCCTGGCTGTACCGGTGTTGCTTTGGACCTTGGACCAATGGCCCGTGGGAGGAGAAAATTGAATCGGAGGAGAGACCTTCACTGGACCTCACAGAGACGGCAAAGACAGGGATGAAGCAAGCTGGGGGTGAGGGGGTACTTGTTTTTAACAAATGGCAGAGGAGACTGCCCGCTTTGCAAAGCAGTAGCTATCATTAGTGAAGCAGGTGCAGTGGCACCGGGGCTCAGGGGTGTGGTCCGCCCACTGCATCACAGTTATGATTTTCTTACTTTATAAAGGGGGTGTGGGGTCTCCTTTCCCATGCTAGCATTAAGGCAGAGGGCACCGTGACTGCAAAGAGGAGGTAACATGTGGAAGCTCAGTTGTTTCTGAACGCGGCAGAGAGCCTGTTTGAAGATTGGAGGGATGGCCAGGTCTGGTGGGGAAGGGATGAAAGAGGCAGAGGAGACAACGTGCTACTTAATGCTACAGCTATTATTAGTGCAGCAGGTGCAGTTGTATTGGGGCCCTGGAGAGTGGTGGCTCACCACACCCCAAATATGGAGAGTAGTGTTTTTTGATCAACATCTGTTTTTGTCCTCTTAATCATCTCACATTTAGTGTGGATTATGAGCTCCAGAAAAGGTTCCCTTGAAATGTTCTAAGCCCCCCACCTGACGCTAAGCTCTGCCTTTCCAGCTCCCCCAGTTCTTATCATAAACTTTTGGAGGAGTGCTGACTTATTTTCTGCACTATACAGATCGAAGTGTCCGACGTACACATTGCCTAAACCGGTGTACTTTGCACTTTGAAATAATTGTGCTTTATAAGTACTGTCGCAAAAAGATTTGAAATGTAATGATTCTAGTCATGCCACTTTGAAGTAGACACAGCAATTAGCTTTGCAAATTGTCTTCACCTCAGCATTGAACAAATAAAATGTGGATGATGTATTCTAAGAGCGATGAATAAAGAGTTCACATGGGACAGGTAAATGGAAACACTTGTATAGAGAAGTCTGAAGCAGTCCTAGACATCAGGAATACTGATGTTCGAGGCATGTGGGCTGCTGAATTCATATCTGTGCATAGATCGCCGCCTAGTGTTGGGTCCGGATGATTGCACATTGTTGTCCTGGAAGAGTCTTCGAAGTATCACGAGATAGGTGGCTCCTCCCCTGGACTACAGTGCGCATGGGCATCCCCTCCATCCTTAGATTGTTTTTTTCCGCCATTGGGTTCAAATGTCCTAATCTTAGCTCTTTGAGTATTTAGGCCTTTACATTCGTCGGTATTGTTTTCGTTCGGCGCCAAGTATATTTGTCGGGGGCGTTCTCGAGTAGATCATCAACGATGGAACCAAAGACCTCGAATAGCCCCTTTAAGCGTTGCCCTCTTTGCAACGCCAAGTATGCTCGCTTCGACGTGCAACCGGTGTGCAACAAGTGCCTCTCTCCAAACCACGACGAAGCCACCTGTATGGCGTGTTCCAGATTTCAATCGAAGAAGACCCTTCGCATTCGTCGAGCAGCTCGGCTCGAAACGCAGAAAGCGACGCCGAACCCGGACAACATCTTCGGGACAGAAGATGAGGAGGTCGTGGACCTTGAAGTTCGGGGGGAGCTCTCGGATCCGGATTCGGAACGAGAATCCGACTATAATGCCGAAGACGAGCGTATACTAGACGAACAGGAAGATGGTGTCGTCGAAGAGGTAGGAGACGACGAGGAGGCCCTTGGGGCTGAGGAAGATGGCTCAGAAGATGAGCTAGGCCCACATGTCGGTACAGGACCCACCGAGGCACTCGATAAGGCTCAGGTCGAGGGATCGCCACAAGGCCTTACCCAAGATCATTCCTCCCGTTCTACAGCCCCGCATAAAGGCCCGGCTACGAACTACCCTAAAGAGCCATCGGTATCGAAAGCGCCATCATTCGATCAAAAGAAATCGAAACTGAAGGCACAGGCACCTACCTCGAAAGTGAAAGAGTCTCTCATTGGCAACAAGGCCTCGAAGCCCTCGGAGCCGAACAAACAAAAGAAGGCCGTCGACGCACGGAGACTTCATGGAGACGTCGAGCCGAAGGCGGCGCCAACAACCAAGGTCAAGGTTGCCGACCCGAAAACATTGGCACCGAGGGTGGTCGACAGAAAAATACAGAGCGCCTCGCGACGGCCGACCCATCCCGGTCCTCGTGTCGAGAGCACGGCGTCTGGTTCGGGGTTAGATGCCACGTCCAAGAGGGTATCGACGGAACGTGTCGACTCAACAACACCGTCTCCCTTCCTAAAGAAGGTGTCGGAGTCGTTACTCCGCATCCATAACACGGCTTCCATGCTCGGCGCAAAAGCACCCCCGCAGCCGAAAACGGTCAGCACAGTTCACATCGCGTCGACGCACATAAAATTCGGACTACCACCGGCGGTACGACCGAAGATGTTCGACGCAAAGAAGGGTCTCGAGCCACAAAAAGGGGTCGACCCGAAGAAACCTGTCGAAGCACCAACAGGAATGCCAATGGGACAGAGAGCTGTCGAAGTACCTCAGGAAGATGAGGAGCCAAGGCATTTTATCGATGCGGACACTGGTAGGCTGTCAATATATAAAAGAAAGATACTGCCAGAGAAATCAATGGAGCCATACAAAATTCCATTGAAGAAGAGGACCACGTCACCAGTTCTAGTAGAACATGTTCACTATTATGACCAGGAGCATCAGTCATTCTCACCCACACAATTTGATGAGGATGCAGGGGATGCTGGTGATGTTGAGGACACTTATCCTGTGGACACTGACCCTGAAGATCAAAACCAACCTTGGGTGGACGATATTGGTACAGGGGACCCACATACTGCTCCAGACACGCAGGCATATGTGGTAAAATCATCTCCTACTGAGGATACTGCTGCTTTCAATGCCTTGATTGAGAGAGCAGCTAAAAATCATGATGTACAGCTCCACACTGACCCTATTGAGGATGATTTTCTGATGGATACCTTCTCTACCTCAGAAAGATCTGTTAAGACTCTGCCCATGCTGAAGGGGGTCCTAAAACCGGCTAATGACATTTTTAAGGAGACCACAAGGGCGAGAGTACTAAACCCTAGGATTGACAAAAAATATAGGCCAGCTCCTGTGGACCCTACCTACATAAGAGGCCAGTTGCCTTTGGACTCGTTGGTGGTGTCCAATGCTCGGAAGAGAGCCAATTCACAGACAACGGGTGATGCTCCTCCCCCTGACAAGGAGTCTAAGGTCTTGGAAACTTCAGGGAAATGAGTTGCTGCACAGGCAGCTAACATCTGGAGAATTGCCAACACTCAGGCACTTCTGGCTCGCTACGACAGGGCGCATTATGATACCCTAGAGACACTGCTACAGCACCTCCCAGATCAGTTTAAGGAAGGAGCAGAGTCGCTTATTACAGAAGGGAAGCTCATAAGCAACGCTTCCATTAAGTGCGCTCTTGACGTAGCGGACACTGCAGCTAGGGCTATTAACACCAGCGTCATGTTAAGAAGGCATGCTTGGTTGAGAATCTCAGGATTCAAACCAGAGATACAAACAACGATACTCAATCAACCTGTCAACCCTGACTCCCTTTTTGGCCCCGAAGTTGACACCACCCTAGAAAAGATCAAAAAAGATACAGAGACTGCGAAGTCTATGGGGGCTCTGCAATCACAGCAGTTTAGGAGTGGGTCCTTTCGTCGCTCTACCAACAGAGGACCATCTAGAGGCCAGAACTCCCAACAGTCGCATTACACTAAACAAGGTACACAGACCACCTATAATAAGAATAACAGAGGTGGATACCGTGGAAACAACGTCAAGGGCAGAGGCCGAGGAAACAACCGCTCCAGGTCCTCCGCCACCAACAAACAGTGACGCCTTGTCACTGCCCCCGACCTCATAACACCTGTCGGGGGGAGACTCCAAGAGTTCCTGTCGGTCTGGAAGTCCATCACTACAGACAGGTGGGTGAGAGACCTTGTCCAGTACGGTTATTGTCTGGAGCTCACATCCACTCCACCAAACATACCACCAAGACACCGTCCTATGTCCGCAGAGCACTTGCACTTATTACACCAGGAAGTTCTCAGTATGCTCCAAAAAGGAGCCATAGAACTCGTGCCAGCAGAAGAACAGGGATCAGGAGTGTACTCACTGTATTTTCTGATCCCCAAAAAGGACGGGTCTCTCAGACCCAGTCTCTCAGACCCATACTGGATTTAAGACCTCTAAACCGTTACATTCTGTCAGAGCATTTTCACATGCTCACCTTGCAACAGGTGCTGCTGTTGCTCAAGCAGGGAGACTTTCTCGCAACACTATATCTCAAAGATGCGTATTTCCATATACCCATGCACCCATCACACAGAAAATATCTCCGGTTCACTGTTCTCAATCAACATTACCAGTTCAAAGTCCTCCCTTTCGGAGTAACAACGGCACCCAGAGTGTTCACCAAGTGCCTGGCAACAGTGGCGGCGCACTTAAGGAGACAGCACATACATGTCTATCCTTATCTGGACGACTGGCTTATCCAGGGAAAGTCGGCCCAGCAGTGTGCCAAACACATGACCCACACCATTCACCTTCTTCACAGCCTTGGATTCTCCCTGAATTATCCAAAGTCCCACCTTCAACCCACCCAAGTACAGCAGTACCTAGGCGCGACCATAGACACTCTGGCAGCCAAGGCACAACCCAATTCAGTGAGGATCAACAGCATGCAGTTGCTCATAAAAAAGTTCAAACCTCAACACTCACTACCGGCACGAGTGTTTATGCAGTTGATAGGCATGATGGCCTCCTGCATCTTCTTATCCCGCACGCGAGGTTACATATGCGCCCGCTTCAGGAATGCTTGGCACGTCAGTGGAATCAGGCTCACGGACAATTGAAGGACCTAGTGTTGGTGAGCGGTCGGGCATACAACTCTCTGCATTGGTGGAATCCACAAAACCTTTGCAAGGGCCGACCGTTCCGAGAACCTGTCCCACAAATCATACTGACGGCGGACGCGTCTCTCCAGGGATGGGGAGCTCATGTGCTCAATTACACAGTGCAGGGACTATGGACGAAACAGCAAAGGAGGATGCACATCAACCTTCTGGAACTCATGGCAATCTTCCTTGCAATGAAGGCATTCAAAGTACACTTGTGCAACAAAGTCGTGTTGATCCGGACGGACAACATGACCGCTATGTACTACATACAAAAGCAGGGAGGGACACACTCCCCACAGTTGTCTCATCTGGCTCCGAGCATGTGGAAGTGGGCCATTCAGAGGAACATCTTCCTCATGGCGGAACACCTCCCGGGCAAGGACAACCAGATGGCGGATCTGCTCAGCAGACACAGCCACCAAATACACGAGTGGGAGATACATCCGTCAGTACTCCAACCGTACTTCCGACGGTGGGGTCATCCAGAGATAGACCTATTCTCCACAAGGGAAAACGCAAAATGCCAAAACTTTGCCGCCAGGTTCCCACATCCACAGTCGCAGGGCAATGCAATATGGATGAACTGGTCAGGCAGATTTGCGTACGCTTTTCCCCCAGCACCATTAATACCGCTGGTGGCACGCAAACTGAGGCAACACTCAATGACGCTCATCCTGGTTGCTCCAACGTGGGCACGCCAACCATGGTACACCACGTTTCTGGAACTCTCCGGGGTACCGCATCAATGACTACGGCTAAGACCCACGCTTTTAACGCAGAGCCATGGCGAGATTCAGCACCCAGATCCGCAACAGCTGAACCTGGCGATCTGGCTCCTGAAATCTTAGAATTTGGCTACCTAAACTTGCCTCCAGAATGTATGAATATCAAGGAGGCACGGAGACCCACTACCAGAGCCTGCTACGCGGCTAAGTGGAAAAGATTTGTCATTTATTGTAAAAATAATGACATCAATCCGCTGGATGCATCAACGCAAAACATTATCTGTTATCTATTACACTTATACCGATGCAATCTAGCATACAATTCCATCCGTATACATTTAACCGCACTGGCAGCTTACCTTCAGAACAGGCAGCACCTCTCACTGTTCAAAGTGCCTGCCATCAGAGCTTTCTTGGAGGGACTCAAACGTGTGATTCCTCCAAGACACCCTCCTTCACCAGTCTGGAACCTAAATGTGGTCCTCACCAGACTGATGGGACCACCTTTTGAACCTCTACAGTCTTGTGAGATTCAATTTCTAACATGGAAAGTAGCTTTCCTAGCTGCCATTACTTCCCTAAGACGAGTTAGTGAACTTCAGGCACTAACCATTCAAGAGCCATTTATACTAGGCCTGGGCGAAGCACTACGCTACGCTCGCGTAGTTTGCGAAGTTCGCGCTACTTCGCGCTACGCGAACTGCACGTAGCACAGTGCGAACACGCGTAGCGTAGTGTTGCGTAGTGCTGCGGTCATTTTTTGCTTGCTCGCGGTCCTCAACGCCAAGTTGGCGACCGCGAGCAAGCAAAATGACATCCTGGCGAGACTTTTTCCTTGTTCGCGATCGCGAGCATGGAAAATAAACCTCCCGGCGAGATTCCCAACGCGAGAAGGTCAGGTTTCTCATTGCGAGGGGTCGCGTATGCTCGCGACCGCTCGCGATGAGAAACTACCAGTTCGCGTTGAGAAAGTTGCAGCTCGAGTAAAAATCTACTCGAGCAGCAGAAAACTACAGCTCGCACTGTGCAAGATGCCATTTTCAATGATTGCACAGTGCCGGTTGCTTGTCCGCACTGTGCAATCATTGAAAACAACATCTTGCACAGTGCGAACATGTTACTTCGCAGTTCGCGAAGTGCTACGCGTAGCTCGCGTAGTGCGAACTTCACTTTGCGTAGCTTCGCGAAGTGCTACTTCGCGAACTACGCCCACCCTTAATTTATACAGGTTCATGCCAACAGGGTCGTACTACGCACCAACCCTACTTTCATGCCCAAGGTAATCTCGCAGTTCCATATGAACCAATCCATAGAACTATCGGTGTTTTATCCTAATCCTGAAAATGTAGCAGAGAGAATGCTCTACACACTTGATATCAAAAGAGCTCTCCTGTACTATATTGACAGAACAGAAAGTTTCAGGAAAACAAAACAACTGTTTGTTGCCTTTTCTCCACGGTACAAAGGCAACCCCATTTCCAAAGCAGGAATAGCTAGGTGGATCGTTAAGTGTATACAGATTTGCTATGAAAAAGCTAAGCGCGCACTAACAATTCCTCCAAGAGCCCACTCCACACGGAAGTTAGGGGCCTCCATGGCTTTCCTGGGAAATATTCCTTTAGAGGAGATATGTAGAGCAGCCACATGGTCCACTATACATACATTTACCAAGCACTACTGTGTAGATGTACACTCAAGACAGCAGGCAGCTGTAGGACAGGCTGTTCTCAAAACTCTTTTTCAGACTGCTGCAGCTGGCACGGGAAGCCGCCGCTAAATGGAGGGACTGCTATATAATCTATGCACAGATATGAATTCAGCAGCCCACATGCCTCGAACCGAATATGCTACTTACCAGTATGCATCTGTTCTTGGCATGTAGGGCTGCTGACATTCATATCGCCCAACCTCCTCCCCGGCGCCTGTAGCAGCTGTAGCATTCAGTAATGACTAGCTAGCATGGTCATCATTCACTGTATTACACTCCATCTATGCCACAATGGCGAAAAATAATCTAAGGATGGAGGGGATGCCCATGCGCACTGTAGTCCAGGGGAGGAGCCACCTATCTCGTGATACTTCGAAGACTCTTCCAGGACAACAATGTGCAATCATCCGGACCCAACACTAGGCGGCGATCTATGCACAGATATGAATGTCAGCAGCCCTACATGCCAAGAACAGATGCTTAGCTTCCAGTATAAAGATTTCATTTAGAAGTACAAACCCAAATCCAGAACATGCTTTTTAATGGCACTTCCAGGTGTGATAGATCGGTCGGTGAAGCTTTAGAAAACATTGAAATAGAGACTCAATGCAGAAAAACAGTCCTTCCTCTGGCTGGAACGGTTTACTAGCAATCTCAAGATTCCCAGTGGCAACCAAATCCATCCTCTTGGAAGATCTGGAGCAACTCTGTCCAGTGGAAGCGGCATTGGTGGAATTGGTTGAGAATCAACCACAGCCAAGCAATAATTCAAGATCATACACCCTGTGAAATCCAGAGGTATAAATTAGACTCTGTTCTTTATTTATGATCCAACATTAGCAAACTAATGTCTTCGTTCCTGCCATCTCCCGCTTGGAAGATTTTCATACCTTTTTCTCCAAACATTGGATTTATTGATTGTTGTATATGCTTTTGTGATTGCCAGTTTGGATGGTGGACTTTAGATTCTGTGTTTGATCACAACTCCATCTAAAAATGGTACATCCCTCTGCTGCTCCTTTTGTTTCCGGGACCCACGCATTCAATCACTTTACTCCCATTCATGTCAATTACATTGGTAACCTTCACATCTACTACTTTCATGGCAGTTGTTATGTCAACCTATATTTTTGCAGCGTGAATCTTTCTGGATTCACTATGCTGTGCATTATTCCGCGATCTGGTGGTTGGGTCTGGATTCGTAGTCTTTCCTTTGTTTTTTGTTTTTTTTTGTTTTTTGTAGCCCAGGTGGGCGTCAACGTCCCACCATTTGGTGCACCTCTCGTGACGTCGTCGTGCTTCCTGCAGAAGTCCCACCTTTGGGGCGCCATCTTCAGATTCTTTTTTCCGCCGTTGGGTCTGGATCGTCACCGAGAAGCTCCAGGATTTCAATCGAAGGAAGAAGGAGAAAACGCGAGTTTCGTCGAGGAAAGAACTACTGAAGATCACAGAGAGGAATAACTTACATCCGGGACGCGAAGAAGGAAGAGTTTTCACGAATTTTCTTCGACGCCCTTGGAAAATGCGCACTCAGAGGCTCTGAGCGCAATGGACAAGACACCATTCAAATTCTGCCCTAACTGCCACCACAAGTTCGCGCAGAAGGACCAGCATCCGGTCTGCAACCTTTGCCTACCGATCGACCACCTGAGCAAGGACTGCAACGCCTGTTCAGCTTTCGCGCCGAAGACGCTCCGGGTGAGAGAACGCCAGAGAAGAGCCAACTTCAGCATGGAAGGCAAGGGTAAGGCCCCGTCGCTTTACAATCTGGGCCTCACCACCGACGATGAGGACAACATCGCCGAGGGACCTGATAGCTTCACGGTCGTAGAGACCGACAAGAAAACGCCTGACGAGGTAAGAGAATCGTCGAGTTCAAAACCCCCGAAATGGCCTCGAAAACCTGAGAGTGACTCTCGAAAATCTGAGTCAAAGTCCTCCAAAGGAGCACCGGCGCCGACAATTTCGACGACCAAGGGTGGATCCATGGACAAAAGGCTGAGCGGATCCTGCGAAAAGGACTCCGTGGTGCCGAAAGACGCCGAAAGGCAGAGTTCGTCGAAGATAGCCTACGAAACGGGGCGTTCGACGCAGAAAGACAAGCCAGCGTCGACGCAAGCTCCGTCAAAGACCTGCGGTCGACGTCGAAAGCATCTCCGAGATGGAGAAAAAGAAGAGAAGGCTCGAGGCGGAGATGGAGAGCATCCTTCCCAGGAAGGAGTTCGACGCCAAAATGAAACAATTCAGAATTCCAACGACTCCGTCGACGGACGTCGTCGAGATCGAGGAACAGGACGAATTTGACGCCGAAGGGCTGCCGAGAGATCCTGAGGAGGAGGAAGAAGGCCCCTACTATGAATGCGAAGACGAGGAAGACGACCAGCAGTCGTTCTACGGCTCGGCGCCATCAACCACTCACGAGCTGGAATGGCAAGACATCGACGCCGAAAATCCCGAAGAGCCCGTGGACACGTATCCTTCGAAGCCTTCGCCGCCCGACGACATCGGGGTGCACAATATGGTTGTCAGGAGTGCTGCAGCAGCCTTTGGGGTAAAACTGGACGAGGAGAAACCGAAAGCTGATTTCCTTCTCGAGACTCTGCTCCCCATTCAGACGAGGAGCCAGTTCCTTCCCATGCTCCAAAGTGTAATGAACCAAGGGAAGGAGGCCTTTAAGGAACCAGCAACATGCCGGTCCATCACGCCCAGGACGGAGAAGAAGTACTCCTCCCTGGACCCGCCTTACATCAAGGGAGCGGTCACTGCCGACTCCATCATCGCTTCCACGGCCAGGAGAAGGGCCAACGTGCCAGCGACCTCGGGCCACCCCCGATAAGGAAAGCAGGAGGATGGACCTCACTGGGAGGAAGGTCGAAAGGAACGCCGCAATGTACTGGCGCATGGCGAACTCCAATGCGCTTCTCAATCGACACCAGTACCAGCACTGGGACGAGATGGGGGAACTAGTCAAACACCTCCCTGAAGAGTACCGCCAAAGAGCCTCTTACCTTGTGGAAGAAGGTAAAAATATAGCCAACTCATGCATTAAGACTGCATTGGACGGGGCGGAAACTTCAAGCAGACTGATGGCCATAGGGATCACCAAACGAAGACAGTCCGGGCTGAGAATCTCTGGATTCAAACAGGAGGTGCAGAGCAACATACTAAACACTCCTTTCAACGGCTAAACGCTATTCGGGGCAACAGTGGACGAAAAGCTCACCCAGCTGAAGAAAGAGAACGAGACGGCGAGGTCCATGGGGGCCCTACAGTTCAGGGGGATGAGAAGAGGCACTCCAACTAGGAGACCCTATGGTAGAGGAGGTAACCAGCAGGGAGCGTCGCACCAGACGTTCCAGCAAGGACAGCAGGGTGACAGTCACAGCCAGCAAGGTCAGCAAAAACAGAACTGGCAGTACCAGCCTCTGGCCAGTCCTTTCACGGGAGGGGAAACGGACGTGGCCAAAGGAGACGAGGGGGTGACCAACCCTCATCTAAGTGACTCGGCACGCATGGGGACGCTCACCCCAACATACTCCCAGGGGTGAGGCGCAATGCAAAAACAACGGGGGGAACGAGACCCGATCGCCTACGAGCATCCAACACCGGTAGGCGGAAGACTGGGACTCTACCTACAGGAATGGCAACGTATAACCACAGACAAGTGGATACTGAACGTCATGCAACACGGTTACTGCGTGGACTTGGAGGGAACGCCTCCAAACAGAAAACCAAAAAGAAGGCAACGCTCAGGTCAAGAGCTTGCTCAACTCAGAGAGGAAACACTGAAGCTGCTCGAAAAGAGAGCCATCGAGCCAGTGCCTTACAAGGAAAGGAACGAAGGGGTCTACTCGAACTACTTCGTGGTACCGAAAGTAGACGGAAATCTCAGACCCATCCTGGACCTGCGATACCTAAACAAATTCATCAGAACACAGAAGTTCAAAATGACATCACTACAGGAGGTGCTGCCCCAAATAAGGGACAGAGACTTCATGTCCACCGTGGATCTCAAAGATGCCTACCTGCACATCCCAATAAACAGAAGGCACAAAAGGCTTTTAAGATTCAGCATCAACCAGGATCATTACCAATTCACGACCCTGGCCTTCGGTCTGAAATCCGCACCAAGGGTATACACGAAATGCCTGTCGGCAGTCGCAGCATACCTACGAAGGAAGGGGATTCATGTGTACCCGTACCTAGATGACTGGCTGATCAAAGCAAACACCCACGAGAAGTGCGAGAAACACGCAGCACGGGTGACAAAGACACTGACGAACCTGGGGTTCTCGATACACTGGGGGAAGTCATCAATGAAGCCAGAACAGGTGAAGATTTTCCTGGGAGCAAAAATCAACACCATAAACAGAACGGTCGTGCCCAGCGACAGGAGAGCAGCAGCCCTACTGAAGGAGACGCGCCTCTACCAGAAGGGGCGAGTTCTGACAGTGAGAACAGTGAGCAAGATCATGGGGATGATGGCGTCATGTATCCACCTGGTCCCAAATGTACGCCTTCACATGAGACCATTCCAAGAATGGCTACAACAGCAATGGTCACAAGCAAGCGGAAGTTGGGAAGATCTAGTGGTTGTTACGCATGCAGTGCAGGAAGAGCTAACTTGGTGGAACAGGGACAACATAACTACAGGAAAAAGCCTGGCACCACCAAACCCAACTGTGACCATCATCACGGACGCATCTCAAAGGGGATGGGGAGCACACATGGACAAACTCAGAGTGAGGGGTCTGTGGGCTCTGGCAGATGCAGTCAGACATATCAATTACCTGGAATTGAAGACTGTCCTGCTAGCCCTGAAGGCATTCCAGAAGCACCTGTACAACCAGAGAGTGTTGATTCAAACGGACAACACCACAACCATGTTTTATATCAACAAACAGGGTGGGACACAGTCGTTCCCCCTTTCCACTCTGGCACAGGAGATTTGGAGATGGGCCATCCCTCTCAAGATAGACCTGCTGGCAATTCACCTACCAGGGAAGGACAATGTGGAGGCAGACTGGCTAAGCAGGCAGACCTCGGCATCACACGAGTGGGAGCTCAATGGGCACGAAACGCAGAAGCTTTTCCAGAAATGGGGAACTCCCACAATAGACCTGTTTGCAACACACCAGAATGCAAAATGCCAAAGCTTCGCGTCCAGGCAACCAGATCAGCAATCCCAAGGGAATGCCCTATGGATAAGCTGGTCAAGGACATTTGCCTACGCTTTTCCGCCAATAGCACTGTTACACAGGGTGCTCGACAAGTGCAGAACCAGCAACATGACACTGATCCTGGTGGCACCTCAGTGGGCAAGGCAGACTTGGTTCTCCCAAATTCTAGAAATGGCTCAAGGCAATCCCCACAGATTCACGAGAAGAAAGGACCTGCTCTCCTTGCAGAACGGAGAGGTTCTACATCCAGAACCAGAAAGCCTCAGCCTGGCGGCATGGCTCCTGAAGACTTAGAGTTTGCGGACCTTAGATTGCCTCCAAGCACTATGCGAGTGCTGCGAGAGGCAAGGAGACAAACTACACGCAAATGCTATAGTGCGAAATGGAAAAGATTTAAAATATGGTGCAGGAAAAATGGGCTGCAAAGTAAAATGACAAAGGACTCAACAGTGCTGAGATACCTCACGCACCTTCTGAAAAGTAGCCTATGCTCGACCTCCCTAAGGGTACACCTAGCGGCGATAGTAGCCTACACAAGGGGGGAGAAAGGTGGAAGTTTCTTTACGTCGCAGGTAGTAAAGAGATTCATGGAAGGAGCGAAAAGAATCGCGCCACCTAAGAGGTTGCTGCCGCCGGCATGGAACCTCAACGTGGTCCTAACGGAGCTTATGAAGGCACCGTTTGAACCCATCCACAAGGCCTCAATGCAAATGTTGACTATGAAAACGGCATTTCTGGTAGCCATAACCTCGCTACGCAGGGTGAGCGAGCTGCAAGCACTAACGCTACAAGAGCCCTACATACAGATACACAAGGATAGGGTTGTCCTGAGAACGGACCCGCACTTCATGCCTAAAGTCGTGTCGGCGTTCCATATGAACCAGAGTATTCAGATACCGAGTTTCTTTTAAAACCCAATTTCGAACACAGAAAGGGCTCTACACACTCTAGACGCTAGAAGAGCGGTGATGCACTACATTGAGAGGACCAAGGAGCACAGAAAAACTAAGCAGCTCTTTGTGTCCTTTGCAACGAGTTTCATGGGTAGACCAGTGACAAAGGGCACCATTGCTAGATGGATTGCACTGACTATACAGTTTTGCCACAAACAGGCAGGACAGGAGCCAACGGAGGGGCCTCAAGCTCACTCCACAAGGAAGAAGGGGGCAACCATTGCCTTTCTGGCAAACATGCCCATTCAGGACATATGCCTGGCGGCAACATGGGCTTCAGTGCACACGTTCACCAAGCACTACTGCGTGGACATACAGATGAACAAGGAAGCACAAGTAGGACAGAAGGTGCTTCAACACATATTCAACGACCAACGCTCATCTACCACCCAGCCGCCACAAAGATAACAAACCGCTACAAAGTCTATGCACAGCATAGTGAATCCAGAAAGATTCACGCTGCAAAACGAATAGTTTCTTACCTGTCGGTGTAGTTTTGCAACTTGAAGATCTTTCTGGATTCACTAGCGAACCCACCCACCTCCGCCAGGAAGATGAGGCTGGAGGAAGAGGGGGGAAAACAAAGAAGAACAGAAGCAATGAAATACTACAGAAAAGTGGACATATAATTTAATCATTCGCCTAGGGTTAAAAAAAAAAAAGACGAGAGGAAAAAAGAACCCGAAGATGGCGCCCCAAAGGTGGGACTTCCGCAGGAAGCACGACGACGTCACGAGAGGTGCACCAAATGGTGGGACGTCGACGCCCACCTGGGCTACAAAACAAAAAAAAAAAAATAGGAAAGGAAAGACTACGAATCCGGACCCAACCACCAGATCGCGGAATAATGCACAGCATAGTGAATCCAGAAAGATCTTCAAGCTGCAAAACTACACCGACAGGTAAGAAGCTATTCGATATGTCTGATACAAGAACATTTTCGGACATGCCAGAGATGCAGAAAGCCCGAACATCCTTTGCCGGAAATGCTGTAGGCTCATGTCTCTTGTTCTGCAGTTCCATACCATTGGAATTTGTCTGTTTCACAGGCCTATATCTTTGTTTCTGCCTAAATAGTAGTTTGTTCTTGCTAGACTTGCTAATTTGCACTTATTCTTTCAACTCCATTTGACAATCGCAACACTCCAATAACCTTTAAGTTGGGTATGTTTTTTTAGGAGCAGTAAGATAAAAAAAAATTATGAATCTCCCTGTCTCCGGCTGAAATTCTTCGGTTGGGGGAAGGGTGAGGTACTCCATACAGCAAGAGCCCCTGAGATTCTGGTTAGCTCAGACAAGTGGTTGTATTTTGCAGTTGCACATCATTACTGCATGCAGTTCCAAGAGTCCCCACAGAATTGTTACACTGGTTCGAATCCTTTAAGGAGATACTTGCTCAATTTTAAGGAAAGAAATTTGATAAGTAAGGGCCTCATCCACTCCTATGTGAGATGTGCAAATGTAATATTTCCTTCACAGCCCTTCGCACCCTTTACGGCGTTCAGACCGTTGACAACAGATTTTCCCACAGGTAAGTATACTGCTATTTTGCAGGCAATCTCCCATAATGGCAGTGGGGGTCGTGGTGGGATTGGCAGCCTGGATGCCATATTGTAAAGTTGGTGGGGATACCTCCTCAGCTACCAAAGTCCCATCAGGCCCACCAAATGTAGAGGTTGCTCCTCTGCTGTGATATGGTGCCCTTTTATTTTTATTTTTTTAGCAGTTTGTGTTCATGGCAGGAACCAATTTGGAGGGAATTACAATAGGGACATAGCGCTTCTGCATGACAGATCTGCTGTAACTTGTGGTTGCACTTTTGTTTTCTCTGAAGACAATCTCCAAAACTGAGGGCAGTCTTCAGAAATGAACAAACCCAATATGCTTCATGCACAAGGTGTTTTCTCCTAGAACATAGTTTATTTATAGACCTTTCCAGGTCGTGACCCCCAAGGCTTACATAGAGGGCATGAACAGGAAAAGAAACATGGGAGAGAATGGCTGCAGAGGATAAGCCCCAAGAGCAGCCTTAAGTTGGTCCTGCCTGTGTTTTTTCCTTGCATTGAAATGGATATCCACTATCAGCTAAACCAACATCCCTCATACTCAGAAGGCTGGACTGGACAGCTGACAGTTTTTATTAAAAGAAAGAGTTACCCTAATTCACCATAGATTAATATACATTCATAAATGGGTGTGACATGCAGACCTTTTTCACCATGTCAATATCATTGAATTATGACATTCATTTGAACATTTCCTCAGCGAAATTATGTTAAAAAATAAGTACTTTTTAGGTAAATTCATGTGTTTAACTCATTAAAAAGATTTGACATTCAAAATCACAAAACAACAAAAACATTGTTTGGTGCACGCAAGGAACGCAATCTTTTCACATATAGACTTCATTTTTCAAAACGTTTATCGAAATTCATGTGTGAACACTCCCTGACCCCCTCACAATAATAAGATAACTTCCTTATTCAGTGAAAATCCGTTCTTGTAGGGGGTCCCCTGCCTGGTGCCGTACGGTGTTCTTAGGCATGTAATAGTTCAGTCTCTTAGTAATAAGGCACTTGAGCACTCCTTAGGCTCAGCCAATGTGTTTCAATGTCTGTGGGGACTATTGGTCTGTGAGATCTTCATCGGGCGGTTATATTTGGTATAAATCCAGTATGCCTGGATCTTGGTATACTGTAGACAGAAAAACATAAAGACCCAGACTGAAGGTGACTGGTAGGTACACATTACTGCAAAAAGGAAACACAAAAGTAATTTTTTTTCTCAAAAAAATACCTGTACTTTGATACTTGTTAGGTATACCTATACATATAATATAAAATATTGTATTTATAAACACATGAAGTTACCATTAATCTTTTTTTTTTTTTTAACAACATTTTGCTGTGGAAATTTGACTTGTTCCTTAGAAATGTTCAAATGAATGTCATAATTCAATGGTATTGACATCGTGAAAAAGGTCCGCATCGGACACCTATTTAAGAAAGTATAATAATCGATATTGAATGAGGGTTACTTTTGTGTTTTTTTAATGATTAAGTACTCCTACCCTCATTATCCTGAATGAGTATAGCCCCACATTAAGAGCACTAGTTTTTGGTATATGTTACATTACTACCACCATCTGAGGACCTACGTTGAACATATCTGACCTAGGATCTAAACCTGGTCCTCTGTTGACCTCATTGTTGATGCTGGACAAATTACTTTACCCAGCTCCACCACATTTTCATTATCTACCAAAATTAAGAACCATTTGAAATTGTGTTATTGCCACTGTCTGAGGCTTTGCAAGCATTCCACCCATCAACTTTGTGTTTTCCTCACTGTGACATCCTAAGTGCACGAGGATGCCCAGGTGTTGTTCTTGTGCTTATTTTGCCAAAAGGATCAAGTTATAATTCACGGAAGAGGCCTCGGTAGGTTGAAACCAGTCTGTGGTTATTTGTGTTCTCTTTCAGAGGAGACCTTCTTTGGCAATTCGAGCTGGACTGTCCCTATTGGAGCAGGACCAAGAATGCTTGTGCTTCATGACCTAATGCCCCTCTAATGTTTGCCTCTCCCGTCTTCAGCATTAACCCTGTGACGGGGCGAGTGGAGGAGAAGCAGCCGAACCCCATGGACGATATGACAGAAGAACAGAAGGAATATGAGGCCATGAAGCTGGTGAACATGTTCGACAAACTCTCCAGGTTGGTGATTGGACAGGTCAGAAGTGTGCCATGCCTTGGCATGCCGTGATGTACTGGCTTCAGAGGTTTGTAATTGGGTGGAGTTTCAAGATGAGCATGTGATGGTTGTTGACAAAGTTCAGGGCACCTCTGATGCTTTTTATATGCACTGTTGTGCCTCTCCTGTTCTCTGTATTAATTGGAAGCAGCTACCTTTCCTTGTGATCACAGGAACAAACCTTCTTTGGGATTTGCTCTGTCGATATAGGTGTTTAAAGATGTAAGCTTGCCCAAATCATATTTGTTGAATCCTGGGAAGGCAATGTGACAAGTCCACAAGCCAAGTGTTGCTGAGTTTGGAAGAGGTGATGGGAAATGTCTGCTGTCTATGCATTGACACGGAGAAGGTGATTGGACCTTTCCTGCTCCTTATGGATGCTTACGTGATTAACTTGAAGGTGATGTGGCATGCGCACCCTCCTGGTATAGAAATGTGCATAATCTGCAGAAGGTGCTCTGACATGCTCGCTATTCCCATGTTCAGATATGAGAGCCTGAAAAAAGGCAAGGAACATGCTTGTTTTTTCATGTATTCAGATATGTAGGGGCTAATAGGAGGCTGCCTGTTCTGTGGGGATTCCGATATGTTGACTGTGAAAGTGTTGATGGGTCATTCCAGCTCTCCAAAGATTTAGAAATGTTGCATTTGGGAGCGGTGATGGCATATATTGGGATGTATATACTTTAAATAAGGAAGATTTTAGCAGGTGCACAGATTTCCAACGTTTTAAGCCATTTTAATGATGCTGTGACGATGGGACAAGGTTGCTCTTCAGGTTATGAGATGTTGTATGTGGTGGAGATGACACTCCCACTAGCCGTCTAGGGATTAATATGTGTGGTATATCGAAGAGGTGACTGGGCATGCCTTTTCTCTGGGGCTTGACATGTGTTTAATGTCGAGGAGGTGATGTGACATCACCGCTCTCCAGGGATTAATATGTGACGAGTGTGGATGAGGTTATTGCAAATGCCGCTCCTCCGTGATTGAGATAGGATTATTATAAAGGGCGTGATGGAACATGCTAGCTCTCCAAGGATCATGGTGGAGTGAATGGATACACCAGGTATTGAGCAATTGAGATATGATTAGTGTTCAGGAAGTAATGGGATGTACCAGCTCTCCTTGGAATGAAATGTATTCAGTATACTGAAGGAGTTGAGACCTGCTCATTTTCCAGGAGTTGAGATCACTAGAGTTTAGATGAAGTAATGTGAGCTGTATTAAAGGTGCAAAAGTTGAGGAGACATGGCAATTCCGAGGCGCTGAGAGAGAGTGCATTTGGAGCAGAGGAGGACACACGGGTCACAGGAGAGTATCCTTACCATGCATTTCTTCTGTCCTTTGTGTCTTAGGGAGCACATCATCCAGCCAATGGGGGTCACCGCAGATGGACGTTTGGCACCTTTGGACGAGGCGGCCCAGAAAATGCTGCAACAGCAAGGGTCGTCCGACCTGGACTCGGACTCAGACTGACTGGCCGGGGCTGGAAAAGACAAAGAGCTGGGACTTAGAAACCAGCAGATGAGGCTGGCCAGAGGAGAGACTGTTCTGGACTCTGAGACCTGCCGTTGTAGAATACCGTAGAGGAGAAGCAGAGGCTCAGAGCGTTAGAGCTGACAGCACCTCCGTTGTAGCATCCTTGGAACTGTGAAATGTCCAAGGGCGACCATGCGCCCCATGTCTCTGCTTGGGTAGAAAGGTAGTGCAGCTTCATGGGAAGCCCGGAGAGGGCCTGGCCATCGCAGACAAAAGAGACTTTCAGCTGTTCCAAGTCACCCTCTTCAGAGCTTTGTCGGACCTAGGCCTTGCTGAAGGCCTGCATTGAGCTTCTGGAGGGTGAACAGCACGAGCTTTGCTAAAGAGAGCTATCTATACTGATTATTCATTTGGAAAATGCCTACTACACAAGGTTATATACTTGCACACAAGCAACCGTGGCACATACAGCGCTCCAACCCAGTTTTACTTAAGGTGCAAGTACATAGACTGTCAAACAAATACACAATTCCTAGCAGTGGTGAATGCTGGTCACTGGATTGTTACTTTGCGTGGCATTCCCTACATATCCATGAAAACTTGGTGCTAGTGTTGGACAAGCACACACTTGTCACACATACAACCATTTGTGTGCCCAGAGTGAATGAATGAGAGGGTGGATGGACATAGACTAGGGCTGATACAGAGCCATCCATGCACGGAGGTACATTGCACTCTTTCCCGTACGATCATTTCACGTACAACAACAAAACATGCATAAGCACAGTATATATATATATATATATATATATAGACTCATGTACACACCAACATGTTCTGCATACATTGCAATCAGACACATTGGCCATAAAGCAGTTTTTATAGACTAAAATACCTTGCACACACAGATACAGTCACATTTCATATGTTATGTATATTCGCAGACACATTGCATACAAAGTTAACTTTATATACAGTCACATTTCAGATGCTTTACATTGAGCTACGTTGGGCAGTCACGTATAAACACACACACGTTCTTCATACAGATATGCACAGAGACACACTGCACATGCAGAGACTGATCTGCATGAGATGGCAGAATTATGGACTGCACGTGGGTCTGCTATAGAGAAAATTTGCAAAACTGCTGTTCCGGGTAAGTATGGTTTCTTACATATTGCATGTACACCTCAGACAATCGCATGTATATACTAACAGGAATATTGCATACACAGTCACTTGTATACACTGAGGCACCATGCACATGCAGTCACAGATAAGCACATGATGACGGAATAAAAAAGACACTCTGCTAAAATACTGCTGCAGTTAAGTATCTTGTTCCATACCGACATGTAGCACTTACACTGCACATGGTCATGTCAGAGATTTTAGGAGGTATGTGTCCAGTCTGCAGTTACTGGTAGGATCAGCATAGCCTCCGGAAAGCACCATGCGAAATCAGTCTGAGTCAGGTTGGCACAAAGGGGAGACGGCCCCAAAGCATACTACTGCACTATGTTTTGTTGCAGGTGGAGGACATGGAGCCTCTCCGAAGTGATTTTCAGGCAGTGCATGTTGTCGTGTTTCCCTGGCCTCTGGCATCCCATGGCCTTCTTCCGATGTTGTGCTCAAAACCAAGGTTGTTTTGTTACAATGTGGTGCTTGAACTCATAGTGGTCTAGTTGGCTAGGGAGTGGTTTAACAGAGACTTCGGAGGATCTTGATCTTCCGGATATTCCTGAGCTTTACATGGTCTCCCTGACCTAGAATTCGTTCATGCAGATCGTTCCATAAGTATACCCCATGTGTCACCAACACGCGGGCTCCCAATCCATCTGTTGACTGCTCAAGCCTTCACTCTGTTGATGTTGCTTGTTTTAGGAAGTCAAGCCATGATGTATAGACTGACAGCCTGCCTAGAAAGGCAGTCAGTGTTCTTTCCCCAGTAGCTACAACAGGCTAGGCATGACTCCCTGATATTAATTTTCATACACATCGAAGGCCTGTGCATCGTGGTGAATACTGAAGTAACCTTTTCTGCCATCTTCAGGTCTGAAAGAGGCTCAGAGTTTTGGTTTTGTTCATGGTGGCCTATATAAATACAGGGTTCTCTAGCATCCTGGAGTTGGGAGAAACTGCAATCTCTCAGTTGTTTCTGAAAACAACACAAAATAAATGTGTAAATGCCCTCTGTGGATATGACGAAGGTGCTAAGGATTTTTATGCACCAACACCAACATTTTAAATATTCATGCACAGCTACTGTCTTTATCATTTACGTATGATTCAGTCAAATCCAGTCTCAAAATTGTATTCCAATTTATCAATGGAATCTTTGTTGCCCTACAAGTCACAATAATGCACAATTTTATTACAAATAGAAAATGTTTTTAATTAATTTATTCCAAAATATTAAAAACTCTCTAAAGGAGAGTAGCATTTCTATGAAAGACAATCTACATACATTCATCCAGTGATCAGTCCTACATAATTAAACCGGTTGAGAGACATTTATGAGATTTAACAAAGTGCTCCCTTGCTCAATTATCTTGCCCTATCATCTGATCAATATGTAGCGTCTACAAGCAAAATAAAAGCATGTTTTTACAGCATTTCAGTTGTATTTTGTTTTTTATCAACCTTCATCATGACAAATAATATTAATGCTTGGTAAAAATAATAATTATACTGAAACTTCACATATGCCTCTTGGGGTTAACATCCTTTAAATGTTCTATCCTCTGCGCCCACAATTCTATCATCATCACTTCATACACCATTCTGCAGGATTCCTATGGAGAGGCTGCTTAAATCAATGGTGCTGTTTATGGTTGGAAACACAGTATGTCAACCGCTAGGAAATAATTATTGCATACAATTATTTATACTTAATTAACCCTTAATTTAATCATTCACTTTCTAACAGTATCACAGTGTAATCATGCTTCTGAAAACTTTAAATCTGAAAATTACTTGGTTCCAGAATCACCTTGTAACATGTGCAATGATGCTGAATCGGCTGTATTGCCAAGGGTCTTAGGTGGTTCCTTTAATGGTATACAGCTGTTGTTAAAAATGCTTAATTGATTAATGTATCCTACATTGTGCATTATATTTCTACAAACTCCATAGAATGTAACTCATTTTACGGGAGTGCACAAGATGTGATACCTTTTCATACCCCAGGTATATGCAGATTGGAGCCTTCTGAGAGTAGAGGCTGGCAGTTCGATATACAGAGAACTAGAAAATCCAGCCCTCGATATTATGGGATGCGCTTAGCACTGATGGGTGGGTAGACATGGTGTAATGTTCGAGGCATGTGGGCTGCTGAATTCATATCTGTGCATAGATCGCCGCCTAGTGTTGGGTCCGGATGTTTGCACGTTGTTGTCCTGGAAGAGTCTTCGAAGTATCCTGAGATAGGTGACTCCTCCCCTGGACTACAGTGCGCATGGGCATCCTCTCCATCCTCAGATTGTTTTTTTCCGCCATTGGGTTCGGATGTGCTTATCTTGACTCAAGTTAGGAAAATTTAGTTTTCAGGCCAAAAGGCCTTTAGTTTTCGTCGGTACTGTTCCCGATCGGTATCGACAGTTTACAGGCTAGTTTAGCGATTTTAACAACTTTTCGGATCCGTTAAATCCGACCATCGACCGAACTTCGACGATGGAATCGAGGACCCCATTCAAGCGGTGTCCTGTTTGCCACGCCAAATACCCCCATATCGACGTCCACCCGGTGTGTAACAAATGCCTCTCACCGGATCATGACGAATCGAAATGCATGGCCTGTGCCCGATTCAGATCCAAGAAGACTCTCCGGAATCGACGAGCCGCGCGACTGGAATCGCAGCAAGCGGCACCGGCCCCGACTAACATCTTCAGCACCGAGGACGAAGATGTCGAAAGCGTGGAAAATATACCCTCCAGCCCCGCTTCCGAACACGGTTCCCGATCGGAAGACGTAGATTAAGAGCTTTTTCACAGGGAAGAAGCCGACGATGAGGTAGGAGACTACGATGAGGCCTTAGGGGCCGAAGAAGGTAGCTCTGGTGAGGAGCAGGGCCTACCCGTCCAAATGGAGGATATCCCAGTGTGTCAGTCGACGGCTCTGGTCGAGGGATCGCCTTCGGGCCTTACCCAAGACCAATCCCGCAGTTTTTCGGCCCCGCCCTCTGGCCCGGCCACGGACATACAGCGAGAGCCATTATTACCTAAAAAGACTGGTTTCCCTTCCACGAAACCGAAACCAATCATCGCACCGGTTCAACAGAAACCAAAAGTGAAACTGACACTGGTCGGCTCGAGGACCACCACACCTTCGACGCCAGCCAAACCCGTCGGCTCCGACCGCACCAAAAGGGACTTCGGTGCCGAACTCGCTGCAGCCGATGTCGGCGCTGACCCAAAAAGAAAAGCCGTCGGTACCGCCAAAGCGCCTCGGCCCCCGGCACCGAAACAATCGGCATCGGCCACCAAGGTGAAAATGGCCACTGCATCTCAATCCACCTCGGAAGCAGCGACTACGGTCCACTCATCGACGCCGTCGACAGCTACTACCTCTCCTCTACTCGATGACCCGGTGACTTCGAAGAAGTCCACACCTGCCTCTACGGAACCACTCGGCGCCAAAGAACCGTCGGCGTTCCAGGTGCGACAAGTGGCAGCATCCTTGCAACGCATCAGGGAAAAGGCAGCCCTCCAGACCTCGTCGGGCTCTGAACCGAAAAAGGCACAGAAGGCACCTTCGGCACCGGCCAACATCACCTTCGGTTTGCCGCCATCCACAGCTCCGAAAATGTTCGAGATCAGGACACGTGTTACCCAGACAAGGTCCCCATCTACCGAACACTCTCCTACTGGGACATCACCGTCCCACTTCATCGACGCCGACACCGGCAGGCTCATGCTCCGAAAGCGGAAGATCACTTCAGGGCAGGCTTTGGACTCTTATAGGATCCCGCTAAAGCAAAAAATGCCGGCGGAATCGGAACCAGTTCTTTATGAGCGCATCCACACCTCTTACACAGATCCACAGTCATTCTCTCCGACGCACTCCGACACGGATGCAGTGGAGGACTACATGGGTGACGACACCACCTACCCCGGGGACATGGACCCTGAGGGCCAGCAAGACCCGCATCAAGTCTGGGATGACCCTGTAGACCCAGGTGCCGCTCTGGATACACAGGACACACAACTTTATGGCGCAAAAACGTCCCCCACAGAGGACACTGCTGCAGTCAACGCCCTCATCGAACGTGCCGCAGCCAATCATGGAGTGCAACTCCACTCGGACACTATCGAGGACGATTTCTTGGTGGACACTTTCGCATCCTCCGAGAGGACCGTAAAGACTCTGCCCATGTTAAAAGGTGTCCTCAAGCCAGCAAAGGACATTTTCAAAGAAACCACCAGGGCACGGGTAATAAACCCCAGGATCGAGAAAAAGTACAAACCCGCACCTGGGGACCCCACGTACATTAGAAGCCAGTTGCCTCTGGACTCCATCGTAGTTGCCAATGCTCGCAAACGGGCACACTCGCAGACAACTGGTGATGCTCCTCCCCCGGACAAAGAGTCCAAGGTTCTAGAGACCTCCGGCAAAATGATTGCAGCCCAGGCAGCAAACATATGGCGCATTGCCAATACACAGGCGCTCCTAGCTCGCTACGACCGCTCACACTATGACACGTTAGAGACCCTACTCCAACACCTACCAGACGAGTACAAAGAGGCAGCGGAGCTCCTCATCAGGGAGGGACAACTTCTCACAAACGCATCCATCAAGTGTGCACTGGATGCCGCAGACACTGCTGCAAGGGCAATAAACACCAGCGTCATGCTACGACGACACGCCTGGTTACGAATCTCCGGATTCAAACCTGAGGTCCAAAATAACATCCTCAATCAGCCGGTCAACCCCGACTACTTATTCGGACCGGAGGTTGACACCACCTTAGAAAAGATAAAAAAAGACACGGACACTGTGAAGTCAATGGGGGCTCTGCAAACGCAGACATTTCGTAGTGGCTCCTTTCGTCGCCCCGGAAATAGAGGTGCAGGTAGAGGACAGGGGGCACAGCAAACCTACAATAAAGGGGGCAGAGTTCCTACAATAAAAACACCCGAGGTGGATATCGTGGCTCCAGCACCAAAGGCAGAGGACGTGGTTACGGCAATACCAGGTCCTCCCCCAAGAACAAACAGTGACGCCCTCTCCCTTCCCCCCGACCACATAACACCTGTCGGGGGAAGGCTCCAGCGGTTCCTGTCCACGTGGAATTCCATCACCACGGACAGGTGGGTCAAAGATGTTATCCAACACGGTTACTGTCTCGAATTAACCTCCACTCCACCCACCATACCGCCAAAGCACCGTCCTATGTCCTCAGAGCACTTAGCGTTATTACAGCAGGAAGTGCTAAGTATGCTGCAAAAAGGCGCAATAGAGGTCGTGCCCGTCCACCAGCAGAAAACAGGGGTGTACTCTCTGTACTTCTTAATACCAAAAAAGGACGGGTCACTCAGACCTATTCTAGACCTGAGACCCCTCAACCACTACATTCTCTCAGAGCATTTTCACATGCTCACCCTACAGCAGGTTCTCCCGCTCCTCAGACAGGGAGACATCCTAGCCACGCTAGACCTCAAAGATGCGTATTTCCACATACCCATACACCCTTCACACAGAAAATATCTCCGGTTCACCATTCAGGGGCAGCACTACCAATTCAAAGTCCTTCCCTTCGGAGTGACAACAGCACCCAGAGTTTTCACAAAGTGCCTAGCTACTGTGGCTGCACATCTACGGAGGCAACACATTCACGTCTACCCTTACCTGGACGACTGGCTTGTTCAGGCAAAGTCAGCCCAGCAATGTGCCAGCCACATGTCCTGCACCATTCACCTTCTTCACAGTCTGGGATTCTCACTAAATTACCCAAAATCACATCTCCAACCCGCACACGTACAACAGTACCTAGATGCGACCATAGACACTCTGGCAGCCACAGCTCAGCCAAATTTAGTGAGGATCAACAGCATGCAAATGCTGATTTCCAAGTTCAAACCCCAACACTCCCTTCCTGCGCGAGTGTTCATGCAGTTGATAGGCATGATGGCCTCCTGCATTTTCATAGTCCCACACGCGAGACTACATATGCGCCCGCTTCAGGAGTGCTTAGCACGTCAATGGAATCAGGCTCACGGGCAATTAAAAGACCTAGTGTTGGTGAGCGGTCGGGCGTACAACTCTCTGCATTGGTGGAATCAACAAAACCTTTGCAAGGGCCGACCGTTCCACGAGCCTGTTCCACAAATAATACTGACAGCGGACGCGTCCCTCCAGGGATGGGGAGCTCATGTACTCAATTACACAGTGCAGGGACTATGGACAACACAACAAAAGAAGATGCACATCAACCTTCTGGAACTGATGGCAATCTTCCTAGCCATGAAGGCATTCAAAGTACACTTGTGCAACAAAGTCGTGTTGATCCGTACGGACAACATGACTGCCATGTACTACATACAGAAGCAGGGAGGAACGCACTCTCCACAGTTGTCTCATCTGGCTCAGAGCATGTGGAAGTGGGCCATTCAGAGGAACATATTCCTCATGGCGGAACACCTCCCAGGCAAGGACAACCAGATGGCGGATCTGCTCAGCAGACACAGCCACCAGATGCACGAGTGGGAGCTACACCCGTCAGTACTCCAACCGTACTTCCAACAGTGGGGTCATCCAGAGATAGACCTATTCGCCACAAGCAAAAACGCAAAATGCCAAAGCTTTGCCGCCAGGTTCCCACATCCACAGTCGCAGGGCAATGCGATATGGATGAACTGGTCCGGCAGATTTGCGTACGCTTTTCCCCCAGCGCCGTTGATACCGCTGGTGGCACGCAAACTGCGACAACACTCACTGACACTCATACTGGTTGCTCCAACATGGGCACGCCAGCCATGGTACACCACCTTTCTGGAACTTTCCGTGGTGCCGCATCAAAGACTGCGGATCAAACCCGCGCATTTGACGCAGAACCATGGAGACATTCAGCACCCAGATCCGCAACAGCTGAACCTGGCGATCTGGCTCCTGAAGTCCTAGAGTTTGGCTACCTAAACCTGCCACCTGACTGTATGGAGATCATTAAGGAAGCTAGGAGACCCACTACCAGAGCCTGCTATGCAGCCAAATGGAAGAGGTTTGTCATTTATTGCAATAACAATGACATTAACCCGCTAGACGCATCCATTGCATGGGAGGCTGGATGTATCCATCTGGCCTTCCATCCCAACCTTGAAAGCAGAGTTCAACAAGATGAACACAATAAGGGCTCTATTGTCTCAAAAAGAAGTCGCTCTGACTTCCTCCCGTGAAACATATATCCTTCATGTAGCAAACACCCGCACCGAGGAGCATGCGCTTTTAAATACTGATCTCCCCCTTCATTTCGGTGCTCTGATTCACACTATTTTAAATGCCTCGTCAACAACTGGCTTGGCTCATTTTTTCAAAGTTGTGGGCTCCGGCCTCGTGACCTCTTTCCAAACAATTTTTGGTGTGATACCGGCATTTTTTCATTCTATTTCTTCCAGCGTCTTCGGCGGGCTCCCGTTGATTCTCCCCCTCGCGGCTGGTGTGCTCCTGTTGGTCTGCTTGCTGCGCAATGGCTGCACAATGTGTGTCACACGACAGCCTGCCCCGGCTGCTCCATCTTCGTAACCGGATGCTTGAATATTATGGGGCGTTGCCACTGGCCACTTTAAGCATAGCCTATGGATTGTCCTTCCGGTTTTCTTACTTTACATGCATGCAACCTGTTTTTCATTGCCTAGATTGTCTCTTCGAATGGGCTCTGGATTTGTGCCTGTCGAACTCTGTGTCTCCTGCCCCGGATTATGATCGACTGATGAGTCCCTTAGTGGCTCATGAATTGGACTGTTCTGGTGTCAGGATTATGGCCTGTGGAGCGGCACATGGAGTCCTAGGGAATTGGGACATCTATACGGCAGCGTATGACTTCCTGGCGAGAAGTTACATCGAAGAACACGCAAGTTCCCCTCTGATTGTGCTAGAGGCTCCAGTTATCGAGGAACTGGTATGTTCATTTACTTTGTTAGATTGGATGGCGGACACTTTTACAAAACATTATAATGACTTCCTCTTGGACGCTGTCACAACTTATTGTGCTTACACGCTGATGGATTAACTTGGAAGTCGACCAACTTCCGTTATTTACACTACCCTTTTTTGAGATTTTTTTTTTTTGCTCGCTATTTAGGCTGTGCTAAGCCTTTGCGGGATAATCCGTCAAGCGTTTTTTCTTTTTCCATTTTTTACGCTAATTTCTCGAACTTTCACTGCCCTTTATATGGATTTGCAATACATGCCCTTGGTTCTGTCACTGTTGAACTTGAACTCTGCGTTCCTTAATTGTATCCCTATCTGTTCGTGGTCCGATCAAGGGGGGGTGTAGTGGAGACGAAGGTCCAGGTACGCACATTGCTGTTAGCATTAGCGTCTTAGAAGCTAAAACGCCATCTTTGCTGCTGTTGCACACGACACTGAAGATAGATGTTATTATATGAAAACTGCTTGCTTGCCTTTTCTTCACAAGAGAACGGTATGTTGTTCACATTTCTGGATGTGCACCACAACCTTGGTCTGAACATTGTGTGCAGACACAGTCAGGGCCAACAAACAATGCATGCTTTTGAATTCAGGTTGATCGGCCCACGCTCTAGCCATAACACGCACACAGCTGCAAATATCTGAAATTCGAGCGCCTTTAATATTGCAGTTTGCATGCATGAGAGACGTACTTTGGAGAAGACATTTTCCAGACACAGAGCAAAGCTGATCCTGTGATGTGATTCACCTAAGCTGATCTTTACGGTATGGGGTTCCCCATTCAAACCTAGAGACCTTCTATTAGTCTCATAATACTAGCTTACTAGTGAAGGGAGGGTGGTTGTATTCCACTATCATTTGTAACATGATTTCTCCCTTCATTTTTTATGGTATTGTAACAGTGATGATGGTTTTATTCTTAATCATTTGTCTGCTTATGTTAGCCAAAGTACTGCATCTTAGGACACGTAGTTTATAAAAAAAACATTTTAAACTTTACTGTGTCTCAGGTTACTCTTGTTGTGGACTGATATGAGACTAATAACGAACAGGTATTTCTGATTCCCACCATTCCGGAGAGCATGTTCTGGGTTGTCTAATCATTGGTAGCTTCGAGATGATACGGAGAGCGAATGAGACACTGATGCTAGTTGGATAGGGGTTATTTGCTGCCCCTACTTGCAGCCCTTTAAAGAATGTTCATACATCATAAATATTAGAATGTTTGTGAAAACACTATAAATATCTAGTGCACCATCTCATCCTCCTCTTTTAGGATTTCTGCTGGATCTTATGCATTATTATCTAAGAAACAAAGTGAAAAGAAAATTTGTATAGTAAAAGTAGTCCTAACATTGAATGCAGGGTAAATTTTGCAGAAAATAAACACTCAGAGGACATACATTTTCCTTAGATGTTTTATTGACTATCCAAAAGAAGCACTCACCTAAAACATCCTTCTCCTCAGAGTGAGGGGGGGGGATAGTGTTAGCCTCCGTATGTCTTTAATGAAATCAAGATTCTCTCTGCATATTAATTGGGGAATCGTCATTTGATTACAAGACCTGAGGCTACCATTATGCATGTTTAAAGCCATCTAAGGCTATGTTGCTCCACTGGTCTTAAATAGAATTTCGCAAATGTGTTTGCGTTCGACCAATCAGCTGCTTTAAGTATTTCGGGCAGGCACCCCCCTGCCCAAAAGATCTTCGTAACCATGGCACCTCCTGATGAGTGTGCCCCGAACCTTGAGAGGTCTACGTCTGTGCCAGGAAGCCCCTGTCACAGACGATAGGATAGAAGAAATGGAGTCTGATTTCATCCCTTCATATATCTGTCCCCTCCTATACTTGCAGTCGCCACCTGGCCTGACAGCTGCCCGCAAGGTATCGAGGAAGAGGTATTGACAAGCACCCCCTTTTAAACGAGGATCAAGAGAAGGCCAAGGGACTGACGTTACAGACTACACGCCTCATGAGGGCGGGTCGGAAAGTGCGCCGGAGGAAAATCCTGAGACGCCGAGAGGAGAAGCGGAACGCGGTAGTAAACACCCTGAAGACCGGAGAGCTGAGGGAGAGAGCACATCGGTGACGCAGAGCAGACTGGATTCTCGAGTGGACTGCGGTTCCCAGACGAGAGAAATACCCGAATCCAGCGGAAAAAAGAAAGCCGATATAGCAGGAGATCGGAGGTCACAGAAGGACACGGATTCACCCCACCACGGCCCCGGAGGGACGTGCCTCTGACAGGCGCCTACGGGGATACTGGAAGGGGGAGCAAAAGGTGGGGGACGTGAGGGGAATGGGGATGACAAAGAGACCCAAAAAGAATATCTAGATAGATTAAAAGGGGAAGAAGACAGGAAGACAGGAAGAGCCTGAAACTGTACCACTGTTGGCTATTTCTTTTGTTTGGTTGCTCCCTCCCCCACCCTCCCTTTCACGTTTTACATAGGAATATTAATTTGTCCTCCGCACCCTCCCCTTTATAATCTTTATGCTACAAATCACTTACCTGAGCCTTTCTTCTGTCCGAGGGACGACTACGACCAGGTCTTCACCTCAAAGGTACTGAAGTAGAAGACCCTGCAGAAAGAGGAAACGGTAAAAGAAGAAAGAGAAAAAGGGGACATTGTAATCCCATATAGTGTCAATAAAACAGAATATAAAAGACATACCCCTTTGCATTGTGCCCTTTTTTAACAGAAGTCTCACAGTCTGCTACACACATAACCATACGGATCCATCTGGCTAATGTAGCTGTAGAAACTGGTTTATAAGGTTTCACATATAAGAGGAGTTGGTCAGTGTCGTGTGTTCTGAATTCGAATATCCTACTCTCCTACACTTTCACACGTCTTACCTCGCACAGTTTCTCATATTCATGAAAGAAAGGATAGAATACAGAGTTTTTGCTCTCTTCCAAATGTCAGTGTGCACCCTCTGCTGAATAGAATCTATTAGATAGTTTTAATGCTATAATGTCTGAAACGCTTCTAAAGGAGATTAAGCATAATAGGGTTGCAAGTTTCATGGAAATTTGTTTAAGAGAGAGAAAGGTATAGTTTGGCCAGGTGGTGAAATGTTTAAAAATCAGATTGACATCCCACAAAGATTTGTAACGTGCTTAGGGCGTCTTCTCAATATCACGCCTTTCATCACTCTTTTAATTAGAGGGTTACTATCAATTGCAAGATTATTAACCATAGCATGTCCTGCGGGGATTGCAGATCACACATAATGAGATGATGGACATAGTGTTGAAACTTTTCTGGCAGATCTGGGTTGAATCCATCATCGTTCTTTAGCTCACTTCGCCACCCCAGTTCAGACCCAGCCATATGCAAATCAGTCTTGACCCTGTGCCTCATGGGAACAGTCCAGCCCGAATTGCCAAACCAGGTCTTCCCTGGACCAGAAACAAGCATTCTGGTACTGGTTTCGGGGTAACCCCCTCATCAGCCAGGCTAACTTGAATCCAGTGACAAAGTGAGCAAGGAACCCATGTCTGGGCATACCGTGCCAACTTAGGGCGAGCAAAGAAAACACAAGGAGATGATGGACGGAGTGCTGAAAGATTGCAGATCTACAACAGTTGATTGTTCTATGAGAGAGACCTGAATCAAAAAGTTGTGCTATTTAGTTAGCTACTTGTTGTACAGAGCCTTCCACAAGATCCAAGCCCCTTCCCATGCACCAACTACACCATTTTGTTTTCCAAACACCCCTGTATCTCTTTCTAGTTCCTGGTGTCCATGATTCTTCCAGTAAGCTTTTAGCTTCTCCCGAAATATCTGAATATCTATTTGATCCCCGGAAAACTTCCAAAAAAGAAGGTTCATTTTCCCCTCTACGTCCAAAGGGTATTCCTCTCTGTCACCCTGAAGAAGACCCAAGGATGCCCAGATTAGGCATAGGATATCTATTGAAAGTTCCATTACCCCGAGAAACCAGACCTGGGATCACCAGTAGGGAGTCACCAGAATGATACTGCACAATTGTAGCCTCACCTTCCATAATACTCTTTGTATCATGGAGAAGTGGCTATATGCATAACCCCTGCTCTTGCTCCAACATTGGAGAAAGGCATCCACAGCCACTGCTTGGGATCCGGTCTCCAACCGAAATACACTTGTACTTGAGAGTTAGTCTGCTCGCAAATAGGTCTACCTGAACTGTATCAGTGAAAAATTGTTTGGGTTCAATTTCCAATCGCTGGAATCCTGGAGAAACCTTGAATTCCAGTCTGCCCTGATATTCTGAGCTCCATGGATATATTCCGCTCTGAGAGTAATCTTTTGTTCCCAGCAAAATCACAGATCTGTTTGGCTATATCTGATAATATTTTAGATTTTGCACCCCCAAACAGTTTATATATGAGACTGCTGAAAAACTGTCTAAACTGATTAATGTGAATCTTTGCTCATAAGGGCATTTAATCCTGTTAACATCTCTAGTCAATTTATATGTAGTGACTGTTCCTTTGTTTACCATTTTCCCCCAGTTTCTAATTTGTCTTAGCCCGCTTCCCAGCCTCGGTTGCATATATGTGATTCTAGTATAAAGTCTGGTATATTCCCGCCGATGGCCTTGCCATTCCATGCTTCGAGATGCTTCGGCCACCATGGTAGGTCCTCTCAAGCGTCCTCCGATAGGGGTATTGAGTCCCCATGCAATAAGCCTTTTCTTAATCCCCGCGCTTTTAATCTCTGTAGACCTCTGTAGTGGAGGGGCCCAGGGCAAATTGCATGGATAGAAGATGATAGAAGTCCCAGAACCCTTCCTAGGTCTTTAATTAGTGTTGATTCTTTCAATAATACTGCACACACTTGTTTCTTTATTTTTGTTACCTTCTTGTGTTGGAGGACTAACTGAAATAAATTCGAATTTACCTGAAAGCCAAGGAACTCTCTCTCTTGAGTTGGAATCTGTATTGAATATAAAACCCAAGCTCTCTAGGAGGTGTATTGTCCAAGATAAATGTTTCTGAACTTCTACCTAGTCCCGAGACATGATGAGTATGTCATCTAGGTATATAATTGGTCAAACTCCTCTTTCTCTGAGGTAGCTTACAACAGGCCATAGCACTTTGGTAAAGCACCATGGAGCTGAGGACAGTCTGAAGGGTAGACAGAGGAACTGATAGTGTTCCTTTCCAAGCAACGCAAGGGTACTTCTGGCTGTCCTTGTCCATGGGTTTCGTGAAATAGGCATCTTTGAGGTCCAATTTTACCAGCCAGTCCTTGGCTTCTAAAATGTCTCTCAAGACATGGATGCCCTCCATCTTTAAATGCCTGTAATTTAGGAACTTGTTTAGTTCCTTTATATTTATAACAGGTCGCCATCTCTTGCCCTTCTTTTTGACCAAGAAAATTGTACATATAAATCCTCCTTTATTTTCTATTACTGGTACCTTTGATAAGGCCCCTTTGTCCAACATTTGGGATACCTCTAAGTCAATCAGCTTTGATTTCTCTCTGCCTCTAAATTAATTTCTCTGTGTTTTTGTATTGAATTGGGTATTCCCAATAATCGATTTTGAAGCCTACAATTGTTTCAAATACCCAAGGATCTTGTGTAAATATTTCCCAGTTGTGAACAAAAAGTTTTAGTCTCCATCCTACCTTTGTGTGGAAATAAGCAGTATTGCTCACCCTGGTTTGAGGGTCTGGTTCTTCCACCACGCATTCTTGTGCTTCTCCCTCTCTGGGGGTAAAAATTGGAGTTCTGACGATAGCCTCTGTTGTAGTTGGAAGAGCGTCCTGTCAGCCCGTCCAAAAAGGGGGAGTGCCCTGAAGACTCTACGCATATTGGTTTGAGCTTTGCTAAAGGCTGTGAAAGTGGAAACGTACTTCCCCAGTGATTGTATGAAATTAGCCCAAAGAGGACACCTTTGGTATCTCCTATATCCTATCTTGAGGATAAATCCGCCAATTTGGGGTACTTTCTCAAAAGGGCTGCCTTTTTGTTTTTCTGTGATTAAATTTGCATTGGCATTGCCCAATAAACATATGGCGCGTTGGGACCAGCCTCTCAGGAGGTAGATATTCATTGGTATATTTTTTTCCTGGCCTCCTCTGACATATCTAAGATTCATGTGAGAGGGCCAAGTATGTTCGGGAGTTTGTCCTGGCACTGTTTTAGACATTTTTCTAGCCCTTTTCTAGGGTCAAGGTTGGGAGTATTACACACTTTGTCCCCGGTGGAAGGTCTGGGGCATTTGTTTTGCAGTAGATTGTAAGTTTCTCTATCCAGAAATTTTCCTACCCACTGACTTAAATACTTACTTGGTCTATTGGCCTCCATTCCGCACTACTTGGGTATCTAATGGTGGTGGGATTAAACATTTCCCTGTCAATGGGGTCTTTGATAGCTATGGGTGCTGAGGGTTGTTCTAAATCCTGGTCTCGGTTCTGGAAGGTGTCATAACTATCTTGTGGGTTGAATATAAATCCATCTCTTCACAATCTATAATCTCGGTTGAGGAGTTGAAACTATCTCTAGTGTCTTTTGTGCCAAGAAGGTCACTTCTTTCTCACGTGCCGCTATGGGCAACTTTTCTCTGAGCCCCGTTAGGGTGGCCTTTTTCTCTTGTGCTGCAGTGAGCACCATTGTCTGTTGTAGCGCGAAGGCTACCAACGTCATAAGCATGGTTAGATGCCTCCTCTAAGTGCTTCCTCTTTTGGGAAACATTCCCCACTCTTAGGGGTTCAGAGGTAGTAGGGGACTCGCCATCTGAGAGGGAAAAATAGTTCTCAACAGGGGACAGCTTCTTCTTCTTAATTAGTGCGGCGCCCACCGTCTCCTTGACCGAGGACCCAAGTTCCTCCTCTAGGAACCTCTATACTTTCCCCCATAAGTTCAGGAAGAGTCTGTGGTTGGGAGTTGTTGGGTTCCATATTGGCAATCTATATATTTTATGAGGACCTTTAAGTTCCTCTTTAGATAAACAGAATAGCCTTTTTTTTCAAGGTCTTATTCATGGTTTGCTTGTGACGGTTTCCGCTAAGGATTTGTATATTCTTACTGATATTTCGGGAATCTCAGGAGTTTAGATGGGGCTAAAACTTAACTTTTAGAGAACAAAACAGGGCAAAACACAGCTTGAGCGAAGGAGCTGTTACCAAGGCTACAGGGCGTCAACACGAAGGAGCGGCGTTTCTCTTTTGTTTACGTGTGCTCCTGAGGTGTAATTCGTAATGTGGAATGATGCAGCTAGTGAGTTCAGGTGATAGACAAACGGCATTGACGGTATATGGATATCTTTACTATTGTTTGTCCATTTCTAAATTAAGTTGTACTAAATCCGCCCATTTAGGCTCAATCACGAGTCCTGGACTCGTACAGTTCGATGAAAAAAAACACTTACCTGTCCCTACCTTAAATTGGACGGGCTTACGATATCCTAGTAGGGTATAAACATTTAGTTTGTTTATAATCTTAATAACAATGACAACAATAATAATATTATATACTAAGTTATACAACAGGATAACTTATCAAAGCATTAGAAAAGAACCTCAAGAAGATTGTATACTTATCTTTGTTGGCGGTGCAGCGAATAAAAGAGGAGGATGATATCGTGCACTCGATATTTATAGTGTTTTCAAGAACATTCTAATGTTTATGATGTATGAACATTCTTTAAAGGGCTGCATGTTGGGGCAGCAAATAATAGTCATTGCATAATGGTGGACTCCAGTCTTGTAATGGAATCCTCTCCGGTAGTGCAAGTGGATCTGACATTATGTATGTTGAAATGTCACTTTGGTAAAGTGGGCATTTGGATTCTCATGGCTCTGTGTACCTTCTCGGCCCGTCTCCAATTCTCATCTGGGGATAGCTACCTCTCTGCATTCCTGATAGAAGGTCATATACTAAGCGCTCCTAGGGAAACTGCAGACCTCTGACTCTGAGGGGCCTTTCTGGGATGGATTTGTGGCGGTAGAATTTGGATCTGCATTCCAAGAGGCAGGGTCTTGGCCCCACTAAAGGTAGTGATCAAATCTCCCTTGGTAGGATGTCAGACAGGACAACATTTAGAGAGGGGCTGTGCATTACAAAGGTGGACTTTTGAACTTATCACATCTTTAAAGGCCATTGTGGGTATAACTACTAGGGATCTGGTCTCGGAAGTTGGAGATGCTTTGGAACCATACTACCCTGGTTCGACGCTGGGACATCGACATGAGGAATCATTGGGGCTGGAGGGACTGCAACTGGATTATGCGCAGACTTGTTGGAGCCTGGAGCTTGTCGTGCCCCGGGAAGGGGACTATCAATTGGTGGATTTTGCCTGGACGTTGCTGGCCTGCAGCTAAGTGCCAACTGTTGTGGTCCAGGTCCCTCAGTAGTCTCCAAGGGCTGGTTGGCTGCCCTCCTGTCCACAAGATCCCTGGGACACAAACAATCTCCCTGTTTCCACGTGTTCATAAAGACCACACAGTGTGCAGCAGAATCGGGTGGAATTGATTGTTGATTGGGACAAGGACCATCCTGACGTACATCGTAATTGCACTGTGCAGAGGAGTGTGCTCGTTAAGATCAGCAGCCCATCTGAGGTGCCGGGATTTGAGGAGTTCAAGGAGTGTGGGGGAAGCTTGCAGAGTCTGAGGGTCCCATGCTTGCAACCAGAGGACCTGTGCAAGCTTGCACTCCAGAGCATATGTTGGATGACATTGCAGCCTCCATCTGAGGTCGCAGACTCTCTCTCCCTGGATGCCATAAGGTACATTGTTGTGAAGAGCATTGTGACTGGGCCCGAGGGGTTTCGTTGTGCCTTGTGGGCACCTATGGCTGGCTGTCAGCTCGAACCTCCGCTTGAGGGGAAATATTTCTTCAGACTTGGAAGTGCACCAGCTTCCTGGGTCACAACCTTTTGTCTACGGGGGGGATAGTGATTGTGCACTCGTGCAGGTGCCGCTGGGCGCCTGAAGGTCTAATCCAGATGGACGAAACTCAGTAACTGTATCTTTCTGTTTTAGGTGGTTCCGACAATCTAATCAACTTGGCACCAGCAGGGGCAATGTGTACCATTGGCTGGTGCAGTGGAGTGACTGAGGGGCTGGGTCACGAGGCCCAGTCAAAGACCTGTGATTGCTTGGACATTGTAACTGGTTGGGGTATGCGATATTGGGTAATGTCATGTTGGATGTATACCTCTGATTAGGCAATGCATGTTCATGCTCTTCTCCTGCTAATGGGAAAGTTCGACAATTGCATATAACTGTAACGTGTATACACAATGTGTATCTCGTTTTGATTTCAATGTGTGTGTGTAATACAAAGATCAGTGTTTAATACATAGAGTGTGGAGTATTTTTGTAGCATACACAGCGTGTTTGCGAGGGTGGTGTTGTGCCAATACTTTACACTTGGGTCCTGAGGATAAACCGAACTACTCGGTGCTAAGCTATCTAAGGCTGAGCACAGGTTATCGGACACGTGCATTGTACTCATCCTACCTAGGGCGGTGGATTCTTATTGGCTTTGATGCATCCCAGCCAGCCGGAAACCGCGGAGTCGAACACTGGTACTCGTAATGATCAGTGCCCAGTACATATACTTAAGCTGACTTCCCTATTGACTTGTACCATCTAGTAATTGGCCCAGTCAGCACAGGGGCACATCTGCTCATGCAAATATGTCCTCCCATGTAATATAATGTACCCTGCCTTAGTGCTTCAAGGTCTGTTGTAGGGGTGACATGCATATATTCAATGCAGTGACTTTGGCATGCCACACAGGGAGTGTCATGTCCTGTTTTTACTCATGATTTGCACCATGACACGCAGTCCTGAATGGCAGGCTGCATGCAGTTTCTCTGGGGGTCCCTTAAGGTTGCATAATACACTTACCACTTACTAGGGACTTACAGAGGTGCCAAAGTGTATGCCAGTTGTGTTAAAATTAGACCATTTATCTTCTTTTAGGGAAAGAGTACTGGCACTGGGGCCTGGTTGGCAGGGACCCAGTGCACATCAGTAAAAAAAATACATCAGTATACGTGGCAAAAATAGGGGGTCACCATGACAAAAAGGGGCACTTTCCTACAACAAGGCAGGTGTTTGAGGAGAGCAAGGTGGAGCAATTAATGGGTCAATCAAAAACACGTTATACACTGCTAATTTAGAGTATAAGGTAGCAGACCGGTACCAGCCAAAAGAAATAATCTGAGCTAAATACCTGGGTGAGGGGGTTTCCCTAGTAAAGCATTCCATATTGCTGCCAAAGTCGAGAGTAGAAGAACTTAAGAATTTATTTAGCTTACAGTCCACGCTGATCAAAGTTTCTCCTACAGGGTCCTGCTACAACATATCTTAACGTTATGTAGATTTTTCTGGGCATTATGTGTTGTACTGACTCCATGAAAGTAAAGACTGAGAACAGGAACCAGGGTCTACCATTTATGGCCTTCTGGCTCAAATCCAGCAAAACGCCTCCTCTCCGCATGTTGCTTCTCTCAGCTGTGCAGTCGGCTGGAACGTGTGACCGGAGGAGTCTCACACATGAAGTTTGTGGAGAGGTTTAGAATGCAGATGTGGTCCTGGTTCAGATACTCCACAGATTAGGCAGTCTCGCTGATAAACCTTGCCAACAGATATGGTGAGAGGTTCTCTTCCCCATTCAGGGTTTTAGAATGGAGCTCTGCCTCAAAAAGGAAAATGTATTTCTAAGTTTGCAAATTTTCCAATCACTAATACCCTTCCTCTTTTATTTAAGGAACTTTCGATTTTGACCGTCAAAGTGGGGTAATTGGTACCAAGACAGTAAGTCAGGATCACAATTGAATTATACCACTTGGACCTTTTCTCACAAACCTTTCAAACAACCAGGGAGGGAAAACCTAGTCAGACCTGCTTCTATGTGACCATGGGGCTCCACTTTCTTCCTGCTGGCAAAAGTCACCCCTTGACACATGATGGCCCCAGTGCTGTATAACCATGTCAATGGGAAAGAAATGCATACACAAATGCTTGTGGCATAGCATAACATGTTGGAAAACTGTACAGGGGATATTTGATGTGTTCTGAGCAGAGCAATAGTCCAGAGATTTCAAGTGACAAAGCCATGCTGGACCATTCCTGCAGAGGGAAGGATCATCCCAACTAGTTCAATCTTTGCCCTTAGACAAAAATCACCTACAAATTAATCTTGAAATTGACAGCCTTTGTAAGGACAGAAAGGAGGAATCACATATGCATAGGTTCCTTGACCATTCTAATGCTACAGGTATTTATTCATTATCACAGCTTACTGGTGAATCCTAGGAGAAAAGGGCTTGGCTAAAATTTACAGATGTAGATGAAAAGTGCTAGCTAGTTGAACGTGGGTGTGCAAAATCTTTTGAGACTCTATCCCACTGATAATACAGCCACAACATACGCAGAGACACATTGAGCCTTCAGTCACGATATACACAGAGATATTTTGAGTATACTGTCACATTATACACAGAGAGACATATCACATATTCACAATATATACTGAGGCGCTTGACATATTTGCAACATACACACTCATTGAACATCCAGCCACAATATACAGAGGCGCATTAAACACAGTAACAATATACACAGGCACGTTGAGTATAGTCACAATATACTCTGATACATTGGGCATGGAGTCACAATGTACAAAGCGCATTTAGGATGCTCTCACTATGTGCATAGACACGGTGAGCATCACAGACATTGTCACAATACACACAAACACTCTGAGCATAGGGTGAAAACATATAAACACATTGAGCATGCAATCACAATATGCACAGACATGTTATGTGTCACAGGCCTGTTGAGCATTGTCACAATAAAAGCACAGACATTTCCCATAGAATGAGAAATTACAAATATATTCACGGCCATTGACGGGAAAATTGATGCTCCAAGATACATAATTTTTACCATGGACACCAAAGTTGAAAAACATGCTAGCTGTTTAGGTAAAAAGATCTCATTGAAATGTCTTGTGCATACTGGGCATGCCCAAGACGACAGACACAGCCAGAATGGAAATGTATATGGAGGTCATGTTGACAGCAAAGTTCTGAGGCTAACTTGGAACATTAGAGGTCTAAATAACCTACCCCCCTACCCCCTCAGACCAGGCCAAGAACCTGGGCATCATACTAGACTCTTCACTCACCATGAACCGACAGGTCAATGCCGTCACATCCAGCAGATTCAACACCCTCCGCATACTTCTCAAGACCTTCGAATGTATCCCTCCTGAGTCAAGGAAGACAGTCACCCATGCACTCATCACCAGCAGACTGGACTATGGAAACACACTCTACACCAGCATCAACAAGTCCCTACTCCGCAAACTCCAGACCATACACAACACCGCAGCCAGCCTCGTCCTTGGCATCCCCTGGCAAGAACACATCAGCCAACACCTACGGAGACTCCACTGGCTCCCCATGGAGAAATGAGTTGTCTTCAAAATCCTCACCCACACCTACAAATTCCCACACAATAATGGACCCAAATACCTCAACGACAGAATCAACTTCCATGTACCCAAAAGAAACCTCCGAACTTCCAACCTCGCACTGGCCAAAACCTTGAGCATCCACAGAGCCAGAGCAGGCGGAAGATCCTTCTCTCACGTTGCAGCCAAGACCTGGAACGAGCTACCAGCAGACATCAGACGAGTCCCCTCTCCCTGAACACCTTCAGAAAGACTTTCAAGACCTGGCTGTTCGGCTAAAAGCGACCTGTAAACCCCCCTCAGCGCCTTGAGACCCTCACGGGTGAGTAGCGTGCTTACAATTGCCCTGATTAATTGATTGATTGATTGAAATAACCCTCGCAAAACAAAACAGATCTTTCATACCTCACAAAACATGATGTCAGCTTAGCTTTTATTTTTTACCAAATGTACTCAAATTCCTGGTCAGTAAATAGGTGTCATATGTTTTTGGATCATCAAATTCTTTGAGTGCTACAAGGGTCACAATATTGATAAGAACAGTGATCAATTTCCAGCACTTACACACTTTCAGAGATAACCAGGGAATATTTGTATTAGTACATTGCATAATTGCTGGCAAGCACCTCACCCTAATAAATGTCTGTGGCTCCATTATGGAGAACCCACATTTTTTTTCAGTCACAGTGGGCTATGGTGTCCTCTCTTTATCCCAAAACAGTCCTCTGGCCAGGAGACCTTATTGTCTCACTAACTCCTGACCTTGCTAGATCACCTGGTCTTGACCGACATGCATCCGCAGCAGTCACAGCAATAAATGCCATAGTATCCACCCTGGCGGGGCATTTTCGTGAAGTGTACTCCTCCAATTCCTCCATGTCGGTGGAGATGGCATTGACATATATCAGAGACCTGCAGATGCCCAAGCTCTCCCCCGAGGCTAGAGAGTCCCTGGAGGCCGAACTCACGGTAGAGGAGCTACAGGTAGCTATTAACGCGTTGCAGCCCGGTAAGGCGCTGGGTCCCAACGGCATCCCGATTGAGCTGTATCAACGGCTGCCCGAGATGCTGGCCCCACACTTGCTGAATATGTACAAGCACGGCCTGGAGGCGGGGGAGCTCCCCGCGGACCAGCGAACGGCCACTATCGTGGTAATACCGAAGCCGGGTAAGCCGGCGGATCAATGTGCCTCCTATCGTCCCATCTCACTGATCAATGCAGAGGTCAAGATCCTTGCGAAACTGTTGGCCCTCCGACTCACGCCTCATTTGGCTGACATAGTGCACCCGGACCAGTCGGGCTTTATGCCCGGGAGAAGTACCTCCCACAATCTGAGGCGCTTACATGGTGTGCTGGCCCGAGTGGACCGACTGCAGGAACCAGCTGTCATTCTCTCCCTTGATGCCCGCATGGCATTCGATATGGTGGAATGGCCCTTTCTCTTCGCGGTATTGTCACATCTGGGGTTTGGGCCGAAGTTCTGTGCCTGGATCCGACTCCTCTACACCAAGCCGCTGGCCCATGTCACGGCCAACGGGCATATGTCGGAGGATTTCCCCCTGGGGCGGGGTACGCGTCAGGGCTGCCCGCTCTCGCCGCTGCTTTTCGCCCTAGTGCTCGAGCCGCTCGCGACTTGGATATGGTGGGAGCCTATGATGCGGGGCCTTCGCTGGTCTGCGGACTGGGAAGACCGCGTCTCCCTCTACGCGGATGACATACTGCTTTACTTATCTTCCCCTAGGCGCTCCATCCTGACATTGCTTAACATTTGCGAGGTGTTCGGCCGGGCATCCGGCTATACGATAAACTGGTCGAAGTCAGTCCTCCTGGTGCTACGGGGCCCCCCTCCTCGACTGTCGGAGGGCTGCCAGATACAAGTGGCGGAGGGGTCGTTCAAATACCTGGGGGTGCACGTTACATTGGATCAGCTGGAATTTTTCAGGCACAACTTGAGCCCTCAATTGGACCGCCTCAAGCGTGATGTGCAGCACTGGGGAACGTTGCCCTTGACCCTTGTGGGGAGAGCGGCGCTCTTTAAAATGATGGCCCTGCCGCGGTTTCTTTATGTGCTGGAGAATACTCCATATCCGGTGCCGCCGACCTACTTCCGCGCGGTAGCAGCGCAGGTCTCCAACTTACTCTGGGGCAACAAACCGGCGCGCATTGCACAAGCGAAACTAGTCCGTGGGTGGTACGATGGGGGAATTGCGCTCCCGGATATCCAGCTCTATTATTGGGCGGCGCAGCTTAAGGTGATCAACCAGTGGCTCCATGCGCCTCAGTCGGACCCTGCGTTTAAGGCGGATAGGGATATACTGGGTGAAAGGGGTATGCTAACCCCACTATATGATGCCCGGCTGGCCCCGCAGCTGATCGGCCCTCTGCGACAGACTGTGTCTATCTGGCATGCGGCACAGGCCAGGTTGGGTTGGCGAGGAGTCCTGACGCAGCTTACACCTCTCTGGGATACCAAACGGCTGGGACGTCTGAGGGACAGCAAGGGCTTTGACGCTTGGGACACCATCGGGATCTCGGTGATAGGCGACGTGTGGCACAAAGGGGAGGTTGTCCAATTCGCTCGCTTAGAACAGCAATATGAGCTGACTCCCTCAGAATGGTTCCGATACCTACAGATGAAACATGCCCTGACGACACAGTTAACCTCAGGTGTGCAGGTTCCGGAGGCATCCCCGCTGGAGGACAGGTTGTTGACCGAATACATGCCTAAGAGGGCGACGTCCTTCACGTACCGTAAATTGATCAATAATTTGCCGGACCCTATGGGGCTCTTGCGGGAGAGATGGGCTGGCGAGGTCAGCGATTTTGATGACCCGGACTGGCGGGAGGCGCTGGCCTCGCCACGCGAGGCGGGTATACCCTCGAGGCTGCGGCTTGTGCAACTTCGTATTCTACATCGTTCGTACTTCACCAGAAGCTTGTTACATAAACTGGGCAGAGCGCCTCATCCCTTCTGCCTGCGGGGTTGCGGGGAGGAGGGAACCTTCTATCACATTATCTGGGACTGTCCTGTTCTCCAGATATTCTGGAAGCGAGTGATGCGAACAATGTCACAAGTGTGCGGGGTGTCGTTGATGCCTGAGCCCAGACGCTGTCTGTTGAATGTGTGGGAGCCCACGGATCTCAATCGTCAGGCGCAGGGCTGGGTGACGCTGGGGAACATGACGGCCAAACGGAACATAGCCCAAAAATGGGGAGCGGTGGAGACACCGTTGCTATCAATATGGAAGAGAGAGATGGATAGGGCTATGTTTGCTGAGCGCTCCGTATTTATCAGGCGGGGTTGTCCTCGAAAGTGTGTCAGAGTGTGGGGAGCGTGGAACAAGTATAGGGGTAACATATGTGATCCACCACCTCTTTCAGATGAGGAATCCTCTGACTCGGATGGCTAGGAAGGCCGGGGGGGTGGAAGGGAGGGTGGACGACAATGTTGGTTTCAAAGCGTTCGACTTGGGCCTACTTGAAGAAATTATGACTCTGCGTGGTGATTTGTCTAATGAACTGTACATACGGTCTGATTCCATGTCCTTTGGTTGTATTTGTTGCGAAAACAATAACATTTCTTTCAAAAAAAAAAAAAAGCGCTGACGTTCGTCTTCCAAACACGGGCTCCAGAACGTACAGGCGATCGAACACGGCAAGAATCAAGATAGCGGAAGGTAAACGCTGAACGGTTGGAATTTTGAGACGGACCCTTTTAACAACTCTAGTCAGATGTGAGAGGTATCGCCTGACACTGTCCCTCTTTGTTCATTTGTACAGACTGAGAACTCCGCTTTGCTGCACAAACATGGAGAGTCTACGGGGCATGATATGCGTCTAGAGGTATGTCCTGCGCAATGAGAAACAGCTCGGTCAAACAAACCATGGGCGTCCGCAGAATTTTTTCCAGGCGGGGGCAAAATGTTAATGTCATCACTATCCTCCGACATGATGTGTGCCAGGTGGGGCACAAGAAACACTGGGGCGCAGGAGGAGCCATGGGGGACAGGAAGCAGGCTGCATATGATCTCATACACCATAGGGTTGTTGTGCCACAGCCATCTCTTTCTTTAATAAAGTAAGATTTCTCTGGTGTTTAATGCAAAGATCTGTGTTTTGTCTACACCGAGTTAAGAATCATGAAGTTTAACATGCAAATTTTAAATTTGTATTTTATGTATCAAGGTAAGCAGGTTACTGCTTTTGACATTCTCATGTTACTTGCTGTTCATAACTTGCAATAATTCTAATATATCACAGAGAGCTATGGATTGGCATCAAGGAGCTACATGCAAGTGTCAAGGCATGGGTTTAAAGCCTTATTGTTATTTTCAAAATCTGTCTGTTAGCAAGATTGCCAAAAGAGGTCATTCAGAAGTAAGAAAGTCTAGCAGGGTTTTAAATCATGACTTTGTGTTTCTCCCAACAAGGCACTCTTGACAATTTGTAATCCTCATTGTATTATGTAACATACTGTAGATTGATTTGAACACTTATGATTTATTGTCTTATGTTAACGTGTGCGTGTGATGTAACATACTCTGACACCCTACACTGGTATTAGAAATGCTTTGAAACAATTAAATAAAAAAAGAGAACATTTTAAATGCCATAGTATCAGACCACCATCTGATAGATTTATGGCAGCTGACACACACAACTGAACGTGAGGGCACCCGTATCTCTGCTGCCCATGGTATGTGGTCTAGATTGGATTACTGGTTCTCTACTGCAACATTAGCTGTAGGTTAACAGATGTGCAACACTTAGCAAGAACACTGTCTGACCATGTCCATGCCCTGTGAAAGCTAAGCTTCCCTGCAGGGCATACTGCATCGATTGTATGTGGCTATCACCTGAAAGCTAACATAGGCGCTGAAAGTAGGGGAGTGGTGGATGCTGCAGCACCCCCAAAATAACCATGCTTGAGTTTAGAAGGTGAATGATCAATAAAAATAGAATAAAATCTTTTTATCTTGTCACATTTACTGTGCGTTCAAAGGCCGAGGGCAAATGTCAGGTTGTGTATTCCGACAAATTACTGCTTATTCTTGTGTCATGGAAATTGGTGTTTACTCTGACAATCTTGCTGGGTACAGGGTGTGTGAAAGGAAAGGCTGTAGGGTGTCTGTTTTTTTCTAACACATAACACAATGTAAAGGCCTGGAATTTAACTGTACGAATATTTAAAAGCGTACCAGCAGTTAGGAAAGCAAATTTTTTGTGATTCTATAGCGTGGTGGAAACAAAGTTTTGCAGCGTGAATCTTTCTGGATTCACTATGCTGTGCATTATTCCGCGATCTTGTGGTTGGATCCGGATTCGTAGTCTTTTCTTTGTTTTTCCTTTTTTTTTTTTTTTTGTAGCCCAGGTGGGCGGCGACGACCCACCATTTGGTGTACCTCCCGTGACGTCATCGTGCTTCCTGCGGAAGTCCCACCTTTGGGGCGCCATCTTCAGATTCTTTTTTCCGCCGTTGGGTCTGGATCGTCATCGGGAAGCTCCAGAATTACAATCGAAGGAAGAAGAAGGAAAAGCGAGTTTCGTCGATAACTAACTACGAAGATATCACAAGAAAGGAATACATTACATCAGGAGCGCGAAGAAGGAAGTTTTGCGCCTTTTTCTTCGACGCCCTTGGAGAATGCGCACTCAGAGGCCCTGAGCGCAATGGACAAGACGCCATTCAAGTTCTGCCCTAACTGCCACCACAAGTTCGCGCAGAAGGACCAGCATCCGGTCTGCAACCTCTGCCTACTGGTCGACCACCAGAGCAAGGACTGCAACGCCTGCTCAGCCTTCGCGCCGAAGACGCTCCGGGTGAGAGAACGACAGAGAAGAGCCAACGCCAGCATGGATGGCAAGGGTAAGGCCCTGTCGCTCTACGATCTGGGCCTCTCCACAGACGATGAGGACAACGTCGCCGAGGGACCCGAAAACTTCACGGTCGTAGAGACCGACAAGAAAAATGAAGACGAGGTAAGAGAATCGTCGAGCTCAAAACACCTGAAAATACCTCAAACCCGAGGGTGACTCGAGAAAATCTGAGTCAAAGTCCACGAAGGGAGCCCCGGCGCCGAAAACTTCGACGACCAAGGGGGGAACCATGGACAAGAGGCCGAGCGGATCCTTCGAAAAGGACTCCCTGGTGCCGAAAGACGCCAAAAGGCAAGGATCGTCGAAGACAACCCATGAAACGGGACGCTCGACGCAGAAGGAACGGTCGGCGTCGACGCAAGTTCCGTCGAAGAGGCCCGCGGTCGACGCCGAAAGCATCTCCGAGATGGAGAAAAAGAAGAGGCGGCTCGAGGCCGAAATGGAGAACATCCTTCAAAGGAAGAAGGAGTTCGACGCCAAGATGAAGGAATTCAAAATTCCAACGGCTCCACTGACGAACGACGTCGAAATCGAGGACGAATTCGACACCGAGGGGCTGACGAGAGATCTCGAAGAGGAAGACGAGACCTATTATGAAGGCGAAGCCGAGGAAGAAGACCAGCAGTCGTTCTACAGCTCGGCGCCATCAACCAGCCACGACATCGAATGGCAGGATCTCGACACCGAAAACCCAGAGGAGCCCGTGGACACGTACCCTTCGAGGCCTTCGCCACCCGACGACATCGGGGTGTGCAATATGGTGGTCAGGAGCGCAGCGACAGCCTTCGGCGTGAAACTGGACGAGGAGAGGCCGAAAGCCGATTTCCTCCTCGAGACCCTGCTCCCCATCCAGACGAGGAGCCAATTCCTTCCCATGCTACAAAGTGTGATGAATCAGGGGAGAGAGGCCTTTAAGGAACCAGCGACTTGCCGTTCGATCACGCCCAGGACGGAGAAGAAGTATAAGCACTCTTCTCTGGACCCCCCTTACATCAAGGGTAGTATCACTGCCGACTCCATCATAGCTTCCACTGCCAGGAGAAGGGCCAACGTGCCAGCAACTTCGGGGCCACCACCTGATAAAGAAAGCAGGAGGATAGACCTCACAGGAAGAAAAGTCGAGAGGAACGCCGCAATGCACTGGCGCATGGCGAATTCCAATGCACTTCTCAATAGGCACCAGTACCAGCACTGGGACGAGATGGGGGAGCTAGTAAAGCACCTCCCCGAGGAATACCGCCAGAGAGCCTCCCACCTGGTGGATGAAGGTAAAAACATCGCCAACTCTTGTATAAAGATGGCGTTGGACGGGGCAGAGACTTCGGCAAGACTAATGGCCATAGGGGTCACCGAGAGAAGACATGCATGGCTAAGAATCTCGGGATTCAAACCGGAGGTGCAGAACAACATCCTTAGCACCCCCTTCAACGGAGAGACACTGTTCGGAGCAACAGTAGACGAGAAACTCACCCAGCTGAAAAAAGAAAACGAAACGGCAAGGTCCATGGGGGCCCTACAGCTAAGGGGGATGAGGAGAGGCAATCCCTCTAGGAGACCCTACGGTCGGGGAGGAAGCCAGCAGGGGGCGTCGCACCAGACGTTCCAGCAGGGTCAGCAGGATGATAGTCCCGGACAACAAGGTCAACAGAAGCAAAACTGGCAGTACCAACCTCGGGGCCAGTCCTTTCGCGGGAGAGGGAACGGACGTGGCCAGAGGAGGAGAGGGGGTGACCAGCCCTCATCAAAGTGACTCAGCACGCAGGAGGACGCCTACCCTCGACATGCCCCCAAGGGTTAGGCGCAGTACAGTAACATCAGGGGGGAGAGAAGAATCAAAAGCCTACGAGCATCCAACACCAGTAGGCGGAAGACTGAGGTTCTACCTTCAGGAGTGGCGGCGTATAACCACAGACAAGTGGATACTGAACGTCATGCAGTACGGATACTGCGTGGATTTGGAGAAAAGACCTCCAAACAGAAGACCAAGGGGAAGGCAGAGATCGGCTCAAGAACTGGCCCTACTCAGAGAAGAAACCCTGAAACTTCTAGAAAAAAGAGCCATAGAGGCAGTGCCGTTCAGAGAACGCAACAAAGGGGTCTACTCGAACTACTTCGTGGTCCCGAAAGTAGACGGAAACCTCAGACCCATCCTGGACCTGCGATACCTAAACAAGTTCATCAGAACGCAGAAGTTCAAAATGACTTCGCTGCAGGAGGTGCTGCCCCAAATAAGAGACGGGGACTTCATGGTCACCGTGGACCTCAAGGATGCCTACCTGCACATCCCAATAAACAGAAGGCACAAGGGCCTTCTAAGGTTCAACATCGACCAGGAACACTACCAGTTCACACCCCTGGCCTTCGGGCTAAAATCGGCGCCAAGGGTTTTTACAAAATGCCTGTCGGCGGTCGCGGCCCACCTACGAAGGCAGGGGATCCATGTCTACCCCTACCTAGACGACTGGCTGGTCAAGGCAAACACACGCGAGAAGTGCGTGAGACACGCAAAACGCGTAACAGACACTCTGACGAACCTGGGGTTCTCGATACACTGGGGGAAGTCCTCGCTGGAACCGGAGCAGGTGAAGATTTTCCTGGGAGCAAAAATCAACTCCCTGAACAGCACAGTGGTGCCCAGCGACAGGAGGACAGATGCCCTACTGAAGGAGACGCGTCTCTACCAGAAGGGGCGAGCTCTGACAGTGAGGTCAGTGAGCAAGATGATGGGGATGATGGCGCCGTGTATCCAGCTGGTGCCGAATGTACGCCTGCACATGAGACCATTCCAATAATGGCTACAACAGCAATGGTCACAAGCAAGCGGAAGTTGGGAGGATCTAGTGGTTGTTACGCACGCAGTGCAGGAGGAGATGACTTGGTGGAACAGAGACAACATGACAGCAGGGAGAAGCCTGACACCACCAAACCCAACAATGACCATTACCACGGACGCATCGCAAAAGGGATGGGGAGCGCACATGGACAACCTCAGAGTGAGGGGTCTGTGGGCTCCAGCAGATGCGGTACGCCATATCAATTACCTCGAATTGAAAACCATCCTGCTAGCCCTGAAGGCATTCCAGAGGCACCTGTACAACCAGAGGGTGTTGGTTCAAACAGACAACACCACGGCAATGTTCTATATCAACAAGCAGGGGGGGACACAGTCGTTCCCTCTCTCCTCTCTGGCACAGGAGATTTGGAGATGGGCCATACCTCTCAGGATAGATCTACTGGCAATTCACCTACCGGGGAAGGACAATGTGGAGGCAGACTGGCTAAGCAGGCAGACCTCGGCATCGCACGAGTGGGTGCTCAATGGACAGCAAACGGAGAAGCTTTTCCAGAGATGGGGAACTCCCACAATAGACCTATTTGCAACACGCCAAAATGCAAAATGCCAAAGCTTCGCGTCCAGGCAACCAGATCAGCAATCCCAAGGAAATGCCCTATGGATAAGCTGGTCAAGGACATTTGCCTACGCCTTTCCACCGATACCCCTGTTGCACAGAGTGCTCGACAAGTGCAGAGCCAGCAACATGACTCCGATCCTAGTGGCTCCGCAGTGGGCAAGGCAGACATGGTTCTCACAAATTCAAGAAATGGCACAGGGCAATCCCCACAGGTTCGAGAGAAGAAGGGACCTGCTCTCCATGCAAAACGGAGAGGTCCTGCATCCGGAACCAGAGAGCCTCAACCTGGCGGCATGGCTCCTGAAGACCTAGAGTTCGCTCACCTTAGATTGCCTCCTAGCACTATGCGGGTGCTGCGGGAGGCAAGAAAACCAACTACACGCAAATGCTACAGCGCGAAATGGCAGAGATTTACTGTGTGGTGCAGGAAGAAGGGCCTGCAAAACAGAATGACAAGAGACTCAACAGTACTGAGGTACCTTACACACCTTCTAAAGAGTGACCTCTGCTCGAGCTCCCTAAGGGTACACCTAGCGGCGATCGTAGCCTACACCAGAGGTGAGAAGGGTGGAAGTTTCTTCACTTCGCAGGTTGTGAAGAGATTCATGGAAGGAGCCAAAAGAATTGCCCCTCCTAAAAGGTTGCTGCCGCCAGCATGGAATCTCAACGTGGTACTGACGGAGCTCATGAAGGCACCGTTTGAACCCATTCACAAGGCCTCACTGCAAATGTTGACTATGAAAACGGCCTTTCTGGTGGCCATAACCTCACTACGCAGGGTGAGCGAGCTTCAAGCGCTAACGCTACAGGAACCCTACATTCAGATTCACAAGGACAGGGTAGTCCTGAGAACAGACCCACACTTCATGCCCAAGGTGGTGTCGGCGTTCCACATGAACCAGAGTATTCAGATACCGAGTTTCTTCCAAAACCCGACTACGAAAGCAGAAAGGGCGCTGCACACTCTCGACGCTAGAAGAGCGGTGATGCACTACATTGAGAGAACCAAGGAACTCAGGAAATCAAAGCAGTTGTTTGTGTCCTTTGCTACTAGCTTCATGGGTAGACCAGTGACTAAGGGCACCATCGCTAGATGGATTGCCCTCACTATTCAATTCTGCCACAAACAGGCTGGACAGGAGCTAGCAGAGGGGCCTCAGGCTCACTCCACAAGGAAGAAGGGGGCCACCGTTGCCTTCCTGGCAAACACGCCCATTCAGGACATATGTCTAGCGGCAACTTGGGCATCTGTGCACACGTTCACGAAACACTACTGCGTGGACATTCAGATGAACAAGGAAGCACAGGTTGGACAGAAGGTGCTTCAACACATTTTCAACGACCAACGCTCATCTACCACCCAGCCGCCACAAAATTAGGAAAACCGCTACAAAGTCTATGCACAGCATAGTGAATCCAGAAAGATTCACGCTGCAAAACGAATAGTTTCTTACCTGTCGGTGTAGTTTTGCAGCTTGAAGATCTTTCTGGATTCACTAGCGAACCCACCCACCTCCGCCAGTAAGATGAGGCTGGAGGAAGAGGGGGTGAAATGGAAAACATCAGAAGGAATATAAACGTACAGAAAATGGACTGAAGGACTAATCAATCGCCTAGGGTTAAAAAAAAAAAAAAAAAAGGGAAAAAAGAACCCGAAGATGGCGCCCCAAAGGTGGGACTTCCGCAGGAAGCACGACGACGTCACGGGAGGTACACCAAATGGTGGGTCGTCGCCGCCCACCTGGGCTACGAAAAAAAAAAAAAAAAAAGGAAAAACAAAGAAAAGACTACGAATCCGGACCCAACCACAAGATCGCGGAATAATGCACAGCATAGTGAATCCAGAAAGATCTTCAAGCTGCAAAACTACACCGACAGGTAAGAAACTATTTGATTTTAGTAGGATTAAAGTAAACGAAGGTACTTTACTTGGTGATGTGCAAATGATAAATATTTGCTGAACCCCTTTTTCCAAACTATGTTTGTGCACTATATATTTTTATCTGCAAAACTGCATGTCCTGATTTTTGTGGCCTTTTCTATGGAAAATGTGCAGTCTGTAAATGACAGTATACTACAACACTATGTTTTAGTTGCATGTTTGCGACCGTTTACTCTAAAATGCACCCCCTGCTTCATACCACCCCTTTACCATTCTTCTACTGAATGGGCATGACTCATTTGCTACATTTGTTCTTTGTGAAACTCTTGGATTTTTTTACCATCGCCTTGACTTCAGTGATGTAACTGTGATCATAGCACCCCGACTGTGAAAATTGTTCCAAGCCCACTGCACGCTTACTGAAAATGCATTTTGGAATGAAATGAGACAAGAAATAATGCATTATTTCAAAAAAAATATTTGCTCTATAACAAATATGAATATAGAATAGGAAGCATTGAAAGATGTGGTCTGCGAAGTCTATATGACTAAACATGATGGGGTGCTCAGATCACGAAGAAACCAAATGAGTTCTCTACAGTGAGTCATTAGGAGGTTAAAGGCAATGCGAGCATAGAATAATGGCAATACCATACTCACAGCCCCAGAGAGAAAATCATGGCGTACAATGAGATGCACAGAGTGTGGACATATCATAGCTGGCCAGTATCCTGAGGAAAAGCCAGGTGGACCAGACTTTCTCCCAAGTGTGCCTCCTGGTCGACCCATTAAAATCTGGAAAAGCGATGTTTTGCAGCATGAATCATTTTCTGGATTCATATGCTGTGCATTATTCCGCCATCTAGTGGACTGGTCCGGAATTGCTTTTTTAAAATTTTTTCCTGAAGGTGTCGTCGACCACCATTTGGTGGTATGTCCCTCCTCTGTGTGAAGCCAGATGGATCCCTCTGAAGTTCCTGTGCATAGTCGCCATCTTCAGATTCTTTTTTCCGCCGCTGGGTCTTGAAGCATGACGGAGGAACTTCAAAAGTTTTCTGAAAAATGTTAGTCTTTAAAAGAAAATTGACCAAATAGCCGAAGACTGCGAGAGGAACGACAAGAGAGAAGGGGATCCTGCTCTTTTCTCATGATGGGGACCCCGCCAGTACCATCCATGTGGTTAGAGAATGAAGGCAGGTAGAGGTCATGGAAAACACCCCCTTTAAATTCTGTCTCAACTGCTACCACACGTTTGCCCAGAGAGACCCCCATGAGGTCTTGTAATCTTTGTCTCCCAAAAACTGTGAGGCCTGCACTGCATTTGACCTAAGCCACTAAAGGTATGTTGATGGCAGAGGCTGGAAAACTGAACCACCATGGCCAGCATTCAGAGGATGCAGGTTTCGTTGAAGGACCTCTGCCTATCCAGTGACGACAAGGAAACGTCGAGGAAGCCGAGACAAATCATGGAGAAGAATCGGATGCCAAGAGTCACACGGCTGATGCAGAGAAAAAGCAAGCAGAAAAAAAGGCGACGAAGGATGCCAAAAAGAAGAAGCCAAAGATAAATAAACTTCCAAAAGTCACAGATCCCAAACCCTCAGCCAATAAGTTCCATTAAGCAGCCTCGGCTTCAAAACACTTGTCGTTCGAAGGTCAGCCAAAACACAAGAAGCTACACGGATCTCGACTGAGGGATACCAATGGAAGCAAGAAACCATTGAAATGCTCGACCCAATAATCCACTCAACAGGGAGCTAGAGAGAAGAACAAGGTTTCGGAAAAGGTAGACCTGGGAACGCCAAAGAAGAGGCCAACGCTGAATAGAAAGCGCTTGAGGTCAAATGAAAAAAAGAAGGCTCGAAGCTGAAATGGACACGTTCCCAAAAAAAAGGACACGCTCTTGCAAAGGGAGAAAATGTTTGTTGCGGTTATTTGCCCGGCTGCGCTGTTGGTGGTGTGATATCATGCACAATAAAATAAGTTGTGGAGCAGAGGACAGTGTCTTCTTTTAGCAGAGTTTGACAACTCATTGAAGACATTCCTTATTCCTGTTAAGCCTTCGAAGTCGACCGAGACCGAAGATGACCAGTCTGCTTTGGAGGCCCCAGCTAGTTCAGAACCTCATAAAGAGGAGTAGGAAGACTTCTATGAACACAAGGAGGCCAAAGATGCCACAGGGTTCAATGAACGCTGAGTCCCCAAAAGGAGTGGATAATTCTTCTCTACAACAGCCTCTTCAAAAGGGCTGCTTAGACATATGGGGTTTAGTTGGAGGAGAAAAAAAAGTATTCCTGAATCTTCAACTCAAGACACTAAATACATCCAGGGGAGCACTCCTGCGGACTCAATAATTATTGCACCCCTACACATCCACATGCCCACCTCCTGAAAAGGAAAGCAAAAGACATGACCTGGTGAGAAGGAAAATGGGGAGGGCTGTAGCAGCTCAATGGAGGATTGCTAACTCCCAACACCCTCTTGAACTGGTACGGCCATCAACAAAGGGACGAGATGTAGTACCTCATGCAGCACCTCCCAGAGGAGTACAAGAAAAGGACCAAGGCAATGATGCAAGAGGGGAGGTACATTGCTAACTCCTCCCTAAAGCCAGTCTTAGACACAGCAGACACTGCCAGCTGGCAGATGTGACTGTAACACTAAAAAGGCATGCCTGCCTCTGAGTGTCCCGATTCAAACCAGAGGTACAAACCTCCATAATGAACATGTCATTCATAGACGACTCCCTGTTGGGACAGGCTGTGGATGAATCCCTTCAACAGATGAAGAAGTACCACGAAACGGCAAAGGCAATGGGGGCATTGCAATTCAGGTGTTCCTTTAGGAGAGGGGGTAACTCTATTCCAAAGTCCCGCAGGCAGAGTATCCTTCACATCAGGCCAGCAACTACAGCAGCCACGGAGTAGCGTACACCATGCCACGCATCAAACGTCATACCAGCAGAGGCAACACTCTGCAAGGCAGTCCTTTCATGGACGAGGAAGGGGAGCAACAGGCAAGTGGCTTGCATAACAGTATATGCCACCACAAGACACCAGTGGGAGGCAGAATAGGGAATTACCCACAGGACTGAGAAAAAAATCACCTCAAACAATTTGGTTTTCAACATAATACGTCACCGATACTGCATAGTGCTACTCTAAGAATCACCCCAAATCCCCCCAAAAACCAAAAAGGTTTTGAGGTCAAGAGATCATACAGCTTAGGAAAAAGTCAAAGAACTCTTACAAATGAGAGCCTTAGTAAGGGTACCAACAAAGGAAGCAAACCAAGGAAACTGTTCACCTTATTTCCTGATCCCATAAACAAGATCTGACTCTGAGACCAATCCTAGACCCCAGATTCCTCATCAAATTCATTAATACACAACACTTCAATATGACAACACTCCAAGGTATAATATCACACCAAAGGAAAGGGGATTATATGGCCGCCCTAGATCTAAAGGACGCTTATCTACACGGAACTAAGCAACAAAAACACAAAAAATACAGCTGATTTGTATTGGACAAAGTGCATTACCAATTTAGAGTGCTACCATTTGGCATAAAGTCAGCACCAAGGATCTTTATAAAGTGCCTCGCAGCAGTAGCAGCACAGCTAAGAAGACCAGGAATCCATGTCTATCCATACTTGAAAAATTGGCTAGTAAAAGCACAATCAAAAGAAAAATGCCATAAGGATACTCAAACAGTGATCGCCACAATCCAATGCCTGGGTTTCACATAAACCTGGAACTCACTTTCTAAAGCCCTTCGTTGCAAGCCCTCCTATACCTGCTTCAGACGGAATCTCAAAACTCCAGTCTGGAACAAGTACCTCACCTGCCCCTTGAGTTTGCTTCACCAACAGGACCATCCATTACGCTCATCTACCCAATTCAGCGTCTATGCCTTGGGCGGACAATGCTGGATTATTTGTGACTCTTGGAGATACGCATATTATGTTGCACTGTTCTGTTTTTCCCCTCTTGTGATACTATGTCAACAGTGAATCCTTCTTTTACTGCTATGTCTTGTAAAGCGCTCTGATATCCCCCCTCCCCCCCCCACCGGGTCTAGTCAGATCTATAGAAAAGTCTCAATAAATAAATCTACATTCTTTGGCATGATTGTAAATTGGTAGGTTCAGCTGTACTCCGCTTTTTTAACATGCACGTTTGTTATACTAAGTCTGCAATTGTTTGAATGTACATTCATTCGAGTGTTATACAATTTGTCAGTCTACTATTCATGTTTTGGAAATAGTCATTGTGGTGAACTCTGTACCAGCTCATTCAAGTAATTCCTATTTCATTTGGACCACATAGTAACAGATCTTGCATTCCTAATGGCACTGTGAAGTTTTGCCCACTTGATGTTGTTCAAATGCTTACCGAATATGCAATTGTTCTTTCTGTGCACATCCAATCTCTAGATGAGTTTTGAATATGTGTGAAGCATTTTACTTTCGTAGAAAGGAGGCACGTTTCATCATTTAGTAAGTGAACAAGGCTCACGTCGAAACGTGCCGGGGTTTGCAGCCACAATCTGAAATAAATCACGTTTGCCGGAGAAATGAAAATGTAATGTTCCCCTTCCCACCCCCCCCAACCCCCCCCCGCACACCCCTCCTCACCCACCATCCATGTTTGGAATATATGCATATATACAGAGTGTGACAGCTACTCTGTAGTTATGAATACATGTATGGTAATGTTTCCATTAAAAAGTTATGTGTTAACTTCGGCGCCGTTCGATCAATATGCACAAATCTTTCCAAAATAACGTTTACCCAATTTGAGTTCAATATGTAAAGTTTCATGCAGGGCTGTCACATGAAGGGCTCAAAGAAAGAGGGTGTGGCATTAAAATGCAACTTTACTCAAGGAAGTACCTTTGTTTGGTTTGGTGTAAATCGAGGGGCATAGCTTCAGGGGTGGGGATATTTGGGGGTGTTTCACCCCCCCAATAAATGTATTTTCTGATGAATAGTTGGGTACAGGTGCTTTCAGTCGGGTATGGTGAGGTGTCTGTCGAACTTCACGTGGGAGTTTTGCGGACACTGATAAACACACACTCTCTCATCTGTTTGGAAAGTCCTAAGAAATGTTGATTGTTTTACAAAATATTGTGTTTCTCTCACTTAGTACTCCTACTAATCCGCATTCCTCTTCCTTTCCTCTGACCCTGAAGCCTCTCTCGCGCCATATAATGTATTTTTTAACATTATATGCCAGCGTGATGGTCAGCAAATCTGAAGCTCAACCCCTCCAATCTTTTCCTTTTTCCGAGTAATTAGTGTTTAAAAATCATTTCAAGGTGGGGTTGAAATGGCTAAAAAGTTAGAGATATCTGGACCATTTGTCAATGATTGGTCTGCAAATCTGAGGTCACATACAATCTGCAGACCTAATTTTAAAAAGTAATTTATTCCTGGTGGCCGTAGCCTGGCCCTGTGTGCGCTTCGACTGCTACCGGTTAAGCGCCGGACCTGTAGCCATCCCTTGATGCGCACGGTTCAGTGGGGTTTGGCCATCCACAGCAGGTTGGCCAAAGGGCCTGGGCCAAGCCACCTACTACGCCCAAATGTTGCATGTGATCAGTTATTTAAAACCCCAGAAATCCACTGTTACATTTAGAATGGTTTTATATTTTTAATTTGTAACCATAACTGTACTTTAACTGTGTTTTTTTAAGTCTCCAAAACGCTTCTCTTAACAATGTATTTAAGGAAATACCGGCACGCCAGGAATTTTGAAACATCCTTGTTTATTGCAGATGATGCATTTCAGCACTTTCTGCTTTTGTCAAATCTACCTGTCCAATCACCAGCAAAACATTTTAAAATCACATAACAGTCAGATTCCCCATGGCACCTCATTCTTAGTCTTTCTTCTTTATTGGCAATTCATACGGTATACATTTCATATTATATTATGATCAAATAATTATTTTTCAGCCTTCATATTAAGTCAAGCAGTAAGAAATGTCATACTTGCAACAATCAATGATTAATTATCAATATGGTCTCAAATAAATAACAGATTCGTTAACAAAGGTGGCTGGCTTATCTCTTTATTAATTTTCTCCTTTTTGACAAATTACAAAGGTGTACATTTTAGAATATGGTTCATCGTGAATCATGGTTCAGCAAGACGCTTTCAGCACTGAAGAGAAGTGTCGTTCTGATAATAATTTCGATTGCGTCCTCCGCTGAAGGTATGTCTCCTGTATTAAACAAATTTCAGGTGAGATGGCTTGTGGCTTCCTGAGAAAGCTCTGACGTTTGGCAGGTTATCAAGTCGTTGTACATCATATTCGGTGATCTTCCCCATGTTCTTGAAGGGTAAGCCGTCTCTGTGTTTTCCCATATTGGTTGCCGGCCTAGTGCAGAAGGCCTCCCCTTCAAGTGTCATGTCTGCCTTTGGGTGGGGTGTGTTGTGTCAAGTGGTTGTCTTGCCGTAGATTTCTTCGTAACCTCTGGGTCACCCATTGCCTCTCCCCAACATGTCAACCAACTTTCTAAATATCACTCGCCACTAACTATAGATCCCTTGTTTTGTAAGACTCTGTGGACCTCTGATCATCTCCTCTCCTCCTGCTTCTGTTTGACTAAACTCCAAAGATGTCTGTGTTCCCGTAGCCATAAAACCTCAGCTCCTCTAAAATACCAATGTAGGGTAAGGGTCTTCCCACTTTATTGAATCTCCTGTCCATGGTCTGTCCCAGGCCCCATTAAACCCCCGGTCTGCCCTGAGTATTTCCAGTATCTCCTTATTCTCTTGGGCACCTTTAGCACATGTGGTCCAAGCTCCAGGGAGCCCAAAGCGCGGCCCCTCGTGGTGCGGGTGCTCTTTGGAGGTCATGGGGCTGTCCCGTGGTGCGACTCCGGGCCTCTCTCTATTTGCCTGATCAATGGTGCGGGTGCTCCCTGGAGCTCATGGGCTGTCCCGTGGTGCCACTCCGGGCCTCTCTCTATTTGCCTCATCAATGGTGTGGGAGCTCGTTGGTGCTCGTGGAGCTGTTCCGTGGTGCCACTCTTGGCCTCTATTTGTGTGATCACAGCTGTCTAACCTGCCAGTTTTTCTTCCTTGTTTGGTGCTCTCTGGCGCTGATCTCACCTGTCTGTGACGCCGGGCTCCTCTGAGACAAAGGCTTGTCTTCCCCCTCACCTGGTGCATGAGCCACCTTCCCCAACCCGAGAATCTCCAGGGCCTCTCAGGGATTTTGTTTCCATTGTTTACCCATCCATTTTTCAGGTGTCCTGGAGCTCAGTTACGTGTCTGATGCTTACAGGAGATTGTAAGACGTCCTGGAGCTCCAATATTTGCTGTAGTAGCTCAGCGAGGTGTCCTGAAGCTCAGTTAGATGCCTGCCGGAGCTCCTTTGAATACCTGCAGTTGCTCTGTAGAGTGACTGCAGTAGCTCAGTTAGGCATCTGTAGTACCTGCTGAAGCTAAGCTTGGTGCCTGCTGAAGCTAAGCTTGGTGCCTGCTGAAGCTAAGCTTGGTGCCTGCTGAAGCTAAGCTTGGTGCCTGCTGAAGCTAAGCTTGGTGCCTGCTGAAGCTAAGCTTGGTGCCTGCTGGAGCTAAGCTTGGTGCCTGCTGAAGCTAAGCTTGGTGCCTGCTGGAGCTAAGCTTGGTGCCTGCTGGAGCTAAGCTTGGTGCCTGCTGAAGCTATGCTTGGTGCCTGCTGAAGCTAAGCTTGGTGCCTGCTGAAGCTAAACTAGGTGCCTGCTGGAGCTAAGCTTGGTGCCTGCTGGAGCTAAGCTTGGTGCCTGCTGGAGCTAAGCTTGGTGCCTGCTGGAGCTAAGCTTGGTGCCTGCTGGAGCTAAGCTTGGTGCCTGCTGGAGCTAAGCTTGGTGCCTGCTGGAGCTAAGCTTGGTGCCTGCTGGAGCTAAGCTTGGTGCCTGCTGGAGCTAAGCTTGGTGCCTGCTGGAGCTAAGCTTGGTGCCTGCTGGAGCTAAGCTAGGTGCCTGCTGGAGCTAAGCTAGGTGCCTGCTGGAGCTAAGCTAGGTGTTCCTGGGCGAGCTCAGCTAGGTGTGCCTGGGCGAGCTCAGCTAGGTGTGCCTGGGCGAGCTCAGCTAGGTGTGCCTGGGCGAGCTCAGCTAGGTGTGCCTGGGCGAGCTCAGCTAGGTGTGCCTGGGCGAGCTCAGCTAGGATTGCCTGGGCAAGCTCAGCTAGGATTGCCTGGGCGAGCTCAGCTAGGATTGCCTGGGCAAGCTCAGCTAGGATTGCCTGGGCGAGCTCAGCTAGGATTGCCTGGGCGAGCTCAGCTAGGATTGCCTGGGCAAGCTCAGCTAGGATTGCCTGGGCAAGCTCAGCTAGGATTGCCTGGGCGAGCTCAGCTAGGATTGCCTGGGCGAGCTTAGCTGGGTGCCTGCTGGAGCTAAGCTGGGTGCCTGCTGGAGCTAAGCTGGGTGCCTGCTGGAGCTAAGCTAAGTGTTTGCAGGAGCTAAGCCAGGTGTCTGATGGGGCAAAGCTAGTTGTCTGATTGGGCTAAGCTAGGTGTCTGATTGGGCTAAGCTAGGTGTCTGATGGAGCTCAGTGTAGTGATCCAGGAACTACACTGATTTAATGAATTAATCAATGGAGTTCCTGGGGTTGGAATATTTACCCGTTTTCCGCTCCATTTTACCACTCGGGCAGTGCAGATACCAATTGCAAAATTAGTGGTCAAGGGGATCCATCAATTCTGCCTGTTGTCTTGATCAATTACCCCCTCCCCGTACAGTGGTATAACAAAACTCCCATCCCCTTCCCCCTCCCCCCCCCCGGGACACCGTCCTGAGCTCTCAGGCCAGGGAGCTGGCAGTAATGGACCCCCCACCCCGCTCTTAACCCCTCCCACCGGGCACTAGTTTCTACTGCACTACTATCGAGCAACAGGTAAGGCACTCGACAGCACTTACAGACGCCTCCATCACTGCACTTAGAGCCACGGAGTCACCAGCTCCATAGCACTGTCAGCCCCTCACCAGGCAGCAGCCGATGAGGCCTCGCACTGAGTGCCCGAGGAGGCAGGGTGTGCTGGTATGTATGACGCTCCCCCGGGGCACAGCCTGTGCAGGCCGGGACCTGCAGACATTCAAAGCGATCCAGGCAGATATGACGCAGCGTCAGGAGCCACCTCATGGTCCTGACTCTTTCTACCCTCCCCACTACCTCCCCAGCCCAGCTTCCATTCTCATTCCCTACCTTTCCTCTTCCATTGCCCACATCCGCTGTTCCCCTCAACCAGCATCAGAATCTCCCATTCTCCACCGCTCAACTATGTTTTTCCTCCTCCGGTGCCCAACTTCTGGCATTATCTGTACAGAGCTGGTATAATTTGCACACCTTGCATAGTATGTACAGAACTCAAATCTGGCACAGTTTCTAGCATGCACCAGGCAAAGTGTCTACAAAGCTTGTACACCTCTGAAATAGTTGTACAGAGCTCACACCTGGCATAGCTTCTACAAAGCATTTACTTTGCATCTGGAATTGGCGGAACACAGCTTCCACCTGTTACAGTTTGTACAGAGCTCAGACCTGACATGGTTTGTACAGAGTTCACCCCTGGCATAGTTTGTACGGAGGTCACACCTGCTGTAGTTTGTACAGAGCTCACACCTAGCATAGTTTTTACAGAGCTCACACCTAGCATAGTTTTTACAGAGCTCACACCTAGCATAGTTTGTACAGAGTTCACCCCTGGCATAGTTTGTACGGAGGTCACACCTGCTGTAGTTTGTACAGAGCTCGCACCTAGCATAGTTTGTACAGAGCTCACCCCTGGCATAGTTTGTACAGAGCTCCTCCCTGGCATAGTTTGAACAGAGCTCACACCTAGCATAGTTTGTACAGAGCTCACACCCAGCATAGTTTGTACAGAGCTCACACCTGACGTAGTTTGCATAGAGCTCACACCTGACATAGTTTGTACAGAGCTCACACCTAGCATAGTTTGTACAGAGCTCACACCTGACATAGTTTGTATGGAGGTCACAAGTGCTGTAGTTTGTACAGAGCTCACACCTGACGTAGTTTGCATAGAGCTCACACCTGACATAGTTTGTACAGAGCTCACCCCTGGCATAGTTTGTACGGAGGTCACACCTGGAATAGTTTATAGAGGGCTAACACTTGGCATAGTCTGTCCAGAGGTCACAGCTGACATGGTTTGTACAGGGCTCACACCTTGCATAGTTTGTATAGAGCTCACACCTTGTATAGTTTGCATATAGATAACACCTGGCGTATTTTGTACAGAGCTCACACCTGGCGTAGTTTGTACAGGGCACACACCTTGCGCAGTTTGTACAGAGCTCACACCTTGCGCAGTTTGTACAGAGCTCACACCTGGCATCGTTCCTACAGTGCTCACACCTCCCATAGTTTGTATAGAGCTCACACCTGGCGTAGTTTGTGCACAACTCACACCTGGCATAGTTTACACAGAGCTCACACTTGGCATAGTATGTACAGAGCTCATACCTGGCATAGTTTATACAGAGCTCACACTTGGCATAGTTTGTACAGAGATTACACCTGACATAGTTTGTACAGGGCTCAGACCTTGCATAGTTTGTACACAGGTCACACCTGGCATAGTTTATACAGAGCTCACACCTCCCATTGCTTCTACAAAGCTTCTATGCCTAAATAGTCTGAACACAGCTTATAGCTGTTATAGTTTGTACAGAGCTCTCACTAAGCTTAGCCTGTACAGGGCTCACACCTGGCATAGTTTTTATAGACGTCACACCTGACCGTTTGTATCTGGCTCACACCTGGCATCGCTTCTAGAAATCACATACTTGACATAGCCTCTACACCTGGAATAATCTGAACAAAGTGTGCTCCTGTTATATTCTGTACAGAGCTCCCACCTGGTATAATTTGTACACCTGGCATAGTTTGTAGAGCACTCATACTGGGCATAGCTGCTACAAGGCTACCTGGCATATCTGCTACCCCTGAAATTGTCTGAACACAGCTTGCCCCTGTTATAGTTTGAGCAAGGCTTTCACCTGGCATAGTTTGTACAGAGCTCACACCTAGCATGGTTTGTATAGAGCTCACACCTAGCAATGCTTCTACAAAGCTTCTACACCTGAATACACCTGGCATTGCTTCTAGAAAGCACAAACTTGACATAGCCTCTACACTTGGAATAATCTGAACACAGTTTGCACCTGTTATATTTTGTACAGAGTTCCCACCTGTTATAATTTGTACACCTGGCATAGTTTGTAGAGAGCTCACAATGGGCATAGCTCCTACAAAGCACATACCTGGCATTGTCTGAACACAGCTTGCCCCTGTTATAGTTTGATCAATGCTTGCACCTGGCATAGTTTGTACAGAGTTGACAAGTGGCATCGTTTGTACAGACTTAGAGCTCACACCTAGCATAGTTTGTATAGAGCTCACACCTGGCATTGTTTGTACAGAGCTCATGCTGGGTCTTGAGGATGTTTGAAAAGGAAGGGTTGGAGAATGTTAAGGTGAGAGGATTCTTAGGTGGGTAGTTGCTGGCAGGGGCTTTAATGTTGAAAGCTAAATAAAGGATTCCCTACCTACTTGGTGTCTCTGTCCTTTTCAGTGGCGACGACTAGAGCTGTCAGCACCAGGCCCATCCTCCAGCTTTGTCCTCTGTCAGAGGTGTGCCATGGTACAGTGGTGAGGTTTCGGTGAAGGACGGCCAGGTGACCTTCGTAGGCAACTCTTGTTGTGAATGGCGGTCCAATAGTTAGTCGAGTTTTGTAAGGATTTGTGCCAACATCAGGTTATTGCAGATGCCCACACAACTCTTCAGCCTGAGTCCCGAGTGGTACGATCACCAAGTTGTTGACTTTGCGTAATGACATGCGTCTTTTTGGGAGACCATTGGGTTTTTTTCTTTGTCAAAATTGTGGTCATTCTGCATAGAAAGTGATTTACTTCCGTATATGTGGCGGCCATCTTAACTGTGGGTGGGTGTATACTTTTGGCAGTTTAGTGGCAATTTACCTTAGGGTACTGCATACTTGTCACTGTAACAGCGATCGCAAGATGTTTGCCTGTGCTGCCTGCGTTATTGGTGACATGCACTGGCACACCTTAGAACGCAAGGAACTTGCCATTGCTGCCTGTGCCACAAGGTACACTAGACCTAGTCAGTCTAAGTTTGCAAATGACAGGCACACCTTTGTTTCTGTGCACTTAATAACTGCATTATTGGTTCTTGGCACACCTTTTGGAATATATCCTTATTTTTCTATCTTTATTGTAATTCCTGGTACAGAGTCATGCGCGAGCATGCAAAACAAGATGGCGGTTCGGAAATAAACTCCAGCTAACCCATCCATACGATGAGGTTAATTAACCCGGAATTGCAGGATTTAAGCATTTCCTGCTATTAGCACCTCTTACCTGCTCTAATGAGAGCATTTCTTCGACTTTTTCCGGCGATTTTGGCAATATCTGGATCACCTCCAGCTGCAGGCTCTTCTCCACCGAAGCTCCCTTCAGCTTGCTCCGAGGTTCCTGTCAGGAAGGCGGAGTTCTACACCAAGAGAGGAAGCGACTTCTGTCCTGATTTCCTCCCATAGCCAGTTTTAGCTGCTGCACCGGTTTGAATTACTTATCTTTATTTCTACTGCAATTTTGACAACTTTTGCCTGTGTTTCTTTATTTTCCTGAGAATGGAAAGTAAGTTTACAGCAAATAAGCGTAAACAAACCGTTTCGCCTCTACCTTTGAATTAAAAAATGGTTGATTCATCGGAACCTTCCCATATTACTATTCTGGAGGAATTAAAGGCAGTTAGATCAAACACTGACACTATTGCCATGGAAATTAAAAATGTACGCAAAGACATGGCAAGTCTTTCAATGAAGGTTGCAGATGACGAGATTAAGCTGCATGACGTTCTAACCAAAACAGATCAGATTTTGCCAATCGTTCCAAAAATCCCCTTCATAAGTACCAGATTGCTTGAGTTAGAGTATCTAATTTATTGAATGTGAAGTTCTCAGAAATAATTGAGATAGATAAACTACATCGTATTCCATCTCACCGTAAACCAGATCAAACTAAACCCAGGAAAGTCATCTTCAAGGTTCTACGCCATCATCACCTTGTCCTTATCAGGAAGGCAGCTTGTGAGATTCATTCTCTTCTAGTTAATGGCTCGAAGATTTTCATCCATCAGCACCTTGCCAAGGAAACAGTTGCGATGTGAAGAGATTTTGCAGCGTTGAGACCAGGATTGAGAGACTCGGGCTTCAAATATGGACTCTTTGATCCATCCGTATTTTGAAAGGCGACATCTCCAAATCCTTTCATCGACCGGAAGACCTTCAAGCTTTTCTAGACAACCACTCTCCTCTATCAATGGATACACATATCTCTCCAACTTGAAGTTATGTTATTAGTGATATTACTTATGCTCTATGCCCATTGTCACCTCTTCTTTTTTTTATTGGCAATCGAACCTTTTCTTTCCCACATTCGAAATTCTGTTGATATTGAAGGAATTATGTTAGCGGATGTTAACCTTAAAACATCTGCCTATGGAGATGATGTCCTATTATATCTTAGACATCCGGCCACATCTCTACCGGCGGTTTTAGATGTGTATTACGCAAATATTCTACTGTTTCTGGTTATACCTTGAATACTCATGAAACAGAATATTTTCCCTCAAATGTGCACCGTACACCCTCAATACTGGACAATACTGAAATTATTTGGCAAAAATAGAAAATTAAATATTTAGGTATACTCTTTACACTTCCTTTAAAGCACTCCGTTGCTCTTAACTGTGACTCTTTATGTACCAAAATTGCAGAAAACATTTGTCAGTGGTCCACCTTACACTTATCATGGTGGGGGAAACTTGAAACCGTTAAAATGGTATTAGCCCCAATTATTTTCTATACCATTTCTATGATCCCTACACAATTGCCACTCTCAGTCTACAAGAAATTTGATAAGCTTATTTCTAAATTTATATGGAATCGCAAACCTCGCATTGCTTACACTAAACTTAAACTGTCTAAACTGAATGGAGGATTTGGTATGCCTAATTTTTTCAAACATCATAAAGCATTTATTTTAAAACAAGGTTCACTTTGGTTCTCGTGCCTGGACCCTAACTATTCCCCTAAATGGTTAATGATTGTGCTCAATTTAGTATCGCCATTTCCTCTCCTATCACTTTTGTTCGTGTCTAATGCAAATAAACTTTTTAAATCCTCCCCCCATTATTGCATCCACTAAACTGATTATTAATGATTTTGACACATCCTTTTCATCACGTGTTTCAGATTCTGCTATGATCTCCCTTTGGCATAATCCTGCACTAGAATTTAATCGTACAATCACTTTCTGGAAATTATGGATTTAGGCTGGCATTTTCTTTCTCCGGGATTTTTATGAAGATACGGCTTTATTATCCTTTTCTGAACAACAGGCCAGATTCATGTTACCTAATAGCAAAGCCATTAAATATGAACTTCTTTGTAACACACTGCTAAACACCTTTCCAAATGAGCTTCCCCAAATTAAGACTCCAGATTTGGTAAATTGTATTAAAGCTTTTTCTGCTTCCCAACATACTGTCTCTAAATTTTATAAACAATTTCATTGTACAAATACTACTAACTTTACCTTTTTATCCACTTTTTGGAATGCAGAACATTCCCTGAATCTTTTGTTAAGAGTGGAGACAAATATGGGCCATAAATATTTCAGGGTGGTTTCCTGTATCATGATCCCAAACCAACGCCTTTACTTTGTTCAATTGTCTATGGACTCCCTCTAAATTATTTAAGGCTAAACTTATAGTCACACCACTTTGCTGGAACTGCAAATGTTATGATGGTACTATGAAACAGATGCTTTTTTAATGTAATATAATAGCTCGATTCTGGAAAAATTTTGGGATATCATTATTAAAATACTTCCTATTTCTGAGTCTCTCACTTACAACACACTTATTGGTAAATCTTACGTACTATCATCTACCCTATTAGAGCCCCAGTCTAAACTTTTTTATCTCCTTATATCTGTTACTATTAAATCAATTACTTCCAATTGGAAATCATCGGAAACCATTCCAATCCATGCATGGTGGTCATATGTTATTTTTTATTAGATCTGGTGCTCAATTATCTTACAAGGGACCATTAAAAACATACGTCATATTTTCAAAAGTTATGGAAACCAGTTGAGGATTATATTAAAACGTATTTATAAAATGCTTCTGTTAACAGTTTTGTATAATTTCTGTTTTGAGGTGTAGCCTTGTTCCTTTTTCTAACTGTTTCACTGTTAATATGACAATGGTAAATTTTTGGTATATGGATATTGTTAAGATAGTATTTTAAAGTTAGTACTATTTTATTATATATACCAACACTGTATTTTTTTGTTTGTCATGTATACAAAAAATCCTAATAAAATATTTTGAACATTCAATTTGGGGTACAACTCACCCATGCATTTATTTAACCATGGTGTACTGGAATGTTAAGCATGGAGAGGACTGCTGCACCACCGCCATTCTTAGCGATTTCCCAGATGCCCTCTGTTGTGCTGGGACCTGTGGAAGGAAGCTTTTGAGGATTATTGAGAGGCAACTGAGGGGGAAACATATACATAAAAAAAGATGAAAGCCTTATCGGTGTAAAATTTAGGTCGTTCGGAAGAAATATGTTGAAGACTCTTCTGTTAGAGATGGTACAGATATGAACTGGTGCTGGCGAGTAAGGTGATGCCAACAAGGTACTTGATGAGTATCTTTCAGTCATCAAAACATTTGATAAAAGGTTAACCTGAGTAGGAATATTGTCTTGGAGCTTCACAAATATTTACAGCGTTCACAGCTACCTGGCAAACCTATTGATGAGCTTGTGGCAACTTTACGCACCTTTGCACCAACTTGCAATTATCAAGAGTTTGAAAAATGAAACTATTTGTGACCCACTAATTGAGAAAATCAGTGACAAAATTCGGGACATACCCTTGCAAACAGATGATCCCGATTTGGAAACAACACTTGCACTAGCTATGAGCTTAGAGCATTCTGAATTTTGTGTGAGAGAAATGAGAAAGGATGTGGGTGCACAGGAAGTCAGACTAATTTCAAAACAGTCTGAAAAACAACATGGTAAAGTACATGGTGACAAATTTACAATATTGTGATCTTATGGTTCATGATAGGGCTGTGCGGAGAAAGACGATAATGTTATTTTTGTTGTGGAAGCAGGCTACATATGGGAAACAGCAAGAGTTTTTAGGCCATAATTGTGTCTTGTTTCAAGTGTGGAGAGAAAAGACACTTTACTAAGGTGTGCAAGTTAAGTTGTTTTCAGAAAGGTTTGGATCATGTGGTGAAAATGCTTGATGAAAATATAGGTGTAGATGGTGACTTTGTGTTGATGTTGCCTAAGGATGATGATTCTTTTGTGGAGGAAGTTCTGGAAGTGGCATCTATGGTGAATTCAAAGAAAATAAAGCCACCTCATTTATCTCCATCAATGGGGTGCTAATAAGGATAAAGGCAGATTCCGGGTCCCCATAGGCCTTGATAGGCGAGGATGAGTTTAGAAAATTCCTAGTGTTCAACTTTGGGAGTCACACAAACATTTTTGCTTAGGGGGCAAAAGGGTGGATGTTTTGGGAATGTTTGAGGCTGAATTGAGTTGCAAAGGCTTTCCAGAAATAGATTAGATTTGTTGGGTTGGATGAAAAAGGTGGTTTGAACATAGTATTAGATCGTAACCACCATGATCAGGTGGTTTCTAGACAGAAACTGCTCACCAATGGCTGTACTTGTATGAGTTAAGTGAGTGCACTTGAGTCAGTTTGTATCCTGACATATTTTCTGATGAATTGGGAAAATTAAGAGGTTTCTAACATGGAATTGTTTTGCGGAAGAATACTTGCCCTGTGGTACATAGGTATGTAAAATACCGCTGGTATTGAGAAAAGAATTGAAAGCTGAACTGAACAAATAGTGTGCCATTGAGGGTTCTGAATGGTTATCTCCAGTAGTTTTGGCACGCAAAGCAGACAGTCCGTGAGGTTGTGTGTAGATCTGTGAGTTAAACTCCACCATTTGGGTGGATCGCCAACTTCTGCCTAATATCAATGAATTGTTCATCACATTAAAACGGTCTGTGTTCTTTACGTTCCTGGACATGTCTGCAGCTTACCATCAGGGGGTTTAAGCAAGGAGTCTAGACATCTTACAACACTTGTAAAGCTTGATGCTGCATATTGGTATGTGTGCATGCCATTTTGACTTGTCTCTCCCTCAACTGTTTTTTGATGAGTGATGGCAACTGTTCAAGGAAATACCTGTTGTATTATGTTCCCAGGATGACATTCTCATCTTTGGAAAGAATCAGGATGACTATGATGTGAAAGAGAAGTGTGTGTTGGATGTCATCAAGAAATGTGGGTTGACACTCAAAAAAGATAAGTGTAAATTCATTCAACATGGTGTAGATTATTTAAGCCATGACAAATCTCATAAGGGATTTGAACCTAAGATAAAGACGTTAAAAACAATTGAATAAGCACCTGCTCCCAAGGATAAAGACCAGATGAAGTCATTTTTAGATCTTAGATGAATATTATGTCAAGTTTGTGAGCAATTTCGCTACAAAAACTGTATGTTTGCGTTTATTACTGAAGGAGAATGTCAAGTATGATTGGATTAGTGAGTGTAAAGAAGCATTTAGTTCCATCAAACGGGGTATTGTTTCTGCCTGTCCCCTTCAACCTTTCGACACCAAATTATGCACCGATTTATGCATCATTACTACTGATGCCCGCAATCATGGGTTGTGGGCTGCCAATACAGAAAAGGAGCAGTAGTAGTGAGGTGATTGTGGTGTTTGCATCAAGAGCTTTGCAGAGTGCAGAACATACTTACTCCGTGAGTGAGAAAGAAGCTCTAGGTATGTGGAGGGGAATTCAATACTTCAGGAACTTTGTGTAGGGTAATGAATTTGTCTTGCGTTCGGACCATAAATCATTGGAAGATTTATTTTGAATGAGTTGTGGGGTTAGGTCTAACCCACGTATTGCTAAGTGGCAATATCGATTGCAGGAGTTACAGTACAAATTGCAGTATGTTGCAGGTGTATACAGGTGTATACAGATTGCTTATCAAGCTTACCTTTGGTAGACCAGGATGACGCAGTGGATCACTGTGGAGATGAGGTTGAGTTTGTATGTTCAATGGATTGTCGAAGGTTGAGTGAAGTGGAGAAGGAGGTTGAGCACGGTTTGAGGGTATATTATGCATGCATTTTGAGTGACGAAACACATGTAACTTTTCCAGGTCCTATTGTCCCTGTCAAATGTTTCAGTGTGTCATTGAGCAAACTGGCATTTAACATTTTTGCGGCCTGCAATGGTTTGTACAGTGTTCAGGCCTGGGATAGTTTGTACAGAGCTCATGACAGGGGCAGTTTATACAGAGCGCACACCTCGGATGGTTTATACATAGCTCATACCTGGGTTGTTTTGTTCAAAGCTGATAGCTGGGATGGTTTGTCTGGAGCTCATACCTTGGATGGATTGTACAGAACTCGTGCCTGGATGGTTTCACATCTGGGATGGTTTGTTTCGGAGCTCTCATCTGGGATGGTTTGTACAGAGCTCACACCTGGGATGGTTTGTTCAGAGCTCTAATCTGGGATGGTTTGTACAGAGCTTACACCTGGGATGGTTTGTACAGTGCTCAGGTCTGGGTTGTTTTGTTCAAAGCTGTTGGCCGGGATGGTTTGTACGGAGCTCACACCTGGGATGGGTCGTACAGAACTCATGCCTGGGATGGTTTCACTCCTGTGATGGTTTGTCCAGAGCTCTCATCTGGGATGGTTTGTACAAAGCTAACGCCAGTGATGGTTTATACAAAGCTTATACGTGGGTTGTTTAGTTCAAAGATGAAGGCTGGGATGGTTTGTACGGAGCTCACACCTGGGATGGTTTGTGCAGAGTTCGTGACTGGGATCGTCTCTACAGAGCTCACGCCTGGGATGGTCTCTACAGAGCTCACGCCTGGGATGGTCTCTACAGAGCTCATGTCTCGGATGGATTGTACAGCGCTTTTGTCTAGGATGGTTCATACAGAGCTCACACCTTGGATAGTTTGTTCAGAGCTCACACCTTGGATAGTTTGTTCAGAGCTTGCATCTGGGATGGTTTGTACAGAGCTCACGCCTGGGATGATTTGTGCATAGATCACGCCTGGGATGGCTTCTACAGAGTTCAGGTCTGGGATAGTTTGTACAGAGTGCATGTCTTGGATGGTTTGTACAGAACTTACACCTAGGATGGTTTGGACAGAGCTCACACCTGTGATGGTTTGTACGGAGCTCACACCTGGGATGGTTTGTACGGCGCTCACACCTGGGATTGTTTGTACGGAGCTCACACCTGGGATTGTTTGTATGGAGCTCACACCAGGGATGGTTTGTATGGAGCTCACACCAGGGAAGGATTGTACAGTGCTCACACCTGGGAAGGATTGTACAGGGCTCTTGATTAGGATGGTTTGTACAGTGCTCACGCCTGGGTTGGTTTGTTCAGAGCCCCCAGCTGGGATGGTTTGTACAGAGCCCATGCCTGAAATGATTTGTACAGATCTCATGACAGGGATGAGCACACCTCAGATGGTTTTAGAGCTCATGACTGGGATGGTTTGTACAGAGCTCACGACTGGGATGGTTTGTACAGAGCTCACGGCTGGGATGGTTTGTACAGCGATCACGCCTGCCATGGTTTGTTCTGAGCTCACACCTGGGATAGTTTGTTCAGAGATTGCATCTGGAATGGTTTGTACAGAGCTCAAGCCTGGGATGATTTGTGCATAGATCACGCCTGGGATGGTTTCTACAGAGTTCAGGCCTGGGATAGTTTGTACAGAACGCATGTCTTGGATGGTTTTTATAGAGCTTATACCTAGGATGGTTTGTACAGAGGTCACACCTGTGATGGTTTGTACGAAGCTCACACCTGGGATGGTTTGTACGGAGCTCACACCTGGGATGGTTTGTACGGAGCTTACACCTGGGATTGTTTGTACGGAGCTCACACCAGGGAAGGATTGTACAGGGCTCTTGATTAGGATGGTTTGTACAGTGCTCACGCCTGGGTTGGTTTGTTCAGAGCCCCCAGCTGGGATGGTTTGTACGGAGCCCATGCCTGAAATGATTTGTACATTTCTCATGACAGGGATGAGCACACCTCAGATGGTTTTAGAGCTCATGACTGGGATGGCTTGTACAGAGCTCACGACTGGGATGGTTTGTACAGAGCTCACGGCTGGGATGGTGTGTACAGCGATCACGCCTGCCATGGTTTGTTCTGAGCTCACACCTGGGATGGTTTGTACAGCTCTCACGCCGGGGATGGTTTGTACAGCTCTCACGCCGGGGATGCTTTGTACAGCTCTCACGCCGGGGATGCTTTGTACAGCTCTCACGCCGGGGATGCTTTGTACAGCTCTCACGCCGGGGATGCTTTGTACAGCTCTCACGCCGGGGATGCTTTGTACAGCTCTCACGCCGGGGATGCTTTGTACAGCTCTCACGCCGGGGATGCTTTGTACAGCTCTCACGCCGGGGATGCTTTGTACAGCTCTCACGCCGGGGATGGTTTGTACAGCTCCCACGCCTAGGATGATTTGTACAGCACTGACACGTGCGATGGTTTGTACAGAGCTCATGCGATGGATGGTTTGTACAGAGCCCATGCGATGGATGGTTTGTACAGAGCCCATGCGATGGATGGTTTGTACAGAGCCCACTCCTCGGATGGGGTATACAGAGCTCATGTTTCAGATGGTTTGTACATGGCTCTTGATTGGGTGGAAACATAAACCAGTTCTGCCTGGCTCAGGCCAGGTTCACTCCAGGAGGGAGGAGACAGCTTTGTTAGAGGCAACCACAGTCCAGTCAGGTGCAAGAAACTACTCCTCCCACTACTCTAAATACAGTCAGGTCTAGTCAGCCTGACTTTGAGTCACCCAGGAAAGGCAGGACACACCTCAACCTCCCCTTGTGTCTGTCTAGTAAGAATGCACATCCCCAGCTCCTGTCACCTTCAACCCAGATGGTGAATACACAAATAGGTAGAGGCACACAGGATGGTTAAGCAAGAAAATACCTACTTTCTAAAAGTGGCATTTTCAAACACACAATATAAAAATCATCTTCACTAAAATATGCTTTTTTTAAATTCTGAGTTCAGGAAGCCAAAACTCAATTTCTCTACCTAATGGAAAGTTACACTTGTAAGATGTTACAAGGCAGCTCCTATTATAGCCTATGAGACAGACATCCTTTCAATAGTGAAAAACAAAGTACACAGCATTTCACTATCAGGACATGTAAAGCACACCGGTACACATCCTACCTTTCACATACACTGCACTCTGCCCATGGGGGTACCTTGGGCCTACCTGAGGGGTGCCTTACATGTAGGGAAAGTCAGGGACTGGCAAGTGGGTGCACTAGCCAGGTCGACATGGCAGTAAAAACTGCGCGCAGACACTGCAGGGGCAGGTCTGAGACACCTTTGAAAGGCTACCTGTGTGGGTGGCACAACCAGTGCTGCAATCTCATAGTAGCATATGATGTACAGGCCCTGGGCACATGCACTGCACTGTACTAGGGACTTACTAGTAAATCAAATATCCCAATCATGGAAAACCAAGCATAATGCAATTTACAGTAGGAGCACTTGCACTTTAGCACTGAATAGCAGTAAATAGGTGTGCAGAGACACTAAACCAGCAAAAACGAAGACCAGCATACCATCAAAAACAGGTCAGAAGGCAAAAAGACAGGGGAAACATGCCAGAAGATGTCTTGTCTAACACATGTCCCCTCCAGCTGAAAGTAGCCGGAACAACCCAACCTCTTGGGATTTCTCTTCACTAAGGTGGAAGAACCTGGACAGATCCATCAGCGTTGGCGTGTTCTGTGCCAGGGCAGTGTTCCACTGTAAAGTCCATTCCCTGTAGGAAGATGGACCACCTCAACAGGTTTTTGTTCTCGCCCCTCATTTGCATTAACCACCTGAGGGGCATGTGGTCTGTCTGAACTCAGAAGTGAATCCCAAACAAGTAGGGTCTTGGCTTCTTCAGTGCCCATACCACAGCAAAAGCTTCACGCTCAGTTGTACTCTACTTCTGTTCCCTGGGGAGTAGTCTCCTGCTAAGAAAGGCTACCGGCTGGTCTAGGCCCTCTTCGTTCAGTTATGAGAGCACCACACCCACACTATGCTCAGAAGCATTAGTCTGCACTAAGAATTCCTAGGAGAACTAAGGTGCCTTGTGCATGGGTGCTGTGCACATAGCTGCCTTTAGGGCATCAAAAGCTGTCTGATCACTTTCTTGAGCTACTTCCTGGAAGTCAGCTCAGTTAAAGAGGCAACAATCGTGCCATAGCCCTTGACAAATCTCCTATTGTAACTGGTGAGACCTAAAAAGGCTCTCACCTCTGTCTGGGTCTTGGGGGTCTCCCAAGCCAGAATGGGGTCAATCTTAGTGTGCAGGGGCACCACCTGGCCACTTCCTACTTGGTGCCCTCAGTACATTACGGACCCTTGCCCGATCTGGCACTTACTGGCTTTGATCGTGAGGCCTGCCTTTTGCAGAGCCATCAACACTTCCCAGAGGTGGTGCAAGGGATCTTCCCAGATGGAGCGGAACACTGCATTGTCATCCAGGTAGACGGCACTGAAATCCTCCACCATGTTGACCAACCTATGAAAGGTGGCAGCTGCATTCTTCAACCCAAAGGGCTTTAACCGCAACTAATAGTGCCCCTCTGGTGTTGAGAATGCAGTCCCCTCCTTAGCCCCATCAGTCAAGGCAATCTGCCAGTACCCAGACGGTAAATCAAATGTGCTGAGGAACTTGGCAGCTACCAACCGATCTATGAGTTCATCAGCTCTGGGGATGGGGTGTGCGTCAGTCCTGGTGACAACATTGAGCCCAAGGTAGTCCATGCAGAACCAAAGTTCAGGAGTGGCACCAGGTGCACCAGTCTTTGGGACCACTGGGCTGGCCTAAGGGCAGCTGGAGGGCTTTATCACCCCTAACTTCAACATCTTAGAAACCTCTTCTTTGACGCTGGCTCTGACCCTGTCATTCAGCCTCTAAATGTTATGCTTCACAGGAGGACTGTCCTCAGTGTCCATATCATGGGTACACCAGTGGGTGACACCTGAGGTCAGTGGGGACTGGGGACAAACTGCCCCAACAACTTAGTGAGACTATGGTTATTTCTGCGGTATCCCCACCCTCCTCTGGGAACCCTTCCTCTCAAGCTCTGCACTAGCCATCACCTTGGACTGGCCACCGGTGGGTGGCTGTGCCTATTTTGGGCATTTGGGATCCCCCTTCAGGTGACCCACCTGGTCACATGTAAAATACTTGTGGGGTCCCATCTCTGCAGGCTTTCCTGAGAAGACCCATGTTTTCCTGTCTCCTGGGGAAATCAATACCCTGGGTACTAGTTTGGGACCCTTAAGAGAACTCCTTTTCTTAACCCTTGTCCCTCCACTCTTCAGCTTGGGACCCTGCCACCTTTGGTGGAGTCTCTTCCATGCACCTTCTTGTGTACCCTGGTACTCACCTAGTGGTCCGCCTCCATAGCAAGCTTCCCGGGGTCAGTCAGCCTACTATCAGTCAAGTGCTGGGGCAGCTCTGCAAAACATAGACTAGACAAATGCTCCCACGCAATCAGATTTTAGAACCCCTGAAAATTTGTCACATTACTGCCCTTCACCCAACCATCCAATGATCTGCATAAATAATCCGCACATTACAACTAAGTATGTGCATAAGTTTTCCTACTGGTCCTAAACTGATCCCTGTACTTGTAAGGAGTGAGGCCACACCTAGTGAGAAGGGCCTCCTTCATGTCAGTGTTGGTTGAGGTTGTACCCCTTACCCAAAGCTAAAAAGGTGTCCCGCCCCTCTGCTGAGAAATGCAGCCACAATCCGGCCCCCAATTCTTTTTAGGGACCCCATTCAGGTGGATAGATGCCTCATAGCCCTGAAACCACCTCTGTATGTAATCCCCCTTCTTGTACTCCTTTTCTACATTCTTGGGAATGTGCACTATTCTGTTTGAGTGCACTGAGGTATTGCTCCCACCAACTGCGCTTAACCTACTCCTAAGCTCCAGCTCCTTTATACCATGCTCATGATCTAAGATCATCTTCCTCTCCTCCATTGCTATTTGTTTGTTTTCCTTTTCATTCTCCAGCCAGAGTTTTTCCAGCTCAAACGTCCTTGCCTCTCGCCAGTTCTCCAGCTCTTCTGGAAGTTACACTTAAAAAATAACCCCTGCTCACCCCCTTGGCTGCTTGGCGGCGCAGTCAGGCTTATCTCAGAGGCAAAGTGTAAAGCATTTGCACATAACACCAAGTAATACAGTAAAAACACTACAAAAGGACACCACACCAGTTTTAGAAAAATGGACAATATTTATCTGTGTAAAATGAGACCTAAACAATAAAAATCCAACATACACTTACCAAGATATGAATAATGCAAAAAAATAGGCTTTAAATACAGTTCCTTGAAGTCAATACCTCCGTCCGGGGCTATTGCAGCATCATGAACAAACAATTCCAACGGTTCTGGCTGTCCGCGGCGTCGCGGACTAGCTACGGTGCCAGAAAGACCTGCAAAATAGTACCTTTCGAAATGCAGGGCATTGGTGACCGCACAATAAACTCTAAAGTGTCTGCTTTGGTTCGGGAGGTCAGTGCAGGAGTCGTCAGGCCCTTGAAGTCAAACGTGTTGCAGGTCGAACTTTGTGAGGTTGAAGTCAGGAGCACCGGCAGGCGTCGAGGCCGCAGTTTGAAGTGGAGCGGTCACCTCAGGTCGTGGTACAGGCAGCAGCTTGGTGACGGTCGTCGGTGAGACCAGGGCTGCGGTGCGAAGTGGGGAGGTGCTGGCAAGTCACGGTGCAAGCAGCGGCATTGTCGTTGCTGAAGCGCTGTCATCTGCAGCCAATCTTGAGTCGATGGCGCTGGTGGACCGAGACTGCAGTGTGGAATGGGAAGGTAAGTCGTGTGACTTATAAATTTGGTGCCCCTAACCCATAGTGCAGGCAGCGTCATCGTCGGTGTGATTAGGGCGGCAGTGTGTAGTAAGGCGGTGTGTAGCAGCGACTCGGTAGCTTCATCGGCGATGAGACCAGGGTTGCGCTGTGAAATGGGGAGGTGTCCTCTGTGGTGCCGTCAGGTCACAGAGCCGGCTGCGGCGTCGTTGACGGCGTCAGGTTGCTTTTTCCTTCTGTGGCAGCTGAAACGCTCAGTTCCAGATGCAGGTACTGTAGGAAGCTGGCTCTGTATATACTATACCAAAGTAAGGTATAGTGTGCACAGAGTCCAGTGGAACCCCAAAACGTAGGCAGAGGTAAAGTTAGATAGAACCTTACTCTCTATTTGTGGTAGTGTGGTCGAGCAGTAAGGCAGTATCAGAGGACAGTGTTAATCATTTGTTGTACACACTCAGTCAGCAAATGAATTCACACAATCAAAGACTTAACTTCAGACCAATTGTTTTTGTATAACTTTGCAGTAAATATACAGTTTGAAATGCAATTGTGAATGTACTTTAAAATGGTTACAGTTTGAATTACTGATAATGCAATACTGTGAAATCTTGTACATATACTTTGTATCAACTTTGCAATGAAAATTACAGGTAAGTTACTTTTACGTTACTTTGAGATTACTTTTTAAGATTACTTTTTCTTCTCAGTGTGATATGCCTAGATATCACACTGGGACATTTCCTAGAGAAAAGGTAAGTAAAATCAGTTTTGTGCAATTGCTACTTTTTAGGTTTCCATACAAATCAACTCCACACTTAGAACATTTTTCAGAGAAAAACAGTCAATGGATTCCTGTGGAGAGAAATTAAGTTAATGGTTACCAGGTAAGTAATTGGTCTTTCGAGTTTAGGTTCTGGAGTTAAAAACAGGGTTTCCCCTGGGTCAAGGATGCACTCTTCTTACACCTTCAGCGGCACTAGGGTGGCAGGGTGCAGAGTGCTGAGGCCCAATGTCATCCAATGGGGGATTGGGGGCCTCCGGTTGGTGGCTGCTGGCGAGCAGGCCACAAGGTTGTGGGAGCCCAGTCCCACGTGGGCTCCTAGCGAGGGCGGAAACATGTTGGCACTTTAAGAGGGGTACAACTCAACAATTATAGTCAGTAAACCCCAACATATTCACGTTTTTATTCATGCCCCAGGTACCCTCCGAATAAAACACATTGTTTGGGTATACCAGAAGGTATTTTTAATTGTCACTCATCTGGTTTCCTGCATGACCAGTACTTGCTTTATATAAGAACTCCCATTACATCTATGGTTGAGTCCGCCCGGTTAGTGGGTGTGGATAGACACCCATGATGAAGCATGTCACGATAAGTGAGAGAGGCGTCTACTCCAATATCTTTGGATATCCCATCTACCAAAGATAAAGCGGAGGAAGATTATCACATCCTATTAGAACTCTTGTGCTTTTTTTTAAAAAAAGGCCTGAATTCCCAAGGAGAATTCACATGGCAGCAGTTGCTCATATGTGATAGGTCTTAGGATCCAACAGCTGTCGTCCTCCTGTCCAGATTGTGAGTAGATCCATGATTTTAGCCCAGTAGTTTCTAATAATCCTGCATGACCGCACCTTATAGGAAAATGTAGCATCAAAATCTGCACATCTGGGTCATGTGTCTGGGACTTCTGGGAATATTCTCTGTAGTCTATCAGGGGTCATATGTGTGAAAAGATAATGAAACTGGACATTTCTAAAGGCCTCCCCCACATATGTGAGTGCAGTCAGTCATCCATTCAGTTTGACCTGTTCCAAAATTCTGTTCCCACGTAGCCATAAGACCAGATAGCCTCCCAGCATGTGTGATCCAGATAGATTTGCAAAGGTGTGTTACCATATGTCGAGCACCATCTGTAATGTATGGTCCATTTCTGGTTCCTTGCTTGTGGCACCCCATCCAGATTTAATAATGTGAGTCAGTGCCACATTTTTTAAAAATCGGCCCAGGGTATCTTGTTGTAACTCCTTCAATGTCAATCACAGATCATTACTTCTTTCTACTCCGCCAGCGGTGAGGCCTTCAGAACGTGCACACTGGTGTGCAATACTGGCTAACAGTCCGATAGGTTCCACCACGCTCTACTCTCAATGGCCCCACCACCACTGGGCCATAAACAAACTGGCGGGAATTATCGCACCGGCCAGAAGGGATTCTGCATTGGACGTGAACGCACCGAATCGCAGACAGTTCCTCAATAAGGGGGTGAATGGATAAAGCCTTGACAAGTATTACGGAGTCTTTAAACTGTTTTGAAATTGGAGCCCTGATGATGTCTAATGTGGACGAAACGCATTGGATTGCTCATTGTAATGGTTTTTAGATGCAACAAATTTGAAGATTGTGAAATAAAACATAAATTGGTTGTTGATTAAGGACTGCTTATGGACTTTTCTTGAAGAAAACGAACACTGGAGCAATTCGCTTGTGAATATATGAATAAGCGTTCCTCTCTGTAGAGGTGGTAATCACAGATCATACTTGAGTTCGTTTGTACTGAGATCGCACTAAAAATTAGTTTGTTTAACTTGCCACTGTAACCAAACTACACCTGTCTGAAGAGCCCCTATCATGGCGAAACCAGTCTTGGTTTGCTTGTGTTACAGTTCAGGAAGTACCTGACCTGGCAGATTAAGCTGGAGTGTTCCTACTGGAGCAGGGCCAAGACTGATTTCCATATGACTGGGTCCAAACTGAGGTGGCATGGTGGGCTAAAGAATTATGAGTTACAACGTCACCCTGAGCGATTTCCAATATTTCAATATATTGCAAACATCCCTCCATCACATTTTGTGTGTTTGATGTAACACCCTAAGTGGACAAAAGTATGCCCAGATGCGGGTCCCTTGCTCACTTTGTCACCGGGGTCAAGCTACACCAACTGAAGAGCCCCAATCAGAGCAATATGGTTTAGGCAGGCCTGAGCCTGGTAGTTTGGGCTGGACTGTTCCCATTGCTGGGTTAGGCCCTGGAAGAAACACTGACATTTTACATGCACATGTTTCTTAAATTGCCTTCTTTTTACACAATGACTTTTTACACACATTTGCTTGTGTGACAGTGCAGGATTAGTTTCTCTGAAACCATATTGCTTAAATTTCCATTTCGTAGGCAACACTATCATGACACCTGGAACATTTAGTGCAAGGCCTAAACGTCCATTGTGCAAAGGTTGTTGTTGTTGTCTGTTCATAAGGTGGCACAGCTATTACAGGAGAATAAGCAATGACAGCCTGGCTGAGGCCTTTGCACGGAAGCATGGATGCTGCTATTATATAAACATATGCATTTACGTGTTCAAACCAGAGGAGCACTCTGCTATCACTGTGACGTCGCTGTTTGTCAGAGTCTCAGACCAGCTGAATCCTGTTTACCCTCTGCGAAGAGGGATGTCCAACTTATGACCAACACGGGGACCTGCATACACTTACTTTCAGGTAATGGGGAGGTAGATCATCCAGTATTGATTTTTGCAGATCACCCGCCCTAGGCAACTAGGTTAGGGAGCGCATAATAGGAGTACACTCTACACCGTACGTATATGCCAGCATATACACATACTGCTTCAGCACAATAGTGGAATTCTTTATCCTTTTCACTGTTCTCCTATTGCTAATCACTTTCATGTACTTCTGCCTAATATTTATTGCAGCACATATATTTTACACAAGAATCACAATGGTTCAATAAATATTTAAACGCCCCTTTGTGTATTTCTCTGGATATGCATGAGTGGAAACGTTCTCTATCTGTTACCGCGATTCCTTGTGGAGTCAGAGTTGTCATGTTCTGAGGTTTCCCAATCCATTTGTTATCTTACCATGTTTAGGGGAACTTATGATGGCACTGTGAGATAGCAGGACTATAGGCCAACATATCCTGAGGGAGTGCTTAGAATCAGTCCAGCACCATCCCAAAGTTTATTCTGGCCAACAAATGCACAGTTCCTACTATGGAAGCAGAGGATGTACAGCACAACTGGAGCAGGGCCAAGACTGATTTGCATATGGCTGTTGAGATGACTTTGAAGGCAAAAGAACCATGGGCTAGAATGCTACCCCAAACTATTTCCAGTGGATATATTTATTGTTAGAATTCCACCCATCAACCTTTTGTGTGTTTGATAGTTTGTACAGAGTTCACACCCGACACAGATCACACTTGAAATAGTTTGGACAGAACTCACACTGAGCGTGAGTCATATTTGAGATAGTTGTACAGGGATTGTTTTTACAGAGCTTACATCAGGCTCAGATCACACTTGAGATAGTTTGTACAGAGCTCACAGGTGGTAGAGTTTACACTTGAGATAGTTTATACAGGGATGGTTTGTAGAGAGCTCACACGGGGCATAGATCAAACTGGAGATAGTTTGTACAGAGCTCACAGGGGGCATGGATCAAACTTGAGATAGCATATACAAGCATAGTTTGTAGAGAGCTTGTACAGGGTATAGCTCACACTTGAGATAGTTTGTTCAGAGCTGAAACGGGGCACAGGTCAAGCTTGAGATTGTCTGTGCAAGTATACTTTGTACAGACCTTTCGCCGGACAGAGACCAAACGTCTGATGTACAAAAAGGGATAGTTTATCCTGTGCTCACAGAGGGCATAGATTACACTTAAAATAGTTTATATTCCGATAGTTTGAACAGAACTGACACCAGCCACAGACCACACTTCAAATAGTTTGTACTGAGCTAACACCACGTATAGATCACACTTGCGATAGTGTGTACAGAGCTCAAAGGGGGCATAGATCAGACTTAAGATACTTTATGTATGGATATTTTGTTATGAACTGACACCAGGCACAGCACAGATCATACTTCAGATAGTTTATACAGGAATAGTTTGTCAGAGCTCAACCAGGCACATATCACACTTGAATGAACTTTTACAGAGCTTACTGGGGCCTTGAAACTGAACTCGGACAAGACAGAGGTCCTCATCATCGGATCCACCCACTCCGCCTGGGACGACTCATGGTGGCGGGCTGCACCGACGCCCACTGACCACGCACGCAACCTGGGGGTCATCCTGGACTCAGCGTTGTCAATGACCCAGCAAGTAAACGCCGTCTCCTCCTCCAGCTTCAACACCCTCCGCATGCTCCGCAAGATCTACAGATGGATCCCCACGGAAACCAGAAGGACGGTCACCCAGGCCCTTGTCAGCAGCAGGCTGGACTACGGCAACGCTCTCTATGCAGGAACCTCAGCCAAACTCCAGAAACGACTACAACACATACAGAACGCCTCTTCCTCGACATCCTCCACCACAGCAACATCACAGCCCACCTGAAAGACCTGCACTGGCTCCCCGTCAACAAGAGGATCACCTTCAAACTCCTCACCCACGCTCACAAAGCACTCCACAACACCGGACCATCATACCTCAACGAACAACTCACCTTCTACACCCCGAACCAACAGCTTCGCTCCGCTGACCTCGCTCTCGCCACCGTCCCCCGCATTCGACGAGCGACCGCTGGCGGCAGATCATTCTGCCACCTCGCCTTAAAACCCTGGAACACCCTCCCCGTCCGCCTACGACAGACCCAGGACCTGCTGGCCTTCAGGAGACACCTCAAGACCTGGCTGTTCCAGCAGTAGCAGCACCCCCGCCCGCCCCCCCGAGCACCTTGAGACCCTCACGGGTGAGTAGTGCGCTCTACAAATGAACTGATTGATTGGTCATACGTGCAATGGGTTATACAGAGATAGTTTGTACAGAATTCACACATGGAATAGATCACACTTGAAATACTTTGAAGAGAGTCCACACAGGGCACAGTTCACACTTAAGATATCTTGTGCAAGAATAGCGTGTACAGAGGTTCACAATGGGCAGATATCTCACTTTAGACCGGGATAGTGTCAGAGGTCACACCGGTAATAGATCACACATTCATTTTTTAAAGCACATGTTATCCTGCCGGGGAATGTATATCCGCCAGGACTAAACATTTTCATCTTACTTCACCCCAACAGTCCCACTTACCGCCAGTGCCACAGCCCTAACACCACCCGCACATAACAGAAGGATTATCTTTTGAATCACAGAAAAAGGTTCTTCCACTATGTCTATGTTGCTACAGCCATCATAGAAAGACTGTTGTTTGTATTGCAGAAGATAGTCCTTCTGTTATGTCTATAAAGCTGCAGGCATGTTAGGAATTCTCTAATCACTCCTCCACCGCCTGCCCCCTCCCCCGAAGCACAGAACTCCCTTTTGCTTTTCATTCTGTTTATTTCTCTAAACATCAAGTCCATTCCTCTGGTCAGGACAGTGACTCGCCTCTTCTTTTGGTGGCCATGCTTTCTCTGTCGCCTCTGCAAAACAAATGTGGAATTCACTACCTCTTTTATCCCATCAGAACCTTCTATGACATGCTTTAGAAAACAACTGAAACCTTTCATTTATCCATCATAGTTCTGCAGCTTTTCTCGTAGCATTTATAGGTTAATTTAGTGCCAAGAAACTTCGATGTGTGAGCGCTTTACAAATACCTAATACATAATCTAACAGTCGCCCGACAGGCATGAGCCTCCTCGGTGATGAGCTCTAGAAACATTTCCGTAACATTTCTCTTGTGGAGTGGCAAACACGCTTGACTTCTCCAGTCATTTTCAGTGTTGCAGGAGTCCTCTCTTTAACATTTAAAAATGTTGACGGATGCCCACTTTTCACAAGTAGCTGATGAGAATGTTATGGGTTGGGGCTGCGGGCGTTTAGAGCTCCTTGCTTACGTGAAACAGTTCCTTTGAAGGATTAGGTGCTCGAGTCATACAGTAGTTGTAGAAAATTGAGTGTCGCCCGCCAATGCACGGTGGGATAATGCTCCATGTCAAATTCAACAGTTGGCGTTTTCCTCTGATCCTCGTAGTAAATAGGCCACATAGTGTCTTGGACCCCTCCCTTTTGCTGGCATTAGGCCTTTCCACTCGGGTAAAGTACCATTTTTATCAGGAGACGTGTAGGAACTCTTGGCGGCAGGAAATCTGCAGCTCCCAGCAGATCCCAGTGCTTTGAGTCACAGAAATATTAAGAAAAGGTGTGTTTTTCAGCCGATGTTTGAAAATTGCAAGGGCTTCTTGGTAACAAAACCTAGTGGTATCATGCAAGAGCACACCATCCTCGAGTCCCCCTGGTGTCTAGTTTATGAAAATATCTGAAGTTCGCATATTTTCCCTAGAAACAATGTACACCCTGGCAGAAAAAGACAGAAAAGACAAATATCACTGCACTGCCATCTACTACTCAAGTTGACACGCATACTGGTCGGATGTGGCACGAGAGTGAATGAAAAGTTCAAAATTTACATTTTATTAACAAAGGATTTCATGAAAATTAAAATGTAGAAACCACTGGTAATAAGATAATTATCATTTTTTTAAATACTGAACCAGTGACTCAGCTCATGAGCTGTAAAGCCATGACAAGGCACCAACCGCATTACAGGCATTCACATACCTTTCAATGCGTCACACACACAAAACTATTCACACTGCCTGCCGAGGCCCAGCACATTACAACACTCACATCAACAAACAGAGATATTCAAGGGACCCTCACATTCATATGCACACAGGACTGACATATCAATCACATTGCCGGACAGCTGGAGAAGTGTGTGGACTGGAGTTTGGCTGCCAGTGTGTGTGTAGTTATCAGCTAAATATCACTATACACAACGCCAGCCAAACGCCAGTTCTCACACACACCGCCAGCCAGATGCTAGTTCAGATACAGCAATCACACTGCCTGGCAGCTGGAAGAATGTGTGGACTTGCGTTTCGGTGACAGCGTGTGTATAGTGACTTGCTGCTGGTCACTACACTGGCAGCTATACACCAGTACATACACATTGCTAGCCAGAAGAAAAAAAAACACACACACACACACACACTCTTAGCCAAACGCTACTCAGACATCACCATGAAGCTGCACAGCCCTTTCATTTCTAAAACACTCCCACAATGAACAGATTGCACTCAAAAAGCACAGACAGGAAAAAATATATAACATCCAACAATAAGGAACATTTTTTTTTTTAAATGGAAAGAACCATCCTATTGGTAGAATATGGAACACCAACTATGACTGTATGCACAACAGGTGTAACTAAGCACATCAAACTACTACCAACCAGGTACCTAAATGGGAAATATATAGCAATACAGACCACAGTCATTTCCTTTTATTAACAAGGTTGCTCCCAATGCTTGCGTTGTGTATGGTACAATTTAAAACATGTGGAAACACATAGGCCAGAATTAGAAAGACACTCAGACAATATGACTCTCCTTTCGTACTCTTCTTTGGACACAGACTCAATCGACATCTCTGACAAGGAATGTCTTTTTTTGGATGTTTTGAGGAATGAATTCAGGAAAGTGGCAAGGTTTCTATCTAGCCACATCCTCTATGATGCTAGGATACCAGTTATAGGACTTTAAAGCAGCACTGCAATGCTCCAACCTTTGATCTACTCTATCTACACCTCATATGTGCTTGTTGTAGTCTAGAATGCACACTTGTTTGTGCACTTCTGAAACCAGACCCCAAACAGTCTCAGGTGCAGTACTTTCATCATGAATAGTCAGCATGTGTACATCTCACAGCAAGAAGTTCATTACTGTGCAAAGAACTGCTTGTGTTCCTTTTCAAGATTTTTTTACACACAAGCTCTTCAGGGGGTAACCTTTATGGTTAGAGCGAATTGTGCCACATGCTACAGTGCCCACTCTGAACAATTCTTTAAATAATTGCACATCTGCGTAGAAATTTTCCACGTATAAATGGTAGCCCTTATGAAAAAGTGGCAAGTTCCCACACATTATTTTCACTGGCTCCAAAACTGGAAGGACAACCAGGGAGGTCAATTGAAGAATCCCTACTAGGGTTCATCCTGAAATTATACGCGTATTCAGTGGCACTTTTACACAACATATACAGCTTAATACCATAACATGCTCTCTTACTGGGAATGTATTGTCTGAAAACCAAACACCCCTTGAACAAGACCTGAGACACAGCCACAGATATATCTTTCCCTGGAACATAAATCTCTGAGAAATGATCTACTAAATGGTCAAGGACAGGCCGAATCTTGAAGAGACCGTCACAATCAGGGTGATCTGGTGACAATGACACAGCATTATCCACAAAATGCAGCATCAGCTGTAGAAACAAATACTGATTTTGACTCATAGTTGCAGGAAATATAGCAGTTGCCACCAAGGGTCCGGTTGAGCAGACTAATTTGTATGCAAAGTCCAGCCTGCTCTTGCTGCACTACCAGCATATCCCTGTCCTCCTCGAAAAGAGGCACTTCATCAGCACTAATAGTGGATTCATCATCAGATGATCCCTCTCAAACAGAGAATTCACTGCCAGAATCTTCAACTTGGTCCTGTGTCTCAGATGCACAGTCAGTCTCAGAGCAATGATCAGAGGCAGATTCAAAAAGTAAACCTATAATCTTCTGGGCAGTCAACTAGCGGGCAGCCATAATGCTTACTTGTGAAACTAAAACAACAAACAAGACAACAATACACAATGCTGTGTCAAATCAGAACTCAACAAACTCAGCTGTATCAGACAGTAAATATAACTATTCACATATGATCTGCAATACCACTATCCCTACAATCCATACAATGAACTTAATACTGTGAAAAGATACGTTTCACTTGCCACATACTCTGCTAGACTGAGGATCAACTGTACCTACTCTGAACATACAGAGCAAGGACCAAAGATATCCTACTGGAAAGAAAAAACAAAAAAAGTTTACACACAGGATAACACAATATAGATCTTGCACTAATCCAAACATGAATAAAAAAAATAAATCATAAACTAAATATGGTAGAATTATTACGACTGTTAAAAAACATTCAAGCAGGGCAATGATACTCGTGAAGTAAACATTACAAAAAAACACATGCAACTGCACAGACTGCAGATCTACTAGTGCCAAAACCACAAGCAGGAGTCACCACCAATGAAATCAAAAGCTTTGCACTGCAATAAAAAGGAGAAATAAAGCATTAAGATCACAAATGCAAATTATGACAAGATATAAAACTGTTAACATTATAAAATGTTATGAAATCTGCCATTAGGTGCTAATCAGCATCACAAATGTCCGATCTGCCCGCAAGGGGGGCTGCCACGAAGCAATGGCAAGAAGTTAACACCCAAGAATGACCAATACCAAAGCCAAACACAAGTCAAACACCAGTTCACACAAACCACCATCCAAACGGCAGCCACTCTCATCATCAGCTAGAAGCTAGTTCACATCCACTGCCAGCAAAAACCCCAGATCAAATACAACATCAGCCACACACACTGTTAGCCAAAGCCAGTAAACGCACACCGCCAGCTAAACGCTAGTTAACACACACACACACACACACACACACACACACACACACACACACACACTTATTTCATGGTGTCTAGGCGTTTTCTGCCCCCCTCCTGTGGGCAGATTGGCCTAAGAAAAATGTGATCCCTTCCCCCAGGGAGAGCAGAAAACAAGGGACATGTGTGGGCAGTAGTGGGGAGCGACTCTTGACCAAGGGCTGCTCCATCAAGATGTATGAAAATAGTAGTTGTCTGTGCTGAGGTGGGAGGATGGGGCAAAAAGCAGCCAAAACATGTCCCCAAAAATGGGGGGTGACGGTATTCCAATGGGCCGCTCCCCAGCATACATGTACAATAAAATCCCTGGTGTCTAGTGGTCTAACGGCCAAAACATATGCCCAAATATTTTGGGGTGTGCCCTTGCCCAAGGGGCAGCTCCCCTGACATGCAGAAATTTGAAATCACCGGTGTCTAGTGCATTTGCCACCGATGCTTTGGATATGTCCAGAACTTCCTTAGCACCCAAGGAGTTAACAAGGAAAAGACTGTAATAAACACACAACCAAATACTACACACATACTTACAAATATGTACAATGACTTTCAGTGGAAACCATTCCTAAATGGGCATTGCAGAATCCTAGCGTGCAAAACAAGTACCCTAAAGAAACATCACAGGAGACAACTAATCCAATACATCTGGTCAGTTCATATTATCTGGATAGTACTAAGTAACTACTGGTGTGCCAGTAGGCTGTATCTTTACAAACCAGCAATGCATTACATGTGCCTCTTGCAACACATAAAACTTTTCAAGAGCAGCAAGGTTAGGCCTACATGCTTTGTTGAGCCATTCCCAACGTAAAAGGAGAGACCTACTGCCTTTGTAATCACTATTAAATATCAGTAAAATATTGTATTTGGCAGAGGGTTCACAATTTAAAGGCCTTTCCTATTCCATTTGTCAGCTGGTTCGTGATATAAATCAGGTAGGAGGTCCCGATGTAAAACCCTTTTCTATCATATTTGTCATGGAGTTCACAAAGTGAAACCCCTTCCTATTGCATTTGAGAAATCCGGTTCTGGAATTCCCACGGAAGACAGACAGACAGACATTATGAGCCCCAATTGTTCAAAGTGGGTTTTTCATCTCTGATGTCTCTGGGCCTCCGTATCCAAACCCTCAAACTGGGGATCAAATGCCCCTTTTAGCACTTGTCTCTAAGTGTACCTAGGCCTATCAGTCCAGCAAGGTGTTGTTGGCTAGAAAGTCACGACACAGTGGAACACAATACCATTAAATAAATAAATCTCCAGCTTCTTTAAAAAGAGAGAGTACTTTAATGAACACATTACTAAATACTATAATCAAATGATAAATATTTACATGATCTCAGGTGAAATTACAAATTCGAACCCCTCCTCGTGGGTGAGGCCTTACAGATTAACCAGAGTTCTAATCAAGTATCAAAATGTAAAGTCTCTTCCTGCTCTATTTGTTGTGGAGTTCACCACGTAAAACCCTCTCCTATTGCATTGTCTGAGTTCATAGCGTAAATTCAACTTTCCCGAATTATGTACACTAGAGAGGAACTGCATGGTTTTAACATACCCAGAGGAAAGAATTGTGAGAAGGGCTGGGACTTCATGAGTGTCACCTCAAGAGAGAAGGTCTGCTAGCACTGTAAACTACAATGGAAATCACCCTACAAGACAGAATTACACATAAAAACTAATGGGCTAAAGGAACCACAGGAATGGAAATTAGGGCTCATTAATAGCAGATAATTGCCCAAACATACAACTGAAATCCGACTACTGGTAGAGGACACTAAATTAGATTTCTTGTTCATAACAGAAAGATGGCTCAAAGAATATTCATCCCTGGATATTATTATGGCATTGCCACCAGACTATGAGCTACATAGGCTGGACAAGATAGGACAGATAGGGGGCAGGAGGACTAACCATTCTCACAAAAAAGGAGTACAAATGTACAACCGAATCACTGGCACTTGAAGGGTGTGAATGTCTCTTCTTCTCAATCCTTCTAGCACCACCTTCACTCTATCAGGCCTCCTAATCTATTGACCCTCTGGCCCCTTTGGAGAGTTCTTAGAAGATCTGCCCAAAGCGTTAGCTAGCTTCATATTAAAGAAATCTAACATTACTGTACTGGGAGATCTAAATTTACACCTGGAAGACAAGAGCCATCCGAGTGTGTAGTATCCTGCATTTGTAAGGTTTAGTATTATTCTTTCTCCTCCTGCTCAGCCAGTGCCTGTGCTCTGTGCCAATAGAATGTTGGAGTCTGATGAGCCCCGGAATGTTGGGACTCAGAGAGGTGAAGTGACAGTTAGTCATGGGCTGAGCAGCAGACAGGCAGCTCCTGGTGGGGCTCTGATATACTACTTAACTACTTGATGTCCAGAACCTTACTACTTGTTATCTTCATGAAATAAATCTTACTGAATGACATCCTTCCTGTGTGGACCTTCATCACTACACAGTGTTAAAAGTCTGCTATTAGATTTAGAAAGCCTACAACTTGCCCAGCTGGTAACAATGGCCACACACGTGAAGGACCTAGCTAAGGAAAAAAGGGTTTTTTGCTCAGTTAGTGTCAGGAAAAACATGGCATGAAAGGAAAAATGTCCTTTCTTGAGTCCCCTCACTCACCAGGGTTTCCCCATGGTGACATGCTTCATCATAGGGGCCACTCCAACCCGCTCCGGGTTGGGGCGTGCTACGACTTGCGACACTACGTAGGAGCACTGTTTTGTGAGTGACTATGTGTAGTGCGGTGGTATGAGTGGAGTGAGTGAGTTAAAAATATCTAACTAGTGGGTAAAATAACTTTAATCGAGTCCCTAGTTGATATGTTAAAAACTGGGTCGGTCTCTAGGGTCCCTGTCTACTCTGGGTCAGGGGTACCTATTGGACCTCAACTAGTTTCGAGCTTCCCCAGTGCTCTTCTTCAGGACAAAAACAGGGTCCAGCCCTGTGTGTACCACTCCTTAAGTGACCTAAAATGAGGAAAAATAAGTTGCGCTGCAATTGTTAAGCAAGCGTGGTTAACACATACGATACGATAATCATGTAGTATCTGTGAATAGAAATGAAAAGACAAGGTTATCACGTACAACCTACTCCCTGTGGTGTAGGTGATTTTGTTAAAAACGCAATACAAATGTTCACTCATCCATTAGGGTGTGTGCGTGCTTTTGCCATGCTTGATTAAGAAGACAAAAACACACACTCCTTACTCAGCCACACTTAATAGTGGCGCCGTGAACTAGTGCCGAAGTATAATATTAAAACAGAAAAAAAGGGGTGCACCCGGTGACACTATAAAATGGACATGACGGTTGTTGTTAATTCTGGTTGCGTCCTTGTGTAGGATCATGCGTTCTGTTGAAAAAGAAAGAACATACAAATGCTTGTTAATGCCTCTTTTGTGGTGTTGTTTGAAGCACGTTAAATAACGTGAAGCCGAAAAGCTTCTAAAGACACATAATACAAAACGGACATAAAAACACATAAATACATAGAGGATTCAACATACTATTTAGAAAGCAATATTGTGCTTTATGGTCGCCGAGGGGCTGAGAGGTTCGGACTCGAACGCTAAAGATGGAAATAATGGAAAAAGGGGGACAAAGCGATGTTGAAAGCTTCGTTGCTAAGGAGAGAAAACGCGGATGAGCTGTGGTGGTTGCCGCAGGCTGCCCGGTCTGTACCTACAAAAGAAGAGGCTTACTTGAAGGGAAATTCTCTTGTGCGCGTTCGCCTGCCGTCCCTCGAGACCGCATATTACTGAGTCTAAACCTTCACAAAATGGCCGCCATGATTGGCTGAAGAGGCGGCTCTTTTGGAGTACACAGAAAGAGCGTGGAAAGACTAGTGCAATGCTTATTGCAGGGAAATTGAAATATAATTACTAAAGAAGATACAAATTGAATACAGTTTGACAGAATAAAAGGAGAAAATACAAGAGATACACGCAGACAAATGGGGTGTGTGTACTGGCTATAATGTGATGTTGTAGTTGGCTAGTATTTCGCTCATAATCAGGGGTACATTTCAATGTCATGTGATGGCTGTCTCTATATAGGGGTACTGTATTGTTTTTATTTTGTGAAATGTCCCCAAGGGATGCCATCGTTTAGACCTTGACTATCGGTACGTAATTTGAAAACCCAACGTTGTTCCTTCGAGTAGTCTTTGCTCTAAATTGTCACTGCTTTTGATGTGTTCAAGGACCACCCATTTCATGTTGTTGGGTGTATGTTGCCTTTCAATGAAGTGTGATGTCATTTTAGTTGTCGCCCGCTTGCACCTGATGTTGCTGCGGTGCTCGACAATCCTGGTACTCACTTTTCGTGTGGTCATTCCCACGTAGTGAAGGTTACAGGTGCAGGTGATTAGGTATGCCACCCCTGTAGTATTGCAATTAGTGAAACTGCACAGTTCTCAGGTCATTTGGTTATTGAAGTTCACCTTTTTGGTGGCTGTGATCATGTGACACACACTGCACGATCGGTCTGAGGAAGGCATCGGCAAATTTGGAGAGTGGTTTGAGTATCGATCCAATGCCTGACACTATTGGTCTTCCTGGTGGTTTTTCAGTTGATTTATGTATTTTTGGAATGGTGTAAAAGTTTGGGATTGTTGGGTTGTTCTCCAAAAAATCAGCTTCCTTCTTAGTAATCCAGTTAAAGATTGGCACGGAAGCTGTAATATCAAAAAGAAGTATTTTTTAACCTCCCATGAGGGAGACTGCGTCATACAGTACCCTCAGGCCACTGTAGGAGACAGTCTAAGGAGTGCAGAGAACAGGGGCCTTTTATACCCACACAGGGGCTCAAAAGGAGGCGGTACAAGTACACATGAAAAGAGTTACACACATAGATGGTCATACAGAAAATGCACAGTCAACAAGTAGGAGGAGTAATGAGTTGCTGACATCAGTTAGAACAGCCTGACCGTTACAGTCTAAGGCAGGTGCGTGAGCAGCTACAGACTCTTCTGAGCATATGCAAGTCTCTGGCTCACTGCTAAAAGAGTTAACTATATCACATGACACAAGCATAATACAAGGGCAGTCAACAGCGAAGAGGGAGAAAGCACATGGCCAACTAAAATGGCTGCCACAAACAGAATGGCTTCAGCAGATGCTAACAGCTATTGCAGCTAGTTTTGCACACCTGGACCCAGCCCCCCCGCACATTCTTAGAAAAGTAACACCTGTCATTTCACCGACTCTAATGAGGGTCATGAATCAGTCCCTAGAAACTGGCATAGTTCCAGTTCCTTGGAAACACGCTGTTATTAAGACTCTGCTGAAAAAAGCAAATGCAGATATATCGCAACTAGGTAACTTTCGCCCCATCTCCTTGCTACCGTTTGTGGGCAAGCTATTAGAAAAGCGTGTCAACAGAACACCGTCAGAATTCCCAGAGACTAACCAGTGCCTCCACTCCACTCAGATGAGCTTCAGTGCACACCACAGCACAGAGTCTGCTCTGTTGGTGGTGGTGTAGGATGTAAGAAGGGCGCTAGACCAGGGAAAATCAGCCGCCTTGCTCCTATTGGATTTGAGCACCGCCTTCAAAACGGTAGACCATCATATATTACGAAGAAGGCTCTCAGACATTGGGATACCGGGCACGGCGCTTAAATGGCTGTAATCGTTCTTGAAAGATAGAACATTTCAAGTACATGAGAATACTACTCTCTAAAACCATGTCACTGAGGTGTGGGGTCCCACAGGGCTCCTCATTGAGCCCAACGCTTTTCATGTGTACATGGAACCACTGGTTAAGATTGTGCTGGAGTTTGATATTTCTATGACATCCTATGCCGACGACACTCAGTTGGTCATCTCCTTGGACCCAAAAAATAGCAGGGATGGTAAGAGATTATCTTCCTGCTTGATAAGAGTCAAAGAATGGATGACAACAAGTTGTCTGAAATTAAATGGGGACAAAACTATGTTACTACTTCTCGGAAGTAAAGCAATACCCAGGCCCACCATAGACTGGCCTGCCTGTCTAGGCAATCCGCCTATCCGCTCAGAAATGATAAGAAATCTAGGCATCTGGTTAGAAACGGATCTCTCTATGGGGACACAGGCTAAGAAGGTTGCATGGACCTGTTTTGGACTACTTAGAAGCCTTCAGAAAATTCTAGACAGGATTCCTACACAGCTTAGGAAGACAGTGGTCCATTCCTTAGTCACCTCACGGCTAGATTATGGAAACTCATTGTTCCTGGGGGCACCTAAATTTGTAACCCACAGACTGCAGGTGGTTCAGAATGCAGCTGCAAGGCTGCTGTGCAGTGTCCCTACACAGGAGTCACTTAATTGGACTTCATTGGCTCCCTATAGAAGCCAGAATAAAATTCAAAATACTGGTCATCACCCACAAAGCTTGCCATAATAGAGGTCCCAAAAAAATCAAGAGGCTAGTATCGCCTTACATCCCAAACAGGTGGCTGCGATCAAGCACGGAGGAACTTCTAAAACCAACAAAGGTGAGGAGGGAGAGATGGGGAGGAAGGTCTTTCTCCCACCTTGCTCCTAAACTCTGGAATTCTTTACCACTGGAATATAGGCTGATGGATAAAGAATTACAGTTCCGCAAAGCGATCAAAACCTGGTTGTTTAAGTAATACCTCTAAGACCCGGCCAACCCCTATCAGTTACGTGACCTTTTAGCGCTGGAAAGCCTTAGGGAAGCTATGTGCTCTATAAATCCCATAATAATAATATTCCATTTGTCAGAAAGTACACATGGCAAAGCCAGTTCATATGGTTTATGGAAAGCAGTTTAAAGTAAAAACCCCTTCTGATAATATTTGTCGGAGCATTGCCTGTCCATCAGGCAAAGCCCCTTTCATACTATGGTGGATTAGGCTTATGCGTAAACACTGTCCCTATCTGTTATGGGCAATGGAACTACTTAGGAGGACTAACACAACAATTTTTCAATTAAATGCTTGCAAAGAAGATCAACAGCTACAGTCCCTACTATTTCTGACAGCTCTTTTTCTGGGGATCACATGAACCAGGTTTGTCAGTGGCGGTAACCAAAATCCTTGACTACTACTGTATTCTGTCAGAATTCTGTTTAGGAATACTTTGTCCTAGTGTGTTTTTTTTAATAATAAACAGATCGCACCTATGGCATCTGAAATACTATTTTCCAGTAAAGCAATCGGGCCCTGCCTTTGTAATTTCCTTGTTACCATACCCAACTTAGGCCTACTATATTGATCATAACCTGTGCAACACGTACACTCTTTTCAGCGGAAGCACACAATCTCTGCAAAATCCAATCTAGCAGAGAAGACCAGAAAATGGGGAGATCCAAAGCCCCTTTGTGCTTCTTTAAGCTCTTTTTCTGTTAATAACATAAGGCCTGCGACAGCCATGCTATCATGCCAGACATTGAAAAAACACAGCCCTTCTTGATTTTTATATAGCATTTAGCTGCATTTTCTAATGTGCTACTTCATCAATCTTAAAAATGTAAAGCTTAGCATTAAATATCTATATATAATTTGATTTTTAAGCAGGAGCGCAAGGCATTTCAAAATTCAGGGCATGATGCATAATCCCCCTCTCACCAATTCTGACGACCCTGCTGGAGAAAAATGTTGAGTCCTGTGCTTTACCACCAACCATTACTAGTTCACTGAAGAACTACTTCTGCATAGTTTAGGGTATGTACAGTTTATCGTCTTTGTTGTTTCCTAGCCTGCCTTGTTCATTCCAGAGTAGTGACAGTACGTAGTTGTACACTACAAGGTGTGGTGTTCCATTTATGTTATGAGCTGAACACTGTGCTTGGACCACGTGTGCATCTCTTTTACTAATCCCTGCCCATTCATCTTGAGACCCATCCCTACCTGTCCAAGTGGGGACCCCTAGTATACAAACCATGAGGTGCTTGCCATAGCTTGGGTAAGTCTCTGCAGTTAATCCATTGAGTGCTTGCAGTAGCTCAGTTTTAAGTCTCTGCATTAGCTCTATTGAGTGCTTGCAGTAACTCGGTTAAATCTCTGCAGTAGCTCCACTGGGTGCTTGCAGTAGCTCGGTTGAGTCTATGCTGTAGCTGCATTGTCTGCTTGCAGTAGCTCTATTGGGTGCTTGCAGTAGCTTGGTTAAGTCTCTGCAGTATTTCCATTGGGTGCTTGCAGTAGCTCGGTTAAGTCTGCAGTAGCTTCATTGGGTGCTTGCAGTAGCTTGGTTAAGTCTATGCAGTAGCTCCATTGGGTACTTGCAGTAGCTTGGTTAAGTCTCTGCAGTAGCTTCATTGGGTGCTTGCAGTAGCTTGGTTAAGTCTCTGCATAAGCTCCAATGTGTGCTTGCAGTAGCTTGGTTAAGTCTCTGCAGTAGCTTCATTGGGTGCTTGCAGTAGCTTGGTTAAGTCTCTGCAGTAGCTCCATTGGGTGCTTGCAGTAGCTCGGTTAAGTCTCTGCAGGAGCTCCACTGGGTGCTTGCAGTAGCTAAGTCTCGGCAGTTAATCCATTGGGTGCTTGCAGTAGCTCGGTTAAGTCTCTCCAGTAGCTCCAATGGGTGCTTGCAGTAGCTCGGTTAAGTCTCTGATGTAGTTAAATTGGGTGCTTGCAGTAGCTCCATTGGGTGCTTGCAGTAGCTCCATTGGGTGCTTGCAGTAGCTCAGTTAAATCTCTGCAGTAGCTCCATTGGGTGCTTGCAGTAGCTCGGTTAAGTATCTACAGTAGCTCCATTGGGTGCTTGCAGTAGCTCAGTTAAGTCTCTACAGTAGCTCCATTGGGTGCTTGCAGTAGCTCAGTTAAGTCTCTACAGTAGCTCCATTGGGTGCTTGCAGTAGCTCGGTTAAGTCTCTGCACTAGCTCCATTGGGTGCTTGCAGTAGCTCGGTTAAGTCTCTGCAGTATTTCCATTGGGTGCTTGCAGTAACTCGGTTAAGTCTCTGCAGTATTTCCATTGGGTGCTTGCTGTAGCTCGGTTAAGTCTGCAGTAGCTCCATTGGATGCTTACAGTAGCTTGGTTAAGTCTCTACAGTAGCTCCATTGGGTGCTTGCAGAAGCTTGGTTAAGTCTCTACAGTAGCTCCATTGGGTGCTTGCAGTAGCTCGGTTAATGCTCTGCAGTGGCTCCATTGGATACTTGCAGTAGCTCCGTTAAGTCTCTGCAATAGCTCCATTGGGTGCTTGCAGTAGCTCGGTTAAGTCTCTGCAATAGCTCCATTGGGTGCTTGCAGTAGCTTAGTTAAATCTCTGCAGTAGCTCTATTGGGTGCTTGCAGTAGCTCAGTTAAGTGTCTTCAATAGCTCCATTGGGTGCTTGCAGTAGCTCGGTTAAGGCTCTGTAGTAGCCCCATTGGGTGCTTGCAGTAGCTCAGTTAAGTGTCTTCAATAGCTCCATTGGGTGCTTGCAGTAGCTCGGTTAACGCTCTGTAGTAGCCCCATTGGGTGCTTGCAGTATCTCGGCTAAGGCTCTGCAGTGGCTCCATTGGATACTTGCAGTAGCTCCGTTAAGTCTCTGCAATAGCTCCATTGGGTGCTTGCAGTAGCTCGGTTAAGTCTCTGCAGTATTTCCATTGGGTACTTGTAGTAGCTCGGTTAAGTCTCTGCAGTAGCTCCATTGGATGCTTACAGTAGCTTGGTTAAGTCTCTGCAGTAGCTCCATTGGGTGCTCGCAGTAGCTTAGTTAAATCTCTGCAGTAGCTCTATTGGGTGCTTGCAGTAGCTCAGTTAAGTGTCTTCAATAGCTCCATTGGGTGCTTGCAGTAGCTCGGTTAAGGCTCTGTAGTAGCCCCATTGGGTGCTTGCAGTAGCTCAGTTAAGTGTCTTCAATAGCTCCATTGGATGCTTACAGTAGCTCGGTTAAGTCTGCAGTAACTCCATTGGATGCTTGCAGTAGCTCGGTTAAGTCTCTGCAGTAGCTCCATTGGGTACTTGCAGTAGCTCGGTCCAGTGTCTGCAGTAGCTCCATTGGGTGCTTGCAGTAGCTCGGTTAACGCTCTGTAGTAGCCCCATTGGGTGCTTGCAGTATCTCGGCTAAGGCTCTGCAGTGGCTCCATTGGATACTTGCAGTAGCTCCGTTAAGTCTCTGCAATAGCTCCATTGGGTGCTTGCAGTAGCTCAGTTAAGTCTCTGCAGTAGCTCCATTGGGTGCTTGCAGTAGCTTTGTTAAGTCTCTGCAGTAGCTCCAATGGGTGCTTGCAGTAGCTCGGTTAAGTCTCTGCAGTAGCTCCATTGGGTGCTTGCAGTAGCTCGGTTAAGTCTCTGCAGTAGCTCCATTGGGTGCTTGCAGTAGCTCAGTTAAGTCTCTACAGTAGCTCCATTGGGTGCTTGCAGTAGCTTTGTTAAGTCTCTGCAGTAGCTCCAATGGGTGCTCGCAGTAGCTTAGTTAAATCTCTGCAGTAGCTCCATTGGGTGCTTGCAGTAGCTCTGTTAAGGCTCTGCAGTAGCCCCATTGGGTGCTTGCAGTATCTCGGCTAAGGCTCTGCAGTGGCTCTATTGGATGCTTGCAGTAGCTCCGTTAAGTCTCTACAGTAGCTCCATTGGGTGCTTGCAGAAGCTCGGTTAAGTCTCTGCAGTAGCTCCAATGGGTGCTTACAGTAGCTCCATTGGGTGCTTGCAGAAGCTCGGTTAAGTCTCTACAGTAGCTCCATTGGGTGCTTGCAGAAGCTCGGTTAAGTCTCTGCAGTAGCTCCATTGGGTGCTTGCAGTAGCTTAGTTAAATCTCTGCAGTAGCTCTTTTGGGTGCTTGCAGTATCTCAGTTAAGTGTCTTCAATAGCTAGTGAGTGCCTGTAGGACAATAGCTGGTTTTCTGCTGTAGCTCCTATGGGTGCACGCAGCAGCCCAGTGAGATGATTGGGTTAGCTCTGTGGGGTGCCTGTATGCACCCCATTGAATGGTTTGAAATCACTAAGATGTTTACAGTAGTACCTGCAAGAGCTCAGTTAGTAGTTCTGAAGCTCCACTCAGTGCCTACAGGAGCTCAGTTTGGTGCCTGCAAAAGCTCAGTTTTGTGCCCTGGAGCCTGCAAGAGACTGAGTAGATGCCTAGGAGCTCCACTGTTTGTCTGTATTTGCCTGTATTAGTTCTGTCGGGTGTCCTGAAGTTCAGTTTGTTGTTTGCTGCAGCTCCATTGAGTGCCTGGGTACCTCCCGTGGGTGCTTGCAGGAGCTCACTTAGGTGTCCAGCTGGAGATTGTTAGATGTCCTGGACGTCCAAGCGATCCTGAACATCATGGATGATGTCTACAAGTCACTCGATGCAAACCGTGGCTGCCTACTCATACTCCTTGACCTATCGGCAGCCTTTGACACGGTTGACCACAATCTGCTCTTAAATGCACTCCGAGAAAGTATTGGTGCAGATGAGGTGGTACAATGGTTTACCTCCTTCCTTCAGAACTGCTCACAAAGAATACAAATGAACAACTTCACGTCTGACCTTCTCCTCATAACCAGGGGAGTCCCACAAGGATCAGTTCTCTCCCTATCACAGTTTAACATCTGCATGGAGCCCCCACCTCCATACTCCAAAAAGCCAACATCCTCTTCGATCTCTTTGCAGATGATACTCAGACCTACCTAGAAACATCCTCAATTGGAGACATACAGAAATTAAACAACACTCTATGAGAAGTCCAACTCTGGCTATCTCACAACCACCTTCAGCTCAACCAAGACAAAATGGAAATCGATTTCATATCCAACAAGGAGCAGACCCCCCTAGTCACAGAATGGCAAAAATCCATTGAGTCTCTTAATTGCAAGCTTACCCTAGCAGACTCTGTAAAATCCCTGGGTATCACCCTGGACCCGAGCCTAAACATGGACAAACATATCAAGAACTCAGGAAAGAGCGCATTCTTGAACCTAAAATTACTCAACAAAATAAAACCCTTCATTCCCCCCCCCCCCCCCCCCCCTAATGACGTTAAACTGGCCACACAATCCTTGGTGCTGTCCAGATTGGACTACGGGAACGCAACTCTCACAGGCATGGCAAAACCTCACTTAGCTCCCCTCTGAGTAACCCTAAATGCAGCTGCCAGGAGGATCACAGGAGCAAAGAAATACGACCATATTTCTCCCTCTCTAAGAGAACTAAAATGGCTCCCAATCGAAATGCGTACCAACTTCAGAACTGCCTGTCTCACACATAAAGCTCTTCACACCGAAAAACCGGCCTACCTGGCTTCCAAACTCAAAAAGGCAGGACAAACGAGGAACCTCAGGAGCACCAACACCCTTCTTCTCATTCCACCGAAAGCTCGCAAACAAAAAACCCTGTCTCGGGAAATGCGCCCAAAATCTGGTACTCCATTCCAGTCCACATCAGGACTAATCCCTCCTTCGAAAACTTCAAAAGCCAGCTCAAAGACCTCTTCCTCAACCGATCACACCCGAAGGGAGAGATGCCTCATAATGTGACAGAGCCCCTCCACCAAATGAATCCTGCCAAGCTCAGAACCTAGACACCTCAATAAGAAGGCTTTCCATCGCCTGTTCTTTTTTGCTTGACTCGTTCCTAAGACTGCCAGAACAAGATTCAACACAAGACAATGCTGTTTATTGTAATACTATATAACTGATTGCATTGCGATATATGTTGTAAAGCGCTCTGATACCTCCGGTCTGGATAGCGCTATGTAAAACTTTTAAATAAATAAATAAATCAAATGTTTGCTGTAGTAGCTCAGTTGGGTGTCCCGAGGCTCAGTTAGATGTCTGCTGGAGCTCCACTGAATGCCTGCAGTAGGTTTGTTGGGTACTTGCAAGAGCGCCGTTAGGTGTCTGTAGACCTCCACTCTACCTACTGAAGTTTAGCTACGTGTCTGCTGGAGCTCCATTGAATGCCTGCAGGAGCTTCATTGGGTGTCTGCACAAGCTCCGTTGGGTAGCTGTAGTACCCCCACGTGGTGCCTGCTGAAGCTCAGCTAGGTGTCCTGCAGGAGATTGTTAGATGTCCTGGAGATCCAATGTTTGCTGTAGTAGCTCAGTTAGGTGTCTGCTGGAGCTCCATTGAATGCCTGCAGGAGTTTTGTTGGGTGTCTGCACAAGCTCTGTTAGGTAGCTGTAGTACCCTCCCGTGGTGCTTGCTGAAGCTCAGTTAGGTGTCTGCTGGAGATCCATTGAATGCCTGCAGGAGCTTCATTGGGTGTCTTCACAAGCTCCGTTTCGTAGCTGTAGTACCCCCACGTGGTGCCTGCTGAAGCTCAGCTAGGTGTCTGCTGGAGCTCCATTGAATGCCTGCAGGAGTTTTGTTGGGTGTCTGCACAAGATCTGTTGGGTAGCTGTAGTACCCCCACGTGGTGTCTGCTGAAGCTCAGTTAGGTGTCTGCTGGAGCTCCGTTGAATGCCTGCAGGAGCTTCATTGGGTGTCTGCTCAAGCACTGTTGGGTAGCTGTAGTACCCTCGCGTGGTGCCTGCTGAAGCTCAGTTAGGTGTCTGCTGGAGCTCCATTGAATGCCTGCAGGAGTTTTGTTGGGTGTCTGCTCAAGCTCTGTTGCGTAGCTGTAGTACCCTCGCGTGGTGCTTGCTGAAGCTCAGTTAGGTGTCTGCTGGAGCTCCATTGAATGCCTGCAGGAGCTTCGCTGGGTGTCTGCACAAGCTCTGTTGGGTAGCTGTAGTACCCTCGCGTGGTGCTTGCTGAACCTCAGCTAGGTGTCGTCTGGAGCTCCATTGAATGCCTGCAGGAGTTTTGTTGGGTGCCTGCACAAGCTCCGTTGGGTAGCTGTAGTACCCCAACGTGGTGCCTACTGAAGCTCAACTAGGTGTCTGCTAGAGATTGTTAGATGTTCTAGAGCTCCAATGTTAGCTGTAGTAGCTGAGTTGGGTGTCCCCAAGCTCAGTTAGATGTCTGTTGGAGCTTCATTGAATGTCTGCAGGAGTTTCGTTGGGTGTCTGCTCAAGCTCTGATGGATAGCTGTAGTCCCCCAACGTGGTGCCTGCTGAAGCTCAGTTAGATGTCTGCTGGAACTTCATTGAATGCCTGCAGGAGCTTCATTGGGTGAATGTATGAATTTACATTTCAACTCCATTACACACAGAGACGGTGCTGAAAATGATTGTTTTATGGGAAGGGGGCAAGCAAGGGGAACCATCCATCCTGCCTTTTTAACACACTGCCCCCCACCGCACACTTTCTTCCACTGCACTACTATGGAGTGACAGGGTCGGACTGGGAGAAAAGTGTCCCCCAGTGGCGAGCCAGCTAGCCCACAAACTGCTAAAAACCGGCCCCCACACTGATCTGTCAGACCACCCAAGCGGACACAGCCTGATTGCACTATAGGCAGGGCAACTGGAATTATGAGTTTGAGCGCGTTTTTCACATATAGATTTGTCGCATTTGCCACTTAATATAACTTCTACTGCATAATCTGTGGATTTTAACAAAAACACAATTTTCGTTCTAGCTCAAACGGTTCAAAAGTTACTAAAAACGCAGCGAGACGTGTTGGGGCACAGTGGAAGGCCCTTTGCTGTCACCTTTCTATTGCTCATTGCTCTATTTGGATGTTAAAATTGAACAAATGAGGTGCAACCAATGCCTAAACAGCGTTAACAAGTGTAATAAAAGTGACAATAGAATGAAGCATTGCTTTCATACAATGTGCCGCATTACGCCGCATAATCTGCCTTTCCTGACGCATTATGTACTCAACCCTGCCGCATAAATTGGTCCTCCCCTACCGCATAATTCAAGTGGCCCTGCCTATATGGCAGTCTGACCCTGATGAGTGCCAGGTAAGGAACTCGACAGCACTTACAGACGCCTCCGTCACTGCACTTCCAGCCAGGAGTCAATAGCTCCACAGCACTGTCGTGCAGCCCCGATCAGATGAGGCCTCGCACTGAGTGCCCGAGGAGGCAGGGTGTGCTGGTATGTATGACGCTCCCCCGGGGCACAGCCTGTGCAGGCCGGGACCTGCAGACATTCAAAGCGATCCAGGCAGATATGACGCAGCGTCAGGAGCCACCTCGTGTTCTTCACCCTTTCCCCGCTCTCCTCAACCAGCCCCACAGTCTATAGCGCCTTGTCTACCCCATTCTCCTCTGCTCAGCTGTCGTTTTCTCTTTTTTCGGCGCCCAGCTCTCCTCCACATCCTTTGAAAGCACCCTCCTCAAATGCCCGCTGGGATGGTTTTCACAGGGCTCGCTTCTGTCATAAATTGTACACCTTGCAGTGTCTGGACAGCGCTCACACCTGGTATAATTTGCACTCCTTGCATAGTGTGTACAGAACTCACACCTGGCATAGCTCCTATACAGGATAAGGTTTGCACACAGGTTGCACTGTTTATAGTTCATAGAGAAGTTCGCACCTGGCATAGTTCCTACAGAACTGACACCTGACATCCTTTTTACAAAGTATGTATCTGACATAACCGCTATGTCTGGCAAAGTCTGAACACAGCTTGCACCTGTTCTTGTCACTACAGCGCTTACACCACGCACCTGGTATACTTTGTGCACTTGGCATAGCTTGTACAGAGCTCACACCTGGTGTAGGTAGTGCAGAGCTCACACCTGACATAGTTTGTACACAGCTCACACCTGGTGTACTTTGTATAGAGCTCACACCTGGAGTAGGAGTAGTTTGTATAGAGCTCACACCTGGTGTAGTTTGTGCAGAGCTCACACCTGGAGTAGTTTGCACAGAGCACACACCTGTCATACTCTGTACAGAGCTCACATCTGACATAGTTTGTACAGAGCTCACATCTGGTGGAGTTTGTGCAGAGCTCACACCTGGAGTAGTTTGCACAGAGCTCACACCTGGAGTAGTTTGTACAGAGCTCACACCTGGAGTAGTTTGCACAGAGCTCACACCTGGAGTAGTTTGTACAGAGCTCACACCTGGCATTGTTTTCACAAATCACGTACCTAGCATAGCTTATACGCCTCGATTAATGTGTAGAGAGCTAGCTTGCACCTGTTACAATGTATACAGCGCTCACATCTAGTATGGTTTGTACAGAGCACACACCTGGCATACTTTGTACACAGCTTCTACACTTGGAATAGTTTGAACAGTGCTTGCACCTGTTTTAGTTTCTATCTAGCTTGCACCTGACATGGTTTGTCAGAGTTGGCAAAGAGTTCACCACTGACATCATTTCTACAGAGCTCACACCTAGCATCGTTTGCACAGAGCTCACACCTGCATGGCTTGTACACACAAGCACCAGTTTGTTCAGAGCTCACACTTAGGATAATGTGCATATCACACACACCAGATATAATGATATGGAGCCCCCCCGCTGGAATCTCCCAGATATCTCGGGATCCAGTCGGTTATCACGTTGCTCTGACCTGGCAGGTATTCTGCAGTCACTGAGATATGAAGTTAAGACCATAATGTCAGGCCGTCCCGCACTTACTGCTAAAAGATGGGATCTTGTCCCCCAGTTTGTATGTGTAGTGGACAGTGGAGATATTTTCCATTCTCAAACGAACGCACCCGCTGGAGAGCTGGACCAGGGATTTATCGTACAGGACCCTGCAAACATCCCACGAAGCATTTCATGAGAAGGGTGGATTCCTCCCAGGAGCACCAACCTCTTGTGGAGATCTTGCCTCACTTGGCATCTCACCCAGCACACTAGCGCGCCTGATTCAAGCATTTAAGTCCGACAGGAGGTCGAAAATGGCTCAGTCGTTCCAGGCAGTCATGTGTATTAACCATCACTGAAGCTCATACCTAGTCTCTAAAGATCAATGGATCTTTAGGCATTGTAGTGCCCTGTCACTACAGGGTGCTTCAACACCTAAAGATCCACCCTCCTGAGAGGAGAGTAGCTAATTCAGAGACGATCAATCTTCCTCTAGAGACTAGGTCCGCGGGGGACTGATAAAATGGCCTTGGAAAAGCCCCAGGGCCCACAGTTAAGGCCAGTGCTCTCAAGGAGATTTTGTCTTTGCGAGGGGTGAAATACATTTCCCTCTGGACAATGCATAACCCCTGTGGCATGAGGGTAAACTGGACTGACACAAAGTCGATCTAAAAACCAAGAAAATACCTGAATCGACATAGAATGAGAATGGATTTCCTTTCGTTGAACCAGGAAGTTTGAACCAGGAAGTTTAGGTCCTGAAGGAGCCGGACTGTAAAGTCGGAGCAGCAACTGCTCGACCATCGGGGGAATGTCGTCAAGATAGATAATCAGACAAACACCTCTGGAGCGAAGGCTGTCGACTACCGGACGCATGATGGTGGTAAAATAATAAGGGGAGGACGGTGGACCTAAAGGGAGCACTTTGAAACTGTGCCATTTGTTCTCTCACACAAATTGAAGAAATTTCTGGTGAGAGGAAATATCAGAATAAAGAGACAGACACCCTTCGAGCTGAGGCGTACCCTCCAGTTGTTTTCCTAGGGGAGAACTCAGAGGAAATTAATTCCCTCCACCATAAAACTTTATCTGGTAGCCTGTCAGTGTGTCTAGGACCCATGCTTCGGCAATCAGAGAAATCCAACTGGAAAGAAAATACTGAGTCCTGCTCCCTAAGACAACAGGAAAGGTAGAATCAGCCTTACCTTGATCATTTACTCCAGTGTTGTAGTTGTCCTGGGACCAGAAGGAACCTCTCCCCTAGTGACAGAGACTTCCTCCTCTTGCCCTGGCGGGAGAGAAGGTTTCTCAGGTGTGGTTGGAGGAACCACGATCTTTGGGCAGATGGTAAGTCTGGGGACCTTGTGCATGTCTGTGGCCACTTGGTCGCCTTCAAAAACGTCAGGCCGTGCCAAAAGTCGTTGGGTTGGCTATTTTGAGGAAGGACGTCTGGGCCTTGTCAAGGGGCATAAATGTGTGGCCAAGAGTGTCCAGGTCTTTGGCGAACATGTCCCTGGAAAGCGTGCCGTTTGCTATAGGTTCTGCCTCTGCAGTAGCAAGCTCTGGCAGTTTGGGGTCACTGTGAGTTAACACCAAGCCTTGGTGTTCTACAGACAGTAGTACACAATGGGAGTTGCCCAGTAGGCACAAAGCGCTTTGGGCCCATCCTGTAAGGATGTCAGGGTCCACTGGGTTATCTGTGTACTTGCCAATGACCGCCATTTCAAGTATTTTGTGCAGCAGGTGCTTTAAAAAGGTGGCCAAACTGGGATCATGTCTTACCATATCGGGCTTGTCTGGCCAAGGGCAGTCTGAGCAAAGTGTGTTATGGACGTGCCTGACCTATCTCCTCTTAAGATGGCCTTGGACATACTCCATGACAAAATGGGTGGGTGCCCCGTCCAAAGACTGGGGTGTATAAGTGCATCCGGGTCGAAGTCTAGGGAGGTGTCAGAGTCTTAGGGGGGTAGAAAACCTCAGAAGGGGACTGGCCCTCAGGTTTCCAGTGACCTCTCTTGTGACCTAGGGTAGAAGCGTTATTTCGTGACCCAGAGGAAACAACGTCCACCACTGTTAATGCTTGGAGGAGTAAGGGGGATAGGGAGGTCGTTAGTGAAAGGAATGACAGTGAAGTAAGCGTGGTCATGAGGTAGGTCTTGTGACATATGCACCAATGTAGTCTTGTGGGGGCCAACAACGTGGTCCTTAGGGGGTGCGGTATCCTGTCCGGGTAGGGGTGGAGTGACAGGGGTGGGGTTTAGTGACTGCATGGACATGGCATATGACCTAAGGTATCGGGAGAACGGTTGGAGAACCTCTGCTAGGGTCATGGTGACGGGTTGGGTATAAAAGCGTCCTCGGCTTCCTCAATGATGTCTGCCTGTCTGAGCTTCTCCTCGAGGTCATGGGACCCTACTGGAGCATTGCGGCGGTCAGCCATGAGTGAGAACTGCCCTGAAGAACTGCCAAATTCCAGGTATCCATAACCAGTCCAAGTGGCAGTGAAAAGCCGTGGTATGCGGGAGGGGGCAACACTGAAATGGCAGGACGGTGGCAACATGACAGAGGAGAAGGTACCTGAACAGACGATGTTTCTAGCCCATATAGAATGAAGCATTTGAAATGCAATAGGTCTCACATTAGTGAAACGTTTAGCTATAGGTTGCACATGCTATTTGTTTTGTTTTTGTTGTTAAAAATATCCCAGCAGTAGCATGAGTAATAAAGAAAATTCCACCAAGCATTGAAAGGGTGCAGTACCACAGGCTGTTACTAGGTGTCCCTGTGGAGTTGTAAAGGGACCTCTATCAGCCGCGTAAGGTACTGCATCTTTAATGTAATTATAAATAGAAAACTTGCAGCTGAGCATACTTTTCCATTTGTTTTTTATTAGAAGTGAGATTTGTGCTGGATTGCGTTTTAAAAAGGTAACCCTTAAATAAACAACAATGGTGCATTTTTAAACCGCAAGCTAACAAAAATCTAATTTCTAATAAAAACGGTGATGACGCGGCCACTGCCCCTGGCTTGTGCCGCTTATTACCTAACATAGGACGCCACCCAGAATAGGAGAGTTTCTGGATCTTGTTACAGCTACGGAGTACATTTCTGTCAGAGAACACACGACTGCGCTTGCAAGACCCGACAGGCCCAGGTGTGGTGTGAAGTGCTGGGCATGAGACAGCCCACCGCCTGGGGTCTAGCACTTGATCTTTGTGAGACATGCAGTGTGAGGGTCTGAGACAGCAGGGATCAGTGTGTGCAGTTACAGAGGAGGGAGATATGGGAGTCCCAGCCAGTAGGGAGCAGTGTGTGCAAAGATGAGGACACTCGATGTGATGTCCAGAGGATATTTCGTGGGTGGAACATACACCTCGGAAGGTCATGTGTTGCAGGGGGACTTCATTGGCAGTGTTTGGGCACAAGACCCTGTATTCTACCTGCTTGCAAAATTTTATATATAATATATGTAAATAAGATCAAATCTGATTTTGTATATATGTGGGTATATATACTAGAGTTGGGTGAGCCAACAGATTAATGGGGGGCTGGGGGGGGCAGAGCCGAGCCAAGGGCCTGGCTTCGGTCTTGGAGCCTGTGCACAAACCGAACCCTGAAAATGTTTGCCACATAAATCATACAACACACCACATAAAATATGATAAAGTCTCTTCAAAATTCAAACAAGTGTGTTTATTTAACATGTTCGTGGCGTGACGTTAATAGGTCACATAATATAGCACTGCGAAGCACTTATTTAAAGTGATATTTTTTTAACATAAACATTGAGCTATTCCTAGCCCCATCCCCCCCCCCCCCCCCCCCCCCTTGGTGACAGTGCCATTAGTAACCTAAAAGAGAAGACAGTTCTTAGACTAAACATTACATAATCAAACACAATAGGTTTGTGTACAGCTCCTATATGAACTCACCTATTTGAAAGTGGTTTCATATGCACTAATGAAGAAAAAAGGGGGATTGGTTAGATAGACTCTTTGCCTAAGATCACACAGTTTACTTAAGCAGGAAAACACAGCAATTAATCCAGGCTTTCTGGTTTCACTTTGTACAAATTAGCGACTAAATGGGTATCTAGTATTCTCTCCTTAATGCTTCAAATGTTAATGCTTTGTTTGACCCGTTTGTGCATGAGGGTAGAGGGAGGGGGCAGACAGAAGCCACACGGAAGCTCGGCTCGTTATGGGTTTGAGATTCTTAAACTAAGCCAGAGCCAGGCTTCAGGCTCAAGTCTGGCTCGAGCTTTCAGTGGCTCACCCACCTCTAATCTATACATATGTATATGTAGATACATACACTCATACATACATACATGGCCAGATTTAGACGTTATAAGCAAAAAATGCTGTTTTTGCAGTAAGAGGTAGTTAGACAAATTAATGGATTTGGCAAGTTGCAGTGCCTGTTTTTTTCTGTATCTTCGTCTGGCTGAGGTCGACAACTCTCTTAGAGAAGAATTTCGGGGCATGGAGGCAAGCCAGCACAACTGGGAAGTGGCCCCATCTTATCCCCTCTAGTGACGCCAAAGGTTGGGATTTGGTGTCCCATGTTTGATGTAGTCTTGATGCAATAATTGGGCATGAGCTATATTTGTAATTTAGGTTTCTTCTGTATAACTAGATATTGGTTGTTAAAGAGCTCACATTGCCTGCTTACTAGTGGGAGGGAATGTGATTTATAATATATTCATTCATTCATTATAAACTTTATTTCGGCCACTAGGGCCATAAAAGCAACAACATTTACAAACGATGTTAATAATGAAAAAGGTCACATCAAGATCAGATTACAATATAAAACCACCAAAATCAAATAAAAAATAAATAAATAAAATGAGCTTTAGTCAATTAATTAATAGTTAGTGCAGAATTTCCTACGTTGCAACCACATAGAATTTAAAAAACGTGAAACTGCAAAAACAATTGGGGGATGGGTGTCATATTTCAAAAATCGCAGGGCTTTTTCGCACTCTCTAAAACCAAGGTTTCTGCAGATAGGTTTTACCCAGTGTTTTCTTTGCAGCTTGTACGTTGGGCAAAAAAAGAACACATGATTTTCATCCTCCAGTTTATAACCACATGCGGGGCATGAAGTATTTTTGTTAGAATCCCATCTTGAAGTAAAGGACCTAAGCGGTAGAGTGCCCATTCTCAGCTGAAAATACAGCTTCCTAGCAACAGGGGGGAAGATCAGGTCTAAAAATAACTCCCTCCCGTAGTTCGGTTTGATCTGGAGAAACTGGGCAGTCAGCCTACCAACATTTGGGTTTGTGTGTAGGCGCAATAAATAGAAGTATCTCAACTGTTCAGCCAAGTTGGTTTTGGAGACAGCCAGGCATGAGCTTTCCGGAGTGCCCCATAGTTCAGGGAAGCCGATCCTGACACAAGTTTATAATATATACATTAACCTGTTGATCTGTTTCCCTATAATGGTGAACTGTAACCAATTCATTATGCACAAATTCTACAGGAAGTGCATCAGTCCGCTGAGTTTTCTCACATAGCTCTTAATCGGGGACATGTAGGACTTCTTTACTGGTATACTGACCCACAGACGTATTTCCAAGGATTGGACCTGGTCTCCTTTATGTTACATATAGAGCTCTACAGTAGGTGCGGAAAACACATTTTTGATGCTTGTTTCCAGTCCAGGGAAGACCAGGCTTGGCAGTTTGGGCTGGACTGTTCCCTTGAGGCACAGGGTCAAGACTGATTTGCATTGGGGTGGCAGAGTGAGTTAAAGAACGATGATGGATTCAACCCAGATCTGTGACTGGAGGTGAGTGTTTGAAAAGATTTGGCGCTCCGTCCATCATCTACTTGTTTGTATTTTCGAATTACCCCGGCACTCTAATGTTAAAGTTGTAATGTCAACCAGTGTTCTAAAAAAGTAACGTACAACCATAAGTGACTTGACATATAATCAGTACTGTCCCCTCAAAAAAAGACCATATATGTCATACAGAGCTCCTTGAAAAGAACCCAAAGGAACATCAATGTACAAAATGATTTGTGTAGTTAGTATCCGCAAAATAACTGGTTTTAGAATATACCAAATACAGTCTCAGAAACGAAGATGAAAGTATGCTATAGGTTATAATAAAGTCTCCTATATATGCATCACATTCTATGTGGTTAAAAACTAATTCTTCATACACTGTACAGAATTCAGAAACACAGTTTACTATTAGGAAACACAATTTGAATACTCCAATGTCTCATTTAGAATGCACAATATACAGAGCAATGACCCAATATGAAGCTCTAATCCTGAAGATTTCTCAGGATAGATGTTTGAAAACAAGGCCAGGGAACATAAGAGCCCCGTAGGGGGAAACCATCCAGCGTCGCCACCCCGTCGGGGAAACAGTCCAGGACAGCCGACACGTGTTTCGTTACAATATGTAACTTTATCAAGGCTGTAAGTGCAATTTCCACAAACAAAAACAGAAATTAGAATTTGTTGGACATATGGGTCAATGTACAAATATCTGTGCATCAAAAGCAACAGAAAGAATTCCTTAAAATCCAAAAGGAATAGGTGCTGAGATATAGTAAAACAGCGAGTTAGCAAAATCAGAGTGTTGCTGTTTCCTTCGAATTCCCAGTGAGAAAAAGGCGTGAGCTAGAAAGTTACCAAGTTATCCAAGAAGAGCAATACAGATGTACATAACCATCACTGCCATCTCATCATCTACTTGTGTTTGCTTTGTATGACCCGACCTAGGTCACTTGCTCACTTTGCCACTGGATGCAAGCTAGCCTGGCTGATGAGGGGTGTTACCCCGAAACTGGTCCCAGGATGCTTGTTTCCAGTCCAGGGAAGACCTGGCTTGGTAGTTCGGGATAGATTGTTCCCATGAGGCACAGGGTCAAGACTGATTTGCATATACCTGGGCCTGAACTTGATTGTTGGAGTGATATAAAGAACGATGATAGATTCAACCCAGATCTGTGACTGGGGGTGAGTGTCTGAAAAGTTTTGGCGCTCCGTCCATCATCTTGTGTCTGCTTTGTTCGCCCTATGTTGGCGGGGTGTGCCCAGACGTGGGTCTCATGCTCACTTGGTCACTGGATTCAAACTAGCCTGGCTGATGAGGGGTGTTACCCCAAAACCGGTCCCAGGATTCTTGTTTACGGTCCAGGAAAGACCTGGCTTGGCAGTTCGGACTGAACTGTTCCCATGAGGCACAGGGTCAACACTGATTTGCATATAGCTGGGCCTGAAAGGGGGTGGCGGAGTGAGCTAAAGAACGACGATTAATTCAAACTAGATCTGTGACTGGGGGTGAGTGTTTGCTATGAAATCACATTTTGACCATTAATACGTAGCCTAGTTATTTTTCTGCAGTTTTCTTTCTATTTAATTCTGCTCCCTTTTCTGCCTTTCTTTAAAATGTGGATTCCCTATTGTCTGCATTGATTCATTCCCTCTAATTTGACCTTGTTTTTTTTTTCTTTTTGCTTTTATGTCTTTTGATTCTTTTGATTCTGTTCTACTATTTTATGTTCCACTTGCCTAGCTCTTTTCCCCATCTCTGTGCCCTGTGAGTTTGCCTCCTTTTTCTTCCTCATTTTGTCATTTTCAGTTTTCTCTCGTCTTATGATCCTATTTTCTAGATTGGTTCTTTGTCTGCAGTTTATTTCACTCTCTTCGCGTACTCTTTATAAGTCATTCCTAACTGAGCGGCTGTCCTTAGACCCTAAGGATTTAATTCAGCAGTCATTGTGTGCTTCTGCTAAAAAAGAGTGCTTGCATAACACTGATTATTCTTTATGCACTGGGCCTAAATTGGGTATGGGGACAAGCCAGTAATCTAGATTATGAATCTGATTTGTTGATTGTGAAAGGTTATGTCAGATTCTGAATGTCATAGGTCAGATATGTTTATTATGATCAAGGTATTTGTTTTGGCTGATTTATTGTGAAAAGCACATGTTACCGACAGTGGGTTTATAAAGGTGGATTGTTCTTGAGCTTTGTTAAAGCCTGCACACAGGTATTCTGTTACATGGAACTGCAAAGATTACCCCAGGAGGCAAAGGATCTGGCGTTGGATACCCGCTCCGACAAACCCTGGGAGTAGAAGATCTGCACTGTGAGAATCATTAATGGTGAAGGGTGTTGCATTGAATTCCCAACTGCAGCTTTGTACATATTTGCAGTTCTATGGCTGCCTGCCTGATGGTTGTCTTGTGGGATGCCTGAGCTGCTGAAGGTGATGAAAATACAATGCTACAAACCATAGAACTGATTGGTTCATTGAAACAAAATACGTCAGATGCCATAGGAGGTCTGACCTGTGTACTTCTTATAGTATGTTATTAGGTAAAGCGCTACATACACCCTAGTTCTCTCGGCGCTAAGTGGTACGCAACGGACTGCAGTGAGTGGTGGGTATGAAGAGAAAAGCTGGAGCCTCCATTTTTTGTCTAAAAAAGGAATAAATGGTGACAGATCTTAGGTGGAAAGAGAGAAGATTCCGCTGATAGCCGGCAAAGTAAGAAAAGGATTTACCTCCCTCAGGGCCCATATGAATCCGAGAAACAATAACACAAATTGGCGTTGGATAAGCAAAGCACCTGTGGTGGTCAGTACCTCTTCAGGAGAGAATTAAGGCTGTGAGGTGCACACCAGAGACACATTTGTGCACTTCACAGATGCTTTAAAAGAATCTTCTTTTGAATCGAATGGCAACGAGTTTTGTGTGACATGGGGTTTGCTGATGTTCATGATATTAAACCAAGCTGGCCACAGCTCGGCCAGCTCGGTTCAATACAGATTGCAGTCTATAGAGTTGTTGAGGACATCCGCCGTCTAATATTAATAAAACATTCTGGCAGAGAAGGCAAAGGAGAATCAATGTTTGACACTCTAAAAATAAGCAGAGTAGGATACAGTATACAGTGTGATCACCACATATCATGTCACAGAGGTTTTACAAAGATGAGCGATGAAGACAAACCATGCGGTGCTGATGACCAGGCCTCGGACAAGGCCGTAGTATGTTCTCCCACTGTGACTCTCTGGACTCGGCTGGTAAGAAATGAGTAAAACAATCAAGAGCATGTTCATTCATAAAGTTTGAGTTTATGATATCATTATACACCTTGTCAAAGCCTGCTGATCAGTGCTTAATTTGTGTCTGTATTTTCCGGTCTCTGGGATCCTGGCACCCTTTCAATGGGCGCCCTCAAGAACGTACAGACTGCACCACATGGACAGTGGCAGCCAGTGGCAAATAAAACAGATGGGGCGAATATTTAACCCACTGACAGGCACTGATAAAAACCAACAGTGCCCTTAGGCATAAACCCCAAACTCTCAATCCTGGTCGGTTTTGAACAGTGTTTATAATTGACCATGATTGATACCTCTGAAGTTGAGGCTGAAGGCAGTGTGAGGTTCACACAGTGCCTGTCACTGAGTTAAATCAACGTAAAATAAAAAGATTTACTTACCCACTACCTCGTGCTCGGTGCTCCTCTTTGTCTTGGCAGCACAGGCTCCCAGACCCTCAGCCAAATCCCATCTACTAATCCGGATACCGCTCTCATGCTGCTCAGGCAGGCAGCATGAAAGAAGCACCAGGATTGGCTGGAGGGTGTTGGTTTGACGATTCGTCAAGCACTGGGCGCCTGTGCTTGCTCTCCACCCATCTGTCTAAGATAGCTCGGGTTGCAGTGTTTAAAGTGCTCATGTCAAGCTGGCCATCGCAAGACAGCCGGCCAAAGTGACATGCGCATTTTAAACTGAAGTGCACACTGTTCCTCCCTGCTGCTGACCCCGCCCTCAGGCACAGCTGATGCCTGCATGAAAAATAAAATGGTGATAAATTTGTTTTATTATTATTTTATTTTTCAAGTTTCCTGCACTCGCTGCTCAAAGGCAACGCTCCTCCAACCTCATGGGGACACCACCGCTGCACATCGATGTGGTGCTGAATTTGTGTACCCCCCTTCCTAACATAAAAATAACCACACTCAGAAACACTCAGATGCCCGTACCAAGAATATGTGCTGGATGGGATGGTCTCTACTAAACATTTCTGTATCAATTGTCTCTCCGCCAGAGCACATAGTGGTTCACATTGTTGCTCATTGCCTGGCAATACTGGAGATGGCAGCTGTATGTGTAGTTGTGTTGCAATTCAGACCTGGGGTTCTATTATGTATCAGGTGCGCTGTTCATGTTTATGCCACGGCGCACCTTTATACAGGTACGCCAGGTACAAACATGAACAGTGCGTCTGATTAAAATGAATGCAGTGCCTGCAGGGAACGCGTGAACGCCCGCCCGCCTGCCTTGGGGGCAGCGCATTCAGTGAAATATGGAGCCGCTGCTTTCATCAGCCGTTCCGTGTTTCGCAGTCCGGGATGCAGCCTCTTGCACCTCTCTGAGGAGACCGAGATCCCCCTGCAGGTGAGTTCAGTAAGTGAATGTGCCCACCTGCAGCAGGATGGTTTTATGGCACCCCCATTTTCCCCTCCAGAGGGCTGCCCTCAGGGGGCACACTCAAAGTGCCCCATTTTTTTGTGGCACACTGTTTGGGTGCCTCCTGATTGCTTCTTCGCCTTTGAACCCATTTCCATAATATGGCGTGGGTGCTGAGGCAAAGAGATTTCCTCATTTACTTGATACCATAGCACATGAAAATGAGGGCAGACCCTTTAGAGATAGCGCTGGTGGTACATGTACGGCAGCACTATCAGTTTTACAGAAGGGGCCACACAAGCATCTGCGGCCCCTTCTGTAATACTAAAGTGCCCTGGGAACGCACAAAGCGGACGCACATGTTTTGTGCGCTCCCAGTCACTATGGACTTGTGGCAGCCCGGACAGATGCATGGACCCTGAATATGGAAATCTAAAGCAGTAAAACCTACTTAATGCCCATGAAATGTGCACCTCAGCTGCCAGGTCCCAACAGGCCTGCTCCAGGGAATGACAAACTAAGGAGTAGGCCTGCCCTGGGTTCTGAGCAGAGCACTCTTGTAAAAGCTTGTTTTGCCAAATGTTCTGTGTTATTGGTGCAAAGCCGGCGTGTCAGACCAACACCAGAACCATCGGTAAACATTGATCAAACAGTGGAAAATGCAAATAATTGCATGTGACTAATGGTGTTTGCACAACTGCGGTGCTATTGGTATCTACTTTTCCCACCAAGACCAACCTGTGACTGTATTGTACAAAGTACCCCAGGGCACAACAGGCAACAGTTTGTGCCCTCTTTGTGCAACCAGGCTACTTTTGTGTTACATGAAGTGTGGTGGATGCTTGCGTGATTACAAGAGGGGTTCACTTATTTGTATGTGGTGGGGTCTCATGCAAATGATGTAACCCTTTGCTATTGTGCCTGCACCATATTATAGATGCAGGGGCAAGAGCAAAAAAGCTGCGGAGAGGCTCAGTGATTGTGAACCTCATAGAAGTTGGGCATAGTCAACGCGTCTCCTGAGAGTACCTCTTGGGAGGGGGGCACAGTGCCCCTCCGGGCACTACCCTGAGTGAAGGTGCAATAATTCGCTGTCACCCATCTGTGAGGGGATCCATGCTAACCCTTCAAAGCATGATTGTGTCACTGCCTGCAGTGAATTGCGGACCTGTGTCTTCGAACAATTGGTCCATCTTCACGAATGTGCTGTTCACAGTGTAGGTGCCAGTTCACATCTGTACAGGCAACAGTACATTTGATGTAAAAGGACCACGTCCTAGTATAGGATGGGAGCACCCAGTTAAGGAAGCAAGGACAAAGCACCTATTGGGATGGGAATGTCCCCTGCATGATATAGGGGCATGTTCTCCTGCATTGAGTGCCCGACAGCATGTGAATCTGGTATACTGACTTTTATTTTGTCTCTGGAATGATGCTAACCTGGCGTATGCATAGAAACCGAGGCCTATTCATGCCAATGTGAAGTCCAGGACTTGCTTATGAAATGGAGGGTGCACCAAGTGTCCGAGTAGGCAGAGGGCAGCTGTCCCTGTACCGAGTGTAATACATAAAGTAGTGGTGGCTGTCCACCTTATTTTGTGATTTATCATTTGACTACACATTTTCACCCCACTTGACTAAAGTTCTGCTGTTATGTGTGCCCCCAGAAACTTGCATTCATATTATGTTTGTATGGCAAGTGTGCATGTACACACATGCTTTGTGGGCCCGCAAGATGAGTGGCAGGAATTTCTTTGGAGAGCTACTTCTCCTGTCCCTGTCTATTTTAGGTCTTGCCCACAAGTACCTATCTTTTGCCGAAGACCTGTTGTGTACTATACCAATACTTCTAGTAGATTTGGTTGGTTTTCTCATTTGCTTGTTTCTTATTTAATTGCTTTCCTTCCTCTTCTTGTATTTCTCCCTCCTATTGAACAATGAGTATTTATAAATCCTTTTTCTTTGATGACTTGCTTCTTTTCACTGCTTATATTTAGGGAACTACTGGTTTTCTTTCAGCATTCCATGAGAGTGTATGCGTTTTTTGCTTTCCCTCTAATGTGCTGCTTCCTTCTCTCAAATCCCTCTCCCGCACTCTGCGTATTGCTACACCACTTCCCCTAACTCATTCTTTGTTCTCCCACACTTCCCCATCCAGTTTTCCTTTGCTTTTATTTCTTAAAGTTTCATCTCATCCAGGTCCTCACTTTGCTCCCCTGCACTCACTGCTCCAGCTGCTCAGTGGCATTGACTTGCACCTCCGCACCCGCTCTTCCATTGCTCCCTTGCATCTCTCTATCACACTGTTTTAAAAAAAAAAAAAATTTAATAGCCTGTCAGCTGCAATTTGCTTCCAGATGACTCCTTTCTCTTTGATGCACTGTTGTGCGTACTTTTTTTTAGTTCACTAATCCAAGAATGCCATCTGCATCTTGGAATGGTAAATTAATAGATAAAAAAGACGCCAGCCACATCACAACGCAGAAGTGCACATGCATGGTGATGCATGCACGCCTGCCTATATGTCATCACGCTGCAGCAGCCATTTTTTTGTTTTTGCCAAAGCTATTCTGCTTAGGCAAAGAAGATTTTTATTATTTTTGTCAATGCAAAACAACATCACCAAAAAGCATTCTTAAAGCCAAATGGTTGGGAACGCTATTGAAAGACGTGATCTTTAGGCTTTGCCAATGCTTATTTTCTGGTCTCCTCTGTTCCCACCGCTCTGCTTCCATTCCAAACTCTTGTTTTGATCACCGACTATAAGTGATAGAATAACATCACAGAAAGGGAGGTTCCGCCTTAGCCAGATTACCCAATGCTCTGTCTTCTCACAGTGTTCTCATAGTGTGATGGGATAGGCATGATCACAGTCTCTCTTCTACCCCCATATGATACCATAGACACATCATCTACAAATTCTCTAGCTCAAAATTCTGCAGGCTTTCTCTCGTACTTATGCACTTGATACTAGAATGAATTGAGGAAACCACAAACAGACCTTGAAAAATCATAAAAATGCTTCCAGACCGGCCGGTCCAGTGACTTTAATAATGTACTCGACCTAACAGTAATGCACTTGACCCATAAACTGGTCTCGAATTGTGTTATCCTAGGCAAATATTTTATTTTTTAGAGTTGCCTTTTACTACATTTTCACATATGAGAGCACCTTCAAACATATTAGTTCAGAATGTCTGCTGTGCTAAAAAACCTCTTTTGTTTGATTTAATAGACTAAACTTTTTCTCCATGTGCAATAAGAATCTAGCCCATATTTAGGGTACACATGAGCCCTGAATTACCTCCTAGTTCACTAACAGCATTGTCATCAGTGTGGGGGGGAGGAATGTTTTTCAGTCATGTGTAAAAACGGACTTCTAATAAATGTATTACTAAGCATGATGTGGTACCACACTGTCATTTACAGACTGCACATTTTCCACTTTCCCACTAACAAGCAGTTTTACTGAAAAGGCTATCTAGTTTATAAACAATAATGTGTGGAAATTGAGTTTTAGCAAAAATATTTATCATTTGCACATCACCAAGTACAGTGCTCTGGTTTGTTTTCATCCTATTAAAATGTGTTTCCATCACAGAGAATTACAAAACAATTATCTTTCCTAACTACTGCAATACATTTTGAAATAGTGGTACTGTCCGTTTACAAGCCAACTGTATTGTGTTAGAAAAAACTGACATTCTACATACAGTCTTCCATTTCACACTCATTGGACAGCCCAGTCACTTTACAAAATCCTCTAACTTTGCAGTCAGAGAAAGAAAAGTAAACACCAATCTCCAAGATAAAATAGGCAGCAAATTGTAAAAAGACATATGCAGACATGTGACCCCTGCCTTTGAAACACATAGCAAATGTGAGAAGATAAAAACAAGATTTAAAGGCTTCTTTATTGCCCATTCACTTTCTGAGAGAACAGAACTCCTGTTCTTTGCCATCTGCCCAGTAGGGGTCAGTAGTCCCTAACAATAGCTCACTCTGATAAAATCCAAATGGCTATAATGAGTAGAGTTCCAAAGGCCTGACAAAGGTGGAATGCGTGCAAAAGCCTCAGCCCATGGCAATTGCGACGTTGCCAGATTCCGGTCTGTCATCTTTTTGCACACTGTGCCACTTCAGACAGAAACCACTCTAAGCAAACCAGCCCTGGCAGCCATGCAACAGGAAAATTAAAGACCTGCCAGGCAAGGTCAACACAAGGTGCCTCAGACCGGTTTAATTCTGGTTGGGCTTTATCAAGAAGGTCCAGATTGAGCCCTGTGGCTCAGTGAGCACAGGACCCGCATCTGAGCCCATCCGTGGCACTTAGGCCAGAACTGATCTGGGGTTGAGACTAAATCCAGCATTCCATCCATAGCATTTTTTCCTCAGTGAGACGCCATAAGTACGACAGGCAGCCACTGACATAGGTCCCATGCTCACTGTGCCACCGCACTGAGGCTACTCCTCGTTAATGAGGCCCTAATACTCAAACCTGGGTGGCTCATGTCCTTTTTAGAGGACAGGGGTGAACAAGTGCACACCTGCTTTTCCAACTATTCCAATGCACTTATCTCTTAGTTTGAAAGTTTATTGCGTGCAGCCCGGACGCCTGGTCTGCTCTGATTCCACGCACTTATGAACACAACAAAACTGAAGCGAAATATCACTCCAAGACCGGACGCACCGCATCCTCCATGTCCCATAACAAAGATGCCACAAGTTAATCCATGTTTAATCCAGTTTAGTCCAAGTATTCGAAAGTTCATGTTCTTTTTATCTTGTTACTTGTGAGGCGCTTATGTATGAACAGTTTCTAATCCGGCAGATGTGCCAATCCGGGCCTTTTTCTGTCGCATGACCCATACATAATTCATCCTTAGTGACTGATCTTCCTTTATGTTTTTTACCCAATGCATTTCGGGCTTTTAACAGCCCTTCCTTAGGGGTTCACTACAAATTTTAAAAAACACCCATTAGATTATATGTTCAGACTTAAATGCATGCTTCGTGGTAAACAGTACATCACAAAATTCATAATGCAATGAACTCCATGATCCGCGTTTTCCCGCTACGCACATAACATATGCTACAAAAGAGTGCCCAGACAAGCCTCTACCCAAAGGTTAACTTGCCTGCGTTTTACTTCATTCTGATTTGAAGCCCCCCATGCGCATTCCCCGGCAACTCAGGCTTGACAATATTTACGATAGACCGAGCCCCATAAACAAAACCTCGTCAGAGGGAAAACGCTGATTACATAAGCGCCTCACATGTAACAAGATGAAAAGAACATGAACCTTTTAGGGGACCCCAGAGATGGCAGTTCAGGTTCTACTGTTCCTGACCATGGCTGATTTAAATCCGGCTGCACCTGTCTGAGGTGGCACGAGGGTTAAAAACGCAAAAGATTGAGATGTGGTCTGAGTAATTATGGTGGCTGAGATTAATTCAAACATTCCCGCGTCACTTTTTGTCTTAAATTGGTTAGCTTTATCTGGTCCTCAGCCCTGGTTTAGCAAAATACCTACAATGAACCTATTCAGTAGCTTAGCTCTGATTCTCTTTGATTCTAAAAACCCACGTAACATAACAAAGTGATGGAGTGACGCAGAGTCACTGTGAGAATGATTAAGTCAATGAGTGAATATATGAGGGTGTATGAATAGGAGAGAGTGTTTAGTTAGAGAGTGAACAAATGAACTAATGAGTGAGTAGCAGGTGAATAACTGAATAGTGAGTTATCTAATTACATGGCGCACACTAAGACATAGTCCGCTATACAAGTCATGTCTCCAGACAGTGGTAATTGACTAAGGGGCATATTTACAAGCCCCTGCCGCACCTTCACACCACCGGAGTGTCGCTTTTATGACGCTCCGGAGGCGCAGTGTACCGGCCCATATTTACAAGGCCACGCAAAGACACCCTGTGTGGCAATGCCTTACTCTACGTGGAAGGAGCGTTCCATGGGTGTTACTGTGGGTGTTCCCACACAACATCCATGCATTGTGATGCTGCCTCAGATTTACAACACAGCGTAAATCTGGGGCAGCGCCAAAACGAATGCCTTCCCAAAGCAGGGGTAACGAGGAGAAACGTTCACAGTTCTCCTCGCTTTTTCCTCTTTCCACACAAGGTGCATTCTGCATCACACATAGAATAAAATGCCTCCTTTTAATGTTTTTTGTGCAGGAAGGTGCACCTTCCTGCACAAAAGCAATCATGCCAACACGGACACCCTTGCACCACTGTGCTAGGGTGCCTGCTTTGGCGCCCAGCTGCAGTTTGTGTACTGCTGCTGCTGGCAGAAAGGACAGGAGTGAGCTGTACCTTGTACATACGGCGCACTCCTGCCCTTTTGTTACGTCGAAGGGCAGCGCAGCTGGAAGGCTTGCGGCACTGCCCTATGCCAACATATTGTAAATATGCCCCTAAGTTAGCAAGTGAGAGAGCAAGTGTGTCGGTCGCACTGGAACGTGAGCGAGTGAGAGGATGTGAGGAATGAGTGAGTGAGTGAGAGTGTAAACAAGTGAGTTAGCAACAACGAGTCACCAAAAGAGTTAATGGATGGTTTGGAGGGTGCCAAGGTGTGGTACCAGAATAATGAATATCGTCTGACGTACATATCCTGGCTTAAATATTGTTGCCAAAAATATCACCGCATTGAACTTAATAATATCCAATCTACACCAAATGGAGTGACGTTTTTCCTAACAATATATGGAGCATGATAGGCCAGATGCACTTAACTATTTTCACTATATGTGTAGGTTTGTGCCTGCTAAATCGTGTAGTACTACGTCATAACCCCATTTAACCAGTCAGTAAAGTTTTACCGTCTCCAAAAATGGGTTTAGCGATGGATAATGAATCGCAACTCAGAAGGGGCATGTTATGGCTTTCCCTGCCAAGCTGCAATTCCAAGCCATGTTTATCAAAGGGTTTCACCTGTAATAGCGGTTGCAAGCTGTTGAAAAGTTACCAACCACAACCTTGGGGTGGCAACTGATTCACAAAAGGGAATCCCCCTTTGTGAATTGTGGTAAACGTTTCAGAGGAGTAGGCAGTGGTCAAAGGGAAAAGTGCCAAAAAAAAAAACATTAGAAAAATAAAAAGCAGCCATGTTTCATTTAATGAAACTGGGCTGCTTTAAAAAACACATCTTTATTTAGAAGAGTCCTAGGCATGGTGGTCTGCTGATCCTTGGAGGCTGCCATCCTGTGATTGCGACCTATCCAACGAATATTCATTATTTGGGTCGCACTGCGACCACTTGCTTCACAACATATGTTTCTGGTCTCAAAGGGTAGAGTTGCAAATTTCAACCGCTTTTTGCGACCAGAGAATGTGTACATTTGACCCGATATTTCTGTCAGGCAATATTTTTGTTCACGGTACTCTGAAATTCAACCGCGCAAGTGTGAGACAACGGTGGAGTGAGGCGTTAAATGAGGGACAATTCAGGGGCACAATGCCAGGAGAAAGGTGTAACATACATCCATTCCGGATAAATAAGTACATTTGTGTTTTTGTAAAAGTAAGCACATAAGAAGCCGGGGGTGGGGGTGGGAGAGGCTAGGCTGGCACTCCGTGACCGATGGAATTGGCTTTATTCCGGCACATGACATAGCCCTGCTCCCGGAGTTCCTCGTCATATCACTGTTCCCTCCAGCCCCGACCCTTCTCCGAGTTGCACTTTCAGCCCTCTCCTCCAGTATTTCTCCTCGAGGCCCCACCTGGAACGCCCTTTGAGGCGGCGGCCTCACCCCGATCCCTCCTACGCAGTTTCACTCTGGCTCGCGGCCCACTCACTCCCTCCTGGAGGCGTGGGCCCCTTCCACAGAAGCGAGCGAGACTTAAGGATCCTTCTCCTCTCTGCACTCGCTGTTCCCACCCGCGCCATCCTAAAGGCCTAGAGGCATGGCGTCTTAGACGCATCTTACCCATCCCATTTGAGACGCCGCGCATCCAGGGTTTGTTTCTGAGATTTCACGTATTTTCTTCCTACGACGTGTATTGCCCTGGCCACGAGCCCCCTTACACTATTCCTATGATACGTCTCAGGCCCTCGCTCTGAGTTAAGGCCTTTTCCCGATGGCCTCTAAAAAGAGGCCTCTGACACGTAGGGTGGCCAACTGGCATGGTTGCAAATCAGAATGGTGAGTATTAAAATTCAAGACAAGGGGTCAAAATTCAGGACAAAAAATCAGGACAGGAGGTCAAAATTCAGGACAAAAATGTGTGACAAAAGGTATGCTTCGCAGACACATCAGTGGATATCATGCAATAGTGTATAAATAAATAGGCAAGGAACATAAGTACAAGTCACTTCTACTGCCCTGTCACTTTCTCCTGCCCGGTCACTTCTCCTACCACGTCACCGCTCCTTTGTCATTTCCCCTGCCCCGTCACTGCTCCTGCCCGTTCACTGCTCCTGCCCGTTCACTGCTCCTGCCGGTTCACTCCTCCTACCCGTTCACTCCTCCTACCCATTCACCGCTCCTGCTCATGCCTAATCACTGCTCCTGCCCTGTCACTTCTGCTGCCCCATCACTTCTCCTTCCCTGTCACCGCTCCTGCCCCGTCACCGTTCCTGCCCATTCACTGCTCCTGCCCTTTCACTGCACCTGTCCAGTCAGTACTCCTGCTTATGTTCGATCACCGCTCCTGCCTCGTCACTTCCCCTGCCCCTCACTTCCCCTGCCCCTCACTTCCCCTGCCCCTCACTTCCCCTGCCCCTCACTTCTCCTGCCCCCTCACTTCTCCTGCCCCCTCACTTCTCCTGCCCCCTCACTTCTGCTGCTTCGTCACTTCTGCTGCCCTGTCACTTCTCCTTCCCTGTCACTTCTCCTTCCCCGTTTACTGCTCCTGTCCGTTCACCGCACCTGTCCGTTCACCGCTCCTGTCCGTTCACCGCTCATGTCCGTTCACTGCTCCTGTCCATTCACCGCTCCTGGCCTGTCACTGCTCCTGCTCATGCCTCATCACCTCTCCTGCCCCATCACCTCTCCATCCCTGTCGCCTCTCCTTCCCTCTCGCCTCTCCTGTCACTTCTCCTGCCCCATCACTTCTCCTGCCCGTTCACTTCTCCTGCCCGTTCACTGTTCCTGCCCTTTCACTGCACCTGTCTAGTCAGTACTCCTACTCATGCTCGATCACCGCTCCTGACTCGTCATTTCCCCTGCCCCCCACTTCCCCTGCCCCCCACTTCCCCTGCCCCCCACTTTTCCTACCCCCTCTCTTCTGCTGCCCCGTCACTACTCCTACCCCCTCGTCACTTCTCCTGACTCCTCGTCACTTCTGCTGTCCCATCACTTCTGCTTCCCCGTTCACCGCTCCTGTCCGTTCACCGCTCCTGTCCGTTCACCGCTCCTGTCCGTTCACCGCTCCTGTCCGTTCACCGCTCCTGTCCGTTCACTGCTCCTGTCCGTTCACTGCTCCTGTCCGTTCACCGCTCCTGGCCTGTCACTGCTCCTGCTCATGCCTAATCACCTCTCCTGCCCCGTCACCTCTCCTGCCCCATTACCACTCCTACCCGTCACTGCTCCTGCTCATGCCTAATCACCTCTCCTGCCCGGTCACCTCTCCCACACGGTCACCTCTCCATCCCTGTTGCCTCTCCTGCCCCATCACTTCTCCTGCCCTGTCACTTCTCCTGCCCCTTTCACTGCTCCTGTCCTTTCACCGCTCCCGCCCGGTAACCGCTCCTGCTCATGCCTAATCACCGCTCCTGCCCGTCACTTCTCCTGCCCCGTCACTTCTCCTGCCCCGTCACTTCTCCTGCCCTGTCACTTCTCCTGCCCCTTTCACTGCTCCTGTCCTTTCACCGCTCCCGCCCGGTAACCGCTCCTGCTCATGCCTAATCACCGCTCCTGCCCCGTCACTTCTCCTGCTTTGTCACTTCTCCTGCTTCGTCACTTCTCCTGCCCGTCACCTCTTCTGCCCCGTCACCTCTTCTTCCCCGTCACCTCTCCTGCCCCGTCACTTCTCCTTTCCTGTTGCCTCTCCTGTCCCCTCACTGCTCCTACCCCGTCACTTTTCCTGCCCAGTCACGTTTTCTGCCCCGTCACTGCTCCTGTCCGGTCACTGCTGCTGTCCGGTCAGCACTCATGCCCGATCACTTCTCCTGTTCCTTCACTTCTCCTGTCCCATCACTTCTCCTGCCCCGTTCACTGCTCCTATCCGTTCACTGCTCCTATCCGTTCACTGCTCCTGCACGGTTACTGCTCCTGCTCATGCCTAATCACCGCTCCTGCCCTGTTACTTCTCCTGCCCCATCACTTCTCCTGACCGGTCACCTCTCCTGCCCCATCACCTCTCCTTTCCTGTTGCCTCTCCTGTCCGTCACCGCTCCTGCCCCGTCACCTCTCCTGCCCCGTCACCTCTCCTGCCCCGTCACTTCTCCTGCCCCGTCACTTCTCCTGCCCCGTCACTTCCCCTGTCCCGTCACTTCTCCTGCCCTGTCACTTCTCCTGCCCGTGCCCCTTTCACTGCTCCTGTCCTTTCACCGCTCCCGCCCGGTTACTGCTCCTGCTCATGCCTAATCACAGCTCCTGCCCCGTCACTTTTCCTGCCCCGTCACCTTTTTCTGCCCCGTCACCTTTTTCTGCCCCGTCACCTTTTCCTGCCCCGTCACTGCTCCTGCCCGTTCACTGCTCCTGCCCGGTCACTGCTCCTGCCCGGTCACTGCTCCTGTCCGGTCAGCACTCCTGCTCATGCCCGATCACTTCTCCTGTTCCATCACTTCTCCTGTCCCATCACTTCTCCTGTCCCATCACTTCTCCTGTCCCATCAGTTCTCCTGCCCCGTTCACTGCTCCTATCCGTTCACTGCTCCTATCCGTTCACTGCTCCTGCACGGTTACTGCTCCTGCTCATGCCTAATCACCGCTCCTGCCCGTCACTTCTCCTGCCCCGCCACTTATCCTGCCTGGTCACCTCTCCTGCCCATCACCTCTCCTTTCCTGTTGCCTCTCCTGTCCCGTCACTGCTCCTGCCCCGTCACCTCTTCTGCCCAGTCACTTCTCCTGCCCAGTCACTTCTCCTGCCCCATCACCTCTCCTTTCCTGTTGCCTCTCCTGTCCCGTCACTGCTCCTGCCCCATCACTTCTCCTGCCTTGTCACTTCTCCTGCCCCGTCACTTCTCCTGCTCGGTCACCTCTCCTGCCCCATCACCTCTCCTTTCCTGTTGCCTCTTCTGTCCCGTCACTTCTCCTGCCTTGTCACTTCTCCTGCCTTGTCACTTCTCCTGCCCCGTCACTTCTCCTGCTCGGTCACCTCTCCTGCCCCATCACCTCTCCTTTCCTGTCGCCTGTTCACTGTGTGTACAACATTGACAAATTACACAAGGGGGCAAGTTCCCCACAGTTCTCTGTTTGGGGAACGCTCCTCTGTAATCACTAACTACGATCTCACTGTTACATGATATGCTAAAGGCAGAAGGCGGGCGCTTGTCATTCGAAAGGGGATAATCGGCCTCAGTCAGAATGACAATGGGCCTGCCCACAGTCTGTGAGAGCTCAGCGAGGGGCTGCTGCAGCCTCTGGAGTTCAGCAGAGAAGTCCGAGCCGCCCCTGAGAATTTTTAATCTCTTGGGGTTCTCACAGGGAACGCTGTAATTAATGTCCAAAATTAGGGACAAAAGGCGGCTGTAAAAGGAATGATTACGAACAATGGACATCACACCAAAATGACGGACGGTCCTGAAATTTACGGACGGTTGGTCACCCTACTGACATGTGTCCACTGAGGGGAAGCCCCAGGCCTTTTACCTCTGAGAGGAGAACCCTCATCCGTTCTTCTGTGAAGCCTGGTGTACATGCCCTCTTAGGGCCCTCTTATCCATCACATTAAGAGGCATCGGGTTCACGACTTCTGAGACCTCGCTCTTATATGCTTTGTTAGATGTCTATTGCCCATGCCATATCAGGCCTCCCCCCATGCTCTCTGAGAGAAGGTCTCTTACACCATGGCTGCTCACCCATTTCCTTTGTTAGGAGGCTTCTGGCCCGCGTCCTCTGAGAGAACTTTCATCCATAATCTCTTAGAGATGTCTCGCCCAGGCCATCTGAGAGGCCTCCATATCCATCTAAACCTTTTGAGAGGAGGCCTCTAGCCTTGCCCTCAGAGAAGAACAGTCACCCACACTTGAGAGGCCTCTTACTGCTTTTAAAGATACTATTAAAATCAACGTGGAAACAATAACACAAACTAGCTGCAATGTGGCTCGTGCGGTTTACTAACTGGAATGCTGCTGTACACAGCACGCGTGTTGTGAACGTGAATGACACAAGTTCGTGGCAAACACGCAACTGTGCACATGAATGCTTACAGACCCTCTTACAGGCACATTGACTCTCTCCAATGCACTACCCTATATTTCATCCTATAACTCGCTCAATAAATCCTCTACCTCCACTCTTTGACTCATCCCAAACCTCATTCTACTACTATGATCTCCAAAATAACCCTTTCTAGGCTCTTCCATCCTCTAGCACTCCTTGGATCAAACCAAACCTCATTTTACTACTATGATCTCCCGAATCCATTTCTAGAGGTTCTCCCCTCCTCCATCTCACCTTATACTCCTCCCAAACCTCATTTTACTACTATGATCTCCCCAAAAACAACTTTTAGACTCTTACCTCTTCTATCTTCCCATTATTCTTTTCAAGCCAACTGACTCAAATGTCCACCACTCACATTAACTCAAATTTCACTACACTAATCCACCACTAATCCTTTTTGGGTTCCAGAGTAGCGCTGCTACTTGCCGAAAAGCGCTTCAACGCCTCGTCGGGGGTAGTAAGCACTATATAAATACAATTACAATATAACATAATACATTACAATACATTGCAACATTACTTAGTCCATGAAGAAGGGATGCCATTTTCGAAATGCACAGCATAAAAGAATTCAAAGTCATGTCCCTAATGAGAGATTCATATGAAGTTTTGATGTAAGCGTAATGAAAATTTCATTGGGGACAATTAATAAAAGTATACATTGTGCTATGCTTTTTTGAAACATGTTCAAAGCAACGCAGACCGACCCAAGGGAGTGTCCCCCATTCAAGGTACTAGCTGGATATTAGTGAGAATTTCTTGGTCAGAAGCACCAGGGTCTAGCACTGAAAAATGTTAGTAGCCATGTTACTTAGGAATCACCTGGAACACACTGAGTGTAATTGTCTGTAGTACATGCTGTGTATTCTCAATGCATGCTGAGCATTCTCTATGCTGGCAGAATGTTCCTTTCTCTATGTTCTGTGTTGCCTTATGATTCAGGGTTCTCTTCTTTGGCAGTTGCGGTTGGCTTCTGCTGTGGAGAGTCCGTTCTTGTGTTTGCTCTATACTTCAATAAAGCAACTTAAAGAAGCAAGCTGTTGGAGACCTCGTTTTATCTACAACAATTTTGGCGACGATCTACTCTTCAACTCACGCTAATATTTTGGTTTTGGGAAGTCTTAACCACAAGAGCGGAGCATCTTCACACCTCCACCCTCAAATTGATTGCTCGCCGGTCTTGTCACAAGGCACGTCGACAAATTCCGGCGCAAAGAGACTGAGCTTTTTGGCCCCCTAAGTATTAAGCTCTCCTGATTTGCATGTGGAGCCACGGGCTGTTGGTGTGCGTGAGGTGCGAGGCAAAGCCAAACCTGCGGGAATCGACTCACACAGGGAGAGGTTTGAGACTAAGTCAAACCTGTGTGGATCTACCCTGGACTCCCCGTTGAGCCTGATTCTCGTCACTGAGGTGATCGGCGTTGGAGCGACAGTTGCTGCCGTAGGAGCTCTGCCACTGTTGGGGTTTCTCCTCCTCTGATGACATCATGGAATCTTCGTCGCAGAGTTGTTCATGGCAGGAATCCCTCGGCATTGTGTCACAGTAAGAACTCTCTGAGTGTGCTTCCGTCAAGCGTCTAATTACGTTTCCACGTCTACACGTCATCAACGTGGCGGCCATCTTTGGTTTATGCTGTTTCTATGACAACGCCTTCTCAGTCAGCTACGGAGCTACGGAGTCTTGTCGTCTCTCGGATTTGTGCAGCGTTTCGTTCCCAGCGGCGATACACACGTTGTGTGTGCCATTTCGTCTACAACTAATCTGGCTTCCTGAGAGTTTACAGTGAATTATACAGGTACTGTTGTGCTGTGCCCGTGCTGCTATTTGGTTTATTTTCCTACTAGTGGGGAAGGTCTTAGACGTTCGTCAGACCTCAGTACACTCCAGCATTTGACAGTAATTCCCTGTTTTCTTGTCCCTCTTTTTTGTAATAGAGGGCATAGTGACTTATTTTGGATTGTGGTAAATTTTTGGGGCAGTCATGACAAATGAAAATCCCTCTATAGTCCTTCCTCCAAGTTTTTTGGCCCTTCCTGGACAACCAAGCATTTTGTGGGATGATTGGTTCCCCATGTTCGAGAACTACCTAGATGCTTTAGATGCACAGGAATATTCCGCAAAAAGGAAAAAAGCACTCTTATTAGGGTCTTTGGGCAAAGAGGGTCAATGCATTTTTCGCTATCTACCTCAAGCATTACAAGCAAATGGGCAACCTGTCCCCGATGAGTACAAAGAGGCTGTTTGTAGGTTAGAGGTAAGATATGCGAAGGAGGAAAATTTTGTCATGAACAGATAAAGGTTTTACACAAAGAGTCAGAAAATGGGGGAGTCAATTGATGACTTTGTTGCCAGGTTGAGAGAGATGTCTGTGAAATGCAAGTTCGGCGGAATGACGGATGAACTTATTAGGGATCAACTTATTGTGCAGTGCAATAACAAGAAAATCCAAGAGCGTCTTTGGGCAGCAAAAAATCCTAATCTACAAACTGCCATAGAATTGCCTAAAATTGTAGAGGAGTCTCAAGGGTGTATGAAAGAACTAGAAAAGAAGAGTTCCGGCGATGTCAATGAGATTTCTGGTCAAGAACTCTCGGAACAAACTTATTCGTCTGGTGAACAGGTCGATGTAGCTGCAGTGAAAAACAAGAAGTTTACTAAAAAAGTACCTTCTCTCAAAAATCCCACGACACAGAAGTTGCCTTCGGCTCGCATGTGCAATAGGTGTGGCAGCACTGTTCACTCTTCGGAGTTTTGTTTTGCAGCCAAACAAGAATGCTTCAAATGTGGTCGGGTGGGTCATTATGCGAGAGTTTGCCGTGGCAAATCTCGTCCTTCAGTTGCCACTGTGGAAGATGGTGCACTATTTGATGAGGAAGGTCACAAAATCCTAGTTGTTGATGGTGATGCAACTTTGGTGTCGATTGAGAAGCGCAAAGTTAGGCCTAAGGCGCTTTTCACAGTAGATGGTAAAGAAATGTACTTAATGGTTGAGACAGGTTCAAGGTACACTATTATTCCACATGAGCTTTTCATGCACAGCTGGGGTACTAGAAACCTTTTACCTAAAGACATCTCCCCGGGTGGATATCAGGGTGAGACTATTGATATTTTGGGGTACCTTAGTGCGAACATTGTTTTCTCTCATAGGAGCATACAGGGAAAAGTTTATGTTTCTAAGTCAGGACCAGCAATACTGGGTTGGGTTCATCAGTATGATTTAGGAATCATCGTTAATCCTCGTGCTTCTCCACAAGTGATGATAATTGAGGATAATGAGTTGGAGAAAATTTTGGGAGACGCTAGCTCGGTATTTAGAGAAAGCTTAGGTCAACTCAGAGGGTATTCTCATCGAATTGTTCTGAGGGAGAATTCCATCCCAGTACAACACAAGGTCAGGCGGGTTCCGATTGTGGTCAGGCAAGAGGTTAAGAACATGATTGATGAGATGCTGGTTTCTGGCGTCATTGAACCAGTTGAAGCTTCACCATGGGTTTCTCCCATAGTTGTCACGAAGAAATCGGACGGCAAGCTCCGTTTTTGTGTAGATTTGAGGTCTTTGAATGATTGTGTGGTTGCGGACACTTTTCCCCTTCCTAACATATCCGAGTTGGTCACTACCCTGCATGGCGCAAAGGTATTTTCAAAGTTGGATCTCAGAAGTGCTTACCACCAAATTAACTTACATAAGGATTCAAAGCATTTAACTGCCTTTATTACGCCTTTTGGCACGTTTCAATTTACTCGCTTGCCGTTTGGGCTTAATTCGGCTGCCAGTGTATTTCAAAGAATGGTGTCTGATCTTCTTGAGGGAGTAGGAAATACTGTCTACTTTCAAGATGACATTTTGGTTCATGGGCAATCTGTGGAGCAGCAGATCGTGTTAGACAGACTTTTAGTGGCTGGTTTGACATTGCGCAAGGATAAATGCAAGTTCTTGTCGGAGCGAATAGATTACTTAGGGTACACTATCGTTGCAAGTGGTGTAAGTCCGAAAGAAGATTTGTGTCGGGCAATTCGCTCTGCTCCTCAACCTCAGGATAAGGATCAGTTGCGGTCCTTTATGGGGCTTATTGAATACTATGCAAAATTCGTAAAGAATTTTTCAGACAAGACTTCATGTTTGAGGTCACTTTTGAAGAGGGGTGTTAGCTTTGTATGGTCTACCCAGGTACAAGAATCTTTTGAAGCTATCAAAAAAGAGATCTGTGAGGCAAAAGTCCTTACCCCGTTTGATATAAAAAAGTGTTCTATAGTGACAGTGGATGCTAGTGCCACCGGTCTTGGGGCTATGCTTTCGCAAATCTCTGGTCAGTCTGAGGGTACTGTTGCTTTTGCGTCGCGTACCCTAACCGAAGCTGAGAGGAATTACTCAGTTATCGAAAGGGAGGCTCTGGCAGCTTCATGGGCAGTGGAGCATTTTAGAACCTACCTGTGGGGCATGAAATTCGTGCTCAAAACTGACCATAAACCCCTCATTAAAATTCTTTCTCCGGGGGGGACGGGGAAAGGGTTCGGCTAGATTAGCTAGGCTTGCTTCCAAGCTCCAGGAATTCCAATACACGGTCCAATACATTCAGGGATGGAGGAACACACAGGCTGATTGTCTCCCAAGGTTGTCGTTGGATTGGAAAACGGTGGGAGTTCCGCCTTCATCTGAGGATGACATTGCGGTTGCTTCAGTTGAGGATGCTGTATTTGTTGGTGAGGGAGTTTTCCAAGCGACTGATTGGGAGCGTGAAATGTCTGCTGACGTCACGTTGCAAGAAGTTATTAAGCTTATCAAACTTGGCTCCAGAAGGGAGAGTACTGTTTCAGTTTCTGTGCGTCCTTTCCTAAAAGTTTTAGAGGATCTTTCCCTTATCACTGATAATCTTATTGTTAAGGGAGAAAGGTTTATACCTCCTTGTGGTTTGAGGGGGAAACTTTTGGCTCTTGCACATGAGGGTCATTTGTGTCAAACTCTCACTCAACGTCGGTTGAGAGACCACTTTTGGTGGCCGGGTATGGACTCTCAAGTAGTGGACTGGGTTGAGAAATGTTCTACTTGTAGGGAGGGAGAAAAAAGGCTTAAGGTAGGTCCCAGCACTTCTCAAACTCATATACAAAACCCTGGTTCACCATGGCACAGTATTTGTTTGGATTTTATTGGTCCGATGGGGGAACTACATGAGAAGGATAGGTATGCTATAGTGGTCGTTGACGTTTACTCAAAGTGGCTAGTGGTGGAATTTGCTAACAACATAACTACCGAAAGAACCATTAGATTTTTGGGTAATTTGTTTAAGGATGAGGGTCTTCCGTCTGTGCTAATCACAGACAATGGTACTCAACTCACCTCCTCGGAGATGCAATCTTTTCTTAAGAGTTGTGTGGTTTCTCATCATCGTACCTCCTTGTACAACCCACAAGGTAATGGGATCTGTGAAAGGGCAAATAGAGTGGTGAAGGGCATTATTCAAATGGCTTCTTCTGAGGGTTTTATTGTAAGGAAAATGGTTAATGAAATGTTGTGGGCCTATCGCACTACACCCTTGGTAGAGGGTCAGCAGTCACCTTTCCAGCTTATGAGGGGGCGTACACCTGGTTCTAAACTAGTTCCTGCTTGGATGAAGCGGGTGGTGTCTTTGCAAAAGAATCCTTCATCTGAGGCTTCTTCTCTTACTCAGCTTCCTTTTCTGGTGGGGGATTTGGTTAAAGTCAAGAGTGGTAGAATTGCAAGAGGGTTGTCTAAGTTCAAGGGACCTTTTACTGTAAAAAAAGTTCTGGACCATTGTGTTATTCTTAATAATGGGGAGTGTTGGAATTTCAGACGGGTGGCCCTTTATAAAAGGGGTGCGCCAATGGCCAGCAGTTGTGAGTTTTCTTCATTGGAAGATAACAGTGGCTATCTTTTGGCGTCCTTGCCACATGAACCTAACTCTGGGTCTCCTGCATCTCATGTGGTTGGTGGGTGGGGGGATTCAGGCACTTCTGGTGTTCGCCCTGTTCCGGATTCTATTCCACTACCATTGCCTTTGGCCCAAAATCGGGTTCAAAGGTTTAGAAGAGCTCCAGCGTATTTGCAAGATTTTGTGTGTTGATGTGTGTTGTTTTTTTATTAGAAAGAAAGAAGATGTGTAGTACATGCTGTGTATTCTCAATGCATGCTGAGCATTCTCTATGCTGGCAGAATGTTCCTTTCTCTATGTTTTGTGTTGCTTTATGATTCAGGGTTCTCTTCTTTGGCAGTTGCGGTTGGCTTCTGCTGTGGAGAGTCCGTTCTTGTGTTTGCTCTATACTTCAATAAAGCAACTTAAAGAAGCAAGCTGTTGGAGACCTCGTTTTATCTACAACATTGTCCTAACCAATGAAGTGAACAGACTGAAAATGCCTCCAAAGGAACTCTGCAAAAGAAAGGCACATGGTGAAATTACAATACATTGAATGTGATTTGCTAGAGCTCCTGTATGAAACAATACTAATATTGATTCCGAAACGGCTAATAAAATGCAATAATAATTCTGAAGCTCGGACCATATGAGCTAGGCCACCATGAAAAATCAGAATTAATGTGTATGGTTTCCATTGGAACGCTTCACCATGAATAACCAACTTGGAATCCAGTTATTCATTGCTGTGATGTCACAACAGTGGTTAATCAAAGTTCTTAACCTTTGTTCTGCTGCCTTGCCCGGGTCTCCACAGATCCAAGTGCAATGGCGAATGCGGTCTCACCCACCTCTCCTAGGTCTCCACAGTCTGCAGAAACTGGTGCTGAGGAGTAATCAATCTGCGCTGCAAGTGGCTCTCAAAAGAGCCGCTGTTAGCGGGGTTCAGTGTGGTTCGGACTCTTGCAGAGAGTGTTGCATTGGGCTATAAGGGGGTGGGACTCCACATAAGGTGGGTTGGTGGCAGCAGGCATGTATTTTTGACAAGTTTTATTAAGGGGGTTGGTGGGTAGATACATGCAAGGCTGGTGTAGGTGGATAGAAGGCCATGTGTTTGTTTTCAAGTTTATGGTGGGATGAGGGGGGCTTGTGCACAGCATGGTGGGAGTTGCAGCAGGAGGTTAGCTTTTTTGCCTTTTGTTAATCCATGTGTTTTATTGCTTCTCCAGTACTCCTCTGCCCCTGCATATATGTCGCAAGCAGTGGATGATTTGGGAAGGATGGAGCATGTATGACATAAAATTACAGATGGGGTGACTTGAATTTCTTATCTTCTCTCTCTTTGATGTCACTTAGAACCCCTTGGGGAATAACATCCCAATTTGTCACAGCCACCCATATATACTTCAGTACGTAGTAACTTAAGGTGATTTGTTGCTGTGATTTGTTATGAGGGAACTTAATCATGTAGTTTAGGAGCCTGGAAATCTGGGTTTTAATCTCAGTATAGGCACTTGACTAAAAATTGTGTGATCTTGGGCCAATCACTCAGTCTTCATGATGCTAAAATTCTAAACCCTCCCACAGCTGTGCAAGCAACTCCGGGCCCTCCTGCTATTCCTTCTTTACCATTAGTTATGCACACCAAGACCTTTTGTGTTGTTAGAACGACCGCAGTTTATTCACATCATAAGTTTGTAAATCACTTTTCAACTGCAGTGATATCTCTACTTCTGTCACGTACTTGGTACAGTGAGTCACAGCTTCGAGGCTTCACTTGCTACTGAATGTCTGGCGTTCGTGGCCCCATGGCCATGCCTGGGCTGCAAGTGCCGTGTCCGCCCAGCGATGACCATTTCTTACCCTTTTGTCTTCCCTCCAATACGCTGCGAGGCATCCTAAGGACCTTGTTCGGGCAATTGCACTTGTCTCAAGAGTCCCAGCTGTAAGGCATCCCAAGGAACTTGTTCAGGCAATTTCCCTTTTACGACCTTATGTGAAGATATTTATTGTTAAACCTCGTGATCTGTTTAACCTGTTAGGCAACAATGCCGGCTTTCCTGTTTCACCGACCTAATGGAACCTACAGACGTCTTAACACATATATGCATACCTAGCTGGGGGTTTGGGTCAACACCTCGTTCCCTGGCATATACATTTGCCACTCCCAATTTTGCTCCCACTCCCACCTGCAGCTTTGGGCAAAGAATCAGCCCGCTCCATCAATTACACTCTGTCCTTTTGTGCCAGAGATAGATTTATCTTCGTTCTGAACTAGGTCCTCTAGGTCTCTAACTTACAGAAATTCAAAGCCAGCTACCAGCAACCAAATCCCCACAGGAAATAACGCACACACATTATCATAAAGCCCCAATGTTATGTGGGTGAAAATAGAACATGGGAAGGGTCTTCACAGCCTGATAGTTGGACTCAACTAGCAGTGGCAAATCTCTCCTGAAAGCATATTGCCTCTAATCTATGGAACGCTAGGTGCTTGGAGACATCGAGGACCTGATTACGAGTTTGGCAGACAGGTTACTCCATCACAAACGTGCCGAATATCCAGTCCGCCGTATTAGGAGTCCCATTATATATACATATAATAGTACTCGTAATATGGCAAGACTGTACTTCTGCTAGCACTTCTCACACTCAGTGAGCACTCAATGTAGCCTATGTGCTGTGGTTCAAACGGAAGAGATTGTGCTGCTGCAAGCCCCTCTCACACTCAAAGTGAATACACAAACTTGACGGATACCTCGTAATACGGCGGACGGGATATCCGTCATGTTTGTGATGGAGTAACCCATCTGCCAAGCTCGTAATCAGGACCTATGTGATTTGCCCAGAATCACAATATGTTGAGCCGACGCTTGTTGCTGTGATTTCCTATGAGGGAGCTTAATCCTGTCGCTTCGGAGCCTGGAAACCGGAGTTTTAATCTTAATATCGGTCCTTGACTAAACATTTTGTGATCCTGGGCCAATCACTAATTTTTGATATGGCTACAATTCTAAAACTGTGTAACTGTGTACAACATGCAATAGTAACTGTGTACAACATGCAATCGTAACTGTGTACAACATGCAATCGTAACTGTGTACAACATGCAATCGTAACTGTGTACAACATGCAATCGTAACTGTGTACAACATGCAGTCGTAAATATATGAATTGTAATGTGACTGCGAATTGCAAATGTGAAAATCCACAACTGATGTTCAGCACTGACATTTTGAACCTATAAGCATTCGTACAAGTCCAGAGGCCGCAGTGTTGCTAACACTACTGCACCAAGGAATCGTGTCAGGAAGGAGGGCAAAAATAGCACATGGAGCCTTTATGAGGGAGGAATGTTATCATGACCCGAGTGACGCATGAGGTGGAGAAAAAGAGATGGGTGCAAAGCATGAGGGCTTTGCAGAGTATGCCTGATGAAGAAGAGGGAGGGGCGTGCGGGAATCTCCTGGCACCCACAGTGTGTACGGAGCCACTGGGCTGCTGCAAACACATCTCACACTCAAAGTGAACACATAATGCAGCCTATGGGCTGAGGTGCACCCGGAAGAGACAGTTCTGCTGCAAGCACTTCTCACACTCAAAACTGACACACAGTGTAGCATATGTGCTGTGGTGCACAGGAAGAGACTGTGCTGCTGCAAACACTTATCACACTCAAAGGGAACACACAATGTAGCCCATGTCCTGTGGTACAAATGGGGGAGATTGTGCTACTGCAAGCACTTCTCACACTCAAAGTGAACACAAAATGTAGCCGCTGTGGTGCACAGGAAGAGACTGCTCCCACAAACATTTCTCACACTCAAAGGGAACACACAATTTAGCCTATGTGCTGTGGTGCACATAGGAGAGATTGTGCTGCTGCAAACACTTCTCACACTCAAAGGCAACACACAATGTAGCCTTTGTGCTGTCGTGCACGGGAACAGACTGCTCCTGCAAACACGTCTTACACTCAAAGGCAACATACAATGTAGCCTGCACAGAAAGAGACTGCTCCTATAAACACTTCTCACACTCAAAGGGAACACATGATTTAGCATATGTGCTATGGTGCACATGAGGGAGATTGTGCTGCTGCAAGCAACTCTCACACTCAAAGCCAACACTGTGCTGTGGTGCACAGGAAGAGACTGCTCCTGCAAACACATCTCACAATCAAAGTGAACACATAATGTAGCCTATGTGCTGTTGTGCACATAGGAGAGATTGTGCTGCTGCAAGCACTTCTCACACTCAAAGGCAACACACAATGTAGCCTATGTGCAGTGGTGCACATGGAAGAGACAGTGCTGTTGCAAGCACTTCTCACACCCAAAGGGAATACACAATGTAGCCTATGTGCAGTGGCGCACACGGAAGTGACAGTGCTGTTGAAAGCACTTCTCATAGTGGCACCCAGTGCAGTGTGTATGCTGCTGCAGACACACCACCGTCTCACAGTTTATGCCCAGTAGCTCTATTGGCTGCAACAAACACATTGCACACTCATAATGGACACCCAGTGGACTGTGCTGCTGCAAAAACTCCATATCACACTCACAGTGCACACCACAGGCTGTGCTACTGCACGTTTATCTCATAGTGAACATCCAGTATGTGTTTCACCAAACACACTATTCATTTTGCACCCGCAGTATACGAGGAAGTCACCGTCCTGTTGCAAACACATCTTACATTCAAAGTGAGCACGCAGTCTACTATACGAGATGCCGCAAACACTCTGTCTCGCAACAAGAGTGCCAGCACTCTCTATCACACTCACAGTGCACACCAGAAACTGTGCTGCTGCCAGTATACTAAAGTGAACATCCAGTGACCAGTATGTGCTGCACCAAACACACCCTTTGACACCATGGCAGTGACCGTGCTGCTGAAAACATCTATCACAACAAACCCCCAATGTATGGTATGTGCTGCTGCAAACACAGAGGGCCTGATTCACACAGGTAAACTTACACTGTGTAGTTTTTTGGTATTCACAAACTACAAGTGTAATTGCTCTACTAGAAATTTTACTAATAGTAAAGTTACACTTGTAGGGCCTGATTAAAAAATGTAAACTTACACTTTTGTGTAAGTTTATGATTTTTTGATGTTCACAAACTTTACCAGTAGTATATTTACGACTGCGGAGTCTCCCGTTTGTGGTAGAGACTCTGCACATAAAAAGAGAGTGTAGTTCTATCTTTTTATGTGCGGAGTCTCCGCCATGAGTTCGGGAAACTCCACAGTCGTAAAAATACTACTTGTAAAATGTTTGTGAATAGCAAAAAATCATTAACTTACACAAAAGTGTAAGTTTACCATTGTGAATAAGGCCCGATGTTTGTGAATACCAAAAAGTAGTAAACTTACTAGAAGTGTAAATGTACACAGAAGTGCAAGTTTACCTTTGTGAATCAGGCCCTTCTCTCACACTGAGGGCTGACACTCTTTATCAATCAATCAATCAATCAGGATTTATAAAGCGGGGCTAATAACCCCATAGGGTATTCAGGCGCTTGCAGGTCCCGGAGGCTTATTCGAACAACAAGGTCTTCAGGGCCATTCGGAATTCCGTAAGTGAGGTGATGGCCTGGAGGTGCGTGGGGAGGATGTTCGAGGTCTTTGCTGCGATATGGAAGAACGGGTGTCCTCCACTTCTGCTATGGTAGATGAAGGAGTATGGGACTTTAAGACCAAAACTTAAGGTTAACTGAGACACGATCTAACTTTACTACTTGTAAATGCCTTTTGTGAAGACCGAAAGTCCTAAAGTTAGCCTTTCACCTCAGTTTACCTTTGTGAATTGGGCCCCATGTGTGCTGCTGTAGACACCCCATCTCAGTCCACGATGCAAACATGAGGTAGTCCGTGCTGGGTCCAGCATTGTCACACCGACAGTGTACAAAAAATGGTTCTGTTACAATTAAATCCAGGACAGATGAACACGGAAAAGGAGAGGCCAGGGAGGCGAAGACGAAGACTTAGAGAAGCCGCGGTTAGCATGGACTGGGGGGGTGTCCCGACATGGAAGCAGGCTGGAAGAGGGTGGGGAAAGTAGGGGCATGAGCTTCCAAACACCCCAGTCGACATCCCTGCGCAAGTGATTTGGCGTGCAAGGGAAAACTCAAATGCGGGGTTAGCAGTGCAGGTTTGAACGGACCTATAGTGTGAGGAGGGTGGACCACCTCATCTCTTCAAAAGGCCTGTGAGCGAACCAGTCCCACTGTTGTCGCCACATTCACCATCATTGTTGGGCGTACTTGCCCATTATTGCCCCCACGCACACGTCGAGGAGCAGCACCTTGGGGGCGGGCTGCTTAGACCCGTGAGAGCGGACAGAGCATGAGGCGGGAGCCGTGCACCAGGAGAGAGCGCCCGATGACACTGAGGAGCAGTCCATGTGAGGGTGGGCCCAAATGAGAGAGCAGGAGGAGCCTCTCGGGGAAGCCGCCCCCAAAGCCACTTCTCCAGGTGAGCAGCCAACCCGGAGCGCAACAGGGATGGATCCAAGAAGGTATCAATCAACATGATATGAGCCACCTGGAGGAAGCAGAGGGGCCTCTTTCCCTATAGTTGGATAGTGGACATATCTGGGTTTGCTGGTTCAAATCTGACTCTAAGGTATTTGTAAACTCACCTCACCCAGCCCTGCTGCAACACTATGCTCCTCCACACCATGGTGCAAAGAAGAACACGATACCTGAGCCTGCTGACTGAGGCAGAGGCAAGGGTACAATAAAGGGCCGCCTGCACTTTGAGGACACAAGAGCAGCACAACAGCTGCAGATTAGGGAGGCAACTGGCAAGAAGGGAACCAGATACCGGCTGCTCATTGACGGGGGATGGAGGTCAGCAGATGGGCGAGCATCGGATCAGCGCATAGTTGGCAGGTAGGAGGCAACTGAAGTAATGATTGAGTTTTAAATTTTGGGTCACAGAATTATTGTGATGCAGAAATATCTTTGACAAAAATATAGATATTTTTTAAGGTAATATCGTTTTCAAGAATATCGTTGTTGTTAATATTGTTTTCAGTAATCTAGTTGTAAAAAATATATATATTTTTTTATAATCAATTTTATTGAGTTAAAATCACACCAAAACAGTACATTGGTAGCAGAATCAAATACATTAAGACGAGTGTCGACAGCCACACAACTAGGGACAAAGGAGCATAAGGCATACAGCAGGGTAAAGTAATGCCCGTAAGGGACATGAAGCCTACACATCTGCAACCTTCTTAGGGAACTAGGTTAAACCATTTGCCCCACACCTTCTGGAAAAGTTCAAGACAACCACGGGCTTCAAAGAGGGATTCCTCTTGGGTCCCACACCAGTCCACCCCCCGTTTCCACCGCCTGACACTAGGAGGCTTGGCCTGGGACCAGAGTGCCGTAATGTCCCGCTTCGCCACCGCCGTTCCGAGAAAGCGCTTATCTGCTCAGGAACCATCTAGGCCGTCAAACACCCCCAGGAGCAAGTGCACCGGGTCATGTGGGACCTCCCACTGCAGGGTCAGTGTAAGTTCCAACTCCACCCCTGCCCAAAACGCCGCCAGGACCGGACATAGCCAGACCATGTGGTAGAAGTCTGCAGGAGCATGATCGCATCGTGTGCAATTGGGGGAGGACCACAGGCGGGCACTGTAGAGACGCGCAGGGGTGAGGTACGCCACGTGCAAGTAATAGAGTTGGACTAACCTCAGCTTAGAGAATGTCGTCAGTGTTTTAGGAGCCATAAGGGCGTCCCTCCAGTTCGCGTCCTCCAAGGGGCCCAACCACCCCTCCCAGCGGCCACGCAGTGAGTTTAAAGAAGCGGGACCGTTATTCACCAATGAGCGGTAGATCAGAGACACCCCACCTTTACCCAAATTCCCCATCATCACCTGGGCTTCTAGAGGGCTGAATTCCGGGAGAGAGATGGGAGACGGAATGGGTACGCGAAGCGCATGTCTAAGTTGCAAGCATTTGTATACTTGGGAGGGGTGGAGGGAGAAGCGCTGCTGCAAGTCCTCAAAGGATCTGATATGGTCCCCCACCCACAGGTCACCGAGAAGTGAGATCCCGATACTGTCCTATCAGTTAAAGTCCGAAAGAGACGAGGTCTCCCGCAGCCACGTACCACACCACAGAGGCGTCTGTCTAGTGAGTTTCAGGTCCCACTTCGTGTGGCGCAACGCCGAGTGCCAAGCCAGGAAAACTGTCCTGGTGACTGGGGGAGATCCTGGGGTATAGGAGCTCCGTATAAGTAAGCCTGGAATTGAGGGAACTCCATTAAGCGAAGTTCCACCTGGTACCCTGGGTCGGACCAGCCGCCCGCGAACCAATCATGGATCACTATGAATTTCGTGACCAGGTAGTACAGGTGGAGATTGGTGACTCCCATGCCCCCATCATAGGGAGGTATACGGCAATGCGCCAGGGACATACATGGTTTCCCACCCCCCCATAGAAACCGGGTAAGGATACCGTCAATTTCACGGAACCATCTCCCCGGAAGATGAAGGGAGACGTTTTGTAAAATATACAAGAACCGGGAAGTACCATCATTTTAACGAGGGCACTCCTGCCCAAGGGATTGAGCGGGAGGGACTGCCACTTCTGAAGGTCCGCTTTTGTCTTGTTAATCAGGGGCGTAATGTTTAAGGCCCATTCGAGTTCCGGGAGGAGGGCGATCTATACACCCAAATATTTGAAGGGCAGCCTGCGCAGATGGATGTTCGTCTGGCAATCAAAGCAGTCCCGCGATGGGTGGAGAGGCACCAGGGTGGATTTCGCCGGATTGAGCCGCAGGCCCGAGACCCGCTCAAATGCGGAGAGGACCACCAGAAAACGTGGATCAGAACTCTCCAGCTCCGCCAGAAAAAGGAGAACATCGACCGCGTAGAGAGCGATCTTGTCGACCCGATAAGGGTCCCAAGCCCACCCACGGATACCAGAGTCTTGGTGTACAAGAGATGGGAAATTTCTCAGAGAGCACCCCGTTGATCAGGACCCTCGCCGCGGGACTGGTGTAAAGGACTCGGACGAGGCGCCGGAACGGAAGGCCGAACCCCATCAACTCCAACACGTCCTCCAAATATCCCCAAGCAACCGTGTCAAAAGCTTTCTCGAAATCAAGGAGAAGCAAGGCCAGGTACGGTGGGAGGAGGTGGCAGTGCGCAAGAGCGAGATGGAGGCGACGTATGCAGTGCCGAGTGCCTCGGGCGGGCATAACACCACTCTGATCCAGGTGGACCAGGGTGTGTAAATGGGGGCGGACCCGCTGAGCCAGGATGGTAGCTGTTAGAAGGTGGTTCTGACACTATGGGCCGCCCGGATTTTTCGCTTTTTGAGCACCTAATTGTTGAGCTTTTACTGTGGGGGAGCCTCATAAGTTGGGACTCACCCACAGTGAACTCAGGATGTAAGAGAATGCATGGGGATTTTACTGGTGTTCCCCTGGCTTGACCAGGCCACTGCGCAGCAGCTGGAGTAAAGGACACCGGGCTGGTTACATGCAGACATGTGTACATGCGTGTGCACACGTGTACGGGCTGCGCAGGGGAGATTCCTAGCGTGCGCAGTCCAGGAGCAGCTACAAAGTGTGGCAGGACTTATGCAGTATTGGGTGGTGACATGGAATAGGCTTTATACACTGAAAAGAAACATGCCAGGGAAAGTCAGTGTGTTTTACTGTGTTTTCACTTCATTATTCCCCTATGGGGATGTGGGGCCCATGGCTAGATGAACTTCCGTTAGGCCTACAGATTCCAGACACACACTTAAGTCCAATGTAGCGAATGTGAAAATAAGTATTCTGCAGAGTCCAAAGTCATATTTGTACTGCTTTTGGGTCATCCAGAACTGTCATATTTCTCTGAGGCAGCCATGACCAGACCCAGGCTGAGGGCTGACCTCAGCTGGATGGATTGATAACCTTTCTTCCACAAGCGAGGGCCTCCTCTCCATGAAGAGAAGATGGGTGGGGCTACAGACTCATCCATCACTAGGTGCCAGGCACCAGGCTGCACCAAGGAGGGAAGGAGTTGGGTTTCAGAGGCCATGTGGCCAGAGACACTGGATGATGCCATTTTTAACAAACCCAGAGGCTGGACAAGAAGGAAGGAGCAGGGGCAGGAAAGTGATGTGTCGCTGTTTGATAGGACCAACAGGGACTTCCTGCCAGCCCCCTACTCAACTTTTAAAAAGTGCTTGCACAGGAAGAGAAGCTCTCTCTGGGGTGTGGTCTGCTGAGGCTGAAGGTGCTGGAGCCTGGCGCAATGGGCAGTTGGAAGGAGAGACCCCCTGACTGCCCCCAGGACCCTAACAGCATCAGAAGAGGAGCCCAGGACCGGTGCGCACGAGCAGTGGGCTCTGCGCAGGGAGAAGAGAGGCCACGGAGGAGAGCCAGGTGAAAGGCTGGTGCAGGGAGCCAGTGAAGACAGCACCCTGCTGAATCAGAGACCCCGAGGGCGGAGGAGAGTGTTCCCAGTGGCTGGGGCTGGTAAAGAGGAGCATGAAGCGCCCCATAATGCCTCGCCAGGCATTTGGAAATCTGCCGTTTTGGTGCTTTGTGGCCCCCAGAGGAGGGGGGTCACCCTCACTTGTGAAAAGCTGCTGGGGGAGCTGCTGGAGAAGTGCAGTCTTCCCCCCCCCCCCCCAGCATGAAGAAATCTGCCGTGTTGGTGCCTGGTGGCCCCCAGAGGAGGGGGTCACCCTCATGTGTGAAAAGGGGTGCAGGGGGGCTGCAGAAGCACCGCAGCCTCCCCCTGCATAAGGAAGAACAGTCCACCCATAAGTTTCACAGGGCATCTGAAAGAATAACCCCTCAAGGGCTCAGCCAGCCTTTAACACCTTCTAGGCTGGAACTTATGTTCTACAGCTGAGGGTGTACTATGAAGTGCATCATGGAGTGAAGGGCTGAGTTGGGGATGTCTGGAGAAGGGCATCCCCTGGAGGTGAAGTGGTGTAATTGCACCGAAATGCATTTACTATTGGTTATTTCTTTTTAGGTGGACTGAAAGTCACATGTGTAAAGTGAAGTACCTGTGTAAAGTGATGTTAAGCTAAATGGAGTTATGTTGCTGGACCTTCCTGCTAGGGAGTCTGGCTGTATTTACGTAATCCCATGCTTTTACCTGTGATTCCTTTTGAAGTGAAGAGGCGCACTGCAGGAGAAGTGTAGTTGCCAGGAGTACTTCTTTTGAAGGGACTGTAAGTCACATGTGTAAGGAGATGTCATAAGCCAAGTGGGGCTATGTTGCAAGACAGTCCTGCTAGGGTGTCTGGCTGTATATGCGCAATCCTGTGATTTCATCTGTGATGCCTTTAGGGGCTGTAATTGCAATGCATTCAAATGATCAACCAAGGTGATGAGTACTGTCATTCTAAAGTGTGCGTAAACGTGGATTCTCGCTTCTGCGCTTAGTTGAAGTCCCCAGACTGCTAGCCCTTAAGATATAGAGGTGCATCCTTTATGGTCAGTAGGATATGCTCAGTCAGGGTCATGTGTCACCAAGGCAGGTTTACCCCTTTTTAATGCTTGTTGAGGTAATGGGGTGGGTCGCCACTGGGATGGTGCCAGTGCGCAGGGCCCTCGCTCCAGGTTATGTTCAACTAACTGCATTGGGGGCAAGTTGATGTGCATACATGGGAGTGATGGTTCTAGACCCCCACCCCCCCTGCAGGAGGGGTGGAGATGTTATGCAATGTCACAAACTAATTCCAACAGCTTATGTATATTTGTAAATTGGTGCATAGTATTGAGTGGTGTGTGTGTTTAATAAATGTACTCTTACTTTTATAAAGCAAAGTACAGACTGGACAATCAATTATTGAGTGGTTTTTTTTGTGCACCTGCAAATGGCGATTACTAGCCCACACCACCTCCCTTGAGTAAGCCTCAGACTGCTCTGCAACGCTACCCTCTGAGAGTCAGGCGCTACAATTGGGTGTTTGGTTCCCAGTGAAGGACAAATGTAGTCATGTTATTTGTGCAGGCCTCACAGATGCTGCCTCGTATTCCAACAGTAGCAAAGAGTTTCATCTCGGTATTGATGAGGGAAATGGGGCGATAGTCTGCACAGGCAAGGGAGGGCGGTCGTGTCTTCGGGAGAACCACTATGGTGGCCATGTCTGTTTCGGGGGGGAAAAGATCCCATGTCCACCACGTGCTGGAACAGCGCCATCAAGTGGGGGACCAGAAGGTCTCAGTAGGTTGCGTAATATTCTTGCGGGTACCCATCAGGCCCAGGCGTCCTGCCCGAGTGTAGGATTGAAATGGCCCCATGGATCTCCTCTGGGGAAAGGGGAAGATCTAGGGTCTCGGAGACGTCCTGGGGGAGGCGGGGGAGGCTGGTCAGCCGGGTCCCGTCTCCGACAGCACTGCCACCAGAGAGTCCGCAGGAGGCCCGGCAGCATACAGCTTGGCGTAGTACCCTGCAAAGGCCTGAGCAATGGCCCTCGAGGTGGAATGGTGACGTCCGGCTGCATCACAGACCTCCGGGATGACGCGGTCCACCTTGGGGTCCGAAATTAAGTTATGGAGCAATTTGCCCTTTTTATCACCCCAGACACACACGCGCGCCACCGATGAACGCCAAAGCATTTTGGCTGAATCCAAGGAAACCTGACTAATTTCCTCTCGTATTAGAGCAAGTTGCCGGGAGGAGTCACGAGTTTCAGCAGCGGCCTGGTCCACCTCCATCAGTGCCGCACGGGCCTCCAGCTGCACTAGGCGGGCGACCTGAGCCGCGCGACGTGCATGATCCAAGCCTCTAGCCACTCCCCGCATCGTCGCCTTGCCAGCCTCTCACAACGTGGCCGGCGAGGCGACCGAGTCTGTGTTAATCCGGAAGTATTGCTGCAGCTCCTGTTCGAGGGCTTCTACGAAGTCCTTGTCCTGCAAGAACCAAGCGTTCATACACCAGTTCGTACGGACGCCCCCAGGTTGAGTCCCGAGATGAAGGGAGACCGGGGAGTGATCCGAGATGCCACGCGGTAGAATATCCGCCCTGACACCAATTAGCAGTCGGTGGCCAGCACCAAGAACAGATCAATACGAGAGTGGGTGCAATGGGCTGCCGCGGTGTTGGTGTATTGGTCCCGGTGAGGATTCCACACCTTCCAAGCATCGCAGAGGACCAATCAGAGAGTCGCTTAGCGGAGGAGAGGCGGGCCGCAGAGGGAGCACCAGATGTGTCACGCGGTGGATACATGACAGCGTTAAAATCGCCCCGACAACCGCCAACCCAGCCGGAAAGGAGGAAAAAACGCTTTTAAGGTGTCGGAGGGTGGATGGCAGCGTGGCGGGAGGAACATATACACTCAGGAGATTAATAAGGTGCCCCTCGATCTTGCCGGACAGGGCCACGTAGTGGCCTTGTGTATCCGTCTCAGCTCGTGTCAAGGTAAAGGGAAGAGCTTTGCGGATCAGTTTTGCCACCCCCTGGAGCCCCGCGAGAAGCCGGAATTCCAAACCCTATCGAACCCATAGCGGGCGAGGAAGATGCAGTGGGTGCCCATCAGGTGCGTGTCTTGCAGGAATAGGCTATCAGGGCCCTGACGGTGGGCACTACGGAGGACAGCAGTGCGGTTAATGCGGTCTAAGAGGCCATTGACGTTCCAGGATAGGATGTGTAGGGGTCTACACAGGACGGACATCATTAGGGTAGACAGTGTGAGTAGAGGGCCACGCGGAGGGTGACAGGGCTCCACTGGAGTGGACGAGCCCAGGGTGGAGCATGGGGGGGAAGAACCACCCGACCGAGCGAGGCCCGTGTCCCCACTGGACTCCCAAGTACTCGGGGAAAGGCCATGGGGGACTAGGGATGGCGGACCGTAGGCGGCTGAAAACAATAAGCATGCAGGCAACAACGTGATGTCCCTCCACCCACAATCCCTCTCCCACCCCCCCATTGTATGTGGGGCCTGAGAGGTCCACATGGTCTGCCAAAGCTCTCGTCAATGTCGGTGGTGTGTATGCTTAGTAAGCTACCAAGAAAAACAAACAACATCAGTGGCTCGTGAGCAGCCGAAAACAACAAACCTGCGGGACACAACGGTCTGCCCCCTCTCCCTCGCCCCCCAACTCTCCCCACTCTACACTTCCAAACATGAAGCATCTGTCGCCCTGAAACAGCACCTAAAACAGCAATACGAAGCTCAAGATATTAAGCTAAAACGCTTAGCAGGACGTGAGCTTATCAGTGGGGGTCCTGAGAAGCAAGCACGAAGTACTCAGGGTACCCAACAAACCAGCAAGTCAAGCAGTGTCTTGGCGAAGGTGGACCCCTCCATACATACGGATACATCAGGGTTAACAGCTGCAAGGAACGATTAGGAACAAACTTGGACCCCACTGAGCTGGGCCACCGGAGTCAATCAGCATCACCGTTGGCAGATCCATGAAGCACGGGGCTCTGGGATAGGTTTGAGTCCGACAGGGAGGGCCGCAGCGGTGCAGATGGGATCGAAATTGGGCCCCCCCCGATGACCGAGACAGGCTAAGAGGATCATGGCTCCGAAGAGGTGTAGAAGGAGGGGTGTCTGAGACCTCGCCACCGGGGATAGCGAGGCCCCTCCCTGCCGACCGTTCGTCTTGCGGGAGCGATTGCACCGTCTCTGAGGTTTAGGAGGAGATGGTTGGGAGTGCCATGGGCCACCGCCACCGGGAAGGAGGGCCGGACATGCATGAAGAGGGCGCTCCTCCGTGAGCCAGGTTCAGGCCTCTTGGGGGTATCGAAGAAGAAGGTCTTGTCCTGGAAGATGACCCGGAGGTGGGCCAGGAAGAGGAGACCATATCGGAGACCCAGGCCACAAAGTTTCTGTTTAACATCGTCATAGGTGCGCTGTTGGGCCTGCACCTCCCTGGTATAGTCAGGGAACTCCATCATTTTGTTATTTTGAAAGAGCAGTGGCCCCTGCAACCTCGCCTCCTTAAGGATAGCGTCCCAGTCTCGAAAATTGAAGATCCTCATGATGATGGGCCGTGGCGGGACCCCGGGCGGGGGATGAGGAGTCAGAGAGCGGTAGCCGCGCTCAACCGCAAACCAAGGGTAGAGGAGGTCCTTGGGCATCCAGGATCGCACCCAGGTTTCCATGAATGTATCTGTCCGGCCTTGTTCTGCCCCCTCTGGAAATCCGACCAGGCGCAGGTTGTTCCTCTGTGATATGTTTTCTGCATCCTCAGCCCGGTGGTGGAGCTCGGCAGTCCGGTTCTGAAGCTGAGCCACCTGGGACTTAAGCTGGGTTATGTCATCCTCCGCTGTGGAAATACGCGACTCAGCTTCCGTAATCCAGGCCGTGGCGTTACGGAGATCTTGACGAATGAGGGCCACGTCAACCCATACCTCACCAATCTTGCCTTCGACTGAGGCCTGGGAAGCTCCAATGGGCTGCAGCATGGTGTCCAGGTCACCCCCAGCAGGAGTGGGGGGTGCCGCAGTCCCCTCTCCAGGGTCCCGGTCGCTAGTAGTATACCGGTACATCGTGGGTTGGGTTGGCGGGGCAACCGCCTGCGTGTTACGGACTCTACCCATCATCACCAGTGTAGAAAGTCATCAGTGCAGGCCAGGAGATAAGGCACTGCCGGAAGTCCAGCAGGAGGAGGAGATCGGCACCCAGACCACCGATACTCAGGTCCGGGTGCTCCCCGGTATGCCCGAGCCGACCTCTCCCACAGAGCCGCAGCCTGGGACAGCCGGAATGGCGTGAAGACACCAACGGCAGGAAGAACTCCGACCCAAGACGGAGATCACTGGGCCGGAGACACAAGGGGCCAACACACCGCCAGCCAGCAAACACGGAGAGGCCCCTCCTAGGGAACTGTGGCACTAGAAGGTGAGGAAGGCAGCAAGAAGGAGGGGGGGCGGGGCGGTGCCACCACCACCCCACCTGCCACCCGACTATGATGGCCGAACCCAGCCCCACACACCAGCAGGCAGCCTCCAAAGACACAAGCCAAACCAGAGGCCCCCAAAGGCCGGACGCCCCAGCCAGACCAGAGCGACAGTGGTGGGTGCTTGGAGCCCAATGAGAGAGAGGCCAGGCAGGTCCAAGGCCTCCCACAGGCCAGCAGGCACAGGGGCACCCCCTGAGGCGAAGAGCGTTATGGGGGGGCCCGGAGCAGCAGTACCATCACTCCGCCCGCCACCCGACACAGTGGCCGATCACCACCCCCCCACAGTCTGGGGCACAAGGCCCCCACCAGGCACCGGTACCTCCAGAAGGCCCGCAGCAAGAAGGGGTCCCCGCTCCAACACAAGTCTGAATCAGCAGGGAGGGTATGGTGATGCAGCCGAAGTCAGAGACCCCACAGGTCCTCAAGCACAGGGGGGCGCCCCTTGAGAAGAAGTGCGGCGCGCGGGGGAAGAAGAACACCTACGTCCCCCCACCGCCTGCCACCCAACACAGTGGCCGAGGCCGCAGCCCCACTCACTGGCGGTCCGAGGCCTGCAGATGACACCAGGTGCTGGCCCCTCCACGAATCCGGCTCGGCGGGGACCAGGGCAGATGAGGGGAAGAACGCCCACAGCTCCAGCAGGTCTCCGGAAGGGCCCCTCAAGGCCTACGATGTCCCCGAGGCTCGGACGCCTCTACAAATCTGGCGCGGCAGGCTGGGAGCGGGTCCGGCCAAAGGAAGGAGACCACAGCCCCGGAGGGCCTCAGGGGAGCACAGGGCTACATTCCCGCAGGATCCAGCGCAGGGCGATGTCTGGGCCTCCCGCATCCACCAGGGAAGGCCTCACCCCGCAGGCACGGTAGACCGCGCTGTCAGTGCCAGTCGGGGGAGAGCACCAAATGCGATCAGGGGAGGAGCCTGTTCCACACACCACTGCCCGACACTGGCAGTCGAGGCACAACCATCCGCTCACCGCCGCAGGCCCACTCAAAGAGACTCGAGGGTAGGCCCCCCAGAGCCACAGGCCGGTCTTCGATGTCTGAAATGCCGGGACACTCCCGGCAGCCGCCGCACTCCACCTCCAGCCCCGGGCATCCTCACACCAGAGGTGTCCGCAAGCGGACCTTCCCAGAGGGCACTCAGGCTCGATCGCCAGCGGAACCAAGGGAGGAGGACCCCAAGGCGCCGAGCCTTAGGGAGGAGGGTCCGCCGGGGCCGCCATTTTGAGGACACCAGACAGGGTGAAGAAGGCAGCGGCCCTTCACGGCGAGAACGCCGGTCCGCCTGCAAGAAGGATCCAGAGAGAGCCAGTGGCGTTGGGAAGCTCAGCGGGGTTGCATAAGAGGTGAGCAGCAGCTGGTACCGGGCGGATAGCAGGCGGATGACGGAGGGGTCCGGAGCACTCTTAGAGTGCGTCCGCCATCTTGACGCCTCAGGCCAAGCCCCAGAAAATATTGTTTTAATAATATTTTAATTGTATAGGTTACATATCGTTAGTATAATTGTTGTTAATGTATTTAAATATAGTTTGTAATTTCAAATTATTTATAATTGTAATTTAATTGTTAATAGTAATTTATAGTATTGTAGCGGGTTGTGAAGTTTGCAGGGGTACAGGGTGGTAAGTTAATTAAGTATAATTAATAATAATTATTTAATTATCATTAATGATTTAACTGATAATTATGTAAATTATGTCGTTATAATTATTTTTAAGTTATATTTTAGGTGTGGGTGGTTGGATTTGTAGGGGCATATGGTGGAGAGTTCATTAATTAATACATTAATTATACATTATCAATTTCTTATTAATTTAATTGATAATTATGTAAATTGTGTAATTATTATTTTGTAAGTAATATTTTAGGTGTGGGTTGTCGGGTTTGTAAGGGTATAGGGAGGGAAGTTAATTAAGTAATAATTGATTAATAAGTAATTATTTTATTCATAATTATGTAATTCTTATATTTTTAAGCTATATTTTAGTTGTAGGTTGTTGGGTTAGTAGGGGTATAGGGTGGGAAGCAAATAAAGTAAATATTACATTTCAATTATTTATTAATTTTAATTAAAACATGTTATGTATTCATAATTATGTAAATTAAAAATATATTTTTATGTTTTATATTAGGTGAATGTTGTGTTTTTAGGGGGATATGATGAGAAGTTATTTAAGTCATAATTAATTAACAAATAGTTATTCATTTATTATTAATTATTTTATTTATTACTTAATTTGTTCATTGTGTTATTTTTTTATTTTAATCATATTTTAAAACGTGGGCTGCTAGGTATGTGGGAGTATAGTGTGGGAATTTAATTAAATTATCAATTGCTAGCATTTGTTTATTAGTTGTTAAAAAAAATATTCGGTAAATTGTGTTTTTTTAAATGTATATACATATATAATTTTTATTTAAATAGTGCTAGAAAGTCCTCCTTTTGCCCTGTTCAGCCCCATTTGTTGCTGAATGATACTGGTAGTGACTGACTCGGGCCTCTGCTGGCAGGCCCAGGCCAGTGCTATGTTTAAAACACAACACATGTATAGGGTACACTATGTATTACGATACACTTATAATTGGCCAAAACAGACTTTAAAAGCTCTAGTAGGTAATAGGGCAAGGGGGCCTATAAGCCCCCAGTAGATAATAGAGCATGGAGGTTTAGAAGCCTAGCACTTTGCATGCATGCCCTACTGAGTGGTTGTCAGTTATTTTAAATGCAGCCTTGCCTTGCAGGTTGCTTTTAAAAGTAAATTCTTACAATAAGCTCCTAGTAGATAATAGGGCAGGAGGATTGAAACTACCTATAAGACCCTAGTGTATAATAAGACATGGAAGTTTGGAGGCCAGAAGCATTTGTTGCACTTGCATGTGTGCACTGCTGAGTGCCTGAGGTCATTTTAAAAGCAGTCCTGTTCTGCAGCACTGCTTTTAAATGTAAATTGTGCCCAAACCCGACTTTGGTGGTTTGGGCACTTGCAAAATGTGATAATGTGCCTTATTTTTACATATTAGGTACCCAGAGGGTCTCCCCTAGGTGTCCTAGGGGCGGGGGTTATGTAAAGATAAGCAGCTGCCTTATAAAATATATTTTATAAATCCTGTTGAGTGAAATCTGCCCATTTAACTTTTTTCCCCATTGTAGACACTTTGCCCATAAGCAAAACATTGCAATATTTGAAGCACGCATAATTATTGCTTGGAATGGAATATATATCATTCAAAAAGACTTAAAAGAATGACATTGATAAATCCAATATATTGCTATTGTTGAATTTATCACAGCTTGTACAGAAAATAAGTTATAAGACATAAGTCTGTAAGCCAAAATCCAGCCTTCCTGCAGTATTTCCTGATTGGTCAGTGCTAAAAGGATACGCCAGAACGCCTTGATTAGGTGAAAAGTGGCTATCCAGGGAGAGACGATCTGCTGGCGAGAGCTCTACAGCAACACATGAAATCCAGAGCAGGGGGAGGGGGTCATAAAGCATAGAGACTTCAAAGGAGGGCAGGCAGGGAATGCCAGGCCTACATACCACCGTCCCCTCTGTCCCAGACAAATAGCAGGCTTAAGGAAGGAATTTACAGATCTTATGGGAAGGAACTCTTACTGCTCTGTTGACATTTCAGCCATCATGGATTTTGGAGGAATAGTGCTTTCTGGGACAAGAAGATGCCGCATTTTGAAGGAAGTGGTCATGCGCGTGGTGCATAGCCTCTCTGTTTTGCTCCTGAAACTACAAGGAAAAGCAAGATTGTCTTGCTGGAATATGTATTTGCATCCAAAGGCATGCACTCTGAATGACTGCGCCTGCTGCACATTTAGGTACTACAGCGCTGGGGACTGTGCCTTGTTTCAAGAAGGATTAAGGAGTGGACTCCCTGCAGCTACACGTTAAAAAAGACCACCTGCATCATCTCCACCAAGAAACCACATCCTGGAGTGCACCTAGTGTACTTTGAAGGATTGGCCAGGTGTATTGTGGGAATTGAGGTCCCAACCTTCCAAGGACCATCCAAGAGATTCCAGATGCTTGGATTTGTGTTTTGGATACTTTGTACCCACAAGGATACCTCCAGGAATCCCCTCCTAAAATTTGGAGAAGCTTATAGAACTTTTTGGAAAAAGCTCCATAAGGTGACTGACCCGACCGGGAGAGTCAAGCCAGCCTACTTTAACCACGACCCGGCCAGGAGTTCAGATTCATCCCACTGAAAAGCTCCGGAGCTCCGACATCCAGGATTTGACATCCAGGCCTCATGGAAACTTAAGTTGGTGAACCCTCTCCTAATTCGGCCTGATGAAGAGCAGCGAGGGACCTTGGAAGAAAAAGCTCCATAAATGTTTCTAAGTGTCAAGGTAAAGTTTTGACCGTGGCCTCCAGCTTAGTGTATCTGACCAGGGCTCCATCTCAGTTGGCCTGAAACTTTGACTTTGTCCCAGTAAAGCGCGACCAGCTGTCCCAGAGTAGCGCCATCGGTTTTTAAGGACTTTAAAGTTGTTACTCTTTAAAAATTCATATCTCCGGTTCCCTACATTGGATTTTTGTCATTTTCGTGTCTATTTGTTCATAAAAATATTTACTAAATTGGTTGTGGATTTTTATTGTGTGTTGTGTCTTACTTATTGGATGTGTTGGTGTTTTTAAATGCTTTACATATCTGTCTTCTAAGTTAGGCTTGGCTGCTCAGTTACAGCTACAAAGGGTTGAGCAAGGGCTTAATTTATTGAGACCTTCACTGGACCCTATACCGTGTTAGTGGACTTATTACTGATGGTAACTGCATACTTACCCCTACCAATAACTAACTTTCCAACAAATAGTTTTATATTTTTGTTCAATTAATTAATTTAATAAAATATGGTATATGTTTGAAGTGAAGTACTTTTCCTACTGCTGCAGTGGGAATAGTAAACTTTACCCCTCCTGAGTTCAACGCTTTCCCTACTGTTGCACTGACTGGTGTCGGAATAGTAAATTATACCCCTACTGAGTCCAACGCATTCCCTATTGTTGCAGAGACTAGAGTGGGAATGGTAAATTTTACCCCACCAGAGTCCAGCGTTTTCCCTGTTGTTGTACACGCTGGATTTGGGAATAGTACATTTTACCTGTCCTGAGTCCAATGCTTTCCCTACTGTTGCATTGACTGGAGTGGGAATAGTAAATTTTAACCCTCTGTAGTCCAACATTTTCCCTACTGTTGCACCAACTGGAGTTGGAATAGTAAATTGTACCCCTCCAGAGTGCAACACTTTCCCTACTGTTGCACCAACATTTAACCCCTCCTGAGTCCAATGCTTTCACTTTTGTTGCACACGCTGGAGTGAAAATAGTACATTTTACCCCACCTGAGTCCGATGCTTTCCCTACTGTCCCTTGGACTGGAATGGGAATAGTGTATTTATTATTGTTAGAATGTAATCGTTTTGTTAATACTGATATTATATATATATATATATATATATATATATATATATATATATATATATATCTTATTATTATGTTTTTGTGTATTTAATTATATAATTTTTATTTATAGAAATTTATGTAATTTTTAAGATATTTTTGGTAAAATGTATTTATTTTATTGTTTATTTGTAATGTATAATTAAATTAGCAATTTAAAAAAAATCCTGTTTGTGTTACATTTTTAATGTTTTTTATGTACATGAATGTATATATGTATATATATATGTGTGTGTGTTACATTTCATTAATGTTACATGTTAAAATATTTAATATTTACTCTTTTTAACTACATATATATTAAAAAACAATATTTTGGTATATATTTTTTCAATATTAGTGTAAAACGATATATTTTTTACATTATTGTACTTACCATTATACAAATAGGAAAACAATATTTTTGTGATCAATATTTTTGGTACGATGTTTATGTAAGAAGATATTTGTGGTTGCAATATTATGTCAGTGAACTGGGTTGAAGAGGACAAGCAGGATCGGGCAAGCAGGACAGGAGTGCAGCAACTGAGGGTGCCCAGGCGGGAAGGGCAGCTCGAAGGGAGTGAGGAGCTGCAGCACCTTATTCAAAAGGAGTGAGAGGCGACGCAAGAAATGGGCCAGGATTAGTTTATGGGCCAAGTGCTGGGCACCAGCCAAGAACTGTTCAGGAGACAAGGATTGGCTGGAGTGAGTTCGAAAGCACAGGGTAACACACGCAAACAGAGTATACGGGCACACCGAGTCCTGCAGCCAAGCAGGCGGTGCGGGGGAAGAGGCACAGGAACCGCAGCCCTTGCAGTGTCAGCGCAGACAGCGAGCCAGAAGGGCCCCTGGCAACTGCCCGAGTGATGCACGGAGCCAGCAATTGCTTCGTCAGCAGGGGTGGCTAACACAAAAACTGCACACTTCAGCAGGCAGAATATGGTGAGCATGTGAGCGGGGCAGCAGGCAGTGAGCTGGTGGGCCCGCAAGGAGGCAAGCTGAGCTGGGGACAGCACATCAGGGAAGGGTTGGTGGTGCTTTCCAAGGCATATTGAATTAAGGCACTCAGGTGGGGGTCATAAATAATGCAGCGACCATTATGCCGTAGCCGGTGGTGCAAGCACAGGATAGTATTGCCTGTGAGCGACTGTAGCGCAGAGAGGGAGGGTGCACGCGGCAAGGGCCACAGGGGATTTGCCTGGGGGTGACTTTCTCTCAGGGCCCGACAGACAGTAGCGCGGTGCCAACATATCTTGCACAAATACAGACACCATAACTGGCAACATACCTGCATGGCTTTTCTTGACCACGCATACAGGGCTGGTGCACGGCTAGTGGCAGAACCTGTGGGCAGGACCAACCCCACAGGTGCAGAGGCGGATGCCCAATGCAGTTATAGGGGTAGGCAAGGAAGCCAGCCCAGAAAGGGGACTGCAACAACTGGGCCTGACTAGAGAGGGGAGCCCAGGCATAGGCGGACACTTGAGCGCGCAGGTGAAGCGTGTGACCCAGCAAAATGTGAGTCAGAATAATCAGCTAGCAGTGGCATCAGGTAGGCTGCCAATGAGTGATATGTAGGAGGGCAGTTAAGCAGATAACCCAGGCGCATTGGACCCATAGATGCGTGGGTGGCGAGAGCAGTGCAGTCACCCCTAGCCAGTAAAGCTGCAAGCTAGTATGTGAGGCCATCTCCAGGCGGCCCACCCATGATAGCCAATAACTGGGCTGGTTAGACTCATCCCCTTGGTGGTCAAGGAGAGGATATGGAGGAAAGAGTTCATAGGTATACTCTTGCATCTGGAGATCAGGTGGGTGGTTTGGATTTGCTCGCACAGGAAAAAAAGGATGACGTGACGAGGGAGAGGTGCAAGCCTAGGATAGAGCAATCCATGGAGATTAGGTCGCATGACTTTCGAACTTTAGCATGTATAGTGGTTGAGAAGTTTCCGCAAAGCGCCTTGGCCCTCCTGCTATATGAGCAGATAATGTATGATGCGTACTGCAAATGCCACAGTAATGCTTGGCTTAGGTACGATGAGGTTTTCAGAGAAAAGATGCAAACCTGGCCAATAATACCTGCGGGGTGGCGCACTCCAAGAGTGAAGGTAAGAAAAGTAGGCACCACGTGGAGACAAAGGACCCCTCAAAGAAAAAGTGAGACGGGACCACCCAGGGTATTGGAAGTAGAGAGAGAGAAATGCAGGGCACCCACCCCTATCAAAGTGGCTAGCCTGCGTCAGTTGCTGGTTATCACAAACAAGAAGATGCACAGCTATTAGCAAGCGGGTTTGAAGAAGGCTTCATCATACCATACAATAGGCCAGTGTTTGAGCACATAAGGAAGAATCTGAAGTCAATTGGCGAGCACACTGATGTGGCGAGACAAAAAGGAGGTGCGGTTAGGTCGAGTAGCGGGTCCTTATCAGAACGGCTGTTGAACTGTTGAGGGTGTGAGGCAGTGGGGCACTACTGGCTAAAGGCAGACATAGAATCCGCATTCAGGCTACTGCCGGGTGACACCCAAAGTTTCCACCTACTGGGCTTCCACCTAGACGTCTGTACTATTTTGTCAAATACCTGACGATGGGCTGTGCCATTTTCTGTGCATACTTCAAGGCTTTCAGCACCTTGATGGAGTGGGTACTCAACGAGATGCACCCGGTGGCTGGGACGTTAATCTATCTGAATGACTTCTTGTTCATCGAGGAGCCTAAGGCAGATCAATACCAGATGTTACTGGACCAGTTTATTAGGCTGGCAGATAAGTTGGGTGTACCGTTGGTGCATGACAAGACAGCCGGACCGGCAACCATTCTCACTTTTCTGGGCACAGAACTTGACTCATTAGAGGGGTTGTGCAGGCTATCAGTGAAGAAGGTCACTGAGGTAAGGGCGTTGATGCAGGGCCTGCAGGCCAGGAAAAAAAGCCATGATTGAGAAAAGGTTTGGTGCCACCTGCACCTCGGGCATGGTGCCCTTAGTTGCATCTCAGGCGGGAGCCATTTTTTCGCTCCCCCTTTGATGCCCCGGAAGCAATGGCAGCACGGGGCATTCCGGTGACGTCAACTGAGGGCGCATGCACAGTCTTCGAGTCATTCAGTCGTTTTTTGAAGTGGGCAGTGAAAGATCCGGTGTCTTCTCAGGATGTGGTACATTATTTAGATGACTTTCTGTTCCTTGGTCTCCCTCACCGGCATGTGGGAAGGCCCTGCTTTGTTTCCAACAGTTGGCTAAGTTCTTAGGGGTTCCCTTGGCAGTGGATAAGACATAGGGTCCTGCTACTTGCATGGCTTTTCTGGGCATTGAGATAGATACAGTAGCTGGGATGTGCAGGCTCCCAAAGGAGAAAGTGTTGCCGTTTGGGGCTTCCATTGAAGAATGTCTTGCCGCCTGGATGGTTACCTTGCACCAATTGCAGGTACTAGTAGGGCAGTTAAATTTTGCCCTCAGGGTGATACCCATGGCAGGGCGTTTTCAAGGAACATTGCCTGGGCAATGGCTGAGCTACAGGCAAAACACCACCACACCAGACTGTCCTTGGAAGTGAAGGAAGATTTGCGCACTGGCCAATTTCAATGGCACTCTGCTTTTGCAACAACTAGTCCAATGCAATGCAGAGGTTGCTCTCTATACAGATGCAGCAGCCAGTATAGGGTTCGGCACGGTGTTGGGCACAAGATGGTGCATGAAACGCTGGCCGATAGAATGGGTGTCCTCGGGGCTGATGCGCAATGTGACTTTCTTGCAGCAATTTCCCATCATCGTGGCACTACACTTTTGGCGGCCCAGATTGGCTAATAAGAGTAAGTATCGTTTTGGTCAGACAGCATGTCGGCAGGGATGGTGATTAATAACCAGAGTGCCAAATGCCCGTTGGTGCTTCGCTGCTTAAACAGCTCATACGCTGCTGCCTGGCGCGTAACATGTATTTGATTGTTGATAATGTGCTTGGAGTAGACACTGCAGTAGCTGACACCCTGTCTCGTTCTAAGTTGACAGAATTCCGAGCATGATGGCCACAAGCAGACAGCAAGCTGTTGGAGTTCCCAGAGGAATTGTGGAAGCTTGGTGCCCCGTTGCCCACGATCTGATAGCTGCTTCCCTGGCCCCCAAGACTAAGAGTATGTACGAGAATGCATGGCGGGTGTATATGTTGTCGTTCTGTTCACCTGTGGTTGACGAGTGAATTACACCACAAGGAGTATTGCAGTTGTCTGCGATTGCCTTCTTCGCGGGGCTAGAAGGGGTTGCTGACCCGACCAAAAATCCCAGGTTGCGACCTGCTTTGAAGGGATGGGAACATTTAACCCTGGTGGCTAAGGACAGTAGTAGGCCTATTGATGCAGATAGATTGTCCCCTTATTTTGGGGATACTATCCTGGGTTTGCACATTGCCTATTAAGCTTAGCATATTCACTTGCTTTCTTTGGGGCATTTAGAATTTCGGAACTAATATCTTCATCGAGGGTGGACATAGGCGTGGGGGTCAACTTATATGATGTCATTGTAACAGGGGACATTCTACAGGTTAGAGTAAGGAGATCTAAAACAGACCCGTTGGGGAAGGGAGCATGGGTGCGCTTGCGTGCAGCTCCGGGGGCCACCTATTATCCGGTGGCACTAATGCAGGCATTCCTTCATATGCGATCGGAGTAAGGGAACTCTAGACCGTTGTTACATGCAGATGGCTCCCCGCTGACCAGATTCCAGATTCTGAGGTAATATCACGTCAGGTATGGCCTAAGGGCGCACATGTTCAAGCAGTGAACGGATCAGTAAAGAAATTGAACCATGCGGTCGCTGAGATATTGTCTGGCTCCTCACTGCACACGATCAGGCACAATGCAATTCAGGTATCCAATGCAGAGTTGTATCTCAAGGATGGAGTGCATTTGTCTAACAGGGGACAAGAACTATTTATCCAGGCAATTTTAGAGGCCATTGCTGAGGTGTCGTGCAGTCAGACTATAGGAGGGGGAGGGCAAGAGCGCCAGTGAGCTCCTCGCCCTGTGGCGGGGTCCCTGGCAGCAAAATGGCAGGGGATACGGAGATGTGACTCTTTTTTTGTGTGGACTGACTGACCCATTTAATGGTGCTCCCTGCTGGTGGGAGGGGGGACTGACCTGCTGATGGTCCTGGACTCTCCTGCCCTACCGAGATGCCTGTGTTAAGAAACTTTGGGGGTGCCCAGTGTTCAGGAACCCCGGTGGGCCAAGGCGTTATGGGGTGCCCTAGTAGTAGTTACCTCTGGGATGGAGGTCAGTAAAAGTTTCTACTAATGAAATGACTGCTGGTTAATGTGATACATCAATACTGTTGGATGCCCTGGGTGGTACTCAGGGGCCAGTGCAAGTTGGGGCCTGCTGGCACAGCAAGCACAGGGGGGTTCACCAAGATGTGCGTGTCTTGATGGTTAATGCAATGTTTATAATGTAAATACAGTCTTTTGCCTATACGTAACCTTTTGAATATGCTTGCATCTTCTGCCCATTAATAAGTTAAGTAGTGAACAATGTTTGTTTTTGCTTATGCTTGAATAAATGATCAAGTTAATGATCGAATTAATAATGATTACCTTAAAGGTGAAATAAAGGAGAAAGCCGTGGATGATCAACAATCCGTGTATTGTCACTCTGTTGTACAGGATTATTGGGAGGGTGTTGATTTACAATAAGTGGGGCGATTCGCACGTTGTATGCATACTGTACAGCAGCTCCTCTGTGAGCTGAATTTCGTGGCTAGAGTAATCCCAGTGGGCAGGGATTTTGCTAGATGGCTGGCAGGGTTAACTGAAGGCTTAACGAAAATACACCACAGAATCGGCTTGACTGCTGGAGTGAGACAGGACATCGAGCTATGGCTAGGTTTTCCTGGTGAACTTTGATAGAACTCTAATATGGAGGGTGCAGTGGGTCACTCAGTTTGAGATGTATACAGACATTTCTGGGGACTTATGGCTTTGGCACAATACTGAGAACTGCGAAGTGTGTGGCGCGCTGGCCAGATGTTTGGCACATCAAAGTTATCATGAAGAACATTGCACTGCTGGAGCTATTCCCCATAGTGGCGGCTTTCTAGTTGTGAGGAGGCAGACTAGCTAACAAGCAGGTGACGCTGTGGTCAGACAATCATGGGGTGGTGCAACTGGTGAGCAATGGGGTGGCATTGTGTCCCCTCGTACTTGGGTGGTACAGCACCTGATCTTTTGCCAACTCATCACGAATGTAGCAATAGGAGCAAGGCATGTTCCAGGCTGCAGCAATAGCATTGCTGATGCCCTATCTCATGTCCAGTGGTCCAGGTTTCAGGAACTGGTCCCGCCTGCAGACCGGGAAAGGACACCTTTTGCGCTGGAATTATAGGAGCTGGTGGGACTGACTTATGAGTACTGCTGGACAAGGCACTAGCGCCCTCAACAAGCATTAAGTGCCTTAGGTTTTCCCACAGGTAACCAGGGCTAGTGAGCTCAGTGGAGCACAGGCAGCGGTGACCATGGAGAAGTTCGTCATGTGGGCGTTCACCAATTGAAAGAGTAAGACATGGGCCCAATCACACCTTGCGACTGTCGCCCATTTTGCGAAGCTCCAAGACGGGAGTGACCCGACTAATCTTTCAGCTGCAGGGTGGCCATGAAAGACTAGGGGCGCGTGCAGACCAAACACAACACCAACAGACTCCTTATAGGTATTGATAAACTGAGGGACATCCAATGGAGCCTTGGGGCGATCTGCAGTGACTCCTTCGAAGTAGCCCTGTTCAGAGCTGCTTTCACACTCACCTTCTTTGGGGCCTACAGTCAGCGAGGTGGTGGCTCCATCAAAGTCTGAGGTGGGGGCATCTGCCTTCGGTGGTGTGATCTATTCCTAGGGGCAGATTACATGGAGTTAAGGCTAAGGCGCTTCAAGTCAGTCCAGGAAGCTAGGGGAATGAGGTCCAATATAAACTGCATAGCGATGGTGAAGAGCTGGCCAGTTTGCCTAATACGCCAGTATGTGTGACAGAGACCTCCAATAGAAGTTCCTTTGTTCATCCACCACAATGACACCTTTTTGAGCAGATGCCAGCTGTCTGCGGTGCTGAGGAAAGCCCTCACCGCTGTGGGTTATACCTTGGGGCATTTTGGAACTCACTCCTTTAGACTAGGAGCAGCCACCGCGGTGGGAGAGCAAAATATAAAAAGACTGGGCAGATGGCGGACCGGTGCATACAAAGCATATATAAGGCCCAACATGTACTAAAGCCTGCGTTTGTTCTCTGATTGCAGGAGCGATGTCTGGCACATGGACGGTCTGGATGGTCAGGCACTCGTACATCACACCGGCACAGAGATGGACAAGCTTGTGCAAGTAATACACGGGCATCTGGCTAACTAACACAAACTTGATTGGGATGGTTAGGCGGAGGCTAAGATGGACTCAGCTGTTGCCATGGAAGAGGGAGGACCACCGGGCACCACTGTGATTCATCTTGAGGTCAAAGTCCTTACAATGTTGTGCAGGTGGGAAATCTTAGCGAACATAAAAACGGACCTGACGGAGGTAGCTAGGCCAGCGCGGTCTGCGCATGTTCTGTGGTCAGAAATAGTTGTGCATTTTGAGTGGCCGGGTGCGGAGAGCAACAGTGCGGTAGAGAGGTCTAGGAGAAAGCTGAACATATCCATTTGTAAGTTCTGCAGGTGCATGGGATAAAAGTTTGTTAAACACGGGCTCATCAATTTAAGAATGCCCGGCTAATATGTGGAGGACCGGGTTCACCTATCGAGGGTTGATATGGATGTGTTCCTCCTGAACAGTACGGTCGGAAAAAGATCGTCAGAGTGGCAGGGTCAGCACCATCTAACATGCTCAATTAGGCTCTGAGGGGTGGTTGGTAGGCTGGTAGGCTGGTAGACGGGCAAAGAGTTGCCAGCAATTCGTCCTTAGGATGCCTCATGGCAGGGACACCTAAGGGCAGCCAAGGAGCCGAAAGGAAAGTGGAAATTGAGGCACAGCCCTTGCAGCCCAGGCATGGCCGAGGAGGAACTTGCATGATGCACATCGGTAGCAAGGGAAACATCGATCTGTGAATGATGATGTCTGGCTTCAGTGTTGTTTATGAAAGTATGCCTTTGGCAGCTTTAGAAGAACTGAGGGGCATATTATCAAGATAGGCGATAAAATTATCGCCGCTTTAGCGTCAGAAAACTGTCGATAAAACTGCGATAATGGGCTTGATAATATGCTCTATGGAATTCCAATTGCAGCCCATGTTAGATGTGAAGGACATCTAACATGGGCTTCAATTGAAATTCCATAGAGCATATTATCAAGCCCATTATCGCCGTTTTAGCAGCAGTTTTCTGCCGCTAAAGCGGCGATAATTTTATCGCCTGTCTTGATAATATGCCCCTCAGACAGTAAGGGGGATAAGCAAAACCAACAATTGATGGACAGAATGCAGAACAATGTCATACATTCACCCCAGTACAGAGATCTGGGCCTAAATCCATCGTTTTTTTGCTCGCCATTCCAGTTTGAACCCAGCCCTATGCAAATCAGTCTTGACCCTGTGCCTCATGGGAACAGTCCAGCCCGAACTGCCAAGCCAGGCCCTCCCTGGACTGGAACAAGCATCCTTTTACCGGTTTCGGGGTTTCACCCCTCTTCAGCCAGGATAGCTTGATTCCAGTGGCATGGAGAGCACGGGACTCGTGTCTGAGCATACCCATCCCACTCGGGGTAGCAAATGCAAAAACAACAATTGATGAACAGAATGCAGAACAATGTCATACATTCACCCCAGTACAGAGATCTGGGCCTAAATCCATAGTTTTTTTGGTCACCATGCCATTCCAGTTTGAACCCAGCCATATGCAAATCATTCTTGACCCTGTGCATCATGGGAACAGTCCAGCCGGAACTGCCAAGCCAGGTCCTCCCTGGACTGGAACAAGCATCCTAGGACCGGTTTCGGGGTTTCACCCCTCTTCAGCCAGGATAGCTTGATTCCAGTGGCATGGAGAGCACGGGACTCATGTCTGAGCATACCCGTCCCACTCGGGGTGACAAACGCAAAAACAACAATTGATGGACAGGATGCAGAACAATGTCATACATTCACCCCAGTACAGAGATCTGGGCCTAAATCCATCGTTTTTCTGCTCACTATGCCATTCCAGTTTGAACCCAGCCGTATGCAAATCAGTCTTGACCCTGTGCCTCATGGGAACAGACCAGCCCGAACTGCCAAGCCATGTCCTCCCTGGACTGGAACAAGCATCCTAGGACCGGTTTCGGGGTTTCACCCCTTTTCAGCCAGGATAGCTTGATTCCAGTGGCATGGAGAGCACAGGACTCACGTCTGAGCATACCCGTCTCACTCAACAATGTCATACATTCACCCCGGTACAGAGATCTCGGCCGGAATCCATTGTTTTTTTCTTCAACATGCCATTCCAGTTTGAACCCAGCCATATGCAAATCAGTCTTGACCCTGTGCCTCATGGGAACAGTCCAGCCTGAACTGCCAAGCCAGGTCCTCCCTGGACTGGAACAAGCATCCTAGGACCGGTTTCGGGGTTTCACCCCTCTTCAGCCAGGATAGCTTGATTCCAGTGGCATGGGCAGCACGGGACTCACATCTGAGCATACCCGTCCCACTCGGGGTGACAAACGCAAAAACAACAATTGATGGACAGAATGCAGAACAATGTCATACATTCACCCCAGTACAGAGATCTGGGCCTAAAACCATCGTTTTTTTGCTCACCATGCCATTCCAGTTTGAACCCAGCCATATGCAAATCAGTTTTGACCCTGTGCCTCATGGGAACAGTCCAGCCCGAACTGCCAAGCCAGGTCCCCCTGGACTGGAACAAGCATCCTAGGACCGGTTTCGGGGTTTCACCCCTCTTCAGCCAGGATAGCTTGATTCCAGTGGCATGGACAGCACGGGACTCACATCTGAGCATACCCGTCCCACTCGGGGTGACAAACGCAAAAACAACAATTGATGGACAGAATGCAGAACAATGTCATACATTCACCCCAGTACAGAGATCTTGGCTTAAATCCATCATTTTTTTGCTCACCATGCCATTCCAGTTTGAACCCAGCCATTTGCAATTCAGTCTTGACCCTGTGCCTCATGGAAACAGTCCAGCCCGAACTGCCGAGCCAGGTCCTCACTGGACTGGAACAAGCATCCGTTTTTTAAAAAGATTGTTTATGTGCAGGAAGGGACACCTTCCTGGACATAAACAATCCAAGGTTTTTTCCCCTGTGTGCTGCACAATAGAAAAAGCAAAAACATGGATAAATAAAGCATTTCTCCTTGTTTTGCCAAATTAAGACCAGGTTTTCCCTGGTATTAATTTTGGCGCTGCCTTCTATTTGCGCTGCCCTTGTAAAGAGGGGGCAGCGTCAAAATCAATGGGTGTTGCGGTGTAACTGCCCACCCCTTTCACGCTAAGCATAGCGTGAAAGGGTGCCTTATTTACAACGCAGCGTTAAGCCATGTTAAGTGGCTTAACAGTGTCTTGTAAATAAGGCAAGGCCCTAATAGCCATCACAACGTCAATAAAAGTCACGTTGTGATGGCGAAAAGGGCTTTTACATATGCCCCTTAATTTCTCCTCGTATCGCCATCCAACCCCGGGTTTTACCTGGCCTAGTTTTTGGCACTGCCCCATCCTTGTAAATATGGGACAGCTTAAAAAGCGATGGAACGCCCACTGCAACACCCATTGCACGGCCCTTGCCCACAGCGGTAAGGGGCATATTTACAAGCTGGCTCTTAATATGGGGCAGAGAGCTGTGCCTCCTGAGCGTCAGAAAAGGTGGCGTTAGGGGCTTGTAAATGTGCACTAATGACCCATGAATTACTTGAATCTTCATGGTCGTGCTTTAACAAGGAGAGACTGACCATAAACTGCGGCCTTTAACCCCCACCGGAGTCAGGGGCTCCTTCCACCGTGGGGCAGGGGGAACCTACGCCACGTCACACCAGCCTGCCCAGTTTCACAGCCGCTTACCGCAACGACGAAAAAGCAAATGTTAACCGTCCTAACAGTGCACGCCAAGGCGGAGGCCCGCCACACCCACAGTACACAACAGACTCTCTGTGCAACTGGAAATGGTCCATTTCACATCACGCCCACCCGATGCCTGGGAAAGCCTTCTGTGCCTTTGCAGACACCCCGTTTCACATCCACAGTGCACACCAAACACACCCCGCCCACGGTACACACAGACCACCTGTGCCGGTGCACACACCCCCTGGTCACAGCCCGTTCCTCTGTAAACACCCGTCTCACGCTGGAGGGGCCGCCTGTGCCAGGGCTCAGAAGCAGTGTGCCTTCAGAGAGGGAGTTTTTATGCTGCACAATGTTGTACTCCGTGCGCCTTATGAATCACGCGTGACTCGCTAACGTGTGCGACCGTGAAAGTATTTCAGAATCTGTGTTATGTTTATAAGACCCCCCTCGCTCCCAAACGTGCAGCCAGCGCTTTACGCATGCGTCGAGGGTCTGCTTTCCACGGATTCTCTGCACCCTCGTGGGCAGGCATTGGCACACAGGTCTGTGACTGGCAAGAAGATATGGGCTTTATATGACTCGGTAATTCCAGTGCACCGAGTCACTTCCGTGGCACTTGCATACACCTTACGTCATCAGTCGGAGTGACGGCAGAATGATGATTAATCAGGGCAGAGCAGGCATTTCTCACCCCAGGACATTCATAAAGTAAGGAAAGCCGATCAACGGAGTAAGGTGCAACGACAGACCGACAACGCTTTGTTAACCAGCCCCGGAGATTCGGGAGGAATTCACACCCTAGACAGGAGTAAGACACAACAACACACAACTTGGAGGCATATTATCAAGGTCCAGCGTTACAATTATCGCCGCTTTATCGTCAGAAAACTGCCGCTAAAGCGGCGATAATGGGCTTGATAATATGCCCTGGAGAATTCCCATAGAGGCCCAGGTTCACACCAGAGCCTGGGCTTCTATGGGAATTCTCTGCGGCATATTATCAAGCCCATTATCGCCGCTTTAGCGGCAGTTTTCTGCCGATAAAGCGGCGATAATTTTAACGCCGGACCTTGATAATATTCCCCTAAGACACAACAAGAGAAACAGCTTTGCAACCAAGGCCTATTGGCAGGACCACTGGCATTATTTGGCAGGGGAGGACCAAACCACGTGGCAGGGCTACTAAATTATGAGGCAAGAAAAGGTAAATGATGCGGTCCAATGGGGCCATTTTTTCAACAGTATTGCTTCATTATTTTGTCATTTTTACAATTTATCAACACTGGCACAGATTTCACCTCATTAGTACTAGTTTAACACTCAAATATATCAATAATCAACAGAAAGCTGACTATTCAATATTTGCGATGGGCCTTCCACTGTGTGGCAACACGTGTTGCTGCATTTTAGTAACTTTTGATCCATTTGACCTAAGACAAACCTTTTTAATTACATCTGCAGATTATGCAGAAGCTGATGGTAAATGTGACAAATGCATGAAATCCATAATTATGAGAAAAATGCTGTGTCGCGCAATCACATCATTCCTGTGGCCCAGTCCACTGCCCATAGCATTCATTTGAAACAGGAACACACATCTGCTAGTCTGTCGTGTGCACCCTTCATACATTGTCTTTGGCCCTCAGATTGTTTTGGTCTTGACTGCCCCCTGAGAGCCAGCGCAATTATCGACGCTTTTGAGCAGGCCTCACTCACTCCACTATCCAACCATAAGCTGTCTTTTTACCCCCACTCCTAAACTGGGTGCTGGATTCATAAAAATAACTGCATTGCTGGGGGGTGTCCGCCTAGCTTGGAGTGCATTTGGGATTTTGCAGGAGTTTACCAAGGTCTCCGGGTGTGCGCCTGGGAAGCTGCAGCAGTCACAACTTTCCAGGAGTACTCCTGGATTTTGTTTTGTGGCTTACTATTTACGACAAGGCGGAATCATTTTTGCATGCATGTCTATCTATCTATCTATCTATCTATCTATCTATCTATCTATCTATCTATCTATCTATCTGTCTGTCTGTCTGTCTGTCTGTCTGTCTGTCTGTCTGTCTGTCTGTCTGTCTGTCTGTCTGTCTGTCTGTCTGTCTGTCTGTCTGTCTATTCATCTATCTAGCTATCTATCTAGCTAGCTATCTGTCTATCTATCTATCTAGCTGTCTAACTCGTATACATTTACCAACGCATAGAAATGCCACATGAAACTCTCTGCCCAGGACACATAAAATAGGGGTTTATTTACAAGCCACTTGTGCCACCGGTGCGTCACTTTTTTTGATGCACCGGCAGTGTAGTGTGCCTGCCCATATTCATAAGACCATGTAAAGTCACCCTGCATGGCTCTTCATGCCCTTGTAAATAAATATGGCCCTCTTTCATGCATTACTATGCGTCAAAGGGGCATTCAATGGGTGTCGCTGTGGGTGTTCCCATGAAACATCCATGGAATCTGATGCATTTCCAGAGTTACAAGGTTTTGTAAACCTGGGAATGCGTCAGATTCCTACGCCTCCCCGGGTGAGGCGTAAGGGAGGCACAGCGAGGAAAAATACCATTATTTCTCCTCGTTTTTCCTTTTTCTATGTGTGCTGCATTCTGAAGCACACATAGAAAGAGGAAAACACCTCTCGTGTAGGTGTGCCTTCCTGCACAAAAACAATCTACCCTACAACGCAGAGCTTGCACCATGGTGCAAGGGTGCCTACATTGGCGGATGGCAGCTCATTGTGCGCCAGCGCAGGGGACAAGGACCGGAATGCGTTGTATCTTATAGAGGCGGCGCATTCCTGCCCTTTTCTTTTGACGCATGCAGAACAGCAAAAAGGCCTGCGTCGCTGGCTGCCGCGCGTCAAAATATTGTAAATGAGGCCCTTAAAATCTACTCTACCTCCGTACCAGCTAAATTAGCAGTGACATTTTAAAATACAGCTCCACGCGACAGCTAAGATCATCTCATCATTTCTTGCTGACTCACCCACAATCCAGGGAATCCTCATGGGGAGGTCAATCCTTTAGAGTCCTTGGCACAAAACGGTGGATCAAGTGCCACGCTCTATCAAATGAGAAGCATCTATCCTTCAGTGCAGGAAAGGCCTCAAAAGCTGGATGTTCGAGCGTTCTATCTGATCCCAGTCCTCCCACTTCTGGTGTTGGCTCATTATCTCCATTTTTCTGATCTTAGTACATTAGTATGGACCTAGTTTCACAGCTCCTAGAAACCTCTTCTGGGGTGTATTTTCTGTGCTCTATAAATGCCGACATTGGTACATAGACATTGAAGCAATTGCACTTTGAGAGGTTTTTATTTTTTACCTCCCTGGAGAGAATTTTGTGGGTGTTCCCCTCCTATTCTCACTCTCGAAAGAGATCTGACAGGAGTAAATCTCTGCCTGCTTCTATGGTGGAATGGGTTGTGGAAAATCTGTGGGCACCCACAGATGAGCGTGTTTGTGGGTGTTCACAAACTATCCAGGGCTTTCCAGCACTGGAACGCCTTTACTAACATAAAAAGTATATTTTTATGAGTGTAAATCCTTTTTTTTAAATCACAAATGTGGTTCAGACTTGTAAGAGCTCCGTGGTTAACATGCCCTCGGCAGAGATCTGCCGGTCAGTAGCTTCATAACTTACCTTGAAAGTCACAACTCAGCTGTTTATCCTCACAAGGCTTGTAAATTGATTACCATGGAGCTTAGTAATAACATGACACGTCTCAGGGTAATTCACTTTAAATGGGCTCTACTGAGGCTCCATAGACTGCGATAAATAAAGTTCTTCGAACTCATCCAAGCATTGAGGTTTCGGTGGTTGGATCACAAAAGCTTGACAAACAAGCATTGGCATATCCAATAGGTCTCGCTTTTGGGACCGTATAAGTATTTATAAGACTTTTTAGGCAACGTGGTTGGTGTATCAGGGGTATAATTTCTCAGCAAGCTCTTCTGGTGACTTCTCATAGACCCCCTTGGGTGTTCTGTGAATACGCATGTCAAAGTGGATGTTTCATCACTCTAGTGAGACCTAAAAAATTAGACTGAAAGACAGGAAGTGAAGGTTGGTGGAAGAAAGTGGGATAAGGTGGAATCCAGACTAGGCATCTGTGTATACCAGTCCATGTGGGGCTGTCACAGGCACGCAAGGTCACAGGTAGGTCAACCCACAGCAAAGTAGGCACAACTACACCCAGCCCTCCTTGTTAATCAGCGTATGCCTGTTACTGGCCAGGCACAGAGGGAAAGGGATGACAGGAGTACCATTAGAACGATCGGCTGGCATCAGATCTCTCCAGGAGGAGACGAGTTGTGTCGGAGACAGAGGCCGGATTACGGAAAGCAGTCAGCCGCAACAGGGGCAGCAGGGAGAGTGAGAGAAGGAACAGAGGGACTGAGAGGGAAAGAGCAGGAGCGCTGCACATGGGAGGACAGGCAGAGCAGGGATGAGCAAGCAGGGACAGGGGAGAGCTAGAAAAGGGGATTAGAAAGGGATAGGGGGCGTCCGGGGGCCGAGAGTGCAAGTAAGAGCAAGAAAGAGCAATCATAGACAGGAGGACGTGCGGAGGCGGGAGAGTAAGTCGAAGAAGACAAACCAGGGAACTGTAAGGGCAGGTTTTTCAAGTAAGGAGAGGGAGAGCAGAAAAAGGACAGCAGCGGGGTAGAAACAGGAACATGCACAAGGCGACAGTGAAGCAAGCAGGGCAGAGGGGGCAGAGAAATCAAGAAGGGGCAGAGAAGGGTCGTCAAAAGTAAGCACAGACATAGCAAGGAATCAGGAACTGGTCAAGGAATTGGGGGAAAGCACAGAAAGCAAGCAGGGACAGAGGATCATCTGAGAAAGCAAGCAGGCAGGGAAAGAAAGCATCAACAGGAGAAGCAAGCAAAAAGGAAGCTCAGAGAAAGCAGGCAGAGAAAGGGTAAGAAATCTGGGACAGAGCGTGTAAGCAGGGACAGCGGACAAGGGAAAAACAGGCAGAGGAGGGTCCCGTAAAAGCGAAAGTCATCGCGATCGCGATCACTCTGAAAGCGAGAGATCGCGATGACGCGCTAAAGCAGCGGGTGGAGGGGCATGGTGCTGAAGGCTGGTGCAGGAAAGGCAGATGGCTGGGAGAGAAGGGAGGGGGGAATGCAGGGAGCAGCTGTGCGCGTGCACGCCATCGTACACTGTAGCTTGTAGCCAGCACAAAAATGTGGGTAGCACTTTCAAAACCCACCTACTAAATGTCTCGCCAGACCAGCGCATGTGCTGGGTCAGGCGAGACCTAAAAACTGGCAACTGATCAGTGAGTTGATTACAAGCTATGGAATCGGTGTATACAGGTTCCAGTCCCAATTAAATAGCTCATGAGGTTGAGCATCTGCTGAAACCTCTGTTTGCTCTCGCCGAGCAGGAGCAATTTTAAAGCTTCCTCCAAGCGAGAGCAAACAGTAAATCTGCTCCCTGTAGGTGGGAGTGTATACAATTCTCACACCCACTGGGAGCAGACTTTTCATCTGTTTCTGTGCCCGCTGTGAAGCGGGCAGGGAAACAGATAACAAAATTGCTCCTGCCTGCAGAGAGCAGCATTTTTAGCTGCTCCCTGCCGGCGGGAGCAATGCCGGCTCCCTCTGGAGGCGGGAAGTCTGCTGGGGTTGCGGATGCATTGAGACTCCCCCACGACCTCCAATAAACACAGTGGGTGCCCTGGGTGGGCTCCAGGGCACCCACCATTTAATTGCCAGGCCCGGAGGGATGGGGTCCCTGGGGTCAATGTGGTGGGGGAAGGGGTGCTGTGTGCCCTTCTCTTCCTTCAGATAATGCTTGGGCCCCAACAGATGGGTTCCGGGGCCCAAAATCATCCTGGGAAGGTGGGCTACGTAGCTCCCCTTCCCTATAATTAAAATATTTGGCCCTGGGGGATGGGTGGCCCCCTCCCGCTTATAAATATGGCCAGGCCCCGGGTGATGGGGTGCCCGGAGCCAGATATCGGCTTGCCCCCTTTTCCAACTACAGTTAAGCGGGCCCCAGAAGCCTAGGGATGGGGCCACATGCCCCCCTCCTCCTTCCTAATATGGTGGGTCCTGGGAGATCGGCTCCCTGGGGCCAGAAATCAGCCTGGGAGGGGGTCTGCTTGCCCCTCTCGCCATTTAGAATAAAGGCCTGGCCCTGGGAGTTGGAGTCCCTGGGCCCGGATTACAGCCTGGGGAGGGGGTACATGTACCCTGCTATGTGTTAGCTGCAGGTCACAGTTTTCAATGCCAGTAAAAGCTTGGTGTTTAATGTACTGTTGGGGCTACATGTCTATGTGGCCTTATAATATTTGGTATATGTATAGACGCATTTTGCTAGCAGATGCATATCAAACTGGAGTTGCTGTACACAGGACGGTGTGGCAGTTCGTAAAGTTAGGGCTATCTGACAAAACACCAGCAGCTGTGCATCTGACCAGATGTGTTGATGACCCCAAGTACTTTTCCTTCTAACTTTTCCAAGCGCTCTCTCAATCCATCTCCCCATGTCCCTTCCAGAAAAAAAAACTGAAAATAGGCAGCCCTCACTTCCCCTTATAACAGCAAAGAATATTTAGTTACATTTTGGCCTTCACAAAATAACGAGTTAAGACCACAGCCAGAATTACCGACACTGTAGGGTAATTCCTATTTTAGTATTGCCTTATCATTGCGAGGTTTGTGTTCAGAATAAGGAGTCATTTGCTTTATGGGGTTTCCCCGTGCTCATTTCACCCGCTTTTAACTGGTGAAAAGGGCTGTTACCACAAGGGGCATTACAGCCGCATTCATGGTCCCCACTTGAATAGAAACAAGAGTTTCATCCACAGCAGAATTACCTAAAGAGTCCTAACGAGGGTCTGTGTATCAGCAAGCCAGCTGCTGGAGGTATTATCAAATGCGTTTTGTCTTCTCAGGCTAGAAAGGGGGAGAAGCACTTTAAGAATCAAAAATTGTTTTTATGCAGCAGCTCTATATTGAGCCATCTGCCAAGTAGTAGTGTAATGTATATCAATCCCTCCCTCTGTTGCAATCGTGTAGGTTGGTTTAGCAGGGCCTTAGTTTTCATTGGTGCAGCAGGTGCAGTGGCACCGGGCCCAGAGGTCCGAGGTGCCCACTGATCCTGACTTTTGCTGTTTTCCACAGTTCAGACAGCAGCCAGGGGGCGCTTTTCCTTCCTTGCACTAGCGCCCATGACACACAGACTATGCCACTGGTGGCCTACCCTCCTGATCTGTGCAGCATGGGCCGTCATTTTAGGTCTACACCACGCATCCCTCGCCGGCCACATATTCTGCAGGATGCTCTGAGAGACAAAGCGGTGGTCCAGTGGGCAGCATGCACCTGCTAAGTGCGTGGGAAGGACGGCCCCGCACAAGGTGTCCTCACACTTTAGATATGTTTCTAGAGAGGAATGTGATCCCTTGCAGTGAGGAGGCCCTGGACCAGCGGAGAAGAGACCCCAGGGCTTTATCCTCTCCATTAGTCAGATCAGCCAGCCATCTTCTGGAGAGTTCATTCATTATTTATTTTCTTTCTTCCTACAGTGTGCTGCAAGCTAAGTTTACATTGCAATGAATTGGACCAATATATTCTCAATAGAGAAGCAAAATACTAAGGGCCCCATTATGATGTCGGTCGGAAGGCCATCCAACAGGTTGTCGGTGGCGTTCCGCCCGACACCTGAGGTGTCGGTCCAACTGCCCTATTATGATACGGGCGGTCTGACCGATGCCTACGGGCGAATCCCCTCTGCCTCCAACAGGCTCAACAGCCCATCGGGGTGGAGGGCAGATCGTAATCCCCAGAATGGGGGCAGTGCCTGCTTAGGCACTGCTGTGGGCATTACGATGCACGTTTTCCACAGACTTTCTATGGTGGTCCGACTGCCACAGAAAGGCTGTTGGAACAGGACTGTGAGTGCCCGTAGCATGGCCCCTGTCCCCCGTGGCCTCCGCTTTGAGGCCCGGGAGGCACCTGTCTCAAACATCCAAGCATCATGTGGCAGGTGCCTGCCACATGGTGCCTGCCACATGGTGCCTGGATGTTTAAAAAGTGCATATTTCCTATTGTGGCTTGTGCTGCAGCCCACAGCACAAGCAGCAATAGAAAAAAATTCACTTTCTGACCGTCGTGAAGGAGGTCGTATCCTAATATGGGAAGCGGGACCACCGACACCTTGTCGGGCGGTCCCGTTTCCAACACGATGCCAGTCTGACACTCGCCCGACCGGCATCGTAATGGGGCCCAAACTTGTGACCAGGGGCGGCTCCTCTGTAACAGTGGAGGAGCGTCACCCCTCTGGTCAGAGTCAGTCACAGAAAAATAAAATGATATTAAAACAATAATATCATTTTATTTTTCTGTAACGGGCTTCGGCTGAGGTGTGCGTGCGTGTGGGGCCGGGCCATGACAGGGAAGAATGGTGGGCACTTAGACGGCCGCCTAACTTACATGCGCACTTCTATTTCTCTACCCAGCTGTGTTGCACAACCGGGTCCCCATTCACTGTCTGGGCAGCAGACCAGGCCGCTCAGACACATCCTGGCGCTGGTCTCATAGCATGAGAGCAGCGTCTGAATTGGGTGGGGAGCTTCTGCTTTCCCACAGACTGCTGGGAGTGCAGCACCGAGGCGGCCGTCGGAGTTGGGGCAGCGAGAGGTAAGTTATTTTTTTAAAATTATTTTTACACTCAATTCCCCATCCAGTCACCCTAACTCCCCCTCCCACCCCCGCCTACTTTCGTTGCACGGTGGCTACCAATGTTTGTGACTTCGAGATGTATAGGTAATATTTCTGCACACCTTTAAAGGGACCATAATCTAAGAGCAAAGGCCGTACTTAGGGCTAAATATTGTGTTATGGGTTTGTTAATCGGGACAGCATGGTCTTTTATTAATCAGGGACAGTGGGGTATTTTATTAATCAGGGGCAATGGGCTTTTTTAATCAGTCATGGACAGTTGGGACTTTTATTAATCAGAAGCAGTGGGTCTTTTATTAATCAGGGACAGTGTGGCCTTTTACTAATCAGGAACAGTGGAGTATTTTATTAATAAGGGGCAGTGAGGTGAGGGTCTTTAATTAATATGGGGCAGTGAGGTATTTTATTAATCAGGGGCAGTGAGGTCATTTATTAATCAGGGGCAGTGAGGTGAGGGTCTTTAATTAATCTGGGGCAGTAGAGTCTTTTATTAATCAGGGGCAGTGAGGTGAGGGTCTTTAATTAATCAGGGGCAGTCGAGTCTTTTATTAATCCGGGGCAGTGAGGTGAGGGTCTTTAATTAATCAGGGGCAGTGGAGTCTTTTATTACTCAGGGGCAGTGAGGTATTTTATTAATCAGGGGCAGTGGGGTCTTTTATTAATCAGGGGCAGTGAGGTGAGGGTCTTTAATTAATCAGGGGCAGTGGAGTCTTTTATTAATCAGGGGCAGTGAGGTGTGGGTCTTTAATTAATCAGGGGCAGTGGAGTCTTTTATTAATCAGTGGCAGTGAGGTTAAGGTCCTTTACTAGTCAGCGATAGTGGGGTCTATTATTATTCACGGACAGTGAGGTATTTTATTTAATCAGCGGCAGTGAGGTGAGGGTCCTTTACTAGTCAGCGATAGTGGGGTCTTTTATTATTCACGGACAGTGGGGTCTTTTATTAATCAGGGGAAGTGGGGTATTTTATTAATCAGGGGCAGTGGGGTCTTTTATTAATCAGGGACAGTCGAGTCTTTCATTAGTCATAGGCAGTGGGGTCTTCTATTAATCAGGGGCAGTGAGGTCTTTTATTAATCAGGGACAGTGGGGTCTTTCATTAATCAGGGGCAGTGGGGTCTTCTATTAGTCACGGACAGAGGGGTCTTTTATTAGGCAAGGACAGTGGGGTATTTTTATTTATCTGGGTCAGTGGGTTCTATTGTTATTCACGGACAGTGGGGTCTTTTATTACTCGTGGACAGTGGGTTGTTGTATTATTATTATTCACTGACAGTGGGTTCTATTATTATTCATTGACAGTGGGTTCTATTATTATTCAAGGACAGTGGGTTCTATTATTATTCAAGGACAGTGGGTTCTATTATTATTCACTGACAGTGGGTTCTATTATTATTCACTGACAGTGGGTTCTATTATTATTCATTGACAGTGGGTTCTATTATTATTCAAGGACAGTGGGTTCTATTATTATTCACTGACAGTGGGTTCTATTATTATTCACTGACAGTGGGTTCTATTATTATTCACTGACAGTGGGTTCTATTATTATTCAAGGACAGTGGGTTCTATTATTATTCACTGACAGTGGGTTCTATTATTATTCACTGACAGTGGGTTCTATTATTATTCATTGACAGTGGGTTCTATTATTATTCAAGGACAGTGGGTTCTATTATTATTCACTGACAGTGGGTTCTATTATTATTCACTGACAGTGGGTTCTATTATTATTCACTGACAGTGGGTTCTATTATTATTCAAGGACAGTGGGTTCTATTATTATTCAAGGACAGTGGGTTCTATTATTATTCACTGACAGTGGGTTCTATTATTATTCACTGACAGTGGGTTCCATTATTATTCACGGGCAGTGGGGTCTTTAATCAGGGACAGTGAGGCCTTTTATTATTCACGGACAGTGGGTTCTATTATTATTCACTGACAGTGGGTTCTATTATTATTCAAGGACAGTGGGTTCTATTATTATTCAAGGACAGTGGGTTCTATTATTATTCACTGACAGTGGGTTCTATTATTATTTAAGGACAGTGGGTTCTATTATTATTCACTGACAGTGGGTTCTTTGTTAGTCAGGGACAGTGAGGCCTTTTATTATTCACTGACAGTGGGTTCTATTAATATTCAAGGACAGTGGGTTCTATTATTATTCACTGACAGTGGGATCTATTATTATTCAAGGACAGTGGGTTCTATTATTATTCACTGACAGTGGGTTCTATTATTATTCACTGACAGTGGGTTCTATTATTATTCACTGACAGTGGGTTCCATTATTATTCACGGGCAGTGGGGTCTTTAATCAGGGACAGTGAGGCCTTTTATTATTCACGGACAGTGGGTTCTATTATTATTCACGGGCAGTGGGGTCTTTAATCAGGGACAGTGAGGCCTTTTATTATTCACGGACAGTGGGTTCTATTATTATTCACTGACAGTGGGGTCTTTTATTACTCGTGGACAGTGGGTTGTTGTATTATTCACGGACAGTGGGTTCTTTGTTAGTCAGGGACAGTGAGGCCTTTTATTATTCACTGACAGTGGGTTTTATTATTATTCAAGGACAGTGGGTTCTATTATTATTCACTGACAGGGGGATCTATTACTATTCAAGGACAGTGGGTTCTATTATTAGTCACTGACAGTGGGTTCTATTATTATTCACTGACAGTGGGTTCTATTATTATTCACTGACAGTGGGTTCTATTGTTATTCACGGGCAGTGGGGTCTTTAATCAGGGACAGTGAGGCCTTTTATTATTCACGGACAGTGGGTTCTATTATTATTCACGGGCAGTGGGGTCTTTGATCAGGGACAGTGAGGCCTTTTATTATTCACGGATGATGGGTTCTATTATTATTCACTGAAAGTGGGGTCTTTTATTACTTGTGGACAGTGGTTTGTTGTATTATTCACGGACAGTGGGTTCTTTGTTAGTCAGGGACAGTGAGGCCTTTTATTATTCACTGACAGTGGGTTCTATTATTATTCACGGACAGTGGGTTCTTTTAATCAGGGACAGTGAGGCCTTTTATTATTCACTGACAATGGGTTCTATTATTATTCACGGACAGTGGGGTCTTTTATTACTCGTGGACAGTGGGTTGTTGTATTATTCACAGACAGTGGGTTCTTTGTTAGTCAGGGACAGTGAGGCCTTTTATTATTCATTGACAGTGGGTTCTATTATTATTCAAGGACAGTGGGTTCTATTATTATTCACTGACAGTGGGATTTATTATTATTCAAGGACAGTGGGTTCTATTATTATTCACTGACAGTGGGTTCTATTATTATTCACGGGCAGTGGGGTCTTTAATCAGGGACAGTGAGGCCTTTTATTATTCACGGACAGTGGGTTCTATTATTATTCACGGGCAGTGGGGTCTTTAATTAGGGACAGTGAGGCCTTTTATTATTCACAGACAGTGGGTTCTATTATTATTCACTGACAGTGGGGTCTTTTATTACTTCTGGTCAGTGGTTTGTTGTATTATTCACGGACAGTGGGTTCTTTGTTAGTCAGGGACAGTGAGGCCTTTTATTATTCACTGACAGTGGGTTCTATTATTATTCACGGACAGTGGGGTCTTTTATTACTCGTGGACAGTGGGTTGTTGTATTATTATTATTCACTGACAGTGGGTTCTATTATTATTCAAGGACAGTGGGTTCTATTATTATTCAAGGACAGTGGGTTCTATAATAATTCAAGGACAGTGGGTTCTATTATTATTCACTGACAGTGGGTTATATTATTATTCACTGACAGTGGGTTCTATTATTATTCTTTCTTTCGGCTTATTAGGCCATAAAAGATACAATAAAATAATGTAATTCAACATAAAAACATCCACTTGTATTAAGACCATTCCATAAAAATCGTAAAAATCCATTTGCATGAGGGTTCTAATCACGGGAGGGAATTACAGTTCATATCATCAATACTCATTCTTTTAGAAGTTTTCTCCTTATCTGCCACATGGCCATTATAAATTTGGCAACTGCAAAAACTATGTGGGGGAGGGTACTTGTTTTCAATATTCTGTACGAGTACAAGTGGCTCCTTATACCCAGGTTTCTGCATAGTGGCGCTAGCCAATATTTCCTTGGTCTGTTGTAAGCTGGGCAGAAGAACAGTACATGGATTTCCTCCTCATCATGATTACTACACTCTGGACAGATTTTATCATCCCTCTTTGTCCATTTTCAGGTAAAAGTTTTAATAGGCAAAGTGCCTAACCTCCATTGAATGAACAATTTTCTTGCTAAAATGGGGAAAATAATGTCCATAAAACCTTCAAAATGATAGGAGTTTTTGGAATCCAGAAATCGATCAGTTAAAATACCATTGTTGGATGCAGAGACCAGAGAAGCTAGACTTTTCTCCTTGTATATCTCCACAAGTCTTTTTCGAGGGACCCTTTGGCAGCCTTGTTCAGGAAGCTCCCATAGCTCAGGGAGTCTCAACCGATACAGTTCTTTCTTTATAAAGGCCAACCACGGGATTCTATCACACTGGTTCAAGTTCATTACATGGGTGAGCTCTTGCCTATAGTGTACAAGCTCGCCAGTGGACCAGAGCCTGTGCCAAAATCTTAATGGCATTAGTTCCAAATCCTCTCCTATAGAGGGAAGACCCATATCCAATCTTAAGGGGAACAGGGGTGTGCCACGAGGAAGGGCCAGGAGACGTCTGAGGAAATTGTTTTCTACAGTGACAAGTTCTGCCCCTGCTTTATACCCCCATAGCTCACCACCATAAGATGCAGCCGCTTTAGCTTGGGTTGTGTACACTTCTACTGCTGGACTGATAGGTTTAAAAGTAGAAGTGTTTACAACCTTCAAAATTGCCCCAGACATTTGGGACAACTTAAGCCGACATCTTGCTATTTGGGGTTCCCAAGATAGGTTCTCATGTAGGGTTACCCCCAAGTACTGGAAAGTTTTTACCCTCTCCAGTCTTACTGAACTCAGAGATGGGTTATGTCTGGTTTTGGGTGAGGGGTTAAATATCATGAAATTGGTCTTCTCTGTATTGATCTCTAGACCATATTGTCTACAGAAAAGACCAAATCCATCTAGAATCCGTTGAATCCCCATCGGGGATTTTGAGAGCAGGAGGGTATCGTCCGCAAACATGATGGCCGGCACCCTCCTGCCCGCCAAAAAGGGAGCGTCATTGTCCCCAACATTGTCAAGATGAGATATGACACTGTTAACATAGAGGCAAAACAGGGTTGGCGCCAAAACGCAACCCTGTCTTACCCCTCTAAGGACTGGAAACCTAGATGACAGCGCTCCATCCCTCCCACACCTAACCTGAGCAAAGTTGTTGTCATGAAGCCTAATTATGGCGTGTAATAGATGGGTAGGAACACCCAGCTCCTTTAGGACCTCCCATAATTTCTTGCGGGGGACCAGGTCAAAGGCTGACCTCAGGTCCACGAACACCATGTACAGCCTCCCCCCCCCTCGATCCTCACAGTTTTCCAGTAGAGGAGAACGAGGCGGAAAATCTGATCCATGGTGGACGTGTTTTTCCTGAAGCCAGCCTGGAGGGGGCTAAGGATTTCATTTTCCTCCATCCAATCTAAGAGGTGGTCCAGGAGGAGGCGAGAGAATAGTTTTTGGGGAACGTCTATGAGGCTGATCGGCCTGTAGTTGGCTGGGAGAAGAGGAGAGCCCTTTTTAAAAATAGGTACTATCTCCGCCCCCAGCCAAATACAGGGGATCTCCATACCTCCCGCGATGGAATTAAAAAGAATGAGGAGGTAAGGGCCCCAGATCTCTGAGTGATGTCGAAAGAGGTCACCGGGCAATCTATCGAGTCCCGGGGCCTTCCCCATCGCCAGACCCTCTATTGCACTGACCACCTCGCCGAGGGTAAATTCCAATCCAGCTACAGGATTGGATAAAGCATCGGAAGCCACATCATTAGCAAATTCAGAGGTTTCTTGGTACAATTTGCCAAAGTGGGCCTCCCAAACAAAAGCTGCAATGTTTGGCTCCACTGCAGCTTTAGGTTCTCCTGTGCCAGTATTTACCAAAGACCAAAATCTTCTCGAATCCCTCGCTTCTAATGCTAGGGAGAGGTCCTGCCATCTTTTCCAATCCCATTCCGATCTTGCTAATGCCATGGCTTTCCTGTATTTCCGCCTGAGCTCAATGACCTTGCCCTTGTCAGATTCTATTTTTATTGTGTTTATTAGATCTGTCTTGATCTTTTTACAGGAGGAGTTGTACCAGGTTGGGGTTCGAGTCTTTTTCTTCCGTGACGATTCCACTGGGTAGAAAACTTCACCTAAGGCTCCCACTAAGTCTTCGTGGATTTGGGCTAGCTTCTCATTAAATTCTAAGGGTCTGGGCTGGTTAATTAATACATCCAATTCTTTTAGCTTAGGGAGTGCTAGCTGATAAATTTTGCTTATACTCTCTTCTGAATTTACCAATTTCCCCCATTTTACCCTGCGTCTGTTGGAACTAAGAACCAAATTCCCTGGGTCCTCACTGGGCTCAGCGGGGAGTGATCCAACAGCACATGCGGTAGCACCATATCCAGTAGGAGTGCGTTGTGGTCACTGTCCGTTCTTGCAATTACTCTAAAATCCTGGACCTTGGACCACAGACCAATGTCTACAAAAATGTAGTCCAGCCGCGATTCATGATCCTTCCTATTGAAGGTACATAATGAAGGAATGTCAGAAGGAGTGCGTCCATTACAGGCCCTTAGCGCAAAGTTTAGTGTTAGGGACATAATTTGTACTGCGAGAGGGGACCAAGATTTGGGGTGGGGGGATTGACATGGCGGAACACCCCAAAAGTCGTCTTCAGCAGTAAGGGCACCTTCCTTTAGACCTTCCAGGGGTTCGAAGTGACAATTAAAATCACCGCCCATCACTATCTTACAATCGTTTGGAAGTTGGCCCAGAAAAGACGAGAGATCATCTAGTGTGGGTGATTCCATAGCCGCACTGACTGGGCGAGAGTACACATTAATGATCGCCAGATTTAAGGCATTGGGCCACTTGAGTAGAACACACTGTATGTCCTGCGAGAGCGTAAGTACATTCTCCGCATTACACCCAATGTGACTAGCTACCCAAACCGCCAAACCACCTGAAGGCCTCCCTTTACCAGTCCAACTGGCTTTAATTTCGAAAACTGCATATCCTGCTCTACACAGCGGTTCCCTGGCCCAGGTCTCTTGAAAAAGGCAGATGTCACTGTTGCCTACTAGGGAGTCCCAGTCATTTGTATATTTTATTATTCACTGACAGTGGGTTCTATTATTATTCACGGACAGTGGGGTCTTTAATCAGGGACAGTGAGGCCTTTTATTATTCACGGACAGTGGGTTCTATTATTATTCACGGGCTGTGGGGTCTTTTATTACTCGTGGACAGTGGGTTGTTTTAATATTATTATTCACTGACAGTGGGTTCTATTATTATTCACTGACAGTGGGTTCTATTATTATTCACTGACAGTGGGGTCTTTTATTACTCGTGGACAGTGGTTTGTTGTATTATTCACGGACAGTGGGTTCTTTGTTAGTCAGGGACAGTGAGGCCTTTTATTATTCACTGACAGTGGGTTCTATTATTATTCACGGACAGTGGTTTCTTTTAATCAGGGACAGTGAGGCCTTTTATTATTCACTGACAGTGGGTTCTATTATTATTCACGGACAGTGGGGTCTTTTATTACTCGTGGACAGTGGGTTGTTGTATTATTATTATTCACTGACAGTGGGTTCTATTATTATTCAAGGACAGTGGGTTCTATCATTATTCAAGGACAGTGAGTTCTATTATTATTCACTGACAGTGGGTTCTATTATTATTCACTGACAGTGGGTTCTATTATTATTCAAGGACAGTGGGTTCTATTATTATTCACAGACAGTGGGTTCTATTATTATTCACTGACAGTGGGTTCTATTATTATTCACGGGCAGTGGGGTCTTTAATCAGGGACAGTGAGGCCTTTTATTATTCACTGACAGTGGGATCTATTATTATTCAAGGACAGTGGGTCCTATTATTATTCACTGACAGTGGGTTCTATTATTATTAACTGACAGTGGGTTCTATTATTATTCTCGGGCAGTGGGGTCTTTAATCAGGGACAGTGAGGCCTTTTATTATTCACGGACAGTGGGTTCTATTATTATTCACGGGCAGTGGGGTCTTTAATCAGGGAAAGTGAGGCCTTTTATTATTCATGGACAGTGGGTTCTATTATTATTCACGGGCAGTGGGGTCTTTAATCAGGGACAGTGAGGCCTTTTATTATTCACTGACAGTGGGTTCTATTATTATTCACGGACAGTGGGGTCTTTTATTACTCGTGGACAGTGGGTTGTGGTATTATTCACGGACAGTGGATTCTTTGTTAGTCAGGGACAGTGAGGCATTTTATTATTCACTGACAGTTGGTTCTTTTAATCAGGGACAGCGGGGTCATTTATTATTCACTGACAGTGGGGTCTTTTATTACTCGTGGACAGTGGGTTGTATTTTTCATGGTCAGTGGGTTCTTTTGTTAGTCAGGGGCAGTGGGGTATTTTATTATTCACGGACAGTGGGGCGCAGATGGTCATGGCATTTTACCTCTAGCCTCAAAATATAATGAAATAATTGCCGTGCCGGAGGCTGTGCTTGGATTACTTTGCAGCGCGCGCTTTTCACTGGAGCGTACCATGGGGCTGGCAAACAGCTCAAATACACAGCACTTAGTGCCAATATCGTCAACAGTTGTCACAAAACACATAAGTACATAAATAAACCACACAACACTGTATTGTAAGTGGAGAAATATTGCTGCAGGTTTATTAGCATAACCAATATGCAAACATGGTGGGTTATCTTACGGGCGATCCCAGGGCAGGCCAGCCCCTATGCCGCCTGCCCGTCTGATAAGCCTAAAGTCACCATGGCAACGCCAAATGGTGTATACCAAATATTGGGAGGGGCCACCCCTCCCATCCGTGGACCCCCAGTCCACTTGCTTCACACGCCCCCTGCCCCGTGAGGGGTGGGCGGAGCATACATGGCAGCCCCCGGTTGCTCAGACCCACAACCGCCTGTCAGCTAACGGGGCGCCGTCGTTCTTCCAGGGGACAACGCTAAAACATCCCTGGGTATCCTGGCTTAGCACCCCGCGGTGCTGCTGCATGATGTACCCCTTGGTATGTGCAGACCCTGGATCGCCCTGTAACTCCTCCTGCAACACAAAGTAACATGTTAGAAAACCTAAGCCCCCCCCCTTTGTACCTCCGGACGCTGGGTAAGCGGAGGGGCGGGCAAGGCGAACGAGAGGGACAAGAGGGCGAGGAAGGGGCGGAGACCGTATAAATACCCCTGTCCCCTCCCCACCCCCGCCGGAAGTCGCCATCTGCTGGGGTCTCCCCTGACGGACCCAGGGACTAGACCTCTCACCCCTGTGCCTTCCTGTGGCACTAAGGCGGCCGCCCTTTTAGGGGGGGCTGCTGCGCAACCCCCCCCGGGCAGCCTTACATAGTGCCAATATCGGCAACAGTTGTCACAAAACACATAAGTACATAAATAAACCACACAACACTGTATTGTAAGTGGAGAAATATTGCTGCAGGTTTATTAGCATAACCAATATGCAAACATGGTGGGTTATCTTACGGGCGATCCCAGGGCAGGCCAGCCCCTATGCCGCCTGCCCGTCTGATAAGCCTAAAGTCACCATGGCAACGCCAAATGGTGTATACCAAATTTTGGGAGGGGCCACCCCTCCCATCCGTGGACCCCCAGTCCACTTGCTTCACATGCCCCCTGCGCCGTGAGGGGTGGGCGGAGCATACATGGCAGCCCCCGGTTGCTCAGACCCACAACTGCCTGTCGGCTAACGGGGCGCCGTCGTTCTTCCAGGGGACAACGCTAAAACATCCCTGGGTATCCTGGCTTAGCACCCCGCGGTGCTGCTGCATGCTGTACCCCTTGGTATGTGCAGACCCTGGATCGCCCTGTAACTCCTCCACAGCCTTGGGAGTGGCCACTGTCACTACCAGGGCCCCCCACCAAGGTAGACCTATTTACTTACAACCTGCTGCAGCCAAAGCTTCCCCTAGGTCCAGTAGGAGAAAGTCCATGCCTAAACTAGAGAGGTGCACCCCATCTCCCTCCAGGCACCCTGTGGACTTGACGTGTAAAAGACCATGCATGATGAAGCCAAGACCCTTTGCTCTGCGCAACTGCGCATGGCTCCCGGTAGGCCTTTTTACCTACAGCATGCTGATACCGGGCTTCTCCCAGGTCCAGCCAAAACAAGTCTACGCCCAACCGGACCGGCGGCCAGCATGCACCATCAGGACAGGTGCCCCCATCCTTTCTAAACTCCCCCGTGGATTTTTGACTGAAATGACCGTAAACCCAAAACTAGGCGTTGGTCCAAAGTTGCCTCTGCATGGCTGAATAACAATCCCTTTGACAAGACACTCCTGCCTGGCAGTGCCAATGCGGGAGGAGGTAAGCGTTGCAAGCCCGCCTTACTTCCTCTTTCACTCAGTTGGAGTATGTCCATCGCATTCCATCAGTCACCACCAAATGTGAAGCCTTGCCCTCCCAAAATTCTGCTAGTATACCAGGGAGAGACAGGACAGAGTGACCACAGAGGGGAACCAACGTGTAAAATTCTTCTCTATTTTGAATACTGGGAAAGCCAATTATTCTCCTGCTAATTTGTAGCTATAAAAGTGTTACCCCGGGGTTTCCCTTAATCATATGGACCATATCGCCCCCGTTGGAAGGCCACTTCCACAACCTGCATAGCTGCCAGCCAGTGCTGGAGGTCGGGAGAAGTTACCCGGTACCGATACTCGCATCAATGGTACCGGTTTCGTCGAACTCAAGGACGGGCTACTAAGTGAGCAACCAGGCTCTGCCCTTGTATCCAGACGTCAAACCCAAGCCCCTCTAAGTTCTGCTGCTTCACCTGCCTGTTAACATGAATCCCAGGGCAGACCACCGGCCTCTAACCCATGCATGGCCCTGCCTGAGCTAAAACACCTCTGAAAAGCATGACAACAGGCTAACCACCAGCATTGCATTCTGAATGTTCCTGACACTGCCAAGAAATATGTGCATAACTAAAGCAACTGTCCCCATGCCATAAAAGTATCAATTTAGCCTTCTATGAATGCAAGATGTGCTCTTGTGGCGATCCGCATTAGTGCTCCCTCCAAACCAGCAGCCCTAACCAGGCAGCCCGCACCCTATTGGCACTGGCACACTCCCGCCCCAGCTGCCCTAGAGTGCCTGGTCGTGTGTAGCCACAACCTCACGTTTTGTCACTGACGTTATATCGGGGTATGATGACACTTATCTAACTCTACTGCTGAGTGCCCGTTGCACCATCGCAAGTATGTCTTTGCCTACTCAGTGTCTGGCTGGAAAGTTGGATGACATAGGCAGCCCAGTCCCGGGCGAAAAAGCAGCTTTACAGTTTCTGGTGCTATAGACGGTACCCGTAGCCTGATGGAACAGAATGCAATTCCCTTGCTCCTGTTGAGCACAAACCTACAACCAAATGCTCACCATGGTTCAATACCTTGCTGCTACTAATCATTCCCTAGCAGAATGTTGACAAATCTATGTTCAGCAATGGCACTACTTAGCAGCCTGCATCCTTCTGCCAGTGCCGAAAAGACCTTTGTCATGCTGCCTGGCCTAATCAATCTTGCCCTGCTCTAGAAGCGCCCGCTTCAGCCCTAGAGCAAACAATTCGCCAGTACCCCAAACTGGCCCTGATGCGAGACAAACCATGCCAAGGCACACAGGTGAGTGTAATAGCTAATCGCAGGTCTAACAGCGTCAACAGGCATCCTCAGCTTACAATAGGAGTGATGGAGTAAGGGAATCCAGTGTGATAAAGATGACAGCCTCCCATCTGACCAACCGTGGTGGAAACCACTCCTGTATATTCTAGTACAAATGGTCCCAGTTCACCTGTCAATGCCTGATGTACGTGACCTAGGTACATGGTCCCTCTGCATGGCGGATGCCATTGAAACCAACATCCAATCCCCGATAAGTACCACTATCTACCTACGCTACAATCTTGCCTGGCGTTCCTTCATGCCCAGATATACCATGCGAAGATTGCTCTCCTCCGTCATTTGACCTGACCACACCTAGAAGAACAAACACAGCGAGAGGAAGCGGCCAGTGACCTGCCCCGAGACTCTACGAAATCTTCCTACCGAGTGATGTGAGAGCTCGCCACCAACCTCTGTCCAAGCCTGCCAACCCCACAAGTAGTTGGACCCCTATTGCTCCAAGAATTGGAGGGGGGGGGAGGAGGGGCAGTCCTCTCTGGAGATGTGTGTAATGGAGGACATGTGTCCTAGAGTACCTATTGTTTGGGTGCAAATATCAGTACCACGAGTACCTGATGTGTTTAATACTAATAACAGTACTAACAACTCAATCAGCACAGGGCTAGTTGCCCCCCGTCTTACAACCGTGTGTGACAAACAGGGAGATTAAAGGAAGGCTAACCCCAGTCAGACACAGAAAGACCCACCACGTGGCTGTGCCCAAAAACCACCATCCCGCATCAAACAGACCCGATGGAAAGACAACAAGAGCCTAACACTCAACACCCGCGTATACCCAGGAAATAACCAATCGTTCAACAATCGAGTAAATAACAAAGGACCTCCTTTCAGCATCTGAAAAGCCTAGCCATTTTAGAAGTAACCTGGGACCCCAATGCCAGACATCAGTGCAAGCCTCGGCACCTGTGGTGTGTGTGATCTTTGCCCACTTCCGTGTGAGCCAGCGCCCGCGATGCATACTTTCTTCATGATCTCTAAAGCACACGTAAACCACCCTAGCTGTTCCTTGCTGCTAGGTCATCCTACCCTAAGGAGCCCCAATGAACGACCCGGTAACATTAACACTCACTCAACACTAAGCGTAACTCTTTGCTTGGCCTAGGTGCTGAATGCAAAGTGACACCTCCCCCTGCTCCCGACCACAGTGGTGAAGCGTCCCAGGAGTGCCCGGCTAATATAAAAGACCCAGAAAGAACCGAGGGAGCCCTGCACAGCTACAAGTGTTTTCCAGAGTAAAAACTGGTCCGCAGGGCTACCCAGCATGCTCAGGCACTGGCTATGGCATACAGACCGGCCACCGACACACCGCGCATTTACTAGATGTTCCAAGTCCACTCGGTCTCATTTTCAAATGTCTATGCAAGTGAGCGCAAGGTGTTAAAACGATAAACATGAGCTCCAGTTACCTGACATACTGAGCACATAACAGCGCATCCCTAAATTTACTACGCGAGGAGCACTACCTACACCAGCCCATCTATTGGCTGATCAGTGCCTATAATTGCATATAGTGAACTAATTCCCCATCCTAGCACAGATTGCCCTGTCCCCTCCCCGCCCCCGCCGGAAGTCGCCATCTGCTGGGGTCTCCCCTGACGGACCCAGGGACTAGACCTCTCACCCCTGTGCCTTCCTGTGGCATTAAGGCGGCCGCCCTTTTAGGGGGGGCCGCTGCGCAACCCCCCCCCCCCCAGGCAGCCTTGCACAACAGCTCTAAAATCGAGTGCTGGAAAAGAGCCCCGTTGTTCGATGCTTTCTGAGCGTGTAAGGTCTGCGGCAGGTCCCGGCTGAGGCGGGGGCGCCTTCCCGCCTTTGGCCGCTGCTTGGACAGAGTGCGGCCGCCCAGCGTTACTAGGGGACCTCTGGGAACCCAGGAGTAACTGGCCGCCGATCACAATTAGGGATCTCGATCTTATGGTATATATTTCTTTATTTCCGTCGGTATTTATCCATATTTATGTTGTGTTTTGTGAACAAATTGTTGTAAGACTGTTTATTTCCACGTTTAACTGCTAAACGCGCCCTCATACTTTGATGTCTGTTCTGTTTCAGCAAATTAAGCAGCCCACTATATCAGAATACACCACAGCTGAATGTTACCCTTATTCCACAAGCATATGTTAACATATACCTTTATTTAAGTAAATGTACTCCCGATCCTTACCGTCCCATGCTGCCTATCCTGGAATTCATGAAAGACGGCAGGGAGAGTCGCTTGAAAGACGTCCGACTTTCTGTATTTGTCTGTCTGCTTTTATAACTAAGTGCAGACAAGACACACATCGTTGTTGTTAAAGGTTATCCTGTGATTGACGGGCAAGCAATGTGGAGACCTCGCAGCCTCAAGGAGGTGATCCCAGGGCTTCGGGTTCCAAATCATTTTGGCTGCAGTATAATTCTAAATATATAGAGCTGCAGATGTCAAGCCCCGCAGATACAAAGGCACTTAGAATCCATACCGTCTGACTGAAGAAGGCCCGTGTTATAATCCGCTCTCCCGAATGGAGTCGAAAAACCCTCAATTCTTTACACCTGCTTCTACCTGGTCTATCATTGTTGAGTCAGGAACAATTTTTACTCTCAGACTTTTTATGCTATTGGCAAATTTAGGCATGGGTCCTACTTGAAGGGGCCAAAAGGGAGTTCCCACCCTGGAAAAGGAAAGAACAGTCGTAAGATTTCAGTTTTCTCTCCGTTCAACTTTAATTTATTGTGAGTCCTTCAAGCAGTTGTTTTTAAAAGGATGGAATGGATATGGTCAGCCGCTTGGTTTAGACTGATGATGAACTGAGCATCATCAGCATAGAACAATGTTTCACCGCCCTATGAAAGGGTGGATGGGCGTATGGGTGGATGAATGCATGAAAGGATGGATGAGTGAAAGAATGAATGGATAAGTGAAAGAGTGGACGGACAATGAGAGAAAAGATGGTTGGATGAGTGAGAAAAAGGATGAATGGTTGAATGAAAGGTTAAATGGATAGATGAGTGGATGAATGGGTGGTAGGGTGGATGGGTGAGTGAAATGAAGAATGGCTAAAAGAAAAAGTGGAAGGGTGGATGAGTGAAAGGGAGCATGGATGGATGGATGGAAGGATGACTGAAAGGGTGGATTGATTAAAATCAAGAGGGGGAAATAGAAAGGGTTGAGTTTTGGCACCTTTTTTGTTTTCTCTTTTTATTAATGGGGTCGATGATGCTCTTCAAGCTCTGCGGGCCTACGCGCCCATCGTCGCACGGTGTTCGGTCCTTGTGTTGATGTACACCAACTATGCTGTGCTAATGTAAAGGACTCCGGTCAGCTTGCAGAGACTGATGGACACATTTGATGATTTTATGGAGGCCACAAAAATAAAAATTAATACATCTAAAACATACACAATGGCATGTGGTAAAAAGATGAAAAAGTGTAGGACTTTCTATATTAAGGGTTCCCCTATTGTGAGTGTGAACTCATTTTGTTATTTGGGAATCCTATTTTCTAATAATGGTTCATGGACCCAACATATACAAAATGCTCATCGAAAATGAACGGAGTTTGTGAAGGAGTCTTTGGTTCTCCCACAAACTTGGCAGCTGTCAAAGAAATGATCACCATATTTAAGGCGAGAGCGTTGTCGGCTGCCATGTATGGTAGCGGTCTCTGGGACTATACGCCCTGCAGACCCCTTCAGGTTGAGGAGAATGTTTTTCTTCAGCCTCCGCTGTGTACTCCGGCCTCTGTACCTTCATTTACTGTTCATATGGAGGCTGGGCTAACCCACCAGGAGGGCTCACTTTTGCTGAAGTCTATACTACTTTGGCATTCCAACTGGCAGAAGCTGAAACTCGTTTTACCAAGTAAATTCTTTCAGATTGTTTAGCATTGGCCCTCGCTTTTAAAATCCCCTGGCTCTCTTCCATTAACAAATCTTTTTAATCACTATTCGATTTCCCCGTGCCCTACGATCCATATAGTATGTTAGTTTTTCATGAGAGTGTAATTAAGGCTTCCTTTCTAAGTATTGAACATGAAAATAGAGCCCTTGTTGAGTCATTTTCTATACGTCAAATATTTCTCAGGAAGGTTACCAACAATACGTGTCCCTGGTGACTACTACCCAGCGGCGCTTTATTTTATCTCGGCTGCGGTTGGGCTTAGCACATTTTCTTGTTGCCTTCCCCATTATGAGGGAACTCATCGGTAAAGACCCCCATGCCCCTTTGAGGGCATTCCGAAACAAAGCACTCAGCATTTTATCTTATTTTGCAGCTTTTGTGATGATCTAAGGAGATAATATCTGAAACCGATCTTCCTTGCACAGAAGAGTAGGGGCCGCAATGCTGTATTGCGATATTTGTGTGCACAGGAGGCTCCCCTTATGCCTTAGCGTTGTTTATTTTACATACGGGGTGGGATTCACATTAGGAAAAGTATTTTCTTTTGACTCATAGTATGAGGTTGGAGCCAGGGATTTTTAACTGTGCTGTTTTTGTCTTGTGCACTGTATATCTATTTAAATGTTTATTACTCTTGATATATTGTTCTCTGTACTTTTATGACATATCATGATTGTGCCGAATAAAGATTTTGGATCGAGTGAGTAGACGGATGGATGGATGGATGGAGGAGTGAAATGATGATGAGTGAAAGAAGGGATGGATAGGTTTATTGCTTGTGGCTGCTCTACAACCAGCTCTGTGCATACGATGCCTCTAATGATTGTATCATCTGTTTGTAACATTTTCATTTATGTTATGTTTACGATGATGCACCGAATACCCCCACTTGTACCAATGGGGCCTGCCTGCAACTGTGCTGTTTGTTGTTGTATTTATTACGTTCCATGACTTGTCATGTGTTTTAAAAGCTTAATAAACACATTGGGGAGAGGAGTTGGCCCAACGGCTAGAGCGGTCGACCTCGAATCTGGGGAACGGGGTTCGAGTCTCGGCAATGACGCTGAACATCCCGTGATTCTGGGCAAATCACTTAATCTCCCCGTGCCTAACAACAAATGAATGTGTCCTCATGTAATGCCACTGGTGCTATGTAAAGTGCTCCGATACCAAAGATTCGGGTTAAGTTCGCGCTATATAAAACTCTGTTAAAAAAAAAAAACATTTACACACACAAAAAAATGCATAGACGAGTGAAACGGACTGTGAATGGGTGAGGAGTGAAAGAGCAATTGATGAATAAGTAAAAGGGTGGATGGATGCAGTGAGAGGGATGGATGAGCAAATAGGATGCATGAGTGAAAGAGTGGATGGGGGATGTCTGAATGAAAAGGTGGACAGATGATGGATGGATAGGTTAGGGGATGGATAGGTTCGATATGGATTGGCAGACAGACGGAATGGTGAAAGATTGAATGATGGATGAACGAATATATGGATGGCAGAATGTAACGGTTAAACAGTGGATATCAGTAGGTGGAAGGATAAATGGATAGATATTTGGATGGAAGAGACAAGAGTGATTTTATGGAGAGGGTTGCGATGACTTGTTACGCTTACTTTTTGCAATAAGAGCTTTGGTTCAAAGTGGGGGGTATTTTATTTTTCTGGCTACTCCGTGCATGAATGCCAACCTGGTTTGGATGAAGAATGTCAGGGTTTTCCTTGGAAAATCTCGACAATCTGCCCACTCTATTTAGTGTCGGGCAGACTATCATGTTTCTGCCGGCAGAGACTTGCTGGCTCTGCCAGTGAAAACCTTACACCGATGGCCCCTGAGTCTCGGAGCTGTCTGTGCAAGTACGTCAAACCATCTGAAGTATCAATTGGAGGTAGTCAGGGTAGGCCTTACTCCTGTACCATTTTGGAAAAAATCATCAAACCCTCTGTGCACACCCAGTATTATCCCAACTATCTCAACCATGTACCCTAGAGAGAGAGTGTCAAGTAGGTGATCTCATTTACCACTGATAGATGTATGAGACTGTATTTGTTTACTATGGAGATAAAGCTCTCCTTTGTCCATGTCATTTGGCTGTGGTCATCTTGCCATGGATCCTCTGAGAAGGACCATGATGGATGGGGTTCACTTATTCGTCAGTAGCTGATTAAATGTAATGATGTTTAACATGATCTAAATGTGAAAGAGGTTTCTGCTACATGTACAAACAAATCACATTTTTATTACATATTGCAGTTTTGGAAAGATAGAAACTGTTATATTGTCATGTGTTAATTATAAGTTAACATTGTGCAGGGTAAACCAGTGGACATGCTTTTTGTGAGGTCAAAACATTTGTTATCAACAGTCAAGCCATAAAGAGAGAATAATTACTAATATATAATATGATTTAATGCCCATTACGCCATTAATTTAATGATTATTTCTTCAAATTAGGGTTCTCAAAGCCTAGTCAATTACTTTTATTTATCGAAAATAGATAAGTGATCTGCTTCATTTTGAGGGAATGTTCATTTAGTAAAATCATGGTGAATGAAAGGAGAAAATATCCCAACAGTTAAAACTGATAGATTTGCTTTTCTTTGTCCACATAGAAATTATTACTCTAGCCTCTATACGGGAAACAACAGTAATTCGGTGTATAGATGAGAGATGATACATTTGTCTGGTCATCTTCAGGTGTAGTTTACTCTTATACATAGCTAGATATAAGAATACATGTGCTATTGGTGGCAGGTATTGGTATTGTCATGTAGACCTTATAAGAGATCTATTCTGCCACTCTATTAGGTCATTTAAGTCAATGGTGACGGTACATAGGTTTAGTGTTCAACAGTTCTCTTTCTCTATATGAAGGCTTTAAGTGTAGTTCCCTCTGCTGTCTACATTGATATCCCAAGAGCTATCCAGTATATATTGTTTTTTGAATAAGGTTTGTCCACATAAAGTTCAAAAAGTGGTTTGTCGCTTTTATAACTGTTTCTAACAAATGTCTTGTTCTCATTGCTATCCACTTTTTCTCTGGGTTACACATGCTGTAGTGTTGTCACTTGTCGCTACAAAATAACATTCAGGATTTTAATGCTTTTGCTGGAGATGATTCCAATAATGCAGGGAATAATAAAATATTCATATTTTGGAAATTGCAGCAGAGGCTCAGCTTCTAATATAAAAGTTACCAGATTGGTTTAGATGTGGCTACCTAAACCCTTACATTGAACTAGCAAACAAGGAATAACAGCGTGCAGGAACGCTTCATTTACATTTAATATGTAAACCCATGTTCTTCAAGAAAGAGAGAGTTGCTTTGCCCTGTATGCACAACTCCCCTACATTTTCCCTAAGAAAGAGACTGATGTATACCTGACTGGGTCATGGGTGGAATCAACGTCCACACATGGCTGAAACTGGTTTTGTTAAGCCAGCACAGTGTAAAGCTGCCAAATCCAGTTTTGTTTCTGATTGCCCACCACCATAATTGTACACGTCACCCCTTCATGCCCTGATATCTTCCCAGTTCCCCTGTAGGCCTACATGTGATTGATGATGCCCCTGTTCTTCCAGCATGTCTAACTCCCCACTACCTTTCTATGTCCCTGTAATGCTACTGTGAATGACTCACCCCAACCTTCCTGGCTTGTCAGAAGTCCCAATGTGTCCTGATGTGACTGCATTTCACTACGGACCTATGTGCATCTACCACTGGCCCATCTCTCCTGGCCTCTCAGAAGGCCCATAGTGTCCGGCGATCAATTCATGCACTTTCATGTCTACCTGTGATTGGTGGCAGATGTCCCATTATGTTCTAATATTGCTCCATTTTCCTATCGGCAATAATCTGGCTCTTTTCCAGTCCTGGTGGAACCATACATGAGACATAAATCATAGAAAAATGTGTATTTCACTCAATACTGTTGGGAAAGGCAATTTACCAAAACAGCATTTATCTATCACATTATGAGCCCAAAGTACCTGAACTGACAAGACTAATCATGTCAGTAATTTGCATTGTACTGTGCAATGCAACGGTAGGCTCTCAATCTAACGTGTCAGTACCCCTTAAGTTACAAAGGCGAATGACCTGCAAATCGGTCTTCTTGCCTTTGACTAACGAAATCCTGGATGGGCATGTTCTGTGCTCTTTACCCTCCACGCATCAGAAATGCAAGCTCTACCCTAGAGTAACCAGTTAGGCAGTGCTTAACTTGTGCAGGTGTTTGCTGGGGCTCAGTACCTTAACTCATTTTAGAGCACCAGTTCATAATTGCAATAACTGCTGAACGAGCAGACCATTGTAAATTTAGCCCAAAAGAACTGCTGCAGCACCTAATTTTGTGTGACGCGTACATATTTTTTTCAAAATGGTACCCTGCCATCACAAAAGACCAGTGGTACCAGTGCCACAAAAAAGCATCTCCCTAGCCCGGTTGCACTCTCTAGTTAGGGTAGCCAGCAGTTTGCCTCCCCTAGCAGATCTGAACCAGCCCGGTGGTAGCATAATTCTGTTCATTCTGCTCGCCTGCTGCTGAACGACTGACCAATGTGGGAGTAGCTGGCTGGCCTAGTATTGGGATGGCAAGATTTAGATTTATAACCTGAGCCAAAACAAACAGGAGCTCTCAGGTTGTCCCAAGGCAGTCAAATAAAACATCCAGGTTTCATTCATTGAAGTCGTTTTAGGTTGAGCCTGGGCAGCGCATGCGCTGCTCTGCGAGGCATGCTGTATTCAGGTACGGACTTGAAGCTCTGCCCACTCTCCGCCCATATTTTTCATTGGCTTGCGTCATTGTCCTTTGGAAACGGCGGCTTTTCATTGGTCAATAGGCTCAGTAGTCCCCCCTTGTCTCATTTTGTAACCTCCCATGAGGACACCTGCTATTACATGTTTTGTTACTCGGTAGGCTTTAATTACAGCCTTAAAGCACTATTTGCTTAAATGGACACGCTCTCCTCATTGCTTTAATTGATTTTTTTTTCCAAAGCACGGCATGCTCATACAGTGGTGGACATGCTTTTGGTTTATTTGCAGCACCAAACACGGCGCATGCTGTTTTTTTTTTTTTTAGTATTTATAAACTTTTTTTTTTAACTGACCCAGCCACGGCCTGTTCCTTAGACGAGCCGCATCTAAGGAAAGGGGCGAGGCCACCATTAAAGTGAAACCGCGGCATGGGGGCTTTTACACCAACATTTTTTTTTTGTAAAAGCACCCCATACCACGCTTTCACTTTAATGGCAGCTGCACCCTTTTCTTTACACATGGCTCATCTAAGGAAAAGGGCGCGGCCGACATTAATGTGCAAGCGCAACATGGGCGCTTTTACAAGCATTTGCAATGCAATAGGTGTCGCATTTACGAGAGTTTTGTAAAAGTGAGACCCTTTGCATCGCAAATGCTTGTTTTGTAAATGCTTGTTTTTGTTTTGTTTGCAAGTGTCATTGCAAGACAATGAAGACAAACGATTTATGAAATACATATAATAAGTTATAATCTACTTATCTCGGCATACATGCTGGATGCTACTTTTTGAAACAAATGGCATAATTCAAATTATGTAATTGTATTTCTGTTTTGATGTGCAAACCCAGCTGTGGGACAACATAGTGCTGAACGTAACAATCGGGCTAATATGCAAATTAAATCAGAGGACGAGCCATAACGAGAGATGTGGCCCAGTTAGTGGCATTGGGCAATGGTGGTTGGTGGCACCGGTGGTGACCCAACAAAATATTTGGGCCCTAGAAATAGTTTTTTTACAAGTTAAGAACTGCAGTTCGACAACTTACCTAACACTAAGACCCAGATTTCCAACACTCTCATGCAACAACACGCAACATCCAAAGTTGTTGCTTTGCGTGAGAGGGAGAGAGAAGGACAGCGCCATATCTACAGAGATATGGCACTAGCCTCCTCTCTCCCTAGTGCTGGAGCACAATCAGGCTGCTGAGTGCCCCACACACACCTTTGCACCATGGTGCAAAGGTGTCTGCATGAGTCTAGAATAGGCTTTGTACTGGAAGGGGAGCCTTCTAGTACAAAATACTATGCTTGGACTGACATTACAATTTTTCCTACTTTGGATGTGTGCTGCATAGTGGAGCACACCTGCACAGTCGAAAAAGACAGGAGAAATGAAAGCATTTCTCCATTTAACAAATGCTTTCAAATTGTATTCGTTTTTGGAACAAATCCCTGTCTACTATTGTTAGTAGATAGAGCTTAGCATCAAAAACCATGGGTGGTAGTACAGGAACGCCCATATACCGCCCCTTGATGCAGGGTAACGCAGAACAGTGATTCCCGCTGCTACCTTTTCCTACAAATCAATGCAAACACCAATTTGCGTTGGTTTGTAAATCCCCAAAACAATTCTTCATTAGTCCTGCATTAAAAAGTAACGCAAACCCGATGCAAAACCTTTGTAAATCTGGGCCTAGATCTTGAGTTGTAGAAGCCCAGTTCAAGCTACCTTGGGCTATAAGAAACGTTGAGGACCATGAGTGGGGCTCCTCTAATCCTGATGCTTCTGTTCCCTCCAATGCACCTGAACACCTGAGGAAGAGTATCCCCAGCTCTCCTTCCCTCAAGTTTCCTTTCCAGCTGCAGATTGTAGACACTGTCTACAGGGTAGAGGCAATCTCCTGGGTCCCAGTGTCTTATTCTGGCTTGCCATAACATTTCGAGAAATGCGTGTCACGTTCTCCAACTCTTTTGGCCAGTTCCTCTCACAGTTGCCTTTAATCCTTCCCACGCTCACTTATACCTTCTTATTTCTGCAGATCCCTCCTGTTACCCCTGCTAGTTGCCGCTCTGGCATATTGCTTCGCTGGCGGGCAACACTGCACATCTGCTTTGTCTGGTGAGATCTATAATTTTCACATTTTGTATCCTGTTTCTCCTGCTTCCTCACTCTCAACCGGTCTCTCTTTTACATCCTACTCACACCCCTATTGAGTTGACCTCAGGATGATGTACAACGCTTTCCAAATTACCAACGTAACATGATATAACATAGCACAGTCGCTGATTACATCTAGGCCTTGTTTAGCTCCCCCCAAAACTGAATATATACTCTATCCCTTCCATCAGGTCGCAGGGCGGCGTGTGCCCTCTGTTTGCCCATAGGGATGGCGTGCATGTGCTCCCTGGGTGGTGGAACACAATTGTGCCATATCTCATTCCATCTGGGACTAACCTAGGGTGGAGGGCTGCCAGGCATACTGCTTGCTTGCTTGCCATAGAGTTTCTTGGGTGACATAAACACCTCCAGTTTGAGGAGCCAGTGAAGAGTCCAGGACCACCTGCCCCAGAAACTGCTGGCACTGCAAGTGAGTGGCAAATGAAAAATGGAGTAATGGATGCAGCGGACCAGAAGAGACCTTTGCTGACAGCAACAAACAATGCAAGCAAGCTAGCCCTTGAGTAGTGCCAATGCTTTTTGGGGGTCTGCAGCCATATCCAAATTAAAGTCCTGCAACCATTTGTTGCCTGCCTCCTTACCCACCAGACATCGACTCCTGGGAGCAGACCCTGTCACTGGTGAGCTGAGGGGGTGACTTGAGATATCTGGAAATCGCACAAGGTCTTTTTAGGGATCCAGTCTCAATTGTGAAATGGCATACTGTTGCGCCAGAAGACGTTTATTAACCCCTAGTGAGTAATACACTTCTGCCGAGCTGTGGTTATATGACCTAGGTAAATCATGACTTTTGACTATCATCGGAGCTAGGGTGGAAGTAAAATAATATGCCCTATCCATCCTACAGCCCGTTAAGGAAACTTGCCCACAAAGGATGTCCCAAGGACTTTCAAGGATGCTGCTTACTAGCACTCAGGTACGTCTGGTATTACCACCTACCAGAATGACACCAAGTGGGACTACATGGGGAATGTGGTTCTCGTACACATGCCTAGGTACGCCTTTATAGGAAATACAACTAAGGCGATAAATGCACAGACTGGGAAAAAGTGGGGCCATGCAGGGCCTGCTGGGAGTCATAGCTAGGGTACTAGAAATCCTGACGTGAGACAGAGCTGGTCAAACGGCTGCTCTAGTCAGGATTGACTTGAGTGCTGATTTTGACACTGTCTCTCATGGTCTACTATTAGACAGGCTACATTGCGCAGGGGTGGGGGGCACGCTTTGGGTTGCCCGGCTAATTTCCTAGAGGGTCGTACCTTCCAAGTCACCCTACAATCATATGTTTGAACCATTTGACAGTTGAAACAGGGCGTGCCACAGGGCTCAGCTTTCAGCTCGACCCTCTTCAATCTGTATATGTGCCTGCTGGCAGACCTCTTGGAAAGCCATGGAGTGCAGACGGTGTTATATGCGGACGACATGCAACTGATTCTTACTTTGGCCCAAGACAACGGCCAAGCGGCAGAGGATTTTAAGCTATGTCTAGGTTACTTGGCTAACTGGATGAAAAACAGCTGCCTGAGATTAAATGCTAGCAAAACCGATATGTTTGAGGTAGGGAAGCAACCCTCTATCTGGTCCTCGATCTGGTGGCCCGGTGAGCTGGGTTCCCCACCGTCCCTGACCCATAAAGTTAAAAATCTTAGAGTTTGGTTTGACTCTACCCTATCTTTCTGGGAAAAAATCTCCCCCCTCACAGGTACCTGTTTTGAGATTCTAAAAATGATCAGGAAAATCCTCAGGCGTATTCTGGATTGTGCATAAAAACGGCTGTCCAGGCCCTTGTGGCTTCGAGACTGGACTATTGCAACGCCCTTTTATTTGGGGGCCTCCAAGAGACGCATACCTATGCTTCAGAGGGTGCAAAAGCCGACAGCATCTATGTTGCTGAACATCCCCAATTGTGCTCCCACAGGGCGAGCTCTGAAAACACTTCACAGGCTCCCTATGGAGGAAAGGATGTCATTTAAAGTCTTGTGCTATGTTCACAGAATATTGCAGGGCAAAGGCCCGAGATACCTTTTTCCGATGATTTGACCATACCATCCTTTGCGCTGTCTGAGATCTGCTGGAACAGGACTGGTCGGTGTCCCCAAATTCAACAGAAAGCGCTTTGGCGGTAACTTGATCTTACTTCCCCTACATCTCAGACTGGAACCCTCTCAAACTGTTTTCCGAAAACATCTTAAAATCTGGTTGTTTAGGAGAAGTCTAAATCAACAGTAGTGTCCGCCCAGTTCTTCCTCTCCCAGTCCTGGCAGAATTCAGCGCGGGGGCTCTCTGAACTGGAGTAACCATGTGCTTTGCAAGCTGCCACCATAAACATAAACATAAGCTGTAGTAATACCGGCAACACTAAGAGCCATCTCTGTGATATCGCAGAATTACTCTATACAACCACCTACAAATACTAACATTGCTATAGTGATATAAATGCCACTGTCTAATCCAGCTGTGGCAACACAGGGCACACTGGGACATACAACCAGGCAGTAGAAGGTGGAAGAGGTGTGGCGCAGCGGCCAGGGTGCCTGACTCTGGAACACGGGGTTCACGGTTCGAACCCCGGTGTCGGCGGCAGGTTAGCCCAGAACCATGTGACTCTGGGCAATAGCTCGCTTAATCTTCCTGACGACCCCCCATCGCCTTGACACCCTCGGGTAATTGTGCGCTTTACAAATACAGGATTTAATTTCAGTAGATGGACTACTTGGAGGTGAAAGTGCAGCAATACAAGGACCATCAAGAGGCACAGCTTGGGAAATAAGAAATGTAAAGAGGGTCTGTGCACAAATTAGCCATCTGTCAGATTAACAATAACCAAAATGTCATCTGAAATAAGTATTGTCTCCTAAATATGGTTTACAAAAATATTATGCAATTAGATGGGGATGTTGTATATTAACTCCAGAAGGGTGATATCTTTGTAGACCATATTTAGGACACTATTCTTTTGTCAGACAATATTTAGGGCACAATATTTTGGCATCATACCATAGATGGCCTTATGCTGCAAACAATTTATGAATTATACGGCCTCTTGCAGGTATAGCTAGAGCGATTGGACTACTGTACTACACAGCTTGGACGATCAATACACACCTGACTGGCAGAAACAGTGTGGACAATAAAGGGAATGCTGTGAGCTGTTATTAGGATAATACAAATCCTACGCAGGAAAAGAACTCTGGTAACGCAAGTCCTACTCGAAAGGCATCTCTGGTGATATAAATCCTACTGGGACAGGCAGTGATAGAAATACAAGTGCTACAGGGAGACAAGAGCGAGGGCGCTACCAGGCCTACTGGGAGGCAGGACAAGAACAATACGCTGCCTACTGAGAGACAGGACAAGGGCAATACAAGGCTTACTGAGAGACAGAGCTAGGGCAAAACATGGCCTACTGAGAGACAGGACAAAGGCAATACATGGCCTACTGGGAGACAGGACAAGGGTAATACATGACCTACTGGGGGACAGGACAAGGGCAATACGCAGCCTACTGAGAGACAGGACAAGGGCAAAACATGGTCCACTGAGAGACAGAAAAAGGGTAATACATGGCCTACTGGGAGACAGAGCAAGGCCAATACATGACCTTCTGGGAGACAGAACAATGTCAATACATAGCCTATTGCAAGGTAGGACAAGGGCAATACATGGCCTGCTGGGAGACAGAACAAGGGCAATAAATGACCTATTGGGAGACAGAGCAAAAGCAGTACATGGCCTACTGACAGACAGGATAAGGGCAATACATGGTCTACCGGAAGACAGGACAAGGCCAATGCATGGCCTACTGAGACAGAGCGATGGCACTACATGGCCTACTGGGAGACAAAGGACAAGGGCAATACATGGTCTGCTGGGAGGCAGGGCAAGGGCAATACACAGCCTACTGTGAGACAGGACAAGGGCAATACATGGCCTGCTGGGAGACAGAACAAGGGCAATAAATGACCTATTGGGAGACAGAGCAAAAGCAGTACATGGCCTACTGACAGACAGGATAAGGGCAATACATGGTCTACCGGAAGACAGGACAAGGCCAATGCATGGCCTACTGAGACAGGCCAAGACCAATACATGGCCTACTGGGAGACAGAGCGATGGCACTACATGGCCTACTAGGAGACAAAGGACAAGGGCAATACATGGTCTACTGGGAGGCAGGGCAAGGGCAATACACGGCCTACTGTGAGACAGGACAAGGGCAATACATGGCCCACTGAGAGACCAGGACAAGACAAATAAATGGCTTACTGGGAGACAGAACAATGGCAACACATGTCCCACTGAGAGACAGAAGAAGGGTAATACATGACCTTCTGGGAGACAGAACAATGTCAATACATAGCCTATTGCAAGGCAGGACAAGGGCAATACATGGCCTGCTGGGAGACAGAACAAGGGCAATAAATGACCTACTGGGAGACAGAGCAAAAGCAATACAGGGCCTACTGAGAGACAGGATAAGGGCAATACTTGGTCTACTGAGACAGGACAAGACCAATACATGGCCGACTGGGAGACAGAGCGAGGGCACTACATGGCCTACCGGGAGACACAAGACAAGGGCAATACATGGTCTGTTGGGAGGCAGGGCAAGGGCAATACACGGCCTACTGTGAGACAGGACAAGGGCAATACATGGCCCAGTGAGAGACAGGACAAGGGCAATACATGGCCTAGTGAGAGACAGGACAAGGGCAGTGCATGGCCTACTGAGAGACAGGACAAGACCAATACATGGCCTACTGGCAGACAGAGCGAGGGCACTACATGGCCTACTGAGAGACACAGGACAAGGGCAATACATAGCCTTTTGCAAGACAGGACATGGGCAATACATGGTCTACTGGGAGACAGCGCAATGTAAATAGATAGCCTATTGCAAGGCAGGGCATGGGAAATACATGGCCTACTGTAAGGCAGCACAAATGCAACACATCACCTACAGGTAGACAGAGCAAGAACAATACAAGGCTTACTGCGAGACAGAACAAACAGAACAATGGCAATAAACGGTCTACTGGGACACAGCACAAGGGCAACACTTGGCCTATTGAGAGACAGACCAAGGGCAGTACAAGGATTACTGGGATATAGAGCAATGGCAATATATGGCCTGCTGGGAGACAAAGTAAGGGCAATACATGGCCTATTAGGAGATAGAGCAATTGTAATACTGGGCCTACTGGGAGACATTTAAAGTGTAATACATGGACAACTGGGAAATACAGTTTCTAATGCAAGAAAATTCGGGCAATACAGGAACATATGGGAGACACAACTTAGAAAATACAAAGGATATTTAATAAACAACTAAGGTAGAAGCTACTGAGGGACACAACATAGCCAAAGTGAGGCATACCGAGACACAGCTAGGAAAATAGATCATTGAAATGCTAGATCTCACCTGCATGAAATTTCTAGCATGAAGAATACATCAGCATGGCTTTGCAAATCCCTTGCAAATTACACTCACTAATTAGAAGGAATTATCAATGGCCTGCGATAGAGATGGGCCACAAAACTAAACCTGAAACCCAGAAAGGCCAGAGCCTGCCAACAGTATGCTTTGAGGGTAACAGAGTCAGAATTTCAGAAAATCACATCCTCCTCCACTGTTTGGCATACCAGGAAATTCGGAACCCTATATGCCCGCGTTCTACAATCACTTCTTCTTGCGCTGCCTGGCATCAGGAAATCCTGAACCCTCAATACCTTCAACAATCACTTCCTCCTCCGCTGCCTGACATACCAGGATATCCATAACCGTCAATTACTACGTTTCTCAATCACTTCCTTCTCCGCTGCCTGGCATACCTGGACATCCGGAACCCTCAATACTTGCATTCCACAATCACTTCCTCCTCCGCTCTTTGGCATACCAGAACATCTGGAACCTTCTAAACATATGTTCTACAATCACTTCCTCCTCCGCTGCCTGGCATGCCAGGACATCCAGAACCATCAATTACTACGTTTCTCAATCACTTCCTTCTCCGCTGCCTGGCATACCTGGACATCCGGAACCCTCAATACTTGCATTCCACAATCACTTCCTCCTCCGCTCCCTGGCATACCAGAACATCTGGAACCTTCTAAACATATGTTCTACAATCACTTCCTCCTCCGCTCCCTGGCATACCAGAACATCTGGAACCTTCTATACATATGTTCTACAATCACTTCCTCCTCCGCTGCCTGGCATGCCAGGACATCCAGAACCCTGCATTAAAACGTTCCACAATAATTTCATCCTACAATTCCTGGCATACCAGAACAACCGAATCCTCAATACCGACTTTTCACATTCACTTCCTACCCTGCTTCTGGACATACCAGGACATCCGGAACCCTCAATGCCTACGTACTACAATCACTTTCTCGTCCGTTGTCTGGCAAACCAGGACATAAGGAACCCTCAAGGCCTACATTCTACGAGAAAAATGATCACTTCCCAAGAAAGAAGGCAGCCTTATTCATGAGAATACCAAAAGCAGCAAGGGAGCAACGTATGTCTCTGTCACAGTGGAGGGACCCGGTGCAAGTGAAAGGCGCAGCCTAGTCCACCCCCAGGAAACGTTGTGGGATGGGAAATCCTGACAGGGGATAGGTAGGGAAAGGGGAGTGGGTCGGTGTTAGGGTACTTAAGGAGCCAGGAGAGGTGGGTTCAGCCTCTTCCTGGCTCCTGTGCACCACTGGCTAGAGGGGAAAGGTTTAGTGAAAACCACCCACCCACCGTACACAGTTTGGAGGGCAGTGGCGGAGACTGTTTAGATCAGCAAATGCCTTAATAGGAAAGGTTGCAGGGGTGGGCGGTAGTTAAGGGGGAGTGGAGAGTCAGATGGGGGCGTATCCACCCCTCACGGGGTGGAATGAAGGTAGCACAGGTGAATGTAGATGTTGTGCGGGATTCTTGGATAAGGGCAAGGAGCCTTCATTGGAGGAAGTTTTTGGTAGGGGAAGTGAGAGATAGATTGGTGGCTGGAAGAAGGTCTGTGAGTGAAAGGGGAAAGATTAAAGCAAGGTCTGTGGTGTTGGGGTGAAAGCTTGGTGAGAAGTGAGAATTGTTCGGTGATGAACAGGATGACGGATCAATGATGTTTTGATGTGATGTTATTGTTGTTTCAAGGTTGAATAACTGTTTTAGCATTCCTGTCCTAATAAATGGCTGTTTACGCTTCAATGGTGCTATGGCGTGTGATTATTCAACGAAGAGACAACAGCGAGAAATAATGAGAAACAATAAAGAAATATGCATAACTGAGAAGCAAACAGCCCAAAAAGGCAATATAAACATTATTCATTTGTGTACAGTTTTACGTATCCCATGTGTTCTCTTTAGCAATACCTGTCTGACGTACCAAGCTAATAAAGTACTTTGTCTTCGACAGCATTGCCTTTCTCTGAAGAAGGGTGAGGCAGTGTACTGGGGCTAACAGGGGCTCCCTGGGGCTCTGCCTCCCACCTGTAACCAGAGACGGCCGCCCGTTGTAAAGTACACAGAGATACCAGAGGTTGAAAACAGAAACCTGCTCTCACTAGAAATACAGGTTCTCTGAAAGTACATATTTCAAAGTGCAGCAGTGGTTCTATTTCGAGATGGTGCTTCCTGGTTCCCCTGGCAGGCAGGGACATGCTGGTGCGATTCCAGGCAAGGTCTGTGAGTCTAGTGAGTCACTGGTGTCCATGTAATGTACTTTTCTAAATAATTTACTGTACATTGAACAGAGTGGCTGTACGTGATCATACAGCAGCCATCATATAATACAAGAATATTCCGCATACAAGGCTTCTGGTGAGACGAGCAGGAGCAGCCATGGTTCTTCGGGTATCCGTGGCTGCTCTACGGAGATCTCCCATCTACAGAGGGTTGGCCGGTCTGGAACTTGGTCCACACTGTGAAAATCAAGGCATTGTGTTTTGAAGTATCTACTCTGCTCCACCTGATAGGGCAGGGCCATCCTGCATTTGACTCTATGGATGCCAGGAATTCGAAAGAATGTCCACCTCATAGAGTAAAGGGAAAACCACGGAAGTTCAAGTCAGAGGAAGCTTCCCGCAGGACATCATGACCAGTTGGCAGGCTAGGGTCAGGGATCAGCCTTCTTTCCTCAATTCCCCCAAACCTGTGAGCTCCCCGCTGTGGGCCTACATAGACCAGAGCACCCATGGCGGGTGGGCTGCCGTCTTGACTGGTTAGTTCCAGCATTCTGCGGGCCAGCACTGGACTCTAAGGTTCGACTTCATCGATGTGCGCTGAGTATTCCATTCCCACAATTTGTCCTCCAGGTCCAAATCAGGAGAGGCCGTCTGCAGGAAGAAAGGGCATGACTTAGAAGAGGTTTAGTGAAGACAAGCAGTGGAAGGAGTACGTAGACATCATTCATAACATTGGTGCCGTCACTCTAGTCTATGAGGGAAGGGGAGCATCATGAAGTTTGTGTTTACGTAAAGTAGTACAGGGTGGCTCGTGGACAGGTTGTGACGTGTGTATGCCCCTCTCCCTTCTCTTCAAGTCCAACCTGCTCTCCCTGAATGCGCTACTGGGGCCCTTACCAGCTGTTATGGTTTGTGAGGGCATGAAATGGTGGCGAATGTCCCAATGTGTGAAAGATCTCTTTGAACGGGTTACAGCCACCTGTACGTAAGGTAGGGATGCCTGGGAGACGGTCTGTACCAAGCTCTCTTTTAGAGGAGGAGGAGTTTGTTTTGGAACATTTGCTCCACGTGTGCTGCATCGTCCCCCATTAGCTGCAGAGAATAGGTTGGGGTTGTACGCATGCCAAAGGAAGCTGAGGTGTCACCTTGTGCCCCTTTACTGCAACTGCTTGCATTTGTAAACAATGTATGTGTGTAATCTTAGGTCAGGAAGCTTTTAAACCCCATCACACTGGCAACATCCCCTTTATTTGTGAGAGAGGCCAAGTCAGGGGTTAATTGTGAATCTCCTATCTGAGAAGTAATACAGAACTTCAAACCATTGACCCTTTTATCATCCAATGAACTTCAAATGGCAGTGGATAAAGCAGAAAAAACATGCTTTGACAGCAAGTTAGCTTATTTAAATAAAATACACCCCTCACGTTTTGTTTAAAATGAAATCCCAAATTTCACATGTTTGCTTAGAAATAGTCTCAATTTCAGCCATTTTAAGCACAATTACACTTTGATGTGTGGAAACATACATGTGATTTACAACAAATAAAACAAATTAGAAAATGTTCTTTTCACATTTTTGAATGATTATGTAAACTTGTTTTTGGTAAACAGGGTTGGTCCATTACGAGTGAAGAGCGTTATAATGAGATTACAAAGGAGGAATCTTATAATGGGATTACATTACTTTTGCGACATCACTCCCTGTGACATCCATTCTGCCCATTGACTTTTTGTTTTGTCACTCACATTTGCTTGCTTTCAATTCGCTAGCTTTATTTGTTTTAGCTAGCCCAGCTTGTGTTTGTCACTCCCACAGCCAGTTCACTACCTCTCTGATTGGCTCCTTCTATGCTCCTACCAATAACTTCATGTTTAGAACATTTTTTTTTCTCTTCCTTGAAGTACTCCATGATAATACCTGTGTTTGCCAGCTGTATCGCGTGTGTGCTTCTCTTCCCAGCCCGCGCTCCGAGTTGTCTCCTTTCCTGTGTGCTGCTGTCCCCCCTCCTGTGCTCCATGTTCTTGTCCCTCATCTCAGTCCTTCTCCCCTGCCTTCCCTCGCTCTGGGTTGCTTCCTCTGTTGCTTTTCAACGCCCCCTTCCTCCATTGCCTTTGTTGCTTTTTCACCACCAACCCCAGCTGCAGCTGTTGCTTAGTGTCCACCCAGTTCCCCTCACTCCGTTGCTATTGGTGTTTAGTGCCTGCCAGTCCACCCCGTCTCTGTTGCTTTTCCCCACCCATCGGTTACCATTAATGTTTCCCTGCCCCCCCCACCCCCCACCCCCTCCATAGCGGTTTTCCCCCGGTCCACCCTCCATTTCTGGGTTCTAAAATTCATTTCCATTGTTGCTTTCTCCCACTTTCATTTTTTAAGCTCTTTGCGAAACTGGCTTTGCCAGTAGGTCTCAAAGGTGAGACCCGATGGCTATAGGCATCTGGGTGCCTGAAAGGCCATTTATGTGAGTGAGGCACTATCAGAGAGATGAGGTCAGCCGTGGAAAACTGAGCCGTGGGCCACTGATGCTCCAGCCACACGAATCCCTAAACTATGACTGCAAGCTTCAGAGAAACTCTTAGAATCGGCGGCCCTGTTGTAATGTCCGAGTCAGGGTAGAAATGCTACTGACGTGTACAATGAGCCCTAGGGACGTTTGTCTATTTGACAAATAAGCTGTATGTGTCAGCTGGTTTACCCTGGAGTGTGGGTTAAAAGCTGTGAATTTGAGTTTATTTTATCTCTCTTTTGATAGTGAGCAAGTGATCTCGTGTGAGCAGCGCCACTCATACCAGTGTAGGGTGTCACAGCACTTTACATCGCACACAGATTATACAGAACAGTGAATCATATGTGTAAACCAATGCATAGGAAATGTTAATAATACAATGAGGACTACAAATTGTAGGAGTCACATGCCATCCATACTGGTGGACAGTCATTGATCTCGAGAAACATAGATAGGATTTAAAACGTAACGTGGCTGGTGGGCGTCTGCTTTACTAATAAGAATTCATTTCTACCCCCAAAAAAACTTTTTAGCAACATTAGGATAAAGAAATACTGGGGAGAATACATAATGTATTAACCTATTTCTTTTAGTTGACGTGCCGCGGGTGATTAGAAGACTATTGGGAAAAATACATTCTCCCGATTATGTTTGTCCCGCTTTCCTCCTCTAAAATGTCGAATACCGTGTCCTGGAGGGCTGAGTGATTCCTGACGCCGCATCCTACCTGGCCATAAGTGAAACGAGTGCTGTCTCCCTCCCGCTGCCGCCATTCAATACGCGGCCGCTGTGTGGAGGGGACTACCTTTCCCAACAGCCCTAGCGCCGGACAGGAACCGGAACCCGCCGACTCTGCTATCCCGCCTGGAGGCGCTTAAAAACTGGCCTAACTACTGGCAAAGCGGGTGACTTTTCAGAATACCGTGTCCTGGAGGGCTGAGTGATTCCTGACGCCGCATCCTACCTGGCCATAAGTGAAACGAGTGCTGTCTCCCTCCCGCTGCCGCCATTCAATACGCGGCCGCTGTGTGGAGGGGACTACCTTTCCCAACAGCCCTAGCGCCGGACAGGAACCGGAACCCGCCGACTCTGCTATCCCGCCTGGAGGCGCTTAAAAACTGGCCTAACTACTGGCAAAGCGGGTGACTTTTCAGAATACCGTGTCCTGGAGGGCTGAGTGATTCCTGACGCCGCATCCTACCTGGCCATAAGTGAAACGAGTGCTGTCTCCCTCCCGCTGCCGCCATTCAATACGCGGCCGCTGTGTGGAGGGGACTACCTTTCCCAACAGCCCTAGCGCCGGACAGGAACCGGAACCCGCCGACTCTGCTATCCCGCCTGGAGGCGCTTAAAAACTGGCCTAACTACTGGCAAAGCGGGTGACTTTTCAGAATACCGTGTCCTGGAGGGCTGAGTGATTCCTGACGCCGCATCCTACCTGGCCATAAGTGAAACGAGTGCTGTCTCCCTCCCGCTGCCGCCATTCAATACGCGGCCGCTGTGTGGAGGGGACTACCTTTCCCAACAGCCCTAGCGCCGGACAGGAACCGGAACCCGCCGACTCTGCCATCCCGCCTGGAGGCGCTTAGAAACTGGCCTAACTACTGGCAAAGCGGGTGACTTTTCAGAATACCGTGTCCTGGAGGGCTGAGTGATTCCTGACGCCGCATCCTACCTGGCCATAAGTGAAACGAGTGCTGTCTCCCTCCCGCTGCCGCCATTCAATACGCGGCCGCTGTGTGGAGGGGACTACCTTTCCCAACAGCCCTAGCGCCGGACAGGAACCGGAACCCGCCGACTCTGCTATCCCGCCTGGAGGCGCTTAAAAACTGGCCTAACTACTGGCAAAGCGGGTGACTTTTCAGAATACCGTGTCCTGGAGGGCTGAGTGATTCCTGACGCCGCATCCTACCTGGCCATAAGTGAAACGAGTGCTGTCTCCCTCCCGCTGCCGCCATTCAATACGCGGCCGCTGTGTGGAGGGGACTACCTTTCCCAACAGCCCTAGCGCCGGACAGGAACCGGAACCCGCCGACTCTGCTATCCCGCCTGGAGGCGCTTAAAAACTGGCCTAACTACCGCCACGCGGGGACCGCGCGCGGGACTGCGCCGGGCTAAGCCCGGGCAAAGGGCGGGCCCTCTTAGGCCCTCAGAGGCACAAAGAGGCACGGGACGGCCCGAGCAGTAAGGCTTGTATTCAAAACATATTATCCGATTTATCGCTGAGGATATATTGTTTAGGGATTCACGCAAATATTGTTCTACAGCCCCACTGATTGTTTGTCACCTTAAAATTATAAGTTAAACGTATGTTAATTGTGATCCCGATTTAGTGTTACTGGAAATATAGGTTATTTTAGTCAATTCAAAATTAGACAGGATCATCCTACTGTTTATATTGTTGGTTGTAAATATGAATATGCGGGAAACTAGAAGTAAAGTCGTAACCGCAGGAAATAAGCTGACTGGTACTCTAGATGATTTTATTGTACGCACCAATAGTCTAATAGATCAAGGAATAGTATTAATGGAGAGAAGGGTATCCCAAGATCTAGCCTTTGCCAAGAGATCATCGATAGGCAATATTGCTGCGGCTCGCAGTCCTGATAAAACCATGCCTGAACCTCCCTTATTACAAGCACACGCACAGATACATAACAGTGCCACAATTGACCTGGTATCACAAAACCCAATCAGCACGGGATTAGAATTATTAAACCCTGTGGTAGAAACTCTGACTGGGGTACATTTAGATACTCAGGATGATACCATAACTCGAAAATTAAAAGGAAATAGGCAGGGGGCAATTCCAAAAAAGTGTGCAAAAAATAAAAGGTTAACTTATAAGAAGGTTAAGGCTAAAATTGTTAAGAAGGGTGTTTTTAAAGAGTCTGTGGTAAATGAAGATGGGATAAATCAGGAATCAGAACTTGAAGCTCCCAATCATAGGAAATTGTCTTTACCTATGATGGACGCTACCTTACCAGATGAGTCTTTAATTGATATCCTTGATGAGAGTAATATAGTGAGTAGGCTAGATGGTTATGAAGACAGGGAAAATTCTATGATATATACCTTGTCTACATTAATTAAATCTTTATTTGCCCCCATACAAGAAAGGCTCCAAGGCATAGAGCACCTACTCCAAACACTCCAAAAGGATATAAAAACACAGTTGGACACCCAGAAAAAAAAAGCGCCAAATAAAGAAATTATATTGGTGGACAAACCGGGGGTCTTAAAAGAGAACTTGCCGAAAGGGAAGAAAATAACTTCCATAATCCCTTTGTCAGAGTCCACCCGAAATGTAAATAAATCAGTAGTGAGTATAAGGACTCCTGGGGTATTAATGGCACCCGAAGTGACTGTGCCTACCACAGTTACGTGTGCTGCACCTATTCCTAATCAAGATAAATTGCAACAGGAAAAAATTGAAAAGAGCAGAAGCTTAGATTTGCCCCCGGATGCCTGCCCATATGTGGTAGTATTGACTGGGGTCCCTGAATTGGTACCCGATACTATGGAGCCCTTTGAAGCATTGAGAAACAAGGTGATTCACTGGCTAAACTCTAATTATCCTATACCTCTAGTTTTGGCCAGTAGAATCTTGATGGTTCGAAGGACATCATGGGTGGGCAGTAAGAGAAAGAAACTACAGGGTGACTGCGTGGTTATAACTTTTGAAAACCCGCAAACGGTAGATTATATCTGCCAGGGGAATCCTATAAATCAAGATTTACAAATTTCAGCTAGACCCCTATTCTATTTCTATACTCCAAATGAACAACTAGATGATAGATGGAGTTGGACTAGAAATGAAAATTGTGAGAGGGAAGGACGGAGAGATAAGTTGTATGGGGATTTAAACTTGTACAGACAAGGATGGAGGGAAGATGACCACTGGACTTTAATACAGCGAAGGTTCGGGAGAAATCAAAAGGGTGGCCCGCAACATTGGGGAAATTGGCCAGGCACACAGTCTGTTCCATTTGCCATCCCCTGTTATAACAGATTCAGTCCACTAGATATGGTCGACTGACTTTCAGGGTGTGAGAAATTTCCTGTTCTGTTACCGACTGCACATACTACCCTAAATCCACCAGCCTCTGGCCCCTCCAACGAAAATCTTGATAAGATCAGTATAAGTTTGTCCAATAGGACTTTGTCAGAAATCAAAGAATTTAATAATAAAGCTAGATTGTCGGGGCAAGAGTGTGTAAAAGGTAAAAAGAAACTACCACTTGATAATAGTTTAAACTTCGTCCCAAAGCCAAAAGGAAACATGACCGATCCTAGAGTTGAGATAGATAAGATTGACATAGGTCAGGTTGTCACAGACGAGGTAATATTATCCACTGAAAATAGAAACTGTAAGGTGATGTTTTGGAACGTGGCAGGACTAAAACACAAAATCTCTAATCCCTTATGGAAAACGGCAACGGACGGTGTGGATATCTTGGCCCTGCAAGAAACCTGGACAATAGATCCTATACATATAACTGGCTACAAAACTTATTGTACTCCCGCAGTAGGAGGGACACATGGGAGACCCAAAGGTGGTATAGTCACGTATCTCTCAAATTCATTATCATATGAGAGGGTACACTTTGATTATAACAGTAGTTACTATCATAAATTGGTGATAGATACCAAAACTGGGATCAGTCTTGTGATAGTTAATTTTTATAATAATATTCCGTGTACCGCTATTCAGAACACTATGAAAAGGCTAAATGAGGATCTACAAGGGGAGATAGTTAGCAAGACGAGGGAAGTAATGATTTTATGGGGGGGGATTTTTAATTGTCATCTTTGCAAAATGGGTCAAAAAGGAACTTGTGGATTAATGTTAGAGCAAGACATTAATCTTACACACTTTGACCATACTCTAACAGGGGACTTACTAAATGAGATATTATTTAATTGTGATCTGGGATATGCTAATGAATTAACTGAGTGCCCAACATCGTTTGCCCCGACCTTTATTGGAAGGGGCGCATCAACCATCATTGATTTTATTATTTGCTCGAATACTTCTGGATTTAGGGCTGCTACTTATAAGAATCGCCAATTACCACTGAGTGATCATTACCCACAAGTACTCGAAATTGATAGCCCATTTTTAGCATGCCAACATGATTGTCTACAGATACAGGCAGCCCCAGATGTGCTGATGGGGAGACAAAATGGGTATTCCCTTAAGTGGAGTAAGGTGGTCCTGAACGAATTCTTAGCTAAACTAGTTAATAGTTGTTCAGAAAGCTTTAGAGTTTGTTTAGATGAAAATTCAAAAAACGAAAACATAATGGAACATTTTAATATTATAGCAGCTACAATCAAAGAGAGTCTGAGGGTGGTTTTTAAAAATAGGACAAAAAATGCCAGAAGATGGTTTGATAAGGCGTGTACCAGAGCCTTGACTGAGCTCAAACATGCTATCCATTTGGAACCTCGAAACCCAATTCAAATAAGAGAGCTAAGGAATCGTTACAATCATGCATTAAAAGAAAGAAAGAAAAACATAAAGAGGATGGCCTGGGAACAATTATGCGATGCCTCACAAGCTAAAGATACAACAGCATTTTGGGGGGTGGTAAATGCGCCGCTCCTTTTTGATAATACTAAGGCACGTATAGAAATCGCAATTAATGAGGAGGACTGGGTTACACATTTTTCAAACCTTTACATGTGTCTTGAGCCGTCTTCGCAAGAGGTCTATGTCCCTTTTTGTGAGAATGAGCTGGAGGCACAAAAAATACCAGCCTCACGGCCGGAGGTTCCATGGGAGAAATGGGGGACATCTGAAAAACTAGTGGTAACACTGCCCGAGGTTCTATTGAGTTTAAAAGATACAAAGGGTGGAAAGGCATCGGGCCCAGATGGGATCCCAGCTGATCTGTATAAAGCTAACAGTGAGATCTGGGGTCCCATTCTGGTACAGCTTTTTAACGCAGCTCTGGCGAAGGGCCTGAGTCGGTCATGGTTTACATCAATTATTGTCCCCATTTTTAAAAAGGGAGACAGACAAAACTGTGCCTGCTATAGGCCAATATCCCTACTTGATTCGTCCATAAAAATCCTGGGAAGAGTAATTTTAGCTAAATTACAAAACTGGGCGGAGGAAAATGGAATAATAAGCGATCTTCAGTTTGGTTTCCAAAGAGGCATAGGAACTATAGAACAATGCTTAAACTTATTTTTTCTGCAACAGAAGTATACGTCGATAAAGAAGGAGCGATTATATCTTGTCTTTGTCGATCTTACTTCGGCTTTTGATTGCGTGTCCCACAATAAATTATGGAAAGTGATGCAAAGGATGGGAGTGGATGACTCAATCCTCTCCTTTTTGAGGGAGCTGTATTCTGGGGCTACAGCAACTGTTCGTTATGGAAAAGGGGGCGAATGCAGTAAATCCTTTGGGATAGGGCGCGGAGTACGCCAAGGATGTGTCCTGGCCCCCTTCCTGTTTTTGATTTATATAAATGGGCTGGAAGATCATTTATTGCAGGAGTGCGGGGATATGCCTGTTGCTGGCAATAGGCGCATTCCAGCACTACTGTATGCGGATGATGCCGTTTTAATGGCACGAACACCAAATGCCCTACAAAATCTAATAACATCTTTTAATAAATTCATGAACAGCTTAGATTTAAAAATTAACTGTAGCAAAACTTTTACCATGAATTGTGGAATACGAACTAAGAAAAGGATGAAAACCATCTCAATAAATAATGCTACTCTAGAAAACACTCCTACATTTTCTTATCTAGGTATCCTATTTCATGAGACTGGCACGTGGACAAATGCGATTAGGGCAAGAACTCTTTTGTTCTCAAAGACTATAATGGCCCTAAAGAGTTTTATACAGAAAATGGGAAAGAAGCCTTTTAGAGAAATTTTAACTATTTATAATGCAACGTGTATATCAGTGGCCATCTATGGAGCAGGACTCTGGGGGTATGCTAACATAGATACTATCCAAATAAATGAAAATAAGTTTATGCGGTACTTGCTGTCCGTGCCTGATAGTATTGCAACCCTAAATTGCCATGAGGAGTTAGGGCAGCCATATATTTCAGATATAATAAAAACTCAGCCCATTTTATTATGGCACAGGGTCTGGACTGTTAATGAATGTGTTGTAAACCGAGCCATAATCCAGGATGTGTTACAACTGGAAAATGTAAAAGTCTTCAAATGGTTAAACTATGTGAAGACTTTTTTGACAGAGATAGATTGTGAACAATATTTTGAGGATCCACTGTCAATGGTACACATCTCTAGAAAAATATTGAAAAAATCCTGTATGGAACATCTCAGGGAAAAAAGACTGTGTGAGGAAAGAAAGAAAAAGACTGTGTGTTCCCACCAGCTGATACTAAGTGGTCTAACTTTACAACCATATTTATGTCTCTCTATGGCAGCTCTTGACAGATTCCGTCTCACACGTTTTAGATTTAATATAGTTTTTAGATTATTAACTTTCCCACAAATGAATTCTTGGTCAAAAGAACTCTGTTTATGTCCATGTGATGAATTATCCTTGCAATCTGATATCCATGTGTTATTTTTCTGCAGATTTTATACCTTGCCTCGTAAGAAATTTATTGTCCCGATTCTTAAAGAGTTTCAATTAAATAGATGCCGCCCAGCGTTTTTAGAATTGCAAAGAATGGACACTGTATTTATTGTTGCCTCGCTGGCAGAATTTTTTAAAAATGTTTTTAAACTACGTAAATCAATGGACTGTTAACTGATTGAATTGCCCATATGGAAACCATTTGCACTTCTCCCCTGTAACAATAACTATGTATTGTTTTATTTTAAATTGTATTTGTATTTTTGTTGCTTTTATGGTTATTTCTTTTTAACCGAATAAAGTATTTTGAACTGACATGCAGCTCATGTAGGCTAGTTCATAGCTCACTGTGCTATATTAGGATTGTAATTTATAAACTGCAAGTAACAAAAGGGTCGCTGTGAAAAAAGCAGAACCCACTGAGCTATGTACATAACATACAATTCTGTGATCTGCATAATACACTTCTTTGCAGCAGGTATATTAACCCTCTACGCTGCTTTATGATGAGCCAAAATGCCAGGAGGCAAAGTTCGATCTCTTTTCAGCAAGTACATTAATCACCTAAGTTATATCGGCATCGCTATTGTTATCTGAAAATTGGTGGAAAAGTAAGGAACTCTGCAGCAGGAGCTTTTAAACCCATAAGTTATTCTCAAAACACAGCGCTCCTGAGCTCCGCGCCCGGTGCAGTGGCACAGGTCGCACTGCCCTAAAGACGGCCCTGACTGTGGGTTCAGCAGAAGATCCCTGGTCCAATAGTGTCCCTGTAGCTTCAGCAGGTCTGGTTCAGCAGGGGAGGCATAATCCAGTGCAGACTCTGTTGACCCAGTGCAGTGGGTGGTGGGAGTGAATCAAGAGCTGGTCGAGGGATGTCACTGTGGACTCCGCTGGAAGGGCTTGGTGCAGTGGTGTTTGCCACGGTGTGCTCAGTAGGAAGGGCCTCTTCCAGGGAAATCACGAAGGTCCCAGCAAGAGGGGCCTGGTCCAGTAATGTCACTGTGGACTCAGTAGAGGGAGCCTGGTCAGTGACGTCAGTGTTGGGTCAGCAGGAGGGGCGTGGTCTGGTAGTGCCACTGTAGACCCAGTAGAGGGAGTCTGGTCAGTGACGTCAGTGTTGGGTCAGCAGGAGGGGCGTGGTCTAGTGGTGCCACTGTAGGCCCAGTAGAGGGAGCCTGGTCAGTGACGTCAGTGTTGGGTCAGCAGGATGGGCGTGGTCAAGTGGTGTCACTGTGGGCCTGGCAGAAAGGGCCTGATCTAGTAATGTCACTGTGAACCCAATGAGGATGTGAACCTAGAAGGAGTGCTGTCACTATGGGCTTAGCAGGTGTGACCCAACCCTGTGCTGTTCCTGTATGGCGCCACCTGCACCTCGGGTCAGGGCGCCCTTAGTTGCATCTCGGGCGGCAGCCCACCACCGCCCCTCCTGCGCGGTGCACCGGAAGAGATTACTGCCCGGGGGCCCTCCAGTGATGTCATTGGAGGAAGCAAGGCTTCCGAAAGGGAGATATAAGGGGCAGGTTGGAGCAGGGTCATTCTCTTTGTCACCCCACTTTCTCCAGAGGTGCTGACTGGCAGCAGGTTACCCACCCATTCCTGGCAGAAAAACAGCAGAGGATACAGAGAAGTGGAATTTTATTTGGACTGACGGACCCTTTCACAGGGGGAGCATTCAGTTGGGCACCGGGCTGGCGGGAGAAGGGACTGACGTGCTGGTGGTCCTGGACTCTCCTGCCTACCCAAGATGCCAGAGTTATGAACTTTTGGGGGATGCCCCTGTGTTTTAGGTACCCCGGTGGAGACGATGCATTATGCGGTGCCCTGGTGTGGTACTTACCTCCGTAATGGAGGGCTGGAGAATGTTGCTACTAATGACTGCTGGTCAATGTGTTCCATCAATGTTTCAGGGATGCCCTGGGTGGTACTCAGGGGTCAGTGCCAGTTGGGGCCTGCTGGCACAATGAGCACAGGGGGTTTTCACCACAATGTGCGCTTCTTGATGGTTGCTGCAATGTTTATAATGTAAATACGGTCTTTCGCCAAACGTATGCACATTGTAGAAGATACCCTGAAGTAATGGTCACTTACCGTATGTAACGGTATCCCTACAAGCACTATATAGATGGAGCGCTAGGCATCTCCAAAAATGGTAAGCACTGGTCCACACACCACCAGGTGTAATGCTTCAGCATAGACAGTCCTCGCTCTCTAAAAACCTGGTTTGATAGAGAGCGGGCCTACACCTGAAGACAGGGAGGCACGTCTAATCATTTAAGTGGGGGCCCGTGCAAAAAGTGAGTTAAAAACCTATGCATTGCTCCAAATCACATTTTATCATATGGTATTACATGGTATTAAAAGCTGAAGTGTGGGGATTAGGGGAACTATTACCCCATCACCACTATTGTCGTCAATATGTTTCTGCCATTGGCTCTAATGAGTTTGCGGCATTCGTCAGGAGGAAAAACGGCTCCTATCTTGCCAATTTGGTGTCAGATATTGCCACTATCTTAGGGCGCCCTATGTCAACCTCTAACCTAACACTGGTGTTCTCAGATACCTGTGAAGAAAATACATATTTTTTATTCATATGGATGTGCTGTTCCAAAAGTAGGGAGTTGGTAACATCATACACACCATGCATGTGCAGAACTTGCATATGAGTGTGATATCACGTGACACTGCAAACGTCAAATTGGAATTAAAAGATTGATTTGTCATGAGTCGTGAGACCAGCTCACAACCTTACCCCAATGTAGGGTCCATAATGCCCCATAGGAGGAGGGTTCAGGGACCCCTGTAGTCCCACTCTAGACAGACACGCCGCATTCCCATGCATACTCCTACTGCCTCACGGTGTGTCCCTCGCTGTACACCTACGGACATCCACTCCTTCTCCCCGATGATGTTGGAATGGAGATTTTCTTGTCGTATATATAGGTGTACCTTAATCATGGAATGAGCTGATCTGCGGCACCTGTGAGCAACTTTGACTAACGTGGTCAATTCACCGTCAGATCCGATGTCTGAAACGCCCACGCCTGGAGGTCGTGTGGTGCTGCAGTAAACCCACGGGTGTGGTCGGTAAGCACGGCGTTAGTGAAACACCTGCGGTCGTGTAGACTAGCGCAAGTGTGTTTCGCCTAATGTCACCTGAATCTGCTTTGCATCTCATTGTCCTTCTGCAATTTAAGAAATGATTGACGTCGCTTATGCTTGAGTAAATGATCAAGTTAATGTGAATAAAGGACGACGCCGTGGCTGATCCACAAACGGTGTTGTCACTCCTTGAGACAGGATTGTGGGGGAGGGTTTGCGTAGTGGGCGAGTCGCACATGTATGCCCGCTGCGTTGGATGATCAGGCAGACCGCAGGTCAGTGACGCGAATGCAGGCAGAGCAGCAGAGCCCTGTCCCAGGGCTGTCACTGCAGTGTGGCCAGAAAGAGATTAGTCCAGTGAAGTCACGGTGGCCTGGTCAGGAGCAGCCGGCCCGGGAGTCACTGCATTGAGCAGAAATACCCAATCCAGTGCTGCTCCTGTGGGCTCAAAAGACAGTAGTCCTGGGATGTGACTGGGCCTGGCCAAGGCTGTCACTGGGTAGAGCACAGCAAGTCAGTCTAGTGCAGCCACTGTGGAGGCGGCAGGGGGGGGGGGGGCAAATCCATTGCTGTTAGTGTGGGCTAAACCAGGGGAGGGGGGCTTGTTGCAGTGGCTGCGTTGCCCATGAGGAGATGCAGCAACTGCACTCTGCCGTGAGGAGGAAGGAGGTGACGTGCCTCCGAGATGGAGCTGTGGCAGAGGAGACTACCCCTAACATATGATATGCACCATAGAGGAGATGAGGAGGGGGTGATGTATTCTATCGTGAGATGGGACGGTGCACCGTCACCCAGGAGCAGATGGGACAGGTGCATTGTCTCCCAGCAGGAGACAGGTGTAGTGTCTTCTTTGAGGACGTGGGGCAGTTTCAGTGTTACTCAGGAGGAAGTAGAACAGGTGCAGTGTCTTCTAAGAAGAGATTGGCCAGGTGCAGTGTCACTCAGGAGAAGATGGGACAGATGCAGTGTCTTCTAAGAAAAGATTGGGCAGGTGCAGTGTCACTCAGGAGAAGATGGGACAGATGCAGTGTCTTCTAAGAAAAGATTGGGCAGGTGCAGTGTCACTCAGGAGAAGATGAGGCAGGTGCAGTGTCTTCTAAGAAGAGATTGAGTAGGTGCAGTGTCACTCGGGAGCAGATGGGACAGGTGCAGTGTCTTCAAGCAAGATATTGGGCAGGTGCAGTGGCACACAGGAAAAGATGGAACAGGTGCATTGTCTCCCAGGAGATGCAGCAGATGTAGTGTCTTCTTTGAGGACGTTGGGCAGGTTCATTGTTACTCAGGAGAAGAAGAGATTGGCCAAGTGCTGTGTCACTCGGGAGAAGGTGGGACAGATGCAGTGTCTTCTAAGAAAAGATTGGGCAGGTGCGGTGCAGTGTCACTCAGGAGAAGATGGGGCAGGTGCAGTGTCTTCTAAGAAGAGAAGGGGCATGTGCAGTGTCACTCAGGAGCAGATGGGGACAGGAGCAGTGTCACTCGGGAGGAGATGGGACAGGTACAGTGTCTTCTAAGAAGAGATTGAGTAGGTGCAGTGTCACTCGGGAGCAGATGGGACAGGTGCAGTGTCTTCTAAGAAGAGATTGGGCAGGTGCAGTGTCACTCGGGAGGAGAAGGAACAGGTGCGGTATCTTCTGTGAAGAGATTCGGCAGGTGCAGTGTCACTCAGGAGGAAATGGAGCTGGCGCAGTGTCTTTTAAGAAGAGATTAGGCAGGTGCAGTGTCACTCGGGAGGAAAAGGGACAGGTGCGGTATCTTCTGGGAAGAGATTCGGCAGGTGCAGTGTCACTCAGGAGGAAATGGGGCTGGCGCAGTGTCTTTTAAGAAGAGATTAGGCAGGTGCAGTGTCACTTGGGAGGAAAAGGGACAGGTGCGGTATCTTCTGGGAAGAGATTCGGCAGGTACAGTGTCACTCAGGAGGAAATGGGGCTGGCGCAGTGTCTTTTAAGAAGAGATTAGGTAGGTGCAGTGTCACTCAGGAGGAAGTGGGACAAGTGCAGTGTCTTCTAAGAGTAGATTAGACAGGTGCAGTGTCATTCAGGAGGACATGGAGATGGTGCAGTGTCTTCTAAGAAGAGATTAGGCAGGTGCAGTGTCACTCGGGAGGAGACGGGGCAGGTGCAGTGTGTCTTCTGGGAAGAGATTCTGCAGGTGCAGTGTCACTGTTAGTCGCAGGCAAGTACAGCTTGATAACAGAGCATTGTTTTTAAACCTTATTTTAATGTCTGTTTTATTTTAACTGGCTGAAAATGTGATTTTTGCACTGACTTCCTGAGACTACTGAAAAGGTGTAACTTATTTTTCAAAAAATATGCGGACCTCCTAAATACGGTATTAATCGCTGACATTATTGTGCAGATCTCTAAATTTTGCCGTAAAACAGCCGACACGCCGGCAATCTTCCCCCATCCACCGCACCGCCCTGTGCTGTTTGAGTGGAGGGAAGTATTGTGGTTTTGGTCTCCTCACTTCTGGCGGGCCATCAGTGGTCGCCATTTTGGGAAGGAGACGGTCTAATCTCCTCCCTGTGCACCTCCCTTCCGGTATTTTAACCAGGGATGGCACCGAGGGGAGGCAAACACGCGCAGGCGCACCAAAGGCAAGCCCGTCTGCGCCCGTCAGCGTCCGGAACCCTCCAGCGCCAGAAATGCTGCCTAAATTATGCAAAGGGCATGCTTTACACGAGAAACCACCCTGAAACTTAATAATAACCCCCACAACTGCAAATACTCCATCGATGTGGCCAAATGGAGTGGCCCCATCAGCTGTAGAATCTGCAACTACAACTCTTGAAACTACTCAAACCACACCGATAAGAGACAATTCTAAACCTGTCTTTCTGCAAGGAGGGCTGGTTAATGTCCGATCGCTATGTAAACATGCTCAACACGTTAATGATCTTATCCTTACCGTCAACCTAGACTGTCTTTTCATAACAGAAACATGGCTAAAATCCTGATGTAATCCAGACATTGATTGCGCCCTCCCTTCTGACTGCCTTATTCATAGGCTGGACAGACCTGAACAGCGAGGTGGAGGTCTGGCTATTATCTATCGCAGTTCATTGAGATGTTCAGCATTTGAAATATCTGGCCTTAAATGAGCAGAGAGCATTGTTTTTTCTTTCCAATTAGAGGAATCCTTTGCCTTCTCAGGAAACTCGGTCTATCGCCCACCAGGCCCCAGTGATATATTTTTAGAAAGCGTAGGGGACATCGTGAGTGCACTCGCCCTTAGATTGGCTAATTTCACCCTTCTAGGACACTTCAATATTCACCAAGATGTCCGAAGTGACCCTGGGACCATACAATTCCGAGAAACCATGGCCACGCTTGGCCTAAAGCAGCACATATTGACCCCTACCCACGATGCAGGTCACATTTTAGATGACATCTGCTCAAACCTCACAACCCTTACGGTTAAAGAGCCAGTATGCCTCACCTGGTCTGATCACAAGCTAATACACCTGGAAATCAGGCGTCAGGCCATGACAAAACACACAGGTCATGCATACTCCAGCCTGATCCCAAAGCCTAGATGGAAGGATATGGCTACCCATCCTGATCTCAATCTAGCAGCCTCTGTAGTAAGCCTACACTAACAGGAGACCCAACAGAAGTTTCACATCATGGCTAACTAAGTTGAAAGATCACTTTGTGCCAGCCGGTCCTGAGAAATACCGCTGGATAAAGAAGCACTCAGCCGCTTGGTATACCAAAGAATTAAAGGAAATGCAGAGCCGCTGCAGAAAATTGGAACGCAGATGGCGACTCAATTACACTCAGACAGAGTGGACCAGCTTCAAGGCCGCTCTTAAAAATGACCATCAAAACATAAAAATTGCCAAGAAATCGTACTTCACCGATATGCTTGAACAGGCCAACTCTAACCAAAAAACAATTTTTAATACTGTGAGCTCCTTTTTAACCCCATGTCACTCAAACCAGAAATCCCCCTTTCACAGGCTCTCTGTGACCACATTGTGGATTTCTTCGAGGAAAAAGTCCAGCTGCTGAAAAAAGACTTTCCCCCTCCCACTTTGTCCCCTACTCACCCCAAGATTGCACTGGACAGCAACCAACTCTGCCTCCAAGTATTTCAAAATCTCAGCCTAGATCAAACACGTCAAGCAATTTTGGCTGTCAAATCTGGGTCTCCTTTTGATCCCTGTCCCCCTCTGATCTTACACGCCCTGATAGATATGGTCAACCCAATTATCCACAATATAATAAACACTTCACTGTCTACTGGGGAGGTTCCTAATGAGTGGAAACGTGCAGCAGTTAGACCCCTGCAAAAGAAACAGCTTGCTGATCCTACCACCCTCTCTGATCTCTGCCCCATTTGCCTCCTTCCTTGCCTAAGTAAGATAGCCGAAAAACTGGTCAATTCAGAACTTACGACCTACTGGGAAGGACCTAACATTCTACATCCAAACCAATCAGGTTTCAGATCGCGGCATTCAACTGAATCCGCCCTTCTGTTCACGGCTGAATCCCTAAAAGCTGCCCTGGACCAGGGAAAACACGCGGTGTTGGTCCTTTTGAACCTGTCAGCGGCTTTCAACATGGTCTCACATAACATTCTCCTAGACCGTCTCGGAACCTATGGCATTTCCCATCTTGAACTGGCCTGGCCCCCAGCCAATGGTGGCCGGCTGACACCCCTCCTCCCCCTAACATCGTAACTACTGCCAGAAACCTGGGGGTCAGGTTTGATTCTGCTCTGTCTTTTCATCAACAGGAGATATCTGTAGCTGGCACCTGCTTTTACTTAATCAAATCACTAAAAAGTTTTTTACCTACGTCCCTTTTCGACAAGGCAGACGGTTGCTACAGCCTTGATTACTTCTAGACTGGACTATTGCAACAGCCTTTATGCAGGAACTAATAAATCAGTATATCTAAGAAAAAGGCCCCCCTAAAGTTACTAGAGGTCCAAGAGAAGGGGGGAAGAGGGCAAGGGAAAACAATCAAAAACCTCTTTCAGGACCTATATTGCTTTTAACAGAGACCTATACAGGTTCTATCCTGCCAACCATAATTAAATGATTAAAGATACATCCAATACAGAGTATTATTTAGCAGTCATTTTATTTTTTCACTTTTTTCAATTTTTAAATTCTACTTCAATGATAACATCAGATACTTTATATACAATAGACATACGCATTAATTAGACCATCTAAGACAAAAAAGAAAAAACTTATTCTTAAATGTGAATACCCCCACCTTCTGAATGTTTTCGTTATTTTAACAGTATGAGTATGACTGATGTATGTTTGAGAATGAGAGCATGATGAGAGTATTTGTGTCATCTTAGTGGTGGGGTATTCACATTTAAGAATACGTTTATTCTTTCTGTCTTAGATGGTCTAATTAATACGTATGTCAATTGTATATAAAGTATCTGATGTTATCATTGAAGTAGAATTTAAAAATTGAAAAAAGTGAAAAAATAAAATGACTGCTAAATAATACTCTGTATTGGATGTATCTTTAATCATTTAATTATGGTTGGCAGGATATAACCTGTATAGGTCTCTGTTAAAAGCAATATAGGTCCTGAAAGAGGTTTTTGATTGGAACTAATAAATCAGTCCTTCATAAACTTCAGATGGTTCAACACGCTGCAGCAAGATTAGTACTCAAATGGCCCAGAAAATCCTATACATCGGTTGCCCTTAAAACATTGCACTGGCTACCTGTCCACAAAAGAATACTGTTCAAACGTCTAATAATCACTTTCAGAAGCTTTCATTCCTCTGGCCCCCATTACATTTGATCTAGGTTTACCCACTACGTACCTTGCCGCACGCTTAGATCTTCCAACTCAAATCTGTTAAAAACCCCCAAACTTCAAATGTATTTCCAAAGGAGGTAAATTCATTGCAGTGCTAGGCACAAAGGCATGGAATCAACTCCCTTGTAACCTCTGCTTCATTCAGTCAGAAACCCTTTTTAGGAAGTCCCAAAAAACCTGGATCTTCACCTCTTCGGATGCTCTATGCAGAGCTCTGATCTAACTCTTTCAATCCTGTTTCTCAGTAGCTGTTACGCTATACCCGCAACTCAACCAACTATAGTGCCATGATGCTTCTCGGAGTGACAGATGCGCTCTTTAAATACTACCTAACGTAACATAACATAACACTCAGGAGGACATGGATAAGGCGCAGTGTCTTCTAAGAAGAAAATCGTCAGGTGCAGTGTCACTCAGGAGGAGATGGGACAGGTGCAGTGCCTTCTAAAAAGAGATTGGGCAGGTGCATTGTCACTAAGGCGTAGATTGGGCAGGAGCAGTGCACTGTCTTCTAAAAAGAGATTGGGCAGGTGCAGTGTCACTCAGGAGCAGATGGGGCAGGTGCGGAGTCTTCTAGAAAGAGATCATGCAGGCACAGTGTCACACAAGTGAAATTGGGACGGGCAGCATTTCCTAAGAGGAGATATGGCAGGTGCAGTGTCTTCTAAGAAGAGATTGGGCAGGTGCAGTGTCACTCAGAAGCAGACGGGGCAGGTGCATTATCTTCTAGGAAGAGAGTGGGCAGGTGCAGTTCCACTCGGGAGGAGGTGGTGCAGGTGTGGTGTCTTCTACGAAGAGATCTGGCAGGTGCAATGTCACTCAGGAGTAGATGGGGCTTGGGCGTTGTCTTCTAAGGTGAGATTTGGCAGGTGCAGTGTCACTCAGGAGGAGATGGGGCAGGTGCTGTATCTTCTGGGAAGAGATTTTGCAGGTGCAGTGTCACTCAGGAGGAGATGCAGCAGAGGCGCTGTCAAGCAAGTGCAGATGAGACAGATGCACTGTCACTGAGGAGAGGGTGGGACAGGTGTGGTGTCTTCGAAGGAGAGATTGGGCAAATGCAGTGTCACTTGGGAGGAGATGGGACAGGTGCAGTGTCTTCTAAGAAAAGACTGGGTAGGTGCTGTGTCACTTGGGAGGAAGTGGGACAGGTGCAGTGTCTTCTAAGAAGAGATTGGGCAGGTGCAGTGTCACTCAGGAGGATGTGGGACAGGTGCAGTGTCTTCTAAGAAGAGATTAGGCAGGTGCAGTGTCACTCAGGAGTAGATGGGGCAGGTGCGGTGTCTTTTCGGAAGAGATGGAGCAGGCACAGTGTCACACAAGTGAAGTTGGGACAGGGTCAGCATTTCCTAAGAGGAGATATGGCAGGTGCAGTGTCTTCTAAGAAGAGATTGGGCAGGTGCAGTGCCACTCAGAAGGAGATGTCTTCTAAGTAGAGATTTAGCAGCAGGTTCAGTGTCACTCAGAAAGAAATGGGACAGGTTTGTTATCTTTTAAGAAGAGATTGGGCAGGTGCAGTGTCACTCAGGAGCAGATGGGGCAGGTGCAGTGTCACTCAGGAGCAGATGGGGCAGGTGCGGTGCCTTCTAGGAAGCCATTCGGGAGGAGGTTGGGCAGGTGTTGTGTCTTGTAAGAAGAGATTTTGCAGGTGCAGTGTCATTCAGGAGCAGTTGGGGCAGGTGTAGTGTCTTCTAAGAAGAGATTTGGCAGGTGCAGGGTCACCCAGGAGCAGTAGGAGCATGTGTCTTCTAGGAAAAGATGGGGGAAGTACAGTGTCACGCAAGTGAAGCTCGCACAGGTGCAGTGTCAGAGAAGATGGGGCAAGTGCGGTGTCTTTCAAGAAGAGATTTGGCAGATGCAGTGTCACTCAGAAGAAGATGGTGCAGGTGCAGTGTCACTCAGGAGCAGATGGGGCAGGTGCAGTGTCACTCAGGAGCAGATGGGGCAGGTGCGGTGCCTTCTAGGAAGCCACTCGGGAGGAGGTTGGGCAGGTGTTGTGTCTTGTAAGAAGAGATTTTGCAGGTGCAGTGTCATTCAGGAGCAGTTGGGGCAGGTGTAGTGTCTTCTAAGAAGAGATTTGGCAGGTGCAGGGTCACCCAGGAGCAGTAGGAGCATGTGTCTTCTAGGAAAAGATGGAGGAAGTACAGTGTCACGCAAGTGAAGCTCGCACAGGTGCAGTGTCAGAGAAGATGGGGCAAGTGCGGTGTCTTTCAAGAAGAGATTTGGCAGATGCAGTGTCACTCAGAAGAAGATGGCGCAGGTGCAGTGTCACTCAGGAGGGGATGGGGCAGATGTTGTGTATTTTAAGACGAAACTGTGCAGGTGCTGTGTCACTCGGGAGGAGATGCAGTGCCACACGAGTGAAGATGAAACAGGTGTAGCATTTCCTATGAAGAGATGTAGCAGGTGCAGTGTCTTCTAAAAGGTGATTGGGCAGTTGCAGTGTCACTAAGGAGCATATAGGGCAGGTGCGGGGTACCTTTAGGAAGAGGCTCGGCAGGTGCAGTGCCACTCGGGAGGTGGGGCAGGTGCGATGTCTTCTAAGAAGAGATTTGGCAGGTGCAGGGTCATTCAGGGGGAGCAGATGGGGCTGGTGCAGTATCTTCTAAGAATAAATTGTGCAGGTGCAATGTCACTCAGAAGCAGATGGGGCAGGTGCAGTGTCTTCTGGGAAGAGATTGGGCAGGTGCGGTGCCACTTGGGAGGAGGTGGAACTGGTGTGGTGTCTTCTATGAAGAGATTGGGCAGGTGCAGTGTCACTCAGGAGCAGATGAGGCAGGTGCGGGGTCTTCTAGGAAGAGATGGAGCAGGTACAGTGCCACAGAAGTGAAGCTGGCACAGGGGCAGCATTTCCTGTGAGGAGATGTAGGCAGTGCAGTGTCACTCTGGAGAAGATGGGGCAAGTGTGGTGTCTTCTAAGAAGAGATTTGGCAGGTGCAGTGTCACTAAGGAAAAGATGGAGCAGGAGCAGTGTCACTCAGAGGGGTTGGGGCAGGTGCAGCATTTCCAGGGAGGAGATGTCAGAGTTGGGGGTGGAGGAGGTGTAGTGTCTCCTTTAAGGCAATGATAGAGGGGCAGTGCCATACAAGAGGGGATTGGACAATTGAAGTCACTCAGATGGAGACAGAGCATGTGCAGCCTCTTCTACAAGGAGATGGGACAAGTGCAGTGTCACTCAGGAGGAGATGGGGCAGGAGCAGTGTCACTCAGGAGGAGATGGGGCAGGAGCAGTGTCACTAAGGAGGAGAGGGGGCAGATGCAGTTCCACTCAGGAGGAGATGGGGCAGGAGCAGTGTCACTCAGGAGGAGATGGGGCAGGAGCTGTGTCTTCTAAGACGAAATTGTGAAGGTGCTGTGTCACTCAAGAGGAAATGGGGCAAGTGCAGCGCCACGCGAGTGAAGAGGAGACAGGTGCAGCATTTACTATGAGGAGATGCAGCAGGTGCAGTGTTATGCAGGTGGGGTGGAGCAGGTGAAGTGTCTCCTTTGAGGAGATGATAGAGGTGCAGTGCCATACAAGAGGGCATGGGACAATTGTAGTCACTCAGATGTAGACAGAACATATGCAGAATCTTCACCGAGGAGATGGGGCAGGCGCAGTGTCACTAAGGAGACAGGGCAGGTGCAGTGTCACTCTGGAGGAGATGGGGCAGGAGCAGTATCTTCTATGGAGAGATTAGACGGGTGCAGTGTCACTCCGGAGGAGATGGAACAGGCGCAGTGTCACACAAGTGAAGATGAGACAGATGTAGCATTTCCAACGAAGAGATGAGACAGGTTCAGTGTCTTCTAAGAAGAGATTGTGCACGTGCAGTGTCACTCGGGAGCAGATGGGACAAGGACGGTGTCTCCTAAGAAGAGATTAGACAGGTGCAGTGTCGCTCAGGAGGAGATGGGGCAAGCGGGTGTCTTCTAAGAAGAGATTGGGCAGGTGCAGTGTCACTCAGAAGGAGATGGAGCACGTGCAGTGTCACACAGGAGGAGGTGGGACAGGTGTGGTTTCTTCTAAGAAGAGATTAGTCTGGTGCAGTGCCACCCAGGAGGGATGTAGCAGGAGCCGTGTCACTCAAGTGAATAAGGGACAAGTGTAGCATTTCCTATGAGATGAGACTGTTGCGGTGTCTTCTAAGAGGAGATCAGGCAGGTACAGTGCCACTAAGGAGGAGGTGGGCAGGTGATGTGTCACGCAAGTGAAGATGAGACTGGTGCAGCATTTCCTACGAGGAGATGGGACAGGTGCAGTGTCTTCTAAGAAGAGATTTGGCAGGTGCAGTGTCACTCGGGAGAAGACAGAGCAGGTGCATGTCACTCAGGAGGAGATGGGGCATGTGCAGTGTTCTGCAGGTGGATGAGGTGTAGTGTCTCCTTTATGCAGTGCCATACAAGAGGGTATGGGAGAATGTAATTCACTCAGATGGGGACAGAAAATGTGCAGACTCTTCTAAAATGAGTTGCGGCAGAAGCAGTCTAACTCAGGAGAAGCTTGGGCAGGTGCAGTGTCACTCAGGAGGAGATGGGGCAGGTGCAGTGCCACGCGAGTGAAGATGGGATCGATGCAGCATTTCCTATGAGGAGATGCAGCAGGTGCAGTGTTATGCAGGTGGGGTGGAGCAGGTGAAGTGTCTCCTTTGAGGAGATGATAGAGGTGCAGTGCCATACAAGAGGGGATGGGACAATTGCAATCACTCAATTGGAGAAAGAACATAGGCAGACTCTTTTCCGAGGAGATGGGGAGGTGCAACGTCACTCAGAAGGAGACAAGGTAGGTGCAGTGTCACTCAGGAGGAGATGAGGCAGGCGCTGTATCACTCGGGAGGATATGGGGCAGGTGCGGTGTCACTCCGGAGGAGATGGGGCAGGTGCCGTGTCACTCCGGAGGAGATGGGGCAGGTGCAGTGTCACGCAGGAGGAGATGAGGCAGGCGCTGTGTCACTCAGGAGGATATGGGGCAGGTGTGGTGTAACTCTGGAGGAGATGGGGCAGGTGCAGTGTCACGCAGGAGGAATTGGGGCAGGTGCCGTGTCACTCCGGAGGAGATGGGGCAGGTGCAGTGTCACGCAGGAGGAGATGAGGCAGGCGCTGTGTCACTCAGGAGGATATGGGGCAGGTGTGGTGTAACTCTGGAGGAGATGGGGCAGGTGCAGTGTCACGCAGGAGGAATTGGGGCAGGTGCAGTGTGACTCAGGAGGAGAGGGGTCAGGAGCAGTGTCTTTTAATAAGAGATTGGTCAGCTGCAGTGTCTTCTAAGAAGAGATTTGGCAGGTGCAGTGCCATACAAGAGGGGATGGGACAATTGCAATCACTCAATTGGAGAATGAACATGTGCAGACTCTTTTCCGAGGAGATGGGGAGATGCAACGTGACTCAGAAGGAGACAAGGTAGGTGCAGTGTCACTCAGGAGGAGATGGGGCAGGTGGTGTGTCACGCAGGAGTAGATGGGGCAGGTGCGGTGCCACACAGAACAAGACAGGCAGGTGCAGTGTCACGCAGGAGGAATTGGGACAGGTGCAGTGTGACTCAGAAGGAGAGGAGTCAGGAGCAGTGTCTTTTATTAAGAGATTGGGCATCTGCAGTGTCACTCAGGAAGAGATGGGGCAGATGCAGTGCCACGCAAGTGAAAATGAGACAGGTGCAGCATTTCCTATGAGGCGGTGTAGGAGGTGCAGTGTTACGCTGGTGTTTGTGGAACAGGTGAAGTGTTCACTTTCAGGAGATGATAGAGGTGCAGTGCCATACAAGAGGGTATGGGAGAATGTCAGTCACTCAGATGGAGACAGAAAATGTGCAGACTCTTCTAAAAGGAGCTGCGGCAGAAGCAGTCTAACTCAGGAGAAGCTGGGGCAGGTGCAGTGTCACTCAGGAGGAGATGGGGCAGGTGCAGTGCCACGCGAGTGAAGATGGGACAGGTGCTTTGTCACTCAGGAGATGAGGCAGGTAGAGTGCCACGCGAGTGAAGATGGGATCGATGCAGCATTTCCTATGAGGAGATGTAGCAGGTGCAGTGTTATGCAGGTGGATGAGGTGAAGTGTCTCCTTTGAGGAGATGATAGAGGTGCAGTGCCATACAAGAGGGGATGGGACAATTGCAATCACTCAACTGGAGAAAGAACATGTGCAGACTCTTTTCCGAGGAGATGGGGAGGTACGTCACTCAGAAGGAGACAAGGTAGGTGCAGTGTCACTCAGGAAGAGATGGGGCAGGCGCTGTGTCACTCAAGAGGAGATGGGGCAGGTGTGGTGTCACTAAGGAGGAGATGGGGCAGGTGCAGTATCACACAGAACAAGACAGGCAGGTGCAGTGTCATGCAGGAGGAATTGGGGCAGGTGCAGTGTGACTCAGGAGGAGAGGGGTCAGGAGCAGTGTCTTTTAATAAGAGATTAGGCAGCTGCAGTGTCACTCAGGAGGAGAAGGAGCAGGCGCTGTGTCACTCAGGAAGAGATGGGGCAGGTGCAGTGTCACTCAGGAGGAGATGGGGCATGTGCTGCATTTCCTATGAGGAGCTGTAGCAGGTGCAGTGTTATGCAGGTGGATGAGGTGTAGTGTCTCCTTTGAGGAGATGATAGAGGGGCAGTGCCATACAAGAGGGGATGGGACAATGTAATTCACTCAGTTGGAGACAAAACATGTGCAGATTCAGATTGGATACTGGGGTACCCTTATCAGTCCCTAGTATATGGTACACTATGTACCCTGGGCATAGGTACACCAGAGGCCTCCCAGGGGCTGCAGCATGTATTGTGCCACCCATGAGAGAACATTCAAAATGGCACCTTAGGTCTGCTACTGCAGCCTGTGTAAGGTGGCACATGCACCCCTTACTTAGATATAGGTTCCCTATATCTATTCTAAATCACTGCACATATAAACCTATCAGTCACCCCTATGGCAGGCCTTATCAATACTGAAGGCAGGGTGCTGGGTTTTATGTGAGAGGGTGCCCCTGCATGAGCAGAGCCCCTCTGCAGCCTTCGGAACCTATTTTCCGGGGTTGTCTGTGATGCAGCCAACCATATATATTTAAGTGCATTATAACCTTGCGGTAAATGCTAACTTTAAAAACTGGCGGGGAAGGTATGATTCCACCCTTCTAGAGGGACTTATGTGAAACACTGGTACACCCAGTACCGGCTTTCTCGACCTGGGCATCAAAAAATGGATGCTGCCAGCTACAGACACGAGTCTGCCCTCCTGCTGCTGAGCCAAGCTTGAGCAGAGGAAGGCCTGCCAATAGGTTTCCTGTCACAGGGAGGTGTGACCACCTCCCAGACAGGCTTTAGTGTATTGGGGCTGGGTGGGTGCACTGTGAGAGTGCCAGAAAGGCTGCACTGGGGGCACATTTGGTGTCCCTGTGCATAGTCCAGCTCAAACCGTTTGCAGGAGCCATTTGCTCCTGCTCTGGCGCGAAACTGGACAAAGGATATGGGTGTAGCCACCCCTCTGTCCTGACCCTCCCATAGGTGGGTCCCCAGAGTTTGTCCAACCCCTTCCTTGGGTATAAAGTAGAAACCCTGACTATAGGACTTTAGATTTTACCTGGACTAAACTCTGCAAGCAGAAACTAAGTACTTTGACAGTCTACACTTCGCTGGATGACAGAAGAATCTCCCTTGGAGTAAAGGACTTACTCCCCTGCAGCAGCAGGCACCTTACCACATCAGACTGGTTTGATCTCCCGAGCTCCTGAGGACTCCGACGATTTCTACAACACAGGAGGTGGGTTCCTGAGCGTCTCTGAGGTCGATCTGCTCTCTCAGCAATTCTGGAACCCGTATCCCTCGTGGGGACCGTGCAACCCGAACCCCTGGGCACCGTGTACTTTTGCAGCAGCATATGCTTTTGGCAGTCCCTGAGGCTGTGCTTTGGGCTACGTGTAGTCCTGACCCCGAGCAGTATTTCCACTAAAGATTTCCGGCCTCCGCTCCACAAGTGCTCCGTGGGCCTGTACTTCGTAATTCAGCTCGAGGTCCATTTGCGATCCCTGGTCCGTTGGCCTGTGGGTCCCTGTGAAGGTAAATTTGATTTCCCGTGGGCTTCCCTGGTTGCTCCAGACGTGCCCTGACTCCCCATTGCTTGGAGAGTCTCCAGGACCATGCTGGTCCTCACCATAACTTGTTTCCTCTGCCCGCGTGGGTTGCCGTTGCCAAGGCTTGTTGGTGTTCAATCCGGACACTGACCCCCCAGCACTCGACATCCTTCATAGGATAGCTCACCTCCGGCCTTTGGTCATCGTCAAAGTCTCCTGGTCTCCGTGGCTGCAGAGTCAAGCATCCTATCTTCTCACCTGAAGCACACGACATCGGTGGGCATTCGTCTACCGAGCACCTGGTCACCCTGAAGTGATCCAGACTCTGTCCCCTCTGCTTTGAGGTTCTTCTCACCTCGGATCCAGGCTTGGATTTAACCAAACACTTTTCATCTTCCCGGCAGCAGCACTTTTTCGCATCACGTCATTGAAAACGACGAGGGTCTCTGACACCACTTGACCCCTATGCACCCAGCTCCTCTGGGATAGGAAACAGTGGTACCCTGGTACTCGCAAGGTTGCTGGCCTTAGAACTTTCTAAGTTCCAAAGGGCTTGCTTGAAGTCCTCTCTGAAGTGTCCTTAAACTGAAATTTTCCATCCGCGACTTTCCCATAGAGTGGTACGGAGCTCGCGTCTGTGTTCTCACACCGCACTCGTCCTCCGTGGGCTCCCTGTGTCACTCCTTTGGGTGGTTCCTTGGGGTCCCAGCAATTCTACATGCTCTAGGCACTGTGTCTAGAGAAGTCGTTGTTGTTATACCATTTTTTTAGTGTATGGTTCGGTGTCCCCCCGGAGCCCACTGTGTATTGTGCTATTTACTGTTGTTCTATTGATCAAGTACTCTGTGCCTAGTGCTCTAATCTCATAAAGAGGTTAGTAGAGAGTGCTTAGTAATAAATACATATATTTTATATAACACTGGTGTGGTTCTCCTTTCATTTGGTCATTCAGGAGGTTCTGATCTGGTTAAACAAGCTGCTTTACATTCCTTCAAGACTTAGCCTGAAGGCTGCTCTCCACAGCTACCACTAGGATAGCTTTCTATTAAGGTTGTCTTTAACCTAATCATCAATAATGGTTGTTTGGACTGGTACAAGGTGCTCACTTTTAAATAGTGGACAGCATATGCCAGGCCAACTTCTCACAGCCAGGTGCAGTGTCACTCAGGAGGAGATGGGGCAGATGCAGTGTCACTCTGGAGGAGATGGGGCAGGAGCAGTGTCTTCTAAGAAGAGATTAGGTGGGTACAGTGTCACTCTGGAGGAGATGGAACAGGCGCAGTGTCACACAAGTGAAGATGAGACAGGTGTAGCATTTCCTACGAGGAGATGAGACAGGCGTGGTGTCACTCAGGAGGAGATGGGGCAGATGCAGTGTCACTCAGGAGGAGATGGGACAAGTGCAGTGTCACTCAGGAGGAGATGGGGCAGAAGCAGTGTCTTCTAAGAAGAGATTAGGTAGGTGCAGTGTCACTCAGGAGAAGATGGGGCAGGTGCAGCATTTCCTATGAGGAGAAGAGACAGGTGCGGTGTCTTCTAAGAAGAGATGCGGCAGGTGCAGTTTCACTCAGGAGGAGATGGGGCCGAAGCAGTGTCTTCTAAGAAGAAATTAGGCTGGTGCAATGTCACTCAGGAGGAGATGGGTCATGAGCAGTGTCTTCTAAGAACAGATTGTGCAGGTGCACTGTCACTCAGGAAGAGATGGGGCAGGTGTGGTGTCACTCAGGGGGAGATGGGGAAGGAGCAGTGTCCTCTAAGAAGAGATTAGGTGGGCACAGTGTTACTCAGGAAGAGATGGAGCAGGTGCAGTGTCACACAAGTGAAGATGAGACAGGTGTAGGCAGCATTTCTTATGAGGAGATGTAGCAGGTGCAGTGTTAAACAGGTGGGGTGGAGCAGGTGAAGTGTGTCCTTTGATGAGATTGTAGAGGTGCACTGCCATACAAGAGGGCATGGGACAATTGCAGTCACTCAGATGGAGACAGAACATGTGCAGACTCTTCTACTAAGAGATGGGGCAGGCGCAGTGTCACTAAGAAGTAGACAAGCCAGGTGCAGTGTCACTCGGAGAAGATGGGGCAGATGCAGGGTCACTCAAGAGGACATGGGGCAGGAGCAGTGTCTTCTAAGAAGGAGATAGGACAGGTGCAGAGTCACTCAGGAGCAGTGTCACTCAGGAGGAGATGGGGCAGGAGTAGTGTCTTCTAACAAGAGATTAAGCGGACGCAGTGTTCCTCAGGAGGCGATTAAACAGGTGCAGTGTCACACAAGTGAAGATGAGACAGATGTAACATTTTCTACGAGGAGATGAGACAGGCGCGGTGTCTTTTAGGAAGAGATTTGGCAGGTGCAGTGTCACTCGGAAGAAGATGGGTCATGAGCAGTGTCTTCTAAGAAGAGATTGTGCAAGTGAAGTGTCACTCGGGAGCAGATAGGACAGGTGCAGTGACTTCTAAGAAGAGATGGGGCAGGTGCTGTATCACTCAGGAGAAGATGGGTCATGAGCAGTGTCTTCTTAGAAGAGATTGTGCAGGTGCAGTGTCACTCGAGAGCAGATGGGGCAGGTGCAGTGACTTCTAAGAAGAGATGGGGCAGGTACGGTGTCACTCAGGAGGAGATGGGGCAGGTGCGGTGTCACACAGAAGATGGAGAAGGTGCAGCATTTCCTATGAGGAGATGTAGCAGGTGCAGTGTTTTCCAGGTGGATGAGGTTTAGTGTCTCCTTTGAGGAGATGAAATAGGGGATGGGACAATTGCGGTCACCCAATTAGGGAAAGAATAATAATAAAAGTAATAATAAAAGGCAATTGTTGCGCATGCAGCTACCCCAAATCGGGTGTCCCGGCCCTATAGTAGGCAGTGATTAAGGCAGAGGGCAGCACTAGACTAGTCATTCCAATTAAAAAGCCAGGTCTTCAAGGCCCTTCTGAATTCCAGTTCGGACTGCATCATGCGAAGGTGAGGGGGGAGGTTATTCCAAAATCTGGTGGTACCCACTTCGAATGTTCTGCTTCCCATTCTTGCTTTCACAAAGCCCGGTGTGGCGAGAAAGCGTTTGATTGGACCTTAGAGGTCTGTCTTGTTGATATGGGCGGAGTCTACTTCCCAGATAGATAGGCCCTCTCCCTTTGTCTGCTCGAAAGGCAAATGTCAGTGCATTAAATTCAATCCGCTTGGCTATCGGTAGCCAGTGCAGTTGTCTAAGGTACGGAGAGATGCGGTGTCGGAGCCGGACCCGGCAGACCAATCGGGCTGCCGCATTTTCAATGATCTGGAGTCTATGGATCAGTCCAAGCAGCAGACCCATGTACAAGCCGTTCGCATAATCAAGATGGGAAGTGATTAAAGCATGGACCACGGTTTTGCAGGTTGAGTCAGGCAGGAGGTTTATAAATTTCCTGATGGTTTTAATTTTGCCAATGGGTCGTAAGGGACAGATCTTTGTCCCACCTCACACCCAGATTTTTGACCGAGTGCAGAACATGTGCAGACTCTTTTCCGAGGAAATGGGGAGGTGCCGCGTCACTCAGAAGGAGACAAGGTAGGTGCAGTGTCACTCAGGAGGACATGGGGTCAGTGCAGTGTCACTCAGGAGGAAGGTGCGGTGTCACTCAGGAGTAGTTGGGGCAGGTGCAATGTCTTTTTTCATTCCCTATGATGAGATGTAGCAGGTGCAGTATTACGCAGGTGGGGGTGGAGGGGGTGTAGTGTCTCCTTTGAGGAGATGGTAGAGGTGAAGTGCCATGCAAGAGGGTTTGAGAGAATGTCAGTCACTCAGTTGGAGACAGAACATGTGCAGACTCTTCTCCGAGGAGATGGAGCAGGGGCAGTGTCACGCAGGAGGAGATGGGGCAAGTGTATTTTTTCTGTTATGGAGGAGGAGCAGGTGCAGTGCAGTGAACCTTTTGTACACTGAAGAGGAGGTGGAGCAGGCGCAGTGACCAGTAGCGGCTGTTACCAAACGAAGTGAGCGGAGGGAAATTAAAAAAAAAAAACACTTACCTGTTTACGGCTGCCACCTCTCCTCCATCAACTAGGCAAGCTTGAATCTGGTGGTGTAGCATGCATGGGACCCACGTCTTGGCACACCCTTCCCACTTAGGGCAACAAATGCAAATAGAACAGATGATGGGCTCTTGTTTTCGGTCCAGGGAGGACCTGGCCTGGCAGTTTGGGCTGGACTGTTCCCATGAGGAACAGGATCAAGACTGATTTGCATATGGCTGGGTATAAACTGGGGTGGCATAGTGAGCAAAAATAAAGATGGATTAAACCCAGATCTGTGACTGGGTGTGGATGTTTGCGTTTTCAGCATTCCGTCCATCATGTGTTCTTTTTGCTTTTATCTCTGGCTGTGAGCACTGTGTGATAGTTAGTCTGAGAGGTTGTTGGATGGTAATACTGAAGGACTTCCCCCAGCTGTCCACTCTCTGATAGTCAGTCTGAGATGCTGCTGTGGGATAGCAGAGTGACTACCCCAGCTGTGCATTGTGTGAAGGGGGGTTAGGGGAATTGGCCTACCCGTAGCTGTGCACTGTGTGATAATCAGTCTGAGATGCTGCTGCCAGGCACTAGAGTGGCCACCCCCCAGCAAAGCACAGCATGAAAAGAGGCGGGTGAGGGAGGCTGGTTTATCTCCAACTGTGCACTGTGTCATGGTCAATCCGAGATGCTGCTGGGGGTAGCAGAGTGACTAGCGCCAGCTGTGCATTGTGTGAAAGGAAGCGGAGTAACGTTAAACTGAACGATCTCCGGGTGTGCACAGAGTGATAGTCAGTCTGAAGCACTGCTGGAGGGAAGCAGAGATTGACTACCCCCAGCCGCGCACTGTTTGACATTCAGTCTGAACGTGCTGTGTGCACTCTAGTTCCAGCTGTGCATTGTGTGACAGTCAGTTTAGGATGCTGCTAGATCGTAACAAAGAGTGACTACCCCTGCTGTGCCCTGTGCGACAGTAAGTTTACGGCGCTGCTGGTAGATGGCTGCTCCACCTGTGCATTGAGTGAAAGGAGAGTTAGGGTAACTTTCCTGCCTTCAGCTGTCCATTCCTCCAGATGGAAATGCTCCGTCGTGTGATAAGCGGGGGCAAAGAGAGGGTGACTCGCTGACAGTGCGATGCTGCACCAGGGGAGAGAGTGGCTACCCCGTCTGTGCACTGTGTGAGGGGGCTTAGAAAGGGTGACTATATAGTGTGCGTTGCTGCGTAAGTTGCGAGTCGCTAAATCGGGGCGCTACTCCCAGCTGCGCCCCATGCAGCAGGAAGTCGGAGAGGGCTGACTGGTAGTGCGTGAGATGCGGCATAAGTTGAGAGTGACTGACCTGTGGCGCTACCCCCAGCTGTGCACCGTGTGATAGTCGGAGACGCTGCCGGAGTCCTGGGATCCCTCCTCAGCGGACGAGGCGCAGGAGCCGGGCGAGCGCGGGAGGGAGTCGGCGGAGGTGCTGCCATGCGGCGAGAGGCCGTCGGAGGTGGAGAGGCGCTCCCCCGCCAGCCCCTGCCGTTCCCCCAGCAGGCCCTGCAGCTCCCGGATGTAGTCCACGGCCGAGCGCAGGGTCTCCACCTTGCTCATCTTGCGGCTTGCGCCCTGGGCCTGGGGCACGTGGCGCCGCAGGTGCGCGAAGCCCAAGTTCACCAGCTTGACCCGGTTGCGCTCCCTCTCGTTGCGCCTCTCGGAGGTGGCCGAGACCAGGGGGTGGGGGCTGCCTCCACAGGTGCTGGGGGAGCGGCGCTTGGGGCAGCGGGGCCTGGTGGGCGGAGGGGGTCTGGCTGCTGGCGCCCCCTTCCTCCTGGCCCTCGGTTGGCCCTCAGTCACTGCGGCGGGCGGCGTGCTGCATGGCATGCTCTGCGCCCCGGGCAGGTCCATGCTCTGCCCAGGGCAGGTTGGTGCGAGCGAGAGCAGGTACTTCAGACCGGGCTTCTTGGCAGAGACTCGATTTTTGTCTTTTTTCACGAAGGAGTTCGAGAATTGTGCTTTGCTTCCGTGCCCCCACCTGTGGTGTCCTGGAATGAAGCAGGATCTGTTTGAAGGATGTATCTCCACCCTGCTGCCAGCCCAGACTTGCCTCGCACCATTCAGCCACCATCCCGGGCCTGTGCCGGGGAGCGCGTGTCAATCTCCCATCACAGCGGCTCCCGGCCAACCTGCTCCGCGCCTTTTATTCGCTTTTCATTAACTCCAGTCTCTTGTTTTCATACAGAACGAGCACAGAATGGCCGGAGGGAAGGGAGTGGGCCGTGGAGGGGTCGACGCGCCCCTGTAGCCAGAGGGAGGGAGGCCGAGATCTTATATAAAAAAAAGGCGCAGCTTATCAGGCAGGGTATAAGGTGCACGAGGCGCCTGTCATATATTAAAAACAATCTTCAATAATCAATGTAGCCACAACACAACCCATGCACTAAGAGCATTTCATAACAAATCATGTAATAAGAACATGGCCATTACTTTATGTCCATTTTGAAGAAAAAAAACAGGTACTGTGTCCTTTCCACAAGACCCTCTGCTATGAGTGTTCTGGAAACACCTCTGCAATAAGAGCATTCCACAATAACTGATGCATCTGATAGAGACTTCTAGCTGAAGATTCCCTACCTTTAAATTTACCAGGTTGTAAGGCTGGATCCAGAAACTTTTGCGTGAGCAATACCCCTAAGCGTCGTTGGATGTCTTCGTTCGGCTACGTGTGACGTCAGCATCGTCAGCATCGTTAGCGTCCGTAATGACGTCGGGTCATCTATATAGCCGCCACCCAGGCGCGTGGATATCAGTTTTTTTCTTTCCACGCCAGTTAAGCACTGATCCAGAGAAGAGCTACCCCTCTGTCTCTTTTGACAGGCATTTTGTAGACAAAAAGTTTCTCTTGTGTGTCAAGGATGTTATGTAGATGTACAAGGTTTAGGCTGTGGCACCTGTCATGCTCTATGTCGGTAACCGACCCCCACATCATCTGCTTGTGGTGCCTCAAGCGTGACCACGACACAAAGTCGTGCTCAGACTCCCAGGTCAACGTGCGGAAGGCCTTGCGGGTATTATAAAGAAACAACCTTGCGGGAGCATTCTTAGAAGCTTCTTGCTGCCCAGCAGTCAACACCGTCGAACGCGACTCCTTGGAAACTCCTCTACAATAAGAGCATTCCAGAATAACTGATGCATCTGATAGAGACTTCTAGCTGCAGATTCCCTACCTTTAAATTTACCAGGTTGTAAGGCTGGATCCAGAAACTTTTGCATGAGCAATACCCCTAAGCGTCGTTGGATGTCTCCGTTCGGCTACGTGTGACGTCAGCATCGTTAGCGTCGGTAATGGCGTCGGGTCATCTATATAGCCGCCACCCAGGCGCGTGGATATCAGTTTTTTTCTTTCCGCCTCAGTTAAGCACTGATCCAGAGAAGAGCTACCCCTCTGTCTCTTTTGACAGGCATTTTTCGACATTTTGTAGACAAAAAGTTTCTCTTGTGTGTCAAGGATGTTATGTAGATGTACAAGGTTTAGGCTGTGGCACCTGTCATGCTCTATGTCGGTAACCGACCCCCACATCATCTGCTTGTGGTGCCTCAAGCGTGACCACGACACAAAGTCGTGCTCAGACTCCCGGGTCAACGTGCGGAAGGCCTTGCGGGTATTATAAAGAAACAACCTTGCGGGAGCATTCTTAGAAGCTTCTTGCTGCCCAGCAGTCAACACCGTCGAACGCGACTCCTTGGAAACTCCTCTACAATAAGAGCATTCCAGAATAACTGATGCATCTGATAGAGACTTCTAGCTGCAGATTCCCTACCTTTAAATTTACCAGGTTGTAAGGCTGGATCCAGAAACTTTTGCGTGAGCAATACCCCTAAGCGTCGTTGGATGTCTCCGTTCGGCTACGTGTGACGTCAGCATCGTTAGCGTCGGTAATGGCGTCGGGTCATCTATATAGCCGCCACCCAGGCGCGTGGATATCAGTTTTTTTCTTTCCGCGCCAGTTAAGCACTGATCCAGAGAAGAGCTACCCCTCTGTCTCTTTTGACAGGCATTTTTCGACATTTTGTAGACAAAAAGTTTCTCTTGTGTGTCAAGGATGTTATGTAGATGTACAAGGTTTAGGCTGTGGCACCTGTCATGCTCTATGTCGGTAACCGACCCCCACATCATCTGCTTGTGGTGCCTCGAGCGTGACCACGACACAAAATCGTGCTCAGACTCCCGGGTCAACGTGCGGAAGGCCTTGCGGGTATTATAAAGAAACAACCTTGCGGGAGCATTCTTAGAAGCTTCTTGCTGCCCAGCAGTCAACACCGTCGAACGCGACTCCTTGGAAACTCCTCTACAATAAGAGCATTCCAGAATAACTGATGCAACAGGAACTTTCCAGAGTCACCGATGTAAGATCATTCCCCATGTCACTCTTGTAACACAGGACCCCGTATTACCCATGTAATAGGAACATTCCCCATGTAAGGAAAGCTTTCTCCCACGTAATAAAATTACCATTCCCGAATGTCCCATGTAGTAAGAACACTCCCAAACACTTTATCTGCCAAGAGCATTTTGGAAAAAAATATGTAATGACAACATGCTTGAATAACTTGTGTAACAGGAGCATTCCTCTTTAACCCACGTAATAAAAGAATTCCCTATTATTACCCAATGAAGTGAGAACATTCCCATTCCCAAATGACCTATGTAATAATACAATTTCATAGGTAATCCTCTAATAAGAGCACTCCACAAAAACCCGTGTTATAAGAACATTCCTCATTGCCTTATTTGATGAGAGCATTCTGAAAAATCCAATGTAATAAGAACTTAATCCAATATCCTTTGTGATGAGAGTATTCTAGACAGAGGCGCAACTAGAGCCACATTTCGGGGGGGGCTAAGAAAAAATTTCGGGGGGGGCTGAATCTTTTAAGCCATAGGCAGAGTGGAGCTGCAGGGGCTCTTAGAAGGGGTGAAGGCCTCATTAACATGCAAAATGGTCTTTTAAAGACCTGTGAAGTGCTCGGGTGCGGCTGTGTGTGTGCGCCGCGAGGCTGTCTCAGCCCGGGCTGCCACACACGACGGGGGGGGGGGGGGGGGCTGAAGCCCTGTGAGTCCAATGGGTGTTGCGCGCCTGATTCTAGACTTGCTCATGTAATACGAGCATTCCAGAATAACCACTGAATTATGATCAATCAGTAAGATCATTCCAGAGTGACCCATGTACGAAGAGGATTCCCCCTATCACCAAAGCAAAAACATCACCCATATCATTCATGTAATGAGAACATTTCGTAATTACCTTTGTAATGAGAACTTTCGCCTGTATCTCCTGTAACGAGCATTTCATAACAAAAACGAATATAGTAGGATTCCCCAATGTGATAAGAGCATTGTGAAAAAAACACAAGAAGAAGTAGCATTGGCCCGTCACACAAGCAATACAACATTCCACATTACACCGATGTAATAGGGACATCATACAATTACCTATGTAATGAGAGCATTTCCAAATAAAAACAGCAATGTTACCTGAGAATTCACACTTGAAGAGGATTCCACACTAGCCTGCATAATACAAGTCTTACTCAGTAACCCCAACAATAATAATTCCATGACAACCCATGGAAATGAAGCTTTCCCTTTAAAATCCATGTAACAGAAATATTCTCCAAGTATCTATGTAATCTGAGCCTATCCCAATAACTCTAGTAATGTGAACACTCCCAAAAGGCCATATAATAAAAGTATACATGACTGACTTGTGTAATAAGTGTATTCCAGAATAGCCCCAGAAATAAGAGCATGTTTTAGTAGGCCATGCAATAAGGGCATTTCACAATAACACATGTAATTAGAGGTAAAAAAACACTCTTGTGTAAGAAATATTGTGGAATAGAATATTGTCCAAAACAAGGTAGAATATAGTTTTTTAAATAAATATAGACAAAAAATTAGTATGCTTAATATTTTAATATAGTGAAATGTAATGTAATATAATGTAAATTATATAGTTTACATGTAGTAGGAAATTGGGTTACTGGTAGAGGGGAGTGAAACCCTACTCAAGCAGCAACTACAGTTTGTGAGGGTGAAACACAAGCAAACCCCAAATTAACCTTTGCTTAACCGTCTTGTAGCTTGGCACAAAAACAGTCAGGCGTAACATAGAGGAAATGTGTAATGTATTTATGCAGGTCTTCAAATAGTAATATAGTGAAAACACAAAACAAGACAAATCCCACACCAATTAAAAAACAGTGTAAAATGAAGTAAATTATTTGAGACCAAAATGACAAAAATCCAATCAGTAGAACTGTAGAAATGCAATTTCAAAGTTTTAAGTCAAAATAGTGCCTAGAAGTACAAAGCGCCAACTGTGGTTATCTTGTCACACCAGATTGGGACAAAGTCACAAGTTCAGGCTGACCGCAATGGAGTACAGGCCAGCCACAGAGATCAAGTTAAGCCCGCTGAACAAAAGTACCTTAAATTCTAGTTGCGGAGGGAGGTGAAGTCCCTCGTCAAGGATGCGTTGCAAAACAAAGGGAAAGCAAGGTCCCTGCATGGAGATACGTCATGCAGCAACGGTTCCAAAGGAGCTCCGGTGGTGATGTAAGGTCCAGGCGCTGGAGATGCGCCAGCTCCATGGAGCTACGGTCGAAATGTGATGTCCTGCGTGGAGATGCATTGCACAGTGGTGGTTCAGAGGGGCTGTAGGCTGCGATGCAAAATCCTGCATCAGGGATCCATCGTGCATTGATTTGGATGTGGAGTCTTGCGAGGCAGGGCGTCACACTACGCCGGTTCCTCTGGGACTACAGATGGGCTGGCAGAGCTCCTTCATGCCCAAGTCCAAGGGTGCAGGACTGGGGTGGCACCACTTGGGGGACATCACTCACTGCTGGCAGAGTCCAGGTGCAGGGTTGTTGGAGTCTGTTATGTTCCTGAATCTCTGATCAGGAGGGTAGCCACTGGCCCTTGGAGTCACTCTGGTGGTCCTGGGTTCAAGATGCAGGTCCAGTCCTTCCTCCAGGCAGCAGGGAAACAGAGGAGCAGTCCTTTTTGCAGAGCAGCCCAGCAGTCCTTCTGAGTCTTCCACAGGTCCAGAGGTGCACTGAAGAGTTAGATCTGAGGGTCCATTATTTATACCTGGTGCCCACTGTGAACTAGGAGAAAGTTCTGGAGGCTTCCACCTTTAGAGATGCTTGGAATTTCCTGCCTCGCTGGCCTGGCCCCAGATTGTCTGGGGTAACAACTGACTAGTGTCAAACCCTTTGTAAGTGTGCTCAGGAAAAGTCTTTGTGATGTGCAAGTGTGGTAGGTGACAGCTCCTTCCCTCATCAAGTCAGAGATGGCCCATCCTGCCAACACATGCTTCTCTGTCTCACTATCTGGGATCAATACACAAAGATCAACTGTCAGCTACACCTAGTTATTTGTCCCAGGATACAGACAGCAGACACCAAATGGTTGGTACAAGAAAATGCCAACTTTCGGGGAGGAGCCAAGATGGCGACCGGAGCAGACGCTTGAGCGCCCGGCTCCGTCGGCCTTTGGCCTCGGACTATCATCCTGCTTCCTATCCTCGCCGATTTTCGAGGTGCAACGTGTGCGACGACGCGCTGACCGCGCTGCCGCTTTCCCGGAGTCGTAGCCCGCCCGGACGCCGGAGTTCTTGGTGCTTTTGTTCTCCGCACTGGACCCCTGCTCTATTGTGGCCTTGGCCGGCCCCCTGGAAGCTCCGCAGTTACCGGACCCGCTAGCGTAAACCTGAGCCCCACGGTCCCGGTCCCACCTCACACCACGGACTGTCGCCAGATGAGCCGGGGGAGGGACGCCCAGACACCTCCCGCGCCCCGCAACTGATGGGCTGGAGCTACAGGGTAAGCCCCGGTGCGGAGGGTCTCCTGCCCCGTTCCGTGGACCGCGCTGTGGGAGGCTGCAGACCCCCTTCTTCTATTGCCTAGTCGGCTGCAGAGAGAACCCGAGGGAAGGGCAGCGATTGTTGGCTTTTCCCTGTTGCGGCGCAGACCTGAGGGGAATTGCCTCCTTGCTACGACCTCCCCCCCTGGCCACCGTACCGTGCTGCGGTAAAACATGGCGATGATTGCCTGCTCGCGGCTGGGGGATGCTACTCCGGTCTCGCCCGCTGCCCGCTTCGCCCTCCCTCTACCAGACACCAGCTCCACAGTGCCGTCCCGGATTGCTACCGATGGGGGGGAGCAGCCTCCGCTGACATGCGGCTCCGTTCTGGCTGCCCTGCGGGACTTGCGTCTACAAATGTGTCTTGGCTTGCAAGCGCTGAGTGAGCGGTTTGACTCCATACTGTCGGCTGCAGGTCGTGAGCGCCCCGTTCGCCATCAACAAGGCGTGGGTCTGCCAGTGCTTTTGTCCTCTTGCGGGGACGCAATGGCTGTTTATGATCGTGCTACACTGGTGCATGCCTCTGGCTTTACCGGCACCCAGGATCAATCGCTCTTCAGCTCAATTGCGGATACTTTGTCTCCCCGTTTATTGCTGCCTGCTTCGTTGTTGCATGCCTCATCGTGCCCGCAAGGGTATCCAGCAGAGCGACACCTGACGCCCTCGAGGAACTGTTCACGGCGGCCTACTGCTTCTTTTCTGTGGAACTCCTGTGCTTTACATGCTAGGTTTGGACTTTATGTGGTGTACAAGGGGACCTCAATAGATGGTCGGCGGCCATTTTGTGACTCTACTTCACCATCTTCTCCCAAGCGGCCATATTGTCTTTGTCTGCACGGGGGGCGGGGCCTTCATGTAGGGGCTGGTGTAATCTTAAGCCCGCGATCGGGCCAGGGCTAAACTGATTTATATCGCCATGGTTTCACGGATGGGCTGGACTGGGACTGGAACTGTTTGCATATGTTGTGCGCACTCGTCGCGGTTTGTCCGCCTTCACTTCAATTGTTGTGACACGTCATCTTCCCACGACCGCTTTTGGCGTAGTGGGTTCTCAGTGTGTGGAGGCCACAGCTGGCCGATGGTTTCGGGCGCTCTGGGGTAACGTAGGCTCCTCCCCACTTACCTCTCTGTTCTCTTATTTTTCTTCACTCTATTCCTACTTTCTCTCTTGTCTATATTTCGGGTTCATTGGGCGACAGGCACTATGCTGGGGGGGGGGCAGGCCGTAGCCTCCGCATTGGTGTAGGGTGGGGGGGTAATTCATTGTTTCTACTTAGTTCTATGGGCCTTTTTCTTTTCTGTTTCTGCGCTATACTTGTTTCGATTCGGGGTCCGGGTGTGGGGTGGATTGAGTGGGGGCGGCTCTGGAGGGGTGCATATTTACTCATGTGACTATCCTGTTATATAACTGCATCGCCTCACTGCCTGAGGTTTTCCTTCTATGACCGTTTTAATGATGCTGCTGCTCTCCCGTGTGGTGAAGCTATCTTGCGGACTCGAATCTCCTTGGTTCTCATTCTTTACTGATTTTTCCCTGATAAAATTATATTGAAAAACCTTAAAATTAACCTTCACTTCTCCTTCCCCTGGTGTCAAGGATCTCTCCAGTGTATACCTAACGACCCGTTGCTAACCTTGACCGCTGATGCACAGGGGATGTAATGTTTGTACCAGTGCTTAAATGTACCGTGGCCGGCCTGACGGTTGTAGGCCCGTATTTGTTCTTTTAATATGCACAAATAAAGGTTTTAAAAAAAAAAAAAAAAAAAAAAAATGCCAACTTTCTAAAAGTATCATTTTCGGAATTGTGACTTAAAATCTGACTGTACCATTAAAGAGGGCATTAAATTACTATTCTTTAGACACCAAACTTGACATTCCTACCTGCTCCCAATTGAAGTTATCACTTATGAAATGTCATAACCCAAGTTATCCTATAGGAGAGGCAAGCCTTTCTGAAGTTAAAATTGATTTTAAGAGTTTTTTACCAGAACATGTATAACTTAAAAGTACATGTCCAGATTTTTAAATATACGGCACCCGGCCCTGTAGTTGTTTAAGGCCTGTCCTAGAGGTGACATATGTATAAAAAGTAAGGTTTGGCCTGGCAAAAGGTTTGTTTTTCCAGGTCGAAATCGCAGTTTAAAACTGCACCACAGGCACTGCAATAGCAGACCTGAGACGTGTTTAAAAGGCTTAAGTGGGTGTGACAATGAGTGCTGCATGCCCTCTAGTAGCATTTAATTTACAAGCTCTTGGTACATGTAGTACCATTGTGCTAGGAACTTACCAGTACATTAAGGTGCCGATTCCGATCCGTTAAAACCCGGGTACGAATGGTCGTACGGAGCGTTTTCTCCGTACGACTCGTACCCGGGAAATCCTCCTTACAAATCAGCAAGTACGATTCGTACAGAAATACAATTTCCGTACGATTCGTACAAAACTACGTGCGGCGAAAAAATACCCACAATTCCGATCCGGTACATCGCGTACGTGACATTCGGCAGCGTTTTACGGACCAGCAAGTACGATTCGTGCCTACGTCACTCCGCACGGCTAATATTTTACGGCAGCCAAAAACTCCCGGGAAATTGAGGACGACGCGAAGAAGGAGCATCTGTACGCGACGGACAGCCATGGACCCCATCCTACGTGTAATCCCGGCCCTCCTAGCCTACGACCTGGTGCACAGAAACCGACGCAGATGCCACAGAAGGTCAGAACAGCACCCATGGTCAAAGGGGGGGGGCGGGCGAGGGGCATGCAACTCAACCCCTACCCAAATTATGCCACATATATCATGTACATACAGTACCTCCAGGGTCTGGTCACTTCGGGGGGCGTGTCCACCAAGGCCTGTGTCCCGCCACAACGGAAGTGGACGTGGACGCGTCCCGTCACCACAACAATGGTGGTACGGGCCGTACCCACGCCCTCAGAGCGTGGGTACGGGTCGTACCACGTGTACCCCTACGTCACCCCAACAATGGTGGTACGGCCCATACCCACACCCTCAAAGCGTGGGTACGGGCCGTACTCCTACGTCACACCAACAATGGTGGTACGGCCCGTACACACGCCCTCAGAGCGTGGGTACGGCCCGTACCCCTACGTCACCCCAACAATGGTGGTACGGCCCGTACCCACGCCCCCAGAGCGCTGTTGGAGTGACATAGGGGTATGCGTGGTACGACCCGTACCCACGCTCTGAGGGCGTGGGTACGGCCTGTACCACCATTGTTGGGGTGACGTAGGGGTACGGCCCGTACCCACGCTCTGAGGGCGTGTGTACGGCCCGTACCACCATTGTTGGGGTGACGTAGCGGTACGCGTGGTATAACCCGTACCCACGCCCTCAGAGCGTGGGTACGGGCCGCACCCCTACGTCACCCCAACAATGGTGGTACGGCCCGTACCCACGCCATCAGAGCGTGGTTACGGGCCGTACCCCTACGTCACCCCAACAATGGTGGTACGGGCCGTACACACGCCCTCTGAGCTTGGGTACGGGCCGTACCCCTACATCACCCCAACAATGGTGGTACGGCCCATACCCACGCCCTCAAAGCGTGGGTACGGGCCGTACTCCTACGTCACACCAACAATGGTGGTACGGCCCATACACACGCCCTCAGAGCGTGGGTACGGCCCGTACCCCTACGTCACCCCAACAATGGTGGTACGGCCCGTACCCACGCCCCCAGAGCGCTGTTGGAGTGACGTAGGGGTATGCGTGGTACGACCCGTACCCACGCTCTGAGGGCGTGGGTACGGCCTGTACCACCATTGTTGGGGTGACGTAGGGGTACGGCCCGTACCCACGCTCTGAGGGCATGTGTACGGCCCGTACCACCATTGTTGGGGTGACGTAGGGGTACGCGTGGTATAACCCGTACCCACGCCCTCAGAGCGTGGGTACGGGCCGCACCCCTATGTCACCCCAACAATGGTGGTACGGCCCGTACCCACGCCATAAGAGCGTGGTTACGGGCCGTACCCCTACGTCACCCCAACAATGGTGGTACGGGCCGTACACACGCCCTCAGAGCGTGGGTACGGGCCGTACCCCTACGTCACCCCAACAATGGTGGTACGGGCCGTACACACGCCCTCAGAGCGTGGGTACGGGCCGTACCCCTACGTCACACCAACAATGGTGGTACGGCCCGTACACACGCCCTCAGAGCGTGGGTACGGGCCGTACCCCTATGTCACCCCAACAATAGTGGTATGGGCCATACACACGCCCTCAGAGCGTGGGTACGGGCCGTACCACCATAGTTGTGGTGATGTAGGGGTACGGACCATACACATGCTCTCAGAGCGTGGGTACGGACCGCATCACGCGTACCCCTAGGGCACCAGTACATCAGTGATATAAGGCGTACACATGCCACAAATGTTGTCATAGGGCCTGGTGCAGCATCTAACCAGTATATTGGGGGGGTGTATGCCCAGGAGAGCAGTGTACTGCACCAAGGGTGCAGGCGGGTGGGTGGGTGTCTGCCTAGGATTCACATCAATGGACAGAGACATGGGGGTGGGTGCAGAGGAATACCTGCAGCGGACAGAGACATATGAAGGGTGGGTGCATATCACTCCCAGCAGTGCCCAGACATATGAGGGGTGGGTGCCTATCACTCCCAGCAGTGCCCAGACATATGAGGGGTGGGTGCCTATCCCTCCCAGCAGTGTCCAGACATATGGGGGGTGGGTGCCTATCACTCCCAGCAGTGCCCAGACATATGAGGGGTGGGTGCCTATCACTCCCAGCAGTGGACAGAGACATGGGGGTGGGTGCAGAGGAATACCTGCAGTGGACAGAGACATTTGAGGGGTGGGTGCATATCACTCCCAGCAGTGCCCAGACATATGAGGGGTGGGTGCCTATCACTCCCAGCAGTGCCCAGACATATGAGGGGTGGGTGCCTATCACTCCCAGCAGTGCCCAGACATATGAGGGGTGGGTGCATATCACTCCCTGCAGTGGACAGAGACATGGGTGTGTGTACATCATCCTCAGATGACCACAACTCCATGGGTGTATGAACGCATCCACAATTTGCGACTATGTTGAGAGTGCCATAACAACACATCACTGACAGCAGTGTCCCACTCCCATGAGGATGGATGTCCTTCCCCCACTGCATGACACACCACATGTGTGTGTGATGACAAATGGCACATGCATACCCACCCCTTGCGGATGCAGCACAATACACACACTGAGATAATGCCACAAGACTGTATAGTCATGTGAAAGCCTACTAAACTAAGAGAGCCAAAGGGAACACACACTGTCACGCACATTCCAGGACTGATAGGAATGTACAGGTGCTGGGACAGCCACCAAGTTGTTGTCTCCCATGGAAGGAATAGGGTGGAGTTCCCACAGATACAATGACCACAATTGTGAGTCAGGTGCCCAAATACCCTGCAGAACAAGTAACATATGTGTGCTAGGCTGGGAGTACACACATGCATAGTGCGTAAAAGGGACCATTTCTCCATGAAGGCATGGCAACATACTCTATACACAAGTACAGTGACTACCAAGGATGGCACAGACGATGCAGGCGGAGACATTGCTCAGCAGGCATGGCCATAGTTGAAGGGATCCGTCACCCACCAATGAAATGTAGACACAGGTCAGCGCAACAATTGTGCAACTCCCTGCAGGGAAGATGTCAGGTGCCACAGAGGAAGGAACACTCCTTGGGACAATGTCTCCAAACACAAAGAGCATACATGACCAAAGATTATTTGCAGAGACCTTGTGATGGCACGCAGATACCAGGGTCCACCCCATGAGCAGCACACTACAACATTTTCCAGACACCTAACACATTATCACCACCCCAACTCAGGGAGCATCAGCACCAAGATCAATACCAGAAAAGCAATAGTGTGCAAAGGAAAAACAAAATGCTTTATTCAGCATTAAATTAAAACGTATAAAAGGACACTATTTACAAAGGCCATAGGCCAGTCCAGATGCAAAGTCCTGGAGGGGGACACATGGCCACGCGTCTCCCCTAGCTTGCCTGCACATTTGACACTTCATGTTCATCCACTGGGGGGGGGCATCATGTGGGGGAAGGACCAGGCACCGCAGGGACAGGAGGGAGAAGGGTAGGTGTTGTGGGTGCAGGGACGGACGACTCCACCACAGGGGGTGGGGCAGCGCCAAAGGTGGTGGTTAGCAGGGCACTGCACACGTCCGCAAGCTCGGCCAGCGTCTCCCCTGCACCCGAAGAAACCACAGGTCCCATGGAGGGGGGGGGGGGGTCGGAGGGATGGGTTGCAGCGCTACTGGGGGAGGTGGTGGACAGGGGGGGGCTCAACTCCCTTACCCGTGGAGTGCCTTGCCTGTTTGCGGGCTGGTGAACCAGTGGGGCTGAGGCCCAGTACAGCCAAGTAGGTGTCCTTCTCAGATTGTGGGGCAGGGGAGCCAAGGGGAGTGACATTGGAGGGACTGGGGAGTGAGGAATGCGGACTCCGACTGTGGCTGCGTGTCTGCCTGTGTGCCCCAGACCCAGTGGGTATGCCTTCTTCTCCCTGAGTGTGCGTGACAGGAGGTGTGCACTTGCCCTTCCGTGTTGGTGTGCTGCCTGTGTCTGGTGGGGTGCGTGCCTGGGAAAGTCTGGGTGTGCTTGGGACAGGCATGGAAGTGGGAAGTGTGGATGGAGCAGGGGTAGGGGGGGACGAAGCGCTGCAGGAGACTCACTGCTGCCGTCAGTGACGAGTCCATGGACCTCAGCAACATCCGTTGGTCAGACATCGCTGATGACATGCCCTCCATGTACGACACCATCTGTGTCAGCAGTCTGGTGTGGCCATGGAGGACACTCAGCAGCGATGTCTGGCCAACCTGCAACTGCCGCTGAATGTCCACAGACTCGGCAGTGAGGGCAGCAGGGGAGACAGGGGCAGGGGGTGCGGTGCCTGGCACGAAGGAGACATGTTGTTGCCCTACACGGACAGAAGGGACCGGAGCAACTGGGAGGGCGGTGATGGGAATGGAGGGGGCGGTGATAGATGTAGTGCTGCTGCCAGCTGTTGGAGCAGCCTCCGCCCCCTCTGGGAGTTCAGCTTCGGACCCGTCAGCGTCGTAGTCGGTGTTGGTACTAGACAGGTCCTCCGCCTGACTCCCCTCGCCCTCCGTGCCACTTGCTGCGCCAGACTCGCCAGCACTGGTGGCACCGGTGCTGGATCCCTCCTCCACGTCCGTGCAGGTGTCTCCCTCGGTGTCCCCCGACGATGCTGTGGGCAAGGTGAAGAGACAGGAAATAATCAGACACCTGTATACATATGACACATGAGTCCAAACAAAATAGCTCACAGTGCATTTCATGAAAAGCATCATGAGTAACATCTACAATACTCCGCACATATGTAAGCCCTGCACTCCCCAGTTGGTTGACCCATCATGCCCCTTGGAAACAATAAAAATCCGGACACAACAGCTAATAACTCGATATCCAATTAGACAGAGGATATGGTGTCTGGGAATTGTTGAGCACAGCCAGACTATGAAGGCATGCCACCTCTTGTTCACTGTGAAAGAAACAGTATTGGTGCACCCAAGGGCAAATAACTAACGCCAATGCTGAAGGTGTCCCCACACTCAGAGACCTGTGAGTAATTAGGAAAGCCAAAATAAATAAATTGTGAACCCTTGGGAATCACAACACTTTACACAATCAACGTGTTTGGAATGTGTGAATGTGCCACTTTTTGATCAGAACACACATGTGCCTGTATAACAGAAGTCACACAAGGAGGTGCACAGAAAACTACATTTACACAGTCATTGTATGAGCTGGCAGCCCAAATCAAATAAGCCACAGTAAAGAAGAAATGGGGTATCAGTAAGTACATATACATGGCACCATGGTGGTCTGGATGACTTGACACTTGTAAGTTGGTATCATCAACAACCAAGGACTTACCCAAATGCAACCACACAGTGGGAACATTTATATGTATAATCTCTAAACAAATAATTTTCAAAACTGTGCCTTCGTTTTTAATGTGCCAGCGTGTCCACGAAAAAAAAAAGGTGGTGTCTTGTGCACTTCCTTGGGAGGCATCTGTCATGCAGGCACATTATTGTCATTCACCACAAAACATCAAAGTCATGCATATCAACTACTGAGACATGTTGACAAGTGTAGTGACTGCCAACGTCCAAGACTGCTTGACTAACAACTTGAATCATGCCACCTGTCACATGGCCATCTGTAACATCATGACACATTTGGCAACACATCTGACCCACTACCTGTCATGTGGAGTGGCACACATGTCCAAACACAGGACAATGCATTAGCTAATGGCCCTGCAATTGTGTTGGAACAAGGAGTACCTGCACTGAGGAGACACCCTCATGGGAACCAAGATTGTCCACACAGATGTCAGCACACACAGACCAAACTACGTAGCATCTGGACCACACACCGTTGCCAAAAATGGATGAGCAGGAACCATGTCTTTTAACTTTTGACGCATGCTGCAAAGCACAAACATTAAACCCTGCACAACATGACTGGGTCACTGCATGTTGAGTGTCTGTCCAGACAATTATCGCACACAGGTCAGACCTGGCAAGGAGACATAAGGTTTGGACATGTAGGCCTTGCCCGCACAAACCCCCCGTACCTGAGACAATGTGATTGAGACAGAGCAAGTACTTACACCTCTTAATCTGGGTTTAGTAAAATGTGCATCAAGAACTCCTAAATGTACTCAACATCACCTTGTGCGGCTGACCACTCATATTAGTGACAAACAACCATCATCAGATAGTTGTACATAGACACACAGGCACTGGCCAGTGTGAGTATGCACAAGCCAAATGGGGTCACCCTGTACAGTGGACACATGTAGCACACTTTACGTAAATACAAATGAGGCCAGGGAACAATGCCACAGAGGCCAACCTATGCTGAACACACCGAGAATGTCCACAGTGATGGATGACACACATGATTTCTAGGAAAAGGTGTCTCAGGGGACTGTAGTGGGCACACTGCTCCATGGTCCTGGAATGATCTGACTGCAACAGGAGCAACCGTCCCCGCACTATTCATATCTCCCACTCATGCACATCATGTCTGAGGCCACAACATTGGTCATGCATGCTGCAAGTCTGTTCATTTTAAGCCTCACACTCCTATGTTGAGACTCAGCATCAGTGCCAACAATTATGGACCCCCAAATGACTGAACAGGACAGGGCACAGGCAAGGTACCAACACATGTCACAGACCACCCCCACACATGATGCTGCAAGCATTGTGCACTTGGAATAACTGGCAGCCTAGATGACCATGTGCAAGAGTGATTACACACAGACCAGGGAACACATGTCAAGGAGGGGACGGGAGGAAGAACAGCACCGGCTGACTTGGGGGAACAGGATATGCACTGCACATATAAACCCTGGCAGTGTATCCAGGCGACTGAGCACTTCCAAAAGCTGGTGACACACAACAAACACACATGTACCTACCCCCTCCTTGCTGCTGTCTCTCCTGTAACCGCCCATCCATGTCAGGGAAGACCACCGCCAGGACACGCTTCATTTGGTGGGTCAGTCGTCGATGCCCGCCGTGGGGGCGTAGAGGTGAGTCCCCCAGCAGGACCCGGGCGATCCTCCTCGTCCAGCACCGGATGTCCTGCCAGCGTTTCCTCACTTGGGGTAGGCGCCGACACCGACCCTCCACCGACATCACGGCCCTGACGGCCCGCTTCCAAATTCTCCCCTTCTCGTAGGCGGTTACCTGTGAGGATGACAAAGTGAGACAACATCACTACACCTGCTCCATGTCCCAGAGACACACGTTTGAACATCTTTGCTTTTTTGAACAGGGCATAGTATGCAGCCAACTAATAGCACCTTTGTCATAGGGACATTAGCCTCTGGGGAAGCCCAAATGCACTACATGGCATTGAAAGTACACAGGTGGCATGAGGGGTGCGACACACTCACTGATCATGGCTCACACTGTGCATCACAAGCAACACAAGGATGATGGACAGCACCTCAAAGCAGTCACATGCCCCAGGCCACTGACGCAACCTCAGCAGAGTAGACAGACACACATAGGCACAGATCAATCACCTGGCATTGGCAACAGCAGATACAAACCTCACTCTGCACATGTGCCACTTGACTGGGGGGTGTCACAGGTGTGGGGCTAGCTGAGCACGTCAGACACACACACAGCACGGCTTCCTTCTCACATCAGATGGGTAGAGCATATGCCTCCTCCATGCAGCTGTGGTGCAACACTCCACATAGACACTCACCCACATGACAGGGAACATTCACACACATCAATGTCCAGGGGGCGTACACATCATTTGGACACTCTCACCACAGCTACACTCAACTCACACACATCTGTGGGTTCAGTCACCTGTCACACCGGGGGGACCACAGAATCACATCAGGACTATAGAACTAAAAAGCCAAAGAGGATTAGCCAGGCTGAATGTGCCATGCACCATGCAGTGATTGTCACAGTAAGCACAATGCAAGTGAGGAGTGCAGACATGAACTACATCATGCTCTGCATGGGAGACATAAGGCATTCCCCCCCCTGGGACCCACTCTAAACAACATTGCATGTCTGTCACACCTGGACAAAATGCCAGAAGTGACAGTCACAAAAAAGGGGCACAGTCAAAGCTAGTGGAGTCAGCACTCACCTGCTTCCCTGGTCTCCCATACAGGCTGGGGTACTGTGGGAGGATGACGTCCAGCAACGCCTCATTCTCCTCCTGGGTGAATGGCTGGGCCCTCTCCACAGACCTCGACATGGTGACAGAGGAAGCAATGACAGCAGCAGTGGTGTGGAATGAAAGGTTGTGCCCTCTCATGGGTCCTGGCTGACTTATATCTGCCTTGCTGGGCTGTTTCATTTACAGGAGTACAGAGTGATTGGTTAGACTCGTTAGCATCCTACGTTTCCTCCAATCCGTTTAAACATACACCAGTGAGTGCCTTTGCATGGTTCAAAATTTGAGCATCATGTCAAGTCAACAACCACTTTGCAACATTGTATATTGTCTCCAACCGACTTTTGCTGGCCACCTGATGAAACAATTTGAACTGGAAACTCGGTCTCCATGACAACCAGCATGCATTTAGGCCATTATACTTGTCCCTCATGTGTCCCCTATGTAATTTGACAATCCACACACAGGTACGGTGCGTTTGACACGTACCCCTACGGCACCAGTTGCACAGTGCGTTTGACACGTACGTGTACACACTGGTTGTACACATACGTGTACGGCCAGTGTGTACACGTACCTGTACAACCGTAGTACACGTCCGTGTACACACTGGTCATACACGTTCGTGTACACACTGGTCGTACACATACGTGTACTACGGTAGTACACGTTCATGTACACACTGGTCGTACACGTCCGTGTACACACTGGTCGTACACGAACATGTACTTTTGACATGAGGACATATCTGCGTCGTCTCCATGTCTGTGTTTTCTTTTTTCACGTGTACCCCTTCATCGCAATGTGTGTGAGCTGCTAATTGTTAATGACATGTGCCCTGTGCGTCTAGCTTGCCGCCAGCTGTCTGTATGAGATGACATCCTTCAAATGCAGATATGTGGATGTATGTCACTCCTGTGATGTCTCTGGCTGTTCACTTACACTGGCCCACAGCTTGTTTCAGGGCATGTAATGTAGAACTTGACAATCAACGGTTGTAGCTGGCTCTTCGTAGGAGTCTCATCTGGCTGGCATACGTGTCCTGGATGTATTGCACAGACCAGACTCTGTATTTTGCAGATGTGTATTAGCAGTTGAACATGTGCTCAGTTTATTGACATTGGTGTTGTGATGTACTCACTCTTCGTTATTCCTTCCAAATTTCTGCAGGGCACCGCCTCTCCCCCGACCAATGCCAGACTTGGGTGCCATGAGGGAACGTGACTGCATACGCCGTTACAGATTCACCCAACAGTTAATTGAGTACCTGACAAACAGGCTGGCACCACACCTCCAACCGCGACACAGTTATCCTTCTTCGCTGACCCCCAAGATGAAGGTGATGGCAGCCCTACTTTTTTTTGCCACCGGTACTTTTCAATTCACCATAGCTGATGTGGGTGGCATGTCCCAGACCATGTTCAGCCGTGTCCTGCATGATGTTTTAGAAGGCATGTTGGAGCACCTGGATGAATTCATCCATTTTCCGACTCGTGAGCAGTTGACGGGTGTCAAGGGTGAGTTCTATGCCCTGGGAGGGATGCCCCATGTAATTGGGTCCATCGATGAGACACATGTGGCTTTGGTGCCACCACAGGCACAGGAGGTAGCCTATCGAAACCGAAAGCATTATCACTCCATTAATGCCCTTGTGGTGTGTCTTGCTAACATGCTGATTTCCCATGTCTGTGCACGTTTTCCAGGGTCAGCACACGATGCCTACATCATGAGGCCTAGCAGGGTGCCAGAAATGATGCTGCGGCTGCACAACGAACGAGCATGTCTTGTTGGTGGGTATACTCTGTTTGTCCTGTATTTAGCGGTATCTTTGTATCTTACAGCATCTCCTGACCCACTTCTGTACATGATGTTTCCATGTAGGGGACTCTGGCTATCCCAACATGCCATGGCTGATGACGCCTCTCCGCAACCCCAGAACAGCTGCAGATCACCGTTACAACAACACCCATGGGCAGACCAGGCGAGTGATTGAGAGGACGTTTGGCCTCCTGAAGAGCAGATTCCGGTGCCTTCATAAGACAGGCGGATCCCTCCCATATGCACCGGTCAAGGTCTGCAAAATCTTCATCGTGTGCTGCATGCTGCACAACATGGCAGTGGAGAAAGCTGTGCCACTCATCCTGGCTCCGGATGAGCAGGAACATCCACCCGTGGAGGATGAAGGGCTTGGTCAGGAGGCAAGTGAGGAGGAGGATGAGGAGGAGGACATACGGAGTCAGCTCATACGCAACTTCTTCTCATAATGGTGAGTCCCTGGGTCTGAGTGTGCACGCTTTTAGCCTTGTGTGGCATGTGTTGCGATGTGTGTGTCCAGCTGACTGTATGCTAAGTTACTTAGAGGTGTGTTCTGATGTGGCACTCGAGTGATGATGTCATTCCACACATTGTGGATGAGACAGTAAATTTAAAACTAGCATGGTGACAAACTTATTCCTGTAGAGTCAATGACCATGCATGCGGTTGAGTATCTTTTCAGTGACTTCTTGTGTGTCTGTCATCCCCAGGTATTTGCGCATGCTGTCTGCTCGTGGCATCGTTGGGCTCCTGCTATTCCTCATGAGTATTGCAACGTGTGCTGAATCAGCGTTACATGCACGGACATGGTGAAAATTCTACTTTGGGTAGGATTGCAACAAGGCATTTTGGGTGTGGTAGTTGTTTGGAATGTGTGGGCACTGCTCCTGTGCATGTTTTGTTACTATGCATACATGTCGACTCACCATGGGGCACCTGACATGTAGCATGACTCCCATGACTTGATAGTCACCCTACGTGGCAGTCATCTGTAATGGGATTGTGGATTGTGAGGAAGGCATCAATGTGTGTGAAACTTCCCTCTGAAACATACGGGAGGCTACGGGTGGACATACTGTGGGACATCCCCATAAGAGGCTCAATGGGGAATTGCAGCCTCTCCGTGTGCAGCAGGGGTTGTTTGGCTCACCCCCTTCACTTGTGTGCCAGTTCAATGGATTTACAGCATCTGTGGTGTGAAGGGGGTGTCCAGTGTAGGTCCCACATGTTCAGCCAAATGACCTGTGAGTCTGTTCATATTGATGCATTTCCCTTACTGTTGGCCTGTGTAATAAAGGTGTTCCTCACCATCCAAGGTGCCTCATCTCTGTCAATGCAGGTCTCTTGCTACTGTGCATGCGGCATCTCTGGCATAGTTGTCAAAGATTGTGCATATGAGTCTATGTGTAGATGAGCAACATGCATGGTGTTCTTCAGGGATTTGAATCTCTATTGTGCATGAAGTTCATGGTTGTGTATGTATTTGGCCATGTTGGTCCCCACAACGGGCCCTCAACACCTGCTGAGGGTGTGTTTTCTGTGCGCAGCTCGGCCTTCAGTTTCATGATCCGGTGTCAGTCATCTTTGGTGATTGTGCATCCTTTGTCTCTGGGTGTGCCATTGAAAACCGGACACTCCTTCCTTTACATACACCTGTTGCAGTTGGACTTTCTGACATCCTTGTCTTTGTGTGCAAATTGTGGCATATTTTCCAGGACATGCCGCCTGCTGCTGCAGCCCCTGCAGCAAGGGCACACAGAGTTTCCGGATGTGGCAACACACACGCCTCAAAGATGCTCCTCCCTTCCTCCCTCCACCCATTCATTTGGCTGGCATCAGCTTGTCTGTGCCACTGTTGCGGCCACGCGGTGCCAAAGGCTGGACAGTCTGCACATGCAACGTGCACATTGCATGACCCTCATCACACTACAGTCTGATGTTGCAGCCACCCTCCATGCAATGTCCATCCGCATATCTACTGGCTGCCCTCAGGCATACACTAAGCACACACACAACACCTTTGCATGATGAGTGTGCAACTCCGACTGCCTACACAGCGCTGCCACGCCTTCCAGGCCCTGTTACACCAACCAGGTCATGTCCCTCCTACTCCCCACCGGCTCTGTACCCCAGCAAGGCCATGTGCGTGGGACTCAAGGCTTCTGCATGTAGTATGGTGTCGTCATCTGGCACACGGCACAGGTATCATCTCTCAGCGTGTCAATCTACAATGTGTCCAGGACCCCCCTCACCACCATCACATGCGCACTGCACCTCATCATCAGCTCGTATGCCATTGACAGCCAGGTGCTCCTCACCCTCACCAAAGACGCCGACATTACCAGTTCAAATAATTAAGAATGCATGAGATCCATTGATGGATGGCTGAACATCAACCACCTGAGGCTGGACTTGTACAGGACTGAGGTAATCATCTGTGGATTGTCCCCTTACAGCTGGGTCAACTGCTTGTGTCCCACCCGCAAGAGCCCTGCACAGGCACCCAGTGGGCACGCACACAAGATGGTGTGCATCATGTATTGCTCGCTCACATTTGCCATGGTAATCACCAGCATCTGTACCTCAGGCTGCAACACCCTCTGCATTATGCACATGATCCACAGATAGATCCACTCCAAGGAAAGACAGACCATCCCCCAGGTCCACGACAACATCCGTGTCAAATACTGCCCTGCCCTCTACGGAGCTAGTACATCCACACTCCCTGGAAACTAGTACACATCCAGGGTGCATCTGCACACCTCTGCTTCAACATTCGGCGCCCCAGCCACATCACTGTCCAGAAGAGATAGCTGCAATGGACCACTGTGTGCTGCAGGATGACCTTCAGACTCCCCACCCACACTCAGGAGGTAGGCCACAACCCCGACCCAAAACCAACCTTGTACCACTGTCATCCGAGACCCCGTTGTGCCATCTAGGTGCATCCAACCTTGCCCTGGCCACCATTCTTCACATCCACAGTACTCCAGCATGCAGGACATAGTTCTCCCACCTGGGAGAACATACCTGGGACTCCCCCCCCCCCCCCCCCCAGGAACCTCCAAATGAGGCACGACCTCTACGCCTTAATGATACTCTTCCAAATAGGTCTGTCCGCACAGTATTGCAAGCCCCCCTCAGCAACTTGAGGCCATCTCAGGTGAGTATTGTGCTCCATGTCTGCATTGAATGATACATTGTGACCCATGTGTGTCCTGTACCAGACTCCGATCCAAGGGTATGGATGGGTGGAGTTAGATCAACACTGAGGTATAGTTTGACATTTACACACACATATTTTGTGGACTAATGCAAAATGATTGCAACATCTCATGATACCAAATAAATGTATTTCTTTGCAGTGGGGTACATGTTTTGGTAGATAAAATGAGGTGCTCTACCGGGTGCATGGAATCCAAAGTTCACAGGGGGAGATGGTATCCTTGGCATTAGAAGTCATCAGAGTCCAGACCACAGTGTTGGTCATCATTGGTCAGACTGTGACCAGAAAGTCCATGTGGCAGAGAATGTCATTGGATGTGGTGCTGCTGTTGCGCCAGAGGGCCAGGTGCCAGGCGACCTGGGAGATGTGGATGGTCCGCTGCCTCTCACGGTCTTTTCCGTGGACAACCCACCTTCCTCCGGGGACCCTCAGATGCAGGCCTTGGCGATGTTTGGGACGCACCGTCGGATGAATCCTCCTCGTCCTCCTCCCTCCCTGTGGCTGGTGCTGGTCTGCGCCTGGTGTCACAGGGAGGGTTGCCCATGTTGTCGGCGATCCGACGGAGTGAATGGCTTATGTCCCTTTGCACCGCCAGGAGCTCACCCAGTCTTGCCTCCATCCGTCCTTGGTGTTGTTGTTGACTGGCGTGTTGCTCGGCCTGCAGGTTCTTCATCTCGTCGAGGGTCCCCTTCATCTCTGTGAGGCTCCCCACTACCTGGCTGATGCCCCTGGTGTCACGCCAGTATGTATCCAGGATGTGGTGTATGTGTGCCATACCGGTTCCCTCAGCTGTCTGGTCAGGTTCGCGCCTCCGCCTGCCTCCACTCCCACCACCCCTGCCCACAAGAGCCTGGCCTGCCGTTGTGGGCACATCGGGTCTACGGTACCCCTGAGGGATGGCATTTGCGGGGTTGCCTGCCTCCTCCTGGGTGCCCGGAGAACCTTGTCCCTCCTGGTCAGACTGGCTGTGTTGTTCAGTGCGAGCAGGGCTCCTGGGTGTCTCCTGGGATGTGGCAGGAATGGGGGTGGTGGTTGGCACAGATGTACCTGAAGCAGGTGCTGCATGGGCTTGGGCACCAGAGGGGCCAGGTTGGTCGGGGTCATCCACGGGAGTGGTGAGAGTCGTCGCTGCCGGTGGTATCATCTTCACGCCAAGCCTGGAACTGTGATTGTTCCCCCCCATTGTTGGGGGGAGATCCATGACGTTGCCCTGTGTGTGAGAGAGAGACAATGTCAATGCTGGTTCATGCGACATCCATGTTTCATACATATTCAAGTTGGCACAGTTCCTCCAGGTAGTTGGATGTGCCTAGCATTCCTCTCAATGTCCACTTGTGGATGGGTATGTTGCGGGGGACAGATTGATATGCTCTCCAGAGTGTTTGACCTGTAGAATTGTGGCCAGAATGCTTATTTGGCTATGGATTGATCTTGTTGTGTCACATGTCCATTGTGAGAGTGGATGAATCCATTGCCTGCCCCAGGGGTGTGTGCTTGTGAAGGGGGGTTGTGACCGGGCCTGCTGTTGTGTGTAGAGTGATTTGTCATTGGGTCTCCCAGGTGATGTGTGTGTCCCCTCCTGGTGCATGCTGGCATGACAGTGAGTGTGAGTTCCTGTGCTAGATATCTGAGCTAGTGGAGTTGGTGTTTGAGTGTACAGTGGTCACAGGAGGGCCTTGTGCTGCATACAGCAGGGACAAGTGTCAGCTACCTTGTCAGTACTTTGCCAGTCCCTGTGCCTGGGGCATGGTGCATGGGTATGTACCTAGGCCATATGGGCGGAGGGCCTTGGTGTCTGCTTCTGAGTGTCACGATGTGTTTTGTGAGGCCCACCCTCCCAGCATCCCGGACATCCAGTCTTGGGTTTGTGGTTTGTGTAGCCTGGGATATGGCATGGCCTTGCTTAGTGAATGGGGCATGCACATGTTAGTGGCATGAGCGTGGTTTTTGAGTGTGGTTGTGTCTGGTGAGGGCTTGGGGCTAGTTGCGTGCATTTGGTGTATTTGGGGTGTGAATGCCATTGCCCCCATGTTACGAAAGTAGTTTGTGTACTCACCAGTCTCTCGAACTCCTTCGACTCCGTGTACTCCCACCGGCGGAAGGAGGGCCATCACCTTCTCCTCCCAGGGATGGTAATGTACGGGTCTGCGGGGCAGCCCACCTCCAATGATGTTGCTCTGGGCGTATTCCTCGTTCATTTTCCGCTTGACTGCCCTGCGCAGATCGTACCACCTGGCTTGGCATTCATGCCTGGTCCTTCGGATGGGCGCAACAGCATTCACCTTATCGACGATCCTCTGCCACAGGCTAGTTTTTTGGGCTATGCTGGTCTGTCTGACCAATGTTCCAAAGAGCTGTGGCTCGACTCTGATGACTTCGTTGACAAGGAGGTCCAGCTCCACCCTTGTGAACTTTGGATTCTTGTCTGTGGGCATGGTGTGGGGTGTGGGTGTGGATGGTTGTGGGTGTGTGGGTGTGAATGTGACGGTGTGTGTGTGAATGTGAAGAGGGGGTGTTTGTGAAGGAGGTTGTGTGAAGGTGTGTAAGTAAGGTGCAGTTCTCTGTCTGTGGGGTCTGGCAGCAGTGGGTCTGTTGCAAAGGCTCATGGGTTGTGTGTGTGGGCCCTTTTTATTGGTCCATTTGTGGGTGTGGCTGGGTTTGAATTTGTGGTGGGTGTGTTATAAGAGGTGGTTGTTATTTAGGGCCTCTGTTTGCCTGTTTGGATGTGCCAGGTCAGTCATTGAGATGTATTTTGTCATGTAGACGTGTTTTGTGGTGTTGTGCGAGTCGAATTGACCCTCCTTGTGCTGTTTTACAGTGTCCTGGTTCTGTACGAGTCTTTTTCGCGTAGGTAAGATCCGTACATACACAATGCTGGGTGGGGGTGCTGCGGTACGGTGTTGGGGTACGGTGCGTACAGGTACGGGGCTGGGATAGGGGCCTGGGGTGTGGCACGTCCAGGTGGGTGGCTGGTGTACGGGCCTGGGGTGCGGCGCGTACAGGTGGGGGGCTGGGGTACGGTGTTGGGGTACGGTGCGTACAGGTATGGGGCTGGGGTACGGTGTTGGTGTACGGTGCGTACAGGTACGGGGCTGGGGTACGGGCCTGGGGTGCAGCGCGTACAGGTGGGGGGCTGTGGTACGGTGTTGGGGTAGGGTGCGTACAGGTACGGGGCTGGGGCACGGGCCTGGGGTGCGGCGCGTACAGGCACTATGGTCCTGGGGTACGGTGCGTACAGGTACGGGGCTGGGATAGAGGCCTGGGGTGCGGCGCGTACAGGTGGGGGGCTGGGAGACGGGCCTGGGGTGCGGTGCGTACAGGTACGGGGCTGGGAGACGGGCCTGGGGTGCGGCACGTACAGGTGCGGGGCTGGGGTACGGTCCTGGGGTACGGTGCGTCCAGGTACGGGGCTGGGGTACGCGCCTGGGGTGTGGCGCGTACAGGTGGGGGGCTGGGGTACAGGCCTGGGGTACGGTGCATACAGGTGCGGGGCTGGGAGATGGGCCTTGGGTGCGGCGCGTACAGGTGCGGGTCTGGGGTACGGTGCGGAGGGGGGGTACGGTGCTGACATACGGGGGTACGGTGCTGACATATGCGGGGGGAGAGGGGGCTGTATGACTCATATTCGGGCACAAGTTTACCCGTATACATGTTTGCTACAGCGTTCGCTCCGTACGGGGCCTTTTACATGCTGTTGTTTATTCGGACGGGCGGTACGGATCATACTTGCGCGCTCGGACTTCTGTTTTACGATTTGCACGTAAAAATGTCCGGCTCCCTCTCGTACACTTTTCCCGACGCTATTCGTATATATTTTTCACGTACGAATCGTACTTCGCCGTTTGTACGGGACTTGTACGATTCGTACATAAAAAAATACGGATACGAGTCGGACGGTAAATTTTTTTAACGGATCGGAATCGGCACCTAAATGTGCCAATTAGGTATAAGGGATGTTTAAGGGAGAGAGCACAAGCACTCAAGCACTGATTAGTAATGGTAAATTGTGCAGTCCTAAAAGCCAACAAAACGAGATTAAAAGAACAGGATGGCGAAAGTAAAACAAGCATTGGCATAGCCAATAGGTCTCGCCTTTGGGACCTTATAAGTATTTAGTTATGCAGCACAATATCCTTACTGGAACTGTTGCATGGCTAAACACTTATAAGGTCCGAAAGGCGAGACCTATTGGCTATGCCAATGCTTGTTGTTCTGAAGGTGCCGTATACCGCTGCTTGTTTTTGTTATGCGTTGGGCTGGAAGCACCACATGCTCTGAATTGGCCTCCTAATATCGATAGACTGAAGTACAATGCATTAAAAAACATAAGCAAACAAAGCATGGCTAAACATAATATCCCTACAGGTGACATGAACTAAATATAATATAGCAAACCATGAAGGCAACTAAACCGATATCAATAAACAGAACAAAATAAGGCATGCTGGTTTGAAGCATGACAGCTGTACACAATATTTCACACCAAACATAAAATCACATAAACTAATCTTATATGACCATAAATAACAAACAATAACATATAGCTAAGCATGAAAACAGCAGTACATAGCTGTACAAAACATACTTAAATTAACTTAAACATACCAACTATAATAACAACACTAAAATAGCATAGCCAAACAGAAAACCAATATTAAGTAACTAAACCTCACTCTGTCGGCATAGACCGTAAACACAATACAGATACATTTATTTGCTGTTTTATATAGCGGGAACTCGACCCGAAGGTATTGGAGCTCTTTACATGAGCACCAGTTACCTTACACAAGGACGCATTCATTTTTGGTAGGCTCCGAGAGATTACATGATTTGCTCAGAATCACAGGATGCTGAGCCGACCCAGAGGCTCCAACCTGGTTCCTCAGCTCCAAAGTCGGCAGATCTGGCCGTTAGGCCACATCTTCTCAGTTCTGCATGTGATGACTTATAAATGCCATGTAGCGTGAGATGGACACTCCTGGGGCTGGTGGGGGTCGGATAGGGATTGAAAAGGATGGGATTCTTTATAGCTCATACTAAAGATAATGATGTTAATCCCTATGCTGTTTTGTTTCCTAAAGAGCTGTAGAAGGCAAGCATTTACTCTGTAAAGCACAACCCGAAAGTGCAAAACCCAATAAAGAAGTATGAACAAAAAGTAACTAAATCTAATGTGCTTAAGCATAACATCATAAATTACTGAAAATATAAACCTAAAAAAAAAAAAAAAAAACCTAATCAAACACAATATATCTAAGAAGCTGGTCAATAAATAATAACTAAAGCTAACATCCCTAAGCATACAGAGAGTTCACTTAACTACACATGGCAACAAACCGTCAGTGAAAATAGCATACCCAAATTTACATAACTAAACATATTATACGATAATCAAATATACACAGCTGAATATTTAATTTAGCACCCCATCTAAATCTGGCTGTGACTGCTCGTCTACCTAAATCCAGTGTGTCTGCACCTCCAGCACGCACACACCTTTCACTGGGTCATTTGTCGAAAAGCTCAGTTTGATGGAACGAACCTGTCAATGCAAACTACTCCGCAATGTGTTCTTAATTCAACCGTAAATGTCAAAGTTTCATCCATGCTGCAGATCAGAGCTTATAAATTCTCCCTACTTCCACGGACAGAGTCATTCCACAGTCATACGCACATACACTCATCATACGCTGGTGGGGCCCATAACACCAACATTCATTCTATTACTCTATCCACACTGAATATATGAGAGAACTCCTTTATTAATCTGCACCTAATCGGAGGTCAATGCAATCAAATTGAATTGTCTCGAGTCATGATTTAAACAGTTTAAACACATTTGAGATCTCAATAATATGACAAAGAAATAACCACCCGACACTGAAATTCAAACAAGAATGTTTATCTAAATTAATTCATAAGAAAGCCATTCAATTTGCAAAATCATTACTCATATTTACCTATTCTGGCTAAATGTCGTACTCTAAGTTAGGACAGGTCTCTCAGTAAAGAATCAAAGTCTCTCAAGTCGCCGTCCTTTCAGTCAGCATCGATCCTCTTGAGCATAAGTTCAGGAAGAAGTGGCCTAAAACCCTCTCTAGTCTAGTTATATTTATACTAAAACTTACATATTAAAAGTTACAAACAAGCTCTAAACGTCCGTTGAGCAGAGCGAGCAGGAAAGGATGTTGGCTTGCAACATTAGAAAAAAACCTCCGCTCTCGGATATCTCAAAAATAAAAACAAGGAAATAGGAAGTCCAAACTAGTTTTGCAACATCCATAGATGCTTTTCTCCGGAATCGTATCACTCGCAGTGAAGCCACCGCAAGTTTATCAAAAATGTTCATTTGTGACAAATGTTCTCTACCAAGGATAATCCTGGCGACCATCCCAGAGTTGCAGTCTTTTCATAACTTTTAGCTCAGACAGAGGCCGAGGTCACCATCAGCGAAGCCTCTCTTCATATTTCATCTACTCAAATGCAGGCTGTAGATGTCGGCCATTTTCTTAGTAGGCCAAAATGGATAACTTAATTAAAAAGAAACATAAAACAACGTTACTACATCGTATTGATTATACAGTGTTAATTCCCACTAATACCCTTATGTGTATGTATTTATCTAGCCTTTTGCGACATAAAGAAGCATTAAAGCATATTATTTTAAAGCGCAATCACATAACAAATAGCACATAAGCCACACTTATTTAATTAATTTGCTCACCAACTTAGTTCACTTATTAATTTAGCCATGCAATTGCATTCCCACGTGTAGTTCTTTCATTAGTAAGGTTGATTAATAAAAAACTCTCGACAAAACGTAATACTTAGTAATTAATCATTAATAATTTTAATTATGACATACAAAAATATAAGCTGATGTTTGGGTTTAAATAGAAAACCCTGCTCCAGCAATCCCCCCTTTGGTGATATATCATCACCACAAAAATCCAACCCAAAAAAATGTAGTTCCCCTTTTAGGAAAAATTCAAATGTCTTTTTGTTTTTACATTAAACACCAGTTTCTCTTTCATCATCTCTTTTAGTTTCTAAATACATGCTCTCTCTAAATTCTTCCAATTCTATTTCTTGTGGGTCTCTTTTTGACCTCTTTTGTCTCTTTTCAACATTTTCTTTTATTATTTTCTTTTTATTCCTCCTATATCTACAGCATAAACACCCTAATCTAAGAGTCAATAAAACAACAATCACACATGTCAAAGGAAATAATATCTTACCAAAAATGGTACTACCTATCATAGCAATAAAATTCTTAACAGCAATCAACTTATTAGCCATTCTAGTCCAGATACTTTCAGCTTCCAGTGGTACTAATTCTTCATGCAAATCAGTAATAATTTTGATATATACTTTTAAATCTTTGCTTTCATCAGGAATGTAAGTGCAACAATGTTGAACTTTCAGCATTCCACAAACTCCACCCTCTTTGGCCAATAAAATATCAAGGGCAAGTCGATTTTGCATAGACATGGCGCGTAAAGCAACCATCTCGGTATTTACCAATAAAAAACCTCCAGCGGTGCTTGTCGATAAGCGATCCACCACTGTTGACAGCTTCCGAATTCCATATGCATTTAATGAAATTCCCACTGCTGGTATTAAAGCTCCAAAAATATCTCCTACAATTTCTGTCCAAGTTTCTCTTTTAAAGCGTGTTAGTAAATTAATTTGTTCCGCATCTTCTATTCTATCCATATGGAAAATCTTTGGAAAGACCAGGCCAACATAACATGTGCCATACCAATGGTCAGGCAACCTGTAATAAGCCTTATTCCCACAAATATAATACACTCCCGGGAAAACTGGATCTTCTCCTCCTTTGAATCCCCATCCCGTTGCAATAAAGTATGTATCATGGCACTCACTAGTCCCAACAAAATAATAATCATATTGGGATTTCCTCCTGGTAATGCATAGTTTACCCTTCTGTGGTGCATCTAAAGCCAAAGTTGGACTGGCCCCATTCTTCAACTCCTTTCCCATCTCAATGTCCCACATTGTCTCACTCATTTTATATCCTCCCGCCTTTTCATGCATGTTCATTCTCCTTTTCTCCACCATGTCTAGAAAAGCTTTTTCTTCTTCCTTCAAACTACAAGTTAAATTGTTTCTAAAAATGTAATCTAATGTTAATTCTTCTGTTTCAATAAAAATCTCACCAAAAAGGTTAGCTTCCTTAGCAGGATTCAGTTTTTTATTCATAGGCAATTGCCCAAAAATGTTATCCTTATTAGACATATCATAATCTATTTTCCCTAATAGATAGAAAATACTAATCAACACACTACATGAAATTCCATACGTAGCTGGAAGATGATAAGTAACTCCCTCTGAAACGGATGCAGGTAACTGCATACAGACGTAGCAATCCCTTACCTCCATTGTCTTCACGTATTCATACAACAATTTTGAAAAAACATTGCTAGAAAAATCATTAATTGACCTATCTTTGTGTATGTATATATTGCTAATTCTAGTTGGTACTACTTTCTGTGAACTCTTCTCTATGTTAGTCATATTCTCAGTATGTATTCCCAAAGTATCTACTGTAACTCTAAAAGTAACTAACAAAGCAAGCACACTCCATAGTAGCATTAATAATCCTGTACAGCAGCAGCACATTTTGCACCATCTTTTCAGGAAGGTACATCTACTTTGATTATTTTCTGTGTTAGCCATCTTATTACTTTGACTGTGTCTTTTGACTTAGCCTCTACTACTCCACTACTGAATCGCCAGAACACTAGATTTTAATTTTTAGATTTCTTCTTCTTCACTCTTCTCCAAGTGACTCCTTTAATTCACTCAATTTGGATTTTCATCACTTTTTACTTCTTCTTCATCAACATCAAATTGTATCAGATCCTGAACTTCTGTCTCTTCTCCAATGTCGGACAAGATAACTTTCAGGATTCCAACAGTTTCCTTCTCCTCAACCACTTTCAGTAAGGTCTCCTCTGGATTTCCTTGACTCTCTGCCTCTTCTTCTTCTTCAGGCAATGCCACATACGTCCATTCCGGTGACCTGTACTTCTGGTTAGGCTTTCTAATTCTTTTGATCACTTCTGGTTCCTTTGGTTCTTTTGGTTCTTCTTCTTTCGCTTGATTTTGACTTGACACCTCGTTCACCTGCTCAGCTTTTGATGAATTCACTCGTGTCAGTCGATATCTCAGCCTCTTTATCTTGTTAGGCCAAAGATCTCCTTTTACACTTCTTTTCTGTTTCACTTCTCTATTGTTTCTTTCCCCAATCCAAGTTCTCTTTCTCAGAACTCGACCCTCTGGTTTCTCACTCTCACTCTCATCCGATTCTGTCTCATTTGCCTCTTGTTCTTCAACAATTCTCTCTTTTTCCACAGTCTTCTTCTCCACCGATTGAGATTTCCCTGCTACTGTCCCTCCTCGGGTCTCCGACACGCAATCTTCTTGCTGTCTTCTTGTCCCTTCACCTAGCTTATCAGGAATGTTCCCTACACCTCCTCGGGGGTCTTCCGCAATCTGTCCCTCTCTATCTTCTTCTGACCCTACTTCTTCAGAAGCTATCTCAGATGAATTCTCAATCTCTTCATTTGACTCAGGTGTAGTCTCTGTGGAATTGCTCTTTTCTTTTCTTTCTCTTTATTTTCTCCACTGCTTGTTAGAACTTCAGGCACTCTTACAGAATCTGAACTCTCTTCTGAGGTCCGCAATGTTCCTCTTGTAACTCTTGAAACTTCTTCTGGTAAGAAAAAAGAATCACCTGACTCTCTTTCTGACTCTCTTCCCCCCCCTTTCAGGATTCTTTTTTCTTCTCACTGTTTCATTGTCTGCATCATCACTGGAATCTGACTCTTCAAAATACTCTTTCACAGTCCCATCCTTTGGATTTGGAACTCTCAGAGTATGACTTGCATGAATCCAGTTCTTCACTCCAGCACACCTCACAGCAGTCGTCGTAGTCAGAATGACTTGTCTTGGTCTTCCCCACCTTGGAACCAAGCAATGTCTTCTCCTGTGCACTTTTATTCTCACCCAGTCCCCTGGGCTCAGATCATGGGCTTGCTTCTTTTCAAGTGTAGTGGCGTCTTCTCCAACCTGGTGAAACACAGAATGAACTGCGTCAGCCAGGCCTTTACAGTAATCCAAAATCATGTCATCAGTAATAGTCATCAGCTTGTTAACGGGCACGAATGCATGTCTCATTGCTCGTCCCATTATTATTTCATGTGGACTCAACCCCGTTGTTCTATCTGGAGTAGATCTAATAGTCATCAGCACTAGAGGCAAGACATCAGGCCATTTCATTCCAGTGGCTAAGCACATCTTGCCAATTCTGTTTTTGATTGTGCCATTCATCTGCTCAACACCGCCAGAAGCCTCTGGCCTGTATACACAATGTAGCTTCTGCTGTATGCTCAATGCTTCACAAATTAAACTCATGAGTTCATTGTAGAAGTGTCCTCCTCTGTCTGACTCAATTGTCACTGGGAACCCGTACCAAGGAATCAACTCTCTTAACAGCAACTTGGCCACTGTTATTCCATCATTTCTCCTAGTCGGATATGCTTCCACCCACCTTGAAAACAGACTACCACCAGAACATACCTCAATCTATTGACTTGGGGCATTTCAATGAAATCTATTTGCATTCTGGTAAAAGGACCTCCTTCTCTGCCTATTGTTCCTAGGCTCACCACCGTTTTCTTTCCAGTATTGAATTGCTGACAAATCAAACATCTTTGACAGATGCTCTCTGCTATCAGCCTGAACTTTGCATTGTACCAGGTCTGTTTAAAGGACCTAATCATAGCATCCCTCCCCAGGTGTCCCTGGCCATGATACATTATTGCCATTGTTGACAACATAGAATTTGGCATTACTGGTCTTCCATCCCTATAGATCCACACATGATCTTTTTCTCGTGGTGCACAACCTGCCTTGATCCAATCTCTCATTTCCTCATCTCCTGCTTCATCCTGCAACTGCTTCACCTCATCCCATGTTTCCAGAACATTAGTAAACATCACAGAACAAAAAGACATTTCCTTTTCCTTTCCCCTGTTAATAGAGTGATTGTTCTTTGCACAATACTGTGCTATGTCATTTGCAAACCGATTACCAAGAGTAATAAAATCATCACCCTGTCCATGAGCAGCACATTTTACAACTGCTAACTCTTTAGGCAGCTGTATCGCCTCAAGCAACTTCCCAATCACTTCAGCATTCTTTATAGGAGTTCCACTTGAAGTCAAGAAACCTCTCTGTAGCCAAAGCTGGCCGAAGTCATGAACAACTCCAAATCCGTACTGACTATCAGTCATTACAGTCACTCTCACATTCTTCCCAATCTTGCAAGCTTTTGTCAGCGCCACCAATTCAGCTACTTGAGCAGATTTAACTCCTTTCAAAGGTGAAGCTTCCATAACTTCTGAAACTTTACACACAGCATATGCAGCACTCAGCACACCTTCTTCTGTTCTCAGACATGATCCATCCACAAACAGCACATGATCACTCTCAGGCAGTGGCAGATCTCTTATGTCTGGTCTCAGTTTTGTACAGTAATCAAGCACATCCAAGCAATCATGATCAACATCATCTCTCACACTCACATTTTCAGCATCTGGCAAAAGTGTCACTGGATTCACATTCACACATCTCTCAAGAGTCACATTTGATGCTCCCAGAATGATTTTCTCATATTTAGTCAGCCGACTATGTGACATGTATTGGGTTCTGCTTCTTGTCAAAAGAATTGCAACATCATGAGGTACAAATACCCGTACAGGATATCCCATTATTATACCCTCACTCTGTTCCAAGCTTCTGCATGTAGCAGCTACTGCTTTCAGGCAACCTGGTAAACCCACAGCTACTGGGTCAAGTGTTGATGACAAGTACGCAATTGGCCTTCTCAGTCGTCCATGTTTCTGGATTAACACTGAAAGTGCACATCCATTCCTCTCACTACAGTACAGTTCAAACTCCTTCTCATAGTCGGGCATTCCCAGAGCAGGAGCTTCACACAATCTACTCTTCAATTCCTCAAATGCTGCCATTTGTTCTGCATTCAACTCCAATGGGTCTTTTACTTCACTTTTGGTCAATTTAATCAGTGGCTTTGCTATCAGGGAAAAATTACTTATCCATGACGACAATAACTCACCATTCCCAGAAACATTCTCACTTCTCTCTGGGTCATTGGGGCTCTCATTCCTCTGATAATGTTGATCCTGTCAATGGTCACTTTTCTCAGACCTTTTTCAATATTGTGTCCAAGATAATGTACTTCTTTCTTGCAAAATTGCAATTTGGCTGGAGATACCTTTAATCCTCCATCTGCCAGATGATTCAGTAAAGCTATGGTATCTACTTCACATGCTTCACGTGTCTTCTATGCCACAAGTAGGTCATCGATATATTGTACTAACACTGAGCTTTCAGGCATGATCAGACTTTCCAATGATTTCTTCAGCAACTGATTAAATATTGAAGGACTCTCTGTATACCCCAGTGGGATTCGGCACCATGCCAAAATACGCTGTCCAAACCGAAATGCAAAAATCGACTGGCTGTCATGATGTAATGGAATTGAAAAGAAAGCATGACACAAATCAATCACTGTGTACCATTCAGCATCATAAGGAATCTGATACAAAATCACTGATGGATTTGGCACAATGGGACAGCATGATACCACAATTTTGTTAATCTTTCTCAAATCTTGCACTATTCTGAACTTCCCATTAGGTTTCTTTAGTGTCGTGACTGTTAGGCCAAGTGTAACGTGAAAAGTCCAATAACCTGCAACAAGGGCGGCCAGCAGGGATGATGTCGTGTAGATAATCCCGATTATTCCCCTGGAAACAACCCCCACCTAGATCTAGTTAAGCTCCAGGTGTGAAGATGCAACCCGGGGGACAACCGGGAGAAGATAACGGAAACTGGGGGAGTGTAGAGGGATGGGGGTCAGATGCCGTGAAGTGGTAAGGCACGGTCCCTTTTTGAGGTAGGCTGCAGGGGGAGAAAATAACAGAAGCAATGGGTCAAAGGGAGTTTTGGAGAACACTATGAAAGATACTATACACCCCCTCTTCCCTTCCGTCTCTCCTTACTGTAGTTTTAAGGATACTCCAGGGATCCCTCGGTAAACACAGGAATTCAAACAGGATGTGAATGCTGCACAAGCCCACTGTCGGGGGGGTACCCTGGCAGGCGTGTTAAACGTCACACCGCCCACACGGGCCCGGCAGGCTTGTGCCACCAAAGAAAACAAGGAAAGTTTGGTTCTGGTGACGTAGGACAGTTTCATAGAGGCCAAGAACCCAAGGTACTGCGGACTCCAACAGACAATTGAATGCCTTTTGAGGAATGGGGGAAACACAACAAAAGGAGCGCAGGCAGAGCGGGAGACGCTTCCACTCCCTGCGCGGACCTAAATACCTGAACCGATCTCCAAAGATCGTAATCACGGGTGCGTTGAAAAGTCTCAATCCTCAGGGGCCAGAGAGGTCTCAAATCCAACTCGGGGCTTGAAAGAGTAGCGCGCAAAAGAATCCGCGGGGAGTACCATCCGCAACGCGCTACTCTACGAAACAGGGAAATCCAGATCACGGACTGTTTGTCAAGCCCCGCTTCCTGGAAGAGGCGGGGCTTTTGTAATGCGCGGTAACTTCGCGCGCGGCTCGTCCCGCACGTCTTTGCCCCTTGTCCTTCTGGGCCTCGTAGTCTGTTTTGCGCCGGACTCGGCCTGCGGCTCTAGGATCGCGACATTTAGTCCCATTATTGGTGAATTACATGGGCTACTCAGTAACTCTCTCAAGACACCTTGCTGAATCATTTTGTCAATTATAGGTGTTATTCCTTCAATTATCTCTGGTGTCAATATGTATTGTGGGATATTAGGATAAGAGATTCCCTCTTTCACTGTAATCTTTACTGGATCTACATTATTCATCAATCCCACGTCCTCTCCAGTAAAATCCCAAACTGCTGCTTTTTTTTTTTTTTAAACAAATTTTATTAAATGATTGCATTACAGTTGCTGAGCCCTGACCTCCAGGTACGTCAGCCAGGCAGATGTATCACAATAACAACAGCACAATCCATTTTGTTTTACTGTTAAACGAAGAACATACTACACCTACTTTCAAACCTAAACTATCCCCCCACCCTCCTCTCCCCCTCCCAACCCCCTGCCCCCTCCTCCCGGTTCCCACCCCCCCCATCGCATGGTCACTGTTACAGTCCCCCCTCCCATCCTTCGGCCCCCATCCGTAACATGGCGTGTTCCTGGCCTGCCCTGTCTCCTCAGAATTCCTGCCCTGGGTCTTGGTCCCCTGGCGGCTCCAACCAAATGCCTCTGAAGTCTGCCCACCGCTGCCAGATTTTAAAATGTTTACGCGGGCATCCCCGAGCTACGAAGATCGGTTGCTCCATGCCCATACAAAAATCAAGTCCCCTTTTCCAGGCTAGCACCGAAGGGGGCCGCGGGTTCTTCCAGGCCTGTGCAATGTCTCTCTTGGCCAGGGTAAGACCTAGTAGCAGCAAGTGTCGCTTATGGACATTGCCCCCAATCCCCTCCATGACGTGCAGGAGTCCCAACCTTGGCGTACGAGGGAGCTCCCATCCCAGGACTTCCGACAGGCTATCCCATACCCCTTTCCAGAAGCGAGATAAGGACCCACAGTTCCACACCGTCTGTAGAAGTGTCCCAACTTCCGATCAACATCGAAGACAATCTGGGGAGGCGATCAGACCCGCCCGCCACAGCCGCTGTCTAGTATAGTATGTGCGGTGCAGGTACTTGAATTGAATGAGACGCAGCCGCATTGCAATGGCCGCCTCCCTAGGGGCCGCTAACGCTTCCCTCCAGTCATCCTCGTCTAGATCTCCCACATCCCTTACCCACGCATCCCGTAATTTCTGTAGCGAGGGGGAGCAATGAACAACCAGCGACTGGTAAATGCGTGAAATTTTTTTGGTTTCCAGGTTACCCATAAACACCCTCACCTCCAAGGGGCTGAACTCCGGCACGGACTCCAGACCCTCCAAGTACGGGGCAATGGCGTGGCGAAACTGCAGGTATCGGAAAAACTGGGTTCGTGGCATGTCATACTCCCGGCTTAATTCCTGGAACGATTTTAGCGTAACTCCCGCCAGAACGTCGCCCAGTGATGATATTCCAATGTTATCCCAACCCGTGAATCCCCGCAGAGCCGCCAGCTCCGGAAAGCATCCATTGCCCCAGAGGGGAGTCTCCCCAGTTAGGGTATTCCACCATCCCATACGACGCAGGGCCTGCCTCCAAATCCGAAAGACCGTCTGCGTCCCGGGGGGAAGCGCCCCTCGTATCGGCGCCGCGTAGAGTATCGTATGTAGCGAGTGGGGTTCCATGAGACAGCGCTCCCGGGCATAGGCCGGGTCCCTTCTGTCCCCATACCACCACTCGTTAAGGACCAGAAGATGAGAGGCCTGATAGTAGGATAGTATATCCGAGGTCGCCAAGCCACCGCAGTAGGTGGACAAGAAACATGTACGGAGCGCCACCCGGACCGTACCGCCGGCCCAAAGGAACCGACCCAATTCTGAGTCAACCTACCGAAACCATGCGGGTGGAATTGGGTAGGGGTGATTCTGCAGTTGATACAGCAGTCTGGGTAGGGCAACCATCTTAAAGATGGCGGACCTGCCAAATATTGTCAGCGGCATACGAGTCCACGTCTGGATATCCGCCTTGACTCGCCTCCAGACCGGCAGCACATTCCGTTCCCACGACAGCTCTGGCGCAATCGACAGGAATACTCCCAGATATTTAATCCCGTCGACCGCTATCTGCAGATCAGACGCCCAGGTTCCAGGTACCCCGCGCCCCCCCAACACCCACAGCGTAGACTTGCGCGGGTTTAGATATAGCCCAGAGGTTTCCCCGAAAATTTGCAAGATCCGCCTGATGCGCGGTCCAGACCGATCAAGATCTGTAATAAAGAATAGCACATCATCTGCGTACAGTGCAATTCTATCCGATGGTCCCCCAGGCCATTCAAATCCCCGTAGCTGTGCGTCCACTCGCACCCATGCGGCAAGGGGCTCCGTGGCCAGCGCGAACAGATATGGCGATAGGGGACAGCCCTGTCTAGTGCCCCGCTAAATCGCAAACCGATAAGAGACCGCCCCTGCCACCCGCACTAAGGCCGTCAGATCCGTATATAAGAGGCGAACATAGGCCAGAAAGTGAGGGCCCAAATTAAGGCGGGGCAGCAACGCAAATAAGTAGATCCAGCTTAGGGAGTCGAACGCCCTATCCATATCGGCCAAGAGAAGGGCCGCCGGCTCTCCCACTTTCTCGGCCGCCGCCATCGCCACATGTGCCCGGCGAATGTTATGTCGGGTGGCCCTGCCGGGCATGAATCCGGCCTGATCTGGGTGAATGAGATCCGTTACATGGGGCAGCAGCCGGTTGGCCAAAGCCTTCGCCAGGACCTTGGCCTCCACATTGAGCAATGATATCGGGCGATATGAGGTGTGCTGTTCTGGCGGCCGGCCAGGCTTCTGAAAGACCACCACCTCCGCATGTCGCCAGTCCGGAGGGAGAACTCCTGTCTCTCTAGCCTCCTCTACAACCGCCTTGTAGTGAACTCCTAGCTGCAAGTGGTACCTCTTGTAGAATTCGCTAGGGAAGCCATTTGAACCCGGGGCGCGCCCCGTATTCAACTCGCCCAGCGCCGTGCCCAACTCCTCTGCTGTCAGGGGGAGCTCTAATCGCTCCCGCGTCTCGTCTGACACTGCCCGGGGTGGGAAGTCTGCCAGGAATTTATCCACCACATCCGCCGACAGGCATTCATGGGGGGTATACAGTTCCGCGTAGTATGTAGCGAAGCTCTTCGCTAGTATCGCCGGGTCCGTAACCGGGGTCCCCGTCGCGTCTAATATCCCCGGCAACGCCTGGGGATGCAGTATACCCTGGCATAGCCGGTGCAGCATTGCGCTCGACTTATCCCCCCACTGATAGATCCGGCTCCGCGTTGCGAGCCAGATCTGTTTCGCCTCCTCCATCTGGAGGGAGGCATAGGCCTGCTGCGCTAGTAGTAGTCGTTCCACCTCCGGGGTCCCCTCGTCTTCCCCACCCCTGCGCTCTAATTCCTCAATTTCCGCCGCCGCCCTTACCATGGTCTCCCTACGCTTTCTTCGGGCAGTCGCACACCAAGCTATATCCACGCCCCGCAGTGTAGGTTTCATAGCTTCCCACAGCATCGCGGCATCGGTGACCGACCCCACATTCTCTGACAGAAAATTCGCGACGGCCTCCCCCATATGTTCTTGATAATCTGGCTGTTGTAGGTGCCACGTGGACATACGCCACCGCAGCGGCTGCCGCCGCCCATCTAAACTGACTGTAACCGCGACGGGGGAGTGATCCGACAGGCCCCTCTGTAGGATGTCCGCCGCCTGCACTCTATGCGACATCCCGCTTGGAACAAAGAGGTAATCAAGGCGCGAGAATGAATGGTGGACAGCCGAGAGGTATGTGTATTCTCGCATATTCCCATGGAGGTAGCGCCACGTATCAACCCAGCCCATACCCCGTACCATGTCATGCAATTTAGTGGAAACTGTCCCCTCCGACGTGCCACTGTGGCGGGACGTGTCCTGCCCGCGATTCATCACGTCATTCCAGTCCCCCCCTACAATCGCCAGCCCCTCAGGCACCTCTGCCCATACTCCAAACAATTTCTCCACGAAGGACCCCTGCAAGGGAGGCGGCGCGTATACACTCCCCAGAATCAGTGCTTCCCCCCCCCCCCAACGTCCCGCTAATGAACACATAGCGGCCCTGCTGGTCTATCCATTGCCTGAAATGAACGTAAGGGACCCTGCGGTGCACTAACACCGCCACTCCCCTAGAGCCCCTAGTAAAACCCCCATGGAAGACTTGCCAATAACCGAAGCGCTGTAGGCATAATACCTTTGTGCCCAGTAGGTGGGTCTCTTGTAGCATAAGGACATCAGCTCCCATTCTTTTAGCGAATCGCAGGACTGCACCCCATTTTATCTTGTCCAGGACCCCCCGCACATTCCAGCTGAGCACTCGAAGGGATCTACTAGGTCCCGTCGACCTTTCTTCTGAGCCCGCCATCAGGGAACATCAATTGTGTAGGTCGTCTCTGCGGGCCGTGGTGTGGCCCCTTCCATGTCTGTGTGCCCTCCCCGTGAACCATGCGACGCCCCTCCTACCCCGTCTAAAGTTCCCCAACTCCCCAGTCGCTCCCCCTCCCCTCCCCCCCCCAGAACCCCCACCCTATACTTCCAAACCATTGAAGTACCTGTCGCGGTATTGCAGGTTTGATACTCCTAACGTGGAGCCCAAGACCATACACGCCAATGGATCCCCCCGCTAACAATCCCCAACTCCCTCAACTTCCCTCACCCAGCTCACTGAGGGAGACCTACCCGCCATTTCCCTCCCCCCCCTCCTCGCCCCCTGTCTATCGCCTTGGGACATCAACCACTACTCCTCCCAACCCACCCGGACCTACCCGTGTCCTACGCTCCCCACTCAATGCCCCTGGTGATAGTACATGTTATGGGATAATAGCTCTTGGTGCGCCCAGGGTGGCTCTCACGGATCTGCTACACTGCCACCTGGAGCACCAGACTTTGACCCTCGGGAGCTGCCTGACTCCGATCGCTGCCGAGACCGGGACCTCCAGTTGCTCTTTTGCCGGGCCTTCTGCGCCGCCGATTTCCGCGGCCCACCCTGCGCCTCGGAAGAGTCCAACCCCGGCTGGGCCGGCACCCGTACCGACACCGTTTCATCTGTCCAGCGGAATACTTCCTCCGGCGTATCAAAGAATTGAGTGCGGGACTGAAACACCACCCGCAGGCGAGCCGGGTATAGCAACGCATAGGGGAGTTTAAGGTCTCTCAGGCGCGCCTTGGCTGCTGCGAAGGACTGTCGCTGTTGCTGCACTAGCCTCGTGTAATCCGGAAAAATCATAATGCGGTGATTCTCGTAGAGAAGCGGCTCCTTAGTTCTGGCCTCTCGCAGGATGGTATCTCGGTCATGAAAGTTCAATAGCTTTGCTATCACTGGTCGAGGGCGGGCCCCCACCGGTGGCTTCTGCAGTAGGGCCCTGTGTGCCCTTTCGATCACAAAGCACTTAGAGAGGGAGGTCGGGGGGAGCCAGCTCTCCAGCCATTGCGTGAGGAAACCCTCCATGCTGCCCTTCTCACAGCCCTCCGGGAGCCCCACGAACCGCAGGTTATTCCGTCGGGCCCGCCCTTCCGCATCCTCTGCCCGAAGGGCCAGGCCCCTCTGGGTGCTCTCGAGGCTGGCTACTTTGCGTTTGAGAGTCACAATATCATCCTCCGCTCCGGAGATGCGGGTCTCCGCCTCTGTTATGCGGGCCACTGCGTTCCTCAAATCCTGTCTCAGTAGAGTGACATCTGACCCCACCACTCCTATTTTCGCCTCCAGTGTGTCTCTCGATTGTGTTATGGCAGCCATCAGGGCCGCATTGTCCGGTACCGCATCTTGATGACCACTGGCCGCTCCTGTTCCCCCACTCGGCCCCGTGTACTTATCAATGGGCCCGTGCTTAGACGGTCCGCCGCCCCCGCACCTCTCGTCATGGCGATCACCCTGCATGTTTGTCTCTTCCGGCCACCGCCTCTGCAGCTAGACCCAGACCCACGCCGCCCCCAGGCTGGCCACTGGTATCTCGGGCCTTGGCCCTACGCACAGGATCCGTGTCCTTATGGCAATGCACCCCAACCTCGGGGGCCACGCAGTCCAGTCTCGAATTCAGGGCCAGATATTAGCGGCTCTCCCCCTCCCGCCGCGACCCGATCTGGTCGCCGAGCGCCCCTTGCCTTGCCGTAGGTATGAGACCGTCTCTAACCACCTGGGGTGGTCCGTGAGCTTTCCAGCGACCACACCCCACAGCGCCCCTGCCACCTCCTTACTTGCTCTGCGATGGTCTCCGTCCTCCAGGGGTCTCGTGTCGGATCTGCACCCACGGCGCCTACTGGGCCCTCGGGTCCGGCCCCTCCGGGGGCGCTCGCGCCACTTTAATCACGCCGTCACCAGTCAGGCCTCAAAGATCCACGTACCCCACAGCTACGGTGGCTCGCCCTGTCTCCTCAGTCACCTTGCCTCCGTGTTGGACTCGGCCCCCGGCCACGCGGGACCCGGCGTCGCCACCGTGTGTAGGCTTTGCTCTGCCGCTGCTCTCGATCGGCGCGTCACTCATGCGGCCCCGGCCAGCTATGCCTGCGTGTGGAGCTCCCGTCAGCAGCTGGGGCCCACACTGCAATGTCGTGGCAGCCCCTCGCACAGTCCAGGTCACTAGGGCCCCGTCGGACGATCTCCGCTCTGGCACCCCCCAGCGCGCTCCTCAGCCACCGGAGCAGGATTCTGTGGCCCCTGTAGTTCTCCTCCGTCGCAGCCGGTCCGGGCCAGCCTCAAGGCCCCGGCTTCTGTGTGTCGCTAGGGCCTCACTCAGCAGCTCCGTTATCTGCGGCCCCCAGCACGTCTCAGGGCACGGGTGTCCCGCCGGATGAGCTCCGCCACTTCCTACAGCGCTCCGTGCCCACCTGACCAGGATTCTGTGGCCCCGGCGTGACGCCTCTGTCGCAGCCAGTCCTGGCCACTCCAAACTCGAGGCCCCGGCTTCACCGCTCCGTACGGGCCGCTACTCGTGGCCTCGCGATCTCCGGTTCCCCGTACACTCCGAGGCCCCGAAATATCACCGGAGGACCTCCGCTACCCTCCGCTGCACCCTCGGATCTTCTGGGACGAAAGCAGGCGGGGGAAGGCAGGATAAATCTTCGGATTATGTATCGGCGGGACGGAGCTCTAGCAGGCTGCGTCCGCCATGATGGCTCTCTTCCAAACTGCTGCTTTTACTGTATGTCTCAACTCTTGAGGCAAGCCATCTGGATTAAATACAGCATATGTTCCAACAATCTCATTTTCTCTATTATCTAGAGTTACTCTGTATAAGACATCCTCATCCGGTGTCTCAAAAGCTATTCCATCAGAAGTACAAAAAATTGTGCAATTCATTTTACACAATAAGTCCCTACCTAACAAGTTCACTGGACTAGTGTCACACACTATAAAATCTGTGCATGTCCGAAAATTTCCCTATCCTTACCCTTACTGGTTCAGTAAGACGAGTCTTAATCTGTGTATTAGACACACCAACCACTTGGATTGCTTCGTCCGAGAGAGGAAGATTTCTTATATCTGCTGACCTGACAGTTGATCTTGTCGCTCCTGTGTCTACTAAAAAAGTAACACTTTCCCCATTTATTTTCCTATCTACAAATGGTCCTGCCTGGTCTATTTCTAGAGTTGCTCCAAGTATGCACTCTTCCTCCTCTCTTCGGCACCGTCAGTAGTCCCCTTCAGACTCACTCCCCTCATTCTTTAGCCAGTATTGTTGTACCGGATTCGTACGTCTTGGTTTGTTTACCTGTTCATCATTGTAGAATCCCGAGTCTTGATTGTATTTCTGGGATCCTCTGTTCTGTGGCAAGGGCGGTTTTAACTCCCGATTCTGCTGCTTGACAACCTTCTGCTGTTGCTGCTGATGATTACACCCCTCGTTCTGCACCTGTTGATTCAAGGATTGATTGTCATTATTCACTAATGGTGGATTCGTACACTCGGATCTCCAGTGCCCTAATTTTCCGCAGTTGCGGCACGGAAATTTCTTCTTTGCCTCTTCGATATTCCCCTTTCCTTTTCCTGTACCATATCTGGGCCTATTTCCTGGATTATTTGCTTGTTCAACCAGCTGTGCTTCTTGTCTTTCTGCAACCTTCACCTGTGCCCACATCGCTTTTTCCTTCAGCTTTCTTTATTTCGCCTCAATTTCATCACTGAAGTACTTCGCATGTCTCAAGATCTCATCAATCTTCTTACTCTGCCAATCAACTGTGTGCTCTCGTATCATTTCACTGATTTCGGGTCGTAAGCCATATACAAATCTGTATACAAAATGACTCAAATCCTTATCACCCAGATGTTCATCTCCACTGAACTGTTTAAAAGCCAGTATTAACCTTTCATAAAAGGCATGAACTGATTCTTTTGCTTCCTGATGTGTTCGATCTATCTTAACCCAATCTGTCTCTTTTGGGGGTACCTTATTCTTCAGGAACACAATAACCTGCTCATATTTCTTCATAACCTCCGGGTCTGGAGCTCCTGTTCTTTGATCTCTCGGGTATTCTTTAGCAGGCCAATCTACAACTATTTTACATTCTGCCCACAAGTCTGCTGGAACAATTATATCAAACAGACTATTCAGGTCAATCCACAGCACTTTTGACAATTTCACAAACCTATCTACCTGCCTATACGACTCGACAGGCTTTTCTCTCAGTCGTGGGAAATCATTCGTAAATGACAAAATATCCTGTCTAGTCCATGGGACATGTACATATCCTCCTCCAGGAATCTCTCTCATAGGATAAGCATCCACTGTTTTTTCCTTTTCTCTCATGGGAAATGCTAAGTAAGTCCTGTCCACTGTATCTTCTCTTTTCTTGTACCATCTATCCTTCCACCTTTCCACATCACCCCATTTTCGCAATAATCCAATCATTTCCTTAATCTGCCCTGTTCGGCCAACATCATTTAGATTCTCAATGTCCTTATCCGAAAAATCCACTCGGTAAGACTTCTGCAAAGCTTTCACCTTATCCATGTCAATTCCCATTTCACTCGCTATTCCTTTTAACCTGTCATGCATATTCCTAGCCCTCCATGTGATGCTCTTGCACATAAATAACAACTCTCCATCATGATGATCCTTTAAAGTCTCTGTAGGAATTGTCCCTGCTATAAGCTCCTCCAGTTCTATACGCAACCTGGCTACATCAATTGCCTGAGAATCTTTATCCCTCCTTTGGAGAACTTTCACCCAATCATTCAAATCCTCAGCCGTTATTTCTGTAGTTTTCTTCCCTGCACTCACTTGTTCTGCCATCCTCTGTGGTTCCAAAATTGATCCTCCCATCACAACATTTCTTTCTACACAACCAGTATTCAATCCTGAATTAGGCTGTACATTTAACTCTCCACCACATGTGTCATGTCTCAACTGTCTCGAATGATTCTCTTTCGTCCTCATTCCTGACTCTCCCGGAGAACCAACTAGTCCATTTCCTACATATGGAATTGTTAAACCACTTTCACCCATTCTTTGTTTATCAAAAATAGGCATAACCGGACCTATGGTTACAGGCACTGTAACAGCTTCTAGATTCTTGGTTAATTCTCTGATCTTCTCGGTCAACTCAGATGTTGTTCTTGCTAACTCTCTTGTTTTCTCATCCTCGATTTCAGTCTCTCTTCCTCTCTCTCGCTCTCTCTCTCTTTCCGCGAAAGAGCTACCACTTTTCAGGTCAGGTGTCACAACTTCTGTTTTAATGATTTGCAAAGTATCTCTCATTGGGGTAGTAACTGGTGTTCTCACTTCTGGTTCTGGTCTATATGGAGGTGGTCTCTTGTAGATCATGTCATCCAAGACTTCATCCTCATAATCATTAGCCCCATACCTTCTCAACTCTGCATCATGTACCTTTTCCGTACCTTTCCTCCCTTCTGCTTCCTCAACAGTTCTCATCGGATATAGTCCCTCTGACATACTGGCATCTCGCCATCTCCTCATTCGATCATGATGAGTTTCACGATCATATTTCCTCCCGAACATGTACCTATAATTACCTCCACTCCTCTGCTTTTCTCGCTCATGCACCTCATCTTCCCATTCTACCAATGCCTCGAACTGTTTCGGCCTTGGTCTAGGCTCTAGACACATCATCCTCTCCCGTAAATTTCTCAACACGGCCAAATTAAATGAACCATGTTCCGGAAATGCTAGTACACCATCTTCTTTAGTATACCTACTCCAATTGTCTAACCAAATACAGGTATGATACCCATATTTCGCAACCATGAAGGATGCAGGGGTTCTTGTCGGAGGTAGTACCTCACCTTCTCTAGTTATTATATCCTTATCAAACCATTTTTTAATTTTACTGAACAAGGATTTCTTTTTCTTTTCCTCTGTTTGATAATACATTTTTGCGTTTACCACAACCCTCTAGTCCTTTCTACAACTGTACGATCTTTTGTCCAATAATAGCGCGACTCACACTAACGCACCAATCCTGGAGAGTCTACGTCACCCTGTACTTCTTCCAATCCCTGCGCGGCTCACACCAACGCACCAATCACAGTGCTTTCACAGCTCCAACCCACTGTCCAATCACAGCGCGGTCTTTCTGACGTCAGTAGTCGCTGCAGTCGCTTCTACTCCTGTCTCCTGTCACTCGTCTACCCCTCCTTTACAAAACCTTCTCAGTAGACTTTGTTTCAGATTCTACAAATCAATTCGTTACAACATATAAACATCTCCATTGTCTGCTCCGCTAACCACAGAATAGTAAAGACCTTTCCCACGAGAATCCCGCTTCTCTTTTGAACAGCGTTTACCTCTGCTCTACCACGGAATTATTACTTTCGTTGACACAGTAGCACATCCCTCTACTCTGCCCTTCTAGCATGCATCCATTAACTGTTTCCTCCCGGAATGTTCCTAAGAGTCTCACAATCAACTAAATGCCCATACATTCACGCACTTTCACACTAGAAAATGTAGCACATTTACACAGAATACTGCCTTTCCCGAGAACAGCGAACAGTCTGTCCTACTACAGATTTATAACATACGTTAACAAAGCAGCGCTTACCTCTGCTCTGCCCTTCAAACAAGCTCAGAGAATACCTATTACTTCTCCAGCGGTAAGCTTTAACGGCGAACCTTACGGATCCCTGGGACTTAAGACCAGAGTTTCACAGATAACCTTTCCTACCATACACACTTCTCTTATACCGGAAATATGTCTCTAATAGTAACACATGACGATGTCACTGAATCGAACCCAGACAATGTGACGCGCAACTTCAATTGTCACACGCTTTTCCCTGCATTCGTAAAGGGCCAACATTCCCGTCTTTCCCGAGAGCAGCACTCACTTCTCTCTGCCCTACTACGGAACTGTCACCGACTCCCTACGTCCCAGAAGCCGTACACACTACATAAAACTCAATGCGACGTCTTCAACATTTAGTGTTAGTACATATATCAACATTAATCAATAAATCAATAAATCCAAAAGCCTACATACAAGCGATTTACCAGATCAAGACAATAATCAAAACCATCATAATGCTACCAGGAAACTGCTGCAGATCAGAGCTTATAAATTCTCCCTACTTCCACGGACAGAGTAATTCCACAGTCATACGCACATACACTCATCATACGCTGGTGGGGCCCATAACACCAACATTCATTCTATTACTCTATCCACACTGAATATATGAGAGAACTCCTTGATCAATCTGCACCTAATCGGAGGTCAATGCAATCAAATTGAATTGTCTCGAGTCATGATTTAAACAGTTTAAACACATTTGAGATCTCAATAATATGACAAAGAAATAACCACCCGACACTGAAATTCAAACAAGAATGTTTATCTAAATTAATTCATAAGAAAGCCTTTCAATTTGCAAAATCATTATTCTCATATTTACCTATTCTGGCTAAATGTCGTACTCTAAGTTAGGACAGGTCTCTCAGTAAAGAATCAAAGTCTCTCAAGTCGCCGTCCTTTCAGTAAGCATCGATCCTCTTGAGCATAAGTTCAGGAAGAAGTGGCCTAAAACCCTCTGTAGTCTAGTTATATTTATACTAAAACTTACATATTAAAAGTTACAAACAAGCTCTAAACGTCCGTTGAGCAGAGCGAGCAGGAAAGGATGTTAGCTTGCAACATTAGAAAAAAATCTCCGCTCTCGGATATCTCAAAAATAAAAACAAGGAAATAGGAAGTCCAAACTAGTTTTGCAACATCCATAGATGCTTTTCTCCGGAATCGTATCACTCGCAGTGAAGCCACCGCAAGTTTATCAAAAATGTTCATTTGTGACCAATGTTCTCTCGCAAGGATAATCCTGGCGACCATCCCAGAGTTGTCGTCTTTTCATAACTTTTAGATCAGACAGAGGCCGAGGTCATCATCAGCGAAGCCTCTCTTCATATTTCATCTACTCAAATGCAGGCTGTAGATGTCGGCCATTTTCTTAGTAGGCCAAAATGGATAACTTAATTAAAAAGAAACATAAAACAACGTTACTACATCGTATTGATTATACAGTGTTAATTCCCACTAATACCCTTATGTGTATGTATTTATCTAGCCTTTTGCGACATAAAGAAGCATTAAAGCATATTATTTTAAAGCGCAATCACATAACAAATAGCACATAAGCCACACTTATTTAATTAATTTGCTCACCAACTTAGTTCACTTATTAATTTAGTCATGCAATTGCATTCCCACGTGTAGTTCTTTCATTAGTAAGGTTGATTAATAAAAAACTCGACAAAACTTACTACTTAGTAATTAATCATTAATAATTTTAATTATGATATACAAAAATATAAGCTGATGTTTGGGTTTAAATAGAAAACCCTGCTCCAGCACTTTGACTCAACAATAAGTATGGGCTCGCTATGGTTTAACAGTGTGAGCATAGTGAGAACCATGCAGTAAATAGTTACCGAGTATTACATATTACATAACTACTTCAGGGCTGGCTTTAGGGCGATGCAGCTGCACTGGGCACTGACCTGCAGGGGAGGGGAGTGGTGGGGGGCACAGACCTCAGGGAGGGGCGCTGTGTTTAGCTATTGGGGGGGCGGCAGTGTGGCACAGACCTCAGGGAGGGGCGCTGTGTTTAGCCATAACTTGCAATTTAAAAGCACCTGCTGCAGAGTTCCTTGTGCGTTCATCTTTCAGGCAGCAATACAAATGTCAAGATAACTCTTGTGATTAATGTTCCTGCTAGAAAGACAGATGGCGTTTTATCCAGTGACAGTTTTGACTCCCCATCAAGAAGCGTGGAGGGTTGCTATGCCTGCTGCAAAGAACAGATCTGCCTTTTACGTGGATAGCCGAGGGGATTAGAAAAGCCAGCCTTTACCAGCTCCTCAAAACAAATCAAATTGTTATGAAAGAATCCGAAGAGGAGGCCATGGGATGGGGCCACCAAAAAGACTGTCACGCCTGTCGCCGCCAGCGCTAAAGCCTGCCCTGCCTGTGCTATACATTGTAGAACTTTTCAATGGCGGTGTGTTAGGGGCAGATGTGAGTTGGCCGGGTTTTCCAGTCCCAGTTTGTGATTTTATAGGGAGTGTTTCACGAGCGGAAGGGAAAGTAGGGCTGAAGCTGGGCTGCGAGCACATTCCACAGAAGACGGCTTGAAGGCTCCGGATCTCTTGTGTGTTGTGGGGTGGATGCAGGTGCTCCAATCAATATTGTGGGCTAAGGTGGCGGGTGGCTCAGTAAGTTAAGGCGATGAGTAGGTCGCGAGCTCAACTCTGTTGAGTCCTGTCCACTTAGCATCCCATCCTTTCGAGGTCGGTAAATGTAGGTATTGTAACACCTGGGAATAACAGAGCTGAGAAATGACAGACGTGTGAAATTAAGCACTATATATAAATAATAAAACGAGTCATTATTTTATATGTGTACTACTCTCCACTTAATATTTATCAAAGTAATCTGGGTCTTATTTTTTAATGTAAAATGTACAGTACTTACTAGAAGAAAGTTTGTTTTATGGGCTGTAAGCTACTGCTTTAAGTACCAATGGGCAGCAAAGCATGACAAGAATGGGTGAAACAGGTAGTCTGAGTAGATCGACAGACTTAAAAGGGATTTCTGCAGAATTTACCCTTTCTGCTCCTGTTTAAAAGAGCAATAAAGGGATGTTACCTTTTTCTATTATCTGGGCCAGATCACAGTTAAAGATAAGTGGATTGTTTCCTTGGCTGGGGGTGGAGGGCTAGAGGTGAAGGGGGACGTGAGGAGAAGAGAAGGGCTGGTCAGGGGGCACGTGTTTTGGGAGGAGTGGTGCTGGAGGGGGCTGGAGAAAGCGTACACATGTTTACACCCATCGAGCAGGACAAATGCTTTATTGTTAACGTTGTTTGGTGACCTAGTTAGATGAGGTAAAAAAAACATGTTGGTGGAGTCCTCTGAAGAAGACTGACACAAAGACGAGGACCACATAAAGTCATAACAATATTACAACAACGACATACGAACCTCACGTATAGAAGAGGAAGGGGAACAAGAGGAGAACCCGCAACGGGGTAAAGCTATGGAGTGGGTGGAAAGGAAAGCAGTAGCACAGGCGGAGAGCGCAACCAGTGACTGGAGAGGGCAAGGGGAGGAAATCAGAGCAGCAGCTGGACACAGGACTACTAAGGGCGCCGGGAGGAGGGAAAGAGCAGCAGCACCAGCCGGCTCGCGCCAAGGCTACGGGAGGAGGAGGCAGCCACACTGCGAAAGCGGCGTGAGTAAAATAAAATTATATCAAACTAGCATGAATGGCGTGAAGCTGGAGTCGCAACTGGACAACGAGCTCTAGTTAAAATTAAAATAAAACACAAGCGCTGCCCAGCGGTCACAAAAGTTAACTATTAAATGAGAGGGGGAGCAGGAGGTGAGCCTGCGAGTGGTGTGCGCACGCGCGCCTGGAAGAGCGACAGCTAAAGGCCCATTTGGTGCGCGCGCTTTAAGGTTGCCCGCGAGCGAATCGCTTCAGCGATGCGCTTGATGCGGAAGAGATAGGAAAGCCAGATGGCGGCTGTGCGCGTAACCGCAAGCTTTAGGCCACAAGCAAAAGCGTGTGGTCGGATTTCTAAAGCTCACTCACTAAATGTCTCACTAGACCAGCGCATGCGCTGGTTCAGGCGAGATCTAAAATAGTGTGGGTATGAGCCTGCAGAAAGGGTCAAGTCAAGTCTAACATATATACTTTGAAAAAATAACACAAAAAACAAATTTCCAAATACATATACGTTAAAATTGTAACAATAAAATATAGATAAAATAAAAAAAATATACAACCATCAAAACATATGCCAGATTTTAAATATTAACCTAAACATTTAAAAACGGGTTTTATTTAATGTTAAATTAAATGTAAATAAATTAAAGTAAACACAAATGTTTTATGCATTTATTATTTATTGTAAACATATTAAAAATGTATTTGCAATTTAAAAATGAAAAAAATATTAACAAAATATATATAGCAAAAAAATAATAAAGAATTAAACTAATATAGTGAAAAATATATTTCCAATAAAAATTACACTTACCTCAAAAGAATATAAACAATTAAAAACACAAATAATTAAAAAAAATACAATATTAAGTAACAATAAAAATACTTACTTCATTACAAGTCACTCACTTTATTTCGGTTCGTAGAACCATCAAAGTACATAAAAAGACATCAAATTTATAAAACATAAACATTTTAAATGCATGATTCAGTGCAATATAGATGAAATAGTTAAAAAACATATATTAAATCCTTCAGAGATAAACAATACAGTACAGTACAATGAATAGAGCCAGTTAGAACTAAAAAATAGAAGGCTGTTGCTCAGGATACAGGCTAGAGTTAGACAGACTCCACAGATCTTTTGCTGAATCAGTTCTAACAATATGGCTACAGTCTCCGAAACCTTTTCCTTATGCACCGAAGTTGAAAAGAGGTATCTAGAAACTGAAAAGACAACAGGTTGGTGAGTGTCCGATTTCACAATTCTAAGGGCCTCAACATAATGTACTGTTCATAGGATCCTGCACAGTGTGACTTACTATTTGGACCTTGCCTTCTTGTAAGCTGGACAAAAGAAGAGAGTATGGGCCCCTGTTTCCTTAGCTATACCACAGGATGGACAATCCCAAGGTAGTCAAAGGTTGTGACCCTCTCTAACGGAGCCCCATTCAAACTTGGGTTTGGGCTAGTGGATTGGCATGGATTAAAGACCATATTTTTTGATTTGCTAATATTTATTTCTAAACCCCTTGACTTACAGAAGATGTTAAAATTGCCAAGTAGCCTTTGGATGTCCATTGGCGTCTTAGAAAGAAGAAGGGTGTCATCAGCAAACATTAACATAGGCACCATTTCAAATTCTTGCTTTGGGGCATCATTAGTGAGTGGGCCATTCCGTTAATGTACAAGGTCAATAATGTAGGCACCACTACACGGCCTTGCCTGACGCCCTCACTACAGAAAAGAGTTCAGAAGCGTACCCCATTTTGCCACAACGCACCTGTACAAAATTCCTCTCGTGCAGCCTTTGTATAATATGACACAGATAAAATGGGACCCCATATCAATCAAAAAGAACCATAGTAAAGTCCTGGGATCTAAGTCAAATGCAAACTATATCTGCAAAGATCAGATAAAGTCTGCCCCCTTTACGACCACTGATTTCCAGTAAAGAAGTGGGAGTCTAAAAACCTGGTCTACAGTGGAGGTACATTGACGAGTTCCTGCTTGAAAGGGGCTTAAAGCCTTATTTTCCTACATCCATTCCTGGAGCCTCTCTAATATGACTGTAGAAGACACTTTTTTGATGGCATCAATCAAACTGATGGGCTTATAGTTTCCAGGAAGCAGGGAAGAGCCTTTTTTATAAATAGGAATGATTTCCGCCCCCAACCATGAATGTTGGATAGGCATTTCCTCCATGATAGCACTGAAGATTATCAAAAGATAAGGGCCCAATATGGCTGGTTCTGAGAGATACCAGTCTCCAGTTATTTTATCAATACCAGGGACTTTGTGAGGGGCAATCTTATAAGTTGGCAGGGTATGCTCAGACGCGAGTCCCTTGCTCACTTTGCCACTGGATTCAAGCAAGCCTGGCTGAAGACGGCTGCAATGCCAGAAACCGGTCCTAGGAAGCTTGTTTCCAGTCCAGGGAAGACATGGCTTGGCAGTTCGGGCTGGACTGTTCCCATGAGGCACAGGGTCAGACTGATTTGCATATGGCCATGTCTGAACTGGGGTGGCAGAGTGGGCTAAAGAATGGTGATGGATTAAACCCAGATCAGTTGACTGGGGGTGAGTGCTTGCTATGTTCAACACTCCGCTCATCATTTCCTTTGGTTTTTGCTTTGTTCGCCATAAGTTGGCAGGGTATGCTCAGACGTGAGTCCCTTGCTCACTTTACCACTGGATTCAAGCAAGCCTGGCTGAAGACGGCTGCAATGCCAGAAACCGGTCCTAGGAAGCTTGTTTCCAGTCCAGGGAAGACATGGCTTGGCAGTTCGGGCTGGACTGTTCCCATGAGGCACAGGGTCAGACTGATTTGCATATGGCCATGTCTGAACTGGGGTGGCAGAGTGGGCTAAAGAATGGTGATGGATTAAACCCAGATCAGTTGACTGGGGGTGAGTGCTTGCAATGTTCAACACTCCGTTCATCATTTCCTTTGGTTTTTGCTTTGTTCGCCATAAGTTGGCAGGGTATGCTCAGACGTGAGTCCCTTGCTCACTTTGCCACTGGATTCAAGCAAGCCTGGCTGAAGACGGCTGCAATGCCAGAAACCGGTCCTAGGAAGCTTGTTTCCAGTCCAGGGAAGACATGATGATGATAGAGGATTTATATTGCGCAAGACAATAACCCGAAGGTATCAAGGCGCCTAACAAAACGGAGATAAAAAAAAAAGGAAAACCTTACACATAGGCTTGCAGGAAGAGGCGAGTTTTAAGGGCCCTTCGGAATAACTGTAGGGAGGGTAGGGACCTAAGATCCAAAGGAAGATCATTCCACCACTTAGGCGACAAAGTGGAAAAAGCCCTATCCCCCCCACTTGGCTCTTCGTACACGGGGGACTGCCAGGAGCAATTTACTGGAGGAACGCAGATCCCTTCCAGGTATATAGTGGGAAATAATAGAACCAACTCCCATGTCGCTATTCCTTGCAATGACAGTGTAAGTCATACATAAGACTTTAAACTGTACTCGGTGCTCTACCGGTAGCCAGTGCAGCGTTTTCCTGGCCAACGTGGCCGAGGAGCGTCTGAGCATCCAGAACAAATCTGGCTGCGGCATTCTGGACTACTTGCAGGCGCTGCAGTAGGCTCCTATTTAGCCCCGCATACAGCGCATTACAGTAGTCCAGTCGCGAGCCGATAAGAGCGATAACTACCTGCTTTCTGGACTGCATGGAAAGATATTTCCTGATCCTTCGCAGGGTATGGATTAGGCCCCAACAGGTAGAGATGGTTCTACTAACCTGACCGCCCATGTCCAATGCAGGGTCTATCATCACCCCTAGATTCCTAGCAGATGTCGTGGGGGAAGGACACACCCCGAGCGAGTCAGGCCACCAGCTGGCTGACCAGATGTTCTCATTCCCTCCAAACACCATCACCTCAGTCTTCTCCCCATTCAGTTTAAGTGAGTTCTGAACCATCCACTGACCAACTGCCTCCATACAAGATCTAAAATTGGAGGCAGTAGGTACATCCGAATGGGAAAGAGAGACGAGGATTTGGGTGTCATCTGCATAGGAGACTACCTCCATCCCGAAAGATCTAATTAATCTGGCCAGTGGGGTCATGTAGATGTTAAATAGGGTCGGGCTGAGAGCCGACCCCTGCGGGACCCCACATAGCACCGGTCGGGATGGAGATAGGAACTCCCCCAGCTTGACTCTTTGTTCCCTTCCTTCAAGGAAGGAGGTTAGTAGATCTAAAGCTGCGTCCCTCACCCCCACTTCCTTCAGACGATATGTGAGTACTGAGGGGGAGAGGGTATCAAAGGCCGCAGTTAGATCTAACAGGACCAGGAGGGTGGTCTGGCCCCCATCCACTCTAGTGCGGATCTTATCAAGCACAATAGTGAGGGCCGACTCAGTACTAAATTCCCTCCTGAATCCATGCTGGGAGAAGTCCAAGCAGCCCGAGCCTTCCACAAAGGCAGCGAGATGCTTGTTAAGATGTGCCTCAAGCATCTTTGAAGGGGCTGGAAGCAGTGAGATGGGACGGAAGTTTTTTAGAACTTCTGGATCAAGGGAAGGCTTCTTTAACAAGGGTTTGACTACAGCGCTCTTCCATTCCAGGGGAAAAACACCGTCCCTCATAGCTAGATTCATAATTTCTAATAGGGGCGGTAAGAGGGTTTCCCTACACTGCTTAATAATCTTCAAAGGACAAGTGTCTAGGGGAGAGCCAGATTTGGTTTTATTAAGCAAGATCTCCAGATCCTGTAAGGCCAGCGGGGGAAAGGAATTCAGAGTGCTCGATGGAAAGCTATCTGAGGTGGTCCTATTCATCTCAGCCGGAACAGAGGACCCACTGATCGAAGCTCTTTGTATCTCAAGAGCCCGATAGATAACCTGTATTTTGGTGTGAAAGAAGAGAGCAATTTTGTCACACAGATCTTGTGAGGGTAAGACAGGGTCAGGTGTTTGTAGGTTGACCAAAGAGTCAACGATTCTAAAGAGCTCCTTCGACGAGGAGAGCTAAGTTGTCGTGGCCACAAAATAATCTTGTTTGGCCTGGACAATCTCAGCCTTATATTTCCTAACCAAGAGTTTGTGAGCTTCCTTGTTCTTGAGGTCCCAACTTGCATGCCAGAGCCTCTCCATCCTCCTCACTTCTTGCCTGAGGATTCTGAGGGATTCCGAGTACCAGGGGGCAGAGGGTCTTTTCCTAGCTCGACGGCGGGTCTGTAACGGGGCCAATTCATTCAGGGCCTCGGTGATGACCTGTTCAAAGTGACCAACCGCGGTCTGGCCGCTATCCGAGCCTATAGTGGAAAGACTAACAGCCCAAGGTGAAAAGGAGTCATTACTAATATTCCTAAAATTTCTGCCGGCTCCCACTGTATGTTTCCCTATTTTACTGCCATCCGTCAGAGGGCATTCTAAAAGAAATGGGACCGCAAGGTGATCGGACCAAGATACATGTACCGGATCCTTAACGGTCAAACGATGGTCATTAGAAAAAATGCCATCTAGAATGTGACCTCCACGGTGGGTAGCCCCGCGGACACGCTGCGTGAGTCCACAGGACGCCAGGGCTTCAGTAAGACAGGAAGTATCAGATAAGTCAGGCCATTCTAGATGACATGGCTTGGCAGTTCGGGCTGGACTGTTCCCATGAGGCACAGGGTCAGACTGATTTGCATATGGCCATGTCTGAACTGGGGTGGCAGAGTGGGCTAAAGAATGGTGATGGATTAAACCCAGATCAGTTGACTGGGGGTGAGTGCCTGCAATGTTCAACACTCCGTTCATCATTTCCTTTGGTTTTTGCTTTATTCGCCATAAGTTGGCAGGGTATGCTCAGACGTGAGTCCCTTGCTCACTTTGCCACTGGATTCAAGCAAGCCTGGCTGAAGACGGCTGCAATGCCAGAAACCGGTCCTAGGAAGCTTGTTTCCAGTCCAGGGAAGACATGGCTTGGCAGTTCGGGCTGGACTGTTCCCATGAGGCACAGGGTCAGACTGATTTGCATATGGCCATGTCTGAACTGGGGTGGCAGAGTGGGCTAAAGAATGGTGATGGATTAAACCCAGATCAGTTGACTGGGGTGAGTGCTTGCAATGTTCAACACTCCGTTCATCATTTCCTTTGGTTTTTGCAATCTTATATATGGCCCTATAAACTTAATTAATGATAGTTGGATATTCCTTCGAAACATAAATAAGCTCCCTGCCTAGCCTAGCATTTGCGATAGTGTCAGTGGGAGGTTTGTCAGTACCCATCTGCTCACCAAATAGGGTCTGATAGTGTGCATTCCACATATCATCTGTAATACTATGCTCGATATTAGCAATTCCCTCTGAACTCCAAGTCAAGACTACATTCCAGAAAGCCTTATGATCATTGCGCTTAATGGCACTAAGCAGCGATTCCCACTCTCTTTTAGCAAAGGTGGTAATTTGTTGATAGCTCTTGCAGCCTGTATCAAAGTCCAATCTTTGGATTTAATTGCCTCTATTAGGGCTACGTTAGGAGATCTACACTGTATGCCAAACCATGAGGGAAGATATCTCCAACCCAAGGTCACTTTTCCCCTGCTGCCTCTAGACTAGAGGGAAAAGGCCTCTATCTAGTGGGAAAGGTATGCGCTAATAAGAACAGTGTATTCATTAACAAAGCAAGGCCCAATCTTGGAGAAATTAAACTTCCCACAACCCGTTTTCTCAAAGAGGCAAGGAGCAGTTTCAAGCATGGTTCAAAATGGCGGCCAAACATAAATTGTTCCTGCGAATGCTAATCTCCATAGAATAATAACAGGCAGAATAACAAAAACATTTTCATTCCAACAGACCCTCCTTTTAGCATGAGCTAACAATTTTTTATGAATTGATTGAAGAACTTATAACATTTTTAAGGAAAAAGGAACATTGGTTTTAGGAGCAGGTCATATAGTCAGTATCAGAGATGGAGGCTGCAAGTAAATACGTAGTCTCAAAAATACTTTCATCAATCTGCATCAAGTCGCCAATATCTCTTTGTAACATGATTGCAGCATTAGTATCATGAATTGACAATTTCTGTTTAGGAATGAGGATATTAATACAATAAGAACAACAAGCTGGGAGACATTGTATGCAGAGGCAACATGTGAAGAAGATACCGGCAACTACGGCCAAGAAAATGAGGATCTTCCAACCCTAGGAAGTTAGTGTGTTCCAAAACCACCCGACTGTGTCCAAGTACCTACTTCTTGATGTATTTCAGCGGATAGTCTATGTAATTTTTGTATAGCTGAATAAACATTGGGAGTGTTATCAGGTATGTAAACACGACAGCTGCTGCCAATGACGCGACAGGCCCCTCCCCTATCTACAAGTATAATGTCTAGCACCATCCTGTTCTGCAAAGTGACTAATCTTTTAGCCTGGAGCTCAGCAGTGATATATGTCATTATCCCAGCAGTCGTATTGATAACCCCTTCAGCAACTCTTGTTAGCTGACTAATTTGAAGGCTATTAGCCATGGGGCCCCAATAAGGTAGTAGGCCTGTCACAGCGTCCCCAAATTGCTGTGTGGTGGTGTCAGTCTCCTCTATATCTTTCGCATCAACAACCCTCTTGACTCGGGACAGGAATGGACTTCTACGTTGCAGTCGATGAGTTTGGTGATAGTTAGACGGGGCAACATATACAGGGGGAAGAAGGAAAGAGAGATAACATGTTCCAGACCATCCCCTCGTGAGCCAGACGTGAGCTTGTGATCCACAGACAAAATAGATATTATGGAATAGGATCAAAGGCGGACTATTAGTCGTATTCAATCTGTAGGTAAAATTGCATATACTGTCCCTCCACCTTTATCTCCCCAGTCCCCTGGACACAAAAAACAGCTGTTGTATTAACCACTGACACAGGTATCGGCTTATCCTTGGTAATATTGCGACCTTGGAATGATTGAAAATACTCAGAAGTTTTAAACCGTTGGAAATCAGCCGTTTCCATTCAAAACCAGACATTATCCTTTACTTTACGATACGTATTCAAGCATGACTTTGAGGACAATGTGCCTAGAGTCCCTTGTCCTGCCGGGCCTATGGGGGTAAACCCTGGTAGAAGTGTAAATATTCAGTCACAGTGTGAGAATCCGAGGATGTCATACCCAAAGTAGAAAGATGAAATTGGTAGTACACCAGTCAAAATAATTCGTACCAACCATTGCTGCTGCCAGTATACGACAGAGGCATTGACAAATTGTTGCTCTCATGAGTGACCGAAGGAAGTAACCCACAAACCCAACAATTAGTTGTATTGGACACATTGTGAGCCTGATGCAACATTTGTATAAATACATTGTCTGTGTAGGACTTTCTATGCGCTTCTTTGTGAAGGGCTTGAGTAACAAAAATGTGTCCAGGTGGAGCGGGAGTTGTACAAACCATGGAATGTACAGGAAATTTCTCATCTAAAAACCAGGATATTCCAAGTATTGTTGCTAGTGCAATCACGACTATTAATACGCCAATTAATATACTCTTTTTCGACCAACCTCTCAGCGAACGCGGCGGTGCAAATGGCTGTTCCTCCTTATCAATAGGCCGACCAAAGGGATGCATAATTAAGCAAGGAGAGAAATGCAACAAAATTGATAGTAAAGGTAAGTGTTCCTAGTATCCGTCAGAACATCACTGGTACAGGCTCCTATTGTTCATCAATATGTTGGCGCTCTTGAGCACCGGTGTTGGAGCTTGCTCCGTCCCAAGCTCTTGATGTATTCCATGGCGACCAGGATAATGTACCCCCAAAGGGATACCTTTCGATTTATCCTGTCCATTGTTCAAAACAGTGCACAACTCTCATAACACCCTAAACTAACTCCGTTGGGACTACAGCAAAGTACATCCTAACTTGCACAGTCAATCCCTGTCTAATCTGACTTCTCCTTTTGTGTACCTTTCCTCAACCGAGGACGCAAATTGTACCTGGCAGCCCCAGGCACTGTTGGATCAACAAACATCGGCTCCTTTATAGCTCGTACTTCTGGGGGAATCGCTGCATTTAGTACTTCATCATTCTCCTTTTCCGTTTGGGTCCAAGTCAGCCTTGCATCACTAAAGGGGATGAACTGGGGCACCTTTTCGCATTCAGAGTCTCCATTTCCTTCCCTCACCCACTGGTCATAGGGCAAGGGCAAAGATTTCCTTCGGCAGTGGGTGGCGTGCACCCAGTTCTTTCTGCCGGCGACCTTCACAGCGGTACATGTAGCCAGGAGGACCTGTTCTGGTCCCTTCCAACGCAGCTCCAAACTCTTCACCCGCTGGACGTTGCGCACGCCAGGCTGGATATTGTGTCTGGGCCCCTCTGGTATAGCTGGCAGTGTTTCCCGGACCTGTTTGTGAAACGAATTAAGATTTTCAGTTAACTGGCAGAGGTAATCAATCAATAACGGATACTCAATATCTGAAAACGTAAAAGAGGGCGCGGGATGCCCCAGACATTTGCCGGGCGTCCAAACACGACCTCGTATGGTGACAATCCGGTCCTAGAATGTGCCGTTGTTCTTGTCGACAAAAGAGCTAATGGTAAAGCATCAGGCCACTGTAACCCTGTTGTCTCCTGAATCTTTGTCAATTTCAGTTTGAGAGTACCATTGTACTTCTCAACCAAATCTGCAGACTGCGGGTGGTTTGCAGCATGAAACTTCTGTTTTATGTGCAAACCATTGCGAATTAGCTGAATGACCTTGGCATTAAAATGACTTCTGTTATCACTCCAAATCAAACGGGGCAAGCCGAAACGAGGAAAGAACTACTTCAGGAGTACCTTTGCAGTCTTAACAGCTGTATTGTCTTTAGTGGGGTAAACCTCAACCCATTTACTGAATGCACAGACAACCACCAACACATACTTCAAGTTATGACACCTGTCCAGCTCTATTTAGTCCATCTGGAGGACCTCAAAGGGTAAAGTAGGTGGTGCAAAATTACCAGGTGATGTAGGGGTACCTTTTCTACGATTATGCATCATACACACCATACAGTATTTCAATAAATGTGCAGCTGTTTTTGCAATGTTGTCATTCTGCCATACAGGGTCTAACGACTTGCAAATACCTTTAGCGCTGATATGGGCTGGGCCATGGGCCATCATGACCACAGTGAGAACATATGCATCTGGCAACATCCATCTCGGTTTCCCTGACTTGTCAATCCAACATCTCTCATCATTCAATTATGCAGTGCTCTCTTGCCATATTGCTAATTCTTCTATTGTAGCCTCGCTTTGTATTTCCTTCACATTCTCAAGCGTATCCTCAAACATAGTGACTTCAGGCACCCACCTAGCAGGACCTGCTACAAACATTTTCTCCATTTTAGTCCGTGCCAAAATCATTCCCCCTACTTACATCATCAGTAATTTTCCTATGGGCACTACACTTCACTATTGCCAACTTCTTAGGAAGCGTCAAAGCAGGCAAAAGCCACAATATATGGTGAGCATGTTGGATCTTTACGCCATGGGAAGTAAGGCACCCTCTTTCAACCCAGAGTCGCCCAAAATTGTGGGCAACCCCGAGGCATACCTGACTGTCAGTATAAATATTGACAACCAGTCCATCGCTCAATTCACAAGCTCCAATAAAAGTGGCTAACTCAGCTGCTTGGGCTGACTGATAAGGGACTCGTGATTTCTCTACGACTGTACGCAATGTGGTGATAGCATAAGCAGCGGTTGTAGTGCCATCTGGTAATTTGAAACAAGAGCCATCGACATATAGTTCCCCCTGTGGGTCAGATAAGGGAACATCAGTCAAGTCTACCCTTCCTTTCATCTCTTCCTCCATCTGGTAGGTACAATCATGTTTCTCATTTTCATAATTTTCAGAAGGGATGGGCAGTAACGTGGCTGGGTTCAGAGTGGCACATCTTTTGATCGTGATGTGTTTTTCAAATAGCTTCAATTCATAACCGGTCAGACGTGCACTGGTGAGGTGCTGTGTCTTGGTCTTATTCAAAAGTGTATCCACAGCATGGGGTACCATGACTGTGAGGTAAGTATCAAGTACAAGTCCAGCCGTTTGTCTTATCGAGATGGACACGGCCACGACCACTCTTAGACAGCTCGTGAGGGTTCTTGTGACAGGGTCAAGAACAGCAGAGAAATAAGCACACACCCATTGCTTATCTCCGAATTTATGTGTTAGAACAGAAAGCGCACAACCAGGCATCTCATGGACATATAATACAAACGTCTTGCTGTAGTTAGGCATGCCGAGCACTGGAGTCAAGCAAAGCGCACTCTTTAGTTGCTCAAAACACTGCCTACATTCAGGCATCCAAGGCAGCGGCTCATGCACATCATTAGTGGTTAGTGCGAGCAAGAGTTTGGTTAGTAAGGCGTAGTTAGGTATCCACTGTAGTAAGAAGTGATACCTATGAAAGCGCGTACATCTTTCTGAGTCTGTGGGATGGGCATTTTAATAATGGTACTGATGCGCTCAGGAGTCAATCTCCTACCCTCCTTCAACAGTAGGTGACCTAAATAGGTGACCTCCTGTCGACAATACTGAAATTTAGAAAGAGAAACTTTATGTCTGTGGTGTGCCAAGTGCAACACCAACTTAACTGTACTGTCCCTACAACCTTGTTCTGTGTCAGAAGCTATGAGCAAGTCATCAACGTACTGTAGCAATACATTACCTGTGGGGAGCAACAAAGAATCCAACTGACCTTTCAATGCCTGACTATAGGTACTCAAACTTTCTGTATAGCCTGGAGGAGCACAACAGAACCTAAAACATCTACCAGCTAGGGTGAACCCAAACAGATTTTTGCTATCAGGATGAATAGGAATACTGAAGAACGCATTTTTCAAATCAAAGACAGAAAGGAATTTAGCAGAAGAGGGAATCATTGTCAGAAGAGTGGTGATGTCAGGAACTACCGGAAACAGGGGAATTACTATTTTATTAACTGCGCGCAAATCGATTACAAAATGATAAACATCTTCATGGTCATCAGAGGAACCTGGGGGTGCCCTATTAAGAATCAGAAGAATAGGGCTATTACAAATATTAGCAGTGGGGTCCTCAACCACACCTTTCTCAATCAAATCCTGTACGATCTGCAATAAGGCTCGCTCTCCTGCCTGCGGTATTTTATATTGAGGGATACAAGGTAAAATGGCACCATACTTAACGCGTCCGTTGCCCACAGAGTGGGTGGCACATCTTTAAATTCAACAGGAAGGGGCGCATCTTTGGACAGACACTGCTTAGCGCACACCACATCCGGATTCATTGTCATATAGACAGCTGCTGGGGAACAATACATTTTTGCATGCAATTTTTTCAATAAATCCAAACCCATCAAATTCTCACCACCATTAGATGTCAGCAAAAATGACGAATCCACAGTGAAAGGACCGATGGTCAATGCAAGAGGTTTTGAAATGGGGCTTACAACCGGTACACCAGAAAAAACCTACTGAAACATTATTATGGCCATACAGCGCCACCCCAGGGACCAAAGAGCAAGAAATAGAACTGTTCGTTGCACCTGTATCCACCAAAGATTCCTTAGCTGAGCCATGCGAGTCCGCAGTAACATAAGGACCGCGTTGATCTACAGGTATCAGAACTGGTCCCTCACTCTGTCCCTGGCTTTCCTAGCTGCAAGACATTCCTGTCACCTCATCCGTGTCATAGTCATCATGATAATACTGTCTGCCCTAGGGTCATCAGAGTAATTATTATAAGAATGGCCCTGTCAGCCCCACCAGCTCCACAACCTCGTCCATGAGAACCTCGTCCTCTAGGGACCACCACCTTCTGCAACAACACAGGACACTCGCTACACCAGTGTCCTTCCTCCTTACGTTACGCACACTGATTCGTCCTCTACCATTCCCTCCAGAAGTCTGCTGCAACAACACCTTCGTCTTCAAATCCTTATGCTTCTTCTCCGTCCTCTCCTTATCCTCATATTCCCTGTGTTCATAATACTGCACCATATTCAAAATAACAGAAGGGGAAGAGGTGGACCAAGTGTTCTCGGAAGCCTGCAATCGAGTCGCTATTTCAGGAAGCAAATTAGAACCAAATCTATTAACAAACAACCAAACACCTCCCTCAATAGACAAATCCTGCCAACTATAATCCTGAAACACATCTTCAAACAGAGTGGAAAATCAGACACACTCTCATCTTTCTTCTGACGACAAGCCGATAACTTGTCTCAATCAACCTTTCTCTGTATAATAAGAAAATACATATACGTGATAATGCGGCCTGGCAAAGCAAGTATCTCTGCCTTAGGCTTCTCACCGGGCTTCCTCACCTGATCACATACTTTAATTTGATCCCAGGTACCATCCAATTCCGCAACACGATCCTGTGTGTGCACTTGTCTCCAAATATCAACTGGAACCAGTAAACCACAGAACATTTCAATATCTGCAAGTGTCATTACTGTTGAAGAGGTAGCTTTAGTAAATGCTTCATTAAAAACAGTAGGATGTTTCCTAGGATCAGGTAACTGAGTCTTAAGAGACAAAACTTCACTCCTTTTCCATGGAGTATAAATCCACTGTTCTTGGAAACGGGCCGCCACACCAGGTCAAGTGACAATACCGTGCTCCGTTAACTCTGGTATTTCGGGGTAATATATAGGATGAACTGCCCGCATCGGAAACTGAGATACCGGGGAGGGGCTCTTCTCAAGTAGCCTACCCTGGTAAGCAATAAAGGTTGTAATACTACCAAAAACTTGATCAGACCCCATATTAGTGACATACACATGATCTTTAATGTTATATGACATCTGTGGTGCTGCATCTTTGAAACACTGCTCCCAAAGACCAATCAGAGTAGCAGACATATGCTTAAGGGCATGCTTTTGTACAAAAGGCTCATAATCTTTCATCACGTTCCACACGTCTTCAACACCATAAATGGGATTTCGAGACCACAGGGCAGACTGATTAGCTACTACCCTTTTTTCTTCATCTCCCAAATCAGATTGTACTAATGGCCCCATACGTTCCATAAATTTCGTCCAGTCTCTATCCTCAAACCCACGTACTGGTGATCCACTACTCAGTAATGCCGGGGGATGAAAAAACAGAGTGGGAGTAGCAACAGAAGTAACAGGCACCAACATCGCTGCTGGCTGTGTCATAGGTGTGAGAGCTGGCGAAAGGGACGCTGAAACAATAGGTGTGGCAGGAGTAATAACAGTCATAGTTGTCACAGACGGCAAGGACAAAGAAAGGACAGGAGATGCCGTGGCCAAAGCAGTCTGATCAACAGTAGCAGAAACAGCAGAGACAGAAGGAGTGGGTGGCTTGGACTGTGAGGGAATAGTGGGATAAATCTTCTGCGGGGCATATGAAGGTGGGGGTCGAGTTTCTAACAACTCTTCCACAAAATTATCATTTTCTTCTTGGGCCACATAATATTATTCAGTCTGTAATCAAAACTGTCTATCTTCACATTCAACACCCTTCTTCTGCTTTTCCCTGTCATATGCTACGGCCTTCTGAGTCAACGTCTGCATCCTCCCCTACCGGGCCTCTTTCTCTGCTTTCATTCGCCTCGGTTTAGCTTCCTTTTGCCATGTTCAAAGAGAACCAAACATAGACTACCTACTTCGCCTCACAAACAATTTTTCCTGTAAAAAAACAATTTTTTGCTCATCAAAAGTGCCCGGCAATGACCATTGCAACTCGGCATTGTCCCTCGTATATTTGTGCCATAGCGTACTAAACATAATAGGGCCAAGGCCATGTTTAACATACATATCAAAATTAGGAGTGCCTTCTGGAGGCGCCGCTGAGCTTCTTCCAATCGAGCATCTGCAGAGTAACAAAGACAACAAGAAACCAAGAATCGACTAATCCCAGGCATTTTCAAATTCGTTATGTTGCCTGTCAAAGCAATTGCAAGTGCTTTGATCCCAAAGACGGTCCTCAGACCGTACCAAATACAAGTCAAAATGGTACCATATCCACAAAGAACTAAAACAAACTCACCTGATATATGCAAGTCAAAACAAATTTATTCTCCACTGACGACTCTTCAGACCAAACGGTGAGATCCAAGGGTTTCGCCATTTAGGACTCCAGTAGGTATGACCACGGGGCGAGGCACCGTCCAGCAGGACAGAAGGGGCAGCCGCGAGTACAGGAACTCTGTAATGCAGGGATCCCTGATCAACTGAAGGAAGTGGTCCATTTAGGGTCACCCCGGTCACTCATGACCAGCTCTCAGCCTTCCATACCAAATGAAGAGTCGGTCAGACAGTAGAGAATACAAACCAATGTATGTTTATTCAGATACACTTAAGCGGAGCCCCGTCTGCCCAGTCTCTTAGGGGTGCTGTAGAGAGGACTGACATCAGCAAACATGGAGATACATTATGTACAATTTAGAATAAATGAAGGCACGCCCATAATGGATTTTTCCGAGCAGAGGCAGCTAAACAAAAACGTACAGAAGGATAGGTTTTGATTGTGAGACCGGGCACACACTATCTCCAACCCAAGGTCACTCTGACCGTGCCTGCCACTAGACTAGTGGGAGAAGGCCTCTATCTAGTGGGAAAGGTATGCGCTAATAAGAACAGTGTATTCATTAGCAAAGCAAGGCCCAACCTTGGAGAAATTCAACTTTCCACAACCTGTTTTCTCGAAGAGGCAAGGAGCAGTTTCAAGCATGGTTCAAAATGGTGGCCAAACATAAAATGGTGCAGCGAATGCTAACTTATATAGAATAATACACCGGCAGAATAATGAAAACATTTTCATTCCAACACAACCCCAGGCTATCTGACTTGGTTCACCCATTACAGGCACGCATAGAATGATTTAGTGTAAGGGAATTGATTTGCAAAGCCAAGGGAGCCCATTTCCTGATGAGGGGTATTGGCAGTGCTGGAATAGACCAAATCCTATCCTCATTACATAATGTTTCATCAAGGTTAGCTTCGAGGGGCTCAAATTGACAATTAAAGTCACCAACCACCACCTTGAGAGCACCCTCCAGTAATGTAGTCATAAGGGTGGCGAGTTGCTCCACAACGGAGGATTCATGCCGTATATTTGAGTAGACATTGTACAAATAAACATCTATAATAGGGGTTGTTGCGGGGATTCTGCTCATGCACAGAACTATGCGCAGGAAACCAGAACCTCAGTGAATTGTGGTGTACCAAAAAAACTCACCTTAGTTCCCAGAACCCCTATCCGACTAGCATCAGTGTCTCATTCGTTCTCCGTACTACAGCGAAGCCACCAATGATTAGACAACCCAGAACAAGCGACTTAGGTTACTCTCAGGAATGGTGGGAATCAAGAACACCTTTTCGTTGTTATTCTCATATCAGTCCACAACTTGACTAATCAGAGACACGGAAAAGTTTAAAATGTTTATTTTTAACTACGTGCTCTAAGATGCAGTATTTTGGCTAACATAAGCAAACAAATGATTAGAAATAAAACTATCAGCATTGTTACAATTCCATAAAATACAAAGGGAGAAATCATATTATAATGATAGTGGAAACAGGTCCTATAATACCTTGTGTACCACCCTCCCCTGGCTATAAGCTAGTTTTCTAATAATAATAGAAGGTCTCTAGGTTTGAATGGGGAACCCCGGCCCGATTCACAGAACTTACTTAAGACAAAATCCTAAACTTACTACCATTTTGGTATTCACAGAATGCACTTACTACTTCTGGTATTCACAGAATGCACTTACTACTTTTGGTATTCACAGACTGGACTAATGACTACTAACTTTACGTCCGCACTCAGGCCGGAATTTCCGCTCCCGGAGCGGGAATTCCACACCCGGAGCGGGAATTCCACTCCCGGGCCGGAATCTCCGCCTACGGGCCGAAATATCCGATTCTGGCCGGAATACACAAACTGTGGCCATTGAACACTTTAGCCAAGGGTAAACACCTGTCCAAGTGCCTACCATCCCCCACCATGCATCAGCTGACACACTGCAGCCAATCCTAGCCCTGCAGCATGTATAAATGCAGAGCAGACACACACAAACCCTTTCAACATGTCACTGAATGTGTTTGTTGCACTGGACCTTGCCATGCGGCAAAACTACTGGAGGAGGAGGATGAGAGCAGAGAGGATCTTCAGACAGAGGATCAACCTATTTGGAATGTCCAGCCAAGATGTAAGGGCCAGGTACCGTTTCCCTCCAGAAGTAATCATGGATATGGTATGTGAGTGGGAGCAGGAACTTGACTCTGTGACCTGCTGCTCACATGCAATACCAGCATATCTCAAGATCCTTTCTGCTCTCCATTTCTTTGCCACTGGGTCTTTCCAAAGGGTCTCCAGTGACCATGTGGGCATTTCCCAGGCAAGCAAGTCGCGGTGCCTGCATCAGGTACTGAGATGCATCACTGCTAGAGCCCACAACCACATACAAATGCCACATACACTGGCCATGAGACATAGGGCAGCAAGATATTTCTAACTACTTGCACAATTCCCACGTGCGCTGGGTGCAATTGATTGTACCCATGTGGCCCTTCAGCCACCCCGCCGCATTGCACACATCTTCTGCAACAGACACCGATGGTATTCCATCAATGTGCAAGCTATCTGTGATGCCAGTGGGAGGTTCATTAATGTGCATGCAGTGTTCCCAGGCAGTACCCATGACAGCTTCATATTCCGCATGTCACCTCTTGCCCGGCTGATGGCTGCGGGAGAATTTGGCAACATGTGGCTATTGGGTAGGTACCAAGCACTAAAAATGAGGGATATGTGTCATTGAAATGTCTGAATGCCCCCCAACATTAACCATTGTACAATAAGAATCATTAAGCTACATACATGGCCCAACAGACACTGCATGTACTAAAGTATAGATCTTGTCTTGTACAAATCAAAGAGGGAAATGTAACCAACTGCCCTTTCTTCACTCCTCAGGCGACGCTGGGTATGCACTCTCCCCACATCTCCTCACCCCTTACAGGCGTGCAAACACTGTACCTCAGCGTAGGTACAATAGGGTACATATACGGACTCGAGCCATCATAGAGCGCACTTTTGGTCTGTTGAAGTCGTGATTCAGATGTCTAGAACGTACAGGGGGTGTGCTGCTGTACTCCCCAGAAGTCGTGTGCAAGATCATATTAGCCTGTTTTGTTTTGCACAACATTGCTTTAACGCATGGCTTAAACATACCTCTGGAACCTCGGCTAGCTCTGAATCTGGGAAACCGGGCCATTGCACATAACAAAGGTCAGGGCATGCAAGTCCGTGATCAGCTCGTTGCCACGTTTTCCACATGAGCAACCTGTAGTGTCATGGACAAAATGTGGTTTGCTGTCTGTTGTCAATGATGACACTTGGATATACACGACTGTGTCAATAAATTCCATCCCGAGATGACTTTGCAAGCCACACTAACTGCATGTAAATCACAGCTGCTGACAGTAGTCAAAAGGTGGAGCGTGCCTCAGGTCATGTGCCCATGTCAGCGATCAGTGTAGTGGATGTCCCTAAAAACAACTATTCACGCAGATGACAAACGATACATGTCCTGATGGACCTACCTGGACCTTATGAGGATGGGTCACTTAATCACAAAAGGCCATAACCATTGCATACTCAGGCCTGTGCCCTCAACAGATTTGTCTCCCCCACAAATGATGGGCCCAGAACGTGAGTGATGTTGTCATGGGTAAATCAGGCACCATGTGTCTGTGATATATCCACACTGCTCCACCCCAATGTTACATAAAATATCACACTACATGTACCATAATGCAAAGTACGAGAAAATGAAACTGGGGTTTGATGTTGTGCCAGCTCCACCCTGTCCACACAGAAATGTCATTAAATGGTCTGTTCCCCCTTTTGTTACATATTCATGATTCTCACCTGCACTGTCATTTCAGTTTTTTCTGCAACAGAACAGCAGGATGGCAGTAGATTTGATTACTGATTGTGGATGGATCAGGATGAATACAAAATGGCTGCCAACTATTTCCTGTGATGTATTTCCTGCCTCCCACTTCCTGTAAAACATTTTCTGTATGTGTCAGGGTTGCGTAGCCCTGTCTTGTTTCTGCGCAGCTACGTGAAGAAACGGCTTAGTATTGTCCTGTTAGCTGCGCGAAACCGCTCTGGGACTACATGTCCCATGAGCGTTAGCGGCAGCTAGGCAGGCGCACGCAGTCATGGAAGGCTTCATAGAACACTTCCGCCCTGGCGTCATTGCCGATTATTTTGTTTGCGGATCTGACTTGTGGTGCAGGTACCTCCGTTCCCGTTCCTTGTTCCTCTGTGGTGGCCGGCAGAGCCCTCCGGTGCAGCAGCGCGGGTATCGCGCTTCACTTAGAAGGACCGGTGAGACGAAACCGGTTACGCGTTCAATTGGTAGGCTCATGATTGTATGGTAAGGGTGCAGTGCACCATCACAGTTCCTGAACTTAAGCTTGAGACGTTTATGGGGGAAGCTTTTTGGACTCAAGTAAGCAAAGATGTGCAGAAAAAACTTGTGAGCACGCTTAAACAATATTGTTTATTGGGCATAACCTTTTCAGTTATAGCACCTGGTGTTCTTCCTCGTTGGCGAGCCACACGTATGTCGGCTCTTGCGAGTAGCAGGAATACCGGTGCCTGGGCATATTAATCGCCTACTCGAACACAGCAGGATCGTGTGGGTCAAACACGAATTGTTCACCAGTAGTGAACCAAGACTGCCTTTATATTATTTGTTACTCATACGTTTACCAGTGTGCTTGGACATATATGGTCTCCAAGGATGAGAGATAAATAAACTATGATTTTATGATTGTGTATTCCTGGCAGGGGATTGTGGATGAGATGAGACGATCTCATACAACCTCTGCGACATTCTACCAGATACCAATCTGGGTATGTTAAATGGATAGGAGGGGTTACGCATAGTGGGGGGGGCCCAGCTCACAGTGCCTGTCTGAAATTAACGCGGTCTTCTCCATTGTGGCGATACATATGTGTGTTCTTGATTAAGACAAGGCCTTGTCTTGCCTTCCTCTGGTTCTTGGGGTGAAGAGCGTGACTGACACCTTTGGAACCACACATATCCTTTTTCTTTACAGGCGGTTACTCTTAGTACTTGCACTCACACAAGGGTTAAGGGCAGAGAGTGGTGGGGACAATAGAACAATAACGGAGTTGTCTTTTATGTCTTTTCAGGTCTCCTTCCCCGCTGTTCCCTCCCTTTCCTTCCCTCGCTCGACCGCTTCACTGATCTGCGCTATAATAGCCCTCAGATTTCGAGAGGTGGACCATAATGAGCATCGTTCCGACCCTGAGGAGTCGAGGAGTCTGACAGAATAATCGGCCCACGGATTTAACTCCTCCCGATCGAATACCCTGCTTAGGTACGGCTACCCTCGACGACGTGGTGGCTGCTTTACAGGTAGTTCAGCAGGAATTGGCGTCCTCCAGAGTAGAAACCGCAAATTTACAGGCCAAAGTAGAACGCTTACAAAGTAACCCTTTCGATGCAGGGGGGTCTTCACTGTTTCAGTCACACCCTATCACTGTAGAGGTACCCACGCCAATCCCACTCGCGCCCCCAGAAAAGGTACTATGGAGATGCTAATAAAATACAAGTGTTCCTGACACAGGTCATGCTGCACTTTAACTGTAAAGCCAAGGCCTTCGCCAACAATCAAGCAAGAGTGGCATTCCTTATCTCATATTTGGCCGGTGATGCGGCTCTGTGGGCCATCCCGTTAGTACAGAGAGACGACCCCCTCCTCTATGATTGGGAATCGTTCAGAGAGGAATTCGAGAACATCTTCGACCGCAGGTCCCACACCCTCTCTGCAGACCAAGAATTGCTTGAACTACGACAAGGCAATAAGAAATTAGTGGTATATCTTACCACGTTTAGGCGATTGTCTTCTGGCCATTTGGTTTCAGCCACCAAACAGTTCGCTATTTATTACCAAGGATTGAGAGACGAGCTGAAGGATATCATCGCTCAGATCGACACCCAGCCGACGGCGTGTACTGAGCCCATCAACTTAACGTTGAGGTTAGAACACCGACTGGGCGACAGGAAGAACGACACACGGAAGAAGGAACGCGTAACCCTACGGAATTAACGTTTCAGTACCAGGGAACCTCTTTGTAGTTACGCCGAACCCATGGAGATAGGAGCAGTGCATGCACAGCTAACCCCCAAAGAAAGAGACTCAAGAAGGAATAATGGGCTGTGTCTCTATTGTGGGAAAAGAGGGCATTTCGTTAGGGACTGCTTACAAAAACCCCAGAACTCCCGGGAAAGAGGTGGAAAGGAGGTAAACCCCTATAACAAGAAAACTTCGGAAAACTAGGCCGCTTGAGAGATATCGGAGGGAAACCCTCAGATGCAACATATCTGCCCTTCTTGAGTGCTGAGGACATGAATCTTTTTTTTATATTACGATCGAAATCCGAATCAGAGAAGAATGGAAAGTGTTTCAGGCTTTGGTGGATTCTGGCGCAACAGGCATGTTTATGGCTGAATCAGTAGCCTTAAGGATGGGGATACGCCTGTTGAATAAAACAATACCAGAAACCGTGATAGCCGTGGATGGCCGTACTTTGGACTCCGGACCCATTTGTTACGTCTCGGACGAGTTGGAAGTCAGGTGCAACCTGCACCATGAAGAAGTCTTAGAATTCAACGTAATACACTCTTCCCAACACGGGATTATCCTGGGTCTCCCGTGGTTACAGAAACACAACCCACAAATTAGTTGGGTAAACAAAACCATTAGTTTCGAGTCAGAGTATTGCAACAGCCATTGTTTCAGCCTGACAGTACCGCCTTCACAAGCCCGGTCATCGAAACATTGGATCACGACGGCCGCAGAGAAAGACACCCAAACAATACTCCGTATTCCGTGACGTATTCAACGAAGTACGAGCTGAGACCCTGCCACCCCACCGACAGTATGACTGTCATATCGATCTTGTCGTGGGAGCTGTAGTGCCCTGCGGATGGATATACGCCCTTACGGAAAAGGAGAAAGAGCATCGGAGGCTTTACCTGGACATATACCTGGGATAGGGGTTTATACGCCCCTCCAAGTCACCTGCGGCCTCACCTCTGTTTTTTATACCTAAAGCCAACCAAGAGCTCCGCACGTGCATCGATTTCAGGGCGTTGAACGACATAACGATTAAGAACCGGTACCCTCTTCCATTAATCCCGGTCCTATTAGAACAGGTCAAGAAGGCAGTAATCTACACCAAGCTGGAACTGAAAGGAGCCTACCACCTTGTGAGGATGAGGGCCAGAGATGAATGGAAGACCGCCTTCAAGACAAGATACGGGTTGTACGAATATCGGGGGATGCCCTTCGGTCTTTGCAACGCCCCTGCGGCATTTCAGTTTTTCCTTAACGAAGTGCTGCGTGAATTTATGGATAAATACGTCGTCGTTTATATCGACGATATTCTGGTCTGCTCGTCGTCCGAAGAACAGCATGTTCAACACGTTAGCAAGGTCTTACAGGTGTTACGAAACAACAAACTATACTGTAAACTTAGTAAGTGCGAATTACACGTGGATGTCGTAGAATTCCTGGGAGTCATGCTTCCACCGAGGGGGCAGGTGATGGCTGAGAGGAAGGTGCAAGCAGTAAAGGAGTGGTCGGAGCCACAGAACGTCCGGGACGTACAGTGTTTCTTGGGATTCGCCAACTTCTACAGGAGATTCATCAACCAGTTCTCCAGGACAGTGACTCCTATAACCAAGTTATTGCGGAAGGGTACAAAGTTTCAATGGTCTGAAGAAGCCCAACTCACCTTTGATGAGCTAAAAACTGCCTTTATAACTGCACCCTTATTGGCACATCCCAATCCAGAGAAACCATACATAGTAGAAGTCGACGCCTCCGAGGCAGCCATCGGGGCGGTCTTGTCTCAAAGAAACGACACCACGGGACAGTTGCATCCCATAGCTTTTCTGTCCCAGAAGCTGAACGAGGCGGAGAAAAACTACACCATCGCCGAGAAGGAGTTGCTGCCGATCAAGGAAGCATTTACCGAGTGGCGTCATTTCCTATTAGGAGCCAAAGAACGGGTAACGGTTTATACTGATGATAGGAATTTGCAGTTTATGCGCTCTGCCCGGCATCTAACACCGAGACAGCTACGCTGGATGCTCTTCTTTGAGGAATCTGATTTCGTGGTGACATACCGGCCAGGTAAGGAGAACAAGAAGGCAAATGCTCTCACCAGACAGGAATCGAGTAGAGAAGAAGAAGAATGAGCAGAACACGCCATCATTCTCCCTCAAAAAGTGGTTTGTGCAATACAAACCAGCGACTTCTTACAGAAAGTAGCAAGAGGAAGCCGGACATGCACATGGAGAACGTGGCTGAGATTCCACAGGGAGTAGAAGGGAAAACAAGGCATCTTTCTGAAAGGACATATGATGTTGAGACCCACGAAAGCCTTGCAGAAACAAGTGTTTAGTTGGTGCCATGACATACCTAGTTCTGGACATAATGGATTATACAAGACCCTAGAGCGGGTTGGATGACAGTTCTGGTGGCCTAGTGTTTGAAAAGACGTCACTCAATGGATAAAAGAGTGCGACACGTGCACTCAAATGAAAACAGACCACACCAGACCCCAGGGGTTGCTCCAACCCTTACCCATACCCACGGTTCCTTGGGAGCACATTTCCTTTGACTTTATTGTAGGACTACCGAAAGACCAGGGCTATGACACGGTTATGGTAGTGGTTGATTATCTCACAAAAATGGGGCATGTCGTTGCTTGTCATCACGTTCCCACGGCAGGACAACTAGCAAAACTGCTGTTGCTCCACATAGTCAGACTACATGGCCTTCCACGTCGGATTGTATCCGATAGGGGAACGCAATTCACAACACAGTTTTGGAAGGTATGGTGTTCCGCCCTACAAATTCAGGTGGCTCTCTCTACGAGCTTCCATCCCCAAACAGACGGGCAGACCGAAAGGGTCAATCAAACCCTCAAACAATATCTGAGGTGTTATGTAGATTCCACGACTGAAGCATGGGTAGAGCGTTTGTGGGTGGCAGAAGTGGCTTATAACAGCGCCATACACAGTTCCACAGAACCGCCCCTTTTTATAACACATACGGGTTTCACCCCAGATTCCTTCCTTTATTGCATCCAAGTGTGGGTAAAAACATGCCTGAGGTACGCAACAGGGTAAAGCACATTCAAGACACGCTAAAGAGAACCCAAACCCAGCTACAAATAGCCAAAAGGAAATACAAACAGGGGGCTGACAAACATCGCAGAGCAGGCCCGGTCTACAGGACATGGGATCTGGTATGGTTATCCACAAAGAACATACACTTTAAAAAACATTTGATGTTCAACCCTAAGTTTATCGGACCCTATAAAGTCGTTAAGCTTCTGAATCCTGTGGCCGTGAAACTAGCCCTGCCAGCTTCTATGCGCATACATCCCGTATTCCATGTATCGCTCTTAAAACCATCTGTCACACCCATTAAGAAAAGACCGAACCCCGTTTGGGTTAACAATGAGAGAGACTACGAGGTCGTAATCCTAGAAACCAAAACAAGAGGCAGAAACAGGTGGTATCTAATAGCTTGGAAGGGGTACGGGCCAGAAGACAATTCCTGGGAACCGGCAAGCGCCATACATGCTCCTCGGTTGCTTGCCGCATTCCATAGGAAACATCCACTGCCACTAACACGACAGGACTCCACGTAAAGGGGGATGTACTGTCAGGGTTGCGTGGCCCTTTCTTGTTTCTGTGCAGCTACGTGAAGAAACAGCTTAGTATTGCCCCGTTAGCTGCGCAAAACCGCTCTGGGACTACATGTCCCATGAGCGTCAGCGGCAGCTAGGCATGCGCGCGCAGTCACGGAAGGCTTCATAGAGCACTTCCGCCCTGGCGGCATTGCCGATTATTTTGTTTGCGGAGCCGACTCCTGTTGCAGGTACCTCCGTTCCCGTTCTTTGTTCCTCTGTGGTGGCTGGCGGAGCCCTCCGGTGCAGCAGCGCAGGTATCGCGCTTCACTTATAAGGACCGGTGAGACGAAACCGGTTACGCGTTCAATTGGCAGGCTCATGATCGTATGGTAAGGGTGCAGTGCACCATCACAGTTCCTGAACGGCCCATCTAGGCTTGAGATGTTTATGGGGGAAGCTTTTTGGACTCAAGTAAGCAAAGATGTGCAGAAAAAACTTGTGAGCACGCTTGAACAATATTGTTTATTTGGCATAACCTTTTCAGTTATAGCACCTAGTGTTCCTCCTCGTTGGCGAGCCACACATATGTCGTAGCAGGAATACCGGTGCCTGGGCATATTAATCGCCTACTCGAACACAGCAGGATCGTGTGGGTCAAACACAAATTGTTCACCAGTAGTGAACCAAGACTGCCTTTATATTATTTTTTACTCATACGTTTACCGGTGTGCTTGAACATATATGGTCTCCAAGGATGAGAGATAACTAAACTATGTTTTTATGATTGTGTATTCCTAGCAGGGGATTGTGGATGAGATGAGACGATCTCATACAACCTCTGCGACATTCTACCAGATACCAATCTGGGTATGTTAAATGGAGAGGAGGGGTTATGCGTAGAGAGGGGGGGTGGCCTAGCTCACAGTGCCTGTCTGAAATTAATGCTGTCTTCTCCATTGTAGTGATACATATGTGTGTTCTTGATTAAGACGAGGCCTTGTCTTGCCTGCCTCTGGTTCTTGGGGTGAAGAGCGTGACTGACACCTTTGAAACCACACATATCCTTCTTTTTCTTTACAGGTGGTTACTCTTAGTACTTGCACTCACACAAGGGGTAAGGGCAGAGAGTGGTGGGGACAATAGAACAATAGCGGAGTTGTCTTTTATGTCTTTTCAGGTCTCCTTCCCCGCTGTTCCCTCCCTTTCCTTCCCTCGCTCGATCGCTTCACTGATCTGTGCTATAATAGCCCTCAGACTTGAAGCTATCGAGAGGTGGACCATAATGAGCATCGTTCCGATCCTGAGGAGTCGAGGAGTCTGACAGTATGAAATAGTGTGTTCCGGGGCATTTTTGGAGTTTACGGCCCGAAAATGTAATTTCCTATTCCGGAGCGTAATGCGCGTGTGCGGACCCGCCGCTCCGGAACCGGAAACTACGTTTTCAGGCCGTAATCTCAGAAAATGACCCAGAACACATTATTTCATACAGGCAATGTTATACAGGAAGTGGGAGACAGGAAATATATCACAGGTAGTTGTTGACAGCCATTTTGTGTTCATTCTGAGTCATCCTCTATCACAGATCAGATCCTCTTACATCCTGCTGCTCTCATCTTACTTATTTGCCCGAAAATGGCTGAGGGTTATGAAGAGAAAGCACCCCCTTTCACTGAAAGGGAATTAGACATCCTAGCTGATGGGGTGCTGTCCAAATATCCTCCGCTATATGGGGACCCAGAACACCAGCTGAGCAATGCAGCCCAGGCCAGGCTATGGGCCAACATCGGGGAGCGCTGTAGTGCAGTGGGAGTCCACACCAGGAGTACTAGGGCATGCCGCAAGCGCTGGGAGGACCTAAAACGCTGGTCCCGGCACAAGGCTGCCCACTGTACAGGAGGGTCCTGTGAGCAGCTTGGCCGACCCTCCATGCTCAGCTGGAGGAGCATGAGCAACAGAGACCTGGTAAGTGCATCATATGCAATATGTGTTTGGGAGTATGATGTGAGTATGATGTGAGTGAAACAGTGCTGTACCATTGTGTGTCCCATGCCTCCAGCCACCAAGATTTTAAAAAAGGCACACTGTGGCATATGGACTGTACAGGGAAGAGTGCATTTTTGGAGTTGTAGTTTCTTCATGACAACTGGATAAATGAGCCACACTTGTGCATTCATATTGAAATCTGCTCTGCCAGCACTACTACCATTGAACCAAGGAAACCATAACTGATGTGTGCATTGGATGAGCAATGGTACAGACACTGTCCAGTGTGCGCATGGCAGGCCAAAGGGTATTGGATGCTGTGACTTGCATTGCATTTGTAGAGTTTGGGTTCCAATTGAGACAGATCATCATGTGCCATGGAGGCAAGACAGACTGAGATCCTTGCATCACTCGTAAGTGTTTCTAAATTTGCAAGGTGTGTCCACTGACAGACGTCTCACCCTCAGTGGCCTGTATGACATTTCACATGTACAGGTAGCTGTCACAACACCCACCACTGTTCACCGGTGTACTGCACTACCTTATCAGTCACCAAAGCCAATATGTGGCACTGGATTGTCAGATTATGTGTGGGGACAGCAAAAGGTTAGACTCACAATGTAGCTAAAGAAATAGCCCAGACCCTATGTGGATGTGTGACCTACATTTCGCATTTATCTTGTCCCATACAATGCTACAAGGCAGATGACACTTGTCCAGATATCAAATAGCTGTGACTCCATATCAATGGCAAAATTCAATTAAATCTGGACTCTTCATTTTCTCCTTTGGTGGACTGGTTTTGGAACCTGCACATGTAGCAGTGACAGGACACACAGATCACAAGCATGCCAAGGTTGAGGGTTGGCCAATACAGTTGTGTAAGCCACAAACATTCACGTGAGATGTCCATGTCAGACTCAATTCAGTAAATGACAGTGAACATACACGTAATGTAAGTTCATAAACACTGACAACTGTAGAGTGTGATCAGAGGAAAATAAAGTCTGACCTTGGCTCATCTATGTATATGTCTCGTCTTGCATGAAACAACCACCACATCAGGATTTTGCTTACATTTCAGCAGGCACAGCTGGCCAAATGGAAGAACAGCAGGACCAGGTCCGGAGCGGGAAGCCATCAGTGTGCTGGTGGCTACACCCTCTTTCCACCAGCGAGGAAGCAGGAGATGAGGAGGGACCCTCAACATCAGGAGGCAAGGGGATTGCGCCCACCCGGAATGACAAGGAACACAACTCTGGTGCTACGTCCCAGGTGGAGGCCGTGGACATTGAAGGCGGGGGGGAAGAACCCAACACCTCTGCCTGTGATGTGGTAGAGAGCTACTCTCCCCCAGACTCTTCACCTGTGGATCCTGAAGAGGTGTCCCAGGGGCAGGCCAATACCCAATATGGGCCTGCCATCAGCCCCTCCCTATCTCTAGAGTCCCCCATTCCATTGGGGGCTCCAGCTGCATCCCCTGCAACCAGTCCCCCTCCTCATAGCTGCCAGCTCGACCACAACATCGGCTCCGGACCCGAGGCACCATATCCCTCCTCCCCCCCCCCCCCCCCCCGGCCTCTCCCGGTGTTGTTCCTCCTGTGGCTGTGCCAGGGGACTTGAGGTTGATGTGTGAGGGTCAGCCAGACATGTCCGCTCGCATCATGCTACAAGTGTGTCTGGAGATACGCATGATGCGAGAGGACATTGTCCGATCTCTTGCCACCCTCACCACCAGCGTCAATTCCATGGCCACAGCCATGTCGTCTGTTGTCTCCCAAATCCATTCCTATACCACCGCCTATGTCTCCCCCTGTCCGTTGCCCCGCACTGTTTCCCCCCGTACTCCTCGTGTGTCACAAACCCATGTGGTGACTGTTCCTGCACCAGCCAGCCGTGTGTCTGCATCAGACACTGTGGATCTGGACATTGTGGTAGTAGAGGATGACCAGAAGGACACTTGACGTTTTGACTGAGATGTCGTCGTGAACAATTATTTCATTTTCCCCTTGTAAATAGACTGTTTTCCCGGATGCTCCCTGACGTGTTATATTTTTGCTGCCCCACTCCAATCCAAGTTTCCTTCTCCATCTGCATTAAGATCATCATTTGTTTTCCTTTCTCCCTTCCAAACGGACAGTTGTTCTTCTGTACATACATAAATATCTTTGAGGAATTCTAATTACATTAACTTGTTTGACTTCATTTTGAATGTCTGGTTCAGAATATGGATACATATTTGGAGAGTCATCTGCTATGCACATAATGGCTTGTTGCAATGATGGGTTACACTTGTAACTGTGTCACACACACACACACATACCTCCTCACATCTCTAGGCCACCTACATCGTTATACAGGACATGATACACAACAGATTCTTACTTTTGTAGATCTTTATTTTTTCTATACACATTCACGTGGACAATTTGACTTGGGGTTCTTGTCACTGGCGATCGTACTTGCGACATCGCAATTTTGGAGGTGATGATCGCTGTGAGAGGTCAGGTCGGGCTGGTCACCTACGTGTAGGTGTGTGTTGGTCATGTGCCTGTACAGGGTGATCTACATGTGCAGGGGCAGATGGTGTATGCACATTTGGTGTTTGTGCCTGGACAAGGGCTGGTTGTGCACGTGGTGGGAGTGCCTGTACAGGTGTTGGTGGTGGTTGTGTAGGTGGTGGCAGTGCCTGTACAGGGGTTGGTGGTGGTTGTGCAGGTGGTGGCAGTGCCTGTACAGGGGTTGGTGGTGGTTGTGCAGGTGGTGGCAGTGCCTGTACAGGGGTTGGTGGTGGTGGTGCAGGTGGTGGCAGTGCCTGTACAGGGGTTGGTGGTGGTGGTGCAGGTGGTGGCAGTGCCTGTACAGGGGTTGGTGGTGGTTGTGCATGTGGAGGGAGTGCCTGTACATGGGTTGGAGGTGGTTGTGCAGTTGGTGGGAGTGCCTGTGCAGGTGTTGGTGGTGGTTGTGCAGGTGGTGGGAGTGCCTGTTTGGGGCGCCGGTGTGGATGTGTACCTTTGCTGTGGTGCTGTGCAGTTGGTGGTACAGGTGTGTGGATGTGCTGTCCTGTAGGCAGTCAGTCATAATACTTTATTTCGATAAATCAATATCATAAAAAGACAGAGGAACAATACAATTACACACAGTCATCAATTTGCAATTAATACAAAATAAAATCGTAATATATTTACATATTTTTCTATTTACACAAAGAGAATACAAAAATATATACTTTCTATAAAATTCAATCATTAAAATGCATTAAAAAGAGGTCAGTTAGAATAAAACAAACTATTCACATCACTTGCATAAAAGATCAGTGTAGATTAAATTCATGGAGTAACCATTACAGATAGGCAATATAAAGTTCCTCCATTTATAAGACCATGTTCGTAAGATTATTGGACAACATCCTTTTCTTGACCCTAATAGCCCCCACAAGAAAATTAGCGGCATGAAATATGATCCTGGGGGTCTGTAGTAGCTGGAGAAACAAGAGAGCTGGCTTAACCTGTATAAACCCAGCCTCTTTAAGGATCGGAATCAAATATTTCCTTCTTAAAGCCGTGAAGTGATCACAGAACATCAAAAAGTGCAGTGTGTTCTGGATCGAAAAGTTGTCACGCTTACACAGCAAAGTGTTTTCGGGGGTACACCAAGTCGGAAAATGACCAAGAGAAAAATGGATCAAATTCAACCGAAAACGAGTTAAAAGGAAACGATAAGGCAGGTTTACAATGGTTAAGTATGGTTCAGGGCCGACATGAGTGCTCAAAATAATGCTAGTCCTCACTGTTGGTTTCTCAAGTTCTACTTGTTCCCTGTCTAGACTTAGCAATTCTCCCATCATGCCTTTAATCAGAACAATGTCTTTCACAGTTATTGAGGCCGGGGATAAAAAAAGATTTGGTCTCCCCAACTTAAAAAGACAGTTTTTAATATAAGCTAGCCACGGTATTTTGCTTACACTGTCTAGCTGCAAACAGTCTTTTAAAATAATGTGGTTAAGGGGAATTTCTTGATTCAGCCAGATCCTGAGCCAGGCCAGAACAGGGGCCACTTTAATCAAGTCTGAGATATATCCTATGCCAAGTTCAGAATGAACAATATATGTTGAGGTCGACTGGGGCACAGAAAGAACAGATCTTAAAAATTTATTCTCAGTAATCTGTATACTTTCCGTAGAACAATTACCCCAAATAGCACTTCCATATGTAGCAACGGCCAAACATTTAGCTTTATAAAGTAACTATTGGCCTAGCTCCCAGTTTTTTTATAAAACTCTGGAGAGCAGAAGAGGATCTAGCGAGAGCAATATTTCTATTTTTTATCTGGGGACCCCAAGTTCCTCTCTCATCAAAAGTTATCCCTAGATAAGGAAAGGTGGCTACTCTGCAAAGCTCTTGTTTCCCACAAGTGAATGTCTTTAAGGACTTGTTTTTTTTGCCCTTGCCCATTATCATAATTTGGGACTTTTTGACATTAATCTTTAGGTCCAAAGAACCCATAAAGTCCTCAAAAGCATCCAATAGACGTTGAAGACCGACACCAGTACGTGAAAGCAAAACAGCGTCGTCTGCGTATAGGAGAACTGGGATTCCAAGTTCTCCTATACGTGGAACGTCAAGGGTTGCTACTTTTAGGGAAGACTCCAGTGCATTTATGTAAACAGTAAAAAGGAGGGGTGCCAAAATGCACCCCTGCCTAACACCCCTTTCTGACTTAAAGTGACTTGTGCAACGCCCATCCGAAGTTACTCTAACCGCAGCTATTAGATCGGAATGGAGGTCAGCTAAAAGACTAACAAGGGCCCTGTCCAATCCTATGTCAAGCAGGATTTTCCAAAGCTTGGAACGATTTACAAGGTCAAAGGCTGACGAGAGGTCCATGAACCCCAGATACATGGACCCCTCCTTGGCCCTCGTATATTTTTCAACCAGTAAATGCAAGTTAAGGCCTTGATCAATTGTACTCCTTTTAGGTCTAAAACCGTACTGAACGTTTGATAGTACCCCTTTCTCAATTAACCAATCATTCAGTTTTGTTAAAATGACCCTGCCCAGTATTTTCACCGATGAATCAATCAATGAAATCGGTCTGTAACAGGATGGGTCTTGCCTGTTACCCTTTTTAAAGACCGGTATAATGATAGATTTTTTCCATGAATCCGGGATTTTGTCAGTTGTGAGAACGTTAAAAACATTACAAAGAACTTTGGACCAAAACTTAGGTGCGCATTTAAAAACGTCCCCTGGTACCTCATCAGGCTTTATTTTTCAGGGTCAGATCTATTGCCCGTTCCACTTCAGCTGCAACAAAGGTGACAGTGGCCTTAGCAGTACAGAATTCCACTGCCTCCGCTTCTGTGAGGGCAACGGTAATAACAGCACTGCTGGATTCTGTATATATCTGACTAAAATGTTTAATCCAGCCCTCATCTGAAATATTTGCCTCTAGGGGGTGTTTAGGTCATCAGAGAAAAGTGGCTGATTTATTATTTTCCAGAATAGACCACAATTTTTTAGTGTTTCTGGTTCAAGAAGTTGGGCTACAGCATTATCTTTCAGGTCCCTCTTTCTTTCTAAAATAGTTTTTTTGTACACAGTCCTTGCACTCACTATATCCGCACGGATTTTGGGAGTGGCTTTCAGGGCTTTTAGTAGGACACCGTGGGCCTTTGAACATTTGTCGAACCATCTTTTGCCCACTAACAACTTCGGGCGGGATTTATTCTGAAGGCTACGATCAATTTCTATACAGATATAATCAAAAGCCGCTACGACCTCATTGCTCTGTGTTCTATTTGATAAACATATTGCAACTTCATCCTCGACTTTGGACAAAACCTCTTGAAGAAAGGTTTCAGGGACTATTTTTGTCCATTTCAACCTACGGTTCTGATCTTTTACCGTAAGATTTACTCCCCCTCTAACTTTTACTGATTTTAGACAAATTACATCTGCAAGCTTCAATTCTAATAAAACAGGATTATGATCACTAAAAACTGATACCTCTGTATAATAATTAATCACATTACTTAACAGAAAAGAAGTCATAAAAATATAATCTATAATAGTACCCATGTCTTTACCTTTAAACGTAGGGGATCTAATTTTCCCATCCCCGCAGCCTGATTCATATAGGTTCCATCTTGCAAGGAAAATTTCAGAATGCTCACCACACCTAGTGTGTTCCAAATGAACTAAAGAGGAGAGGGGGGGACCTTCATCATCCTGGCTAATGCATGGTAGGGTACATGGGTGTATGTTAAAATCCCCTAATACAGTGCTTCGCAATCTGTGCGCCGTGGCGCCCTGGTGCTCCCCCAAAAATAGCCAGGGGCGCCGCGACATAATACGTCAATATCCCGGCTTGTGGAATTACTTGCATTTTGTAAGCTCGCTATCTAAAATATGTTTTGTTAAAGGTAGATGAAACCCCCTCTTGTACCGCTAGATGGCAGTGTTACATGTAAAATAGCACATTCACTGCTACCGTTTGTCAGATATTGACGCAGTTTACACAGAGTATGAGCGATGAGGAAATATAAATACTTGCACAAGGGAAGGCTGTTTAAATCGTATAAAAAGTAAAAGAGCAATTAGGTGAGTTTATCGAAGTTAGGAACGTATGAAATTGATGAGGAAGTATCTTATTCTTAGTCGTCTCCTCTTCACGAATGACTCATGAGATCATTAGCTAAAAGAAAGCTAAGTGTGCATTTGAGAATTAATTTACATCCTGGTCTGTGGTTAAAGTGATTCAAGCGTGACTATATCGTCAGCAGGAGTTCACTTGGAACTTGGCCTCCAAGTGCTTCCTGGAAACCTACCAAAAATTGCAGCAACTAGAAATATTTGCCCTTTGATTTGTCAAGAGTTCCTGACGTTTCTGCACTTTAAGGACACGCACATTTCTAATTATTACTTCATATAGTAACCCAAACTTTTTTTTAAAGAAAGTGTGACCTGCAACGAGCAGCCCAGGTCATATATAGTGGGTCTTCTTACTAGTCCCACTTTTTCTTCTGTATGAAGATTGCCAAGTAACACAATTCCCACCTACCTGGCTCGTACATAGAATTAAATAGACAAAGGCACTCCAGTGGAGATTCAAGGAGGGTGTGGCAGTGGTACCTGCCTCTCAAGCTGTACTTAAGGTGAAGCTAAACAGGGTGCTGACCCTGTTAAGTCTCTAGGTTTAGCTTTTAAGCTGTCTTGCTTGGGTTCGGATGTAATTCCTGATCAGCCTCTACCTGCTGCTGACCTGGTTGAAAAGACTGTCTTCAAGCATGCAGCCACCACAGGCGAGTTTAAAACTACTAAAGCTACCTGTAGCTAACAGCGCCATTTTGGGATAGCTGTCTTGCTTCATTATATTTTTTAATGTTGCTTGTATGATTTGTTTTACCATGGGACTTAAGCATTGTACAGATGCCTCTGTACTTCCACTTGTCATTCTGCAGCAATCTACACCTTCATTCTTGAAACCTGGAAGTTGGTAAAAGTGGATGCTTTTTGATTGTTCTCCAAAAAACTTTGAAATCAATCGTATTTCCAACCTCTAAAGTCTGTAGTTTAGGTTTTACTTTAACAGCAGTCTTGTGCATTTCCTGTGTATATTCCCAATCTCAAGAGCTGCTGCTTATGTAAACTGCATAACTGTAGCCTTCGTTCTTTCACTAAAGAAACCCACCGCTCCTTGTCTCTCTGTCTAATTTAACCCTTGGGTAGGTTTATAGATCCAGTCTGTCACATTTTGCAATACCAAATCAACAGTTGCAGAGTTCTCAAATCGTAAGACACATTGAAAGTGAGAACTAATTACCATACTTGACGTCAACACAAGAAGTGATACAAGAGAAATTATAAATATATGTAGAACACCAAAACTTTACTATTGTGGACGAATGGCTAATAGGATTAGTGGAGCAGCATTATATATTAAAAGTGGCTCCTTAACAGCTAAAATAATTTGTAGGAGAGCTCCCAATGCTAGTGCCAAATTTTATAAAACAATTAAAAAAATATATATTCTACATGCAAACCACAGTGCTGGAGAGTATTCTTTCTGACTTAACCAAATCAAGTTTTTTTTAAAATTAAATAACTGTTATACTTTTATTTTGTTACATCTATGATTTTAATACCTTCATCAGCATCATGACAATTATTTTCAGGGAATAAAATGGAAGTACTCCAGAGGCCGGGCTTACATTCCCACAGCCGCCAAAAAAAGTAACATAATGGGGAGCCGCGGTCAACGGCCAGTAGGTCAAGGGAGCCGCAGGTGGAAAAAGTTTGGGAACCACTGCCCTAATAATATTAATTCAAAAGTATTTACGTTGGTGCTGTAGACTGACAGAAATTTGTCCAGTACTTCCAAATCTTTACTGGTACAATCATTTGCGTTTGAATTATAAAAATTAACAAAAAGGATCTTAGCCTTATCTTGGGAAAAAAGTTCAACAATCAAACAATTATCAGAGCCAGATGAACACTGAGTTAATATGCCTTTTATGTCCAGTTTAAATAAACTTAGCAAGCCCCCCTTAGATCGTCCTGCCACACTGCTAATAGCTGGGATGCAAAAGTGGCTATATCCATCCAAGGAAAAGCTATTCATCTGATCCCAGGTCTCTTGTAGGGCAATGATATCAAAAGCTTTTAGTGTCAATAGCCATTCTGGATTCCCAATTTTATTCTTTATGCCAGCAATGTTCCAGGTGGCAATTTTAAGGAACGATGCTGGTAACTGAGTAGGATTCCTCATGGCGTCAGGAAGTCAATCATTGTCCTCCAATGAGGATAAAGCAGTGTAACGATTATAAAGGGGAAGAATATTGTCCAACTGCCTATTCGCTGGCTGATAACAAAGATCCCCGCCATTGTAGTGCACAGGTGCGTTCAAAGGCGTGTTGGAAAAGCAACCAGCCATTCCCCTTACTGGTCCATTTCCAAGATGCCCTTGCTGCTGAGGTAATCGTTGTTGGGTGCTGGCCAAATGGCTATAAAAATATCCAAGAGGTCTAGCACGTACAGAGTTATCCTGGGTAAGTAAAGAGGCAGCTCTGAGGAGGACAGTAGCAACATGTTGTGGATGTTTAAAGTTTACAATGATGCAATCCCCTCTTATATTTTTCCTTCCATAACCAATCCAACCAACTCTACGGGTGGATATTATATAATTTGAGAAGGCCAACGGAAAACCACAATTCCTATTCAGCCAAGCAAGTGTTTTATTTTTTAGGGCATCATGGGTTTCTAGCCTAAAGTCAGACATGCAAGAGTCAACCTCGGGGACGTTTGTTAAAACCACAATGTATGGAACACACTGTGGTGGGAGGTTGACAACATTTTTCCTCCTGGGTTTACTACTCCCTGCAGTGTCTCCCTCTGCTATATTATTCTGATTACTTTTTTGTACTATTTGTGGTTGTCGTGAAATTGGTGCTGGTGCAAGTACAGTACCCACTGTTGATTGGTTAGCTGGTGGGGTAATCCGTGCATTTACAGCTGGAGAGGCCTGAATAATAACCCCTGAGCCGCCAACCCTGGTATTAGCAGACGCGTATACTATGGGTTCCGATAAGCTATGGCCCATGGGACCCGATGGACCGGGTTGAGGGCTCATCAGGGAAGAAGTCCGGGTCAAATGAGAATCGAGAAGACCTTTCAATCTAGTAACCTCTTGGGCAACTAAATCTAACTTTGCCACCAATGGGCTAATCAGAGCCTCTAGTTTAGACTCAAGGATGGTTGCCAGGAGTTCAATGTGGGCTGGATGAAGGGTACTTCACTCAGCATTGTTTATAGGCTCTAAAATGTCCCCCCTGCTAAGTGGGGTTAGACCTTGCTTTTTGGACTTTCGACCCACCGCCCCCTTGGCCGGAGCCTTCCTGCATGCACGCACCGTTCTCCGAACAGGAGATTGTATTGGTGTGACCCTTAAAAAAGATGACGGGCTCTGGCTGGGAATAAAGTCATTTAAAGTTTCCCGCTCTTCTATACTCACTATGGTGGACACATCATTATTTGAATCTACACAGTTAGAGTTAGCACAGCCACTATCCGGAAGGAGCGTCGGAGTGGTGGGCGTAGTCAACCTTGTGGGTGACGTTTCTGGACTCAACCTACTAAGTGATAGTCTCCTATCTTTATTGATCTTATTAACTACTTTAACAAGATAGCTATCCATTGTCCTTGTGTCATTTATAGCTGCTGATTTTAAGGACCTAAGCTTAGACATAATATGGCCAGCTGGTACTAACTGCAAAGTGAATTGGACAACAATAACTTGTCTTGATAGTATACACAGTAATGAAAGCAATATGTTATGTTATGTTATCCAGTTTTTTAAAGCGCAAACAGCTGCCCCAGCAACGGGGCGTCCCGGCGCTAACCCAACCAGTACCTGAGGGGTGAAGGAGGATAACCAACAGAGGACTAGATAAGGGAAAAGAGATGCGTTTTTAATTCTTTCCGAAAGGCAGTTAAGTTGGTTAGGGTGCGGATGTGTAGAGGCAGGGAGTTCCACAATCTTGCCCCCAAGACCTTGAAGGAACGTCCACCCATTCTACACAGCTTGGAACGGGGGACTGTCACAAGGTGTTGTCCTAAAGAGCGTAGAGTACGCTGAGGGGTGTAGGAAACAAGGAGCGGGCGTAGGAGTTCAGGGCAGTCCGAGTTAAGAATTTTGAATGCCGTGGTGAGGGTTTTAAAATGGATGCGGGATTCAATTGGCAGCCAGTGCAGATTGCGGATGGTAGCTCTGGCCGAGCACCTGCGTGGGAGGCCAACCACTGCTCTGGCGGCAGAGTTCTGAATACGCTGCATCCGTGCTAATTCTGCTTTATTTGCCCCTAAGAATAGCACATTGGCATAGTCCAGCCGGGCGAGAATCATGGACTGGATGATGAGTTGGCGGGTTCTAGAGTCGAAGAAACCGAGTATCGGGCTAAGACTTCTCATTAGGCCCACACAAGTAGCTGCCACTTTCTTTGTGTGGGACTGGAAGTTAAGAGAGGAGTCGAGGAGGAGGAGCCAAGATGGCGACCGGAGCAGACGCTTGAGCGCCCGGCTCCGCCGGCCCTTGGCCTCGGACTATCATCCTGATTCCTATCCTCGCCGATTTTCGAGGTGCAACGTGCGCGACGACGCGCTGACCGCGCCGCCGCTTTCCCGGAGTCTGAGCCCGCCCGGATGCCGGAGCTCTTGGTGCCTTTGTTCTCCGCGCTGGACCCCTGCTCCATTGTGGCCTTGGCCGGCCCCCTGGAAGCTCCGCAGTCACTGGACCCCCGGCGCAAATCTGAGCCCCGCGGCCCCGATCCCGCCTCACACCACGGACTGTCGCCAGACGAGCCGGGGGAGAGACGCCCGGACACCTCCTTCACCTTTCACCTGACGGGCTGGAGCTATAGGGTAAGCCCCGGTGTGGCGGGTCTCCTGCCCCGCTCTGTGGCCCGCACTGTGGAAGGCTGCAGACCCCCTTCTTCTATTGCCTAGTCGGCTGCAAAGAGTCCGAGGGAGGGGAAGCGACTGTTGGCTTTCACCTGTTGCGGCGCAGACCTGCGGGGAATTGCCTCCTTGTTACGACCCCCCCCCTGGCCACTGTACCGTTCAGCGGTAAAACATGGCGTTGATTGCCTGCTCGCTGCTGGGGGGTGATGCTCCGGTCTCGCCCGCTGCCCGCTTCGCCCTCCCTCTACCAGACTCCAGCTCCACAGTGCCGTCCCGGATTGCTGCCGATGTGGGGGCGCAGCTTCCGCTGACATGCGGCTCCGTTCTGGCTGCCCTGCGGGACTTTCGTCTGCAATTGTGTGTTGGCTTGCAAACGCTGAGTGAGCGGTTCGACTCCATACTGTCGGCTGCGGGTCGTGAGCGCCCCGTTTGTTCTCAACAAGACGTGGGTCTGCCAGTGCTTCTGTCCTCTTGCGGGGACGCAACGACTGGGTATAACCGTGCTGCATTGGTGTCTGCATCTGGCTTTCCCGGCACCCAGGATCAATCGATCTCCTGCTCAATTGTGGACACTTTGTTTCCCCGTTCATTGCTGCCTGCTTTGTTGTTGCCTGCCTCACCGCGCCCGCAAGAGTATCCAGCTGAGCGACACCTGACGTCCTCGAGGAACCGTTCACGGTGGCCTACGGCTTCTTTTATGTGGAACTCCTGTACTTTACAGGCCAGGTCTGGATTTTATATGGTGCACAAGGGGACCTCAATAGATGATCGGCGGCCATTTTGTGACTCTACTTCTCCATCTTCTCCCAAGCGGCCATATTGTCTTTGTCTGCACGGGCTGCGGGGCCTTCATGTGGGGGCTAGTCTAATCTTACGCCCGCGATCGGGCCAGGGCTAGATTGATTTCTATCACCATGGTTTCACGGATGGGCTGGACTGGGACTGGAACTGTCTGCATATGTTGTGCGCACTCGTCGCAATTTGTCTGCCTTCCTTATATTGCTGTGACACGTTATCTTCACACGACCGCCTTTGGGTGTAGTGGGTTCTCAGTGTGTGGAGACGTAGTTGGCCGGTGGTTTCGGGCGCTCCGAGGTTACGTGGGCTCCTCCCCGCTTTCTTCTTTGCTTTCTTATTTTCTTTCCTTTATTCCTACTTTCTCTCTGGTCTATATTTCGGGTTCATTGGGCGACAGGCACTATGCTGGGGGGGGGGGCAGGCCGTAGCCTCCGCATTGGTGTAGGGTGGGGGGGTAATTAACTGTTTCTTTTTAGTTCTATGGGCCTTTTTCTTCTATGTCTCTGCGCTATCCTTGTTTCCGATTCGGGGTCCGGGTGTGGGGTGGATTGAGTGGGGGCGGCTTTGGAGGGGTGCGTATTTACTCATGTGACTATCCTGTTATATAACTGCATCGCCTCACTGTCTGAGATTTTCTATGGCCGTTTTTAATGATGCTGCTGCTCTCCCGTGTGATGAAGCCATCTTGCGGACTCGAATCTCCTTGGTTCTATCCTCTACTGACTTTTTCCTCGATAAAATTATTTTGAAAACCTTAAAATTAACCTTCACTTCTCCTTCCCCTGGTGTCAAGGATCTCTCCAGTGTATAACTCCTGAATCGTTGCTAATCTTGACCATTGATGCACAGGGGATGTAATGTTTGTCTCAGTGCTTAATCGTTTTGTGGCCGGCCTGATGGTTGTAGGCCCGTATTTGTTCTTTTAATATGCACAAATAAAGGTTTTTTAAAAAAAAAAAAAAAAAAAAAAAAGAGAGGAGTCGAGCCAAACACCTAGGTTCTTCACCACGTCTTTCGGCACGGGGGTGGGACCAAGCAAAGAGGGCCACCAATGGTCACTCCAATGGCTAGGGTTTTTGCCAAGGAGAAGCACCTCCGTTTTCCCGGCGTTCAGCTGCAAACAGTTGTTTGTCATCCACTGTGCAACTGCCGCTAGCCCATCCTTGAATTTAGTGGCCGAGGTGGAAGGGCCTTCAGAGAGTGTGATGACCAGCTGTGTGTCGTCGGCATACGATACAAGCGTAAGGTCCCACTCTTTTGCCACTGCTGCAAGAGGCTGGACGTATAGGTTGAAAAGTGATGGGCTGAGCGCCGATCCTTGGGGGACTCCCTGTTCGATGGAATGGGGTTGGGAGATGTAAGGTGGGGCTGAAACTTGAAAGGACCTGTCTTTGAGGAAGGACCGGAACCACTCAAGGGCGAGTTCGTTGATCCCTATGGCCTCAAGTCGAGTCAGCAATATGCTGTGTGAGACCGTGTCAAAGGCCGCGCTGAGATCCAACAGGATCAGCGCGGCACTTTGACCAGCGTCCAGGCCGTCCCGAATGTGTTCCGTGATGGTCAGCAGGGCCGACTCGGTGCTATGTCCTGGCCTGAAGCCATTTTGGGAAGGATCAAGGACGTGGTTGGACAGCATATGATGGGATAGCACTTTATTGACATGAGCTTCGGCCAGTTTAGACGTCCAGGGGAGCAGCGAGATGGGTCTGTAGTTTTCAGGTTTTGTGGGGTCTAATGTGGGCTTTTTAATAATAGGAGAGACCCAAGCGGATTTCCAGCGGGTGGGAACCACAGCTGAGGAAAAAGAGAGATTGAGTAAGCTAGAAAGCGAGGGAAGAAAAAATTCCAATGAGTCCAGGAATTTGGATGGTCTCATGGGGTCTGTGGGGGAACCAGACTTAACCTGTCTGCACAGTTTTGCAAGGTCGTCGGGGGATATGTCAGGTATTCTTGACAGTTTCGACGTGTCCACTGCAGAGTTGGAAGTGTTAATGGGCACTGGCTCATCTTGAGGAAAAGAAGTATAAATTTTCCTCACTTTCTCAATGAAGAACGTGGCAAGGTCTTCGCACTGTTTCGAGGAAGTGATATATGAGCCAGTGTTGGAGACTTTTTGGAGGCTTTGCACCAATTTAAAGATCGTTTTGGTGGGGTTGGTGCTTTGTTTAATTTCCTTTGCGTAAAAGGAGGCTCGGGTGGTACGTATCGTCTTGTGATATATACGCAATTTTGACAGGTAGAGGGCTTTGTCGCTATCTAGGTAGTTTTTCCTCCATTCTCGTTCGGTTTTCTTGCAGTCCTTCCGTAAGGTTTTAAGCGTATCGTTGTACCATGGGTTGGAGGGGGAGCTGCGGGTTTTAGTCCATTTTGCAGGAATAACGGCGTCAAGCCCTGTCACAATCCAGTCATGAAAAGCAGCGTAGGCTGTGTTAATATCTGTTATTGTCGGGGAGATGGAATTCTCCTAGATTTTGAATGAGATTTTCTGAGGACAGTTTGTGCCATGGTCGTTTGTGGCAGGGGTTAGCCGCAGCTTTAGCGTGCGTTTTTTTTGCCGTGATAGTAAGTTTGATGAGGGAGTGATCGGTCCAACCCATGGGTTCAGGGGGCTCAGCACTGGCTTCCAAGATGTTGGTAAAAATAGGGTCTAATATGTGCCCGGCAATATGAGTGGGGGAGTGGACCAGGGAGTTTAGCTGCAGGGCCGTAAGGTCGGCCAACAAGTTTTTAATGGTGGGTTCATTGACGGAGTCCAAGTGGAGATTAAGATCACCCAGTATGGTGAAATTGGGAGAGGAGACTGCCAGAATGTGGGATAGTTCGAGGAGTTCATCAATAAATCTGGCAGAAGGGCCAGGTGGCCGATAGATGTAAAGACCAGAGAGGGTGAATTGAGGGCAAATGGAGATCTTGAAGCGAGCACATTCGCAACCCCAGATGTCTTCTTTCGTGAAGGAGCAGTTATACGTGGTTCGGTATATAACGGCTATTCCCCCACCCCTAGAGTCTGTTAAATAGTTTTACGGAGAAACCATTGGGCAGCGTAAGGTTCAAAATGCTAGTCTGGTCGTCATGAAGCCAGGTTTCGCATATGAACAGAATGTCGGGGTTTTCATCCGTAATGAGAGTATGGACTTCCGCATGATGCTTTGCGAGAGATCTAACATTCAGTTGAAGAATCCGAAGGGGAGAAAGCTTAGGTGTAGTCGCTATGCAGCTAGCTAGGCACGGCTTAGGAGTGGTAAATTTACAGGACTCACAGAGAAGTGCTGTTTGCCCGAGACATCCTCCCGGCTTGTCGCATCTGGTGTTGGTATTTAGTGCGAGAAGATGTTCTCTGTCATAGCAGACTCTAAGCTGTGAATTTGGTGCAGGGGGTCTGGCGAGAGGCGATGTCCTGGCGATGACGGGCTTGCCTTAGGCGCGCCATTCGGTGCGCAAACGTCGCTCCCGCTGCGCTCGTCCGCTGCGCTTTCTCCAGATGCACATTTAACCCGGAAAGAAAGGGGGCGTGGCCTCTAGGGGGCGTGGTCAGCGCGCACGCCGGCTCTGATGGCGGCCGCTTTTGAATAGAGGAGAAAGCGCGCCAGCTAGTGATCAGCTGTGCGCTGCGAGCAGAATATCAGGCGAGATGCCCTCTGCGTTTAAAAACACAGTAAGTGACACCACGCAGTGAAATAACATTTTTAAAATGCTTTGCTGAAGTAAACAAGTACCGGCAGCTCCCGGCTTCCGCCTCAGGACTGGGAAAATAGGCCCTGCAAGCAGAAAACGAACGTACACCAAAAATCAAGATAGTGTCTTACTAGCAAACCCAGGTCCGAATGATACGAGCCAAAGTCCATGGCCCAGCCCAGCCTCCTTCAGCCCCTGACGGCCACAGACTGCCCGCCCTCTGCCCGGGCTCAGCCCGGCGTCGCCCGCGCGCGTCCCGCGACGCGGAGGGAGCCGCAGATGAAGTAGCGCCTCCGAGCGCGCTTTCCGCCGGAAGTGGGCGGTACAGTGAGGGATGCCGGTAGCTGTAGTCTCCCCTGCAGTGGCCTCTGATGTCGGTAGGCGGCGGGGGAAATACAGCGCGATGGACCCAAGGATGCCTGCCTGCTCGTGAGCCCAGGTAGGTGCTGTAAAGAGGTTGCCAGGCGCGGATTGTCTGCCAAAGTCCCCCCGCTCCACCGAGGGAGCCGCAGATGAAGTAGCGCCTCCGGGCGCGCTTTCCGCCGGAAGTGGGCGGTACAGTGAGGGATGCCGGTAGCTGTAGTCTCCCCCTGCAGCGGCCTCTGATGTCGGTAGGCAGCGGGGGAGATACAGCGCGATGGACCCAAGGATGCCTGCCTGCTCGTGAGCCCAGGTAGGTGCTGTAAAGAGGTTGCCAGGCGCGGATTGTCTGCCAAAGTCCCCCCGCTCCACCGAGGGAGCCGCAGATGAAGTAGCGCCTCCGGGCGCGCTTTCTGCCGGAAGTGGGCGGTACAGTGAGGGATGCCGGTAGCTGTAGTCTCCCCCTGCAGCGGCCTCTAATGTCGGTAGGCGGCGGGAGGGATACAGCGCAATGGACCCAAGGATGCCTGCCTGCTCGTGAGCCCAGGTAGGTGCTGTAAAGAGGTTGCCAGGCGCGGATTGTCTGCCAAAGTCCCCCCGCTCCACCGAGGGAGCCGCAGATGAAGTAGCGCCTCCGGGCGCGCTTTCTGCCGGAAGTGGGCGGTACAGTGAGGGATGCCGGTAGCTGTAGTCTCCCCCTGCAGCGGCCTCTAATGTCGGTAGGCGGCGGGAGGGATACAGCGCAATGGACCCAAGGATGCCTGCCTGCTCGTGAGCCCAGGTAGGTGCTGTAAAGAGGTTGCCAGGCGCGGATTGTCTGCCAAAGTCCCCCCTCCCTGCATTTACCGTGAAGGGAGACTTTGGATCACCTTCAGCATGCCCTCCATCATCTGCATGGCCAAGGCATGGTGTCTTGCACTCTCTTACTCTCTTCACTTTGGATGGATATCATGTCTCTCATATTCCTGGACATGTCCTGCCAAGTTCTATCCATCCTATCCAAAACTTGTCTCAGCCTGTCCACCACCTGAGGGAATTGGACCATGTCCTGCAGGGACTCAGACATGTCTGACAGGGTAGACCCTATGGCACGAATGTCCTGCCTCACATCTGTCTGCTGTTGGAAGAATTCCTGCTCCCACTGGCCACCATGGCCAGGTGCAGGCCCTCTCTGCAGGTGTCTGCCATGGATGGGACAAGCAGGTCCAACAGCAGGGGAGGGGGTGGCAGGTGGAAGCCTGTGGGCAGGAGATACCTGCACCACAACAGGGCTGGTACTTCCCCCAAATGGTGGAGAGGATGTCAGGGATACACTGTATAGGGAAGAGTGGGTAGGGAAACCACCATGTCGGTCCTGGACGTGAGGGCTGTAAGGAAGTGATGTCTGTGTTGGGATGCATGGGAGCTGTGGCTGATTTGCTCTATGCTGGGGACAGGCAATTGTTTGTTTGGGAGGAGGCTGACTAATGTTGCTTGGTGGAGGATGTGATGCTGTGACTGATTTTGGCAATCTGGCAAGATAGCTCTCATTGGCATCTGAATCGTCATCCCCGGAGTGGATGGACATGTAGTCATCATCATCCACCAAGTCCACATCCTCAGGAATTTCCTCTTCTTCTTGAGCAGTACTTGCTACCGACATAACTGCCTGGAGGATCAGGGGATTCTCCCCTCTGATTCCCCGTTGGCCCGCACTGGTCGTAGGTCTGTCCTCCTCATCCTCAGCATCCCCTGGAACACAGAGGTTGCAACCGTATTAGTGATTTACCTGGTATTACATGTGGTGCAACACAAGGGTTGTATTAACTGTACTTTGCATCAACAGATGAGGATCATGTGGCCTGGTTAGGGTACCACCACAAATGAGAGCTCACACCATAGCACTGAGGTGTTACACTTTCTGTCCCTTTGCGTTCCCCCCTGGTGTCACCTGCTGAACCTGTCTCCTCATAGATGTTGTAGACATAGCTGTCCCCGATCCAGCAGCTGTAGAGGGAAGTGACAACATTCTCAATGATCTGCATCACTAATTGACAGACAGGCACATGTGACACTCCTGATTTGTATTTCACTTTGTAAACAACAACTGCTGATTCCATGCAGAAGGGGATATTGATCTCTGTCATGGCTTAGTAATCTAAGCTAGTGACACACCTCATGCCAGAATTACCTGAACGACAGATGCGCGAGGGTTTCACTGCTGCAGCCAGGATGTCATGCATTCCCCGGGATGGTGTCCGCTGCAGTGGTGTCATCCTGTCAGCAGCTGTAATGAGACATACAAGTCCATATTTTAGTACAACAGATGGTAGCTATGAGCCAACATGTAATTCTCAATAACCATTTGCGGATAATCCAAGACAATGTGCAGCATGTTTACCTCATGGACTTTACATGTGGGCACCTGCTCACATGCAGCATTTGCCAGCTGTTACCTCCACACAGCACTGACATCAATAAGATGACACATCAACAGACAAACTTGCATGCGAAGGTTACTGATATTTCAAGGAAGGGGAAAAATGACCTGGACTCCTCCGCATTACATGGATTTCACCTTTACCATTAAGGCGCCGATTCCGATCCGGGTCGGAAGGGCACCGAACATGATCCGGACGGAAAAACTACGAGCCGTACGCCTGTTTTTCGGCTGACTCGTACAGCTGTACAAGCGAGCAAGTACGATGCGAGCTACATGAAATTCACCGACCGAGTCGTTTCTGGGTCTGAACCGCTCCGTACATCTCGGTCGTAAGCTAACCGTGGCGTGCAAAGGATGCGATTTACGACCAAGCCAGTACGATGCACGCATCGGACAGCCTGTGCGAGCCGGAGTGTGAGACTCGCAAATCGTCTGGGTGGTTGCCTTTGGGGGTCCGTGTCGAACCCCCTGTCACCCACAGCCCTACGACTCGGACACAGGGGGTGACTCATGGGTCTCCCCAACACTGGCATATACGGTGCGGATGGCACCTACGCGTACCCAGTGCAGGGGGTGCACTCGACCACGACGTTCCCATTCAGTCAATGGGAGCCCATGTACGCGTCGTATGCCCGGCTCACTTTGACTTCTATGGGAGTCCGACCGAACAGAGTCCGACAGCAAGCATACGGCCGCGTCGTACTCGCTCAGTCGGACTGCAGGACTCTGGCTCGGTCAAAAAACACTCCGGATCTGGCTCGGTCGGAGTGCTTTCCGACCCGGATCGGAATCGGCTCCCAAGACTAACATTTTTCATGAGTGTAATGTCTGTTGACAAGTCAGAAAGGAGTTCATGTGTGAAATGTGCAGTAGTCGGGGACATGATGTTGCTCATTTGTGCTTCCCTATCCATGAAGTCACACAGCTCATTTTTGAATGAGAGAACACAGATTTCTTATGTCCATCCTTTGAGTGTCCTCTCTTTGCATACTCTATTTCCAACAATATAGTACTACTTAGCTGACAATGGATGGTGTCTTGTACAGCAGACATCCAAACCTCATATGTCAAACACTCACCTATACATGTGAATACGGTAGAAGAGGAGGCAAACAGAATGCAACATTTGGGTATGATCACACATTACAGATAAGCTGAGAAGCTTTGATGTTTTCCGCCTGCACTGGATTAGCGTGTTGCTCTTCAGCCAAGTTATTTTGCAGGTGTAACTGCATGAAGATTCACCTTAGCAGCCCCTACACCCATCTCAAAGGTACACAACTGGCATCAGTGTGGGCCTCAGCCATACCAATTTCATTATGATTTAACCATATATATTTTGCTAGGGATTTTTCCTATCATTGAATTGCAAGCCTGTTGTGTTTTGGTCACTTCATATGACACATTGTACTATTGTATGTCCATTCTACACTCACTTGGCATACACTTTGTGTCATCCTTTCATTAGCCACCAGGGTCTGATCTGGCATGTGTTCAAATGCCATATGTGAGCATATTGTGATGCAGGACAACAGTGTTTTACAACACATACAACATACGGTGGAGCTGAAAGGCACATTTAATGAGCATTCAGACTGAATTATTCTTGGGTTTACTTACCTTGGCCCAGCACCGAAACAGTGTGTGGTCCCTGAACAGATGTCACAGCCAACCTTGTAGCAGAAGTCAGTGTGTGTCTTTGATTCTGGGAGGACCTCATTGTACCTACACTGATCAGTGTGTTTTGCAACTTTACAATTCTGCAGCCACATGTGATGCACTCAATTTCTGGCACAAAGGATGAGTACAAGCAGTTGTGGGCAACAGCCTTTGCAGAAGTGTGTTATACTTAATATCATGAGTGATCCCACATATAACTTAGAATGGGCCCACTACCTAGATGCAACCTATATCACAATGACATGACTACGAAATGAATCCTGAGGTAAGGCCCACTATCGTGTTTTGTTGATGGCCAACAAAAAAGCCAGCCAATGTATGAAGTACATGACCAGCTGTGTGGACTGGGCAATTTAATGTATATTGGAAACATTTGAAGTCGGACAGTGGATGCATTGTCAATACTACTGACACTGGTATCTCACTTCTTGTTTATCATTACCATTTTTTTTCAAATTGGATTTCTTGATTAGGTCTACAGACACTATTACAGTATAGGGGGGACACCCTTTTGACTAGTTGTGGCACTCGATTACAGGATTGGATTCCCAGGTCTGGGACAGTTGGTGAAATACATTTTATGTTCCACAATTACAAAGGTATGATGAGCCAAGACATGTTATATTTTGTCTTTCGCTGTTCACAAATGTCATTTGCTAAAGGTGAATGTCCATTGACAACTCCAATAGTAATGAAGCTATTTTTCCATCTCTGGTTGACTTTCATATGTGGGCACTATATGTCCCTCTGTCGTCCCCTGACAATGTATGCATTTTGACTATCTCCTGTTCAGTTTGACATACCAGTTAGTGAGGGTGGTATGCCTTTCTCTGTACGATGTTGATTCCTCCCAGTAGATGCAGGGACCTCTGTGCTACTGCAGTTGTCTGTGCTCTGGCTGAATGTGTCAAAGGGTGAGAAGAGAGAAAAGTAACCAAATGGGAAATGTGCTTGTGGAACTTTTCAGGGATATCCCTATATCTTCTGCATGCTAACAGTTTTGTGAAGTACTGCCGCAGACGGGGCAGGTAGGAGCAGTGGTGCGTTGGGGATGTAATGGAGTGGTAGGGTGGGAAATGAACAACAGAATATGTGTATGACATATTTTGATCTGATGATTCTCTCACCTTCTGCTATGTGATTTAGGCTGGCACAGGGTGATTTAGTTCTTGGATAATTTGTGGCAGGTTTACAAGCCCCTTGAAAAACATTAATACCGCCGTTGCATCACTTCTGTGACACAGCGGTGGTGTAAAACAGGCAACACATTTCAACTTATTCACAACGTGACGCATCTATGGGGATGCGTCACATTGTGAAGCCCTGCGCAACATTAAACCTGCGTCAGCTTTGATGTAGGCAGGGTTGGCGTTCCTTTGGAATATGCCTCGTAAAGGTGATGCAGTGAAATCTACAAGATTTCACGGAGTCACTTTTCAGAGGCCGCTGCGACGCAACCTTACGTCTGCTTGAAGCAGACGTAAGGAGTGGCGCAGCACGTTAGGTATTGGCGGTCCATGGACATTGTTGGAGTTGCGTTGCACTTGCAACACGACTCCAGCAAAGCACCCCCCTAATGCCATCAGATGCAACATACATCTGTCTATCCCTGCGCAAGGGTTGAATTGCGTGTCACATTGGTACTGGCGCATCCCTGCTAATATTTGTCAATTACTACTTAGCAGGGTTGTGTATAGCAGTACTGTGCCCATGTTTTCAAAAGTGAGGGAGGGATTTGCCATTTCTAATGCAAAGGATTCTGGGACTTGTGGTGCTACATACAGAGGGTGACACATGAGTCTCTGACGGACTATATTTTTATATACACTTTGGACAACTTCCTTACTCACAATGACAGTGCAACACAGACAATCTTTTCATGCACTTTTCCTTTTCATCCCATTTACCTGGTACCACATAGCGGACGTCACTAACAGGCAGCCCGTGGACCAAGTGGGGGTGTATTGTGGTAAGGATATCCTCCTCCAGTGGAGTGAGACAGATGCGGGGTGGATTCTGTTTAATTCAATCCTACAGTACTTCTCCTTCACCCTCTGCCTTTCATCCTGCCACTTCTTGATGTCCTGGACTGTGCGCCTCTCCTTCCCCACTGCTGTGACAGCAGTGGCTAATTGCTGCCATAGGGATGCCTTCTGTGTGCCACTGGTGCAGTAGGGTGGGAGTCCATATAGGCGTTTGTGGTGCCTCACTATATACTCCACAAGCATGGTGGTCTCCTCTGCAGTGAAGTTCTTCTTCCTCCTCATTAGTTCCATTTTTCTCTGGCGATGTCAGTGTTGTGAAGATGAACTCTCTGTGGCCAAACCTGTTCCTTCAATGTGTGCTGCTTTTATGTTTTGTGGTGCTCGTCAATTAGTGTTAATTGGCTTCAGCTGGAGCATGGTGGGGGATGGTAGGCACTTGCAACGTTCATCATGGCAAAATGGAGCTATTGGCTGGGATTGGCTGCAGTGTGTCAGCTGATGCATGGTGGGTGATGGTAGGCACTTGGACAGGTGTTTACCCTTGGCTAAAATGATCAACGGCCACAGTTTGTGTATTCCGGCCCGGAATCGGAGATTCCGGGTCGTAGGCGGAGATTCCGGCCCGTGTGCGGAATTCCCGCTCCGGGTGCGGAATTCCCGCTCCGGGAGCAGAAATTCCAGCCCGAGTGCGGACGTAAAGTTAGTAGTCGTAAGTCCATTCTGTGTATACCAAAAGTAGTAAGTTCATTCTGTGAATGCCAAAAGTAGTAAGTGCATTCTGTGAATACCAAAATGGTAGTAAGGTTAGGATTTTGTCTTAAGTTAGTTCTGTGAATCGAGGCCCATATACCTCCAAGATCAGCTTAGGTGAATCACATCACAGGATCAGCACTGCTCTCTGTGTCTGGAAAGGTTTTCTCCAAGAGTGCCAGCATCATGCATGTAATGCAATATTAAAGGCACCCGAGTTTGAGATATTTGCAGCTGTGTGCTTGTTGTGTCTAGTGCGTGGGCCGATCAACCTGAATTCAACAGCATACATTGTTATTTGACCTTGACGGTTTCTGCACAGTGTTCAGACTAAGGTCGCGGTGTAAGTCTAGGGATGTGAAAAACAGACCGTTCTCATGTGAAAAAAATTCAAGCAAGCAGTTTTACTTATAATAACAGCTACCTGTAGTGTTGTGTGCAAAAGCAGCAAAGTGGCAAGATGAGGTTAACATCTAAACACTTATGCTAACAAAGCAATGTGTGCTGGCAAAACCCTGTCTTCACTACAGGGTAAAGGTAAGGAGGACACATAGAATATCCTCTGAAGTAGTCTCATCAACCCTGGCTCTACAGCCCAAATTGGTGGCTATCCAGGTAGATAGACCTCAGAGGGTCTGCCCCAGCCCCTTTTCCCTAATGCTGCCTTAGGCATTAGGAATTTCTTCTGCGAGTGAATTCCGTGCAGCAACCATACATTAATCCGGCCAAAAAAGGAGCTATGATAAACTAAATCAAGTACGAGAGTCACTCACCCCAATGGCACCTGTCTTGCTGTACAGAAGCTGAAAGAGATGGGGCCCTGCCCCATATCCCCACGGACGGCCACAGACAGGCCTGCCCTTGGCCGCAGGAGTCCCATGGCGCTTTTAAAGCATCAGTGACGGTCCTCTCCTGTAATGGCAGGGTGAATGCTGGGGGACCAAGTCCCACCCCAGCATGGCTGCAGCAGGAGGCAGTCGAGCCTTGGGCGGCCCGTTAAAAGTATCATTACATAAAGTATATAACTGAGGATGGGTTCATTTATTATTCCTACTCCATCCTAAGAAATAGTAGGGTAAGTGTTGAACTTTAGAGGGGTTAGATCTGCTATTCCCTCTCCAGTCTATGCAATGGCAGGGGAAGTGTTGGACTCCGGTGGGGTTAGGTTTGCTATTCCCACTCCAGACTAAGCAGCAGTAGCGAAAGTATTGGACGCCGAAGGGGATAGATTTATTATTCCCACTTCACTTTGTGCAACAGTAAGGAAAGCGTTGGGCTCCAGAGGGGTACATTTATTATCCCCACTTCAGTGTACGCAACAATATGAAAAGTTTAAGACTTCGGATGGATTAAGTTTACTATTCCCATTCCAGTCGACGCAACACTAGGCAAAGTGTTGAACTCCAGACAGGATAGATTTACTATTTCCACTCCACTGTAAGCAACAGTAGGGAATGTGTGAGACTTCTGACAGGTTGCACTAACTATTGCCCCTCCAGGTTATACAAAATTGAGCTAAGTGTTGGGCTCCGTTGGGGTCAGAGTTACTATTCCCACTCTATTCTTAAAAACAGTAGGGAAAGTATTGGACTCTGGAGGGGTTAGATTCACTATTCCCTCTCCAGGCTAAGCAGCAGTAGGAAAAGTGTTGGACTTCAGAGGGACTACATGTAATATTCCACCTACTAATCATTTTGTACAAAACATATACATACCTAGTGTAAGAAAATATATTAAATCATATTATAAATAAAAAAATCATTGTATGTAGTAGAAACAAAATACAAAATAATATTTTAAGTTAATTAAAATAAAACGTACTTCCCCACCTACAAACAAAACAAAGTAGTAAACACCAATAAATAACTTAAATAATAAAATATATAATTTAAAGTATTACTTACAAAAACCAATCATATTTTAAATATAATGAAGAAATAACAGTTACAAAAATTATTACCTCTAAATGAATGAATAATTCAAATAAAACAAATAATCTACTTAAGTAAACCATTAAAAAACTGTGAAATAATTATAAATAACTTCAATATTAATAATAAATTAAACAAATATTATAACAAAAACATCCCACCCTATTCCCCAACAAAACACCACACTATTGAAATATAACTTACTAACAAAAATATATAAACATTTAAATATGCATTAAAAAAAATTAACCAACAATTAAAAATATAACAATTTACAAAATTAATAATCAGTTACATTCGTAACAATAAAAAATAATGACTATTATTATAAATATAGTTGTCATCTAATTACCTTCCCACCATATTCGTCTACAAATCCCAACAACTCGCTGCAAAAATCAAAATTATTAATACAGATTAAAAAAGTTAAATATTCATTAAATATTTCAAATAAAATAAAATACATAAAACAATAAAAAAATTACATAATTATGAATGAATAACATTTATTTTGCACTTCAAATGTATTCAATAACATTAATTAAAATATAATTAACTTTCTACACTATTCACCTACAAATTCAACAACCCGCTACTACATTATAAATAACTAATTAAATTTAAAGAAATGAAAGTACACATTTTAAATTACAGTCTATACTTTTACGTAAGTGCACCATAATAAATAAAGCAATATTATTAAAAATGATACAATATAAAAAATCAAACGATATTCTTTTACACTGTATTTTTGTACTTATAATATTCTGGACACTCTATTTAGGTATTCACCCTTAAATATTTCCCGAATAGCCATATTATTAGTAGCATTCTCCAACAACCCATTTTATAAAAGCTTTTTGGAATAACGCATAATAAAAGTATTTCCCAATAACCAATTTAATAACTGTAGGATTAAATATCTCTAACCTAATAACCAAATGAACCATGTAATATAAGCAATGACAGTCACCTTTGTAATAAGAGCTTCCACCAGTAACACTAAGTACAAGTATATTCACCAGTAACTCAAGCAATAGATAGGAGCTTTCCACAATAACTCATGCAGTAAACATCTTTCCCACATTGATGGTCCAGGTGCCAGGAGTCCATAGCCACAAAAGGTTGGTTCAAATGTAGTGGCTAATGGAATATATGTGATCACTATACATTGGTCAAAACATGGTCAAACGTAATGTGTAATTTACAGAAGATTGTCCATTGTTAATATCATTAGGCTAATAGTCTAAAGTTACTACTTAACATGGGAGGCGCAAATACCCCTATATCACTTTAAAAAATATACCATGGTCAACAGGAATTATCTACTGCTTATTTGGATTATCTAAAGCCAGTGTTTTTTTTTTTTTTAACATTTGTAATATTGTTGATTAAGCATGGTTTGGTGTACATTTTCATTAATGTGGGATGTTGTACTATAACTGGTGCTTGGTTGGTCTATTTTAGCTTCCAGCTCATCTTTTCCAATAAAACAAGCCTTGGGTTGAAATGAAGAGTGTATATCTTCCATCCCTTTTCTTTATTTTTTCCCCCATGTGTTTTCTGCATGTGTGTGCTGATAATCAAGTTCTCCTAACAGTTCTTTTGCAAAAGGTGCACACAGCTTTCTCCTCATGCAATGGCAGCTTCCTTTCAATTACTGCCATCGTGAAGGTCAGTCATAAATATAAATAATGCTATTAAAACATAAATGTTCTGTCTTTAAAAAGCAAGTAAAATAAGAAAAGGCTTTACGATACTAAAATATATACTTTCAATACACACAGCTGTTTCTTATACACCCCTGGCCTGCCCTCAGAAACTCGTGTGCTTCCAGAAACTCCTAGAATGGTCTCAGAGAACACAAAAATGACCTCTGAAACCTTGAAACGTCCCTCAGGTATCTCAGAAGGTCCATACAAACACCTCACTGCAACTCAGTTGATCTTTAGGCACCTCTAGCAGGTCCTCAAAGGCCCTCACAATGTATCAGAGGCTCTTGGCTGGTCTTTATATATACACCCTGCTGACTATAAATGCTCATCAGAGGTTCCGAGCACTCTAAATCACCCTCAGTCACATGCAGACTGCAGACAGCCCCATAGATGTCAACTTACCCTTGGTGGCCCACACTTATTATCATACAGCACTCTCAGAGACCCCGAGCAAGGCTGTAGAACTAATCAATCTGCCTTGAGACACCACCACCCGTAAACTCTCCAGCCCACACTCAAATTCCCTGAACTGCTCTTCAATGACCCTTTGAATGAATGAATGAATATTAGTCTTCTAAAGTGCAAACTTAGCCCGGAGGCATCAAGGCGCTGCAGGAGGGACTGTCAGACAGAAATAGAGGTGAGGCTCAGACTAATGAACCTATAAAGAGCCAGGTCTTCAGAGCCTTGCGGAAGAGAGAGTGAGACACTTGTCCAGAAATATCAGCAGGGAGGGAATTCCAGAGCCTAGCAGCAGCGATGGAGAAGGCTCTGCCTCCCCATCTAGCCCTCCTAAACCTGGGGACTTCCAGCAAATTTTTACTGGCTGATCTAAGCTGTTTAGTGGGAATATAGCACCTAAAAAGCTCTTTAATGCCATATGAACCTAGGTCATAGAAGGCCTTGTGTGTATGACAGAGAGCCTTGAACAGAATTCTTTCTTTGCATTCCCCGGGGATCTTCAAGCCCAGACAGCCTTTTAATCGGTACCTCAATCAGTCCATGGTGTACATTCAGAAACAGAAAAACAACAAGAGAGAGAGGGCAAAGCAAAAGGAACCACTCTTCGTCCCCCTAAGCCATCAACATCAAATAACAAAAGAGTGTGTCCAAAGAATAAAGAAGAATTTGTGAAAAGAGTCACTCTAATAAGGTAATAGAACCCTCACTCACCAACCTGGTTGGTGACATGCTTCATCATAGGATTCCCACCAGAGATGCCGACTGCATTTCTGGTGTGCTACAATGCCTGAATACAGCGAAGCGGGTTGTTTTAGTATGCCTTCAAAGAGTGTAATGAGTGCAAAAAAGTGAAATTAAAAAGTGCTGTTGTTTTATCCAGAAATCATTTTCTAATGGTGGAAAAAAAGGCACTGGATAAAAATGGGTGAAGTGGATGTCCCTAACTGGTATTTAATTGACCAGATACATCCTACAAAGTGAACAATCGGTCAACATGTTTCAGCTTCTAGGCGTAATTACTTGAAGCTTTCGTCAGGACCATTAACACCACGGCGGTAGAAGCACGCTAAGGCTTACCCTAACCTGTGGTGCAATCAACCGAAACAACTCACGGTTATGTAGGAACCTTCAAGTATTTCTCGAAAGCCAATGGAGTCTAAAATAACAAGAACAAGAAAGCGCTTTTGGCTAAACATGGGTTGTACTTATGTATATGCATTAAGAAATCTTAAAGTGACTAGTCCAAGACCCGAGCTCTTCTTAAAACAGTGGCCATGATTAGCAAAACCATTTGTTAATCGTGCAACAAATATGTCAATTGACATCCTATTCTTACAAATCAGTAGCAAACTACAGGAAAGTATATGTAATTAAATACCATTGTGTGTTTTTATATCAAGTGACAGGTATATTAACCTGAAAAACCAGCGAAAGTGACACTGACGCTTTCTTCAGCACACGTAGAAAGAGGAAAATGCCTCAGGGGATTGTTTTGCACTTCCCTCACAAAAACAATCCTGGCTGTAACACAGACACCCTTCCACCATGGTGGTCTGAAGAAGACCGCCGCGGCAGTGGTCGTCTGCCCGCCGTATTGCGATGTTTTCGATTGGCCGACGGCGGTCTTGATGAATGATTTTTCATATTTGTTGATGCAGGTGTGTATATTCTGACTGCACACGTGTTGAAAGTACACATATGCATGACATGTGAAAAATACCTACTACCCATTGCTGGATTCTGGACCATATGTGCCCAGTCCAGTCAATAGGTAGATACTACATAACGGACTTACCTGGATTTCAGCGCCAAAAGGGTTGTTTTCTTCGAGCTCAAGATGCTGCTGTGAAGGGGGACCTGGAGAAAGGGATCCATGTTGGCGACTGAAGGGAAGAAAAGGAAATGGATGAGTATGCACCCCAAATCCTCTGTTTCCGATGACTCAAAGCAGGCAGTCTCACTGCCACGGTCGGTTCATCAGAAAATCAGCTTGTAATTCGGACGGCAGAGAAATTCTCTGTATTGTCCTATGGCAGCTTCTTTCCCCTGGCCGACACAGCAGTGCTCTGCGAATAGCTGGCAGTGGTGCGCAGGTGGTCTGTCATTCGGAAATCTGACATTGTAATACGGCGGGCAGACCGCTTAAAAGGCAACGATGAATCAAATTCTACTGCAGCGGTTGGACCGCCAAACTCGTAATCCGGCCATAAGAATGGATTCAGGTAAAGGGTTGCAAATTGTACTGTGACTTTACTTAATCTGTTCTGTTTTACCAAATCGACCTGTTCTGTTTTACCAAATCGACCTATCTACTAATAGGTCAGTTCATAAAAACCCGATTTGTAGTAGGTTCCAATTCGACCTACCTCATGAATTTTAATGTGGTAGGTTACAAATTGTGACCCATTATGAGTTGCAGCTGTCACAGGGATGGTGGCCTATGGAGGTCGGCAGACCACCATGTCTGTGATTGCTTTTAAATAAAGCAAACTTTAAAAAAGAAATTCAACCCATTTTCCTGAAAGGAAATTGGATTTGTTTAAAAAAAGATTAAAAGTTAAACTAACATGTTTTAAGAAGCAGTGGTGCAGCGGACCACTGCCTACTCTCAAAAAAATATATTTTTACAATATTCACAAGGGGGATGTGGCACTTTGGGACCCCTTTCTGTTTGCAAATGGATCACCATCTCCTTTGAGGAGGTGGCAAAATATGAATGTTTTGTGGACGGCATTCTGTTACAAAACATTAATACATATTCCTGCGATTAGATATTTGGAACGGATGCCATAAATACATCCCTTCCAACTACAGAACCAGTAGTAGGTTGCAAACCCAAATTGTGATTCTGTAAAATGTTACCTAGTCACAGCTTGTGGCTTGTACATACAAAAAGGCCTTTTGGCGATTGCAAACGGGCAGATTCTGTGAATAGGGCTGTTTGCCACCACAAAAATGGTTTGTACATTTGGCCATCAGTTCATTCTCTTCACCTTTTAAATCCACTGCTGATGTACCCTAAGACACAACCCTTGCTCCTTTCTTGTTCTGTATTTACTTTTGACCACTGCCAGGGTTCATTTAATTTAAACTAAAATACTGCTACTAGGCGTTTGACATAAACATTACGATAAAACTGAAAACCATTGCATCTTGATTCCTTTACAATTGAATAGTACCTACAAGCATTTGAGCACAGGATGCTAGAGAACCATCTTGTGGTGAATTCGTCATAAACGGAGACACTAGCTTTTGGGAAATAGACCAGCTAATATCCTTCACCCATTTGAACTCAAGAACTAGGGCAATAACCATCCCATTCAGCTGATGTGAAGAATTAAGAGGTGATTATCGACTCTTATACATCAAGTAAACCAAATTTCAAAATGAAGCACTGTCATGAACAGATGAAATTGGAAAATCTTCCTATATCTTGGCTTCCCTTAAAAAAGGATACCATCTAATGAGTACTTATCAGAGTGACTATGCTATCAGACGATATCTTGGGGCACCACTATTAATACCTTGAAATTTACAGGGAATTCAGCATGCAGCTCCAGTCATCTTCTCAACCCACTGATCTGAACTCACATTACTCCCAGCATTATAGCCTTACACTGGTTGCAAAAGGGAGACTCATCTCGTTCAAAGCAATGTGCACAACTGATCGACCAATCCATTGGACTGAGTCACTCTTTCGTCAACAGAATTTCCACGCCTTACTCCATATTTTCCAGGCAGCAGGTCTGGATTGGCAAATAATTCAATCGGACATTTTCCCACCGGGCTGGAGCCATAGGAGGGCGACCAACTCTGGTTCTGTCTCCAGGCCCCTGGGGTTTTTGGTATCAGGTGAAGCAGGCAGAAAGAAAGCGAGAGAGAAAAATTCGATGAGAAAAAAAAAAAAAAAGAGATGGAGAGAGAGAGAGAGAGAGAGAGATATTGGAAAGAACAAGACAGGAAAGAGTCAAGAAGGGTGCGGGGGTGGTTGATTTAATCATTCCATCTTTAGAAAACTTGTAAAATGATTGTCAAGCTCTGGAACACAACCCATGTGGGAAGAAGAATAAAAGACTATTACCTTGAATCCCAGAAAGCATTGAAAGCATGATGTTGGTATAGAAATGTCTCTAGGATGGTGTACAATCATGTTTCCCTGCCCTGATTGTTCAACTGTGTGTATCTGATATCCAGGATTTGATTTTTGGCATGGCACCAAACTAATCTAGCATGTGCGCAGACGCTTAAACCTGTTCCTTTACATGAGTGAGATCCAGACCTGTCCTGTGATCTGGAGAGCACACTAAGAGTGCCCTTAGTGCACTAGGAGTGGACTACCATCTCTGTCATGGGTTTAGTACTTGGAGCGGTGGTTGCAGTATAGTGTATTTTGCGAATTCATAGCTGTGACCAAACCTTTTTATCTGTGTTAACCAGGTGGAGGCCTTCTGGGCCTATTGTTCCAAGTGTATGTTGTTCATTTTTGTGTATGTGACCTGCATGGTATATGCATTCTGTGTTTAAGTTATCCAGAGTAATTGTGGCCTATTTGTGGATGCCCCTGATATGGCCTTTGCAAATGATGGCGGTGAGGAGTTTTCTCAGACAGTGGAAGTGTATAACTGACATTCCCGAAGGTGTATGAAGGAGACCTAGACAGTCAATCAATCAATCATTCAATCAGGGGGTTTAAAGCGCACTACTCACCTATGGGTGTCTCAAGGCACTGGGGTGTGAGGGGTGCAGCTCCGGTTTAGCCAAAGAGCAAGTCTGGAGGCTCTTCCTGAAGGCGTGCAGAGTAGGGGAGCATCTGATGTTGACTGGCAGCTCTTTCCATGTTTTGGCCGCGATGTAGGAGAAGGCACTTCCACCTGCTCTGGTTCTGTGGATGCGCAGGATTTCTGATAGGGCGAGGTCGGCAGATTGGAGGTTCCTTTTGGGTATGTGGAAGGAGTCTCTTTCGATGAGGTATTTGGGTCTGGTGTTGTTGAGGGATTTGTAAGCATGGGTGAGTAGCTTGAAGGGTACTCTCTTCTTGACGGGTAGCCATTGGAGGTCTTGCAGGTGTTGGGTGATGTGCTCATGTCGTGAGATGCCGAGGACGAGTCTGGCCACAGTGTTCTGGATGGTCTGGAGTTTTCGTAGCAGGAATTTGTGGATTCCAGCATAGAGGGCGTTTCCATAGTCCAGTCTCCTTTTTAATAGTGTGTGGGTGACGGTCTCTCTGGCTTCGGGGGATCCACCTGAAGGTCTTACGGAGGATGGTGAGGGTGTTGAAGCAGGTGGAGGCAACAGCGTTGATCTGTCAGATCATGGTGAGGGTGGAGTCGAGTACGATGCCGAGGTTCCAGGCGTGGTCCATGGGGGTGGGAAGGTTGCCGAGGGCGACCAGAAGTTGTCTGAAGCTGAGGGGGTGGGTCCAAGGACGAGGACTTCTGTCTTCTCAGAGTTGCGTTTCAGACAGCTGCTGCTCATCCAAACTGTGACGTCTGCGAAGAGCCGTGAGAGTGAAAACAAGGCTCCATTAGTAATAAGATTAGGCCTTTTTCTGAGAGAGTCTGCTGATTAGTCATCCTGTAGCACTGCCATCAATCAATCAAACAGCATTTGTAAAGCGCAACACTGTCCCCCATAGGGGTATCTGGGTGCTGTGTCTCCATTGAAGAACCAGGTCTTGAGTCACTATCTGAAGACTGCCAGCGAGGGGACAGTACAGAGCTGGAGGGGCAGGTCGTTCCAGGTCTTGGCAACGATGTAGCAGAAGGAGCGGCCACTGCTGCAGCTGCAACAGATGCATGGGTGGTGTGCCAGAGTAAATGAGGAGGTGCTTTGGTGTCTAGAACGTTGGAGGAAGTTCAGTTGATGTAGGAAGGTCCTAGGTCATGGAGGGATTTGTAGTCATGTGTGAGGATCTTGAAATGGCATCTCTTCTGGATGGGAAGCCAGTGGAGGTCTCTTAGGTGGAGGGCGAGGCGGGGTCGTTGGGAAGGTCTAGGGTAAGTGTGGCTGCAGCGGTCTGTATGGTCTGGAGTCTTCTGAGGAGATGGGTGGAGATGTCGGCGTAGAGGGCATCGCTCTAGTCGAGGCAGCTGGTGACTAAGGCTTGAGTGATGGGTTTTCTGGTGTTGGTTGGAATCTATCTGAAGATTTTGTAGAGCATGCGAAGTGTGTGGATGCAGGAGGAGGCAACTGCGTTGACTTGTCATTTCATGGTCAGTTGACTGTCAAGGATGTTCCCTAGATTACGAACATGGTCTGTTGGTGTGAGGGTTGGTCCAAGTTTAGTTGGCCACCAGCTGTGATCCCAGGCAGAGGTGTTGTTCATGAAGATCAGTACTTCAGTTTTGTTGGAGTTGAGTTTGAGGAAGTTGTCTCTCATCCAGTTCACTACGTTGGTCATGGCATTGGAGAAGTTGGTTTTGCCATTGTTAGGGTCAATGGTGAGCAAGAGGATTAGTTGAGTGTCATCTACAGAGGAGATTATGTTGAGGTCGTGTGATCTGATCACGTCTGCTATGGGGGATCATGTAGGTGTTGAACAGGGTGGGGCTGAGGGATGAGCCTTGGGGTACACCGTATATGATGTCCTTGGGTGCTGAGGTGAAGGGGGCAGCAAGATGCTCTGTGTGCATCCTGTGATGAAGGAGGCGATCCACCTGAGGGCATCTTGCTGTATGCCTATGTTGTAGAGTCTGTTGATGAGGGTGTTGTGGGACATGGTGTTGAACGCCTCAGAGAGGTTGAAGAGGATCAGAGCCACGTTTCTCCGCGGTTGAGGAGTTTTCTGATGTCGTCTGTGGCAGCAATCAGTGTAGTCTCAGTGCTGTGGTTGGCCCAGAACCTGATTGTGAGGCGTCCAGTATGCAATTTTGTTCCAGGAATTCAGTGAGCTGCTAGTTGAAGGCTTTCACAAGTACTTTGGTCGGGTTGGGGAGCAGGGAGATCGGACCATAATTTTTTAGATAGCAGGGGTGGGCGAAGGGTTTCTTTAAGGGGGGTCTGATGTCTGCGTGTTTCCTATTCTGAAAGCATAGACACCAGATCCACATTTCCTGTCTGTCTGCTATGACTGTATGAAAGTTGGGGCAACTGACCAAATTGTTCCATTTCCAAGTTCCCTATGAGAAAGGAAGATTGTACTCCACAGGGTACTCAGAGAACTGCTCTGACTCCACAGCTGGTGTGTGCCTGACAGGCAGTTTGCCAGATATGAGGGGACATCACCAGAGTCTTGCCTTGCTGGAAGAATCAGTTCATATGACCTAAAGTGCCTAGAATCCAGCCTGTCTGGTGAGAGAGAGAAGGAGCCTGCCAACCCTTTAGGAGGAATGACTTTTCTGGAGGGGCCAGGTGGAGTGAGACCCCAGTGCTGTTGGGGTCTTCCAAAGGAAGGTAGACAGAGAAGAGAAATCTGGGTTCCCCATGGTGTCGATAGGCTGTCTTATACACATTTTTCCTGGTAGAAACTGCAGAATCACAGCTGACCAGAGCCACTACAACAAGAATTGTGACCAGGGCTGATCCTGTGCTGCTGTGACCCAAAGGTCTTTTGCAGCTGTACTGCGCTGCTACACGTCATATGAAATCCTGTGGCGCTGGGAGTGAAGAAACTGAGGGCTGGCACTTTTGGCAAGGAATATTGTGTCCTGGAGTGGAGCCTGTGTGAAGTCTAGCCCTCTGAAGCTATCTGGAGTGTAGACATGATAATATCCATCCACGTGGTGCCATTGTGACTGTAGGGCTCTGCCGCCATTTCTCTTCAGCCACAACTTTCCTGGAACTTGAGGTGTCTGCATCGGAACCACAACATGCATAGTCTCCCAAAAGCGGGAGAAGGGCTGAATGCTGACACTCGTTGGCTGACACTCGACAGCCTAATGCCTTCAGGACTTACTGTGGTGCAACTGCATATCCTATGAAAGAATATGAATGACTAATCAATTGACAGTTCATGTATGAAGTAATACACGCAGTAGCCCAAATTAGTGCTATTATAAATATTCTTGCAAAGAGGGGAACCATCAAGACCAAAAAAAGAGGAACCCAAAGGTGAAGACCAGTATAGCCGATTGAGATGCAGCTAGCCCCAGTGCCTAGCTAAGTAAATTGTATCTGACAGTGTTTGCTTGTGTAGTATGTAGTTTTAAGGTACTTTTCATTGACAAACGACAACCCAATGCCTCTCATGGAACACCTCAACTGACACGAAGACTATGATAAGAGGCACCCTTGCCCACAGAAACCCTGGGACGCCAAGCAACATTCTGCGACACTATCCCCAACCTCATCGCCCCTCTAGTAATCGACTCACACTACTACGTCCTACTCGGCGACCTCAGCTTTCTTATCGATGACCCAAACGACGCCAACTCCATTGCACTCCTGGGGAACCTGAAGAACATCGGCCACAGCCAGCTGGTCACTGAACCCACGCACAAAGCCAGACACACACTCAACCCTATCTTTACCTCTAGCAACAGAATCGAGTTCAGCAAAACCACAGAACTCACCTGGACCGACTACACCATCATACACTTATCCATCACTGATATCCAGCACACCACCACCAGGCAGCAAACCTCCTCCCACCGCAGCGGTAGCAAAGTCACCAAAACTCAGTGGTCACAGACCCTCACCATGTCCCAGCCTGAGGACTCCACAGACCTCAACCAGGCCGCCCAGACTTTCAGTGCCTGGATCTCCAACTGTGCCGACAGAGTTGCCCTGCTGAGACCTACAAAAACCAACAAGAGCCCCAAACATGCCAGCTGATACACCCCAGAACTCAGGACCAGCAAGCACAACTGCCACCAACTGGAGAAACGATGGTGCACCACCAAGAATCCCGCTGACAGAGCATCTCACAAAACAGCCCTCAGCAACTACCACCGGCACATCAAAGAAGCCAAGAAAGCAGTGATCATCAATTGCATCAACTCCGCTGCCAACCACACAAAGGAATTCTTCAAAATAGTCAAAGAATTCTACAATCCGACAGCCATAGAGAACAACATCCACCCCTCCCAAGAACTCTGCAACACTCTCTCAGACTACTTCCACAGCAACATCACCAACATCTACAACAATTTCAACATCCAACGCTCTACCATCAACCCTGACTACCTCAACAAACCAGCGAACACCAGCCAAACCATTACCACCTGGTCACCGCTCACCACCCTGACCACCTCAGCCATCATGCCTTCCATCTAATCCCAGGTGCCGACTGACCCCTCCCCCCACCCCGTCTACAGCTTCACAATGAACTCAATCTGCACGCAACTCACCAGCATCCTCAACTCCTCCGTTTCCACTGCATCCTTCCCAGACAGATGGAAACATGTAGACTCCTCCTAAAGAAACCCTCCACTTGGCCAAAGTTCTCGAGAAAGCAATCAACCAGCAGCTCACTGAATTCCTGGAACAAAACCACTTCTCATTCAGGATTCCTTGCCAACCACTGCACTAAGACTGTGCTGATTGCTGCTACAGATCACATCAGAGCACTTCTCGACCTTGGAGAAACGGTGGCCCTGATCCTCCTCGACCTCTCCGCATCTACACTCTCATCAACAGACTCTACAACATAGGCATGCAGCAATATGCCCTCAAGTGAATCATCTCCTTGCAGGGCGCACGCAAAGCATCCAACTGCCTCCCTTCACCTCCGCACCCAAAGGCCTCCTATGCGGCATACCACATGGATCATCTCTCAGCCCCACCCTGTCCAACATCTACATGACCCCCCCTCGCCAAATTCATCAGATCCCATCGACTCAACATAATCTCCTACGCAGAAGACACTCAACTGATCTTCTCGCTTACCGAGAACCCTGCCAACACCAAAACCAACTACTGCAACACCATGACCAACGTAGCCAAATGAATGAAAGACAGTGCCTCCAACAACTCCGACAAAACTGAAGTACTGATCTTTAGTAAGAACACCTCCGCCTGAGATCACAGTGGGGGCCTGCAGAACTCAGACCCACACATACTCACCATGCACGCAGCCTCGGCATCATCATAGTCAGCCAAACGACCATGAAACAACAAGTTAACACAGTCACCTTCTCCTGCTCCCACACACTTCGCATGATCTGTAGAATCTTCAGATGGATCTCAACAAATACCAGAAAGCTCATCTCTCAGGGCCTCGTCACCAGCCGCCTCGACGACGGTAACACCCTCTACACCAGCATCATCATCCAGCTCCTTAGAAGACTCCAGTCCATACAGAACGCTGCAGCCAGACTCATCCTGGACCTCCCCAAATGAACCCACATCGCCTCCCACCTGAGAGACCTCCACTGGCTCCCCATCCAGGAAATATGCCAATTCAAGATCCTCACGCATACATACAAAGCCCTCCACGATGTAGGATCTGCCTACCTCAGCCATCAGTAGAACTCCAACCCACTAGACCCCTAAGCTCATCTTTACTCACCCTCACACTCACTCCCTGCATACGCAGCACCCACAGTGGTGACTGCTCCTTCTCCTACATGGCAGCCAAGACTTAGAGCGACCTCCCCCTCCAGCTCCATATGGCCTCCTTGCTGGCAGACTTCAGAAAGAGTCTCCAGACCTGGGTTTTTGACAGAGACACAGCGCCCAGATACACCTAGGGGTTCTAGAGTGCCCTTTACAAATGCTGTTTGATTGATTGATTTCAAAAGGAAAGCAGTGTGTTCGATAATCGATTATTGTGCTGCTGAGTGATTGTTGAATTCTGGGATTGACCACTTCCACACTACCTCCCTGAGAAGCCTGTGACTCTGTACCAGGGCTACCATTGAGAGCCCAGTGCTAAAGGAGTGGCATGGCAGACATCAGACACCTGAGGCAAATGGGCCTAACACTCACAGTTAAGGCTCAGTACCTCCTGCTTGCCCTGTGGACTCCTAATAGAGTCTGATACATGTATTCTCCATTCACATAACCACAAGGTGCAAATAACCAACTGTGTACGTCAAATAGTAAGTATGCATAAATGTGCCAACTGGGAATAAACATCATTGATGCAGCCTCATGAGTGATTTGTTACAGCCGTCTGGTTTCACCCACTTAACAAACTCGACGCATTAAAGGTCACACTAGACCAGAGAGAGGTACATATCCACTCATCCTAGATACCAGAGTACTCCACAAACCAAATTACACTCTCGTTTTTATTTTAAACCTCCTCATCATTTGAAGGTCATCCCTGGACATCCTAAAGTGTTGCAATGTCTAGCCAATAATTGAGTATGTGCACTATGCCAAATAACAAGGCGCTGAACAGCTCTCATTGTGCCAGTTATTGCTGATCTAAGACAAGAGATCCACATTGGCGTCGTTGAATCCCTATCCTACAGTCCTGCTGCCCTGGGTAAGACTGACTAGGGATGAGCGTTTGATTGAATCCTTTTTCACTAAAAGAGTAATAGTGGGTAAGATACCTCCTTTCTTTATGCTTCCCGTCTTTGAATGTCAAATGCAGTGTGACCAAGGGTTCAACCCTTTTTCCCTTTTACTCTAAACACCCATCTAGTTCTGCGTATCCATACAATTGGTGTTTGTTTCTACAGCCATGCTGACAGCACATAACTATTGTTCAAGCTGTGGAAAAATGAATTATACAAATTTGCCTGACCGAAAGGATGACTTCTAGCAGACGACCATTCTATGCAGCGACTGAACCATGCATCATGTTAAACTGGATATCCTTATGGCGAGCTATGTGCAGCAAGTGAGAAGACTCCCACAAAGCCTGCACGGGAGGAGAATGTTATACACGATTAGAATGTAAATTATGTTAAATGGTCATTTCCTAATGGGCGCCTAAGAGGCGGGGTGCATGGAGGCAGTTGGAGACACCAGGTACCGGGGCAACAAACATGTAATAGCTTGTGGTCAAGACTAACTGTTGGCAGACACAACTTACAGATTGAGAGGGTGTTCTCCCTCAGTTTATCAGGCTATTGATTAAAGTTCTGGTGTTAAATAGGAAATGATTGTTCTAAACTTGAACTTTTTCCACCTAATGTGTAACCTCAAGCAGCCACCATAACCTAGTACTGGGATGTTGCCTGCTGTTGGTGTGTGTGAAATTTTCTTGACATCTAAGCATACCCGGGGGCTCTCTGCATGGTACTGTACTCAAAATTAAAAACAATAAAGATTAATACAACAAAACTATTGTTTGGGTTCACCTTATTCTCATTGGCTTTGCAAGAAAGGTCTACCAACTGCCTTCTTGCTGTAGATCACTGAATGACAAGGACATATTGAAGATGAAGGCCTGCATGATAGGCATCTTGATGATTGGTACTAAAGCTTTGGAATGCCCCAAGAACATCTGGTCGGCTGTTGCCTTTCGTCGCTGCCCAGTAGTCTGTGGAAGAACGAGCCAGGAACCTTTGTTGATGCCCTCAGACTGCCAGTGTCCCTGTATTCCTCTATGTAGGGAATCTTGTTGCTGAGTCAAAATGCAAGTAATGTGCAGAAGCAGAGCCAGATAACAGATAAAGAAATCATGTATTAATGGTCTATCTTTGCAAATAAAAAGATCATGAATGTGAAGCGCCAACGCGTCCCAGGTTTTCGCTGCCACTAGAGAAAGTCTCAGACACCTAGTCTGGCTCTAACAACTCTGGGAATCTTTCCTAACATGGCTTCAGAATATCTCACTTGCCGGACAGGGATCTGTTACTGACACTTAGTCGAACGATCAGGCACAAGATGTTAAAGTGGATCCTGTCAGTCATGGGAAGCCAGTGCAGATTCCTCGGTGCTGCAGAAGTGGACACCTCCCAAGAGAGTTGGAGAGCCAATTTGGCTGCCATGCTTTAAATTCTGTGCAATCTGGTGGGTACAAAGACAGGCAATCTCTGAAATTTCAGTAAACCAGCCAGCTTAAAATAGTGGTATCTGGACTATTAACAAGTGAGTGTCTGCTGGTAAAACGGGGAAATCTTGCCTAATGCCTCATCAGTAGAAAACAAGAGGAAGAAAGGTGGGTCACATGGCTGCTGTGAGTCATTTTACCTAAGTTACAAACTGTGGTAGCCGTAACAGGTGGTGCATCAAGTTCCTCCGGCCAAAGCTGGAAATAGGTTAAGTAACTGCAGACTTATCAGAGATAAGAAGAATCTTAGTCTTACCTGGATTACATTTTAAAGACTTGTCCGCAAGCCAGTTTACCACTGCCCATATACAGTTCAGGAAATTCTCCAGGAGCGCTAGGATCAGAATCTTACTGTTCCAGCAAAAAGAGCAACTGTGTATCATCTGCATAGCTCAATAGACTAAGGCCAAATGAGCCAGTGGACGGACGTATGGATTAAAAGCATGGGGCTTAAAGAAGAGCCCTGCTGTGCTCCTATTTTTAAAAACTTAAACTGAGATATAAATTTCTGTAGAGAGACTGCTTGCTAGTGTTGTGAAATATATGATTGAATCCACTCCAGAACCCTATCTTGTACTCAAGTCTCTCTCAGCCTGAGTAATAAACACGAATACCGTAGACAAATGAAGCAGCACCAAGGCTGAAGAATTACCTTAGTCCGCTAGAGTCTGCAGGACACCTAGCAAAGAGACCTACGCTCCTCTCTGTACTTTGGCCTTATCTGAAGCCAAATTGTGGTTCATGCAGAATATAGTTTTTATCCAAATACCATGGCATTTGCATAATCACCCATTTCTCAAAGATCTTAAAAAGATAAGGGGGCAATGAAATTGGGCGAAAATGAGTCAGTATAACAGAGTCTGCTCTTTTTTTAAAAACAGATTTTATTTGCCAAATAACAAAGATATTGCAGAGCACTGCCACCCAGCAACTCATGCAAAGAAGATGTACACAGAAATGACTGACACTTTCTGGAGCAAAATAGGACAAATTGAGAGCAATACAGTTGCAATTTTACCCAAAGAAATAAAGAGAAATAAACCCCCTAAATCCCCCCCATCGCACCCACGCCTACCCAAAAGCAGCACCAGAGGAAACATTCACAGCTGTCTAGACACAGTACCCCTACATCCACCGCACAATGTTACTTATCCCCTATAACGGGAGGGACGCCAAGTCCGTGGGCTTGGCTACGGAAACGGGTTCCAACTCCACGCCTCGATACTCTGCCCATCACCGCCAAATTTTATAATGCTTAATTGGGCACCCCCTGGCCACAAAGATAGGGATTTCTAGCCCCATACAGAAATCCATGCCATTTTTCCAAACGGATACCGAGGGCGCCCTCGGAGCCTTCCACACTACAGCAATGTCCCGCTTAACCGAGGTGAACCCCAGTAGCATAAGATGGTGCTTGTATATGTTCCCTCCTATATCGTCCATCACATGCAGCAGGACCAGCTTTGGGGAGCTGGGGAGGTCCCATTCCAGCACCTCAGAGAGGCACGACAAAACTCCCCTCCAAAATCATGCTAGGGCAGTGCAGTGCCAGATAGTATGCAGTAAAGTGCCCTCCTCGTGCTGGCATCGGAGACACACGGGGGAGGCCACCAATCCCGCCCTCCAGAGCCTGACCCTCGTAAAATAGACCCGATGGAGATACCTAAACTGGATAAGGCGAAGACTCACAGCTATGGATGCCCCCCGTGGGGAGGCCAGGGCCTCCACCCAGTCCTCTTCCTCCATCGGGCCTATGTCCTCCTCCCAGACATCCCTGAGACTCTGTAATGTGGGGGAGCAATGCGTGACCAAGGACTGGTAGATGTTTGAGATTTTGCGGTCATGAAGGTCCCCCATAAATTTCTTAGCCTCTATGGGACTAAACTCAGCCAAGGACAACAACCCCTCGATATATGGGGTGATAGCATGTCGGAACTGTAGGTATCTGAAAAATTGGGTTTTAGGCATTTGAAAGTCGTTTTGGAAATCCTGAAAGGACTTCAGAACCGAGCCCCGTATGACATGCCCAAGAGTAGAAATGCCGATATGGTCCCAGCCTCGAAAACCTGACAATGTAGCCAGTTGCGGCAGTCGCCCATTGTGCCAAAGGGGAGGTTAGCCTGTTCCACCACCTGGTCCTCCGCAGTGCCTGTTGCCAGATTTGAAAGACAAGTTTCGAAGCCAGGGGCGAGGAGCTGCGTAACGACGCCGAGTAAAGTATAGCATGTAAGGTGTGGTCCCCCATACAACATCTCTCGACCGCTCAGGCTGGATCCGCCCTATCCCCATACCACCACTCATTGAGGACTAATAGGTGGGAGGCCATATAATAGGACAGGATATCGGAGGTTGCCAAACCCCCACAATACGTGGACCGAAAGCACGTCCGCAGGGCCACTCTTGCCATTCCACCCACCCACAAAAACTGACCCAGGGCCGCATTAACCCATCGGCACCATCTGGGAGAGATCGGATATGGGTGGTTTTGCAATTGGTAAAGGAGGCGGGGAAGTGACATCTTTAAGATGGCCGACCGGCCATATATTGATAGGGGCATGTGGGACCAGACTTTAAGATCCTCGCACACTCTATCCCTTACAGGGGCTAGATTCCTTTCCCATGAGACGAGTGGTGAGTCCGATATGAACACTCCTAAGTACTGCAATCCTCCAGAGGCCACCTGAACAGAGGAGGCCCAGGAACCAGGGCCGCCCCTCCCACAATGACCCATAAAGTAGATTTGCGAGGGTTCATATATCGGCCCGAGGTCTCCCCAAAGATTTGCCTAATGCGCAGAAGGCGTGGTCCCGTCCTATCAATATCCGTAAAAAAGAAGAGGACGTCATCCGCATATAAAGCAATGCGATCCAACAGGCACGTCGCCCACTCCAGACCAGTCACTTGGGCATCAATCTGTACCCAGGACGCTAAGGGTCCCATCGCTAGAGCGAACAAACAGGGGGACAGCGGACACCCCTGCCTAGTACCCTGTCTGATAGAGAACGTGGAGGAGCCAGAAATCGCCACCCGTACAGACGCAGTCAGGTCCTCTTCTTTTTTTTAGCAATGGTACCACCATGTTTTTTTCCTCAGGCCCGAGGAACAAATGCTTGAGATAGAGATAAACTGCATAATTTATGTAAAGTGTTTGCTACCACTGAGTAAGACTGCTAAAAAATGTTAGGAGTGATAGGATCAAGAGAAGAGCCCGAGGAGATGGGATTAGAAATGTTTGCAAATTCCTCAAATGCCATTGGAGTAAATTTAATCAATTTAGGAGAGTCAAAGCTAAGTTCCACTGACTTCACATCCAGAGTAGCCCCAATAGCCAAGTTCGGTAAAGAGGCGAAGATTTTATAGATTTTTTTCTTCAAAATAAGTTGACAGACTATTGCAGAGTGACAGTGAGTGGTCTATAATCCGAGCTGTGCAGTCAGGTGAAGCTAAGGGTTTAACTAACCCAAGAGGCTCTCTTTTAGCGTTCCGGGCTTTTAATATTTTCTCTGTGAAATAGTATAGCCTTATAGCCTGCTGCTGAAGGCTATTCTTGTTGTTAAAGGCCCTGACTTCGAGTTATAGATCCGAACCGCAGGCGAGAGCCTATAACGAGGGTGATGGTCTTTAACATTGAGTATAGCCTGAGGCAGAAGGTCTATAAGGCCATGGTAGCATTCCACCCACTAAGGGTATAATGTTCTAAAATTTAAAGGAAGAAACAGAAAGACAAACATTGGAATATTGGAGCAGAAGACATATACCATGCATTCTAAACCTGGAGCCACTCCATTGTCTTCAATGGAGCTCTCAACATTCCACTCTTGTATCTGGTTTAGAGGCTAACTTCTGCTTTTTTATAAGGTTTTAAAGCGTCTGAAAGTTCAGTTTTAACTGCATGATCATAGGCTTTACGTTATCTCCATGCTATGGGTTTGCAGGACAGCTTAGCTACTTTCAGGGAGATATCACACCACAGAGCAGGGGGCATGGCTCTGTCAATTTTCAGCTGAGCAGTTGGCGGAACCTTGTCAGCAGCCCTCTCTAACCAGCTGGTAAATTTCTCATAATTCTGATTCAAAGAGGAGCCTGCCCCAGGAGGACCAGTAAACTCTGTCAAGCTCCAAAGAAAATCCTAGCTTAAAATGGCAAGGTCTTGGCTGCAGCAACATTGTATCCAATTTGCCTCCTAAAACACCATGGGTTACGAGAGAATTTAAACCCAGAAATCCAAGATGTGTGCCTGTCACAAGACTACATCCTCATCCCAGACAGCGCTGTGCTGTGTTCGCAAGCCTTTTCTTCTCTGAGGAAAAACTCAGTGTCAACAGGTTTGGAGCATCGCTCCTCCATCCTTACCAAGATCCAAGCAGTAAGCAAAACCTTCAGCACTAGCCAGCACCTAGAGAACCTTACCAACTCTGGGCATTTCTGAAAACTTGTGACCCAGGACTATTGACGGAGGTGTGACTTATGTTGATCCCAACAAATATTCTTACACAGAAGACCTGCAAATGTCAAAGTATTTAGTAACATATATGTGACAAAAAACTCTGGAACTTTCAGTCAATAGTAAATATCCTATCATACTGCATTCCCACAATTTTAGAGATAAAATGGTAACCTGCAAGTGAATGTGGGCCTATTGCATGAAACAGGAATGGACAAAAAACATAATCTTGTTATTTCCACAATGAAACTATATAAGATCACCGTTTTGGTCCACCCGGAAATATGAGGCACTATAGTCTTCTGTCACATAACTTTGATGAAATCGACTTGTTCTGCCCATTCTTTGATGCTTGCAGGTAATTCTGTGTAATAAAACGTGTCAGAATCCAGCAAGCCAGACCACCATTGACTCCCCACATTCTCTAGTTCTCAGAAATTTCCAAGGTTTATAGGATTTCCTGGGTGCTGGAGGACCCTACTTCAGCCATCCCAATTCAGAGATAGGTGGGTTTTTTGTTCGGTATAGTTTGACTGTTGCAACTAATTCTGTAAATGAAAAGTGGTGAGATTCACACAATGCACACCACCTTATACTACCCCTGGAGCTCTAGTTCTTAGGAAAAACCCTGGCTTGATAGAGATCCCTATGTGCGACAGGACCCTTAGGGTCAAATACCTCAAGCACCTCACATGAAAGTTGAGAGGAGACTGTGTTTCTACCCCCAAAAATATATTTTCTTGGTTGGAAAACATATTTTTATATTAACCCAACACTCTGGACTCCCACGGGTGTCTAGTTTTCAGATATCTCTGGGGTGGAGAGGTTTCCTGGGGTGACAGCTGACTCATGCCTAACTACCGCAGGCACCCACAAGAATGCTTGACATTTGATATAAAAATCTTTATGTTTCCATGGGGTGTTTGAGAACCATTCCTGTCACAAGTGAAAGGCCCTCCCACACAAGTGGCGTACCATTTTTAGTGGGACAAGTGTGCGGATACTGAGCCCTAGGACTTTTGTTGATCTTTTCAGACTCCAGGATGAACTTAGTGCTAATCAGTTCGGAGCATTGCACTTACACGCCTGCTATGTGCAGAAATGTGAGCCATTACCCCAGATCTTGACAGTAACAAAGCATAAATGCCTATGTCCCTGTATGTCTAATGGGCCCATAGATGAGTTAAATAGGAAAGTGTAAATGTAAGATGACTGTCAAAATAGTTTTAGAGCCAAAATGGGCACAGAATCTGTCACTGGCGCAATGGTGGACCAGTGCTTAATTTCAGCCAGTGGTTTCCGGTGCTTGGCACCGGCACTTAATTGTCAACACCGGTACTTACGACAGCTGCCACATGATGGTGCTGTTTGTGCTATTAAACAATAAGCATAACAACAGTTGTTTATTAATTCAATATGCATTTAAAACAACTACTACCAGCCACCCAAGCCATTCTTATAGCTTTGGGGGCCTCAAACAGTCTGGAATGTCACACTTATAGGAGTGTGATGGTTAGTAGTTGTGTAGGTACTGTCATTGGCAGCGCTGGCAGTGGCAATGGGTGTTGCAAGCTGTGGTGGCCTCCCGACGAGGGCTCTGTCACTTGTTTTGTTTTACAAATTAAGCACTGAGGGCCTCCTTATGACTGCAGATGCAGGCAGTGTTAGTGGGGTGATCCTGCTGCAGCTTTCTCACTATTAGAGCTCAGCCATCCCAATTGGGGCTCTTTACTTCAGAAGCCAAGACTTGGAGATAGGGGAGGTGGTCACAGTGCTACTCAGTCTCTCCCTGACATGCTGTTAATTCCTAAGCAGCAACCTGATTGGGACGGGCACGTCTTTCCTGCCTCTTTAAAAACCTCCCTTCTTTAAGACCTGCACCTACCCCTGCAATAGTAGTCAGAAACGTAGGCATCCTGCTCGATCCTAAACATTATTTCAATCAGCAAATTGTGGCAGTTTCCAAATCGTGTTGCTACCAACTCCAGTGTTTACATTGGATGTTGCCTTTTTTGTCCTTTCCACACATGATTCTTGTTATTAATTATGTTATGCCATCTCAGTTGAATTTCAATAATGCAGTTAAGGCTCCAGAAAAAGAGTGTTAGGCGTGTGGAAAGTATACAAAATTCCACAGGATGATTTTTCGATCTGAAACAGCAAGCCTTGCCTCTTGACCACTCTGGAGCTCAGAAGTGTGGTTACTGTGCCCCTTCTTTGCAGTCTGGCAGAGGGCCATTAATATGTCATTGGTGTCATGGTGTCCAAGTAATAAACTCTCTTGGTATCTGAGGGTCCCCTCTAGGGTAATGCAGGCAGGTTCTGCTGCTCTACACCCTGAGGGTTCTCTTCTAGTTAGCTTCCACTCCTGGTGATCAGACGCGGATACTCGCGAGGCGCACCAGGGCTCCAAGCGCTCTCAGGGTGGAGTCTACTGTGCAATGTAATATACTTTATGGGCATGACATGTCAGACAAATGCTGCCAGCAGGAGGCCCCAGGCCTCATATCTGTGACTCGTTCTTTGTCTGTTTTCAGGCCAGAGACTTGGTCAGGGGCCTCAAAGGTGGGAATCCCGATTACTGCACCTCGGCCATTCTAGTCCCTCAAGTCAATAGTTGACTCAGCAGTATCTGACCTAGACTCCTCTCCTGTGTGTCGGCTCACTCTACCATGGTAAGCCCCATCTGCATCCGACTGCTTTCTGCAGCACTCTTCTTAGGGTCAGGACTGCCAGATAACTTCTGAGAAGGAGCTAGGATGCCGATACCCACAAATGCAGAGGTCAGCAATCATTGTGCTGTAAGCCACACTAAGTTAAATGTTTTGATATGTTGTCCCCCCAAACGTTTAAGGCATTGATTGGCAGGGTGGGGCGCAGAGGGCTGGGCTTGGGAGATAACTTTGGGAGCACTTTTTCTGTAGGTAATAATGGAGCACTAAATGCTAAATTTATTAAAGACCAAATGCAGCAAACAAAAACAGAACTTAATCAAAAGATACTGCTTGCTGTAACTGGAGTGCTGTGAGCACCTCACACTCCTGGGCCCCACGGCCATTGCACCTGCTGTAGTAATGATGGCTGCAGCCATGAGTAGCAAGCAGTCTGGTTTGCCTTTTGCATCCCTACCCCACCATGCCTGGCCATCCCTCCAATCCTGAAACAGGCTCTCTGTCTCTGTCAGAACCAATGAGCTGCATCAAAAAAAGGAAGAGGGGGGGACCAGGAGCTGGTTAAAGGTCCAGTGCCTATGCTCCGAAATGTCAATGAGATAATCACTAGAAGGCACTGTTACGGGGTGGGTATGGTCATAAATCAACCAAGTCCAACCCAAAAATTAAGAGGGTGAACAAAGGGGAGATAGGGTCTAGGGTCAGGTACTAAAGATGGGGGGAGACAGCAAAGTGTCTCTTGTTGCCCTCACACACCCCGAAGGATGTCATGCTTCATCATCGGGCGTGTGCTCCTCGTTGGGCCGGCGGTGCAATGCCCTACGGGTCCCCCGAAGGGTCTCTTTGGCAGAGATCTTTTAGAGAGCTGCCGATGGGTGCATGCGGGTATGTGGAGGGAGAGTACCAGGATAAGTGGTGGGGGTAGTGTGTGCAAAGATAAAAATACCTAAGGGTTACCTAAGGAAGTATTTTAATAGAGAGGTACCCTTGGTACAATAAAAAATGTGAGTTAATAGTTACCTTTCAAGACGTAATGTGTCTATGGTAGCTGGAAAAAATGGTCGACATGTTTCGCGCCTTAAGTGGTCAAAGCGATCCCTGGCGTTTCATCAGGACCAGTAAGAGTGGGTGATGTAAAAGGAGTGCACAGACTAAGTGTAGTGGGAGGGGTAATAATCACCCTCTCACTGGGCAACAGGGGGGAATTTAGTGTCTCCTATCCAGGTGGTGTGTGATCAAGGAGTCTGTTATGCCCCCTTTGCAATAGACCTAAGAAGGGAGTTGGGATTACTCCTTGAGTTTAAGCGGCGTAGGAGGCCCACACCATCTAGGGGGGTTACTCAGGTGACGGCACTGGAAACCTGCCCGGTCCAGACGCCAGCTAGCTGGCGTCTGGACCGGGCAGGTTTCAATTCCCCCCTGTGCGACTGCACCTGCTTCACTACAATAGTTACTGCCTTGTGATGTAGGCTGTTCTCTGCCCTTGGTAAAACCTGAATCCCCAACTTACCCCATTCCCTCCCCACCATCTCTCTGTGGCCGAAACGAAGGCGCCTCCTCTACCTCAGTACTCCCTTCCATAGGCAATTGTTCCAACTCCCAAAGCAACACTGGCACAGCAAGAGTGTACTGGGCCCTAATGCAAGGAAGGAAGGATAGTAAAATATCCATCACTTGGGTTAAGGTGGCACCTCATACCACTGGGTCCTGGTGCCACTGCACCTAAAGCACCAATGATACCTACAGCGCTGCGAAGCAAGCTACTCTGCCTCCTCCACGGGGCCATCACTCCTAGGCCTGAAGTTCAAAGCAGACTGCCTCCCCCTTTGCTGTTAAAGCCCCTTGTCTCACCTCCCCTGTTTCTTGAGCCCGGTTACCTGTGTGACAAGGGTGACCTGGGCCCTAGTGCTAGCAAGGAAAATGGTGCGCACCCATATTTTTGGTAGTGCGTCATAATTGGGGTGCAATGGGCCCAGCTCCAGTGCCGCCGCACCCACTGCATAAATGATAGTGACCTCCTTTAAAAAAAAAACAAGAACCCCACACATCTCACCTCCTTTCCCAAGGCATCTCCCCAAGGAAGCTAACTCTGTCCATTTTGTAAAAAAAAGGTTAGCGCAAAGGCCCAACACATAGGGGCCCCCTCCTCTGGGCCATCTCTCTGATATAATCAATTGATCTTTATCGAACATTCCCATTATCTTGACCCCACCAGGCAGGCTTCTGTCCTGCTCATTCCACAGAGGCTGTCATTCTCACGGTCCTAGATGAACTTAGGAAGGGGGCCGACAAGGGAACCACTTAGGACCTGGTACTCCTTGATCTCCCTGCAGCATTCTACACGGTCAACCATGAACTCCTGGTCGACCGTGTTAGTAACGCCTGGATCCAGGGCCTGGCTCTTAAGTGGCTCTTATCCTTTCTGGAAGACCCTTCTCAAGCTGTAGGCCTCGCCCACCTATCCTCCGCCATGGTTAAACTGACCTTTGGGGTGCCGCAGGGCTCTTCCCTCTCTCCGCTCCTGTACTTACTTCCCCTCATACACTCCCTCGGCGAAAGGAAGGTTTGCACTTTCAACTATGCTGACGACCTCCAATTGATTTTTGATATCGATCAGTCGGCATCCTCTGTCTCCAACTTCCAATCCACCATACGATACATAAGCGACTAGATAAACAGCAACCACCTGAAATTGAATCCGGATAAAACTGAGCTGATCCTAGTGAGCTGGCCTAACCCCTGTAATTCCAACTTCTGGCTAACCGAACTTTGAAACCCTCCCCCCCTTCCCTCGGGCTTAAACAAAAGCCTGGGCATCAAAATCGACAGTGACCTATTTATGAAAGCCCAGATTGGGACAGTGGTTTCTTCCTGTTTGTTTCAGCTTCGAAGGATCAGGAAGATCAGCAGATTCCTTACTACTGAAGCCCTGACCCAAGTAGTACTGGCCTTAGTCATCTCCCAAATTGATTATGCCAACTTTACTCTATGTTGGCATTCCAGCATATCAATCAAAACGATTGCAACTAGTGCAAAACCAGGCAATAACACTGTGAATTTACTCCAACTGACCAAGGACTGGTCAATATCAACACACGTAGATGGAATATTGTGAAGAAGCTATTGAGGGAAAATATTAACTTCACCACTAGGTGAGTAAGGAAGCAATTCCTTTTGGTTTAGGTACCCTCACACACCCTAGTGGTGTCATGCTTCATCATCGGGTCACCCCGACGCCTAGAAGTCGGGGTGGGCTCAACCACAGTGTTGGGAGCTCTTTGAAGATATTGTAGACCAGGGGGGCTAGAAAATTAAAAAACCTCAGACAGATCCCCAGTATCCCTTTATTATCGGGTCTGTCTGGTATACTAAAATTATTTAAATTAGGGTCTCTATAGGATTGTTATGGTCCTATGACCCTAGTTCCAACAGGTTTCAGTCCGTATGTGGCCATAAAGGTCCAGGACTTTCTTCAGGGCAAACAGAAGGCCACCCTAGGTAACAGAGGAAGGAATTCCCTAACCTGTTTTTCGTAGCAAGGGCAGAGTAGCTGCTCCTTGTATGAGCGACTGATTAATTAATCTGTCATGCTTCGTATTCCATCTGCAAAAGAGAACAAAGAAAACAACAACAAACAACTTATACTTGTGGGTTTTCTCAGTGATCGTTCCCATATTCGTGTATAGGATGAATAACACCTACATGTGCCAGGTGATCATGAGGCAAAGTGGTGTACAACTATATCCAAACATGTGCCACTCATAACTGTATCTGTACACAATTAATCGGCGTGACAGATATATTGTGCGGTGGCGAATTTGCTCGCATCCTAACTGAATCTTCATGCCAGTTAGTGTTCTCTATCAATGTTAAATCTCTCCTAGATTCCACTCGCATTCAACACTCTCACCGTATCTGTGACTCAACATGGTACTCTCTCGACCATGCGTGATTGTTAAAAAACACAATATGTGCAACTGCAGAAACATATCACACACATGCATTCTCCCTTACCCGAATTTCGAATGACATCCGTTTCTCAGGGGATCGTAGGGCTATTGGGGGTAGCTCTGTAGTCAAACCCTATCGTGAGAGCCCCCGAGTACGAGAGAGAGGAGAAATTTGGAAAAGACCATTTAAGGATGTGGAGATACTGAGTGAATGAATATCTCTCACTGTAGGGATGACAATTGCCCTTTAAATGTCCTTCTCTGCCTCCCCACTTACTTCGTCAAGAGTCCTGCCCCGTCTGTCCACCTACTTGGTCTCGATCCCCGGCGTTTCGCGCCGTGTATCGTTTAGACGGCAGGTTTATACTTCCGCGTTCAGTGTAAGGGGACGGGATTGGTCAACTATGTCACGTGGTATACCTCGTCACCATGTGATCCAGACTATGACGGTGAAGTGATTTTAAAAAAAAACTGATTTAAAAAAAATATATGTTACTCAATTGGCTCACTTCAGATAGAGGCATCCTCTTGTTCTAGTATTTTCGTTTTAATAGATGTAACATCTCCTTTAGTTAATCTGGAGGGCATCGGTATACATATTTATTCAGTCTAGCTGTAATTGGTTTAGCCAAACATGTGATCGGACAGATCGTCCAATCAGGCATCTCACCCACAGTAGTTCCAAAGCTGAGGTACGATGGGGGATGTAGTTTATCTGGTTAGGTCGTGATGTTTACAAAGGTTAATTTTTCTATTTTAGACAATGTCCGCGGTGGGTAGTGAACGGCTAAAGAACATCAGCGGTTATTTTCTGGGGGCACAGTGATTAAAGCCACTCGTAATTCAAGAGGATTGTACAATCCACCCGAAGGGTATATTTATTTATCGTAATGATGGGATCTCGTCTTATGGTATATTATCCTATCCTGGGGCATTTTTAAAAAAAACTTTAGTGCCTTCACTATGGAACTGCCTACCACATTATATGGGGGAGGCCCCTGGTGATGTTATGACACTTGTTCTTTACCAATTAGATAGGGGTTTGATATGAAATGTACATCATTAACTAGTGGTCATACCAAACAAACCTCGATGAAAAACTGGGAGCTCTACCTATTAAGTTGATTCCAGGGTATGGAATCGTTGAGACTCTTTTCATGGGTTTTCAGATGATAAACCCATCGTTGTTCTCTTTCCAACAGTTTTCTTTGTTGGTTGCCTGTGCTTTGATTTTCTCAAGTACAGTCCATTTTAAATATGTGTCCTTATGATTCTTTTCGTTGTAGTGTGCTGTTAGTTTAGTGGCTATAATCGCTCTTCGTATGGTGCTCCTATGTTCGCTAATGCGGACTTTGACCTTACGGACTTTGACCTTACGACTGGTCATCCCAATATATATCATTTCACATGGGCATTTTATCATGTAAATTACCGATTCGGAATTACAATTGGTGTGTGACCTTTGCTCCCATGGTGACTGTAAGCCTAGTTCTAAGGTCTTAGTGTGTTCTGTAAATGGGCAGGCCACACACGAGCCGCAGGGGTAATGTCCCATGACAGGTGGTGTTCCCCATAATGTCATCTGATTTGCACTTCTAGGTGTAAATGTGTTAGTGTGTACTAGGGCATCTTTTAAGCTGCAATTTTTTCTGAATGAAAACATGGGTTTTTCGAAAGATAGTCTGTTAGATGTTAATATGGACCATTTCTTATTTATTATTTTTTTCAGTTCGTTAGATGAAGAATTGTACGTGGTCACACATATCAGCTGGTCCGGCTGGTCTCTTACATGTGTTTCTAAAAGAGCCTCTCGTGGAGTATTACGTGCTCTTTTGTTGGCCCTTTCTACGATCTTAGTAGGGTACATCTTTTGTTTGAGTTTGTTTGTTAGATCGGCAGCTTCTCTTTTGTAGGTTTGAAGGTTGGAACAATTTCTGCGGATTCTCAGAAATTGACCTACTGGAAGATTCTCTCTTAAGGAGCGTGGATGGGCGCTGTCAAATCTTAATAGGATATTCCTATCTTTGGGTTTAGTATATAGGGAGCTTTCAAGAGTACCCTCTTTCGCTGTAAATGTAACATCAAGAAAAGAAATACTTTCCTTGTGCATATTCATAGTAAATTGAAGGTGAGGGTTCAAGGAGTTAATCCACGTTTTGAAACTGTTGAGACTCGTTAAGTCACCCTTCCAGATCATGAAGACATCGTCAATATATCTGTACCATTTACAGATATTTTCACTGAATGGATTATGTGTCCATATATGTTGATCTTCAAAACAGCTAACATACAGACATGCCAGACTAGGGGCGAATGTGCTGCCCATAGAAGTACCGTGTACTTGTAAATAAAGTTGATCCTCAAAAGTGAAGAAGTTTTCAGTGAGGGCCAGATGTATAAGGGTGATCACCCATTCAATCGGTGCTGTCCATTGCCAGTCCTCTTGTTCCAGAATTTCTTGAACTGCTCTGATGCTTTCTGTCTGAGGTATGTTTGTATACAGTGCTTCCACGTCCAAACATACCAGAAAGTTATCCATAGGGTTATATTCCACCTGTGTAAGAAGATTAAAAAGATGCTTGGTGTCTTGAACATACGACTTAATCCTCTTCACCAATGGCCGTAAGAACCAGTCCGTATATTTTGATAAAGGTTCGAGGATAGAGCCAATGCCAGAGACAATGGGTCTGCCGGGGGGAGGAGTCTTCCCCTTGTGTATCTTAGGAATTGTATGGAACAATGGAGTTCTGGGATCTTCCTGATTCAAAAAAGCATGCTCCTTCTTGGTGATCCACTCATGAGTGAGGGCGTCTGTTGTAAGTGCCAAGATAGTGGTTCTTATGCGTTGCGTTGGATCCCTGTTGATCTTTTTGTAGTACCTGGTGTCCGCCAGTAGATTCAAACACGCTGTTCTGTATGCGTTAGTACTTTGAATAACGGTAGCTCCACCCTTATCTGCTGGTTTAATGACTATATTCGTTCTGGATTGAAGGGTTGTCAAGGCCTTTCGTTCTTTGTTACTCAGGTTGTTAAAACCATGTCTCTTGGGATGGAGTGACTCAACCTCCTGAGTGACTGCCTCTTCAAATGCCAGTACTTCTGGGGGCATCATGTTGGTGGGAGGAAAAAAGGTTGATTTCAGTCTTAGATCGGTATAGGTACCATCTTCCGTGGGTCTCTCTTTTCCTAGAAAGAAAGTCTTCAACCGTATCTTTCTGAAGAACTCACCCAATTCACAGCGGAGACGGAATTTATCCAAATAGGTCGTAGGGACGAATCCCAAACCTTTTTCCAAGATAGTTTGTTCATCTGTGGTTAGGGTGATGTCAGTAAGGTTTACCACTAGTCCCTCGTGTTGCTCGTGCTGGGCTGTTGATCCCTGGTGTTGCTCCTCGTGTTCATTGTGCTCCGATCTTCCTCCCACTGGATTCTTTTGTTGCCTCTTCTTCCACGTCTCCCTCTTCTCCCGCCCTGACCTAAAAAATGTTGGTTGAAGTCTGGCTGGAAATATGGGCCTGTTGGAAATTGAGGGGGACCGTGATACTGAATTGGGCCAAAGGGACCCGGCCAGGGATACATCTGTTGATGTCCGTATCTTGGGTTGTAATTTCCTCTACGTGGTCTCCTTGCTCTCCCTCGCCAGCTTTTGTTCGATCCATCACTCGACCAGTCATCGTATTCAGAATCAGATGACGCGGTCTGCTCACTCCGTCCTGAGTCGGAAGGTTCCTGGCTTTTGTAATCGTCTTTGATATACGGGTAAACCCTCTCATGGCTGAACTTCTTCAGGTCTTTTTGTAATTTGTTGATTTTATTCTGCATAGGATAATCCTTATGCTCGTTTACTTCTTTATTAACCTCTTCAAGTTTCTTTTTATATAGGGTTAATTTGATCTCTGTTAGTAGTGAGTCCTCACTGATTTTTATTTTTATCAACAAAGCCTCCAAAAGGCTATTCCGCAAGGTATATGACTAATACACTTAAATGGTAGCATCCCTTGGACTCCAGCGCCATGAAACCATCTGGCGTACGTGCGCTTTAAAAGTTCCTTTAACATAACATAACACGTAGGCGGCATCCTGGTGAGAAAGCTACTTCTTTAGCTCTCTGTCCCACCCTCAGCATCACAGCACAAGGGGCCCCTTCGCTTCGCTTTCAGCCTAAGGCACCCTAAACTAGTATTAACCATTCATAGACGGTTGTATGTTAACAAAAAGTATGAAAACTGTTTTTGTAAAATTTAAAAAAACATGGTCACATCGTTTCCCATAAATCCTACCCACTTTGACCTCTGTTTACATGCCCTTTCAGGTGAGTCAGGAATGGGTAGGGAGTGGTCAGCAGGATCGCTTTCAGATCTTGAGTCTTGATTGTCCAGACTTCTGGTGCCTCAGAGTAACTGCCACGGTGAAAGAGGACACATGGGCTTCTAGAACCTTGGCTAAAAAGGGGAGCAGGGAGATGGGGCGGTAGTTCGTAAGAGATAAAGGGTCTGCCCCCGTTTTCTTTAAGATGGGGACAATGTCCGCTTCTTTTAATACATTGGGAACAATGCCCTGATTGAAGGAGTTATTCAGAAGCGCAAGAGGCGGATTCGGACATGTGAGGAAGGCTTCTCCTAATATGTGCGGAGGGCAGCAGTCAGTAGGAGAGCCAGATCCCAGTTTTCCTAGAAGGTTGGAGAAGGCTTCACTGGTAATGAGAGGAACCTGCTCCAGCGAGTGAGGGTTTTAGAAGGGGAATTAGCAGGTATGCTAGACTTGATGGCAGCAATTATTTCAGTAAGTTAAGTATTGAGTGAGTCACATAGTGCTTGAGTGGGGACGGGTTACGCTGTGACTATCTGGCTTGGATAGTTCAGCCACAATAGCAAAGATTTCCTTTTATTTATTAGTAGAGCTCAATATCTTGTCGGAAACATAGGTGGCCTTGGTTTGTAAGATGGCATTTTTATATTGTTTAAGATGATTTAGAAATATATATTTTTTGTCGGAGGAGTAATTTCGTCTCCAATTGCGTTCTGCTTGACGCAGGGCAAGTTTCTGGAGTTTTAGGATTTCAGAGAACCAGCGCTGGGCATCATGGCATCTGGCTATATTGGCTTTCTTAATGGGTGCAAAGCTGTCACTGGTGTATTCAAGCCAAGATTTAATACTTTCTTCATGTTTGTTACGTGAAAGAAATGTATTTGTGTGCAACTGACTTATCACCAAATGTAAAAGGCTGCTTATGAGCCAGTATTGGTTTTCATTCAAGGAGTAATTTCGAGCTTCATGATGACAAAGATTTAATATTTTCAAGGGCTAATGTAGGAGTGGTGTGTCTCCTATATAGAGACAATTATAAAACATTTTGCACGGGGTACAGGCTGAGAAGCATTACTAAACTATATTTATATATATAAAACATCTATTTTTATCTGGAATTCTTAAATCATATTACCTGTATATTTTGAAAGCACTTGTTTTATTTTAACCACTAAATTGTGACAGCCAGTCTTATACTGTGTGTGATATAATTGTAAAATAATGGCATTTTCATAGTTCTTTCTGTCTCAGGCTGGGAGCACTATAGATATAGGAGTGACTATTGCTCACTGCGCCAACCAGAATTCAATTATGTGAATCTATGGTCGCACTCAGACATCTCAAGTGATCACATTAACCGGATGAAGTTTCATAATGCATTTTCCACCAATTAGTTTAATTTGCATGTATTTTTTATTGAAGGCATGCACATTATTTTATATGAAGTTAACTGAAGATAAAATAAATCAACAAAATAGTTGCAGGATATTTTTCTTCGTAGCCTCGTCCTTGATTGTACCCCCACAGTGCCTAATTTGGGCCGGTGTTTTCCGGTGCTCAGCACCGGCACTTAATCATCAACACTGGCGCTATATTTTCACACTCATTTTTGGTAAGCACAGAGATTTTCCCTGAATCACAGGATGTTGAGCCGATGCCAAGACTCAAACCTGGTTCCCCAGCTCCAAAGTCAGCAGCTCTGGCCATTAGGCCAAATCCTCTCCCTACTTCCTGGTTAGTAGTTAGCTCCGTTTTAGGCAGTGTTACAGGAGAAATGTGCTGGTGCAAGCTGCCCTTCCTGACGAGAGCCCCATTAACCTCTGTGCCCCCATGACACTCATGATCACAGTTTACATATTTTGTAATGCACTTCAACTGCTGCATATAAATGAAAATTCTTGTGTGTTCCTGCCATGGAGCATGGACTACGTACAGCTTCCTGTCTGCAGCTAGTGTCCTTCCATTGGCCGCAGAGTGCATGTTTCTACAGTCTGTCTCCCCCCGCCTTCCTCTCACTGTCATTTCTACCCCCCCCCCACTTCTTGTGCTGTTTCTTTCCCCTATGCCTCCCGCTGTATGTGGCCTGCTGTGCAACATGGCTTAAAGTAAAAATAGCACTATGACACGGCCAACGTTGGCAGTTCCATCAAATTGTTTTTTCCACTATAAGTAATGTTGCAGAGCAGCTTATGCTGCTTTACAGTATGTCTAAAAAACATTGACAAAGCCAATAGATCTTGCATAAGCAAAACCTATTAGATTTTGCAACGCTTATTATATTATCAATTATTTTCTCTGGCAATTGCAACCCCTGGAAATACAGCTACAAACTCCCCAGGTGGAGTTTGAAGGCAGCAAGCTACTGTCTTCTGGAAAACCATTCCCTACCACCAATTGTTGCCCCCACCTCCTCAGAGATGACATCATGCCCTATTCCCCATGCCCCGCTACTTCAGCAAATTTTATTTTAAAACTTTTAAGTAAAAAACTTGCCATCTTCATCAATTTTCAGGCTGCTTACATGCCTGTTTCAAACACTATCAGATCAACCTCTATTAAACAGAGAATCTTTATCCTTTTGGAACCCACAGGGAGTTTTTACCTAATATTCTCAACTTCCCTAACAGGTCCAGCCCATTGCCTGTGACCTGCTGGTCCTTTCTGTTCTGCTTAAATAAAACGTCAATAACCACAGGGAGACAGTGTTTACAGTGCTGGTAATACCACGCGGGTTGATAACAACGCTGACGTTACATCGTCCGTGTTGTTACCACGCATGGCATTACATCGCAAGTCATTTCAACGACTTGCGCTAGGTGGCGTGCAACACCAGGGAATGTGTTGGATTTTAAATCAAACACCTTCCCTGCTGTTGCGCTAACTGTAGTAGGAATAGTAATTTATACTATTCCTAAGTCCAGCACGCCATCTAGCGCAAGTCGTTGAAACGACTTGCGATGTAATGCCATGAGTGGTAACAACGCGGACGATGTAACAACCGCGTTGCTATCTAGCGCGTGGTAACATCACGCGTTGTAACATCACATATTCATAACCACATGCACACAACAGAGTAGTTTTAACCCCTCATATTAATGTGTGCTATAAAGAATTGAGAGAGAAAAAAATGTGAAGGGAGGCCAGAAAGCACCTCACGTACGCAAACCAAGGGAGCTTCTGGATGGTACTCGCCAGTATGCCCACGTTTTCATCATAGGTTGCTTTCGTGGCCAAAACGGAAACAAAGGTCTGTGAGTGAACTTTCTCAGAGGTGAAAAACTTAAGAAGGAAATAAAGTGTGTAAAAAACAACACTGAGTATATACAGCTTACTCAGTGCCCACTGGTCCCCAACCGTGAAGAAAGAGAAACTGTTCTTATAATTAAAATGGGGTATCAATCACACGCAAGACATTTTTTATTAGGTGCTGCGAGTGTCCTCAGATTAAAAACACAGCCATGTGTATGGCCACTTTCATCCACGAAAGGCCAACATGTTTCGTTGCCAAGCTTTTTTCAGCAACTTCGTCAGGGCTGTCGGGGAAGCCAGTCTTCACCTCGCCTTTATCACACTGAATCTGTGGTTATTGACAACATTAAAAAGAGATACAACGTGCCGATCACAAACAATCCCATATCTGTCATGTTCATAATACATCCTCTCTTTAAAAGAAAGGAAAGAGGAAGAACACAGGGGGAAGCCTTCCACATAATCAACTATTTAGGTTGCTGTCGTCCCTCGTACCTGCAACTCTCTTCAGTCATGGGTCACACGCCAATAGATCGCGTTTCACCTGCCCGACTGCAATTATCAGTCTCCGCCTATCAATGATATAACAAGAATATCTCGTATACAACATCATGTCATATCTGTGATTCCAGCCTTGGGCTTAAACCTGTTACCCCATCACATTACTACACATCCCAGGGGTACCTATAGTCGATTCAAGACTCAATCTGATTCCCAACGTGTTCTGGTTTCCCTTCATATCGGCCCCTGCATAACTCCTTATTGCGTGACTCAACTTCCAATTGTTTGTATGTCCAATGTCATATTAACAAATTGACCTTTAGTGCTAAAGCCCTCATTCTAAATAATGCCTCCAAGCCCAGTTTCAAAGTTATTGAATCTGTGTGCCCCGTGAGCCTCCCCATACACAGAACCTCCTTACCGCCCTCGCGTAGTGACGACGGGTTATCTCATCCTACCCGATCACTCGCTGAGGACACCAGCGCTGTTTTCAAAGGCGCGGGAACCCGGAAGCACGTGACGAGGAGGCTAAGCCTCTGGATCGTATTGTCATGCAATGCATTGCTCACACGTCGGCCATATTGGAACGTTAGTACAGAACGTTTGAATCGCACCTCTTCTGAGATCTAGTACAATATTCCTTGGGGCAATATTGAATTCATTGTTTTTCGGCATTATTATCAATAAAAGTAATCCAACAAAAGGCAAATTCAAATTTAATATTAGAAATAGGTAAGAACAATAATTAATCCTATTCAAATGCAAAAACAAAAATCCCATCCATGTGGATAGGGTGAAGTATCATTAAGCTCACTCCTGCTCTAACAGGCTACGTCACGGCTTCCATCCAGTCTCCAAGGCTATTAGTTCAAACAATTGTTTACAGACAAATCAAAAAAGGTAAAAAAAAAAAGGGTAAAAAAAAGGGGGGGGGGGGGGGTAAGGGGTGGAATGAAGGGGGCACCTACAGGGACCTTTCCAAAGTCACACACGATCCTCCTGCTTGCCCACTTTGTTCCATTCAATGGAGTCATTCAGTCCCACTTGATCAACTTTCTCGGTAAAAATCCGTCTGGCGTCTTTTCTAGCTAGGATGTCATCGATGTTATACTTCTCACCCATCACCCTCTCCAACACTGTCCATTTCAAATCTATGAGGTCATGTTTTGCTTCCCGGAAATGTTGGACAAGGCGTGTAGTCAGCTTCCCTGATCTCAAAGTGCTTAGGTGCTCTTGTATCCGAACCTTCACTTTCCTTGACGTGAAGCTAATATAATGCAACCCGCAACCACATGTAATCCTGTAAATAACATGTGTCGTATTGCAGTTATCGAACTTGTTGAGGTACCAAACTTAACCACTAACAAGCTGGACACTTTTTGTTACTTCAGTCAACTCACATATCGAACATTCACCACTTCGGTAGTGTCCTGTCGGTAAACCAGACTCCTTCTTCTTTTGAATGGGGCATGTATGTGCTAGTCTATCTTTTACATTTGGGGCTCTTCTGAAGGCAAATCTAGGGGATGGCATTTTATTTCCCCCAGTATCCAACAGCGACCAGTGTTTCCGTATTATCTGTTTGATTTTAGCAGACAGTGGGTCAAAAGTTGTCGTTACAGGTAAACACTGCTCTTGTTGTTTCACCGTCCTCTCCAGTAGTGCCTCCCGGGCGTGTTTAGAGCACGCTTGCGCACTCTTTTGACAACTGTGTTGGGATGCCCTTTATTCATTAATTTCAAGGCCAGATCTTCCAATTGTTCCATGAACACACCCGTTGAGGAGCAATTCCTGCGCTATCTCAAGAACTGCCCCACAGGCAGATTATCACTGAGTGCGCTGGGGTGAAAAGAACGGTAGTGCAACAAGGAATTCCTATCAGTAGGCTTCTGGTGGACAGCCGTCACCAGTCTGTTACCTTCTGCTGTAATATCCACATCCAGATATACAGGTGAGTCCTTACTGATATTCCAAGTGATCGTCGTGTACATTCAACCATGACAAAAATTCCAATAGCCGGTCCTCTGATCCAGTCCAGATACAAAGGACATTGTCAATAAACCTCTTCGAGAGAGAAATATTCTCCTGGAAGGGGTTAGAGGCATGGTAGACTACATTGTCCTCAAACCGGCCCACATAAATGCAGGCCAGACTCAGCTCAACTGTAGCTCCCATCGATGTTCCAGACACCTGAAGATATATCTAATCCTTGTATGCAAAAACATTTTTGGTAAGGGCTAGTTCAATACATTGCAGTACAAATGATTGCGGGACATCATAGAACCATTCAGATGCTCCAAGAGCACACGCTGCTGCCACCAGCGTGGCATCTTGAGGAATGCTGGTATACAAAGACTCAATGTCTATTGTTACCATCAGCTGTCTTAATGGATCATATTCAACAGTATTCAAGATATTAAGAACATCAGCGGTGTCCTGCATGAACAATGGTTGAGTAATCACAGACTCCCTCAAGAAGAAGTCCGCAAACTGGGACAGTGACCCCAACACTGATTGAATCACTGAAACAATCGGGCGGCCTGGTGGCGGGCGCTGGGCTTTGTGGATCTTCGGCAAGATGTAGAACACCGACATTCTAGGTCTTATATTCACAAGGAACTCAGCCTCCTTGTGAGTTAATCACTTTTTCTCCCTAGCGTCCACCACCAGGGCCCCGATAGTCTCTTGGAGCTGAGTTGTCGGATCCCAGGCCAATGGCTGGTAATTGGTGCAGACTTCAAGAAGCCTCATGACTTACTTCTCATAGTCCTGAGTTCTAAGCACTACAACTGCACCACCTTTATCGGCTTGCTTTATTGTTATCAACTTGTTATCTTGCAACGATTTTACCGCCATCCAGTCATTCCTGCTCATATTGCAAGGTTAAAAAGGGTTTTGTGATTCCTCCAAAGCCTCAATATCTCTATATACTATTTGCTCAAACACAGCCACCTCAGGACCAATTGATGTACTGAGGGGGCAGAAGCATGAAGGGCGGTGTAGATTAGTAGAAAGCACTGATGGTGCTTTCACCTCCCGGTCCGCAAAAAACTTGTGAATCCTGATCTTTCGCATCAATTCAAAGAACTCAATTCTGCATTTAAAAGTGTTGTGTTTAGGTGTTGGGAAAAACCCAAGGCCCTTGTTCAAAACCCTCATCTCCTCCACAGAGAGTGAGTAGTTGGATAAATTGACAACAATATCCACAGTATCGGGCACAGGGGTATGTTGTATGGGTTGTACATTATTCATAGGGTTAGTTGCTGAGGTGTCCTGCCTCTGCTGCGCGTTATGTGGGGTGAGTATGCCTGCCATGTCTGTTGTGGGTTGGACCTTCCCCTGCCTCTTCCCCTCTGCGGCCCTCCTCCCCTTGGCCCAAAAAAGACCTTAAAAGGGCACCTAAGTCCTTGTTGGTTCTATTCTGTGGTGTGAACCTAACCCTCCTCTGATCACCCAATTCCTCCTCCTCACTGCTTGTGTTGTCAAATGTCCAATTATAAGGCATTCTCCTTGCTTGTCTACGTCCCCCTCTCTGGAATCTCTGGGCCTGTGGCTGATAAGGAGTCTGATAATACTTGTCCTCGATGTACGAGAATGCCCACTTGTGCGTGAACTTTTCCGAATTCCGTTTCAAGCCTATTATTTTTCGGTTTACCAAATAAGTTTTATAGTCCAGCAAGTCACTTGCAATACGATCCAATTGTTCCTTAACATCAGTAATTGTCGTATCCCCTTTGATGGCCTCCTCTAACTCAAGTATTTCTTTTAACAGTTCTTCACCCAGCCTCTTAGCTGTGTTTATAATTAGGATTAACCAGTCCCGAGTGCACTCACTTGTTAGCTATGTAGCTCCAGTCCAATCGGAACTGTTCATCCTCCAGGAAGATCTTTGGTTCAATTTACACGAACAAGTTTGGCGCAGCTGCACCTGCCCGGAGATATTCCGTCATCAACGACCCATGCAGGGCTACACGGATCTGGTGTTTTTTGATATTAGTTAATTTGTCCCACTCTTTCCTAGCTGTTATTGTGCTAGTCAATTGGGCATCTGGAACTAATGAAGGGCCAGATAAAATTAGCGCAATTTGTTCTTCAGAGAAAGCCAGGCACTAGTGTGAAATACCTTATCACAGGGATTGTGAGAAGTTGGCCTGGTATATGATGTTCACTAGTTAAAGTGACCACCTTGTACCATGCCAAGCAACCCTTATGGTGTGGTTGTAAGTCAACCTTTTCGGACTAGCTGCCCTAGTGGTAGCATAGGCTAAGCAGTCTTTGAGGCTAAACTCGTGAAACGTGTTAAGCAAGCTGTTTTACCAAATGCAACCCCCTTTTATACCAATGAAAGGACACCACACAGATATATATTCAAAATATATATGTATTTATTTCTCAAAGTAACCCCTAGTCTCTTTATGAGCACAGGAGCACAAATCGTCAAACAAGATTACAGTAGAATACACAGAAGTTGCACTTTATATGGATAGGCCCTGGTGGCCGCTCAAACCATATACTAAAATAGTGGTATAAGTACCACAAACAGAAAAGGGAAAAGGCCTAGGGCCTCTAGAATCGCTGGGCCTACAAGGAGCTAACTTCAGTTAGTGACCAGGAGGTCCACGGGTTGCGTGTGCAGAGCAAATAGTCACACGCGAGCTCCCATAGGTTTTCAATGGGTGCGTAAAAAGTACAAAGTTACTGCAAAAAGGATCTTCCGGATGGACTATGAACTTAAGATTCGAAACACAGACACTAGAGATGATTCTCTACACTTGGGCACCGGAGTGCCAGCTTTACCTCACCCACAGGAAGCGGGTGCATAGGCGTCAAAGTGCGTCGGGTTTCTTCTATCTGTTCAATGGAGCCTGTAGATAAAGATGCTGCAGGCGGTCGCCCCGGAAGAGATGCGGTGGATCCAAGAGTGGATCAGAGATGTTGAAGACCTGTAAGCAGAGGGGACAGTGTTCACAGTCACTAGCCAGTGACCAGCGTGGCACCAGGTGGGTACCAGGCGATGTCGGGTGCAAACAGGAAGGAAGGTGTAGCTTGTCTCTGCAGCCACGTGGTCCCTGAAGGTCGACGACGTCCAGGAGTCGGGTCACGAGCTGTCCCACGCAGGCTCTTGCTGTCGGCGGTGTCGGCGACTTGATCGAAGCAAACAAGCCTTGGCAAAAGCAATTGTTGTAGGAGATGAAATAAGCTGATGGTTCTGACCAGCAAGGTCAGAGTGACTGCTCCTTTGGAGGGGAGCAAGGGCCAGTCTGGAGCAACCAGACCAGCAGTGTATTTCTTGAAGTTCGTCGCCAAGATGGCCACTAGCCAGCGGGCCAGCAACCGGTTAGGCGCGTCGAGTGGCAAAATGCAGAAGGGCCCCACGCAGATCGTGGAGATGCTGGAGGGCTCACCTTTGGTGCAGATGCTGCTCGAGGGTTGGGCTTCTCAGATCCCAAAGCACAACTTGGAGGAAGCCTCTGTTGTTGCACTTGCAGCTTGTCGTGGTCTTTTCAAGATGGCTGGCTCCACGTGTCTCGGTGCCTCCACGGGTCTCCTCTTTTCAGGGACTGTGGATCGGGCGGTGAGAGGTCTGGAGGTCCAGGTCTTGTCAGTCTCTGGGCTCGGGCTCCGGCGGGAGGCGGCGGCAAAGCAGACGTTGATTCGCTGGATGGTGCTTGCGTTAGCAAGGTGGTCAATCCCTGACCACAGGGGAGATTGGCTTCAGTCCTCTGTGCGGCAGAGCGTCGAAGTTCCCGTCTTCTTCTTAGTTTCAAGTTGATTCCAGGATGTCTGAAGTCTTAGGACACAGCTCCTACCTTTAAGCGGATTCTAGGGGCCGGACTACCTGCTAGGTCCCTCCCTAAGGGTGGGACCAGGAAGGGGGTGCACTTAAGAGTATATGGTATGACGATATCTGGAAACAGTAGAAGGAAGTTGTTCCGACCACTGCAGACAGGCCCAGCTCATGCCAGAGCACCATCTCACATGGAACCAAGCACTCTGCCTTCAGGATTGTTAAGGCCTGCCATAGGAGTGACTTATAGGTTAACATGTGTCCCATTTAAGGTTAGGTATAGGTATACTACACCTAAGTAAGAGGTGGTTACACCAACTTACCCCAGCTGAGTGATCAGCCAGTTGTGTCAAATTTGTTAGGCCAAGCCTGGGGTGGCATAATACATGCTTCAGCCCCTGGCAGGCCTTAGATACACCAATGCCCTGGGTACCTAGTGTACACTGGTACAGGGGCTCACAGGGTGATCCAACCAATTGGGTATGTACCTAGGGTACATGGAGCCCATTTTAAAGAGAGAACAGCCAGGCTGAGATCCTGAATGGCAGGATCTCAGGCCAACTAAGTCGAAAAACCAGCTAGACACTAGGCAAAAATTTGGGGGTAACCATAGTCAGATATCCACCTTCCTACACAACCCCCCCCCAAACGAAGGGAGATAAGGCTGACCTTGACCAGGTAAGCCTATATTGCCCAAGTGGCCATATAAGGAGGAACCAGCACTGGCATGGTTACCCCCTGTCTCATGGTCCACTAAGCAATCCCTCACCCTAAGGGTATCAGAGGGTCTCCACCATAGGGAATCTCTACCTTTGGTGTGTCTTGGCAAAGTAATAGGCTGGTGTTGAGATGGAGTACTGAAGTGAGTGTCCTCAAAGTGAGGCCTCAGCTTCCTCCAATCATCCTCCACCATGGATGCCTTTCTTTCCTTAACTGAGTTGCACTGTGCTCTCAGGGTCAGCCTCTGGCTACCTAAAGCTGGAGGCTGGGTCCCTTTTGTGGGCTTACTGGAGGGACAGGTCAGGTTTGGGGCCCTAAGGTCCCATGTTTGCCTGTGCCCAACAGAATCCCTCTGGGGGAGGTCCCTAACTACCTGTAAAGGAGATCCCTCAGGAATGTTTTTAACCATCACCTGACTAGGGCTACTAGCCAGGCAATCCTCATTCTTTTGATGGGGGGGTTCTTGGGGACAGGGGCCCTCTTGGGGTCCACTGGCCTCCCTGACCTCTGCAGCCCTGGGCTGACTGAGGCAGGGTAGAGAGAGGTAGGCTACCTGCACCAGACTGGGTCCCACCTTGGAAGGGGCCACTGACATCAGAGGCTCTGCCAGGCCAGGCCTGGCTACCTCTAGGGCAGTTCCTTCACAAGGGGTGAGGTCAGCTCCCTGAGGAGGCTGACTTTTTCCTAATGTCTGGGGAGAGGGAGACTTTTCTTCCTCCCCACTACTCTCTGTTTGTGTGGAGTGATCCATAGTTTCAGGCTTCACTACACCTATGTCAGTCTGAGTATAGGCTGAGACCATTACAGCCTTGCCAACCTTTTCAGGGGGGCACTCAGTTTGTGTTTGAGCTGTGACTGTCACAGCTCTGCCAGTCTCTACAGGGAAGTCTGTCTGTGCCTGGGCTGTGGCTACCACTGCCCTTCCAACCTTTTCAGGGAGGAAATCTATTTGGACAGGGGTTGTGATTGGCACAACCCCACTACCCTTTTTTGAAAGGCCTACCATTTTAGAATGGGTGTCTTGTTCAACTCCAGCCCAAGCTGAGAGTTCTAAGTCATTCCCCAGTAAGCAGTCTACAGGCAAGGTTGGGGACACTGCCACCCTTTTAGGGCCAGTGACACCTCCCCAGCTGAGACACACCTCTGCCATGGGATGACTGTTCTGTTTGCCATCAATGTTAGTTACCTGGTAGGAGCAACCAGGCAAAAGCTGCTCAGAGGGAACTAGCCAATGGGCCCCCATTGTGATGCTAGCTCGTGTCTCTGTAGGCCTCAGCTTTGGTACCATTGATGTAGGGCTCCTGTCTGTACCTACCCAAAGTGTTGGGACAGGCAGTGAAGTTGGCAAACCCCATGCCACCATCACAGACAAGAGTAGTTGCTGCAGGGGAATTGGCTAAGCCAGGGTCCCCCTGTGTTCCCCAAGTAAACCCACCCAGATTTCTGGGGGCACTCCTGCTGGAGCAGAGTTTTCAGTTTGAAAATTCTGGGGCTTTTGAAGCTCTGGCATGTCTATTCGTTGTATTAATTTATTAATAATTAATAATTAATTATTTGTCTTGTGCAAGTGCGTTTATATTAATCAATCCGTTTGTCCTAACAAGAGAGAGTTACACGTGGGTGTGCATAAATGTGCTGTTTTAAAAAATAACGTGCATGTTTTCATGTTTAAACGTTGCTATGTGCTGTTTATTTTTGAGCACAAAACGCTTTCCGAATTAATGCTTTTCTATGTTGCAAGTGCTAGATAAATGCATGCACATAAGGGTATTAGTGGGGTTAACACTGTTTAATCACTATGCTGTGGTAACGTTGTTTTGTCTCTTTTAATTAAGATGGTCTATTGAGGCCTATGTTGGCCTAAGAAAATATGGCCGACTTGTGAGCCTGGCTGTGATTTAAATATGAAAACTGTGACGAGGGAGACCCCTGCTGGAAATGGTCCTGAAGCTAACTGACCATGGTCCTTGCTTGAAAAACTTTCCATGAGGACAGCAGCAGTTTTTGGGAAGTCTCCAAGAGAAGTGAAAGTGTCCTTGGCAGCCTTGGGAAACAAAGGAGCCTTAGAGAGAAGCTCTGAACTGTGGCTCGATGGCCGAGGAGAAGCAGGATTATTATGATACATGTTTTATTTTCTTGGTTCCTGTTCCGTAGTTTTCATTATGTGTACTTTTCCTGAGCGGAGATTCTCAAATGTAGCGATGTTACATCCTTTCCTTCTCGCTCTGCTCAGCAAGTCCGGCGGACATTATGGTTTTTTCTATGTTCCCAATGTATCTTTCTATTGTTTAGAAACTATAAGAGATGTTAGCCTAGAGAGGGTCTTTGCCACTTGCCATTTTGCCTTTGCCGCGTATCGAATCTGCGTTGCTGAGGATTGATGCTGAAGGGACTTCGTCTTGAGAGACATTTACCGAGAGACTTGTCCTGACCCATTCTGACATTTAGCTAGAATAGGTAACTATGAGAAATGATTTACTCTGATTGATTTTCTTTGACTAATTTTAGATAAAGCAATATAATTTTAAACATGGTGTTGGATATTCTTTCTTGTCAATTATTGGGTTTGCATTATTGACTATTGTTGTATATATTGTATAGATTATGCGTAAGGACAGTCACAAAAACCAGGTCTTATCGACCTCGGTATAGATGCAGGGTGTTTAGGAGTGTTTTCCTTCCACAGGTTTATTGCTGGTAGAGTATTTGAGCGTATGTTAGTGAAATGGGCCCTAGCGTATGATGTATGCATGTGCGTGTAACTGTGAGATTACTTTATTCGTGGTAGTGGGAATATTGTACACACCCTGATCTCTATCAATTTCCTGGTAGCAGAGTTGGATGGTTTTTGATGATTGTCTTGATCTGATAAGATTGTTTTTATTGATTATTGATTATTGGTTCATGTTGGTATATGTACTAATACTATATGTTGGAGTCGTAATGTTGAGTTATATGTAGTGCTTCTGGAACTTGGAAGCTGTAGCAGTTCCGTAGTAGGGCAGAGGGAAGTATATGCTGCTCTCGGGAAAGACGGAATTGTAAGGAATAACGTGTGACAATCGAAGTTGCACGTCACATTGTCTGGGTTCGGAATCAGTGACATCGTCGTATGTTACTATTAGATATTTCTGGTATATAAGGAGTGTGTATGATAGTGAAGGTTATCTGTGAAACTCTGGTCTTAAGTCCCAGGGATCCGTAAGGATTTCCGTTAAAGCTTATCGCGGGAGGAGTAATAGGTATTCTCTGAGCTTATTTGAAGAACTGGGCAAAGAAAGCTTGCTTAGTTGATGTATGTTATAATTCTGTAGTGGAGCAGATTGTCTGTTCTCGGGAAGCAGGATTCTGTGTGTATGTACTATATTTCCTTTGTATGAATGTGCGTGAATGTTTGTACATTTAGTTGATTGTAAGACTCTTTGGACAAGTCCTAGAGGAAACAGTTAATGAATGTATGTTAGTAGGGCAGAGTAGTAGAAGTGCTACTGTGTCAATGAAAGGTTTCTTATGAAATAGACTCTCTTTTACTATTCTGTGGTTAGCGAAGCAGACAATGGAGATGTTTTTATGTTGTAACTAATAGATTTTGTAGAAATTTTGACACGAAGTCTACTGAAAAGATTTTGTAAAGGAGGGGTAGACGAGTGACAGAAGACAGGAGACAAACTGCAGCGACTGTTGACGTCAGAAAGACCGCGCTCTGATTGGATGGTAGATCAGAATAGTGCTCGCGCTAGGATTGGTGCGTTAGTGTGAGCCGCGCAAGGATTGGAAGGGCTATTTAGTGACGTAGACGTTCCAGGATTGGTGCGTTAGTGTGAGTCGCGCTGCAATTGGTTGAAAATTCGTATTGTATATTTATAATACGGAAAGAGTAGAGAGTTCTTTGTAAACGCTAAAATGTATTACCAAGAAGAGAAAAAGAAGAAAACATTTTTTGGTAAAGTTAAAAAGTGGTTTAGCAAGGATAAAGATGTTAAAACAAGAGAGGGTGAGTTGTTACCTCCACCGAAAACACCTGCATCCTTTATGGCTGCAAGACATGGGTTTCATACCTGTATATGGTTGGAGAATTGGGTTAGGTATACTAAAGAAGATGGTGTTCTAGCATTTCCAGAACATGGTTCATTTAATCTGCCCGTGTTGAGAAATTTACAGGAAAAGATGCTATGTCTTGACCCGAAACCGAGACCTACACAGTTTGAGGCTTTAGTGGAATGGGAAGAGGAAGTACATGAGAGAGAGAAACAAAGATCTGGAGGGTACTATAGGTATATGTTTGGGAGGAGACATGATCGTGAGACTCATCATGATCGAATGAAAAGGTGGCGAGATGTTAGTATGTCAGAGGGATTATATCCGATGAGAACAGTTGAAGGAGGAGCAGAAAGGGTTCCTGAGTCAGAAATAAGAAAATATGGAGTTAATGAGTATGAGGATGAGGTCTTGAATGACATGATTTACAAAAGACCACCTCCATATAGACCAGAACCGGACAAAAGTACACCAGTTGTTTCTCCGATAAGAGATACAGTTTGTGTTAGTGAGACGGAAAATGAGACGCCTGAGGTAAGGAGTGATCATTACCTTGATAAGAATGCCAGACAATTAGCCAGAACTACAACAGAGTTGACAGAGAAAATTAGGGAGTTAACGAAGAATCTAGAAGCTGTTACGGTGCCTGTAACAATAGGTCCAGTTATGCCTGTGTTTGACAAACAGAGGACAGGTGAGAATGGACTGGTGATTCCATATGTTGGGAATAATCTGACAAATTCAGTTGGTCCTTCAGGAGATTCAGGCAAAAGAGCAGAAAGAAATGACCTGAGACAATCAAGACATGACACATGTAGTGAAATATTGGATGCTAGTGAAGCTAGTTGTTCAGGGATGCCAATTTTAGAACCGCAAAAGAGAGTGGTTCCAGTGAGAAAAACTGCTGAAATAACAGTTGATGATTTGAATGATTGGATGAAGGTTCTACAGAAAAAGGATAAAGATTCACAAGTAATTGATGTAGCTAAGTTACGTGTAGAACTAGAAGAGCTTGTCACAGGAACAGTTCCAACAGAGATTCTGAAGAGTCATCATGATGGTGAACTAATGTTTATGTGCAAAAGTGTTACCTGGAGAGCAAGAAATACACATGACAGGCTAAGAGCAATAGCAAATGAACAGGGAGTTGACATTGATAAAGTGAAAGCTTTACAAAGAACTTACAGGATAGATTTTACAGAGAAGGACATTGAAAATTTGAATGCTACTGGTAGAACAGGACAGATTAAGGAAATGGTAGCATTATTGCGAAGATGGGGTGATGTAGAAAAGTGGAAGGATAGGTGGTACAAGAAAAGAGATGAGGCTGAAGATAGAACAACTTATTCAGCATTTCCAGTGAGAGAAAAGGAGAAACCAGTGGATAATTATCCTATGAGAGAAATACCTGGAGGAGGATATGTACATGTTCCATGGACTAGACAGGATATTTTATCATTTACGAATGATTTCCCTCGATTGAGAGAAAAGCCCGTCGAGTGGTATAGGCAGGTAGATAGATTTGTGAAATTGTCAAAAGTGCTGTGGGTTGACCTGAATAGTCTGTTTGATATAATTGTTCCAGCAGACTTGTGGACTGAGTGTAAAATAGTTGTGAGTTGGCCTACTGAGGAATATCCAAGAGACCCAAGAACAGGGGCACCAGATCCAGAGGTAATGAGGAAGTATGATCAGGTGATGGTATACCAGAAGAGTAAAGTACCTGCGAAAGAGACAGACTGGGTAAAGATAGATCGAACACAACAGGAAGCGAAAGAATCAGTTCATGCTTTTTACGAGAGGCTGATACTGGCATTTAAACAATTCAGTGGAGATGAACACCTGGGTGACAAAGATTTGAGTCATTTTGTATACAGATTTGTATATGGCCTTAGACCTGAAATTGGTGAGAGAATTCGTGAGCACACAGTGGATTGGCAGAGTAAGAAAGTAGATGAGATCCTGAGGCATGCAAAATACTTCAGTGATGAAATTGAAGCAAAACAAAGAAAGCTGAAAGAGAAAGCAATGTGGGCACAAGTGAAAGTTGCGGAGAGACAGGAAGCACAGTTAGTGGAACAAGCAAATAATCCAGGAAATAATGCAGGGAATAGACCTAGATATGCAGGGAAAGGAAAAGGAAGTCTTGAGGAAGCGAAGAAAAAGTTTCCTTGTCACAACTGTGGCCAATTGGGGCATTGGAGATCGGAGTGTCCTAATCCACCATTAGTGAGTAATGAAAATAAAACTTTAAATCAACAGGTGCAGAACGAAGGAAATAATCAACAGCAGCAACAACAGAAAGTTGTGAGACAGCAGAGTCAAGAGCCAAAACCGCCCTTGCCGCAGAATAGAGGGTTACAAAAGTATAATCAGGATTCAGGATTCTACAATGATGAGCAGGTAAACAAACCAAGACGTTCTAACAAAGTGCAACAGTACTTGTTAAAGAGTGAAGGGAGTGAGTCTGAGGGTGATTATTGACGGTGCCGAGGAGAGGAAGAAGAGTGCATACTTGGTGCAACTCTAGAAATAGACCAGGCAGGACCATTTGTGGATGGGAAAATAAATGAGGAGAGTGTTACTTTTTTGGTAGACACAGGTGCGACAAGATCAACTGTCAGGTCAACAGATGTTAGAAATCTTCCTCTCTCGGAAGAAGCAATCCAAGTAGTTGGTGTAGCTAATACACAAATCAAAACACGTCTTACTGAACCTGTAAGAGTACAGATAGGGAAATTTTCAGACATGCACAGATTCATTGTCTGTGACACGAGTCCAGTGAACCTATTGGGTAGGGACTTGTTGTGCAAAATGAACTGCACAATTTTTTGTACACCGGATGGAATAGCCTTTGAGACACCAGATGAAGATGCTTTGTACCGAGTGACTCTAGAAAATAGAGAAAGTGAGTTAATTGGTGCATTTGCTGTGTTTAATCCGGAGGATTTGCCTCAAGAGCTGAGAGACACAGTGAAAAGGACAGTTTGGGATTTTACTGGAGAGGATGTAGGATTGATGAATAATGTAGATCCAGTGAAAATTGCAGTAAAAGAGGGAATCACATATCCTAACATTCCTCAATACAAAATGACACCAGAAATAATTGAAGGGATAACTCCTATAATTGAGAAAATGATTCAGCAAGGAGTCCTGAGAGAACTACTGAGTAGTCCGTGTAATTCACCGATAATGGGACTAAAAAAGCCCAATGGGAAATTTAGGATCGTACAGGATTTGAGAAAAGTTAATCAAATTGTGGTGGCATGTTGTCCTATTGTGCCAAATCCATCAGTGATCCTGTATCAAATTCCACATGATGCTGAGTGGTATACAGTGATTGATTTGTGTCATGCGTTCTTTTCAATTCCATTGCATCATGATAGCCAGCCGATTTTTGCGTGTAGGTTTGGCCAGCGTATCTTAGCATGGTATCGAATCCCACAGGGGTATACGGAGAGTCCTTCGATATTCAATCAGTTATTGAAGAAATCGTTGGAAAGTTTGATCATGCCCGAGAGTTCGGTGCTAGTGCAATACATTGATGACCTACTGGTGGCATCAAAGACACGTGAAGCTTGTGAAGTAGATACTATAGCTTTACTGAATCATCTGGCAGATGGAGGGTTAAAGGTATCTCCAGCCAAATTACAGTTTTGCAAAAAAGAGGTGCATTATCTTGGACACAATATTGAAAAGGGTCTGAGAAAAGTGACTGTTGACAGGATCAGAATAATCAGAGAAATGAAAGCTCCAAAAACCCAGAGAGAAGTGAGAATGTTCCTGGGTATGGTGGGTTATTGTCGTCAGTGGATAATTAATTTTTCCTTGATAGCAAAGCCACTGATTAAACTGACAAAAAGTGAAATGACAGATCCATTGGATCTAGATGCAGAACAAATGGCAGCATTTGAAGAGCTCAAAAGTAAAATGTGTGAGGCTCCAGCTTTGGGTATGCCTGACTATGAGAAAGAATTTGAGCTGTACTGCAGTGAAAGAAATGGGTGTGCACTTTCAGTGTTAATCCAGAAGCATGGATTACTGAGAAGGCCTATTGCGTACTTCTCATCGACACTTGACCCTGTAGCTGTGGGTTTACCAGGTTGTCTGAAATCTGTGGCTGCAACATGCAGGAGTCTGGAACAGAGTGAGGGAATCATAATGGGATATCCTGTAAGGGTATTCGTACCTCACAATGTGGCAATTCTTTTGACAAGAAGCAGAACTCAGTACATGTCACATAGTCGATTGACTAAATATGAAAAGGTGATTCTGGGAGCATCAAATGTGACTCTCGAGAGATGTGTGAATGTGAATCCAGCGACACTTTTACCAGATATTGAAAATGTGGGTGTGAAGATGGAAGATGATCATGATTGTTTGGATGTGCTTGAGTACTGTACAAAACCAAGACCAGACATAAGGGATCTACCCTTGAATGAGAGTGATCATGTGTTGTTTGTGGATGGATCATGCCTGAGAAATGATGATGGTATGCTATGTGCAGCATATGCGGTATGCAAAGTTTCAGAGGTCATGGAAGCATCACCATTGAAAGGAGTGAAATCTGCGCAAGTTGCTGAATTGATAGCATTGACAAAAGCTTGCGAAATTGGGAAAGATTTGAGGACGACTGTATTGACTGATAGTCAGTATGGATTTGGAGTGGTGCATGATTTTGGCCAACTTTGGCTACAAAGAGGTTTCTTGACATCGAGTGGAACTCCAATAAAGAATGCTGAAATGATTGGTAAATTGCTTGAGGCGATACAGCTGCCTAAGGAGTTAGCAGTTGTAAAATGTGCTGCCCATGGACTAGGGGAGGATTTTATAACGGTAGGAAACCGTTATGCCAACGATGTTGCGCAATACTGTGCCAAGACGAATCAATCCATCAACAGGGACAGAGAAGGGGAAATGTCTTTACTCTCTGTGATGTTTACTAATGTCTTAGAGACCTGGGATGAAGTGAAACAGTTGCAAGATGAGGCAGGAGAGGAAGAGAAAAAAGATTGGATTAAGGCAGGATGTGCTCCAAGAGAAACAGACCATGTTTGGGTCTACAGAGATGGCAGACCAGTGATGCCCAACTCCATCTTGTCGTCAATGGCAAGGATGTATCATGGCCAGGGACATTTGGGGAGGGACGCGATGGTTAGGTCGTTCACGCAAACCTGGTACAATGCAAAGTTCAGGACAATTGCAGAAAGCATCTGTCAGAGGTGTTTAGTTTGTCAGCAATTTAACACTGGGAAAAAGACAGTGGTGAGTCTGGGGACAATAGGCAGAGAAGGAGGTCCTTTTACAAGAATGCAGATTGATTTCATTGAGATGCCCCAAGTAAACAGACTGAGGTATGTTCTAGTGGTAGTCTGTTTGTTTTCAAGGTGGGTGGAAGCTTACCCGACTAGAAGAAATGATGGATTAACAGTGGCAAAGTTACTGTTAAGGGAGTTGATTCCTAGGTACGGGTTTCCAGTAACAGTTGAGTCTGATAGAGGTGGACATTTTCAAAATGAGCTCATGGCTTTGATTTGTGAAGCATTGAAAATACAGCAGAAGCTACATTGTGCATACAGACCAGAGGCTTCTGGTGTGGTTGAGCAGATTAATGGCACAATCAAGAATAGAATTGGAAAAATGTGTTTAGCCACTGGCATGAAATGGCCAGATGTTTTACCTCTAGTTCTGATGACTATGAGATCTACTCCAGATAGAACTACTGGTTTGAGCCCGCACGAGATAATCATGGGACGTGCAATGCGCCATGCATTCGTGCCTGTCAATAAATTGGTGACAATAACTGATGACATGATTTTGGATTACTGTAAAGGCCTGGCTGACGCAGTTCATTCTGTGTTTCACCAGGTTGGAGAAGAAGCTACCACACTTGAGAAGAAGCAAGCCTATGATCTGAGTCCAGGAGACTGGGTGAGGATAAAAGTTCACAGGAGAAGAAATTGCTTGATTCCAAGGTGGGGAAGGCCGAGACAAGTTATTCTGACTACAACGACTGCAGTAAAGTGTGCTGGAGTGAAGCACTGGGTACATGCAAGTCATACTCTGAGAGTTCCAAACCCAAAAGAAGGGACTGGTAAAGAGTATTTTGAAGAGTCAGATTCCAGTGATGATGAAGATACAGAATCAGTGGGGAAAGAAGTAGGAAGAGCTTCGAATGAACCACTGCGAGTATCAGAGAGGAGATCAAATTCTGTAAAAGAGCCTGAAGTTTCAAACAGCAGTGAAGGAAAAAGAAAAGAAAAGAGAAATCACACAGAGACTACTCCTGAATCAGAAGAGGAGGAGATTGAAGAACCACTTGAGATTATACTTGAAGAAGTAGGGTCAGAAAAAGATAGAGAGGGACAGATTGCGGAAGACCCCGGAGGAGGTGTAGGGAACATTCTTGATGAGCCAGGTGAAGGGACAAGTAGACAGCAAGAAGATTGCGTGTCGGAGATCCGAGGAGGGACAGGAGTAGGGAAGTCTCAAACAGTGGTGAAAAAATCTGTGGAAAAGAAGAGAGCTGCTGGAAAGCGGAAACAAGAGGCACTTGAAACAGATGATGAAGATGAACAAACAGAAGGTCGAGTTCTGAGAAAGAGAACTTGGATTGGAGAAAGAAGTAATAAAGAAATAAAGCCAAAAAAGGTGTTAAGAGGAGATCGGTGGCCTAATAACAGAGTTAAGAGGCTGAGATACAAAATAATAAGAGCAAATACATCGAAAGCTGAACAAGTGAATGAAGTTTCGAGTCAAAGTTCAAAAGCTGAAGGAGAAGAATCAAAAGAGTCAAACGAACCAGTAGAAATAAAAAGAGTAAGAAGACCCAACCAAAAGTACAGATCACCGGAATGGTCTTATGTGGCACTGTCTGAAGGAGGAAAAGAAGAAGCAGTGACTCGAGATAATCCGGAAGAGATCTTGAGAGAAGTGGTTGAGGAAGATACTGGTGAAATTCTAAAAGTACTCTTGACTGACATTGGAGAAGAGTCGAGTACTGAGGATTTTGATGTTGGAGATCTAATACAATTTGATGTTGAAGAAATTGAAGTGAAGAATGACAAGTATCCAAACTGAATAAAGGAAAGATTCACTTGGATTAAGTGAACGGAAAGATCATTTGGATAAACTGAAAGCTGAAGAATTACTGAAGAATTGAAGAAGTTCAAACAGTAGTGGAGTAGTAGAGGCTAAACTAAAATGGCTAACATAGAGGATAATAGAAATAGATGTGCCTTCTTTAAAAGGTGGTGTAGGATGTGCTGCTGCTGTACTGGATTATTAATGCTTCTATGGGGTGTTTTAGTTTTATTAGTGACTTTTAAAGTAGAGTTTGAAATGCATACAGAGAATGTGACAAATGTAGAGAAGAATTCACAAAAAGTAGTTCCAATTAGAATTAGTAATACTTACATACACAAAGATAGGTCAATTAATAACTTTTCTAGTAATGTTTTTTCGAAACTGTTATATGAATATGTGAAGACAATGGAAGTAAGGGATTGCTACGTCTGTATGCAATTACCTGCATCCGTTTCAGAGGGTGTTACTTATCATCATTTACCAGCTACATATGGTATTTCCTGTAGTATTTTAAGTAGTGTTTTTTATTTGTTAGGGAGAGTAGATTATAAGATGTCTAACAGAGATAGTATTTTTGGGCATTTGCCAATGAATAAAGAGCTGAATCCAGCTAAAGAAGCTAACACTTTTGGTGAGATTTTTATTGAAGAAAAAGGATTAACATTAGATTACATTTTTAAGAATAATTTAACTTGCAGTTTGAAAGGAGAGGAGAAAGCTTTCCTGGATATGGTAGAAGAAAGGAGATTGAACATGCATGAGAAAGCAGGAAAATATAAAGTGAATGAGACAATTTGGGATATTGAGATGGGAAAAGAGTTGAAGAATGGGGCTAGTCCAACTTTAGCTCTAGATGCACCACAGAAGGGTAAACTTTGTATTACAAGAAGGAAATCCCAATATGATACATATTTTGTCGGGACTAGTGAGTGCCATGATACATACTTCATTGCAACAGGTTGGGGTTTCAGAGGTGGAGAAGATACAATTTTTCCAGGAGTATATTATGTTTGTGGGAATAAGGCTTATTACAAGTTGCCTGACCATTGGTATGGCACGTGTTATGTGGGCCTAGTTTTTCCAAAGATTTTTCATATAGATAGAATAACAGATGTAGAACATATTAACTTACTAATGCGTTTTAAGAGAGAAACTTGGTCTGAAATAGTGGGTGATATTTTTGGGGTTTTTGATTCCAGCAGTGGGAATTTCTTTGAATGCTTATGGAATTCGGAAACTGTCCACAGTGGTTGATCGCTTATCGACAAATACCGCTGGAGGGTTTCTTTTGGTGAATACGGAATTAAGTGCCGTACGTGCCATGTCTATGCAAAATCGACTTGCCCTTGATATTCTATTGGCCAAGGAGGGTGGAGTCTGTGGAATGCTGAAAGTTCAACATTGTTGCACTTACATTCCAGACGAAAGCAAAGACCTGAAGGTCTATATCAAAAATATTACTGATTTGCATGAAGAATTAGTACCACTTGAAGCTGAGAGTTTATGGACTAAAATAGCTAATAAAATGATAGCTGTTAAGGATTTTATTGCAAAAATAGGTAGTACTATTATAGGTAGAATACTGTTTCCCTTAACTTGTATAATTGTTGCTTTATTAATAATAAGATTGGTGTGTGTGTGTTGTAAAAACAGGGGAGGGAGGAAGAAATTGAATAAAGAAAAGAAAAACAAGAGGTTGAAAAGAGAACCTCAAGAAATTGAGCTAGAAGAATTGAGGGAGAGTGTTTACTTAGAGACAAAAAGGGATGATGAAAGAGTGGCTGGTGTCTAATGTTGTGTAAAGGGGAAAAGACATTTCCGATTTCTCCTAAAATAGGGACTAAATTTTCACTAATTTTTTTTTTTGGGGTTTATTTGGTGATAAAATCACCAAAGGGGGGATTGCTGGAGCAGAGTTTTCAGTTTGAAAATTCTGGGGCTTTTGAAGCTCTGGCATGTCTATTCGTTGTATTAATTTATTAATAATTAATTATTTGTCTTGTGCAAGTGCGTTTATATTAATCAATCCGTTTGTCCTAACAAGAGAGAGTTACACGTGGGTGTGCATAAATGTGCTGTTTTAAAAAATAACGTGCATGTTTTCATGTTTAAACGTTGCTATGTGCTGTTTATTTTTGAGCACAAAACGCTTTCCGAATTAATGCTTTTCTATGTTGCAAGTGCTAGATAAATGCATGCACATAAGGGTATTAGTGGGGTTAACACTGTTTAATCACTATGCTGTGGTAACGTTGTTTTGTCTCTTTTAATTAAGATGGTCTATTGAGGCCTATGTTGGCCTAAGAAAAGATGGCCGACTTGTGAGCCTGGCTGTGATTTAAATATGAAAACTGTGACGAGGGAGACCCCTGCTGGAAATGGTCCTGAAGCTAACTGACCATGGTCCTTGCTTGAAAAACTTTCCATGAGGACAGCAGCAGTTTTTGGGAAGTCTCCAAGAGAAGTGAAAGTGTCCTTGGCAGCCTTGGGAAACAAAGGAGCCTTAGAGAGAAGCTCTGAACTGTGGCTCGATGGCCGAGGAGAAGCAGGATTATTATGATACATGTTTTATTTTCTTGGTTCCTGTTCCGTAGTTTTCATTATGTGTACTTTTCCTAAGCGGAGATTCTCAAATGTAGCGATGTTACATCCTTTCCTTCTCGCTCTGCTCAGCAAGTCCGGCGGACATTATGGTTTTTTCTATGTTCCCAATGTATCTTTCTATTGTTTAGAAACTATAAGAGATGTTAGCCTAGAGAGGGTCTTTGCCACTTGCCATTTTGCCTTTGCCGCGTATCGAATCTGCGTTGCTGAGGATTGATGCTGAAGGGACTTCGTCTTGAGAGACATTTACCGAGAGACTTGTCCTGACCCATTCTGACATTTAGCTAGAATAGGTAACTATGAGAAATGATTTACTCTGATTGATTTTCTTTGACTAATTTTAGATAAAGCAATATAATTTTAAACATGGTGTTGGATATTCTTTCTTGTCAATTATTGGGTTTGCATTATTGACTATTGTTGTATATATTGTATAGATTATGCTTAAGGACAGTCACAAAAACCAGGTCTTATCGACCTCGGTATAGATGCAGGGTGTTTAGGAGTGTTTTCCTTCCACAGGTTTATTGCTGGTAGAGTATTTGAGCGTATGTTAGTGAAATGGGCCCTAGCGTATGATGTATGCATGTGCGTGTAACTGTGAGATTACTTTATTCGTGGTAGTGGGAATATTGTACACACCCTGATCTCTATCACTCCCACCACCTGGGGGATTACTGCTGACAGTAATAGGTGGTGTGACAGGAGTACTTGGAGGAACAGTTTTGTTTTTAGCCCTTGGGCAACTGCTGTCAGTTTTCCAATGCCCAGGAGTTTTACACTCATGGCAGTAAGGCTTTTTAGCTGTGGTAGAGGAGGGAGCTTGGGACCCACCACCCTGTGTGGAGTTTTGGGGCCCTGAGGAAGATTTCTCTTTTGCTTTATCCCCACCCTTCTCTTGAGGCTTGGTGGTATCTTTCTTTTGGTCACCACCCTGGTATTTAGGCCTGATCCTGGTCCTGACCCATTTATCTGCCCTCTTTCCCAATTCTTGGGGAGAGGTCAAATCTGAGTTTACCAGGTGTTGATGGAGAAGCTGGTTTTGACAATTACTTAAAATCTGCTCTCTCATCATCAAATTGTACAATCCTGTATAATCAGACACCTTACTTCCCAGCAACCAACCCTCCAAAGCCTTAGTGGCACATTCCACATATTCAGACCAGTCCTGAGTCTGTGTCTTCTGGGTATCTCTGAACATTAACCTGTACTGTTCAGTGGTTAAGCCTAACCCATCAACCAGGACACTCTTCAGGGCTCTGTAGTTTCTGACATCCTCCTCTCTAACAGTGAGGAGTCTATCTCTGCCTCTACCTTCAAAGGAGAGCCATAAGATTGCTGCCCACTGGTCTTCAGGAACCTGCTGTACTTTGCAGGCTCTCTCAAGAGCAGTCATCCACTTGTGGATATCATCCCCACTTTTGTAGGGGGGCACAACCTTGGACAGGTTCCTATTATCAAAGACTCTATCTTTGTCCTTAGGGACAATGCTGCCACCAGTGGGCATAGACCCACTCTCTTTATGCTGCCTAGCCTTGCTCAGTTTCTCTTCCATCAGAGCTACTTCTAGCTCCTGCTTCCTGATCCTCAGCTGGGCTTCTTGCATTCTGGCCTCATGCTCCCTCCTCTGAGGGGTGGTCATCCTTCTCCTGGAGTGACCTTGAGAGCCTCTAGAGGCATGAGAAGCATTAGATTCACCTGAGTGATTCCTTTGCCTCCCAGACCCCTGGTTAAGTCCACTGGGGAGATCCAATGGGGTGATCCCATTGTCAGTCCCCAATAGCCTTAAGTTAGCTGGGCCACGTATAACACTTGGCACTGGGCTAGTTCTTCCTTCATCCTCACTACCTCCTGTATCCCCATCACTTTCCTCCTCTGTAGTATGGTGTTCATCTAAGGGATGCTATTGGAAAGGGGTACCTCAGTGGCATCTTCAGAAGGGGGGCCTCCTGTTCCTGTCCCTAAGGGGGCTAACTGGGAAGCTTTCTCGAGCTCTTTCTGATTTTCATCATTCTGTAAGAGTTCTCTGAGCTCTGCAGAGGTAGGGTTCTTGGGCTGTTTAAGGCCTCTAAGAGTTGCCAAATGCCTGAGCTCATTCTGATTTAGGGTAGCAAAGATGGATGGTGCCCTCTTGGGGTCACTCTCGACAGAGATGGGTACCTTGGACCCCTCTGCCCCCTCCATTGCTCTTAAGTGTGGGTGGATGTGTTGCAATCTACCTACACTTGGGTTTACCTACTAAACCTATCTAGTAGTTGTAGTCAGGGTGTGCTACTCCCTTTGCTCTACAACAACTAAGTTCAGTAGAACTTAAGTATATCTAATCTTGTTTTATATGTACCTACAGGTACCTATGTGATCTTTCAATTGGTAACCAAGAGATTACAATGGTAAAACACAGCAAGCTCAAATCCAACCGCTGCTCACCAATGTGAGAAGTTGGCCTGGTATATGATGTTCACTAGTTAAAGTGACCACCTTGTACCATGCCAAGCAACCCTTATGGTGTGGTTGTAAGTCAACCTTTTCGGACTAGCTGCCCTAGTGGTAGCGTAGGCTAAGCAGTCTTTGAGGCTAAACTCGTGAAACGTGTTAAGCAAGCTGTTTTACCAAATGCAACCCCCTTTTATACCAATGAAAGGACACCACACAGATATATATTCAAAATATATATGTATTTATTTCTCAAAGTAACCCCTAGTCTCTTTATGAGCACAGGAGCACAAATCGTCAAACAAGATTACAGTAGAATACACAGAAGTTGCACTTTATATGAATAGGCCCTGGTGGCCGCTCAAACCATATACTAAAATAGTGGTATAAGTACCACGAACAGAAAAGGGAAAAGGCCTAGGGCCTCTAGAATCGCTGGGCCTACAAGGAGCTAACTTCAGTTAGTGACCAGGAGGTCCACGGGTTGCGTGTGCAGAGCAAATAGTCACACGCGAGCTCCCATAGGTTTTCAATGGGTGCGTAAAAAGTACAAAGTTACTGCAAAAAGGATCTTCCGGATGGACTATGAACTTAAGATTCGAAACACAGACACTAGAGATGATTCTCTACACTTGGGCACCGGAGTGCCAGCTTTACCTCACCCACAGGAAGCGGGTGCATAGGCGTCAAAGTGCGTCGGGTTTCTTCTATCTGTTCAATGGAGCCTGTAGATAAAGATGCTGCAGGCGGTCGCCCCGGAAGAGATGCGGTGGATCCAAGAGTGGATCGGAGATGTTGAAGACCTGTAAGCAGAGGGGACAGTGTTCACAGTCACTAGCCAGTGACCAGCGTGGCACCAGGTGGGTACCAGGCGATGTCGGGTGCAAACAGGAAGGAAGGTGTAGCTTGTCTCTGCAGCCACGTAGTCCCTTAAGGTCGACGACGTCCAGGAGTTGGGTCACGAGCTGTCCCACGCAGGCTCTCGCTGTCGGCGGTGTCGGCGACTTGATCGAAGCAAACAAGCCTTGGCAAAAGCAATTGTTGTAGGAGATGAAATAAGCTGATGGTTCTGACCAGCAAGGTCAGAGTGACTGCTCCTTTGGAGGGGAGCAAGGTCCAGTCTGGAGCAACCAGACCAGCGGTGTATTTCTTGAAGTTCGTCGCCAAGATGGCCACTAGCCAGCGGGCCAGCAACCGGTTAGGCGCGTCGAGTGGCAAAATGCAGAAGGGCCCCTCGCAGATCGTGGAAATGCTGGAGGGCTCACCTTTGGTGCAGATGCTGCTTGAAGGTTGGGCTTCTCAGATCCCAAAGCACAACTTGGAGGGAGCCTCGGTTGTTGCACTTGCAGCTTGTCGTGGTCTTTTCAAGATGGCTGGCTCCACGTGTCTCGGTGCCTCCACGGGTCCCCTCTTTTCAGGGACTGTGGATCGGGCGGTGAGAGGTCTGGAGGTCCAGGTCTTGTCAGTCTCTGGGCTCGGGCTCCGGCGGGAGGCGGCGGCAAAGCAGACGTTGATTCGCTGGATGGTGCTTGCGTTAGCAAGGTGGTCACTCCCTGACCACAGGGGAGATTGGCTTCAGTCCTCTGTGCGGCAGAGCGTCGAAGTTCCCGTCTTCTTCTTAGTTTCAAGTTGATTCCAGGATGTCTGAAGTCTTAGGACACAGCTCCTACCTTTAAGCGGATTCTAGGGGCCGGACTACCTGCTAGGTCCCTCCCTAAGGGTGGGACCAGGAAGGGGGGTGGTTACACCCCCAATCCTTTGTCCAGCTCGCCCCAGGCCCGGGACTTTGTGTGCCCCAGGACCGGATTGAACTGGCATATGCACCGAGGCTCCTTGTGAGCCTCAGGCATGTCTGGTTTCTTTCAAGCCCTACCTGACCAATACACAAAATCCTGTCTGGGGTGGTGCACGCACCTCCCCTGGCAGGAAACCCTTTGTCCACACCTCCCAAGCTGGAAGGACTCCCAGCAGCAGGAGGGCAGACTTGTGTCTGTGGTGGCAGCATCCATTTTGTGGAGCTGAGGCTATATCTGATTTTACCCGGGTTTCAGGTACTGTACATGTCGTGTCCCTCTAGAAGGGTGGAATGCTAACCCCGTCGCCAGAATTGGCGATGGGTTAGTATTCCAATTCGTATGACACCTTACTCGACATGTTTTGATAAAGCCAAACCAAAGTTAGCATTTAACCGCGAGGTTCATAATGCACTTAAGAGTATATGGTATGACGATATCTGGAAACAGTAGAAGGAAGTTGTTCCGACCACTGCAGACAGGCCCAGCTCATGCCAGAGCACCATCTCACATGGAACCAAGCACTCTGCCTTCAGGATTGTTAAGGCCTGCCATAGGAGTGACTTATAGGTTAACATGTGTCCCATTTAAGGTTAGGTATAGGTATACTACACCTAAGTAAGAGGTGGTTACACCAACTTACCCCAGCTGAGTGATCAGCCAGTTGTGTCAAATTTGTTAGGCCAAGCCTGGGGTGGCATAATACATGCTTCAGCCCCTGGCAGGCCTTAGATACACCAATGCCCTGGGTACCTAGTGTACACTGGTACAGGGGCTCACAGGGTGATCCAACCAATTGGGTATGTACCTAGGGTACATGGAGCCCATTTTAAAGAGAGAACAGCCAGGCTGAGATCCTGAATGGCAGGATCTCAGGCCAACTAAGTCGAAAAACCAGCTAGACACTAGGCAAAAATTTGGGGGTAACCATAGTCAGATATCAACCTTCCTACAGGGATTCATTATGTTTGTGAAGGGCACACTCCTCCCAGAATTGTTTTTATTTTTATGCTCTCACGGCTGAGCTGCTGTACATAAATTACAAACACAACAAGAACACAGGGAGATTAAAGAAGTCAGACCGCCTCCCACACAAAACGTTTTAAACACTATCAGATCTCACCTCTATCAAACCACAAATCTTTATACTTTTGGAACCTACAGGGAGTTTTTACCTAATATTCTCAACTTCCCTAACAGGTCCAGCTCATTGCCTGTGGGGGGGACCAGTGGGCACTGAGTAAGCTGTATATACTCAGTGCTCTTTGTTAGACACTTTCTTGATTTATTTCCTTCTTAAGTTTTTCACCTCTGAGAAAGTTCACTCACACACCTTTTGTTTCCGTTTTGGCCACGAAAGCAACCTATGATGAAAACGTGGGCATACTGGCGAGTACCATCCAGCAACTCCCTTGGTTTGCGTACGTGAGGTGCTTTCTGGCCTCCCTTCACATTTTTACTCTCTATTCTTTATAGCTCACATTAATATGAGGGGTTAAAACTACTCTGTTGTGTGCATGTGGTTATTGACGTTTTAATTAAGCAGAACAGAAAGGACCAGCAGGTCACAGGCAATGAGCTGGTCCTGTTAGGACAGTTGAGAATATTAGGTAAAAACTCCCTGTGGGTTCCAAAAGTATAAAGATTCTCTGTTTGATAGAGGTCAGATCTAATAGTGTTTGAAACGGTTTGAGTGGGGGGCGGTATGACTTCTTTAATACCCATGTGATCCTGTTGTGTTTGTGCTTACATGCCTGTACCACTAGTTGGCGCCAGACGCCATGTTTTCTCTTTCCCTTCAGTGTTTTTATAAATACTCACAATACATCTCTTATCAGTCATGGCAAAAAGTAGCGTCTATTTGGATTTTGTCCCAGGCCTTGCAAAAATTCTGACCAGCCTGATTAGATCGGCCCAAAAGGTACGCAAATTGAAATAAAATATGATGTTCACTGTGATTGTACAAATATGCAGCAGAAATCAAACATGTTTTATTTTGCATTTAACGAAACATTCCAAATACCCTTGAGCTAACAATTCTCAAATATATTGAGTCAAATTGTAATTTTTGAAACCAAATCTTGCCAGTAGATGGCAGTCTAACCCCAAATTCAAGTCAATTCAAAAGTATTTAGGAGCTAGTCCAGTAACCTATCCTAATCGTTCATATGACAATTATAACACTTGATGGCAAGGGTATATTATGTGCACATCTTGTATACAGAATAATAATATGGATACAAGAGATTCATTCGGAAACCTGTGGCTTGTAGTAAATATAATATCATTCAAGAACAGAGCAGAACACTGACAATGAATCCAACCATTTCCTAAATACACACTATTAAGTACATTTTCTAAATAAAGTCTGTCAATTAGACAATAAGATATGTAAATTAAAATAATATCACTTTAGCTGGAGGCTAAATCAAAAACACCAGTAAGGACAGAGACAGATAATAGAACATTTGCGTTTTTAATGTAGATTTTCTGGTTATAACTGCTAGGAAAACCATAACTTTATGGCAAGAGTAATGGTTGTGTGCCTGTTACATCAGACTGTCTGTGACTGAGGTCTCGTCTTCACTCTGCTCTCGTCAGTCCTCTGTCAGGCAGGGGGGTCTCTAATTCTGGTAGGGAATGGAGGCCGCAGTTTCTGCAGGCCTGGCATTCAAGAAGGCTGCCCAACAGACTGTAAGGACCTTATTACGAGTTAGGCGGTCATGTGAACCGCCATATCGGCAGTGACGGTCAGAGCGCAGTGACATCAGCGGTCCGACTGCCGTATTACGAGTGTGAGGGATCAGCTTTGCAAAGACCGCCGCTGGACTGCCGAGACTACCAGCAGGCCACTGACCGACAGGTTCACGATTGGTCAAAGGCAGCCGCCATAGGACGGTACAGGTGAGCTGCACTGCCGTCCATATTATGAGTTGCCTGTTCCACCAGCGGACTGCTGCGGTCTGACCACCTGCTACAAGGTGGCTGTGATGAAGGATTTGGGGTGCGTACTCACCACTTTCTTCTTCTTCCAGGCAGATTCCAATGTGGATCTCTTTCTCCAGCCACCCCTTCACAGCAGGATCCTCACGCCGAGGATTACGACCCTGTTTGCAGCGATCTACAGGTGAGTCCTTTTGCATACCATATGCCCATTGCCAGGACTGCTCACATATAGGCTGAACCCTGGTAATGGGTATATGGTATTTTTCCACATATATCATGCATTTGTGTGTGCATCTGACACATATGCAGTCGAAATGCACACACAGGCATCAATATATTTGTGAACAGTACTCACCCCCACTGCAAGACCCCTGTCCCCACACGACCAGCCCCATGGTCAACTCGTAATACTGCGGTCTTTGGATCGCCAGTGCTGTGGGCTGCTGGCTGGGGCATGGGCAGACGTGGTCCCACGGCGGTCGGACTGCCAAACTCAAAATAAGGCCCTAAATGAGGTCCTTTGATTGGTTTAAAAGACTGAAGACCTGGCTCTTCTAGTAGTTGCAAACCACAAAAGATAAAAGGCAAAACATATGTAAGGTAAAATAAAAATTTCTCAGTGGATGTTTCACTCATTTGTCATGTAAATTAAAATGGGTACTTAGGTACCCTGAATAATGGGGCCCAGGAAGTATAAAATGTTTAGAGGATGGTTAACTGCTCATTCTAATATCAAACCTTAAATGATAGTCTATTGAGGATTGTGTAATGCAAATCCTCTAGAAATATCTCATTTCTGCCCTCATTAAAGCCCTATACTGGTCGGGTATACTGTTATTCACAAGGACTGGTCCTAAATGAGCCCTAAGCCTTGGGTCTAGTAATTTCGGAGTGGTGGAGGATATGTTGTGGAACTGTAATTGCTATTGTGACGATCACCTATAGTGTCTTTATATTGTTGCAAATCACAATATATAATAATGGGGTGTAATTTACTAATTAGCTAAACTACTCTTACATTAATGTCCACACCAAAATTGGACAGAGTGTATTGTCTGTAGGACCTCATCGATCTTGGTGAGAAGGAAAGCAAATGTTTATGATTCGTGGATTACTGTGGTAAGCAAATTTCGAGATAAACAAATTAATTGAAGCCCATTTCTGAGAATGTAAGTAATCGAAACCCTATTCAGTGAGAAAAAAAGAAATGAATAGAAATGCAGTTTGGGCAAAAAGTTAAACAAAGCCCAAGAACACTTAAAAGGTATATTAAGAAAAGAAAAAAGTCAATTTAAAAAACATTAATTGTGGTCTCCATAGCGAATCGTAATTAGGGTATATGTACCTTTTTCAAGGTTTGTGACCGGATAAAAGGCTTTCCCAATGTACCAAACCCTATTTTGCGATTCGGTAACCTATTACTGAATCGCGAAATGGCTTAACAATTCACTATTAGGAAGGAGCGTGTTTAGGGTGTCCCTTACTAATATGTTTAGTGACCGAAATGCGGTCTCAAAACATTCGCAATTTACCACCTACTTCAATTAGGTGGTAATCAATTTGCAAATGGGAAGGGGTCCCCAAGGGACCCCCTTCTCCTTTGTGAATGTATGCTAAAAGTTTTTTAAAGGGCAGGCAGTGGTCCCACGGGCCACTGTCTACTCTTAAAAAATGAAAAGAAGACTTTAATTTCTTTTCTAAATGCAAGCCGTTTTCCTTTAAGCAAAAGAGGTTGCATTTAAAAAAAAAAAAAAGATTGCTTTATTTAAAAGCAATCATGGACATGGTGGTCTGCTGAACCGAATATATTTCATCACTACGCATGCTTTACATCACATGCCATTATAACGCATGTGTTACAACGACTGCGTTCTTACATCGCGAACCATTACACCGCAAGTTATTATAACGACTTGCTGTAGGGGGCGCGCTGGATTTAGGAATAGCTTAATTTACTATTCCTACTCCAGTTTGTGCAACAGCAGGGAAGGTGTTAGATTGTAAATTCATCACCATCTGCCCCCTACAGCAAGTTGTTGTAACGACTTGCGATGTAATGGTTCGCGATGTAACCACGCAGTCGTTATAATGACCGTGTTGTAATGGCATGCGATGTAAAGCATGCAATGTAAACGCTGTTTCCCGCTGAACCCAGCAGGCCACCATCTCTGTGATTTTAGCGATTCCTAGGGGTCTAAATTGCGACTTACCTCATTAATATGAAAGTCTTGGAGTTTCATACATGTAATAATGATTATCTAATTGCGATTCACAGAAAATCGCATTAAGGTAAGCGCTATTACAAATGTTGATACATGTGGCCCATACTTTTAATAGCGGAGCAAATAAGAGTTAAGGAGACACAAGGCATGGAGAAACATAGTAAGGAAGGGGTTTAAAGGAGGTGAAGAGCGCCCCCCCCCCACAAAAAAGTGAAATATAACAGGAGCAAGGGAAAGGGGGGAAAGTAATTTTAAAATGTGTGGAGGAGGGGAGCTGGCGGTGTCCGCTCAAAAAACATGGAAGGGAGAAAGAAGGAGAGGGAAAGAAAAGGAAGGTAGAAGAAAAGAAGCAGCGGAAAGAGGCAGATAGGACTTGGGGTATACCATACAATATAAACTATATAAAAAGTTACATCCCACCCGGTGACAGGATGCGGGAAGGAGAGTGGGGTGAAGGGAAAAGGATCTGTGCAAGCCTTGCAGAAAAACAAAGAGAAAAACGCTTTTTAAAAGATTAATAGGATTTACAACACAAAACCATAACATTACATTCTATGAATTGGTTTCTGACAAATGGTAATTGCCATGCCTCTTGTGAAAACGGTTTAGCCAGTTCAGGCGAAGTGTGTTTTTCAGAGTTACCAATCTGTGAGTTAGTGTTTCTATGAAATCAGACAGCACCACGGATTGCACACAACCCCCATGCTGTGCTGCTGTGTACAGTTCCACCACAAGACATAATGTGATTGTTCACAGCCAAGAGCGGCCAAAAGAAACGATATTTGCTTTGCTATTTATACCCAAAGCCAACAGTGCTGTCCTTCGGATTATTGGCCGCAGTGTTTTTCTTGGCACCAGGTTTTGGCTTCTCAGATGCTCAGCAAATAAAGAGAAAACACTGATTCCAAGAGCCAATTTGTGGCCTCTGCTCTTGCGCCATCAGACCTGGCCGGGGACCCACGAAGAGGAGATTGCGGGGGCCTCATCTGCGCTGTTCCCAGGATGATGAAGCTGGGATTTTCACTTTCAAGAGCTAGCGACACCTAGTCCACCAAGGGTGGTCAACCAGTTTAGTTTGTGTCCTCTCTCCACATGCAGCCCTTACCCTCTGTGTGGTGTCGGCACCTTCTGAGGCTGCTCGCTGACTGGATTCTAATTTAGAGCTTCCTCCCTCCACTGAAAGGGCTTTACTTGCTCCATTCTCCACCGAAAGGGCTGGCCTTGCTCCATCCCTCCCTAACGGGAATCTGCCCGCGACAAAACACTGAAGCTGTCCTGTTAGTCGTGGTGGAAGACTCTAGTACAATTCTAGACTCAGGAGGGTCTTCAGCTATTTTACTCCTCGACCTGAGCGCGGCCTTCGACACGGTGAACTATCGCATTCTGGTTCACCGTCCCAGGAGCGCAGGAGTAACTGGTACGGCGCTTCAATGGCTGCGTTCCTTTCTGGAGAGAAGATTCTTTCAGGTATTTGAGCATGAAATCGCCTCAAAACCCATCCCTTTACAGTGTGGAGTCCCTCAGGTCTCATCGTTGAGCCTGACTCTTTTTAATGTTTATATGGCCCCTTTGGCGGATATTGTAGCCCCCTCCGGGATCCACATGGTAACTTACGCCGATGATATTCAACTGGCCGTAGCGTTGAACCATGCAGATCAGAGGTCTAATGGCCTCCACTCATGTCTTGAAGAAGTTTCTAAGTGGATGGGTGTGTCACACCTTAAACTCAACGGTGAGAAAACCGAGCTTATGATCCTGGGCAATCCTTTAAGATTTAAATCCAGCGCCATGTAGCTAGTGTGCATGGGCCTGGTACCGGCCCCAAGAACCGAGATAAAGAGCCTGGGCATCTGGCTAGATCAGAACCTGACCTTCAAGGTGCAGGCCAGGAAGACTGCGGCCAATTGTTATGGCCTGCTCAGAATGGCCCACAAAGTGCTTCCCCTTCTTCCCTTTCATGCAAAAAAGTGCTAGTCCAATCGCTGATACTCTCCAGGATAGACTAAGGCAACGCTTTATATTTAGACGCCCCAAACGCAGTAGTCACGAAACTTCAGACTGTACAAAACTGTGCAGCCAGACTGCTGATGGGAGTTTCCAATCGTCATTCAGCAAAACCTGCACTACACTCCCTTCATTGGCTTCCGGTGCAGGAAAGAATAAGTTTTAAGGCCCTTTGCGTTGTCCATAAATCCCTGCAAGGGAATGGGCCACCGATAAATTCAGCTATGATCCCCCCCTATAAGGCTAATAGGAAACTGTGCTCGGATGAGCTCCATTTAGTTGGGTTCCCTACGAACAAGAAGGCTAGAAGTGGGGGCCGGCTTTTCTCGTATAACGCGACCAAGCTTTGGAACTCTTTACCGCTGTACCTCTGCAGGGAATCTAACCATCTTGCCTTTCGAAAACAACTAAAGACATTACTCTTCCCTTAAGGTTCTGTTTCCTCTAGTATTGCCCAGCGCTGGGATGCTCCTGGGTAGCCATGCACTATACAATAGTTTTTTAATTTCATTTCATTTCAAAGGCCCCTTGTTCACATCACACCTTTGGGGTAGCAACCAAAGAATCCATCCGAACAATAGTCCCCTTTTATAAGGATCTGGAATGACAAGAAGACTGCCAAGTAATCGCTACATTAGCTCCTCATCCTCTTCAACAATGCTTTTGCTTCATCGCATTTGTAGAAACCACACAACTCTCAGAATTGTATGAACACTAGTGATGTTTAATGAGAACAGCTAGATGTGCAACCAGAAGCCATGAGCTCATTGCTAAACTCCCTGGACCATCCTTGTGGTACATCCAGAGGATAACAGGTAACCAAGGTATTAGGAATGGACCACATCACTATCCGGCAAAGGATTCCCACTGTGTCTCAGCCCTGTAAGTGACCATGTCCGTAGTAAATCTACCCTGTATTCCACCTTGAGTATCTCCTGGGACAAATGATTTTACCATCCACACCTACCCTCTCAGAGTGGTGGATGGTTTTAAAATCTTTCTCAATAAACTAGAACTGATGAACAGGCAGTCCCAGAGGCAGAGAGAAGCTTGTCTGATCTAGGCCCGGGTGAAGTTTGCAGATGTAGCAGAACTCCGCGAAGTGACCCAAAAACTCTGCCACTCCACGTGGAGTTCCGCAAGCAGTGGAGTGCATTTGGTCACATTTCAGTGCAAGGTGTTTGTCCCGTGCTGTAAAATCAGAGCGAACTGCACCATGCGCATTGCAAGAGGGGGCTGCTTCTTTTCTGCTGCCCGAGTAGATTTTCTACTTGAGCGGCTTTCTCAACGCGAATGTAAGGTTTCTCAATGCGCGTGGTCTTTATTATCCATGACCGCCCGTGTTGAGAAATCCGACCACCCACGTTGAGAAATCCATCTGCCTGCATTGAAAAATCTTGCCAGGAGGTGGATTTTCCTTGCTCGCCGACATCAGAAATCTCTGCTGCGCCACATGGAGCAGAGTTTTTGGGAATTCCGCAGAGCGTAGAGTGCGAGAAACTCTGCAAACTCCGCAAATGGAACAGAGTTCACTGCCAAAGCCTAGTCTGATCACATACGCCTTGATGAACATCCAGGTTATGTCGTACAGATTCCATCGAGCATAGATTCTAGAAGAAAAAAAACAGCGCGACCAGCTTCTTGTCCCGTGTAACATCAGGAGACCACATTAGGAATAAAAGAAGTCCATGTATGAAGACAAGTCTTTTTTAAAAGGATTCATGTAGGGCGAGTAAAATAGGCATCTGTCAGAAGTAGTGGCTACAAAGAACATCTTCATATGAAGATGTAGCCACAATTTAAGGATGCTTGACTAGAAGACACTGGAACACACCCAAAATAGAAGGGTCATTCCAATTCATCCAAAAATAGTTTGGGGGTAATTTAGAGTTTTGCATAGCAGGTGAACTATGGTAAATTAGGGGTTCTCATGCCCCACTAAACTTACAGTTCCCCCCTCCTCTGGTGCGAGAACCACCGGGTTCCCACCGGTGGGACAACAGCTAGCTCCACCAGGAGAAACGCTTAACGTGGTATCCTATCCACTACTGGGACACAAGGTCATAATGATGGCAACTGTCACTCGATTTCTTACCTGGCCCTGCCATGTAAGGCATGGTGGTTCTGGGCAGAAAATGACGATTCTCCAATTATTATGCAGAGAGAATCTTGATTTCATTAAAGACAATCGGAGGCTAACATTATGCAAATACTTTTATTTGCTGTCCAAACATGATAATAAGTAGAACATTGGTAACATGACAAGTAGGCTGTGCAGGCTCCCATCTGCCTCGTGGGCTGCGATGACACAGCTGTATAACTTGAAATTCCAGTAAATCCAGTTAGTCTTTAACATTGTTATCTGAGAGGAAAGAAAACACTGTATAGTTAAATGTATAAAGACCATTAGTAGTAATGTACAGTAATGTATAATAATAATAACACATTAAAGCATACACATTACCAAACCCAAACCACTCAGGGAGAGGAGGGTGGGATAATGTTAGCCTCCGATTGTCTTTTATGAAATCAAGATTCTCTCTGCATAATAATTGTAGAATTGTCATTTCATTACAAGACCGGAGGCTACCATTATGCATGTTTAAAGCCATGTAAAGCTACACTGCTAACATGCTCTATTGGTGTCAAGTAAAACTTAGAGAAGGTACTTGCGTTAGACCAATCTGCTGCTTTAAGTATTTCGGGGAGAGATCCTCCTGCCCAAAATACTTTGCTAGCCATTGCACCTCTAGAACAGTGAACTCCAAATCTGGAGAGGTCCACTCCAGCCTCATGCATAATCAAGCGGATCCATCTGGCTAGGGTCACTGAGGAAACAGGTCTAAAAGATCTGACATATGATAAAAGAAGTTGATCACAACCAACAGGTCTAACAGTTGAAATCTTATTTTCATAGCACTTAATACAATTCACAACACATAGTTTTTCACATTCATGAAAGGTAGGATAGAAGATAGACTCTGACATTGTTTTCGTTATTTTCCAGATGTCGAAATGGACGCCTTCGCATGAGTAAAATCTATTAGGAAGTTCTAGTGCTCTAATGTCGGATACCCTTCTAAAGGAGATCAGACACAGGAGAGTCACCAGTTTCACTGAAATTCTTTTAAGGGCGAGTGAGTCGTTGCCAGGTCAAGAAAGGAAGAGATTAAAAATAAGGTTAACGTCCCAAAGGGATTCATAACGGGCCTTGGGAGGTCTCCTTAGTCTAATACCCTTCATAACTCTTTTGATAAGGGAATTGCTAACAATAGCGAGGTTATTAATGAGAATATGGCAGATCTGTAGCAATTGATGGTTCTAAAGGAAAGACCTGACTCAAAGAGATGGGCAGAGAATTCAAACAATGACACTGATAAGCAGAAATCATTGCTTGAAAAGTGTTGCTTTGTGGTTTATTTTTGTATATGAAAAGCACTTCCAAAATGGGGCCTAGCCAACATGGCACTCAGTACGCAATCTCTTCTGCCTTCAGTGCAACTGCTTCACAGGTGCTTGATTTGAAGGCACTGAAATCCCATGCAGGCATTGTTCTCAGTTAGTGGACGTTCCTCCGCTAAGGGAGCTGAGGCCATAACCTCTGCCTCCTCTGATTTAATGGGCTAGTAGACCACCCAACTGGCTCTAAATGAGCCTCTTATTCACTGAGTAGGACAAGGCCATGCACTACAAAAGATGTTTCACATCACCCCATATGCCCTTATGACCTGCTCCCATGTGAATACTCTAGTTGCAACCCATTGAATCCAGACAGGAGTGGACAATCTTGAAGAAACTGTAAGTTCTAAGTAGGCTCAATGTTCAAGCTTTACATGGATGGCACGTGCAACCTACACTTAAAAACTTTGCTAGAAAAATGAAAAAAGGTTTTGTCACTTTCTAGCTCAGTGTGGATAGCACTGTGCTAATCCTATACTTAAAACGCTTCTGAAAATTTGACATTTGAGATGAGCAAATTGGAATTGTTTGTGGTGTTGTAGAGTGCTCCATATAAAGGAGCTGCTTTCCCCCTGAACCTGGAAACTTCCCAGAGTTTCCTGTTCTTTTTTGCATGAATGATGTGGCACTCGAAGCCTGAAAGAGCATTGTTTTGTTTCAAACTTGTTGCTCCCTTATGTCCTTCCACTGCTCAGTTTTAGGAAACTATTTTTTCTTTTGTCTCAAGCACTCCACGAGAGTGCACATGATTTCCAGCTATCTCCCTAGTGTGCTTCTATTCCCTGCTCTGTGTTTCTCTCTCGCCTGTGTGATTCTTTCCCGCCCCATCTGTGATGTACTCGTTCTCATGTGCTTCTCCACACCGCGTTACTTTCTTTCTCATGTGCTTCTTCCCCACTGCTCCACATAGCTTTCTCTCTTGCCTCTTGCTTTTCTTCCCTTAGTCTCCATGTTGCTCTCTCTCTCTTTGTTTTTTCCTTTTATTATTTACTGGTCCAACTTAGATAAGTAATAAAAAGAAAAAAAAGTGAGTGTGTCATTGGATTTGTTTTATTCTTAGCCATATTGCACGGCACCAGGGATGCTGTACAGCCTCGCTAAAAATTACTGGCACAGCCATAGGACCAAAGGGGAGACCTATTTGCTTTGCCAATGCTTGTTTCTCCCACTTTTTCCACCTACGCAAAGTTGTGATTATTTATAGTTTATTTCTATTTTTTGTCTTTTATTTTTTATTTTTACATTTATGTGGATAGCATGGGAGAGCATGGGCAGGCCCGCTGGACCAGCAGGTCATGCAAACCTTTTGCTGTAGGGTGGTTGCCAGCTCTAATTTGTTTAGTGGACAAACACCTCTGCCACCTCTAGGCCTGGGAAAGGCTATTGGAAAGGTGCAAGCATGTGAACTGTCCCAGTGCCAGGTGGTGTTATCATGAGAGAGACCTGCTGCATCATCTTCATCTAAAGATGGAGGAGCCTGCATCAACAGGCACTGTGGTGACTCAGATTTAATTGTTCTAAATTGTTATTGTGTTACTTAACTGAGTTGTTTAATTTAGGACATACATTTTATAAGGAGCTGCTAATGCCATTTTCGACAGAGATTGATGTTGGCAGCTATCTGCATTATAACTTTCAAATTTTTTTTTAATCTCTCAAAAATTTCACACAGTTCCAGAAATAGGGAAGTATAAAATATTGACAAAAGAGACAAGTAAAAAGGGCCTCTGTGGTTGTCTCATCATTCCAGTAACTGGTCAGAGCAGTGCTTAATTTGAGCCAAAGGTTTCCTGGGCTCGGCACCGGCACTTAATTATCAACACCATCAGTTATGACAGTTTGCCACATGGTGGTACTGTCTGTCTTATTCAGGAATGAGCACAACACAAATTGTTTATTAATTCAATATACATTAAAAGGGACTAGTATATGCTGCCCATTTTTAAAGTGGGCTCTTGGAATAGCCTGAATTGTCACACTCGTAGGAGGGTAATGGTTAGTTGTCGTGTTGGTAATATCGTTGGCAGGGCTGACAGGGGCAATGGGCAGTGCAAGTGGTAGTGGCCTCCTGACGGGGGTCCTGGCAGTTATGTTTTTTGCAAATTAAGCACTGGGTCAGAGCCGCAAGAATGCTGCTTGGCAGTCAGAGCTTGCCATCTCCTTCTGGAGCACGATGACTAAGGCTTCCTGTAAACTTGAAAATGAACTGTATGATACTACTCCACTCTGTGCCATTCCACTCTACTCTATGACAATCCACTCTATGACACTCTACTCCACTCTATGCCATTCCATGCCATTTTACTCCACTCTATGCCACTCCACTCTACTCCCCTTCACTCTTGTTTTGTGACTCTCTACTCCATGTCACTTCACTCTACTCCACTCTGTCCCACTCAACTCTATGACAATCTACTCCACTCTGCGCCACTCTGCTCTACAATACTCTACTCCTCAAAAATTTCACACAGTTCCAGAAATAGGGAAGTATAAAATATTGACAAAAGAGACAAGTAAAAAGGGCCTCTGTGGTTGTCTCATCATTCCAGTAACTGGTCAGAGCAGTGCTTAATTTGAGCCAAAGGTTTCCTGGGCTCGGCACCGGCACTTAATTATCAACACCATCAGTTATGACAGTTTGCCACATGGTGGTACTGTCTGTCTTATTCAGGAATGAGCACAACACAAATTGTTTATTAATTCAATATACATTAAAAGGGACTAGTATATGCTGCCCATTTTTAAAGTGGGCTCTTGGAATAGCCTGAATTGTCACACTCGTAGGAGGGTAATGGTTAGTTGTCGTGTTGGTAATATCGTTGGCAGGGCTGACAGGGGCAATGGGCAGTGCAAGTGGTAGTGGCCTCCTGACGGGGGTCCTGGCAGTTATGTTTTTTGCAAATTAAGCACTGGGTCAGAGCCGCAAGAATGCTGCTTGGCAGTCAGAGCTTGCCATCTCCTTCTGGAGCACGATGACTAAGGCTTCCTGTAAACTTGAAAATGAACTGTATGATACTACTCCACTCTGTGCCATTCCACTCTACTCTATGACAATCCACTCTATGACACTCTACTCCACTCTATGCCATTCCATGCCATTTTACTCCACTCTATGCCACTCCACTCTACTCCCCTTCACTCTTGTTTTGTGACTCTCTACTCCATGTCACTTCACTCTACTCCACTCTGTCCCACTCAACTCTATGACAATCTACTCCACTCTGCGCCACTCTGCTCTACAATACTCTACTCCACTCTACACAACTCAGTCTATGCCATGCCATTCCCTGCCACTCCACTCTACTTCACTTTACACCACTCCACTCCACAACACTCTATGCCACTTCAATCTACGCCACCATACAATGCTTTACTCCACTCTATGCCCCTCCATTCTACACCCTGCCACTCTATGCCCCTCCACTCTATCCCCCATCATTCAACAACATTCTATTTCCTTCAAGACTCACCATGACATTCTACTCCATTCAATGCCACTCCCCTCTATGACACACTATTTCACTCAATGCCCCTCTACTCTATGACAATCTACTCCACTCTATGAGACTATGCCCCACTATACACAACAACTTCTATGCTACTCCACGCTACTTTACTCCATTCTATTGCACACCACTCCACTTTACTCTATGACAATGTACACCACTCCATGCCACTGCGCACTATGACACTCTATGCCATTCCCTTTACGACGCTCTACTCCACTCTGTGACACTATACTCCACTTTATTCCACAACACTCTACTTCATGCCCCTTCACTCTACGGCACTCCACTCTACTCCACGCTGCAATACCATGCAACTCCCCCAATGCCACTTCATGTCACTTTATTCCACTCTTCTCTACGACACACTGCTCCACTCTACTCCTCTACTCCACTCAATGCCACTCCACTCTACGCCATTCTATGCCACTGCACTCTACAAGACTCTATGCCACTCCACTCTACAACACTCTATTCCACTCTATGCCACTCTACCCTATGACACTTTACAGCAATCTGCTCCACTCAAGCCGCTCCACTTTACGATACTACTCCGCTCTATGCCACTCCACTCAACTCTATGACCATGCACTCTATGACACACCACTCTATTCCACTCTACTCTACTTCACTCTACTCCACTCTATGCCACTACATGCCATTTTACTCCACACTAAGGAAATCCACTCTACTCCTCTACACTCTGCTTTATGACACTCCACTCTACAACACTCAACTCTATGCCACTCTACGACACTTGACTCCACTCTATGCCACTCGACTCTATGACAATCTACTCCACTCTACTCAATGATACTCTACTCCACTCTATGCAACTCCATCTGTGCCATGCCATGCCACGCCATAGCACTATACTCCAACCCGCACCACATTACTCTCTGCCATTTCACTCTACTCCACTGTTCAACACTTTACAGTATGCCACTCCACTTACTCCAATCTATGCCCCTCCACTTTGTATCCCTCCATTCCTCTCCCTCCACGACACTCCATGACACTCTACTCCATTCAATGCCACTCCACTCTATGACACACTATTCCACTCTGCTCTATGACAATCTACTCCACTCTACACCACGCTACTCTTCAACACTATACTCCACTGTATACAACACCTTTGCCACTCCACGCCACTTTACTCCACTCGGCGCCACTCCACTCTATTCTATGACACTGTACACCTCTCTATGCCACTGCACTCTACTCCACTCTACTCCACAACACGCCTCTCTCCTCTATGCCAAATTGCCTATTTTGGAGCGTTTTGTTGTCTTTCAAACTCTTGCTAGGTCCACACAGTTGTGGATGTGCTGGAATTATACATAAATGAAAGCCGCGTCGGTGCATTGTTTTGTCAAAGCCTTCCATAACAGAAAGCACCTAAGAGAAATGAAGACCTGTTTCAGATCAACGAAGGCTAGATGCAATTGGCCTTCTCCTTGCAATATACTTCATTGTAATTGCATGTAATTTGAAACACTGATTCTGGTTATTTGCTAAATCCCAATACTGGCATGGTCCATCAAAGAGCCACACAGGGCCCTCCTCTGACCCTCCAAGCTAAGCCCCGGTATATACTTTCTGCTGCCTTGAACTCCAAGGTCTCCACTACCTTTCTGCTGCCCACTTGTGTAGAGCTCAACCTTCCGCACTTCAATTGAAACCTGTCTTTACTTATTTACATCTTCAGACCTTTCCTTGGTCCCTCTCTAATGTCAGCTGTTATTGTGTTATTTCCCAGCTTTGCTTACTCTGTCCCCATCCTTTCTTTTACCTGTAAGCATGCATCCTTCGTCATAGCCCAGTCAGGTGATGTGCCTTTTCTTCTCCAGAAAGATATCCTCATGTTAGACAAGGGTATAGAGTCATAATATTGATGTTTAAATAGCAATATGCCATATTCAACACTTTCCCTACTGTTGCACTCACTGGAGTAGGAATAGTGAATTTTACCCCTCCACTATCCAACACTTTCCCTACTGTTGCACTCACTGGAGTGAGAATAGTAATTTTTACCCGCCCGCTATCAAACACTTTACCTACTGTTGCATTTGCTGGAGTGGGAATAGTAATTTTTACCCACCTTTTTACCCACCCGCTATCCAACACTTTCCCTACTGTTACACTCCGTGGAGTGGGAATAGTAAATTATTCCCCTCGCTGTCCAACACTTTCCCTACTGTGATAGTTAATGTAGTGTAAAATATTTTTTTACAAATAAATATAAATTTTAATATTTTAATTTATGATATATATATTTTATTTTTATATTTATATTACAAGTTTATGTATATATATATATGTATTTATAATCTGTATGATTTATGTATATATATATATGTATTTATAATTTTTATAATTGTTATGTTTCTAACATTTTATAATTAAATTAAATAATTATTTATTAATATTATTAAGCTTATATATATATATATATATATAACAAATTAAATATGTATGTTTAATCTTTTTATTACATTTTTTATTTATCATGTTTAACTTTTTTAAATAATTCGAACTATGTTTTTATTAATTATATTTATTATTCACTTAATTTTATAATATTTTTAAGAATTTTTAAAAAAAACTATATTTTAAACAACGATATTTTAAACAACGATATTTTGGTTTCGATATTTTGGTACTTACCTTTGTAGAGATAGGATGTCGATATTCTGTCCATCAATATTCTGTACTCGATATTCTTGTAGGTCGATATTCTGTCCGTCGACATTCTGTCAGTGAGCAGTTATACAAGGCCTAGGCCTTGCCTGCCTCCGCACACCTTCACCATTCGATGTTCTGCAAATCCGTTATGACCACCCATAGTTACTATCACCGTTATCTCTTGTGCTTTAAGACCTTAACATCATCTCCTAACACCTATTTGACTAACTGTATTTGACAGTGTTGTTTAGTACATGTTTTTCTATACGCAGGACTCTGGCTCCCTTTGGAGCTTGGTTCACCTTCTATAAAACAAAATAAGTTCACTAAATTATCATAAGAAAATAAAGGATTAGTGTAGGACAGTGCTTGATTTTTTTTTTTTTTAAAGTGCATGGGCTATCATAAGGAGGCCACTGCACTTTGCACCACACATTGCCCCTACCATGCTGCCAATGATAGTAACAACACAACTGCTAACCATCACACTCCTGACTATTTGAACGATTCCAGACCCCCAAAGCTATAAGAATGGCTTGGGCCGCAGGTAATAGTAATTTTTAATGTATATTGAATTACTAATTAACTGTTCTTGTGGTCATCTCTAAAGTAGCAAGACAGCACCACCTTGTGGCAGACTGTCACTAGCGCTGGTGTTGGCAATTAAGTACCAGTGCCGAGCATCAGAAACCACCAGCTCAAATAAAGCACTGGTGTAGGACAAACTAAATGTATCAACGGTAGAGTACGACCTGGAGCATGCCGATGACTCAACCCCTTGGAGCAGCATATGCAGGCTGAAAGGCCTGCCAGTTTCAGAGCCCTCCATCATCAGACCAGATAAGGTGCACATATGAGCACTGGAAACAACATATATCATCCCCTGCATATCTCACCATGGCCACAAACAGCATGCATGCCAGTTCTACATAAGGGCTAAGTCCAACACATGCAACACAACATACAGAAACAGCTCATTTGTGACCTGTTTGAGATGCTACTTGTCACACCTGAAGGACTAAATTATGTCCCTGGTACATTCTGATAACCACCAACAACTGATAAGGCACCCCGATATCCAGCTGGCCACCCCCAGCGAAGAAATGGATCCCAAAGCCAACCCTAGACCTTCACTGGTAGTCGTGGATTGTGGACACCACCCTGTGAATTCCAGCCAACTCTGCCTTGAACATATGTCATCTCTCACTCACAAGCACTACCCTACCACACATGATTCCCATCTCCAATTGTCTGTCTATGGGCTACAAGCATATATGAATTCACTTACCCTCCCATTTGTGTGTCACCATAAAATATTTTTACACAAACAAATATGCCTTCTGTCTTGTGTAGTGGTGTTGCAACATATAGACTTGTCTAGTGAGACGTGAGTGTTGTGATGTTGAAGTGAGCAAAATTTATGGGACGCCCTAGTGTAAATGACAATCAGGACTTTCACACCTGCATCAAGTGCATTCTCAAGCCGGCCATATATAGGGAGCAACAAAGCAAAGTCAGTTGCGTTCAGCACCAATGATAAAAAGCAAGGGGCATATTTATGGCCAAGTCACGCAGTATAGCACAGCAAGTCACCTTGCTGCGCTGCACTTTATGACAGGGGGAGGAAGGAATGCAATATATTTAAGCCAATATGGCACCCTCCTGCTTTTTGCCCTGCGATGGCGCCCTTTTGGCAGCTTAACGAAAAACACAGACCCTTGCACTATTGTGCATGGGTGCCTGCATTGTAAGGAGGATTGTATTTGTGCAGGAAGGGACACCTTCCTGCACAAAAACAATCCCCTGAGGGTTTTTCCTATTTCTATGTGTGCTGCACACTTAGAAATCTGGGAATAGGTTAAAAAAAGCATTGGAGTTGCGTGGGAAGACTCAAGCAATGCCCATGGAACGTCTCCCTGGCACATAGTTAGGAACGCAGTGATTTGCACTGCATTGCATTACTTCAGATTTATGAAGCCACTCTGGGCCACATAAGGTGGCCTTGCGTGGCTTCATAAATCAAATTTTTGAGTTGCGTCGCACTTGCACCACATAGGCTCGTTAATATGCCCCTAAACGTCTATGATGTATGAAGGTCATGGGTAGACTGAAACTCCCAAATGGGGAGAGGATTTGGCCCAACAGCGAGGTTGGCCAACCTCGAAGCAGGGGAACCTGGTACGAGTCTCGGCAGGGACGCTCAACATCCTGTGATTCTGGGCAAATCACTTAATATCCCTTTGTATAACAACAAATTAATGTGTCCGGCTGTGCACTTTGATACCTTCGGGTCTAGTTCGCGCTATACAAATCTAAAATAAAAATGGAAAATTCACGGTCCAAATGAAAGTCCAAGACAAATACAAAAGTCCAATTAAAATACATTCACTACCACAACCTTGGCATGGTGCTTTCCTGTCCTTACCAATTTGAAAAGGGCGTACTGGCCACCTCCCACACATGTACTCTCGCCCAGCACCATTCATTATCAGTCAGTGGCGGTACCAATTCTCTGTCCCATGTCTCCCTTTGCGCTGTAGCTGTCGTCATCCTGTCAGCCTTCAAGGCTACATTCAGTTATGAAATAATATCTGTAAAGGAGCCTGGATCCAGAATTACCCCGAGTACACAAGACTGTTTCGGTTCCTCTGGAAAGGTGGGCCATATTTCTCGGACAGTACGTGAAATACTTGCATATTGCAAAAACTGTTGGTTATCCACCCCTTAGTGTACCCCCATGTCTACGAAAGTCATAAAAGTAATGTTCAAGTAGAGCTCTCCCGCTGTCTGACAACCTCCGGTTATCCAACCCTCAACATTCATAGATTCGCCTAAGGTGTTGGAAGCTGTGCTTTCCCCATGGCATTCCCACATCTGGAAGATCGGCCTCCTCTTTACCCACCAGGGCGGCCAGGGGATAGAGCACAGTTTTCTGACGATTTTTATGTAGCCCTGATGCTGCGCCAAAGTGATCCAATAGCTGCACAAGGAGTGGGACTGAACGTTCCGGGTCTTTCACGTATACCAACGTGTCATCCGCATATAGCGACACCACATGGTGATTGTCTCCGAGTGGTATACTACAAACCTGTAACTGGTATCTTAGGTATATCGCAAGTGGCTCCATCACCAGGGTGAACAATAACGGTGAAAGTGGGCTACCCTGCCGAGTACCCCTTCCTATGTCAAAAGCCTCGGACACCTAATTCCCCAAACGTACCCAAGCTGTGGGCAATTTATAAAGCAATCGGACCCACGCAAGGAATCCGGTTCCCAAACTCATGCGAGTCAGGGCCTCCCACAAATATGAAACCACAAGTTGATTGCATATGTAAAGACCTTCAGCTTTGTCCACTTGGACATGGATTGAGATGGACTGCTCGGTGTTGGTCAATGTGTCTGGGTGTTGGTATATGTGTATGCCCCATTACTGTTCAACCAATACATGAGAGATACAAATTAAGGAAGCCAAGTGAGTGCTTTGTGATATCGTGGGCCAGTATGTCTGCTGTGGAATGCTTTTGTTCAGGCACCGTGGTTGGGTTCTGAAGTGGGTGGAGAGACAGCAGACCCAAAACATCACCAGCAAATAAGCATGGATACACTGATTGCAGTTTAGATCCATCTTTCAGCCATGCATGCATTCACAACTTGCGTTAGGGATAATGTAAGGTAGATGTTGTGATGTGTACCAGTCACCATCATGTCATGCTCAGAGTGTACATCGAGGGTCTGTATGGATTTGCTATACTGATCAAACAGCCACACATCTCCATGCTCCATTGAGGTACAATGGCAGAATCTGACTGACTGATACTGAAGGATTTATGTGTTAAGGCAGTGTACATGTGTGAAGCAGCCACTGCCATTGTAGATAGCTTGAAATGAATGAAGTGCCAACAGAGTAGACTGCGATGATGTGCAGTCTGCTTGGGTGGCTGATGCCGTATACCTGGCACAAGTACGTACATTGGCTTGCCTTCCAGATGTCGGTAATGACCTCACTGTCCCTCTGTAATGATACCAAATTTGTGATTCTCTTTGTGTACATCCTCTTCCACCTCCCCAATGATCACCTCCTCAAGCAATTATTCCTTATAATGAGGGGCAGTGCAACAAATGCTGGTGCTGACAATGTGGAACAGTGGAACCAGTGGATGTCCTGCTTTTGGTGCTGACCTGTTTGAGATTGATTGATGGGCTACTGAGAAAATGTTGTGAAGTAGTCTGGTGCAGGTATGTCAATGAGTGCCCAAGTATTTTGGAATCTGCATTTTCTCTTGCAATTTTCTTTTCTGTGCATATCTGTAGTTGTGTTATGTGTGTGGCTGTACATTTTCTGTTTTGAGTGTTCACACAGCCAGTTCAGTTTGTATGTGAATTTATCATATGTGAATATCTTGAGATTCTGGTATCGGTTAGACCTTCTGCAAAATATTTTTAGCATATTCTTTATCTAATATATACATTTATTTTGCATGATAAGAAAGCCAAGATACATATAAGAATTATAAATGTGGAACATTCACTTCTTAGGCTTCATGACAGTGAAACATGCTTTCACCTGGGATGGAAAGAGAAAATACCCAATGTCTTCCTCAATCTAAACACCATCAGATAGATTATCCATCCTCAAGAGAGTGGTAGCAGGATATTGTTGTCAGAACATAGTCTGAAATAAGTATTGTGTTCTAAGTGTCATCTATAATAATAATATCGCTGCACTGGATTGAAGGACATGACATCTACACCCAATGGGACAATATTTCGGTAAAGGATATTAGGCACATGGTAGTTGTGTCAGACTACATTTCTGTATCCACCGTTGTGACTTTCAGCCATTCCCAAACAGACATCTCACAGTACTTTCAACATGTTCATGAACATCTAATGCACAGTTATATTACAAGCTTAGTACAGTTGGATCCCAATATGTGAACCATCTTCAAGGTCTTCATGGAATTCAGCTCGGTCCTACTCGAGTAGAAGAATAATAATTGCAGATTAAATGGGCCTCTGTGTCATGTGGCTGGTGGGGACATTGTCGACATCAGAGTTAGCATGAGCCCTGCAGCCATTTTGCTGCTTTGCGCACGTTACTACATGGCTTTATTTTTGCAAATGACTTTGTTCGTGCCTTTCACATGAGAACTGTCTGCTGAGTCCGTTCTCTGCCTATTCCTGGAGTTTAGTCTGAACATTGTGTACAAGGTCAATAAACCTTGCCCCTTGTTATTCTGTTCTGGCCAGGCCCGAGCACCTAGACAAAACATACCAATGCAGCGGTTGTTGAACACTCGTACTTTGATATTATGGGGATACATGCGTAGTGCGCACATACTTGGAGAGGGACCTTTCCAGGGAGAAGAGCAAGATAGCACCTATGATGTAGATTTCCCATCTAGAGGCTACGGTATGGGGTCTGCTGACAAAGCCCAGAGATCTTCTAATATATAATATTACTTCTTCTTAGCAAGGGGAGGGAGGTTAGGCTCTATAGTCTTTTCTCTATTGTCTTTTCATTATGACATCTCCCTTCACGATACATGGACTAGCTGCTATGATGACTGTCTTTGTTTTATGCATTTTCCTGATTGTTGTGGCACGAATACTGCATGTTAGGGCACGTTAGTTAAAATAAATATTTTAAACTGTTATGTGACTCTGTCATCTTATTGTGGACAAGTACAAGAGTGAGAGAGAAAGGGTGTGTCTTGTTACAGCGATTCCGGAGAGATCTGGGAGTGTTGTGTTCTGGGGTGTCTAATCCCTTGTTTCTCTGTGAGTGAGTAGGAGAGCAAGTGAGACAATATAGCTAGTCAGTCCTGGGCTTCTGGGTAGTAAGGTGGTAGGATGACTCAGTCCCTATACACCAAGGTCCTATAATCCTGCACATAATTCTGCTCTTGGGCACACTCCCTGCAACACCTGAAAACTCCATGAGCGCACATGTAACCTGAAAATGTAGATCTCTGAAAAATCTCCAGACAACTCGTCAGGTCCACACATGCTGCCTTTAAGTTTTTGTTGTACTTTATCACAGTTGCACCATACAACTTTACAATATAGGCAGAGTAATACAATTATAGCACAAGAGTCAGTAAACACAACTCATTTTCAAACTTATTGTTATTAAACTATTTACAGCACATATATTCATACAGGCTTTATACATTAATTTCGATTTCATGCCAAAAGATACAAGCAGGTTAAAGAGAGGGAAAGAAAGATAAACAGTGTCCTGCATACAACTCACTAAAAACTAACAATATATGATCCGATGTGTCCATTTGTATCATACTCATAATGTTATTATAATTAGCTTGCACCACCAAGGTCTAGATCTGATCCTCCTATTGCAAGGATAAGCGCATGGCCGTATGGATTTTGAAAGTCTGGAATTCCTGTGCAAGACCTGTGTTTGGCCTTATTTGCGTATCTTCAGAACTTCGGCTAAAGTTGGATGCTGTTACTTCCTCGCCAACATTAGACATGCCTGTGAGATGCCCGGATGGACGCAACATATTTTCAAATAAACAACGTCAGTTCTTGTGGGGCTTTTCAGAGGCATCTATGGTCTTACAGAAATCAAAAAAGCATTAATAATATTCTTCTTGTATGTGAGAAGGGTTAACTCAATGTTCGTTAAGCTTGGGATCTTCTTGATTTCCAGCTCTATCCATAGTTTACCTCAGCTATTGAGTAAAACTGTACATTTTCAACGAGTCTAAATCTGCATCTTCAGTTGTCTTTCAGACTTCATTTGCCTCCGGCCGTGTCCATTATTCCTTTCGGTTCTAAAAGCAATAATCTCCATGCTGATGGCTGCTATAAATACTGTGGTCCAATGGACCCCGTCAACTTCTACAGCCATCGAAGGCCGCTCAGCTGAAGGTATGGAAGGGACCGAGGAACAGCTAAGGTGTGTTAAAAGCTGCTTCTCGCTTAAGCCTGCTTAGTTCCACTATGTCAATTCATGGATCTTTTATATCCGTTTGGCTACTCTCTTATAATCAGAAAGACAACCGGTTATGTATTTTGGCACATAAAACATATTTGTCACAAATTTTTCTGACTATATCCTACTGTATCGGTTAACTCTTTGACTGACAGGTGATCAAACATGACAGGTGATCAAACAATCGTAAAATGAGGAAGGGGAATAACATTGAATTATTGTATGTATTGGAAGAAGTCACAGTTATTTCCCCTGACTCCTGCGGTGGTCCGATTTTCATTGGACTACCCGCTTGAATGGTGTGACTCGGATCTTCGATATTTAGGGATACAGATTTCAAAGCTGAGGGAGGAGACGTTACGATTGAATTATGGTACTGCCATCACCAAATTGGCAGAGGATGTAACTCGGTGGATCTCTTTACCATTTACCATGGCTGGTAGGGCCTCCCTAATTAAAATGGTGGTGTTACCTCGCTTCTTATACTTGTTCCAGAACATCCCGTACTATCCAGGGGCATTCTTTTTCCGGACGCTACGTTCTGAGTTATTAAGATTGTTCTGGGCTGGTAAGCAACCTCGACTGGCGTGGTCGATTATTACCCAGCCATATAGTAGCGGTGGATTTGATCTTCCTGACTTTTTAGCTTATTATCTGAGTGCACAAGCCCATCTCGCATACCATTGGTTTGCGCCTACGCCATTCATGCCGCAGCTGGCGGTGGAGGACTGGATAGTTCAACCTCTGCCAATGGGAAGAGGGTCTCCCTGTTTGAATTGAGGCCCTAGAGGAGGGAGCAAGTACAAAAATCTAGTATGAACCTCTAAACTGGCCTGTATAATTCTTCAACAGATCTATATAGATTCTGTATTTCCCAATCTAGCTATTTAAAGGTTTGTATTGCCACATTATTATTATAGAGTCCACTAAACTACAGTATTTTAGACAAAAATATATTTTTATTTGTTTTTACTCTTTTTTCATCTTAAGACAATTTATACATAATTTAGAAAGTGAAGCTTATCGGTTTTTACACTCATAATTTAGAATACAGACATTTTTACAAAAAGCATAATTGTGAAAGAAGACATCCTAGACATCTACAATGTAAAAAAGCATTTACTATCCATTCATACATCATGCTTGCATTCAAACAGAAAACAGTGAAGAAAATCAGTCTAAAGATAGAAAGCTAAAACTTTGAATTGGTCAGATTTTTCCAGTTGACTGAAAATTGGGAAGATGCTGGTTTTCAATATCTTCGATATTGGCAATTTTTGCGGTCAACGCGCGTTTCAGTGGGTGAACCACCTTCTTCAGGACCAACTGCCGGAATTAGCAAGTGGGAATGTTAAAAAAGGATGTCAGGGTGTCTGTAAAATAAGCACAAGGGATTTGTAATTGGCAAATGGTAGGGAAACATTAATTTTCATTTTAAATTTACAATTTACAAGGAAGGGGATAGCTATCATGCGCTTTAGATGTAGGGTTTTTTTGAGCGAGGGAACATGCATCTAGAGGTGAAGTGTGGAACTTCAAAGACGACCCAGAGGTGATTTGTGCATAGCAGTAAAGTAGACTAATATGAAAATAAGTGACTAATGAAAGTGAGGTCCCAGAAAAAGGATTCATAGAGATCACAGAAGAATGTGCACAGAAAATACCTATGGATTCATCTCCTGAGATGTAGGTATACGGCCTTGCAAATCTACTATTTCTTGGAGCGAGCGGTACTTGGTATTTCTATAGTAAACAAAGCATTGAGAATCTTAGACAAAAAAGATCAATCTATTGCGGCATTTAAAAGGCTGTAATCAAAGTGTCTATTTAGATACCTTGGAAGGTCTGGATGTGAGCATATGTTCTCACTCTATAGTATATCTGTACAGCTGCCGGTATTTATCAGAGAGAACGGTACCTGAAATTCTACAAAAAGGAAGGCTTTTATGTCATGCTGTCTTTTGACAATAGTTTACCATAAAGTAGTGTAGTTTAAAGGTCAACAAATGTACCTCGTATTTGGTTTCCTATTCCCAAAGGGTTTCACGTTCAAGCAGCAATGTAGGCGGTCCTCCTATCTATCATTCCTCAAGATGCACATTTGATTTAAAATGGTGTGTCCTGTTACGGCATAACGCTGTGGGCGGAGAAAAACGTGATATGACATTTTGAGTAGTGCGTCCGCATAACAACTGTAAGATGTGGTGACGTTCAAAATTAGCAGCGAAAGACAACACAAGTGTGCTGAGAGCTGATAACAATCTCTACAATTGACCACCCCAAATGGCCCGACCAGATCTATAGTATCCCCGTGGCTGTCCTGAGCAAAAAACTCTAGTGCCCTGCATGGGTACATAAGGTAACCTCTTATGCGTGGCTGTAGCGTGCTCACTGGGACAGTCGGCTAAGACAAACAGCAAGCAATCTTTGTGGGTAAATATTATCAGATAGACTTTAAGATGACGTGTTTATTAATCTCTCCGTCTAATAGAAAATAAGCCTGTTTGCATCCGGGAGCTGTGAACGAAACTTAGAGAGGGTCGAGCGCTACACAACAAAGTTTAAGAAACCTCGAATCAAAGTTTGAAGTTTAACAGCCTGCAATAACCTCTACAAGGGATTCCTGCTGATGTTAAGGGGCATACCTGAGTTCGCCTTGACGTCGTAGGGCATCCATCGGCAGGAGTCGACATCTTGTGTTGTGAGATTGTCGAATTTTATGCACAAAGTCAGTCCTGCGAGATGACGTGCCTTCACTGAAAGAGTGGCTGGTATCTAACACGATATCCAGGCGCCATCTTGGAGTGGGGTAGAGGTCTTACTGATTGTACCGAAAGTTGCGTGAAATAGGAGGTAAAAATTCATAGCTGTGTAGTATACAGGACAAGTAGGGATTATCAGCTGTTGGTAAACACAGCGGGAAGAGATGAAATTTAATTAAGTTGGAAATTGGCATCCGGCCTAGATTTATCTAAATGCGAATACACGCCTTGCAACACGAATATCCCGTATGTGGTCCATGTTGCGTGCTAGATGTCCGTCACATACTTTTATTTCTAAAGGATGTGAATTGTGAGCGAATAGACATTGTTATTGCGAGACACGCCTATCATTGGCTATAGATAGGATATTACAAAGTCAGCGCCATGTTAGAGTAGGTGATAGTTCTTACAAATTAGTCTCAAGGAAGTGTCAGTTTGGAGGAGCAGTCATACATGCGGGATACAGTAAGGTCAAGTTAGTGCACAGCAGAATGCAACAAACTAACACCCGTTTGGTTCAAAGCACTATAAATGGATTACCAGAAATTCTAGGCAACCACAGATGTGGCACCTGCCACGCCTGCCCGACAGCCATCACCACAGACACATGGGCATATGGAACCAGAAGAGGTAGACTTAAAAGTCATACAAACTGCAGGAGCAGCAATATAATCTACCTCATCCTCTGCCCTTGCGGCCTAGGCTACATAGGAGAAACTGGCCGTGAATTCCGCACTAGGCTCTCGGAGCACAAATCGGCCATTAGAACCCAAAAGGAACATGCCCCGATGGTTCAACACTATGTGGAACATAACCATGGAGAACAAGATCTCAAATGGCTCATTTTAGAAAAAGTAATTCCAAAGTCGGGCCAAGATACGCACAAAGTGCGTAAAAACAGAGAGACCTTCTGGATTTTTCATTGTGATACTGTCCGAAAAGGTCTGAATGAGGAGATTATTTGGATAACTACATAATAACACACATATATAGGCCATCCGGTCTGCACATACCTTCCTTTCATCTCTTCCCGCTGTGTTTACCAACAGCTGATAATCCCTACTTGTCCTGTATACTACACAGCTATGAATTTTTACCTCCTATTTCACGCAACTTTCGGTACAATCAGTAAGACCTCTACCCCACTCCAAGATGGCGCCTGGATATCGTGTTAGATACCAGCCACTCTTTCAGTGAAGGCACGTCATCTCGCGAGACTGACTTTGTGCATAAAATTCGACAATCTCACAACACAAGATGTCGACTCCTGGCGATGGATGCCCTACGACGTCAAGGCGAACTCAGGTATGCCCCTTAACATCAGCAGGAATCCCTTGTAGAGGTTATTGCAGGCTGTTAAACTTCAAACTTTGATTCGAGATTTCTTAAACTTTGTTGTGTAGCGCTCGACCCTCTCTAAGTTTCGTTCACAGCTCCCGGATGCAAACAGGCTTATTTTCTATTAGACGGAGAGATTAATAAACACGTCATCTTAAAGTCTATCTGATAATATTTACCCACAAAGATTGCTTGCTGTTTGTCTTAGCCGACTGTCCCAGTGAGCACGCTACAGCCACGCATAAGAGGTTACCTTATGTACCCATGCAGGGCACTAGAGTTTTTTGCTCAGGACAGCCACGGGGATACTATAGATCTGGTCGGGCCATTTGGGGTGGTCAATTGTAGAGATTGTTATCAGCTCTCAGCACACTTGTGTTGTCTTTCGCTGCTAATTTTGAACGTCACCACATCTTACAGTTGTTATGCGGACGCACTACTCAAAATGTCATATCACGTTTTTCTCCGCCCACAGCGTTATGCCGTAACAGGACACACCATTTTAAATCAAATGTGCATCTTGAGGAATGATAGATAGGAGGACCGCCTACATTGCTGCTTGAACGTGAAACCCTTTGGGAATAGGAAACCAAATACGAGGTACATTTGTTGACCTTTAAACTACACTACTTTATGGTAAACTATTGTCAAAAGACAGCATGACATAAAAGCCTTCCTTTTTGTAGAATTTCAGGTACCGTTCTCTCTGATAAATACCGGCAGCTGTACAGATATACTATAGAGTGAGAACATATGCTCACATCCAGACCTTCCAAGGTATCTAAATAGACACTTTGATTACAGCCTTTTAAATGCCGCAATAGATTGATCTTTTTTGTCTAAGATTCTCAATGCTTTGTTTACTATAGAAATACCAAGTACCGCTCGCTCCAAGAAATAGTAGATTTGCAAGGCCGTATACCTACATCTCAGGATATGAATCCATAGGTATTTTCTGTGCACATTCTTCTGTGATCTCTATGAATCCTTTTTCTGGGACCTCACTTTCATTAGTCACTTATTTTCATATTAGTCTACTTTACTGCTATGCACAAATCACCTCTGGGTCGTCTTTGAAGTTCCACACTTCACCTCTAGACGCATGTTCCCTCGCTCAAAAAAACCCTACATCTAAAGCGCATGATAGCTATCCCCTTCCTTGTAAATTGTAAATTTAAAATGAAAATTAATGTTTCCCTACCATTTGCCAATTACAAATCCCTTGTGCTTATTTTACAGACACCCTGACATCCTTTTTTAACATTCCCACTTGCTAATTCCGGCAGTTGGTCCTGAAGAAGGTGGTTCACCCACTGAAACGCGCGTTGACCGCAAAAATTGCCAATATCGAAGATATTGAAAACCAGCATCTTCCCAATTTTCAGTCAACTGGAAAAATCTGACCAATTCAAAGTTTTAGCTTTCTATCTTTAGACTGATTTTCTTCACTGTTTTCTGTTTGAATGCAAGCATGATGTATGAATGGATAGTAAATGCTTTTTTACATTGTAGATGTCTAGGATGTCTTCTTTCACAATTATGCTTTTTGTAAAAATGTCTGTATTCTAAATTATGAGTGTAAAAACCGATAAGCTTCACTTTCTAAATTATGTATAAATTGTCTTAAGATGAAAAAAGAGTAAAAACAAATAAAAATATATTTTTGTCTAAAATACTGTAGTTTAGTGGACTCTATAATAATAATGTGGCAATACAAACCTTTAAATAGCTAGATTGGGAAATACAGAATCTATATAGATCTGTTGAAGAATTATACAGGCCGGTTTAGAGGTTCATACTAGATTTTAGTTCGACCTCTGCCACTGAAAGGCATTATTCAGGGCCCAGTAAGGGTGATTGAGACGCCGGCTACTACGGTGACGTGCACGATAGATGCGTGGCAGCGAGTCCTACGCAGGGTCGCACTTCAGTTCTTGTATGCACCGACCTTGCCACTAGTCTACCATCCGGATCTGTCCTTGCTGCAGGAAGGGGGGTTCCAGGGGATGTGCGCTAAGATAAACATCCGGTCTTGGGGTGATCTCTTTATGAATGGTCAGTTCAAAACGAGAGAACAACTGTTTCAGGGGTATCGGCCTACTCCGCTAGACATCTTTTATTATATCTGACTGCGGCAGGGGCTAAGGGCTGTTATACCGCATTTTCCGGAAGAACCTGAAATAGTAAGGCCTTTGCAAGTTTTGCTTTCTTCTGCGGATGGTAGGCATCTAGTCCCTCACCTGTACCGTAGTATTCGAGAGCAAGGTAGGAGTGTAGAATGTAGAGCACTCAGGCAGTGGTGTGCTGATATAGGCAGGGACATCACGGAGGCGCAGTGGGCGTATTGTTGTGAGCTCACTTCACAGATCTCGTCCAGCTGCAGACTGCGGATTATCCATTACAAGTTTTTGCAGAGATTGTACTGCACGCCCGAAAGAAAGCTGAGATTCCGACTTTCGGCCAATGATAAATGTGAGCGTTGCCACTCGGAAGGAGCTGGTTTTTTACATTTGTCTTGGATGTGTCCAAGGGTGTCCGATTATTGGACGCAGGTACACACTGCACTGACGGCTATGTTGGGCGACACGATTGAGCGGGACCCGCTCATGATGCTACTGGGCTATACTATGCAGATACCCAAGGTGAATCGGAAATTTGGGAACATTGCACTTTTACTAGCAAAGCGAAGGGTTGCATGTAGGTGGGGGAGGGGCCGTGCACCGAAATTTAAGGAATGGATAGATGATTTACTGTACTGTCAAGAACAGAACACAATATAAGCCGACACACAAACATTGCGTAGCAGGGCCAAGGATATATGGGATCCGTTTAGAGCATATCTGGCAGCTCATTCCAATTCAGCGGGAGATGGAAGGCGGGTAACAGCGGGTACAGTACCGGCAGATATAGCATCAATTTAGGAGCGGCTCATTAAGGATTTGCAGTGTTGAGAAGTCAATTTGTTGGAGAGGTGGATACACTGTTGAGATGCACTACCTGAAGTGGGTATTATGGCATGAGTGATGCTTAGGATGAGAAGGTGTTGGATGTTCTGTTGCACAGCAAGGGGGCTGACATGGGAGTAGCGGAAGTACATGGACCTGGTATAAATGTCTCCATATGTGACATGGTGGAGAGACCACCGAGGTGGGAGGCGTAGTATGCACTGCAGGTATTTTGGAATGGCTCATTGGCGTATGGCCCTTTATTGCCGCCTGCTTTCAGGGTTACTGGTGCGGGGGCTGCTCATGTGAGTGGGGCCTATCTGGCTTAGGGACCCGAGCTGTAGGGTACCACAGTTGTATGCCCATCAGGACTATGACAATTATGGACTTCTGTTTAGTAGTGGGATTCTGGACATCCATACCCCAAGATTGCCTTCGCTGTTGGTACACAGTGTAGGTGTAAATAAAGGAAAAGAAAATCATTTCATGGACCTTGGGCTGCTGAGCATCAAGCAGTGATGATATAAGAAATGTGTTGCGGGCTTTGCCGCCGGACCTCCGGGTTGTCGGTCAAATGGCTGTGTATATGGTGGAGAGTAACAAGGGGACAATATCATCTGTAGCCGGCCCGTGAGGTTGTAGGCGCGAGGCTGTGATACTTTGTAATGCTGAAATAAAGGTCTTTGAAATCAAAAATTAAATAAATAAATAAACAAAAAAAAAATATTGTATGTATAAGTGTTTAATTTTGCTCCGTCTGCTCTACCATAAGGGTGAGTTGTTGAAGGCAGCATGAGAAAGTGAATCTGCTCACATAGTTGCGCAGAGGGCATTTAATTTTGATCAGGGTTCGGTCTCCCTTGAATAGGGCGAGTGGCCACCCTTCCAGAGGCAACATATCCAGCCCAGGGTCTACAGATAGGTGTGTGCTGCTGGAATCTCGGTGGCAGTAATTCTGTATTACACCATTGGCTGGCTTCAAGGGACTCTGGCATCTGACAAGTGCACAGCCCTCACAGTCATCCACCTTCAGCCCCAACACAACCTATAGGTAATCACATTGAACATGCTGAACTTTGTTTAAATCTGTTTAGTTAACTAGCTCTTATCAGTTTTCTAACTTGCAGTTCAGGCACAACCCAGGTTTGAGTTAAACAAACAAGGGCATCATATTACATAAGACTTATTATTTAGGTCAATGTGTACACAACACAGACTACAGGATATCACATTATTGCTCAACAATTCTAGGCGCATTAGTGCTGTTCTGTACCAATTGTCAGACCCAGTTTTGTTCAAAACAGCATTTTGTTTAGGGAATAACAGTGCTTTTCAATCGTAAACCCTCTCTTTTTATTAACCCGTTTCCATTTGGATCCTCTTTAATTGTGTGTCTTCGCCCAACAAGCTTAATGTTCTCCAAAGATATCTGCAACTCTGTGTCACTTTGCAAGCATGCATTTCTGCAAAGCTTCTCTGCTCGTGCATATGTGCAGAAAATATTGAGAACTGGCACATTTATTTGTTATGTTATAGGCTGGCAAAGTCACACCGACCAATATGAATATGACTCAAAGCAGCCTTGAAACATACGCAGCTTGTATTCAATAACCTGAATTGTCTCAGCCAAAATCCCTGCTCAAACTGTCACCGAGGATGCAGCTCATCAGGCCTCTTCTCAAAACATTCTTTCTTCTCAATGTCTTGGCTCCCTGGTAGAGATGGGGCCCCGCTACCAGACATTGGTAGATCTAAGGAGCATGAAGCCACTCATGTTTGTGTGGTTTCCATGGGCAGGTAATGGGAAAGCGACAAAGGCTTCTGTACCTTCATGGACCAGATCAGGGTAAAGTTCAAAACAAATAGACTTCAAGGGGAAAGGCTAGGCAGGTTACGCTTTCCTTCACGCTTATGATCTCACGAGGAGGTGGTTTTAGAAAAGATATTTCTCAAAAGCAGATGGCACTAAGATAAATCTATTTGTTTCTCAAGTCTAGTCAATATACTCACTTTATGAATTGGAGGGTGTGATCTTCCACTCTGTTAACAATTCGTAAGTCAAAAGACCCAGTTCTAGAGTATTAAAAACAAACTTTGCAGGCCAGCAAAAAAATCAAGTCTTAACACAGAAGAGTCCTCTAGGAAGCAGCGCAAGAGCAAGTGGCACAGTTTATACTGCTAGTCCGTTTACAAAAAGGCAAGTAGTGCCCTTTGAATTGATTGTCTTACTGTGGTTTTAGTCACTGGAACTTACAGAAGAACTGTAGTGGATTCCTTTGTGTTAACAAAAGCATTTTAGTGGTCTTTTCACAGGGTTTTGCATAGCCTTCCAACAAACAGGAAACTCAATGCAGTAAGCCAGTGATATTAACCCAGGGCCCGATTCACAGAATTAACTTAAGACTAAATCCTACACTTACTACTTTGTGGTATTCACAGAATGCACTTACTGCTTTTGGTATTCACAGACTGGACTTACTACTTTTGCTATTCACAGAATGGATTTACGACTACTAACTTTACGTCCGCACTCGGGCCGGAAATTCCGGCCCGGAGGCGGAGCTTCCAGCCCGGAGGCGGGGCTTCCGGCGCGGAGGCGGAGTCTCCGGCCCGGAGGCGGAGCTTCCGGCCCGGAGGTGGGGATTCCGGCCAGTGGCGGAGATTTAGTCATGGCCGAAATCTCCACCTCCGGGCCAAAAGCTCCGCCTCCGGGCCAGAAACTCCGCCTCTGGCCCGGAAGCCCCGCCTCGGGGCCGGAAGCTCCGCCTCCGGGTCGGAATTTCCGGCCCGAGTGCGGACGTAAAGTTAGTAGTCGTAAATCCATTCTGTGAATACCAAAAGTAGTAAGTGCAGTCTGTGAATATCAAAAGTAGTAAGTGCATTCTGTGAATACCACTAAGTAGTAAATTTAGGAATTAGTCTTAAGTTAACTCTGTGAATCGGGCCCCCAGTATCTTGAGAAACAGCCTTTTTGTGACCAATACATGGTATATTACATAGACTGGGTGGTTCTAAAGAATCACTCCTCTTCTTCTGCCTGCGTGGTGTCCTTAATGACAGCTGACAAAGTGACCAGACATATATGCATTTTGTGTAGGGGACGGAGCCTCAGAGCCCCTAGAAAGTACCCCCTACCACTGAAACCTTTCATTCCCATGTTCATAAACCATTGTTTCCCCTGATAGTCAGGCATAGAGGGAATCCATATATTAAGATTTCAATGAGATTCTAATATATGGACAAAGTGTTTAGAAAGCATAACTGATGTAAAAAATATCAATAATGATTAGGAGTAAGGAGTAAATAAAACCAAGTCACTTGGAAATCCATGGAAAATCTAAATAATCCATACAACCTTTAGAATAAAAGGATTGTGTGTAAAATATTTGCAATCTCTCATCCTGTGAAATCACATAAAATACAATAGTTTATTTTGATATATTTTGAATGAATGAATGAATGAAGGCACTTTCTGGAGCACGCAGCTACTCAAGTTTGTCCCACCCTAAACACGGCATATCAGGTAAAGGGAAGCATTAATCGCGGAATAAGTGAGTTGTTTCCTGAAGGCAGTCTCATTCGTGGTATTTCTCAATTGGAGTGGGATCTGACTCCAAAAAGAGTTTACTAGAAAGGAGAAGGAAGAATCCCCTTGCATCCAGTGCTTAATTTGTAAAATATGAAGTGCCAGGGCTCTAACCAGGAGGCCACTGCAGCTTGCACCACCCATCGCCCCTGCCATCTCTGCCAAAACAACTACTGACCATCTCTCTCGCATGTGAATGCGACAGTTCAGATTATTCCAGGTCTCCAAAGCTAAAGGAATGGCTGGGGAGGCAGGTATTAGTAATTTTTTTTATGTATATTGTTTTCCTAAACACTGTTATTCTACTAATCTCTAAATTACATGAGCAGCGCCACCTTGTGGCAGACTGCCCTAAGTGAGGTCTTGACAATTAGGTGCTGGCGCCTAGCACCGGAAACCAATTAAGTGCCGGTGTTCAGCACGGGAAAGCTCCGGCCCAAATTAAGCACTGCTTGCATCTTTTTCTTAAAGGGTGGAACAACCAGAAATGAAGTATTCATGGAGTGCAGAGATCTCGGGGGACAGTACTTGTGGATCTTTGAGTTCAGGTATTTCGGACCAGTATCATGCAGGCACGCAATGAGCTATCGGTAAAGCTTTGAAGATGAATCTTTGATTAACAGGGAGCCAGTCCAGTTGCTTGGAAAAGATTATTACTGGCGACCACTTTGAGAGTTTGAACAATAGTTGAACCATGGTATTGTGGACCACATGGAGACAGTGAGTCAAGTAATCAGGAAGGCGGAGATAAAGAATGCTGGCATAGTCCAGATGGGATAAGATCAGAGCCTAAACTACGTATTTCTACACATCGCAAGGTAGGAAAAACAGGAATGTTTTCAGTGTTATTAGAACGCAGAGACATGACTTGGCTACAGCAGCAATGTGCTTTTTCACAGTCAGGCCGAACTCAAAAAGTACCCCCAAGTTCTTGGCTCATCAGGAGAGGGCTAGGTAGGTGGTCTGCAGGCCAGCAGCCATCTACCCAGATAAGGAGTCAGGCCCAAACAGCAGAATTTCAGTTTTGCTCTGAAGGTTGTTGGCGCCAAACCAGCCCATGACTGCTTTTATACAAGCTGAGAAAGCCAACTTCACGTCCGTTGAGCTTCCTTTGTACGAGAACAACTGTGTGTCGTTTACATATACAATTATTTTGATGTTAAATGACTCAACCAAGACAGCAGTGGGGATTTCAACTCTGAGCGAAACAGTCTCATCCAAACAGCTTGCTCTCTAGACTCGAGAAAGGAGGTGAGCTAGCGGAAGGCTGAGACAGTCACACCAATAGCAGAGAGCCGGTGTAGTAGAATCTTGTGAGAGACTGTATCGAACGCCGCTGAGAGATCCAGTAGAACCAGCACAATGTAATAGCCGAGGTCTAGGCTCCACTTTATTAGCTCAGAGATCTCCAGCAGTGCTGTTTCAGTGCTATGTCTGGCTCTGAAAACTGATTGTGAAGGGTGTAGCACATTAGAGAATTCTAGAAATTAAAAAAGCTGAGTTTTGACCAGTTTTCCAAAATGTGTGAGGGTGCTGGAAGCAGGGATATAGGAAAAAGGGGGTGGTGATGGACAGAGTTTCTGAATGATGCAGAATACTCTTACCAAGTCAAGAGATCATGGTTTTAATCCATCACCGTTTTTTAGCTCACTGCACCATCCCAGCTCAGAACCTGGCTATGTGCAAATTAGTCTGTACCTGTCCCAGTGCATGATGGGAACAGAGCAAACCAAACTACCAAGCCAATTCTTATACTGGGAAGGAAACAAGCTTCCGGGGACCGGTTTCTGGCATCACAGCCTTCGTCGGCCCAGCTTGCTTGAATCCTGATGGTGCAACGAGCAAGGGACTCACGTCTGAGCATACCCTCCCACACTAAGTGCGGTTAAAATCGATTTGGGAAAAAGGGGGTGGTGATGGACAGAGTTTCTGAATGATGCAGAATACTCTTACCAAGTCAAACCATGATCTCTTGACTTGGTAAGAGTATTCTGCATCATTCAGAAACTCTGTCCATCACCACCCCCTTTTTCCCAAATCGATTTTATCCACACTCAGTGTGGGAGGGTATGCTCAGACGTGAGTCCCTTGCTCATTGCACCATCAGGATTCAGGCAAGCCGGGCCGACGAAGGCTGTGATGCCAGAAACCGGTCCCCGGAAGCTTGTTTCCTTCCCAGTATAAGAATTGGCTTGGTAGTTTGGTTTGCCCTGTTCCCATCATACACTGGGACAGGTACAGACTAATTTGCATGTAGCCAGGTTCTGAGCTGGGATGGTGCAGTGAGCTAAAAAACGGTGATGGATTAAAACCATGATCTCTTGACTTGGTAAGAGTATTCTGCATCATTCAGAAACTCTGTCCATCACCACCCCCTTTTTCCCAAATCGATTTTATCCACACTCAGTGTGGGAGGGTATGCTCAGACGTGAGTCCCTTGCTCATTGCACCATCAGGATTCAGGCAAGCCGGGCCGACGAAGGCTGTGATGCCAGAAACCGGTCCCCGGAAGCTTGTTTCCTTCCCAGTATAAGAATTGGCTTGGTAGTTTGGTTTGCCCTGTTCCCATCATACACTGGGACAGGTACAGACTAATTTGCATGTAGCCAGGTTCTGAGCTGGGATGGTGCAGTGAGCTAAAAAACGGTGATGGATTAAAACCATGATCTCTTGACTTGGTAAGAGTATTCTGCATCATTCAGAAACTCTGTCCATCACCACCCCCTTTTTCCCAAATCGATTTTATCCACACTCAGTGTGGGAGGGTATGCTCAGACGTGAGTCCCTTGCTCATTGCACCATCAGGATTCAGGCAAGCCGGGCCGACGAAGGCTGTGATGCCAGAAACCGGTCCCCGGAAGCTTGTTTCCTTCCCAGTATAAGAATTGGCTTGGTAGTTTGGTTTGCCCTGTTCCCATCATACACTGGGACAGGTACAGACTAATTTGCATGTAGCCAGGTTCTGAGCTGGGATGGTGCAGTGAGCTAAAAAACGGTGATGGATTAAAACCATGATCTCTTGACTTGGTAAGAGTATTCTGCATCATTCAGAAACTCTGTCCATCACCACCCCCTTTTTCCCAAATCGGAAGCAGGGATATAGGCAGGAAATTGGATAACAGTGCTGTATATGCATATTAGCTTTTTTTTCCAGAAACTGGTCACAACTCCTGAGCGTACGGATGCAGTAAACAGTGTCAGATAGATGGGGCAAATTATATTGGTAATCTCATGCAGAATATGGTGAAAGGAAGGGTATAACGGGGAGCCAGATTTGCAGCTCAGAAAACTCTTTTAGGTTGTCTTCCGTAGGAGGTGGAAACCATGTGAGTTTGATGGTCTTCATGCTTTTAGGTTAAAAGGCTACATATATCCTGTACTAGATAATTCTTTATATAGGTCCACTTTTTCCCCCTTATAAAAATAGCCCCGTTATGTCATCATTTAACTCATTCATATCAGTGTGCAATCTGCAGAGCCAGCATTATTCTTTTAAGAACAAAGCATGTGGGGATTCATGGTGGCTCACTCCTCTGATCAATTTCCTTTAATATATGTCGGCCCCTATACCAGGAAAAGAAACATCGTCCCCGGTTGGCTCACATCCCATTTACATACATGCTTGTACAATAAGGATTCTTTATCGTCTTCATGTGTCCAGCCTTATGCATGCATGGGAAAGTGGTGCCAGGATCATTTCAAAGACATGGCCTTATCAGTTTGATGGTGGTTTGACCAAATATGTTGGGCTTGGGCATAGGACACACATGATTCTGGGTGTTCTTTTTTAAGAACTGTCTGCATGGAAAACAGCAGTACTTAAATGGTTCCCACTGGATGCTAGTATGGTAAATGGGGTTTTAGATATTGGACTGCAATGATCAACAGGACAATGAAAATCTAGTACTCAAATAAAATGCCAACTGAAACCACAATATCTCATTAGACATTGAAAAAGAACCATTAAAGACATTTTAAACCCGTTCCAAGATGTAACTGAAATCAACTGGAATTTTCTCTTGGGGTTGTGCCGGGTATGATCTTGCCTTGCCATGACTGTGGTATCTATTTTAACTTGCATAATCAATTAATTATGTGTACTGTCAGCGTCTTGAAAGGATTTGTGCTCTTGTTCATTCCGATTGACGTTTAATCACACCAACTGCACTGCCTAATCTAGAAAAGTCTACTGTGGATATAGATTGCATACTTTACTAAAACTATGAAATTCACCTTTTAGATCCACTTCACGTGCTATATAAAAGGTAGGCTGCCCATCATCGGGGTGAGTCTACCTAGAATTGCCACTTTCTGTCTGTCTGTCTGTCTCTCTCTCTCTTCCTCTCTCTCTCTTTCTCGCTCTTACTTTCTCTTATTAAAATATTTGTTATTTCTTTGTTTTCTTAGTAGCGCGTTTTACAAAAAGCTGGAGCCTAGTATCAAAGCCCTCTTTAAGTCTCAGATCCTTTAGAGGAAGTTCCATCTTGTCAAGGTTTGAAGGGTCATTTCTGGAAAGCTGTCGTGCCATTAAGCATGAAAGTGGATGGATTTCAAACCACTGCCTCAGGTAGTTTGGGGACTTCAGATGTCCTCCGTCACTGTGGTGTTAGCTGGGGTTTTCTGAAGTTTGCACACTGCCCCAGATATTGTTCCTTCGGATGTTGACTTCCTTTCAGAAAAGTTGGCCCCCTAGTTGCATGTTCCATTACATTTGTCGAATAAGCGCCGAGAATCCTTCTCTGACTAGGGGCTTCCTTCTAAAAGAGAGAGAAAGACAATGTTAAACATAGATCTGCCTCTTTACCCACAATCAAAATCTACACTTTTTTCTTGTTTGTGGTGGGTGGGCGATATTTCAGCTAGAATGAAACAGGCCATAGCAAAGAAGGTTGTTTAGGGGCCATCCAGTTAGTTGTGTCACAATACGCCTCAAAGCCCAAGCTGACAGCATCAGACAAAGGAACATTTTGGAATGCCTATGGTTGATCATTGTTAATAATGTAAGATTAGGTATGGAGAATTGGTTTTAATCTATATTGAATAGCCACCTTTAAGCAACAGCCTGAAAGAGTCTGTAGGTGACATCATATCTCCACTGAGCTACTTTCTTTGCTGCCATATTCCTTTGGAGCATGGGAAAAAATGGATGCCCACTCCTGAGTGAAGGTGGCATCACTGATCACTCACAATGGAAAAGGAGCTTTTCAAGATGGCCAAACAAAGTAACTCTTTGTAGACCATTTACCGAAAGTAAAAAGGTTTACCCACAAAGGGCCTTTTTAAAAATAATGTTTAAGGGGTTAAGTTATCTGTGTAAATATGTTGGCTTAGGAGTCACAAATCATTCCTCCAATCATCCCTTACAACCAGTGGGCAGAGTTTGTGAAATTACAGAACCCTTTGTCTCTGGGACTCCACTGTACTCCACTGTAACTTTCGTATGAGGCACCATATACATGACATATTATGTAAAGCTACTCATTCTGTCAGGAAGAGACACACAAGACATTTGTCACAGAGTTGGGGTCATTTGCAAGCACATTTAACATGTCAGCACTGGCATCTTGTGTACGGTAATGAAAATATTATGTATTAAGTCACCTAAAGGCACTGTCAAGCTTTGATATGAGTACACCTACAGCAAATTAGATGATGACTGGTTATAAACACAAGATGGAGAATAGTTGCAATACAACTTTGGAACATTGAGCTTGCTGCATTTTCAGGTAGTAATTCACGTTCAATCGAACAGGAAATTAGCAATTTAGCATGATCGAACGGGAAATTAGAATTTTAGAGATTGTTAATCTCAGCATAACCCTCTATGACAAGACTGCAGTGGCGGCTGGTGACATTTGAAAATGGCGGGGCGTAAAAGTGCCCCATAACAAAGTCGCGTCAAAACGCACTCTCAAAACGACCCAACGGCCGAGCCCATCAGATGATGGTACGTAAACTCAAACTCCACTACACGCACCTTACACCCTCTGGCATCACTGCCACGTGTAGGCGCTGTGCCAAATCCGTACCTACACAAGGGGAGCATCCCCACGGCTCTCACACGATGCCCAATGCTCCCCCCGCAGGTTACACCACTATGAACATGCACTCTACCAACCATGGGAAGCCTCTTCTAACCGGACCAGAACAGTGCTGCGGAGCCACACAACACAAGTGCTGTGAAGCGCTATACAAATACTGAAAATTGAATGCGCTGAAGTAGAGCAGGCGGCAGTGCCTAGCAATTGGCCTTTACATCTACATAAAGATATGTATAGCATAGCGTGCAGAAAGCGTGGCCACTCTTCATCGTGTATGTACCTCACCCCATAAGTGCACAAGCAGCTTGTATCAGACTTAACAAAGTGCACGGGCATCACCTTCACTTGATGTATTCACAAGGAGGGTGACAGACACATAGAGAATGAGCACGCGAAGGACGGTTTAGTGAAAGGAGTGTGAACATACAGGAATGTGAGAAAATGAGACAAAAAAAAGAGTATGAGGGGACTACGGGGAGAGGGAAGAAAGGGAAGAGGAAGTAAAAAAGGACAAGGTGGCAGTGAGTAGTGAGCGAGCACTGAGAGGGGTGTCCGCGGGACTGAGGCAAGGTGGGAAAGATCTGCGGGGATGGAAGAGGCGGCATAGGGGGACCCACAGGCGGGAGCGACAGAGGGGGCAAGTGAAAGAGAAGACGGAGGCGCGAGGACAGGCGCTCCGCCGTAGGAGCTGGGGAGGAAAGGCAGCCAACAAGCGCCTGTGTGTCAATCCCCGGGAAGCGAGAGGCAGGATAGATGCGGGCACAGCTCCTGCCATCAATATCCTCTAATATAAATGTCAGTGATGCCATTTTACCCACAGCCATTTCCCACACTGCTGATTACATTATCGTATAATAGAGGGGAGCCGGTCTCGCTTCTTTCTCTCTTAACCCTCCTCGCGGTAATGTGTCAATAGCCTGCCTCCATGAAACAAGTCAATTTTCTGCAGGCTTGGCAGCGGAATAAATCTGCCGGCTATCTGGAGAGCCCGAGATATTTATATACACTCTGCCCGTGTGTCCTCAGCAGAATTGAATGATTTTCAGCCCAGACTCAATAAGGGGTGAATTTAAAGCAGTCCCTAAGCCTGCCTCCCAGTAACTGCCTTTACACGTTTATTTTCTTTACCTGTACAGAAAAAGAGAGAATTATATGTGGATTTATATGACAAGTGTGCCTACCAAACAGTTTAGGGAAAGCGTAGTAGGGGGGCCGGAGTAAAGAGTGACATTTAATGCTCGCTCTGTGACAAGGAGAAACTAACGAGTTCGTTTTATGATGAGGGCTTCTTCATTAAATATGAACATTAGTCAGAGGATATAATTTTACTCTATACAGCGTCTATAGGTTACCCTAAAACCAAAATTAAAAAACACTTACCTGACCGCCTCTTCTCCTGGTCCGCGTTGGCGCCTCTCTGCCCCTTCAAACGGTCCGGAACACCACGTCCACGTGACGTGACGCAAGTGACTGCAACCCGGCCCTCAGCCAATCCTGGCGCTGCAGCAGCGCCAGGATTGGCTGACGGCACCGCCTACTCCTCGCCCGCCGCCTGCCCATTTAGGAGACCGAGGGGCTCCTAATGGGCATGCGCAAGGCAGCAAAAATACAAGTACGCATGACTGGGCACGGAGTAAAAAATTAAGCTCCATGCCCACTCATGCGCACTTGTGCTGCCTTTCCCAAAGGCGTATGACAATGATGTCAGTCAACATGACACCGGACCGCCCACGGTCCGACGTCATGCTGACTGACATTCACAGAGGGAGGACTCGGGAGCGGTTGCGGACATTCACAGACTAGTCACAGAGGAGGGAGCTGCAGCTGCGGGCACGGCGCGGGCGGTGGGGCTACGCCCCCACGCCCCAATGGACGCACCGCGCCTGCAAGACTGTAAATGCAACCCATGCTTCCTAACAGAAATTTGGTTTAACCCCTCCTCACAAACCCAGATGGAGTAATTCTTAGGAGGATTGAGCTTCAGTGTCCTGCGGGAAGCAATCAAACCTTAGACCCAAACTGTAAAATCTTTGAAAATCTAGTTAACAGTCTTAACATCTCTCTCTCTCTCTCTCTCTCTAAGCTACTATTCCTTGGTATCATCTCTCACCCTCCTTAAGCTGTTAATTGAGAAATGATGTGATTGCATAGCCTCCAAATTTATCAAATCTAAATGAAGTCATATTCTGTGGAGAATGTAAACTTCAAGAGATGGGTATGTACTCAAACAGTTTTGGGCAATGTCCTCACTCAACAATACTCTCATCCTACTCTAAGGGAGGGGAAAATCTTAGACCCATCATTGCCAAGACCGATGGTCTAGAATGCCAAAATTAAATCCAGGTCAAAGTACAGCATCCTAAGACTGGTCTCTGTAACCACAAAGTACAATCAAGCAACCCAAAGCCCAAATTACTTGGCTAAGAGATCTCAAAGAAAGGTGACGTCATTGTTTTGGCCCGATAACTGATGGGAGCAAAACCAAACCTCGGAAAGGGATTATTTTCATAAAGAGGGGGAGTTATGTTGGGTTCTCCTATCCCCACTAAATGAAACTCTAACACACAAAAAACTCCGTATAAAGGTAAAAAGCTGCCAGCCACATAAAAAAAAACTAAATTAATTCCAAATTAAAAATAACTGGATAATAAACAAGAGAATATGGGATTCAGGAAAAAAATACCCTGACATCAATCTCCTCACATTATTGTCAAAGTACTAATTGGATCTGAAATAATGACACGGAACCATTCTGGGCATGGGTAAAAGGTAAAATTGTCTCATTGGCAGGGAATATTAAATGAAAAATTAACATGCTTTTATGATGTAGTGAATATGGAAAAGAAAATATTGATACTCAAAAGGTGAGCCAGGTTACTACAGGCAGACAAACGACACCGTGTACTTAAAACCTTGACCTCACTAAGGAGTGGGGAATATTCCAAGGGCTTGAAAAGAGTGAAAATCACATTTTGGAGTCCAAATAAATCAGATGCGTTATTTATAAATATGCAAAGTAAGTTAGTGCGCAATGCCACCATGACCAATCTTCCAACTATGTTGGGGCAGGCTATAGAAAAATAAGGATTCGGCATATGGTTTCATGAATCCTTGTCTAGAAGAGTCAAGCCTGCCCCACATGCTGAGCTTCATAAACAAGCATTGGCATAGCCAATAGGTCCCACCTTTTGGACCTTATGTGTTTAGCCAGAACTTTTGGCTATGTTGTAGAGCACTGTGGCTGCTGTGTATTATGTTGAAAACTTATAATAAAAAGTTTTAAGCATTTTTGTTACCTTTATACAAACAAAGACGACATTATATACAAATGAAAAACCTGATTAAAAAAAGATTTCAACATAAAAAACGTCTTCTACTTTTTTTGTATTTTCACTGCTGGCAACTTCTTCCTGCTTGTTCTCATGCTTGTTTGTTATAATTTCTTTGTTATGGGGGAGCGGGACATAAATAACGGGGGAGTGGATGTTGGAAAACAGTAATTTAATTAGAACACGAGCAGCGGACGGACACTAGGGAATCAAGCTATCCTGACTGAAGAGGGGTGAAACCCCGAAACCGGTCCTAGGATGCTTGTTTCCAGTCAAGGGAGGACCTGGCTTGGCAGTTTGGGCTGGACTGTTCCCATGAGGCACAGGGTCAAGACTGATTTGCATATGGCTGGGTTCAAACTGGAATGGCATGGTGAGCAAAAAAACGATGGATTTAGGCCCAGATCTCTGCACTGGTGTGAATGTATGACATTGTTCTGCATTCTGCCCATCAACTGTTGTTTTTGCATTTGTCACCCCAAGTGGGACGGGTATGCCCAGACATGAGTCCCGTGCTCTCCATGCCACTGGAATCAAGCTATACTGGCTGAAGAGGGGTGAAACCCCGAAACCGTTCCTAGGATGCTTGTTTCTAGTCCAGGGAGGACCTGGCTTGGCAGTTCGGGCTGGACTGTTCCCATGAGGCACAGGGTCAAGACTGATTTGCATATGGCTGGGTTCAAACTGGAATGACATAGTGAGCAAAAAAACGATGGATTTAGGCCCAGATCTCTGTACTGGGGTGAATGTACGACATTGTTCTGCATTCTGTCCATCAACTGTTGTTTTTGCATATAATTATGTGGCACTGTGTGGTATTATGTGGAGTGTATTTATGTTGCATTGAGTAGAGTGTAAGAATGTGGTGTGTAATTATATGGCACTGAGTGGTATTATGTGGAGTGTATTTATGTTGCATTGAGTAGAGTGTAATGATGTGGCGTGTAATTATGTGGCACTGAATGGTATTATTTGGAGTGTATTTTGTATTCAGTAGAGTGCAGTGTAATTATATAGCATATAATTATGTGGCACTGTGTGGTATTATGTGGAGTGTATTTATGTTGCATTGAGTAAAGTGTAAGTATGTGGTGTGTAATTATATGGCACTGAGTGGTATTATGTGGAGTGTATTTATGTTGCATTGAGTGCAGTGTAATCGTAGCATATAATTATGTGGCACTGAGTGGTATTGTGTGGAGTGTATGCTGCATTCAGTAGAGTGTAATTATGTGATGTGTAATTACGTGGCACTGAGTGATATTGTGTGGAGTGTATGATAGAGAAAGCAAGAGACAGAGATCATGGGAGGCTGCGAGTGTCAGTCGCTGGTAGGATGAGGGGGGTAGATTGGGACAGGGATAGATACTGATGTGCAGGGATGAGCGGGGGAGAGAGACCATGGGAGGGTGAGAGTACCAGACACTGGTAGGGTGAAAGAGGTAGATTGGGACAGGGATAGATATTGATGGCCAGAGATAGGTGTGAGGGGGGCTTCGGAGGCCGGGAGTACCTATGCTGGGTGCGAGAGGTGTGCACACGCAGGGCCGCAGTTCACTGCGTCCCATTAATCCAAAGGTCACACGTGATCTTGGTGAGATGTTCTTGTGCGGAAGGAAATAGCCCCATCACTTCCTCCCATACGCACAGACCAGCGTCTGCAAAGTCCGAGATAGCTCAGTAGGTTGAGCACCTGCTATAGATAACCTAGTGTAACTTGCAAGTCACTGGTGTGGGTTTTCTCGGGGCCAATTGAGGCATTCAGCTTTCCAACGTCAATTAAATACTTTTGGATTGGTAATAATAGCAGCAGATGCTATTTGTAGTGCTGAAGTGTGGTTAAGTTTGTGTAAAGCGTTTTGTAGGGGGTAAGGGTTTTCATGCACTGTGACTAGAAGCTGAAATGACTTCCCTCTGGTTCGACTGGCATTTAATTCATATCTAGCTGTGGTTGGTATTTTGAGTTCTGTGTCCGCCACTGCTTTTGTTCTGACAATTTAATGCATTATTGCTGCAAGTTCACTCCGAATCGTCTTTGCGCCCTGTCTGCATATCCGCTCGAGCCCCGCCCCAAACAAACCAATTTAATTTGCTTCGTAGAGACTTTAGAAATGTTATGAATTCAAAGAAAAACTGGTTCTGTGGGTCAGCCTGGTGTTACTCATGTCACCCCCCCCCCACACACACACACCTCCTCCCAAGCAGGCCACCTCCCACTCCCTATCGCAGCCGCATGAATAAGATACAAAAGAGACAGTGTCAGGTTCTAAGGTCTACAGCTGGGTGGCAGCAGGCTTGGTTGCTAATCTTGACCCCTGGTTTCCTCTTGATCAACCCTTTGATCTTCGACAAATCGTGTTGTCGCCATGGGCTTCTGTTTCTTCAGGTTTCAAAATCAAACAAACCAATTTAATTTGCTTCGTAGAGACTTTAGAAATGTTATGAATTCAAAGAAAAACGGGTTCTGTGGGTCAGCCTGGTGTTACTCATGTCACCCCCCCCACACACACTCCTCCTCCCAAGCCAGGCCACCCCCCACTCCCCTTCGCAGCTGCATGAATAAGATACAAATGAGACAGTGTCAGGTTCTAAGGTCTACAGCTGGGTGGCAGCAGGCTTGGTTGCTAATCCTGACCCCTGGTTTCCTCTTGATCAACCCTTTGATATACGACAAATCGTGTTGTCGCCATGGGCTTCTGTTTCTTCAGGTTTCAAAATCAGAAAGGCTGAAAAACAAACAGAAGTTATACCTCACAGCAGGTAGAGGGTAAGGACCCCCAAAATTATCGAAGACACTGTGTTATGTTTTCTGATGGGCGGGGTTTGAATTGACATGGCAGATTGTCACCTGAGAAGACTCGAATGCAGTGTGAATTGATGGCTCCATGCCGCACAGGCCAATTGCGGGCTAATAAAAAAAAGCACACGCACAGGCGTGTGTTCAGAGCTCAAAAGCCCTTACTTAATGCCTCGCAGAGCAACGCATGCGCGCTAGCTCAGGCGAGACCTAAAAAGTTAACTTAACGGTCGGGAAAACTTAGAAGCAGGAGACAGGGAATCCTAAATTAGAGCACTGTAAAAATTATTCCAAAGAGATACTGAAAAATGCCTCTATACGTTATAGTAGGGAAGTCAGGAAGTGATTAGAAACGACATAATAAAATAAAAAAGAGTTCAAATCATCCCGTCAAATCATTATGATATGAAACCAGAATATTGAGTCCTGAACATCGAACTGTACACATATCATTGCATATTGACAACCAACATATCAACATAGTAAGTATATGTAAGTAAGTATAGCTTATTTATGATCTAATCCACATATCGTTACATTGACAAAATGTATATATCTGCAAGCTTCATAAATATGTCATACTCAGCAATGTACACAATTGCTTTGCAGACTGGAATTGTTAATGTATTTTGGACGGAGGATTTGTGACATTGACAACTACTGATGCTCCGTGTAAGTTCCCACGGAGGCCGAAGAGACACGGTCAGACTGGGACAGCAAACAGTCCCTAGACCCAAAATACAAGTGCCCCTCACTTGCAATTTGAGTAGTAAAACAGGTAGCCCACATTTGTAAACAGAAGAACTCAGAACTTTTTAAGACATGCTGTTGGGAGTGGTCTTTTGGGCGGGGGCACGTATTTGTGCTTGCTGCAGGCAACACTTGTGGTATTTTTTGGAAAAGGCAGCAGTAAAATTCATTATGTTCCTCCTCTATCAAAATGATGCAAACATTGACTCACGCCTGCTCTTCAACCTGCAAAGGGCATATCCTCTTTACTACAATCATGTCCCCCTCCTTTCCTCTCTCTTGATCCCACTATTCCATGTCTGCTGCCCCCTCAGTGCTTTAGACGACTGCACCATCTTAGTCTGGATTCAAAATGTGATTTAAAGGTTACACACAATGGGCCTGGTTCACAAAGGTAAACTTAGACCAAAAGTCTAAGTTTAGACCTAAAGTCTAACTTTACTACTAGTAAAGTTAGACTTTTGGTCTAAGTTAGATCTGAAGTCTAAGTTTAGACCTAAAGTCTAACTTTACTACCACTAAAGTTAGGCTTTTGGTCTAAGTTAGATCTGAAGTCTAAGTTTATACCTAAAGTCTAACTTTACTACCACTAAAGTTAGGCTTTTGGTCTAAGTTTAGACTTGAAGTCTAACTGTGTTTTACCTACTCCGGGTCATTTAATTTTGTAACAAATGTGCCATATTTTTTACCATTAGTTTTCTGTCTTTGTTTACTTGAATTATTAGTTAGAGTTCGTTAACGCAGCTCTAGAACATATTTAAATGTGCTTTCTATTAATATTTCTTATTATGTATTGCTCTAAGGCTGGGTTAGTGATCCATCACTAATAGTTAAAGTAAACACATGCTGAATGTTCATGTTACAAAGGCTCACAGAGATTTTATGGGCCTTTGCATACCAATGACTGATATTTTTTCTCTTGGATAGGATGCAAACTTAGAAGATGTGTTTACATGAATGTTCTGCCTTTATTTACTTTGTTTTACTCAAGAATCAATAACAGAGCTCTAGAACACATTTTAATGTGCTTTCCCCATTATATTTTCTTATTGTTCCAGGGCTACTTTACTGATCCCTGACTAATAATTTAAGTTAACACTGACAGAAAGCTAATATTCCAAATGATTTGAGACAAGTTTATATACTGTCTTATTTAAGTATTGTCAGGGCCTTTGCAAACAAAAGGCTCATATTTCCTTCCCTGCACTCTATCCCGCCACTACCTGGAAAGATGGCAAACCTATGTGTGAACTGTCTCCTTCACGTGTAACTGGTGTGTTTTTATTTTCCCTATTCCTTTTGAAAGTTGGATTGCCACATTTCCAAGAGAAAAACATACCAGTCATTTATTATGCAAAGGCCTAGATGTAACACCTAAACAGGACTTTATATTAAAAAAAGCCTGTAATCATTTCTAACATGACTTTTCTATCTTTATGTACTTTAATTATTCAGGCAATGCCATGGCAAATGTCATTGATTTTGGTAGTTGCATGCGGCACTTGTGTGAATGGTCAGCTTCTTGGCACATATACCATTGGCTGCAGTGCGCAGAGACCTTATACTGCCGCACACAGAGGAATAAAATCAGAGGGAACATTGGCCACTGCTATTCATTCTTCTAATAAAAAAGGGTGTTGCAAAGGGGCATGTCACTTTTAGGTGGGCAGCGCTACCCCACCTCTCTCCAACCATATCCACCGGGAAGGACTGCGGGGCATATTATCAAGCAGGGCGTTAAAATTATCGCCGCTTTGGCGGCAGAAAACTGGCGCTAACGCGCCGATAATGGGCTTGATAATATGTCGCAGAGAATTCCAATAGAAGCCCATGTTGACACCAGAGCCTGGGCTTCTATGGGAATTCTCAAGGGCGTATTATCAAGCCCATTATCGATAATCTTAACGCAGTTTCTTGATAATATGCCCCCACTTCTTCCATCTGCATGCCTCCCCCTACAACATTCATTGGTGACAGACAAATCAATAGGGTAATGGTTTGCGTTTTTCCTTGACACATTAATTGACCCTCTAGCTCAGAGTGCATGGATCCTGCATAGGCTCTTCTGAGACAATTCACGCTTCTTTTTGCCATTTATCTCATTTCAGTGTTTGACTACAGGGTACGACATTTATCCCGCTTCCATGGGACACCCATACCTAGCGTGAGCCTAGAGATTGCACGGGCGGTACTCAAAGTACGGCCTGTGGGCCACTTGCGGACCGCCAGGCCTTTTTCATGCGACCCCCATGGAAAACAGAAGCAGACACGGATTCTGTGCCATTACTGCTGTTCCTTGGGGGCCGCATTCGCCGGGAAAAGGTCAAAGGGGCATGCTCAGACAGTCAGTGTCTTGCATGCTCACCTGTGGCCCCCCCGCCCTTTATCTGCCTCTATCTGGTCATTTGCTTGCGTCGCGGCAGGACAGGGTTTTAAAAGAAGGCACGGAAGTTGCTGCCTTTTTTTTACCCGCCCGTATTCTCACCTAGGCAGGGTGTGCGCAGCTGAGACGGAGCTCAGATTCATTGCCCCAGGGCCCCAATTGCCGAGTCTTGCCCCTGAAAGAAGTAAGTGTATGCCATGATGGCTCCCTTGTTACACCCCTGATCCCCATATTATGTAATTCTCTATTGCTCGCCCTCCTCGTTGGTGCTATAAGCACCCACACAGAAGAGAAAGGTTTCCTTGGGGGTTTTCGAGGGGGACAGAAGCATTACTTGTTTCTTTTGTATTCAGTGCGAAGGGTTCGGTTTAATATATAAAGTTAGGTGCGTGTGACAGTAGATGGCGCTGTTGCTGCATTCTATGAGTGAGCAATCGTGTTTGCTATTTTCCTTCTAAGTTTCTCATTCACTTTTGAGGCGAGGAGTTTGTTGTTCTCCCTGAGTTAACTGGTGTATAACCAGGGAGGGCTTTAAGCGGGCTGGGTGCTTAAAAGCAGGTGCTGAGACGGGTCCCTATTGGGCTCTCCATTTTCGCCCTCACCCTCAGAGTGAAAAAAAGTTCCGAAGTCTGCAGCAGCACATCTGCCCAGAGCCTTTGATGTAATTTCAAATAGACTCATTTTAGTTCTTTCACAGTCTCATCATTTCAGAACTGAAGCATTTTCAATATTATATATTGTATAAGCAAAGCCATAATTGCTGCTTATTTATCTTGTGCAACTAACAACCATTGGCAAAGCCAATAGTCCTGGCTTATTGCAGGTATAATGTTACAGCAAAATAGCAGTAGGGCGGCACACTAGGCCAAGTACAGATTTTTAGCTTAAATGTTTTTAAGCTATGACCTTAATTTCATCGGTCACGGCCCTTTGAGAAACCCCACAGGTTTTTCATCCCTCTGTAACCAGGCGATCCGTGTCAGTTATTTGTATAAATTGCCATAGTTCGATCTAAAAATCTATCTTTATTATCTGTTGTGTGTCTGTTTGTAGTAGAGGAATACTGCTATTTCATGAGTAGTCCAGAAGTGTATAAGGATTATGTTTTATGAGGCTGTAGTTCACATTTTGTTTATTTTCAGCGTCTTTACCGTCCTGTTTATTCAGAGCCCAGATCTGGAGCTATTGTTTGAGCATTCATTATATTGCACTTATCAAGAAGGATGTAGGATCCGTTAAGAGTCCTGGGTGTCTCGTCCCACAATGTCAGTGTCTTTCCCGACACATCCCCAGTCTCCCTTTGTAGGAGACCAAGGGACCCCGTGGGTGGGTGCAGAGTGTGTCTTCATTGCCCAGTTGCTGTGCATACCCAGGGCTGTAAATGGGATGAAAAAAGTGAGGGGTCCCCGAAAGATGTGGAGCCTATATTATTAAGCAGTGTGTGGCTATTCAAAGTTAAAGTTGCTAAGTGATGCAGTACATGTTTCTGGGGTAGCCACATCCCTCCGGCTATCCAGTACAATAATTTTACTGAGGTATTCTTGCATTATTGTCAATTCAGAAGAATTAATTTTGAAAAGAAGAGAAATTAGCCACAGGGGCTATTATTAATTACCTCTCACCATCAAAAGATGCCTGCTTTTGTTTCTGCACAGTTTCCAGCTCATGAATGGCACAGCATCCTCTTTGCTTAATAGCAGGCATCCACCATTTTGGATGTTTGCGGCCCACTTCTGGTTGCAGATCCAGGCTGTTTGTTGAGCCCAGATCTGCAACCAGAAGTGGGCCACAAGCCGGTCCCCAAAATATTCATGACAGTGCACCATTTTTTACAAATTTGAATTCATAAGTGCACAAGGAGACACTTCCTCCTTTGGTAGCTTTTTGGTACAAGAAAGAAACAGGGATTGGAATAAGCGGTATAGATATAATAATGGCCGACGGCAAAATATTTCTCTGGAAATAAGTTGACGTTGATAAAAATAATACCTTTGAAAAGCAGCAAGAAGACCATGAGATGTTTATAGGCCACTGAAGTGTAATGATTAATGCTCCGTTTCTGTTTGGGCGTTATTCCTGTGTACATGTCTCTCTCGTGTATTTTGGGCGCAAGATGCATTGTTTCATGCAGCATTATAGCAGGCTTAGGAAGTATTTGTTTGGTATTTGATTCACAGAATCTCACTTCATTGTTTGGTATTTGATTCACAGAATCTCACTTCAATAGATAAAAGTGCTCCTGGGTTAGCATTGCTTTGTGTTACTGAGCGTCGAAGGGGGTGCACAGTGGGTGGAGCATGAGCGTTCCCATGCAACCACCCAAGGTTTCTGATGCTATACCCTATTTACTAAATAAAGTAGGCTGGGTTTAGCGTCAGAAAACATCGTCCTAGGCGCATCGAAGGAGAAATGCTTTCATTTCTCCTTCCTTTTCCAGCTTTGCACATGTGCTGCACTTTACAGCACACATACAAAGAGGGAAAAGGGTTAAAGTTAGTCTATGCATAGTATTTTGTACTGTAAAGGTATTCCTCCAGTACAAAACCTACGCTATACTCATGGAGACACCGTTGCACTATGGCGCAAAGGTGTCTCTGAGGCACACAGCTGGTAATTTCAGCACCAGCGCTAGGGAAAGGGGAGGAGGGTGCCATATTTTGGTGACTATTGCATGCTCCACCTCTCTCCTTTTCACACAGCGCATTTGCGGCTGCTGCACTGCGCTGCATGAATATAAGTGGTAAATCTGGCCAATAGTTTCACTTCTACAGAGGAATTTTGCAGGGAAGTAGGACATCTGCCCCAACGACTGCCAGAGGGCAGGACTCTCTCTGACCCAACAACTACCAGAGAGAAGGATCCTCTCTACCATATGTGGCCTGCCAGGGCTTCTAGACTTCAGTTCACTATTGCAAGTGGCAGGATATTTTGTGTAGCTAGTATTTCAACTGCCTGGGTAATAGGGAAAGGGATTTTAGATAGTGGATGCACTGTACAAATGTGAACTTAATTTATTAAGAAAGATTGGTCTCATGTTATTTCTTTCTTCATTCCACCAATGCTCTGAAGTAGGGATGGCTGTACATGAGAAATTGATACCAAGATGTTTCATTTGTGAAGTACTAATATCTAGTTATAAGCTTAAATGTATGAATACATCTAAATATGTGCAAATAGGGCACTGTCAAAACATGCAGCGAGACGCAAACACTCAATGTGGAAATTTACATTTTTTAACACAAATTTTATTTTCAAACATGTTTCCCCCAAATAGCAGCACTCAAGTGTCACCTCGTTGGTTGTGTGCAGAGCTCTGTAACTAAGACAGGGTCGTGCCATCAGTTGTGAGATGGGGTCGTGCCATCGGTCGTGAACACAAATCCTGTTTTCCTGCAGTGTTCATAAGGAACCCAACAGAAATGGCATACAGCCCAGCAACAAAGTCTTGCAAAAGACCCAGATCCATATAGAGTGAACACAGGGTGTTCCAGGCTTTGTGGGAAGAATAATAACTTTTTGTGGAACGTCCAAAAGAGAAAGCTACTTGTCTCCTTTGCAACAAAAAGGTTTTTGACTCAAAAGATATAACCTGGAGCAGCACTATAAAACCCAACATTCTGACTTCACAGAAAACGTCACAATGTCCTCAAAACCGCATTCTGCGAAGGTGGCATCACTGAAGCAAGCCCATCTATCCCAACAAAAGCTATTTCTTTGCCAGATGACAGAATCTGAGGCTGTAATTGAGGCATCCTTCCAAATATGCTACTTGCTCGCAAAACATAAGAAACTATTTACAGAAGCAGAGCTGGTTGAGAAATGCTTTCTTTCGGCAGCAGACATTTTATTTGTCAACTATCCTAATAAATCCAACATTATGAAGGAAATAGGTGCATTACAACTGTCAGATTCCACATGCACACGTAGAATTGAGTCAATGGGTGACAATGTTCTAGTCAGGTCATCAATGCAGTCAAGCTGTCTGCTTTCTTTAGTATTGCGGTTGATGAGTCAACAGATGTAGGTGATGTGGCTCAGTTAATGGTTTGGGTGAAGTATTTGGAACAAGAAATCATTCCAAAGGAAGAGCTACTCTGCCTTTTGCCATTACAATGTCACACAAGCGGAGAGGATGCATTAACCAGCATGTGTAATTTCTTTGAATCTCATTACCTGCCATTGAACAATCTTGTATCATTACAGATTGGGCACCCTCCATGATTGGACATGGGAGGGGCTTTGTATCTCTGTTAAGAAAAATACTTTAATCTTCCACTTTAATTTATTATCATTGCATAATCCATCAGGAACCATTATGCGCAAAAATAAAGCAAGGACAACTAAATTATGTTATGAAGCAAGTAGTAAGAATTGTTAAGTATATTCGAGCAAAAGCACTCAACCACAGACTTTTTAAATTATTGCTGAAGGATGCCGAAACTGAATATGCAGACCTGTTGTTGCATACTGAAGTTAGGTGGTTGAGCAAAGGTGGAGTGCTAGAAAGGTTTATTATTTTGCTTACAGAAATTGAACAATATGTAATCAGTCAAGGGCAGTCCTTCCCAGAATTGTATGAGTTGCAATGGCTCACCATGCTCCATTTTTAGTGTGACATTTTCTCACATTTCAACACTTTAAATCTGGCACTTCAAGGTAGACAGAAACTTGTACCCTCAGTGACAAGTGCCATATACTCCTTCGAAAGTAAACTTTACTTGTTCCGAGAGCAACTGGACAATGGTGATCTCACACACTTTCTTAAGTTGTAGGCTTTAACCCAGAGGGTAGAAAAAGCTCAGGAAATGTTGTTGAGCCTCAATCTGTGTGCTTATCTGGAAGAAATGGCTGGGGACATTAAGAGGCGATTTTCTCAGTTTAGACTTCTCATCCCACTTTTTTAGGCTTGTAGAAAATCCATGGATGGTTAATGCAAGAACATTTTAAAGCTGTTGCTTGGTCTGAAAAGGGCACAAGCTGAGATGGAACTAATTGACATGCAATACAGCTCTGTGCTTGAGTCCTCTTTCTTGGGGAAGGAACCAGAAGATTTCTGGCAAAGTGTGCCATCTGAAAAATTCCCTCTTCTTTTTACCTTGGCACAGAAAATACTTGACATGTTTGGCTCCACTTATGTATGCAAGTGTTCCTTTTCCACAATGGGTGTTCTAAAATATAAACTAAGAAACAAACTGACTGATGCACATCTGAATCACCTCCTGAGACTCGCACTTTCTGAAAAGGTTCCAGAGTTCAAGAAATGAATTGCGCATACAAAGTGTAAAATTGGTACGTAAGCTCTGTGCCTTGGAAAAGACTTTTCCCGCATTATGTGTGCCTTTGTTCTTGCTGTTCTACATTCACTAAAAGGCCTTCAAATCAGAGTAACACATTTTATGCAGCATCTAGATTGGGAGACTTGCACTGCAAATCTTGCACACTGTTGAACACTCTGCATGTCTTCTTCACTGAATCTATTTATGTGTGATATGAAGGAACTGCTTGTACCTCAGCTACTTTGTCTTTGAATATTAATTTGATTGACATTTCTCCAACATTACCAGTGACACCTAATCAGAATGCATTAAGTACAAAATCAGAATGCTAGTTTATCAAAATAAGACATTTAAAAAAATGTTGGGTTGAATGCACTTTCAATTGAAAGAGCTTTATAATTCTTAATCAATGTGTGTCATTTATACCACACAAGAGGCACATTTCCTATGAAATACTTGAACATCCTTTGGAATGGTTACACTTCAAACGTATAAACATGTTTGTTTCACAATGCAGCATTCTCTCAATCAGTAACAGTTTATTTAAAGACGTTCTTTTGTAAACTTCATGCATCCAATGGGAGTAGCACGGTGTATGCATTTTTTCTCATTGTATGACTGAATGAAAGTGAGAGCGGTAATCTATCTGGGAAGAAGGCCATTGACTCATGGAGGGGTGGGGAGAGATGGCAAACATGTCGACTGAATCAAGGGATCTGGAACCGTTAATACTATCAGGCACTCACCGAATGTTCTCACAGGAGTGAGTTGGATACACGCTGCTGAGTCCCAACTCCGCCACCAGGCTAAAGTCGCCTATTCATCTTACAAATAATCAAGGCAACTGGAACCCAATGGGGGAAAGGGGAGTGGAGGAGAAAAGACACAGCTCTGGATCCTGGGACCTTCCTTGGAAGACTGCTGCCTGGAAATATGCTGGACATCACTCCCTGGTGGACGAGATTAAGAATAGTGATGTGAAATACACTGAAGTCCCAAATATCACCCAGTGTTTCAAAGGCTATACCTGATGCATCCCCTTTCCCCGCCTATCTGAAGATTTCTCAAAAGACATCTATTGTAAGTGCAGGTGTATGTACAGGTAGTAAACTGTTGGTCTATCTATTACGGATATATCAGCTTTACATTCATTAAAGCGACATGCAACAATGTACATACCACAAGGTTTACCAGGAAGCACCTAGTAGCTAAATAAAAATGTCTTGTAGAAAATAAAGGTAGGTTATCATGAACACAAAATAAAACCTAGACACGTGCTCTTACATGCTATAGGGTACATGCATGCTGAAAAACGTCAACGTTCTTGGAACGAGGCTACAAGTAACTAGGTAAGTTAACATCCCTCACCAGTCACATACTATGCCACAATATATTCACTGATGTAGGCAACCCTATGATGAAGCATGACACCTGGCTGCTGTGTGGGAGTAAGTCTACATTTTTCAGGAATGAGCAGACAAATTCACATGTCTAAATCTGACAATCAGATCTGCTACGGTTAAGTGAACCTTTAACGTTAGAGATCAGTTTCCCTAACCGACTTTTTATGCTTTGTTAGATTATTTGGGACACTGTTACCTTAGGCAGCCTTGTGTCTCCTTACCCCTTGGTTTGGTAGGCAGATGGTATAGTCTAGGGTGGAGAAGCTACGAAGACAGCGTGACGCAGGGACTGGATGGCATAGTCTGGGGGTGCTTTGATCATCAGAAAGTATTATGTGGGCTTGAAGTGTAAGTTGGAGCCAGTAGAGAGTCCTAGGGCCTCCCCACCTCCTAAGACTTGTATCCATCTCAGCAGTAGGCTACCTCTTCTGTAGTGCCTGACCTCAGAAAACAATAAGTATTAGCAATCGGTGTGACCGTGGCCTAGGGCTGTCTAACAACGGCAAAAGCATTTAGACCATTGCGTCACAGGCAGTAATAAGATTGTCTTATTCACCTACCTCCCACCCCTCGCACTCTCACCCGCCATTGTGGCTAGCTACAGAGGACATTTGGGAAAGCCCCCACTGTGGCATCTTCAATTTAATTGCCAAGTATGTAAGCCTCCCAAACCAAAGGAATAGCGTGGGGGCATGCTTTCATTTGTTTTCCCTCACTGATTTGCAAGCAACACACTTTTGCCATCCTAAATAAAAGTACTGCAGGGGGTAGAGGAAAGACAGGAGATGATTGGGAAGGGAGGCAGATAAAGGAACAGGAAAAGGCGAGAACATGAGGTGGCATGACAATGAGACATAAAAGATGTGGGAGAAACAAAAAAGAGTGGTCAAGTAAGCTATTAGAGAGGAAGTTGTCAATGTGGGGCTCCGTCGACTTGTGAGGATGAATTACCTACTTTCATTAGGGTCCACTGGTATGTTTTGATATGTAATTGTGCTACCACTTCCGCTAAGGTTGTAAGGACACACTACCAGTGAGGTGTTCTCTTACAGCCTTAGGCTTGCAGAGTCTTCCTATTGTTCATTATCTGGAAAGAGGATTTTTCTAACTTGAACAGTCAAAACATCATTGAAGAAATAGACACTATTTGCTTCTTTCCATTCTGTAACATTCTAAAACATTCCCAAGGACACTGCCTCAACCTATTTTCAATGATTTCTAAGCTCCCAGAAATTATCCTGGTCAGACCACAATATGATTAACTGCTCCAAAGAAAGTGAGTTCTGTAAAAAAAACAAAGAAGAGAAATATTCTTCTGCTTCAGAACACTGTATTCCACAGAAACTTCAACGCAAACCTTCTGATTTCACACAGCTGCTTCTCACAAGAACCAAGTTGAAGGCACCTTAGGAAATTATAGTACATCTTGAAAAAAAGTCCTTGTGCATTAGATGCACTTGCCCCTTTATCCACCAGCAGGCCTAATCCTATGAATACCAATAAATGGTTTACAGATAAGCATTGCTGCTTGAATCATCAAGACAAGGCCCTAGAAGGACATTGGTATAAATGAAATCCACTATGTCACTATACCACTTGCATACTAGGGGCGACAGATGAGCTTGCATCAGACCTTAAAATAGGAGACTTCCACACTGAGATTACTGAAGTAAATAAGGCAACCAAAATCATTTTCATACTTACAAGGAGATTAATGGCAATCCTCCTGGTACCCTCAAATGAGAATGTGAAAACCTCCCTGCCTCCTTCTCTATGGCATCAAGAACTCAAAGAAGCCATCATCACCCCTACTGTAAAGAGGCCTTCAAGAAACCCTTACATTCTTTCAAACTAATGACCTATTCCAGGCTTATCCTGTGCTGCAGTTGCACTTGAACCAGTTAACTCTCCTCATTCCTGGAATCAAATAGACTTCTCATTGACTTTCCTTCGGCTTACAGAGTCAACACTGTTAAATATGAGTAAAGAACTACTGAATAACCAGGGCTCTGGGCCTGATTAGGATCTTGGCGGACAGGGTTACAAAGTCACAAACGTGATGGATTTCCAGTCCGCCAAATTACAATTACATAATATCCTATTGAACTTGAAATACAGCAGATGGGATTTCCGTCACATTTGTGACGGAGTATCCAATCTGCCAAGATCATAAGGCCCTGAGTCTTACTCTCTACGTTGACTTTATTAGACATCTTGTCCACGTTTCATCACCATCAGCCACAAAGTGCCCCTTAATGGGTGATGTCATTTGGTTGGCATTAGTATTATAGTGCTATTTTAGTTTACCTCCTTCCTATAAAATATGCTTTTAAGGAAGTGCAGCAACAAACCTTGTGGTAGCCTCACAGTACCTTGGATCAGATACATAAAAGACTGAAGATGGATTTCATTCTGAATAATAACTCGACATCCCTTGGAGTGGAATTATCAACTAAAGGAATCCATCTACCTTACATGCTGATAGAAAGGTGATAAAGACTTGGTGAAGAGTCTGCTAGTCGAAGGTTGAGAAACTCGTTTTTGAGCATCTTACCAATAGGTCTGAAGAGAGAGAATAGAGGCAGGCATAAGAAGGGCTAGCCAGAAGACTGCCCAGGGAACTGGATTTTTACCAATCTCCTAAATCAGATTCCTTGTATAGAGAAAGTGGTAGAGAGCTTCTTAGGGATGCAACTTGCACATAAAAGGCCATTCCTCCAAATTTCTTGTAACGAGTCACGTGGATGTCAATTCACCACAATGTCAGGGGTAGCAGGAAGTGATATAATTCACCCCCGTTGACCTAATTACATCATAGGAAGTGACATCATATGGTCTTTGACTTTGAATCTTCCCAGGAAGTGATGGGAAATGACTTTGATCCTGATAACATCACAATAATTGACATTGCTGATATTAGGAACCCCTTATACATACAATTACATAATAAGGCTACTGTTACTAAAAGAGATAAAAACATCGGGCCCGATTCACAGAACTAACTTAAGACAAAATCCTAAACTTACTACCATTTTGGTATTCACAGAAGGCACTTACTCATTATTCACAGAAGGCACTTACTCATTTCGGTATTCACAGAAGTTAGGAGTCCTAACTTTAGGACTCCTAAATGCCTTCTGTGACTACCGAAAGTCTTAAAATTAGGATTTTTCGCAGTTTAGTAGTAGTATAGTTAGGACTCCTAACTTTAGGACTCCTAAATGCCTTCTGTGAATACCAAAAGTCTTAAAATTAGGATTTTTCTCAATTTAATAGTCCTAAGTTTAGACTTAGGACTACTAAATTGAGAAAAATCCTAATTTTAAGACTTTCGGTATTCACAGAAGGCATTTAGGAGTCCTAAAGTTAGGAGTCCTAAACTTAGGACTACTAAATTGAGAAAAATCCTAATTTTAAGAATTTCGGTATTCACAGAAGGCATTTAGGAGTCCTAAAGTTAGGAGTCCTAACTATACTACTACTAAACTGCGAAAAATCCTAATTTTAAGACTTTCGGTATTCACAGAAGGCATTTAGGAGTCCTAAAGTTAGGACTCCTAACTTCTGTGAATACCGAAATGAGTAAGTGCCTTCTGTGAATACCAAAATGAGTAAGTGCCTTCTGTGAATACCAAAATGGTAGTAAGTTTAGGATTTTGTCTTAAGTTAGTTCTGTGAATCGGGCCCATCTACTTTATTTACCACCTATAGAGTAAATAGGGTGCTGACATGTTAGGATTCATTGCACATTTCTCTGTTTTACAGCATACAAAATTTATTTGTTGGAAGAAAAAACACTGGGAGCCCAAATTATTCCTACCATAAACAGTCATGATTTAATGGTTCCTCTAGACTCTAGAGTATACTCTTAATACCGCAAGGGTATAATGCACATGTATATTATAGAGAGATGCATAAAAAACAACAGCTGTTTTATCCACATATATTAATTCATGCAGACCATATTTTGAATGTGAATTATGTTATTAAGTTAACTTGTTCTTTATCATAATTAATAAATGTTCATTATTATAACGTAAGACATTATCACACATGGATAGGAGAGGTGAGGTTTTTTTCAAACACGTCACCTTACATGTTTTTCCAGTAATTAAATTCAGGAACGTGTTGTTTAAATTGTTTGTCAATCTTTAATTTAATCAGGAGACTGTGCATTGCACTGTTGAATTTATTTGTTCAACTGAACTAAAAGTTTAATGTCCCAGATCTCTGGGGAAGCTTTCAAAAGTAAACAGTGCTCATCAGGGCACAGTTTACCTTCTGTTCCTGGCATCAGCTTAGCCACCAGTGAGGCCAAGGGTTGCAACAGCAGTGCCAGGGGTCACAAGGGACAACCCAGGGGTTGCTGGCGCAACCCATGGCAACCTCAAAATGACATCCATGACAAGTCGTATGGGTGGATGGTAAGTTAAGATAGGAAGACAGACATTGGATTGGAGATAATGGGCAAATAACGCTGACAAGTAGTTTGGAGCTTAGCCATGTAAGACTTTGTGAACAAGGCCGCTGAATTAAAAATTTGCTGTTTCCTTTACAGTGAACCAGTGGAAGGCGTTATGCCTAATTGTGAGATGGGCATGCTCTTTTGGGCTGAAAAGGAGATGACAAGAATGGTTCTGGTCTCTTTGGAGTTTGGATAGTCATTGGCTAGGGAGTCCACTGTAGATGCTACAGAAGTAGTGAAGGTGAGTAAACTGTTGATAAAGAGCTGTGGAATATTTCTCTTCCCCAAAACACTACAGAGTGGTTTTTATTTCATAACATTTAAATATTTTTGCAATGAAAGGAAGAAATGTATATCAAACAACAGCTCAAACAACATCTTTTTGTCTGCGCCAGGTGTCCCGACACAACACTGCATGACAGAACATACCATGCAGACAGCGCCTCTCCATTCATACCTTTGCAGTGTTTGCACTGCACACGCGGGTGACCACTGCCTATTTGCTCACTGACCCCACCCATGTACATCATATAGCTCCTGCCGGCATTTAATGTGCCTCTACATACAGAGGCAGGAATAAATTGAAGCGTGGTAGAAGTGAGTGTGCACCTGCCTTGGTGAGCTGGGTGGGAGTTGATTTATTTTTAAATTAGAACTGCACCGCCTGCTATGGCAGACCCAATATGACATGACGCAGCGCCTTCCGTACCATGGGAGACTCTAAGGGCCTCATTTTGCGAGGTTTTGGTGCAGGGCAGCACTGCAAGGAACCTTGCTACGCTGCCCTGCGTCAAAAGAAAAGGTCAGCAATGTGCCGAACCTATGAAATACGGTGCATTTCTGTCCTTTTCACACAGCACCGACGCACAATGGGCTGCCATGCACCAACGCTGGCATCCTTGAGCCATGGTGCAAGGGTGCCTGCGTTGCAGGGATTATTGCTACTGTGCAGGAAGAGACACCTTCCTGCACATAAATAATCATGAGAGGTGTTTTCCTCTTTCTATGTGTGCTGCATAAAAAGGCAAAATGAGGAGAAATAAATGTATTTCTCCTCGTTACGCCTCCCCTACGCCTCCTCTTGGGAGGTGTAGGAATCTGACACATTCCCAGGTTTACGAAACCTTGTAAGTCTGGGAATGCATCAGATTCCATGAGTGTTGTGTGGGAACAACCACAACAATACCCATGGAACGCCCCTTTCACGCAGAGTACTGCGTGAAAGGGGACCATATTTACAAGGTCATGAAAAGCCACGCAGAGTAGCTTTACGTGGCCTTGTACATATGAGCAACCAACAGCACCACGGGAGTGTAAAAAAGCGATACTCGGTGGCACAAGGGGCCTCGTAAATGAGGTCCAAACTGAAGCCTGCTTTATGCGCCCAGTGCAACCTACTGTCATCTGTGTAGTGCTGTCTTCTGCTGCTGCATCATAGTCATTCTAAAAAAGACATTGACCCACATACCCACAAAGCCGGAACTCCACACTACAAAACCAGCCCGCATATGACCATAAAACCGGCCTACAAATGTGCCAGTCAGATTGGCCCCTTCTGGCGCTGCCTGATTGCCCTATAGGCAAGTCCAACCCTGGGAGGAGAGATCTGGTACCTACAGGCAGACCTACTTGTGCCCGCTCCGAAGATGTTCCAAGATGCTCCAGCGATGTTGGGCGTCAAAATGAGTGACATGAGTTCACATAGTGAACAATTTAGGATGGCCATTGACACCAAACTGGTGACCATGTTTTTCACAACTCAAATAGCAGTCTGCACTCAATGCCTGACACCTCATTGGCCCTTTCCATTGAATAACCCACAACTGTGTCTTGCAAGACATCCTGAAATGTGTGCACAAAGGGTTCATACCCATGGACATAGGATGTCTTCTTACCATCTGGACTGGTCACGTTGTTGACCGGGGCTGCACAGTATGACTCCAGGATGGCCACACTACAGCTACAAAAGCAACATTCCTCTACGATGCCTGGCCGGGACCTGCTACGTACTGGTGCAGAAATGCCTTAAAAGAGATTAAAAGTTATAGTTATACACCAAAGTTGTCTAACTGGGAGACATGCAGGTGTAACATGACCTATTACAGCATACCATGTTTAACATAACTGAGCACATCACAGGAGTAGTACTAGCAAGCACATGTTTACAGAAAAAGAACAGTTTTATCGGCATAAAGCTACTATTTTGTTTCATGAGGAGAGGTCCCATGAAGGCAATGAAGCAGAGGAAGTTGAAGACCAGAGGCTCTGCTACTCAGCAGTCAGAAAGTGTATTGAAATCCTCTCTTCCAGTGCCTGGAAACTAGGGAAATATTGCCCAGTCCATCCTGTCTCTGTGGACACGTTTCGCTGTATGTCTGTTTTCTGCAATTTCGGGCCACATTACACATTTCTGTAGCTCCTGTAGACCCAAAATCTACCCCATTCAACTTTCTTCTAGTTACCAAAATCTAGTCAACTACCAACTAGTATTTTCAGACAGGACCAATTTTAGCGCTGCAGGGGACAGTCTTTGATGGGGGCCCCCCTGTGACCTCCTTCTCCATTGATCCCCTCGCTGTCATCCTCATGGGTACCCCTCATCCCCCCATAGCCCCTCTCTCACATGTACTTGAGTGCTTTTATAGCGCTAATCAAACCAGTGTACGTGTCAGAGCACTGTACATCACACACATTATACAGAGACAATGAATCATACAAGTGTGTAAATAACCTATAGCAAATGTTACAGAAGACAATGAGGGTTACAACGTGTAGGATTCACATGTCATCCATACTGGTGGGCTGTATAGTTTAAGAGTGCTTGGTCTGGTAAAAGCACAAACTCAAGATTTAAAACATAACACAGAGGTGGTGTTGGCTTTACTTATTATAATTTATTTCTGGCAACCGAACCCTTTTTAGCCACTTTAGGATAACAAAAGGCTAGGGAAAAAAGGTTCAAAACCATCCTGTGCAGTTTGCATGCCGCACGTTGATGCCAGTTCATAACTCACTGTGATACGTTACTGCAGGTAACCAAAGTATCTATGTGATAAAAGCAGTAACCCACTGAGATAGCTACATAAAATATAATTCTGTCATCTACATGTTACACATGTTTAGAGGCAGGCACATTAACCCCCTGCCCTACTTTATGACGAGTCAAAACTGATATTAAGCAAATGTTGGATCTAACAGGTAAATCATTCACCAGCGTTATCTTGACATGTTTGTGATAGCCTCAAAATTGCTAGGATCACAAAGAACTCTGAAGCAGATGCTTTAAAATCCATAAGATCTTCAGAATCCGTTCGGTCCGAGGCGCAACGGCACACGGCACACAACCCCCTAAAGTCAGCACTGATTCAAGAAAATACAAGAGTCCTGGACATATCCACACCCCACCCACCGGAAGTGAAAAATCACTAGAATTCAGAGTAAAGACAGACCTCTCCTTTAGAACACACATTTACACGAAGGTGTTTAGACAGAATATCGGAATCAAAAATTTCAGGGGACAACCGTGTCAAGAATATCAAGGACAAAATATTGTGAAAGTAAGTTTCTATAGGTAAGCAAAGTTTTACTATATATATCTCCACATATATGTAGCTTGATGATATATATATCTACAAGGTACGTAGATGTGAAGGCAAGAAGAGTAAACCTATACTTACCTATTTGCACTTACCTTCTCGATATTATGGTCCTTGATATTTTTGACCTGATATTCTGTCCACGAGATATTTTTGGTTCCCATACATCCACAAAAGCACAAATAGTTTTGCCTAAACTATCCCTCTTGTGCAGACTAACACTGTACCATCCTTAAGCCGACTTTGGAATCACCAGTCGAGTCATGGTCCTTTCCGCTCTCCTTGGAGGCAGCATCCTGCTTGCCGGGGTTACTGTTGCTCGTGCGGCTCTACGCTTTTGCACCATTCATAGATCATCTAAAGTGTGACCTCATGAAATGAGTCATGACAGCACTACAGTGGATGATCATGCAGATCCACATCATGCTCCAGACCTACTAGCAACTCACAAGGTAGGGACAAATAATACATCTCTCTACCTGCCAGAAAAACTCATAAATGCAACATGTAGCCATATTATCACCTTCTTGAACCAAGATTTGTTTAAAGGAGCCCTGCTGGTAAGCCGTTAAGTGGTGCACACCCATCATCCGAAACAACATCCCTACAAAGATCACGTCCACGCCCACCCTTGTGCGTGGACGTGACGTGACGCCCTACAACAGAAAGGAGTTGAAAATGCATCTCATTTGCCATTGATAAGAACCTAACAAGTTTCTCTGGCCCGCAGGACAAACAGTGAAGAGGTGTGCCTCGTACTCAGCTTTTACACATCTTTAAATCACCCCCAAATCCTTTACTATGTACAGTGCTTCCAAGCTGGGTACAAGCTTCCCATTACGTAAACACAAAGGGGACATCTGACATAGGGTCCTTTAAGAAGAACGTACATCCCCAGAAACTTTCATACTCAGCTACGTCCAAGGATTAGGAACCAATAGCTCTTTCAAACTTTAAAGCAATGCTTTCCTTGTGCAAGAAAAGTTTCCAACACAATGAAAACCATTGCACACTTCCCTCTCCTCAAAATGCCTTTCTGGAAAATAAATAGAAAATTACTAGCTAATTGCTTTTCCCAAAATCCCAACTAAAATCCTAGGACAGATGCTGGTAGGACTGTTCCAATATGATTTGGATAAAAAGGATTTTATGAACCCCATGCAGCCTGGGTTTACAGCAGGTCATAGCACAGAAACTAGGGGGCAGATCTACAATGAAGTGCCGCAGTGTGGCACCGCAAGCCCTTTGCTGCGCCACGCTGCAAAACTTCCAAAGCACAGGGATGCGACATATTTACAAGAATATGTCGCATCTCTGTGCTTCCCCTTGCGCTGGCGTACAAACTGCAGTCATGCGCCGACGCAGGCACCCTTGCACCATGGTGAAAGGATGCCTGCGTCCTGGGGAGATTGTTTTTGTGCAGGAAGGGGCACCTTCCTGCACAAAAACAATCACTACAGGCATTTTCCTCTTTCAATGCGTGCTGTACAATGCAGCACGCATTGAAAGAGGAAAAAACTAGGAGAAATGAAAACATTTCTCCTCGTTGTGCCTCGCTACGGCACCTCTAGGGTGGCGTAGCATTCAGACGCATCTCCAGATTTACGATTTCTCGCTAAATAATTTCAAATCGAGTTCTCTCTCTCTCTGTCTCTCTCTCTCTCCCTCTCTCTCCCTCTCTCTCCCTCTCTCTCTCTCTCTCTCCCATTATTGCCACACTATTTTCCTTAATATCAGGCCCTGGACTAGAAAACTATTCTTAGGTGTGTCTGTGTTGAATTCGTCACAATGTGCACACTGCTGTGTCTTCCTGTTATTTTGCTCTATTTCCTGGCTTACCCTATGCTTTTTCCAAAGTGGACATGACATCAGTCAGCCGTCTGGAGATGCTTCACGTGTTTTTGTATAGCTCACCAGAAGAATGTAGAGGTGAATTGAGCTGAATTTAACAGAACATTTTTTTTAGACAGCCCTAGTCAGGCATCAAATCATTTTGCACTTGTTGTGCATTGCACATTTTAAAATGAACATTTCTTTTTGTTACTTTTTGCTCTGTAGTTGCAGGTTGAGTTAAGATGTAACCTTTCACATTTTGCCAAATACTCATATTTCAAGCTATTTTAAGGCCTTGTTGTCCTAGTATCTTGAAACGTAATAATCCTTGTGTTTCTGATGGTCTAAGAGGAAGGAGCAGAGCTCAACTGTATCTCTCCAAAACCCCTTCTTCTGGCTGGCGGAGGCTGAGTATGTAATTTCAAATGTGACTTTATTTTCTGTTTCGATACACAGTAGAGGCTTATTCATTAGTATTAGATCAAAAGTAATGTTTTTGTGATGTGTTTTGTTCTACCAATGGATATTGTGGTCTATAATTTGTTTCACCCCGTGCTGACAGTGTGGTTTCTCTGTCTGAGAAACTACATAACATGCTGTTTTTGGAATGTTTCCAATGTCCAGCTTGGCTTTCCTTAGAGAGCAGCCTGCATGTTAGTATATTTATTGACTAAGGGGCAGATTTACGAGCCCCTTGTGCCACTTTTGCACCGCCATTGCGTCACTTCTGGGACGCAACGGCGGAGTAAACCATGTGCCACGTCGCGCCCTATTTACAAGCCCTGCGCCACATGAAACCTGCGTCAGGTTTCATGTGGGCGTTCCGGCGCAGGGTGGGGGGACGTTCCGGCGCAGTAAAGCCTCAGAAAAGTGCCTGAGTGAAATCTACAAGATTCCACTCAGTCACTTTCCCGACCCCGCTGCGCCAAAACCTTGCGCCTGCTTGCAGCAGGCGTAATACACCACGTTATGTATGGGAAGGCCACGAGCATTGCTGGAGTTGCATCGCGCTTGCGACACGACTCCAGCAATGCGCCTCCCTTCCAACGGGAGATGCGTCATGCATCTGTTTATCCTTGAGCCACATATTAAATGCGGCGCATCTGTGGTGGCGCAAGGGTAAACTTGCGTGACGCATCTTACTTGGTGTATCCCTGCTTATTTGCAGGGATGCGCCAGTCATCATAAATCTGCCCCTTAGAATATTTTAGGAGCTTCCTCTTGACTTTAAACAGAGCTGCATTCTCACATGTACCTCTGAAGTATGTACTGACTCTTTGTGAGTGAAATCTATGCAATGTGTCATATCTATGGTTCTCTTCACCGTGACTGTGTGTAGTGCGTGGGTACTTACTGGGAGTCATATCAAGCATTACACAAGCATTGTTAACCCTACAAAGGCATAAAAACACCATAAAAATATGTAATTTACACCAATGATTGACCTAAACAAGATTTGCTAATCCACTTCTAAATGCTCAGTTTAGCAAGGATAACATCAATGGGGATGGGGCACCTATTCCTAAAACTGCAATTAACTGGTAACACTTTTGACATAGCATAGCTTGGAATGTTCCATTACAAAAAATACATTCCTGGCATTATATTATCACACATCTCCCTGATATCTGCCAATAACTTTTGTCAGAGTATTATCTAGAAGAGAAACCCCTCATCCAGATATCTCATTCTCCGTTTTTATTCAGTCCTCAATGGGCCATGAGCATCTCCTTTGGGTGGTCCTTATCTTTTTCTGGTTCCAGCACAAGAAGTCCTTGAAGTACCCTGCGACTCTGAGTTAGACGGTAGAGCGCCCCTCGTTCTCATTATGTTTTATGCTGTTTTGTCATTTCTGTATAGTATTAGAATGTCCTCCATTGAGGTTCCAGTTGCTGAATTCATCAAAAGACTAGAGAAACGTCATTGAAAATAACAAGAAGGAGGTCGACCTGGCTTGGAAAGTATGCTCAGGCATGCATCTCTGGTGGACCTCCAGCCGGTTTGACCAAAAGCAACAGCAACAGTCCTGTTCATTGATACCGCCCTACTCCCCTCAAGTCTGCTTGGCTACTAATGGAATCTACTGCATTTTGTGGAAGAGACTGCGCTGCACTGTGGAATACCGCCCTGGAATACACTCTGTAATGATTGATGAACTGGGATTTAGATGTTGTAAACAAGGCATTAATTCAGATGTCTTCAATCCATGGGGCGCGACTCCCAGGGGGGCTATGGAGTCATGGGACGGGGTCGCGCTTCCCCGTATTCACTTATGCCTCGAATCTGAAAGGTTTGCTGTTCGTTTTGGATTAGAAATACTGGTATCTCAGGATGCTGTCTGATTGGAGGACATCATTAAAGAAGCCAATCATAATGTGGCTATGTCATCGACAACTGTCCCGCAATCAGAGAGACTGCAGCCTGGATACTAGGAAATGCCCACGATCCGTAAAGATGCAGTAGCATCTTTGGAATGCGGGCTGTACTTTCTGGGAGTTCTTCAATATTCAACGTTGTCACTGCTGCCTTCTACTCCATCCTGTTGCTTTTCTTGGTTGTTGCTGCTGCTGCTTTCACCAGATCTCCTTGCTATCTCCCTTGCTGGTTACCAGGGAAGGCAAGCAAAGCTTCCCCGCACTAATATGTAAACTGCCTCTTCCACGCCTATCCACCATGCCCTGGCTTTTCACCGCGCAGGCATGAACTCAAACTATCATACATGGACATACGCACACAGACAGATTCCGATTTGTTTACCTGAGTGAGCCATGTGGGGGGTTGGGGCAAAGACTTCAGTTTGTGTTTTTACTGTGCAGTGTTGTGATTTTTTTTTTTATAAATTATTTTTTTATTGAAAACAAGGTATGGCATTTGAAAAAGACAGTTGATACAGGCAATGACAATGCAATGATGGTACAGGGGAGATTCAGTATAGAGTAGGTACAGAACAACAATATGGCCATCACGGTCCAAGCATTCACTGAATCCGTGTAACAGTTTCTTCCCTCGTCTTTGGAGGTTTGCATATTCCACCCCTGTGGGTGTTCCACTTTTCCCAAACCTGAGTCCATTTGTTGGGGCACCCCCTAGCTTCGTATATGTTTTTTTCTGTGACCATACTCCAGTCCATGTCTTTACTCCAATCTCCTATGTCTGGCGGGTTCTGAGCCCTCCATAATCTTGCGATATTTCGCTTTGCCACCATCAATCCCAAAGTCACCCATATCCGCTCCTTTGAGGTTAGATCAGTCGGGCCCCAGGTGCTTAAAATGGCTAGCTTTATGTTACAGTCTATCTCGCGCCCCAACACCCATTCCAAGAGTCTCACCACCGCTGCCCAGTACCCCTGGATAGTCGTGCACTCCCAAAGTGTGTGAATAAAGGTCCCCTCCTGCCCACATTGTCTTGAACAGCCACCATCTGAGCCATAACCCATACGGACCAGCAAGGGACCAGACAGGTAGGACCTCTGGAGGAGCTTTAGCTGTACCAAACAAAGCCTGGAGGAAATGGCCACCTCCCGGGGAGAGGCCACCGCCGCCAGCCATTCCTCGTCATCCAATCCCGCCACATCATGGTCCCATTTTGCCTTCAGCTGGACATGGGGATCTGTTGTGTTGTTGATCAACTTTTTATAAATGAGCGATATGGCCTGCTCAGGCAGGTCGCCATCCAAGACACTGTGCTCAAGTGGGGAGGATTCAGGGAGAGATGTTCCTCTAGGGATTGTGGCAAGTAAGGCATGCCTGATATGGAGGTACCTAAAGTGTTCGGGACTCGCTGGTTCGTATTCTTGCTGCAGTTGAGTGAAAGGGATGACGTCACCTAATTGCCACATGTCACCCACCTTAGATATACCTTTGAGGTCCTAGTGTTCGAATCCCTTCGAGCGGATCAGTCTACCCAGCTGTTCACTGTGCCAAAGTGGGGTGGCTTGGATGATCTTTCCCTCCCACCCCAAGCTTTTCGTGGCGGCCTTCCACACCTGCACAGCGTGCCCAGTGAGGCCAGTCAGGGCGGGCTTCAACGAACGCACATATAGCGCTCCTTCAAAACTACCTCCTGGCAGAAGCCACCTGTTGATCTGGAAGGCGGGGTTGCCTGGTGGTTTATACGTGCATTGGTTAATTGCTGCAAGGTGAGACGCCCAATAGTATTTCCTGATGTCCGGTAATCCAATTCCCCCATCAGACTGCCCTAATGTGAGCTTGTGCATGGCTATAAGTGGGGGCTTACCCTCCCAGAGCAGGTCCCGTATGAGCCTGTCAACATCTTTGAAATACGAGGAATCTACGTAGTGCGGAGTGTTCTGCAGAGCATACAAGAATCTGGGAAGGGACATCATTTTGAATAACGCTGCTCGTCCCAGGAGAGACAGAGGGAGGGATTTCCAATGTCGGACATCAAACTTAAGACGTAACAGGGGCGGCAGGAGCTTGTGCTCGTAGTGGACGGGTCCTTAGAGACCCATTTCCCCAGGTACGTCAGTTGTTTTCACAAGCTGGAAGTCCCGAGGGAGCAGAGGCGTCCCCCCCATAGAGGACATAGAGCACTGATTTGATCCAGTTTATTTTATAGCCCGCGTATGTCCCAAACACCCAAAATATATTCAGGACCCTGTTCAGTGATGCCGCTGGTGATGCCAAATAGAGCAAGATGTCATTCGCATATAACAATATACGGTCTTCCCATCCAGGGGTCCACTTGAGGCCCCTGATAACGGGGTCTTTAAGGACCCACATCGCCAGTGGCTTGAGGGTCAACGCAAAGAGAAGCGGGGACAAAGGGTATCCCTGCCTGGTGCCCCTGTTGAGAACGAAGGTGGAAGATTTATGTTATTGACTACTATTTGGGCTACTGGTTGCTGGTAAAGGAGCCAAACCTATCCGATTAATTCAGGGCCCAGACCTAATTTATGAAGGACAGTGAACATATAGGGCCATTCGATGGTATAGAATGCCGCCGCAGCGTCAAGAGAGACCACCACTGCGTCCTCTCGTATTGTATCCTCACGGCACAACACCCCATGAAGTCTGCGCAGATTGAGGGAGGTATTTCTAACGGGCATAAATCCTAAATGGTCCGGATGAACCAGGCGGGTAAACCCTTAACAAGTGAGAGGCGAGGACCTTTGCGAGAACCTTAGCTTCGCTATTGAGCAGTGAAATTGAACGATAGGAGGAGCACTTATTCCTCGGTTTGCCCTCTTTGTGGATAAGCACAATGTTAGCCAGCCTCAAGTCTGCAGCCAGCAGTCCCACTTCCTTACTTTCAAGGAACATTTTAGTGAGATAGGGGGCTGATTTACCCGTGGTGAGTTTAAAGAGATCAATAGGCAGGCCATTAGGGCCCGACGCTTTCCCGCCACTTAAGTCATGGATGGCTCTCTCAACCGCGGCAGTTGTGATGTCTAGGTTGAGGTAAAGACGCTCTTCCATGGTGAGCGAAGGCAATGAAATATCCAGCAGGAAGGCAGAAGCCTTCTCCTCCGTGTGCGGCGTTTGGGACGTATAGATGGCTTGATAGTATTGGCTGAATGCGTCAGCAATATCTTGCAGGGCAGTAAGGCGGGAGCCAGAGTCTGTCTCTATCTCAACCACGACATGATGGGCCTGGTCTCTACGGCCCAACCACGTCAACAACCTGCCAGCCTTATCCCCAGCATCATAAATTCTGCTGAGTGTGGCTCTGTAATGCGATTTGGCGGCCTCAGTGGCTACGTCAGTGTATTTCCTTAATTTTGATGTGTACTGCCTGCCGTGCCTCCTCTGAGTCCTGCACTCGAAGTAAACCCTCTAAATGTAAAATGTCCCCCTCCAAGAGGGTCATACCGGCACACTTCTCCTTACGCAGTCCTGCTATTTGGGCCAAAACCACCCCCGAATAACAGCCTTATAGGCCTCCTGGGCGTTACTGGCGAGTCTACTGACCCTTCATTCTCCTGGAAGTATAGATCTGAGTCCTCCAAGATGTTTTTGCTGATTTGGAGAATCTTAAGGAACCAGGGGTTCCCCTACCTCAAGGCAACACAGAACTAGTGAAAGGTTGGAAATTCCTCTGGCTAGGTGTTGTATTTCTTTGACAATCTGGTGAGCTGGCATCAGGATATAATCTATTCTGGACATACTGCGGTGTGCACCTGAGTAGAACGTACATTGTTGCTCAAGCAGTTGCAATCTCCTCCAGACATCCACCAGACCCAACGCCCCTAGGAAACTGTGGATCCTCGTCCGGGAGGGAGGCAAAGCCAGCTCCTCCGCTTTTTCCAGGACCCCCAGTTACAGACGTTGTTGTGCCTAGAGAGCCCTTCTTAGTCGTCCAGCTGCTACGATACTACTAAACCTCCAGTTTAGTAGTATGGGCCTGAAGGTCGTCCACCCTGCGCTGCAGGTCAGAAGTGTCAGTGACAAGCTAGCTCACTTTTATTTTTACCTCTTGCAGTCTTGTGTTCATAGAACGCATGTCTGCTCTGATGAGGGAGACCTCTGTAGATACAGAGTCAATTCTTAACACTAGCGAAGTACGGACCGTGGTAATGGCTATGAGGATATCTTGCAATGTTAATTCCTTTGCCCCTCCTTCCAGCTGTCGCTTCTCCGTCTGAGCATCGCCCCCTTTTTGAGCTGCTACTGGGCCATTGACCCATGTGAATTTCTCCAGTTTGGCCTGGACTGCGGCCTTGGAGTTGCGACCCCCAGCCATGACCAGATCACATCAGGCAGTAGTTAAACGGAAAGAGAAAGACAGGCAGGCAAATAGCGACTATCCCACAACGTAGCACTGCTTGGTGGAGTCTTGCACACAGGGCTGTATGCAGAGTCGGTAGGCAGCGCGTGGCCAGAACAACAGCAGCAATGTCTGCAGGCCAGCACCCTTGACGATAGGGCACAAAAGTAGCGATGAGAGATAGGCCCACAGACCACCAACAGCTCCCCAAAAGGCCGCTGAGCACGACCACACAATGGCATTCACCCCCACACACCGCAAGTCGACCAGCCTGAGAAGTAACCCAATCCTCTGGCCCAAACTGCACAACTCCGACAGATGGGGGGGGGGGGGGTCAGGGGGGAGGAGGGGGGCTACAGGTAGTAATTAAAGAGAAGGCAAATCGGGCTAGAACATGCCAAAGTGTCATCTGCGCCACCAAGCCTGGTCCACAAAGTTGTAAGCTGCTGCTCAGGGTTAGGAAGTACCCGGTCGCCCCCCACACAGCGTCTGGGGGCCCCCACTCTCCCACACTGTAACCAGGCTGGCCAGCCCGCTCCGACAATCCCGACTCCCTGGCACCAGTAGACGATGTGGACCGTGTGTTGCAACGAGGCAAAGTGGAGAGGGGCTCAGTGCCCAGGACAAGCAAGAATAAGGCCGCCCTCACTGTTCAAGCAACTCCCATGGAGGCAGAATGCGGCCCCCAGGGGAAGTGAACGTCGCAGACCAGTCTTCCCCTGGGGAATTTGCGCAAAGACTGGAAGGACAAGGTGGGGGGTTGGATTAGAGGGGCAAGGGGAAGGGGCAGGATTTGGGTGAATTTATAACGTGTTGGGAGAGGAGAAACAGCCTCTTCATAACACCCGAGCACCACTGGGAGGACATAGGAAAACTTTGCAGTCAGTAGGTGGGTGGCGGGGGCACGGGCCGATTGGTCGATCGGCGAGGGTTTGTTTCTTAGCTGTGAGTTTTCAGGGTAGTGTGAGAGAAAGTTCCTCTTGGGCTACAGGCTCACTGGCGACCTGCTGGGGACGGCTGTCTGGGCCGAGATGCGGGTGCGGGGCCGAGCGGGCGGGAGGTGTGGCTGCGGCCAGCAAGCACATCGGGCAGGTGCCGGGTCGGCCTGCGGGCATGTGCGGGCGTCAGCGTAGATGCCTCTGAGGTGTTGGGCCGTGTGGTCTGGTGTCACCTAGAGCTATGGCACCCCGTTTTTGGCAAGCGGCAGGACATTGGAATAGACGGTCTGTGTTTCTATTTTCCAAGACCGTCAGCTGCCATCACCCATAATGGTTTCCAGATAAAAGGTTACGCTCGTGCTGGAAGTCACCCAGTCAACGTCAGCTCTTGTTGACTCTGGTGGAGTTCTATAGGGGTTTCCTTTTGGGCCAGGAAAGGAGGAATTTCTCTGGGATACACACGGTGCGGGGAAGGGGGGGCGGCGGTGGCAAACACCGGGTTCAGGCGCAGCTCCGCCTGGTACTGGGAGTGAGCTGGCTACCTCGGGGGGCGGTGAGGGGTGCGGGAACGCGGAGCATTGCTCGGCTGCATCATAAACGTGGGCCCTGTTACACTGGAACAGGTTTTTTGGGGTGCATGGGCCTCCATACCGCGGACACGCACCCCAAGGGGGGGAGGCCTGGTGGGCTGGTGAGCTGGGGGGGGGGGGGGGAAGGCATGTGCTTGGGCTGCCGTGTGGGAGTGCCCTGGGGTGCGGTCTGAGCATGCAGGTGTCTTTTTAGGGGTACCGTGAGTAGGGGCGAGGGACCGCCTGCACGGAGGGAGGCCCAGTGATGCTCGGGGCTCACCTGGTTGGAGCGACCTGGTAGGGGGGGGGGAGAGGGAAACAGGACCGGTATGGTGCCGGCAGTAAAGGGGATGCCAGCGGGGCGCATGATGCGCCTCAGGACGCTGGCCAGAAGCAGTAGGGGGTCCGCGGTGGCCTGCCCTCCGTCGCGGGATCGCGCAGCAACAAACATTTCAGCTGTATGGCTTTTTGAAGTGCTGACCACAGTGTGTGACAGTTTGTCGTGGATGTCTGGGATGAGTAAGGGGTTTGTTGATATGGATGTGGTGGGATGCCGTAGGACTGGGGAGTGGGTTTGTGGAATGAGCGATGCAGTGGGCATGGGGGCGGCTGTTAAGCAGGGTCGCCAAGGAGGGTTGGGGGGGATCCATGTAACTGGATTGTCTTGTTGTTGCTCCAGGAGCCACGGATGGATACAGACAAGTGCGGAGGGGACAACAGCGACGGGGAACACTATCGCCTGAGCAGGAGGAGGAGGTCCTGGATGGACGCTCAGGTACGGGACGCAGGTACAGGTGGGGTAAGAGGGATTGCACCGGGATGGGGGGCACCTGCATGGACAGGGATCGGCCCGTACACAAACCTTACTTATTCTTCTGGGTGCGGGTACGGGTGGTGGATTGTCATTCACCACAAAGGGGGGCACTTGTCACAAGCAAAGTTTGGCCCAAATGATCTTAGCGGTTTACACTGAATGCAAGTAAAAGGGTGGATGGTCGTTCACCGAGGAGGGGGCACTTGGCACAAGCACGGTTGTGGCCCAAGAATCCTATCTGTCTACACTGGATGCAATCAAAAGGGTGGATGGTCGTTCAACGAGGGCGGGGGGGGGTGTTACTTGGCACAAGCACGGTTTTGGCCCAAGAATCCTATCTCTCTACACTGGATGCAAGCAAAAGGGTGGATGGTCAGTCACCGAGGAGGGGGCGCTTGTCGCAAGTGAAGTTTGGCCCGACGATCTTCTCTGTTACACTAGATGCAAAAAAAAGAGTGGAGGGTCGTTCACTGAGGAGGGGGCGCTTGTCACAAGCGAAGTTTGGCCCGACAATCTTCTCTCTTACACTGGATGCAAACAAAAGGGTGGATGGTCGTTCACCGCGAAGGGGGCACTTGTCGCCAATAAAGTTTGGCCCAAAAATCTTAGCTGTTACACGGGATGCAGGCAAAGGTGGGGGATGGTCGTTCCCTACGAGGGGGAGCACCTTTCATCGACGAGGAGTGGCCCGCAATATGTGATTTGTTTACCCGGGCCGCAGTAATGGGGGTGGATGGTCGTTCACTGCGATGTGGGGGCACCTTCCCGGTCAAGGATTGGCTCGACGCAAGGTGATTTGTAGATCTGGGGGACAGATACAGGTGGTGGATGGTCGTTCACCACGGGGGGCTCCTGTCACTGACAAGGTTTGGCCCAACAAAGGTTTTGTTCCATGGGTTGCAAGCAAAAGTGGGCATGGTCTTTCCCCCGATGGGGGCATCTTTCCCGGACAGACATTGCCTCGGATATGTTATTTGTTTGCGCGAGACACATGTAAAAGTGGTGGCTTGTCGCCCACCGGCTGCCACGAGGTGGTGGATGCATTCGCTGCAATAGGCACTTGGGGTATCCGTGGTGCTGTGCAGGTTGGCACCTTTTGCGGCTGACGGTTGTCCCATCAACGATGATTTCTACGGGACACACGTTTGGATGGTGGGTTGGTCGCCCACCGGGTGCCGCAGGGTCGACTGATGGGAGGCGAAAGGTGCGCGGGAGCTGGGAGGATGGGGCAGGGAACCGCCCTACGGGGGTTCCCTGTTTGGCGGTACTTTGGAGGGGTGATGAGTCACATACGGGTGGATCCACCCCTCGGGGGGGGGGGGGGGGGGAGAACGGTACACGGGTGATTGATAGCGGGGCAATTAAGGAAATGCAACAGAGGATGCTCGGAGGGCAAGTGAAGGTGAGAATGGGGAGAGGAAGGAGGTCACCGAGTGAATGGGGAAGAGTCAAACAGGTGAGATGGTTTTGAGAAGGAAGAATCGAGAATGAGTTGGTATGGGATGGGGAAAGTATATTTATTGCATTTATGTACTATGTAATAAAGTTTAAAGGATTGCAACCTTGTCCTAATAAAATGGCCTTTTACGCTTCAAGTAACAGCGTGGAGTGTGGTTCTTGCGCGAGGTATTGCAGCTGCTGTGTGAGGCGTGGGGGCGCAATGCACACTAGCTATGTTTTTGGACTTGGGCCTCCAGGCCACTTCAGTCGCGGCCCTCAAAAACGGCCAAGGACTGGGCGTCACCCCCCCCCACCCCCCCTCTCCGCTACTCACAGCGGACCAAGGTCACAGCCGGCTCAACATCGGCAGCACTCGGGGCCCAGTCAGGGTCACGCTGGTGTGATAATCTGCATAGCGTCCATTCAGCGGGGTGCAGGCTGTAGCGGACACCCCTCACCTCCGCGCTGCGGGCCCAGGCGGCCGCCGGGCCTCGCGATGTGCATGCCTCGTCTGCTGCCAAGCCACTCCGCCCGCAGTCAGTGGGAACTCTTGGGTGGTCCGACTCCGTCCCGGTGAGAATCGGACAGCTGCAGGCTCGGCCGCCTGCTCCACAGATGATGATCCGGGGGACAGATCCCCTCCTTGAGTCCGGGGGACAGATCCACTCCTTGCGTCCGGGGCCTACGCGCCCCTCACCCAACGCAGACACTGCTGCTGATGTTGAAGTTCTCTTAAAGTTGTCAGTAATCACTGCGGATAAATGAGCGTATTTACTCCTGAGCCGGTGCGCTCGGTCAGAGCTACCTCAGAAAGCGGCCATGCTGCTCGGCGGTTGGCCACGCCCCCAGTGTTGTGAATTTTTTATGTTCTTTCCATCCTAGTAATTTGTTCATGATTACAATTATGCAACATTTCTCAGTGTCTTAATTAAGTAGTATGATGATATCACTAAATGGGGTGTAATTTACTGAAACTAATATTTCTTTAAACTTGAAACACTAAATACCCCATGTCCTGATTACGCTGCCAAGAGTAATTCAAAATGTGTCACTTTGTTTACGTTCTCTATATATATATACCCAATGTTATTATTAAATGTGAAGCAATATCATTTTATATGGACCAAATATAAAAAAAAATTGTCGAGCACAGCTCCTAGATTGAATTTCTGTAATGTGCTCTGAAACTGGATTGTTAAGGAAAAGGATGCATAGTGAAGTAAAGCAACTGGTCACGGATCACCGTTTGGTCAAATGGGGATACTGGGATTTTAATAAAGGAGTGGATATTGTGCTGCACGGAAATTGTATGATTACACCTTTCTCTTTTCTGTTTAACACCGAGGGTCAGTGCTTTGGGTTCAGTTATTCAGTTAGTATATGGACTTCTATAAATACAGTTATCATACCTTAAATAAAAGTGAGAGAGCGGCCCCAGAGGTGGGAATTCCTCGGATTTTTGCCCATTAATAACGTTGCGCCCATTTGACGAATTACCACTAAACTCTGCAGACCTATAGCTTTTACTACATTGGTAGATGATGCAGAGTTTTGTGGAGATTGGTGAAGGGATGCAAAGAAAAAAGAGGGACTTCAAAACGAGTTTATCCACCTATTCATTTTCCGTAGACTTATGTGTCTCCTGTAACGCTAATGTTGAAACATATTTAGTTTTCATTTTTTAAGTCTTTATCATATCTTTTCATTACACTTATTGTCTGATTTAAATCTTTTGATGGCTCGGCTTCCGCTTAGGCTTATAAAGCCAAGCAACACCGTTAGCTCAGCTTTTCTCAAGGCTGGCTGTCAGTGTACCTCACACACTTCCCTTCAAGAAATTTAGGGGCAGATCTACAAGTAAGTGCCGAAGCGCGGCACCTCAAGTCCTTTGGCTGTGCAGCACTTTCAGAGCACAGGAATGCGACATATCTACAATGATATGTCGCATTCCTGTGCTCTTCCCTGCGCTGTACAAAAGGGGGTGGTGATGGACGGAGCATCAGAACCAATCAAACACTCACACCCAGTCAACAGATCTGGGTTTGATCCATCACCGTTCTTTAGCCCACTCTGCCACCCCAGTTCAGACATGGCCATATGCAAATCAGTCTGACCCTGTGCCTCATGGGAACAGTCCAGCCCAAACTACCAAGCCATGCCTTCCCTGGACCGGAAACAAGCTTCCTAGGATCAGTTTCTGGCATTTCAGCCGTCTTCAGCCAGGCTTGCTTGCATCCAGTGGCAAAGTGAGCAAGGGACTCACGTCTGAGCATACCCTACCAACTTATGGCGAACAAAGCGGTACAAAAGGGGGTGGTGATGGACGGAGCATCAGAACCAATCAAACACTCACACCCAGTCAACAGATCTGGGTTTGATCCATCACCGTTCTTTAGCCCACTCTGCCACCCCAGTTCAGACATGGCCATATGCAAATCAGTCTGACCCTGTGCCTCATGGGAACAGTCCAGCCCGAACTGCCAATCCATGCCTTCCCTGGACCGGAAACAAGCTTCCTAGGACCGGTTTCTGGCATTTCAGCCATCTTCAGCCAGGCTTGCTTGCATCCAGTGGCAAAGTGAGCAAGGGACTCACGTCTGAGCATACCCTGCCAACTTTTGGCGAACAAAGCGGTACAAAAGGGGGGGGTGATGGACGGAGCATCAGAACCAATCAAACACTCACACCCAGTCAACAGATCTGGGTTTGATCCATCACCATTCTTTAGCCCACTCTGCCACCCCAGTTCAGACATGGCCATATGCAAATCAGTCTGACTCTGTGCCTCATGGGAACAGTCCAGCCTGAACTGCCAAGCCATGCCTTCTCTGGACCGGAAACAAGCTTCCTAGGACCGGTTTCTGGCATTTCAGCCATCTTCAGCCAGGCTTGCTTGCATCCAGTGGCAAAGTGAGCAAGGGACTCACGTCTGAGCATACCCTGCCAACTTATGGCGAACAAAGCGGTACAAAAGGGGGTGGTGATGGACGGAGCATCAGAACCAATCAAACACTCACACCCAGTCAACAGATCTTGGTTTGATCCATCACCGTTCTTTAGCCCACTCTGCCACCCCAGTTCAGACATGGCCATATGCAAATCAGTCTGACCCTGTGCCTCATGGGAACAGTCCAGCCTGAACTGCCAAGCCATGCCTTCCCTGGACCGGAAACAAGCTTCCTAGGACCGGTTTCTGGCATTTCAGCCGTCTTCAGCCAGGCTTGCTTGCATCCAGTGGCAAAGTGAGCAAGGGACTCACGTCTGAGCATACCCTGCCAACTTATGGCGAACAAAGCAAAACCAAAGGAAATGATGGACGGAGTGTTGAACATTGCTGGACTGCTCCCATGAGGCACAGGGTCAGACTGATTTGCATATGGCCATGTCTGAACTGGGGTGGCGGAGTGGGCTAAAGAACGGTGATGGATTAAACCCAGATCAGTTGACTGGGGGTGAGTGCTTGCAATGTTCAACACTCCGTCCATCATTTCATTTGGTTTTGCTTTGTTCGCCATAAGTTGGCAGGGTATGCTCAGACGTGAGTCCCTTGCTCACTTTGCCACTGGATTCAAGCAAGCCTGGCTGAAGACGGCTGAAATGCCAGATACCGGTCCTAGGAAGCTTGTTTCCGGTCCAGGGAAGACAGGCTGGACTGTTCCCATGAGGCACATGGTCAGACTGATTTGCATATGGCCATGTCTGAACTGGGGTGGCGGAGTGGGCTAAAGAACGGTGATGGATTAAACCCAGATCAGTTGACTGGGGGTGAGTGCTTGCAATGTTCAACACTCCGTCCATCATTTCCTTTGGTTTTGCTTCCCTGCGCTGGCGCACAAACAGCTGCCATGCGCTAGCGCAGGCACCCTTGCACCATGGTGCAAGGATGCCTGCGCCATGGGGAGATTGTTTTTGTGCAGGAAGGGGCACCTTCCTGCACAAAAACAATCACTACAGGCATTTTCCTCTTTCAATGCATGCTATAGAATGCAGCACGCATTGAAAGAGGAAAAAACGAGGAGAAATGAAAACATTTAACCTCGTTGTGCCTGGCTACGCCACCCCTTGGGTGGCGTAGCAAACTGACGCATTTCCAGGTTTACGATTCCTCGTAAATCTGGAAATGTGTCTAGTTCCATGGGTGTTGCGTGGGAACACCCACAGCAACACCCATGGAACGCCCCTTTCACGCAAAGTGCTGCGTGTAAAGGGGCCATATATACAAGGACAGGAAAAGCCTCGCAGGGTGGCTTTTCCTATCCTTGTAAATATGGGGCAGAGAAATGCGCTGCCAGTGCGTCACAAAAAGTGACGTACTGGCAGCGCAAGGGGCTTGTAAATCTGCCACAGATTGTCTCCTACCCCCTTGGACCCATCGCTCTGTGATCTACAACTCCAGCAGATCTGTCATCTAAATATAGATAGATTATGAAAATAATTTTGAGTCCGTATAAATAAGGAGTGTTATGGCTGCAGAACCGCTAACTAATTCTGCACTGGATCTCAGTAAAGTGGGGCATATGATAAAAATTACTGACATTTTCTAGGCCAGATGTTGAATATGGGGGACTGTCCCAGCGCTTCCGGGATGCATGGTCATCCTACCTAAAGCTGATATGTGAAAAAGAATTGGTGATGATGAGAAGTACCAAGTTCTAGAAGTGTTTGTCAGTAGGGTCTTTACACCTAAAACATTTTGACAGGGGGTCTCAGCATCAAAAAGTTCGAAGACCTCTGCGTTAATTCCAAATGACCTTCATGTTTATACTGTAACACCTTACAATTTATGGTCCGAGCTCAGTCCCGGCTCAGGGCCTGTCCCCCTGGCCCTTTTACATCAGATATCCGGTCTTACTCCAGGGAGCAGCTTATGGGCTGGGATCCTGAGGGGGGCAAGGCCTGCTGCCCAAGGGTTATCCCCAAATTAACTATGGAAGCACAGGCTGAGTGCTGTCCCAAGTGCCATTTTGCTCTGCCTCGCATTACGGAGAATTCTATTAATCAGCGGGGCAATGCATTCGGGGACAGGACGAATCAAATAGTTCAGGCGCCACTTAAATGTCTTCTTCTTAATGCCAGGTCCTTGATCAAGCACAGTGTGGAATGTGCCTTGTTTATTGAGGATCATAACATTAAATTAGCCCTCATAACAGAATCTTGGTCTAATGAAGCCTCGGGACCTGATCTTGTTAAAGCTACTCCACCTGGCTTCTTTTGTTATACGCTTGATAGACCTGTCAAGAGAGGTGGTGGCTGGCAGTTATTTATCATAACTCTTTGAAACCTTCTTTTGTCAAAGCTTCTAATCAGGCATGTGAGGCATTGTCTATTAACATTCAAAAATCCGATCATGACACATTCAACGCTATTCTCCTCTATCGACCTCTGGGTCCTAGGGGTGCGTTTTTAGATTCCATTGGAATACTTCTAGAGGAAGGGCTGTGCAATACGTTTTTTACGGTTATGGGAGATTTCAATTTTCATCTGGAAGATTTTACTGATACTGACAATGTAAGACTGCAGCAAATTTTTAGCGGAGGCGACCTCAAGCAGCTTGTGACAGATCCCACTCATTCTGCAGGACACACATTAGACAGTATTTTCTCCAATAACCCTAATCTTATTCATACAAAAACAGTACCACTTACTTGGACTGATCATGTGGCAATTTTATTTGAATTTAAACAAATCAAGAACCATCAACACAAACCTCTCGCTAAGGCCGTTACAACCACAAGGGCCTGGAAAAATATTGATAGTCTAGTATTAGGAAATCTTTTAAAAGCCTCATTACCTGCACCATCTTCTAATGTAGAAGAGGCTAAGGCCACCTGCACAGATTGGGTGGATTCTGTTTGTAGGAAATTAGTGCCGGGCAAACAGTGCGTTCTTAAGCGGGCATCACCTTCTGCCCCATGGTATACAGAAAACTTAAAAATACATAAACTAGTCTGTAAGAAGCTAGAGAGGGCCTGGAGGAGAGAGTACAAAAAGTCTGATAGAGAGGCCTATAAAGTAAGCCTTTCCAATTCTCAAAAAACTGCTCTCGGAAACTAAAAAGATATACTACGGGGAACAAATCAAAAACGCTGGATCCTCATCCAAAGTCATGTTTAAAACAATTTCTGCACTTACTACCTCTTCTAGCCCTAAGACAGAAAACAACTCTGAACTATGTGAGACTCTGGCTGTCTTCTTTCTACAAAAGGTCGAAAAAATGTTTTCATCCTTTACCCTTACGCCCACAGTCACTAATGAGGCCTTTATAATAGGGCTTTCTGAGAACAACAGGCCTAGTCCTATACTCGATCATTTTACTTCGTTGGATCTACATGGAATTACCAAACTACTGTCAGATATACGATCAGGCTCCCGTATGGACCCATGTCCAGTCGCGGTACTGAAACTGGTTCCAGAAGTTATTGGGAAGGTTCTTACCCCATTGTTTGGTTCCATTTTTAGTACCAGTCATTTTTCGGGACCTTGGAAAACAGAATCTATTCTTCCCTTACTTAAGAAATCCAATCTGGATCCAAAGGATCCGAGCAATTATAGACCTATTTCTCCTCTCCCTTTCCCAGGACAGATGATTGAGAAGGCTATAAATGGCCAACTCAGCTTGTTCCTTGAGACCAACTTTTTGCTAGACACCACACAGTATGGTTTCCGTGCGGAACATAGCACTGAGTTGGCACTGATCAAATCCACTGAGGAAATTAGAGAGGCCTTGGACCAGGGTAGTGCCGTAATTTTCATCATGCTGGACCTTTCGGCCGCATTCGATACGGTCCATCATGAAGTTTTGATGGACCGTCTTTCTGCAGTCGGGGTCCAAGGCAAGGCTTGGGATCTTTTGAAATTTTTCCTGACCAGTAGATTACAAACTGTGGACCTTGGCAGAGACAGATCCAAGCCCTTCTCTCTCCCTTGTGGAGTGCCACAAGGGCCCTCGCTTAGTCCTACATTATTTAATGTATATGTTGCACCATTGGCAGATTTGATTAGATCCTTCGGGTTCCAGTTAACCTCTTACGCGGACGACACGCAAATTGTGTTGTCCATTCAGAAAGGGTCAGAGGCTGAGACTGGTTCTAAATGCCACGACTGTATGCAGGCGATTGCAGCCTGGATGGCATCCAACTGCCTTAAACTTAATGCAGGGAAAACCGAGGTGATTGTATTCGGGAACATCGCTAATCTTTGGACACCTGATTGGTGGCCAAATGCAATGGGCATGCCTCCAGTCCCTGTGGACAGGGCGAAAAATCTGGGAGTGATCCTTGATTCGAAACTTTCCTTCGGTAACCAAATCAGTAAGGTCGCCTCATCCTGTTTCTTCATTCTTAGAATTTTGAGGAAAATTAAATTCCTCCTCCCGGAAGACAGCCTGAGGATAGCAGTCACAGCACTCATGCTGTCATAGCTGGATTACTGCAATAGTCTCTATTTCAACATCCAGAAGAGACATTTGGTCATACTCCAGATCGTGCAGAATGCGGCAGCCCGGCTGCTTACAGGTACACCCAGGTTTGTCTCGGTGAGGCTGGGACTCAGAACTCTCTGTTGGCTCCCCGGGTACAGTTCAAGGCCTTGTGTATAGTATTTAAGGCCCTTAATGGCATTGGTCCTGACTTCCTGAAACATTCGATACAGTGGTACGTTCCTGCAAGAGCTCTGCGCTCTTCGCAAGCCAAACAAGTGATCCTACCCCACTATAACAAGACTAGATGGGGTGGTAGGAGCTTTCGTCACTGCGCCACTAAGGCTTGGAATAGCCTGCCTTTCCATCTTAAAAATCTAACTGAGCTACTCCCCTTCAGGAAAGAATTAAAAACATGGCTATTTATTTAAATGGTCATCTTAGCTAACAGTCACAGTTTCTCTCCAGGTTGGTAGTGCATAGCGCCAGGACACCGCAGGGTAACAGAGCACTTTAGAATTCTCAGTAACATTAACATTAACCATACCTAGTTAAGCCGTGATTAAGGATTTCTTATTAACACACCACAAACTAAAACTAGGGAGGGATGGTGAGACTAGAAGCTTCTTCCAATGGCCTGAACAATCGTGGAATCTATGGAAAAATAGATGGAAATGACATAAAAAGCACAACACGTAAATTCATTCACAATGAAATATTGGGGAGAGAATAAGACAGACATACAACTTACTGAAATAAAAGCCGGTGGGCCCACAGATGAACTGCAAAATGTCCACCAGTTCAGCCCCGCAGAGCATCTCTTTGGACCGGTGTCGGTAACAGCGGCCCTCGGACACGTCCAGGCACGCGGCGAGCAGCAAGGACAGGCACAGCAACGACGGACTGATATTGGGTCGCGCTGCCTTCTGGGAACCCGGAAGAAGAGTGCAAATGATAAGAATCGAAACCATATGTTTGACAAGAATTTAAAGTAAAAAAAACCGAGACATTTCGCAAAAATAGAAGGACTACAATTTTACTTCAAGAAAGCACACAGAATGGCAGCGCTCCTCAGCAGACAATTATAGAACAGGCAGTTAAAACATACATAAAGTGCAATTTTTAAGCCCAGTAGCTTGCCTGTTAAATATCCCTGCTTTGTAAAACATAAAAAAGACCATCCTACAGTTTTCAGTCGGTCCTCTCTAAAAACCAGGACATGAGCTACATTTCCTGAAATATGCCGGAATAGCTGGTGAAAAACTAGGACCGTCCTGGCGAATCCGGGACGCCTGGTCACCCTATTCATAGGCTGTTGAATTGCAATGTCCCGAAACCTTTACCACCCTTCCCTTTGCCGCTGACCATAACCATAACACTTGCACAACACATTCACTAAGATTCTCCCAACATAGCTGGCTGGGAGCACTGTTTATTTTGTGCTCTGTTGAGCAAATTAGTCTTCTATTCTTTCTAACCAGTTATGATTTATTGATGTCCTGTTCTGTTAAATTTGCTAATTATGCTTTTTATAAAGCCATGCATTAATTTTCAAGAACTGTGAGATATGCACACATACACGTGTGATACCGTAATAAGTTAATATTCGCTATGTCATGCTTATGGGGAAGAGCACCTTTTGGAGTTGTTCCCACCACTTTTCTTGAGCAGATTTAATTGTATTTTGACTCTCAGTACTTGGAACACTTGGAAATCAGTTCATGAAGCTTTATTCGTTTCATAACATGTGATGACCATAAAAGCACACGGCAAAAAGCAGAAATACAAAAAATACAGACGAAATAGAAACACATTTAAAAAGTCATACTTCTCCTGTAATAAATAGATTTACAGATAAAACTGGCAGTATAAAAACATATATCTGAAGAGTTCATATTAAAAAGCAACCTCATTGCATCTTCCATATTAGAAACACCATATTTTAAAAACATGGGTTTTAAAAATGTAATCCTTACATTCAAGAAGAGAGTGCAGATAAGCATAAAGTGCATGCTGCTTTGTTTTGAATGACCATCGCACGGGCAAGGGCCGACAGGGTACCTTTTTTGTTGGGGGAAGGCCACCAAGACATGTACCATTCCTAACCTTAATCTGGTTAAGACAAATCTGTGAACTGGTCAGGTTACCATGTTCAGATACTGCTGGAAACCCTCACTTACAGTGTATTTGTTATAAAGTTGAACAGTAGTGAGGGGACCAGTCCCAGCTAAACGTTTTTGGGTTCTAAACAACATTAAAGATTTTTTCATATCATGTTTGACAAGAATTCGGGGGGGGGACAAGAATCTAGCAACAAGTTGGAAATCACTAACTGGACTCCCAGTGGTGAAAGATTCACTATTATTCCCAATTGAAGTATTTAACCGTAGTGGTGCAAAATTTGCACCTGAATTGTAAATGGTTAATGTCACATATGGGCTGCAGTGCAGATTTGCATCGCCTACATTACAGACTTTAAAAGAAAGGCTTCTGGTTGTCGCTCTGTTTTAGACAGTACACCTGTCTATAACCAGGTATATTTGAATCGTTGCTGAATTAGATTACATGTCAATGTACCCCATCAATCAATCAATTAATCAATCAGTAGATTTGTAGATTACTACTTGTCACCTATGAGTATATCCAGGCTCAAAGAGGATTGTGGTGTGGGACCCTTCACCTATTCGAAGATAATTGCGGTGTGGGGCCCTTCAACTATTCAAATAGGATAATGTTGTGGGCCGGCTTTATTGAGAGGTTGGGTTCAGTTTGATTTCTTCTGTTGTGCAGGTAGGGCAGGAGACACCAAACCAGTTTAGAAATGAACAAACCAGTTTGTTGATGCACCTAATCCGATTGTCATCACCAAACCAGTGGACGCGCTGTAAAGGTCCCCCCCGTAGGTGTCCTTTAGCCACTATCAATCCTCTGTCCCGTAAACAGAAGCCAACGTCCATATCTCTGTTGTCCCATGTCCTCGAGTACGCGTTGGGACAACAGAGATACGGACGTTAGCTTCTGTTTGCGGGATGGAGGATTGATTGTGAATTTTTAATAAAGCGAATTTCTTCATTTCTGATTTGTGGGATGGAATTATCACCACAATAGAATTCTGGACGAGTGACATTGAAGCCTTGAAAAAGTTGCAGGGCTACATTCCCAGTGTGGCGACAAAACACGTGTAGGCTGGCTGAGTACCTTTTTGAATAAAAACAAACAAACGAGGAAAAGAATAAAAGGAAGAACTTGACTACTGTGTTTCTGAATTGCGTATACTATCGCATATGATTGTGTGTTTATGGAAACTTTATGACGCGTGCTGGGGATTGTATTTACGTCTTGTGTTGGCCTAGGCCACAATTTTGGGGAGGCTGGTGGTTCTCTTCACCTTGCAGCACCGTTGTCTAATACTGCTCTGTTGTTGATACTTGTGTGACATCACCTGAGTGGGGCCATTTCACCTATTTCTATACCACCAACCTTTTGAATCTCCTCGGAATCACGTAGTTTAAACATAACTCTGCATGATTCTGCAGAGTGAAATTCCATAAGTTCAACCCAGGGCCAATCAGTACAAGATTTACCCATACACAGAGAACAAAGAGCATGAGAGCAGTGCAACACAAAAGAAAAGCACAGCTTGGCAGGAGCAATGCACAGCTGCAGATACACACAGACCAGCTAGAGCACAAGTCACAACTGTTATTCAAGGCACACATGGCACAGGTAAATTACAGGGAGCAGCATTGCACCTATGACTCCTCCCTCTCTTCACTGCCCCACTGGTTTAGTGGAAATTGTTTCAGTAGTTTTGAAGAACTGACCATTTAAAATGGGGCTGCGTTGAGCATAAAGAGGCTACGTTTTAGAATTATCCGGGCTACTTATACTATATATATATCCTCACAATATTTATACCAATTAATAACATCTTAAAGTGAAATGTGATTGAACAACAGCACCAAATCAAACCAATTATTGTTTAAGATGTGTATTTATATATATATTCACTGAAAAAACCATAGGTTTCACACCTGTTATAGTTAGCGGAAATTTTACTGATAAAAAACCAATGAAATTCCCCCGTTATAGTTAGTGCAGGCAACTATAACTCACGCGACCGCAATCCTCTGCTGATGCTAATACTGTATTTAGACACTTATTTGCCCATGTCTTCTTCCATACATTTTTAGCTATACATATATTACAAATATTTTTTTTTCATAAAGACACATATGTCATCAGCAGAAGATTGCGGTCGCGTGAGTTATAGTTGCCTGCACTAACTATAACGGGGGAATTTCATTGGTTTTTTATCAGTAAAATTTCCGCTAACTATAACATGTGTGAAACCTATGGTTTTTTCAGTGAATTTGCAAGGTTTTTTAAATGCTAATTCCTAACTATAACGTGTGTGAAACCTATGGTTTTTTCAGTGAATTTGTACGTTTTTTTAAATGCTAAGTTACTTTACGCCATTCGTGGCGTGCGCGCCCACTTAACGCAGTTCGTTCCGTGCGCGCACGGTGCGCTTCGCGCACCGTGCGCGCACAGTAAGCACGCGGTGCACTTCGCGCACCGCGCGCCCACTTTACGCAGTTAGTGCCGTTACGCTAGATGGGCCATGTACGCACGATGCGCTTCGCGCACCGTGCGCACATGGAGGACATATGATGCACTTCGTTTTGAAAGGTAATATTTTAATTTTTCGTAATTTTTATAAGCCATGCACAAATGGTGCCCTTCGGGCACCATTTGCACACGGGGTGGACAGAGTGTGGATAATTTTTTTTTTTTTTTTTTTTTTTTTTTAAAATATTATAGTTTATCTCATATGGTATAAGCCATGCACAATTGGTGGCCTTCGGCCACCAATTAATTTACGTAAATGGGTCGCGACACTGCTCGTCATGCTGCAAATAACCCCAAAGGATTCTGGATAGTGTAGTGGCTACGGTGAGTACGCCTACGCCACGAGTATATAGAAATATAATGCCATCCCTGGACACGTGTTTCGAGGTAATTGCCTCTCGTCAGCAGGGAGCAGGTAGGTATGCGGGGTGCCGATGACTGCCATATATATAGGTAAAATACCTTCCAAGGCGCGCAGGTGCAGACACCGGGCTCGTCAGCCAAAGTCGCTCGAATGAGCTATTAGTAATTTACGTAAATGGGTCGCGACACTGCTCGTCATGCTGCAAATAACCCCAAAGGATTCTGGATAGTGTAGTGGCTACGGTGAGTACGCCTACGCCACGAGTATATAGAAATATAATGCCATCCCTGGACACGTGTTTCGAGGTAATTGCCTCTCGTCAGCAGGGAGCAGGTAGGTATGCGGGGTGCCGATGACTGCCATATATATAGGTAAAATACCTTCCAAGGCGCGCAGGTGCAGACACCGGGCTCGTCAGCCAAAGTCGCTCGAATGAGCTATTAGTAATTTACGTAAATGGGTCGCGACACTGCTCGTCATGCTGCAAATAACCCCAAAGGATTCTGGATAGTGTAGTGGCACCAATTGCACACGGGGTGGGGAGAGGGTGGATCATTTTTTTTTTTATATCATTTTTTACACTACGCGTACGGTAAGCGTAATCGGCGAAATTAGCGAAAAAAAAAAAATTCCGTTTTGGGCCTTGGGGGATCTTTGGGGACTCCCTCAACATGGCTATGTGTGTGGGAGCTGTCTAAACAGCCCCTTTACATGTTTTTGTGCTTTGTATTTTCATCATCACTCTCAGTGCGAGAGAGAAAATGGCGGCCGCCGCTTCCTGGTTTCGGCCGATTCGAATGTTTACTAAGATCTAAGAGCCAATCAGAATGGCGCTCGCGCACGCCACCGTACGCGTACGGTAAGCGTACCGTAAGCGCACCGTAAGCTGGCTCAGATATATATATTGATTTAAAGGCTATTTTCTCAGAATCTACTGAACAGATTTACACCAAACCTACAAAAGGCACTTCCTTGACCTGAGGACTACCTCTCTGCCAAATTTCAAGTAATTCTGTTCAGCCGTTCGGGCTGTAGCCCTGTCTAAAGGTCCTATGGAAAAATGCATGGGAAAAACGCGTTTTGGGACCCCCCTTTTATCTCAGCCCCCGCTTGACGAATCCCCCCGAGACTTTCAGGGTAGGAGCGGAGCGTAGCGCCACACCTATTTTGAAAAATTCGCGAGGATTCGTCGACCGGCGCCAAAGTTATTCAAAATAGAATGTTGCGGATTTCCTATGGAAACGTGGTCCTAACTATAACTACCTACTGGCGACCGCCAGTAGGTAATATATATATATATATATATATATATATATATATATATATATATATATAAGGAATCACAAATCCGTAAGTTCACACGTGCAGGAACACAGGTACAGACCACAGCGTGCTGGTATAGTTGTCAGTGCAATTTTATTTCCAATGATTTGGCATGACGAGTTTCGTTCGTGTTGCCACGACCTTGATCACATGACACACCCGGAACCATTTTTTCTATATATAGTGTACTTAAAGGACCCTCCTGTTTGCTCAACCAATCACAGTAAACAATGGAAATGAAAAACAAACTACAAGCCCAATGTAAGTCAGCAGTGACACATAGAAAGAACACTCCATCTTGGAGAATTATACATAAGAAATACATGAATTGATGTTCTTCACGTGTTAACAAATATATAAATAAAACCATAGTGGTTGAATGAGTAATATCTGATCATACATAAGCGACCATAGTCTACTGGTTTAGAACTTCAGTTTAAATCAGGAGGCATGAAAAAAATACTAAAAATAAAAATAAACCCAAAGTGAGCTAGTGGAAAACAACTCATGAATATTCATAGGTCTTGGCCTCTATTCGAATCATAGCCGGGCCAAGAGTAAAAAAGGAGAGTGTGTAAACAAAAGAGGGAAGGAGAAAAGAGAGAGAGGGAGAGACCGTAGCGGATGGCTTATAACTCTGGAAGTTTGTACATCTCTGCCATAAAGCATGGTATAAAGTTACCAGCCATGATCTAAACTAGAGGCAGAAATGCCAAATGAATGACCATGTGAATTAGTTAAAAAGGGAATAGGCGTACACAACATCAGTTTTGAAAGGATTGTCTATATTATTCAAGTTTTGTTAAAATAGGGCACATTGTCCATAAACTGAACTCCATATCACTTATATCGCGATTTCGTAGAGTGGTTGTACAGACTGATGGTGTCTTTGATCCCATAGCTTGCCTTTTAGCTATGTCGAATTTCCGCGCAAATGTAAAAATCCTCCCTGATTCATAGTCTTTTTTATCCCTTGTGAATTTGAATATTTTGCGCAATTTAATTGTCTCTTCATGTTTTTGGAGGCGCAAATCAATTTCAGCTCTGCTCTTGCTAATGAACTCCTGTTGATCATGTGTTGCCAATGTAGCATTAAAAATCTCAATCTGTTTTAGTATTTCTTCTCTGTCAATTGCCGCATATTTGATTAATATAGAGACCATATTTAATGAGGCATCAAGATTAATGGTCGCCCATTCTTTAAGCATCAAAGGGTTGGGGTTCTCGAATGAGGGGGCAATTAGTACCCTTAACCCTCGTGGCACACGTCCCACCTCTTTATATTTTTCTAGCGATCGTTTTTCCCACCATTTAGTCATTTCCGTGCGTAGGAGTTTCTCCAAATTTTTGAGCAAGGTTTTAACATCACCTGTGGTTTGAGGATCTTTCTCATTACTCCCCCCGGGAGGTTATCAAACAGAGTATCTGCTACGGCCTCTCGGTTCCGTAGCGCGTTTGCCAAATAAGACATTCTTTAACCGAAATAAAATGTCTGTAGCACTTCAGGTTTTTAGCCCCCAATATTGTGGCATAAATCCCGTATGGCTCAGCACAATCCCAGTTACCCGCAAAAAGCCTAGAGTATGCAGAGAGTCCCGGCTTACCCCCAAGACGGGATCCGATGGATCCGCTGGCATCCTCCGACTCCGGCTATCCTTTGTTTTCCGCTTGGGAAACCGCCGAGACACAGCGAGCACTCTTCACTCGGCTGCGGGGGGCTGGCTCGAAATCAATCCCTTTCGGGTTCTCTGACGTATCGCATCCGCGATGTCGGCCGTGAGTGAAGCCAGCCTCAAAAGCACAGGGAGGGTCCGTAGAGGCAAAAACAGCCGTGTTTTGCCGGAGATAGATGAGGAATCACAAATCCATAAGTTCACACGTGCAGGAACACAGGTACAGACCACAGCGTGCTGGTATAGTTGTCAGTGCAATTTCATTTCGGATGATTTGGCATGACGCGTTTCGGTCGTGTTGCCACAACCTTGATCACATGACACACCCGGAACCATTTTTTCTATATATACAGTGTACTTAAATGACCCTCCTGTTTGCTCAACCAATCACAGTAAACAATGGACATGAAAAACAAACTACAAGCCCAATGTAAGTCAGCAGTGACACATAGAAAGAACACTCCATCTTGGAGAATTATACATAAGAAATACATGAATTGATGTTCACGTGTTAACAAATATATATATAAAACCATAGTGGTTGAATGAGTAATATCTGATCATACATAAGCGACCATAGTCTACTGGTTTAGAACTTCAGTTTAAACCAGGAGGCATGACAAAAATAATACAAATAAAAATAAACCCAAAGTGAGCTAGTGGAAAACAACTCATGAATATTCATAGGTCTTGGCCGCTATTCGAATCATAGCTGGGCCAAGAGTAAAAAAGGAGAGTGTGTAAACAAAAGAGGGAAGGAGAAAAGAGAGAAAGGGAGAGACCGTAGCGGATGGCGTATAACTCTGGCAGTTTGTACATCTCTGCCATAAAGCATGGTATAAAGTTACCAGCCATGATCTAATCTTGTTTAAAACCAAATGGCATTACTTGAACAAATGTGCTGTGATGGGAAACCTCATGACGTGTAAGGACCAAATGTCGCTAGGGTATACCTAAAGCCCATTATGTAATAAATCAAAACCACTGATAGTGGATTTAAAAAATGCTAATAATATAGATAGTCCAATGTGTGATAAAGTGCATAGTGCAATAAATATCATCAATCTATAAAATAAAGATAGGAGTAAAAATACAAAAAATGGGCTAAAATGGTTAGGATATAATGAGGTTTTAAAACATCACATTATCAAAAGCTAAAGTGCAAGCGCATTAGCGCAAAAGGAGATTAGAGCAGCAATCATTGACCACAGGAGCGGTAAAACATATGACATGTGCAACCAGGCAAGAATATACAACGAATAACCGATAATCAAGGCAAACATCAAAAACAAATAATACCAAAAAACACTGAATTTGTAATATAAGAAGATAAAAGTGTGGCACCTTAACAACCGTCTAAAAACTTCTGACCCCGGACCCTGATAAAAACCCAATCCCAACCAGAAGGTTAACAAGCATTGGCATAGCCAATAGGTCTCGCCTTTGGGGCCTTATAAGTGTTTAGCCATGCAACAGTTGCATAACTAAATACTTATAAGGTCCCAAAAGCGAGACCTATTGGCTATGCCAAGCGGCCACAAAAGTGAAAGTGATCGCGATCAAACATCAAAGCGGCCGTGGGGCCGCGAAAGTGAAAGTATTCGCGGTAAAGTGCGGCGCGCGCGCCCGCGCACATGCACTGTAGCTCTAGGCTGGCCTGGTAGCACTTTTTGGAGCCCTCTCAATAAGTCTCGCCAGACCAGCGCATGCGCTGGGTCAGGCGAGACCTAAAAACTAGGTAAAAACCAAAGCACGAACAGGCTAAAAGAACGATTAAAAATGCACACACTAAAATCCTCGTAATGAGTGAGGGTAACAAGTAGAATTAGTATTAAAAGACCTAAAGGCTCATAATTCAGTAGTACTATAAAAAGTTGTGTAGATCTTCACCTGTATTAATATATATACTCCATGAAACTACCAATGGTTAAAGTGGCATTATAATTAGAACATACAGTTTTAAACTAACAAAACCACTGAAAACCACCCGTTATATTTGGGAGACATCCGTTACAACGTGGCCATTACAACGCAAGTCGTTACAACAGCCATTTGCTGCTCCCAGTAACTGGCCCCCACTGGTTCTGACCCCCACTTTGGGCGGAAGAATCGGCGTGAAAACCAAGTTAGGAGGAGAGGTGGCCTACCTTTGCCAACCCCACTCATCAGGTGGGGGAGGCGTGGTAAAGCACAACGCTCAGTCCCCGCCATCATGCAGATGGAGGGTGGCACACTAGGGGGTTTACCCACCCCAAGGAAAGGACCCATTGGTCCCGACCTGTACCAACCTGTAATGCTCCTAAATTTGGTATTTAGGGGCAACCCTGAACCTTGCCTCCTCAGACAATAAGAAGAAGGTCCGAAGAGCCGTGCTGAAGAAGGGGAGGACACCAACTGACTTGGCTCCAGCCCTACCCGCCTGTTCTGACTACAGTGAAATCCCGGTGTGTCCTGCAGTAAGCAGCCCCCAACAACCCGAAAGATCTATCCTGCCTTCCCAAACCGACGGCATGAGTTCGAGTGGCACAGCACCCCGAGGAGGTCACCCTGGCGATCCTGACCTGAAATCCGGTGACCACTGACCTGTCTCAAGCCTCCAGCCGACCCCTGCAGCTTCAATCCAGAGGGTCCCCCCCCCAACTGCGACCAGTAGCTGGTAAGAAAACCCGCTCTGCTAAAAACCAGATCTGCCAAAGGACACTCCCCACCCGATGCCCCACGGCCTTGGGTGGCCCAACCAACAGTGTCTAGGCAACCCCCAGCTCCCCAACTTACCTCTACATGTGGTGGTCGCCTCCAGAAGATCTTCCTCCCGAGCCTTCGGTGCTTTTGCAAACAGAAGAATCCCCATTGAAAGTAACAGGGCACCCGACGCCAAACCTTGCCCTGATCTTAATTCCAGGAACTTTGCTCCCACAACCTTGTGGCTGGCTCGTGAGCTGTCACCAACCGGAGACTCTCTATCCCCCATTGAATAACAATGGGCCTCAGCACTCTGCACCCGACTGCACTAGTGCCGCTGAGGGTGCTTTGAGAGTGCATCTTTACCTTGGGGAACCCTGCTTCTAACTCCATGAAACCAACTCCCAAGACTTAATACTTACCCGTAAACCGATAACACTGTTTTCTCCCATAGGACTGCATTGACTGCTTTTCTGTGAAAAATCTTTTAAGTGTGGAGTTGGTTTGTATGAAAACCCTAAGAAAGTGCAAATGTGTAAAAGCTGGATTACTTACCTTTTGTCTAGGACATGTCCCAGTTTGATATCTAGGCATATCACACTGAGTAGCAAAAGTAACTTAAAAAGTAATCCAAGAAGTAACCTACACTGTAATCTACAAAGTAACTGAAAAGTAATGTTGGCTGTTGACTTACCTGTAAATCAACCAACTGCATTGAACCTGCATTCAACTGAAATTTACTGCATAAATCTTGCAAAGTATTATTATACTTACCTGACCCAGGCCTGGTTTGGTTGTATAAAATAAAATCTAATAAAGTAATATATTTATACAAACAAAGAGTTCAGTCTTTGAGTGTGTGAAATCATTTCTTGCCTGAGTGTGTACAATAAATGCTTAACACTACCCTCTGATAAAGCCTTACTGCTCGCCCACACTACCACAAATAGAAAGTAAGGTATTATCTACTTTTACCTCTGTCTACCTTTGGGGTTCCACTGGCCTCTGTGCACACTATATCTTACTTTGGTATAGTATATAGAGCCAGCTTCCTACAGTGGTATGCCCCAGAATGGTGATTAGTAGATTTAAACTAGAGGCAGAAATGCCACATGAATGACCATGTGAATTAGTTTAAAAGGGAATAGCCGTACACAACATCAGTTTTGAAAAGATTGTCTATATTATTCAGGTTTTGTTAAAATAGGGCACATTGTCCATAAACTACCCTTGGTCCTTAACCTCTAGAAGATTTCGAAAGATGCAAAAGAAAGTGGATATTTCACAAATTAGACACTATTTATTGATGCCATTCTCTTATTTACTTGTTTTTTACTTGTATTCACCCAAAGGATGGGAGCAGTGGGGGTAGCTCCCACTGAATAAAACTGAAAGATTGATCCCTTGGTCAACTTTTGCTGTGAAGGGCTGATAGCTGAGCAAATAGGGAGTTAGATGGTCATGGAACAATAGGCGCTCGGCCTGACCTCAGGTGAGTCCTATGGCCAACCCCCTACTGCAGATGGCTGAAGTCCATGCACAGTGAAAGGTTGGCAACATGCGATGGGTTGGACACAGGATCTAGCCAGAGCAAGCCCACAGCCCACATCCTATTGCATGCTGGATGAAGGGTCTGGGGTGACGCTAGACCTTGCAGACAACCTCTTCTTTGATGTGGAAAGGGGATGCTGTATTCATGCAAGCTTCTCTCTCACTATGCTTAGCCGCATTATAAATACATTGTGCCTCAAATGACTAAAAACTAGGCTTTAGCAAACATTTTAAGTATGCTGGAGTAACTGAAGTAATTTCGGTAATTACGCATTGCTCTTCTGATGTAACTATGCCAACTTGAGTAATTAAGATAAATTTGGGGCAAAAAAAATCCTACCGCAGGAGCACAGGAACAACAAACTAAGAGAGAGCAAGTGGCTGCTGGCTACTACTGTTCATGTCCTGTAGCATTTAGTGCTATTTCCTTATGGCAAAATTTTAGGAGTGAAGGTGCATTTGCACTAATAGCTCTAAATTCTGGATTATGCTTCTCATGTAATTACCCGTGCTTACAAGTGATTTTGACATAATTACGAGTAATTAAGCTAGAAAGAATTACGCTAGTTACGCCCATCCCTGATAAAAACCCATACCTCACCTCACATTTTTATCCTACTGATTTCATGCCTGCCTTAACATCTCAATGCTCATTTAGTTCAGCCTGCTTCTACGAAGAAGCATTAAATTCAAAAGAAAAAAGGAAGCGTTATAACTAGGGCTCCCAGTTTTATGGTATTTATGTTTTTTAACATTTCCGTCTGTATTTATCCATATTTATTTCGTGTTATGCGTATAAATGAAGTTGAAAACTGTACATTTCCATATTTATTTAACGGATAGACTCGCATTAATACTTTGATGTCTGCCGTGTTTTAGCTATTTAAGCTGCCAAACATAACATAACAATACATCCACTGGTAAATACTAGCATTATACCACAAATGTATATGGACATATTACGTTATTTAGATAAATTTCATCCTGTTATTTAATTTCCCATGCTGTCCATCTGCTAAGCTGCTGGGCTAAAATTCATGAAAGACAGCACGAAGAGTCACTTAAAAGCAGCACAATTTTCTGTATTTATCCACTTTTAAAAATAAATGTATACAGAAAACACATTGTTTTCTGTCTGTATTCATCTGTAAAAATCTGTAAAAACAGAAACCAGGGAGCCTTAGTTATAACGCAGCCAGTGCTGGGCTTCATAGCGCTTTGTCCATAGCGGATTTTCCATAGCGCTATAATGCAGCACAGTGCTACTCTTTCATCATTTTTAGCCATGCAACAGGGCTAAAAGTTGGGGGGAAAGCGCTATGACGGTGAAGCTGGAGGGGGTAAAGCAGCATGAAAAGGGGAAGTTGGGTTAAGCAGTAAAGCCCTTTACATGTTTATACCTGTCACTAACGTGCATCATCACTGTGCTAAATGCCAGTTATGTTGTGTGAACTGCAGAACTTAATGATTCCGGTGGATAACACAAAACACTATATTGTGGTGTCTGATTATCTGTAACAGGCCAATCCAATAAATATCGTTGTGATGTGACGAGCCTACCCCTTGGTCCCCGTAAACTCACCCTTCCCTTTTATTGCTGCACTGCCCATGTTTTGAGACGCCAGAGTCTTGACATTTTATTTGAAAGTGCTTCCAGTGCAATTCCTGCAGATAGCATTGTTGCCTTTCTTAGCAATCCTTAGTTGCCTACCTGCCGTAGATTGATATTCCACAGCACAGCTGATCATTTAGTGAATTAGAATTCCTATGGACATGTCTCTGTTTTGCGCTTTTTGGACAATACGTTACTTATGACAATATACTGTAAAATGAAGTTGAATACGTTGTGATTGTGAGCGTCCTCATACTGTAAAATGAGATTGAATATATACATCTTAAGCACTCTCATGGGAGATGTATGGTCATAGCACTTTTTTCCCAGCACTATTTTTTCATAAATTTCAGCTATGCAACAGGGCTAAAAGCGCTATGAAGGCAGGGTTGGAGGGGGCTAAGAAGCAAGGACAATGGAAAAAGTTCTTGAATTACAGCGCGATCAGCGGAGTGACATTAATTAAGGTGAATAAATCTGTACTTGGTCCATGCTACACAGAACAACAGGATGTGAAGGTATTGCACACGCTGGCTAATTAGGAGGCATCAAAAAAGAGTGCCCATTAAGTCAACGAATGATGAGCAATAGGCGACTGCAAGCGCCCTTATTGTACACAATAGTGTCTCGCAATCAAGAGTACATGCGCTAGCGCATGCTGCTTACACAGTCTCAACCCTAGAAATGGCACCCAAGAAGGCCATACTTTTATGTTAAATGCAAAATGTTAGCACTCTAGTTGTTCATCAGAACTCTGTGGTGATGCTGTAATTGATTACTAGTTTGTTAACTGACAGGTTTGTTGTGTAGTTCCTATAGCACCCATGCAGGACCTGCACGTTTGGATAATATAAACTGTGGGTTTGGTGGCAGACTGACTCTGAGCACCCCCGCCGAGAATGTTAGCCTGTTTGCATTAGCTAGCTCACTGTGCCACTAGTGTCTCCTCTTATCGGGGACAGAATACTTTCTGGCAACCTTAGAACATGACAACCCTGATCCCTCAGTATCGTGGAAACAATGTACTACTTTTCGCTCGGTCAGCCGTGCTCACTTAGTTTGTCTCAGAGATACACAGAATAAACAGTCTGGGCATTTCAATAAGGATTTATGGAACAGTTGTTATTCTTGTGTAGAATATATGAGCTGCAACAACCATTAGACAGTAGCAGAGATATATGATTAGCAGTACAACAAATATAAAAGGATAGTACAGGTCTACCATCTTGCAATAAGCATGAATAAACACATGAATATAAAATGTAGGATAAAAGTGCGCGTACTCCTACGATGCCTGTCTAGATGTACCTAAGTGTACCTAGCATGTGAGTAGGTGTGTAGCCAATAATCCCTCTAGGATTTAGTCAAACCCCATTACCTGGAGTGTGAGAATGTAGGAGCCCATCCTGGTTTCGAGTTGGACGCCCTGCGAGGAATGTTTAGACCACTGTCAGCTGGAGCGTCTGCATGCAGGAGCCTCAGTGTCTCTGGTCAATGTGTCTGCCTGGAAGTCTCAGTTCCCTCTAGCTAACACTAGTAAGATGTGCTGTATTTATACAGAAAGTAGCTAGGGCTCCTTTGTCCCTTGTCTCATGTATTAGCCATTGTTGGATGTGAGGATGACGTATGGGATGAACCTTGTACGTAGGTATGGTGGGGAAGGTGGTGTAGCCCGTGCCTGGTTTCCAAGAACGCTCATGAATATTCATGCATACTGTATGAGTCTATTGATAAAGTTATAGGACGCTATTGTTCAGGAGAAACCCTCCTTCTGCACCCAGGTCTAGAACTAGGTAAAGGTTCAATCCTAAAGGCTTGTTACTGTGTAGTATAAGGGAGGTAATGTAGGTGAAGGTGTATGATATTACCCGGGCCTATATTAGGGTACCTATATGGAACATAACAGATTGCTGGTGGTGCTGGAAGTACATGTTTCTCTCTGCATTTCAGAATAAAATGGATGAGGAAGATATTTGAGAACTCGTAGAAAATGTATTCTCATTTTAGCTTTCTAGAGCACTAACCATAATTTCTATGACAAAAAGAACCCCCATATTCCTTCATTTACTGCATTATCCTCTGTAGGAAATTCCTTTCAGTTTTACTGCTATGATTCCATCAAGATGGTGTTATGGTGTGCCAGACTTTTGTTATAAAATCAGAATGTTAACACTCTTTTTGTTCTTTAGAAATGTGTGGGAAAGCTTTATTTGATCAATAAGGAGGTAAGTGCATGTTTCTATGAAATTAAATGAAATGAAAAAACACTTATATAGCGCGATGGCTACCCTGAGGCATCCCAGCGCTGTAGAAAGACGCAGACAGGAGAAAGGACTCCACGGTTTTAGGGACAATTGTTAAAAAGTAGAGTTTTTAAAAGTTTGCGAAAGGGTAGGAGATTGAGCTCTGTCTGCATGCGTAGGGGAAGAGCATTCCAAAGCTTGGCGGAGTTGTAGGAGATAGGGCGTCCGCCGCATCTAGCTCTCTTTATCCTAGGTAGTAGGGCGAGGGAAGAGGATGCTGAGCGGGGGTGCCTGTTGGGCTGGTATGGAGTTATCAGGGACCGGCTGATTATAGGGCCCTTCTTCCAGAAAGCCTTGTGCGCAATGCACATAGCTTTAAATTGGATTCTCTCCCTGACCGGTAGCAAGTGGAGGCTCCTTAGGACGGGAGCTGTGGACTGTCGTTGGGGGGTCTGGAGGAGCGTGCTAGCTGCGCAGTTTGAATTATCTGGAGCTTGCGTATGGCGGATTTTGGGGCCCCTAGAAACAGGGCATTCCCATAATCCAGGTGGGAGAGGATAAGACCTTGGACCAGGATTTTTAGGGCTCGCGCCCTGCGTTGCAGAGCGCAGCACTGCTCGCATAGGCGAGAGCCCTTTTGTATTGTTTTTTAAAACGGAGCCTGGAATCGCACACACTCGTGCGTGGGCTTTTCCTTTTGGCTTCCGCGATTGGCCTTTGAGTGTGTGTTTTTCCCAAAGACGGCACGCAATAGGCCAAAGACGGAAGCATTGCTCCGCCCATGGCCTAATGGTGTCTATTACATGCACCAAAGGCCATGTGGTTTCAATTATCATGCCCAGACACGTGCGCGATAATTGAAAACACATGTTCACTGTGGCGCGCGTGCACCACTCGCGGTCCTGTTTTTTTTCAATAGCGATCACTTTTGCAATAGCTTTCAGTCCCGCTTGTTGTCTAAATCCCACTGTCCCCTAAGCTGTGAATGAGAACTTGCATTTCATGTCCCCCAGCCATGGGCAAGAGGCAGCTTGACGTGCAGTTCTGCAGAGGTGAGAGAGCTTTAGAGGTCAGTGTGTGAATCAGCATATAACACAATCCCATTATTGAAAAATACCTTTAAAAAGACAGCTGTCTGTAACAGACACAAAAAACAACTGCTATCGTCTGGTCTTGCAAAGAAGAGCTGCAGGAAAGCACAACGAACGTGACATGTCTGCAAGGCACACACTGAAGGCTAAAACACAAATAATGGGACTGCTAAAAACACAGCCAAGTTTCACTTTTAAAAACGACATAAAATGCACAATTACACGTTAACAAGCTCATCTATGAAACCCGAGGTGCAAAGGGACGAACACATTTATGATTCTTTAGTTACATGGAACAGAACAATAACAAATGAAGGAAAACTTTGAAAAATACGCATGGCTCTAAAAGAAGCGCAAGTCAATCTTTAAAAAATACTGCACAGCAATGCTGCCTGTCTAAACCAGTATCAGGTTGTCTGCCCTTTTCAGGCTCCAGCAGTCTAAAAATACTTTCACTCTTTTACCGCCTCCAATGAATAGTTAGCATGCACACAGAATGCATTTAATTCAATCCGTACCTTTTATTCCAGGGAACTGCAAGTGGACCTCTCAAAGCAGAAAGGTCTCGCATTATTAAAGTTTGAGCTATTGGTGTTGCATTATTTAGCAATGCCAATAGCTCAAACTTTAATAATGCGAGACCTATTGCATTGCAAATGCTTGTTGTTGCTTGAAATGGGAGCAGGGGGAGTATTTTATGTAACATCCTCACCAGGCCATAGCAGGCAGCCAAGAGTTTTGCCGCTTGGTAGTTGAAACTCAGGGAGCGGTCCGGCCAGATGCCAAGGCTTTTGATCTGGTCTTTGGGGACTGGAGCGGAGCCAAGGCATTTCGGCCAGAGTTGCTCCGAGTTAAAAGAGGGGGAGTTCCCTAGAAGCATAAGCTCGGTTTTGTCCCCATTAGGCTTTAGGCAAGAGAGTTCCATCCATTTGGCAACCTCCTCAAGACAGCTTCCTAGGTTGCTTGGTGATTTTTCGGGGTGGTTTAATGCCACCACAAGCTGAGTGTCATCAGCGTAGGTGATGATTTTTATGCCAAATGGATGGACAATCTCTGCCAAGCGGCTCATGTAAATATTAAGTAGAGTGGGGCTCAGGAAAGAGCCCTGAGGCACACCACAGCTGAGGGGCATCCGTTTGGAGACAACATCGCCTGCAAAGACATGGAAGGATCGTTCGGCTAGGAAGGATTGTATCCAGGCAATGGCACTGCCTGACACACCCAGGTTCCCAAATCTCAGAATCAACATTTCGTCGTTTACAGTGTCAAATGCGGCACTGAGGTTGAGAAGAATGATTGCCGCAGAACCTCAATGATCCAAGATCCTCCTCGCCTCCTCCGTTACTGCGAGGAGGGCGGTTTCGGTCCCATGTTGGGGACAGAAACCAGTCTGTGAAAGATGGAGTAGATTGTTGGTTTCTAGAAACTCTACCAGTACTGAGTTGACGTATTTTTCCAAAATCTTGCTCAGCCAGGGAAGGAGGGAGATGGGGCGGTAGTTGCTCAGGTTATTATGGTCAAGATTGGGCTTTTTTAGGAGAGCATTTACCATAACTCTTTCCTTGGGAGAGTTAGAAGCTGCATTGATTTTCTTTTCGAAAAAGGCGGCTTGAGCAATTTTAATTTCGCTTTTATAGGTTTTTATTGCCTCCCTATATTCGGATTTGCTAGAGACAGCATGGATTTGTCTCCATTTCCTCTCTAACTTTTTGCAGTGTTGTTTGAGTTCCCGTAACTTTGGGGAGTACTAAGGGGACGACTTTGCTCTACATTTCTTTGTGGGTGTGCCTTATGGGGAGCACATTGTCTAAGGAGTTCTGGATTCAGCAATTAAATTTCTCATAAAATAGGGTTAGGGTCCCTGTTAGGTCTGGAAGTTTTGAGGGCTGAGATCCATAGTTCTCTGGGAAGCTTAGACCAGTTGCGTTCCTGGCGTGAGGTTGAATTGGGTGAGAGGGTGTGGTCCGGGATTTCCCAGGTCAAGGGAATCAGGAAGTGAGCTGACCAGGGTAGCGGGGTCGGTACTCCTGATGTCAGTTCGGTGTAGTTGCTAAAAACAGGGTCAAGTAAGTGGCCTTTGATGTGGGTGGGTTCGGATACTGGCTGCTTTAGCTGAAGTGCGGAGAGGCTCATTGTCAATTCATTAGTGGTATGGTCGAATGTGTTGTCTAGGTGGATATTAAGATCCCCAATACTGTGAAGTTGGATGGCGAGCAGGCTAGATTAGCGATGGTTAGTGGGAGGGTATTGAGCAATTGACCCAGGGCCCCGGGTGGGCGGTAGATTAATAGCCCTGAGAAGGTGATAGTGGGGGTGAAGTCAATGGAGAAGAAAAGACTCTCGCAGTCTGGTACCTGGTCCAGGGAAATGCGGCAGTTAAAATGGTCTTTAAAGACAATCGCTAAGCCCCCCACTCTGCCTTCCTTATGGTCCTCACATTGTATGACATAACCGCGAGGGAGATTTTGAGTGAGGACTGTCTCGGACTCGTTATTAAGCCATGTCTCCGTCAAGAAGAGGGCATCAGGTTTAAGTTCCTCCAATAGTAAGGCGATTTCAGTGGCATGCTTAGGGAACGACCTGCAGTTTAGCAAGAACATCTTTATAATGGAACGATTTGCAGGGGGTTCTGTGCCTTAATGGACGGCCAGAAGATAAACCCACAGTGTGGACAGTCGATGTGTTCAACTGCTATGTTCCACGAGTTTCGGCAGTTGTCAAGTGTCGTTCCTCTTTGTTTGAGTAGGGTGTGTGGGCTATAGGATCTAATATGGGTCAGGGAACGGGCAGGGGTTGTGGCCCCTGGCCGGATGCGGATGGGCGCAGATGGGCGTGCCTTTGGCGCGCCTTCAGCGCCGGTGGCGCTCCCGCTGCGCGCGTCCGCTGCGAGAAGCTTGTGGCATGTGGGCTTAAGTAGTGAAGAAGATCTGCCCCCTCCAGTCTACTGCCCAGAAGAGGGTGGGAAATGTTGACGAGTACTCCCTCCACACAATCGGGATAACCCGTGGTGGACCGGGGAGCAGTGCGTTTAAGTGAGGAACAAAGGTAAATGAAGTAAAGTGCGAGCGCAGTTAAAAGAATTTCTTCAGGATTTTTAAAAGAACAGCTTAGCAACAATTTATGATTTTTGAAGACTAAAAGCACTTCAGCTTGCCTTCAGCCTGCGCGCGTCTGCTGCGCGAAGCTTGTGGCATGTGGTCTAAGTAATGAAGAAGCTCCGCCCCCACCTTTCTCCTGCCCGGATGAGGGTGGGAAATGTTGCCGAGTACTCCTTCCACACAATCGGGACAACCCGTGGTGGACCAGGGAGCAGTGCGGATGCGGACGGACGCAGATGGGCTTGCCTTTGGCGCGCCTTCAGCGCCAGTGGCGCTCCCGCTGCGCGCGTCCGCTGCGAGAAGCTTGTGGCATGTGGGCCAAGTAGTGACGAAGCTCTGCCCCCTCCGGTCTACTGCCCAGAAGAGGGTGGGAAATGTTGCCGAGTACTCCCTCCCCACAATCGGGACAACCCGTGGTGGACCGGGGAGCAGTGCGGTTAAGTGAGGAACAAAGGTAAGTGAAGTAAAGTGCGAGCGCAATTCAAATAATTTCTTCTATGTATTTCAGAATGTGGTAGGAAGATATTTCAGAGCTAATAAGAAAATATGTCCTAATTTTTGCTTTCTAGAGCACTAACCACAATTTCTATGACAAAAGGAACCCCTTCATTTTGTTCTTTTACTGCAGTCTCCTCTGTAGGAAGTGATTTCAGTTTACAGCCGTGATTCCATCAAGATGGCATTCAAGTGTGCCACCCTTCGTCATAAGTATAGAATGTTAGTACTCTAGTTGCTCATTAGAACTCCGTTGTGAAGCTGCAGTTGATCACTAAGGAATTAACCCTCAGAGCTGTTGGAAATATGTATTTTACTCAGAAAATCAGACTTCATTCTCACATGGCTGAGGAAGATAGTGTGAACGTAATGCATGCTCTCATTTTAGCTTCTGGAACAACTTCCATAACCTCTGTGAGAAAATCATGAGAGAAAACAGTTTTCTTTCAAGTATGGTTCATCAAATCTCAGCCGGGGGTCAGCATTTTTCACAGAGTAAAATCACCTAAGAACTCAGTAGAGGGGCGAGTTATAGGTAATGTAGCATGACGAGTCAGGTGACAAGAAGATTGTGTGCAGAAGTGAGCGAGCGACATTACTTGAAAGGTGGTGCATAAGTGTAAATGTGAGTGATAAGAATTACTTCAGTAATATGAAAGTGGTGCGTAAATGATAATTTCAATAGTCTAAGTTAGGAATTTGTTATGGTTGTAAGGTGTGTTTTGCAGAAATACGTTACAAACAAGTGCGTAAGTGATGCATCAATAATAAAATTAAGAGATAACAGTAGAAAGCTGGCTCTGTATATACTATACCAAACTTAGGTATACTGTGCACAGAGTCCAGTGGATCCCCAGAGGTATGGCAGAGGCTACAGTAGTAGATTGTACCTTACTCTCTTTTGTGGTAGTGTGGTTGAGCACTTGGGCTTATCAGAGGGTAGTGTTAAACATTTGTTGCACACACTCAGAGAAGAAATGATGTCACACACTCAAAGATTGAATCCAGACTAATTGTTTATATAAAATGTTGTTACTTTGTTATTTTGCTTACTAGAACCAAGATTTACTCTGTAGCAGGTAAGGGATGCTTTAAATACAATTATACTTTTCAAGATACGGTGGGTACTGGTTTTGTAGGAGCATACAAATTACTTTGCAGTCAAAAAATGGGTTGTAAGTGCTTCAGAATTCTTGAAATAACTTAAGATTACTTTGTTGTTACTTTTCAGTTACTTTTCTACTTTTGCACAAAACAAACTAAACACACAGTTTGGGCATTTTAGTACATTACCAAGCAGGTTATCTCTTTTGAAAACAATAAGTTACTTTGTTGCAGTACAGAACAGGTCCAACACTTAAATCTTTTTCAGAGAAGAACCCACCATACAATCCTATGGAGAAAAACAAAGTGTTGGGTTTACAGGTAAGTAAATGGGCTTGGTAACTGAGGTTTGGGGGTAGAACTAAGGTTCCCCAAGGTTCAGTTCAGCACTCGAGGTGCACCACCAGCGGCACTAGGGCGGCCGGGTGCAGAGTGCTCGGGTGCCAATGTTAGCCAATGGGGCGAAGGGGTACCTCAGTTGGTGGCTGCTCACGGGCAAGTCACATGGTTTTGGAAGGCAAGCTCCTGGGGTTAAGGCAAAGGGGGGTCCCAGGTCAGCACCAAGTCCACACCACCAGCCGCGCAGGGGCAGCTGGATGCAGGATGCTTACACGGTGTCTGGAGCCCAGTGTATTTCTATAGAGATTGCAGGTCAAGGAAAAAGACTGCAGGCTGGATCCAGAAGACTGGAAGAAGAGAACCAACGACTGGAAGATGAAGCTGGAGAGGTGCTGGATACCAGGACACCGTCAGTCGGGTATCTCACGACTCTGTGGCTGCGGGTGCAGGGTGTCTTTTTGTGTCGGGTTCTTCTCACTGGTTTCGGACGCCGTCTGGGGGACCCTTCCGAATGATGCTGCAGGCGTTGAGGAGAATGTCAGAGGTGGTTGTCCAACAACGGATCCCAGGTCAGAATCACACTGGGGACCACACTGGGGTGTTGGGCCACTCAGACTCGCGCCGTGGGTTTCGGGTACAGAGTTATGAGGACTCGCAGTTCCAGCTGGATCCGGAGTCCTGGTTTGGATTGCTGTTGGACAAATCTGGTGTCCACGGGAGATCAGAATCTTTTTAAAAAGCAGGGGAGGGCCCCGGGGTTCCTGGAGGATGTAGCTGCAGGAATCGCTGGTTTCAGCTTACAGGGGTTCCAAAACAGGAGACAGGCCGGTAAGGCTGGGGCCAAAGTAGTTGTCGTCATCCTCTTCTCTGCAGCACAGCTCTTCGGTCCTTCTTCTTGTAGTGTTAAATCTGAATTCTGGATTCAGGACTACCCCTAAATACAGTATTTACGGGGCGTTTTAGGGGTCTTGAGGTAGTAGCCAGTGGGCTATTGTCCTGAGGGTGACTACACCATATACTCAGGATGGCTTTACTGGGCACTTATGATATCGAGGAATGGTCTTAGATATTATAGGGACTTGTCTGCTCATGCAGATAGGTCCTCACATGAGGTAAAGTTTCCCTAACTATAACTGACGTGTAACCTTTGGTTTTTTTGTGAATACATACATATATGTATATGGGTGTGGGTATGAGTGTAATATATATATATATACATATATATATGTGTGTGTGTATATATATATATATATTATCTACTAGCGGTCGCCAGTAGATAGTTATAGTTAGGACCGAGTTCCCATAGAAATCTGAAAATTCTATTTTGAATAACTTTGGCGCCGGTTGACGAATCCTCACGAAATTTTCAAAACTAATGGGGCGCTCCGCTCAGCTCCTACCCTGAAAGTCTCGGGGTGATTCGTCAAGCGGGGGCTGAGAAAAAAGGGGGGTCCCAAAACGCGTTTTCCCCATGCATTTTCCCATAGGACCTTTAGTTGAAGGTACAGCCCGAACGGCTGAACAGAATTACTTGAAATTTGGCAAAGAGGTAGTCCTCAGGTCAGGCATGTGCCTTTTGTATATATGGTGTCAATCTGTTCAGTAGTTCCTGAGAAAATTGCAGTTAAAAGTACATAAATATCTATAAGCGCGCACCGTGCGCGCACCGTGCGCGCACCATAACGTGCGCGAGCGTAATTCTGATTGGTGGTTACATGTCAGTCAACATTCGAATCGGTCGAAATCAGGAAGTGTCGGCCGCCATTTTGTATGTGACAGTGAAAAAGAAAGGTGGAGAACGTGAAAAAGGGGCAGGGTAGAGAGTTCCTGACCCCCTAGCCTTTGTCAGGAGTAAAATGTCCAGCTAACTATAACATGTGTGATACAAAAGGGGGTGGTGATGGACAGAGCATCAGAACCAATCAAACACTCACATGCTTGCATCCAGTGGCAAAGTGAGCAAGGGACTCACGTCTGAGCATACCCTACCAACTTATGGCGAACAAAGCGGTACAAAAGGGGGTGGGGATGGACGGAGCATCAGAACCAATCAAACACTCACACCCAGTCAACAGATCTGGGTTTGATCCATCACCGTTCTTTAGCCCACTCTGCCACCCCAGTTCAGACATGGCCATATGCAAATCAGTCTGACCCTGTACCTCATGGGAACAGTCCAGCCCGAACTGCCAAGCCATGCCTTCCCTGGACCGGAAACAAGCTTCCTAGGACCGGTTTCTTGCATTTCAGCCGTCTTCAGCCAGGCTTGCTTGAATCCAGTGGCAACGTGGTCAAGGGACTCACGTCTGAGCATACCCTGCCAACTTATGGCGAACAAAGCGGTACAAAAGGGGGTGGTGATGGACGGAGCATCAGAACCAATCAAACACTCACACCCAGTCAACAGATCTGGGTTTGATCCATCACCGTTCTTTAGCCCACTCTGCCACCCCAGTTCAGACATGGCCATATGCAAATCAGTCTGACCCTGTGCCTCATGGGAACAGTCCAGCCCGAACTGCCAAGCCATGCCTTCCCTGGACCGGAAACAAGCTTCCTAGGACCGGTTTCTGGCATTTCAGCCGTCTTCAGCCAGGCTTGCTTGAATCCAGTGGCAAAGTGGTCAAGGGACTCACGTCTGAGCCTACCCTGCCAACTTATGGCGAACAAAGCAGTACAAAAGGGGGTGGTGATGGACGGAGCATCAGAACCAATCAAACACTCACACCCAGTCAACAGATCTGGGTTTGATCCATCACCGTTCTTTAGCCCACTCTGCCACCCCAGTTCAGACATGGCCATATGCAAATCAGTCTGACCCTGTGCCTCATGGGAACAGTCCAGCCCGAACTGCCAAGCCATGCCTTCCCTGGACCGGAAACAAGCTTCCTAGGACCGGTTTCTTGCATTTCAGCCGTCTTCAGCCAGGCTTGCTTGAATCCAGTGGCAAAGTGGTCAAGGGACTCACGTCTGAGCATACCCTGCCAACTTATGGCGAACAAAGCGGTACAAAAGGGGGTGGTGATGGACAGAGCATCAGAACCAATCAAACACTCACACCCAGTCAACAGATCTGGGTTTGATCCATCACCGTTCTTTAGCCCACTCTGCCACCCCAGTTCAGACATGGCCATATGCAAATCAGTCTGACCCTGTGCCTCATGGGAACAGTCCAGCCCGAACTGCCAAGCCATGCCTTCCCTGGACCGGAAACAAGCTTCCTAGGACCGGTTTCTTGCATTTCAGCCGTCTTCAGCCAGGCTTGCTTGAATCCAGTGGCAAAGTGGTCAAGGGACTCACGTCTGAGCATACCCTGCCAACTTATGGTGAACAAAGCGGTACAAAAGCGGGTGGTGATGACGGAGTACCGCTTTATAACATGTGTGAAACCTATGTTTTTTTAAGTGAATATATATATATATATATATATATATATATATATATATATATACACACATATATATATTCACTGAAAAAAACATAGGTTTCAGGCACGTTATAGTTACTAATTAGCATTTAAAAAACCTTAGAAATTCACTGAAAAAAACATAGGTTTCAGGGACGTTATAGGTAGTTGGACATTTCACTTGTACAAAACCATAGAAATTCCCCCGTTATAGTTAGTTCAGCTAACTATAACTCGCGCCCCCGCAATGCACTGCTGATGACATCACATATTACATCCTTCATGACATGGTCAGTGACATCACTGATGACATCACCGATGACATCACAAATGACATCACTGATGACATCATCCAGTGACTGTGTGTTTCTGTAAAGTTTAAATATGTTTTATATATAAGCCAAGGTGTATTGAAGAATAAGTGGGTGTATAAGTGTCTGGATGAAGGATTTAGTAGGTGCGTGACTGACTGTATAAGTGAGTGATTAAATGTGTCTTACTGAATGCATGGGTTAGTGACTAAACTGCCTGAATGTGTGTATCAGTATGTCTGTTGTTGTGTAAGCTACTGCATGTGTTGGTCAGTAGCTACATGAGTGTCTATATGGGTTATTGATTGGTTGCCTGAGTATTTGTATGGGAGATTGAGTGTGTGTGTGGGTGGGTGGGAGGTGTGTGACTCTGTGCATAGATGTGTGAGTGGTTGATTCACTGGGTGTATGGATTCAAGAGTGCATGTGGAAACAGCTGTATGGGCGGGTGAGTGTGTGTATGGGTGTGTTGGTGAGAGATTGAATGTCTCAGTGGTACATGTCCAAGTAACTACATATGCAAAAGGCAGTGTGTGTGAGAGTTGGAGTATATAAATGACTATACGTGAGAGTCAGTGATTGTGAGAGTGGCTGTATGGATGAGTGTGTACTTGTATCAGTGATTCTATAAGAGAGTAAGTATGTGTTAGTATATGTTTGAATAAATGAGGTGGTGTGTTTATAACTGTATAGGTGAGGAAATGGGAGTGTGATTGATTCTTTGCATGACTGACTAGGTGTTTGAGTAACTCCATGGATGAGTGGCGGTGTGTGAGTGTCTGTATAGGTGTAGGAGTGCATATGATAATGTTGGATTGATGAGTGACTGTATGTATGAGTGGTTGTATGGGTTAAAGAGTGGATGTGTGTGTAGACCTAGGAATCTGTGAGTACGTATGTAGTAGCTGGTATTGGTGTGTCGATGGTTTTGAAAACAGTAGTCTGTATTTTACAGTGGGTGTATCAAAGGTTATATTAGAGTGTGAGGAGGTGCATCAGATTTTCACGTGGATGATGTCATCAGTGATGTCATCAGTGATGTCATTTGAGATGTCATCAGTAATGTCACTGACCATGTCATGAATTATGTAATATGTGACATCATCAGCAGTGCATTGTGGGGAAGCGATTTATAGTTAGCTGAACTAACTCTAACGGGGGAATTTCTATGGTTTTGTACGAGTGAAATGTCCAACTAACTATAACGTCCCTGAAACCTATGGTTTTCTCAGTGAATTTTGAAGGTTTTTTAAATGCTAATTTCTAACTATAACGGGCCTGAAACCTATGGTTTTTTCAGTGAATTTCAATGGTTTTTTCAAATGCTAATTTCGAACTATAACGTGCCTGAAACCTATGGTTTTTTCAGTGAATTTCAATGTTTTTTTAAATGCTAATTTCCAACTATGCCTACAAAGGTAGGACACATGAAGAAAGAGGAAGACAAGCGCAGAAAGAAGCAAGACAACAACAGAAGTCCAGAAAGACGAAGAAAAGTGCAGGACGAAGCAAGAGATGTGCAGAAAGAACCAACAGAGGAGCAGAAAGTCCTCCTGTGCCCCCAACTTTTTACTGACGGGTACTGGTGGTAACTGACTGACTAACCAGGACCAGAGCCAGTGCTATGCTGAAAGACACTTAGAATACAGTGAAAACACCTACACACACTAGGGAACACTATGTGTTGGGGTACCCCTGTGATTAGCGTGACCTCCTCTGTATTTGCCATGAGTTAGTGCCTGGGTCATTGCATGAGTACATGGGTACTGAGTGTATGATTAGAGTACTGCAAGGAGAGTGCATGGTGAATTTATAAGTGCTTGGGTTTTGGCGGAGTGATTGGATAAGTACATGGTGCTGGCTGGGTGATTGGAGGAGTGCATGTGTAGTGACAAGGAGATGGCTGGACTGCATCAGTGGTGCTTAGGGGATTGTAGCAGTGCATGTGTTAGTGCCTGGGTCACTGCATGAGTACATGTGTAGTGACTGGATGATTAGAGTGCTGCAAGGCCAGTGCATGGTGAATTTATAAGTGCTTGCATTTTGGCGGAGTGATTGGATAAGTACATGATGCTGGATGGGTGATTTGAGGAGTGCATGGGTAGTGACAGGGATTTCTGGAGTGCATGGGTACAACCTGGGTAATTGGAGGAGTGAATCAGTACTGTGTAGGTGGTTAGAGATCTGCATGGGGAGTGCACAGGGGATTGTAGCAGTGCATGTGTTAGTGCCTGGGTCATTCCATGAGTACATGCGTACTGACTGGAAGATTAGAGTACTGCAAGTAGAGTGCATGGTACATTTATAAGTGCTTGGGTTTTGGTGGAGTGATTGGATAAGTACATGGTGCTGGCTGGGTGATTGAAAAGAGTGCATGGGTACTGACAGGGCGATGGCTGGACTGCATGGGTAGCGCTCCGAGGATTGTAGCAGTGCATGTGTTAGTGCCTGGGTCATTGCATATGTACATGGGTACTGATTGGATGATTAGAGTACTGCAAGGACAGTGCATGGTGAATTTATAAGTGCCTGGGTTTTGGTGGAGTGATTGGATAAGTACATGGTGCGCGCTGGGTGATTGGAGGAGTGCATGTGTAGTGACAGGGCGATGGCTGGACTGCATGGGTACTGCTCAGGGTATTGTAGCAGTGCATGAGTTAGTGCATAGGTCATTACATGAGTGGTGTAAAAAGGGGGCGTGGCCTTGAACCACCTCTCTGCAATGCAGCTCCCTGGCGCTTACTGGAGGTACCTGGTGGGCTAGTTGAGCCCCAGGGACCCTCAGGATTCAAGGGGACTTAATCCCCCAACTTAAAACGCGCCACAGGGCACGTTTGCACACTTGTCACACTAGGCCACGCCCCCTTCCTGCACCACTGTGCAAACGCGCCCCCTGGAGCGTTGTAAATTGGGGGATTAAATCCCCTTGAGTCCTGAGGGTCACTGGGGTCCAACTAGGCCACCAGCTACCTCCAGTAAGCGACCACAGAGCTGCGTTGCAGAGAGGTCTAAAATGGGGCGTGGCCTCTGAACACCGCTCTGCAACGCAGCTCCCTGGCGCATACTGGAGGTACCTGGTGGGCTAGTTTGCGTGGACCCCCACCCGTGGCCACTTCTGGCCCCGGGGACCCCATCCCCCGGGGGTGGGTCACTTCTTTGAGGACCGTGGGGGGAGCCTCAATGCCCCCACGGTCCCGCCGGCTCCCAGCCTCCTGCGGGAGCTGGCATTGCTTTTCCACACAGGGAGCTGCTGACATGCAGCTCCCTGTGTGGAAAATAAATCAGCTTTGGATTTTGGAAGTGAGAACAGGTTTCCCTGCTCTCGCTTCCGAAATCCAAAGCAAGTTTGCTATGACAGGACTGGAGCCGCACGGCTCCCGCCCTGTCATAGCAAACAGCAGTATCCCGGGGGTGGGCACCCCGGGACACTGCAGGAGCCGGCCCTGGGGGGTGGCGGCCCCCAGGGCCATGGAGGGCTCCAGAAGGGGGGCCGCGTGGTCCCCCTCCCTATGTGATTAAAGCCCCGGGAAGGTGGTGGTCTCCGGGGCTTGGGGATCCGTAACAGACCCCCGAATCTCAATATTAAGTGCCCCGGGGAGGTGGTGGTTGGGACCCCCCCCACGCATTTCTTTAGGTAGCCCCGGGGAGGTGACGGTTCCCGGGGCTACGCGGGGATGCATGCCCCCGCATTTATTTTAATAAGTCCCGGGGAGGTGGTGGGGCCTGGTGCTGCAGGGGCCCCCACAGGCCCCGGCAACATTATTTATAAGTGTCTCCAGGGCCTGGCCCACCCGGGGGCTTTTTGAATACGAAGCGCGGGAGCCTGCGCTTCGTTTTTTAAAAACTTTTTTGTCCGGATTCGTGCACCCAGCGTGAATTCAGGCGATGTTTAATATATAAAATGCTTGTTTTGGCCCTGGGGGTCCTTGTGGGACCCCCTGAGCAGGCCTAGGGGGTCAGGGTGTTTCTACCCTGCCCCCTTTTCTTTTTTTTCACCTTTGTTTTTCTGTTTTCTTGTGACTCGGTTCTAATTAGAATGAAGCTTGTGGTCATGGCAGACAATTAGAATGAAGCTCATGGTCGGGAGGTGTCACGACTCCACCGCTGCCCTAGATCTCGAAACTTTTATTTTTAGAATTTCTCAGCAACTACTGAACGAATTTACAGCATTTTAAAAAAGGTCGCTTTCTGAACCAAGCAGTACCTTTTTGTCAAATTTGGGGTAATTCCGGTCAGCAGTTTCGGCTGTAGCCTTGCCCAAAGTTTTCTATGGGAAATTGATTTTTTGACTCTTATTTTATGAATTTCTCAAAAACTACTGAACGGATTTACACCATTTAAAAAAAAAGCTTGCTTTCTGAATCAGGCTCTACCTTTTTGCCAAATTTGGGGTAATTCCGTTCAGCAGTTCGGGCTGTAGCCTGTCCCAAAATTTCCTATGGAAATTAACATGGAGAAAACGCGTTTTGGGACCCCCTTTTTCCTCAGCCCCCGCTTGACGAATCACCCCCAAACTTTCAGGATAGGAGCTGACCTGGATAGACTTTTTTGGGGGGAGAATTTCACGCAGATTCATTGAACGACGCAAAAAGTTATTAGCAAATCAAAAAATGCTTTTCCGATAGAAACTAGGTTCCAACTATAACTACCTACTGGTGACCGCCAGTAGGTAATATATATATATATATATATATATATATTATCTACTGGCGGTCGCCAGTAGATAGTTATAGTTAGGACCCTGTTTCCATAGGAAATCCGCAACATTCTATTTGGAATAACTTTGGCGCCGGTCGACGAATCCTCGCGAAATTTTCAAAATAGGTGGGGCGCTACGCTCCGCTCCTACCCTGAAAGTCTCGGGGGGATTCGTCAAGCGGGGGCTGAGATAAAAGTGGGGTCCCAAAACGCGTTTTTCCCATGCATTTTTCCATAGGACCTTTAGACACAGCTACAGCCCGAACGGCTGAACAGAGTTACTTGAAATTTGGCAGAGAGGTAGTCCTCAGGTCAAGGAAGTGCCTTTTGTAGGTCTGGTGTAAATCTGTTCAGTAGTTCCTGAGAAAATAGCATTTAAATCAATATATATATCTGAGCCAGCTTACGGTGTGCTTTCGGTGCGCTTACGGTAAGCTTACCGTACGCGTACGGTGCCGTGCGCGAGCGCGATTCTGATTGGCTGTTAGATCTTAGTAAACATTCGAATCGTTCGAAACCAGGAAGCGGCGTCCGCCATTTTCTCTCTCGCACTCTGATGAGGAGAGGAAAAACAAAGGCCAAAAACATGTAAAGGGACTGTTTAGACAGCTCCTAACCACCTAGCTTTGATATATGTGTCCCCAAAGCACCCCCAAGGCCAAAAAATCAAGTTTATTTTTTTAAGAAAAATCGCCGATTACGCTTACCGTACGCGTACGGTAAAAAAAAAAAAAAAAAAATTATCCAAACTCTCCCCACCCCGTGTGCAAATGGTGCCCGAAGGGCCCCATTTGTACAAGGAAAAAAAATAAAATGTAGTAATATAAAATCTTACCTTTCATACCGTAGCGCATAATATGTCCTCCATGTGCGCACGGTGCGCGAAGCGCATCGTGCGTACATGGCCCATCCACGGCACTAACTGTGTAAAGTGGGCGCGCGGTGCTTGAAGCGCACCGCGTGCTCACTGTGCGCGCACGGTGCTTGAAGCGCACCGTGCGCGCACGGAACGAATTGCGTTAAGTGGGCGCGCACGCCACGAATGGCGTAAAGTAACTTAGCATTTAAAAAACCGTACAAATTCACTGAAAAAACCATAGGTTTCACACACGTTATAGTTAGGAATTAGCATTTAAAAAACCTTGCAAATTCAGTGAAAAAACCATAGGTTTCACACATGTTATAGTTAGCTGGACATTTTACTGATAAAAAACCAATGAAATTCCCCCGTTATAGTTAGTGCAGGCAACTATAACTCATGCGACCGCAATCCTCTGCTGATGACATATGTGTCTTTATGAAAAAAAAATATTTGTAATATATGTATAGCTAAAATTTAATGGAAGAAGACATGGGCAAATAATTGTCTAAATACAGTATTAGCATCAGCAGAGGATTGCGGTCGCGTGAGTTATAGTTGCCTGCACTAACTATAACGGGGGAATTTCATTGGTTTTTTATCAGTAAAATGTCCGCTAACTATAACATGTGTGAAACCTATGGTTTTTTCAGTGAATATATATATATAGAACATTTTTTTCCATAGGAAAAGCGTTTTTTGATTTGCCAATATCTTTGGGGCCGTTTGAAGAATTTTCGCAAAGTTTTCAAAACGAATGGGGCACACCGGCCAGCTCCTGTCTTGAAAGTTTCGGGGTGATTCGTCAAGCGGAGGCCGAGAAAACAAGGGGGGGGTCCGAAAACGCATTTTCCCATGTTAATTCCATAGGAAACTTTAGACGAAGCTACAGCCCGAACTGCTGAACGGAATTACACCAAATTTGCCAAAAAGGTAGCTCTTGGTTCAGAAGGCGCCATTTTCTAAAATGGTGTAAATCCGTTTGGTTGTTCCTGAGAAACACTTTACGCAGTTAGTGCCGTGCACGCACGGTGGGCACGCGGTGCGCTACGCGCACCGCGTGCCCACGTTACGCTAGATGGGCCATGTACGCACGATGCGCTTCGCGCACCGTGCGCACATGGAGGACATATGATGCGCTTCGTTGTGAAAGGTTAAATTGTATTTTTTTTAAGTGTTGATCAGCCATGCACAAATGCTGCCCTTCGGGCACCATTTGCACACGGGGTGGGGAGGGTGTGGATAATTTTTTTTTTTCAATAATTTTTTACCATACGCGTACGGTAAGCGTAATCGGCGAAATTAACGAAAAAATTAAAATTGCGTTTTTGGCTTTGGGGGATCTTTGGGGACTCCCTCTACATGGCTAGGTGCTTTGGAGCTGGCTAAACAGCTCCTTTACATGTTTTTTCCCTTTGTTTTGTAATCCACACTCTGAGTGCGAGAGAGAAAATGGCGGCCGCCGCTTCCTGGTTTCGACCGATTCGAATGTTTACTAAGATCTAACAGCCAATCAGAATCGCGCTCGCGCACGTCACCGTACGCGTACGGTAAGCGCACCGTAAGCGCACCGTAAGCTGGCTCAGATATATATATTGATTTAAAGGCTATTTTCTCAGAATCTACTGAACAGATTTACACCAAACCTACAAAAGGCACTTCCTTGACCTGAGGACTACCTCTCTGCCAAATTTCTAGTAATTCTTTTCAGCCTTTCGGGCTGTAGCTGTGTCTAAAGGTCCTATGGAAAAATGCATGGGAAAAATGCGTTTTGGGACCCCCCTTTTATCTCAGCCCCCGCTTGACGAATCCCCCCGAGACGTTCAGGGTAGGAGCGGAGCGTAGCGCCCCACCTATTTTGAAAACTTCACGAGGATTCGTCAACCGGCGCCAAAGTTATTCAAAATAGAATGTTGCGGATTTCCTATGGAAACGTGGTCCTAACTATAACTACCTACTGGCGACCGCCAGTAGGTAATGTGTGTGTGTGTGTGAATAGATATATATATATATATATATACATATATATATATATATATATCTATATATTTTTTTTTTAAACTGCAGAAGCGACATACTTATTACAAGCAACCTACAACATCGCAGTCTATCGCCGGAAATTGACGCCGTGTTAACCAAGTATTCACAACACGGCGGTACCATGCGATAGTCACCAGATAACGCGCCAAGTGGCCGCGTTAAAACCAACGCCACGCCGCAAAAATGCGAAACACGAATGCCGAAAAAGCTGCGATGAGGCCAAGCGTGATACAAAAAGCTGCGAAAACCAGCCACAGGCCTGCAAATCCCGCGCGTCTGGCGGGAAAATGCACTATAAAAGCAGAACAAGAAAAACACACCAGAAACAATCCAAATGCGCAGCACCATGGATGCACCCTGACCCAGTGCAGAGGCAAACGCGAACCCCACAAGCCCCACAGACCACCAAGGTACAACGGGGTCGGGGAAGGCCAGGGAGAAGAGGGAGAGGAAGACGGGGTGCAGTCTGCAGGAAAACAAGACGGGTGTCACGGAGGTGAGAGAACACTCCTAGCAACTGTCCCACAATCAGACTACCTGGAATGCGGCACTGGCATGACCTGAAAACCTAAACCAGGCACAAAGACGCTGCCAACAGGAAGGCAGCAACGGCGACAGAAGGTGGGAGACGGTGCAAGGAGGTGGGAGTACGGACACAGCTCGAGAGGGCCTGACACAACAACAACAGGGTGAGTAACCACCAGGACTGGGTGGATGGGGGAGATGAGCACAATGGCACACATGCACAATCAAGTATAGCACAATGCACACCCACAATGACCCAGGATCATGTCCCTCCTCCCTGTGGCACACTACAGCACACACACATAGCAATCACAGCACATCCCATGACGATGTGGCACCAAGTGCAACACCCACACTGCAGAACAGGGGACGCAACTGGGTCTGCTCATGCATAGATAAAGGCCAATCACATTGGACAGAGCAGGGAACTGTGAGATGCATATGCATGGGTACAACCTCACATCCGTCATGTAGTTCCAATGTCCACTCTCCCCCCATATTGCCAGCAGCGCCAAAACAGTCACAATGTACATTGTCACACAGTCTGCATGTCAACAAAAACAATATGCAAACATAAATGTCAACACAATGTCAACATGCATCTCCCCTTTACATAGCAGAGGGACAAAAAACACCTCCAGCAGGTCAGACCAGACAACCCATCAGTAATGTTGGAGTTGACCACTTCTCAGGCAACCCACCCCCAGGAGCAGGGCAGCCAAGCTACATAGAGAAGACCGCAGCCCCTGCACAGACCACACAGCAGGAAGCACCCGCCACCAGGGTTGGCTCCCAACACTTCACCGAGGCACACATCGCATTCCAATGCCAGGTGTCAGAATGCCCAAAGGAGGTGTCCGAACAGGTGCGGGTGGGCTCAGAGCTCATGGAAGCCGAACTACAGCAAATACGTGGGTGTTCAAGTCCCATCAGGGAGCACATACACCCCACAAAGGAGACACACACAGCGACAGATACACATGCATATGCACATGTCCTGCAATGAACCACGCCCTGAGCCATGGAATCATCATTCACACACCTACGCTGGACCTCCGTACGACAGCCCAGTCCAGTCCTCATACGCATTGAGAGGCTGATGACAAAGCTCCATGTCCAAGGTCTCAGCCGCTGCCTGCGGTGACATGTCTGCGTCTGCTGTACGCAGCATGAAGTAATGTCGTAGGGCCCAGGGCCCTCATGCATACAACAAGACCACAGGGACACACGCATATATCATGTTGAACTGGCTACGGGCATGTGCGCCCGGCCCCATTATTGGCAGGGCCACATGTACAGTGACGCCTGTGCGGATGTGTGTGGGGTGAGTATAACCCAACCCGCACAGAGTGCTTGGTGCTGGCAACAACTACAACAGTGGACACCAGTGCAACGGAAACAAAACACCAGCATAACAGAGTCAAATGCTGAGCACCATGGAGGGAGCCGGAGCAAGTACAGAGGTCACCCAACATACAAACAGAAGTGTCCGTGAGTTGCAGTGCACTGAGGTTGGGGCACTAGAGATGAGCGGGCTCATGTGAAGAAAATGTCTAGGATTGTGTCCCTTCAGGTTATTCCGGAGGCAGCTGCAGGGGGGGGGGTGTCACACATGCATCATCTTCCTCATCGTCGTCCCCTGTCTCCCGCTCGGCTGAGGTGACATTGCTGCGTGAGCTCTCCGCAGCACATAACCAAAACAGTAAAGGAAGATGGGTTGCGCTGCACTGAGTTAGTGGCACCTGGAGTGCTGAGCAGGGGATCAGGCAGATGATGGCATCCACGACAGGCCTGAGCAACTCTGTTAGTCTGCCAGTACCACTGCTTCGACTCTGGCAGATGGTGGATGAAGTTGGCGCTTACGATGGTGGCGAGTGCCTCGTGCAGTGATGCGACGTCCGGGCCGGTCAGGACTCGATTTGATGTGTGAGTCCTGGTGGACGGCAGTTGAGGCCAGAGGCAGCGGACAGCACAAGGCCACATGCACATGGCGTCAATGACCTCAAGACCACCGTCACAGAGGTCATCCAATATTCATTCAGACAGGGTCCCTGACGGGAGCTGCACAGAGTTAGTGGCCCCGGATGCACAGCGGTCGGCACAGGCACACCGCCACGGGACGGTGACTTGCGGTGCACTGAGGTAGGGCCACATGGACTGGGCGGGTCATCATTGATGTCCGAGGTGAATGGGACGGAGGGTTGCGGGGGACAGTGGAAGGTGTCCTCCAGGGCATGATGCAAAGGTCTGATGTTATCCGCAAGCAGCAAATGGAGGAGTGGAAAGCGACAGCCTCGTTGCCAACACCAAATCGGTGATAGCCACATGATGATGAAAACTACCCCCTAGTCCAGAGACTCAAACTGCACCAATGTACGACTAGAGAGTGTCCATGTCTTTCGGGGAACAGACTTAGTGGCACAGGGGTCGGGAGGGGGTGCAGTCTGCGATGATGCCAGTACACTGATATGAACTCCGCCATCGCTAAATCAAGACTCTGTGACCTACTGGACCGCAGTGTAGGCCGGAGGCAGCGGTCAGCAATGGCCGACAGCCACGTGTCGTTGGCTCGCGATGCACAGAGTTAGTGACAGCAGGGCAGTTGTCGGTAGTGTCCGATCACCTCCGTACAATGATGCTATTCCCTTCGGACTGCAATGCGTCATCCTCTTACGCCTCTCCTTGCATGCAATGACATGTATTCGGCCTCTGAATGATCAATATTCAGTTCCAAACCTGTGACCTACTCGTGCGCAGCGTAGGCCGAGGGCAGTAGTCCGCATGGGCCCACAGACACATGTGGTTGTAATGCTATGCACAGACTTGGTGGCACGACATCAAAGGGAGTATAGTGACATAAACTCTGCCTTAAATAATGGTCACTGCCTTGGTGTAATGAAGACTCAGTTCCAAATGTGTGACCTACTTGTCCGTAGTGTAGGCCGAAGGCAGTAGTCAGCAGGGACAACAGATATGTGTCGTGAGAATGCCATGCACAGAGTTGGTGACACCACATTGAAGGGAGTACACTGATATAAAATCTACAATGAACATATGTACTCTGCCATCGTGTAATCAAGACTCAGTTCCAAATGTGTGACCTACTTGACTGTAGTGTAGGCTGGAGGCAGCATTAGAGTACGCCAACGAAAAAGGAGTAATGCGGGCCTGTGTCGTGGAGGCCGTGAAGGTCTGAGGAGGCTGCCAGTGTCGCGGGCCTCTGGCTTGGAGCTTGCGCCGGCACATGATGGGCCCTCCGTGACACACGCCAGTGTCGGCAGGTGATCAGTGTGGCCTGGCTGCGCAGTGGCGGGCCTGACGGGTTCGTGGCCCAGTGGGCCGTGGTACGGCTGGCGCACAGTATCACAGGCAACTTCGCTCAGGAGGACGGCGCCGGCCTCGTGGCGGGTTGAGAGGTGCCGCCCTGGCAGAGATGTTGGGCATTCCGGAAGAGGACCACGCCCAGGGCTACGTGCTTTTTATTCACACCCCTATGCTGGCCTGGCGTACGCCAGGCCATCCCACACCACTCACGCCTACGGGTGGGATATAACAGGCAACATTTCTGCAAACTCCCCCACTGGCTGGGATGACATGGTTGCGTCCACTGTCCAGTACACTCCATACACCAGCGGTGTATGTCGCCATGGATATGGGTGTGTTATGCATACTGCGGTCTGTCCAGCACATCGCCGCCACTCTTGGCATTGTATACTTACCCAATCATGGTTCTCCTGCCTCCTTCACACATGCTTGGTTCCCAACTCTCCCCACATTCCGCTTTTGTGTGGCTGAGATGTTGATGGCTCATGTTCACGGCTTGCCCAGGTTACCATTGTAAGTTGTTCTGTCGTGTCTGGTGGGTGGGCATGTTGTTTTGAATGTTGTATGTGATTTTGTGACGTGTGCATTGCCAGAGTTGTGAGTTGCATGGTTGTGGAGTTGAGGTCTGTCAGGAGTTTATTTGGTACTTGGCAACGGGCTGTGCATTCCCATTGGTGCCATCCTAGAAGCGCTGGTTGATGATGGACTGTCGGAACATGATGGAATCATGCACACTGGCTGGGTATTTGGCGACGACGTTGGTGGAGATTCCACGATGTTCGGCTGTTGCCTGCACATTGATGTGAGACATGTGCTTTCTGTTGCGGTGATTGTGTGCTGTGTCACGAGTAGGACATGTGTGCTGTGGATTGCCCCAACACGTGCGTGCATCCAGCTATGGCGTATGGTCCTTGCTTGGTCTCCAGCGGATCCTGTGCATTGTGGTGGACGTATAGATACTGGGGTGCCAGGACTTGGATGCGACTGGCTGTGAGACTCCTCGGACTCTGGCGGGTGTTGGTTGGGAGGTACCAGAGGCCAACAGGTTCAGCACTGCCAGCAGCTTGGTTTGGGGTGGGATGTTGGTTGTCCGCTGTGTTGGTGCCATCGGCCTGTTGGGCGATGATGGTCAGGATGCGTAGGATGGTTGTCCTTTTGAGCCTGTGGTGGGCAATGACGTTTCCAGGTGTTGGGTGTGTGAGGTTGGTGCATTTTCAGCCTGTCGCTGTCTTCGTCTGCACTGCCTCAGTGTTGGTCCGGGTGGGGGACGGGGAGGGTCGGGGGGGTCCTGGGTGGTGGCAGTGGGTGTTGTTGCCCTACTGGGGCTCCGGGCTGCATTTTCAGTTGCCCGTGTGCATCTGTTGTTCTTCATGTTTGGCTCTGGGCTGTGCTCCCTTGTCTGTTGCCGGTTGTTGTCCGACTTTGCACCAGGTCAGAGCAGGTGTTAATTTCCTCCTGCTAACGCTCCTTATTGCATGTTTTGTGATCTTATCGCCGATGTGGCTGGTCGTTGAGAATGTTGTGGAGTGGTGTTGTCGCGGCTTTTTGCTCGGGAACGCCTACTCTACATCTCATCAGCGATAGTTGCCGGGGTCATCTGTGGCGATTTTTTTGCAGATGCCATCGCCGGAAAACTGGTGCTATGGGCTGTTAGCACCAGCTTGTGAGTTGGGTGATGAATTTATCGCAACTGTGGCTGCGCTAAAGTGCTGTTAGCTCGGAGATAGTTCCAGGAGAATATGGCCCATTGTCATTTACAATGCCAATAGCTTCAACTCGCGTAAATGAGAGACCTATTGCATTGCAAATGCTTGTTTCATCCCAGCTACTTAGCACTGGGAATTCCTACCTGGAGAATGACAATGCCGTCCAGAACTGCCCATTCCTTCCTGACTTCAGTGACCTTGCATGGCCTCCACTTTTTCCCTTACTTTATCAGTACCATAGAATCAGTACTTTGAACAAGAACTAGCCGGTGGTTGGGAAAATTCCACGCAGAGAGGTGAAAATCACAATAACAAAGTCTCCTTGAAATGCCACTGCTTCTGGCATACCCTACAACGGCCACCTCACGTTGTAAATGTGGGAAACCCACCATAACATAAGTCAATAATAGGTAATCCGAGCACAGGCATATAGATCAAAGCAATAATTAAAGTGTAAATATCAATCTAAGATTGATATTTGGACTTTAATTATTGCTTTGATCTATATTCCTGTGCTCGGATTACCTATTATTGATTTATGAATCAGTATCTTGAGTTTATTTTTCTCCCAAATATTCTTCTGGGGGACAGTTCCATGGATTTACAACACAGTCAGTAAATCAAGGACATTACACTACAAGTCTTTGCTCATAGGCAGGACCACTGGAATAACGCAATAATGTGGTCGCCGCGTTCTCGGAGTATTTACATATTTTGCACACTTCCCTCATGATTCAGATCTTCTGTATCAGTTGCAAACATTGGTTCTAGCTCAGATGGATCAAAAGAGGCTTTCAAAGGCATCAGCCGTAGTCCCCCGGGGGAACAGATGCTTTGCAAAGATTAACTGTCACCATTTCGTTGCTGACGGCTGTATTTGGGTGTTAGAGTGCTGCTAATGAGGAGAAACGTTTGCCCAGCCAGTACTAATGTGTTGCAAAATGACAAAATAGCAAAATATTGCGACAGAATGTGCCATATTACACTGGATCATTGCACCTCTTGTGTCTGATTACGTTTGTACCTCTCCAGTCCCTGCAGCACCTGTTCTGACCTGGGTCTCAGGCTCTAAAACCACTCTACTGACCTGGTTCTCTGGCTCTAAAGCAGCTCTGCTGACCTGGTTCTCTGGCTCTACAGCTGCTCTGCTGACCTGGTTCTCTGGCTCTACAGCTGCTCTGCTGACCTGGTTCTCTGGCTCTGGAGCAGCTCCGCTGTCTTAGTTTTCTGGCTCTAGAGCGGCTCTGCTGACTTGGTTCTCTGGCTCTAGTGCGGCTCTGCTGACCAGGTTCTCTGGCTCTAGATCGGCTCTACTGACCTGGTTCTATGGCTCTAGAGCAGCTCTGCTGACCTGGTTCTCAGGCTCTAGAGCGGCTCTGCTGACCTGGTTTTCTGGCTCTACAGCAGCTCTGCTGACCTGGTTCTCTGGCTCTACAGCTGCTCTGCTGACCTAGTTCTCTGGCTCTACAACGGCTCGGCTGACCTGGTTTTCTGGCTCTAGAGCAGCTCTGCTGACCTGGTTCTCTCACTCTACAGCGGCTCTGCTGACCTGGTTCTCTGGCTCTAGAGCAGCTCTGCTGACCTAGTTCTCCGGCTCTACAGCTGCTCTGCTGACCTGGTTCTCTGGCTCTAGAGCAGCTCTGCTGACCTGGTTCTCTGGCTCTAGAGCAGCTCTGCTGACCTGGTTCTCTAGCTCTAGAGCGGCTCTGCTGACCTGGTACTCTGGCTCTACAACGGCTCTGCTGACCTGGTTCTCAGGCTCTACAGCTGCTCTGCTGACCTGGTTCTCTGGCTCTAGAGCAGCTCTGCTGATCAGGTTCTCTGGCTCTACAGAAGCTCTGCTGACCTGGTTCTCTGGCTCTACAACAGCTCTGCTGACCTGGTTCTCAAGCTCTACAGCCGCTCTACTGACCTGGTTCTCTAGCTCTACAACAGCTCTGCTGACCTAGTTCTCAAGCTCTACAGCGGCTCTACTGACCTGGTTCTCTGGCTCTAGAGCAGCTCTGCTGACCTGGTTCTCTGGCTCTACAGAAGTTCTGCTGACCTGGTTCCCTGGCTCTACAGCAGCTCTGCTGACCTGGTTTTCTGGCTCTACAGCAGCTCTGCTGACCTGGTTCTCTGGCTCTACAGCGGCTCTGCTGACCTAGTTCTCTGGCTCTACAACGGCTCTGCTGACCTGGTTTTCAGGCTCTACAGCAGCTCTGCTGACCTGGTTCTCTGGCTCTAGAGCGGCGCGGCTGGCCTGGTTCTCTGGTTCTAGAGTGGCTCTGCTGACCTGGTTCTCTGGCTCTAGAGCGGCTCTGCTGACCTGGTTCTATGGCTCTACAGCAGCTCTGCTGACCTGGGTCTCAGGTTCTACAACGGCTCTGCAGACCTGGTTCTCTGGCTCTACAGCAGCTCTGCTGACCTGGTTTTCTGGCTCTAAAGCAGCTCTGATTACCTGGTTCTCAGGCTCTAGAGCAGCTCTAGTAACCTGGTTCTCTGCTCCGGAGAAGCTCTGCTGACCTGGTTCTCTGGCTCTACAATGGCTCTGCTGACCTGGTTGTCTGGCTCTACAGCGGCTCTGCTGACCTGGTTCACTGGCTCTAGAGCAGCTCTGCTGACCTAGTTCTCTGGCTCTACAGCAGCTCTGCTGACCTGGTTCTCTGGCTCTACAAAGGCTCTACTAACCTGATTCTCTGGCTCTACAGCACCTCTGCTGACCAGGTTCTCTGGCTCTGGAGCAGCTCTGCTGACCTGGTTCTCTAGCTCTAGAGCGGCTCTGCTGACCTGGTACTCAGCCTCTACAGCTGCTCTGCTGAACTGGTTCTCTGGCTCTAGAGCAGCTCTGCTGACCTGGTTCTCTGGCTCTACAGCAGCTCTGCTGACCTGGTTCTCTGGCTCTACAACAGCTCTGCTGACCTGGTTCTCAAGCTCTACAGCTGCTCTACTGACCTGGTTCTCTGGCTCTAGAGCAGCTCTGCTGACCTGGTTCTCTGGCTCTACAGAAGTTCTGCTGACCTGGTTTTCTGGCTCTACAGCAGCTCTGCTGACCTGGTTCTCTGGCTCTACAGCGGCTCTGCTGACCTAGTTCTCTGGCTCTACAACGGCTCTGCTGACCTGGTTTTCAGGCTCTACAGCAGCTCTGCTGACCTGGTTCTCTGGCTCTAGAGCGGCTCGGTTGGCCTGGTTCTCTGGTTCTAGAGTGGCTCTGCTAACCTGGTTCTCTGGCTCTAGAGCGGCTCTGCTAACCTGGTTCTCTGGCTCTACAGCAGCTCTGCTGACCTGGTTCTCTGGCTCTAAAGCAGCTCTGATGACCTGGTTCTCAGGCTCTAGAGCAGCTCTAGTAACCTGGTTCTCTGCTCTGGAGCAGCTCTGCTGACCTGGTTCTCTGGCTCTACAACGGCTCTGCTGACCTGGTTCTCTGGCTCGACAGCGGCTCTGCTGACCTGGTTCACTGGCTCTAGAGCAGCTCTGCTGACCTGGTTCTCTGGCTCTACAACGGCTCTACTAACCTGGTTCTCTGGCTCTACAGCACCTCTGCTGACCAGGTTCTCTGGCTCTGGAGCAGCTCTGCTGACCTGATTCTCTGGCTCTGGAGCGCCTCTGCCGACCTGGTTCTCTGGCTCTAGAGCAGCTCTGCTGACCTGGTTCTCTGGCTCTAGAGTGGTTCTGCTGACCTGGTTCTCTGGCTCTACAGCAGCTCTGCTGACCTGGTTCTCTGGCTCTACAACGGCTCTACTAACCTGGTTCTCTGGCTCTACAGCACCTCTGCTGACCAGGTTCTCTGGCTCTGGAGCAGCTCTGCTGACCTGATTCTCTTGCTCTGGAGTGGCTCTGCCGACCTGGTTCTCTGGCTCTAGAGCAGCTCTGCTGACCTGGTTCTCTGGCTCTAGAGTGATTCTGCTGACCTGGTTCTCTGGCTCTACAGCCAAGCGCTAAACCCCGAATACAAATACCAGAGGAGCTGTCGCCATTGTTAAACAAGCATTTACAATGCAATAGGTCTTGGAACTGTGAATTTTGGAGCTATTGGCATTGTAAATGGCAATGCCTTTTAAAAATTTAAAGCCATTGTTATTTACAATACTAAAAGCAACACCTATTGCATTGCATAGCGCGTGTCCGTTACTGACCATATCTCGTAAGTAGGGATGGTGCTGTGAAGGGTAGAGCTGCAGGGTTGGAATTTAAAATTTCAGAAACCACGAAAAATCTAGGTGCTTGCCATGTTTATCACTTCACACCCACAGGAGTGACTACTCACACACTTGAGGTGATTTTGTTTAACATCGCATGTGCCAATACAGTGGCTCTGGTTTACACAATATTTTGGATGTTCATGTAACAGACAACCATAACACACCCCACAATCAGTACATTTACCAACCCTTATCAATATGCACCCAAAAGAGTTCTGATGTTCTGTAATCTGCTTCATCCGATATTCTACAGCATTGTCCACTCGCCAATATCATAACACACCACTGTTCTAACCCCACCTACAAACAGTCACCCTCAACAGTACACACAAGCCAGAACATTACAGCAAAATGGGCACAAGGGCCCGAAATACAGCTGTTCAAGCGCTGCCACGCACCCTACTCTCACTACAATACAAACAGTGCATATGCACCACAGCATCAAGTCACATCACATCATAAAATGATCTACCTGGATTGTCACACAAATACAGAAATTAGTTTACTCCGGTCAAGCAAAAGACAACCACCCACACAAAGGAGAAAAATAAATAAGGAGCATATCGCCGCTTTTGCGGCTGTTTTCGGCCGAAAAGCGGCGATAATTTTATCGCTATATTAGCAAGGTCACGCTATCGCGTGAAACCTTGCCTTAGCGCCTGAATTCCTAACACCCATCTTTGCAACTCTGAGATGCAAAGTGGGCGTTCCTCCCCAGGATAACAGGAGAAATGTTGCTAAGCGACATTTCTCCTATTATCAAGCCTCACGCAAAGCAGCATAGCGACAAGAAAAGTAGCGATAACCTCTGTTATCGCTACTTTCTTTACGCCTGCTTTGAAACTGACTTATATTATTTTATACAAACAAGGGAACCCGAAAAATGACTAAGGACCACGGGTATCAATTATATATGTAGAAAACAATGGTCCTGAGCAGACACTAAATTTTACATAAAATTAAATATAGACCACAATGGGTTACTATACACATCCGATGTCCAGCCGGACAGGGGATTTTTATTTTTCAGATACTAAAGGATATGGTCAAGGATAATGAAAACACTACATTTATCGTGGGGCACAATCCTGCACCCTACAGCATGGGGAACGTGCGGGGGGAAAAAAGGGATAACAATGCAGACAGTTTAGGACAAACAACAGTTACAGGCAAAGACTGAGAGCCGTTGCAACTTGCAGGCATAAATGAAGTTGTAGCAAGTTTGACAAAATAGAGACCACAACGAGTAAGCACAATGGATATTTGTGGCACTATTTTTAAAGAGTCGACGTTTCGATCCCAAGCTCATTGATTAACGGGATCATCTTCAGGACTAAATTTATAACATTTGCCTGGTTTTTAACGCCCCAATTGAGGACATAGGGGTATCACATATGGCAGGTCAGAGTGGAAACTGACAATGAAGAACAGCGTTGTTGCTTTTGGTTTGGTCGCTTGCAGTTAAGGTTTCTATAAAACTTAGTGGGCGCTGGAGCGTGCTGCTCCTTGCCTGGATCGGCTGTTGGGTAGTTAGACTGTGGTGCAGATGGGCCACATTTCAATGCGCCAAGGTATTGCTTCAATATACTGATATGTTACAGTCCAAGCTGTGGAGAGATACAGCAATGGAGATCTCTGTCCTCAGCAACAATGTGCTGTGTAGTAACCGGCTCAATGGCAGGCACCTGCCATATGTGATACCCCTATGTCCTCAATTGGGGCGTTAAAAACCAGGCAAATGTTATAAATTTAGTCCTGAAGATGATCCCGTTAATCAATGAGCTTGGGATCGAAACGTCGACTCTTTAAAAATAGTGCCACAAATATCCATTGTGCTTACTCGTTGTGATCTCTATTTTGTCAAACTTGCTACAACTTCATTTATGCCTGCAAGTTGCAACGGCTCTCAGTCTTTGCCTGTAACTGTTGTTTGTCCTAAACTGTCTGCATTGTTATTCCTTTTTTTCCCCCGCACGTTCCCCATGCTGTAGGGTGCAGGATTGTGCCCCACGATAAATGTAGTGTTTTCATTATCCTTGACCATATCCTTTAGTATCTGAAAAATAAAAATCCCCTGTCCGGCTGGACATCGGATGTGTATAGTAACCCATTGTGGTCTATATTTAATTTTATGTAAAATTTAGTGTCTGCTCTGGACCATTGTTTTCTACATATATAATTGAAACTGACTTAGCCATGATATCCTATGGAAGGTGGATATCATGGCTAAGTATGTGAGGCCCTATCAGCAAGCTATTGCCAAACTTCGTGGGATTATCGCTGGGTTTCCAGCGATAATCTCACGTTTGGCAGTTAGCGCTAGGATTTTTATCGCTTTTGAGATGTGTTGCTAATAGCACGCTATCTCAGAGATAAAAATCCACGCTAGCCGGCGATAATTATCCTAGCGCTAAGTGCGCTTAGCGATAATTATCGCCGGTTGTTGCTGATATGCCCCTAAATTCTTAATGTGTTTCCAGCAAGGCCATAAGAGGATCATAGAAAGATCTTCCCATGTCAAACCGATTTCACTTTCATAACAACCTCTTCAAACCACTTCTACACAAGCTCTAATACCATCACAGCCAAACACCAACAAACCTTCATAAATAATTTCAGGCATTTTCAGGAAGGCCCGCACGAAAGGCCGTCCAAACGAGAATGTGCTATGATGACATAATGCTGTTGAGCGCTAAACAAATGCCAACGTGACAAAACGGACACTAACACCATACCTTTTTATAGGATTAGAAAAACAGAGTGGGAAAGGAATTCATGACTGAAGGGCTCCTCTTGTCAGGGATAATGTAGAACCAAAAAACCCACAAGCTACTCTGGTGTCGAAAGCTAGTGGACAGCGACTTGAACCAACAGTGACATCTCATGCAGTGTCATGATAGGTAAATAAATCCCTGGGCTATGCCTATAAAAGTATGTTGTACTGCACACATTTGCTAATATGGTTTGCACGTAAAACAAATGCGCACCTAGAACCCCGTTGCAACAAGGGAAGCAATTACACAAACGTTAAATACTGCCTTGATGTTATTTTCCAAGCTATACATTATCCTTGAAAACGATTTTATAAAAGCGCTTCCACCTAAATAGGGGGCATATTATCAAGACAGGCGATAAAATTATCGCCGCTTTAGCGACAGAAAACTGCCGCTAAAACGGCGCTAATGGGCTTGATAATATGCTCTATGAAATTCCAATTGAAGCTTAGGTTAGATGTCCTTCACATCTAACATGGGCTTCAATTGGAATTCTCAAGTGCATATTATCAAGCTGATTATCGCCGTTTTAGCGGCAGTTTTCTGTCGCTAAAGCGGCGATAATTTTATCGCCTGTCTTGATAATATGCCCCCAGGTTTGTTAGCTTTGTAAAGTTTGCAATTTGCCACTTTCCCCTAATCGTGTGGTTGTCAGCTAAATGTGGAGACGCAGTTCCGGTTTTGTTTTCATCTATCGCATGCACTGCCGTCCGCGAAAGACATTTCAACCCTCCCTCCGAACCAGGGCCGGCTTGACCACTGGCGGTGCCCTGTGCAACAATGTTTGCTGGCGCCCCCTCTCCCCCCCCAATGACCACCTCGATACGGATTCCCACACTGCCACCATTTGACAGTGCCCCCCTCAAGTCTCCATAACCACTATCTCTTAGATTCATTTAGCTTTATAGCGCCGCTCATAGTAGTTTAAGGTCTCAGAGCACTTTACATCACAACTACATTGCACAGAGACAATCATACGTGTGTAAATCAGTGTACAGGAAATGTTACATAAGACAGAGGCCTACAAGGTGTAGGTGTCACATGTCATCCATACTAGTAGGCAGTATAGTTTAAGAGTCCTTGGTCTGGAAAAGCACCAATTCAGGGGCATATGTTCCAGGATGTGGGGGAGTTAGGCGTTAGCCGTCATGACTTAACGCCTCACTCCACCACTTCAGAAACGCAAGGCTGCACCATATTTACAACGATATGGTGCAGCCTTGCCTATCCTCCTGCGCTGGCACTACACTTAGCAGTGAAGCGCCAACGCAGGCACCCTTGCACCGTAGTGCTAGGTTGTCTGTGTGCAGGGGAAAAATTGTTTATGTACAGAAAGGTCTCCCTTCCTGTACATAAACAATCTTTAAATGCCATTTTGTCACTTCTATGTGTGCTGTTTAATGCAGCACACATGGAAGTCACAAAATGGCACCTTCCTGTACATAAACAATGCAAGGCTTTTTGCTTTCTCCATGTGTGCTGCACAAGGCAGCACACATAGAAAAATAAAAAACAAGGAGAAATAATGCATTTCTCCTCGTTTCGCCAACTTAAGACCAGGATTGCCCTAGTTTTAATTTTGGCACTGCCTCCTACTTACGCTGCCCTAGTAAATAGGGGGCAGCGTCAAAAGCAATGGGTGTTGCGGTGGAACGCCCATCGTAACACCCGCTGCCCACCCCTTTCACGCTAAGAATTGCGTGAAAGGGGGCCTTATTTACAAGGCAGCGTTAAGCCACATTAAGTGGCTTAACGCTGGCTTGTAAATAAGGCAAGACCCCTATCGCAACGGGCGTTCCTGTGGCGATAGGGGCTTGTACATATGCCCCTCAGAATTTAAAATGTAACACCATTGTTAGGGGTTTTCTTTAATAATAAGAATTGATTTCTACCCAAATGAACCCTTTTTTGCAATATTAGAATAAGGAAAGACTGGATGAAAAAACATGTATCTGTAATATATTCCTTGCAGTTTGCATGCAGCTCTTTGACGCCTGTTAATAGCTCACTGCTCTATAATAGGATTTTAACAGTTAAACTGCAAGTAACACAAGCATTGAAAATGCAATAGGTCTCGCCTTTTATTAAGTTAAAGCCATTTGCTTTGCTATACAATACCATTAGCAAAGCAAATGGCTTTAACCTAATCAAAGGCGAGACCTGTTGCATTTTTAATGCTTGTTTTATATAACTGATCAACTCTTCTTTTTGATTTGCTGTGATCTACCCTAAACTTAGATTTGGGGTTTTTGTAAGGCAAACATGCTGACATATTTTCTAACGTAGGCCTTAAAGTAACAATTTACTTCTCAAAAGGGTGCATTGAACAAAGAGAGAACAAACAGAAATGTGCCCAGTGTTTTGTGCTATAGAACACGGAATCTGTAAAGACAGATTTTATTCCACTCATCAAATGAGAAACACTGTAAATATTTGCATACTATCAGAATTAAGAAAATTCATGCTGATCCATTTTTTTGTTTTAGAAAACACTGCGGCACCAAGAACCAATAATTATGGGTCAATAATGTCCCCGTCTCTAGTCTTGTAGGTTAGTTAAATATACTAAGATGGATGTGCCAGTAAAAAGACAAAAATTGTCAGAAGACATTTATAATAGTTTTCCAAAAACTAAAAAAATAATAATAATGATTGATGCTGTGAAGTATGCTGCCAGGCCATGCTTCATGCTGTTTTAGACAAGCACAAATGTTTTGTTCACATTTCTGTGTTTTCAAGACCTACTTAAAGAAAAATGTTGTCTAAAGTACTTTCTTTATGACAATTTAGGGCACAAGAACTAATTGGAACAGTACAGCCCGGTCTTCAAGCTCTCACTGGCTTGACTGGTAGAAATAGCCAGGGCCACTGGAATTATGCAATTCTACATTTTCCACAGAACTATAAATTTGATACATTTGAAACATATTCCATCAACTGCTGTAGATGTGTTTTTCTATCTCAAATGGATCAAAAGTTACTAAAAATGTTGTGACATGTCCTGCACAGTGGAAAACCCTACGCGAAGGTTGACTGGCCATCTATCAATTGCTTATTGCTGTATTTGGGTGCTAAACTGGCACTGATAAGGTGAAATCTTTGCCGGACAGTGTTACCATGTGAAAAATGACAAAATAATGAAAAATGATGGAGCATAATTTGCCTCTTCTTGCCACATAATTTAGTTAGCCTGCTGAATAATGTAGTCCTTTTCTGCCACATAATTCCAGTGGCTCTGGAAATAGTAATTTGAAGCACAAACAAAAATCCTTTAGTGTTGCAGATCTCAGGGAACAGTGTGACTGTGTTGTTTTTTTGGTTTTTTTAGGAGAAGGCTCTGGTCGAACCTGTTTGCTGTTTAGAAACAGTCTAGGTGCAGCATTTGTGGCTGACTGGAGACCACGCCTGAGATAAAAAAAATGTGGGAATAGGGTGCCAATGAAAGATGCCGAAAACTTCAAAACGATAGCGGAAACAGAGTGAAAGCCTAGTAAAAACCTGACCTCAAGGACTGCCCACACGACAAAGGAAAATGCGTTGTGGCTCGTTCTTAACATTATTAACAGGCGGTCTTACCACATGGTAACAACATTGTGTATACTAGGGGGATATCAGCGTGGTTTTCAACGTGCTGTAAATAGCAATGCTAATAAGAATGAAAGGCTGACCTGCCCCTCCCAGAATTCAAATGTATGCCCGCAGATCACATTAAATGTACGTAGTGAGTACTTAACACTCTAAACTCATTGCTAGTTAGATCTAACTGAATGGCACGAATTTCACCAGCACTGGAAAAGGCGACAGGGTCGCTCTCGTCTCCTCTCGTCTTCTTTCCTTTTAAACTCCTAGTGAAACCTCGATTTTTGCAGCATGACCCGAACCCTTTGGGCTATCTCGCTAACACAAATATGGGTGTGGCTTCCGCTCTTTAATATCACACAATTTCCACTGACATTAAATTCTGTGGCAGGGCTGTTTGCTGATGTTAGTTCAAACGGCTGTCAAGTGTCATAACCTAGTTCACAAACGACACAAGTCGAGAAAAAATGTGGTTTGTGCCGTAGTGACGTTTCTAGGCGCCATTTGCCAATACAAATGGGGCGCACTGCAACTAAATTGCAAGCCTTTCTAGACAAATGTTAGCCATTGGACACAAAGCCCCAAGGTCACCAGTTATTCATAAATGTGTTGCACTATATTAAGAAGCCTATTTTCTTGTGACTCGGAACTGGCCCAACGGTGAGGACCGGTCACAAAATAGGTGGATGAGAAAGACGGATTTATTCACCTGCCCGGCCGGCATTTGTGGCAAACACGGGCAGATGGCGATAGGAGGCACGAGCGGGGCTTGTTTACTCTGAGAAACGAGCAGCTGCGGGGATCTCCATCCCGGGACTCCTAGCCAATAGCATCGTACCTAGCAAGCCGTGTTCACCGACGCATGACAAGCAGCCCAGAAAGCAGGTCCTGTTGTTACCCCGAAGAAGCGAACCATCAGAGGGGTTGGAACAGAACTTGAACCAATGTCCTGGTTTTCACTTCGAAAATGCGCCACGGAAAGAAATGCTCAAATGCCCATTTCTCATAGGATTTTCAATATCAACGTGAATTCGTTGGTTGGGCGACCCAAAGTTTACAAGATACATGAAATGAGGTGAAACTGCGCCCGATCACACAATGCAGCTGAGTGGGGACCCCGAGATTAAAAAATACATAAAAAGCTCTCAGCTTTGGCAAAGGCAGCCGCGTGTTTATAATTGCATCGCGCTTTCACTATCAGTGAAAGCGCGATGCAATTGTAAACACGCGCGGCCTTTGCCAAAGGGGAATGATCACAAAAAAGTGCTTAGCGGCTAATTAGGAGACACTGTCTCCCTCCGCAAGTAAAAGATCAAATCCCGATGGGCAGGGCTTAAAGGATACAGGGTGGCAACAAGCGCCTATTGACATGCCTTCAGTGCAATCATTGCACTGCCTTTGGCATAATTCGTGACGCAAAACGACGCGCACGAATCAAAACTTAAGGCGGAGCGGAGACGAGGCTTCTGGAATCGTATCGATTCCAAGAAGCCTCGTAAGACGAGTGCAGCGCATGCGCTGCTTAGGTCAGGCCGAGACCTAAAAAGGCTCTCTCTGACAAAAGCGATAACACATTGACCTATTAATAGTATATGCACTTCTATGATCTGAATTGGACAAGTTCTTTGCAGCAGGCATAACCCTCTGCGCTACGATGAGTCAAAACTTCCGCTACGAGACAAAGCTCCGGTCTCTCGAGAGGAAGACCATTAATCACCGGAGTTATCCTGACATGTTTATTGATGCCTGAAATTTGCTGGGACAAGGAACATGGCAGCAGGTGTTTTTAAAACAACAACATGGCGCCCCCACTCCAAGTCAGTGCCCGGTGCACCGATCGCACCGCCCTAGAGCCGGCCCTGCTCCAAACACACGCCTCTTACCTCAGCGCCCAGCCTCTCCAGTACCTCCAAAAGGAAGCAATGAGATGCACACTCTAGAGCAGGGGTCTTCAAACTGTGGGGCGCGACCCCCAGGGGGGGCGTGGAGCGATGCAAAGGGGGTCGCGCATTCCCAAGCACACTTCTGCCGAGGCCCAAGGGATTCAGCCCCCCTCTTCCTCCATCCTGTGTCTCAGCCCGGGCTGCTGCAGTGCAACTCGAGCTGCTGGAGGCTCAGCTGAGCAGTGTCTGGAGTCTTATCTCCGGCACGCCCGTCAGAATTTTCACAGGTCTTTAAAGACCATTTGCATATTTGCATGCCTTTGTGAACCGGTTACAAAGGCTTAGTGTCCCCCCCCCCCCTTCCAGTACCCCCTAGGTCCTCACTCTGCCTATTCCTTACATTTGTATTTTAGATTTACTGCTGTAGTGTGAGAATGCATTTAATAAAAAGGAATATAAAGTAGGGTTGCTAAAAGAAAAATGCGAGCCATGTGTTATTTAAAGAGCCTACAAAGACCTTCTCTTGACACCTAATAGACTTATAAATAAAAAAGTATGTATTCATTCGTTATTTGACTTTTCTGTCTTTGTTCTCTTTAATTATCAGTCATGGATCAGTGCGGCAGCCCTAGAACACAATTAAAAGTGCTTTCTATTTATATTTGCTGTTCAAAGCATGCACAGATACGTGCTTAAAATACTGTTTTAGGTGATTGCTTATTTTTGTACCAACTGGGCCATCAAAATAATCTACTGGCTACCCGAACCATAGGACTGGAAGTTTGTTGCAGGATCAGCACATTATTTATTTCCTCCACCCTCGATCCCAGATTGATGCCATAATAGCAATAGTTGAACTTAGATCTTAAACCCTACGCTGCCTCCAATAACATGCTGAGTTACTTCAAGTGCCTGGGAATAAACCCTGCATTCAGACAACTCACTCATCATTCTCGCCCTTCTCTTTCACGCTTACCCTGCACTCACAGCATTCACAATGCACTCACACTGATTACCATGCACTCACACCATTCACCTGCTCCCCCTGCACTCACAGTGATCACTTTGCATTCACAATGCACTTGCGCTGTTCACCATATACCTCACCCTGCAGTCACACAGCACACTACTCACCCTGCACTCATGTGACACTTCACTCACCTGTCCCACTCACTGCTCAATATGCAACTCACTCAAACAAGCCCATCAGTAATCATACATTCATTCGTTCCATTCTGAACTTGCATCCACACTCAAATTCGTACGGCCACCTCACTCACCCTGCAGTCACTCCTCTCACCCTACTCTCACACTGTTGCATCTCTCACCGTGCACTCACATGGGCACTCACACAGTGCAGAGGGCTAATGTGCCTGCTACAAAGAATATGTACCATGCCGATCACAGAAATTAGTGTGACTAAGTATGAGTAGCGCTATAAAAAATGAAATGTTTGTCAGAAAGCTGCTATAGAGAGATGAAGTGCATTGTTGGTGAGTGGTTGTGAGGGAATTCATGGAGAAGGAAACGGGGGTGGGGCACCAAAAAAGACTGTTGCACAGTGTGTAACCAGTGTTAGGGCCAGCCGTGGCTAGGAGTGTTAGCCCCCACCCCCCGAAGTTCTGATCTAGTGGCTCCCCTGCTTCTCCCTATTATTATTATTTACATTTGTAGTGTGCTACTGTTACCAAAAGATGTCCTGCGGTTAATAACCATCTGCTGCCGGAAGGACAATGAGAAACACACAGAAGGAGAAGGAGAACCAGCCAAATGGGGTGACCTACAGAGCATAGAGCCAGGTTTTTATATCTTCCTAAAGCATAATAGATTCTTGGTGGAGCGAAGCAAAGGAGGGTGCAAGTTCCATAACTGCGCGGCCTGCACCAAAACAGCGTGACAGACAACTCATGCCTTCTTGAATTAGGGAACAAAAAGCAGATTGGCACAGGCCGAGAGGAGCATACGGGCCCGACCCCATGCTTGGTGAGGAGCGATGAGAGAGGACAGCAAGGGAGTGAGAGCGTTAGATTGAAGAGGTCAGGGATGAGGAGAAATGTGAAGTGCCGAAGAGAAGTGTGGACACGCAAAAAGTGAGTGTGAGCCAAAGGTGAGTGCTTCTGTTAGAACAAAGGGTAGATGTGAAAGATGAATGGGGGGACTGGAGAGGTGTAAGATACAAATAGACAAAAATGGTGAATGAGAAGTGCTGAGGGGCACGGGAGGTGACGGGGCCAGAGAGGCCATGGGATAAATGCGAGAGACTGTTCGAGATGAGGGCAGTGAAAAGACAGAATGGCAAGAGGCGATTAAAGGTGAAGTGAGAGGTTGAATGGGGAGAGTTCAGAAGTTGTAAAAAGGGGTGACAGAAAATGGCCTGCAAAGTGAGAGAGGGATCCGGGTTTGGGAGAGGAGAGAGGGATGGAAGGGAGGGAGTGAGTGAGTGAGAGGAAAGCTTCATGGATAAACTGCCTAACTCTGCACAAAACCGCCAGGGTTTTAAGGGACCCCTGCTTCTCCCGGCCCGGGCCAGGTGAGCTTCTAATGTGGCAGCACGTATTCCTGTGGAGTGGAAGCCCCTTCACAAAGGTTGACTAGAAATCTTTCTGATGTTAATTGCTGTATTTTGGTTATAAACAGGTACTGATGGGGTGGAATCTTTTCTCTGTGTTACTGTGTGCAAAAAATTAATTTCATAATAATGAAGCAATGCTATCCCAAAATACGCTGCATCACATAACATCATTTACATTTTCTTCCCACACAATTTAGTCAAACCTGTCGCGTATTTGGTCCTCACCTGCCTCATATTTCCAGTAGCCCTGCCTACAGGTTTAGACATTTTTGTCAGGAGGGGGTCCTTACACCTCAAAATGTTGACAAGGGGGTCTCGGCATCCAAAAGTTTGAAGGCCTCTGCTCTAGAGGTTGGGGCACTCAGCATGACGTGCCATTTGTCAACGTTTGCTTCTAAAAACAACTCTAGGCAGATCGTGTACGCGACCACAACACTATACTACGCGACTGGAATAGGACTGTTAGAATAACTGGCAAATGTTAGTTTATGAATTAAAATACAAACAGCTCCTCTCTTCATTCAACTTGATATTTCTCTGTTTAAACTCAGGAATAAAGGGTCAAGAGCCATCAGCACATTTCAGATTTTCACATCCTCATAACGGAAAATTAGAATAATTTGGAAAAATATCAAATAAAAGCATCTGAAACTCTCGAACTCACCGTTAAGACAGTGTTTTTCCCATACCTTGATCAAAGAAAGAAGCCGTCATCAATGCACCGATGCTGGACTGAGAGGATTTAATAATCTGTGTGAACTGACAGGGGAAGCATTTCATCTTCCGCATTGCACCGATTCGCGTTTGGATTTTCATCAGGGTGAACACCACGGCCGCCAGACACAAGGAAAAGAACTCCCTCGTTGAGCGAGAACTGGCAATCCCAGTGATAATCAGAGTCAGCGGGTTATTTTGGTGTTCGGAGGCGTCAGCTGCATCCACTGAAAGTGCCTCGCAAAGCTCGCCCAGTGTCCTTGTGAATTAGCGTGTGCTGTACGTGTTGTTTCTGCTACGGGCTGTAGGCGGGGGCATGCAAACAACAAAAGCCAGTCGTGATTATTGTCCAGCATTCCACGTAAATCCAAGCTCACAAGCACAATACTGGCCACGAGGGTCCTACGGCGACAAGCAGCACCGAACCTGCCCCTCACCCACAAAGAAACCCCCCACGCCTTTGAGAACAGAGCTCCTAATTGGTCTCCATAGGTAGGGCACAGCCATCTCCCATTACAAGGCAGTGTCACAAGAGATAAGAGGGCAGGCGCTGCCCTTGTACAGCACCATTCTACTTCTGGTCTCGTTATTCGGCGAAAACGGTATAAAAGTGTTTATTGGAATTGAAAAAAAGATTATAGTAATACAAAAACAGCACATAACGTTGAGAGAATAGCGGCCACACCCTTAATTAAGGGGCAAGACAGATCTTAAAAGCAATGTTTACTGGAGCTGCATAGATAAAAAACAAGCGCTCGCCATATGTTTTCACTCAGCCGCTTGTTTATATTTGCATCACGCTTTCATTTTCACTTTAAGTGAAAGCGCGATGCAAAAATAAACACGTGGCTGAGTGAAAACAGATGGCAAGACAAGTAACAAATGGCCCACCCTAAAGATAAGAAAGTGCTTCACGACAGCCGTGAAGCAGACGAGCCTGTCTGAATGGGCCGTCTGAAAAGGAGAAAGGGCAGCGACAAAAAAAAACATTTCCAATGGCAGGCCACCGTTTAGCATAAACAGTGAGGCAAGCCAATGGAAATAAGGGGCGGGGCTTCAAGCCCCCTTCTAAAATCTCCTCTCTAACTATAGGTCTCACAGAGCGAGCAACGCATGCGCTGCAATGCTAGGCGAGACCTAAAAGAAAATATAGTGCTTACCAACCAATGAAGGAGACAGTGTAACGCAAGTGAAAGATCCAGTCCTGATGGGTGGTCCCAAAAGGAGACAGGGTGGTTACAAGGAGGGACTAAGAAGCCTCATTATCAATGGGAAGCCAGCATTTACCATGGACGATGACCCAGTCAATGAAAAATATAGGTGGGGCTTCCACACTACTTCTAAAACATACCCTAATACAGCATGCCTTGCAAAGTGAGCAGCGCATGCGCTTCAACGCTAGGCTCCACCTAATAAACGGGGTGCAAGAGGCATTTTTGTATGGACACTGAACCATGCACTGTGGAGATAAGGCAGGCCATGCCCAGACTTAACTTGAAGGTTGAGTGCAGGAGTCAGTTAAAGTCCAGCTGGCAATGAACGAAAAGCCCTGTCTGTTGTGAAATTTCAGGAAGGGCCACGAAAAAGACTGTTTTTATCAGTATTACCACTGCTGTAAAGAAGCCAGCTTACCTTATCTACCCCCGGCAAGGCATAATAGATTAACTACACATATTGTTATCTTTACTGCCTCTCTGCTTATCTTAATAAATCCTGCTCTTAACAGGTCCACGGCTCGTGATCCATACAAGACGCAATAATGCCGGCAAGCACACAGTGGCAAATTCAAAATGGAATCATATTTTATCAATTATTTATGTAGGAGTTTTATAAGGTGCTGTATGTCGCACAGACCTCTTTAGAGCGTTGGAACATAAGACAAACAAGACAACGACGGTTCTGAAAACATGAAAAGTGGATGGATACCAGCAAGTTGGAAGAGGGTGTGGCGTAACGGTCACAGCAGCTGACTTTGGAATTTGAGCGCCAGGTTCGACTTTCGGCGTCTGTGTAATAGTCTGTGATTCTGGGCAATCTGGAAATACACATCTCCTTCTGTAAAGCAACTGGCGCTCATGTAAGGCTCGCCAATCTCTTCGAGTCGAGCTCGAGCTACATCAAAAGAAAGTGTACCAAGATATGGCAAGTTGAGGGCCTTGGAGCACCAAGACTCTTTCACCATTCTTCAGCCCCTTAAAGGAGATTTGTTGGAGAAAGTGAGCAAATGTACGGGGCATATTATCAAGCACGGAGTTAAAATTATCGCCGCTTTAGCAGCAGAAAACTGCCGCTAAAGCTGTCATAATGGGCTTGATAATATGCCGCAGAGAATTCCAATAGAAGCCCATGTGGACACCAGAACATGGGCTTCTATGGGAATTCTCAAGGGCATATTATCAGCCCATTATCGCCGCTTTAGCGGCAGTTTTCTGCCGCTAAAGCGGCGATAATTTTAACGCCGTTTCTTGATAATATTCCCCTTAATTCCTAAGTAACACTGATCATTCTCTCTGGCCATGGAGGAAACGTGGTGTGACGGATCGTGACTGGCTTCCAATGTACTCCCCCTCCAAACAAAGCCAGCACAGAAGACGCTGGTAGGTTTAGCCACACTTCGAGAATGCTACCTCTGCACAGAATTCATATGCTGTGCACCCTGAACTTTACATCAGTGACGTACAAAGCTGTACTCCTGCTGCCACTTGCTGATTAAACTCCCCTGGCATCAGTAATCATCTATCTATCTATCTATCTATCTATCTATCTATCTATCTATCTATCTATCTATCTATCTATCTATCTATCTATCTATCTATCTATCTATTGATCGATCGCTACATATATGTGTATATCTATATATACATTTACTATGCGCTGTACTCACTATACAAGCTTGCTATGCCCTTTTCTTTAGATTGAGCATGAATCAATCGATGTTTTAAAGCAGTCTTTTGCCAGATTTCTTGCAAGCATTTCATTAAGATAACATGATAACATGTATTAGTAAATCATTCATCCACCTTCACTCAGAGGGGTTTCTTAGCACTGTATAACAGATGTTTACCATTACCCAACTGAATTGTACTTATTTTATCGACCTCAGGAGGACGACAGCTTGAGTGGACCCCACCAGGTTCCAAACCTGTTGATATGTGCAGAATGGCTTGGGTATAGATTTTATTGACCTCGGACTGGTGCACCCGAACGAGCTGGGAACCCTCCTAATGTAATGAGAAAAGACACAAAGGGCCTGAGTACAACTAAGGGACAGATCACCTGATAAAATCCGACACTCCAGGGTTTGGAATGTATCAGGTGGCACCTATGCGCAGTGTTTCCCTTGAATGGGAAGTAACATGCGGATTGAAATGCTCAGCTCACCAAAACCCGCATGTCTTGATAAGTACAGGTTCTTACCCATGTTAAAACCTGGCTGGTTTTACCTGCTAAGATGTAATATAGAGTCCTAACTTTACCACACTGGGTAAATACTGGGTGTGATAAACTTCACACCACTTATAATTGCAAATTATATCAAAAATTCCAAATTAGCACCGGTCACACAGACTTCTCCCCTTCATTGAAATTGCTACAGAAAATATTGTGCATCAGCCAGGCTGTTTTTGTTGTGATTCCATGATCAAAAATATGTAATGTATGTCGTACATCATGTATGTGTTGTATGGCTGATTTCACGATCAAAAACATCTAATTTACATCATAAATCATTTATTTGTTGTATTTCTGTATTTGCTTTCATCTCATGATGCGGGATATTTTTACCCACAACAGCAAATCACCTTCTTTAAGAAATGACACTGGAATGAATGTATGTGATCTACTCTGTGAATGGCCAGGCAGGGGAACTTACAAGTGGGCAGCCTGGACGCCTACAGTCATGTTAATGCATCCAAGTCCACAATGCCATCAGGAGGAAACCATAGACTAATGTCTTCACAAATAAAGGTGGGCTCTGTACAGTAAGGTGCGCATCTGCAAGTGGTCTGCACCATGGGTGCTTCTATCATATCAGGGGGCTGTTTGTTCTTGAAAGCTAGTTGAAAAGTGGAGTCAAATCAGCTCTATCTGTTCTAGCAAACAATAAGTAAGGGAGGAAATTGTTTGATCTCCATGTTTGCCCCGGTGCGGTGCACAACATAATGCAACCTGGGAGGTATCAACATTGAAGTGACATCCGTTTGCTTCGTTCCATAGAAGCTGCAATAATTGCGGAAGGTGAAGTTGCACCATTTTCTACTCAGTGCTCAATGTAATATTGTCACAAGCCCTTTAGCGGCCGAAACATGCATCACCTCGTCTAGTCTGAAAAACTTCAAAGGTGTCGCTATACAACAGTTTAGATGTATAGAAAATTACCATAACTCAATAACATGTGATGGCTGTTATAGATTTCCCACTCCAACATGCCAATGTTCAATTATGGTTCTACTTGTTAAATGTAAAACATTCTGCCTGGTGGCTGGAATGATCTAATACTGCGCTGCCCAAACTCTTCAGACCACAACCCACTTTTTAGAATGCCACATTTTCGCGACCCACTTACCTTTAATGGACATGAGGAGGGCAATTTCATAATGTAACTAAAGCATCGAGTAGTAACGAGCTATTTACAGACAACACATTTCCACTCAAATGGCACTAAATTTGCACAGACATGCAGGTTTACTGATAAAACTATATTGCACATAAATGATAATGTGTGGAAATCGGTTTCAGTGAATATTTATGATTTGTGCATCTCCAAGTAAAGTGCCTTGATTTGCTCTGATCCTACTTGAATTTTGGTTTCCATCAAACATACAGATTTACAGAAAAAACGTGCTTCATTTTTGCTTTCTTTGCTGCTGAATGTGCACAGTTCATTACAGGTGTTTACTTGTTGTTGTGTGCTAGGAAAAAATGACATCCTACAGCCTTTGCTTTCACACTCCCTGTACCCCAGCAAAATGTTCACATAATTCACTTTACTTTTCTTTCTCTAACTGGAAAGTGAGAGACGTTTGTAAACACCAGTCCCAATGTTAAAAAATAAGCAGCCATTTGTTAGAAAACATAGCCTGACATTTGCCCTCTGTCTTTGAAGCACAGCAAATGTGACAAATACAGAATTTAAAGGCATCTATATTAATTGCTTGGGCCACAGCACACAGTTTGGGAAATGCTGATTTGATGCTTTGTTTAAAAATGCTAAAATGCTATGTTTTAGCTCCTCCGAAGAGCTGACGAAATCAACATTGAATAAAGAAAATTCATGACTGCATCTCCCACAATGCCATGGGGCCTTACTTCAGGCACACAGCTGGCTACAGTGCATAATCTGCACTGAAATGATGGCCAATCACAAGGAGAATTCCGAGGCCTCCTGGATCCGGTAGAAAATGAACGAATGGTCGCCAATGTTACATTTCCGGCCAAGACGCCTGAAAAAGGTGCCACCTGTCGAATTTCAATCAGTGCCCACTTGGGCGAATCCCGGTCGGGTTTTGACCTGGTGGGTGCCCTCAGAGGCTGGCTCAATCCTTGCTGACGTCAGTGTGTTGTGACGGTTTCATGGCTGCTGCTACGGCGGCCAATACAGGAGCAAGGGGGGGCTAAAGGAGGGGGCACAGGGATGCTGGATCATGGGGGGGGAAGCGGGTTGTTGGCTTACTGGGGAGATGGAAAGGAAGCCACTGTGAGGCTTGCAGAGAGCTCTGGCCGCAGCTGCGGGTGGGGGAGGGCATGGGAGTGGGGCCTCTGCAGGATGGTCGGGTATCCTGACAGGAGCGTAAAACAGGATTCTGCACCCTTTGCAGCGCAGAGGAAGGTCTCAAGGGGGGTCCTGGCCCCATCCTTACCGAGGGCCCCTATACTGAAAACTCCAATGAATATCTGTAGGATATATGAGACTCGGTGGCCCTCATCACGGTCTGCGCCACATGTCATGCTAGGAGCACTTCATTATTTTGCAATTTCTTACGCTTGTTAACAAATGTACGGGCATCGTCTGCACATCATTAGTACCAATTTAACACCTCAATATAGCAATAAGCAACAGAAAAGTGACCAGCCAACCTTTGCAGAGGGCTTTCACTGCACAGCAATGTGTTGCTGCGCTTAAGTAACTTTTGAACTGTTTGCGCTAGAAACAATTTTTCTTGTTAAAATCTGCATATTGTGCAGCCGATGGTGAATTATGTGGCAAATGCAGAAAATCCATATATATGCAGACGTTTCCAGTGGCCATGGCTAACAAAAGGCAACAACTAGGACCACCTTAGTGGTGTGTTGGAATCCACAGGTGTCCACACTGTCACCTCTGCTCACATACATGAGAAGCACTCATAAAGTCCTGGGAAAGGCTCTCATAGCCACACAATAACACACTCACGAGGCGACAACTGACAGGCACACCTCAGATGAGGGGGAAACAGTAAGACCCTGATGTAGAAATTGATTGAACGAAAAAACTTTTAATTTATGGAGGAAATACTCGATCCACAAAAGAGTCCACCAGTGGATTTTCCTTTAACCTATGGATTGAATGGCGGATTTTTTTTTACCACTATCAGTCAGGTAAATAATTACATTGTTAACCCCTCAAGGCCTTGTAGTTGGAGCGGCTCAGTTTCAACAATAGCAGTAAGGTTTCAATTACTGGGGGAAATGTAGGGAGGAAGAGCGAGAAAGGGATAATACACAAGAAAAAGGAGAGATGGAGGACTCCAAAAATCCTAACAATGGGAAAAATTACAGACAGCAGGAAATTCATCATACATGGGACAGGAAGCTACAGGAAAACCCAAAACAGCTCAAGGAAAACTGGGGGAAAAAGTAGGAAGATGGCAAGATTAATGGAGCCAGGGCTTAATTTGAGCCGGAGGTTGCAGGTGGGGACCACTGAAACGTATTTTTCGGCATTATCACCTATTTTTTCTCATCCGACTTTTCCCCAGAACAAGAGAGAAAAAAAACACAAAAGAGGAAAGAAGTGGGAAGAGAAACATGAAAAAACAATGACAAAGAGAGAAAGCTAGAAGTAAAAAGAACCTGCAAGAGTGAGATAAAGCGACAGGGAGTGTCTGGTGGTGGATGAAAGAGGCAGGAGGTGTAATCAAGACTAGGCAGCTTCGGTATTTGGCACCCCAACATTATGCTGTACCAGCCACAGGCCTATAGGCGAAACTTTGGTCCTCAACACTTATTCTTTTTCAAATTAAGCACTGGTAGTGGATGAAAAAGGCGCGAGGTGTAATCAAGACTAGGCAGCTTTGGTATTTGGCACTCAACATTCTGTTGAGCCAGCCACAGGCCTATAAGAGAAACGTTGGTCTTCGACACATATTCTTCTACAAATTAAGCACTGTATGAGACAGGGCAACGGGGGTGCCAACCATAACCCATGGTAGAGGAGGGTGGAAGGAAGCGTGAACATGGATCATGCATGGGGCAGGAGGCAATGAGAGAACCACCAAGAGGCAGAAACAAGCTAGAGAGCTTGAAAGAGGCGGTGCAAGCGAGAACACACAAATGAGAACCCTGACAGAAAACAGCAGGAGCTCCCCAAAGAGGGAGAAACAGGCAGAGTGTGAAAGGCATCATGCAAAAGGAAAAACAGTAGAACCCCTAAAGAGTAAGAACAACTAGTAAACTGTGAGGCATTTGAGGGAAAAGGAGGTAAGAGAGAGACTGTAAGAAGACTAGAACAATGGGGACTCAAGAAAGAACAATAGCTAAGGCATGAATAAAAAGAAAGCAGCAGCACTACAAGAGAGTGCCCCAAGAGCCGCGAGATGATGGACAAGGAGCCATGTTACCTTCTTACGCAGCTGTGCACAGTCCTGTATGGGCATGTCCAGGAAAGCCATGGCTGCGCTTCTGCAGGGTGGAACCACTGGCCGGCTGGCTTTCATAAAGCTCTGCTTCCTGGATCTGAAGCCCCCGAGAGTTCTGAAGTCCTCTTCCAGCCTGGCTGGTTTGATCATTGCCCACCTTACAGCTCTCCAGCCCTCCAGAGCCTTGCTGCTTGATCTGAAGTCCCGTAGAGCTTGCGTTGCTGGGTCTGAGGGCACCCTAGAAGTCCTAGAACTCTGCACACCTCCTACAAGGCCGTTGGGTGACAACCGGCATTGATGGAGCTTCGCTGTGTTTCTGCAGCCTTCAGATCTTCGCTTGTATGATCTGCAGCGTTCCTAGAGTTTGCAGACTAGATCTTTAGACCACCTCGAGATCTGCTCACGGGATCTGCAGCTCTTCCAGTGTTCTGCAGCCTACGTCACCAGTCCTTCTGGAGTTCTAGAGCCTGCAGCTGCATTCCTCTTATAGATTTGTGGGCAGGTTCAGAATCCTGGATTAGAGCCCGCCCTGGAGCTCAGCTCGCTGGTTCTGCAGGTTTATAGAGCCTTGTTGACTTCACTGACCAGATCTCCAGACTGCCTAGAGATCTGCTGGTTGAATCTGCAGCTCTCCTAAGTCTCTACAGCATCAGCGTCATCATAGAGCTCCGCAGCTTGTGTTATCATCCCGCCTAGACCTCTGTAGCCTGTGGCATTATCGGTCAATAAATAAGGATTAGTAGAGCAGGGCTAATCACCCGTAAGGGTATTCAGGAGCTAGGGTCTAGCTGCTGAGGGGGTACCAGTCAAAGGGCCAGGTCTTGGGTCCCTTTCTGGATTCCAGGAGGGAAGGAGGGGTTCAGAGCTGAAGGGGGAAGGTCGTTCCAGAAGTTGGCAACGAGGTAGGAGAATGAGTGTCCTCCACTGTAGCTTTAGCGGATGCGGAGGGTATGAGCGAGGGCATGGGAGGAGGATCCCAGGTGTCTGGAAGGTCGATGAAAGTGCAGACGGTGGTTGATTTATGCTGTTCCTTGGTCATGAAGTGCTTTGTAGGAGTGCATCAGATTCCCTCCTGGAGCCCTGCAGCCTCCGAGCGCATTAGTTGTCTGGTAAGAGCGTGTTGAGGCCTTTAATGACTGGGTCTTCAGCCTGTCTTAAGAGTTGATGGTTGGATCTGCAGCGCTTCTAGAGCCCTGAAGCCTGTATCATCAGTCTTGCCACGTCTTTGCCGTCTCCTGGAGCTTTGGTTGTTTGGTAAAAGCGCTCAAAGCGCTTTATCAACTGGATATCCACGCGCTTTTAGATCAACTTGCTGGATCTGCAGCTCTCTCTGTGCTCGGCAGCCTGTATTATCAGTCCTTCTAGAGCTCCGCAGCCTGTGTAATCAGTCCTTCTAGAGCTCCGCAGCCTGTATCATCAGTCCTTCTAGAGCTCCGCAGCCTGTACCATCCGTCGTTCTAGAGCTCCGCAGCCTGTGTAATCAGTCCTTCTAGAGCTCCGCAGCCTGTATCATCAGTCCTTCTAGAGCTCCGCAGCCTGTACCATCCATCGTTCTAGAGCTCCGCAGCCTGTATCATCAGTCCTTCCAGAGCTCCGCAGCCTGTATCATCAGTCCTTCCAGAGCTCCACAGCCTGTACCTCCAGTCCTTGAGCTCTGCAGCCTGTATCATCAGTCCTTCTAGAGCTCCGCAGCCTGTGTCATCAGTCCTTCTAGAGCTCCGCAGCCTGTATCATCAGTCCTTCTAGAGCAACACAGCCTATATCATCAGTCCTTCTAGAGCTCCGCAGCCTGTATTATCAGTACTTTTAGACCTCTGCAGCCTGTACCACCAGTCCTTCTAGAGCTCCGCAGCCTGTATCATCAGTCCTTCTAGAGCTCTGAGGCCTGTGTCATCAGTCCTTCTAGAGCTCCGCAGCCTGTATCATCAGTACTTCTAGACCTCTGCAGCCTGTACCATCAGTCCTTATAGAGCTCCACAGCCTGTACCTCCAGTTCTTGAGCTCTGCAGCCTGTATCATCAGTCCTTCTAGTGCTCTGAGGCCTGTATCGTCAGTCCTTCTAGAGCTCTGCAGCCTGTACCTTCGGTCCTTCAGGAACTTCGCAGCCTGTATTATCAGTCCTTCTTGACCTCTGCAGCCTGTACCATCCGTCGTTCTAGAGCTCCGCAGCCTGTATCATCAGTCCTTCTGAGAGCTCCGCAGCCTGTATCTTCAGTCCTTGAGCTCCGCAGCCTGTACCTTCAGTCCTTGAGCTCCGCAGCCTGTATCATCAGTCCTTCTAGAGCTCTGCAGCCTGTATCATCAGTCCTTCTAGAGCTCCGCAGCCTGTATCATCAGTCCTTCCAGAGCTCCGCAGTCTGTACCTTCAGTCCTTGAGCTCCGCAGCCTGTACCTTCAGTCCCTGAGCTCCGCAGCCTGTGCCTTCAGTCCTTGAGCTACGCAGCCTGTACCTTCAGTCCTTGAGCTCCGCAGCCTGTACCTTCAGTCCTTGAGCTCCGCAGACTGTACCTTCAGTCCTTGAGCTCCGCAGCCTGTACCATCAGTCCTTGAGCTCCGCAGCCTGTACCTTCAGTCCTTGAGCTCCGCAGCCTGTACCTTCAGTCCTTGAGCTCCGCAGCCTGTATCATCAGTCCTTCTAGAGCTCCGCAGCCTGTACCTTCAGTCCTTGAGCTCCGCAGCCTGTGCCTTCAGTCCTTGAGCTCCGCAGCCTGTACCTTCAGTCCTTGAGCTCCGCAGCCTGTGCCTTCAGTCCTTGAGCTCCGCAGCCTGTGCCTTCAGTCCTTGAGCTCCGCAGCCTGTACCTTCAGTCCTTGAGCTCCGCAGCCTGTACCATCAGTCCTTGAGCTCCGCAGCCTGTACCTTCAGTCCTTGAGCTCTGCGGCCTGTACCTTCAGTCCTTAAGCTCCGCAGCCTGTACCTTCAGTGCTTGAGCTCCGCAGCCTCTATCATCATCAGCTCTCCTAGAGACCTGCAGCTTCCTAGAGTTCTATTGTGTGGTGCCAGCCGCCAAGGGTGTTCAGAATAGATGTCTGGATAAGCGACTCTCCCAGAGCTCTGCAGCCTTCACGATCAGCCCTCCTTGTGCAGTCGGCGTCAGCGCTCCTCTTCTAGCTATGTGGACCGGTTCTAGCGCTCAGCAGCTGGTATTGCAGCCTTCGTTGAGCTCTATTGATCGAATCTGCACCCTTCTTTGAGACCTGGTTTGTGGGCAGTTCTAGCGCTCAGCTTCTAATGTTGCAGCTTTTAGGAGCTTTACTGGTTGGATCTGTTCTGTTCACTGAGATCTGCTTTGTGGGCCAGTTCTAGCGCTCAGCAGCTGGTGTTGCAGCCTTCATTGACCTCTGCTGGTCGGTTCAGCACCTTTCACCGAGATCTGCTTTATGAGCCGGTCCTAGCGCTCAGCTGCTGATTCTGCAGCCTTCAGGGAGCTCTGCTGGTCGGTTCAGCACCTTTCACCGAGATCTGCTTTATACGCCGGTTCTAGGCTCAGCTGCTGGTTCTGCAGCCTTCACGGAGCTCTGCTGGTCGGATTTTTACCGTTCACTGAGATCTGCTTTGTGGGCCAGTTCTAGCGCTCAGATGCTTGTTCTGCAGCCTTCAGGGAGCTCTGCTGGTCGGTTCAGCACCTTTCACCAAGATCTGCTTTATGCGCCGGTTCTAGCGCTCAGCTGCTGGTTCTGCAGCCTTCACGGAGCTCTGCACCTTTCATTGGGATGTGCTCTGCGGGCAGGAGAGGTAGCGGGACTTTGTCCGGGGGAGCTTTGCCGCCATATGGCACCCGCTGCCCTGCGCGTGTTTGTGTGCCAAAGGGCTCTGAGAGGGAAGGTTACTCAGCTGTTTTGGGTAGCTGGCAGGGGGCGGGCGGGCAGCCCTGTGTGGCTGGACATCAGGGTGTGGGGTGGGCGGGTCGCACACCGAGGCCTTTGTGGATTCAGGACGGCCTAATTCAAACAAGAGACCGAGTTCTTAGAAATGCAGGTCCCACAGGAGGTCGACCCTAATCCCTGCACTCGGAGAGCTCGGTCACAGCCTGTGTGTTTATCAGACTGTTCTGCCAACCTGCCCCTCCTGCTTTCCCCTCCTCTCTGTTTTCTCTGCTCGGCGAAGTAAACAATCCCTGTAAAACATACTGGCCGTCGTTGAGTGACCTCTGACCCCAATGACACGGGCATCGTCTGACCTCTGACATAACAGGGCCTGTGCTATTTATGGGTCGAGTAGACATGGTAAAAATACGACAGCGCAGACTATGCGTGTGGTCGGCTCCCGTATAGTGGCATAGTGTCGTGTTGCTTCTAACATAGGTCCCACAAGGTTTAATAACCCTGAATTGAGAGGTTACCGCCACGAAACAGGAATATCATACGAGAAAAGATTCCTGCAGGTGTTTTCACATATATGGACGCAGAGTAACCGCTAACTTTAGGACAGTGCTCACCAAGCACTTTTCCCATGCTGTAATCCACTATAAACACCGCATTGCTTAATTATTTGTGTCATGGCAATACCGCTTTAGCGACACCACAGTTTCACAACTTTCTGTCTCTATGCATGCATGCTGCAGAATGCCTTTTATATTGTGTTGTGGAGGATTCGTCGCCATAATATGATGCGGTATCACCACATGCGGTAATACCAAGGCGCACCTGCCATCCACATTTCCATGACTCCTTAGATATTTGGGGCTGGATTCGACGTACTGGAACTCTTACTTGGGGCCTCCGGATGGGATTCCCTGTGATATGTTTATTGAGATATACTTATTGAGACACACCTCGCAATGATTCGTTCACATCACTGGTATAGACTGTTGTGCCTGCTATTAATGAACTGGAACTCTAATTGAGGGGTTTCCAGTAAGGATTCGGTTAATATACCTCCGTGAATTGACCTCAACATGATCTCTGCTAATTACTCATTTTGTCCTGAAGAAGTTCTTTTGTAAAGAATGAAACGCGTTGGCTGATGCCTGACTGCATGTTTTACCATAAAGAATTAAAGAAACCCAAAGGACTGCCTTATTAGCGTTTGGACTTTTTCCTGGTGCTCCTTCCATTATCTTAGAATACCATGGCCGGACCCTGAATACCGATTACAGTAGCGTAGCAAGAATGCCTGGGGTCCTGGTACAAGCAAGGAAATGGCCTCTTTTAAAGCTGTTGGGTTAGTATAATACAGTAAGTATCAGAGTGCAATGGATCACTCGGGGCCCTGGGCCCCGGTGCCACTGCACATGCTGCACCAACGGTATCCAAGTCTCTTTTAGATGGAAATGCCTGAATCCACTCAAATCTGTATTTAGAGGCTATTAGTCAGACCAGAACCTGAAGGGTTCGAGAAATGCTGATAGGAGAGGTCTGCAGTCAGAAGGAGTTTATGTTTTGTTAAATTGATTTTAATGAGAATGAGGTGTTGAGAATCTTCACTGAGCCTGGGAGTGCGGCTGCAGAGAGGGAGCGGAATTAGTCAAATTCATTGAAAAACATATGTGGTGGTTTTATGATCCTAAAATGTTTTAGCCCTAGGAATGTTTTTTTAGCTCTCAGGATTTAGAAGATATTTTGTGTATTGGAACAAGGATCTGTAAGTGATTTAATCAAACTTTTAATCACCAAATCAGGGATTTGTAAACCGCAGCTACTCACCCGAGAGGGTCTCAAGGCGCTTGAGGGGTCTGCAGATGCGTCTGGGCGCTGGGTTCTTTCGAAGAGCCAGGTCTTGAGGTCCTTCCCGAATTGGGCCAGCAATGGGGATTGCCTGAGGCGGTAGGGCATGGTGTTCCAGGTCTTGGCGGCGAGATAGGAGAAGGATCTTCCTCTGGTTCTGGGCCTGCGGATCCATGAGGCGGTGGCCAGTGACAGTTGTGCAGGGCAGAGGGGTCTGCCGGGTGTGTGGAATGAGAGGCGGTGGTTCACGTATGGTGGTCCGGCATTGTGAAGGGCCTTGTATGCGTGCGTGAAGAGCTTGAAGGTAATTCTTTTGTCATCTGGGAGCCAGTGGAGTTCACGCAGGTGTGTGTGATGTGGCTGCGGAAGGGGATGTTTAGGAACAGTCTGGCTGTAGTGTTTTGAACGTTCTGGAGCTTAAGGAGGAGTTTCTGGGTAATATCTGCATAGTGTGCGTTGCCGTAGTCGAGTCTGCTGCTGATGAGAGCGTGGGTGACCGTCCTCCTGGATTCGGTGGGGATCCATCTGAAAGTGTTTTCCACTTACCTTACAATGTATGATTCTCTTCTTTCATTGATTCTGGTGTTAACGCTATTAAAGCAAAGTAGTGCTCTTGGACTTTCGCTATACAGAGTGCCACAATTTGAAACATTTTCCTATTTTTTTTATGTTGGGCATTAGTGAAGACCGTTGATTTTTAGTAAAGTTGCATATACATAATGCACTTACTTACAGGGACTTTCAGCCAGCTCCCTTCATCCATTTGCCAATTGTGTCATTCATATTTTCCTTCTGCCACCTACAGCATGCATTATGGGACAATGGGGCAGTCCACTTCAGCCATTGGCTAACTTCACTGGGAGTGACGGCATTCTGCTCTTTCACTTAGAACACATGCACACACAAAGTAGTGCCTTTGAGGGCCAAGGACTATGATTGCAATTTGTGCTTTTTGAGGCCAAAAAGTACTTTAGTTGTTTTTCAATTTTTCTTTAATATTGGCAAGGGCCTGACTGCTCTCAGAACAATGTGTTATAACTAACAATGGTGGTAAAGCCAATATGTTTCGCCTGTGGGAGAGCTGCTAGCTTTGTGAATTTCTTTTAGCCATGGAGTACAGCAGAGCTGCTGCTGTGCAGCATGGCTGAAAGTTACAAAAAATGCTCTATGACACAGCCTGCACTGATCGTGAGGGGCAGTGATATGTTTTCTTAGACTGGGATTATTCGTTGCCTTCACAAAAAACGTAAATGATTACTTTATGTCCTAGCCGAAGTGTGCCAAAAAGGCCATGCAGAACAGAGACCGCAGTGCTGTTTGCATCTTTGTAGCCTCTTGATACACATTGGCAGAGGTGAAGAGAGGTGAGGGTGTCTTGAGGGTTCTGTAGAAGCAAGAAAAGCCCACCTGAAGGAGGAGTGGGGGCTTGGCGGTGCAGGAATCACCCGAGTCTACTCTTACCCTCCTTATATAATAAAGTGGACCCGGAAACCTTCGTCTGCAGAAAGAACCACCTTTATCACAATAGCACAGGCAATGGAACAGATTCCCAAGCTTGTCAGAGACAAAACGCAGGAGGCTGCTGCTTTACTCCACAGCGAACAAGCCTTATATACATTTTTACTCCACTCTTTTGGCATTCAGTCCATTGTTCAATCAGGGCGGTGTTTGCAGTTGATAACCTGATCAAGGCGATGTTTGTAGTTGATGACCTGATCAAGTCGGTATTTGTAGTTGATGACCTGATCAAGGCGGTGTTTGTAGTTGATGACCTGATCAAGGCTCGGCATTCAGACCATTGTTCAATCAGCTTGATCAAGGCTCGGCATTCAGACCATTGTTCAATCAGCTTGATCAAGGCTCGGTCAGTCAGACCATTGTCCAGATAACCTGATCAAGGTGTCAAGGATGTTTACCAAGCAGGAAGCAGAAGATGAAAAACAAGCTTGTCTACACAGGGCGTAGGTGTCTCATGGCTTTCTGTTGATGAATTGGCTAACTGCAAAGAACAGGGGGACTTGGGTATGCAATAGTTTTGAACGTCAGCAAAAATAGAGGCTGTAGACAGGGTTTTGTCACGAGATGGCAAGGAATGGAAGAATGTAAGGAAATTAATAGAACCTATTGAAAACTTATTTTCTTCAGACCCTCCTTTTGCCATTGAGTGGCAAAACATGTTTCTTAGGAAATGTCTATCTGCATTAGGTCGCCAATCTCTTGTTGAAGCATTATCCTTACGTTGGTGTCACGTGTACTGACCGGGGAACTTTTAAGGGCCTGTGAACACATAGCACAAAGCATAGGCAAGCACTGGATACACAGGCAGCATGAGATGATGACTGCTATTCCCAAGGCAAGAAAAATGAGGAACCCCCATCCCCATCTGGAAAGGAGGCCCCAAATCCAGCTCATGAGGGACCAGTCATTTTGTTGTTGATGAATCTCAGAGGAAAGTTTATGCAGATGTTGGATAGCTTGATAGACTGATGGAGCCTTATCAGGTATGTAAATGCAGCAGCTGGAGCCGATCAGTTTACATACACCACCATGGTCATCAAGGATGATGTCAAGTACCATTCGATGTTGTATTGTCATCAGGCGGTCCGACTGAAGCTCCGCGGAAATGTTGCCCAATGCCCCTGCTGTTTCATTAATGGTTGCCTCACTACTCGGGTAAGGTGTAGAATGTTGCGGCTGTTGACCATAGGACCCAAGAATGGCAGTAAACCTTTGAAGAAGTCCCCCGCCTCCTGTCCTGCAGTGTCATCGGCTTCAATTACTTCCCTAGGCATACGATGGTGGAGGTGGGGATTGGTCAAGTGATGCGTCCGAACAGCAGTAAAGGTAGGGGGGAGTAGAAAGGCCAAATAACACACACCTGACCAATTTCTGGGAAGCCAGGTATAAGCAGACTGTCCACAAACAAAATATATATTTGGAGAAGCGATTAGGAGTGGTGGTGAGGTAATATTCAGTGTACTGACTATTGCCCATGTCACTGATTCCTACCTCCCGGGTTCCCAATTCTTTCAGGCACACCTGGCCATGTGTGCTGATCACATTGAAAGCCTGCAATTTGGTGGGAACTTTGCGTCTGGACCGGAAGCAGGAAAAGATGATTCTACTCGAGGTTTTGAACACAACCATCTCATTGCGTTCAGCACGAGAAATGTTCAAGATGTCAGATGTCGTAGTAGGGCAGAAAGGATTACTGACATTGCCTGTTCTGTTTCGGGTGAAAGTGTCATAAAAATCGCCAATGATGGAGCTCGTTGTTCCATTGATCGTATATGCATCAGTGATGAGCATCCTCCAAGCCAGACAGGACCCAAAAACAGAAAATGGATAGACGAAATAGGGGACAGTGTGTGTCATAGAGTGTGGCATGAGCCCACATACCCAACAGTTCGAAGTTTTAATCACAAGCTGATGCTGGTGCAATAATTGTACCAAAGTATTGTTTATGAATTCCAGGCGTCGTGGTAGTTCATGGGGTGACAAGGTGGCGTGGAGATGTTCCGCAGGTGTCGGTGTTGTAACCAGAGGAGCTGGGGGAGAGGTCAGTAACAGAAGCCATACCATAACCAGCAGGATGAGGAGAGCAAAAAGTATAACTATCGTGGAAAGGAAACATTTATTGTTCAGAAGTTTGACATATTTCTTGTGTGCTTCAGATCCTCGGACTGCTGCCATTGTGCTCCGCTTGTTGTCACTAGCGGCTGTCTGTGATTGGTGGTTGCTTCACTGGATGTGGATACCAAGAGTACTATGGACATCCCCTTGGTCCAGCATACCAGCACCGGTCTCAGCCGGGATAACACAGCCCTACAGCCTATAGACACCAAACAGAGTCAAGGGCCAGCCCCTTTTCTTGGTCTAGAGTTGTAGCGAGTGGAAGAAGGTATGGAGTGGTCTGGAAAGAGAGCTTCTTGTTCCTTCCCCATATCCTGCAGAGGAGGGACGACTGGACCCCCCCAAGATTCGATCAGTTTCGGCTTCCGTAGTGGTGTAATGAAGTCGAGCATCACTGAAAGGGACAAAGGTCGGTACTACTTCTGTGTCGCAAACCGGCAGTCCTTCTTTCACCCATTGGTCGTACAGAAGGGTTAGAGGCACCTTCTTGCAGTGGGTAGCATGAATCCAGTTCTTTCTTCCTTCGACTTTTACAGCAGTACAGGTGGCCAGAAGAACCTGTCGGGGGTGCTACCAGCGGGGCTCCAGACACTTGGTACGCTGAAAATATCGGATTACCACCCAGTCACCTGGCTGGACGGTGTGACCCGGGCCTTCGCTCTTGTCGGGGATAGCAGCGTGTACCTGATGATAAAGAGTACTAAAGGAATCAGTTAATTGGTATAGGTAATCAGTCACTTGAAAAGGAGGTGCTAGTGTTCCCAGGAGGGAAATATCTGCACATTCAATATATATATAGTTAATTCATTCATTCATTTATACGTGTATATATCATATCATTGGGTGCTCAATCTACCCTACAAGAGTCTACCACCAAAAGACTCTAATAACACAAAAATAATTTTGTGCAATACCTCTTTATGACAGAAATAGGGATCCTACAGCACACCTTGACATATAATATTGATCTATAAGAAGTAGAGATCAAGTAGATCGAAACATGAAAGCCCAAAACAATTCTTTTATTTTTTTCTCCAGGCGAACAAGACCCAATAACAAAGATTCAAAGCATTAATCCGAGATGGTTAGATCTTTAGCAATTCCGTGTTTCTTTATTCTTGTTGATAGAAGTATTCCTTTATTTTGATAAAATATTCACAGCACATATTTATCAAAATAAAGGAATACTTCTATCTACAAGAATAAAGAAACACGGAATTGCTAAAGTTCTAACCTTCTCGGATTATAGCTTTGAATCTTTGTTATTGGGTCTTGTTCGCCTGGAGAAAAAAAGAAAATAATTGTTTTGGGCTTTCAGGTTTCGATCTACTTGATCTCTACTTCTTATAGATCAATATTATATGTCAAGGTGTGCTGTAGGAACCCTATTTCTGTCATAAAGAGGTATAGGTAATCAGTCAATACTGGGAACTCAACATCAGACAATTTCTTTGGCCTTGGTACGCCCCATACATTAGCTGGTCTACCGAATACCAATTCGTAGGGAGATAATCCTATCCTTGAGTGGGCAGTCGTCCTTATTGACAAGAGAACAAGGGGTAGGGCATTTACCCAGGTAACACCTGTTTCCGCCACTATTTTGGCCAATTTTAATTTAAGTACCCCATTGTATTTCTCCACCAACCCGGCTGACTGGGGGTGATTAGCAGCTTGAAACCTTTGTCTGACACCAAGCCCGGAACACACAAACTGGACCACATTGGCTGTAAAATGTTGGCCATTGTCACTCCAAATCAAACGGGGCAACCCAAATCGGGGAGAGTATTCTTTCAACAAAACTTTAGCCGTTGTAATAGCTGTGCAATCCTTGGTGGGGTAGGCCTCCACCCATCTGCTGAAGGCACAGACCACTACAAGGACATATTTCAAATTCGCTCACCTGTCCATGTGGATAAAATACATCTGGATGGCCTCAAAAGGAAACGTGGGAGGCGAGAAGCCACCAGCGGGGGTAACTGTACATTTTCCTGGATTGTGCATAAGGCAGATCATACATGACTTAACCACTCGGTCAGCATATGGGGGTATTTTTTCATTATACCATGTTGGCTCTAGTAACTTGCATATTCCCTTCGCACTGATATGGGCAGGGCCATGGGCTATAGTGACAACCAGGGGGACATGACTGTCTGGAACATCCATTGCCTCCCTTCGGATATACGCATCCAACATCCCTCTATCTCTTTCTCTGCCAGATGTTCCTCCCATGTGTGCAGTTCTTTTGCAGTGGCATGAGATTGAATCTTGACCACACTCTGACTAGTATTTTCCAACATTCCTCCTTCCACCACCCATCTGGCTGGTCCTGTCACAAACATTCCATCTGATTTACTTAGAGCAGTCTGTCTTGCTGTTTGGTCTGCAAGGGCATTGCCTTCCCCTACATCATCAGTCACTTTCTGGTGGGATCCACATTTAATCACTGCAACCTTTCTAGGTAATTTCAAGGCATCTAGAAGTCTGTGTATCAGGGGACCATGTTGTATTCTAGTCCCATGTGAGGTGAGAACATTTCTTTCTTTCCAGAGTCTGCCAAAATTGTGAGCCACCCTAAAGGCGTATTAACTGTCCGTATAGATATTAACAGTCATGTTTTTACTGATTTCACAAGCTCGTGTCAAGGCCATTAATTCAGCCGCTTGGGCCGATGCCTGTGGAATTTGTGCTGTCTCAACTACTGTAACAAGAGTGGTGAGGGCATATGCAGCAGATGTAGTTCCATCCGATCTTTTAAGACATGAACCATCTATGTAAAGTGTTCCCTCAGAGTCTGTTAGGGGGTGTCTTGTAGGTCCACACGACCCTTTGTCTGTTCTTCAGTCCGTAATATGCAGTCATGAGGGGCAGAATTTTACCCTTGTGTCTCAGTAGGGAGTAGTGTAGCTGGATTTAGAATATTACATCTCCTAATGTCAATGTGACTGGTAAAAAGAGTGAGCTCATAACCTGTAAGTCGTGCACTGGTAAGGTGTTGTGTCTTGGTGTTGTTGAGCAAGGTATCTACTGCATGTGGGACCATTAAGGTCAAGGGTGAAGACATAACAATACCTGCGCTCTGGCGGACCATAAGTGCAGCAGCAGCAGTTGCGCGTAAACATCCACGGAGGGCTCGGGCTACTGGGTCAAGTGTAGCCGAGAAATAAGCACAAGAGCGATGTTTGTCTCCAAATATCTGAGTCAAGATCGCGCAAGCGCAGCCATGTGTCTCATGCACAAAAATAAAAAATTGTTTGCCATAGTCTGGGGTGCCTAACACTGGAGCTGTACATAAGGCATCTTTGAGTGTCTGAAAGGCAGCCACATGCTCAGTTGTCCATGGAAAACCTCTTTCTGGCATATCTTTAGTAGTGAAAGCTAAAAGAGGTTTGACAGTGGCCGAGAAGTTAGGGATCCATTTTCTGCAATAGGAAGTGAGGCCTATAAAGGCACGTACTTGTTTCTGTGTCAAAGGGGGAGGCATGGAGGTAATAAGGGACACTCGGTCAGCGGTAAGTTGTCTTCCCTCCTTCGAGAGGAGGTGGCCGAGGTAGGTCACTTTCTCTCAACATCAAATTGCAATTTGTTCAAGGAAACCTTATGATTGTGGGAGGCAAGGTGGTGAAGCAGACATACTGTTGTTTGTTCACAAAGTGGAGCAGAAGTGGCTGCAATTAAAAGGTAATCTACATATTGCAACAGAGTGGCTCCTGCTGGGAGCGTCAGGGAGTCCAACTGATTCTTGAGAGCCTGACTATAGATGCTGGGGCTTTCAGTAAAACCTTGGGGGCGTGGCAGAACCGGAAACTCCGCCCTCCAAGGGAAAAACCAAAAAGATGTCTACTGTCTGGATGTATGGGAATGCTGAAAAACGTATTCTTTAGATCAATAACAGAAAAATGAGTGGCGGTCGCTGGGACCATGGTCAAGAGGGCTGTGATATCAGGGACAACGGGATACTGTAAGACCGTAATTTTGTTGAGAGCCCGCAGATCGATGGCAAACCGATAGATTTTGGGGGCCGCGGGAGAGGGATCAATACATTTTTTAAGAACTGGAATTATAGGGCTGTTACACTCATTACCACGTGTCTCCTCAACTACTCCCGTCTTCACGAGATCTGATATTATAGATAATAGGGCAGCCTCACATTCCTGGGGAAGGCGATACTGGCGAAGGGCAGTTGGGCACCTTGCTGGATACGGACAGTATGCGGAGAAATGTTGAGAAGTCCTACATCAGTGTCAGAAGTGGCCCAAAGAGATGAGGGTAAGGCCTGCAGAACGAGAGGGAGGGGTCCAGAGAGGAACATAGTGGCGGAGGAATCTGGTGATATGGTAAGGGACACGCCATCAGGACTACAAGAAATGGTAGCATGTAAAGCCTTTAATAAATCCATACCCAGCAAATTTTCACTACATCCAGTCGTGAGAATCAAAGGAGCATCCATATGAGCTGGACCGAGATCCAGCGGGAGAGGCTTAGAGACGGGGTTGGTGACAGGGACCCCAGAAAAACCCACGGAGACATTGAGAGAGACAGAAAGGGGTGCCTCCGGTATCAAGGTGTGCGCAACAGAGGATCTAGTAGCCCCGGTGTCTAGGAGAAACTTCTTTTTATCCCCTGCAACTGACATCCGGACATAAGGACCTCGCTGATCCACAGGCACTCTTACATTACCCCTTTCCTGGCTTTCCTATGGCTGTCTCATCGGTCTCATCATAATCATCGTTAAAGTAGGTCCTAGTGGCCTCATACCCGTTGTCAAATCTGTTAACTGTACCCTGGGGCGGACCCATACGGGGTTGAACATTAGGATATGGTGCACGCCTCTGCCTAGGAGGTCCCATATTTCCTTCCCTTTGTGTTTGGGGCCTAGTTTTTCCTGACTGAATATTCTGGGCTAATACCGGGCATTCACTAACCCAGTGGCCATAAGCCTTACAGTAGGCACACTGGTCTTTATCAACGGGACCTGCCGAACTGATGGACTTCTGTAAAGGAGACTGAAGGGGGCGCTGGGGCAGTCTCTGGAACTGGTCCGAAGGCGGAACTTGGCCTCTAGCATTATGTTCCCGGGGTGGATAAGCTTGTTGTAACAAAACTTTCGTTTTAAAGTCCTTGTTCTTCCTAACCTCTTTGTCTTTATCTTCATTCTCTCTATTCTCATTATATTGGGCCATGGCAAGGATGCCTGCCATAGTCTGAGCTGACCACGTACTCTCAACCTTCTTAAGGCGGGCCGAGAGATCCGGTAATAAATTACATACAAATTTATCAATAAACACTGAACCCAAGCCAGGGGCTCTAGGGTCCAATCCGCCATGACTTTTGTACTCAGTTTCGAAGCGGGTGAAAAAATCAGCAACAGACTCATCCTTAAGTTGTTTACATGCATTTATCTTATCCCAATTAACAGCAATTTCGGGCAAAAGGGTCTTCATGAGTTGCAACAGATGGCCTGGGAGAGCCAGAATAGCCAGATCAGGCTTAGTCCCTCCCTCTCTGTCATTCTCCATCCTCTCAAAGTCGGTCCAGTCACCATGCAAAGCGGCATTATGGTTGGCATGGCGTATTTTGTCCCATATGTCGGGTGGTACTACTGACCGGAACAATAAGTCAATATCCTCTAAGGTAAGTACACCAGAGGAAACAATCTGACCTGTATTCCTGATAGTAAAGAGCTGGATTCTTACGGGGGTCTGGTAATTGGGATTTCAATTGAAGAACATCTGCTCTTTTCCATGGGACATGCACCCACATCGTACGCCAGTGGGCTGGGGCTGCTCCAACACCCTGGTTATTGGCGAGCACTGCAGGGATAAAGACGGGAGCTGTCTCTCTCATAGGCATGGCTTTGTCATTCGGAGGTGGCGGAAAAGCCGTTGTGTCTCTGAACGCAAACATGGTAACAAGGGCTTCATGCATATCATCTCCCTGAACATGACCCTTGGCAATAGTTAGTTTTAAATAAATCAATCCCCGGGGAGTATCTATGAACAATGCTTCGTATCTTTTCATTATAAGTGTGCACATATACTCGGCCATGTCTGTTTGTTGTATGGCCGTCCATTGTCTAAACGTCGACCAGATATTTTTAACGCCATAAATATTACCATTATTTACCCAAAAGGCACATTGTTTTCGATTAGCGTCCCTTTCACTACCCCCAGCGAGTTCAGCAGACCTCAAAGACTCCTTTCTAGGGGTACCAAAGAATCCAAACAGGGTATTGGGCATAAGAGAGGACCATCTCGTTCGGTCCGGAGTGGCATAAGGGTCACCAACAGGGGTACCAATAGACTGATTATCAAGCAGACGGGAATGTATGGTCGGGGTTGGGTCAATAGGTGGGGCGGTATGAACTGTTGGAGGGAGGGGTGCTGGCAGGATGACGGGAGTCAAAGGATCAGGCAGTGGTACAATGGGTGGGGCAGCCTGAATCACCACTGGTGGGGGTGGAGCGTTAGGAACATTTTGAGGAAGAGCGGGATACATAGGAGCCGGAGCATAGGCAGGAGGTGGACCTTCAAGAATAGCATTCAACAATGAGTCCCCCTCTTCTCCTTCAACCTCAAGGTCCCTGGGAGAACGAGCGGGGTAACATTTTGTCGCCTTAGCCATATGATGCCTATCTGCCATTTCAACCCCTTCCTGAACCTTATTTTCCAAATGCGCTTTCGCATGATCAGCCATGGACATCCTCCCTTTCTTTTTATTCAACGCTTGCTTTTTTCTCATTCTTTGATCTATTTCTTTCCTCCACAACGCGGTGGCGGCAAACATGGCTTGACGAGACCGTTTGCGGAGCTGCTGCTCCTCCAGGCTCGAAAGGGCCTGGAGATCAAAGGAGCCAAACTGTGGCCACTGTAATTCAACATTGCTTTGTTTCGTATATATTTTACCCATAAGGAAGAAAACATGATAGCAGATGGCCCATATTTAACATACATCTCATAACTTGGAGTTCCTTCTGGAGGAAGCGGCAGGCTGCCTCCAGAAGGGAGTCCTCTGTACATACGCAACAACATAACTTTCGGAACTTACTACTGACTGGCATATTTTTACTTCAGGCAGACAACAGTGTGAGAAAAACACTCACCTCACTGGCTTGGCTTTTGCAAAAGTCAATTCAGACAGAAAACAGAGCACAAGTGGTGGATGATCAGTCCACCCTTACCCGAGAATGTTGTTCTCTTCTGCAGACGTAGGCACGAGTCTGGATCCAGACAGAGACCGCACTTAAGGGGACACCCGCGGGACGCAGTCAGGTGGCCCAGACCGGATGGGGAAGACCGTGTGCAAGACTTCTGGTCTACTGGACTCAAAATGGTCCCTCGGGTAGGGTACCTCTGTCGGACTTCCACCACGGGACCATTCACGACCACCGGGCCAGACCTACATCTCCGTGGTGTCCCTGTTCAGACGCCATTTGTAGAACCAAGAAAAGCCCACCTCAAGGAGGAATGGGGGCTTGGCGGTGCAGGAATCACCCGAGTCTACTCTTACCCTTCGTCTGCAGAGAGAACCACCTTTATTACAATAGCCCGGGCTATGGAACAGAGTCCCAATCCCAAGCTAGTCAGAGACAAAACCCAGGAGGCTGCTGCCTTACTCCACAGCGAACAAGCCTTATATACATTTTTACTCCACTCTTTTGGCATTCAGTCCATTGTTCAATCAGGGCGGTGTTTGCAGTTGATAACCTGATCAAGGCGATGTTTGAAGTTGATGACCTGATCAAGGCGGTGTTTGTAGTTGATGACCTGATCAAGGCGGTGTTTGTAGTTGATGACCTGATCAAGGCTCGGCATTCAGACCATTGTTCAATCAGCTTGATCAAGGCTCGGCATTCAGACCATTGTTCAATCAGCTTGATCAAGGCTCGGTCAGTCAGACCATTGTCCAGATAACCTGATCAAGGTGTCAAGGATGTTTACCAAGCAGAAGATGAAAAACAAGCTTGTTTCCACAGGGCGTAGGTGTCTCATGGCTTTCTGTTGATGAATTGGCTAACTGCAAAGAACAGGGGGACTTGGGTATGCGATAGTTTTGAACGTCAGCAAAAATGGAGGCTGTAGGCAGGTTTTTGTCACGAGATGGCAAGGAATGGAGGAATGTAAGGAAATTAATAGAACCTAGTAAAAACTCATTTTCTTCAGTTCAGGGGTGGGTAGAGGTAAGGAGAGGTGAGGTTGGCTTGAGGAGTCAGGCCTTGATTGAGGTAAAGCGAGGTGAGGGTGGCTTGAGGGTTCAGGGGTGGGTAGAGGTGAAGGGAAGTGAGGGTGACTTCAGGGCTCAGGAGTGGGTTGAGTTAAAGGGAGGTCAGGGTGACTTGAGGGTTCAGGGGTGGGTAGAGTTAAAAGGAGGTGAGGGTGACTTGAGGGTTCAGGGGTGGGTAGAGGTGAAGGGAGGTGAGGGTGACTTCAGGGCTCATGGGTGGTTAGAGGAAAAGGAAGGTGAGAGTGATATGCTGGGTCATGGATGGGTAGAGGTGAAGGATGGTAAGGGTGACTTCACGGTTATGGGGTGGTTAGAAGTGAAGAGAGGTGAGGGTGACTTCTAGGGTTCAGAGGTGAGTAGTGTTAAAGGGAGATGATGGTGACTTGAGAGCTCAGCGGTGAGTAGAAGTAAAGGGGGGTGAGGGGCGTTTAGGGCTATGAAGTGGGTAGAAGTAAGGGTGACTTGGGTGTTCAGGGGTGACAGGAGGTAAAGGGGGAGGGGGAATTTAGGGTTATGGGTGGGTAGAAGTAAATGGAGGTGAGGGTGACTTGAGGGCTCAGGGATGGATAGAGGTAAAGGGAGGTGAGGATGACTTAAGGGTTCAGGAGTGGGTAGAGTTAAAGGGAAGTGAGGGTGACTTCTAGGGTTCAGAGATGAGTAGCGTTAAAGCGAGATGATGGTGACTTGAGAGTTCATTGGTGAGTAGAGGTAAAGGGAGGTTAGGGTAAATTCAGGGTAATGATGTGGGTAGAGGGAAGGGTGACTTGGGGGGTCAGGGGTGGCAGGAGGTAAGGGTGAGTTTAGGGTTATGGGTGGGTAGAAGTAAATGGAGGTGAGGGTGACTTGACGGATCAGGGATGGATAGAGGTAAAGTGGAGGTGAGGATGACTTGAGGGTTCAGAAGCGGGTCGAGTTAAAGGGAGATGAGAGTGACTTGAAGGCTAAGTGGTGGGTAGAGTTAAGGTAGTGTGGGGATGACTTGAGGGTTAAGGTGTGGACAGAGGTAAAGGGAGGTAAGGGTAACTTGAGGGCTCGGGTTTGTAGAGGTAAACGGAGATGAGGGTGACGTGAGGGTTTATGGGTGGTAGAGGTAAAGCGAGATGAGAGTTACTTGAGGGTTCAAAGGTTGATAGAGGTAGAGGGAGGTGAGTGTGACGAGGGCTCAGGGATGGATAGAGTTAAAGGGAGGTGAGGCTGACTTCAGGGTTATGGGGTGGTTAGAAGTAAAGGGAGGTGAGGGTGACTCGAGGATTCAGGGGTAAGTACAGGTAAAGGGAGGTGAGGGATACTTGAGGGCTTAGGGTGGGTGGAGGTATAGGAAGATTAGGGTGAGTTCAGGGTTATGAAGTGGGTAGAGGGATTGTGGGTGGCAGGAGGTAAGGAGGTGAGGGTGTGTTTAGGGTTATGGTTGACTTGAGGGGTCAGAGTGAGTAGACAAAAAGGGAGTTGTGGGTGACTTGAGTGTTCAGGGGTGGATAGAGTTAAAGGGAGGTGAGGGTGACTTGAGGGTTCAAGAGTGGGTAGAGTGAAAGGGAGGTGAGGGTGACTTGAGAGCTAAGGCTGGGTAGAGTTAAAGGGAGGTGAGGGTGACTTGAGGGCTAAGGGCTGGGTAAAGGTAAAGCAAGGTGAGGGGGTCTTGAGGGTTCAGGGGTGGGTAGAGTTAAAGGGAAGTGAGGGTGACTTGAGGGCTCAGTGGTGGGTAGAGGTAAGAGGAGCTGTGGGTGAGAGTATTCAGGGATGGGCAGAGATAAAAGCAGATGAGGGTGACTTGAGGGCTTAGGGGTTGGTAGAGGTATGAGGAGGTGACGGTGGCTTGAGGATTCAGGGGTGGGTAGAGGTAAATGGTGGTAAGAGTGACTAGAGAGAGGTAAGGGTGCCTTGAGGATTTATGCGTGGGTAGAGTTAAAGGGAGGTGTGGGTGCCTTGATGGCTCAATGGCTCATGGGTGGACAGAGTTAAAGGGAGGTGAGGGTGACTTGAGAGCTTGGGTGGGTAGATGTAAAGGGAGATGAGGCTGACTTCAGGGTTATGGGGTGGTTAGAAGTAAAAGGAGATGAGGGTGACTTGAGGGTACAGTGATAAGTAGTGTTAAAGGGAGGTGATGGTGACTTGAGGGTTCAGTGGTGAGTAGAGGCAAAGGGAGGTGAGGGTGACTTGAGGGCTAAGGGTGGGTAGAGGCAAAGGGAGGTGAGGATGAGTTCATGGTTATGAAGTGGATAGAGGTAAGGGGAGGTAAGAGTGACTTAAGAGTTCATCGGTGGCAAGAGGTACAGGGGTGAGGGTGAGTTTAGGGTTATGGGTGGGTAGAGGTAAAGAGGGGTGAGGGTGACTTGAGGGCTCAGGGTGGGTAGAGGGAAAAGGAGGTGAGGGTGACTTGAGGGCTCAAAAGTTGGTAGAGATAAAGGGAGGTGAGGTTGACTTGAGTATCCAGCGGTGAGTAAATGTAAAGGGAGGTGAGGGGCACTTAAGGGCTCCGGTGGGTAGAGGTAAAGAGAGGTTAGGGTGAGTTCAGGGTTATGGAGTGGGTAGAAGTAAGGGGAGGTAAGTGTGACTTCAGGGTTCATGGTTGGAAAGAGGTAAAAGGGAGTGCGGGTGACTTGAGAGCTCAGGGGTGGGTAGAGGTAAAGGGGGGGTAAGGAGGACTTAAGGGTTCAGAAGTGGGTAGTGGTAAAGGAGATGAGAGGGATTTGAGGGTTCGGGGTGGGAAGAGGTAAAGGGAGGTGAGGGGGACCTGAGCGTTAATGGGTGGCAAGTGGTAAGGGGGATAGGGTGATTTGCGGGCTCAGGGGGAATAGAGGTAAATAAAGGGAAATGAGGGTGACTTGAGTGTTAAGGTAAAGGTAAAGGGTAGCGGTAAAGGGAGATGAGGGTGACTGGAGGGCTCATAAGTGGGTAGAGGTAAAGGGAGGTAAAGGGTGACTTGAGAATTTAGGAGTGGGTAGAGGTAAAGGGAGGTGAGGGTGATTTGAGGGTTTAGAGGTGGGTAGAGGTAAAGGGAGGTGAGGGTGGTTGGCTTGAGGGTTCATGGGTGGGAAGAGGTAAGGGGAGTGAGGATGACTTGAGGGCCTAGGGGTGGATAGAGTTAAAAGGAAATGCGGGTGACTTAACTGTTGAGGGGTGGGTAGAGGTAAAGGGAGATGACGGTAACTTGAAGATTCAGGGGTGGGTAGAGGTAAAGGGAGGCAAGGGTGACTTGAAGGTTCAGGAATGGGTAGAGGCAAAGGGAAGTAAGGGTGACTTGAGAGTTTAAGGGTGAGTAGAGGTAAAGGGAGTGATGGCGACTTGAGGGTTCAGGGGTGAGTAGAGGTAAAGGGAGGTGAGGGTGACAAGCATTTAGGGGGGACAGAGGTAAAAGGAGGTGATGGTGACTTGATTGTATATTATGGTATGGTGTGGTCTGTCATTGTACAGTAAGGTGTGGTATGTGCATTTATTTTATGGTATGCTATGGCCTGTTATTGTTTTGTATGGTATAATATGGCATTATATGGTATGGACTGTCTGTACAAAATTGGCATGTTATGTTATGGTCTGTTATTATATAGTATGGTATGGTGTGGTATGTCATGGCCTGTAATTGTATAGTATATTATGGTATGAGTATAGTACAGCATGTTATTGAGGCGTTATTGAGGCATACAACCTATGAACTGCTAACAGCATGCATACACATGCATTATGCTGTCTACAGTGGCTCCCTAATAGGTAACCGGGCAGAGTAGAAGTATTGACAAGAGTTTGACTACAGACTTCACTCTCCCCCGAGGAACCCTGAAGAAATAGTAGAAACTCATTCATAACTCGATAAATGATCGCAAGGCAGGTGGTATCAGTATATACACCTTCTATTAAGCATGCATTAAAATAATTGTTTAGTATATGACATTAGTAGTGGAACCAGACAATCACAATAGTAGTGATTTCCCTAGTTCCTGAAGAATAGCCAATAGGGGTATGGCTAGAAACATGTTGATCTTTTAGGAATTGGGAGCAATACCCCTTCTCTCCTAAAAAATCCTCCCTGCTTTTAACCATACTGACTAGGGGTCAGAATAAAGAACCAAACCTACTAGCCAGGTATTTAAAAAAAAGACTTCACCATCCACCCCCCACTCCTCCCTCCAAATTCATCTTCACTCAAAGTGCTCCAGCGTAATCCGTAGGTCGCAGCACGCCTCTTTCCGCAGTGGAATTAGATCGACCCACTGATGAAGCGTGCCACCAAGGGGTAACCCTGGTGGCTGAGGGTTTTACGAAAATCTTTATGTTTTTCCTAAGAAAGGGTTAGACTCTTCAGAATTGCTGGGTGCTTGTTTTGTTCTGCTATCACTGGTTGATCCAATTTAATAACATGTAGCTTAAGATGGCTTTCCCAAATTGGGTAGAAAGGTGGCATTACACGGAATGCGACTGAAATGAGGACAAGTCATGAACAAACGCACCCTGAATGTTGCAACATGTACGTTTATTAACATTCAATAAATGGTGTTGTTATGCAGTTAAAAACAAACTGACCGGAGAAAAGTGTCTTACTTGAAAGTGAAGTTTTGAAAAATCTGGAAAGCAAACACAAGCTAAGGTCGCAGAGCGCCCATGACGAAAAAACAAAACAAAATTGAAGGGGCATAACAGCAGTTACAAAACGAGATAGGGTGGCCGCTTAGATGGGGATCGCTCTAGCACAGCTCCTGACCATTCTACCCATCTTGCGACATCCTAGAGTCCCAGGGTACTCTTCAGTGCTGATTCAGCTGTGGGCATGGCCAATCCCAGGTGTGTCTCCCAGGCACGCTGGGGGCACCTGGGTCTGCCATACGCCAAGGGCAGAGGTTTCGGTCCAGGGGACTGGTCAATGCGGTGGGCGGTCCAGGGTCTGAGGCCTATGTGGCCACACGCATGCCAGGGACCCATCTGGGACCCATCTGGGGCCTGAACTTTACCAACATGGACCTACCCCCATGGAGAAACGCAGGGGAACACTGGAGCTGCACGTGCTGGGTCCCGATGCAGTGACAGGACCTGGCAGAATCTCTGCAGACATGCCGGTCCGTGGGCGCTGAGAGGCATGGCCTGCCTCCCATGGTAGCCATGGCCTGGCCAAGATGGAGAAAAATACTACCTCTACTCAGGCTCCCATGGGGATCCCATCCCTGGCAGTGGCAACAATGAAGCAGATGGACCACTTGGACTCTGTGGCGATTTCCAAAGCCATCCAAGCCTCCCAAGAGACATTTGAAACCCCGCTTGGAGAAGTCCAAGTGGATGCCACGTTGCTGTGCCATGATCTCAGTAATATGGCCAACTAGGTTACAGCGGCAGAAGGGTACATCTCAACTCTGGAGGACGATATCTCACCCCCTCAAAATGAGCTAATAAAGTCCTCTCAGCCACCCTACAACTCAAGTGGTGGGCAGAAGATGCTGAAAACAGATCTAGATGTAACAACCTCTATTTTGTGGAGTTACAAGAGAGAACCGAGGCCAACAACTGTGGATGCTTCCTGGAGTCCTGAATACACTTGTGGAAGCCCTCTCCAAATGGTTAATTTTGGAATGGGCCCATAGCTCGGTGGCACCTTAGCAGCCTCACGGTTTCCCTACGAGACCACCCATAGCAAGAGTCATGAACTACAGAGACAGAAGTGCAATTCTTCAGGAGGCCCATGAACTCTAGAACCTACCAAATGAAGGGTCCAGAATAATGATCTTTCTAGACTAAAATAAGCTGATACAGGATAGGCGCAGGTCCTTCAAGGAAGTCAATTAAAAACTCTGGTCGATGAGTTTTCGCTATGTTAATTTTCCCAGCTACGCTGAAAGTGATCTACGAATCCAGGACACATTTCTTTGAATGCCCAGAGGAGGCATGGGGATGGCTGGAGAAGAGAAGGGTGCTGGGCCATCCTTCCCAGAGGAATTCTCCTCTGTACGACTGGGGGGCCCACCCCGTCGATCCTCGTGGGTTGATCCTCCTTGCAGGCAAACCCGCTTGAGAAATCACTGGCTACCTCAGACACTGAGACTGGACTGGAGTGCTCCCAGCCTTCGGCAGGGGTCAGACAGACCTGCCCTGTGACCTACAGCTGCAATTGGAGATGCCTGCGAGAACCCGATTGGGGCCCAGTAGTTGGACACAGAGACCGCCCGGTTTGGCTACGCTGAAAGCTGTCCAGATCCGGAATCTGAGGGGCTGATGGACAGTATACTGTAGCATTTGTTGGATTTGGCAGTGGGATTTCCCTCCCCTGCAACAGTTTCTAACCAAACTATGAGATTATTCAAGGGTGACATATGCTTCTGGGAGGGAAGGATGGGATGCAGGTAGTTGAGAGGTAGCTGTAAGACCAGTTTGCTGTTAAGTTGTTGTTACAGGTATATTAGCTTAGCATGTATGCATACACCTTCACCACGACCACCTACACCTGTGATCCGCATATCATATGCATCACTTAAACCCATCCAACCAAGATATGTCGGGTGGAGGGATTTAGGAGGGGAAGCAGTTCAACCTTTTAAGTACATATATTCCCCCGCAAGTTCTCGGGGCAGAGCTTGAGGGTTGCCGTATGATACTGGCGGTGTTCCCCAAGGTTAGCACGATCGTAGCTGGGGACTTCAACACTTTCCCAGATGCTAGCATTGACACGACTGCAGGGCCAGCACCCCGCAGGCTTGGCACATCGAAGATGCTCCAAGATTGAATGAGAGCCTAAGGCCTTTGCAACATTTATAGGGCATGGCACCCCCACGCCTGGGAATATACTCACACTTCTGCGGCCCACAAAACCTTTTCATGTATTGATCTTATCCTACTACCCACCACTGAAGCTTCCTGGGGGGCCCAAGTTGAGGTCCACACTGGGGCACTGACCACTCTCAGTGCCACCTTAGGATTGGCTCCCCAGGGTCCAATAGGAGACCCATGAGGAAGTTCAAAGCCTGGTACTTGACCGACACTGAGTGCACCAACACATCGGCTACTGAGATTGAGGATTTATTTTCAGGAGAATCAGGAGTTGGTCTCCTCAGCGGCCACAATCTGGGAGGTGGGCTTTCATACATGCCTAAGAGCAGTCAAAGGAAAAGTCGCGTGTCAGGGCATGAGATCTGGATCTGGATTTTAGAATGACAATATGTCCTTGACATGAATACAACTACCCTGCGACAGTTGGATTTGAACAAATGATCCCTTCACTAGCTAATCCTTGAGGAGGCCAACCAGTGTTGGAGGGCTACAGCCCAATGGGTCTATGAGCATGGAGATAAATCCAACAGCTCCTTAACTGGCTGGCGACAGCAAATCAGGCAGCCAGGATTGTGCCGGAGATACTTGATTGACATGGGTGAATACAAACTTCTACGGTGCAAAGTGTACACGTTTTTTCATATTACTTTCAAACACTGTACGCACATGTCGCACACCCCGCTGCAGAACTGGAGGTTCCTAACCTTTAGGCCATTCCACTGCTGGCCCTATTGGCGGCCTAAAGGGAAGTCCTCCAGGCACCCTTGACCCTCGAAGAAGTAGGGGACCCATCTCGGTGCTGAACACTGCGAAAACGCCAGGCTCAGAAGGGTTCATGGTTGAGTACTACAGCTGGTTTCATGACACACTGATGCCCCACCTGCTTAACCTATTTGTAGAGGTGGTGGAAAGGGAAATTTCCCAACAGACCTAGATCTGGCGAGTATAGTACTGATCCACAAGTCTGGATGGCCCACGGAACAATGCTCCTTCTCTTGGCCAATCTTGTAGATCAATACAGAGCATAAGCTCTAAGCAAAGGTTCTGGCCTGCCAACTCCTCCCAGTGCGACCATCGCTTGTCCACTCAGACCAATGTGGTTTTCTGTCTTCCTGTAGCACCCAACTCTGCATTCAATGCCTTCATCTGGCTCTGGCTCACAGATACAAACTCCAGATGTTGAGCACACTTCTCCTAGTTGACTTTGGGAAAGCATTTGATACGGTTAACTGGTCCTACCTAGACACTGTGCTGGGCAGGATGGGCTTTGATCCCCACTTCCGGTGACTGGTGGGGCTTGCCCCAAGGGCACAGATAAGTGTTAAATGGGGCATTCTCTGACACCTTCCCTATTGGCAGGGGAACTAGTCAAGAATGCACCTTGTCACCACTCCTCTTCACCCTAGCCATTGAGCCACTGGCAAGGCTCATACAATGTGATGCTTAGATCTGGGGGTATAGATGAAAGGGGAAAAAAGGACTGAATCACACTCTATGCGGACGATGTGCTCTTGTACTTGGCACGGACGCAAGATTCTGGGCACCCATCCTAGAGTTCTTTGCAGAGACCTCTGATCTACAGCCTAACTGGTCTCTGTCGCTCCTGGTACCGGTCAGCCCAGATGAAGGTGGGGACCTGTAGGAGAAATATCGCTGTGTGGTGGCTCAGCTTTCAATACCTGGGAGTCTTTATTTGGCTAGGGCAGAGCATAACCTGGAGCCTCAACTTGCGACCATTAGTGGCAAAGATTGAGGAGGATCTCCGGAAAGGGACCAATCTCCCACTCTCAGTGTCTGGTCATATGGCCCTCTTCAAGATGAAGATCCTCCCCCATCTCTTATACGCCCTCCAGAATTTTACCGTCTGGATCCCGGATGCTTGGTTCCAAAGCCTCACAAACAAAATGTACTCCATTTTATGGAGTGGCCCTAGATTTTTTTTTTTGTTTGCATATTTATATAGCGCGAACTCGACCCGAAGGTATTGGAGCGCTTTACATAGCACCGTATTTACATTACACATCCAGGCACGGGGAGATTAAGTGATTTGCCCAGAATCACAGGATGTGGACGCGACCTCGAGGCTCGAACCCTGGTTTCCTGCACCAGAGGCGGCAGCGCAGCCGACGGACCACATCCTCTCCCCTGCTGTCAATCGACATATGATGGGGGCCTCGACATGGCAGGTATTAGGATGTGCGATTCGGCATAACAACTTGTAGTGAATAATGACTGGGTTAACTGGGAATTGGGGGACCCTGCCTATGGGATTGAGTTCTCATTAATGGGGCTAGACAACATCATGCATATACTCTACGGGGGGCTCTATTCGCCACACCCTTCGGGCCCCGACTAGGGTGGCCCTAACAACATGGAGACAAGCATGTCCACTGTTGGGATGGGGGAGGCTCACCCAGCTTACCTCGCTCTGGATAGGCATCTGGCTGCAGCGCACAGCTTAGTTGCAGGGATTTAACAAATGGGATGCGATTAGCATTTCACATTTGAGTGTGATCGGCCATTAGATCATTCCAGGAGCTGCAGGGTCAATTCTCCCTGTCTAACACACAATTCCACAAAAACCTCCAACTGCAGCATGCGCTGGCAGCACGTGTCCCAGAGTTGCAAGACATCACTAAGTTCAGTCCTTTGGAGGCTAAACTCCTCACGGGTCTTTTAGGCAAAGGGGGAATCTCACAACTATATAAACACTGATACACAACGCCCCAGACAAGCTCCCTGTAGTTGAGAGTACGTGGGAAACTTGGGTGGGGTCCTTAGCCAAGGCTGATTGGAAAAATGCCTGAATGGCGCAGCAGACCCAAACCATTTCAGCACCACTCCAACTTATATAGCTTATCAACCTCCACACCACATACTAAACGCCATCTGGCTGTGCTGGGTCAATTTATACAGCACGCGGTTGCCCTTGGAAACACCAGAACATTTGGGGGACTTGGTGGGAACATATGGGGCTGGATGTTTTGCCTGTTATCGGGTGTGGGGTAGGATGGGGTTGGCAACTAGGCGGGGATCAAGGATGTGGGGTGGCTTTGGTTGAGGTATGTGGTAAGTGCTGGTTATAGGATGACACATACTATGAAAACTCAATTAAATTGGTTATAAAAAAAAAAAGAAAACGAGATAGAGCAGCATAGGAGCATGTAAAAAGAACATACAAACAAACGATACACATTCACAAAAAAGTACCACAATCCGAGCATAAGCAGTGTAGCACACAACAAAACAAATCCAAGCTCCAGAGAAGAAACCAAAAACACTGAGACGAAGTGAAGCTAACCTGCACAGACACTCAGAAAGAGAAAAAGAAGAAAATAGGAGTGACAATGAAGTCAACCAATGGTAAATAATGAGCGGGCTAAAAACCCCTTTTTAGAGGGGTTTCTTTTACAGTCAATAGAACGTCACAAGTGACAGCGTATGTGTGCTGCCACAAGCAAGACCTAAAACTAAGGCAACCCAATGCCAGACCAATTGGTTTTGCCAGTGCGTGTTTTTATTGATGGCTTCCTAGATGCTAGGCTTAGGGGCATGTTAGACAGCTACAAGTATAAAGGGCCGAGGAGGATTTTAAAGAGATTGTTGTAATCTATCTTATTCTGAATATGTATTATTCTCTGTTAGGGACAGATGAACAACGCTTGCATTTTGCGACTCGCAAATTGCGTCGCTTTGTGACTCGCAATTTGCGAGTCGCAAAATGCAATGCACAACAGTGTCACAGACTCTGTTAGCAAATCCCAATCGAGTTGCAAATAGCATGCCTCATCAATATTCATGAGGCAGGCGCAATTTGCGACCCCATCGGGAATGGCTAGCACTCCCAGGGTTGGTGGCCTGCTGGTGTCTGCAGACCACCATGTCTGGGACTGCTTTTTATATAAAGCAGTTTTTCTTTTTTAAATGCAGCCCTTTTTCCTTAAAGGATCAAGGATCAAACCTATTGGGGTGGAAACACCGGAAAGACACCGGAATTAAACGTAATCCTCATATTGAAGAACAAGTTTAATTAGTGGACATATCCTTTAAAGGGGTAGAAGTGTGTAAAAATTCTCTGAAATGTTCCAAGAAGAATTAGGATTGTTAAAACATTTCCTACATAATACAGTTTCTGTGGTACAAAGAGCGGGGTCTATCCCTTTTGAGGAAACCAATGAGGAATGAACTGAGAAAATTAGAATTGAAAGGAGTCATAGAAAAAATGGAATGTTCTGAATGGATGGCTCCTATAGTGATCATCTGCAAAGATGGGAGCAACAGCATATGCCTGTGTGTTGACCTCAGAGACCTTAATTCTAACATATGGGTAGGCAGGCACCCCTTCCCTAAAATTAGTGAAATGCTAAACCAAATCCATGATGCTAAAGTTTTTTTTAGTGTACTCAACCTTTCATCAGCTTATCACCAGGTAGCTCTCCACTCTGAGACAAAGTCCCTCACATCTTTTATTACATCATTTGGAGCATACAGGTTCCGTTGGATGCCTTTTGGATTAGCATCCGCTGCAGCAGTGTTCCAAGGAATTATGCAATACATTTTACAAAGTGTAAGGAATGTCCTATGCTTAACAGACAACAGTTTAATATATGGAGTTTCAGAGGCACAGCATAACAGTACACTGAGAAAAGTCTTAACTAATCTCAAGGAAGCTGGATACACTATAAACATTGAGAAGTGTAAAAAAGGCATTAGGTCTGTTGAATACCTAGAATATACTAACTTAAGGAAAGGAGCTAAACCTAACAAAAGTTTAGTCGATTCTGTGAACCTTGCACCACCTCTCACAAGCAAGGAAGAGCTCAACTCATTCTTAGGTCTAGTAGAATATATGGCATCATATGTTAAGAATGTTGCTGATCAAGTTCACCCGTTAAGATCTCTATTAAAAAAGGGGTGTCATTTGAATGGAACAAGGAATGCCGGAATTATTTCATTAGGATCAAATAGGCTCCTCATATAGGTAATTCTGATGTCAAACTTAAGACTTTATTCACTAAAGACGGCAGTAACAAAGGTCTGAGGTGCTACCATACCCCAATATATAGATAGTAACAAAATGATTATAGTCTTCGCTCCGAGAACACTCAAAGATGCAGAATACAACTACTCTACATTAGAACATTGAAATGTTGGGAGCTCCATTGAAAACAATGGAGTGCTCCGGGCTTATAATGGCTGGTATAAGCCCGGAGCGCCAACATTCCAATGTGTCTTTGTTCACAGCTCTGGCTGTGAACAAAGACTTCAGGGAGCCGGAGGGGATTTGAATCCCCTCGCGTTCCCTGAAGGCTTCGTTTTGTTAGAACATTCTGCCCTCTAGTGGCAGAATGTTCTAATAGCCTTATAGCCCTTCGTAGCAGGGCTATACCGGCTTTTAAAGTCCCGCTGCCGTTGTTAAAGTCCCTCGCCTTCGGCTCGGGCCTTTAACGCTGCAGCGGGCCTTTAACAGCGGGTATAGCCCGCTACGGCGGGCTATAAGGCTATAGTAGAGAAGGGGCCTAGGCATATTATTGGGCTAGCAACTGTTTTAGTTCTATTCTTGGGACCTTCCTATTACTCCAAGGACATATCATAAACCTCTAGTGTCTGCATTCACCAACAAGGAAACCGAAAGAACTACACTACATATTTCCAGATGGGTGTTAGGCTTACAGGGTGATAACTTCAAGATAGAGCATGGAGCAGCGTAATTTAGTCTCCACCCTTACACTTCACAGACGTGCAATTATATACGTGCACCTGACATTATATTCACTGTGTGCCTTAATCTTATTAACGTGTGTGACACATTTAAACATATTACTGGAATGTATTCACTGTACAAATGTATAAACGCGTGCACTAATGTTCCGTTTAAACATGAACTATGCATTCTTTATTTACATTTTACATTTACACTTCAAGTTATAAATGCGCATGTAAACATGTATTCCTTTGCTCACGTTTGCAGTTTATTAAAAGATCGAAGTGTGCATGTATGAACATGTAATCAAAGTGCATGTTAAATGCTCATTTAAGTTTGCTGACTACAGACCTCAGTTGAAATGTATTTCCTTGTTTGCATGCTTTTTCTTTGTTTGCATGTTTATTATTTCAGTTAGCTAGGGAAAGGCTCTTTGTCTGTATTATACAATTGTGAGAGACTTGACATTGAAAATGGAGATACAATTTGTCGAAAGAAGCTTCTATTCACCTTGTAGCAGGATGGCAAGATGTTCAAGGCTGAGCACGGTAGCCTTAGTTGGATGTGTTGGGAATTGAAAGCAATATTGCAGAAGTACATGAACAGCATTCTGATTGGATGTTGGTGATGTGCACCAAGATAACACACATTTGAATCTCCTGTTTCTTTTATATTGGTGTTCACACAGCACTGAGTTAGTTCTGCTGAGAGCGCTGTTGGAGTTAGACTTGGACAGGTACAGACCTCTTTGCTTTCCCTAATTATGTGTGAGGCTTTATGCCAAACATTTATTTCCTTTTCCTTTGGACTTCTACTGGAGTCTGATCATGCTGACACCTTCTGTTTATAGGCTCCTGAGCTAGAAACTCTTAATAGATGATCCTATCTTTGACCCATGTTAGAGTAGAGAAGGGAAGTTTCTTTATGGCACAGCTGTTTGCTTTTATTTGCTATTATATGACTGTGGCTGTTGCAATTCTGTATATTGTTCTATGGCATTTTAATAAGCCGAGAATTTTTACTTTGCCTATTGTACTAATGCACTTATTGCATTTACATATGCTTTGCATATTTACTGGATTGATTGGGAATCCAAATAAAACCATTAAAATATTCACTGATTCCAGGTCTTCATTGTGAAGTCACACGGTCTTCGCAACGTTAAATTATATTGTTGATGTTTTCTCTCTTTCAATGAATCATGTCAGCTATAAAGGTCCAATACATGTATGAGTACAACCTTCGGCGACTTGTCTAAGAGAGACCACAGTTAATAAGGCCCAGGATACTCACAGCGAGATGGTAGCTTGTGTGATGGTTAGCTACTGAAGCGAAGGGAGGTAGTGTATGTCTTTGAGAAATTCTAGACTTACCCAAACCCAGCCCTAATCCTTAGTGCCCAAGTCCAGATTGAAGGATCCAGTGGTTGGGAAAAGAGTTGTAACAGCAGAGGAGTGAGTATTGATAGTGTTGCATGTTGTAATTGTTAATTTCAAGCTTGCTGTATTTAGCTGAGATTGCTTGGTGTGATGATGATTTAATTGTGGTACAGATGTGAATGCTCTTAATACTGAGAAGTTGAAGTTGTTATCAGGCTCGACATAGCCTAAGATCCCAGTATAGATAAAGTATAGAATACACTGTATTGTAATTTGTCTTCTAAGTCTGGTGGTGCTAGTCATGAGATGTTGCGGCTGCACAACTGAGATGGGGACATATTGTGTGAGAGTAAGGTGTGGTTGGAGTAGTGAATCCAATTGCTCTGAGGAGGTGCTGCACTGATCCAGGTGATTACCCCTTGTCAAGGTTTCACTCGAGTATGTACCTGTGTAGGTGTGGAAGTGTCACTCTGAAGCATTTCTTGTGTGACTGAATACTTTAATTTCTTCAGTGGAGCAGACAAAAGTTTTTGGTTTAAATTGCTTTGCATTATGTTTTGTGTGTTTAGTGTTGAGAAGAGAGTGCGTTCATGAACATTTTAAAGGAGGGTGAGTTGCTGTGAGGAGTGAGAACTACCTGCTAGTGTGCCGTTGCTGAGATTGGTCCTTGGCGTTTGTGCAGCTCTGCTATTGGTTGATGCGTCACTAAGTGTTGTGCTGTCATTGGACTTGACAGTTTCTTTGCATAATCCTAAGTCTTCAAGAACCACAACACATGTTTTGATGGTTCCTACTGGAGTAGATTCGCCAATTAATATCCCTGTTGTTCCTGGATGGGGAGACTTGGGAAGAACTCCTTTACTTCTGAATATGGTGACTTCACCATATGTTACTCGTGTACCATCAGTAGTACCTTTGACAAGGCAGAACCATATCAGAGGTCACACATTTCTCACATGTCCATTTGAAATTCACCTCAGTATATCTCAAGCAATAGTCCCCAAGTGGTGGTTACGACTAATACTTCTGGAGTCCAAAATGGTATTAATTCATAGGGATTAGATGATTTGATTATGTTTTTCAATGGGTCTCCACAACATCGTTCAGGATTGAGCAGAGACATTTAATCTCCTAGATGGGATCAATGGGATCAAATTAAAGATGGAATTGGATGAGATAATTTTAGGGAATCTTGAGTTTACTAGATTAGATACCTATTAAGAGAATGAGCTCATGTACATCTGTAAAGATGTTACCAAACGTGCAGGATAAGCTCATGCTAAACTGTCTGAATTACCTCAAAAGTATATGAGGTAGATTTAAATGGAACTAAGTCCTTGCAGAAAACTGACAGTGTATGTTTTGATGGAAATTACAAACAGTATGAGGACATCAGGAATGAAATTACAAATTAGAAAATTAATTAGCAGCATACAGAAATGGAGTGAATTAGACAAGTGGGAAGGTAGATGGGCAAAGGAGAAAGTCCCAAAGAAAGCAGAAGAAGAGCTGCCTCTGGCTGCATTTGATTTCAATAGATTTGGAAAGTACTTTAATTTTCCCTAGAGGGAAGTGCTTGGTGGAGGTTATGTTCATGTTCCATGGTGCAGAAGTGATCTTGCGGCATTCACAAATTTTCCAAAATTGAGAGACCAGTGGAATGGTACACCCAAGTTGATTGGTTTGTAAAGATTTCACAGGTATTGTGGATAGATTTAAACACCCTTTTCGACAATGTGGTCCCGATTTGTGACAGGATAGGGACTTGAGGTCAGCATGATGATTCAACAGCATTTGATTTGGTGGCAAAACAAGTCGATTGAGGAGATTCTGAGGTACACAAAATATTTTAGAGATGAATTGAAAATGAAACAGAGGCGGTTAAAGGAGAAATTAATGTCGGTACAGATGAAAGCAGCACAGAGAGGAAATCAGAGTATGGAGGGAATGTTCGTACTATGTAAGGTGTATATCCGCAAGGAGTTCCTATAATGCGAGGTGGAAATGGTGATCCACAACAGGGTAGAGGACGAGGTGTTCCGATTGATCAGAGTACTAGAATTGATATGGCCACCTTTAAGAAAATGAATCCATGTCACTATTGTAACAAGTTAGGGCATTGGAAGAGAGGATGTCATATTAATCCCAACAGAATAATAAATGAGAATCAAGTTAAAAATTCAGGGTTCACACAGACACAGGTTAATAATCCTGTTCAGCAACAAAATGTGCCAAGACAGAGAATGTAAAGTCCCAATGTGCAACAACAAGTCGCCGTAATGCAAGTTCCTCAAGTCCAGATTCCACAGCAAAATCTAAACGTCCCCAGATTCAGTTCGAGTCAGGTCTAGAGTTTGAATCAGAATCCCTTCCAGAATCAAAACTCGTTCTAGCAGTTTCCCATGTTTGACACACTGGAGGTTCAGATTAGTCCCTATGGCGATGCCTGAGGGGGGAAGTATGATTGTGTTCTTGGCGCAGTCTTAGAGGTAGACCAGAGCGGTCCATTCTTAGAGGGTGAGGTGAATGGCCATGCCATATCATTTTTGATTGATACTGGTGCTCAGCGGTCGCTCTCTGCCAGCAGCTGCAAAAATTGAAAAATAAAATGATAATAAAGCGTCACGATTGGCCACAGGGGATTCTAGGAGCCTGTGCTAGTGAGAAGCAGAAGAGCAGCGATGTGGCAATGCAGCAGGTAAGTTATTTTTTTATTTGTTTTTTGTTGTCATCGTTCGTCCACCCTTCTCCTCCCGTCCCTCCCCACTCAGCCCGAACACCAGCTTCTACTGCTGGTACTACCCATTCCACTGTTAGAGCAGCAGAAGTTCCAGACCTTCTCATCTTGGGAAAAATAATCCAAGTTGTAGGAGTTATAAATAAACAATTGACAAACTCAGAAACACGAGAAGTGCCTGTTGAAATAGAGCCCTTCGAAGAGAAACACCAGTTTGTGGTGTGTGATTCTAGTCCTGTAAATCTTTTAGGATGTGATTTGTTATCTATCTATCGTACCCCAAAGGAAGTGGAGTTTCAAAGTCATGATGAAGATGTACCATTTAAATTGGCAAATCAAGGGCCAACCATTGAATTGTACCCTTTAATGACAAATGATGATGTGACACTGGATCTCAAGGATGCGGTGAAGCCTGAAGTCTGGGACTTTTTAGAAAAGGACATCGGTCTTATAAATGGAGTTGAGCTTGTCCGTATAACTGTCAAACCAAATGCTGAGTACCTGAGAATGCCACAGTACAATTTGACTCCTGATTGCTGGGATTACACCAGTGATTGAGTCCATGATACAACAAGGCATTTTGAAATAGATAATGGGATGTCCATGTAACTCACCCATTATGGGATTGCAGAAGCCTAGCCGTAAGTACAGTATACTGCAGGACCTGAGGAAAAATTAACAGTTTAGTTGTTCACTGTTGTCCCATGGTACCAAATCCAGCTGTGATTTTATTCCAAATTCCATGTGAAGCTGAATGGTTCACTGTGATTAATTTGTGCAACGCCTTTTCTCTATTCCCTTGCATGAGGACAGTCATTACCTATTTGCCTTTCGGTTCCAGAAACATGTATTGACATGGTTCAGAGTCCCAGAGGAGTATACAGAAAGCCCTTGAAGAAATGTGTATCTTTTATAATGCCCTCTAACTCAGTCTTAGTGCAGTGTATTGATGACTTACTGGTTGCGTAAGAAATACAAGAAGCATGTAAACAAGACACAACTGACTGATGAACCACCTAGCTGAGAATGGACATAAAGGGCCTGATTACGAGTCTGGTGGTCCGAGGACTGCCAGCCTCATGGTGGCGTTGTGGTGGGGGTCCAGCCACTGCCGCACTGGAGGCCCGACTCCCCCATTAAGATAGGGGCGGCCGGACAGCCCTGGGACTGCCAACACTGCCAGGGAACTACGTTCCCTGGAGGTGGCACAGCGGTCACAGGCGGCCATATGCTTGGCGGGACTGCCGCGGTCCTACCTAGCATATTATGAGTTTTGTGTCTGCCGGTGGTGACAAGGAGTTTCCTCCTCCATGTCAACCCTGGTTAAGAGGAAACAAAGGAGGCCTACAGGGCCCACTATGCCTCCTTCGCTTGTGCATGCCCACAGGGGGGGCATAACATGTGCCCCGCCGTATGCATGCACAACAGTTCCTGCATGTTATGGACTCTTCAGTCCATGCTGTGCAGTAACTTTGAGAGGTGTTCCCATGGCGGTGCCTATTTCAAAGGCCTCACGGCCTTTGAAAAAGGAACCGCCCTGGGAACACCACGCCGGCCGCCCGTAAGACTACAAATGACTTGTAATCTGGCGGGCAGGCAGCGGCAAGTCTTGGCAGTGCCACCCACCCTTGCACCGCCGAAACTCGTAATCGGGCCCAAAGTGTCTGTTTGACCAGGCCCTTTTTGCAGGTTTATCCCCAAAATGTTTTCCATCTTCCTTCTATTCTTCCTGACCTATTTTCGTTAGCTATAGGACTCTGAGCACTTTACCACTGCTAATGAGTGCTAAAGTGCATATGCTGTGTAAATTGTAATTATGATTGGTTAACTGCCATGGTATGCGGAGACGGTTTAGCGCTTTAACGCGGTACCTCCACGCCACTCAATTTTGCCATAGTCCTTCAAATCTTAGGTCGGACCCGGAACACACACACACAGTAAGTAGCACCTAGGGGCACCAACTCAGTGTGGGGTAGTATATCCACTATATGTTTTTTGTCCTGCTGAAGCGCCACGGATCCCTATGACCAGAATAGGCGCGAAACATGTCGACACACTTGTGAAGGGGTGACCAGAGTCAGGTCCCTCCTTTGAGACGATAGGATACGTTTCTTACTCAGTCTCACTACTCAGACTACCAGGGTTCCTTTCAAACCCTGAGGTAGCCCTCACCTACTATAGGTTTTTATCCCTGGGAGGGCAATCCTCTCATTAAAGTACAGTGCAGGATCTCCCTTACCAGTTTTAACCTTTATTCACACCCCACTACTTCATGAATCACATTACCAGCACTCATCATACGGCAGCCTCTAAAAAGATCTCCGCCAAATTGACCCTTCGGGGGACCCGTAGGGCATTGCAGCGCCGGCCTGACGAGGAGCACTGACCTATAATGAAGCATGACATCCTCTAGGGGATGTGTGAGGGCAACATAAACAGTCCAGCTGTCTGTCCCCATCCATAACTCTGGTCCAGGCACTCTCCACCACTTGAGAGACCCTGCCTCACTTTCCGCAGGAACATTAGCCCCTTTTTGACCTTTTGATTCATTATAGGAGCACTGGCTTTTGGACGTGTTATTCAAACTCCCTGTCCCCCGGTACCCTTTTCTCTCTTAGAAGAGGGGTCTTCTTGATACGTTAGTGCCATGTTGACCTGGCAAGTGCACCCACTTTCCAGGCCCTAACCTTCCCTTTTCTTCCATGGAAGGCATCCCTCAGATAGGCTCAAGGTACCCCATGGGCAGGGTGCAGTGTATGTGAAAGGTAGGACAAGTACCGGTGTGTGTTACATGTCTTAGTAGTGAAATACTGTGTATTTCATTTTTCACTGTTGAAAGGCTGTCTGTTCCATAGGTTATCATTAGAGCTGCACTGTTAAATATTACATGTGTAACTTTCAATTGGAACACGATAGAGAAATGGAGTTTAGGCTCTCTGAACTCAGAATTTTATAACACACCTTTTAGTGAAGGTAGTTTTAAAATTGTGTATTTGAAAATGTCACTTTTGTGTCCTTTACCATTCTGTGTGCCTCTCCTTGTTGTGTATTTAGAATCTGGTGTTGGAGTGACAGGCGCAGGGGATGTGCATTTACTCTAGACAGTCCCATGGTGGGGGGTGGTTTGGGGGTTGAGGCTTTTCCTTGATGACTCATAGCTGGGCTGAATGGACCTAGTGTGCATTTAGAGTACTGGGAAGAGTTTCACTAGCACCGGAATAGGCTGGGTCTCCTTTGCACAATGCTGTCTCCACCTCCTGTAGGGAAGCTGGGCCAGAGAGGACAGAACTGGTTTGGACTGGGCTCAGAGATCCTTGCCACAAAGAGAACAAAGAGAAAATGTGGTATAAGTATTGGACCTTAAACCCTAGAGGATTAGATGTCTTCTGTATTCAAAAGAAACCTCTACCAAGGAGAAGAGCTGAAGAGCTGTAAGGAGGAGGACTGCCGATTTGCTGTGTTGCTTTGCTGGTTTGGCCTGCAGTCGCTGCTTCGGCCAAAAAGAGGACAAAGACTGGAATTTTGCTGTGAACCTGCTTAAGAAGAATCTCCAAGGGCTTCTGTGTGCTTGCCTCCTGGTCTGAAGCCTCAGGGACAGAAAGACTTCACCTGCAACCCACTAACCAGCACCCGTCACTGCCAGCTCCAGCATCACTGTATCGAGGAGCAGATAACCGATGACGGTGACTTCACATACTCTTTGACGTCGCAATGCCTCACCGATACCGATGCCTCATCGACAACGCTCCCTAACCTCCCCTGTCCTGGACTTGATGCCTCGCCTCCTCGAGGACTTGACACCTCACCTCCCCCACTGTAGAAAAGAGCCAGCTTCACCTCAGCCATCAACGCCTCACCTCCATGACGCCGTGCATTGCCTGTTGGCTTAATTTCCAAGGTACTGTTGTTTAGGGGTCCGTGTAACTCCGTGCCCAGCCCGGGCACCACACGGTCGGTGTCGTACTTTGGATTTGTGTCCGTCACAATATCATAATAACCCCAGGTAGAGCTATTTGTTTCTACAATTCTGTTTTTGAAGTCACCATTTTAAAAGTGATATCTTGATAGATGTATGTTGGATTTTTGTTATTTTGGTCTTGTTTGGTTTAGATAAAGATACTTTATTTTTCTAAACTGGAGCAGTGTACATTTGTGGTGTTTTCACTGTGTTACTGTGGTTTTGGGTACAAATACTTTACACATTGCCTTTGGGATAAGCCTGTCTGCTAGTGCCAAGCTGGCAAGGGGGTGAGGAGGGATTATCTAAAGTGTGTAATCCCCTTATCGTGACTAGAAGAAAGGTTCCCTATTTGGACAAAGGTGCATACCTCTGCCAACTAGAGACCCCCGTTTCTAACATTGTCCCAGAGTAAGTTGCAGTATGGTCAAACAGAAGTTCTGTATCTCAGACATCACATTGAGAAGGGAGCAAGGAAGGTGTCACAAAAAAAAATCTTGGCAATTCTGAAAATGATTTCACCAACCGCTCAGAGGGAAGTCGGGATGCTTTGGGGAATTGTGGGTGATGCAGCGCAAGAGGCACAATTTACATATTCTCCCTATGTCACAGATTTGTAATCACAACAACTCATTCATACACTCATTCATTGGTGGGGCCCAGAACACCAACACGCACTCGTCTCATTCGAATCCGTACATAGGAGAAAAAGCGCTGAACATGTGGGTACCTTATTACCTATCAGGATTAATTTTCTTTACATTATATACATTCTATACATATACCCCTACAGAATCCTGACCTTAACATCAAGGCACTCCACCACTTGGTCGATGGACCAATTAGTTGGACTGGTTGAGGTTGAATTAGAACCTGCTAAAACACAATTAAAGCCTAGGAAACAGTTGATATCTTCAGTAATAATTTAAAGAACCACAAACTCATTTCTTATTAATTCAATTTTGTTTATCTAATAATAATTCTCTGTGTTAGCATTTATTCACTACAGTTCATAATATAAATTCAGTTTTATTTTAAAAGAGAAATCAGACATTTAGTAAATAAGCATGAATATAGTAAGAGCAGTTAATAAATTACCAATTAGCAATCGTCGGCGACTTTCTGAGTAAACAGAGAGTTATCCGCATTCTCTGGTACAATCTCCGGGATAGGCTGTCCGACCCACAGCAAAGATCAAACCGTCAGACGAAATAACTTCCCGAAAATCAAAGAAACCCAAGACAAACCATGGAAATCGTCACCAGCTCAATGCAGACCCAACGCCATGAAAAATCAACCCGATGTGCACCCCCCTTTGGAGGGCTTTATATACCCTTTTTCCCTCTTACTTCATCTTAACATGCAACAAATTAGGGGTAGAGAAATGTTCTGATTGGACAGTTCGGGGTTATCTGTACATTTTCTAAAAGTTTCCCAGGGTAAACTGGTTCTTCATGAAGACTTGGTACAGGAAGGCGTACATTTTATATTGTTCATTTTGCTCCCAGGCGAAAGTTGAGAATGTAACATTTAGAGGAAGAGAAGCCATTTCTCCACAGGTTCTGTATTGTCCCTTCCGCTGTTCTCACACCGTCGTCAGTTGGCAGGCAAACACGTTCCTATCCTTGACAAGGAACACGATGTCACGGATCTGGGGTCATTTGGAGATCTCCTTAGCCATCCGATTATGCGCAGAAACCATCGCGCTCACATGGTGGCGTTTTCGGTAGAGACTCCATCTTGGGTACTGCGGCCTAGTAGGCCCGAATGCCAACTTAAGCAAAAACAGACATAACAGTAATTAAAATATAGAAATGGAGATTCTAATGTTTAAACCCACACTAATCCCAATATATATTAGTATTTCCCTAGCTGTAGCAACATTTAAAGCGATAATACTTACCATTTTGTAGTCTTGGAAGCACAAACAATCACAAAGCAAAATAAATCATGCAATTTTCTATTTCATCACAATCTAAGGTTAGTTTGCGTACCATAATTAATTAATTAATTATTCTGCCATGCAATTAGCATTTTAGTCCCACGTGTATCTCGTGTTTATCAAGGTGCAAAAGTTGATTAGTAAAATTTCACTGCAAACCGGTTAATGCAAGTTAATTTTAGAATGATTACGTAATTAATTTCATGCAATTTAGAGGAGGTATACAACATTTTGTTTTACCTGCTCCATCATTGGCTACTGTCATCAGTGGATACCCAACTTTCCCTAGTGGCCAATCGTTTATAGAGGCTAACATACAAGAATGTGTCAGATCAGGTACCAATGGATAATGATTGCTTGATTGCCTTCCTAGAGTTGTGGGAGTCTCTATTGTTCCCCGACACTGGGAATGATGATTATAACAAAGCTTTTGCTATTTTCTACAGTGAGAGGGAGGGCTGCGGTCTCTTAGTGCTTATACAAATGCACGGTAATGCCCAAAGACCAGTTGCCTAATTCTCTGCTAGCTTTGAATCCGTAGCAGCAGGGCTGCCTGGATGCCTTAAAGCCATGGCAGCAACAGGTGTCAGGATTGAACGCTGTGAAAGCATTGTCATGGATCATCCCCTTACTGTTTTTGTGTCCTACTCAGTTGAGATCTTGTTAACACATGCACAACACCTAACTAACAGTCGTCTGACTAAGTATGAGCAGATCATTCTCGGAACTGAGAATGTTACCCTCAAAAAGTGTGCTACATTGAATCCCGCAACTTGTTTGCCCCCACTAGAAATTGAAGAGGATGACAAAGAAATTAAGCATGACTGTCTCAATGTCCCTGCACTATGCACCAAGCCAAGACCAGATATACAAGATGAGCCACTGACTGAGTCAGATCTCATATTGTTTGTTGATGGTTCCTGCCTGGGAGATGATGGAGGAACCCTCAGAACTACTTTTTCAGTATGTACAGTTACAGGAGTAGTCAATGCCTCCTAGCGTAAGGAGTAACATCCGCACAAGTGGAAGAACTGATCACTCTTACCAGGGTGTGCTATGTTTTTGATCAGCTGAAAGTGACGATTTTCACTGATCGTCAACATAGCTTTGGTGTTGTTCTTAACTTAGGTCGACTATGGTCACATAGGTCGACTATGGTCACATCATAAGGATCCCCCATAAGAAATGGTGTCCATGTTATGAAACTGTTAGAGACATTGCAACTGCCTACCAAAATTGTGATTGTGAAATGACCGCGCACCGCAGCAAAAATGATTATGTGACAGTAGGCAACTGTTACACTGATGAGGTTGCTTGATACTGTGCTCAAAGAGCTTGCACCTTTAAAGGTGAATACATCAACAAATATGAAAATGAGACTAATTACAACCTTTTGTTAACAACAACTGATACTTGAGAAGAAGTTAAGAGGTTACAGGAGGAAGTGCCAGAGGCAGAACAGCAACATTGGGTCAGAGCAGGCTGTGCAGAAAAGATCATGACATTTGAGTTTCGACGGATGAAAGACTTGTGTTGCCAGATAGCTTGTTGTCTCCAATGGCTAGGCATTTTCACGGTCCCTGTTTGCTGATTGGATTAAGGGAGGAAAGTAACAAGAGTGAAATTGAATTATTTGGTAGCCTGATCGAGGTACTATTTTCAGAAAATCGACACCAAAATGTGGCCAGTTTGGAACAGAAGAGTAACCTGCATTCTATATATGTTTTTAATACACTGTTTCCAGATATTTAACATGGCAACAATTGAAGATGGCTTTAGTTTGATCATGTACACAAGGAAAAGGGATTCTCAAATCAAAATGTTGCATTATCAATACCCGCAAATTGAGCTATACATCTGACATCCATATACACATGAGGTGCCATGCCCCCTGCCCTTTTCTCCTCGGTCATCTGCATGTACAGAGCTTGAACCTTTGTGTCACAATCTTATACTGTGTGTAGTAGCCCCATCTACTCCACTCATCATTATTCCCTCAACGGGGCAGGGGGGTCCATGCCACAGTCCCACATCTCATCAATTCAACTAATTGCAATGCCCAGTATTGGATACCCAACTCCAGTGGTTCATAACCCCTGGTCTGGGTACCCCTGGGGGTCCATGAAGCCTACTCGGGGGTTCCATAACTGCCTAGAAAATATGTATATAGATAAAGCAGCAAAATATACAATTGACATTTTTAAAATGTTCTGTAAAGGTGAAAGACTTTAAATTGGAGACTGGAAATTAAGTTAGCATCCTCAGATTGATTTGTGGGAGAAGTGCGAGTTCACCAAACAGAATATAATATGGCCTCAATTGAATTTGGAAAAGTTACAAGCTTCCTATTAAAATCAAAATGTGTATTTTCTTGTATTTGTTTGTGAATAAAATAAAATGTTTCATAATGTGTGTATTTGTTTGATGAATGCTTGTGCCAAACCTTTTTGTGTACTGTTTTGCAATTCAAATAATTGAAAATGCAGCAATAACTCAGTAGTCTCCGTATTGCACTAATAATTCAGTGGAGGTCACCTGGTCCCAGTAATGATTAAGTGGGGGACCACAGAAGTCAAAAGGTTCAGAGCCACTATCCTACTCCTCTTCCTCCACATGATTACCAATATAGTTACTTATCATGACTGCCAAATTTCCCAATCCCCTAAGTCGTCCTCAGCCTTCTGGTTTGTCCTGATGACTTTCAAGTGTAGCTCCTCCACCACAGCACACTCCACCATCTGCACTAACTTTAACCACAGTGGGCCCCCTGTTAGATAACCAGTGAATTGCTATATTGTGCTTCACCAAAAGCACATAAATCTATGTTGCATTATACCCCTTTTCAGCTGAGGTATAATACTCAGGAGCCAATCTTGTAATGAGATCTCAAGCCTAATGCTCATCACCAGGTTACGTTGCGATACCACCTCTTCCCCACACTCAAATAATGGCAGATAAGTCCATGTCATATGAAGATATGCGGCTGCTTGCTCATCACATCTCGGGTAGGTGGAAGTTCTATTTGGACATACTCTCTTCAATCTTGTAGGTGCAAGGTATGTGAGGTGGAGGTAGTTCAAATGTAACAGTTTGAATCTTGCATTACTTGCAAGCATCTGCACCAGCTTGCAGGTCCTTACCCAGTTTGCACCTGTCAAGGGGGTCTGTAAGTCCCTGTCCCAAGCGAGTCTAGCTTGAACCACTTCTGGTGACCTATCACTTTTTCACTAGAAAATGTGTGAGACGAGCCCCCTTCCTCTTCCCTCCAGAAGCAACCCCAAAGTACACCAGGAAGGGGGGACGCTCCTTCCAGGTGGTTGTGGGCAGATTATGGAATTTGCTGCCTCTTTCCCTCAGACAAGAACCAGAGCTTTTTAGCCTCAGACACCAACTTAAGACCTGGCTGTTCCATCAGTTATGTATGCTGTGTAGGACTGTGAGTGACCAGGGTCTCTCTTTCCAAGGGGTACTTTCTCAGCGCCGGGACACTCCTCGGAGTAGCCGTGCACTTTACAAATCCCCCATAACATAACATAACATAGCATAACATAACATAACATAACATAACATAACAAGAACTCTCCGCGGCAGCTGGGAATTCAGTACACACCTCCGATAGGCAAGTTGTAGGAATTGGCCAATGACCACCCCAAATGTATCCCGGGGTTTCTCGAACGTCAAGAACATATCGTCTGGGTATAGATCCCCCAGAATGAGACACCCACTCTCTCCAAATTGGCAATTACACAGTGCCCCTTACCCAACGAAGCGACTGCAGCCACTCAATCGACAGCATTCTACAGAAGGGTGGGTGCTTTAGTACTCTTTTAATTCCTACTTTCCAGGCTGTTGCCACCAAACAGACTACCCACAATGCGTCCAGCAGCTATTTCACCCCTTGCGTCAGGCAGAGAGGCAGGGTGCCTTCTGTAATCGTACCTCTGAGGAGCCTAGTTTCCCAGTTTGGGCCCTCATCACACCACCTTACTGCATTCTGCAGTTGTGCACCAATATAGTACAGTTGCAAATCAGGGAAGCCTAGCCCTCACTTTCTCTGTCCAATTTCAATATCTCCAGCCGGATCCTATTCATCTTACTCTACCATATCAACTTGACTAAAAGGCTGTCTATTTCCCAAAATACAGATCTGGGATTCTGTAACATCTCTAAACATCGGGACCAGAGCACCATTTTTGCCAATTCCACTCTTTTCATGACTAAGAGCAGGAGGGACTTCCAAAAGGTTATGGACACTCTAAGCCCTCAGCGAGTATTACCAGGATTACACTCATTATGTAATTCTGCAGTACAGGTCACTCATTTCCCCAAATAACGGAATGCACATAGTAGGCCTGGAGCCGGTAATTCTGACTGGGTTTTTCCTCCCAGGCCTGCCAGTGGGTACGTGTTATCTTTTGTTTAATAATGGATAGCCGAGAGATTTCAGCAAAGTTATTTAATCCCAGCATGAGAATTGGGATTGTTTCTTGGTGCAGTTATGTACACCAAGCTGTCTTCAGCATACATGCATTTTGTCGCCCACTCATATTCCTCAAGGTTGCAGCTCCAGTCTCAGCCATATCCTCAATGGTTCAATTGCTAAAGCAAACAATAGTGGCTCACAAGAAGCACCCATGTCTGGTTCCTCTATCTATACTCCATTCCTGGGATTTTCTACCACCCAATTTATCTCTGGTTGTAGGCCTGGGTGGAGTTTGCGGAGATCGAGTGTGCATCGACCCAGAAACTCTGCCGCTATAAATGGACTTCCGCAAGTGGAGGATTGCGTTACGTTGCACCCTTCGTGCGGATGTTTAGTGTCTGGTGTTTGTCCTGCGCTGTACAGTCAGCATGAATGCCACCACGCGCAGTGCAAGTGGGCGCTGCTTCCTTCTGCTGCTCGAGTAGATGTTCTACTTGAGCAGCAGCTTCATCAACACGAACAGAAAAATTCTCAATGCGAGCAGTAGCGACCATCCATGGCCGCCCACGTTGATAAATCTTACCAGGAGGTGGTCTGGAGTTAGATTTTCCTAGCTCACCAATTTAACATTGGCGAGCGAGAGCTATGAAAAAACTTTGCTCTACATTTCGGAACGCCATGCGCTACACGGAGTGGGAAAAACTCAGCAAACTCTGCGAACGGAGCGGAATTTCATGACCAGGCCAATCTGGTAGTTGGGTCCTTATATAGGAGCTCCACCCAAATCAGAAAATTAGGGACAAATTCTATCTTGGCAAAAACCTCTAATAATTACTCCCAACTGAGGGAGTCAAATGCCTTCTCAATGTCAAGTGCCACCAGGGCACAGTTCTCAACGGATTTCCCCAACGAGGCTCCAACATGGTTTAGGCATTTAATATTCAAGAGACAGCTCTTCACTGGAATACATTTGCACTGGTCCTCATGTGTGAGGGCACTGATTGTGGTCACTAACCAATTGGCTAATATCTTGGAAAGGACCTTCATTTTAACATTCAACATTAGCAATGGTCTGTATGATCAAAGATCCTTCGGGTCTATTTCAGGTTTGGGCATCTTAATAATAATGGCTTCGCTCTTAGTTTCTGGCAGTGTTCCACTCTGTTTAGCTTCTAGATATACCTCTGAAAGTCTGTCAGTCACTATGTCCAAATATGTCTGCATATGTCTGATAGAACTCTGAGGAGAACCCACCCCACCAGAGGCTCAAATGGAGGCTTCAAATAACAGCTATCACTTTCTGCTAGTAATATCCAACTCCCAGTCCTCTGTACCCCCGTGTGGTAACCACGGGAGTCCAAGGCTGTCTAGATAGGTCTCAGTTTGAGATACTGCAGGTATCCTTACACTTTTAGTTCTCTTTTTCTTAAGATTTCAAATCCTTTTCTGTATTCCGTTCTATGATGATGTTCCTTTTAAGAGGTGAGAAGTCAACAAATGTTGGCACTTCTAAATTGGAAGAAAAGTGTGCTAAACCCCTCTATAGTGGGTTGCTTTTATCTAGCGTAGAGAGTTTCATAAAAGTCTTTATAGATCTTGGTGACCCCGATGTTCTTCGTTTTGAGAAGACCTCGATTATTCTTTGTGGCAATTATCTTTGATTTTTCTTTTCTGCCTATGGGGTAGCTAGGTAGACATTTACCATCTCTGTTTTCACTAATGTGGTATTTGGTTTTAACACTCAGAAGAATCTGGACTGCAATCAAAGTGCATCTTTTATTAAATTCGGTTTTCCATTTCATAAGGTCTTTGTGTATGGAATTTAAATTAGCTTTGATATATCAATTCACCATATTTTTAATCTTTTCCAAAGCTTTGGATTCCGTTACTGCTTTCTTCTTTTTTTTCTACCAAGGCTATGATTTCTCCATGAAGGGTAGCTTTATAAGCAATCCATATATAAGTCATTAATATTGAAAAATGATTTTGCTATTGATGTCTGACTCATTTAGGAGTCTTGTGTTTAGTCGCCATCTATGTACTTTGGTGTTGACTGAGATATTCTTAAACGTGAGTGAAATTGGTGCAGAGTCTGAAAGAATGCTTGACCCAACGGCTATTTCTGTTATGGGATCAAGAAGATGTCAAGAAGTAAGAAAAAAGTAAATTCTTATGTGGGTATTATGTGGTTTAGAGAAGAAAGTAAATTATTGTTTGTTAGGGTTGCTATACACCAAACATCTGCAAGGTTTTCTATTTTCTTTTAACTTAGAAACACTTTTTGGGGTTTGCTGGGAAGGTATTAAGCCGTAGACCGTCTGTCCATAAAAGTGTCTATATATGAGTTACAATCTCCTCTTAGTATCAAATTATAATGGTGGAGGTCTCTCTGATTACTTGTTTGATCTCTTTCCAGATGTGGACATCACTAGGGAGCAGAGCATAGATATTGACGAGGTTGTAGTTAGGTTGACAAATTATGACAGTGGAACTGACCCTGCTGCCAAATTTGTCTGATTTGGTGGCTTTGACGGTGATATTCAATTCTTTGTGCAATTAGATTCCAACTCAATTTTTCTTTTTATTGGCTTTGAGTAGATAAAACAGTGGCAGTGGCTCTAATACTCTCGCGGTTAGACTACTTTAATAGCCTTCTGGCAGGGACTAATAAAGCAACCCTGAGGAGACTACAGGTAATACAGCATGCAGTATCCAGACTGGTCTTAGGGCTCCCCCGTAGAACGTCTGCCTCTGCCGCCCTGAAGACCCTTCACTGGCTAACGGTTCATAAAAGAATCTTGTTTAAACTATTGTTGACAACCTTCAGAGCAATTCGCCGGCAAGGTCCTGTATACCTTTCGACAAGATTTAAGACACACACGACAATGAGGACACTTAGATCCAGCTCAGCAAACCTGCTCAAATGGCCAGGTTTCAAACTGAAAACCAGAGGAGGGAAATCTGCCACGGTGTTAGGGGCAAAGGCTTTGAATTTCATACCGAATGAACTCAGAGTAATGGAACATGAAGAGCAGTTTAGAAAGGCACTAGACATGGATCTTTGGAACATCGGATGCCTCATGCCTTGCACTTATCTAGGATATTATCTGCTACAGCAGATTTTCGTTATTTGATAGCGCCAGGAGACTCTGGTGGGAGTGGCAGTTTGCGTTCTATAAGCAACACATTTCATTTCATAATGTCACCATTTTTTTTAAACTAGAGATTTTTCTCTTTGTATAACTTGCTTTTTTGTATAAAGCCAATATTGGTTCGAATTTTGTGCAGGTATGTGACGATATTCAGCTTCTTAATTGGACTATTTACATATTTAGCATTCCATTAAACATATTTGATGATCTTGTATCCGATTATGGGGATGTGTTGATTGTGACAGTTTGAGCAAATGGGCTCACTGTAGAACAAGACATAAGGGAAATGACGATTGTGGGAAGGAGTTATCTACCAAGTGGCATGCAGTAAGAACTGGCCTAGGACTTTACCCAGGCCAGGTTATAGGTGCAGTACTTTTAGGGTGGGGCAGAGGCATTGGATGAGGAATATGAGGTATACTCCCATCTTGTATCTAAATTACCATTGGGTTTGTTTCCGGCTAGATTATTCTGTTTGTTTGGCAGGGTGATAGCTCTGCATTTCCTCAACACTTAGGGGCATATTATCAAGCCCCATATCACCGCGTTATCGGCACTTTTCTGATGATAACGTAGCGATATTTGCATCGCCCTATTATCAAGGCAGCCTCCAGGCAATTAACGTGGCTTAAAGCCACGTTAATTGGTTTAACGCTGCCTTGGTAATAGGGCTCCTTTCACGATAAACTTATCCTGAAAGGGGGCGTGCAGTGGGTGTTGCGGTGGGCATTCCACTGCAACACCCATTCACTTCGACGCTGACACCTATTATCAAGCTTGGTGATAATAGGAAGCAGCGCCGAACTTAAGACCAGAAAAATCCTGGTCTTAAGGTGGCGAAACGAGGAGAAATGCTTAATTTCTCCTTGTTTTTGCTTTTTCCATGTGTGCTGCCTTGTGCAGCACACATGGAAAAAGCAAAATGCCGAGGTTTCTTTATGTACAGGAAGGTATCCCTTCCTGTACATAAAGAAACCTCTTTTTAAAAATGCCAATTTGTAACTTACATGTGTGCTGCATGAAGCAGCACACACTTAAGTTACAAAATGGCATTTAATGTTTGTTTATGTGCAGAAAGGAACTCCTTCCTGTACATAAACAAACCTTCCCTGCTCGCAGACACCCTTGCACTCTGGTGCAAGGGTGCCTGCGCTGGTGATACGTTGCAAAACGTATCGCCAGCGCAGGGGGAACCGCTAGGCTGCACCATATCCTTGGTAATATGGTGCAGCCTAGCGTTTTCGAAGTGGCGAAGAGAGGCATTAGCCGAGACGGCTAACGCCTCTCTTCGTCACTTTGTTGATAATTTGCCCCTTAGAATTTTTAGAAAGTGTGGGGGAATTTCGTTTTTTCTTTATGTGTAATTTTGGGACACCATGGATATATCATGTCATATCAGATGTTGTGGTGTTTAATTGTTGGCCTCTTATCAAGAATTTTCATTGCCAAGCAGCCGTTGAATTGGCTAGGTCCTGTGTGATGTAGATTTGTTGACTGCACCAAGTGATTTTCTTTTGCTTCTTTGGAGCTTCTATATCATCGAGACCTAGGTGTATTCTAGAAAATATATGATAGCTCTGGATGTGGATTGTTGGAAGAAGAAACAGCAGGGACCTAATCAGTCGGTTAGTTGAATGCTGTGCGTTACTCCAGCATGTAAAGTAGTTTCGGCAGTAAACTGCTTAAGAGGGAGATAAAATCACTCTTTTTCCTCCCCTTCAGATAGGCCATATAATTAGGGCTCCCGGTTTTATGGTATTTATTTTTTCAACATTTCCGTCTGTATTTATCCATATTTATTTTTTAGCCATTTTATCTGTATTTATCCATATTTATTTTGTGTTTTGTGTATAAATGAAGTTGTAAAACTGTACATTTTCATATTTATTTAGCTGATAGACTCAAACTCATACTTTGAACTCGGTCATGCTTTAGCTATTTAAGCTGCCAAATATTACGTAACAACACATCCACTAAATATTAGCATTATACCACACATGTTAGATGACATATGCCATTATTTAAAGAAATTTCATCCTGCATTTTAATTTCACATGCTGTACATCTGCTCAGCTTTTGGGCTACAATTCATGAAAGATAGCACTGAGAATCACTTAAAAGAAGCTACATTTTCTGTATTTATCCACTTTTAAAAATAAATGCAGACAGAAAACACATTGCTTTTTGTCTGTATTTATCTGTAAAAATCCGTAAAAACTGAAATCAGGGAGCCTTACATATAATCTAACATTACTTCTTCTGCTTGTGTTTTCCATATCTACTTGGGCTTGGCATAGTTAGTGCATTTAGAATAAAAGTTCTAGAATGCTAGAATGTAAACATTGGAGGTAGTCAGTACTACTGACATTATCATTGATTTTCTTCTCTGTGTTGTCAGGCTACCCTTCTATTGTCTTTAGCTTGTCTGAAATTAGTGTTAGGGATGATTTAAGTTATTTGACTTCATTCATTACCTCCATGAGTGTTAGTTCATGGAGGAAAGAGGGTTCCATTTTGCTCTAAAATTGCTCGATTTGAGCTGGTTTTAAAAAAAAGAATTTATGTAGGTGTCCCACTTGGTGGCTAGTGTTTTGGGTGGTCCGTTCATTTTTCCATTTTAGTCACTTCTAGAGTACTGTTGTTTAAAATTTGCTAGTTGTAAATGCATATCTTGATATCGCCTTTAACAAGATTAGGCTGTAAATATTGTATCTTTGTGATTGTCATATGCTTGATTTCTTTCTGTACTTGTATTCACTTTGTAAGTTGTATAAGTGCTAAACTTGTATGCTGAAGAATAGCATTCTAGAATTGTGACCTATTTTGAGTGCCTAACACGTATGGTAACTGTCTTGGAGATGGCAGCCATAATAAATACACTCAAAGCCCCTATGGGTTCCAAGTGATGATCAATGTAGTTTTGAAAGATGGGGTGTAGAAGGTTTGAGTCTGAGGTAATGTTTAGAGCCATCTGTGTTGTGAGTCGGTGAAAAGTACGGTTTCTGAGAGTTGGCACACAGTGGGCTTAATGTGAAGGCTTAAAGCAGAGTCTTGTGGTAAAAAACATATCACTATGTCAACATTTAACATTTAATTTCATAAAAAGGCCACCAATATAAGCACCTCATATGTGGAAGAGTGTTTCCAATATGGCCAATCGGAGGCTTGCAGTGGGGAATATCTCTAGAAACCTGGTGTCAAGCGCATGTCTTGAGATGGTAGGTTGGTAGCAGTGAGTTCATGCACAAGGGTCTGTGCATCAGATGTGCATACCAGTACTCACCACAGGTTAGCAGCAATTGTAGGAGCTGTAGCAGTTTAGTAATTAGGGTGATTAATGGGGACTCTTCTAGTCTGCTAGTCTAGGTCTAGTGAACCTCCAGTGCTGATCTGATGCCAATCCGGTGCCGATTTGATGATGCCACGTAGGTTGATCCTGCCATTGCTCTGGCTCTGTAGATTGCCCACCTGTTAAAATTGTTTCTTTTTGATTATAAGTTTCCTCAGTGGGCACAACCCATCATATTCCTGGGTATATTGAAGGTGGACCACTCCATCACTATATTTGTAGAGCTCTCAGCCTATCTCATTGAAAAACAGACACAAATCCCTTCATCATCTTCAATAAAGAAATGCTGCTCTTGTAACATGAAGGTCTTTATTACAAGTGCCGCATAAAATTCTGACATATAAGAAAATCAATGTGCAACACCAGGAAGCAACCCTTCCTATCCCCTACTATCTTTGAAACAATAGAGTGGAAGCCTGCTTTGAAGAGAACACCCACCCCCAGGGTTTTAGTAGACGTGTGGGCCCAGGATCACAGTGGATACATCAGGTGAACCAGCCGATGTGTGTCTACCGCCATAAGATGTGTCTCCTGGAGGAGGATAACATTCGGTTTGTGATGTAGCCCCATATCTGTTTGTGCTTGAGTGAGTTGAGACCTTGAACATTTAAAGAGAGCAATTTAGTTCCCATGGCCAAGGTCATCTGCGAGGATAGTGTAGGTTAGCATCTGAGGCCAACAGGGACGTAGGGAGAGTGAAGCCTCGGGGTAGAGAAGGGTCCTGCATTGTGCCGCATTTCACAGCCCTGCAACAGGGATAGGATGGCTGAGCAGTCCCAGTGGGTAAGGGCAGCCCAGTAGGCCAACACAGGGGGTGGGAATGACATGTGCCTGCTGGCTAAGGGATAGTGATATGCACTGTACATCCTGAAAAAAATCAAAAGCGACAATCTTTAGCAGTAGTCGACCTAGGGAAGGAAAAAAAACAATATGAACCAAAATCGCCAGACCAACCCGGCCCAACAGTCATCCACTTCCCTCGGAGATTGGCACAAATCTCGCTTGAGGAGTCACCCTGCTGGGGTGCATATCGTGGGGAGCTGACCATCAGGAATAGTCTGAGTCCAAGCATGTGGGAATAGTCAGAATGTCCCGCAGCCCCTTGATGTATCCACGGTCCAAGGCTGCAGAGCCTGCAGAGGTCCCAGCAGATATCCAATAGTCGCTGCACTTCAGGGAGCCAGAGACGGACAGGGCCGGTAAGTGGTCCTTCCTCATGCTCTGGAGATGCTAAATAATGTCACATTTGGTCTCCTGGGACACAACCTCTTTTTGTCGCTTGCCTGGGCAATGAAGCCTCACCATGGTCCAGATGGGGCACTGGCCTTCTCTAGTGGACATGCGAGACATGGAGGTGTCTTTGTCTTGGATGTTTGCTGATAGCCCCACCAGATTATTGTCTCTGCCAAGGAGCGCAGGGATCATCGTTTACCACCCCAAGTGAACAGGAAAGCAAAGGGGTGTACCCATTGATATTGAATGTCCATCTATCTCAGCTTGTTGGTAATCGGCTTGAAGCGTGCCATCAACGCAGTGTGACATGAGATAGATCTTGGAAGGTTTGGATTGTGTGGCTACAAAACACCAGGTCGGCCTCGCTTCTGGAGGCTTGCAGAATAGCTTCTTTCTCCATGAAAAGTGGGCACGTGTCAGGATGTTAGGGACTGAGTCATGTCACCCAGGAGTAAATGGCATACGGTGGGCCCTATCCAGGGCCAGAAGGGGGCATCCTTATCCCCTTGGATCATCTGCAGGAGTTCAACCGTTAAGGCCATGATGTTGCTTCTTTCCTCCCCTTTTGGGGCATCCCTGATGCAAATGTTGTTCCGGCGGCTCCTGTTTTCCAGGTCCTCCAACTTAGTTTGCAGTTCTAGTTGTTGATCTTTGAGAGCTGCCACCAGTAGGGAATGAGGTGTTGAGGGGATGATGGTGGGGGGAACAATATTAAAAAAAAGACTACTTACCTTTTCCACCAGCCACATCTCTCTTCCGCTTCTCCGGTAAGTCCCGCAACCAGGAAGCATCCAGGCTCCACATAGCCAATCACAACGCTGCAATGCATTCCCTCCGCGGTCCCAAACAAATACAACACGGTTAGTAGAGCTGTGTATGGGACCCGCTAGTGGGGTTCAGGATTTGTATCAATAAGTCACAGGGCGAACATAGCTCAGAGGAGTAGTATACCCTTTCTCCCTCACGGTCTAAGCATAAAGACTCGGAGCGTCTGTGGCAGCTGCCCCAGAGTGGCAGCACAGTCCAGTGTATCCAATGGGGGCTAGTCGAGAAACAGAAAGGATGCGGTTCTTCTACTCCGAGCGGGCTTACAGGTCGTCAAAGGCGGTGCTCCTGATGACGTCTTGACTAACGCTCAACATTTCCCCAGCATATACACACTCATATTCCAGGCCAGTCTCTGGGTCCCAGGCCTTAATTACTCATGACATGTGGCAATTAGAGAGGGGAAGGCCGGTTTGCGGTCATTGCAAGCCTCAAGCAGGTCAAGGAAATTGTCCTGATACATGTGGTGAGAGGAGTCCTACAGATGGGGCATCCTCAAGGTTGGCGCTCTCTAGGAGCTGCACAAGCCCCAGCTGACCAAGATCACCGCGGGCCCCAGGCAATACTCGCTTTAAGAGTGGCACCTCCGCCATGGTTCTCTGGGTGGGGAGCGCTGCCACAATGTTACACCAGGGACACAGCTATGAGCAAAGTGGCAGCTGGAGGGGAGAGAAGGAAGGGGAGAGGCCCATCGCCAACTCTCAGGGCTCACTTTCCACCCAGTGGGAACCCAGTTTAGCCGCTGTGCAAGATGGTGACCCCAGGTGTCTTGCTCAACCAGTCAGTCGAGTCTCTTCACCGGCCCTCCGAGCTGCCTGGACTTCCACAGCTGGGGCACCACATGGCAGTTGCAGCCACCTTGGGCAATGTATGGTCTTGGATGAGGCGGCAGTGCTGTAACAGGGGCTGTAGCAGTGGGTCCTCTGTGCTCCCGCCGGAGTTCCAGGGCAGGCGGGGTGGAATTTGCGAGCTCCCTCATGCCTACATACTCTCCATTGCATGTCTTACCCGGGGGCTCCCAGCCCAGCCTCGAAGCCGCTGACACAGGTTATGTCTGCATTTCCTCACCGTTGGTCTCCCCTGACAGGCAAGTCGCTGCACCGCGGGCTCTGTTATCAGTAAGCCAAAGTGCCATCTCTCTGCAAGATGGCGGCCCTGCAGCTACATCTGGCACCGATGGAGGCCGGGAGCAAGCCGGTGCCAGATCAATCTGGGGCCTCCTCGCCAACAGTTCACTTCACTTGTAGGAGGGTTCCGGGTCAGGCAGTCGTGTACCCTGCATCTGGTGCTGCAAAGCATGGGACACATCCCCACAAGATGGGAGCCCAAACCTGGCAAAGGGCTGCAAACTATCACCAGAGGACTTCAGCCATGGGACAAAATCCCCCCGCCGTGTGCTGAGGGGGGCACCAATGTCCCAACGCAGCTAGAGCTAATTAATTACCATACCGGTGCAGCAGATGGTGCTGGAAAGCCGACGGGGGCCCAGAGTACTCCATTCCCCGCTATGACACGCCCCCCTGGATTTCTTTTTAATGCGTCGGTCTAGATACTGGAACCACACCTTCTGCCTTAGAGGTAGTTTGGTGGCCACCACTCCTTGATGTGCTTCTTATGCAATATTTATGACATGAATTTGCAGTGACCTGGGAATGGCCAATCGTGTGCCACACAAGAGCAGTCCTTTGGATGGGAAGCTAGCTCTTCCTTTATTTTTTTGTATGCTTATAGATCTTTCATCTTACTCTGGGGATGAGACTTAATATTTTTCTCCAGTCATTCCATTTCTGTGACTTGATGAGGGCCTTCATCGCACACACAGTGGTGTCTTGCCTGCATGCGCATATTAATTCTTGATGCTTCAGGGCATATGGATGTGACTATCCAATGACATATCTCAGGTATTCCTCAGCAGCTGCTGAGCTTTCTACAGCAAAATGAGAAATAAAGTCAATAGGATTCTTGTATTTTCAAGGTCTGTGACTTATTCCTGCAAACACAAACCCCATCTCTCAATACAAGGAGGCATTTTGGCATTCAGGTTGCAAATATTGATTTAAAAAAGTAAGGTGGTTAGTCATAATTGTGAAGGATTTTTCATACAGGAAAAGACGAGAGTGTTTACAGGCCCACACTATAGCCAAGGATTCTTTGTACATCACACTGGGGCTAACATAAGCAATCACAAGCCGAGGTGCCTTAGGGTCAGTATCTCTCTGTGCTAGGATAGCTCCAAGTCATACAGGACTTGCATTGACCATAAGGTGGGTAATGAAGCATCATAGTATGCAAAGTATGCAAGGTTTCTGTTATTTTGACTTTGGTGTCTTGTAACGCATGCCGTCACTGCGAGGACCACATACAAGTAGATCCCTTTTGTGTGATCTTTGTCAAAGGCTCAATTATTGAGGTGAAATTAGGCAGGTACTCAGAACAGTAGCTGGCAAGCTCCAGAAAGAAACAAAGGGCAGAGGCATCCTATGTAGGTGGCCTCCTGCAATCAGCTGTGAACAATTCTACAAAGAATTTCCGAGAGTTCTTTTGAAGGGTGCTCTTGTCTTTATTGAGTGTCAGATTGGCATCCTGCAATGCTTGGCAGATTTAAAGAAGGGCAGAATCATGTCCTTTTAGACTCTTCCCATACCGCAGTATGTCATCACTGTTGTTGAAGCAATTTTGAAAACCATGTATGACTTTTCCCATCTCTTCTTGAAAGATTTCAGCTGCTGATGAGACATCAAAATGGAGTCTTTTGTAATGGAATAAACCAAAGTGAGTGGCGAAAACGGTTATGTATCTTGATTCTTATGCTAAGTTCAATTGATAGTAGCCTTTGTTCTGATCAAGGATAGAAATGACCCCAGCTCCATTCGGCTGATGTATCACGTCTTTTATTCGTGGATTAATATGTCTTTTTCTTTGAATCGCCTGGTTAGGTTGGCGTATCTCCACACACAAACAGATGCTGCCTCCCGCTTGATTCTTGGGAACAGGCGCAATGGGGCAGACTCACTGTGTGGGACCTTGAACAGGTTCAATGATACAAGTTTCACAAGGTTGTCGAGTTCCAGCTCAGCCTGTTTTTGGATATGGAATGTAATGGCTCTAAAGTGTAGGACAACTAGCTTCCCGTCAGTATCAATGTGTAGCTGAACCTGGCGATCACTTAGCTTGCCTATGCCATCAAAGAGCTCTGGGGAAAGTTCTTCAAGGTTCTAAGGCTCATCCCGTAGAACCCGTAAAGCTGTACAACATAAACCCTTGAGGAGGCCAAGCTTAACTGTTGATCTGAAACTCAACAGGGATCCCGTGCCTGCAGTGGCTTCAATGACGCAGACCTCGGTTTGCAAAGAGTGATCACCGTGTTTGAGAAGTGGGCTAAAAACACCATGACATTTGAGGGGTTATTGGAATCCATAGGTACTGTGTTCATCAGTATTATTTTATGACAGAGTTATGCATGAGTGTGGCAAAGTCGGTGTCTGTCATCACATTATGGTGCCACCTTTGTCCACAAGAAAGGAGATGGACGTTCAACTTACATCCATGTCTATAACAAGTTGCTTCAATTCTTGTTCAATCTCTGTGGCCATGTCACTCCAATTAAAACACTTTCGTTTTCTACGAAATGTTTAGTTTCCGGGAGTGATGAATCAGATGACCTCGATAATCCGGGGCATGTAGCCGCCTCCCTTTTCCTGTGACGAGTGCGAGATGTGTGTTTCGATCACTCTCTCACATCTGCTCTGTCACCAGAGGTTGAGGTCACTTGTAAGCCAATTCATGTCTCCTTCTTACCTCAACATACTGATTGAAAGTGACTCTTCCTGCAACCGTTGTGGCACGTGTTCTGCACAACAGGGCATACACATGAGTGTGGGGAGCAAAATCCACATGTGTAGCATGTGCCTTTACTATCTCCTGTCAGTGAGCAAGTGTCTTCTGCTTGATACTTAACTGTGTGGGACGTTCTTGCCAAAGACAGAATGTTTTCTAGTTTTCTTGGCGTGTGCAGCAGTTTTTGTTGAAGATCACACATTCACATTAGTGATGACTGGTGATTTTAGCGCCTCTTCAATATTTTATTGCTGTATTGTCGCAGTTACAGCGCTGCACCTCATCTTTTCACCTTCTCATAAAAGCATCTATACTATTACACTTCTTTTGCCTTGTTTTTTTTTTTTTTTTTAAAGAATTTTATTGAGTTTTTCCCAACCAGTGTACCAATAAACCAATATTACATACAATAGCATCTTGTAAGAGACCCAACCATCATTGTACATGTCAGGAGAAACCGGTTCTTCAACATTTTCTCCATAACTCCCCCACCCACCACCCTCTCTACCCCCACCCCCCCCTGTCAGTGTGCCCGTGTCAACCCCCCTTCAGCTTAGGCATTTAGAACCCCATGTTCCGAGAAAGCCTAACTCAAATCAATAGAAAAGACACTATCAGTGTTCTCAAAGGACAGGAGGCTCCATGTTGCCACCCATATGTGCTCTATGCTCCCACCTTGACTATTCGACAATTCTCAATATGTTGTGCAGACGCTGATTCCTCACTGAGTGTACTTAAGTGGCCTCATCCTGAACAGTCTCCCCAGTAGTCCCAGAGGGCCCCACCCTAGGCTCCACACTCTGGTCCATATCTACAGGAGCCCTGTCCCCCTCGTCCAGCTCCTCCGGAGAACGAAGACCCTCTACTAAAGCTCCCCACGACCTTGCAGCGTCCAGAGCCTTGTCATTAGAGGCACGCCTGACCAATTGTAGACGAAGCGTCCCTTCACTCCCTGCCCAGGACAAGAAACTCGCCTTCCACCTCCGAAAGCTAGGTCCAGCCCTTGCCTTCCAATGCATGGTGAGCTCCCTCTTCGCCAGTATCAGACCCAAATCATAAAATTTGCTCGTAATTTTAGTACTGGGGGTGTGCGGAAACCAAAGCAAAAGGCAAGTCCTCATCTCCACTTCCAGCTCACGCTCAGTCACTTGATTCAAACACGCCACCACATCTGCCCAATAAGAGCCTAATCCCAGGCAGGACCAAAACATATGACCAAAATCAGCACCTTTTGCATTGCACCAGGGACACGGCGATTGGGACCCTCCAAAATACTGTAAAATTTTGACCGGAGTTAAGTAAGCCCTGTGGAGAGTGTAAAATCGGACCAATTGAAACCTAGCGTTGCGTGTGCCCTTCCAGGCACGCCGCAACAACTGCGGCCACGTCGTCTCAGGAATGGGCCTACCAAGATCTCCCTCCCATTTACCCCGCAAGGTATCCAGGGGTGGAAGCCTCTCCGTGGACAGCCGCCTATATAGACAGGTGATGGCCTTGAATGTACCCGCCGCCATAGTGACGTATTGACACTCCAATGAAGTTGGGGGTTCCGACAGTCCCATCTTCCATTGTTTCTGAATCCCCGACACCAAGGCGGCGTGTAAAAGATAATCCCCCCCTCGGCAGATCGAAAGCCCTCTGCAAATCCTGGAATGGTAACAAGACACCATCCCTGTATAAGTCCCCAATCATGTGGACCCCATACTCTTCCCAGCCAGCCAACGCCGTCCAATCCCCGCCATGTGGGAGGGACGTGCATATGCCCAAAGGAATTTCCAGGGCATATGGGACCACGAAGCCTGCCCGTTTCTGACTGCGAGTCCAGCATAGCCGGAGTGTGCGCTCCTCGAGGGTGAGCTGGTCCAGCCTGATTTTTTGCCGAAGCACAATGAAGGACAACACGTGTCGAGGGATGACCCTACCCTGTGGACCATCAGGGCCTCTAAACTCACGCGCCATGGCCTGGGTAAGCCATTGTAGCTGTGCCGCCAAGTAGTCCCACTCAAAATCTGGGGCCGCCAGCCCCCCCTCCTCCCTCGGCCTCATCAGAGTGGCCAGTGCCACCCGCCGTCTGCCAGATCCCCAAATAAACCCTGTCATCAGTGCCCGAAGCGTCTTAAAAAAGGAGACCGGGATCCATATCGGCAAGGTACGGAAGAAGTAGAGCAACCGTGGCAGCGCTACCATCTTCAGCAGCACTACACGCCCAGCTACCGAAAGAGGGAGAGTGCGCCAGAACGCCATACTACCCTTGAGCCCCCTCAGCGCGCCACCCACATTCCCCTCAAAAAGGTCGGTGGGAGCGTGAAATATGCAGACGCCCAGATACGGTAAGCAGGCAGGTTCCCACCTCAGGTCTTCAAGCGCCAAGGGCATCTGAACTTCAGGGGACAAAGGAAACAGGCAGGTCTTAGTCCAATTCACCTGCAACCCCGACAAGCGGCCAAACTCCTGGAGCAGGGCTCTGGCGCCCCGTAGGGAATCCCCCGCATCCTTCTTTTGCCTTGTTGAGTTAAAAAGATATCTTTCATAATCAACGTTACATGTAGGAAGAAAGTATGCCATCTACATTTATTTCTGAGCTTCATATGAAAGATTTTCATAGTCTTCGAATTGATATATGATACCACGAGTGTCAGGCCCCACTCAGTGCATATGAAGGCATAGCAGTCTCTTTTCGTTCTCAATGCCTATAGCCCCGGTATAAACAATGACGTCTCTCATTCTGCACCATCTGGACCTAAGTAGTTTGTGTCACCCAAATTGAACGGAAGAGGTATTCCCAACTATAATGACTCAAAGGCAGCAGCCGCGGCCGCTGCAGGTAAGAGCAGTGGGGCCAGCTGGGGGGGATTTCGGAAGACGACCACGAGGGAAAATTAATTATTTATTTAATTTTCCCTTGTGGTAGTCTATTGAAATCCCTCCCTCCTCCCCCCAACTGGCTCCAACATCCCACCACTCTTACCTGCAGTGGCCGTGGCTGAAAGGCAGTCATTTTTTGTGGGGTAGTTAGCTGACTGATTGATGGTAACTTCAGGTAAGTAACAGTTTGCACCACAGGTTTGTCGACCTCAGAGGACGATGAGGTCAACATATTCCTTGAAGATGCCTCTCTTGCTTTATCCTCGCTGCCAGTGTAATGACTTGAATCAACTTATCGACCTGCAGCACATGCAAGCAATAAGAAACAACTGTTTATTTATTTATGCGTTTTTATATAGCAGGTACTTTACCCAGAGCTGTCAAAGTATTTTACAACAGAGTGAAGTACATTACATAAGAAATTCCAAGTAACATTGTAGAGGTGATAAGAAGTATGACTACTACAGTTACTCATGGTGAGAGTTACATATTTACAAGTTACATGTTCTGTTGCAGGGATTCTGCTCAGGAAACCAGGACCTCAGTGAATTGTGGTGTACCAAAACTCACCTCAGTTCCCAGAACCCCTATCCGACTAGCATCAGTGTCTCATTCGTTCTCCGTATCATCTCGAAGCTACCAATGATTAGACAACCCAGAACAAGCGACTTAGAATACTCTCAGGAATGGTGGGAATCAGAAACACCTTTTCGTTATTATTCTCATATCAGTCCACATCAAGAGTAATCAGCGACACGGTAAAGTTTAAAATGTTTATTTTTAACTACGTGCCCTAAGGTGCAGTACTTTTGCTAACATAAGCAGACAAATGATTAAAAACAAAACCATCAGCATTGTTACAATACCATAGAAAATGAAGGGAGAAATCATGTTACAAATGATAGTGGAATATAGCCACCCTCCCTTCACTAGTAAGCTAGTTTTATGAAACTAATAGAAGGTCTCTAGGCTTGAATGGGGAACCCCATACCGTAAATATCAGCTTAGGTGAATCACATCACAGGATCAGCTCTGCTCTGTGTCTGGAAAAGGTTTTCTCCAAGTGACTGAATCATGCATGCAAATGCAATATTAAAGGCACCCGAGTTTCAGATATTTGCAGCTGTGTGCGTGTTATGGCTGGAGCGTGGGCCGATCAACCTGAATTCAAAAGCATACATTGTTATTTGACGGCTACTGCATACAGTGTTCAGACTAAGGTCGCCGGTGGACGTCTAGGAATGTGAACAAAAGACTGTTCTCATGTGAAGAAAAAGCAAGCAAGCGGTTTTTCTTATAATAACAGCTACCTGCAGTGTCGTGTGCAAAAGCAGCAAAAGTGGCAAGTATGGCGTTTTACACCTATGGCGCTTATGCTAACATAGCAATATGTGTACATGGAACTCCGTCTCCACTACACCCTCCCTTGATCGGACCACAAACAAAATAGGGAAGCAAAGCAGGAACGCAGAGTTCAAGTTCGATAGAGACAGAACCAAGTTCATGTATAGCCAATCCATATAATTGGTAGTGACAGTTCGAAAACGTGTTCGAAAAAAGCAAAAACAACAAAAAAATTAAAACATTTCGCAGAGGCTTGACAGAGTGTAGAGTCAAAACTTTTTTTTTTTTTAAATTGGGTTTGGACTTGGGGAAGAAGGACTACTAACGATTTAATCCATCAACGTGTAGGCACAATAAATAGCAACTGCCTCCAAGAGGAAGTCATTATAATGTTCTGTAAAAGATTCCGCCATCCAGTCTAGCAAAGTGTGAGAAGTTGGCCTGGCATATGCTGTCTCCTAGTTATAGGGGACACCTTGCACCAGTCCAATTCGACTCTTATTGATGATAGGTTTAAGACAACCTTTAAAGAAAGCTATCCTAGTGGTAGCTGTGGAGAGCAGCCTTCAGGCTAAGTCTTGAAGGAGTGTTAAGCTTATTGTTTTACCATATATAACCACTTGAATGACCAAATGAAAGAGTAGCCCACACAGGTATATATATAAAATATATGTATTTATTCTAAACAGAATCCCACAAGTCTCTTTATGAGGCTGAGGCAAAGTTACAATTCAAACAAGCATTGATAGATACAATAAAATAGCACTGGAATCATAGGGCCCCAGGGGGGGACCAAACCATATATTAAAAAAGTGGTATAAGAACCACGACAATTCTACAGACAATGCCTAGGGCATTTAGGATCGCTGGACCCTTAAGAATCCACCCCAGGTTATGAGGAAGGGGACCCACAGGAGGCGCGTGCAGTGGAAGTAGCTGCTATCAGGATCTCTATTAAAGCCTATGGAGAATGTCGCGGTTTGATTTAAACAGATTAAAGTCACTTCTAGCAGGAGTACAAAGTTAAAACTTTAGAGTTAAGCTGTTGAGGAGCCCACTACCACGAGAGTACCGAGGTACCACTGTTATCTGCCCCAGGGAAGCCGGGTGCATAGGTCGTTTTCGATGTCGGGTCGCGGGCTGATTTTCAATGGGAAAATGTTCAAAAGTGCTGCTAGCCAAAAGCGTCGATGATGCCGTGAAGATTGAAGTTGTAGATCTTGTAGAGAAGAACCTGAAAGCAGAGGGGACAGAGTCTGGGTCACGGCACAGTGACCAGGGAGCTCAAAGCAAAGAGCCCTTCAATGTCGGGTGCTTCAAGTGGAAAGAGGTGTAGCTTGGATCTGCAGCCACGGGCTCCGGGAGGCTTCAAAGAAAGCCAGCTTTGGGAGGGCAACTGTTCCACGTTGGATGAGGGTTGCTGCGGTATTAGTGTCCGGATTGGATCCACTAAGCCTTGGCAACTGCAACCCACGCAAGATAAACAAATCAGCTACTGGTGCAGACCCCCGAGGTCTGTGAGAGGTCTCCTTTGGAGAGACTGTAGAGCAGGCCTGGAGCAACCAGGGGAACTCTTAGATGTTGAGATTGTCTTCCGCTCAGGCCCACAAGTCGAGAGACAAGGGACTGTGGAAGGCAGCAAAATGGAGTTTGTAAAAGGGAGCCCACGGGCCACCGGAGGGGGCTAGGGCACTGATCTTTGGCACAAATGCTGCTTGGTGATTGGCTCACAATTGGGCCAAAGCACAACTTCCCCACTGGTCAGGGTCGTGTGCTGTGCAAGAGGTGGCCAGTGTCCTGGGGTATTGGGAATCTCGGCACCCACGCGGTCCACGGTGCTCAGGTTTGCTGTGCACACTCACTGGCCTCTGGGATGCTTAGGAAACCCACCTCAAGCGTGCTGGAAGTCGTCAAAGTTCGTGAGAGCAGCGAAGTTCCAACTGGGTCACTTGCAGTGTTTTAGGTGCCTGCCAAGCAGTGGGGTAACTCCTTTACCCCAAGGGAGATTTCTTCAGTCAGCTGGGCAGCAGCTCGTCGAAGGTCAAGTCTGTAAAGTCCAAGATTAATCTGAGGCTCTGGGGCCACGTTATTCACCTTTATCCCCAAGATTAGGGGAGTGTCCAGAGTAGTGTCCACCAATGAGAGGTGAGGCGGGAAAGGGTGGCTACACCCTCTCCCCTTTGTGTGTTTCCCGCCTGGGCGATGGGCAGGATGCCCCTGAACCGGTTCCAGGCGGTGTATGCAGAATGTAGGCGCTGTAGCTGCCTACGTGCAACTCTGAAAGGCAACTTTGGTGCACCCACCCTGTTCCAATCCACATATCCTGTCTGGGGAGATGCTAGCACCTCCCTGCCACAGGAGCCATATTGTCCAGCTGGTGAGGCTAGGGTTTTCCCCAGCACAGCCAGCCAGAGTCGTGTGGGTGGCGGGTAGTAGCCATTTTGTACTACGTGTGCACTTTTAAATTGGTGTCTGAATTCTGCCGCTTTTCCCATATCGCCCCTCTAGCAGGGGGGAATCGTGCCCTCATGCCCATGGCTGGACTGGGGGTAGGATTCCTACATGTTTGACACCAAACACGATATGGTTCTGTGTAGCCATTCTCAACTTATCACGCTATCGCGATTGACTTATAATGCGGTTAAGAGTATATGGTATGGCTACACTACAAACAACCCAGCAATGGTTTTACGAGGGTTGCAGAGAGGCCCTACTCAGGTAGGGGTCCCCCCTCATACATACCTCAGCACCCTGCCTTGTAGGATTAGCAAGGCCTGCTATAGGGGTGACCTATGAGAGTATATGTGTTGTAATGGGGTGGGATATAGGGTACCTATATCCCTGTAACGGGGGCTAGCACCACCTTACCCAGACTACAGTAGTGGTCTGGTGGTGTCAGTTTGTATGGCTGTCCCAGGGTGGCACAATAAGTGCTGCAGCCCTGGTAGGCCTACTGAGGGGCCCATGCCCTGGGTACCTAGGGTACCATCTACAAGGGACTGTCAGGGCATCCTCAGCATCCAATTGGTTTATACCTAGGGTACTCACATCGTTTAACAGAGGAAGCAGATAGGCTGGGGTCCTGGATAGCAGGGCCACAGCCTGGCTAAAGTCATAAAACAGTCAAAACATCAGCAAAAAGTTGGGGGCAACTATGCAGTCGATGCCACTCTCCTACATAACCCCCCCCTCCCCCAAACGCAGGGACATTAAACTAACCTTGACCAGTTAAATCTTCATGTTCTAAGTGGAAATATCTGGAGAGGCCATCTGCATTGGCATGGTTGCTCCCAGGTCTATGTTCCACTGTATAGTCCATGCCCTGTAGGGAAATGGACCACCTGAGTAGTTTGGGGTTTTCACCCTTCATCTGTTTTAGCCATAGGAGGGGCTTATGGTCTGTTTGAACAATGAAGTGAGTGCCAAACAAGTATGGCCTCAGCTTCTTCAAGGCCCAGACCACAGCAAAGGCCTCCCTCTCAATAGCTGACCAACGTTTCTCTCTGGGGGTCAACCTTCTGCTAATAAAAGCTACTGGTTGATCCTGGCCCTCCTCATTCAGTTGTGATAACACAGCACCTACCCCCACCTCTGAAGCATCAGTTTGAACTATGAATTCTTTGGAGTAGTTGGGGCTTTGGAGCACTGGAGCAGAGTACATTGCCTGTTTTAGGTCATCAAAAGCTTTCTGACAGCTGACAGTCCACTGAACCTTTTTGGGCATCCTCTTGGAGGTGAGGTCCTTCAAGGGGGTCACAATTAGGGGTGGGCGACAATTTCCGTTCCGCTCCCGGAAATTGCGACAATTCGACATTTCCGCGTTCCGACCGGAACGCGGAAATGCCGAATTGTCGCAATTTCCGGGAGGGAACGGAAATTGTTGCCTGGCCAAGCACTTACAGATATAAATAAAGCAGGTGCCCGAGTTGAAGCTCAAATTCAGTAACGCATTCATCGGCACAATACATTCGGGAGCTAGGTCGAGGCTGGGCAGGTGTGCTGTTCTCCCCATATCTACCGTCAAAAACTAGCTGTGGTCCTTACCTGTCGCGCAATCCCCGTGTAGTTCCTGACACCAGCTGCTCTGATCGGTCTCTGGCCCGCGGCGTCTCTGGCCCACGGCATGTGAACTGCATGGAAGCCCCGCCCCACACACCAGCGGTGGGCAACGTCTTCCGCCCTTTCCCCCACTACGATGGACAGCTGACTCGAGGGACCCCAGGGACGTCGGCGCCGTGGCTGGCAACGTACACAAACTGTACGGAAGCACCAATTTCCGCGATCACGGAAATATCGCGTGATCGCGGAAATTGCTTGCATTCTCGCGAGAATTGGCGGAAGTGCCTTCCGCCAATTCCGCCCACCCCTAGTCACAATGGATCCATATCCCTTTACAAACCTCCTATAGTAACCAGTCAGGCCCAAGAAAGCTCAAACCTGAGTCTGGGTGGTTGGAGCAACCCAGTCCATGATGGTCTGGATTTTGCTCTGAAGTGGTTGAACCTGGCCTCCACCTACAAGGTGACCCAGGTACACAACCTGACTCTGCCCTATCTGGCACTTAGTGGCCTTGATAGTGAGCCCAGCCTTTTGCAGGGCTTCCAAAACTTTCCTCAGGTGGATCAGGTGATCTTCCCAGGTGGAGCTAAAGACAGCAATATCATCTAGATATACTGCACTAAAGTCTTCCAGGCCTGAGAGGACTTGGTTCACCAACCTTTGAAAAGTGGCAGGTGCATTTTTCAAACCAAAGGGCATCACAATAAATTGATAATGCCCACCAGGGGTAGAAAATGCAGTATTGGCTTTTGCAGACTCAGCTAACCTTATCTGCCAGTAGCCAGCTGTCAGATCAAATGTGCTCAGATATTTGGCTGAGGCCAATCTATCTATGAGCTCATCTGCTCTGGGAATTGGGTGAGCATCAGTCTTAGTGACTGCATTGAGTCCCCTGTAGTCAACACAGAACCTCATCTCTCTCTTACCATCCTGGGTGTGGGGATTGGTACAAGGACTACTGGGCTAGCCCAAGGGCTATCTGAGGGCTCAATCACTCCTAATTCCAACATCTTTTGGACTTCTGTCCTTATGCAGTCCCTGACATGGTCAGGTTGCCTGTAGATTTTATTCTTGACAGGCAGACTGTCCCCAGTGTCCACTTCATGAGTGCACCAGGGGGTCTGACTTGGAGTCAGAGAAAACATATGTCTATAAGACGGAAGAACTTGTCTACAGTCTGCTTGCTGCTGGTCAGTGAGGCTGTCTGCCAAGGCTACTCCATCAACTGACCCATCGTCAGGGTTCTGAGAGAGCAGGTCTGGGAGAGGGTCACTCTCTTCCTCCTGTCCCTCATCTGTTGCCATGAGCAAGCCCATGTCAGCCCTGTCCACATATGCTTTCAACCTATTGACATGAAGTACCCTGTGGGGCCTTCTGGGAGTGCCAAGGTCTACCAAGTAGGTAACCTCTCCCTTTTTCTGCAGAATAGTATGGGGTCCACTCCACTTATCTTGGAGAGCTGCTGGGACCACTGGCTCCAACACCCATACCTTCTGTCCTGGCTGGTACACCACCAGTACAGCCTTTTGGTCATGCCAGGCTTTCTGTAATTCCTGACTTGCCTCCAGGTTTTTAGTTGCCTTCTTCATGTACTCAGCCATCCTGGAGCGGAGACCAAGTACATAGTCCACTATATCCTGTTTAGGGGGTTTGAGAGGTTGCTCCCATCCCTCCTTCACTAGACAGAGTGGCCCTCTAAAAGGATGGCCATACAAAAGTTCAAAGGGGCTATAACCAACCCCCTTTTGTGGCACCTCCCTGTATGCAAAGAGAAGGCAGGGCAGAAGAACATCCCATTTTCGCCTAAGCTTTTCTGGGAGCCCTTTGATCATACCCTTTAAGGTCTTGTTGAATCTCTCAACAAGGCCATTGCATTGAGGATGGTAAGGGGTGGTGAACTTATAGTTAACCCCACACTCCTTCCACATTGCCTTGAGGTAGCTACTCATAAAGTTTGTACCTCTGTCAGACAATACCTCCTTAGGGAACTCCACCCTGGAAAAGACTCCCAGGAGGGCTCTTGCCACCACAGGTGCTGTGATGGTCCTAAGTGGAATAGCTTCTGGGTATCTAGTGGCATGATCCACTACCACTAGAATGAACCTGTGCCCAGATGCTGTTGGTGGGTCTAGGGGACCAACAATGTCAATGCCCACCCGCTCAAAGGGCACCCCCACCACAGGCAATGGTATCAGGGGGGCCTTTGTGGATTTACCTGCCTTGCCACTGGCTTGACAGGTAGTGCAAGAGCTGCAAACGCTCTTACAGTCCTCACTCATTTGGGGCCAATGAAAGTGAGGGACAAATCTGTCCCAAGTCTTGTTTTGGCCCAGGTGTCCTGCTAAGGGAATATCATGGGCCAGTGTGAGCAGGAAGCCCCTAAACTTTTGAGGTATGACCAACCTCCTGGCTGCACCAGGCTTGGGGTCTCGGCCCTCAGAGTAAAGGAGCCCATCATCCCAATATACCTTATGGGTCCCACTGGCATTCCCTGCAGCCTCAGCAGCAGCTTGCTGTCTGAGGGGTTCAAGAGTGGGGCAGCTTTGCTGCTCCAGGCTCAAGTCTGCCCTAGAAGGTCCCCCTGCCCCCAAGAACTCAATCTGATCAGGTTCCAGTTCATCTGGGGCAGTTCCTTCTTCAGGAACTAGATCCTCTTCTGCTAAAAGAGTTTCTACAGACTGATCCTGGGGGGAAGGCTCTGCCTTACCCCTGCTACTCCTCCTCTTGGAAGGTCCTTGGTCCATTTTTCCAGGATCCAAGGCCTGTTCAGTTCCTGTCAGCTTTGCTTTTGACCTTGTCAGGGCAAATACTTCTGCTGGTATACCCAAAATTGCTGCATGGGTACTTAGCTCCACCTCAGCCCATGCTGAGGTCTCCAAATCATTCCCTAGTAAACATTCAACAGGTAGGTCTGCACTCACCACAACTTTCTTGAGGCCAGTTACCCCTCCCCAGGAGAAGTTCACAACTGCTAGAGCATGGTTAGTACTAACGCTGCTTGCATTGGTCACTTGGTAAGTTTCCCCTAGTATGGTCTGGTTAGGGTCCACAAGGTCCTTAGTCACCATGGTGACACTGGCCCCTGTATCCCTGTAAGCTAGTGACTCCCTTCCATTTAATTTTGGCTGTTGTCTGTATTTGCCCAGACCACTGGGGCTCACAAACAGGGACAGGTCCCCATCACAAACTAGAACAGCCTGAGTAGGAGTTCTGACTAGGCCAGAGTCCTCTCCAGATCCTAGGGTCAACCCTACTATGCCCTTGTTCTGTGTACCACCACCTGGACTAGGGGGAACAGGTGCCTTAGGGGCAAGTGTGGTACTGTTGGAGTCTTTGGCCTTATTACAATCTGAAGTCCAATGGGTTTTCTGTTTACAGAATTTACACCATGGCTTCCTTGGTTGTTTAGCTTTAGTAGCTTGGGTATTATCAGATGCAGATTTTTGGGGGCCTGTTGAAGACAGCTGGTCTTTTCCCTTTTCCCCACCCTTCTCAGAGTTCTTGGCATCTTCCTTTTTAGTTGCACCCCCAAGGGCTGGACCTTCTGCTTAATCCTGGTTCTGACCCATTTGTCTGCCTTCTTTCCCAATTCTTGGGGAGAGGTCAGATCTGAGTCCACCAGGTGCTGATGTAAGAGCTGATTCTGACAATTATTAAGGATCTGCTCCCTCATTAGAGATTGTACAATCCTTGGTAATCATTTACTTTACTGCCAGTTAACCAACCTTCCAGTGCCTTGGTAGCACAATCAACAAAGTCTACCCAATCTTGATTCTGTGCTTTTTGGGTGTCTCTGAACTTAAGTCTGTACTGATCAGTGGTTAAGCCAAACCCATCTATTAAAGCATCTCTCAAGATATAGTAATCATCTGCATCCTCTTCTCTTACAGAGAGGAGCTTGTCTCTTCCTTTGTCTGCAAAGGAGAGCCACAGGATTGCTGCCCACTGCTCTACTGGGACCCTTTGTACTTTACAGGCCCTCTCAAGAGCAGAGATCCATTTGTGGATGTCATCCCCTGTATGATAGGGGGCACAATCTTGTGGAGGTTCCTATTGTCAGGGACTTTCTCTCTAACTCTAGGGGTTTCATTACTGCTACCAGGGGTCTCTAGACCCCACTTTCTTGAAGCTTTCTGAAGCTCCAGGGATTCCCTGTCCAATGCTAACTGTTCTCTCCTGAGCTGACGTTTAGCCTGCTCAAACTGGATCAGTCTGCATTTCCTCTCTTGGGAGGATTCTCTTCTCTGAGAAGAGGCAGAGGTCCCCTTGGATCTCTCAGAATGGTTGGACCCCTCTGCGGGGGATCTGTTCCTTCTGCTTGGACCCCTTTAGGGATGGAGAGAGTGCCTTTTGGGCCATCACCTCCATGTTGTGAATGGTCTTGTTCATCCAGGTTAAGTTCATCTTCCTCTTCCTGGTCCTCATCAGAGTCCACCCCAGGGGTGTCCTCTTCTGGGGGGTGCCCACCCAACCTATCTACCCCCTCAGACATTAAAGTCTGCTATGAGCAGGATTTCCCTGAGACTTTGGGTATTGGCACCTTTGTTTGTCCTAAGTTGCCTAGAGGTGCACATCTCCCTCTGCTCAGCAAAGGAGAGATGATCATATTTGTCGACTGGGACCCTCTGGGGTCCTTCCAGAGCCTTATGGGCACCTGAACTTAAAGACATTTCTAGTGTAGTGGTACTGGTGTATCTACCTACACTAGGTGTGGCCTACTGAACCCTTTCTTGAGTTGTAGTCAAGGTGTGCTAAACCCTCTACACACAACTCCTAAGTTCAGTAGAACTTATTATATTCTAAGCTTGAATTTATATGTATCTTTGGTACCAAGTGGCTTTCACTTTAGAAATTCAATTTGTTATCTGGTAAAACAATGGCAAGCTTGAATCCTTGCACACCAATGTGAGAAGTTGGCCTGGCATATGCTGTCTCCTAGTTATAGGGGACACCTTGCACCAGTCCAATTCGACTCTTATTGATGATAGGTTTAAGACAACCTTTAAAGGAAGCTATCCTAGTGGTAGCTGTGGAGAGCAGCCTTCAGGCTAAGTCTTGAAGGAGTATTAAGCTTATTGTTTTACCATAGATAACCTCTTGAATGACCAAATGAAAGAGTAGCCCACACAGGTATATATATAAAATATATGTATTTATTCTAAACAGAATCCCACAAGTCTCTTTATGAGGCTGAGGCAAAGTTACAATTCAAACAAGCATTGATAGAGACAATAAAATAGCACTGGAATCATAGGGCCCCAGGGGGGACCAAACCATATATTAAAAAAGTGGTATAAGAACCACGACAATTCTACAGACAATGCCTAGGGCATTTAGGATCGCTGGCCCCTTAAGAATCCACCCCAGGTTATGAGGAAGGGGACCCACGGGAGGCGCGTGCAGTGGAAGTAGCTGCTATCGGGATATCTATTAAAGCCTATGGAGAATGTCGCAGTTTGATTTAAACAGATTAAAGTCACTTCTAGCAGGAGTACAAAGTTAAAACTTTAGAGTTAAGCTTTTGAGGAGCTCACTACCACGAGAGTACCGAGGTACCACTGTTACCTGCCCCAGGGAAGCCGGGTGCATAGGTCGTTTTCGATGTCGGGTCGCGTGCTGATTTTCAATGGGAAAATGTTCAAAAGTGCTACTAGCCAAAAGTGTCGATGATGCCGTGAAGATTGAAGTTGTAGATCTTGTAGAGAAGAACCTGAAAGCAGAGGGGACAGAGTCTGAGTCACGGCACAGTGACCAGGGAGCTCAAAGCAAAGAGCCCTTCAATGTCGGGTGCTTCAAGTGAAAAGATGTGTAGCTTGGATCTGCAGCCACGGGCTCCGGGAGGCTTCAAGGTAGGCCAGCTTCGGGAGGGCGACTGTCCCACGTCGGATGAGGGTCGCTGCGGTGTTAGTGTCCGGATTGGATCCACTAAGCCTTGGCAACCGCAATCGCAACCCAAGCGACTTCTTTTTGAGACAATAGAGCCCGTATTCTGCTCAGCTTGTTGAACTCTGCTTTCAAGGTTGGGATGGAAGGCCAGATGGATACATCTAGTCTCCCGTGCGGGGGTGGGAAAAGGAAATTTTTACAATAAACTACGCGTTGTGAGACAGTTACAATGTACGGAATTCCCACTAGCATCCCGCAGCATGCCTCATTATTGAAAAGCACATAACTACCGTTAGCTAATAATGTAAAAGTGGGCGTAATTGCTGGCACAGGATTTCCCTTCAGAATGCAAGCCAAATTCGTTGCCTGAACGTTGCAGGCGCCATGCACTTGGATGTGCCTACAGACTACTGAGTGATCAGGTGTGGAAGTGCATTCCTCTCCTTTTAAATAAACTTCTTTACCCTCTCTCATGCATCTGTATGTAAATGGGAGTGACCAAACTTCATGCAGGAAAGCAGTACCCAATGGTTCATATCTACCTAGGGCATAATGTTTCATACATGAACTGAAATTAAACAATGGAAACGCCAAGGTGATCAAACCGTGGATAAGCCACATAGCTGAGTTCGATTCGGCCACAGAGAAAGGTAAAGGTTCCAACTTTTCAATATGCAGTAATGAGTATGTTGCATCTTTCATGGACTTGAACTGTTGTTTTGCAGTCAGATTAAACTGCAGGAATAAAGATGAGGTATTCATGTAGTCCCAGGGAACTTACCCAGCCTTCAATGTTTGCAAAGTCCATGCAAACTGCATTATAGAACGCAATTGATTTTGACCATGGTATAAAACAGACATATCACCCTGTACAATATCCACAACAGATGAAACAATATTATCTAATGTGTAAATTCTGGAAGAAAGGGTGTTAATGCTATTATCGATGACAGTTAGCACTTTTTCCAAATTTGCTTGATCAATAGCTCTTAATCTGAAAGCAGCTTCAATTTGAGATAATTTCCAAACTTCATTATAAATAGCATACACCCATCTTTAGGACCTGCCACCCACAGGACCCTTAACAAAATCATTCAAATCTACTTTGTCATTTAATTTTGATAAATGAAGTTTAACAGATGCCAAGGTGGAATGTTGCAGCCAGTTCTGACATAACTTCCCCACAGAATAGGTAGTAACAGAATGGGAAGATTCAAATTGGGGGTCCACTCTAACCTGTGTACAGCCAGGGTATAGACCCAGGAAACGATGTTGACAGGAATTTGAGCTCTTCTGCCATATCAACCACCCCTCAGGATCTAAGTTGGAAATGTTGAAGGATGTATTAGTAATAAATGACTGCAAAGCATCAAGGGACAGACCTGTGTGATTATCCCATTTGGATAAGTGCCCAGATCAGGAATAGAGGGGGAATTCATCTTTTTAGAAGTAGCCAATCCAAAGCAGGTGGTTTGAAAAATGGTTGAATTCAAAAACAAAATGTGGTTTGGGACAAAGCAAGCACGATGCAGAGCCTCTGTACCTTGTACCTGCCACTCTTTAGAACCCCAAACAGATTTAAGATCAATGGTATCTTTCCACAGCTCATAGCCCCCAATAGCCAATTCATCCCTAAAGGACTTGGAATACAATAATTTAGTGTGGGTCAGTCTGATTTTGGAAGCTGACTCAGCCGCCACTTTAAAATAAAAGGCTTCAGGTTCAAATACACTGAAATCAGTAAAATATGTAAATTTGTTCACTAGAGTTTTGGAGCTGCCTTCAATGGGTGCTGGGCAATGTTCCCATTGCGTATAATTAACAACATTTCTAAATGTATTTGCTTTATGCAGGAAATGATTGCTAGCAAAACAACTCCCCGTAAATACAAATCTTCAGCATCAAAAGCAGCATAATATTTCAAATCAGAAAAAAGAGCCTCTACGGCGTGGACATCCCAATCATCAGAGTGGATGTTTTGTTTAACAACATCCCCCATAGAAACATGAAGTACATTGGGGACATTAATCACCTCTGTGGGACCATGACTTTGAAATTTAACAGCATCCCATACAATCCCATCCAACACAGGCCAGGCAGTAATATTCACAAAAGTCTGGTCCCTTTTCATGATGTGCGATGAGGAGAGGGGGGCCAAAGTTCCATCAATTAAACTAATTGCAGATCTTTCGGTGAGATAGTGTCCATTCACTAGACGAAAAAATACGACTACAAATCCAGTTGACATAAACCAAAAAATAGTTATGATCACCAGCCAAATGTAAGTCCAAGGGGGAATTAAAAAATGTCTTTTAAACCAAGCGGCAAAAATAGAAATTTTCGATGGGGCATTGGAAGTCATAAAGGGCCCGATTCACAGAACTAACTTAAGACAAAATCCTAAACTTACTACTTTTGGTATTCACAGAAGTTAGGATTTTGTCTTAAGTTTGTCTTAAGACAAATTTAAGACAAACTTAAGACAGACTTAAGGCAGACTTAAGACAGACTTAAGACAGACTTAAGTTAGGATTTTGTCTTAAGTCTTTCTTAAGTCTGTCTTAAGTCTGTCTTAAGTCTGTCTTAAGTCTGTCTTAAGTCTGTCTTAAGTCTTTCTCTTAAATAAAACTTAAGACAAAGTCCTAACTTCTGTGAATACCAAAAGTAGTAAGTTTAGGATTTTGTCTTAACTTAGTTCTGTGAATCGGGCCCAGAGTTATTGTTAAATGAAAAACGTGACTGGTCAACTGCACTGGATTGTAAACCAGGCAACAACACATCTGTGGGATAAGTATACTCAGTATCTTCAGTAGGACCACTAGCCAGTGGAGGCAATAAAGGATTAGTATACTAAGAAGAACCGGCCACTCGCTGTAGTTTGACATTGTCAATGGAGATGTACCTGTTATCCTTGCGACCAGGAAGTGGAGGTAAAATGACTGTTCTTGTACCCTGCACGCCAAGCACTGGAACTGGAGCACGATAAGTATACTCAGTATCTTCAGTAGGACCACTAGCAGGTGGAGGCAATAAAGGATTAGTATACTAAGAAGAACCGGCCACTCGCTGTAGTTTGACATTGTCAATGGAGATGTACCTGTTATCCTTGCGACCAGGAAGTGGAGGTAAAATGACTGTTCTTGTACCCTGCACGCCAAGCACTGGAACTGGAGCACCATAAGAGGGGCCGAACTCCTTCTTGTTCTCCACCTTCTCACGGACCGGGTCACCAACTTGAGGTAGCCAGCCAACTACCGGAATCTGAAGCGCAGCATCAGTTGTGGAGGGCAAGTCTTCCTTTGCAAGACTATCTCTGGTCTCTTGTAGATTCTGTAATACAGCACAGTGATCATCTACGTCAAAGGGTGTGGCTGATGCCGCCATGTCCAGACCATCAAGGTCCGGGACAAACATCTTTATGCCAAAGAGCATTTCGTATGGGGTCCGCCCACCCAGAGACCTTCTAGGGAGATTATCAAGTGCACGTTGAACGCTAAACAGATGGGCCAACCAGTTTCTGCCAGTACCTAAAACCCTAGCTGTCAGGGATTGCTTTAAGTCACGGTTCATTCTCTCCACAACAGTATTGCCCTCAGGCCGGAATGGAGACGAAAATTTGACTTGGACCCCCAAAGATCTCATGGCTTCTTTGTACGCCTTAGAGGCGAACACAGGACCTTGATCAGAATGAAGGGTACCACATGCAAAAATTCCCACAAAGACATGCAAATCCCTGATGACAGTTCGAGCATCAGCACTCCGTTGTGGCCAGACCCAAAGAAAACGTGTGCACGAATCCACTGGAACTAAGATGTACTTATACGCAGTATCAGAGGAGAAAGGACCGCAGTGATCTAAATAAACGCACCCAAGTGGTTTATTAGATATGTACAACTGTGTTTGAGGTGGGCGTGCAGCAGTCGAAGGTTTAATCTGCTGGCAGATGTCACAATTAAGAACATAAGCTCGAGTCTGTTTATACAATCCTCGCCACCAATAAAGTTGTTGTAACAGAGTAACAGTCGCTGAAACGCCGGCATGTGCAGAAGCCATACCTTCGTGAGCCACTGTTATCAAGGAAGGTCTGCAGACCACGTTGGGAATCAATCTGTTACCTACATCGTTAATTCTCACGTAGGGAACTTTATCAGGACTTAAATGATAAGAGTATTTAGAAGGGAAACCTCTAGGGTAATCACTTCCCTTTTCTGTCGCAGCAGTAGCTGCCAAGATGTCATCATCAATCTTACTTTTGGATCTTGTAACTGCTGCTACTAGATATGTCGCCACCGCTGTTTTCGCTGCTTCGTCAGCTAAGCTGTTTCCGACAGCGTGGACACCTACTCGCTGGTGCCCAAGAGTATAAATTACACTCACGAGAGGCAGGTGCTGTTTAAGTTATGCAACTCGAACCCAAAGCATTTTATGATTGATTGTGCTACCTTTGGAATCACGATACTCATTTTGAGACCAAAAGAATAAATTGTCATTGAAAGACTGAACACGGTAAAAAGAGTCACTCACTATAAGAGTAGTAACTCGAGGATCAGCAAACTCCAGTGCAAGCACCAGAGCACGTAGCTCTGCCAACTGGGCGGTACAATCACCCAATGACTGCGTGTGCACGACATCAGATTTGAATTCACCATTCACGAAAGAACCAGCCACTATTGAGCAGGCCGCTGAATAAGCATGCTTAGATTCCGTTGCCGGTTGCGCCGAACCGTCAGTGTAAATGACACAATGGTAATCCTCAAGCGGGCGCAAGGACAGAGGAGCTGGATGAATAAATTCATACTGCAAGTACTCCTGAGTCTGCAATGAGGCATCAAAGATGTAAGTGACATCCGGCGATGTCAAGGAAGTGGCCCATTGTATCCAACGTGGATAAAAAGCTTTTGAATTAGGTACGCTGGCTTTCATCACTGCCTCTAGGGCAGGATACGGTGTGACAACCAACATGCGTTTCCCTTGCGACAGCGCTCTCTCCTTTAGAATCGCCATCTGCACCGCAGTCAAAACTTTCTCGACAGTGGAAAAACGCATTTCAGCAAGTGTACAAGTGTGATTTGTAAGCAATGGGGACTGTGTCGCCCTCATTGAACGTTAAGAACGTGAAACCCACTGCTCCAGGCACAATTCTTATTACCAGGTTAGTGTGGTTATCACGCGTCAGTAAGTATTTCGAAGCAAAAAGATCAGCCTGCCAAGATTGCAGGGCAGCTGAATATTCTGGCAGCCAGCTCAATTTTGAAAAAGTAGGTTGTACCAAGGCATATAGTGGCTTGATATGGTGGGCATAATCGGGAATGTAAGTACGCCCGAAATTTAAAAAAAACAGCAAAGATAGTAGTTTTTTCAGTGTCATCGGAGCACGAAACATGCACACTTCTCCAGGAAGTGAGAGGCTAATCCTCGCCCTTCGTTGTTGAGTTCATAGCCCAAAAACAACATTGTATACTCTGCAATGTGCGACTTTGCAAAGTTGAATTTGTAACCGAAGTCCGCAAACATGACAATGATGCGGTCAACGCGACACAGATGTGCCCATAATTCGTCGTCTGTGAGATAGATATCATCAACATACGAGTACGCATCAGGGTCGATACTCTCTAACAGAGAGACCACACGTGCTGCAAAGACACCTGGACTGTCTTCATAGCCCATGGCTAATCTCTTAAACTGTTTTTGTTTGCCGCCTGAAGTAAAGGCTGTCCATTGACTACTAATAGAGGACAGATTACTTCTATAAAAGCCATTGGAGATGTCAAGTGTGGTCTTAAACCTTTTTCTCACGAGACTATCAATGAAGGCAGAACTGTGGGTATTCTGTACGGTACAGGTCCGACAATGAGAGTTCAAATGCCGGTAATCCAAAACTAGGCAGTATGACCCATCAGGTTTAGTTACAGTGAATAAAGGATTATTCATGGGTGACACACATGTTTCAATAACACCTTGATATTTCAATTGTTCAAGGATTTCTGAGACGTGAGATCTAGCTTCGTGACGCATGGTATATTGGGGTTGCGGCTGGGGCATAGACCGTAATGGAATCTCATGGCTTGGCGACAACTTATCCCACCCAACCTGAGTACGGTACAACGCTGGAGCAAGTACCTAAGCCCACTCTTCTGCAAAGTTCTGAGCCTGATCCTTCGGCACCGTGTGCGCGAAAGATGGGAGGATTACCTCCTCCCCTCTAGGAGTGGCCGAAACGAAAGCTGGGGGCCAGTCTGCCTCTGCTAACAGAATGTCATATGTAGAGGTCAGATTTTCCCCAAAAATCCCTTTTATGGTACGTTGTATGTCACCTTCAATTAAAAGGACTATGTCATATAGTCTGTCAGGGGGAGCCACTCTAGTATCAGCAGTTTCTACAGTAATGAATGTGTTAGTTGCTGTCGCCTTCAGATATGGACGCAGTGTTTGCCGCACTACTGTAACCTCCGCTGCGCTGTCCAGCAGCGTTAAGGCCCATGTTATGTTCCAAAGCTGCGTTCTCACTATCTGTGGCATACCTCACTGTTAGTGCAGCAACTTTCTTCTTTTGAAACGGAGGTCGTTGTCGTGCAGATTCCTCCTGCTTGCCTTTACCGTCAGTCTGGCGGGGCTGCTCATGTCCTTGTTGGGCACCCTGACCTTTGCCACGTTCTCCTCCACCGGACTGTGAGACGGATGTTTCCTGTGAAGAATGAGGAGAAAGTTGTTCAGGAACCTGAAATCTATCAGGAGACCTAATCCTAGTGCGATCGCGCAAATCATATGTGCGTTAAGTAGTTGTTTGGACTGGCGACGCAGGACGAGAACCCTGTTTCTGTTGCTGCTTCCCTTGTTTTTTAGCATTCCAACTTTGTATTGGAAAAGCTGGACGGTCGTCTTTAGAAGACGTCCTCGTTTCAGTTTGCGGTTGTGTAGTTGTTGTCTGACCAAAAGGCGTAACCCCTAAACTATTGCAGCCAATGGTCTTATATGCCTCCGCAATAATCTTTGGTAACTGCCGGGGTTTATCGACGTCGGCGACGAGGCGCAGCTCATTCGACACTTGAAAGTTAACCGCATCTCCCTTGACATTAGCAAGGATGAGCGTGGCAACTACGTTGAACATGCCGACAAGCCTCATTCCTAGCTCGACCACCGCCTCCGGACCTTGTTGATCCTGAACACATTTGATCACGGAGGGCAGTAAAGCCATAGACGGGGTGCTGAAGCACTTCGAGTAGACTGCTGCAAATACTTTACCCCAGTTATCACAATCAGCTACCTCTGGGACCAAGTTTTTCTGCAAACTAATGGTGAGAATCCTGTGTTTTTCCACAGGAGTAGAAATCGGAAAAACTGCTTCCAGCTGGTCAAATTTCTCAGCAAGCCAATAAGGCATATCGTCCCGCTTGACCGAATTAATCATGACGGAACTAATAGTAATCCCGGCCAGGCCAGCTGGTTGCCCCGAAACCACAGGTGCCCCTACCTGGACACTGCGTGAAACGTATTGCACTAAAGCCCGATGTACCGTAATCAGGGCGGTATGGAGTTGATCTAACTCATCCACCGTGGCTTGCAAATAACGTGGATGTGATGTAAACCCGGCCAATACTGGCCAAGTGGCCCCTGGAATGGACAAGGGACCCAAACGAACTGGTGTAACCGTATGGGGGAGGGTGCCATTGAACCAAATACGATGCTGCCAAGCGGAAATTGGAATTTCCTGCGTCCTATATGGCGTGTAATTTGCCGGGACGGCCGTAGGAGTGTATGAGTGAAACATACCATCGTCCGCATCCATCTCCGGCAAGGTAACCCAAGAGTAAAATAGCTCATAGAGATGCGATGCATCGGCACTCACTACAAAGATAATAGACATCCCATCGGCAGGCACCCCGAACTGTGTCAAATGACGCCGGAGAGGCGTGCGACTACGTGCTGCAATAGCGACTTCAGCCATAAGGACACAGAGAAGAAAAACAATCTATATTAACCGTAGCACAAAAAGGGTATAAGATAAAATGAAACCTTTTTAATTGTCAAGCTTGATAGAACCTATACATTAACTATTTAGGTAGGTTAAAACCGTCACTCCCGCTATCCGGAAACAAGAGTGAGGGTATTGTGGACTAATATAAGCACTACTAAGGCATCTCAAACATAAGACCAAACACTGGGCGCCATGTTGCAGGGATTCTACTCATGCACAGAACTATGCGCAGGAAACCAGGACCTCACTGAATTGCGGTGTACCAAAAACTCGCCTCAGTACCTAGAACCCCTATCCGACTAGCATCAGTGTCTCATTCGTTCTCCGTATCATCTCGAAGCTACCAATGATTAGACAACCCAGAACAAGCGACTTAGAGTACTCTCGGGAATGGTGGGAATCAGAAACACCTTTTCGTTATTATTCTCATATCATTCCACAACAAGAGGAATCAGAGACACGGTAAAGTTTAAAATGTTTATTTTTAACTACGTGCCCTAAGGTGCAGTACTTTGGCTAACATAAGCAGACAAATGATTAAAAACAAAATGATCAGCATTGTTACAATACCACAGAAAATGAAGGGAGAAATCATGTTACAAATGATAGTGGAATATAGCCACCCACTCTTCACTAGTAAGCTAGTTTTATGAAACTAATAGAAGGTCTCTAGGCTTGAATGGGGAACCCTATACCGTAAATATCAGCTTAGGTGAATCACATCACAGGATCAGCCCTGCTCTGTGCGTGGGCTGATCAACCTGAATTCAAAAGCATACATTGTTATTTGACCTTGACGGCTTCTGCACACAGTGTTCAGACTAAGGTCGCGGTGCACGTCTAGGGATGGGAACAACAGACCGTTATCATGTGAAGAAAAAGCAAGCAAGCAGTTTTTCTTACAATAACAGCTACCTGCAGTGTCATGTGCAAAAGCAGCAAAAGTGGCAAGATGGCGTTTTACATCTAAGGCGCGTATGCTAACATAGCAATGTGTGTACATGAAACTCCGTCTCCACTACAGTTCACAACAAAACTTAAGTTGGAGCGATTGGGGTTGCATAAGTACATTTTACATATTTATATAGTTGAAGCCGGAGGTCGAAATAACTCTCCTGTGAGTGTCATGAAACAGTCAGAGTCACGTCAAGGGATGTGAGGGCGTGTGCCGGGTGGGGAGCTATATGAGAACAGTGGTCCCAGCATACAGAATCATTCAATACAAAGCATTTAGAAAAACAATTCACCAAGAAACTTTTTAAAGAAGTTCAAATGCCCATTTAATCACATTGAACACTTATAATTTGTTTTACTAAGATCCATAGTAAAGACAAAATTTTTTGGTATCATACCAGTGCCCAGAGAAGGGGAGGAGGAGTAAGGAGGTGAGTGATAAAGTGTGGGATTTGGAAGGAAGTGAATACAAAGGTAAACACAATCAAATTGATCGGCAAAATTAAATCTCTGCCGTATTTACATCCAGATCAAATCATGAATCAAATATCTACAATTTCTGAGAGAAGCCATATATATAAAGAAAATCACAGTACATCCTGAACTAGTGATGATATTGGCCAAGATGTTGTGTCGACGTTTCGACCCCTTAAGGCATGTAGGTATTCATTGCGACCTTACGGGATGGGGTCTTCATCAGGACTGGGGTGCAGGTGGAGGGGGGGTAGGTGTGGGCACCTAAAGAAACAAAATTAAACGAGCGTAAGGCTAATAAATCTATAAGGACGGGAATGTAATTCATTACAGTAATTTACAAAAGTTACCCTATCTGTCTGAAGACAGGACTCTAAGACGTCGAAGGATCGTCAAAGGTAGAGGTTATCAACCTCCCAGAGGGTAACGACAGAAGCGGGAAGAGGTGTAACCACCTAAAAACGAATGGGTAAATTAGTGGAAATGGTGGAGGTAAATTACCATACAAAGGCGCTCAAGGATTAAGCACAACACTTACTATGCCGCAGAAATGCTTTTTCTGTCGCGTTAAATCCGGATGCTCTCACTATTCAGCGCTCCCGGATTGATTTCCAATTCATGATGGACAAGGCAGTAGGGGACTAATCACCGCTATTTCGCCGCCAGGGAATTAATCTGAGAAGGAAGGGAGGGAGGGAGAGGATTAAGCAAACGGAAGTAAGGGAGGACCTGCATAAGTCAAAAAACATGAATGAAAGCACAGGGGTTCAGCTACGGGGAGCTAGTGAGAAAAATTTGTGACTTTCATACGCGCGTGGCCAAAAAGGTCACGGATGTATCGTACTCGGAATAATGCGAACCCGAGGGTACTTGAGCATGATACAAAATAACCAACCGGTCCAGTCACTGAAGGTAATACGGCGAAGGACCACTTGGACCAGCGCAAGAATAGATTCTAATACTGAGCGGCTTGACTCTAAGGGCAACGCAGTAGATGGAGGAAAGCGGTACAATCGCCAGACGAATAAACAGGCAAATTGCACAGAGCAATGCAAGAGTAAATTAATGGGGAGCTGACAAGATGCTCTTACCCTGCTTCTCCGGTCCCGTTTGAAAGATGGAAGGGGAAGCGAGCCGAATGATCGTGGGTTTACTTAAGACGCGAGATCATCACGTGATCTCCGTTACTGTGCTGGCGCTAAATGCCGGTTGTTTAACGTAATGGAAAAAAGACTTTGGTTGGAGGATTAACGGGAACGGGGGACAGAGTTCCGTGGTTGGCATAATCCTCCAAGTGGTAAAAGAATGGCCTAGTGTGACTCAAGTAAAACCATCAAACATGTGCTAAGTGTATGTATATAATAGTGAAGGCAACAAACAGTATAAGACTGTCACTATGCAGCGTATATATATCAGTCAAATGTTAACAAATGTCAGGTAAAGTTTTACATATTGTTATACCACATAGTAAAGTAGATCATACAGAAAGTAAATGACATAAGTACTCAATAGTGTAAAATGACACCCAATGGTTAAAGGGGGTTTCATTCTGGAGTTAGGAGGCAATACAGGAAAGTGTTACATATCCGTAGAAGGAACATGGAAGTTAAATTCGAAGGACTGCTAACTGGGCGTAGCTACCGTCGAGTTCATTCAATCCATTAATTACAGTGTCCAATTTAGTCATCCATTTAGATTCTCTTACATTAAGGATAGCTGATAGATTGCCGCCTCTGGGGCCCACTTTTACCTTTTCTATCACCAACCATTTAAGTTCATCAGGCTTGTGATTTTTTGAGACACAGTGTTCAACAAGGGGAGCACCTACTACATTACACCGGATACGGCTGTGGTGTTGCAGAATCCGGGACTTGACCTTCTGTTGTGTCTGTCCAATGTAGAGTAGTCCACATGGGCAACTGATACCATAAATTACATTCGTAGAGTTACAATTGGTAAATGAGCTCAAAGTGATCGAATGTTCTTTGTAGCAGAAAATTTTTGTCGTGACAGTTGTTTCGCAGGCTTTGCAATGACCACACTTAAAATGCCCCACCACTGGGGGCAGGCTCCAAAGTTCTTGGATGGTTGGTGCTGTTGTTGTTTCAAGGAAAGACTGGACTACATAGTCCTTCACGCTTCTGGCTTTCTTAAAAGAATGCATAGGTGGAATGTGTTGGTCGATATCATCGGCTACCAGTTTCCAGTGTTGATTAATCACTTTCTTGATTGCGTTGCTCCGTGTTGAAAAGGTAGTGACACAAATCATTCTCTGCAATGACACGTCTAGTCTGACCTTGGGTGTTAGCAGAGTTTCTCTCGGGTTATACCAAGCTCTCTTTCGTGCTTTCTTGACCAGCCTCCTCGGGTAACCCTAGTTGTTAGTCGGTTAATGAGATCTTCAGATTCTTTAAAATAGTCATCCTTTTTTGTGCAGTTTCTGCGGATCCTCAGAAACTGGCCAAAAGGTAAATTATCCCTTAAGCCACGCGGATGGTGGCTGTTGTATCTTAATAGGGAGTTGCGTTCGGTAGGTTTACGATACAGCGTTGTGTGGAGTTTATTGTCCTCACTGTAAATCTTGATATCCAGGAAGGCAAGTTCATTGGCATCAGAGTGTATGGTGAACTGAATGTTATCGTTGCAATGATTAAGCCATTCATGAAAGGCAGCCAGATCCACCGCGTCACCGTTCCAAATCATGAGAATATCATCGATGTAACGTCTCCACAGATTGATTTTGCCAGAGAATGGATTATTATTAAAGATGAACAACCGTTCAAAGTGATCCATGTATATTATTGCTAAATCTGGAGCAAAGGCTGCTCCCATGGCTACGCCCTTGGTTTGGACGTAGTAGTCTCCTTGGAAAACAAAGAAATTCTTATTCATAGCAATCGTCAAGAGTTTGATTATAAACTCAGTTGGAACTCTCATAGGGGATGGTCGTGTGTCAAGAACTTCACTAATCACGGCCAAAGCAGGTGTCTGGGGAATACTGGTGTAAAGGGACACGATGTCACAGGTCACCAATAACTGGGCGTTGGAATCAAAGGCCAATTGATCAACCAGGTTGATTGTCTGCATCGTGTCCCTTAAGTAGGCTTCTGTATTCTCCGCCAGTGGTTTCAGAAACACATCCACATACTTGCATAACGGTTCCAGGATGGAGCCACATCCTGACACGATTGGACGTCCAGGTGGTTTCTGGAGATCTTTATGTATTTTGGGCAAAGTGTATATGGTAGGTAAACGGGGATGTTTCTGGTTGAGATAGTCAAACTCAAGTTTACTCAGAATTCCTTGCCCATAAGCTTCAGAGGTGACTTGTAGGATTTCCTCTGCGAGGTCATTGGTTGGGTCGGATCGTAGTTTAGAATAACTGACTCCATCTTGGAGCTGTCTCAAAATTTCATCTTTGTACGCTGATGTATCCTGGATAACGATGGCCCCACCTTTGTCGGCAGCCTTTATAACAATGTCTTTGTTGTTCTTCAATTTGGTAAGGGCCGCTCTTTCCAATTTACTAGTATTAGGGATGGTGTATTTGCGAGTGGCTAGTAATTTCATGACGTCAGTTAAGACCATGCTCTCGTATGCCAAGATTTTGCTGGTCATTGCATTGGTGGGTGGAACAAAGGTGGAGGGGACCCTCAATCCTGTAACGGAATGTGGTAAAGTAGACAGGGAATGTTTAAAGAAGTATCTCAAACAAATCTTCCTGAAGAAGGCATGGAGTTCAACCCTTGTATCAAAGTCATTCGGATGAGCTGTGGGTATGAAAGAAAGCCCTTTGGATAGAATGCGTTCCTCATCTTCAGATAGTGTGTACGATGAGATATTCACCAATGGGTTCTCCTTTTCTACCATCTGTATACTTTTCTTCTCGTTGATATTTATCCGTGGTTCTCCGTCTGGAAACGTACCTGCTTCCCTGCAGAAGCTCGGCCCCTCTCCCAGTTCGTAGTGTTGGATTGGCGGCCTCTCTGCGGCCCTCTCTGCCAGGTACCTCGTCCTCTGGGGGGGTCTCCATTGGCCTTCCTCTAAAAAAGAAGGAGGGTAGTAGACTTGTGGAGGATACCAATTGTCGTGATAGCTCTGGTCAGAGCTGGTGGATGGTTGTTCGTTGTCACTACCAGAGCTGAGGGAAGAGTTTGAGAAGGTAGTAAAATTTCTTCTGCCTCTATAAGAGCCTCTACCTCTGCCTGTGAATCTCCCTTGGGTGTCTTGCTTGTAGTAATCTTCGTTAAGGTAAGGGTAAGTATTCTTTTTCTCGTAGAAGCGGATGTCCTTAGCAAGTTTATCCAATTTCTTGCTCTGAGTTGTTAGTTCGAAATCTTTTAAGGTTTTGGTTAAGTTGACCAAGGCCTCTTTGGCATTGGTTAAGGTAGAATCCGCTGCAATCTCCTGTTTGAGGGAAGCAATTTCTCTCAGTAGTGTTTGTACCTGTTCAGCTGCAGTTTCAACTCCCAGAACCATCCAATGGCGTGAGGCGTTATTGGCAACAAAACTGAAGCCTTCCTTAAATTTGGGTATGTCAACAAAAATAGCTGGTTCGTTTTTTATCTGAAGTCCCACAGGTATCACATTAGCCTGAAGGTATTTACTGAGTAAATGGCCATGAAGGCGGGTACGTATTAGCTTTTTCTCAAGACGTTCCAATCGTGCCACCTTGTCATTAAGAGTAAAGTCAATATTAGGAGTATCTGAGGATAAGAATTGATTAGCAGGATCCTGTAGCAACCGATTGATATAATCCTCTGTGTAGGAAAGAGTCTCGCTTTCTGCCATCTTATTGGGGTGATAAATCACCAAGAGAAACCTCGCAGGTGAGCACCTGCTCTGAAGTAGTCAAAATAAAGGGTAAACCCATATAAAGTCACTGGGACCTGGGTATAGAGCAGTATGAGAACAGTGGTCCCAGCATACAGAATCATTCAATACAAAGCATTTAGAAAAACAATTCACCAAGAAACTTTTTAAAGAAGTTCAAATGCCCATTTAATCACATTGAACACTTATAATTTGTTTTACTAAGATCCATAGTAAAGACAACATTTTTTGGTATCATACCAGTGCCCAGAGAAGGGGAGGAGGAGTAAGGAGGTGAGTGATAAAGTGTGGGATTTGGAAGGAAGTGAATACAAAGGTAAATACATTCAGAACACAATCAAATTGATCTGCAAAATTAAATCTCTGCCGTATTTACATCCAGATCAAATCATGAATCAAATATCTACAATTTCTGAGAGAAGCCATATATATAAAGAAAATCACAGTACATCCTGAACTAGTGATGATATTGGCCAAGATGTTGTGTCGACGTTTCGACCCCTTAAGGCATGTAGGTATTCATTGCGACCTTACGGGATGGGGTCTTCATCAGGACTGGGGTGCAGGTGGAGGGGGGGTAGGTGTGGGCACCTAAAGAAGCAAAATTAAACGAGCGTAAGGCTAATAAATCTATAAGGACGGGAATGTAATTAATTACAGTAATTTACAAAAGTTACCCTATCTGTCCGAAGACAGGACTCTAAGACGTCGAAGGATCGTCAAATGTAGAGGGTATCAACCTCCCAGAGGGTAACGACAGAAGCGGGAAGAGGGGTAACCACCTAAAAACGAATGGGTAAATTAGTGGAAATGGTGGAGGTAAATTACCATACAAAGGCGCTCAAGGATTAAGCACAACACTTACTATACCGCAGAAATGCTTTTTCTGTCGCGTTAAATCCGGATGCTCTCACTATTCAGCGCTCCCGGATTGATTTCCAATTCATGATGGACAAGGCAGTAGGGGACTAATCACCGCTATTTCGCCGCCAGGGAATTAATCTGAGAAGGAAGGGAGGGAGGGAGAGGATTAAGCAAACGGAAGTAAGGGAGGACCTGCATAAGTCAAAAAACATGAATGAAAGCACAGGGGTTCAGCTACGGGGAGCTAGTGAGAAAAATTCGTGACTTTCATACGCGCGTGGCCAAAAAGGTCACGGATGTATCGTACTCGGAATAATGCGAACCCGAGGGTACTTGAGCATGATACAAAATAACCAACCGGTCCAGTCACTGAAGGTAATACGGCGAAGGACCACTTGGACCAGCGCAAGAATAGATTCTAATACTGAGCGGCTTGACTCTAAGGGCAACGCAGTAGATGGAGGAAAGCGGTACAATCGCCAGACGAATAAACAGGCAAATTGCACAGAGCAATGCAAGAGTAAATTAATGGGGAGCTGACAAGATGCTCTTACCCTGCTTCTCCGGTCCCGTTTGAAAGATGAAAGGGGAAGCGAGCCGAATGATCGTGGGTTTACTTAAGACGCGAGATCATCACGTGATCTCCGTTACTGTGCTGGCGCTAAATGCCGGTTGTTTAACGTAATGGAAAAAAGACTTTGGTTGGAGGATTAACGGGAACGGGGGACAGAGTTCCGTGGTTGGCATAATCCTCCAAGTGGTAAAAGAATGGCCTAGTGTGACTCAAGTAAAACCATCAAACATGTGCTAAGTGTATGTATATAATAGTGAAGGCAACAAACAGTATAAGATTGTCACTATGCAGCGTATATATATCAGTCAAATGTTAACAAATGTCAGGTAAAGTTTTACATATTGTCATACCACATAGTAAAGTAGATCATACAGAAAGTAAATGACATAAGTACTCAATAGTGTAAAATGACACCCAATGGTTAAAGGGGGTTTCATTCTGGAGTTAGGAGGCAATACAGGAAAGTGTTACATATCCATAGAAGGAACATGGAAGTTAAATTCGAAGGACTGCTAACTGGGCGTAGCTACCGTCGAGTTCATTCAATCCATTAATTACAGTGTCCAATTTAGTCATCCATTTAGATTCTCTTACATTAAGGATAGCTGATAGATTGCCGCCTCTGGGGCCCACTTTTACCTTTTCTATCACCAACCATTTAAGTTCATCAGGCTTGTGATTTTTTGAGACACAGTGTTCAACAAGGGGAGCACCTACTACATTACACCGGATACGGCTGTGGTGTTGCAGAATCCGGGACTTGACCTTCTGTTGTGTCTGTCCAATGTAGAGTAGTCCACATGGGCAACTGATACCATAAATTACATTCGTAGAGTTACAATTGGTAAATGAGCTCAAAGTGATCGAATGTTCTTTGTAGCAGAAAGGTTTTGTCGTGACAGTTGTTTCGCAGGCTTTGCAATGACCACACTTAAAATGCCCCACCACTGGGGGCAGGCTCCAAAGTTCTTGGATGGTTGGTGCTGTTGTTGTTTCAAGGAAAGACTGGATTGGGGTTGCATAAGTACATTTTACATATTTATATAGTTGAAGCCGGAGGTCGAAATAACTCTCCTGTGAGTGTCATGAAACAGTCAGAGTTACGTCAAGGGATGTGAGGGCGTGTGCCGGGTGGGGAGCTAGGCACGGAGAATTATTGACAAATGTGTATTTGGAAGAGAAGAGTTTTGAGGTTTGTTTTGAAGATGCAGAAAGAGGTGGTGGTGCGAAGATTTGGAGGAAGCGAGTTTGAAATTCTGGTTGCATTACCTGAGAAAGATGGTGCCATAAGTCTTTCCCTTTCGAAAAGCAGTAGATTGTCACCATTACGTGAGGGTCTGGAGCCACCTAAAATTTTGAGTTTGTTAGCTAGGTAGCAAAGGGTAGAAGTATGGATGGCTTTATGAGTGATACAGGCAGTCTTAAATACTGACCTAGCTTCAATGGGAAGGGAGTGAAGAGTTGTCAGTATGGGTGGGATATAGTGGTTTGTTTTGGCTCAGTGGATGAAACGTGCAGCTGAATAGAGGATGGATTTTAAAGGAGAAAGGTGGATCTTGGGGAGGTCTGCAAGGAGAGAAATATAGTAATCCAATCTGGAGAGAACCAGCGATTGAACAAGGTTTTTCAGGTCTTGTTCAGCAATGAAACAAGGTTAAGTCTTTTGTCCAGGATGACTCTTATGGATTTAGCACTGTCAAGTATGTTCGGTTTGCAGTTAAGAATGTTTAGATTATCAATCCAAGATTGTACAGGAGGTGGAGGGTTTGAGTTTGAGATAAGAACGAATTCTGTTTTTGAGGGATTACGGTTTAGGTGGTGAGACGTCATCCATTCTTGGATGGAGTTGAGGGTGGTGATGAGGAGGGACATGTTGTGCGCGGAGGACATCTTGAGGTATAGTTGGGTGTCATCAGCATAGAGGTGATAGAGGATCCCTGTCTTTTGTAGTATTTCTCCCAACGGTTCCATGTAAAGATTAAATAGGATGGGAGCAAAGATAGATCCTTGAGGGACACCATGATCCACAGCCATTGACGTTGAGAGACTGTTTTGGTTTTGATAAGCTGATATCTGCCTGTAAGGTATGATTCAAACCATTTAATAACTATGCCTTCAAAACCCAATCTTTGTTTTAGTGTGTTAAGAAGTGTGCAATAGTTTACAGTGTCAAAGGTTGCAGAGAGGTCCAGCAGGATAAGGAGGCAGGAGCTACCAGAATCAAGGACTCTTAGGGCATTGTTGAAAACCTGTGTTTGGTGCTGCAGCCTTGACTGAAGCCAGATTGAAATTTATCTAGAAATTTGTTGTCCTTGATGTGTTAGGTAAGTTGCTCTGATTCTCCTCTTTCAGTGATTTTGGCAAGGAAAGAGAGGTTGGTGATAGGGCCGAAGTTGTTAAGGTCATTCACATCTGTAGAGGGTTTCTTTAGTAGTGGGATCACTTGACCTGTTTGGGGGGCATCAGGAAAGGAACCTTGGCTGAAAAAGAGGTTAATCATATTAGACCATTAGGGGAGTGTGTAGGTGTAAAGGTCTATTGCAAGGTCGCTTGGGACAGGGTCTAGAGAGTGATACGAAGGTTTTGCTTTCAAAATGTTCTTGAGGAGAGTATAATCGGTGATGACATTAAAGCTGTGCCAGGAGCCTTTGGATTTGCATTCCTCATGTGGGGTTGGATGTGAGGTATGATCAGGGAGGGATTTCATTTTTGCATGGAAGAATTGAAGACAGTCTGCTGCTTTCTTGGTTAGGGCATCACATTTGACTCTTGACGATGAGGGGGTGTTGGTGGTAGTTTTGTCTAGGTCGAAGAGTTTCTTTGGTCTATTCTTGGCAGAGTCAAGGAGGGTACTCAAGTGCATTGATATTTCTCAAAACGTTTTTGTGACAGCGAGATCTACCGTATTGGAGATTAGAGAGCTTAAAGTTAGAAGGTGACTGTCTCCATTTCTTCTCCAGATATCTTAGATTTTTCCTTCCACTGTAGAGGGACTTATTGAACCATGTGGCCGATGGTGTAGGCCTTTTATTTTTGCTTTGAGGTGGAGCTACATCGTCTATTACGACAGAAAGATTGGTAAAACATAAGGAAGACACGTCATTGATGTCAGAGTTGGTATGGAACTCTACTCATTCCTTTTTTCACCAGCTTCGACAAACGCACAGGCATTAATTCGGGCGTATATGATAATTCATGAATGACCTCTTACTTCAAAGCCCTTTTGGGAAACACAACCTGGTTGATCTGCCTTCTTCGGTGGCCAGCCGCTCGCCAACCAAACTCCTCGCCTCAGAGCGAATGCAGACAAATTACACACAGGAATGCCAATCTGATGTGATACTGTGCAATGCCATTAATAAGCACAAGTTAAAAAAAAGGAATGCCTATCTGGTCTGACTGTTAAGATCAGGTCCCTCTGGTCTGTTATAGATGAATTCGCTTCCTGTGCTCACCTGCAGAATGCATTTATATTTTAGCGGCAGAGATATGGCTTTAAAATAGCCGCCTCCGAACTACTAATATTGATTGGTTAGAAGAAAGTATACTGAGACTCAAAGATAATTGGACTAGTAAGTCTGTGGCTATATTTTGGCTTTAGTCGGTGGACCGTAGTATTTTCAACACAGTGCAGCAGAGGGAAAGCAATAAATGTTCTGCTCAAATTCTATATAGTTCAACATTTTCAAATGACACACACGTTTTAATGTAATATTCATTGACATCCCCTAGAGGGTGTTATTGATTTACGTTTGAATACTTCTTTTACTTCCATCACACCTGCAGACAGCCATGTACCTTTCAACTGGTACTGTTTGAAGATGAGACTTGTGGTAGATCTCCCTCTTCTGAAATTCTGAAAAACTGCAGTCAAAGTAATTCAATATAGAACTTCACAAGGTGTGGCTTGTATTTTACAGTCTAAAGATACAGAGGAGGTTGAAAAACATCCTGTAACTTCTGGGCCCTATTAGCAGACCGGTATCCTTGAGGGGGATGCCGCTTGCCCTGTTCACAATCACCCTGCTATTTCCACATCTGGATTTACCAGATGTGAGACCACTGCCGCCAACGCCGCCACAGCTGCCTATAAAAGACTCCAGGGGCTCCCGCAGGGCGGGAAGCCCTTTTGCCCAGCAGCGTTCCTTGCCTTGCCTTGTGAGGGGCTCCCAGGAGATCGGGAGCCGGGAAAGCGGGAACGGAGGACTACACCTCCCAGCACCACTTGCGGCCCCGCAAAGCTGCTGCCAACGCCGCCACTGCTGCCCATAAAAGTCTCCAGGGGCTCCCGCAGCGCGGGCCGCGTGCGGGCCAAGGGCGGGCCCGTCTGTGCCCGTCAGAACCCAGAGGAGGCTGGGCCCCTTCTCTTGGTTCTGTCATTCGGGCTATTTGTAAGAGGCTCCAAGGTGTCATCTTTCGCCTAGACCATAGAGGACCACCTAAGGTAATCGCTATTGTACTTGCCTGTTATTGACTGTTATTTAAAGGCAGTTGTTTATTATATCATGGGGAAGCGAAAGCCTACTCCGGTTCAGAAAACCACCGATACCACTCTTGATGGCTTCCTGCAAAAGGCGGTGGGAATTATCAACAAGGAGATAGAGCGCGCGGAACGTAGGCTCTCCCTGGCCTCCACACCTGAAGCATCATCTGATAATCAGCCTTTGTTCACTATTGATGTTCCCTGCACTGATACAGTGGACAGCATAATGGAGGTCAGGCCTCAAGTCCCCATTATGCCCACTGTGTCTGTTCTATCTCAGGGTGATACAAGAGGGCATCGGGAAGGCGAAGTCAGCCCATGTTCAATACCGAAGGAGTCTGGCATAACGTCCACTAATGGGGGAAAGAGGAAACGATCAGAGAGAGCGGGGCCTGTCCATAAGAAGAAGAATCAGTCACCTACAACCAAAAGACTCAAACAAACCCACATTGTAGGAAAAGTTGTTAAGCCATCTATTGGAGGGAGAGAGAACGGTGGACAGGATGGGCTTGATATTTTATTTGGTAAATTGAGTAATCTAGTGCAGGAAGCTTTAGCACCAATCTTAGTGAGATTAACCAACATTGAGGATCAGCTAACTGTTGCTTGTAAAGCTCTTGCATCAGTAGATGTAATGCCTGACACAATCCATCTGAGAGTGGTTTATTGGCAAGGGGTGCAGTCGAAGCCATGGGGGCAATCAGTTGGAGGCTACACCTTAGTACGCGGCCCCTAGGAAGGTCCCATCTATTACCAGTGCCATCCCTCCTCATCGCAGTGGCCTGCGAGAGACTACAAATTCTAGTACACTGATAGAGACAGGCGAGATTACCGTTCCACCTAACCACCCCCCCCCCCCCACCCCTGGCAGGGTCAACACCAGGGTCAGGGTGTCTCGCCCTCAAAAACTTCCATTTCAAGGGCTGGGGGTAGGCTCCGCCCCAGGGACATAATGCCTCATAGGGACACAACGTCTCATGATCGCCTACTTAGCACCTCAGAAGGGAGTGGGAATGTAGATCGGTTACACCTACGACAAGAAAGTACCCCTTATACCTTGATATTAACGGGGGTCCTGAGGCTTTCACCAAGTCAAAAAGAAAATTGTGAAAGCCTTATAAATAAAGCGGTTCATTGGTTCTCTAGAAACCCCCCTCTTGTTCTAACTAGTTTGAGTACATTATTATGGCAAGACGGGTGAGCTGGGTTGGTGGCACCAGTAAAAAGTATTGGAGGGGATTGTGTTGTGCTTAATTTCAGCTATGCCAAATGTGTTTATGATGCCCTTAACCAATTGAAAGACTCGCCTACCGAGCAGCTAAAGGCCAGACCCTTGGGTTTCTTTTACCCTCCTATTCAGATGTTGCCCCCTGGCCTGCAGCCCACTCAGCCTAGGCATCTCATTGACGCCTCTTGTGCCCCTCCTCTTTCCACCCAAATAGGTATGAGGTACTCTCTGATGTAACTGAGGTTGATTGACTGACTAGACAATCTGGTGGGTACACGGATAATGAGTTAAAGGGCCATCTACACGCTGACGCAGGGGGAGGTGGGATTAAAGTGGCATCTGGTAAATAAAAACATTTGTATACATTTTGTGGGCCCTTTGGGAAAGGTAAATATGAATAACCCTACACCTTGTACGGTGGATGTAAATATAACCCCTGACAATGGGTGCCCATGAGAGGGGTCGTCACAGACACCCGTGGTTAGTCCCTTGGTTCCTTCAGTGTTACCATCAGATATGGCTTTGGCCCACCCTATACCCCCAGTTAAGTTAATCTCCTGGAACATTGCAGGCATTCTTTGTAAACTAACAGACGAGGTTTGGATGGAATATATCAGGGGTTTTGATGTCATCTGTTTACAGGAGAGGTGGGCCAAAGAAAGTATAGAGAGGGTTGGTTACCAGGCCTTCGAGGTGCCCGCTAAAGCATCAGTGTCGGGGAGGGCAAAAGGAGGGTTGGTAACCCTATTCTCAGTTAGATTCGACTCCCTAAAAGTCTCTTGTGTAGGTTCCTCTCAGTGGTTCCAATTGATCATGATTACTAACATGCTGCAGATAAGAGTCCTTCTTGTAAATTTACATTTTGACCCAAGGAATTGTCATGTTTAGAAGCCCTGCAAATGGAAATTGCTAATGTTTCTGGGAAGTGGCAACCGTTATGTGTTTTATGGGTGGGAGATTTTAATTGTACATCCTGTGAATTTAGTAACGAAAGAGTTTGTGGTTTCTTGGACACAGACGACCAGCCTTTGGCGCATTTCATTCACACGCCGCAGGGAGAGGCGCTGAATACTATAATCATCAAGAACAACCTGGTCAGTCTGAATAATAGTTTTTCAGTCCAGTGCCCCACTTTTGTTGGTGGGGGTAGGGAAAGTTCAATTGATTTTATGTTTATTTCTGGGGAATGCTCCCCTTTGGTGTGCGATTTCCATGTGGCTCCGGAAATAGCAAGTGACCACTACCCATTAATCGTTTCGCTTAAAGTAATAGCAAGAAACTCAGGGGGTGACGGTTGCTCGATTGACTACAATCGCAATTAAGGCGTAAGAGTAAGCTGGGGGAAAATAAATCCAACACTCTTTGAGGAAGAAATAGTCTGTTCTAATTTAGACCTGATTATGGTTTGCTTGGAACAGGATTCTTCCTCATCCACGATTGTTCAGAACTATGAATGGCTTTGTGTTAATGTAGCCGAAAGATTGATCTATCCAGCTAGGCCTAAGCAGCACCGAGAGACACGTTGGTTTAACACAGAATGTTCTAATGCCCATAAAATTTTAAAAACTGCCCTACAATCACACCCTCGTAATATAGAACAAATAAAACATGCGAGACGTTTATATAAATCCAACATCAGTGTAAGGAAAGAGGAGTTGGGGCGCATAGCGTGGGATGATTTGGAAAGAGCAAGTGCTCTTAGAGATAACAAAGGTTTCTGGGCCATTATCAACCGTCCCCAATTCACTAAAGAAGTGGGGAAAATGGAGACTATGATCCTAGGTGATACCTGGGAATCACACTTTGCGCCCATTTTTAATCCAAAGGGTAGGGGGCTGTTGATGTATAATGAGGATCTCCCGGGCAACACGACACAGGCAGTAGAGCTTAGCGTCTCACTCACGGTGACTGAGGTGGAGGACGCACTCACAAAGGGGATGAGTAGGAAAGCTCCAGGTCTGGACTCCATCCGTTAGACCTTTTTAAGTTAAATATAAATCTTTGGGCACCCATGCTTACTCAGGTTTTTAAATCGGTGGTGACCGGCCCAATCCCAGTATCCTGGAAAGAGGCCATAGTAATACCCGTGTTTAAAAAAATGAAACAGAAATGATCCTGCCTGCTATAGGCCATTCTCTCTAATCGATTCCACCGTTAAAGTATTAGGTAGGGTAATCCTTGCCCGACAAGAGACCTGGGCGACTAGCAGGGGGATAGTTTCAAAAACACAGTATGGGTTCCGGAGGGGACTTGGAACTACAGAGCAGTCCTTAAATTTATCCCTGATCATGGGCAAGTACATGAGCGCAAAGAGTGGGTCTATCCACCTTGCCTTCATGGACTTGTCCTGTGCATTTGATACTGTGAACAGGGGTAAATTATGGCCCCTAATGACAGACCTGGGCTTTGAAAGTGCTCTAATCCTGATCCTCAATAGGTTACATTCCTGCACATCTGTCTCCATAAGATTTGTTTCACAGGGGGAAAAGACGAGGCCTATTGCCTCAACAGAAGGAGTCCGACAGGGGTGTATTTTAGCCCTTTTTCTTTTTTTAATATATACGGACGGCCTGGAAGCATTTTTCTTAGGTAAGAAAATTGATTTTCCACGTATCAAGGACAGCCAGTTCCTCTACTTTCGTATGCAAATGATACTGTAATCATGGCTTTGACGGCTAACAGCCTCCAAACCGCCCTGGACGCCTTTACAAACTTCATGGCGGCATTAGACTTGTGGGTTAATTTCTCAAAGTCTTACACAATGGTATGCGGCCCAAAAATGACTAAAACTAGAAGTTTTAAAGTAAGGGGTAAGCCCATCGAAAGGGTGGAACAGTTCACATATCTGGGTAACATGTTTAGTAAGGACATGAAATGGGATACGTTGATCACGGCTAGAGCACAGCAAACAAGCAGAGTTGTGGAGGGGCTTTTTAGGTTTGCTTGTAAGTTAGGCCACAATCCAGTGCCTGAGCTTGTTACCTTATATAAGGCAAAATGCATGTCGATTGCATTGTATGGGGCGGGGGTGTAGGGTTACCAAAGATGTCGCCCGTTGCAAGTGGTGGAAAATAAGTTTATAAAATGCCTGTTGATGATTCCTAGCAGTGCTGCCACCTCATTTTCTCACCGAGAAGTGGGGATGGAATATATAGAAGATCACATTGGCGCTGCCCCCTTGCTTTTGTGGGCCAAAATCTGGGCCTCCGAAGATTTACAGTTTTCCAGGGAGATCATCAAAGACTATACTAACTTGGACAAGTCTCTGAAGATCCCTTAGCTTCGGCTTGTGAGGGATAGGTTACTCCAGATTGGGCTGGGTGAGTACTTTGACACCCCGTCAAGCATCCCCACTAACGCGAAGGGCAAAATTAAAGAGGAGTATAGCGTCTGGGCAAAAATGCGTTATTCACAACTGGAGGCTGGAGCTGCCCTTTTAATGCATAAACAGCAATATTACCTTTCCTTTACCACAAACAGCCAGATGCTTTTTCTTTAACAAGATTCCGTCTTAGCACATTGCACTTTCTGGTAGGGTTTCCTAAACAATCCGGGTGGACAGACAACCTTATTCCTTGCCCATGCAATAATAGTACCACCCAGAGCACTTTGCACTTTATCCTTTTTTGTGCACTATATAAAGATCCAAGGAGCAGATTTTTGGTGCCCTTGTTAAAGAACATTCGCCCATGTACATATTTAGAGGGCTTCAGATATTTGCAATCATTGACTAATCCTGTTATTCGCACTGCAGTATTAAATTATATCAAATCAGCAATGGGCATTAGGAAACGATATGAAGTACAGTAACCAAGGGGGAATGAGGAAATTAATTGGATTTCTTTTATGTTAAATAGGAACTAAACTCAATGGTCATTACTTCATTTATGTACAATCATGTTTATAGCTTATTTAGGAACTTTTATCTTTCTTATAATATTTTAAAGGTCAAAAGAATGTATTTCAAACTTGAATTGTGTATTTTAAACTTGAATTGTGTATTTTAAACTTGAATTGTGTATTTTAAACTTGAATTGTTTATTTGTTGAAACTTTTATGGCTGTGTGCCGAATAAAGTTAATTTGACTGACTGAGACCACTGTACCCGATTTTACCAGCCCTAAAAATCAAGCTGATAAAATCACTTTAGATTTGAGCTGCAAATGACGTCTGACCTTCCTCTAAGGGCCCACCCCCTTAAACCCACCTTCTAAGGTATGGGGAAGCTAGCAATGCTCCCACTGACAGGCCAAATCCTCCCTTCCCTCTGCCACCATATCTACCCCACGCCCCGGTTCCCCGCTCATACATACAACCTCCACCGAGTCTGGGTTTGCACAGTTATTCCTCATTTTATGGGGTTTACCTCATGATAAGTAATATATGCAGGGCTCAAGTCCTAAACAAGCATTTACAATGCAATGGTCTCGGCCTTGGTAAAGTTAGAGCTATTGGCATTGCTCATGACATTATTTTTGTTTATGTGTTTGTTTTTAAAACATTTAAAGAAACGGCATTGTCATGAGCAATGAGCCAATAGCTCTAACTTTAACAATGCCGAGACCGTTGCATTTAAAGAAACGGCATTGTTATTTACAATGTCAATAGCTGCCTCCCGGGAAGAGATCGCGCATGTGCGCAATGCCAACCTCCTCTAGGGCTCTCATAGGACCCCCCTCTTGAGTCACCGATAGGGCGCCATGGCCCGTCAGGGGCAATGCAGGCGCATAGAGCGGAAGCTTCTGAGCACGCCTGCCAGGCTGCAATAGTGGTATCTAAGTGTTAATCTCTGGTTTATATTCGTTTATCATCATAACGGGATAATTTGTGACTTACTTTAACCATCAGATCATGACGGAAGTGCTAATTAAATATTGAAAACAGTTTGTGCTAAATAAAAACATTTCTCACACACATTTCTTACCTATGACAGTGGAAAAATTAAGGAGAGGTCACCAAAGATCTAATTTCAAACCATGTTGCTGGCTCTGTACAAGCCATCACAACCTACAAGATACATATCTTCTTTACTAAATAACAATTGTCGTTATTGGCAAAAAGTATTAACTGGCGCTGACGGCCATCTCTCCAAGAGGCCTGGTTCTCCCAATTCCAGGAATGGCGAAGGAGAGACGTTTTGACACCTGCTTCAGGAACTCATTGCTACCCTTTCACCAAAAAAAAGCATATTCTTCGCGAGGGTAGCTCAAAGAGCACCTCGGGAATAAGGTAAAGAGTTATTCGCTTGTACCAGCTCCATCAAAAGCAACAGTAGTGCAACAATCAGTTCCACCTCACACAAGCCACACTAAGTTGCAGCAACGAAACCAACTGCTCCCGATCACTACATGCAGACTAAAGATTGCCGCTGTCTCCAAAGCGCAGCACCTCATGCACTAGAGCAAGCTTCACTGGCAACAACAGCACTGACACAAAAAGCAACGCTGACAATAATACCAAGAAACGCCATCACTATATGCTAGCTGCTGCAGCACCACTTCCTCATCACCACAAGTAGGAGTGCCACCATCAGCACTGACACTGCAACCAGTTTTAAGCACCCTCGCTGTCAGCTCGAGCCATCAAAACAACTGCCACCAGCACCAAAACTATGCTCATTCACCACCACTACTGCTCTCCTAATAATCCCAGAACACCTGCAACAGCACAGTCAACAGACCAACGCCCTCAAGCCACCCCAAGCAGCCGTACCATCACTGTTACTAACGCCACTACCTCTAAGATCGATTCGAAAAGCACAGGGATAACGCAAGTGAAGGCCGGGTGACGGTCCCATGTCAGACACCCCGTTCTCAGACAAGCAGAGCACCTCTTACCTCCCGCACTGGCCGCCCAACAGAGAAACAGCAGCAGCGCTCCTGGAGCTGCCATATCCGAGCGCAGGGACTGCTGTATCGGAGGTTCCGCCTACCCCCCTCTTATTACGCTTCCTTCTTTCCGCTTTGTTCGCTGAGCGCCGGAGGTATGGGCCGGGCACACACACTGAGCGGCGGCCCTTTCACCGCTCCCAGTGCTACCCTACCCTCCCACCCCCGCCTGACGTCATTCACCCGCCATGTTCCCCCACCCTCAAAGGTTCAAGAGAAGCACCCTATGCACTGCACATGCGTAAAACCAGCGGCCACGTTAGGGCCAGGCAACGTGCCAAGAGCGCTTATTTTAAACGGCATTGGCTTTCATTCTGCTCGCCTTCGTTTGCAATTTTGGCTAGTGGGTTATTAAGCTCTGAAGCCTCTTGTTTTGTTCTAGTCACATCCACTGCATCCTGCTTTGAATGACAGCAACTATACGAGAGGAGCGACCAGTCATCCAATAACAAACGAGCTTTCACGAAATAGGCCGTTTGTTGGTTGCTCATATGAAGTAGAAACAATTTGTCCAATCCTATAGAAGTACTACGATCCTATCACTGTGTTTCAAAACAACGTCAGTAAAAGCGAAAAAGGACTACAGTAATCATCACAGTAGTGGTCTTTTTGGAACGGGGTTCGTTTTAAAACAAAGAATAGCTTGCAAGATAAAATGCAAACACTAAACGTGTCTTTGGTTTTTCTTTTAAAAACGTTATTCAGAAACGTTACGGTAGAAAAACGTATTTGCATATGGAGGAGCGGCTTCAGTCTGCAGGCTCCGCATATTATCTCGACGAAGCTCATTGGTAGCTCAATGAAGTCACCCTCCCTGTAACCGAGGCACTGGACGCCTAAAATCCAAGGTCTGATGCTGCGCATGTGACTCAATACGTCGCATCAGCTGCCACACATTTCCTTCCCCCTTCCTTTCCATTTCGTGCCGCAGCTTTGTTTTACCGCTGTGCTTGCCTGATCCTAACGTGGACGCCCGTTTACATCCTAGAGAGGAAATGCGGACCCTACGTGTGCCGTCACGTGCTGTCTGTATGTTGTTTCTGTGTATTTTTTCTACCCAGCGAATATCATTTATGTCACAAGCTTGGAATACTAATTTAATAACGTCATCGTGTCTTGGCACTGTCCGCCTGCCAACTAGATCTTGCTGAAGCCCAGAGCTGCTTTGTCTTGTAAAAGGCGGACATTCCACGCACACTTAGCTGTCGAGCTGCTGTTTTCACGATGCAAACTAAATATGTTTACTTTCATTACTATTATTGTTTTTTTGTATACAGCAGGGGGAGAGGACGCCAGGAACACCGCCGCCTTTCTCCGAGGCAGAGCAAAAATGCCTCGGAGAAACAGCGTCCTTTTCGGATTCGGGGGGGCGTGTTTGTCTTTTCTCTCCTCCAGCCATTGGCTGGAGGAGAGAATGAGACTTTCTTTAAAAAACACGCCCCCCGATCCGAAAAGGACGGGGCATGATTGGAGTGACGGGACCTCTTCTCCAATGGCTGGCCAGCATTTACTAGGCCAGCCAATGGAGAACAGGGGAGAAGAGGGGCGGGTGCAAGCCCCTCTTCTCAAAGACATTAAATCTCCGGACTTCCGGTCTGCCGACCGGATGGTCCCGAGACCTAAAAACGTAGTGGGGGGATTCACCAAGTTAGGCAGAAAGGGTGTGACATTACAGCGCGTGATATCACAGGTAGTGAAATCACAGTGTGTAACACCATGGAACGTGACATCGCATGTGGCATCACAGGAAGTGGCTTTACAACCCATGACCTCACAGGAAGTGACATCAGATCTTAAGACCTCACATATGTTTAGCAGGTTTATCATGAGTACATTTGCGCACATTACAATATTTAACAAATTAGATTTTGTATTAGATGTGCCAAAATATTGACGCAACCCCGATGCAAAATCTGGGCCTCAATTTATACATTTACTTTTTTTTAAACCCTGCCACAATGAAACTGGTGACAAGGAGAAACATCGCAGTAAATCTGTTCCCCTAAATTCTTTGCAATTTCTGGATTTTTAAATATCTTCTGGGGTTAAAGCACCTGCTCCAGACATCTTTGAGTGCTAGTTAAATCTAATGGAATTATAATTGTGGTAAAATAACTTTAGAGGATAACATATTTGCTGGAGAGATCTGTGTTTTGCCTAGTCCTAGTTTTGAATCAAATTAGCATAGAGGGTTATTATGTCTCCTGTAAAGCACATTATGTATCACACAGATGACAGATTTTTATTTTATGTAAATGGGTAAGTGGGCTATTGCTTTTAAGGCTGCGATCCTTTTGTTACCTGCAGTTCATAAATTGTAATCCTTCTAATAAAGCACAGTGAGGTATGAATGGCATATGGGTCTTTCACCTTGCAGCCTTCACTGGTCTTATGTAACACATCCTTTGTATTGATGTACACACGTATGATTAATTGTCTATGTATAATCTGTATGTGTGATGCAAAGCACCCTGACCCCTCCCTGCATTCAGGTGAGTAAAGCGCTATAAAAGAAATAACACAAAATAGTGGTATTTATATTATTATCTGTGTAAATACTGGGTCGACCAACACACCTGACAATCTCACAGTGTATCCACATCTCTTATATACAGGGACTGAGCGAAGTCAAAAGCATTTCTCTCCGACGTGCCAGTGAAATGATAAGATTTGAGCCTTTGTTTCCCCTCCATTGCATCTAGGTATGAGATTCCTGGCAGATCCCAGCCTGGCTAATCCAACAAAAAGAGAACTAACAGCCCCTTAACTCTGGCTCTTATGGGCAAATCTGGAATCTGATAAGCCCCTTCCCTTCCCTGCACATTGCTGCTCGGAACAAAAGAAGACAACGTGCAGGCGCTGCTGAAAGTGTCCCGGTGTCAGAAAATGACACCGGGACAAGTTTAGTATATTTCTGTGAATTCCAGGAGAAGTCCGAAAGGAATGAGGCACTCCGTTGAAAGTGGCCAGCTTTGCAGCAGGGTAGACAGCATCTACCCTCTGAAAATAGTGGGTGGATGGCATCTACCTGCATCTACCATCGACTCAAGCCCTAGATACATGTGCAGAGATAGTAGCCGGAATCCCAAATTCTGGCCACCTACATAGCTCTGCATCTGATTATACTACTCTTCACACAATCAAGGCCCTTGTCAGTGCACTCTGGGGGTAGCCAATAGTTATTGCCTTCCTTAAGACAAATTAAGGCAGCAGCTTTAGGGTGCTACCTAATGGTGTAAGCAAAATTACTACTAAAGGACCAAATAGATTGATTTTTTCATGCGTTAAGACTACTTCAGGAAGCAATACCAAATTTAGCATGGAGTGCTGAAAATCCTGACACCATTACTGCTGCTCGGTACCCATGGTGGGTACTGTGATGTACCACCGGTGTTCTAGGGCCTCCGGTGCTCTTACATTCCATTTACCAAATTATTGTGCCCGATTCACAGAACTAACTTAAGACAAAATCCTAAACTTACTACCATTTTCGTATTCACAGAATGCACTTACTCATTTTGGTATTCACAGAAGACACTTACTCACTTCGGTATTCACAGAAGTTAGGAGTCCTAACTTTAGGACTCCTAAATGCCTTCTGTGAATACCGAAAGTCTTAAAATTAGGATTTTTCTCAGTTTAGGAGTCCTAAAGTTAGGACTCCTAACTTTACTACTACTAAACTGAGAAAAATCCTAATTTTAAGGCTTTCGGTATTCACAGAAGGCATTTAGGAGTCCTAAGGTTAGGAGTCCTAACTTTACTACTACTAAATTGAGAAAAATCCTTATTTTAAGACTTTCAGTATTCACAGAGGGCATTTAGGAGTCCTAAAGTTAGGAGTCCTAACTATACTACTTCTAAACTGAGAAGAAACCTAATTTTAAGGCTTTCGGTATTCACAGAAGGCATTTAGGAGTCCTAAAGTTAGGAGTCCTAACGTTACTACTACTAAATTGAGAAAAATCCTTATTTTAAGACTTTCGGTATTCACAGAAGGCATTTAGGAGTCCTAAAGTTAGGAGTCCTAACTGTACTACTACTAAACTGAGAAAAATCCTAATTTTAAGGCTTTCGGTATTCACAGAAGGCATTTAGGAGTCCTAAAGTTAGGACTCCTAACTTCTGTGAATACCGAAATGAGTAAGTGCCTTCTGTGAATACCAAAATGGTAGTAAGTTTAGGATTTTGTCTTAAGTTAGTTCTGTGAATCGGGCCCATTGTGTTTGCACACCTGACTCCCTAATGGTAGCTAGGCAGAGTGGGGAAGCCTTACTCCTAGATTAGGGGTGGCTTTAGAACAGATGGACTATCAAGCACAGAAAAGACAACAAATTATCAGTCAGACCTCTATCTTTTGAAACTACTAGGTCTTAATTATTACATCATAAATGCAGCAGAGTTAGGGTGCTTAGAATTATGAACAAATTAGAAGATTGTAGTGCCAAAATAAGACACAAAACAAGTTTATAGCGCTTTTGCAGTTAGATGTTAAAATTTGAATAACATTGTTGCCTTTTGACAATGTTATCATAGGGGGATAGTTGAGTGTTTTCAGCTGTCCTTGGAAAGTTTAGGAACTCAGTCCTCTTTCTATTGTTGTTTTACAGTTAATGAAACCTCAAGCTCCAGCCAGAATGTTACAGTGCATGGTGGGTACATTAAGACATCTGACCTCTGCCGTAATTTCGCAGCTTTCCTTTGTAAATGGAGGGGCAATTCAGTAGGTTTTAGCTCAAGTAGCTCAGAATCTGCCAAAAGTGTCACAAAGAACATGAACTGGGATTTCCACCCAAAAACGATGGTTTCAGGAAATCAACGAAGTTCCAGTGCCCAGCTAATGGGCCTTCCAGCCACTAGCAGGGGCGAAGATTCAGGGGGGCTGAATACAATATTCTGTAGAGAATCGTTGGGTACAGGTGCTTTAGGTCTAGTATAGTGAGGTGTTTTTCGGATTTCACATGGGATTTTCACCTACACATACAGGCAAAAGCCCACACGTGCACACACTTGTCTCAGTTTCAAAGCTCTTAAAAATTTTTATTTTACAAAACATTATAAGTAACCCTCACAAACCACACTCCTTTTCCCTTCTACAGATCCTTAAGGCCCCCTCCTGCCTCGCTTTTCGTATAATGTATTCTAACTAGGCCTGGGCTAAAAATCCGTTTCGCTCGCGGAAATTGCGATAATTTGACATTTTCATGTTCCGCGGAGAGCGCGAAAATGTCGAAATTTCCGCAATCCGCATTTTACTGGAAATTTTTTGCTTGCTCGCGCTGTAAAATAATACATTCTTGCGTGCGCGCAATCGCCTTTCCTGAATCCCCGCGTTTGCCGACAAGTTTTCCCGATCCGGTCGCGTTCTCCACGAGATGTTATGTTATGTTATGTTATGTTATGTTATGTTAGGGGCATTTGTAGTGCGCACAGCTGCCCCAGCTAAGGGGCGTCCTGGCGCATGACAAGATAAACATAGCCGCACCTAACAGAACAGAGAGAGTGATAAACAGAGAGCACAGAGGGGGAACAGTTAAAATAGCACAGTCTTTAAAGCTTTGCGAAATAAGAAGAGGTCGTCCAAAAGGCGAATCTCCAGCGGAAGAGAATCCCACAGACTGGCTGCTTTCACCCGAAAAGACCGACCTCCCATTCGACTCAACTTGAGTCTCGGGACCACCGCAAGCGCTTGGTCCGCCGATCTCAGAGAGCGAGAAGGTACATAGAAAGACAGAAGATTCCAGAGGGTCCGAGGAGCTAGACCCTTCAGGATCTTAAAGGCCAGGCATAAAACTTTAAAATCAATTCTAGTTTTCACCGGCAGCCAGTGTAGAGACCGGAGAGTTCTGGAGACAGAGCAGGACCTAGGTAGGCCAACTATGGCTCTGGCTGCTGCGTTTTGGACGCGTTGGAGGCGATTGATTGCTGCCAGATTAACCCCTATCAAAAGGGAACTGGCATAGTCCAAGCGAGAAATTACAGTAGCCTGCACCACCAGCTGCCTCGTGGGGGGATCAAAAAACTTCAGGACAGATCTTAGACCTCGAAGTACCCCAAAACAGCAGGCTGCAGTTTTCTTGGAATGCCCCACAAAACTGAGAGCGGGCTCCAGCCACACTCCCAAGTTTCTCAACTCTGTAACCGGAGTTGGAGCCGGCCCAAGCTCCTGTGGCCACCATCTGTCTCCCCACAGCTCTCGCCCCTTCCCGACGACCATAACCTCGGTCTTCTTCGCGTTTAGCTGGAAACAATTAGCATTCATCCAGCTAGCCACCGCTCTCAGTCCATTCTGGAACCTGGGGGCATCGCACTCAACATCCCCGCTGATAGTGACCGCCAGCTGAGTGTCGTCAGCATAGGAGACCATCGTCATGCCCCACTGCTTGACGACATCAGCCAGCGGCCTCGCATAAAGATTAAAAAGCGTGGGACTCAGCGAGGATCCCTGAGGCACCCCCAGGCCCAGGAGGTGGAATTTGGACTGGTGAGGAGGTATGGCAACGCAGAAGGAACGGTCGCCAAGGAAGGAGCGGAACCACTGTAAGGCGACACCACCGATGCCCATCTCCTCCAGGCGACGTAAAAGGATGGGGTGTGAGACAGTATCAAAGGCGGCGCTTAGATCTAATAGTATTAGCGCCGCCGTCTGTCCCACATCCAACATCCCACGTAGATGCTCAACCATAGTGAGAAGAGCAGTCTCCGTACTGTGCCCAGCACGAAACCCATGCTGGGTGTCATCCAAGATATTGGCTCGGATGAGATAATCAGAGAGGGCCAGATTCACATGGGCCTCCATGACTTTTGCCGGCCAAGGAAGTAGGGAAATAGGCCGGTAATTCTCCGGTTTCGAAGGATCCAATGAAGGCTTCTTCAAGATAGGGGAGACCACTGCCCGCTTCCAGTTAGCTGGGACCATGCCCGTCACTAGTGAGGCATTAATGAGAAATCGCAATATGGGGCGTCCTACAAAGGACTGATCTCTAAAAAAGACAGGCTTTAATGGATCCAAGGGTGAGCCAGACTTAATTTTTAGGGTCACCCTATCAAATTCCTCAGAAGAAAGCAGAGGAAAGGACTCCATAATGGGGCGGCCCAAGATCATCACCAGAGGTCCCAATAATGGGGTCGCGGAAGAAAACGTCCGGTAAATGGCTTGCACCTTCTCCAAGAAGAAGGATGCCAGAGCCTCACAATGAATGGTAGAGGCCAGTACCGGGGAAGAGGTTCTTTTGGCCAAGAGATCTTTAAGGGCCTTAAATATTGATTTTGATGGATTAGAGCTGTTGCGGAATTCTTCCGAGTAGAACACCGCGCGGGCTCTACAAATGGCACGATGGTACGCCTTAACAGAGATTAAATACAGCGTTTTCTTAGCCGCATCGTAGTGTTTCCGCCACTCTCTCTCAGCCCGCCTACAAGTGCCCTTTAACGCCCGAAGGGCGCTATCGTACCAAGGGCTCGATTCTCTAGCACGAGATTTACTTGCCATAATAGGGATCAAAAAATCAAGCGCCCTAGTGATCCATTTGCAAAACTGGTCATAACCCAGTTCCACACTATCCAAGGGTCCCAGCGGATCTGCAGCCAAAACCTCATGGAGGTCCTCTAGTCTGAGTTTATTCCAGTGCCTTCTAAAAATTGGTCGCGGAGGAGGTATAAAGGGAGTGACAGGCAGCGGAACTCGAATGGCCACTAAAAAATGATCCGACCACCCCACAGGTGTAATAGAAGAGATGGTAGCTTCCGGAAGATTAGTAAAAAAAGGATCAAGCGTATGCCCTCCCACATGAGTGGGTTGGGTTACCTTTTGATCCAGTTGGAGGGCCTCAAGGTCAGCTAAGATGTTATTAACAGCCGGCATACTCCTGTTCTCAAAGTGGAGATTAAGGTCTCCCAAGATGGAGAAATTAGCACAGCCAATAGACAAAGAGCTGACAGCATCAGGGAAAACTTCTCTAAATGCCACATCACTGCCTGGGGGCCGATAAACCACCATCCCTGAGATAGAAAACTGAGGGCTGATCGAAATATTAAAAGAGGCACTTTCACATCCAACGATGTTTAAGACCTTCCAACTACAGGGGAAACTAGATTTGACAGCAAGGGCGATACCCCCTCCTCTAGATATCCGATTCAGAGTGAAAACGGAATATTCCGGGGGGAAAGCCAAGTTAATAATGGCAGTATCGTGTTCCTGCAGCCACGTTTCCGTAATCGCAAATATGTCAGGGGACTCCTCCTGTATGAGGTCAAAGACAGCTAAATGATGTTGGACCAAAGACCTAGCATTTAGGTTTAATATACGAAGTATCGGCGTCGAAGCATTGCCTTGAGAAGCTACAAGGGGGGTCCCCTTGCAAATGCGGGCAGGAGAGCCAAGTGCCCATCTCTTACAGGCACACCGATAAGGGCCGCTTAGCGGATGTATCTGTGCCTGATCGCACTTTGGAAGGGAATATCCGATAGACCGTAGAAAGTTGCTGGTATAGGTAATCATTCCGACGCTCACAACCCGGGTGCCCGAGACAAGCCCCTAGCGCCCCAAGCGTCCTCGGCGCGGACGGGCGCAGACGGGGGCAGACGGGCGCAGACGGGCAGGACTCAGGCACGACTTAGGCACGACTCCGGCTAAGCGACGGCGCCCCACTGCGCGATCCCGCTGCGCGGGAGGAGCGACTTTAAATAGGCGTCCCGCGAGGTTGTCCAGACGCGTGGACGCTCGCAATGGCGCCCGCCGGGAAAAGCAACACCTGCCCAACCAAAGATGGCGCCCAAAACCAAACTATGGACCCTCCCGTGACCCGGACCCACCAAACGGCGGTGCTTGAATTGTTTTAAATGCGGTAAGAGGGGGGGGGAAGACCACTACCTAATCCAGACTAAAACCAGGAAAAATGAAAATAAAATAAAGCAAATACAAAACAGGGAAGTTAAAAATCACAGCGAACACAGCAGCGCAAGCGCAGCTAGAGTAGTACCTTGTCTGGTAGCCAGAAGAGAAGGACCGCCTTAAATAGGCGTCCCGCGAGGTTGTCCAGACGCGTGGACGCTCGCAATGGCGCCCGCCGGGAAAAGCAACACCAGCCCAACCAAAGATGGCGCCCAAAACCAAACTATGGACCCTCCCGTGACCCGGACCCACCAAACGGCGGTGCTTGAATTGTTTTAAATGCGGTAAGAGGGGGGGGGGAAGACCACTACCTAATCCAGACTAAAACCAGGGAAAATGAAAATAAAATAAAGCAAATACAAAACAGGGAAGTTAAAAATCACAGCGAACACAGCAGCGCGAGCGCAGCTAGAGTAGTACCTTGATGTTGGATTGTTGGTAGCCATTTGCGCTGTCTCGCGACAGTTCGCGCACGCAGTAACATCATTCGTCGCGCGATCACGTCTTTCTTCTCGCGATCACGCACCGCGAGACAAGTGAAAACAAGATGGCCGCACCCGCAAGCAAACGCATGGGTAAGTTGGCGAGCCGCGACCACGCAGAACATACCGCGAACGGGCGGGAAAAAAACGTCCGCATCTTCGCAATATTTCCACGTGTTTGCGGAGATTTTTAACATTTTCGCGATAATTTGCGAAAGTGAATTTCGCAAATTCCGCCCACCCCTAATTCTAACCAGAGTGATGGTTGGGAAATCTGTAGATCACCCACCACCCTCCCCCAACCTTACTGATCAAGCTACCTCCCACCCTGGCCACTAAGACCTGTTGAACCTCCCGTTCAGGGAGCAAGTCACAGCTCCAGTTGGTTTCCACACTCAAAGACCCAACCAGGAGGGAGTTCATGCTGGAAATGGTCTAGCACCCTCAGTGCATCCATGGGAGTAGCACACTTTAGGGGTGCTCTCTCAATTGAGGGGCTGGTTATGGTCAAAATGTGTGGGAGGTCTGGACATCCGCAGCACTGGCGCAGCATCTGAACTCTCTGGTCCCCATTTGCAACTGAGACATAGAGTTGTAGGGTCAGAGCGCACGTGTGCCTTTATCTAAGGAACAGTAAGTATCTGAGCACGATTCAAAGGGTTCAACTCTGGGAAAGGCCAGCCTCCTCAGTGGGATACTAAGCTGGCCCAGGGGAACAGGACAGCCAATGGGCTATGATGTGGGTGATACAAAGTGAATGAACTGAACACTGCCACCTAGTGGGCATTTCAGCTTGTTCTTCGTGGAGATCGAATCCGAATAGCACAGGTTCCTCCACCTTCACAGGTTGTTCCCAGCCGGGGGAAACAACTTTCAAGGGTTTTTGCTGGTTAGTAGGCATTCTCCAGACGTCAACACAAATACAAGCTACCAGTTCAAGAGGGCCAATGCTTATGTAAACCTGTGGGTGTGCCTCTGTCAATGTAGCTGGGGGGCTCGGTAACTCCTCCATTGTGTTTGGATAAAGCTATGCCTCCCTGACGAGCTCTAATAAGAGCGAACCACGCGTCGGGCTGCTTTTATTCATTCGAGTCTGGCTTGGATGTGTTTTTTATACTAATCCAACTCTATAATACGCTGCCTGATTGTCGTTTGTCAGCTCAGCGTGGGTGGCCGCAGCTAATCCTGCGCTTTACTAACACAAAACTTATAACAAGCATTTAATACGTAATAAACCAATCTTAAAGTGTTATTGTGTGTGTGGGATTTTGTTTTTTATATTATTCTTTAGGAAATATTATCCATAAATTAAACAAATTTCTTTCAATTAATAAATAAATTAATGCACATTCATTTTAACAAGTTGATGTGCTGTAATATCTTATTTTAACAGTTTCAGGTTTATAATAAATATTTTACATGTATATTTTATGTTAAAGTATTTTTATAATTTTTATAAAGACCAACAAACTTTAATATTTTTTCTATACTTTTCCACACAGAGATCTCCGTCTCAGAGGCATGGATCTCGACCTACATGTGAAAAGTTACTAGTAGTATAGTAACTTTACACTTGCAAATTCTGTTCTCGGAGGCTCCACCAAGGGGTGGAATCATGTAAGTCTACACTTGGGTGTAAATCTACACTTGCAAATGGTGAATAGCAAAACAGTCATCCCGGCACATACAGCTCGCACATGCACTAGTCACATGGCCAAGCGCCGAAGGATGCCATATCATCACAGCCCTAGAAATCTGTCAGAGGATGTCGCCTCTTCCTTCTCCTGAATAGCTTGCAGTTCTTCCAGCCTCGCACAGGAATATGTTGGGAGTTGGACCTGGGTATGCACTTCCCCTGCTCTGGTGAGTGATTTCACAACAAACGTTGGCATGCTGAATAACTATGCCCACTCTGCTGACACACATCAAATCTGGGATCACAAAACTATTTAGGCCCTCATTGCAAGCGGCCCAGAGTTTGGTGCCTCACTTTACTTACCCAATAAAATCCGACTCTAATCGGGTAGGAAGTCAAATAAATAACACAGAATTCAAGATTTTGGCGACCTAGACATATAGTTTGTTGGTCTGCTTAGAGCGGGAGACAGGCGTGTATAGGTTCTTACTATATTTAAGTGTGCATAGGTGCTAAATTAGGCTAGCTGAGTGATTACAGAACGTTTCTAAAAAAAAAAAGCTGGTTTCAGCAGACCTTTTATGAGTGAATGGGTGAATGACTGAGGGGTGACTGCATGACTGAGTGTAAATATGCCAATGGTGCACCTATGTAATGCATTGCCTTTAGACACCAATCCACTTTCGTAAGAGAACCTAGTAAACCAAATAGTTTGACATTCTGCTCCTATGTAAAAGAATCCCTCATCCTGAGTGACCGACCAGTAGATCTTGTGGACAACTGCCTGAGTTTTTGCCATCTAGATATGTCCTGTTTGCCTCCAATGCACAGATATATGTCCGCCGGGAGATAACCCCAGTGTTCTATTGCTCTTGGTTGTGTGAGTGTTGTCTCTTGGCTACTATTCACCGGTGTGGCACCTCACACATACTGCAACATCAACCTTCGGCAAACTCCCACAAGAATGTTGGTGCAGAGCTCCTCACATCTGGGGACAGACATCAGCCCACAACTTTGTAGGCAAACACAGCAAGGCAACATATTTTCAATTTTGCTCCCCATCTGAAATCTGCAGACCACGTTCTGGGCTGATTTACAGGCTAGGACACGTAGCAGAATATTGTTGTTTTGTCATTTTTATGACATTTCCCAGAAGAAGATCTTTGCTTCCACCTACTCGTTACTAAGGAAGATATAATTTAGGGGTGAGCATAACTGGCGTAATTCGCTCTAGCGTAATTACTTAAATATGTCTCATAATTATGCCTAATTGTGTGCGAAGCATAATCCAACTTTTAGTGCTATTTTCCTAATGGAAAATGCACCCTCACATCCAAAATAGGCCTGAGGATGCTTTTTGTTCTAATAAAATAGTGTTATATGCAACAGGACACAAACAGCAGTAGCCGGCAGCCGCTCGCGCTCTCTCAGTTCGCGGTTCCTGTGCTCCTGAGGTAGGGGGTTTGTCCTAGAAATGCTCTTAATTACTCAAGCTGGAGTAAGTGCATAATTCCAGTCAATTCGCATCTCAAGAGTGCTGCGTAATGACTGAAATTACTACGATACTCCCGCGTAAATATAATTTCTCCGAGGCTTAATACACCTAAATATCAGATAAGCATAGGTTGTTAATAGGTGTGAGGGCCCAAAGCTGCTTGCTCAAAAAACATAAACATTTGAGCAATTTTAAAATAATCTCTGCCAGCCATAACAGTTTATTGACAGACATCAACCATAGAACTATAGGGAAAATAAAAATACTTGATATATGTTTTGATTTTTTCACAACTTTAGGAATACCAACTCAGGGGCAGAGAACTTTGCACAAATTACTTTTCTTTATGAAATGTAAACATTACAACACTCGTTTTTCTCGCACAGTGGGTCTGTTTGGGTTTTTCCTGCCTCTCATCAGTGATTGGGTACCAGGCAGAGGTATAGGGTTGTGGTTCAACATGTGACGAAACAGTGTACAGCAGGAGCGATTTTTCAGGATTAAACTCACAGAGACGTTAGTTTCGGGCTCCTATACGTGAGTGAGCTGTAGGAAAACTTAATAAAATCATATATTTGCAGGTTTTGCAGACACAGAGAAACGTATTGGTAAGTTACAGAACTTCACCCTCTCATTTCCCTTGGGGAAAATGGCTTTTCTGAATTTTATGGTTGGCTTTGCAAGATGAATTGCATTTCTCCTTCGTCTTACACAGGAATATGTCAACGCAGAAGGTGGACTTCTAGATGTAGGGTTATTCAAAATTCATATGTTCACATAGTACTTAGAGCACTACCTCTGGAAAACAACCCCAAGACCATCGGGAATGTGATGAGTCCACACGTGGTTTGGATGGACGAATGGCCTATTTAAACCATCTAGGAGGGGAACTGCCAGCAACCACCTACCCTGGAACCTTGGCAGTAGAACCCTCCAACACCATCGTTCCAGGACATCACACACCCAGCTTTCGTCATAGGAAAACACCAGCCAAGGAACATACCAGAATAAGCGATAAATGACAAATGCGGGAATAGTGATAGTAAAATAAATGAATAAATAAAACCACTTACCTTTCGCTCCCTGCATCGCCGATGACCAAGAAGGTCCATGTGACAAGCAGTGCAGGACAGGACAGCAGTGCAGGAGAACACAGTGGTACAGGCTACCAGCAGGTCAACTGCTCCTTGCCGCACCGGTTACCTTCTCACCAGTGTTTCTCGTCCTTTTAAATAGGCAGTTCTCAGCATCTGCTGCACACTTACACTGCTCTGTTAACATGCCCTGGAGTCTTCTTTAGCGACCTCCACGAAGGTGAATTTTATGTTGTCAGCTCACTACCACATGTTGGTAACGAAACCATAAAATCTTCTTGTACATACTAACTTCAATTTTATTGACAGTGAAGTCCTTTCAACTCAGCAACCACCCTCTAAATCCGCTGGCCTGAGCAATTGCCCTGGTCTGCAGGCTGTCTGGTGTAAATAGACACTGGTGGGGCTGCCAGGCTCAATTCTTCCTTACAGGCTTCAAACACTTTTTCTTTGTAATTCTCTTAATTCCTCTAGTTTCTTCTTAGTTTCTCTGGTTTCTTCTTAACTTCGAGTGCCTGATGTGTAGTGTCTTTTCCACTCATCGCCAGTGTTACAATCAAAGATGTAGTCTCATAGATACAAAACATGTAGCTTTATTAGGTTTAGATCAGGTTACAGGTAAATCAGGTAAAGACGCACCAGGAGCATCATCTAGCTGCACGGCCCTTCTCAATCCAGCTGTTCACTCACCCAAGCACAAACACTCTCAACATTCCAACCATCCAATGACCTCACCCAGTGGCTAAGCAGTAGGGAACATTTGTTTTCCCAATTCCTCATACAACAGACAAAGCTGTATGTCCTATAGGAATGGTCCATATAGGAAAGACCGCATAATCAATCAATAGGTTAACTACATACAAAATTATAAGGACAGTAATCAACTGGACAATATATATGGAAAAAACAAAACTGCATTAAGTTTGAAGACACAGTTTGGTGGCTTTTTAATTCAATGATGAATCTTCATAATGTCTATTCGCGGTTCAGCGGAAAGAGCGCCTTCATCAGGAAAGCCACATTTAGTCAAATGCCAAGACCACACAAAGGATGGTCGAAGTTGTACATCAATAAGCTCTTTCCTCCTCCTGTGAAAAGCGTCTCCAATCTGCACTCAGTTCGATAAGGTTCCAATAATTCAAATTGTAATCCAAAAGGTATTCAGAATATTAATTTATTTTCTTGTTTTATAATTTAACTCATAGTAATGTTGTATCCACGTTTACAACTTTTTTTTAAGCAAATTTAGTAATTATGCCCAATGCATTTTGGGCTATGCTCTTCATTAGGGGCTCATTCCTACAAAAATAGAAGAAACTAAATTCAATAAAAGATTAATTAAATCTTAATACAAGGAGTATCCATACACATTTAGTGCTGTTGGTGGTAGTGAACAAGCCTCAGTAAATATGCCAACTAGATTGGTGATTTCCGTTATATCTGTCATCACAAACGCATGGTGCAAGTATCACGGATACACAAACAAGATTCCGTCCTGTGTATTAGAGGGGATCTTATCTGTAGCAATTACCCAGGAGAAGGGTTTGAATATCATATGAGGGAAGTCATCCTCAATGGCAGAAGATGTCTCACACACATATTAGTGTCATGCTTCATCATAGACATCCCCCTTCCCACCCTCACCCTAGTTAGATGGTACTACCAGGGCAGACTCAAACCTCCACGAAGACTTGGCGGAAGGGGGGAGTTCTTACCTAAGACTTACTGGATCGAAATGGGATCCAGATACTCTAAAAATACCTCAAAGTTCCTCGGTTATCACCTTTATTCACGAGTACTTTGAGTATAGTTGAAAACAAATAGGTCAGCGGGTATCACGAGTACAATGGTTCAGACCTGTCTAATAATTGTCAACATGTTTCTGCCTGCTAGAAAGCCTAACTGGTCTGGGGCATTCGTTTGGGCTGCAGGATCCCTGTCTTAGATTCATCACTGAGATTGTACAGAAATAGGCGTTAGTAAGGGAATATTATCACACACCATATTACCTAGGTGAATCCTACCTGGTAACCATTCAAAAAATGTTCATGTAGAAGACCTACATTGGACAGAGAAACGAAAGAAAGGTAGTAAATACTGTTTAGAGGAAGGAATTAACACACTTGTTCCTCCATCCTTCATCATGGTACAAAACTAACGTTTTACATCATGTTTACACAAAGATAGCTTCCCCATTGCTCACACCCGGTAAGCAACAACACCACACGTGTGAGTGTCACACAGAAAAGTAGAAAAAAGAAGAAAAGAACACATAATTGTCCTTTCTAGTGCGTGTTGAAATAAAACCCTATTATCATTTGTGAATAGACGTTGTAAAATACCATAAGCTAATGGTAGGTAGGTCATAGTCATACAGAATGGTGACGGTCGTATTCAAAGTTCTTCAAAATAACTTTTGAATACGACTGTCACCGTTCTGTATCATTTTCCTTATTGCAGTGGAGCTCTGCAGCCCATGACTGCCCTATCTTGTGGCCTAGTGTGCCTCTGACCTACGTATTTTTGCATCAATTGCTCCTATAGCCTCCATAGAACGGGAAAACCTATTTTAATATTCACCCCAGACGCTGGCCTAATATTGTAAAAGTTGCAGTCCCTATCCTCCTTCGTATTTTTCTACATAACAAGTCCACATCCAGACTAGTTATTGAGCCTCCAGATAACAGTGACAAGCCAGCTGCTAGCATTTAATCTGCTCTGAGGATGTACTACTTTGACCATCCTTTGTGTGGTCTTGGCATTTGACTAAATGTGGCTTTCCTGAAGAAGGCGCTCTGTTCGCCGAAACGTGGGTAGACAGTATTCATTATTGAATTAAAATGCCACCAAACTGTATCTTCAAACTTTATGCAGTTTTGTTTTTTCCATATGTATTGTCCAGTTGATGACTGTCCTTATAATTTTGCATGTAGGTACCTGTTGATTGATTATACAGTCTTTCCTATATAGACCAATTCTATTGGACATACAGCTTTGTCTGTTGTATGAGGTATCGAGAAAACAAACATTCTTGTCAAAACTTTTGTTTTTAATGTTATGTCATTGTCTGCCATATGTTGATCTAAACAGAACAACAGAATCAATTGCAGTTTTTTAAGTGATTTTATATGAATAAAAAGATTTTATAATGATAACCAGGGTACACTGAGTCTTCTCCCATCATGTGGTAATAATGGTCTTGTATATTGACTGAATGCTCAAAGTACACTGAGCTGGTAAAGGGATATCCGTGTACCTACACAGCCGGGTCGGACTAGACAATGGGGCATTCTGGTTTGACAGGTCAGTGAAGGGGCTGTTTTTGGGTTGTTTGTGGGCCGGTTTTATAGTCTGACAGACCGCCTTTTATTGTTGCCTGATATTGCAACAAAAATTTCCCAGCAGCAAGCACAAATGCAGGCAGTCTCCCATACAATGCAAAACACTTAAAGAACGAGTCCTTACGAGTTGAAAACAGCCCTGATTTGCAAACGTGGAGCACGTTTTTTAGCTATCTTATTCTCCAATGGGAGGCACTTTTATTTTAGTGCCCAGGTCTATTTTCTTTCCCAGTCTGACCCTGCAAGACAGTGACAGGTGAGCCTAAAACAACTCAGGGCCTGATTTAGATCTTTACTCAACTGGTCCCACCGCCACTTTTTTGGCGGTCTTCTCGCACTCTGCCCGTCCGATTTAGATGATGGCTTGGCACTGGAGGGAAGACTGCTGTGGTTCTGCCTACTCTGCCAGGATCTGTCTCTCGCGTCGATGGTGTCAGAGACTGAACCGGTTTTTGCAGGTAGTCCCGCCGTCCAGATTATGAATTGCCTTTCCGTTGAGGCAACTATGACGGGGAAACACGAAGAAAAAGGGGTGAAAACTCACCTTTTTTCAGGATCCTACCACCGATTCCGTCTTCAACGGCATTGTCTAGGTCCTCACTGTCTGCTGGTATTTGACCACAATGCTCACCCATCCTGTTATCACCGAAATCTAAGGTAGGCTTTTGTGGAGTGTCTGCATTTACAGTCAATGGTGTGTGCATGTTCTTGGTGTGCAATGCTATATGCAAAAACAATAACCAGTATGTTGGGATCTTGATTTCAACCTAGAATCAGAATGCGGGGATTGTAAGAGAGCGATGGAATGGGCATTGTTCCAGATGGGAAGGCAGTTGGTGTGTGCCTGTTGCCCTGCCAGTCCATGTACATTGATGCTCTGGAATAAAGACTTCATTCAAGCCTTGCCTGTGTACCTAGCATCTTTAAACAATCTGGCATCTTTAAACAATATGTACATTACCTACATGTACATATTGCCATATAGACAACATATGTGTCCCGTACCTCATTTCTTGTGTTGTGCGCATATCCCTGAGCAACAGAAAGACATGCAGGCGACACACATGACACACTGGCAAGTATGAAATGGCCTGACTTGGGACTCTGGACTACGGGACCTGCAAAAATGTGTCCGCAACAGACAGAAGATGCTCTTCATGGACAGGAGACTGGTGCCTGTATCCTATTCTGAGCAACAATAGTGTGTGACACTGGACCTATCCGTCAGTACTTGAGTTGTCTTGCTGCGCTCCGCCACATTTTAGTAACATAACATGTGTATTTGTAAAGCGCACGTTCACCCGTAGGCATCTTGGCGCTGAATAACAGATATTTACTGTTACCCAACTCAATGGTACTCATTTTATCGACCTTAGATGGATGAGAGGCTGAGTAGACCTGCTGGGATTGAGGTCGAACACAGGCCCCTGCAATGGATGCATTAGACCACTGGGCCACCAGACACAGCTGAATCTGGCCCCGGATGTTGTGAGACAGAGGGGCAGTGGAATTTGAGCTAGGCTAGAAATCCTGTAGCTCACACACTAACGCAGTCCATGGACTAACCAACAATAGTATTTGGGAGCAAAATGATTGCTATTAGGCCTGACCAAAATTTCTGTTAAGCCCGGTGTAAGCTTGCATTGATTTGGTAATTTTGCATTGCACTTGTCACAGTAAATTCCCAAAGTTACGTTACTATGCCATGTTGTAACTTACGTATGTACGTGCATTTTGCTTGAATGTCCAACTTTTTGCATAATTATGCAAACTACATGAACTTCAAACACCCCAAATGAGTATGCGGTCATGAGAAAATAATGCTCACGGAATGATGAAACGAAAGTAAAAAGGAGCAAAAGCCCACCATTCTCCTGTCGGTTGGGTAGCTCAGGGCAAGCATACATTTACTGTGATAATTGCTCATAGCTACTGGCGACATCTGCACTACCAAATCCCCTCCACCCCCCGGCCCAAGCTACCTTACCAGTTAGTGGATTCCACTGAAAGTTCAACAGACACAAGATAATAAAAGTAATCTGTTACAAGGAAGAAAGGTACGTAGGCCGAGTGATGTAGAACAGGATAGTAGATTTATTCTTAAGATTACTTCCTTGTTGGTTGGTTACAGGAAACAAGTTAGATCTATATTAGGCCCCACCAGGAGCTGCCTCCTTGCTGCTCAGCCCATCCATTCCAACTGACTCTCTCTCCAACTCAAACACTCCAAACATTCCGATGACATCACCTTTGGCTGAGCAGCAAGACTGAGGACATCAATAGGTAGGATGCACTAATCAAGTAATAGATTACAACACATACCCCCTCTATAATGATTATATGAAAATTAAGGTATGCAAGTTCATGGCACACACTTACGACATGTTTTAACAGATAATGATAGTATGCAAGATGAAACACACACACAACACGTCCCACAAATTCATAAGAATCACGTGCCCAATCCCACCTAGAAGAGATAAAGGACAAGAAAAACATTCCATTCTCTAAAACGGTGAGCACACACCCACGTTAACTCACACTCGGGTGAAAGTAACCCCCAACCACCAAATGGTGGTAAACCAAAGAAGCTTAGCAAAAAGGAGTCTCCTCACATGCGATCCCACAATGCACAGTCCAAGCACCACACACGAGGCAACAACCATTCAGAGGGTATCACCAAAACCGGTAAGGTAGACAGTGACGGCCCGTGTAGGGCGTTTTACCGGGGCGGTGACGTGGCACAGAGGAGGGGCAGGGTGGGGGGTTGCAAAATGCGGCATACGGCCGAGTTCAGGTAAGTTACGAAAAAAATTAATAAAACGAATTTCGTTGCGCGCGCTGCATCGCCGAATGCGATGCAGCGCGCGCAACGAAATTCGTTTTATTAATTTTTTTCGTAACTTACCTGAAATCGGCCGTTTGCCGCATTTTGCAACCCCCCACCCTGCCCCTCCTCTGCGCCACGTCACCGCCCTGGTAAAACGCCCTACACGGGCCCTCACTGAAGGTAGAGAAGCTTCATAAGAAGGAGTCTTCTCACTTGCGCACCAATAGCGCACAGTCCAACACCTCACACGAGGCAACAACCATTCAGTGGGTATCACCAAAACTGGTAAGTCAGAGAAGCTTCATAAGAAGGAGTCTTCTCATGTGCACACCCATAACGCACAGTCCAACACCTCACATGAGGCAACAACCATTAAAAAAAAACGTACACCAACATGACAGGGGACACTCCCTCTACTCCATACAGATTCAATATGCAGATAATTAGAACCGAAGAATGACCAATTCCACACATCTGCAACATGCGCCAAAAATGGTAGCGTAAATAGTACACAACTGTAAAAATATCATCAACAGTACACCCAATAATATTGCTGATATGCATAACAGAGCAGATTACAATATCTTTAACATAACAAGTTAAAACAATAAAAGTAGTCACCGTCGCCCAATCATAGGGGGCAGCTTCTCATTTGACATGTTGATTGAAGTGTTTCATCCAGCAAGTGGAACGAGTGGAATAACAGCAAAGTTCAAACTGCCAAACCTGGCACATGGAGACAAATCCCAAACCCATAGCGTGACAAGTACAAGGTGTCAGAACTCCTATCGCCTGTAAACGCAGTCAGGTTGTAGTTCATGCCGCTCCGATCGAGTCTTTTGAAAACAAACGCAAAGATGGTTGGCAAGAAACATGGTTGGCAGAGCGCGCAATGAGCCTCTAACATGAAAGAATGCACCATTAACAAAATGGCGGCACGTTTCCAGGCGCTGAGCCGGGTGGCTCGCAGCGCGTCGGAGCAGCAGAGCGTCCAGAAGCAGCGATACAGAACAAACTCCTAGCGACGTCAGAGGACCCATGGAGATCTCCCAGCAACGAGCGTCACAGAAGGAAAGATATGCATGAGGAAGAAGGTAAGGGCACGCGGCTCTGTGTGCCCTCGAGACATGTTTGAATATGTGGCAGATGGCGGTTTAAATGCCATGAAAAAGCGTGCATGGGGAGGCAAAGTAGAAATGTAAAATTAAGAGTACACACAGTACATGTCCGAAAACACCGATAGCGCTTCCATGCCAACATAAGTCCCGATACTTGCCCCCAATTAAAGGCGTGAATCTCCAGAGTGCTCAGTGCTTGGTAATCCGATCATCCCAGAAAAAGTGCTGAGTGTTGCAAAGTCCAAACAGGTTGTGCTGATACTCTAGTACAGGAAACTGATATCCAGGTCACAGATGATGCTCTCCCAATGCAGGGTACAGCAAGTTACAGCATGTCAATACAGGGACAATGCAGCAGGAACTGGCACCTTGAGTTGTGGGCGACCGATGACAGGGTCATTGGCGGGGCTTGGGTGGGGGTGCCAGTTTGCTTGAGTGATGTAGAACAGGATAGTAGATTTATTCTTAAGATTACTTCCTTGTTGGTTGGTTACAGGAAACAAGTTAGATCCATATTAAGCCCCACCAGGAGCAGCCTTCCTTGCTGCTCAGCCCATCCATTCCAACTGACTCTCTCTCCAACTCAAACACTCCAAACATTCCAATGACATCACCATTGGCTGAGCAGCAAGACAGAGGACATCAATAGGGAGGATGCACTAATCAAGTAATAGATTACAACATAATCTCTTAAGTGATAAGGGGGCGGGGGCGATTTTGGAAACATTCCTGCACAAGTACCACACAAACATTCCCATCTGTCAGTGGATGCACTGCTCAGAACAGACTGCTTGTGTCTGCGCGTGGTCACAGATCTCCGTGCAGCTGCCATTCCGATCCCACCCAGCAGCTTCCCAGCTCCGAGTGTAACTGACACCAGTGGCATTGATTCTGCTGGGCTGTGCAGAAGAAAGGCTGCAGCAACGAGGGGATGGGTGCCGAAAGAGTCCAAGGGAGCTGTCGGCAGCTGGCTGTCTTTTTGTCATGCGGCCATCCTGGTCCGTGTGCCCAGAAAAGGGAGAGGAGGAGGAAGGCGGGCAACACGGACAATGGGTGGGGAGGGGATAAAGGGGCGGGGTGCAGGAGGGGTTAATCAACAAAAGGCAAGCAATGATGGGGGAAAAACAAGCAATGCCAACGACACTAGGTCTCGGTAACGTCGGTATAGTAGGTTATGGTCTGTTATGGTATGATATGATCTGTCATTGTATGGTATGGGCCGGCATGTCATGGTATGTCATGGCATGGTATGGCCTGTAATACAGTATGGTAAGGCCTGTCATTATATTGTATGGTATGATAGCCTGACTTTATATAGTATGCTATGGTATAGTATGTATGATACAGCCTGTCATTGTATAATATGATATGTCATTGTATTGTATGGTATGATATATATGGTATTGTATGGCCTGTGATTGTATGATATGGTATGGATTAGTATGGTATGGAATGTTATGGTATTTTATGCTATGTATATATGGCATTGTATGGACGGTCATGTTACGATATTGTATGGCATGGTAAGGTATTGCATGGCCTGTCATTGTCTGTTATGGTCTATCATTGTATTGTATGGTTTATATGATATCGTATGGACTGTCATGGTATGGTATGGTATGGTATGGTTTATATGGTATTTCATGGCCTGTCATTGTACGGTACAGTACGGTTTGCCCTTTCATTGTAAACTGTGCACGTGCTATTCACAAAGTGAGTGTCTTTGCCCTGCAGACATCTATTGGAAACCACACTATGTGCACAAACTGCTCAAAATCTCGCCTATAAAATACACTACCCAAGACAACTCTGTAGGCACTTCGATTGTGCGCATGCTATATGCACTCTGATTATTTGGTCTCACCTCGTATGCTGATGACACCCAAATTGTGGTGTCTCTGTTACCCGGCCAGGAGATGGGTACGGATATACGCTTCCAAGCCTGTATGGAATCAATTGGTAGATGGATGACAGAGAATTGTCTCAAGCTTAATTCAGGCAAAACTGAAGTTTTATTGTTTGGAAAAGAGACCAATTTTTGGACACCTAGTTGGTGGCCTGACCCGATGGGCTCTCTCCCGCAACCTTCTAAGAAGGTAAAAAAATTGGGAGTAATAGTCGATGAGAGACTTACCTTTGGGCAGCAAGTAAATACAGTGGCATCAACAACAGCCTGTGCTCAGAACCGTCAGGAAAGTATTGCCATTCCTACCCTCGGGTAGCCGGCAAACAGTGGTCACAGCACTGGTATTGCCGAGGCTGGACTATTGTAATAGCTTGTATTTGAATATCCAACAAAAATGTATGAATAAATTGCAACTGCTACAAAATGCTGCTGCTAGACTCCTCACTGGTACATCCACATTCGCTCCCATCTCCAAGGAAATAAAGAAACTGCACTGGCTCCCTGTACGGAGTTGTGTGCGTTTTAAATCGCTTTGTGTGGTTTTTAAAGCTCTTCAAGGTACAGGCCCAGACTTTTTAAAACGGCTGTGTCAGTGGTATATACCGAAAAGATCACTTTGCTCACTAGGGGCCAAGCTGATCTCAGTGCTGCACACAAAAAAGGTCCTGTGGGGTCGCAGAAATGTTGCCGTTGGTGCAGGGAAAGCATGGAATGCCCTTCCGTTCCACCTAAGTAATGCCACGGATCTTCTAGCCTTTAGGAAGGGCTTAAAGACCTGGCTTTTTTCTGAATAAACCTCATCTCCTCCATATTCTTGCCTTCAGGATAAGTGATTAGCGCCAGGACACCCACGTGTAACCGAAGCGCTTTAAAAATACGATTAACATAACATAACATGATATGTGTCTGTGTGAACACTTTGCCCCAGACATCCAGATGTGACCTGTAATGACAGCGCACACCCAGCACTCCCTTTACACCTCCAAGAGGCCACGTGCAGAGCCAACGGAGCAGATACCACACTGTGCACCACACCCAACTCACACAAATCACTGTGCCTGGCCACTTACCCAAGCCCATTATTCGTGCATTACCGTGGGCAATGTCCAGTGACATGGTGACTACCCCTCTCTTCCCCCAAATCGTGCCCGCCTGAAGTGCACGGTGACCTTCTTACCTGTTGGGGTGTCCATGGGTACAAGGGGTAGAGATGTGGCCCGCCGGTTTCCAATGGGCTTTGGTCAACTTTGATCATTTTAAACAATGGATTTATGTTGTAAAACGTGTGTGTTTATAATAAGGTCAGAGACTGCAGGTATGACCTGCCTGTGCAGCTTATGTGTCGTAACAAAGTAACCCACCTAGAAGCACACACGTGCACAAGGTCTCGCATGCCTCGGTTTGGAACCCAGAGAGTAGCATTCACCGTTTGATAGTTCCTCGTCAGCGGTCTGTGTGGCAAGGTCCCATGGGGTGTGTGTGGGGGGGGGGGGGTACGGGGGGGACGGGGGATGAGGCGTTGGCCATTCTGAAGGCTGGGATCAAGAAGGAATGCGAATGCCATTCTCAGCGGGTGCGCGGTGTCAGGCCACAGCCCTGGTTGCCTTTGTGCATTGCTAACAAACGGGGTCGAAAGTGACGGCCTCCAAAATGGAAAAGCATTTTAATTTCAATTTTTATTGTCTTTGTTCTGCAAAATTAGTTCTGCACTGGTGATTGTGGTGTGACTGCGGCTGTGTGTTTGTGCATCTGTTTCTGCTTGTGCGCCTGTGTAAGTGTGTCCCCAAGTGTGGTTGTGTGTCTGCGTGCGTACCGGAGTGTGGGTATGTGTATGTTTTTCCGTCAGTATGCCTTGTGTGTTTGAGTAAGGAGACGTATGTGTGTACCAGGGGTCTTCAAAATGGGGGGCGCCCCCCCTGGGGGAAGGCTCAAGTGATGGTGGGGGGGAACCAGGGGGAAGGGGAGAGCCAGGCTCTGGTTAAAAGAAGCATTATGCTGATAACAGTACCTTGCTTTAAGCAGAAAAAAATGAGTGGCTTAGTGGGTCATGACTAACATCTTCAGTCATTTATATCCTAGCTGGGAGTATGAGTCAAAAGGGAAGGAACTGCAACTAACCTTCAAAGCGCCCACCCTCATTTCTAATAATCGCACTGTGGATACCTTTACGCATTAGTAAGGCCTGCCTGACCAGAACAGTATGTTTGGCAATCATGCATTTGACTGAATTTTTAAAATGGTAACAGAATTTAACTGCAATGTTTAAATATGTCTAGACAATTTAATAGAAAAATTCTGAGGGGGGGTTGGGGGGGGGGGTTTATTTCCATGAGTGCCCCTTCCGCAGTGGAAGGGGACGTAGCATTAAAATGTTTGAATACCACTGGTCTGGTATGGAGCTATCATGCTGGCTGAATGAAGGCAGAAAAGAGCAATTAAGTTGTTCCTCAAATTGTCTGGTCGCGGCTGAATCAACACCGGCTTCACACGTGAGACTCCCGTTGGTTTGAAGCGAAATAAGAAAAGTTGCTCTGCGCACTTAGAATTGCTTGAGTCTTTCACCCAGAAGGCGTTGCAGAAGCATGCTTGTGATCACGTTTGCATAACGCTTGAAATGAAGTTTTCACAGATTCTTGAGAAACATTCATAAATATGAAGCCCTGATGAAAGGCACAGTACTTCAAGCCTGTGCCTAGAAACGCGTTGGCACTCCACTTGAACACTGTGGAACTACTTCAGGTAAGCGCTAGTGTAGGCGAAGCATCCTCTGACTCCCTGCTGCTGTGCTTGCTATTTCATGATTACTGCCATTTATTTGCCTATAATTAATTCCAATCGTGGATCTTGAAATTGATTTTTAAATTGTACCACATGCTCGGCGCTTGAAGCGCGGTTCTGTGCATTTTATTTTTAGCGCGTTTTAAATGCAAAATTCATTTCTGGCTTGGCTTGGCTGCAATTAGGGGGCTTCTTAGGACATACCCGCATCTAAAATTTGTTGTAATCTGCACCGCTGTTTGGCGGCCCGTTAGCTGGACTGGGGGTTAGGCGCCATCTTGGGAGGGGAAGTGCCGGCAAGAGACGCCATCTTTGTTGGCGCTCTAGCTGCTGCTGCAGACATAGCACGATTGGGTGCTATTTAAGTCGACTGAAACAGGCGCTTGCTCTGTTCAGGTAAGCGCTAGTGTAGGCGAAGCATCCTCTGACTCCCTGCTGCTGTGCTTGCTATTTCATGATTACTGCCATTTATTTGCCTATAATTAATTCCAATCGTGGATCTTGAAATTGATTTTTAAATTGTACCACATGCTCGGCGCTTGAAGCGCGGTTCTGTGCGTTTTATTTTTAGCGCGTTTTAAATGCAAAATTCATTTCTGGCTTGGCTTGGCTGCAATTAGGGGGCTTCTTAGGACATACCCGCATCTAAAATTTGTTGTAATCTGCACCGCTGTTTGGCGGCCCGTTAGCTGGACTGGGGGTTAGGCGCCATCTTGGGAGGGGAAGTGCCGGCAAGAGACGCCATCTTTGTTGGCGCTCTAGCTGCTGCTGCAGACATAGCACGATTGGGTGCTATTTAAACGCCCCCATGATGACGCGCAGCGGTGACGCGCAGCGGGCGCACCATAGGCGCGCCGGAGGCTCGCCAGTGGCGAGCCCATCTTTGCCCATCAGTGACCATCCGGGACCCGGGGCCAGAACCCCTGGTCCAAATTTGCCCTACTCCAGAGGTGAACTATTGGGGCTTAATATGGGTAAGTCCCGTCTTGACCAGGACTGTATACATCTGCTGGCTCGGGAGGGCCTGCTGATTTCACCCAAGAGCACAAGAGCGCGGCAGCGCGACTCTAATACTCATACTCTAAACTATGGCCTGCTGAATACGCGCTCTTTGCAGGGCCATAAGTTGGAGGTCTTTTCACTTCTGGAAGACGGGGAGCTAGATGCCCTTGCGCTCACCGAAACATGGCTGGAGGATTGCTCGGCGCCGGACTTAGTGGCGGCCCTACCAGATAATTATCTGGCACTCCATTTCAATAGGGGGGGAGCTAAGAAAGGAGGTGGAGTAGCTCTCCTCTATCAGGCACGTCTCCGCGCCGAAAGGTTTCTTTCCGAAACCCTAGGGGGAGCAGAGGTTATGGGGGTAAAGCTCAGGCGGGGGGCGGTATGTGTGGTGTTTTTGGTGGTGTACCGACCGCCTTGGGCGTCGCCTGATTTTCCGGTTCTTTTCACTAGATTGGTTCAGGATCTGCGCTCGAGATATGACAAAATGGTTGTTGTTGGGGACTTTAACTACTATTGGGAAAAATCCCCCAAAGAGGGACAAGCACTACAGATCGAGGAGGCTATCTCCTCCTTGGATTTCACCCAACAGGTGAAGGGACCGACACATGAGAAGGGACATATGCTTGATCTAGTCTGGACCACCATGTCAGCCCAGGGTTCTACAGAGATCTTGCCTTGTGCCTGGTCTGACCACTTTTTAATAAAGGGTAGAATTTTATTGAGTGGCCATTTGTCCAAACCTGGGGAAGGTTGGAAAATGGCCCGGAAGTGGAGAAACTTTGATGGGGAAAAAATGGTCTACCTCCTGGAACAGTCTCCTTCAGTAAAGGAGCAGGATGCTAACATTGATGCCCTCTGTGGTCACCTTCAGCATAAACTGGGGAGCGCCATTGATTTGGTGGCACCCCTTCGTAGGGTGAAGAAGGTGGAGAGAGGAGCTGGGGCCCCTTGGTACAATGACTCCCTATGGGATATGAAACGGGGGGTGAGGAAGAAAGAACGGGCATGGCGCAAAGAGTATGACGCCATGGCCAAGAAAGAATACATTTCATCCTTAGCGAATTACAAACTAGCCATCCAAACTAGGAAGGCTGCTTTCTTTGAGGAAAGAATAGTTGCAGCTAGAAATCCACAGAAGGAAATCTTCCGGGTCCTGGCGGAGCTCAGGATAAATAAAGAGCAAAGTACTGAGTTCACCCAGGAGGACTGCCAGAGGTTCCAGGATTTCTTCGTGAATAAGATCTCCGATATTCTGGGAGAAATTGCTGCAACTACACCCCTCGAATGTCCTTACCCACCGGACCTCACTGTCCCGCCAGATATTTCACCACTAGTTGAGTTCTCCGCAATTTCAAAACAAGAACTATTTACGATCACGGACCGAGTCAAATCGGGTTCCCTGGTGGATCCATGCCCTCCTGATGTGTTCAAGTTGGCATTGCCAGGAATTGAGGATGAGGTTTTGCATTTGCTGAACACCTCCCTTCACACAGGACAGGTCCCTCTAGCTTTTAAAGAGGCTCGTCTGATTCCTCTACTAAAAAAACCTGGATCGGACACGAAGTGTTTGAAGAACTTTCGACCCATCTCCCAGTTGCCTTTCCTGGCTAAGGTGATTGAGCAGCATGTGTTAACATTACTCTCAGGTCATCTAGAGAGCAACAACCTGCTGGAGTCCAATCAGGCAGGGTTCCGTGCTAACCATAGCACGGAATTAGTCATGCTATCAATCCTGGATGAATTGAGAACTCGGGTTGATGTAAAAACACCGAGCGCCCTGGTACTACTGGATCTCTCCGCGGCTTTTGATACCGTGTGTCATGAACAGCTTTTGTCGCGGTTGAGATCTTTTGGTATCAGGGGTACAGCACATGCATGGCTTACGTCATTCCTGCAGGGCAGGACACAAAGAGTACAGTTGGGGGACTTACTTTCCACCTCTGCTCCCATCACCTGCGGGGTTCCACAGGGATCTGCCCTGTCACCCCTACTCTTTAATATTTACCTGCAGCCATTAATCGCACTCCTGAATAGGATGGACTGCCTAGTATACAACTACGCTGATGATACCCAGATAATCATCCGGCTGGATGATGGCCCGGGAGCGTCCACCAGGTTACAGGACATACTCAAAGCCACGGTTAACTGGATGTCCGAGAATTCTTTAAAAATCAACCCGGATAAGACGGAAGTGTTGCCCATTTCCATCTCGGGCAACCCCTGGAGCGAGAAATTTTGGCCTGTGGAGCTGGGTGTGCCACCGAAACCGGCGACTGCAGTCAAAAGTCTGGGCCTATATGTGGATGACAAACTATCCATGAAAAAACAAGTCACTACGGTAGTGGGTACTTGTATAGGCCTGATACGACAATTAAGGAAGATCTCTGCATTACTCTCATTCTCTACTTTGAGACACGTGGTCTCAGCCACAATCCTGGCTAGGCTGGACTACGGGAACTCCCTGTATATAGGTTTACCCCAGCGGTTGCTGGATAAACTACAGGGGGTTATGAATGATGCAGCCAGGCTGATCTATAAGAAACCCAGGACTGCCCATTCTTCCCCCCTGATGCAGGAGCTACATTGGCTCCCGATTCGGCAGAGGGTTGTATTTAAAGGATTGTGCATCGTACACAAGGCGCTGTATGGTAAAGCACCAAGATATTTGAAATCCCGCCTACTCCCATATATACCGGGCAGGACTTTGCGCTCGTCGGACGCTACCCTCTTGTCCCAATCCCGTTTCAAACTGGCCACGGTGGGGGGACGTGCTTTCTCCAACACACTCCCAGCTTTGTGGAACAAACTGGCCCCAGAACTTAGGAAGAAATGCAATTTGCTATCCTTCAGGAAAAAGTTAAAAACTGTACTTTTTAAGCAAGCATGGAGCAGACCCTAGGCGCACTGCTGGGATCAAGTGAATGCCATACCTCACTACGTAATCTGGACAAACAGCGCTTAGAGACCCCGGTGGTTATAACGCGCTATATAAGTTAAATAAATAAAATAAATAAAAATAAATAAATCTGTCCATTTCCAATCCGGTTTAAATCACATTTTGAAACTGGTTTCAGAGTCCAGGCTCAGTTACCAGTTTGCGTTCGCAGAGGCTGTGCCAAAAAGTGTAACTTTAACAAGGGCAGCTGCAGACTGCCAACTGGGCCCAAACTTGAGCTGGTCCCTCAATACAGCCTCGGCCCGATGTTTTATAACCATCTGACCTTTTAAGTCCGAAAAATGTAAACGAAATTTGAAATAAAGCGTGGATTCTCTGACTCAGAGGAGCAGTGAATGTACAACATTAAAAAGAATAAATACATCTTTAAAGCGTAAGAACTGTGTTGAAAAACCTTGGGAGTTCTTAATATTTGCAAAACAATACTTCTAATGCATATCATTAAAGAAACCACTTAGCCGATTTTCCCTCCATGAAGTATGACGTTGACGGGCTGTGAGGAGGGTCACTTTTTAATAGTATCAACTTTATATTTGCAAACTTTTCCACACTCAATCCTTTTTGAATCCTGAGCAAAGTTGAATGTTACTGAGATGGGACACCCATTTGCGCCATTATTTGCCACTTTTATACTTTCCCTTCCTGCATCACTGGTTCAAGCTGTATAGTACACAACTTACTGGCGTTTTAGTCATTTATTTTTATGTCTTTTCATGCTCAAAATCTGCACAGGTGGTCTGGCATCCTTCTACGTCACAAAAGACTATAGTAGCAAGTGATATTATAGCTTCATTTACTGCTGCTCATTTTACCAACCTCAGAAGGATGAATGGCAGGGCCGCTTGCCAGGTATTCAAAGCTGTGCTCTGCATGTTACATAGCTAGACTAAGGCAGGTGTAATAACACCCTGCCCGGCCAGAGCTATCTTACCAGTTTGTCGATTCCACTGAAGGTTCTACACACACGAGACAATAACAAGCATTGGCATAGCCAATAGGTCTCGCCTTTGGGGCCTTATAAATGTTTAACCAGAGCTATTGACTTTGCCAATGTCTTCAAGCTGTGCTGTAGAGAAGTGTGGCTGCTGTGCAGCATGCTGAAAAGTTATAATAAAAAAGTGTCAGAAGCATTTTTGTTACCTTATATATGGCCAAGAAGGCATTATGTACAACTGAACGACCATATTAAAAAAAGTATTTACAATAAAAATGTCCTCAGTTTTCTTTTGTTCTTGCAATGCTGGCAACTTGTTTCTGCCTATTTCAATGGTTGTTTGTTATAGCTTTTTTTTGAGGGGGCATAAACAATCGGAGGGTGAAGGTTGGGAACTAGTCCCTGTATTATAACACTAGCAGCAGCCAGACGCTAGGGGAGAATCAACAGATGCCAGATTCCGAGAGCGGGTTGAGGTGGTGCTGAGTGATGCTGAGGTGGTAGTGGTAGTGGTGGTGGTGGTGACTGGTGCGCAGACGATGCTGAGGTGATGATGATGTGGTGGTGTACTAGTGCAAAGGCGATGCTGAGTGATACTGATGTGGTTCTGAGTGATGTTGTGGTGGGGCTGAGTGATATTGTTGTGGCACTGAGTGATGCTGTGGTGGCGCTGAGTGATGCTGTGGTGGTGCTGAGTGATGCTGTGGTGGCCCTGCGTGATGCTGTGGTAGCGCTGAGTGATGCTGTTGTGGCCCTGAGTGATGCAGTGGTGGCGCTGAGTGATGCAGTGGAGGTGCTGAGTGATGCTGTTGTAACGCTGAGTGATGCTGTGGTGATGCTGAGTGATGCTGTGGTAGCGCTGAGTGGTGATGTGGTGGCGCTGAGGGATGCTGTGGTGGTGCTGAGTGATATTGTTGTGGCGCTGAGTGATGCTGTTGTGGCGCTGAGTGATGATGTGGTGGTGCTGAGTGATGCTGTGGTGGTGCTGAGTGATGCTGTGGTGGCCCTGAGTGATACTGTGGTGGCCCTGAGTGATGCTGTGGTGGCACTGAGTGATGCTGTGGTGGCGCTGAGTGATGCTGTGGTGGTGCTGAGTGATGCTGTGGTGGTGCTGAGTGATATTGTTGTGGCACTGAGTGATGCTATGGTGGCATTGAGTGATGCTGTGGTGGAATTGAGTGATGCTGTGGTGGCCCGGAGTGATGCTGTGGTGACCCTGAGTGATGCTGTGGTGGCCCTGAGTGATGCTTTTGTGGTGCTGAGTGATGCTGTGGTGGTGCTGAATGATGTTTTGGTGGCGCTGAGTGATGCAGTGGTGGTGCTGAGTGATGCTGTGGTGACGCTGAGTGATGCTGTTGTGACGCCGAGTGATGCAGTGGTGGTGCTGAGTGATGCTGTGGTGACGCTGAGTGATGTTGTGGTTACGGTGAGTGATGCTGTGGTGGCCTTGAGTGATGCTGTGGTGGCCCTGAGTGATGCTGTGATGGCCCTGAGTGATGCTGTGGTGGCCATGAGTGATGCTTTGGTGGTGCTGAGTGATGCTGTGGTGGCGCTGAGTGATGCTGTGGTGGTGCTGAGTGATGATGCTGTGGTGGCACTGAGTGATATTGTTGTGGCACTGAGTGATGCTGTGGTGACGCCGAGTGATGCTGTGGTGGTGCTGAGTGATGCTGTGGTGGCGCTGAGTGATGCTGTGGTGGCCCTGAGTGATGCTGTGGTGACGCTGAGCGATGCTGTGGGGGTGCTGAGTGATGCTGTGGTGGCGCTGAGTGATGCTGTGGTGGCCCTGAGTGATGCTGTGGTGACCCTGAGTGATGCTGTGGTGGTGCTGAGTGATGCTGTGGTGGGGCTGAGTGAGGCTGTGGTGGCGCTGAGTGATGCTGTGGTGGCACTGAGTGATGCTGTGGTGGTGCTGAGTGATATTGTTGTGGCGCTGAGTGATGCTTAGAGAACTCCATGTACATTTTTGGGAACAGAGTGAAGGATTGCTCTTAGTGGAGCCAGGATAAACATTTTGAAAAGCTCAATACACCTTCCTTCCGACAATTTATATGGAGAAAGTATACTCAGTATTAAGTTAAATAAGACAACCACAAAAGGTCTTCCTTATTGAAACAGCTGCAAATCATCGCGAATTACGTTGTTGGCACCCAAGAGGACTGATGCTTGGGGGGGGGAGGGTCACAAAAAAGTAGGGGCAAATACAGTAACTGCAGGACAATAGATAGGGTTTTTGGAACTATGCAGCAGGGCAGGAACAAGTTATGTGGCAGTGCTGACTAAATTAGGATGTAAGAAAAGGCTAATTATTTGGCCTTTTTGTGGCAGTGTAACTTTACAATTTGGTAGCTTTTACTTTTTAAACTGTCTGGGCAAAGATTTCACCTCAGTAGTATAAGGATAACACCTAAATGCAGCAACTTTAAAGTGACCAGTTATTTTTGCAAAGGGCCTGCCACTGTGTTCCATGATACATGGGAGCGCTTTAGAAATTTTTGATGCGCTTGAGTTAAAAAAAATAAATGCATATGCGCTTGTTTAAAAAATCTGCAAATTATTCACCAGATGAAGGGTGGTGTGGCAAGTCCATAATTAGGCATAGGCGCAAAATGCTGCAGAATCGCACAATTCCAGCGTCGCCAACTGTAGATCAATCAACCCAGTAACAGGGCAAGAGGGGTATGGAGAGGAAGGCTCGATCTACTAACAATGTGAGGTAAAAGGAGAGAAAAGTGGAGTTGAATGCTTCACTTGGTTAACGCAGCCAGTTATTGGTACTTCTCTCGCCGTCTTACCAGACCCTATCCCCCGTTTTGTCTGGTCAGCCAATGATTTCTCTTCTAACCTTATGCCCTGATACCAGATCTTCCCATGAGGACTGATTGTAGAAAAGGTTTAGTTTGTAGAGTGCACACATCAGTCAAACACTAGGACATCATGTCACATGACGGAGAACATGATCCAGTGAGGAAGCGGGCTGCATGCCCGAATGGGCTGAACCAAACATTGAGTAAACCAGGGGCACCGATGGTACAGTAGACCCGGATGGAAGATAGGGATGCAAGCTCAGCTGACCAGGTGAAGTCCTGCGACAATTTAATGCATCCTTTACAAGCTGCCAAAATCCAAAGTGACATTTTTACAAACACGTGTGTCTTGTGTCTTGTGTTGTGTATCATGTGTCTTAAAGACTGTGTGCCAGTTGTTCCTGCAACTTCTTGCCAGGGATGCATTACTCAGCCAAATGGAGTTAAGTTTTATAAAGGGGCTGGCACAATCCTCGACTTTGAAGTGGCACCTACGTCAGTGAGAAGTTCTGGCCAATGAACACTGCTGCTCTGTCCACAGGCCTTGGTACAAAGGGCTTCAAAACAGCTTTTCACATTTTTCTACAACAGAAAACTGCGTATTGATTTCATGATTAAGAAACCAAGATAAACTTCATGTAAATAAATGGTAGCCAACAACTGCCCATGTGACTCCACATCGGCACTAAAATGAACAAGCGCGTGAGCCTCGTGCTAAAAGTGGGAGGGTTGAGGGGAGTGCAGTCGACAGCACACAAAGTGTTTCCCTTGTGGGAGCGTGCCAGGGGCACCATGTGTTTGCAAGTTAATTACAAACATATGGTGTCAAAGCTCGCTACCGCAAGGGAATCGCCAAACGTGCACGCGTTGCCATTGAAAGCAATGCAACGCGTGCATGTTTTTGGGACACAAACTGAATCGATGGCTAAAGTTCTTTTTCCTCTGCAGCGCATGCGCGCTGCGAAAGCGAGACCTAAAAACCATCTCTCAAGTGATAAGAGGGGTGAACGATTTTGGAAACCTTCCTGAACAAGTACCACACAAACATGCCCATCTGGCAGTGGGCGCACTTCTCAGAACAGGCTGCATGTGTCTGCGCGTGGTCACAGATCTCCGTGCAGCCTCCATAACGATGCCACCCACCACCCACCAGCTTCCTAGCACCGAGTGTAAATAGAATCAGAGGCATTGATTAATTATTCCCCTAGGCTTGCCTTAACTCTGTGACTGCCGGGCTGTGCAGAAGAAGGCTGCAGTAGGGAGGGAAGAAGTGTTGAAAGAGTGCAAGGGAGCTATCAGCGGCTAGCTGTCCATTTTTCACCTGGCCAGCCTGGTCTATAGTAAACAGCCCTTACTACAAATCCGTCACCCCGCATGTTGTTACAACGTGGTTGTTACAATGACCGCGTTGTAACAACGCATACCATTACCCTGCAAGGCGTAACAACAACTTGCGGAGGGGGTAGAAGGTGTTGGATTTAAAATCCAACACCTACCCTTCTGTCCACACAGACTGGAGTTGAAATTGTCAATTATACTATTTAAACATCCAGCGCCCCCCTCCGCAAGTCATTGTTACGTCTTGGGGGTAATGGTATGCATTGTTACAACGCGGTCGTTGTAACAACCGAGTTGTAACAACATGCAGGAGGACGGCAAGCGGAATAAAGAGGCATATTCCTGGTCTACGCGCCCAGAAAAGGAAGAGGAGGAGGGACGAAGGAGGTGGGCAACAGGATGGGTGTGGGAGCGTGGAATTTACAACACAGACAGCATAGGAAGGGGAGAGGGGGGCTAACGGCAACAAGGACAATGGTGGTCAACAACAGGCCAGCAATGACGGGGAGTCGCCTCAACGGACTTTGCCTAAAGCTGCTTCCCGGGATCCTAGCGCGAACACAAAATTCGGACACAGAGAGGGACCGGAGCATGGGGAGAAGCTGATACAGCTCTCCTTGTTTTTGTGTCGTTTTTTTTGAGTGATGAAACAATAAACTCAGGCCGCTAGCACAAACTTGTAATTGTGTGACACTCGGACAGGGAAACCATGCCGCCGCCATCACTCTCTTCCCTGCCCTTCCCCATGTGCAGCCAATGATGTATGGAACAAATGAATAGCGGGGCGGGATAATAATTTTTTTTTAAAAACATTATTCAGAGCAAATGAAAATACCAGCGCTCCTGAGGAGGGCTTGTAAATCAAGAAAAAAGAAGTTCCTAAAATGGTCATAAAATGAAGGATAGTGTACTTGGTGCCTGCTCTCAGGGAGGGGTAAACACAGGAAGAGGCATGACAAATGCATGTCATGGACAAATGGGGAGAAAGAATAGGAGAGCAACAATGGAGTCAGCAAACAGGAAGCATATAGGCAGACTGAAGCCCACAAAGTAGATACAGCATGTCTCTTCAAGACAGCACATGAGCTGTCTACAGCAGAGACCTAAAAAGGACTTCGATCCCAGCACGAACAGCAGCGGAAGGACATTAATCACAGAAAATCAATCTATACTTTGTTCATGCTCCCAAGGAAAGAAGAGGAAGTCAAGCCGGCAGGCACTTTCCAATTAGGAGGCAGAAAATAAGAGTGACAATGAAGTCAACAAATGGTAAGCATAAGGCAGGCTCCAAGCTCCTTGTGTATACAATACCTCTTGCAAGCGAGAGCGCATGCAGCTCATGAGCTGTCACAGTCGAGACCTAACAGACAGCACTTTAAATTGGTTTCCTGGCAGTGCCTGCATTGCTGCTAGAGTCTGCCCAGAGCAAATGAATTGCCTCGTTGACAAAGAGGGATGCGCAGGGAGGGATTGCGAGCACCCTGCTGTTGTGTTTTAAATTAAAAAAAAATATATATATATATATAATGAAAAAAGGCTGGGCTTTAACTTCTGATCAAGCCTGCCCTGCATTAGTTTCTCTGGGCAGACCATGTGGTGCTAAATTAGTAAACAATTACAGGAGCCAGGATCAGGAGGACAGTACAACAGTACCACGTGATTGGATCCGGTGGCACCTTGCCTTCTGTTGTTTTAAGGTAAGGCTTCCAGTCACCACCACACATGCAGCAGATGTCTGATTGGCCCACAGCAGCAGTGGCAGCTTTGTCTTTTTCTGTGTAGTTGCCCACCCGCACGTGACCTTGAGTGGTCTTCCTCCTTGCTGTGGAGGAGGTTGTGCTGGTAGGACCTATTCCCAGAGAAAGCACATGGATTCCAGGAACATGAGAGGTCATCCCCCTCCTGGGGCACAAAGGACAAAATCGTTTTTCTGCCATCTGGGAGGTTGTGCTGGTAGGACCTATTCCCAGAGAAAGCACATGGATTCCAGGAACATGAGAGGTCATCCCCCTCCTGGGGCACAAAGGACAAAATCGTTTTTCTGCCATCTTCTTGCGTACGCACTATGTCAAGGTTGTTTTTTTTTTTTTTACATATTTTTACTCGTCAATTTGCCTATACATCGCAGGGCCCTGCACACCAGAGACATCTGCCGAATCAGACCATATGTAACCATGAAAGCAATCGAGTTTTGTGAGCAAAATCAAAAAATGCATAACAAGGACATTCTAAATGATATAGAAACCCCCCCCAACTCCCTCCCTCCCTCACCCCACCCCCTTGAAATCGCACTAAGTCCGCATAGTTCTGTCCACAGCCTAGACATATAATCAAAGAATCCTAGCATGGTAGCATGCACCCCCCCAACCCCCCTCCTCCCTGCGCCTTTACAGAACAAGAAACTACCCCAATGAATGAATCTCCACTACCGCTGGCGGCTCCAACCATAGGCCCCGATAGTCCGCCCATCATTTCCAAATTTTATAATGCTTGCGTGGGCATCCCCTGGCCACAAATATAGGTTGCTCCAACCCCATGCAAACATCCAATCCATTCTTCCATGCAGCCACCGAGGGGGCCCGCGTCGCCTTCCATGCTTTAGCAATGTCTCGCTTTGCCAGTGTGAAGCCTAATAGCATGAGGTGTCGTTTGTAGACATTGCCCCCTATCCCCTCCATGACATGAAGCAGGGCCAACTGGGGCGTACGAGGGAGCCCCCACCCCAGGACCTCTGAAAGGCATGCAAAGACCCCCCTCCAAAAGCGATCTAAGGATGTACACCGCCAGACAGTATGTATGAAAGTACCCTCCTCCCGACCACAGCGAAGACACTCTGGGGAAGCGATCAGCCCCGCCCATCACAATCGTGCCCTAGTAAAATAGACCCTGTGGAGATACTTGAACTGGACCAGACGGAGTCTCATCGCTATGGCCGCACCCCGCGGAGCTGCCAAGGTCTCTGTCCAGTCCTCTTCCTCCAGATTGCTCACGTCTTCCTCCCAGACCCCCCTAAGCTTCTGAAGTGTGGGGGAGCAGTGCGTAACCAGGGATTGATAGATCTGGGAAATCTTCTTTTCCTGCAAGTCTCCCATGAAGACTTTCGCTTTCCGCGGACTTAATTCCAGGGAGAGACTCCAGACCTTCCAGGCTAGGGGACAGGGCATGACGAAATTGGAGGTACCGGTAAAATTGTGACTGTGGTGTATGGAATTCCCGCTGAAGGTCCTGGAAGGGCTTGAGTGTTGTGCCCCTCAGGACATCACCCAGGGTTGAAATACCAATGTCGTCCCATCCCCGGAAACCTTGCAGGGCCGCCAATTGGGGCAAGCGCCCATTATTCCACAGAGGGGTCTTCCAAGTCAGGGTATTCCACCAACCCATATGCCGCAGCGCCTGCCTCCAAATCAGGAACACGACCAGTGTGACCGATGGCATCGCACCCCGCAACGGCGCAGAGTACAAAAATGTGTGTAATGAGTGGCGCCCCATGAGTTGTCGTTCCAATGCATACGCCGGGTCTCCCCTATCACCATACCACCACTCATTAAGGACCAGTAGGTGCGAGGCCTGGTAGTACGAGAGAATGTCCGAGGACGCGAGACCTCCACAATAGGTGGACAGGAAGCATGTACGCAGTGCTACGCGCACCTTTCCCCCCCCACAAAAATTGCCCAAGCACAGAATTCACCCGCCGGAACCATCTGGACGGGGTCGGGTACGGGTGATTCTGTAGCTGGTAGAGGAGCCGGGGAAGTGCCACCATCTTGAATATTGCCGATCTGCCAAACAATGTCTGAGGCATACGGGACCAGGACTTAAGGTCTACATGAACCCGCTCCCACACTGGAGCCAAGTTTCGCTCCCAGGAGATTGCCGGTACATCCGAAAGAAACACCCCCAGATATTTCAAGCCCCACACCGCCAACTGGACCGAGGACGCCCACGTGCCCACTCTCGTCCGAGACCCCAGAGCCCATAATGTGGATTTACGGGGATTCATATATAAACCAGACGTCTCCCCAAAGATCTGCATGATGTGCAGAAGCCGTGGCCCCGTCCTGTCCACTGCCGTAAGAAAAAAGAGGACATCATCTGCGTATAGCGCGATCCTGTCGGACAGACCCGGGGCCCACTCGAATCCCCGGACCTGTGCATCAATGCGCACCCACGCCGCCAATGGCTCCATGGCTAGGGCGAATAAACATGGAGACAGAGGACATCCCTGCCTTGTGCCCCGTCCAATAGAGAAGGTGGAGGAGGTCGCGCCTGCCACCCGGACCGATGCCGTCAGACCCATGTAGAGGAGCATTATATAAGAAAGGAAGTGTGGGCCTAGATTGAGTCTGCGCAGCAATGCGAATAGGTAAACCCAGCTCAGGGAATCGAACGCCCTATCCATATCCGCCAAGAGAAGTGCCGCCAATTTCCCCGTCTGTCGAATGGCCGCTACCGCCACATGTGACCTCCTAATGTTGTGTCTGGTCACCCGCTGAGGCATAAACCCCGCCTGATCAGGGTGAACAAGAGCAGAGATGTGGGGCAGGAGTCGATTGGCCAGTGCCTTTGCCAGGATTTTGGCCTCCACGTTTAAGAGAGAGATGGGGCGATATGAGGCATGTTGCTCTGGGGGTCGGCCGGGCTTATGGAACACCACCACCTCCGCATGCCTCCAATCAGGGGGGAGCAAGCCCTTTTCCCGGGTCTCCTCCACCACCGCCCGATAATAATGAGCCAGTTGTACATTGTAGCGTCGGAAGAATTCACTTTGAAACCCATTGGGTCCAGGTGCCTTCCCGGGATTAAGCTCTCCCAGGGCCGCACCTAGCTCCTCATCTGTCAAGGGGACCTCCAACTGATCTCGCACCACATCCGACACCGTTTTGGGTGGTAGGTCTGTTATGAACTTATCAATGGTGGATGCTGACAAACATTCCTGGGGGGCATAAAGATCTGCATAGTATGTAGCAAAACTCTCCGCTATGGCAGGAGGGTCTGTAATCGGCGTTCCCGCCGAGTCCAGAATTCCCGGGAGGGCCTAGGGGTGGAAGGTGCCCTGACAAAGACGATGCAGCATCTTGCTGAACTTGTCCCCCCATTGGTATATCCTGCTGCGCATGGCCAGCCAGACCTGGCGTGCTTCGTCCATCAGTAGGGCAGCACAGGTCTGTTGAGCAAGGAGCAGTTGTCGCACACACTGGCCCCCCCTGCCTCCCGACTCTGGCGCTCAAGTGCCTCTACATCCGCTTCTGCATGAGTCAGTTCCTCCCTACGCTTCATGCGGGCCGCCGCACACCATGATATGTCTACCCCCATAGAGTGGGCTTCAGTGCCTCCCACAGAGTCGCGGCGCTAGAAACGGACCCCTCATTAGCTGTCAGATACTGGGCAATTGCTTCACTAATATGCGTCCCATAATCTTCATTCTGTAAATGCCACACTGAGAGACGCCACCGAAACAGTTGTTTCCCCCTGCCTATAGAGAGCTCAAAGGACACAGGGGAATGATCCGAGAGGCCGCGGGGCAAAATCTTCACAGACGCCACCCTACCGATCGCCGCCCGGGGAACAAAGATATAATCAGTTCTGGAAAGTGATTTATGGACTGCCAAGAGGTAGGTGTACTCCCTGCGATCACCGTGGATACGCCGCCATACATCGATTCAGTCCAGCCCCCTTACGAACAAATGTAGTTTCGTAGGAAGACTACTCTCGGGGTTACCCCCAAATCTAGTCCTATCCTTGACCAGATCCATAACGTCATTCCAGTCCCCTCCCACCACGGATAGTACATCCGGTATGTTGGCCCACAGGGAGTGCAGTTTCTCTACCAGGTTCCATTGTAGGGGGGGATCGTATACACTGCCTTCACCAGGGGGTCCTCCCCAATCTTGCCCCGGATAAACAGATAGCGCCCCTGAATGTCAGACCACTGTTGTATATGCGTGTAGGGAACCCTGCGGTGTACCAGGATCACTACTCCCCGGGAACCCCTCGTAAACCCGGCGTGGAAGACCTGTTGGAACCCATAGCGGTGCAAGCAAAGGGCCTTCGTGCCCATGAGGTGCGTTTCCTGCAACATAAGAACATCGGCCTTAGCCCTCTTTGCCTAGTGGAGTATGGCCCGCGTTTGATTTTATCCAGGGCCCGCGCACATTCCAGCTAAGAATGCGGAGACTGCCCGGGGTCACCTGTCCCCTGTCGGGTACACTAGCCATGGGGTAGCGCATCCTCCTGCAAAACGGATAGTGAGCTGTGGCGATGCATGTGTAAAGTACAGCGAGCTTTTAGCGGAAGTGCGATCTGCAAACATAAACAACCCCCACCCAACAAACCCCCCACCCCATACCTCAATAACACTGAAGTATCTGCGCGGCGGGCTGGTCCCCAATCCCCAACGGGGGATGGAAACCGCCCCAACCAATGGATCCCCAACTCACAGCCCATGTGCTCCGGACATGTCTCCGACCAGCTCGAACCTGGCGGAGAGATCAGCCCACATCAGGACTCCCCTGAGAAACATCCAATATGACTCTGCAACACCTCACTGACTTTATAGGTTAGGGTTCCAATGTATGTCGCCCTGAGGTAGGGCCCCCCCCGAGAGGAGGCGCCGCAGGACTGGGAGCGCCGCCGAGATCGCGATCGTCTATTACTCTTCTGCTGTTGACCCTGGGGGCCCCTCCTGGCCACCTCGCTCGATGAGGAGTCCGACTCCCTTCCAGGTGGCGTATGCGGCCTCACCCGCACCGTTTCATCTGTCCATTTGAACACCTCCTCTGGAGTGTCGAAGAAGTGGGTGCGAGAAAGAAATACCACCCGCAGGCGAGCCGGAAATAATAGGGTGTATGGAAGCTTAAGTTCTCTCAGGCAGGCCTTCGCAGCTGTGGACGATTGGCGCTGCTGCTGGACTTGCCTCGTGTAGTCAGGAAAAATAAGGATGCGCACATAGTTGTAGAGCAGAGGTTTTTTGGCCCGGGCCTGCTTTAGAATAGCATCCCGATCGAGGTAGTTCAACAGTTTTGCTATAACTGGCCGTGGGCGAGCCCCCATCGGGGTTTCTGGATAAGCGCTCTGTGGGCCCCTTCCACCACAAAACACCGGGATATGGCCTCAGGGGGAAGCCAGCTCTCCAGCCACTGCGTGAGAAATTGTTCCATGTTGCCCTCTCCACAACCCTCCGGAAACCCAACAAATCAGAGGTTATTGCGTCGGGCCCGTCTCTCTGCATCCTCCACCCGGAGCACAAGGCCCCTCTGGACAGTCTCCATCGTAGCAACCTTCTGCTTCAGCAAGGTGACATCATCCTCCACACCAGAGATACGGGTCTCGGCTTCGGTGATACGGGACACCGCATTGCGCAGATCTTGCCACAGCAGCAGAACGTCTGAGCCAACTGCCCAAATTTTTGCATCCAACATGTCTCTGGATTGGGTGATAGCAGCCATGAGGGCCGCATTGTCCGGTATGGCACCCGACTGGCCCCCGGAGGCTCCAGCCGCCGCTCCTGGGCCAGTGAACTTATCAATGGGGCCTTGCTTGGTCGACCCACCGCCACCTTTATCTCTCGTCATGTCTGCCCTCTGAATTCCCCAAGCAGGCCCGAGATGAGCCGGGTGGGGTGCGACGTGTATATCACTAGCTCCCGTGGCCCGATCTGACCGCCGAATGGGCACCGACAAGCAGTCGTCTCAAAACCAGGGCCAGCGAGACCCCCCAGGGGCCCCACCCCGCCAGGGGCTTCCGGTCTCGCGTGCGCAGTCCAACCGACCGCCGAAGCGATGGTACCGTAGGTAGATAGGAGAGGTCCACACACGCCCCCAGTCGCGTAGCCCCACTACGGGCAGCGGCAAGCTCCAGTGTCAGGGCCCGATGTAGACCCATGCGGTCCGACCAACCGCCGATGTGGGCGCCCCTGAAGGCCCGGGACGATTCCGGGGTGGGGGTGAGGGACAGAGAACAGATGGCAGGCCTCTCAGCCCCCTCCCGCGTGGCCCGGTTGCATCGCCGGTCCCCCACCACGACACTGGAACGCACTATGCCAAGGTTTTGTTTTCTTGGTACCAACTCATATTTACAAGAATTGACAGGGTCTATCATCTTTGCAGATTATAATCAAAAAACTATTTAATTGCCTATCTGACACCTTTACTTTCATTGGACAAACTAGGGATAATAAAAAACCTGTATTATTTCAATGCTCTTTTTCTTTGCTTTGTTGAGTTGAGGGGTGTTCACATCCTGGTGAAAGCCTGGCCGTGGACCCCTCAACTCCTCCTCTTCTCTCCTCACCAATTATCATTCCGATATAACATCACCAGGGCACCCCAGTCTCCAGCTGAGGGTACACCTTAGTCGAGTCACCTTCAAGGAGCTGACACTTCGGGTCTAAGGCAGGAGCTATGCCCTAAGACCTTTCATTCAGCCTGTAAGACACAAGTGTCTATTTGTCACCTGGAATAGTTCCAACAGCTCTATATTTCCACCTCTATGTCACCTGATTTAATTAAAGACTTAGGCTACCCTGTGCGGATCATCAACAAGCCTTCAATGCTCCTGAACACTGTTGGTGTGTAGAATCTCTGGTGCCCAGCTTCTCAGCTGGAAGCTGTGGGCCCGCCACATACTCTCCAGCATAACTCCCATGTCAATGTCTCTCTTAGACCCGGTCGGGTCATGCTTTGTACAAGTGCTGATCAGTGGGTCTGTGAACTCCTGTGGAGTGCACAGTGTTCAGCCCCTGCATCTCCCGTGGCATACAGACCTCCAGGGATATTGACGCTTTACTCTGTTCGTTGTGTTCGGACAACTTGAATGGACCTCGCACAGTGTTGAAGAAAATCCATGCTTCCCAAGTGAGAGCTTACCAGGGTAATTTGTAACCTTCTTTCCCTTCCTGCACTAATAAATGGCATTAAAGTACTGATACAGCGTAAATTAAAAAATATATAAACATGATCAAGCTTAATGAGAACACAAATATGGAAATCACACGTTGCACACATTAGATAGAATACAGCATAGAAAATGAATTTTAGAGAAGCAGAAGCATTGTAAAAGAGTGCTTTAAAAAATAAGAGATAAGTATCTGTGCAAATGTATACATTTACATATAATACGTGATAGGGCAAACATGGCCACGTGTCTTTGAAGAGTGCTTTGAAGACTTAACATGGAGACAAAACTGTGGTGGTATTGTTACTAAATAATGTGCTAGAAGCTTGAAATTATAGGGAATTATATTACAAGTGATATAGTTTATGAAAAAGTCAAAACAATATTTCTATTTTGAAACTTGAAAAACTTGAAGTTTTCTAGAATTGCTGAAATTTGCAGCAATTAAGCATACCTAGGCATAAGTAGTGCATTATGATGGTAATATATGAATATTAACACTGATTAATGAAAGATATTATGAATTATAAGAGACTTTAAAATGTACTTTCCGCAGACCAGAGTAGGCTATTTCTGTTAGTGGGTATCATATGGGTAGCAGGATTTGTAAGTTGATTTCGGGTATTTATGCATAAATGCTGAGGTCTCTTATTAAAAATGTTATATTTCTAAATTAAATGCTAAAGAGATTGGCTATACTAATGAATTTTGATTCTTTAATACAATTATTTCAAATTCTAAATTCGATTGTGACTCATTTGTGTCTATGTTTCTTCACTGAAAATGTGCAATTGGCTGGGTTTGGGTCTAATAGAGCAAGTGATGGTGAGGTTGGTTAATTTCTAGAATCACCCCTTCTATCGTCAGAAGAAAGATTCCTCGAGAAAAACATATTAATTTGAGTTTACTCTAATCGTAGGAGGGCCCATTGCGGTTGGGGTAAATTACATGTATTCTTCGGCACATGTGAGAATCTATTGACCCAAGTTAAATAAGAAAAAAGCTCCAACTGTACCTTGCACTCTCCCAGTGTGCTCTCAATCAACACTGACCCACCCTCCGTTTACCCATCCTACCTTCAGCCAATCGCCAGTCAGTCTCAGGGCAGACATTCGAGTAGTAGGTAGTAGTGCCTTAAAGAATCCTGGCACTTCATCCAGAGCTTAGCATTCTGCAGACCACCTCTCACCTGTAAAGATTTATAGCTGCAAAAACTTGACTCTGTCATGAGACGGGCTATAAGATGCCAGGGGCCCATCCCAACCTAAGTGTAAGAGTGGCCCAAAGTAGTGCATAGAATATGCTTTCCTGAAGGAAATGTCCACAATCAGACATACAACAAGACCATCAGTCCTGTCCTGTACCTCCAACCAACTCTAACTCAAACTCTCCTGGTTCCCTAATAGCAGAAAATGCTACTGTGATCTCAGGGGCTGCTGAGCTTGTCAGGCTATGTCACGTGATACGGTGTTAGCCCTTCAGCTGCACTGCTCGCTTCACTAATACCTCATTGACACAATAAATCGCAGAGCCCACACCAGTTGAGCGAACTTGACGCAGTGGATGAAGCGGCCCACTCAACGGGGTCCAGGATTGTTTTGGGGAGGCATGAATGTGCTCGATCGGCTTTCCAAGGGTTGTCTAGGTGCAGTTGCTGGACATGAACTTTTATAGTCAGCACACATTTGGAGAAGAGGATAACTTTTCATTTTAAATGTTTAAGCAGGGTTAAACGACTGCTCATGTTTTGGGGTTAGCCTCTCCCAGTCACAGATATTATAACCATACAAGAAATGCAGGGGCTCCAGGTACCAATGTAATGCACACGTTGAGCAGCCTAAGCAGACGCCATCTCAGTTTTCTTGGCCATGGAATGCCTCATTGCGAGTGGCCCATGAGTATCCGATGGAACCAGAAACAGGGGCAACTCTCTGTAATCACAAATTGTAACGGGAAACCGTAGGGTTCAGAAATTTTCATCTGAACGTTTTGCGTAAAGCAGGAAAAATGTCCAGATGAAAATCAATTGGGATAAAGAGAAAGAGTAGACATTTCAACTGCTGCATGCTAGGCATGCCCTGGGCTTCCTCATTCAGAAAGTACAGCTGCACAGGGTGCCTGTCATTTTGATGCTGCCAGGGTGGACAAGAGGCTCTTGGTATCCAGGCATGTTGGAGCTCAGGTGCACGGATCTGGCCACCATCTAATGCAGGACAACCTTTTGTGAAGCAAAGGGGGATGGCTCTTCACCCAAGTGTTTACTAAATATACAAACTTGTAACTTGAAAGGTTAGACTTCTCGTTTCTCTCTATCACAATAATTGGCGGATACTTTGCGAGTGGCTAGGCGGTCTTTGGCTAAGGCAGTCGATACTAGTCTGTTCTGAGAGGACGATAGATGACTTACAGGATGAGGTTGCAGTGAGTTTGGCTGAAAAAGGCGTGAGTTTAGATAACATTAAAGTTTATATAGCAGTGGTTTTCGCTTATTTGTTTTCTCTTGATTTGGGTCATTAGTCAAGTTGCCAATGATCTTTACAGTTTCTTAAAGATTTAGACAATACATTCCATTCAGTTCCTTTTGTGGTGCCGGCTTGGGCCTGGATTTGGTTCTTCTACTTCTGAGAATAGCATCAATTTGAGCGCGTGCCTTCTTGTAACTTGAAGGCCTAATCTTTTAAGACTTCTTTTGTTTTTTGGATGTCCATAAATTGAGTCAAGATGGTCGGTGAACTTTAAGCATTATCATTGTATTCGCTTCTCCTTTCACAGCTTTTTTTTCAAAGAGTTAAGGTTATCCTTTAGGTGAAGCCTTCGTTTTCAGTTTAAGTTTGTGAAGGAGTTTCGTCTGTCTCAGGGTGTTTGTTTGCTCTCTTTTTAACTTTCTCTTTAGCCAAAAGCAGATGACATAAGGATCCTTGAAAAGCTCTCTCTGTGGGACCTGCTGTTGCTAAGCATGGAACATTGGCTGGAAAGTAGATTATTTCAAGCAGATCTTCTCTGAAGATAGGACCGGTTATATGTTTGCGGGAAGGATGCAGCTGAGAATGGCTAATCGGCACTAGAGGAGGCAATTCTTTCAGGCTGCTACCTGGTCACCCTTTGTTTCTTTCTCAAACATTGCTATTTGGATGCTCAGTGGAGGAGGATCCACATTTTGCAAAGGATGTCCTTCTGGTCTTTTCATTGAACCCCTCCTTTGTCAAATTTTTAAGGAGTGGTTCACACAAGGAATCTGTGGAAGAAGCATACTTACCTCCTGTAACCTTCTCTCTGATGGGTGCACATCTTCCTGATTTTCAGTTTTGCCCTCCTACCTCCCATCTTCTGATTAAAGAAGATCCCCGTTGTTTGTTGTCCCTTTATTCTGCCCTTGTAGCCTCAGATCTTTTCTTGATTTTTATGCTGTTTCTCTGTAGTGTCTGCCGGTGCCCTGGAGGTGATACCTGAGAGATTATCCATGTGATAGATCTACTTTCCCCTTTTCTATAGCTTTACGCACGGGCCATTCTTTCCGGAGCACCTCTTCACATATCTCTTTGGATCAGCCATATATGTATAGAATGAATTCATTTTTGGTGCTCTTCAAAATACAGAAAAATGTATACATTCAAATGTGTTTCTGTGTGTGTGGTGTTATGATTGAAAGCTAACTCTCCTTTGCGGTTAGAAAGAGTACCTACTCCCATCCTTAAGTCATATGGGTTGGGTTGATTGAGAAACATTTGGGATGAGTTTATTCATTAAAACCTTATTCACAGAGTGGGTCTTTCCGATTGGTCCACTGTTGTCACGTATTATTAACTACACAGGTCCTTCTGGTTATTTTTGGGTAACCCCATTGTTATGTAATGGCGTCCTGGAGGTAGCATGGGCCATCAGAGGTTCTCTCATGCCTGCTGGGATCTAATAGGCACATGCATCAAGGTAGGCTTTTGGGAGTCCTTAATTGCGATTGTTAAGGAATCGCAATTAAGGACTCGCAAAAGCCTATGCATGTAGGAATCGCTATAAAAGTAGCGATTCCTATACAATCTTTAATTGCAAGCCGCAAATTGCGAGTCGCAGTTAAGGAATGGCACTCCATTCATTCCTATGGACCTACAGGCCTACAGGCCCATAGGAATGAATGGGAAATTGCATGCGCAATTTGCGAGTACCAATTGGTACTCACAAATTGCGCATGCAATTTCAAGGGTGCAAGGGTGTCAAAAGGACACCCTGTTGCACCCCTGAAATTGTACTGTGCACCCATGTTGCGCACACACATGCCCCAAGGGCATGAATGTGTGTAACATAAAACTTGGAAAAATTCACTTTAGTGCATTTTTCAAAGTTTTTTGCAAATTACCGTTTTGTTTTATTTTACAGTAATTTGAAGCCCCAAATAGCGAAATCGCTATTTGAAAGTGCTTCTTGCATTGCATTTGGAATCGCAAATTGGGATTCCTTAAATGCAATCGCAATTTGGAAAATTGCAAAAAATTGCGATTACAGAAATTGCGCATGCCAAATTATTTTTATGCATCGCAATAGCCCATTTTGCGTTCGCAAACGGCCAATTTTTGCGAATTGCACCGTTTGCGCTTGCAAAAAGCTTTGATGCATGTGCCCCTTTGGGTGGTAGGGGCCAAGAGCAGCAAATGGCAGGTGCCATGAATTCTTTAGCAAATTGTCCTAAGATCATGATGGGGTCCTGGGTGTGTTAGGGTTGAAGGGGTGGCCATGGTTACATTCTGCAATTTCCTAGCTTGCAAATTGGATCCCATGGGCCCGATTCACAGAATTAACTTAAGACAAAATCCTAAACTTAGTACCATTTTGGTATTCACAGAATGCACTTACTACTTCTGGTATTCACAGAATGAACATACTACTTTTGCGATTCACAGAATAAACTTACTACTTTTGGTATTCACAGAATGGATTTACGACTACTAACTTTACGTCCGCACTCGGGCCGGAATTTCCGGCCCGGAGGCGGAGCTTCCGGCCCGGAGGCGGAGCTTCCGGCCCAAAGGCGGGGCTTCCGGGCCGGAGGCAGAGCTTCCGGCCCAGAGGTGGAGATTTTGGCCATGCTAAATCTCCGCCACTGGTCGGAATCCCCACCTCTGGGCCGGAAGCTCCGCCTCCGGCACGAAAGCCCCGCCTCTGGCCCGGAAGCTCCGCCTCCGGCCCAGAAGCTCCGCCTCCGGCCCAGAAGCTCCGCCTCCGGGCCGGAAATTCCAGCCCGAGTGCGGACATAAAGTTAGTAGTCGTAAATCCATTCTGTGAATACCAAAAGTAGTAAGTTTATTCTGTGAATCGCAAAAGTAGTAAGTTCATTCTGTGAATACCAGAAGTGGTAAGTGCATTCTGTGAATACCAAAATGGTACTAAGTTTAGGATTTTGTCTTAAGTTTGTTCTGTGAATCGGGCCCCGAGGGTGTAGGGGCATTGGTATAGTGAAAGATATTTTTCCATTTTTGTATCCACGTTGCTGCTTGTCTAATGCGGTCCTATATGTGCTAGGGGGAAGGGGTGGTATTCATTGATATTTCTGCTCTATGTGTGCCTAACTCCAGGAAATGGTGCGGCCCTGGAATGGCTTTGAAATCCTTTGGCTGATTTCTATGAATTTTCTCCTCGGTGGCTGCTTTGTTCCTGGCTATGTGGTAGGAGGCCTGGGGTGGTCACTGAGCTAGTCCTCAACGTTGCTGTTATTCTCTTGTTTTTTTCTTCCGGGGCTTTTGTTGTGTTAGGAGACGTGGGATGTTACTCAATTTCTGTGCCATATTTCTTGCATGTCTGCCGGGAGCCCAGCGTTTTTTGGATCTAGTTGTGGACACATATTTTTCTGAGAAGCCCAAGTGGCTTCTGGGGTTCTGTGTGGGCTAAATTCACCCGATATGTTCCTGAAAGTGTGTCGCATTTTCCTATATATTTGCCTGGGCCCAGTGCTTGTTAGGAGACAAGAGGCACCTATAGATAGGTTCTATGATTTTCCATTATTTTTCTACTGTTTCTTCAATGTGTTTGCTGGAGTTGAGGGTGTGTAAGGGGGGGCCTCAAATGATCCAGATGTGTTTCTCAATTCAATGTCTCTGCCATTTCTCCTGTGCAGCTTCTGGGGCCGCAGATTGTGTAGTAATGGACACGTGATGTATCATACAGTTGTTATCCTTTAGGTAGTATTCTAGTCTTTGCAATGTACTGTTTTCATAATCTTTCAATTGTATCTTTGTGTCTTTTCCTTTTCTATATTCAACAGCTGCCTCAGCTCATTGTTATATTGTACTCTATTTATATTCAAGGTGCGCTCGTGCAGCCTATGTCTTTGCTATGCCCACGCTCGTGTGTATATATAGATCATCCCGGTCAGTTGATGGGTCAGTTGCTCCCTTGTCTCCTGGTGGCTCTGCTTGTCTGCTGCTGAGGCATTTATAACCAGTACATCTGTTCACTGACCATTTCCACCTGTGCCCCTACTTCAGGGAGGTGGGATCTATGGGGTAGCCACAGATATTTTCCTCACATTTTCCTCCATTATTCCAAAGTGCTGCTAGAGATTTTTGTGCATTAGGAAACGTGAGGTTGTCACAGACACCTTCCTTGATTTTTAGTATTTTCTGCTGAGTGTCTGCTGGCACACGTGCCTTATTTCCTGTGCTGAAGCTGCGATTCAGATGATGTTAGGAGATCTGAGGTAGCAGGTGATATTTTCCTCAGTATTTCTGTCATTTATCCCATGTGTCTGCTGAGGTCTTCAGCTAGTAGCAGCCTGGCAGTACATTTGAGGATTGTTTCACCCAGGCATTATCCTCAATCGTTCTGCCATTTCTCATGTGATCTGCTGGGATCTGGGTGGGGGGGTCAGGGGCCTTCAGGTTACCCAGGTATTCTCCTCAATATTTCTCATGCCTGTCTGCTGGTGTTCTGGTGGGTGCAGGGGCCTTCAGGGTACCCAGGTATTCTCCTCAATATTTCTGAGAGGATCATTCTTATCCAGAAAGAGGCAAGTGAACAGCAGGCTTCGTGGCTTGTGGGATATTCCCTGGCAATGTTAGTCAGTATCAAATGTGTGCAACTTCTTTATCATGACTGAAGAAATAAGAGGATGTGCCATTCAAGGCTAGTATGAAGATCCCAACATCAAGACGCAGATCACCGCGATTATATATTACAAATGTGTTCTCATCTAAAGTGTATGATTTACAGTTAAATACCAGGCTGTTATAAGCCTCAAGAAGATATGAATAAAGACGACATTTTTTGTCTTTTTTCACATCATCTTTGCCGCGAATCCGAGTACTTCGCAAGATCACAATAGCTTTATTTCGGCTGCTGGTCCCTTGCGCATTCGTTATATTACTTTCTTGAGGAGACACATTTTGGGATGCTGTTTCATGTTTGCGTTGCCTTGGGTACGATACTTGATGTAAGCTCATAGGCTGATATTATTTAGGCTTATAACAGCCTAATGTGGTTGCTCGCCCAATCTGTGGATTTCCCTTCGTAATCCTGGTGTATATACTTGATGACTAGGAATTTGTATCTTTTGGCTGTTATTTAAATGTAAATCGCACACTTTCGATGAGAACACATTTGTAATATATAATCGCAGTGATCTTTGTCTTGATGTTGGGATCTTCATACTAGCCTTGAATGGCACATCCTCTTATTTCTTCAGTCATGAAAAAGAAGTTGCACACATTTGATACTGAATAACATTGACTGGGAATATCCCACAAGCCACAAAGCCTGCTATTCACTGGCCTCTTTCTGGATAAGAATGATCCACTCAATTCCTAGTGCCTTGAAGAAGTCCTGTATTAGGACGAAACGCGTCGGCTGTATCGTTGTGAAAAGCTATATATTGTCTTCGCTTTTAAACCATTGAAAATGGAATAAAAAGAAAATCTTGAAGAACATCAGTGTTGGATTTGGACCATATAATTGTTCGTCTTGTTTTGAAATTCATGTGTGGCGCACCTATGCTTTTGTTTTAAAGGGGTCTTCAGGTTACCCAGGTATTCTCCTCAATATTTCTTATGCCTGTCTGCTGGGATCTTGTGGAAGGCAGGGGCCTTCAGGTTACCCAGGTATTCTCCTCAATATCTCTAATACCTGTCTGCTGGTGTTCTGGTGGGGGCAGGGGTCTTCAGATTACCCAGGTATTCTCCTCAATATTTCTCATGCCTGTCTGCTGGTGTTCTGGTGGGGACAGGGGCATCAGGTTACCCAGGTATTCTCCTCAATATCTCTCCTGCCTTTCTGCTGGTGTTCTGGTGGGGGCATGGGCCTTCAGGTTACCCAGGTATTCTCCTCAATATTTCTCATGCCTCTCTGCTGGGAACCTGTGGGAGGCAGGAGCTTTCAGGTTACCCAGGTATTCTCCTCAATAGTTCACATGTCTGCTGGGATCCTGTGAGAGGCTGGGGCCTTCAGGTTACCCAGGTATTCTTCTCAATATTTCTCATGCCTGTCTGCTGGTGTTCTGGTGGGGGCACGGGCCTTCAGGTTACCCAGGTATTCTCAATATTTTGCAAGCCTGTCTGCTGGGATCCTGAGGGAGGCAGGGGCCTTCAGGTTACCAAGGTATTCTCCTCAATAGTTCTCATGCCTGTCTGCTGGTGTTCTGGTGAGGGCAGGGGTCTTCAGGTTACCCAGGTATTCTCCTCAATATTTCTCATGCCTGTCTGCTGGTGTTCTGGTGGGGGCAGGGGCCTTCAGGTTACCCAGGTATTCTCAATATTTTGCAAGCCTGTCTGCTGGGATCCTGGGGGGGGGGGGGGGGGGAGGGGCCTTCAGGTTACCAAGGTATTCTCAATAGTTCTCATGCCTGTCTGCTGGTGTTCTGGTGAGGGCAGGGGTCTTCAGGTTGCCCAGGTATTCTCCACAATATTTCTCATGCCTGTTTGCTGGTGTTCTGGTGGGGGAAGGGGGCCTTCAGGTTACCCAGATATTCTCCTCAATATTTCTCATGCCTGTCTGCTGGTGTTCTGGTGGGGGCAGGGGTCTTTGGGTGACCCAGCCTCTTCCTCAATCTGACATTTCTCTTGCATGTCTGCTGAGATTCTGGATGCTTCAGAGGATCTTGTGTGACCCAGATATTTTGTTAAATTTCCTTGTTACCTCTTATATGTGACGTGATTGTCCTGATAGTGGTAGGAGCCCAGAAGATGTTGGCACTTGGCTTACATGTTAGAGAACTGAAGACACCCATGGATATCAAACCATAAGGAGAAAGATATTTATGTTGCAATGATTCCAGAGGCTGAAACAGATGTTTTAATCAACTTTTACCCATTTTACTATAAGAGGGCCAGCGGGGCCCACCAATATGTTCTGCAACTTTTCTCTACAACTTTGTCTGTTTTGTATATGTTTGTCTGTTGGAGTTGTAGGTGTGTGTTATGTGAATTAACACACACAGGGCACAGATAAATTACTCAATTCTCCTGGCATTTTTCTGTATGGGTGTTGGCAGCCTGAGAGTGGTAGGCCCCCATGGTGTCCACATATACTTTTCTTGATTTGTCTGCCTTTTTTCCTAGTTTATGCTTGGCATCTGGGTGTATTAGGGAGATGGTGCAGTAGCAGATATTTTCCTTGACTTTCCTCCTACTTTTCCTGAGAATCTTCTGGAGTCCTTTAGTGGTAGGGGCCATGGTCAGCAACATACATTTGTTCTGCTATTTTCCTTGATGTGTGTGAGGTTGATGGGCGTGTTATTTTAAGGTCCTATTGATTTGCCATTAATCTTCCATCAGTCAGGTCAACATCATTCAGAATGCCTAATAAACATAAACAGCATGCCTAATAAACATAAACAGCCCGCCTCTGGAACTCCCTCCCCCGTGACCTTAGGACAGAACCAGAATATCTCCGATTCAGGAAGCGGCTAAAAACTCACCTGTTTCCCTGATTTCCTTTTCCTCTTCTCTCCCCCCTGTTTTCCTCTGGCTTGTCCGGATCTTAGCGCTGGGATACTTACGGGTGACTACGCGCTTTACAAAAACCTATTAATAATAATAATAATAATATTGTAAACTGCAGGGTCAGTAGGACCCTAGTACCAACTATTTCAGAGAGGTCATCAATTATCTATATAATATAGAGAAGAGGTGTGGCGCCGCGGCCAGGGCGACTGACTCCAGAATCTGGGGACCACGGTTCGATCCCCAGCGCCGGCGGCAGATTAGCCTAGCACCATGTGACTCTGGGCAATAGCTTGCTTAATCTTCCTGACGGCCCCCAGCGCCTAGAGACCCTTGCGGGTGATTGTTCACGCTTTACAAATGTGGATTACTATTATTATTATTTTGCCCAAAAGGTCTAGCGATCTGTTTACGAGGGAAGGCTGGCAATTCCAGACATTAAAAAATATTATTGGGCAGCGCAGCTTATTACTATCAATGTGTGGACGTATGTGGAAAGAGAGGAAACTGCGTACAGGATGGATCGACATTACATGGGAGAGGGAGAATATCTGGCTGCGCAGTATGGGCTACACATGAGACGGGCGCTACCAACACACACTGAGGTGACAGTGCAGATCTGGAGGGAAGCTACCACATTCCTGGGGTGGAAAGGCAAGTTGACTGAACGAACGCCATTATGGGTCAGTGATCAACTAGGGCCAGCTCTTAAGGGATTTCAGCAATGGCAGACCATAGGGATTGAATACTTGGGTGATGTATGGGGAGGAAGCTCAATGATAGGCTTTGAGGGCCTGAAAACAGAATATCAAATGTTGGACAAGGAATTTGCTATCTGCAGATGCGACATGCACTGAAGAGGCATGTCTCTGAGGGGGAACAAGTAGCGGAATACACCCCGCTTGAAGATAGGTTGCTCATGGACCCCATGCCGGAAAAAGCTGTTTCACTAGTGTATAAGAATATAATGAACAACTCTCCTGACCCATTGGTGGCTCTTAGGGAGGCCTGGACAAGAGACTTAGAGACGTTAGATGACGAAGACTGGACGGAGGCGATTCAAAGTCCAACGGAGGTGGTGATCAGGGGAAGATTTAGGTTTATTCAGTTGCGTATACTTCAGAGATCATACACCTCCAAGGTGCTGTTGCACAGGATCGGACGCAATGATACTGACCTGTGTACACAGGACTGTGGGACTGTGGGGAAGTTGGCACCTTCTTCCATGCACTATGGTCATGCCCAAAGATACAACAGTTTTGGAAGGAAGTTATTCATGTCATGACAGAAGTCACTGAGCAAGAAGTTGCTTGCGAGGGCAAATGGCATATTCTTTGTGTGACAGGTGAGGATAAGTGGCTAAAATATTCCAGGATATGGATCATTACAGCGAGCATAGTGGCTAAACGTAACAAAGCAAGGGAGTGGGGGGCGAGCCAAGCACCGAGTGTGACAAAATGGCAAGAAGACCTGGATTGGTGCTGTAATGTTGAGAAAACGGTGTTTGAGGGGAGGGGGAGCCCGAAGAAATGGGACAAAATATGGGGAAACTGGATACAATACAGAGGACTTTAACTGTTTGTCAATAAGATGGGTAATGGAGAATAAAGGGTCGAACATGTACTGTATTATATTGCAAGGTATCAGAACCAATCCTGTTGTAACGATCTTGCGCTGTGTGTAATAGGATGTACGCAAGCGATAATAGTAACGATGCAAAGTATGGAGTGTGCTTGTTTATCATCATCCTGCCGGGATTTGCTTTCTTAAATAAACAGATTTCTTTTTTTTTTAAAGGGACAGCAATCCTGCAGTCCCTAAGAGCGTTTATGGACATTACTTCATCCTCATCCTCCTTGCATTACAGGCAGGTGACATTAGCTGTTAAACTTATCTGGTAATAAAGCCAACTTTTATAGTGAGATGCTCCATGTAGGATTTTGATTAGACCGAGTCTCAGTCTAGCCTGTATTACCACATTCCTTTGCTGCATTAAAGCAGTTTTCCATTCATTGTTTTCCAAGGCATCTAAAGCTCTTTCCCTCGAGATCCAGAGAAGGAAGCGGCAGTAAGGCATACAGTTATTGATAGGGTTTGTAAATGGCTGATTCTCCCGCTCGTTCAGTTCCTTTGACATGGAACAGAGCACCAGAGCATAATGTGGTTGTATGACTAGGAGAATAGTCATAATCCATTTGTAGTTGTGCAAATGTCTTCATGGCACCCTCCCAAATGTTTTAACAAATTTTGAATGCAGTGATGTTTTTCTTTTGGTATAACATTTGAACCACTTATCAATTTTGTAATGATTTTTAGGAATTTTAGTATGAAAGTGGAATTGTTTTACTTAAATTAGCTGGGTCCTTAAGTTATTATTTTATGTAATGTAACAATCATAAACAGTACAATACAAATAAATAAAACTAAAATTACAAAAAGTAAAGGAGTGAAAAACTTTATATGATCTATAGCAAATATTCACTGATTTTGGATAAAACAAAATAAATAACGCTTCAGAGTATGCCAGAAGATTAACCTTTACAAAGCTGGGTCTTTAGGTATTGATTTTAGTTAGATATTAACACTATTAAAAAAGATAGGACTATTAAAATAGTTATGGACTGTAATGTTGGGTAGTTTTGCAAACTACCTGCACACACATTTTCTGAAGCTGCCTTGTTGCTCTAAACCATGGGTGCTCACAAACATTTCCCACGGGGCTACAAACTATGGTCTGTTGTGTGCCTGAGGGCTGCATTAATGGCAGCGCAGTGAGAGTGGTGCTTTGTGGCGGGTTAAGGTAGCCATAGGGAAAGCAAATCACATACATGGTGTGGTCAGTGAGTCATGGAATTATTTTAAGGGTTTCTTTCCTTACTTCCTCACTGCCCTCTAAATTAAGTCCCTAGTCTTCAGTACAGTCATAGATTTGACAATACTGTGTTACTATGTATCTGAATTGGTATCGCTCTACTGCACCTTGGGGTAAACCTTTCTGCTTGCTATCGCTACTTTGGGAGACACAAGTGTTAAAAGGAAGTAACCCAAAAATCTAGGATCAATCGTAGCTTACCTACTTGACCCAACTGTTTGATCCTAGGCAACTGCCTAATTTAATTTTACCTCCTTTTTCTTCATTATTGTAAATAAGAGCACCTTGAAATAAATGAGTTCAGGATATATGTTGTACTGACCTCTTGTGTTTGATTTAATAAACTATGATGTTGTCCATGTATAATAACAACACTGACCACCCAGAGGGTTCCATGCGGCAACTGACTTGCCTCTTAGATCACTAGTGGCATTGTCCGGGTGTGAGGAGGCATGAATATTTCTACATTCATTTTTTTTAACGATCAGTTTTTAATAAAATACTTCTCAATATAATGATATGATGTGCTAAGGTGTAACGCTTCTGCATGTCAATGAAATTCACTTTTTCGAATTTTGAAGAGGCTTTGTTATATTTTTACACGTTTGTTGCTAGATGTATTGAAAAACGAATTCCTAAAGTTATATTTTGCAGGGCACCTTATTTGCTTCTTTTTATTTACTTCAGTTAGCCTGTAAATAAACACGTTCCAGTTTATTTAAATTCTTTTTTAATGTTAGTGCTTTTTTAAATAAACATCAGTCCAGTGCAGTCATTCAGCTGGGGGCCGCAAGTGACGGTCAGGAGGGCCGCATGCGGCACCGGGGCCGTAATTTGACTACCACGGCTCTAAACAGCCAGCAAAGGAGAGCAAAGCCTGTTCTCATAAAAATCTGAGTTTCTCTGTGGACTACATGGATCCAAAAAATCAAAAAGAGGGAGAAAGAAGAGGCTTAGGTCCACTCAGCTTCCTTGTCTCAATTATAGCAAAAATCAATAGGAGAGTGGATCACTGGTCCTGAGAGAACCAGGGTATTGCACAGTCAGTACTGTGTACTGTTTAAGAAACCCTCATTCACGTTTGGTAAAGGATCGAGTGAAGCGGTATATCTTGGTTCTCCGCTTGATTGTTATTAACGTGATCGCATAATCATTGGGTTAATCCAATGCTTCCTCCAGAGGAAGCATTGGATTAACCCAATGATTATGCGATCACGTTAATAACAATCAAGCGGAGAACCAAGATATACCGCTTCACTCGATCCTTTACCAAACGTGAATGAGGGTTTCTTTTTTTTTTTTTTTAAAACCTTTATTTGTGCATATGAAAAGAACAAATACGGGCCTACAGCCGTCAGGCCGGCCACGGTACGGTTAAGCACTGGTACAAACATTACATCCCCTGCGCATCCACGGTCAAGATTAGCAACGAGTCATGAGGTATACACTGGAGAGATCCTTGACACCAGGGGGAGGAGAAGTGAAGGTTAATTTTAAGGTTTTCAAAATAATTTTATCAGGGAAAAATCAGTAAAGAATAAGAACCAAGGAGATTCGAGTCCGCAAGATAGCTTCACCACACGGGAGAGCAGCAGCATCATTAAAACGGTCATGGAAGGAAAATCTCAGGCAGTGAGGCGATGCAGTTATATAACAGGATAGTCACATGAGTAAATATGCACCCCTCCAGAGCCGCCCCCACTCAATCCACCCCACACCCGGACCCCGAATCGAAACAAGTATAGCGCAGAAACATAAAAGAAAAAGGCCCATAGAACTAAGTAGAAACAGTGAATTACCCCCCCACCCTACACCAATGCGGAGGCTACGGCCTACCCCCCCCCCAGCATAGTGCCTGTCGCCCAATGAACCCGAAATATAGACAAGAGAGAAAGTAGGAATAGAGTAAAGAAAAATAAGAGAACAGAGAGGTGAGTGGGGAGGAGCCTACGTTACCCCAGAGCGCCCGAAACCATCAGCCAGCTATGGCCTCCACACACTGAGAGCCCACTACGCCAAAAGCGGTCGTGTGAAGATAACGTGTCACAACAATTTAAATGAAGGCGAACAAACCGCGACGAGTGCGCACAACATATGCAAACAGTTCCAGTCCCAGTCCAGCCCATCCGTGAAACCATGGCGATATAAATCAGTTCAGCCCTGGCCCGATCGCGGGCTTAAGATTACACCAGCCCCTACATGAAGGCCCCGCACCCCGTGCAGACAAAGACAATATGGCCGCTTGGGAGAAGATGGTGAAGTAGAGTCACAAAATGGCCGCCGACCATCTATTGAGGTCCCCTTGTGCACCACATAAAGTCCAGACCTGGCATGTAAAGTACAGGAGTTCCACAGAAAAGAAGCAGTAGGCCACCATGAACGGTTCCTCGAGGACGTCAGGTGTCGCTCTGCTGGATACTCTTGCGGGCACGGTGAGGCAGGCAACAACGAAGCAGGCAGCAATGAACGGGGAGACAAAGTATCCGCAATTGAGCTGGAGAGCGATTGATCCTGGGTGCCGGTAAAGCCAGATGCAGGCACCAGTGTAGCACGATCATAAACAGCCATTGCGTCCCCGCAAGAGGACAAAAGCACTGGCAGACCCACGCCTTGTTGATGACAAACGGGGTGCTCACGACCCGCAGCCGACAGTATGGAGTCAAACCGCTCACTCAGCGCTTGCAAGCCAAGACACATTTGTAGACGAAAGTCCCGCAGGGCAGCCAGAACGGAGCCGCATGTCAGCGGAGGCTGCGCCCCCACATCGGTAGCAATCCGGGACGGCACTGTGGAGCTGGTGTCTGGTAGAGGGAGGGCGAAGCGGGCAGCGGGCGAGACCGGAGTAGCATCCCCCAGCCGCGAGCAGGCAATCAACGCCATGTTTTACCGCAGAACGGTACAGTGGCCAGGGGGGGGGTCGTAGCAAGGAGGCAATTCCCCTCAGGTCTGCGCCGCAACAGGGAAATGCCAACAGTCGCTGCCCTTCCCTCGGGTTCTCTTCGCAGCCGACTAGGCAATAGAAGAAGGGGGTCTGCAGCCTCCCACAGCGCGGTCCACAGAACGGGGCAGGAGACCCGCCGCACCGGGGCTTACCCTATAGCTCCAGCCCATCAGGTGCGGGGTGCAGGAGGTGTCCGGGCGTCCCTCCCCCGGCTCATCCGGCGACAGTCCGTGGTGTGAGGTGGGACCGGGACCTCGGGGCTCAGGTGTACGCTAGCGGGTCCGGTAACTGCGGAGCTTCCAGGGGGCCGGCCAAGGCCACAATAGAGCAGGGGTCCAGTGTGGAGAACAAAAGCACCAAGAACTCCGGCGTCCGGGCGGGCTAAGACTCCGGGAAAGCGGCGGCGCAGTCAGCGCGTCGTCGCACACGTTGCACCTCGAAAATCGGCGAGGATAGGAGTCAGGATGATAGTCCGAGGCCAAGGGCCGACGGAGCCGGGCGCTCAAGCGTCTGCTCCGGTCGCCATCTTGGCTCCCGAATGAGGGTTTCTTAAACAGTACACAGTACTGACTGTGCGACTACATGGACCCGTCATTGCCCAAATATCCAGTTTCCAACACTCTGTCCAGACAAGACTAAGTGGAGTAGATTTTGCTTTGCATCATTTGATCGCTGACGATTTTAGGAGCTGATCAAACAGTGAGGCCTTCACCAGGTCGACAGAGTGAGTCTCATTGCAGCAGATTTAGAATTGATCAAATGTGATATGTGGTGGGGCCAGGCTTCTTCCAAACATTTATTGTAAATGTAATTTTATTTTCATTTATATATTTCTGGTATGTACCCTGGATGGCGCACTGTAGCACTTAAAGGCGAGTGGCATGCTACTCCAGTGCACAAGGTTAGTGGTTAGTCCAGGGATATTGTTGGTTATTGGCATTTGTCATGTGTTTTCAAGGGGAAAAACATTCTATGCATTTACTTCAGTTTCTTTGTGGTGGATTAAAATCAATACCAGTTAGGTGTGATCATTAGTAGGGGTGCTGTGGTTTCAGGCAAATGGTTGGTGAGATAAGTAGTGTAGTGGAGGTAAGGTACTGTTAAGTTACTGGGATAGGGTTTTAAAGAATAATAAATTGTAATCTATGAAATTAGGTGTGATCCATTTGCAGAAATACAATAACAGAGATTAAGGCAGGCACGTGATGAGACTGAGAGGAGGCCATACTCAGAAATGAAAGACATGTGGAGGGTGGAGGGCACGGTGAGGGTCATTCTGTAGAGAGAAAGGAAAGCAATTGTGTCTTAATCTTACTTTTTATTGTTTATCAGCACTCTGTTCTTGCCTCGGTTCTTCCAAGCTGGTGATGTTTTCTGTGTGCTAGACTTTGGAGCACATTAATTATTTCATAGAGTTTTCATGTGTGACCTTAAAGGGTCCATAGATGCCAAGGTTTCAGATTGCTATGTGTGACATTTTCAAAATTTCAATGTAATTATGAGTGACATTTCAACGACTATGAGTGACACTATTTCGCGAGCAAAATCAAGCAAAGAAGACAAGGGAAACATATAAATAAAAGAAATTACACCCATTTGAGCAACAAGAAACTCCACCACCAGGCTACAAATATCACTCTGCAGCACACACATCGGATATATTGCAGAATATCTCAGAAGAGCATATTTCAGCCCCTGGTCTGCCACTAACCGACATAGTATCCTCTCAGTACTAGCACATTGAACCTCAACCCACACATAACTCTTGCACACTGGTTATAGTGAACAAAGTGATGCTGGCACCATACTTATTATTTTCCAAGTCCGTTACTTGGCGGGCACAGCACCTGGGTGAACGTGATTACTCTTTCTTTTCAGCGCTACACGAGCTCCATGTGAGACTAGATGGGATACTCTGTACACCTAACATACATGCCACAGTTAGACATAGCGAATAACTCACTAGAACGCTGTCAGATCATAATCTATTGCTGCTGCGACTCCACTGTTCCCATCGCGCCCCGTGATCCCAACTTGGAGACTATGACCAGAATCCCTGGAAGACCAGGTCTTTCAGGAAGCGATTGGGACTGGAATCACCCAATATTTTACTGAAAATGAAGGTACAGCATCCTTGTCAGCAGTAGAATGGGATGCCTTTATGGTTGTGGTGAGAGGACTCTGCATTGCTAATATGGTGGGAGTACGGAAGACGTTATTGCAGGACGTAGAAACGGCAGAACAGTGCTTGCGAGCAGCAGAGAGAGCCTGACCCGAGTGCCCTGACGAACTGAGGGAGGTATCGAAGGCTAGGGAGGCAGTAGCGGTGCAAGTTGAAAGGCTGCGCTGCTTTGACCACAAGAATTACTTAGAGCGCGTGCATGCAGAACGGGATAAAGCGAGCACGCTGTTAGCCTAGTTGGCTAACCCGGCCCGCCGAGGGACGATTATCCTAGAATTAGGTGGTCCGACAGGAGATCCTGTTTATACCCAACAAGGGATTAATGATCTGTTCTTAGATTATTACGCGGACCTTTATCGGAGTAAGCTGGAGCTTGATGGGGATACCATCGGGGAATTCTTAACAGAGGCTGTGCTGCCGCACCTTGATAAAATGCAGGCTGATCTCCTTGGGCAGGACATAACATTGGGAGAAATAAGGGGTGCGATAAAGCATATGGCGCGTAATAAAACACCTGGGACAGATGGCTATTTATAACGAGGCAAAAAGAGCGGGGGTACTACCGATCTCCACCCGCAAGGCTGTCATTATCCCGCTACTGAAACCCAGGAAGTCTCCCTCTGACAAAACGGCCTACTGCCCCCTGTCAATGCTTACGACGGATTACAACATTTTGAGTAGGATACTTGAGACACGACTGCTTCTGCATATGGTGCACCTGGTTCATCGTGACCAGGCGTTATTTATTCCGACTCGGAACACTGCCACTAATGTGAGGCGTCTACTCCATATAATGGAGGCTGACTCCTATTCGTCGAACTCCGCTGTTATCCTATCGGTTGACATCGAGAAGGCATTCGATAGTCTAGAGTGGCCGTACTTGTTCCAAGTTATGAGCAGCTTTGGCCTTGGCGATTCCTTTGTGGCCTGGATAGCGATCTTATATAAATCATCTACGGCTCGGGTTCGGACGGGGGCCCTGATCTCAGACGCTTGTGCGGTGGGTCGCGGGATGTGACAGGGGTGCCCGCTCTCCCCGTTGTTGTTTGCTTTGACCATAGAGCCCTTAGCGGCCCAAGCCAGGCTAGGGTGCGATACATGGGACTGGATATGCGTGGCGTTATGCAACATATATCGCTTTATACTGATGACCTACTTATGTTCCTAGCAAATACAACTGATGCCCTCGCTGGTGCGAAGGAATTGCTTCAGGACTTTGGAATGGTCTCGGGCATCAAGGTGAGCTGGGCGAAGTCCTGTCTGTTCCCAGTGGCTCCGACGGACGAGGGTCCTTCCTTTACTAATGAGATAAAGTGGGAATATCGATGTTTTATCGTACCTTGGCACCCACATTTATCATACGCCTTCTGACCTGTTAGATGGTAATGTGGGTAGAGCTATTCGGAGTCTCCGGGGTAGCCCAGATTTCTGGGGTACTCTGCCTATTTTGGTGGCTGGTCGAGTGACGCTCATAAAAATGGTGGCTCTCCCTTGGTTGTTGTACTACTTTTGAACGTTGCCAGTTTGGATTCCGGCGTCATTCTTTAACCAGATCCATTCACTGATTACAGGGTTTATCTCGGCGACTGGCAGACGGCGGGTTGCACTTAAAATTCTGATGTGCCCGAAAGCCAATGGAGGGCTCGCGGACCATGACTTTGAGACATATTACCTAGCAGCTCAGCTGCAGTGGCTTACACAAGCAGTGGCACTGGAGTTTTGGGGTCCGGATGAGCGTAGCGGAAGCGGGATCTCGAGGCACGTATTATCATCTATTATCCTCCAGCAGTCGTTGCGACTCGGGACGCTCACTAGTGAGGTCCGGACGCTGAGCCTATGTTGGAATCGAAGTCAGCGAAGAGCTATGATTAAGCAACCCTATGCCCCGGAGATACCCTTAACTATGTGCACTGGAGTGGATTGGGCTGCATTATTTGAGTGGGAGACGAAGGGATTACACATGTTAGGGGACTTGTATGAAGATGGCTGCCTCCTCCTGTTTCAAGCTTTATAAGACAGATATGACCTTCCCCACTGGGATTTTTTCGCTTCATTCGGCACTTGTCTCGGCCATACAAAAGCATTGGAGGGAGGGGTTATCGGAATCACAGAAGTCCATGGCTTGTCAATATGTTGTAATGGCGGCGGGGACCTTTAAGGCAGTTACTTGCTTGTATAGACGTATGACCGGTGAGGTGTTGATGCCACTGCGGGAACTGCAACGCAAGTGGGAATCGGACCTTGGTAAAGAGATTCCTGAGAAACCATGGGCTGAGGTGGTTAGGAGGGTGTGGAAAAGCACTAGAAAGGCCCGGTTTCAGTTGGTCCACTTCTTTATATTACATAGGGCGTATCTCACCCCAGCCAAGATAAATAAATATTTCAATACAGACACTGAGAGGTGCCCGCGCTGTAATTTAGAAGGGGCGAAGTTCTGCCATATGATGTGGGACTGTCCGCAATTAGGAATGTACTGGGAAGAGGTAATTGCATTGCTATGCGAGATCACTGAAAGGCAGATAGCGCCCGACATGGGTACTTGTCTGCTCCACGTGTTCCCCCATACATCCAAATCAAAAATTACTAGCACATTCCTAGACTTAGGGCTGTTGTTAGCCAAGAGGGACATTACAGCACACTGGAAGACTTCACGGGGTGCCAATGTCCAGAGATGGAAAACAGAATTACTCAAATGGGCAGCGACCGAGAGTACAGTTAGGTTCCAGCTTGCTAGACGAGCGAATGGAGATAAAGCCTTGGAGGCCGCAATAGCCTGGGAAGCTTTAGTGGTTTTATTGCAAGCACCGGAAATGGATCTATATGAAAATACTGCAGCGAGCACCCAGACAGTTTCACCTTGAATTATGTGTATCCTGTGGGGCTGCCCGCACCTGGGGTAGGCATAACTGTGCCGCTTAATGGGGGAGTAATGTTCCTTGTTGTCTCTAACATGTTAGTTCTGTATGATGCTGAATCCTATGTTGCTGCTCTTGAACTGTTTGTTCTATGGGACACACTGGGGGTAGGGGTGGGTTAGGAGGGTGGTGGGTCTTGGTTTGTTCATTTTACTATATCTTGCTTGATGGTTGCAGAAGGGTTCTTCGGAACCTAGTTGGTTACAGACCCCTTCTGGTCGGACTGGTTTCCTATGTATAATGATGCCTCTTATAGGAGACTGATGTTTATGTTCCCCTTTTATGTGATGGGGCAGGTTAAATGGAACTGTAATTAGAAATTACTGATGGCCGGAGACCTACTGCTGACCTTTGACTCCTGTAAACGATTATTTTTTGTTTGAAAATGTAATAAAAATGCATTTAAAAAAAAAAAATCCAAGTCCGTTCACAGCAGTGAGCACATTCCAGAAACAAGCAAAAATACCTATGCCAAAAGGAAATGGGATATCGTGCTAAGTGGAGTTAACTGCAACAGAGGGTGGCACCCTGCCTATGGCAGGAATACCAACATACACGTCTTAAAGAAATTAAGTGACACAGCAGAATGAAGCAAACAGTGTGGCTTTTTGTGTACTGTGGTGGCTGCAAACGTACTTGTAACGTGTTCAGTACCATCCACTAAGTTGACTCGGACCGCAGGTTCGGTCCTTCGGCTCGGCAATATTGAATTTTCACCGCGCCAGCGGCCATGATAGTCAGCCACATCGCCCAGCTGGGTTGGTAAGAGCAGCAGCAACGCTGCTAGCCGAGCACCATGATTGCGGCCTGCATCACCCGCAGCAATCCAGTAGCAAGCCAAGGCCTGCTCACAACATAACTCCCATCAACAGGACGTGAAGTCCTCCCACAGCACCACGGGTGGCGTGACTTTGCTACCTGACTGGGCCCCTCGGTCTCATCGGGCACTACTCAGGCAGCAGGCTGTCTGGCTCTGCTTGCAGCACCAGAATCCCATCATGAGATACATACATTGTTCCAAGCAGTGAGCTGCCGGCCACAAGCCCATGACATAGCTTAGCTGTGAACGCCCGAAGCTTGTGGGAGGACAGAACGCAGGCCACTGGCAAAGCGCTGCCAGCCGACACACACTGGCTGCAGAGTTTCAGACACATTAATGCAGATGCATCAGATATGCGTGACAATGCATTTCAGTGAGGTAATGCGGAGCACCACTCTGAAATGCATTAGTCTAAAGCCTGATGTGGGGTACTGTCATATCGAGTTAACATTTATTTAAAACCACATTTCTAACTTGGTATATTTAAAGTCTCTTGCAGTATGTTTTAAGTGCTGCCACAAGGGGGCAGTAGCTGACCAGTTTATTGATCGAAGAAAAGCTTTCTACTTGAATTTGAAGTAGATTCCTTTGGGACATGCAATCCGAGATAAAACCTTTGATAGATGCTAGCCGAGGTACAGGCAAGGAGTGTGATACCAGAATTCAACAGGAAGATCAACAAGCATTTGCAATGCAATAGGTCTTGCATTTAAGCAAGTTTAAGCTATTGGCATTCTAAATGACAATGCCTTTTATTTATCTGTTTTAAAAACCAAAACATAAATAAATTGCCAATGCCAATAGCTCAAACTCAAGTAAATGTGAGACCTATTGCATTGCAAATGCTTGTTTGTTAATGACTCAGTCTGGTGGTGCCAGTAAGGGAGGTGGTACACCTCATATAGTCAGTGTTGGTACGAGAAAAGGATAATGGGGGTAAAGAGGATTATCAGTAAGTAACCAAATCATTAATTCCCTTCTGAACGTCCAGAATTCCTGCCCATGAGCCAAATAAAATGCACTGTGCCCTTGAAATCGTTGATGTATAAGTAATACTATACGTACATGGAACATATTGCACCGTTGTACCTGACCAAACCCGAAGATGATAGGAAAAACACCGGGACTATGAAATGAGTGACAATACCTGGCAACACTGTTGCAAACAAACACAACTGGTATCTATTAACAAGAGACATAAACATATATTTCACTTTTCAGCACCGAGCGTAATACACCTCTGATGTCGACCCAAAGGCATACCCAGCCTGGAGGAAAATAAGTCACTCTCTAGATGTTTTTTCATTTAGCTTAAAAGTTCCCAGATATTGAAAACTACTTGAGGGAAATCACAGGCACAATTACAAGAATAGTTGGAACATCAGTAGAAACGTCACCTATAATAGTGCCTGCGTCGTATAAAATACACTAAAATCTAACTTCAAAACTTGGAAGAGACGGCCGTCGCCAAAGGTTACTTGCAAACAAAAAATACTAAATTAAAGATGCTGTAAAATGCAGTCTTACATCTGAGACTTTTATGAACCTGCAGCCTCCTAAAACATGCCCTAAAGACATATGGTGACCCTGATGTACTTTCCTTGCTGCAGAGGAGCTGAATGCGGAGTAATTATAACACAAGCTTTCCACACGTGTTCACGTAAGCGCGGCGCGCACAGACAGGAGATGTGCATGCGTATGGTGCGAGTAGGGGTTGTAATAACGCAGTGAGCCGTACACGTGCACATCTCCTGTCTTGCCGTACGCGTGCACATGTCCTGTCCCCCTTCCAAACCAAGTCGACAGCAATAGATCACGCTAGCGAGCAGCGCATGGCGCTGCGTCGCTAGGCGAGACCTAAAAAGCCATCGAATCCACCGCAGGAGAATATTTTGGACAACAAAGTCATCTAACCATGTGCGATAGGGCTAACCCAAAGCCCATGTATGTAAATGTGGTATTGGGAACAACAGGGAAGCAAAACACAAATACAGAGTTGTGAAATTATATACTAATGGAGATTAGACGAGCGTTTCAGCCTTTACACTGAAATACTCCTGCATGCACCGTTAAATGATACAAAATAAATCAAAGACTCACGGTGGTAAATTACGTGCGGTGCAACTACAAAGAGTTTGCAGAACATTAACTATGCATTATAAAAAAATTAAAAAAATACACAGGTTAACTATGACTGTGCATGATGTTATATGTCCATACCTGAACAATGTGTTGTTGTCTATTTTCTTATGAGCTGCTGCGTTAGGATTTCCTCCAAAAGAATCAGAGAGCATGGATAACATAGTGCTGACAGCATGGGCATAGTTTCCATCGGTACAGCAGGTGCAGTGGCACCGGAGACCAGACCACTGGGTGGCCATTACACATTGATAATTGCTGTATTTTGCAACTCTAACAACATTCATGGGGGCAATTTTCTTTGCTTGCTCCCGGGCCCCTGGAATCCTTGCTTAACTACTGGAGGACAGTGAAGATGAGTGATGCGTGAGGAAACATCCCCAGGAGCCAGGCAGTGGGGTCACCCTACCTAAGCATGTCTCTAGACTGAATTTTCATTACTCCCCCAAGTCGACACAGTGGTCAAGAGTATCCATCACCAGCATTTCCTAGGGAAGAGGTAGAGCTGATAAAAACCCTGGCTATGGCACACCTGGACTACTGCAATGTCATCCACCCTGGCCACCCCAAGCAACTCATGGGCAAGCTACAAAGGCTGCAGACCCTTTCAACCAGCCTTTGCCTAAGCCTCAGATAAAGCGACATTAAGCCTGCTTTGACATTGCTCCACTGGCTTCCTGTACAATCTAGAATCAAATTCAAGGTTCTTGAAATCTAAACCAATCCAACCATAATTCAGGAAACTCCTAAAGCCTCCTAAAGCCTCAACAATTCAAACGCATTTTAACTGAGCTCCTCGCAGTCAGGAGTTGCAATAGAGTAACAATGAATAAGGGTTCCACACCTCCGCTGGACTCACTATCGTATCACCACATCTTTCTGTACATTGTCAACTCCTCTCATGCCCTGACCTCATCGTAAGATATCATGTAGTGCTATACAAAACTCTCAAATAAATAGTTCTGATTACGCAAGCAAAGTGGTATGGACTTTTGTAACACAAAAAAAATCTGTTTCAGAATATCAATATATTCAAAAAACATATGTCCTCATTTACAAGCCTCTTGCGCCGCCGCTGCATCCCTTTTTTTGATGCAGCGCAATCAACATGTCACACTGCGCCATACCTACAAATAGATGCATAGGGTCAAATGCGTCAGATGTAGCGCCTTGAGTCACATTATACTAGCACCAGGTATAATGTCTGTAGGGTAGGGGTCCCCTTGCAAAAAAGTCATGTAGAACTGGTGCAGTGAAATTTACAACATTTCACTGCATCACTTTACGACTTCACTGCTTCAAAATCCTTCCGCCTGCTCAGACCAGGTATAAGGAATGATGCAGGGCTTTTACAATAGGACTGACCTATGTGTTCTGATGCATTGCCGGATTTCGGTCAGTTTTACGAACAACTCCAGCAATGCGTCACTTTTGCACCAGTAGATGTGTCAGGATTTCAGACACATCCGTTAATCCTTTCGCTATGGAACCCTGTATTGTAAATACTGCGCATCCATGGTTTTGCAAGAAAATGTGGCACAGGCGCAAGAAACTGAAGCATCGATGCCTACGCGTCAGTTTATCGTAAATTAGGCTCGTACTTTTTAAGGCATTTTTCACCTGCTATTATTTATTTTTGACAAACTTTTGCAGTTAGTAAATTGAATAAATGCTGCACTTGTGGATCTCACTTTACGGAAGCCACCATGAAATCATTTCCACTCCTCTTCCCCCCACTTTAGTTTTTCATCAGTGTCTGTCCTTAGAGCTCAGGCAATAGTCACAACCAGAATGAAGTTTTGGGAAGTGACCCGAAGGATGAAGATTAATATAATGAAAGACATTAAAAATAAAAATATAAATTCAAGAAACTGCTTCATTGGTGAAGGATACCTTCCAAAAAATACGTTTACATGATGTTACTGTAGGTTTGTTCTCCATCTTTGTTTTTTGCTCTTGATTCGTTAGCTTTCCTCCCTATTCTTGTGTTTGTCTCATCCATATGCAATCACCATGATTTGGTTGGATGTGTTGCATCCTTCCCCTGCATACTTTTGGGGATTTTTCTTTTATTTTGCATTCAATTCTCCATGAGAGTGTATGTGTTTCCCAGCTCTCTCCCTCCCTCCCCCATGCTCTTCCACTCCCACATTTCCCCTGCTCCCTAAAACTTCCTACCCTGCTCACTTTATATTGTTTGTGATTTTCTTTTCTTTTTTTTTAACAAAGGCCCTGCAGCTGCACTGTTCTGACAGCCCGCTAGCTTCCTATATTGTGCTTTATACACTTGTTATTTTTTATAATTTAATTTTCTGTTCTATCATGGCCATTTGTCATGTTAGAATGGGTAACATGCATCACAACACATGCACACGCAGGAGTCACAGGACACGCGTGAAAGAGTCACAACGCATGCATGTGTATTGGCAGCCATTTTGGAATTGGTTTTCTTTAGTTGAGAACCCATTACAAGATTGCCAGCTAAGTGTGTGCATGTGTCTTGATGCATACACAAGCGTGATATTGGTAAAAAGCATTGGCATAGCCAATAGTGTGGCCTTTTACAACCTAGACCTATTGGTTTTGCCAAAGCCCGTTTTACATTGGTCTACTACAAACTTGTACGGTGATGTTACCATTGACACTCATCCTGGTCTTTGTGTTAAAAAGTTCCCATGCCAATACATTTTATCAAAGTGGCTGCATAGCGTAAAAAATAATCACAATCTTTACTACAAGAATTTAGGAAGAGAGACACTTTGCTCAATGAAATGCTGATTGTGCACAAAAGCCTTGTACATGGCTAGGGCGCAGGCAGAAGAAAAACAGACCTTGGAGCATATTTGGGGCCACAGCGACAGTTACGGCTGCCATGGAGATTGGAAGTCCATATTGGGTAGTGCAACTGCCTTGTCTTTTCTAGAGCAAAGTGTCAATGTCCAGGGATGGGTAGGGCTGGTTATCATTACAGCACCTTGAACTGGACAATAAAACAGATAAATCCCGGCCATGTAGTCGTGCCAGCCCACCGATATTACTTTGGGTCGACTTTTACTTCGAACGCATAAGGGGCTGAGTTTGGAACTGGCCCTCTGCTGAGATCAAAGGTGTGCAATCCAGGGCAGAAATATTCAGTCTGTTGACCTTTCAAAATTGCGCCTTGGACTGAACTTTCAGAAACGACCATGTGGACTAAACTTTCATTAACGGCCCCGTGGATTGAACATCCAGAAATAGCCCTGCGGAATGAAATTTAAGTAATGGCCCAGTGTACTGAACTTCCAGAAATGACCATGTGACCTGAAAATTCAAAAATGTTTCTGTTGACTGAACTTTAATAAATGGCTCTGTGGAATGATGCCTCATCTATGGCCCTGTGGAGTGAACTTTCAGAGAGGACTGCAATGACTGAAACTTCAGAAAGGGGCTGTGGACTGAACTTTCAGAAAGGACCAAGTCGACTTAACTTTCATGAAGGGCTGTGTGGAATGATGGTTCATAAATGTCCACTTGGGCTGAACTTTCATAAAGGCAGCATGAGCTGAACTTTCAGAAAGGGCTCAGTTAATTCTACCTTCAGAAAAGACCTTTTGGACTGAGCTTTAAGAAAATGCTGCGTGGACAGAAGTTTACACAAGGGACAGCAGAGTGAACTTTGAGAAGGGTGTCTGAAATTACAGAACTAGTATAGTCTACTGAAATTTCAGAAAGAGAACAACCAGAAACTGAAGTTCCAGTAGGGGCCCAAGGACTGAGGTTTCAGAAAAGACCACAAAAGCAGAAGCCTCAGTAAGGGAGGAAGGGGTGGCGGAGTCTGAATCTTCATCAAGAGTCTTGCAAGCTTATTCCAGGAGGAAACCATGAAATGAAGTTTCAGAAACAGACTGAAGTTTCAGAACTTTCCCTGGGAACAGTTGTCCTAGGTCCTAATTTAGAAATGGCATATGAACATACTGAGCTCCCGGCAGTGCATCGACTCAACGCTAAAGACACTTCCTGCTCCCTTACTGGCACCGCCAAGGTGCACAGATAGCTGCCAAGAGCTTCTTGAAATCTAAGAAGGTTAATCCTTCACTGTGTCTGGCAGAGTTACCTTTGTAAAAGCCGCACTGTAAAAAGGGCGGCAAATTTTCAGGAAAAGCAAGCATAGTGTTTGTAATATGCTGGAAACACTGCTTTCAGAATGTGAAACAGCCAAGTTTGTGGCTATTTGCAATGTATGCCCACTTTGAGTCTCCAATTTAGGGATGCGCAAAAATATTGTAATTTGCTTTTGCGTAATTAGGCAAAATTCAGAAACGAATTACATAAAATTACACTAGATACAAAATCTGGCATTAGGTGCTATATTATAGTGCAAAATGTGCCCTCGCTTGCATTTTGGACGCGAGGAGACATTTTGTGCTAAAAATAAAATAGCACAAAAAACAGCAAGTTTTGTCAATAGCAGCCACTCGCATTCATTTGCATTGTTCCGATGTACTCCCTCTAAATTTGCTTCAATCAGTGTGTAACTATGCAACATGGCATTATAACACAATTTCTGGAATTTTGCATAACAAGCGTAATGCTAAATTATGCAAGATTACACAAGTACAACAGAAATTTCACCCGGACTTGATCTCTATGCCAAAGTGGCTCCCATGCCAGAAACAGAAACTTTGGTAGAGAAACTTCAGTCAACTAGGCAGCCTTACGTTTCACTGAATATTGTCTGTCACCATGATAAAGTAGAGAAATCTGACACAGTGCAGGTCAGAAAACATGACACCTAAACTTAAAATCAGGCCCTTAGAGATTGCCTCAGGACGGTTGTTTTGAAAAGGGCCAACTGAGCTGAGTGTCCAGAGAAACTGAAATTTCATGCAGGGCCTCATGCCACGAATATCAATTGCTACAACGCATGACGTTTACAACGCACACATGTACCACGGATTATTACAACAGGCTGTCATTTACAATGCATTGTTTTACAATGTATTTTACAATGCATTATGCCTTGTAGCAAATTATATCTATTTTATGTCTATATGTACATAAACATATGTTTGTGTTTCTGTACATATGTCTATATACATATGTAATATTATGTTTATATATTTATGTGATCAATCAGAAAGAAGGGGGACTAGGAGCAATGAAAGGCCCAGCACCCATGTCCCCATCCTTAAGTAGGAATGCAAACAAGGATAGCTGTCCCTATATGTGAAAGGCGTGGTTGGGATGTGTTGTGATTGGGAAAATCTTCCTTATTGGAACATAGAGCCCTTGCACACCCAAGTGGGTGTCATTCTTCATCAGAGGGCTTTGCTCCTTGTGCTCAAATGCCGCAAGGGCCCCACAAGAGGGACCTTTGGCCGAGATCTTCTCTTTCAGAAGTAATGATGAGTGAGGGTATGAGGAGGCAGGGTAATGTGTATAGTGAATGTGTCTTAAAACGTCCTAAGGGGTACCGTTAGAATTGAATCAGTGGTCCCCATGGCAGGGCTAAAAATAAGATTGTGAAGGTTGTCGGTGAAGGTTGTCAGTGGGATTTTATGAACAGTGACAATCTCAGTGTGTGGTGAAAAGTCGACATGTTTCATTCCTGTTTGGTCCAGGAGGGATCTGTGTCGTTTCTTTAGGACCGACTAAATTAGTTATCCCTACCCTGCACCAAGCAGGATATGTGATTTGGTCTAAAAATGATGATCTCTAGGGATACCTAAGGCCCATAGTACCTATGTCTAAAGTCCCTAGATAGATCCTAATTTCCAACCCTGCTGGTTTTCTGGTAAGAACCAAGATAGCAAGACTGAGTCAGATGCTACTACAGCGATATACATTTACTTTGTATTCTTCCAACAACGTTACTTCCTTACCAAGTGCATTTTGGGAATTGTAGTAACATTAAGCAGTCACATGGCGAAATGATTATAAGATGTGAACACTTGCTGATTATTTGGCTCACCGGTGAAGAAGGTTGAAGGTCAGCCAAAACTTGCCAGGATATGCTGCCACAGGATTACTGAATAAACATCAGTTTTTCATAGAGTTGAGCTTTGATATTGTTTTTTGTGCTTTGATGGATTTCAGGATGCTCCATGCCCTTAACAGAAGCCGCGCTGTAGCGTGGAGGCTCCCATCAATATGGAGACTGTTGCTGTGAATCACATATATATATACATATATTTTAGTTTTGGGGGACCCTTTAATCCCATCTTTTTAGGTCGAGCCTAGCGGCAACGCGCTTGCACTACTCGCTCTGCAAGGCATGCAGTAGTCAAGTATGCTGTGGAAGCCTCACCTTCTCTCCGCCCATATTTTTGATTGGCTGGTGTCATTGTCCTTGGTAAATGCTGGCTTCCGATTGATAATGAGGCTTATTAGTCCCTCCTTGTTACCATCCTGTCGCCATTTGTTACCTCCCATGAGGACTGGATCTTTTACTTGTGGCGTTACACGGTCTCCTTCATAAGTTGGAAAGCACAATTTTTTTTAATCTGCAGCACGGTCCGCTTTCACTTTAGCAGCCGCACTTGTTTATTTAATTAATTTGCCGCACGGGTCGAAAGGGAGTGTTTCTACTCACTAATCTAACAAGCATTTGCAATGCAATAAGTCTCGCATTTACGTGAGTTTGAGCTATTGCCATTGCAAATAGCAATGCCTTTAATTTTTGTTTTCGTTTTTAAAACATAAATAAAAGGAATTGTCATTTACAGTGCCAATAGCTTAAACTTGCGTAAATGCGAGACCTATTGCATTGCAAATGCTTGTGTTTTTTTAAGCAGCTGGCAGCCCCGTAACACGGCCGCCTGCTTTCAATCACTTTAACACGGCATTGTCTTGTGTCTGTTTCACCCTCTTCCCCCCAGTAAAATGGATTTAGAAATGACTAGCAAATTAAGTCTTGTGAATTCCAGGTAGCACATAGTCCTGTGCTAATGGACTGAACCTGATAAAAGCACATCTATGTTACGTGTCATCTGTACTAAAGCCACCTGACAGGTTGTTTTCAAAAGCCTGTTTTATTAACAACACCACCACCACCAATACCACCACCACCACAAATACCACCACCACCACCGCTACCACCATCACCACAACCACCAACACCACCACCACCAGTACCACCACCAGTTTGCCACCACCAGTACCAGTACCACTAGCACCAACACCAGTACCACCACCAGTACCACCACCACCACTATTACCACCACCACCACCAGTATTACCACCAACACAAGTACCACCACCACCAGTACCACCACCACCAGTACCACCAGTACCACCACCACCAGTACCACCACCACCAGTACAACCAGTACCACCACCCCCAGCAGTATCACCACCACCACCAATACCACCACCAGTACTACCACCACCAGCAGTACCACACACCAGTACCACCACCACCACCGGTACCACCACCAGTACCACCACCACCACCAGTATCACCACCAGTACCACCACCACTAACAGTACCACCACCACCAGTACCACCACCACCACCAGTAACACCACCAGTACCAGTACCACCACCACTGGTACCACCACCACCAGTACCACCAGTACGAGTAACACCACCACCACTAGTACCACCACTACCAGTACCACCAGTACCACCACCACCACCACCAGTACCACCGCCACTACTAGTACCACCACCACCAGTACCACCACCACCACCACCAGTACCACCGCCACTACTAGTACCACCACCACCAGTACCACCACAACCAGTACCACCACCAGTACCACAACAACCAGTACCACCACCAGTACCACAACCACCAGTACCACCACCACCACCAGTACCACCACCACCAGTAACAGTACCACCACCAGTGCCACCACAACCACCACCAGTACCAGTACCACCAGTACTACCACTAACAGTACCACCAGTACCACCACCACCAGTACCACCAGTACCACCACCACCAGTACCACCACCAGTACCATCAGTACCACCATCACCAGTATCAACACCACCACCAGTACCAGTGCCACCACCACCACCACCGGTACCACCACCACCAGTACCACCACCACCACCAGTACCACCACCACCACCACTACCACCACCAGTATTACCACCAACACAAGTACCACCACCGCACCACCACCAGTACCACCACCAGTACCACCAGTACCAGTACCATCAGTACCACCACCACCAGTACCACTGCCAGTACCGCCACCACCAGTACCACCACCACCAGTACCGCCACCACCAGTACCACCACCTGTACCAGTACCACCACAACCACCACCAGTACCAGTACAACCAGTACTACCACCACCAGTACCAGTACCACCACCACCAGTACCATCACCACCAGTACCACCACCACCAGTACCAGTAAAAGTACCACCCGGTACCAGTACCAGTCTCACTAGTACCACCACCACCAGTACCACCATCACCACCACCACCGGTACCACCACCAGTACCAGCACCACCACCAGTACCACCACTACCAACACCAGTACTAGCAGTACCACCACCACCACTACCATAACCAGTACCACCACCAGTATCACCATCAGTACCACCACCACCTCCAGTACCACCAACAGTACCACCACCAGTACCAGTACCACCAGTACCACCACCAGGACCACCAGAACCCCTACCAGCAGTACCACCACCACCACCAGTACCACCACCACCACTACCAAAAATACTGCCACCACCAGTACCACCACCACCAGTACCACCACCACCACCAGTACCCCCACCACCAGTACCACCACCACCATCACCAGTACCATCACCACCACCAGTACCACCACCACCAGTACCACCACCACCAGTACCACCACCAGTACCACCACCACTACCACCACCAGTACCCCCACCACCAGTACCACCACCACCACCTGTACCACCACCACCACCACAACCACCAGTACCACCACCAGTATCACCAGTACCACCAGTACCAGTACCACCACCAATACCACCACCACCAATACCACCAGTAACACTACCAGTACCACCATTACAACAAGTACAAGTACCACCACCAATACCACCGGTACCACCACCACCTGTACCACCACCAATACCACCAGTACCAGTACCACCACCAATACCACCAGTACCAGTACCACCACCATTACCACCACTACCACCATCAATACCACCCCCACCAGTACCAGCACCAGTACCACCAGTACTAGTACCACCAGTACCAGTTCCACCAGTAACAGTACCATCAGTACCAGTACCATCAGTGCCAGTACCACCACCACTACCAGTACCACCAGTACCAGTGCCACCACCACCACCAGTGCCACTACTACCAGTACCACCACCACCAGTACCACCACAACCAGTACCACCACCAGTACCACAACCACCAGTACCACCACCACCACCAGTAACAGTACCACCACCAGTGCCACCACAACCACCACCAGTACCAGTACCACCAGTACTACCACTAACAGTACCACCAGTACCACCACCACCAGTACCACCAGTACCACCACCACCAGTACCACCACCAGTACCATCAGTACCACCATCACCAGTATCAACACCACCACCAGTACCAGTGCCACCACCACCACCACCGGTACCACCACCACCAGTACCACCACCACCACCAGTACCACCACCACCACCACTACCACCACCAGTATTACCACCAACACAAGTACCACCACCGCACCACCACCAGTACCACCAGTACCAGTACCATCAGTACCACCACCACCAGTACCACTGCCAGTACCGCCACCACCAGTACCACCACCACCAGTACCGCCACCACCACCACCAGTACCACCACCTGTACCAGTACCACCACAACCACCACCAGTACCAGTACAACCAGTACTACCACCACCAGTACCAGTACCACCACCACCAGTACCATCACCACCAGTACCACCACCACCAGTACCAGTAAAAGTACCACCCGGTACCAGTACCAGTCTCACTAGTACCACCACCACCAGTACCACCATCACCACCACCACCGGTACCACCACCAGTACCAGCACCACCACCAGTACCACCACTACCAACACCAGTACTAGCAGTACCACCACCACCACTACCAGAACCAGTACCACCACCAGTATCACCATCAGTACCACCACCACCTCCAGTACCACCAACAGTACCACCACCAGTACCAGTACCACCAGTACCACCACCAGGACCACCAGAACCCCTACCAGCAGTACCACCACCACCACCAGTACCACCACCACCACTACCAAAAATACTGCCACCACCAGTACCACCACCACCAGTACCACCACCACCACCACCACCAGTACCCCCACCACCAGTACCACCACCACCATCACCAGTACCATCACCACCACCAGTACCACCACCACCAGTACCACCACCACCAGTACCACCACCAGTACCACCACCACTACCACCACCAGTACCCCCACCACCAGTACCACCACCACCACCTGTACCACCACCACCACCACAACCACCAGTACCACCACCAGTATCACCAGTACCACCAGTACCAGTACCACCACCAATACCACCACCACCAATACCACCAGTAACACTACCAGTACCACCAATACAACAAGTACAAGTACCACCACCAATACCACCGGTACCACCACCACCTGTACCACCACCAATACCACCAGTACCAGTACCACCACCAATACCACCAGTACCAGTACCACCACCATTACCACCACTACCACCATCAATACCACCCCCACCAGTACCAGCACCAGTACCACCAGTACTAGTACCACCAGTACCAGTTCCACCAGTAACAGTACCATCAGTACCAGTACCATCAGTGCCAGTACCACCACCACTACCAGTACCACCAGTACCAGTGCCACCACCACCACCAGTGCCACTACTACCAGTACCACCACCACCACTACCAGTACCACCACTACCACCAGAACCACTACCTGTCAGGCGCAGTGGGCTTAGGCGCCTACCACAATCCCTCGGACGGAATCAAAACTACATTTCCCATGGCGCATGGATATTTCTTTCATCTTTCAGAGTATGCACACAACCGGCATGCGTAATTCCTCTCGTTCAGGATTCCAGCACCGGACTCGGCAGTGACAGGTGCTCGGGTTGTTCTCTGCTGGATGTTCTACAGAGCGACCCCCCACTACCCCCTCCAGGTATCACATCATTTCTTCGGCGTGTGAACGGGGCTCTGCTCACACGCACTGAGTGAAGACAGGAGTCTTCACGTTTTTGCTCCGTTACGATTACCTCGTGGTGTTGGATTTGAGGTAATAGTTTTGTGTTATCTTTGACTGTTCCGCAGGCTGCTTCCTGCTGAAGTCTTTTTAACTACTTCCTGGTGCATTTGAATACAGAGCTTCACTTAGGAAGGATTCTCCTTAATATTCTCGGTAGGGTGATGTAACCTTATGGGGAATAGTAGTTTTTTCCTTTTGGTTTTTGGCCTTGATACTTTCCTTCCTGCATTTCATTTATGACCTAATTTGGATTAGCATTCAGGTGAACGCGAAGAGTTCTTTGTTGAATCTGGGAAAAGGTTCAGTGGTGCAAGACTTTGATATTATCCAGTGCTGAACTTACCCTAGAATCTTGTTCTTATCAGTTGCTTCCATGATGATTGTGAAAACAACAAGGAAGAAACGATTGGATATTTTTTGTCCAGATCGAAGTTCTTCTATATAGATGGTGTTTATACATTTGAAGCTTCCTATTCCCTGCAGTTCCCTTCCCATTCCCTCGCTTGACCACTTCACTGGTCTATGTACACATACAAAACCATAGAGTTGGAGATGTCAGGGGGTGGACCATTTTGAGCAGAAGTCCGGTTCTGAGGTGTTCACATTCGCTGGAAACTGACACTACCAGCAGCACCGCCACCACTATTAACAGTACTGCCACCACCAGTACCACCACCACCACCAGTACAACCACCACCACCACCAGTACAACCACCACCACCACTACTACTACCACCACCACCAGTACCACCACCAGTAACACCATTACCAGTACCACCACCACCAGTACCACCACCACCACCAGTAACATCACCACCACCACCAGTACCACCAGTACCAGTACCACCACCAATACTACCACACCAATACCACGATTACAACCACCAGTACCACCAATACCACCAGTACAAGTACCACCACCAATAGCACCAGTACCACAGTACCAGTACCACCACCACTACCACCAGTACCACCACCACCAGTACCATCACCACTACCAGCAGTACTGCCACCAACAGTACCACCACCGATGATACGGCGGATTACCAGCTCGAGTTACTCACACACCATAATACTCACATGGGTCTGTAATCATTCATACAATCGCTAGCAGTACCACCGGAGTCAATTTTGATTTACCTGCAAAATGTTGTTATCTTTACCCAAATCTTACCATTCCAATCTCCCTGACAATAAATTTCCTCTGGTCAATGAATCAAGTAGCTAGTAGTATAGGAAGAAATAACACTTAAGGTTTTCCCAAATAATCACAGACTCAAAGAGTTTTAAAAGTTTTATCTAATCAATAATTTTGTGAGTCAAAGATCAAATACATATTAACATCGAGTTTCATTCAGGAAAGAAATCAAATTTAGTTCAAATAAAAGTCTCAATATAATATTGTAATGAGAGTACCAGTAAAGGGATGAAAAGGGTGATAGCTGAACCCAACTCCTTGGAAAGGATCAGGTGGATTCCACCAGGGCAGGTGGAAGACAGAGGATTAGGACAGGTTCAAGACCGGGAAGGTGACCTCTTCTAAGTGCAACGCCAGCGTCACACCCCTCTCTGGCACTACTCTCCTCGATTTTCTCTTCCGCAACTCCCCTTCTAGATGATTGGATTATCGATCAGTATTTCGGTCTCTCGAACAGGGTCTCTGGCATATGCAGGGTCTGGGACAGCTTCTCTGAGAGCGTCTGTAGCAGTATCCATGTCTGACAGACGGGATCTCTGACAGTTAACTAACTTACCTCAATTATACTATTCTGTGTTCGTGTACCACCCCCAAATAATTAAATATTCGTGTTTTCCCCTATTCTGATTGGACAGGGCAAGGAGGTGAGTTCATCACACCATATTAAATGTAATAATTTCATATGGTTTATTTTTCTATATTTCCGCCCCTTATTTTACTTTCCCAAAGCTTTATTCCCACCCGCATTTCATATTATGATCAATACAATTTATACACTTTGTTATAATTGGTGCTCTTCTCTGGGTCGATAGGTTAAGTTCCATTGGGGTCGTTCTCAGCTTGACCTTGGCTGTGTTTCAAAGATGTCATCATGGTTCCGGGCAGGATTCAGTGAGCATACGCACAAACCAATGGGGTAGGGATTTCAGTCACCCTCTGAGGCCCAAATACGAACTAATAATAAAGTCAGAGAAAAACATGTTGGAATACGAAAATAAATGAATTCACTGTATACCACTTATTACTACACTTATCCCATTTACTTACAATAATCTTTTGCATTAGTAATTAGTAGAACTTGCAAAGTTTAGTTTAAGCAAAAGCATGCGCATTAGCATGTGAGTTTAAGCGGCCATTTTAGAAGCTATTGCGCAGCTGCAAAGGTTTCCCTCCAAGCATAGAAGACGTCAGACTACGTAGATGCAGTAGACGCATGCGCTGTGAAATTCCCGCGTTTTGTGAGCCATTTTAATGTCACTCGAGTTACTGGTTAGTAATACACATAGGCAAGCATCCCCTAGATACTGTATAACATGTATAATGCAATTGTTAATATTCACAAACATGTTGATTAAAGTGTTTCGCGTTATTTGAGAGGATTGCATCCGAGCAAGTTTCTTCTTTACGAAACCTCGCTCCATTAATCCACTCTCTGATGGCATTTTATGCCATCACCAATTTCTATTATTAATTCAGATGCCAACCTTAGCACTTTTCCATTTCTATTTCTTCTTCAACTCTTTCATTTCTTTCTTTTTCCCTTTTGTGTTGTAAACCTCTTATTCTTTTGTAAAAATCTCCCTTTATTTCTTCAAACTGTATTTCTTCGTATTTTCTTTTCTTTCCCTTTTCATTCACTCCATATTCCTTTCTTTTCTTGCAACATACATTTGTGCCAAAACATAATTGTTAAAACTAATCATTTTATTCCCATAATTGGCATAATTATTTGACCTAAAATTCCTTTACCTACATTAGAAAACCAACTACCTATAGTAGAAATGCTATTTGTTAATTTCTTCCATACACTGTCAACTTCCAGTGGTTTTAAATCTTCCTCTAATTTCATAATATTCTTAATATATCCTCCAATTTCAACACTTTTATCAGGAATGTAAGTGAACAATGTTGCACTTTCAACATTTTAGAGACTCCGCCCTCTTTTGCCAATCAAGAGCAAGTCGATTTTGCAAAACCATAGATCTGATTGAAACCAATTCTGTATTAATCATTAAGAACCCTCCAGCAATGTCAGTAGATAACCGATCCACTACTGTAGAAAGTTGACACATTTTATGAGAATTCAGAATTACTCCCACTGAAGGTATCAATGCACCAAAAATGTCACCTACTATTTCAGAAAAACTTGCTCTTTTTATACTTGTTAGTTCTTTTGCATCTTCATTGCTTCCAGTGATTCTTTTCACATGATACACTTTTGGAAAAATTATTCCAAAATAGCAACTCCGATACCAATGATCAGGCAATCTGAAATAAGCTTTATTGCCACATACATAATAGATTGAAGGAAATACTGGATCTGTTCCACCTTTTAGTCTCCATCCCCCAATTATTAAGAAATTATGTTTGCATTCACTGGAACCAATAAGCACATTGTTATATTCAGTCTTTAATCTATGGAGGCAGATCTTCCCTTCCTTTCTTTTCAAAATGCAGAGACATAGCAGCATGAGTCTTGCCAGTTTTATAAATTTCATCTTTCTCAGCCCATTGAGGTATCTGTGGTTTCGGTTCAGAGGCCCTTCTCTGGAAGTCCTGTCTCCTTTGTTCAACTAAGTTCAAAAATACCTTTTCTTCTTTGTGTAATTTACATGTTAAATTGTGCTTGTGTGCTTCAGCTATATCTATTGCTTTCATAATTAGAAAATATTCACCCATGAATTGTGAGTCTCTAGTACTAAGGACAGGGTTCATATTCTTTTGCATAGGAACCTCGGAAAAAGTCACGTCTACATTACAATAATAATATTGTAGTTTTCCTGTTCTATAAAATAGACTTGCTAACACACTACAAGAAATACCATATGTTAATGGAATTTGATATGTCACACCTTCTGCTACTGATGCGGGTAACTTCATACACACATAACAATCACTTACCTCCATAGTCCATATAATAACTTTGTGAATACATTTAAAGCAGTGTCATTGTCTGTGACAGTATGAGATATGTCTAACTCACCTGGTGCTTCTAAAGCTACCCTATTTCTTTTAATGTTAGCTACCCTCTCACGTGTGTGCGTGTTATTCTTTTCTACTGTATTCATTATATAAGGAATGGCAACTGTAAGTGCTAGCCAAATTACAAGTACTAAAAATATGTTACATATACATATTCTACAACATTTCTTTACACAATGCGATTTCGGTTTACCAGCAGCTCTATTGTCAGATATTTTCTTTGGACAAGAAGATTTCTCTTCTTTTAATCGAAGTATATTTTTGTGGTGGTATCTTTGGGTAAAATGTTCTTTCAAGTTGGCCTCACTTCTTCGTCAATTTGCTCTGCATTTAATTCTTCATCATCTTCTTCATTTATTTCCAAATTCTTGAAGTCTTCAATAATAACATACGTCCATTCAGGACCTGTGAATTTATTGTTCAGCAGTTTCAATTTTGTGCTTCTTCGTTTGGAATTTTTATTTAATTGTTCAGTCTGACTGGATACCTCGTTTACTTGATCCAGTTCCTCATTTATTGTTTTGAGGCGGTATCTCACTCTCTTGATAACACTAGGCCAATTTCCACCTTTTCGGACTCTTTTGGCTTGCACTGCACTTTCACTTTCTTCAAGTGTTCTTTTGTTTTCTTTAGTTTGTGGCACAACTTGGTTGTTTTCATTTTCGGAATCTCTCTCTATCTGACCTTGCCAGGGCTTAATTCTTTAGTGTCATCTGCCTGGATGTGGTCTTCTTTCCTAATCTGACCCTGTTCAGGTTTTATTTCAATTTGGTTTTCTTCTTCTTCTTCATGAACTTGTTTTTCTTTACCTGTCTGGTCCTGATCAGGTCTTACTGCACTTTGGCTTTTTGCCGCCTGAACACGTTCTTCTAAGCCTATCGGTCCCTCCTCAGACTCAGGAGCTCTTGTTTCATGTTCTTCTGTCTGAGTAGATTGTTCTCTCCTTGACTGATTCTGCTCAGGTTCCCTAACTGTTGTATTTTCACTCTCCTGAGCGCGTTCTTCTGCTCCTATCTGGTCCTCACTCTTTTCCTAACTAGCTAATCTAGTTTGGCTCCTTGTTCTTACAATTTCTTCAGGTATGTCTACTATTGGGATCCAATCATCTTGACTGGTGCTCGGTTGTTCTTGGTCAGCTACTTCAGGATCAGTTTCTCTGGATCTTTCAGCTGTACAACCTTCAGCATTCCCAACGGCTTGAGTCAGTTGAGGTCCGCCTTCGTAAGGTGCTGGTACTCTCTTGGTATGGCTTGCATGAATCCAGTTAGGCAAACCTGCATATTTTACTGCTGTTGTTGTAACCAATATAACCTGATGTGGTTTTTCCCACCTTGGTGCTAGGCACGATTCTCGAGTGTGATTCTTCACAACTACCCAGTCGCCAGGGTTCAGATCATGCGCTTGGTTCGGCTGCCTGGCAACTGCGTCTTCTCCAACCTAGTGAGAGATAGAACGCACTTGGTCAGCCAACTCTTTGCAATACTCTAGCACCAAATCATCAGATATATTAAACAGCTTGTGTCCTGGTATGCATGCTTATCTCATTGCTCTTTCCATGAGTATTTCATGGGGACTCAATCCTGTATTCTTGTCTGGAATACTTCTGAGTCCCATCAGAACAAGAGGTAAAGCATCAGGCCAGTCCAGTGGGGTGGAGGCACACACGTTTCCCAATCTTGACTTAATTGAACCATTTACTTGTTCTACCACTCCAGAAGCCTCTGGGCATACTTTTGCAGCTTTTGTTCAATTTTGAATGCTTCACAAATGAACCAAATTATTTCATTATTACAATGAGACCCTCTATCTGATTCAATAGTTACTGGGAAACCGAATCGTGGAATGAGTTTTCTCAAAAGGAGTTTGGCCACTGGCAGACTGTTGTTTCTTCGGGTTGGGTATGCTTCCACCCACTTTGAAAATAAAAAGACTATGACAAGTACATATTTTAAACCTCGAAAAACTGGCAATTGAATGAAATCTAATTGCAGTCTTACAAAGGGACCTTCTGCCTTTCCAATTCTCCCCATACTGACTATGGTTTTCTTGCCTGGATTCATTTGTTGGCATGTTAAGCATCTCTGGGAAAGACTCCCTGCAACAGTCCTGAACTTTGCATTAAACCAATCTTGTCTGAAAAGTCTTATCGTTGCATCTCTGCCTATGTGGGTGCCTCCATGATACATCCTAGCCATTGGTGCAAGCATACAGTCTGGCATCACTGGTCTGCCATCCAAGTAAACCCATACACCATCTTTTGCCCTTCTCTGACAACCAACTTTCTCCCACTCCTCTCTTTCTTTTGTTTCCACCTCATCTTGTAGTTCTCTTACTTCTTTCCATGTTTCTAATCCTGAAAGTAGCATAAGTTGGCAGCTGAATCCACATGTTTCAATTTTCTTGTTCAATGCCATTTTATATTTGGCGCAGTGTTGGGCAACCTGGTCAGCATATCGATTATCTCCCGTCACATGGTCATTTCCTGACTGATGTGCAGCACACTTGACCACTACCACTTCTTTTGGCAATTGTATTGCCTCAAGTAATTCTTTCACACAATTTCCATTTTTAATGGGAGACCCTGAAGAAGTCGGAAAGTCTCTCTGCATCCAGAGTTGGCCAAAGTCCTGCACAACCCCATAACCATACTATCAGTATAAATGGTTACTCTCCAATTTTTCCCAATTTTGCAAGCTTTAATTAAAGCTATCAATTCGGCTACTTGTGCAGACTTGACTCCTGGTAAATGGGATGCTTCAACTATTCCTGCCAATGTACACACAGCATAAGCAGCACTTAATCCACCTTCCTCATAGTGCATACACAAGCCATCTACAAAAAGCTCATGTCGAGCATTCTCCAAGGGATCTTCCTGTATGTCAGGACGGGGTTTGGTACTGAGTTCCGTCACGTCAAGACATTCATGTTCGACTTCATCTTTCACCTCTTCATTGTATGGATCTGGTAACAAGGTAGCTGGGTTAAGAACAGTACATCTGACTAGGGTCACATTTTCAGCCCCTAGTATAATTCTTTCATACTTTGTCATTCTACTAGGGGGTAAGATACTGAGTTCGGGTTCTCGTTAAAAGAATTTCAGCTGCATGTTGGACGTACACCTTTACAGGGTGTCCCATCACAATGGATTCACTCTGTTCCAAACTCATGCACGTTGCAGCTACTGATTTTAGACAACCAGCCAATGCCGATGCTACAGGGTCCAAAGTAGCAGAAAAATATGCCACCGGACGTCGCATTAGACCATGTCTCTGTGTTAAGACTGAGAGTGCACAATTATCTCTCTCACAACAGAACAGTGCAAATTCTTTTGAATAGTCAAGCATACCTAAAGCAGGTGCTTCACACAAATGTTTCCATAATTTTACAAAGGCTTCCATGCTTAGATCATCCCATTCTATTGGGTCTTTTGCTCGCTTCTTTGTCATTTGTATCAGGGGTTTCCCTAATAAGGAATACCCTACAATCCATTGTCTGCAATATCCTACAACTCCAAGAAACATCCTTATTCCCTTCTGATTTTGTGGCAATTTCATTTGACTTATTATTTTTATTCTCTCAGAGGTCACTTTTCTTAATCCTCGCTGTATTTGATATCTTAAATATTTAACTGCTGTTTGACAAAACTGTCATTTCTCTGGGGACACCTTATGTCCACCTTTGGCTAGGTGATTCAATAAAGCAATGGAATCAGTAACACAGTCATCCCTTGTTTTTGATGCGACCAACAGGTCATCAATATATTGTACCAGGACTGACTCCCTAGGCAGCACTAATGTTTCTAGACATTTTTTTTAAAAATTTGATTAAAAATCGAAGGACTTTCAGTATACCCGTGAGGAACGCGATTCCAAACATAAATATGATCCTCAAATTTGAAAGAAAATAAATACTGACTATCAGGATGCAATGGAATGGAGAAAAAGGCACGGCATGAATCAATTAGAGTAAACCATCCTGCCTTCCATGGTATCTGGTACAAAATCACTGCAGGGTTAGGTACTATAGGGCAACATGGCACAACAATCTTGTTTATCTTTCGTAAATCTTGTACTACCCTATATTTTCCGATAGGTTTCTTGATGCCAATTATAGGTGAAATACAAGGACTACTCATTATTTCTTTAGAATGCCTTGTTCAACCATTCGATCAATTTCTGCTGCAACACCAGCTTTTATTTCGGGACTCATTTTGTATTGTCGAGTATTTGGGTAAATTGCACCTTCCTTTACAGTCACTTTTATGGGATCTACATTTTTCATTAATCCCACTTCCTTTCCTGTAAAATCCCAAACTTGAGGATTTACTGTTGTTTTGACTTCATCTGGTAACTCATCTTTTGTCATCACAGAATATAATTCATCTACTTCTGTTCCTTGTTTTGCTAGCACGATTTTGTACACTCCGTCTTCGTGTGGAGTCTGAATAGCAACACCATCCGCTGTGCAAAATATGGTGAAATTCCTCTTGCACAATAGATCTCTGCCTAATAAGTTCACAGGACTGGAGTCACACACTACAAACTTATGCATCTCTTTGAATTTGCCAACACGTACCTCCATTGGTTTTGTAATTGGGTTCCTAATTTGTTTATTCGAAACTCCCACTACTTGAATCGCTTCTCCCGAGAGGGGTAGGTTTGGGGTGTCTGTTGTTCTCACAGAAGAACGGGTAGCATCAGTGTCCAATAAAAAGGTAATGTCATTTCCTTCCACGTTACCATCAATATATGGACGTGTCTGATCCACTGGTAAGGATGCGCCAAGTACGCACTCCTCTTCCTCCCCCGTCAGGCACCGTCATAAGGTGCTGTCCTCAAAATAGGAATCCTGCAAAAGAAATTGCGATGTTACAAACTTTTTCTTAGCACTTCCTTCTTGAAATCCCGTGTCCGTATTGTACTTGGCTTGACTCACAAAATTTGGCGTAGAGGTAGGTATAGGCAATTGACTCTGTAGGTTTACAACCTGCTGCGGTTGACTCATTATCACCACATTCTGCGTCGATGGATTTAAATTTTGATTTGGGCCATTATTATTCTGTATACTTTTACATTTGTTTTTCCAATGTCCCAATTTTCCACACCCATGACAGGGAAACTTTTTCTTTGCTTCGTGTCTGCTTATTGGTCCTTTTGGTTTACCCCCACTATTATCACCATAACCTTGCCCCTTTCCTGCATCTCCTGCCTGATTCTGTAACTGGAGTTCTTGCTGTTCTGCTAATTTCACTTGAGCCCACATTACTTTCTCCTCTAAATTCTTTCGTCTGTTGTCAATTTCATCTCCACAATATTTTACATATTTTAGGATCTCATCTATTGGCTTCGCTTGCCAGCACAAATTGTGCTGCTTGATCATTTGGGATATCTCTTGTCTTAACCCTGACACACACCGATACACAAAATGAGTCATGTCCTTATCTCCGATATTTTCAAATCTACTATACGGCTTGTACACCTGTAAAAGGCGCTCATAGTAAACATGTACAGACTCATCCTTTTCCTGGGTTGTTCTATCTATTTTTATCCAGTCTGTTTCTTTTGGGGGAATTTTCCCTTTTAAGAAAGTGATTACTTGGTTATATTTTTTCATAACCTCCTCTGACGGGGCTCCTGTTTTCTCATCTCTCGGGTATTCATAACTAGGCCAATCAACTGTAATTTTACATTCAGTCCACAAATCAGCAGGCACCACTATGTCAAATAAACCATCAAAATCTTTCAACAAAACCTTTGAAACCTTCACAAACCTCTCAACTTGCCTGTACCATTCCAAAGGCTTTTCTCTCATCTTTGGAAAATCATTTGTAAATGACAAAATATCCTGTCGGGTCCATGGGACATGTACGTATCCTCCGCTTGGTACCTCTCTCATTGGGAACAATCTTTCAGCCTTTTCTGTTTCTTTCATGAAATATTCAGATGTCGATCTGTTGGCTGTGCTCCCTCTTTTTTCTTTGTCCGTCTCACTTTCCATCTATCTAAATTTTGCCATTTTTGCAATATTATCATCAACTCCTTTATCTGCAATTTTCTTCCAGACATATTCATGTTTTCCAAATCCTTTTCAGTAAATTCTGCTCTATAGGGTTTCTGCAACATCTTGGATCTCCCTATCCCAATTCCCATTTCCGAGGCCAAATGGTCAATTTTTCATGAAATATTTTTGTATTTCTGGTTATGCTTCTGCAAACGACCAACAATTCTTCCTCACTATAGGTATTTATCCTATCCAGTCCTATATTTCCAGCTATCATTTCTTCTAATTCAACTTTTAATTTGAAAATGTCTAATGTTTTCAGTGGTGGGTTTGGTTTTTCTATTTCTTGTGCCCCATCTTTCTATTTCTTCTGGGGTTACTATTGTGGCACTCTTCGTCCCTGTGGATGTCCCTATTTGTACTTCTTTTGAGCAACCTGGCGTGACTCTCCTAGGTGTGTCATTTATTTGCCCTATCGGTAAGTCCATTAATGAAATCACTGAATCACATTCACTAGCTTGGTCATCAATTATTATTTTCTCTTTTTATGGTTCAATGATGGGTGTAGTCATAACAGGTGTTTTAGGACAATTGGGTTTATCCCCATAGAGCGGGACTACAGGACCTATAGTCACTGGTAAAGTCAAAGCTTCAGGATGCGAGTAATTTTCTGTATTAATTCACTTCTATTTTTATTTATCGCTTCCCTTTCTCTTTCTTGAAGTACCCTTTCCATTATTTTGTCATGTATAACTTGTGGAATTAAAGGCGTATCTAGAACTGGGGCACTCGGGGAAGTTCTACTAGGTCCTTCTTGATAAGGCGGAGTATTTTTCAATAAAATATCTTTTAAATAATCATCTTCTGAATCTCCACTACCTGTCACCGTTAAGTGCTTTGTTTTCTCTGTGCATTTTCCTCCAACCTGTTCCTCAGTCGTTAGTACATGATATAATCCTTCAGCCACCATGGCTTGTCTCCACTGTTTCATCTGACTATCTCGGGTTTCACGGGGAAATTTTGTATAGTATCTACTCAGGGTTCTGTTACTTCGTGACCTATCACGCTCAAATGCTTCAGTTTCCCATTCTTCTAATGCTTTGTACTGGGTTCATCTAGGTCTGGGTTCTAATTCATTCATTCATTCAAGTGCGTAAGTTATGTAAGATTCTCCCGTTAAATGTTCCAAATTCAGGAAAAGCAAATATTCCATCGTCTTTTCTAGACTCAATCCAATTTTCTAACCATACACAGCCTCTTTCCACCATCATGTATGATGCGGGCGTTTTCGGGGGAGGGATAAGAATTCCTTCTCTAGTTTTAATGGGTTTATCCCTTTTAAAATAATAATTTTCTGCATAAATGACATTTTTCTCCTTTCTCCGTACGTTTATTTATTTATTTATTTATTTGCAGGTTTATATAGCGCTGGAATCGACTCCAACTGGAGTATCTCTGCGCTTCTGGCATAAGAATCCTATATCAAGAGTGGAGCATGCGGAAGGCATTAGATTGCATTTGTGAACAGCAGGGTTTTTAGTTGTTTCCTAAACACCAAATGTTCAGAACAGGAACGAATAGCTACAGGAAGACAGTTCCACAATTTAGGTCCCAACACTGAGAGTGCCTTACTTCCGTGCCTGGCTTTCTTAGCACGCGGCACTACCAGTGAGTGCCCATTACTGGATCTGAGCGTTCTAGATGGAATGTATGGGATAAATTTCTTTTCCAAATAAAGTGGACCTTGTCTATTTAAGCACTTGTGTATTAAACAGCAAGTTTTAAATTTTATCCTTTGACGGATAGGAAGCCAATGGAGTTCTTCTAACAGAGGCTTAGATGCTGTTCTTGGGGGGGCATTTAGAACAAGGCGAGCCGCGGTGTTTTGTATTACCTGAAGTCTATTCAGTACTCCCTCATTTGCAGAGAGTAAGAGACCATTACAATAGTCAATCCGACTCATGACAAGGGCCTGCACCAGCGTTTTCCTGAATTGCTCAGGCAGCAATGGAAAAACTTTACGCAGCAAGCTAATAGTGTGGAAGCATACGCCAGTGACATAGTTCGTATGTTGTTTCAATGACAAATCCTGGTCAAGGCGAACCCCCAGGTTTTTAACAATCTGTTTGGGCTCAGGTGCTATGCCTAGACCAGGAGGCCACCAGTCAGGGGTCCAAAGTATTTTTGCTTCACCAAACAGCATGACCTCCGTTTTATTTACATTACACTGTAGGTAGTTGGAGGACATCCAACATGCCACAGCTTCCATGCCAGCAGAGAAAGACCTCCTCAATTCCGGGGTAAGAGTCTTAAAAGGGAAGAGGAGCTGCGTATCGTCCGCGTAAGACACGGGGATGAAGCCAAATTTACGCATCACTCTCGCTAGGGGTGCCACGTAGATGTTGAAAAGTGTTGGGCTTAAACAAGAGCCCTGTGGCACCCCTTTCGAGACTTTCATCTCTGCTGAGCGATACGTATCCATGGTGACAGTCTGGGTACGATCAGAGAGGAAGCTTCCCAACCATGCCAGAGCTTTGTTCTTCACCCCCACGTTCGACAACCGGTCAGTAAGAATGTTATGTGACACGGTGTCGAACGCTGCTGACAAGTCCAGTAAGACCAAGATCACTGAGTAACCCTTATCCTGGAACATGTGCAGGTCGTCCATAACAGAAAGTAATGTAGACTCTGTACTGTGTTTCGGCCTAAAACCAGATTGAGAGTGGTCAAGGCCGCCCACAGTTTCAATAAAGTTGGAAAGGAGTCTGTTGACATACTTTTCTGTAAGTTTCCCAAGAAAAGGTAACAGTGAAATTGGTCTCAGGTTGGATAGTTCAGACCAGGCAATGGTGGTATTTTTCCTGATGGGCCTGACTAGTGCACGTTTCCATTCTTTAGGGACAGACCCTGTACTCAGACGTTGCGTGTGAATTCTGTTTAAGATACTGTTCGTAAGCAAAACCTATAAACCTTCTATCTGGACGGGTCCCTATTAAAGACGGATCGAACATACAAGTTCCATTGTCTATTATTATTCTTGGAGATTCTATGTTTATGACCAAATCAGGAATCTGCTCTTACTTTAATGATTCTCCAATACCAGTGCGTCTTCTTATTCTCCAAACCAATCCGATTCTGTTTTGCTATGCGTTTAGCCAATACTAGCGTGACTCTCAATGACGTCAGTATCACTCCTTTCTATTGACCCCTCCTTTACAAAATTCTTGCGTCGGTCACACGCCCGCTGTCTCAACCAATCCCAGCAGGGCTCTCTGTGACGTCAGTGCAGCACTCGCAACTGACCTCTCCTTTACAAGGTAATGCGAATAACTTATTTTTTCACAGTTTTACGTGCAATCTTTCATGAATTAACAACATAGAAACATTCGCTACTTTGTCTGATCCTCTAAATTCAAAGAATAGTCTATTTCTTCTGCTGCGAGTAAAACCTCAAGCATCAGAGAACCTGCTACTCCTTCAGTATTACCCTTTCTAGGTGATATAAGACCAAAGTTTCACCAGCGAACTCTTTTGCTACCAATTACTCTCACTTTTAAACGAAAGAAAATAATACCTAATCAGTGCTTCCAGTCCTGCCTAACTTTTAGCACCTTCCTGATCCAGACAAGTAACCTCACTGCAGTGTGGCTTCCATTCGCCAGCCACTATTCAATATTCCCGGGAATTTTCAGACAACATGAAACAAAACATAAAAGAATAACGGGTGTTAATGCATAAATCAATAATTTAATCCACATTATTTTCTACCTAACTAACTGGAACCCTAACCATAGCTCTGCTACCAAGAAAAGCTGATACGGCGGATTACCAGCTCGAGTTACTCACACACCATAATACTCACCTGGGCCCATAATCATTCATACAATAGCTAGCAGTATCGCCGGAGTCAATTTTGATTTACCTGCAAGTTTTTGTTATCTTTACACAAATCTTACCATTCCAATCTCCTTGACAATACATTTCCTCTGGTCAATGAATCTAGTAGCTAGTAGTATAGGAAGAAATAAACTTTTAGGTTTTCCCAAATAATCACAGACTCAAAGAGTTTTAAAAGCTTTATCTAATCAATTTTTTTGTGAGTCAAAGATCAAATACATATTAACATCGAGTTTCATTCAGGAAAGAAATCAAATATAGTTCAAATAAAAGTCTCAATATAAATTTGTGATGACAGTACCTGTAAAGGGAGGAATAAGAGAGCAGGTACAACTCCTTGGAAAGAGTCAGGTGGATTCCACCAGGGCAGGTGGAAGACAGAGGATTAGGACAGGTTCAAGACCGGGAAGGTGACCTCTTATAAGTGCAACGCCAGCGTCACACCCCTCTCTGGCACTACTCTCCTCAATTTTCTCTTCCGCAACTCCCCTTCTTGATGATTGGATTATCGATCAGTATTTCGGTCTCTCGAACAGGGTCTCTGGCATCTGCAGGGTCTGAGACAGCGTCTCTGACAGCGTCTCTAGCAGCATCCATGTCGGTCTGAGTCTGACAGAAGGGATCTCTGACAGTTAACTAACTAACTTACCTCAATTATACTATTCTGTGTTCGTGTACCACCCCCAAATATTTCAGTATTCGTTTTTTCCCCTATTCTGATTGGACAGGGCAAGGAGGTGAGTTCATCACACCATATTAAATGTAATAATTTCATAAGGTTTATTGTTCTATATTTCCGCCCCTTATTTTACTTTCCCAAAGCTTTATTCCCCGCCTCATTTCATATGATGATCAATAGAATTTATACACTTTGTTATAATTGTTGCTCTTGTCGGGGTCGATGGGTTAAGTTCCCATGGGATTGTTCCCAGCTTGACCTTGGCTGGATTTCAAAGATGTCATCATGGTTCCGGGCAGGATTCAGTGAGCATGCGCACAAACCAATGGGGTAGGGATTACAGTCACCCTCTGAGGCCCAAATACGAACTAATAATAAAGTCAGAGAAAAACATGTTAGAATACGAAAATAAATGAATTCGCTTATTACTACACTAATCCCATTTACTTATAATAATCTTTCGCATTAGCAATTAGTAGAACTTGCAAGGTTTAGTTTAAGCAAAAGCATGCGCATTAGCATGTGAGTTTAAGCTGCCATTTTAGAAGCTATTGCGCAGCTGCAAAGGTTTCCCTCCAAGCATAGAAGACGTCAGACTATGTAGATGCAGTAGACGCATGCACATTGAAATTCCTGCATTTTGTCGGCCATTTTAATGACACTCGGGTTACTGGTTAGTAATACACTTAGGCAAGCATCCCCTAGATACTGTATAACATGTATAATGCAATTGTTAATATTCACAAACATGTTGATTAAAGTGTTACGCGTTGAGAGGATTGCATCCGTGCAAGTTTCTTCTTTACGAAACCTCACTCCATCACCACCAGTACCACCACCACCATCAGTACAACCACCACCAGTACAACCACCACCAGTACCACCACCAGTACCACCAGTACCACTGTTACCAGTACCACCACCACCAATAGCACCAGTACCACCACCAATACCACCAGTACCACCACCACCAGTACCACCACCACTACCATCAGTACTGCCACCACCATTACCACCACCACCAGTACCACCACCAGTACAACCACCACCACCACCAGTACCACCACCAGTACCACCACCAGTACCACTGCCACCAGTATCACCACCACCACCACCATTACCACCACCACCAGTACCACCACCACCAGTACCACCACCAGTACCACCACCACCAGTACCATCACCCCCATTAGTACCACCACCCCCATTAGTACCACCAGTACCAGTACCACCAGTACCAGTACCACCACCAATACCTCCATCACCAATACCACCACCAATACCACCAGTAGAAGTACAACCACCAATACCACCAGTACCACCACCAATACCACCAGTACCAGTACCACCACCAATACCACCACCACCAATACCAGCACCACCAGTACCACTACCACCAGTACCACCAGTATCAGTACCACCAGTACCACCACCACTACCAGAACCACCAGTACTAGTACCACCACCACTACCAGTGCCACCACCAGTACTACAAATACCACCACCACTCCCAGTACCACCACCACCACTACCAGTACCACCACCACCACCAGAACACAGTGGCAGAGCGTCCATTGGAGGTGCTGGGGCGTTGCCCCACTAGCCACATCGCCCTAAATTCCTGCAAGCGAATTAAGCAATTCTCATCTCCTCCACTTTCGCACGCGCGCACAGCAATCGCCGCTGAAGGGGGTGGGGGCGGGGCTGTGGCAGCACTCAACGCCGCGGTTTGAGTGACAGTCAGACTGTCACTGACAGCGGCGCTTAATACGCATGTTCAAATTTGAGCTGGTCATTTTTATGACCAGCCCGTACATGCGCACTGTCAGCCACTACTATGCCTTAAGTAGGAGAGCGAGGGAGGGGGGAACCCGAGAGGCCGTTGCAGCCTCCCGGTCACCTAGTGGGCGGGCCGTATCCGTGCCCTAGCCAATCCTGCCACTGCTAATGCAGCGTCTGGATTGGCTGAGAGTGAGACACCGGCCGCGCAGTTTGAAGTTGTGAATCCTGCTCTGGACCGGCCCAGACCTGTTCCAGCTCCGGATTCCGGACCGGCCCAGGAACTGGACGCAGAGGCGGCACGGGACCGGGATCAGGTAAGTTTTTTATGTTACCCCCCTCCCACCTCCGAGAAATGCAAGCCGGGACTGTGCGTGACTCCTCTTCCACTAGTGGGCCCTCGTTAAATATTCACACCTGGCACCTGCTGGCGGTAATCCGTCCAATGTGCTGTATTCGGAGCACGTTTGTTCTCCCGTAGGCTCATCTGCCCGAAGTGGTTTACCGACATGATTAGCATACTAACCACCCCGAAGGAGAGGCCCGATTCCCGAAGAGCTCCGACGCATTAGACCCTTCCCCCGCCCTGCTTTTAATAAAACATGCCGCCAAACCTGGAGCCCCGAATAAACTTCCAGACTGAGTGATCAGCTACCTGCAGGCTGTTGTATGCCAAACCTCCCTCAGAGGGCTATGATCAAACAGGAAGCTGGCGATATCTCTTGACTTCATTCAGGGAAAATGGGATACTTGTAGGATAGAAGGCAAGTGTATAAAAGTAGAGATTTGTTTACACAACGGCCTATTCTGGTACTTAACCTGTTTATTTACTATTGTTTTTGCTGTTTTTACACTTTTGCAAACTCGCTGTACTGTGGTAGTTACCCAAATTATGAGCAAACTTTAGCTGATGGATCAGTTGTCTAAATGGTGGATACAAATTGAGTGGACAGAGGAAGAGGCCGACAAAGTTTTGGGGCGTTAAGAGAAGGTGCCAAAAACTGGAATGTCAAGGTATGACATTCCCAGCGCGAAGCAGCACCCGAGCAGGACTCGCTCTACCCCGCCCTGAGGCTCGCATTCATTGCATTGTTACCGGCATAATAATTGCTTAATTTCCCCGGCACCTGAACCTCTTCGTCTTCCGGCCAAGTGATTTCAGCGCGCTGTTCAAGCCTCCCGCTCTGACAAGGGCCTCACTATGGTGCAGTCTACCGCACCTGGCAAGTTCTTTGCCCAGTAACTTAATCCTCGTAGATAAACTCGGACCTTTTACTTCTTGTCCACATTGACAATTCTAGCTGCTCACAATTGTCCTGAAGATGAACTCAAATAATTGAGTTCGAAACGTCGTCGACCGCTTACAACATGAACCCTTCATATTAAGTTAAAAAAGAAAGTGGTTCCACACTTGTTGTCAAATGCGATGTCTTCTTTTAAGTTCACCCTCACCTTTCATGTCACGCTTATTGTCACTGAATATGTGAGCACCTGAAATCCATTTTTGTATAATAAATATCTGTCATACCTTGACCTTCCTGTCCCTTTTCTATATTAATTATCGCTCTCTTCAAAAAAAAATTCAAAAAATTCAAGTTCTAAAAACCTTTACTAAAATCCCTACCCTCTCTCAGGTTTTTCTAATCTGGACCTTTTTAGGCCATTAAGAACCATTGTCTCTCTCCACATTGTACCACCCCTGGTTCGTATATTGGGGTACCCTTGTTCCTACAAAACAAAAACTGGAATGTCAGCAGTACGCTGTTACCAGGAGGGTTCAGAGAAGTGCTGTTTCATATCCCATCTCCCTTGGCCTGTAATCCAATATTCCGTCAGTCGGCCCTTGATTTCTGAGCTGTGTCTGCGGAATTCTACCCTTAAAATGCCACTATGCTGATTGGATGGATACGATTTTCTTTGTCCCACTGCACTGGCAACTTCAGAAATTGTTTGGAATATATTTTACACTATTTGCGTATCTTTCCCTGCTGTTTTTCCACCGGCGACTCTGAAAGATTTTTAAACTAGATACGTTTCCAGAGAGGTGGGAGTTTAAGAAAAAGGAGAGAGATTTTTAGACATTTAAAGAAGAGGGAGTATAGGGCGAGAAAATGGAGAGGGGGACTAGGCACGGGTAAAATAAAAGAGATAATGGGAGGAAGAGACGAGGTGGGATTATTTAGGAAAAGTGAGAAATGTGCAGATATCGGGAAGCTAAATAAGAAGCCATAATACGTTGCTTTTATAGCGTCACTCTGCCATTGTTTGGGCCTTGTAGAATGATCACATGTACTCCAAAATAGTCTTGAAGAAAGGAGTTTATTGATGTACAACTCCACCCACAGGCCTCGAGGCAATGACGGCTACCTGAAGGGTGCATTTCTGCTAAAGATAAGGGACTATTGCTTGCACTCACAATCGGAGGAAAGGAGTAAGAGCTCTTTGGGAGAAGGAGGGGAGTAGGAATACTTATGAAGAAGAAGGAGGGAACGATAGGGGGAGACATGGCAGGAGGCACAGAGAGAGACAGAGCTGGGGAAAAAGATAAGGCGACGAAGGAGCATGGGGCAGATGGGGAGTGCAGGAGAAAGAAGTGTAGATACAAGGGGGGGGCAGATAAAGGGCACCGGAATAAGGGAAGTGACTCAGAAACCTCGAGAATTAGAAAAAGGAGGAAATTGGGGCAGGGGAAGGGCATCAAGAAAGGAGCTGACGAGGGGGCACCTTGTGGTGGGAAAGGGAATGAAATGGACAGAGATGGGTGAGACAAAGGGAGACATGCGAGGCAAATTGTGGGGAATAAAGGAAAGACATGGGAAGGAGAAAAGCAAAAGGAGTAGCGAGCTGGGAAGAGATGAGTAGCAGCAGGCAAGGGCCATGGGGTGGATACAAGAGGGCAGTGACGAGGAGGACATTAATCTAAAGGGACAGAAAATTCACCAGAGTTCATTACACTTGAATGTAGCACCATTAATAAAGATGATTTCATACTTGTACTTGTATGTGGTAAAACACTGATTTTGTGTTGAAAAACGTTAACATTCTTATGTAATAATAACAACCCATTTTTTTTCGAAGGCTGGACCAGGAAAAATTGAAACTTTTTATGGTGTTACACACAGAGCATGCCTTTACCACATAGACTTAAAAAACTGGTGAAATATGCCCTAGATCATCCATTTGCCTGCTACCCACTATCATCAACTTTCCCAGAGCTTATTGTACACTTGCCTTTTTCCTCAAGGCCTTTGTCATTACACACATTTTTCCTGAATGGATAGAGCTTTCAGAATTGGGAATACAACAGAAAATCCTGTCTATTTTAATATCTTTCACGATTTTCCACCTCTTTTGTGAGAGACATATCCACAACAGTATGTGCTCAGCACTACTTTTTTTTTAATATAGTGGACTTTTGTTTATTTGTGTAGGTCTCAATGTTTAGCATTTCCTAAAATGGTATCCCCTTTTCTATTTGTATGCCCATTTTTTGTAGACTTTAATAATAAGAAATGAAATCCCTGCCCTGTACAGAAAACCCCGTAACTGTATTGACTGATCCGGGAACATTTCCTGCAAAGTTGACAGACCTACTGGGCAGAAAACTTTAGGCTTTTAACACGTCTCTTCAAACAAAAACAGACTAATTCGGATTTTGGCGGAAATGCAGGAAAGGCATAAATGGCACCGTTCTGAATACAGGCAGCAGCTAGCAGGTCTGTGCCTGCCCCAACGCACATAATAGTAGACTTACTAATTAACAAAGGAAGTGTCTTCTCAGGCATCAAACTCCTCTGTCTGCTGACGTCCCAACGGGTTGAATTGCCTTTCTCTGTTAATGTCACCCAGTCTGTGGCCTAATATCCATGCGTTCTTCGGTTAGAAGAGTTGCAACTGCTATAAAACTAGCTGGTGTCATTTTTTAGGTAAACAATTTATATGCCATGCATAGGCTGTGGCTATGCAGAAGCAGAATATGCTTTTTTGTCCTTTACTTTCTATTTAACGTTTTCATTTTATGTGAATAGGTATTTGTTCATGTTAATGTGCTCTTTATTCTAGTGCTTTTGTGAAAAAAGCAGAAAAAATATGTTTGTAAAATAAGTAAACTTTTACAGCTTTGTGGCTCCTAATGCAGACGAACAGTTGAATTGCTTTATTAACCTTGCTTTGTCAAATTTGCTTGAAAACGCACCATTTGCCTGCTCTTTTTAAAAAACATTCTCGGGGGGACATCCCCTCCGAACACCCATAAGGTTGCTCCGGCACGCTCGCTCGTCGCTGTGCACCCCACCTCAACTTTTACGCCTCACCACTTCCAGATGTCACCAGCCGCCACTGGCAGTACAAGCACCACCACCAGTACCACCACCACTACCACCACCAGTACCACCACCACTACCACCACCACCAGTGCCACCACCACCAGTACCACCAGTGCCACCCCCACCTATACCACCACCAATACCAACACCAGTAACAGTCCCACCACCACCACCAGTGCCACCGCCACCACCAGTACCGCCACCACCAGTACCACCATCACCACCAGCGCCACCACCAGTACCACCACTACCACCACCACCAGTACAACCACCACCGGTACCACAACGACCACCAGTACCACCACTAGTACCAGTACCACCACCACCGGTACCAGTACCAGTATCACCACCACCACCAGTACCACCACCACCATGACCACCAAAACACGTGTACCACCACCAATACCACCAGTACCACCACCACTACCAATACCACCACCACCAGTACCAATACATCAGTACCACCACCACCAGTACCACCAGCACCACCACCACCACTAGCAGTACCACTACCACCACCAATACCACCACCACCAATACCACCACCTCAGCGCCTCTCGCTCACTAGTAACAGCAGGGGCACTGTACGAGGTCGGAGCTGCAGCCGAGACCATCCCTCCCTCCCTCCATGCGTGCCATAAAGCACAGCCGCCCTGCACCAGGAGGTGAAGCCAGGACCCTACTACAGCTGGAGTGTTTATTAGGCCAAACATAGCAATGATATTATGCAATGCCACATTCCAAACTCAAATCACGGAGAGGGCAGGAAATAGCCCCCCTCCCGCTCTTCCTCCTGAGTCGTGACAGTGTAATCACAGTGCAAAAGGTGTTAGAGCGCTTTGTTAGTGTTTATAGCTCGGATCATATGTAACTCTCACTTCACACTTTGTGTCTGTGTAATTTACAACACTTACACATCTTCTTCACTGCACTATTTATCACTACTTTGTAGACGTCGCAGCTCGGTCTGTCCCTCTGATATTTATAATCTAACAAGCGGTTGAGAAGGACCTTTACTATGATGCAATAGGTCTAGCATTTGCGAGAGTTTAAGCTATTAGTATTGTAAATGACGATGCCTTTTCTTTACCCAAAACATAAATAATAGGCATTGTCATTTACAATGGCAAAAGCTCAAACTCGCATGAATGCGAACCCTATTGTATTGCAAATTCTTGTTTTTTAATGGCGAGAAACCTCAGTAACACTTACCTCCCTTTACTCTACCCACCTCTAAATCCTAACAATCCTTTAGCTCCCTTTACCTCTACCCAACCATGAACATTACTTCTTACCACACCAAAGTCATTAACATCCCATCCCATCACTTAACCCTTCCTTTTTAGATCTTGCCTAACACAGAGCACAAGCGCTGTTGCTTGCAAGTTATATTGTGTACAACATGGATCTAGGAGCCCGCCCATTGGTTACCATTTGTTAGCTTCAGTGTCACACTTATTAACTGCTTCCTAATTGGACAATGCATGCCGGCTTCACTTCCTTTTCTTTTGTCTGGTGCATGGACCAAGTACTGATTCCTTCATCTTAATTACTGTCCTTCTGCTGCTCATGCTGTGATTGAGGTACTATTTTCTTCATCCTCCATAGTCCTTGTCAGTGTTGCTTCTACCTCACACCCTCCCGTTGTCCATGTTGTTTAACCTCACTCGCCGTAAGAAAAAAAGCACTGTGACTTGGCCAGCGCTGGCCACGTCAAAGCGTTTTTTTCAAATGTTTGGCCATGCTGCTCTACAACATAAATAAGAGGCAATGATGGGAAAAGTCAATGCATGGGTGAGACGTTGGCTTAGCCAATGCTTGGTTTAAGTGATATAAACATTATGTAACTGAAAGAATATTACCTGCGTTGTAAATCACCTAACAGGGCCCTCGTACTGAGCTGCATTGTAAAGGTTTGCACTGTTACGTCCATCATGGTTAACCACCAGGTTGTAAATGTTATATACCATGGGAGCGGCGACAGCCGGCGCCCGAAGGCTGGAAGTGCACTTTCATGGCAGGTACAGGCAGGCCCTCCCTTGGAGTCTGGTTGAACTTAAGCCTGTGAATCACTCACACAGGCACTGACGTGTGATGCAGGGAATTCCCAGAAGTTACCCTTATCCTTACCTGCGGAGGAGTTATGATGTCCAGGGTTCCCTAAAACAGCTCCCGTCTCACCTGAGATCTTCCTGGGTGGAAGTCTGGTCAGGTTCCTAGAACAGATACCAAAGGCTGCCTCTCAGGTGGGTGGGAAACAGAAAGTGCAACGTGCGAATTCAGCCAGCCTTCCTGCCAGGTGAGTCACACCCGCAGCAATTATGTTGCATTGCATACCGCCGGGTACCTGGAGGAGCTTCCGAGTGAATGGGACAGGACAGTCAGGGGAGGAACCAGGAAGCGCAGAGGCTGAAAACAGGCCAAGCACGGCGGGCTGAAATCACTACGGACCCGGCTTGGAACCGCTTTCGGCCGTGGGAGGGTCAGCGCTCCACAGAAGCCAGTAGTGGAGCCCCGTGTGGACGTGAGGACGGTACGTGCATTTCCCATGCGCCGTGGTTTCTTGTCATGTTACTGTTTTGTTTACTTTGTCCGAGGTGCCTGTCGACGACGGAGCGAGCCCAAGTGTCTGCCCCGCGCGCAGAGGTTTGTTTCACAAACAACGTGTGAAGTCAGGAACAGGCACGTTGGCGTAGCCTACGGATGACGTCCTAGTTACCCAGATGTCCATGACGGGGCAAGACCACCAGTCAGGCAGGCCGGAGCGACGGGAGGAAGGGGTATTTGGAGGGTGAAGGCGCTATTTCTGCCCCTCACACGCCTCGGGTGTCATGGCAGCAAAGGCAGTGGTGGCTGTATAGCAAATGGTTTTAGACAAAGACCGGCGTTACACTCTTGTAGGGTGACCAACTGTCCGCAAATTTCACGGACCGTCCGTAATTGGGACCTCACGTCCGTTGTCCTTGGTGATCCCTTTTACGGACGCCTTATGTCCGTAATTTTGGCCTTTGGGGAACAGCACTGCCCCCTGTGAGAATCCTCAATGCCTCGCACTCCTCTGAGCAGCCCCACCTCGCCCATTGTCATTCTGTATACGGCTGATTGCCACATACAAAATGACAATGGGCCCAGTCTGGCTGGTAAAGTATGTGGTGGTCTCCTCCAGAAGGAAGAAATGTAGGAAAACGCCCATGCTGCTACGAGAGAATCCAGTTCATCAAAATAAGGTGGTAAAAGAAGTTTAAAACAAAGGGTTATAGTTCTTTCACTGTCTCATCATTTTAGAACTGATGCATTTTCAATATTATATTCAAGGAAGCCATTGTTTCTGCTTTTTTATTTTATGAAACTAACAACAATTGACAAAGCCAATAGTCCTGGCTTGTTGTAGGTGTGATTTATTGTATATCTGGATGCAATAACAGAAGTAGCAGAATACCAGTCGGGCGGCACACTATGCTAAGCACAGATTTTTAGCGTAGGTGTTTTAAGCTATGCCCTTAATTACATTGAACACTCCCTTTGGAGAAACCCCACAGTTTTGTAATCCCACTTAAAGCCCTGGAAACAACTCCATGCCACAGTCACCTCACGTCCTAGCACTGTGCATCATGCATGACTTCCAAGGTTTCACATTGACTATGTGCAGGGGCATCTTGAACCTCTCCCTTTGCTTTAGGAACTACAGTGAGGGGTGAGTTCCCGATTGGTCTCTTCTGTCTGCAACTCTGCAGACGAAGGCTCAGCTCACAATTAATGTGAAAAGGTGGGTGAGAGAGTAAGTGAAGGAATGGGTGGATGGCTGGATGGATTAGTCAAAGGGTGAATGGATGAATGAAAGAGTGAATGTATGGATGATGAGAGAAAGAATGGGTGGATGGATGAGTGAAATGATGGATGATGGATTGATGAATTGATAAGTGAAAGGGTGAATGGATTGTGGTAAATATTCTTTTTTACCTAATACTGAATTTCATACGGAATCTTTAAAAAAAAATAAAAATAGCTCAGAATAACAAGAGGCAGAATCCGTGGTATAAGAGGTTTTCTAAATGGGCTTTATTCCATAAAAAATGGCCGACTCGAGTCGCGGCCTTCAGGTTCCGTCACCACGAGGGTTCAGGAAGTGAAGTACAATACTTTATTGACAAGCAGTAACTTTTATAATACATACATCACAATGAAGTGAATACAGTAGGCGTAACAATCGATAAGGACATTGACGTTTGGTGTGCGTAGCCGAAAATGGGTGTAATAATGAGTAAGAAGGAACATGATTGGCTATGATGTAATACATAGGTGGATCTATAAGATAATACTTAACATAGATGCGCGCGCAGCAGTATGACGTGTGATTGACGTGCAACTAGGGGGTGAAGGGGACTTGACATTTAGCTCTACATGTGGAGACGAGAAGTCTGGGGGGTCAAGTCAACCTAATCCCAAATCATATCTAACATCCTATGTTTAGAGAACTATGTTATCCACAAGGAAGGACTCTCGGACAGAATCTAGTCTATACTGACTGTGTGCGTGCACAAACGCCTAAGTGTCTATATGAGATGCGAGGGGCAGAAAACTTTCCATGGCAGCAGGGCTATGAATCACTTGCAGGAGGACGGAAAGGCTGAGTCCTTTGCTTGTGAGCTAAAGGAAATGTTTACCTAAATCACTAGACAGGAATGCATCGGCTGAAGAGCAAAATAGATAATTCGAAGGTGAAATACAGCTTCTTGGCAGGCAGGCGAAAACTGGCCGAGGCAGGCACCGTTAGCTGCACAGGGAGTAGGACAAAGTTCATGGATACAGATGCGAGCTCAAACTGATGCTGTCAGAGGCAGAGAGCAGGGAAAGGCTTTGAGGACAGAATCGGGCCTACTCTGCCTGAACTGCAAAAATGGAGTAGCTTAGCCATAAAAAGTCGGTGGCCTTTCATACTTAGGAATCGAATATCCAGCCCATTCATGGCGGATCTGACAGAGAACATGTCGACGGTAGACACACGTATGTTTGCGTCTTAGAAACTGGAACTGGAGGGAACATACATGTACTTGTAACATGCATATAGAACCGTTGGGGTCCAAGATAGGGGACATAGCTGATCAGGAAAATCCACATTTCCACATTCCCTCCTTGTCCCCTACTTGCCCTTCAAGAGATATCAATCTTCATCATTCCATCGATTTGCTCATGGAGCATCATTTCTTCTTCCTTCTTCTTCCGGTATTTTGAACGAGAACTGTGATATGGAATGCATGATGTGGCACACAGACCACAAATCGCTGGTCCACATTGCAGGCATAAACAACAACTGAAAAGCATAAGAAGGCCAATACCTAGGAAGGATAGAACTCTCCATCCCCAGGCTGATATCACACTCCAAAACCACCCGGACCACGTCCAAGTGCCTGGATTTTCGTGTATCTGGCTTACAATCTTATGAAGGCGTGTTATAGCTTTATATACAGATGGCGAATTTTCTGGTATGAATATGCAGCAGCTGGATCCGATGACCCTGCAAGCTCCGCCCCTATCGGCCAGGATGACGTCAAGGACAAGACGATTCTGGAGAACAACAATTCTCATCACTGATTGTTCCTCTGTCAGATTGCCTAGGGCGGCTATAGTCTCGTTTACTACAGCTTCAAGAGTCTTGGTGAGTCTGCGTATCAGCTTACTATTTGATATGGTACCTATATAGGGAAAGATACCTTTATTGAAATCTACATACTTGTCCCATGCCGTCTCAGTATAATCGACAACTGGGAGATCTCTACGCTCTCTTTTGTGTACTAAATGAACATTTCGATAATAATCAGGGGGAGCTAGGAAAACAGGTGGCAGAAGGAATGCTATGTAACAGGTACCATCCCAATCTAGAGGCAGACGCATATATGCCGTCTGACCACATATAAAGTAAGAATGGCGAGAAGCTCTAAATGAGGATTTACCTTGATCACTATATTCTACTGTAGTAACGCATTGGCTATGGCCCATATGTATGGAACCAACTTTTCTCACACATAAGTCACCCTTAACTGGAAATACAGACATAGTGGGCAGAATTAGTTCAACTTCGGATTTGACATTCAAAATCATAAGATTAGGCTTAAAATTACCTAATTTATACACTTCATTTTCTAATTCAGTTCCTGTTCTACTGGGGTGACCCTCCTTATTAGGGTGACAGACTTTGAATAAAACTAGATTCAGATTTCCCCATATCCAATGTTGTTGGTAAACTGCTGTGTCTGGGTCTATGGAATTTAATAAACTAAACCATGCTCCACAGGAGCCATTGTGTGTGAACGGATGTGGAAAGAAAGGCAGAACTCCTTTGTTATTCTGATAGGGAGGGAGTCGGCCACACACCCAACAATTGGTGGCATTACTAGTCTGATGGGAATGATGTAACATACTAATGAAGGTGTTATTGCGCAGCGCAAGTCTATAAGATAATTCATGTGGCGGTAGGTCACTAAAAGAATGTTCATCAGTTATATTGAAAGCACGTTTAGAAACAGGATAATACATATGCAATAATATACTTGCAGTAACTATTATAAAACTTAAGAAAAACAAAATTAATAAAGTCACAATACAGTGGCTACGCAGTAATTTACAGTATGCATGTCTTTTCATTATGATTCTGGACTCTTCATGATTCAGACCTAAGGGATACATGTCGGGACAGATTCAACCGCTTCACCTTGGAGAGGACTTAAACAATCAAATCGTCCGACAGTGTAGGCCTGGGCCTAAGTTTTTGCTTATAGAGTTCGGAGCTACTGGCCTCAGCCAAAGGTAGCTTTGAGTCAATGGGAGAAGATGCACGGGAAGTATTGTTCATATCAGGAGGAAGTCCATGAAACTTCTTTATATGGCTGGAATGCACCCAGCCCTTCCTCCCTTCGATCTTCACGGCTGTTCTTGTTGTCAACAGGACTTGTTTAGGGAGCTTCCACCTGGGGTCCAATTGGCTTTTCCTATCGAAATTCCTGACGAGCACGAAGTCCCCAGGAACCACGTCATGGGGTTTCACCTCGGTGTTGTCGGGAAAAGCTGCGACTACCTGTGAACGACAAGATTGTAGTGCAGACATCAAGGAAGCCAGGTAATCTGTCAGCATATTACAGTCAACATCAGTTATTTTACGTGGTATAGGCGTCCCCCACATATTCGGTGGTCTGCCAAAGATCACTTCATAAGGGGATAGCCCTGCTCGAGAGTGTGCTACCATTCTCATGTAAAATAGTGCAACTGGTAAGGCTACTATCCAGTCAACACCCTTCTCCTTACATATTTTAGACAATCTGATTTTCAAAGTTTGATTATGTCGTTCCACGAGACCTGCTGCCTCGGGGTGTCGGACACAGTGGAATTTCCACTGATATCCCAACAAAAGTGAGACATGTTTCATTAATTCGGATGAGAAAGGCTGGCCGTTATCTGAATATACAACACGTGGTAGCCCGTACCGTGGGAAGAATTCTCGAACTAACTGTTTGGCAGTAGTCGGGGCCGTGTAATCTGATACGGGGTACGCCTCTGTCCAACGGGAGAGAGCGCAGACAACTACGAGAACATATTTGAATCCTCGACAACGTTCCATCTGAATATAATCCATCTGGAGGACTTCAAAAGGATGGTCAGGAGGCTGAAATCCACCCTGCTCTACGGGAACACCCTTTCCTGGATTGAACTGACAACATATCATACAGGTACGAACTTTTTGTTTAGCTGCTGCTCGTAAATGTTTGTTGAACCAAATGTGCTGAATGCTGTCTAGCATAGCCTTCTCTCCTAAATGTGCTGGACTGTGAACTGTAGCTATAATGGCTTGAACCATGGAATCAGGGAGAAACCATACAGATTTCTCCTTCGTCATCCATCCTTGATCTGTCTGGATCCCTCCTAGTTCAGTCCACTTCTTTATTTCTTCTGCTGTGGCATGTGTCTGTATGTCAATTACGTCAAGTGCGGGATCCTTAATTGTCATACATTGTGTTGGTGCCTGAACTATTGGCTTTGTCATGTCTAATGTGTGATTCTGAGCAGTCTGTTTAGCTGTTCTGTCAGCTAAATCATTGCCTTGAGAAATGATATCAGTAACCTTCGTGTGTGCTTTACATTTCATAATCGATATAGCAGTGGGTAGATGTATTGCGTCTAACAAGGCATGAATGAGGGGTCCGTGCTGAATGTGGGCACCATGGGAGGTTAAATAACCTCTCTCTCGCCACAGCACGCCGAAGTCGTGTACAACTCCGAATGCATAACGTGAGTCAGTGTATACATTAACTTTCTTATTTGTGGCTTGAATACAGGCTTGTGTTAGAGCAATAAGTTCTGCTGCTTGGGCTGACAAAGTATCTATACAATTTGTCTCAATAACTTCAGTGTCTGTTGTGACTGCATACGCGGCCACTAAATCTCCTGTACTTGTTCTCATGCACGATCCGTCTACATACAACGTCAGGTCTGGATCTAACAATGGAACGTCTGTCAAATCTTGTCTAGGTTTCGTCTTTATTTCAATGATTTCAACACAATCATGAGCTAGTGGGTCTGTTCCAATTACAGGTAATAGTGTAGCAGGATTCAATGTATTACACCGTCGGATCTCTATGTGTGGTTGAAATAATGTCAGTTCATAACCGGTAAGTCTTGCTATGGTCAAGTGTTGTGTCTGTGTTCGGTTCACAAGAACCTCTACTGCATGTGGTACTTGTACTGTCAATGGGTGTCCTAATACTATGGCATCGCTTTGTCTGATTGCTAAAGCTGTCGCTGCCACTGATTTCAGGCATGCAGGCAAAGCCTGAGCTACGGAATCTAATGTACTGGAAAAATAAGCACATGGCTTGCGTGATCCTGCTTGATCCTGAGTGAGTACTGACAAGGCAGTACCTTCGCGTTCTGTAACAAAGAGTGTAAAATGTTTGCTATAACATGGTGTTGCTAAAACAGGTGCTTGACATAAAGCTTCCTTTAGGCTTTCAAAAGCTTGTGTATGTTCCTGAGTCCAAGGGAGAATAGTCGATGTGGCTGCCTCCTGTGTGGTTAACTGAATGAGTGGTTTTGCTAGAAATGCGTACTGAGGGATCCACTGCCTACAATATGAAGTGAGGCCTATGAAAGCCCGCACCTCCTTTTGTGTCTGGGGTATTGACATGTTAGCAATTAACTGGATGCGATCTGGTGTAAGCTGCCTTCCCTCCTTGGACAGCGAGTGACCAAGATAAATAACTCGCTGGACACAGAATTGCAGCTTAGAAGGAGACACCTTGTGCCCCTTGTCGGCTAGGAAATGTAAAACTGTCAGAGAAGCTTTTTCACATTCTGGCTCGCTTCTCGCTGTGATCAGCAGATCATCGACATATTGAAGCAGTGCAGTATTGACTGGCATGTGGATACTGTCAAGTTCTCGTTTCAGTGCTTGGCTGTAAATGCTGGGGCTTTCTGTGAATCCTTGGGGAGCGCGTGAGAATTTAAAACTGCGCCCATTTAAACTGAATCCGAACAAATATTGGCTGTCCGGATCTATTGGGACGCTGAAGAAGGCATTCTTGAGATCAATTACAGTAAAGAATGTTGCTTCGGAATCAATTGCTGTCAACAATGATGATATATCAGGGACCACAGGGAATTGTGGTACAATACACTTGTTTAGTTCACGCAAATCAATAACCAATCGGTACACTGGTGGGGCAGTAGGATCAGTTCGTTTAAGAATCGGAATTATCGGTGAATTACATACATTGGAGTCTGTTTCTACAACTACTCCCTGGGCAATCAGCTCATCAATGATTTTCAGCAAAGCCACTACAGCATCATGCGGTAACTTGTATTGTCGCATTCGTGGTAGTACCACTCCTGCTTTCAGTGTGACTCGATAGGGTGTAATGTTCATGCAGCCAACATCCGTAGGGCCTTGTGCCCATAGATGTACTGGTAAAATCTGTAGTCGGGGATCCATGTCCCTAGACACATAGTGACCTTTAAAATCACGTAAAAACAACCTTACTCCTTCCGGAGAACAACATATTATGGCTCCTAGTGCTTTCAGAGTTTTAATTCCTAACAGATTTTCTGGGCATGATTTAGTAAGCAATAAATCTGTAGTTCGTGTCAAAGGTCCTATCGTAAGTGGTAGAGGCTGTGATACTTCATTAACAACAGGTTTTCCTGAAAAACCAAGGGAAACATTTTGAGAGCCTGAGAGGGGTGCCCCTGGAACTTCACTACGTTTTATGGTTGTTCGACTTGCCCCTGTATCGAGTAAGAATTTTCTATCTTGACCTAATAATTCACTATGTACATAAGGTCCTTCTTGATCTACAGGAATCTCGATAAGCGGTAAGTCAACTTCCCTCTCTAGGCTGGTTCATGCGTAACGCTGATACTCAGGATATTCATACTGTGCAGTCTGATACATTTGTCGTGTTGTGGTTTGTGTGGCAGTAGCAGGCAACGGTGGTGCAGCTGGCACAAACTGTATGGGTTGCTGTGAAGCTGGCATGGACTGTTGCTGAACTGGCATGGACTGTCCATGCTGTGTAGCTCCTTGTTCATTCTGATCTTGTCTAACTAATCGTGGTCTCTCCTTTGCAATGCCTGTAGCTATATTACGTTTCAGGACTGGACAATCGTGTACATAATGGCCTAGTTGTTTACAGTAATTGCAGGTTCCTTTTACAGGAACTGCAGAATCACCAGAATGTGTCACACCCTTTTTGTGACCATCTGCTGGTACTGTCTGAGAAACTAGCATTTTCATTTTTGTATCCTTCATGCGTCTATGCTCGTGTTCTTGTTCATCCCTAATTCTATTGTGATGATACTGTAACATTTGTAGCATTTGCGACGGAGTGTTACTTTGCCAGGTACTCTCGAATTTCAATATTCTATTCTTTACTGGAGGCAATGCATTTTCCACTAATTTTGTCACAAATAGATGTGGATATGAGTCACTACTTGCTTTTATACCACTATTTATACCAAAACATTTTTCAAATCGAGCATAATAATCGCTTGTGTCTTCATCTTGCTTTTGTTTGCAGGCTGTGATTGCACCCCAATCTTCCTTTTTTGTAGTTAATAAACGTGGCAATACCTGTACTAGTAAACCTGGTAACAGTTTAACTTTATCCCCGAGCCCTGAACCTGCAGTTCGGCCCCTTTCTTCCTCTGCTAATGCTGTCCAGTCTATCTTTTGGTCTCCCACTTCCCACTCTTTTTCTTTCAATTTTTCATAAATGCCAGCAGGCAAAAGCACCTTTAATATCGTCATAATATCAGGAAAGGTGTACTCTCCCATCAGTAACATGTCTTTAATTTCTCGGTGGAAACCCGCTGGGTCTTTGTCATGACTAGGTACTACTTTTTTCATTTCTAATAATTCCATTTTTGATATGGGTGTGTAAACAAATACACGGTGAAACTCATTGTCTTCGCCTTTTATTGGGTGCACTTCTCGTAGGGGATTTTGTCTATCCATATAGTACGGCGCTCTTTCTCTGCGGGGCAGCGAGAGAGAATCCGGACTTACAAAAAGGACATACTGCTTACGTGACACTAATATCTCTTTAATTAGCTTGTTACTAGAACCTCTCCATCTGTTCGTGAGTAGTTCCGTTAATATATCAGGTAAAGGACCAGGGTCAGCATGTTGGCTCTTATATAATATGAGGAGTTGCTGAATCATATATATTCCAGCTAAACGTTGTTCATCTGTACTGAGATTAAAAAACGTGTGTGCTACGGTCTCATCACCGTATTTTTCAGGACTGTCAATCCAGTGAACAGCTGATCTGGCTAATTCTTGCTCATCCATGGAATCGAGGAGGTGGTAACCCCTTCGTTCTCGTAGTATTTTATCTGCGGCTTGAAACGAATGTTCAGGAGACTTCAGATTTATTACAGGCGTCGGATACGTTCTGCTATTATTTGGACATACAGAGTGTATGGGATCAGAAAAACATCTAGTATTTTCACAGGATCTTCCTCTGCCTACATAGGCTATGGTCTCTGACACTTCATCTTGCTCGAACTCGTCTGTTCCCAATCTCTCTTCATGAATACGCTCTATTTCTTTACGGATTTTTCGGCACATGGCTATTATACAATTTTGCTTATCGTGTCTCCCTTCTGATATATTCTGACTCCATCTTGTAAGAATAAGCATTGCATTCGGGTCTACCCCCGGACGGTCTTGATTTCTGATCACACAGTTTATGAGGAAACGTAACAGTTCCCCCTGTATCTCTACTTTCTGGAATTCCATAGCTCTGTTAATACATCCTGGATCTCGTCCTGTTTGAACAAAATGATATATGTTATCTAGATGCGTAATCATCCCTGGTAACCTCGCTAAATACTCTGCGGCTCGCCTGATACGTAATGATGCCAGGACCATTTCATCCTCTTTACCAACCACCGGGTCATATCTACAATTTACAAGGAGTTCTTTAAGCGTACGTTCACTTACGAATTTAGGTGTACGTGAATGCGCTGACTCTTGAAAAACAAGTTTATTTATTCTGGGTGGTGTAAAGGTACTGCTAGCACCTCCCGTGGCCCCATCTGGGGCGTCGGGTGTGAATGGGTTCGTTGAACGTGACACAGCAACTATGGGTGTCGATACCTCTGTAGAGTCGACTGCGGAGACAGATGCGGAAACAGATGTGCTTGCCGACGCTTGCGTCGGGACTTGCTGTTGCACGGGGACAGATACCTGATCCTGACGTTGAACCCCTACACCAGACGATCTATGTGGTGCGGCGTTAGCATACTCGGGAGCTGCGTCGTCTAGGTATGAGGAGAGAAAAACATCTTCTGCGGTTCTGGGATGCCCTTTTGGATGTACCTTAATTGGAAATAATGGGGGTGGCAAGTCTTTTGGCATCTTTGGAGCAGCCTTAGGTAGTCCTTCGGCTAGAAGGGGATACATACCATTCATAAGAGCATTCCTTTGTCTATTTACTTGTTCTGATTTCACTCGGATACCTTCCTCAATTAATAGATTTTCTTGAACTTTATTTGAACTTTCTTTACTCCTCTCTTCTTGTCTACGTGCTTTTTCTGTACGTCTATGAGATTCTTTACGCCATAACTCAACAGCGTCTTTCTGTGACTGTCTGACCTTTCTTTTCCATAACTCTTCCTCCACTTTCATGATGCATTCTGCATCCCAGGTTCCCGCTACGGGCCACCTTTGATTTTCCGGCAATCCCTTGGTATAATCTACCCATAGATCAAGAAACAATATGGCATCTAAGCCATGCTTATGGTACATAAAATGCCCTGGAGTGTCCCTAGGAGGAATAGGAACTGCTTCTTCAAGCACCCCTTTTCTGGTAGTAATCTGTCTTAACTTCGAGAAGAGCGGCATATTGACAACTGATCTGATACTTACTCTTGAACTTACTTAATACGAAAAAAACCCCAATAATGAACAGTGTACAATGAACAATCATTCATACCACAATATGCAAGACATTTCTGAAAACATTAAACATTAAACATTTAACAATGACCGACAATGATGACAGTCTGCCTAACTAATCACCACGCTGAATTCTTGACAATAACTGAATACTTCGGAATACTTAATATACTGCTAAACAGTGCATATACACTGCTAAACAGTGCAGACCGGATTTGTGTACCCAAATCCGTCTTGACCGGCACAATCTATGTGCGCGTCAACACGCCTCCCCGGCGATGGTACTCACCGAGTAGCTCCTTGAAACGGAAGGCCTCAGAGAAAGGACAGGACTCGATGACTGCGGACAGCGGACCCTCTGGACATCGGGATTTCGAGAAAACCTGGTGGGCCTCTGTATACCTCGGATCTTGCTCTCTCAGCTAGGCTCTGGTCGGGATACTTCGCGCTTCTCACCGCCTCGTCTGGGTTGATCGCAGCCTCAGTCGCCCCCGCTTGACCGGAGGGAGCTTACAGGAAATCCTGCTGGTACGCGTTTATGGTCCGTCCAGCTGTGGCAGGAGACCGGGCCTGCAACGTACCGCCGGCGCGTGAGATGAGAAAGTGTCCCTATTCGGGCGCCATTATGTGGTAAATATTCTTTTTTACCTAATACTGAATTTCATACGGAATCTTTAAAATAAAATAAAAATAGCTCAGAATAACAAGAGGCAGAATCCGTGGTATAAGAGGTTTTCTAAATGGGCTTTATTCCATAAAAAATGGCCGACTCGAGTCGCGGCCTTCAGGTTCCGTCACCACGAGGGTTCAGGAAGTGAAGTACAATACTTTATTGACAAGCAGTAACTTTTATAATACATACATCACAATGAAGTGAATACAGTAGGCGTAACAATCGATAAGGACATTGACGTTTGGTGTGCGTAGCCGAAAATGGGTGTAATAATGAGTAAGAAGGAACATGATTGGCTATGATGTAATACATAGGTGGATCTATAAGATAATACTTAACATAGATGCGCGCGCAGCAGTATGACGTGTGATTGACGTGGTGCAACTAGGGGGTGAAGGGGACTTGACATTTAGCTCTACATGTGGAGACGAGAAGTCTGGGGGGTCAAGTCAACCTAATCCCAAATCATATCTAACATCCTATGTTTAGAGAACTATGTTATCCACAAGGAAGGACTCTCGGACAGAATCTAGTCTATACTGACTGTGTGCGTGCACAAACGCCTAAGTGTCTATATGAGATGCGAGGGGCAGAAAACTTTCCATGGCAGCAGGGCTATGAATCACTTGCAGGAGGACGGAAAGGCTGAGTCCTTTGCTTGTGAGCTAAAGGAAATGTTTACCTAAATCACTAGACAGGAATGCATCGGCTGAAGAGCAAAATAGATAATTCGAAGGTGAAATACAGCTTCTTGGCAGGCAGGCGAAAACTGGCCGAGGCAGGCACCGTTAGCTGCACAGGGAGTAGGACAAAGTTCATGGATACAGATGCGAGCTCAAACTGATGCTGTCAGAGGCAGAGAGCAGGGAAAGGCTTTGAGGACAGAATCGGGCCTACTCTGCCTGAACTGCAAAAATGGAGTAGCTTAGCCATAAAAAGTCGGTGGCCTTTCATACTTAGGAATCGAATATCCAGCCCATTCATGGCGGATCTGACAGAGAACATGTCGACGGTAGACACACGTATGTTTGCGTCTTAGAAACTGGAACTGGAGGGAACATACATGTACTTGTAACATGCATATAGAACCGTTGGGGTCCAAGATAGGGGACATAGCTGATCAGGAAAATCCACATTTCCACAGGATGGACAGATGTGTGAAAGGGCGGATGTAAGGATGGATGAGTGAGTGAAAGGGAGGGTGCATGGGCAAAAGGTTGGATAGATGAGTGAAGGAGTGAAAGGGTTGATGGATGAGAGAAAAGATGGATGGATGATTAAAAGGATGGTTAGTGATAGGGTCAATGGATGGATTCATGAGTGGGTGAGTAGATGGATGGTTGGGTGGATGGAAGGAAGGATGGATGGCTAAGTGAAACGTTCGATGGAGAGAGAAAGGGAGGATGGATGTGTGGATGACTGAAAGGGTGAATATGTGGAAGGGTGAGTGACTGTGTGGATGGATGAGTAAGTGAAAGGGTGGCTGGATGGGTAAAAGGGTAAATTACTGGATGGATGAGTGAATGGATGGATGGGTGGAAGAGTGGATGGATGATTGTGCGGATAGATAGGGTGAAAGGGTGGATGGATGGATAATGGATGGATGAGTCAAAGGGTGGATGGAGGGATGGATGAGAGAAATGATGGATGGAAGCATGCATGATGGATAGGTTTGCAAATGGTTGAATATGTGTTTATCTGGATTAGCTACATCTTATGCTTGCCACATTACATTTCACAATGTCTATCCGAGCAGATCTCCCCGACCATTTCTCTCACCAAACATGCCTGCTCAGGACCATGAATTGTAAAAAAAATATCAGACTGGACAACCCTGTGCTGTAACCATATATATAGATTATTATCATATGAAATACCACAAAAAGACCTGCACAGTTGATCAAAGCTGCGTGCATACTGAAAAACCGTGAAGTACACAATTGTTTCAACCTAATATAAACTTATTTTAACTAGTGCTTAAATGGTTGTCTATTTACTTACTTACATACTATGGCGCAACCTCCTCTGATGTGTCTGTAAAACTTACTTTTGTCCAGAAGTTTTGTCCTGAATTTTGACCTCCTGTCCTTAATTTTTGTCCTGAATTTTGACCCTTTGTCCTGAAATTTTACAGTCACCGTCCTGAATTTGCATCCATGCCAGTTGGTTACCCTAACACTCTGCCTAGTGCCACCAACACTATATCTCAAAAGTAGATACAGTACTTATAAAATACCCTCACTTTCTTTCAAAGTGCGTTTTTAGGTGAATGATAGTGACCGAGTAAGTAGCGCCATGTAGTTCGCTACAGGCGACCGGTCTGAATATTTACCCTTTCCATGTTTATTTATTTATTTTTTGGAGTGCACGTCCATAGAATATTATATTTTCCCTGAAGTAATATAGCTTATTCATAGTCCATTCACTTTGTACACGTTTATTAGTATGTATGTATATCCTTTTAGACTCAGTGCCATGTCTTCGCTGTAGTTAATAAAGTGGACTTCGTACCAACTTAATTATGATACGGACAATATATGTTGGGGGGCTAAATCTATCTGTATGCAAAGAGTTGTGACACAACAACACTCATGGACTATATATAGATTATATACAGTTTAACCCCAGAGGTTGATTTGGCAATGAAAGAATTACTAATAGACTTCCTAAAGGCCAGTCTGCCTGTGGCAGATTTGCTTAATCTATTGACCCTAGTCCCTCACGTATTCCTCTTGTGCATGTGCCTAGAAGCAGACACACTATTGCGCAGATGAGGAGACGCTATACCCAGAGCTGCCGGCTTTGTAATTGAGGAAACAGGTTTCAGTCCTGGCATCGGCTCAACATCCTGTGATTGTAAGTAAATCACTTAATCTCCCCATGCCTTTAAACACAATCTGACCTCGTGTAATGTAACTGGTGTTGACCTAAACCCTTCGCGCTGTATAAAACTGAAAACATATCTAACCCCCGCACCTTGTATATCCCACCCCAGAATCTCCCTACAGGGCCTATCACAAACTCAACACTAGGCGACAGACTTGCTGAGCACTGTACAGTCAGAATAGCACTGCCCCACGGACACTGGAGCAGAGTTCATGCACTAAAACATTACTTTGAATTACTGGACTAACAGGATTTATTACATAGGGCTCCTATTACAGCTTAGCTGTGCCTCTACGAAGAAAAGTGTCTGCGTGTGTTTTGTTATTTAATAACCGTGGCTACTCAAGGTGGCACCTCTTGGCTGTCCACACAAAGCGGTTGGCAGGACGCTCACCTGCTTCAAGGGGCGTGCCCGGGCCTAGCTGTTTTTGCTCTTGAGGCATTCCGCGAGCGTGGCATCTTCGGAATGCACACCAGCTTCACACATTCAGGTCGGGGCAGAAGGGGCGGGGCACTGTTGCGTGCAGCCTTGTACATTACACGAGCTCCATGCACACTCCAACCACCACCGTGGGCAGGCTTTGAGTGAGCCGGGTCCCTCGTCACAGACCCGACAGTTATAATTATAAATGGACATTCAAACGGGTCCCTATCGGACCCTACAGTCATGTCCTTAACTGAACCGAAAAATAACACTGATCGATTTCTGCACAATTACTGTAAAAACGTTGAGGTCATTCATGCCAATGATTTAGTTACTGTTTATATTTCACAGGTTTTACTTTATCTTAAATCAAAATACCGATCAGTTGGCACACGACAGGGACAACGCGCACATCGGGGCAGATGTACGTTTCCTGGATCTCAATCCTTGCGCCACCACGGATGCGCCGCATTTACAATGCGCCGCATTATGGCGCAAGGAAATGCAGATGCGTGTTGCATCTGCTGCCGTAAGGTTGCCGCAGTGCTGGAGTTGTGTCACGGGCGCGACGCAACTCCAGCACTGTGCCAACCCTGCCTATGTCTAACATGGTGCGTCAAGCCTTACGCCTGCTTCTCGGGTCAGAAAAGTGACTGAGTGAAATCTTGTAGATTTCACTCAGCCACTTTTCCGAGGCGTTCCTGCGCCGGAACGCCCCCCTGCGCCAAAACGCCCACATGAAACCTGATGCAGGTTTCATGTGGCGCAGGGCTTTACAACGTGACGCATCTCCCTAGATGCGTCACGTTGTAAATACCCCACAGCATGGCGCTGGCTTTACGCCGCCGCTGCGTCACAGAAGTGACGCAACGGCAGCGCAAAAGTGGCGTACAGGGCTTGTAAATCTGCCCCTTAGTTTACAGGTTTAAACCACGCCCCAAATTACACAGTGCACGCCCCTTTTAGAGACGACCCTCCTATTTTGCATCCCACTTGAAGCCCGGACCCTGGGGTAAAAGGCTACGGGTACGGGTAAAAATAAAAGGTGGGATGTCGAATATAAGAAAAGTTTAATCAGTGAGAATGCATAGTTAAAGCGCACAACGTTTTTTAAGCTTTTTTTAAACTTTACCAACTGCACAAATTTGTCAAAGAAAAAAAACTGCAGGTGAAAAATTCTACAAGTAGATTTTGCAGAAGCAAAACAAAGTGAAACCCTTATTGCATTCACGAGCACTCCATTTTTTTGTTTTTATAAGACGTCTTTTTTTGTGGTAAATATTATTTAGCATCTTAATGGAGTGGCAACGTTGTCTCCTTCGCCTACAAGATTATAATTTGAGAAATCTTGAGCTGCCTCTTGGATTGACATGATTTATCCAGAGTTTGAGATCAGCAAAGTGGCGTATGACTGGATCTCCCTTCTGACATGAGCTGTACCTCTTTCCGTTAGATTTAAGATGTCGCTGTGTTTGGCCTCAGCTATTCTTGTGCTTGGCCTGTGTTTAAATGAGATGCACATGTGTTTGAAGTGAGATGCACCTGTGTCTGACCTGAGCTGTCCTTGTGTTTGAAGTGAGCTGACAATATGTGTAAAGGGAGCAGACCATGTGTTTGAAGTGAGATGCACCTGCATTGAAGTGAGATGCACCTGCGTTTGAAGTGAGAGGCACCTGCGTTGAAGTGAGAGGCCCCTGTGTTTGATGTGAGAGGCACCTGCGTTTGAAGTGAGATGCACCTGCGTTTGAAGTGAAATGCACCTGTGTTTGAAGTGAGATGCACCTGCGTTGAAGTGAGATGCACCTGTCATTGAAGTGAGATACACCTGTGTTTGAAGTGAGAGGCACCTGCGTTGAAGTGAGATGCACCTGTATTTGAAGTGAGAGGCACCTGCGTTGAAGTGAGATGCACCTGCGTTTGAAGTGAAATGCACCTGTGTTTGAAGTGAGATGCACCTGCGTTGAAGTGAGATGCACCTGTCTTTGAAGTGAGATGCACCTGCGTTTGAAGTGAGGGGCACCTGCGTTTGAAGTGAGGGGCACCTGCGATGAAGTGAGAGGCACCTGTGTTTGAAGTGAGAGGCACCTGCGTTTGAAGTGAGATGCACCTGCGTTGAAGTGAGATGCACCTGCGTTTGAAGTGAAATGCACCTGTGTTTGAAGTGAGATGCACCTGCGTTGAAGTGAGATGCACCTGTCTGTGAAGTGAGATGCACCTGTGTTGAAGTGAGATGCACCTGTCTTTGACGTGAGATGCACCTGCTTTTGAAGTGAGAGGCACCTGCGTTGAAGTGAGATGCACCTGCGTTTGAAATAAGAGGCACCTGCGTTTGAAGTGAAATGCACCTGTGTTTGAAGTGAGAGGCACCTGCGTTTGAAATGAGAGGCACCTGCGTTTGAAGTGAAATGCACCTGTGTTTGAATTGAGAGGCACCTGCGCTTGAAGTGAGAGGCACCTGCGTTTGAAGTGAGATGCACCTGTGTCTGAGGTGAGATGCGCCTGCGTTGAAGTGAAATACACCTGCGTTTGAAGTGAGAGGCACCTGCGTTGAAATGAGATGCACCTGCGTTGAAGTGAGATGCACTTGCGTTTGAAGTGAGATGCACCTGCGTTTGAAGTGAGATGCACCTGTGTTTGAAGTGAGAGGCACCTGCGTTTGAAGTGAGAGGCACCTGTGTTTGAAGTGAGAGGCGCCTGGGTTGAAGTGAGATGCGCCTGTGTTTGAAGTGAGATGCGCCTGTGTTTGAAGTGAGATGCGCCTGTGTTTGAAGTGAGAGGCACCTGCATTGAAGTGAGATGCACCTGCGTTTGAAGTGAGACGCGCCTGCGTTTGAAGTGAGATGCGCCTGCGTTTGAGTGAGAGGCGCCTGCGGTTGAAGTGAGATGCACCTGTGTTTGAAGTGAGAGGCACCTGCGTTTAAAGTGAAATGCACCTGTGTTTGAAGTGAGATGCACCTGCGTTGAAGTGAGATACACCTGTGTTTGAAGTGAGATGCACCTGTCTTTGAAGTGAGATGCACCTGCTTTTTAAGTGAGAGGCACCTGCGTTGAAGTGAGATGCACCTGCGTTTGAAATGAGAGGCACCTGCGTTTGAAGTGAAATGCACCTGTGTTTGAAGTGAGAGGCACCTGCGTTTGAAGTGAGAGGCACCTGCGTTTGAAGTGAGATACACCTGTGTCTGAAGTGAGATGCACCTGCGTTGAAGTGAAATGCACCTGCGTTTGAAGTGAGAGGCACCTGCGTTTAAGTGAGATGCACCTGCGTTGAAGTGAGATGCACTTGCGTTTGAAGTGAGATGCACCTGCATTTGAAGTGAGATGCACCTGTGTTTGAAGTGAGAGGTACCTGCGTTGAAGTGAGATGCACCTGTGTTTGAAGTGAGAGGCACCTGTGTTTGAAGTGAGAGGCACCTGTGTTTGAAGTGAGATGCACCTGTATTTGACCTGAGCTTGCCATGATTTTGAAGTGAGATGCCCCTTTGTTTAAAGTGAGAAGCACCGGTATTTGAAGTGAGATGCACCTGTATTTGAAGTGAGATGCACCTGTGTCTGACCTGAGCTGTCCTTATGTGTGAATTGAGCAGACCATGTGTTTGACCTGAGCTGTCTGTGTGTTTGACCTGAGCTGTCCTTGCGTTACCCTGGGCTACCCCTGTGTTTGAAGTGAGAGGCACCTGTGTTTGACCTGAGCTAGCCATGATTTTGAAGTGAGATGCCCCTGTGTTGGAAGCGATCAGACCATGTGTTTGACCTGAGCTGTCCATGTGTTTGACGTGATCTGCATCAGTTGTTCACCTGAGCTGCCCTTCTGCTGAAGTGAGATGTGCCAATGTTTGACCTATGCTGGCAGTGTTTTTTAAGTGAGCTGCACCTGTGTCTGGCGCGAGCTGCCCTTATTTTTGACGTGTGTTGCCCCTGTGATTGAAGGTAGCAGACCACACATTTGACCTGAACTGTCCCGGTGTTAATCCGGAGCTATCCCTGTGTTTGACGTGGTTTGCACCTATTGTTCACCTGAGCTGCTCTTGTGTTTGATGTGAGCTGCTTCTGTGTTTGAGCTAACCGTGTGTTTGTCGCCAGCTTCACCTGTGTGTAACACGAGGTGCCCGTGTGTTTAATGAGAGCTGGCTGTGTTGATCATAACCTACTGGTGTGTCATGTGAGTGTATGCTGAAGGGGGAGGGTTGACATGTTCTGCTCCCTTGTTTCAGTTCATTTGGCCTGTTTTTAACATGAGATGGATTCAACCTGTGTTTGACACACAATACATGTTTTTGCCATGCACTATCTCCTTGTTACGCGTTGTCTGTCTTGTGTTTAATGTGAGCTGTCTACGCATTTTACCTAAGCTGCTCCCTTGTTTCAAATGAGCTTCCCGGGTATTTGACAAGAGGTCCGTTGTGTTCGACATGCACAGAACAACTTGATATGTACGTAGCAACCCTGTTTGTAATGTTTAACCTAAACTGCATATGTTTGACATGATCTGTACATTTGTTTTATATATGCTGTCTTTGTGTTGGCATGTGCTGACCCATGTTTCACCTGCGCAGTCCCTTTGTTTGGTGTCCCTTTGTTTGGTGTGAACGTCCACGTTCTTGAAGCAAGCTTTTGGTGTCTTTGACACAATCTGTCTCCTGTTTGCTTCATGTTTGACATGAGCTGCCCTGTGTTTCACATGAGATGTCCATGTGAAGAGCTCTCTTTTGTCAAGAGGCATTGCAAGAAGATGGAAAAGGATAGGAGACTCACCTATAATCCTGCTGACACAGCCCTCTACAAACCCCAGCACTGTATTAACAAACCCTGCCTCAAAATACTAGAGCTGAGCATTTCCACAATCGCATCTCATCTGCTAAAGAGATCTTTTCAACATCTCATGTGTAGCATCGCGCTACAAAGAACCACAGACACGTCGTCGATATACATATATATTGGGAGCTTTATTCACACATCCAACATCGACCCTGTCCCTACTCTAACTGCCCCCATCCTGTCGTGACTCCTCCTCTTCCTTCCACCACCCTGGCTCCGCCCTCCCCAACTACTAGGCTGCTAACTCCATTACATCTCCCCCTTTCTTAATAAAACAACAATCAACAATGCTTCAGTCCATTTCTACAATGAGTCTCTTGGGTGGCTGGATTTCACGACGTGGCCGTAGTGACGTGTTCCAAGTGGACACGCTCGGCACGGACTCAATCTGCTGACCTCTGCCTCCTGTATCACTAGGATCAGGTTCTTCAGGTGCGGGAGTGTCAGTCGGGCTTGCCCCGGGTCCCTTGATGTCTCTCAGACACCTCTTGAAGGAGGAGGTGTTCCTGGTGATTCTGCATTGTTCAGATTCCGCCGTCAGCATCATGCCCTTCTGCTGGACAACTAATGGTGGCTCGTCACAGAATCGGAAATCAGTCTTTCTCTGCTGCTCCTGTGTAACGACGACATGATCCCCTTCATGCAAGGATGGAGACCTCGACCTTCTCTTGGCATCGGCACACAATTTCATTTTGTCCTTATTATGCTTGTCAGTCACAGCTATTTCCTGGTGCCTGTAATTTGGTGGTATCGCTTGCAGAGCACCTTCCCCTGTCGAGATATGATTTCTCACTGGCCGCCCTAGCATGAGGGTCGCAGGGCATTGTCCGGTGGTTGAGTGGGGAGTGGCCCTGTAGACTCTTAGAGCTTCATTCAGAGCTGCCTGCAGTTCTCTCTTCTCAGCCGTGGCTTGCTGAAATGTCTTTTTGATCGTAGCCATCAATCTCTCAATGGTGCCATTCTCTTGTGGCCAGAGTGGTGTAACTTTTCTGTGCTCAAAACCCAGGTGTCTCGCAAAAGCACTGAACTCGTGTCCATTGAATGGGGGCCCATTGTCAGTTTTGACTTCCTTGGGGACACCCCATGTTGCGAATATCTCATCCAGCACTTTGAGAGTGCAGGAGGCGCTTGTAGATGATATTATGCGTGCGATGGGAAATCGTGAATATTCGTCAATTATGGCAACCACATATTTTCCAGACTGCAGCGGTCCATAGAAGTCCATGGCGACTTCTTGCCACACTCCCTTGGGTAAGATGGTCATTTGTAGTGGTGGCAGAGGGTGGCGGAGCCTGTCGTCAGCCAGGTTCTCCGCTTTCCCCGGTTTGGGAAGTATTTTGGGAAACTTGCTGACACAGTTCTTATTGTCGTTGACCGTGAATAAGACTTTCACCAGACGAAGACGCTCCGCAGTGGGGAGGCTAAGGAGGCAGTCAGCTTCAGGCCCTTTGATGACGTGTATGACCGCCTGTACAGTGATGTCGCCATGGGTGAGCGTTGTGTGGAATTTACCCAGACAGGGGAGTGGTCTTTTGGACATCCACGTGAAGACGCGGACCGGTGCAAAAGTGAGTGGGGGTTTCGGGACCATTTTCTCGTGTTCTGCAGCTGGGATATAGTTCAGCGAGGCTCCGCTATCCCATATAAATTTGGTGTCGTGATTCCCCACTTTAATATCTAGGCGTGGATACTTTTTCAGTTGATCAGGGTCCGCAATCAGGTTCAAGTGTTCCACCGTGTAGATCGAGTCTTTGGAGGAAGATGATCTTGAGTCCCGAGATGGGGATCTGCGTCCCCAGCGTGACCTGTGTGATTCCCGGCTGGAATGTGATGACCCTGGGGACCACCTGGGCTCTCCTTGAACAGCTCTAATGTGATGTTTCCTTGTGTCAGAGAGAGACGATCTCGTTGTCCCACCTCGCCTTTCTTTGTGATAGTCCCCACACATGGCTTCGAAGTGATTGGATCGCCCACATTTCCTGCATCGCTGACCCATGGCCGGACAAGTGTCTGTATGGGGATAGTCATAGCCACACCGATAACATTGGCCAGTCCTTTCCGGCTTTTGGTCCCTTCGCCCTGTTTCTCTTCTCCTGTACTCCGGGCGTCGTTGGTGAGACGATGGTCTCTGTCTCCATTTGTTCTCCCGCGAATACTTCCTTCTGCTACGAGGTCGGTCTTGAACACGGTGCGCTTGCTCATGACTGACGTGGTGGCCTGTTTCAATGGTGACAGCGTGTTCCTCCGCTTAGTCATATATGCGGGTCATTTCTTCAATCTCTTCTAATTCGTGGGGTTTCCTCAGTAGCCGTCTCCTGTGTGTTTCTGAATGGCAACCGGTTATGATTTGCGATTTGATGTCAGCGTCAGGCGAGAAGGTTTCAAACTCGCAGTATCTCGACAGCCGTCGTAACCGGGTGATGAATGCACTCATTGCTTCCTCCTTCCCTTGGCGTGCCTGGTGGAATGCATGGCGCTCATAATTTACGTTTCTTTTGTGAAGGAACTTTTTGTTCAGTGCCTCACGCACTTTGTCATACGTCCCTGTTTCAGCAGGCGAAAGATCCTTGACGATTTTGCTTATTTCCCGGCCTGCCAGGTTGCGGAGGGCTATTAACTTCTCTTTGTCTTCCGTCACCTTGGATCCCTCAATATAATCTTCGAAGTCTTCTAACCATTCTTGCCACTTGGGGCCCATACTCCCTCCTGTGGTCATGGTCAGAGGTTCCGGAGCTCGCAAGTGTGATCCTCCCGCAACAAGGAGCTTCCGCTGTGGTGAGGTCGCCATTGTGTCGTTGTCTTCTTTCCACTCCTTCGTTGATGCGTGTTTCCTTATGTGCTCTCTCCAATGCTTGTTTATTGGCTCTCGTCAATGCTTGTTTATATGCGCTTGACAATGCTTGTTTGTTTGCACTCGACAATGCTTGTTTATTTGTTCTTGCCAATGCTTGTTTGTTTGCACATATCAATGCTTGTTTGCTTGCACTCAACAATGCTTGTTTATTTGTTCTTGCCAATGCTTGTTTGTTTGCACATATCAATGCTTGTTTACTTGTACTTGACAATGCTTGTTTGCTTATACTCAACAATGCTTGTTTATTTGTTCTTGCCAATGCTTGTTTGTTTGCACATATCAATGCTTGTTTACTTGTACTTGCCAATGCTTGTTTATTTATTCTTGCCCATGCTTGTTTGTTTGCACTTGCCAATGCTTGCTTACTTGCTCTCGTCAGAGCTTGTTTATTTTCCTTTCCGCCAATGCTTGTTTATTTGTTCTTGCCAATGCTTGTTTCCTTGTTCTTGTCAGTGCTTGTTTCTGTTACTGTGTGCCTGACTTCAAAATGGCCGCTCTCCAGCAATCAAGGGGCCTGTCTTGAAAGCATGCCTGACTCCAAGATGGCCGCCGTCACTGCATACACACGAGGCTCTCTCTCTCGTGGCTCATTCAGTCCTCTTCATTCTGGACTCACCAGCGGGCAGCTTCGACAGGTGGCACACCTCAGGTCCTGCTTCTCCCTCACAGCGACTGCTCAGGTGAGGTCGGGGTGGGCTCCCGCCTTATTCTGCAGCTTCCCGCGTTTCTCCTCGCAACGGCGTGCCGAAACTCACGCATCAAGCGTGAGACCTGCCGGCATCAAAAGAGCTTTCCAGCTCACACTTCAGCGCGCTCAACGGTGCTCGCTGGCAGACCTTCGGGGACAGCGTCTCCGGTGTTGGGACACTTCTCTCTCCGCTCTTGGGCGCAAGGCAGGGTCGGGGTGGGCTCCCGACTTCTGCACTCCACAGCGTCATCCAAGACACACGCTTCTAGCGTGAATCGCGCTTCGACGCGATCGGCTTTTCACGATCTCTAAGGTTCTGTGGTCAGTGGGGCTTGGTCATCCCATCCTCGTCGCCAGTTGTAGCATCGCGCTACAAAGAACCACAGACCCGTCGTCGATATACATATATATTGGGAGCTTTATTCACACATCCAACATCGACCCTGTCCCTACTCTAACTGCCCCCATCCTGTCGTGACTCCTCCTCTTCCTTCCACCACCCTGGCTCCGCCCTCCCCAACTACTAGGCTGCTAACTCCATTACATCATGCTTTTGACCCTTAATACTGCGCTTATCCCTGCTCAACGGTTTAGTTCAGATCTCTTAGAGTTTTTCCAGGACAAAATCACTTGATTACTCAAATCATTTTTTACTGACATGATGCATGCTTTTCAAGTACAAGCTCTCTCCTCTACCTCCCTCTTAAACATGTCAGCTCCTACCTGGCCTTCTTTTGAATCAGTAGTTCTAGATTATAAAAAACAACGGAACCGCTAGGTACCAAAGGGACCTTGGGTAATTAGTATTATAAAACTACAGTGGTCTGTAGGGAGCACCGATAGCCACGAAGCAATAACCAATGTTCTAGCGCAAAAAGCAATATTTTTAAGATATATAATCCGCAGTTAGGAATTCACTCAAAACAATAGAAATTTGAGTGGGATGTGAACTCACAGTGAAGTGAGGAAAGTGTTCAGACAAAAGTGTGATGCGTGTGATATGAGAGTGCAATGTTTGTATCACAATAACATGAACAGTAACACAGCCCAAAAGCTATACAATCAGTTGATACAGTACTTGGTCTGTATAGGTAGTAGACGTCGTTTCGATCCATTCAAATCGCAGGGTCATCATCAGGATACGCTAATCGATGGCCCGAGGGTTTTTTTATGTTCCATCTCAAAACAAGTACAAAAAGACAAACCATAAATGAAATTAAAATAAATCAATATAATGAAACAAACATACGTGCGTACATATTTGTACACATTATAACATACATTTATTTTGTCATCCTGAAATAACAAACAATAATGAAAAACAGTTAAAAAATAGAATGACAAACATAAATCTAATTATTTAAAAAAGAAAAAATACCATTGTAAACAAAATATCTTGAAAAAATCATTCACAATATAAAGGCATTGTATGAAAATATGATTTGGTTTTAAATAAACATACGTGGAAAAAAAATACAGATCACATTTTCTAATAATTTTCATACATATAAAATTAGTAATTATTAAAACAAAAAATTTCAAACAAGAAAATAATGTATCCAATTGAGTAGCAAATGTCCTTGTTCAAGTCTACCAATCGAGCATCGGTACGTCAAAATATAATTCAAAGAAAAAAGATTACAGTAAAAAATATTCCAACAAGCATTCATCAAATAAAGCCATAATAAACTCACAAAACCATACAAAACCTTACAAATATACAAAAATATAATAAACACTCCAGGTAACCTGCAAAAAGCAAGGAAAATGCATGTTTAAAGTTGGTAAAGAACCCAAAATTATTTTCCTTGCTTTCAAAAAATGTGTCCATGACTATAATACATCTGGGAAATAAAAAAGTATACCTACTCATACTCAAAATAAACAATGCCCACAAAACCATCAAACGTACCTTAAATAATATATAAATATATACATTAACGAGCTGTTTTCCTAAACTATACATGTATAAATTACACTACACTTTAGGACCACCACACCAGATCTTTGATTATCTGTGAGAGTGAAAGTGTAGCCTACTGATGCCTGTTGTGAAGAGTGCAGCTGGTATGTGCAACCCAGAACCTTGCACTCAAATCACATCTGTTGAGTATGCGTGCATGTATAGTGAGCCTGTGATACATGTGTGATAGTAGAACACTGTGTGTATGCGATTCTGAATACTGAAACCAGGCGGGTCCATTTTGTTGCCCCTCGTTTAGCCTAGCACAAGATGGAGGGTGAAGACAACTTCCCCAGACAGAGTTACCTTCAGTAATTTCATGAAAACTATGTTAGCAAGGGATGCGTATTAGTTCTTCGTGAGCACTGCCCTTATGTGGATAGTAGTGGTGAAAGGTAGGATTACAATTTCTTTTGTTCAAGGTGAGGAAGTTTCTATGTCAGGCTGGTCCTTTTTTTCTGTCCCTTTTTTCTGTCTCGGATTACTACTTTAGAAAGGCTGATAACAGCTAGGTTCAGCCACTTCAATATGCCCATGTGGTGGGGGATTCTGTGTGGAGACAGTCCTAGTGCTACCTGCTATGAGACGCATCACTTTACACAAAGGTTGTGACTGGAGAAGAGCTTGAGAAGGACACTTAAAAGTTATAAATCCCACACCAGTTCCTAAACTTTAGGCAATGATTCCACCTCCCGATGTATAAACAAAAAGGTGTATAAATGTGGGACCCAAACCACCTTGCTGTAGTTCCATTCCCATGGTCTTCTTGACCAAGGAAGGGAAGGCCCGGCAGAATGTTCGAAGAGCTACTGTGTAACCAGAGGAGGTGTCTGCCTGACAGCCAGTTTCCCAGAGGTGAGGTGACATCACCATCACTTTCAATGATAGAGCTGACAGACTCTCTAGTAGTGTGCCTGACCCAGCAGGAGGAGATCATTTAATTCCACCATTAACTTGCATTCTAGTAGAAGAACCTTTAGGAAAGAGAAAGCATAAACAAAATAATTTTACCTTTAAAAAAACAGGAGACTGGCACCTAAAAGATGAGGTCTCATGTATCAGAGGTTCACATTGCTCCTTATTAGCACGCAGTCCTATTCCTAAGGCAACCTGTGCAGTAAACCTTCTCTGCTGCAGCTCTTCCTCCATTCACCATGTAAACATCCGCTTGCCTCTCAGAGGTATTTCTAGACAGTTCATGTTCACAGAGGTATGGCTGCATGAAGGACATCCAACCAGCCCCACTAGCAGCTTCCCAGCCCTCCCATTTGTGTCACATGCTCTGATTGATGAGCCGCTCTGAGGAAATTAAAGGGGCTCTGGGCATGTATTTCTTGCTCCTGCACAGACCTCTCTCAGGGGCAAAAGGCTGGGCATTTGGTGTCACGCACACGCTGGTTATGGGTTGAGGCATATCACACAAAAGGGGGATCAATGGCATTTATGCCAACACTCCCATTTAGGGTGGGAGACTCATTTTTAGGTCTCACCTACATAGTGTTTGCTCTGTGCTGCAAGACGTATTGTTTACAATTCAGTGGGCTTACAGCATGGGCGGTGGGTGAGATTTGAAAGTGGTGGGGCGCAACCGAATTAGCATACAGCACCGTAGCGAGCGAGCGCAGCGAGCGAGCCCGAACCCCAAAAGGGTGGTTTGGGGGGGTTACCCCCCCCAAGAAAATTTTGGAAAAAAAGAAGAAAAATCGTGCATTTTCAAGCAAATTTGAGAAAGCAGGAAGGTTAAAGCAGCAATTGTGAAAGTGCAGTTATTACATTAATAGATGGCATAACATAGGTAGCTGCTTATTCAGTATTACCACAGAGCTTCATACTTTCTGTCCTATTTTGCTCAGGTGCTGAATTCAGACTATAAGACTCATGGAAATCTCAGCTCTAAGAGTAGAAGAAGTTGCACAGCAGTGTAATGGTTGCCAGGCTCGTTCCGCAGGAGCGTCAGGAACTTGAAGAAAAGTCCACAGTCTTCCCCTACGGCCTTCCGACTCTATTAGAATAGACTCTAGAGTAACGAATGGCACGCAAGGGGAAAACAGGGAAACAAAACAAGGAAAGGCGGGGGAAGAAAAACAGTCTTACAACATACTGAATATTAGACTCTAGAGTAACGAATGGCAAGCAAGGGGAAAACAGGGAAACAAAACAAGGAAAGGCGGGGGAAGAAAAACAGTCTTACAATATACTGAATATAAAAGAGGCAGCGCAATGCGCTGTTACCGTGATTCTGGTTGAGCTGAACTTTGTACACACACTTCACATAGGTCCACGCAAGTACCCCAAATATAAATGGTATAAAGCAGTGTTTCCCAAACTGTGGTCACATTCCCAGGGGGGTCCTCAGGCAGTAATTTTAAAAGCACAAAAAAGTTCCTTGTAGAATCAGCAGTTTTCCAGCAACAATAAAAGTGTCAAGATTACGTCGGTGATTAATGTACCTGCTGGAGAGAGATGAGAGTTGTGTCAAGTGGCAGCTTTGACTTATCTAATGTAGCACAGAGGGTTAATATGCCTACTGCAAAGAACGTGTACCATGCATTTTGAAAAACATTTTTTATGTGCCTAGGTTAGTGGGTTACTGCTTTAGTCACAGATTCTTTTGTTACTGTGCAGTTCATAAGTGACAATAGTAATCTAGCACAGTGACCTATAAACTGTCATCAAAGAGCTGCTTGCAAGCTGCATGATACAAGTTAGAAACATATGTTTGTTTCAAGTCTTTCATTATCCTAATCCTGCTAAAAAGGTTTATTTGGGTGGAAATACATTTTTATTGTTAAAGTCAATGCTAACCAGTGTTATGTTCTGAATCCTGAGTTTGTGCTTCTCCAGACCAAGCACTCTTTAAAAATGCCTACCAGTATGAATAACATGTGAATCCTACACCCTGTAGTCGCATTTGCCTTATGTAACATTTTCTATACACTGATTTACACGTATGAATCATTGTCTCCATGGGGCAGATTTGCAAGAAAATTGACTGTGTGTGTCGCAAGCCATTTGGCTGCGCCGCACTGAGTCACTTTCGAAGCACAGGGATGCGACATATTTACAACAATATGTTGCATCTCTGTGCTTCCCCCTGTGCTGGCGCACAAACTGCTGCCATACGCCTGCACAGGCACATTTGCACCATGGTGCAAGGATGCCTGTGTCGTGGGGAGATTGTTTATGTGCAGGAAGTAACCCTTCCTGCATGTAAACAATCAGAAATGGCGTTGTTCAACTTCTAAGTGTGCTGCATTAGCACACATAGAACTTGCAAAACGTCATTGTTTTACTGATTGTTTATGTGCAGGAAGGGACACCTTCCTGTACATAAACAATCACCAGAGGTAATATCCTGTTTCTATGCGTGCTGCAGAATGCAACATGCATAGAAAGAGGAGAAATTAATAAATTTCTCCAAGTTGCCCCTCCCTACGCCTCCCCTGGGGTGGCGTAGCATTCAGACACATTTCCAGATGTACGATTCCTCGTAAATCTGGAAATGTGTCTGGTTCCATGGGTTATGCGTGGGAACACCCACAGCAACACTCATGGAACGTCCCTTTCACGTAAAGTGCTGTGTGCAATTGGGCCATATTTACAAGACCAGTAAAAGTCACGCAGGGTTGCTTTTCCTGCCTTGGAAATATGGGGCACTAAAATGCGTCACTGGTGCATCACTTTTTGTGACGCACCTGTGGCGCAAGGGGCTTGTAAATCAGCCCCTATATGTGTGTGATTTAAGGTGCTCTGACATCCTTCAATGGTATGAGAGATGTTATAAAACAAATTAAATACATGTGACAGAGGGGCTATGGAGAGATGAGAGGCACTGTTGGAGGAGGATAATATGGGAATCATTGAAGAACCCCAACAAAGATTGTCATATCCTGGTGCATAGTAAGGTCATCATTTACTACTCTTTAAAAGCTGATACAATTCAATATATAATGATACATTTGTTGTAGACTGCACCATTATTTCCTAAATTGTCTTGGGGGGAGAGCCTCCCAAAGCCCCCTTTGTAGTGGTCAGGCGCACTCACTGCACTAGGTGTGCACTGTATGGGGACTGGTCTGAAAACATTTGCCTGGGCTGCTTTGGGTTTCCAGTCTGGCCCTGGCAGGAGTCTCATACTGCGAAATAAAACCAACCATTTAAAAGTTAGTCATGGAGATGCAGCGCTAACCCTCCTGTTTTTTGCAAATTCTTTCAATATAAAATACTAAAATCCTTAGTAATTCGAGTATCCGTTTTGTGTGCACACGTGTGTTTATTGTTTTCGAATTACTGTTTTAATGTTTGAAATTTAAGTCATACAAATTGCTTGGGGGTCCCCGGCTTCCAGTGGTGACTCAATTGGGGTCCTCAGGAGTAAACAGTTTGGGAACCACTGGTATAAAGGTTTTCGCAAATTGCCAAGGGGAAAGGTTTGATAGGCAACACAAGCAACGAATCGTTCACCCTGCGGGAGACAGGTCCGGCCAGTGAACAAAGGTGAGCAAATCTGTGTAGTCTCCAAATAGAACAAACACTACAAAACTTTTAAAAACAGAGATAACAATGCATTTCTTACCTCAATCAGAATTTTTGGTATTCAAACAAGTAGCAGCATTCACTTTTTGTAGATGAAATCCGCACGTCTCTCTTTCAGTGTAGCAAACTTGTCAATTACTTTCATGTTGAAGTCCGGTATCTTTTGGACTAGCTTGCTCTCTACAGATAGCATCGCCAAAGCATTTAGTCTTTCCTCTAGCATGGTGTTCCTGAGGAATGTCTTTATGCGCTTTAAGGCTGAAAAACATCGTTCAGCTTCTACTGTTGTCATTGGAGTCGTAATCACAATTTTTAGTAAAGTCACTGTCTCTGTAAGTGAGTTTTCCATATGCAGTTTATGAATTAAACTCAGCAAAGTCAAGGCGCTTGTGGCCTTCCGGTACACAGGCATTCCGTAGAGTACAGTTAACTCAGTTCTCAGCTGCTCTTTTTTGAGCATAGGATACGCTTCCACAGCCTGATTCAGAGCACGCTCAGGGAAGGATTCATCATATTGTGCAAACTCTTTACCTTGCAATAAAGTCGCACTCACCAAATGTTTTGTGAACGAAAAGCGTTCTTTCGCCTGCACAATTACAATGTCACATATCTCCTTTCCAATTCGAACCAGAGAGGTGATGTTTTGTCTGCGGTTTGCAAAAACAGAATGCTGCGGCAGTTTGCTCTCTAAATCTTCAACCCCATCTCTCACTTTCATAATCTGTTGTACAAATGCAGATGTATTGGCTTTCACAGAGACAGTATCTAGGTCTTTTCTTTGCAACTGATCGTATAACACATCAACAGGAATCATTATGTCATGAAATAAAAACAGTAAGAACTGAAACTCTTTGTCTTGTAGTGTTCTAATAAAGCCATGGGCTTCATTCTGACTTGTGTGATCAAAGTCTGCTCTGGATGCTATGGCGACAAAACATTTCTCAAGGCCCTCCCTCTGTTCAAAGATTAAGTTGACTGTACGAATGTGAAAGTTCCAACGAGTTGAGGATCCCCTTGGTACGCTTTTGTCCACAATCTCATGAAGGGCTTCTGTTCTTTTGGGGGAACGTGTGAAGAATGCTGCTATGCCTCCGATATCCTGAAAGAAGACTCGTGTCTCTCTGATCTTTGATACCGCCTGTTGCATAATAAGATTGAGTTGGTGGGCGTAACAGTGCACAAAATGAGCATTAGGGTACACATCTCGAATTCTCTTCTGAACTCCACTAAGGCTCCCACTCATTACGGATGCACCGTCATAGCTTTGTGCGATAAGCTTTTGTTTTTGAGGCAGGTCCGGGAAAATTAAGTCCAGTTGACACAGTATTGCTTCAGTGATGGTTGCTGCACTAGAGTCACTTAAATGCGTGAAGCCATAAAATCTTTCCACAATGTTTCTGTCACTGTCAAGGTACCGAAACACTAACACGGACTGTGTTTGAGTGGACACATCAGTGGTGTCATCAGCCTGAATAGCCACAAAGTCTGTGTTTCGCAACTCTTGCACAATATGGCTTCTTATAATTTCGAGCATACAGTCAAGGAGTTCATTTTGTATTGTATTAGAGGTGCCCTTAAAGACTGTAGCATGTGCTAAATGTCTTTCCAAATCCTGGTCTATGGTTGACATTAAATCCACTAGGCCTCGGAAGATCCCAGGTTTTGAGGAAGTTTCCGATTCATCATGGCCTCGCAATGCCAGTTCGAAAGCACCACAGAAACGAATGCAATCAATGATCTTGGATAGATTTTGTCTGTTCTTATCCACAGCTTCATTGTGTTTTTGAATGGATTTGCGATACGCATCATTTATCTGCTGCTCAATTGGTGCGTCTTCCCCCAACATTCCCAGTCTTGTCAGGTTTTCCAGATGATTTCTTGTGAGCGCATGCTTCTTTATTTTTTCAGCGATGTGCTTCAGGTCGACCATTCCTTGCCGTGTCCAAGAAAAGTCACCGCCAAACAGCAAGCAGGGGAAGCAGAACAGAGAATTGCGTATAGGGCAGCCTGTAAGCCAATCAGCTTTTGTGTACCAGGCATTTGAGAATGTACGTTTTGACATTTTTCCTCTGTCCTGGGTAGTTTGCTGTAGGTTTATTTCAGGCTGATGAGGTCCCAATTCTTTTAACTTCAGTTTTTGTTCAAGTGGCCGTGACTGGAATGACTTTGTAATCAGCTCTTGTACTGTATTCATGATGGGGTGTCGGGTGTTGCTGGCCTTACCAATATATATATATATATATATATTAAAGAAACCTGTCAATAATCAAAGTACAACGTATAAGGTGCAGTGCAATAATATCAAATTTCAGTATAAATACATTATACATATATATTGTGCATTATCCTAATACATCTCAAATGACTGCTAAAAATAGAGCCGTACTGCCTCCTGCCTCTCTGTGCCATAGTGTTGCTGGAGGCACTGAAAGACACTGCTTGAGGGCCTTGAGAGTGACCACATGACATACATGCTCTAACTACGATGTAAAAAAATATATAGCATCAGTTGCCATACCTTTAACACTGGTGTTTGCTGGGTTGTAGCCGGGGTCGGGTGAGAGAGCAGCAAAGGAGGTTGGGGTCCTCTTGTTGAGAGAGCAGCAAAGGAGGTTGGGGTCCTCTTGTTGTTTGCTGGAAAATTGCCCCAAAATGCGGTAATGTTTCAGGTTGTCAGGTGCTGAAAATGAAAAGATAACAATTTATTTTTGAAACAGTAGGGTAATGAAACAAAGACTGTGGGGAAAAAATATAACGCTCCAATAAGCATTAATATTAACAATACCCATTACAATTCACAAAACAATAAAGGCAGGCTCGCAACGCACTGGGAAATTCACAGATTTCATTTGAATCAGATTAAATATTCACCAGTGTACATTCAAAAGTTAAAACTTTTATTTAGCTATCCGCATGTTTTTGGACGTCAGCACACGGTGGTGAATTAATGAGCCTTGACATTTCCCTGCCTACGATCTGCTTGTTTGAAGTTTTGAGAGCGGCTCCTGAATTATTAATGAAAGAGCTGGTAAAAGGCACTTTGTGCCGTGTAAAAGTCGTGCTTGCGCTCTTCATCTCCTGCTCTATGAATTTGTCCTCGAATTGTTGGACACTTTCTAAAAGCCGCAGTCTCTATACGGGGCATACTAAGTTTGATGCATGTGGCCCCTAATGACTCAAATGGGACTTTCTGTAACATGGGAATGAGAAAAATAGGCTATCATTTAGGGTGAAAATCAAATGAAGACTTTTATAAAGGCGTTTGTGCAGGCCTTTTTTAATCCATTTCAAAGTCCACCTTCCCTTCTCGGCCCCATATTCACCTCCCTTCTACCAGACACTTAGCACAACTAACCTCTCCAACTAATGATTTATCTATATGCTGCATTTCAATTCACACCTCTTCCAAATGGAGACGGTTCAACTTCCCTGACACCTGCAGGCACTTAGAGCAGAGATACAGCCCGCTCTCGTCCTCTTGACAACTGCTTTGCATCTCAGTGGACGCCATATTGATCCCGTGGATGTCAGCTTCAATTCCATCAAACACTGCAACGCGAACCACAATGCAGTCATGCCTGCGGCAACATTATGTCATGTATGTGCTTTGGAGGTGTGCTGCTGCAGGATCAGAAATTTGAAACGCAAATTCACGTTTTTTTCTTACCTTTCAGAAGCATGGAGCGCAATGGCAGGCAGAGAGAGGGTGATGCAAGTGTTGTGCACTGGCCTGCCAGGTTGCTGGCAGTGCATACACCACCCCCGCCCCCCCTCCCCTGTGTGGCAGCCCGGGCTGAAATAGCTTCCAGGGCGCACACACACACACACGCAGCCGCCCCCCCACCCCGTTAATTCGCCTGTTAATTGGGCTTTGTTGGTTTTTCACCCCTTCTGGAGCCCCTGCATCGCCACTGACTATTGCTGGAGGAATTAGCACGTTACACAATACCAAGCCCTGTCAGCTGAAACCCCCGAGGAATCGGGTTTTTGCTTGCAGGAATCGGGAGGCGGGAGACTAGCCTTGAAATCGGTAGTCTCCCGCCTGAATCGGGAGAGTTGGCATGTCTGCTTGAACCCCAATCCTTCATGGACACTGGAGGCCTGTGCTTGCTATGATAAAATATTCCCCGTCCCACCTGTATTCTTTAATGCTGTCTACGTGACCTCTCCCTCTGGTGCTCATGAGTGCAATGCTGGGGTTGCCTGGTTACCAGCCTTGTATACCACGTTCCATTCACAGGATTCTGCTTCTGGTGCCGCTGGGACGGCACGCGCCTTTCAAATCAATATAAAATGCAGGCTTTTCTAAGTCTTTATTTTAAATAAATGAAACTTTTTATCATAGGCCTCATTACCATCCCTTGCTCAAACAGCGCTCCTTCATTGTACAAATTAAATGATTTTTACTGGGCCACATCACCGTCTCCAAGAGGGGAGAGGATGTGGTTTAACGGCTAGAGCGGCCGACCTTGAAGTTCGGGACGAGGTTCCAGTCTGACAGGGGGCTCAAACGCCCTGTAAGTTTTGGGCAAATCTCCCCCTGCCTTAATAATTAATGTGTTCCTCAATCCTCTGTCATGTAACTGGTGTTCAAGTAAAGCGCTCTGATAGCTTCGGGTCGATTTAGCGCTATAAAAAACTGCAACAACAAAATCTCCCCGTCTGGCCTGCTCGGATGCTCCCCCCCCTCGAGTACTGTCCAGTAATGCACTCTTTCCTGTGTTACGAGTTACTACAGCTGTTAGACACTTCTGAGAAATTACCTATTTCCATTTTATGAATTGTTTGAAGAATACTTACATTTGACACTTTCTACTGTTTTAAATCCGTTGTATACAAATTGAACGGGATTAAAAAGCCATTCCACTCATTAACACGTAGAGAAGCCCTTCCCGTCCCCCTGCATGTCCCGGCACATTAATACATTCGCCCTGAAAGTTTTGGGCAAATCTCCCCCTGCCTTAAGAATTAATGTGTTCCTCTCATGTAACTGGTGTTCAAGTAAAGCGCTCTGATAGCTTCGGGTCGATTTAGCGCTATAAAAAACTGCAACAACAAAATCTCCCCGTCTGCCCTGCTCCTCCCCTCGAGTGCTGTCCAGTTATCTATTACATATAACGTGGAAATGGGGTTATCTGTAATTCGCTACATAAAAAAGAGCCCAGTTATCTCGACAATATTACCAGTTTATCCGTAACCAAGATATTTCAATCAGAAGTGACCCATAAAGGTATGCGCATGGTGGTTTGATAATTTAGCCCCTACCCACCCCCACAGCCCCCGAAATAAAAAAGGTTCCTCATAAATACATAGAGACTTTAGATAATTCCTTGGAAAACTCAATCGTGTACATTTTAAATGTCTTGTTCTTCGCACTCTACAGTGCCTTCCTCGAGTCATTACAATGAATGAAGTATTTGGGAATTTTATCCAAAACCCCAGCCAAATATTTGCGGTACAGATTGTATACGACAATCAAACACGACCATAAAATGCTGGAGATCAAATGTAATTGACAAAGTCCTCTGTTGCTATGACTACACCACCGTAACCTGTGTTCATGGTGTTATATTTAAAGAAACAGTCGGTATTTACTTCTCTGATGGTAGGGTCTAGACACTCTGCAACCATGCTATGTGATATGTCCACTCCTTCCTGTGTTACGAGTTACGACAGCTGTTAGACACTTCGGAGAAATTACCTATTTCCATTTAATGAATTGTTCGAAGAATACTTACATTTGACACTTTCTACTGTTTTAAATCCGTTCAGGCTGGGCTCAGGCAGCGACGCGCACGAGTCAGTCGAGAGTCGAGACAGAGTGAAGAAGTGAACCCGACCGTTACTTACGTCACGCGCTCGGCATCCAATATGGATTGCCCGCCCCTGCGGTGACCGGCCAATCCTGGCGCAGTGGCGCTGCATGCAGCACCAGGATTGGCTTGGAGGGCACAGTGACTCCTCGCCCTGTCGCCCTTTTGCTGCCAGCGCTGCCGCCAGCAGGTCCTGCACTCCCCCCCCCCCTACTAGCTAATGGGGCCGGCCTGGGTGCGCATGCTCGGGCAAGTTGCTGCCCGAAGCATACATGCGGGGATAAACGTTTTTTTAAACACAGACACCAGCCAGCCCGGCCCGCCCCCCCCCCCCCCCCCCCCTGCACACTCCCGATAAAGTCGGGTGCTGCCCGGCGCCGTGGAATAAGTAATTAAGGTAATTATTTCGAGTTTCTGTTTAACATTTATTTTAATTCTTTAACGCGGGTCCAGGGCTGGTGGGGCTACGCCCCTACGCCCCAATGGACGCACCGCGGCTGGCTTACAGCCTCCCACAGTATTTCATTCGTTTTTTCTTAGTCACCCTGCTTTGCAATATTTCGATTGCTCAGCTCTGGTAGGCATCCTTTACTTTCTTTTGCGTTAGCTCCTCCCTGTATCATGCACCAAGTACATTTTATTTTCCTCTTCTTTGTTCTACCTCGTTTTGAAGCACGCAATTTTTATTTTATTTTATAAGTGTTAAAATAGATTGTAGTAATGACTACAGAACTGACTCACATGGAATTGATTTAGTGAGCTCTGCTGTCCAATCTCAAGGAATGCCTGCATCTTACACCTGTGAGTACAGCCTGCAACTACTATGTGCTTGCTCAAGCGTCTCCTTGTGAAAGACTTTAACTGGTCTACAGTCAGCTTTAGCTGCTAAGTAGCACTGATTGAAGACGTAAGAAGGCCTTTATTCACAGCACAAGTCCACTGCGGTTTTGTCTCTGCCAACCACAAATCCCTTGAAGTGTGAACAGTGTAACTTCTGTAGCCTTTGCTTACTTATCCTGAGCTGCGGGCACACAACATCCTCTGGGCATCATCAATGCGCGGCGCGCTCACTTCCGCGTTTCATGGCCTCTCCCTACGAAGTACTTGTCGACTCACCTCTTGCTCTACTCAATAAAGATATGCTGCCATCTAGTGGGCATTCATATACTTTTCTAAACGAGACATTCACGCAAAGAAGCACTATTATGTGTGTTGTCACCTAATGGACACTTGTTTACCCAACAAACCTTGAGCAAAAACAATGGTTTAAAGCTTTTTAACCCTGTCTAGTTTACAAACTCTTCATAGTTCTCTGGTTCTGTCAGAGCTACATTTCCACTGCACTACATTCATTAGTCAACAGTGTGGAGTGGGGTGGTTCTTCAGCCAAAATACATGTGATGCGGGTACAAGTGCACAATAGTTTGCATGTGGGGCTATCGTTCAGGGAGCTTTGTTTCAAAGACCAAGTATATGAGGCAAAGACCGCACATACTCGATTGGACGCGCCACCATGATTTACACCTAATCTCAAATCCCAGGGCTGTAAGATTATGGTGGTTGAAAATACCAATGTGCAAGAGATTATCAGGGAGGCCAGAAGCATTTCTGAGGCGAAGTTAGGTCTCCTGAAGAATTATGTGCACAAAATAATATTAAAGAAGGAAACAATAAGCTAAGAGAATACCGTTCTTGGTGCAGGAGGAAGTCAAAAACTTGGAAACTAAAAGGTCTGTGAGCAGGGTCGGATTGGGATCACAATTCAGCCCGGGCACTCCCCAAAAAATGGCCCACATTCCTGGATCACGCCCGTTCACGAAACAGCATTTGGCTAGTCTCATTGCGCTCATTTTTAGAGAAATGCTTGATGAATTATGTATTTTAAAGCTCATATAGCCAGAAACACTGGTGAAAACTAGAAGCACTACATTTTGGCTGGGCCGCGAAGTGAAATAAACTGGCCCAAAGGCCACAACTCCTAATACGGCTATGTTTGCCACCTGGCTGTTTTTTTTAACCAGCATTACCAGTATTTTAATGCCCTTGCCAGTACGAAAATGAAGAAAATCACCTACAGCTGGTATTTTCTACCGCGATCGATATGTAATTAAAAGTTTGAACAGTAAACGTAAGGTGAAAGCAGTTTAAAATGTGGTCTAGACATTCTTTAATGATCCGTGACTGATAGTTAAAACTAACCAAAGGAAGAAAAGCCAAGTTAAGACTTTTTTATTATTGAATAAAGAATCCTCTCTCATTATTAAGTTCCAGCCTTTGCAGATTCTTAAAAAATGAGCAAAGAGAAGGTTATGTTTTTTTATTGTAGTTTTACATAGCATAAACTTGGTCAATTGGCGCAATTATATGAGCACCAGTTACATTACAGAAGATCTAATTCATTATCATTTTAGGCCTTCGCGCAATTAAGTCATTTGCCCAGAATAACAGGATGTTGCGGTGAGGCTGGGACTCGAACCTATTTCCATAGTTCCACATTCGACAGCTCTGACCCTAACATTACATTATCTCAATTTTCCGCTCTGGGAAAGGTGCTTCACAGCGAGGTTTATGCAAACATACCTCCCCCGCCCCCCAAGGCCTGAAAGACGCTGAAGCCGAGGTGTTAGCAACAGGCCCTCAGCAAGGCCATTCACTTACTCCCACCAGCCCAGTCAACTGTAGCCTCAGGGCGATGGCCTGGCAGGGAAGGGGTGAACAAAAGCAGGGGAGCTGAGGTGATGATGGCCCACAGCAGGGAGTGGGGCATTGCTTCTGGGCATCTGCGCCAGCCCCACGGGAAGCCAAGATAAAGTCTGCAGCGGACAGAACTTGCTGACACTTCCGCAAACCATATTGACCGCAACCTGCGGCCTTTCACAGCGCTGAACTTGTGATCCAACCTCAACTGTGACAAAGCGTCACGCATCAATAAGACAACCGAAACAGCGACTAAAAAACTCAAAATGAATGTGGAGTAATGAGGCTATCGCCTCGGTATCCAAAAACTCACCGCTGTCAGATGGAATCTGACAGGCGAAAACAAGACACACTGACAATATTGGCCTATCGACGCTGCTGAAAGCAACCCCCTCAGAGACTCCTTGCTCATGATGCTGCCCCCCCCTTACAGTGGCCTGGTGGGGAAGACAATAAGGCTCTGAGGGACGTTTGACAAAACCGGTCCACTGGTGACCGTTAGTCACTGGCCCATCGGCCAATGCCCGACTGCCCGCGTTACCAATCCGATGCTGTCTGTGAGGGAGAGATAAAGCCAGTTAAGTGGGTCTGTGGATATCACCTTTGGGTAGATCAGAAAAACTGTCTGGCAAGATAAGGAACGCCATAGACCTTCTTTGCTTGAACCAGAACATTGCTGCAGATAGGTTTCCCCTCCACCATGTACTTGTCAAGATCCTGCTGTTCAGAGATGAGGCCTTTGTTCATGTTTGTTCTATGTAGTACTTACCTCCCAATCAATTTGCATAATCACCAGAGGGTGTATTTCAGTTCATCGACTGCCTTTCGGTGGCACCTCGACGACAAGCCACATCCTTAAGGGCAAACTCATGGTGTGTTCTTCCAGGATTTCATCTTCATGTTTGACGGCACCGGAGAGGAGAACAACTTGGCTTTGAAATACGCCGTGGTCCATTTAGCAAAAGTAATGGGTACCCTACAGAAGGACCGATTAAAGTTCTTGGAGCTACAGGCGCTGGATTCAGGGCGTAACACAGGCTCACGCATCCCCTGTCGTGCGAGGGGGGGAGGGCCCAGCTGCAGGGGGCCCCCTCAGCACCGTACTCAGGTCTGAACGCTCCAGATAAAATCAAGAGCAGGGGCCCCTCCCTGTACATTGCAAGGGGGCCCCTTAAACTTTCGTTACGCCACTGAAGTGATGATGTGGCGGGTCCGGCAGCACCCCCAAAATACCTGTGCTAGAGTTCAGAGGGTAATAAAGATGCCTTTAAATTTTGTTTTTATCGTGTGACATTTGCTATAATTTTAAAGACAGGCTAGGCCTTCTGACAAATTGCTGAACATTCTATTACCACGGTATTTAGAGTTTACTTTTCTTTCTATGGCTGTAAAGTGAGAAGATTTCGTAAAGTGAGCTGTGTCACAGTCTCGCTGGGGTCCAAACAATGTGAAAGAAAATGCTGTAGGATGTTAAAAAAAAAAAAACTAACACACCATATGTAAATACCTGCAAAGGCACTGTGCAAATATTTCAAAATATATCAGCAGTTGGGAAAGAAGAAATAAAGCACTTTTTTTGTAGTTCTGAAGGGTGGTGAAAACTAAAATGTTAACAGGATTAAAACAAAATGTGGTGATGTGCAAATAATAAATATTTGCTGAAACCCGATTTCTGCTCATCATGCATTGTGAGCTACATGGTTTCATCCATAAAACATGCTGTCTGTGATTGGTAGTTCACAACCACACCATGATTTAGTAATATATTTGCAACACTGTGCTCCAAAATGCACCACCGGCTACAGATCCCATGGTACCAGGCGCTTGCTGAACAGGCGTGGCTCATTTGCTACACTTTGTGCGACACTTGGATTTGTGAACCCCTCTGACTTCAGTGATGGAACATTGATGGCAGCACCCCCACTCTTGAAATCGTTTCAGCACCCCTGCTTGTCGCAAGAGGTGGAGGATAACCAACTCTGCCAACAGAGAGAGGGCAAAAGCAGGTCTTTTGCAAGCAATCAAGGGTGCAGCTGAGCTCACAGATAAAAGAGAAAGAGAAACCAAGGTCCCTTATGGGTTTCATTGAGTGTCACTGTAAAATTGTAAATAATTTTGTCAATAAGACTGCGGTGATAAGGGTGTTACTACAAAGGGGGAGACATTTGAGTGTACGGATGGCCAGAAAGATAGGCTTAAGGGTATAAAAGAAGACATTTTTAGTGCTAATATTTTAACTAAATGGAATGTCAAGAAAAAAAGCCACCATTACCGTGGGCATGAGTGCCAAGGGAACGGCTGCTGTGTTATTAGAAGTGCATGCTAGTGTAGAGAAGACAGTAGCATTGGCATCATGATCAGATTTAGAGAGAAATGACTTCGGCGTTGAGAGGGAGGCGCTGTCTGTGTTTGGAACTTTTTTTAGTACACATTTGTATGGGGCATAGTGCTGGGGCCGGGGACACACTCAAAGTCGCTGCTTGATTGGCGGGGGTAGCTTCCAGGCTACAAGCTCACAGGTTTAGAGCGCATCCGGGGTGAAATAATACCATAGAGTATTGTCTTACCTGATTGGCCATACACTGCCGTGTGGAGGAAGTTGCTACCAGTGTTGCACTGGCTGAGTAAAGTGTAGGTATTTCGAAGGAAAAGTGGTTAGAAGTGGACAGGGAGAGTGGCCATCTGAAGGAAGTGAAAGATTGGATCAAGAAGGGGAGACGAGAGAGTGCTGCGTGAGGATAGATGTCAGACCATTACTCAAGATGGTGGGGGGGGGGGGTGAGCAGATGTTCGTGATCGCGCGTAGAAGTCTAACATGTATTTAATGCAAAAATAGCAAGCAAGCCTTGGAAATAAACAAAGCAATACACGGATCAGAACTAAATGTGTTGAGGCACGTGTGTGGATTCACATTTTCATGGTACACCAGAAATCATTAAAGTATATACATATCTAGTCACAAATGAGGTTTTAATGTTGGAAGGAGATAAATGTATATATCTTGAAAGATTACGCAGATGATGGTTGCCATTGCCCATGAGCGTAAACTGTGACATGGGTCAAACAGTGACATTGGCGTGCATCAAAGAGAAGTAAGAGTGGCTACATATACGCCAGAAATCACCTAAGGAGTGAGAGACTGCAGAATATGTAAGGAGGGCGAGAAACGATTAAAGGTAGGATGGGGAGGGTGGATCGGTAATCCCAGTGTTCCTTGGATTCGTGTGTTTGGGCTTTGTTGGCACCATGCTGTGACAGCGGGAAAGCGAAAGGTTTTCCATGGTGATAGCAGATGTTTACGCAAAATGGCTGGAGGTCAAAAAGAGTTTTGAGGAAAGTGTTTAGAAGAGAGGGGGTCCCCTCGTATTTGATGACAGATAACAGAACGCAATTAATATCTGTTAAGATGTGTGAATATCTGGAACAGATGGGTGTAAAACACTGCAGGACAGTGTGTATAACTTGTAGGCTAATGGTATGGTGGAGAGAGCGAGTCACTTAGTGAAGAGGATTAGAGGAATGGCTTGAAAGAGTAGGACAGATGTGGAAAGAGCAATTTTGGTAGGGGCGTGGGCTCATGCGCCAGCTACGAAGGACACTCCCTTGAAGTTCATGAGCAATAGGGAACCGGAATAACAAACCTATCCGGTATGGTTGTCGGAACTGGATGAGAGGGTAGCTGACAGTATGGACAGTGGCGGTAGCAATCTTGGCAAATTGGTGAAGGGAGGAGATTGAGTCAAGATGAAACCCGATGGTATCTATTGAAACTTATCAAGTCCAGACTTAAATAAAACAGTGTAATATTAAAAAATGGACAGAGCTGGGATAGGGCGAGGGGGGCTGTGTATCACAGGGGTGGCGAATGTATCTCTGCTGCAGATCAGGAAGGATGTAGTAGTTTTATTTAGTAGTTTTATGTTAATGAGTGATATTAAGTTTTAAAGTTCTGTGGCCAAAAGGGACGCTGTGGAGAATGGAAGTGGAAAGTGGAAAGTTGGAGTTAAAGACAAAGCACGAAGTCTGACAGAGGAAGGGTGAGGAGGCCGCCTAGCAGAACGAGAGCCTTTGTATGTATGGTAGCATGTGCTAATAGACCTCTTGCTTAGGGTGACCAGATGACTCCATGTCACTTCAATGCAACTTTTCCCGTTCTGGGTTTTGATTTCAAAATCAGTGCATTCTGGGAGCTGTAGTCTTAGTTCATTTTAATAGAGCCAACACATCTGATAACAATGACATGTAAAATCAGAACCAGGAATGGAAGAGCGATGTCCTGGGAGCGTGGTGTATAGGTGTTCTAGGATGTGAGTTGAACCTAAACTACCACCTCTATTTGGTTGGCTCAGCTATTTTTAGCTATTTTTACTGTTTGTTTGTTTTGCTACCACTTGCTGTCTTTTGCTTTATTTTATTTGCTGTCCTTATTATTATGTTTTTGCTATGTTACTTTCAATCAATCAATCAATCAATCATCGCATTTATATAGCGCGCTACTCACCCAGAGGGTCTCAAGGCGCTGGGGGAGGGGGGTCCGCTACTGCTCGAACAGCCAGGTCTTGAGTTGCTTCCTGAAGGCGAGGTGGTCCTGGGTCAGGCGGAGGTGGGTGGGGAGGGAGTTCCATGTCTTGGCGGCGAGGTAGGAGAAGGACCGTCCCCCTGTGGTGGCTCTTCGGATGCGGGGGGCGGCGGCGAGGGCGTGGCTGGTCGATCGAAGCTGGCGTTTGGGAGCGTAGAAGTTGAGGCGGCTGTTGAGGTATCCTGGGCCTTGGTTGTGTAGGGCTTTGTGTGCGTGGGTGAGGAGACGGAAGGTGATTCTCTTGTTGACCGGGAGCCAGTGCAGGTCTCTCAGGTGTCCGGAGATGTGGCTGCGACGGGGGATGTCCAGGATGAGTCGTGCTGAGGCGTTCTGGATCCGCTGGAGTCTCTTCTGGAGTTTGGCGGTGGTTCCGGCATAGAGGGAGTTGCCGTAGTCCAGAAGGCTGGTGACGAGGGCCTGGGTGACCGTCTTCCTGGTCTCGGTGGGGATCCACCGGAAGATCTTACGTAGCATGCGCAGGATGTTGAAGCACGACGAGGAGATGGCGTTGACTTGTCTGGTCATGGAGAGGGAGTAGTCCAGGATGAAGCCCAGGTTGCGTGCGTGGTCTGTTGGTTTGGGTGCGCTGCCTAGGGCGGGGGGCCACCAGGAGTCGTCCCAAGTGGCGGGTGAGGATCCCAGGATGAGGACTTCCGTCTTGTCCGAGTTCAGTTTCAGGCGGCTGTTCTTCATCCATTCGGCTACCTCTTTCATCCCTTTGTGAAGGTTGGCTCTGGCGGTGGCGGGGTCATTGGTGAGGGAGAGGATCAGCTGGGTGTCGTCGGCGTATGAGATGATGTTGAGGTTGTGCTGGCGTGCGATGTCTGCAAGGGGGCTCATGTAGACGTTGAAGAGGGTTGGACTGAGCGAGGAGCCACGAGGGACGCCGCAGATGACTTCAGTGGCTTCAGATCTGAACGGAGGAAGACGGACTCTCTGTGTCCTTCCGGCGAGGAAGGAGATGATCCACTCCAGTGCCTTCTCCTGGACTCCGACGTTGCTGAGGCGTTGTACTAGGGTACGGTGGCAGACAGTGTCGAAGGCCGCGGAGAGGTCGAGGAGGATGAGGGCCGCTGTTTCTCCGTTGTCGAGCAGCGCTCGGATGTCATCGGTGGCTGCGATCAAGGCGGTCTCGGTGCTGTGGTTGGCCCGGAAGCCAGACTGCGAGGGGCCGAGGGATCCGTTCGTCTTGAGGAAGGCGGCCAGCTGCTTGTTGACGGTCTTCTCGATGACTTTTGCAGGAAACGGGAGCAGCGAGATGGGGCGGTAGTTCTTGAGGTCGGTCGGGTCGGCCGATGGCTTCTTCAGTAGGGCGCTGAGTTCGGCGTGTTTCCAGCTCTCCGGGAAGGTGGCGGTGTCGAAGGAGGTGTTGATGATGTCCCGCAGGTGGGGTGCGATGACAGCGTCGGCTTTGTTGAAGACGTGGTGAGGGCAGGGGTCGGTCGGAGATCCGGAGTGGATGGAGTTCATCGTGCGGACAGTGTCTTCGGTGCTGATCGGAGTCCAGGCGCGGAGGGTGGTGGTGGGGGGCGGTGGTTCGGTCGTGGCGTTCGTCGGTTGAGTGCTGAAGCTGTTGTGTATGTCCGCGATCTTGTTGTGGAAGTAGGAGGCGAGGGAGTTGCAGAGGTCTTGCGAAGGGTTGATGTCGTTGTTTCCGGCGTTGGGGTTGGAGAGCTCTTTAACGATGTTGAAGAGTTCCTTGCTGTTGTGTGCGTTGTTGTCCAGTCGTTCCTTGAATGCAGTTTTCTTGGTGGCGTGGATCAGTTGGTGGTGTTTTCGGGTAGCGAGCTTGAGGGCAGTCATGTTGTCCGGTGTTGGGTCTCTGCGCCAGGTTCTCTCGAGGGCTCGGCAGTTCTTCTTGGAGCTCTTGAGTTCGTCGGTGAACCATGGGGCTTTCTTGCTGCCGGGTCTGCTAGGCGGGGTCCTCAGGGGGGCGAGCTCGTCTGCGCAGTCGCTGATCCACTTCGTGAGGTTGGTGGCCGCCTGGCTAGGGTTCGTTGTGCTGGTGGGAGGGTTCATGTTCAGGGAGGTCGTGAGCTGGTCGGCTGTGATCTTGTTCCAGCTCCTGCGTGCAACCTGTTGCTGGTGGTGGTGGGTCGTGGTCCTTCCAAAGCTGAAGTGGACGCAGCTGTGGTCCGTCCAGTGGAGTCCGGTGGCGTGGCTGAAGACGATGTCCTTGCTGGATGAGAAGACGGGGTCGAGTGTGTGTCCGGCGTAGTGGGTGGGGGTGGTCACCAGCTACTTGAGTCCCAGGTTGGCGAGGTTGTCCAGCAGGGTGGTGGTGTTGCGGTCGTTGTTGTTCTCCAGGTGGAAGTTGAGGTCCCCTAGGAGGATGTAGTCAGCGGAGCAGAGGGCGTGCGGGCTGATGAAGTCGGCGATGTCTTCGCTGAATTGTGTGCGTGGTCCCGGGGGTCTGTAGATGAGGGTGCCTCTGAGGGTGGCATTGGGGTTGATGTGGACCTGGAAGTGCAGGTGCTCGGCGGTTGCGAGGGTGTCGTCGGTGTTGGTCGTGATGCGGATGGTGTTCCTGTGGACGATGGCGATGCCTTCTCCGGTGTGGTTGATGCGGTCCTTTCGGATGATCTTGTAGCCGTCTGGGATGGCGATGGCGATGTCGGGCGCTGAAGAGGCATTCATCCAGGTTTCCGTGAGGAAGGCGACGTCTGGTGAAGTAGTGTCGAGCAGGTTCCAGAGCTCGACGGCGTGTCTGTGGACGGAGCGGGTGTTGAGCAGGATGCACTTTAGGTGGCGGCGGCTGGGGCGCTGCTATCGGCGGCGGTGAAGATCACATTCAGCAAGGAGCTCTGGAGCAGGAGCGTAGAGGAGCGAGGGGGCAACCAGGCCAGAGGCGAAGTGAAGTACGTGTGCTGTAGTGTGCGCAGTCTCCTGGATTGTGACTACTAACATTACCTCTACGTCCCTCGTCCTCGTCCCTGTCATTACTAGTGACGATTACTGCCAATCTTATAGGAAACAAAACATGAAACCTTTATTTAACCCCACCCACCCTTAGCTGGGTGCTATAATAGGACTGCATTCCCTCACCCCTTCCTGTTTTGTTTCCTGCCTAATGGAACGATGACCAGAAGTGCTGAGGTGGTAGCCGGTCTACAGTCTCTAATGTGCGAGCGCTTTTTCTCCTTGCTGGCTTTGGAGGAAACTCCACTGCCGCAGCGGGGGCACAGTGCTCTGGAGAGTGGTGACTGGATCCCATGGCCAATTATAAGTAAGGGTATGCGTACTTTATGGTGACCTGGAAAATCTTGAAGGGGCGAGGATGCTGTCAGGCTGTTCTTATTTCTGCTTCTGAAGCTGATAAGACAAGCATTTTCAATGCAATCAGTCATGCATTTGCGAGAGTTTAAGCTATTGGCATTTTAAATCGCAATGCCTTTTAAAATAAAAGGCATTGTCATTTACAATGCAAATAGCTCAAACTCTTGTCAATGCGAGACCTCGGCTGCCATTGTCCCGGGCTGCTCGGAAAGTGAAAGCGCACATGGCGCGCTCAATGTTACAGAAAAGCATGTCATGCCTGCAGTAGGGGAAACTTATTAAAGAAAATAGTGCTTTCAGACTAAATAAGACATACCATGTAACAACAGAAATAAAAAGGCCAGTCCTCATGGGAGGTTACAAATGAAGACAAGGCAGTACTAAGGAGGGACTAACCAGCCTATTAACGATTCAGAAGCCAGCATTTTCAAAGGACAATGACACAGGCCAATGGAAAATATGGGCAGAGAGTGGGCAGGGCTTCAAGTCCATACTCTAATACAGCATGCTTTGCAGGGAAGCGCATGCGCTGCCCAGGCTCGACCTAATAAAGGGTCTGACGGCCAGTTTTTCTCAGAGATGCATTCTTTATTAGATAAGCGTACCTGGGTCCCGCTGTTGGTTTGTGCATGTGTGGACTACCATGGTTTGGTCTCATATGCCACTGAGTCACTGAGTTGGATTGTGTATATGTGAGTCCCGCAAGACACGCATGTGTGGAACCAGATTCTATGAGCTTGTTTGAACTTTTTGTTCCATGCGAAGCATTAGCACGCTTGATGCCTTTTGTGGTGGTTCTTCAGTACTTTAAAAGGGATAGAATTCCATATTTTAATTATTGTAATTCTATAACGTGTGCTTATTAGTTGCATTTCTATTAGTATGGGGAAATAATCGCACAAGAGGAGACTCTTATCGCCTTCCTGCCCTTCAACAAGCCGATCTCCTCTTCCCAAAAGGAACAGAGTGGATAGAGGAGATGATGACAAACTTAGGAGACTGATTCTAGAAATCTTTGCTTCCCTTAAACAAAAGAAAGGACATGGTGTGGATCTGATTGGGCAGGAACGCATGCTTTCAGATCTTTACGATCTCCCCAGCCTCCAGATCAAAAGGGAAGTATATTTCAAAAGATGTGATGTCTGAACTGCTAACGTATACAAAGAATAATAGGGGTTTTCATGTGGATGAAATAGTTGAATCATCTAAGAACACAACCTTGAAATAATGTTGATAACCTACTATTGTTGGGTGACCCATTCATCAGTATGGGATGGATGTTATTTTTAATAAATGAGAGGAAGGGCTCAAGCCAGATTATTCTGCCATCCTACATTTATGACAAGATTATATCCCTTAGAAGGTGTGAAAGAGAATCTGACAGATTCGATCCATTTTGATTCAGTTGTGGCACGTCTGGTGGGTAGACCAACTATGGCTGTGGAAAATATCCTCAGAGATCCAGCAGAGAACAAAGTGGATGCTGTGTTGAAAATGGTCTACTCTGGTTTGCTTCTTGCTCTATGCACTTTTGTCTGTGGGGCTTACACGTCGCAGTCTCTCGTCTCTGATTTCAGGGAGCTGTGTAAAGTGATGCAAAAGTTTAGTTTCTTTCAGATATTTCATTTGACGCTGTAACAGGTTCTGCATTGGCCTTTGGAGCATTAATAGCAGCAAGACTTAATCACTTTACGGAAACAGAAGCATGATCTTTCAAGTAAAGATCAGCTTTCCTGACCATGCAAGTGGCCAGGAAGTCGGTGGTCATGAGTTAAAGGTTGGTGGCACAATCCTTTACTTCCTGGAGTCTTGAGAGAAGTCAATCAATCAGGATTCTTATAGAGTACGGCTAATCACCCTTTAGGGTCTCAAGGCACTGCAGGGGGGAGTTCTGCAGTTCAGTCGAAGAGACAGGTTGTGGGCTCCTTCCTGAATTGAGCCAGTGAGGGTGATTGCATGAGATGTAAAGGAAGAGAATTCCAGGTCTTTGTGGTGAGGTAGGAGAAGGATCTTCCTCCGGCCGTAGTCTTGCGGATCTGTAGGATGGTGGCCAGCACCAGACAGGCAGAGCAGAGGTGCCTGGTGGGAGTGTAGAAGGAGAGGCGGTGGTTGAGGTATGCAGGTCCGATGTTGTGGAGGGCCTTGTAGTGTAGGTGTGTATGAAGAGCTTGAAGGTGATTATTTTGTTGAGTCCACCTCAGACAAATTGATACTGGACATTGTCCTGAGATAATATGAAATTAAATGTATCTCCTCTTCGAGTCACTCAGAGACCATTCCTAACCCCTTACCACAGTCTCAGGAAAAGTTGAAGGCCTTGGAAGAAGGAATCCAGCTACTGGTTGGAAAAGTCATTTGTTCCTGTCCCGTAGAAAGAGAAGGGGAAGGGTGTGTAGTCAGTTGTTTTTCGAGTACTGAAACTAAAGGCAGAATTTTGGATTGTCATACATTTGCAGGAGCTAAATAATTCTGTGAGAAAAATCTCTTTCAAATTAGGGACCCTCCGAAGAATAATCCTTTTGATTCAAAAGGTTTATACTTAATATACCCAAGTGTCAGCTGCAGCTATCAAATCATCTCATCTTCATTTCAACTCATATCAGAAAAAAATCTTTCTTCCAGTAGAAGGAGCCGCCCATCTCCAGAACCTGTTGGAATCTCTCCTTTGTCTAAAAGAAACATCATCCTATAAATGGACGTAGATCCAGGGTCACATGGCAGCGAATGTGTTCATGGTGGGAAAGGCTTCACCTAAGACTGGTACAGATTCATCTTCAAGAACACTGGTCATCAGCTTCGTAAGATCTAGAGCAGATGATTGCAGTGACACAGGACATCATATTTGCTCCTCAGTTGTAGTTAGTTTCAGACAACCTATGCTCAAGCATTAGTGGTTATACCCATTCACTGTTGGCAACAAACAGGGTATGCTCCACTAGATTTCTGAGTCTCAAGAGTCCACTCTGACTCTGTTCTAAATTCAAATGTGCTCCAGCGTTTTGAAGTGTATGGAGAAGCCAGGCTCACCCCCCTCCACTGTGTGTCCCATCCAGCCTCCAGGAATGCAGAAATACACAAATCTGTCTAGGGGGATTCCTCTACTTCACCTCCTAATGTTTCATCACGCCGGCCTGGATCCACCAAATGGAACCTAGGATCCTCCATGCATCGTACCATTCCAGGCACACATACACCCAGTGCATGTATACAGCATATGCACTCTGCTCAGCTGAATCCTCCATGCACTGTACCACAGAAAGGCACACATACACCCAGCACATACATCTCACATGCACACATTGCACAGCTCTGTATGCTTCATGTACCGTACCACTCACTAGCACACTTACACCCAACACATGCATTTAACATGCACACACTGCTCAGTACTGTATTCAATCAATCAATCAAATGATGTATAAACTGCATGGATACTCGTAGAGTATTAGAGCAATGGGCAGATTAGATGCCATCTAAAACAAGTCAGCCTAATGATAGGCAGATTGGAACAACCATGGTTTAAGACTGCATCTGAAACAGCGTTCATCCTTCATAGCACGTAAGTCCAAGGGAAGAGCATTTCAAGCACTGGCAGCGAACAAGGAGAAAGAGGTGCCACACCATCTCTTCCTCCTAAATCGTGGGCCCACTGCCAGCACAGTCTTAGAGGAGCAGAGAGATCCGACAGGATGAAATGGAATGAGCTCATTTGCCAGATATACAGGGCCGATCCGATAGAAGGCCCTGTGATCCAATGTGAGACATTTGAACTGGATTCTCTCTTGAATAGGCAGCCAATGCAGTTCCTTAAGATATTGACTAATATGTGCCAATCTGGGGACTTTTATTAGTAGTCGAGCAGCAGCGTTTTGTACTAGCTGAAGTCTCCTCAGTTGATAGGCTGGGAAACGCAAGTAGAGAGAGTTAGAATAATCAAGGCAGGGGTAGTGAAGGCATGAATGGCCTGTGCCAGGAATAAATGTAGGAATTTCTTAGTTGACTTTAAAAATCCAAAACAGGAACCAACCACTAATGCAACCTGAGCCAAAAGATGTTTCATTGTCAAATTGAACCCCCAGATTGCACACTGACATGACTGGGGCCAGCGGAGGAGGACTATGATCAGGCCAACAATCACTGTCCAAGAAGGGGGTGGAGAGTCAAACAACCAGATCTCTGTTTTGCTGGTCTTACACTGGAGATTGCGGTAACGGATTCATTGGATAACAGTAGTCAAGCAGTACTTGAGCCTGCTGTAAGCATTAGTCGCGTTCTTATACAGAGTTAGAAGCGTTTGCGTATCATCAGCATAAGACACAATCTGAAAGCCGAAAGACTCCACCAATGAAGCCAAGGGGGTTATATATACATTAAAAAGCATGGGTCTCAGGGCAGAGTCCTTTGGGAACTATAAAAGTTAGTGGTTTGGGGTCAGAGGCAGAAGGTTGACTTCTGTCCATCAAAAAAGAGTGGATCCAGGCTAAGGCGGATCCCCCAATGCCTATATTTTCCAAACTTTGAAGAAGAGCAGAGTGTGATACTGTATCAAAGGCCACGGATAAGTCAAACAATATTAACACAACTTGTTCTCCTTGGTCCACAGCCCGTTTGATGGAGTCAGTGACCTCCACCAAAGTGGATTCCGTGCTGAAGCGAGGGCGGGAGCCAGACTGGGATGGGTGAAGGAGCTGGCACTGTTCTAAGAAGTTAAACAGTTGGCCGTTGATTACCTTCTCCAGTATCTTAGAGAAGGCAGGCAATAAGGAAATAAGCCTTAAATTGCTCAATATCAATCTAGCTGCAGATGGCTTTTTTAATAAAAGTATTATCTAGCATGTTTCCAGCAGATAGAAACAGTTGCTGAATGACGGGAGCTATTTAGAAGAAGGTTTGAGATAGGATTAATGGCATTCAGGCTAACAATCATGATACGGAGAGGACAGAGTTCATCTGGAGAGCCAGACTTACAAGATTTCAGGGCCTGTTCAGACGCTTCCAACAAAATGGTGGCAGACTCAGAGAGAGAGCAAGAGAGCAAGAAGAGGATTTGTATTGTACGCTTCCCAGGACACAAATATACCCAGCGCAGATACACCAATCAGCACACACACACATACACCCAACACCGCACTACACACCAAACCGATGGAGGCCAAGGGGTGAGCACACAGCAGAGGAACTTTAAAATGAATGTGCCAGTAGCCCTCACTCCAGTGACACAGGTTAAAAGAGACCAGTTCACTCTTAACCGATATTTACACTTTATGCTGCCACCACTGTGCTCATGCCGCATAATTCCTGGTGAAGGCAGTAGCCTTTCACCATTATGAAGGTAGCGCTTTAGGTGCCCCTCCTAGTCCCACAGTACCGCAGTCTGTGAGACAGGCTAATGTCATGTCGCACACACATGGGGTTTGCCTATGACAACAAAAATCAACATTAGGAATCCAGGCATAAGTACTGTTGGGCACTCAGGGCAGGGGTGTGAGTTCATTACCATGAAGAGGACTTTTCCGTTCCAACAAACTTTCTGCTATTTATGTTGTCCTCCTTCCTTAAAGTTTTCAAATAATATTTTGATCTTGAAACCTGATGTCACTTTCTCCCCAAAAGTGAATTCAACGGGATACATCTCAGAAGATTATCCTTTCTGTTTTTATCTCCCTCTCCTCAAAAAAGACAGGTTACTGAGTTTATTGGATGTTAAGCAGGTAGCCTCCTCCTCAACCCAGGAACATGTAACTGACCACGTCACACATGGAGATCTGGTTTTCATGTCTTTATTCTTCAGCATGCAACTGTTAACTGAACACACTGCGTCACAATCTTTATTAACAACACCCAGACACACCCAACTGATTACATAATACTTGTAAGGAGTCTATTGAGGGTCACTAGAGTCTTCATGTTTATGTGTATGTTTGGGGGATTTATTAAGCGCTCCTTTGCCAAAAGGTCTCTTGGCGCTATCGGAGATGAGAGAGCCTTCCTGAGGGGCTCTAACAGTAGGCTAGGGTGAACAACGTGACATAAACACAGGACACAACATCTCCCCATTTGTTAAATGAAAAAAATGAACAAATATATACACATTACAATTCCTTGATGAGTCATCGATATGCTCGCACTATCCTTCCAGATCTAGTTATATGAGATAGAGGAGGGGCGTCTTCATCTGGCATTTTTAGAGAAGAGTTGGATGTTTGGTTTGAGCACAGAGGTTTACTTGCCTCATTTGCGAGGACTGGAGCTGATGATCATCGAGGCAAAGGCTTAAAGTGTGACGAGTCTCTGGTTATGAACTTTCCAGGTTGTTGGATAGTTACCATATGTCCTTTGCTTGTCACAACTCTCAGCGGTTCAGCATCAAACAGAGTGTCCGTCTTGCGTGTCCTTTTTTGCTTAATAAGAACTCTGTCTCCTTTCTGAAACCCATGTCTCAAAATCTTCGATGCTTGTCGGCATAGGCCTTCATTTTGCATTAGCGAGAAGTGTCAGTGACTTGAATCTCGCAAGAAGCACTTCTAAACTGCAAGGTGTCAGGTATCTTCATCCAAGAAGCACTCCTAAACAGCAAGGTGGTAGGACTTTGTCCCGTTGTGGGATGAGGAGTGGAATGGTATGCACAAAGGGCTGGGTGTGGGCACAGACCAGACTCAAGGTCGATGTCTTCAAGTGCATCACGTTGAACCAACCTTTTTAAAGTACTCATAAATCGTTCAACAATGCCATTTGCCTGTTGCCAGAGAGGTGTACTTTTCTGATGTTTGATGTTTAAACGATTAAGAAAGTCTGTGAACTCAGTGCTATTAAAGGGTGGACCATTGTCAGATTTGAGAATGGAGGGAACACCTCATGTTATGAAAATGTCATCCAGTCTTTCAATGACTTTGTCATGGGTGGTTGATGATACGTCTTCCACTAGGGGAAAACATGAGTACTCATCGGCAACTACCATGAGATGATGTCTGTTGTTGAGAGATATGAAGAAATCAACAGCAATCCTCTCTCAAGCTTGCTTAGGTAGCTCAGACATGTTCAATGGGTGCTGAGTCATTTTGGGAGACAGACAGTTGTGCAGATGACAAGCTTTAAGCTCCCTTTTAACTCATTCGTCAAGACACTGGAACCACACTCGATCCCTGTGGGCTGTTTTAGTTGCAGCAATAACACAGTGTCCCTCATGAGCAAGGTCCATCACTTGCTGCCTCAGGCTTTCAGCAATAACTATTCTTGCCCCTGGTAGTATGGCACCATCGTGTGCAACAGAAAGTTCTTCATGAACATTTTTGAATTTCTGGTATTCAACATCATGCATAAGAGGTCGTGCATGCTTCCTCCATGATTATGTTATAATGATTTCCTTGAGCTCAATCATGTCTTTGTCAGTATTGGTAGTTGCAGGATTTATTTAATAGAAAGAGTTGCAGGCACACTTGACTCTACTGTGAAATTAATGTAGGCCTCAGCCACTATGGACGTTGCGCTATGACGCTGTTACGTCACACGTGACAAGTAGCTGCAGGGTTTTGATCTTTCCCTGGTTTGTGCATAATAGTGTAATTGTACTTCTGCAGACACAAACCCTACCTCTCAATGCTAGGGGGCATCTTGGCTTTTAGACTTCCGAAAATGGTGAGCAACACTTGATGATCTGTGACAAGGGTAAAATGGTTCAAGTACAGAAACACATGAACGTGTTCACACGCCCATACTACAGCTAAGCTTTCTTTCTCTGGTTGAGAATACCCATGTTCAGCCACAGATAGACTCCTGCTAGCATAGACCACAATATGTCTCTGAGCATTGGGTTGTCCATTATGTTGGTCAAGGATCACTCCCAAATCCACAGGGCTTGCATCCAACACAATTTCTGAATGCAATTTTGGATCAGAGTAAGCCATTTCAGTTGCATTTCCAATTGCGTGTTTTTTTTTCTTGATACTTTGGTGACATTCAGATAATTATTCTAATGGAACATCTTGCTTTGTTAGTTCTCTTAGAGGGGCACTCACATTGGCAAAGTCAAAAATATACCTGGAGCACTAGCTGGTCATGCCCAGGAAGGATCGCAGCATGGTCACATCTTCAAGGAGGGCAAGTAGATAACACTGCTTGTACGTTTTCGGGGTCAGAAGTCATCCCCTATTCAGAGAAAATATGTCCAAATAATTTCCATCTGTTTTGTGAAATTCATACTTCTCAGCATTCAGTGTGAGTACTGCATCATCAAGCAGACGGCATACTTGTGTGACTGCTTTGCTATGTTCCTTTCATGTAGCCCCAAACACCAGTATATCATCACTGTAGTTAAAAGCATGTGTGACAGGTGGAATTACTCATCAAATGACATTTTGAAAGAGTTTGGCAGCTATTGACACACCAAAACGAAGTCTTTTATATCCAAGAAACCAATATGCTTTGAAAAAGCAGTCATGTACACACAGTTTCTTTCAGTTTAAGTTGATGGTAACCTCTGTTCGGATCAAGGCAGGAGAAGACTTTGGCACCATTCACCTATGTGATCACGTAGTCATTCTTTTCAGACTTCTGTTTTTACTTGCAAGTGATCAATCCTACATGCACATGTCGATCTATGACTGACATCACCATCATACATCCATTTTCCTCATTGTCACTCGATGATGACGTCAATGAACCATTGAACGATGAATTTGATAACGATCAACTTTGTTTCGTTTCCACTTGCCTTAGTCAGTGTTGCTGTTTGGCCTTGTGGGAGTGGCTAGAATGCTTCAGGAACTCTCTGGCATCCATCTTCTCATCTCTTCGTGATGCACTTAGTTTCTCTTTTGCTTTGCAAACCGTTATAAAATGGTTTTCCTTCCTGCAGTCTTTACATCTTTGTCCAATGGTAGACATTTACCTTCGGGCTGAAAAGAGAATCTGCTTCCAAAAGACAATTTATTTTTCTTCAGAGCCACACTCGATGTGCCTCTGCCTTGTGTTTCTGCTTACTTTTCATGCTCAATGCTGATTCGTTTTGAGTTGTTCCTGCTTCCGTATCAGGAGGCTTGTCGATCGGCACATTCCTCCACTCTTGCAGCCATGAGCACTTTCTCCAAACTGAGTGTTTCAGCATGCATCGTCAGAATGTGTCGGAGAGGAAACCATCAATAATTGTAAGACGCATGGTTTCATCATTAAGTTCATCAAATTTGCAGTGCTTTATAAAGCGTATCAAGTCCCTCAACAAACTTATCCATATTATCACCAGGTTGCTCTCTTGCTTGGTGAAAATTTACTTTTCATAGTCAACGTTCAGTATTGGATTGAACTTTGCTCCTAATACTACCTTAATCTGATGGTAAGATGTTTCATCAGCTTGTGTTATTTTCTTTATCGCTTCTTTTGCTCTGTCACCTGCAAGGTTCTTTGAGTATGCGATGATCTTTTTGTCATCTGTTTCTTCTAAAGCATCAATGAAATCATCGAATATTTCAATCTATGCAGTCCATCTGGTGCCAATATTGTGCTTTTTGGCACTATCAAATGGATGCGGAGGTTTCTGGAAAACTGAAGTGTCATAGCCAGTTCTGGGTCTCACTAACCTTGAGAGTAGGGCCCTCTCCAGCGCTGTCTGCTGCCCACTTGAATCGGCTTCATTCATTCCATCTCTGAGTCCCAGCCGCATGCTTGCATCAATGTCGTCGTGGCTGATCTGATGTCCTTAGACCTCTTTTTCATCTTTGGTGGTGAGTAGCTTTTTTGTCTCTTGCACATGTTCATCACCATTCTCAACCTTCTGTATCATACCTGATTTTCACTGTTCCTAGCGTTATTTGGCACCTGGATGCTGCTGCTATTAGTTTGATTGTGCTCCTTGCGATCATGGCCTTCTCTGCTTCTCTGTACCTGGTTGTCGCTGTCTTTTGTGCAATCGTACTGTATGTATGCTGGCCCTGTGTTATGTTGTGGCACAATCCCTCTTCCTTGTAATGTAATGTAATGTAATGTAATGTAATGTAAAAGTGCATTTATAAAGCGCGAACTGTCACTCCGCAAGGAGCCTCCTGGCGCTAAAAGGACGGGATGAAGAAACTGAAATAAGAAGAACGAGAGGGAGGAGTTAGATTAATGCAAAGCAGAGGTCATCTGGACATTTATAAATCCAGGTTTTGAGTGCTTTCCTGAAAGACGTCTCTGATTGTTGCATACGTAAGCCAGAAGGGAGTATGTTCCACGCCTTAGAGCCAAGATAGGCGACCGTTTTTCCACCTTTGGTGGCAAGTCTAAAGTGGGGTGGTTTTAGCAAATTGGCCGAGGAAGATCTGAGGGTCCTGGTGGTAATGTAGGGTGCGAAATGAGCTGTGAGATATCTAGGGCCTGTCCGGCGAGAGGCTTTATAGGTGATCAGAAGCATTTTGAAGAGAATCCTTTTATGAATGGGGAGCCAATGTAGAGTGTTTGGAGCCGAGGATGCCGACGAAGTACGTGGGAGCCTAAGAACCAGGCGGGCTGCAGCGTTTTGTGCTATTTGTAATCTTTTAATTGTGGATTTGTTAGCCCCGGTCAACAGGCTGTTGCAATAGTCCAAGCGTGAGAGGACAAGAGCAACCGTTACAGATTTCCTAGCAGCCAGAGGGATCAGATCAAAGAATTTCTTCAAGGATCTTATTACACTAAAGCAGATGCCGGCCATAACCAGTGCATGAGGGAGGAAGGATAAGGAAGAATCAAACTTGACCCCCAGGTTTCTGGCCACCTTGACCGTATCTGGTGGGGGTGGAGTGCCTTCCGGCCACCACCTGTCAGGAATGAAAGTTACATTCGTGCCAATGGGTAGGATTTCAGTTTTATCAGTGTTGCATTGTAAATGATTGTTCTTCATCCACTGTATGACTTGAAAAAGACATGATTGGAAATTGCTTTCGGCTTCATTATATTTTTTGTCCAGGGAGACGATCATTTGAGTATCGTCGGCGTAAGAGGTGACTTCAATTCCAAAGGATTTTATAAGGAAGATGAGGGGGGCCATATAAACGTTGAACAACAGAGGGCTCAAGGAGGAGCCCTGAGGAACCCCTGTGGTTATCGTCTTCTCTGTGGAAAGGAAGGGACCTAACGCCACGGTTTGTCTGCGATTGGTGAGGAAGGATCTAATCCATGCCAGGACAGTACCCGTGATACCGCCGCGTTCGAGTCTTGCCAGAAGGATATCGTGAGAGATGGTATCGAACGCGGCGGAAAGGTCCAGGAGGATCAGTACAGCTTTCTTACCAGAGTCAGCAAGGGTTTTTAACACCTCTGTGATTTCTAAGAGGGCCGACTCCGTTGAGTGTCTAGGGCGAAAACCAGATTGCTGAAAGTGGAGGATATTATTTGATTCGGTAAAATTTGAAAGCTCTTTAAGTACAAACCTCTCCGTTATTTTGCCCAGCACTGGGAGCAATGATATCGGCCGTAGGTTAGAGAGGACTGATGCGTCTATATTTTCCTTCTTTTTGAGGGGTTTAACCAGGGCAAGTTTCCAATCCTCAGGGACAATGCCTGTGTCTAACGAGGAATTGACTATTTGGTTGACCACTGGGTTGACAAGTGTCAATAAGTTTATGTACGATCCTGGGGGGGCAGGTATCCAATGGAGAACCTGAACTGCATGTCATTATGACCTTGAATGTGGCTTCCAATGACACTGGTAAAAAGGAGGAGAGCTTTGCAAGGGTTGGAGAAGGAGTGGGGATTTCCGTCTTGATGTTGGGAGGGGTAAGCGAGAATTTTTTTGGTATTTTCGAGATCTTCTCTTCAAAGTAATTGGAGATATTGTCACACAGAGTTTGTGAAGGGGGAAGATCCTTCTTTAGTCCCTTAGGATTGGTGAAGGAGTTGACTATTTTAAAAATGGATTTTTGATCAAGTTTGGACTCTAGTATGACTTTGGAGTAGTAAGATTTTTTTGTGGTTTTAATAAAGGCATGGTAGAGTTTTCTACAAGCTTTGTAGGCTCGCTTATCCTCGATAGCATAGGATTTCCTCCATTTATGTTCTAAATGTTTACACTGGTGTTGTTCTTTAGCTAGCTCAGGGGTAAACCAAGGTGGTCGCTGAGCTTTAATTTTCCTTGTCTTTTTCTTTTTGTTCTGGCCTTCCAAGGGCGCCAGATCATTGCAAATGTTGGAGATCCAAGTGTGAAAGTGCCCCGAGTCTTGGTTCGGGTTACCTGTGAGGGTAGGGGTGCAAGATTGAGCGTGAGGCCGAAGCTTGGGATTGCTTATAAGTTTGGACCGGTTACGGCGGGGTTTGGAGTTGGGGGAGCGGTCCGGGCTGTCTGTCGATGGGTAATCTAAGATCAGTGGAATCATGTGGTGGTCAGTCCAGATCAGTGGAATAGGAAGGGACACCGTAAGAGCGGGAAAATTGGAGCAGATCCCGTCTAGAGTGTGGCCAGCCTGGTGGGTAGGTTGCTGTACCAGTTGTTTCAAAGTGAGGAGCACAGTTATCTGTAGAAAATTGTCCATCTCAGGGGATCCTTTGGATTCCAAGTGAAGGTTGAAATCCCCTAACATAGTGAAATTGGCGTATTTGGGAAGTGACTGGCTTAGGGCATCGCCTAGTGAGTCCGTAAAGGTAGTACTATATCCCGGCGGTCGATAGATGAGGACTCCTGAAAAAGACAGTGAGGCATTTAGAGAAATACGGAAGCCTAGGCTTTCAGCGCCTTTGAGAGAGGCTATGTCTATAGTGACGCAGGGAAGGGAGTCACGGATGATGATGGCCAATCCCCCTCCTCTCCCTCCTAACCTGTCTTTCCTGTGGATAGTGTAGTTAGGGGGGAGTGCGATAGCTATATCCGGGTTGGAGCAGTCTTTCAGCCAGGATTCTGTAATAAACAGGAAATCCAGCTGCATGTCTAGTATTAAGTCTCTGATGTCTTGGCAGTGTTTGCTGAGGGACCTTGCGTTAATAAGTCCTCCTTGCAGTTTGAGTTTGCTAGTTGAGGAAGGGGGGCTAGTCTTGTTGTGCACTGAAGGGTCGCTAGCAAAGAACTCATGTCTACACTTGTAGCATGCAAAGGAACCCCAAAGAGTGTCCGGGGCAACTTGGTGGAAGCAATTCGTCCTAGTATTAAGAGCCTTAAGGTCCGCGGAACTGTACGTTAGTACAGCAGCTGTATGGGCAAGGATTCCCGCCTTGGCCACGTCCTTGGCGCGGATGGGCGCAGACAGGCGCAGACGGGCTTGCCTTTGGCGTGCCGCCGGCGCGCCCGCTGCGCGCGTCTGCTGCGCGCTCGTTTTACATCCAATTTATCCCCGGTGCCCGGAAGTGAAGGGGAGGGGGAGGAGGAGTTTCCGCCCGAGGTCCACCCTCCGTTCAAACGGCACTTGCCGCGACGGACCAGGGTGCAGGGCTACGTCCGGTAATACAGGTAAGATTGTTTGTTTTGTTTCCCACCACCCTCCACAGAGTTATATTCATTAAAATGCACACACTTTTAAAAGGTTCTGGCAAAATAAAACGATTAGGTTTTAAAAGCAATTAAGTTTCTAAAATCAGGTACAAAAGAGCAAATCAGCCAAAGATGCGAGCAGCGCAGCTGGCAGCACTTCACCGCGTCCGCTGCGCGCTCGTTTTAGCATCCAATTTATCCCCGGTGCCCGGAAGTGAAGGGGAGGGGGGGGGAGGAGTTTCCGCCCGAGGTCCACCCTCCGTTCAAACGGCACTTGCCGCGACGGACCAGGGTGCAGGGCTACGTCCGGTAATACAGGTAAGATTGTTTGTTTTGTTTCCCACCACCCTCCACAGAGTTATATTCATTAAAATGCACACACTTTTAAAAGTTTCTGGCAAAATAAAACGATTAGGTTTTAAAAGCAATTAAGTTTCTAAAATCAGGTGCAAAAGAGCAAATCAGCCAAAGATGCGAGCAGCGCAGCTGGCAGCATTTCACCGCGTCCGCTGCGCGCTCGTTTTAGCATCCAATTTATCCCCAGTGCCCGGAAGGGAAGGGGAGGGGGGGGGAGGAGTTTCCGCCCGAGGTCCACCCTCCGTTCAAACGGCACTTGCCGCGACGGACCAGGGTGCAGGGCTACGTCCGGTAATACAGGTAAGATTGTTGGTTTTGTTTCCCACCACCCTCCACAGAGTTATATTCATTAAAATGCACACACTTTTAAAAGGTTCTGGCAAAATAAAACGATTAGGTTTTAAAAGCAATTAAGTTTCTAAAATCAGGTGCAAAAGAGCAAATCAGCCAAAGATGCGAGCAGCGCAGCTGGCAGCACTTCACCGCGTCCTTCAGCCTTACCAGCAGGTTCTGGGCTGACTGTGACTGATCTTTCCGTGGGGCCTTCAACTTCTACAAAAGTCTTGTACTGGCTGGAGTGGCACTTTGTCCACATAAGCCAACCGTCAATGGCTTCACTTCGACTGAGGCACACACAAGCATTTTGCTGGACCTCAGCAAACTTTCAGGGAGTGTACTATTGTTTCTTCAGGTTACAGATCCCCTATCTCGTTGCAAGTTATAGCGTCCTCCCCAGCCTGCGAGCATGCCACACATGGAGCTCTGGTTTGCACATCTTTATTTTTCAGCATGCAACTATTAACTGAACGCACCGAGTCAAAAACTTTATGAACTACGCCGAGCCAACCGGTTATGAGTCAGTCAAGAGCCACTAGAGTCTTCGTGCACATAAACACAGGACACATCAAAGAGTGCTCTATCTGTTCATCTTAACAGATCCAGCAAATTCAGAAAAACTGTCTCTGTGTTACCTTTGGCTTTCCTGGGAAAGGTAAACAGGCTTCCAAAATAATTTTGATTGAGTAAGGAAACCATATTGTTTGCTTATTCCAATTTGGAAGAATCTGCCCTAGGCAAGGTGTAACGACGTTCCACTATGAGTGCTGCTGTTCTGTGGGCTGAATTTCAGGGTGTCTAATTGGAAGAAATTTGCAGGGCTGGTACTTCGGCCTCAGAAAAAACACTTTCATAAGTCTTTACATACTTCAGGATGTACAGGAAAACTTTGGTTTTGGAGTGTTTCCATCTTATAGTAAACAGCAAGACCGTGATTTTCAAGGTTTGTATTAATGTGTATTTTGATCACTATGTCCAATTAAGTCACTTGGTGTTGCATTATTTGTTGATCATGTTTTGATTTTTGTCAAATGCCTTTATTGCTTTGGTATACCTTGCTTGTAATGACTTGGACGAGGGATTGTAGAGTTAATGTCCTGATTACTTACCGGCATTGCTTAATTTAAGCCGGTGAGGCCTAGCGGGACTCATTTTTGGGGCCCAGCACCTATTTTTCCTCATCAGAATTTCACTCAGAGGAAGACAGAGAAAAAACACAAAATAGAGAAAGAAGGAAAAACTGTGAGACAGGGAGAAAGCAGTGATGTAAAACAACCTGCAAGAGTGCTGTAAAGAGGGAGGGAGTCTCTGGTAGATTAAAGAATTATGAGGTGCAATCAAGACTGTGTAGTCTCGGTGTTTGACACCCTAACCTTCTATAGTGCCTCTGACAAAACTTTAGGCCCCAAGCACTTATACTTTTACAAATTAAGCACTGCTTACCGGTAATCTTCATTCCTGTTAGTCCAACTTGTCCTCATGCCAGCCATTATGACCCGCCAATCCTTCCTAAATCTAGGTTTTTGACAGGGCTTTAGATTAAAGGCAGTGCTGAGGGAATGTTAACCTATTGTAGCACAGAGCTGGGGTTGGGTTGGGTTGGGTTAATTAAAGCATTCCTGTTCTGTTTCCTGTTTATGGGATTTGGTAGCAATCCTCACTAGCAATGACTAGGATGAGAAGGAATTGGAGTAAAAGTAATGATATTTACCAATTACCAATAAGTAATCAGGGCATTCTATATTATGTCACACAAGAACCTATGTGAACAGAGTTTTGGTAAGCATCTGTTGGTTGCTCTCTTTCATAGGGAGAGTTGTTCTCTGGGGAAACGGCATTACCAATGCGGTTGAGACCACGTGTGCCATTACCACGCTTGCCTTTAGTATGCAAATGCCTTTACCACGCAAGCCCTCACAACGATTTTAGTTGTAAAGGTATATGCGTGGTAAAGGCAGTCAGCACTCTAGATTCAGAGAGAAAGGGTGGGAGGGGGTGGAGACTTGGAGGGACTTCCTCCTGCCCGGACGAAAATGGAAGTAACAGGAAGGATCGGGACGCGGGTTGGTGAGTAGGGCTCGGGGCCAGGTTTTAGGACTCAGTGCGGGGGGCGGTGTGTTTTTAGGCCTGGGGTTGGGGTCTTTTTTAGGGCTGGTTTCAGGGCTCAGAGCGGGGCTGGGGTGTTCTGGGGGCTGGAGTCAGGTTGTTTTCAGGGCTGGGGGCCAGGCTTTAGAGTTCAGAGCGGGGGGCTGGAGTGTAATCTTTACCACGCATATGGCTTCACCAATCATGCCATATGTTCACATGCGTAGTTCCGTCATACAACTGTTCTTGTGATCTTTCTACAGTAAAGTCTCCCTGCCTTCACTGCATGTCTGTAACTACAGTATGAAGCGACCATGAACATAAGTGGAAAGCCTTTGCAAGTTGCCTCTCTAAACATGGAACTAGTCCCTCTCTGTCTTCTGTTCTCATGGTATATTAACACAATTCATAAAATGTACGGTAAATAAAATAAATAAATAAATAAAAAAAGCATGGGTGATTCTTGTTTATCTAGTTCTGCAATTAACCATTACCGTACATGTGGTGTAGTTTTGTTATTCCTTGCTCTTGCCTATACTGGCCATTTGTTAACCTTTTGCTATTCTGGAGCAGCAAAGAGCTGGTAGATGAAAAAAGAATTATTATAAAATTGTCTGTCTTATTTTTTGTAACATTTTGTTCCAATGCTTTCAATGGAAATATGGAGGTGCTGGTGCTCGCTATCTAGAATGCCTGTCTTGAGAAGTGCTGGTATTCTCTCCCAATAAATGTATTACATTTACAACAGATTTTGGAACTAGGCAACCAGGTTTGAGTCTACTGGCATTGGCTCAACATCCTGTGATTTTAGGCAAAGCTCTCAAACTCTGTGCCTAATAAAGATGAATGTGACCGTGTGTAATTAACTGGTGCTCATGTAGAGCAGGCCAGTACTGTGGGTTGAGTTTGTGCTAAAGAAAACTGCAAAACATGGCAATAATAGCATGTACTCTTCTTTTCACATTACAGAAGTGCTGATACTCTGTACCGGGCAGTACCTGCCCATTTAAATCCATGTTTATTATTAATTCTGAAACTAAGACAGCACTCCGTCACTTTTAACTTATTTCTTTATGTGCTTATTGTTTTATGTTTTAGAAGGTATCATTATTAGACTTAACTGATTTTCCCGAGATTTTTACCGGGTTGACCTAAAAATTAAAGGCCAGGTTAGTAATAACCCGGCCAGGTGGCAACAGGCTCCTGATTCTTGGGGTTCGGCGACCTTGTCGAACCCCAGGCCCTGCAAGATGGCCGCCCGTTCTGCCAGTCCGTTTTCTATCTCCATGGTACCTTCTCTAGAGGCGCTTCATTAGTCACGGATTTGGGTGATAACTTGCCTGTGCTGTAAACCGGCAGTGTCAATCATCCTCCTCTTCTTGCATTCTTACTCTTTTGCCCCGCCCTCTTTGGCACTCACACCTTAACTCCGCCCCCTGCCATCGGCAAACTTTAGGTCCTCCTTGGTCTAAGCTCCGCCTCCGCCCGGCCGGCTCTAGCAGAACTTTCAGACTCCGCAGAGCCGACACTGACTCTGGTGCAGAACTCGGGGAGGGAGGAGGAAGGGCCGGTTCCGGGCTGGGGACAGAGCAAGGCAGGATCTGGTGGGGGAGTTGGAAGGACCGGCTCCGAGCCGGGGACAGAGCAAGGAAGGATCTGGTGAGGAGGTAGATCTACCCCACGGTGCGAAAGCGGGAAAGTCTGTCCTGTCCATCAAAGGAGTGAACAGAGATCCACCGGATGAGGACTGCTTTCCCCAGGTGTAGCAGGGCATGCGGGAACAGAGGGGCATCCAAGACGGTCATGTCCCAGGGTGCTATCTAGATACATCAATTCTTGCAGCCTGTAACTTGAGGTCCTGTTATAAAATGCACTGTTGACGCTCCAGTTAGAGTTCTGATTATTTTTCAACTCAATAAGGATGAAAGGGTGAGTCAGCCTTCCCAAGATTCGAGCCTGTATTGGTTGCTGCCCTGATGGCGCCGCTCATTGGAACAAGAACTGCCGCTCATCTCTGGGCAGACGCTCACTGTGTTCTTTTCACTTAAGTGAGCAGAATCCTCAGGCTGGAGGTGTGTATATGTGCAAGGAATCCTACGGGTTGGGGGCGGAGGAGGAGGGGTTTCCCTAATGGGGTAGAGGAGGGCTCCATGTAACTCCCATCTCACCCGTAGGGTGTGCTTACATGGACTGCACGGCATTCGTCCAAGAAGATGGAACTCGGGGATCTGTTCCGGGAGAGCGGAAGAAGGCACGAGATCACCGGGATGTTCTCTGATAGTCGGGGATCAGCGTCTATCTAGCTACGGGAATGGATCTTCAGCCTCAAATCAGCATATGTAGTGGACTTCTCAGGATGTGTCTGCAGGGGGCAGGTGAGAGGGAGCAAATGTACAGGCCATGGCTAAACCTGCTCAGGGGTTTGCAGCAGCTATAGAGAAATTGGGCCAAGTGGAACGTTAGGACCGCACCCCTTGAGTGGACGGGCACCCCAGCAGCATAAAAAGAGGTATAGAGTCATAATCTGAATCTTCGAAAGGGATTGTGGGAGGAGAATATGAATCGTGCCAGGTGATGCATACTGAATATTCCCTAAAGGGGGCATGGGCCCCAAAGTGAGAATACAATAGATTTCTCCTAATATGGACCACAACGAGAACCTCAAAACCTAGCAACGGTTCTGTGGCAGAGGGATGCAGGATGCTAGGAATGGAGCAAGGTATCCCGGAGCACCTCCAAGGGCTGGATCGGGAATTCCAAACCCCGACAAAAGGAAGCGGATCCACCAAAGCCAAGACCGAGGATCTATAGGGGAAACCAGTGGCATGCGTTTTGCTTTGAAGCCACTCTTAATGCTGTTTCTTTCACTTTGCATCCTCAGCTCTGTCTGGATTGGCTTTTCGTTCTGTTTGTGGTAGGCTGATTCTTTGGAAGACCGTGAAGTGTGACTGCTTCAGGAGAACATTGTTCCTTCAGCCAGATCCCTGCGAGGAAAGAGCGGATTCGATTCCTGGAAAGGCGCATCTTTGCCAAAGAAAAAACATTATCATTTTGGAAATAAAAAATAATCTCTCCAAGGAAGGATTGGATTCTAAACAAAAGAATTTGTACAAGAAAAGAGCAGCTTCCTGGTGTGGATCCTAGCTTGAAAAGGGTAAGAGATTCTGAGAGGCAGCTCCGCATTTCAGCAGTCCTGAATGTCTTTCCCGCCCCTGACTATTACTGTGTGGATCTGTTTAAGAACTGAAATGTTTTAGGTAGCGCTAACTAATCGTGTTAGATTGTTTTTATGTGCCATGCTCTCTTGACCAGACTGTGTTGCCACATTTCAGTTTTGTTTCTTTGTGCTCAGATCAGATCACTTTAAGAGCAATTTATGCAGTACACAGCTGCAACCCATGTTGTGAAGTCAGTGGCTGCATGGTCGGTTTTAGATGGGCTTTCAGTATGTTTGTAATTAAGTTGTGTTGTGGCTGGAAAAAAAACTCCACAAACCGGAACCTACGGTACTCAATCACCCAATCCTAAATTTGAACATTTCACTCACCAAAAGGATCAGCTAAAACTGCCCAAGTTTTGGGAAATGGCTCATGGAATAAAAAAATCTAAAACTGGAATCAACTGCAGCAACTTTAAGTCCTGATTTTGAATTTGGCGGACAGCATACTCCGGCAAGGTGGATGGAGTAATGGGTTTATTTTCCTGTCTGTCACCGCTAGGAAAATACTGGCTCTAAGGGACAGGAAAAAAACAATAATTACCCCCACACCTGTAGAAAAAAAACTCCCAGGAAGTTGGGGCCATTCATTTTTTATTTTTCAGCAACAATCTCCCACTTTGGGAGTTTGTTTTTAAAAACTTTGTACAATTTTAAATGCCGTCCATCAAATGTCTAATACATTGACAGGATCCCTGTCAATGTACGTAGTTGTTCACAGGACTGGCGGTCAAATGTACATGTCCTCTGCCATCCCACAGAGAACCCACTGTCTGCCAAACTCTAAATCAGGCTGTTAGATCTGCCCAGGTCTATTTCTACCCGTGTCAAAAGAAAGCTGTAAACCTTACACATCCAGCTACTATCTAACTAGAACACATTTTCCACACGTGCCTAAAAGTGGCAGTCCCTCATCCTTCTATTTGTGGTATAATTCCAGATTGTACTAGAGCCGAAAGTCTTTAGGCTGTAAAGAGCCTGCACTTCTAATTTTTGGCACTGCTGTCTTCTTGCTCACTGTTCACTTTACAAAAATCAACACCTATCAAAGCTTGAGTAATATTCCTGGCAGCTCATCTTCTATCAATGTCTCGGTTCACAATGTACTAGATCTGTAAATTTTCTGCTAAGCAGATTTCCCTTGACTCATGGATACATCTCACTGCAGATTCTTCACCTTATGAAGACGTCTGCAGGCTTCAGACTAGTCTGGAAGATCTTTTCCCCAGCAGTAGCTGTCCATCACTTCCAGGTGGTACCATGCAGCTTGACCTGCAACTCTGTACATTGGACATGACAATACCTGTGCGCTGATGTCTGTTCCTGTTTTTCACACCACATCAACGTGGTCTTGCGCTTTCTCTCAGTGCTTTACCAACACAAGTTCTTCAAATTCAACAGTAATTAGACTAGAACTAATGCTCTCCCAAGAGGTCTTCCCTCAAAAAATATAACAAGTGCCATAGAAAGGAGATCTCTTCTTCCTCATAAACACTCTCCAGTACTATTTGATTACACAGCTCAGTTCTCCAACGCCGCGTCGGGCTCTTACTTGTCCTTGGAGCTGATACTAAAGTTGCAGAAGTTCTAACTGGAATTCCCTGTTCCAGTAACCAGCCTCGCACAGGTCGAGATCTTCCGTCTGGCCATGCTGACTTTTTTCACGACTGCACCATGAGGGCCACTCATCAAGGGCAGACAAGCACCTTTGGGCGTCCTGACTCCGGCGATGACCCCAATGCTTCCTGCCTGTGCACCTTTACCCACGCCAACCTAGGCGCCTGGAAAGAAAGCCCTGACTATATGGCATTATTCTACTACCCATTTGACGCAACACACAGCTCTGCTCCCAGGGCCGGTCAGGTAACTGCACTTGGAGTCGTCCTTGGCACCTCACTCAAAGCAGTGGATATTATCCAGGTGGCAAACGGGAAGGTCGAAGCTTGCACTGATGAACAACCTCCTGCCTGGACACAGAAATTTGCCATGGTGGATGAGTTGTTTGGATTTAATTCTGATGCCATAAACATGCCCAATAGGGTTTATGGTCACATGAAAGATGATAACTGAAGCGTACAATCTGATTCTACTCTCTTACTCAGGTTCTGACCTACATCGATGCCAGTGGCCTGCCTACCAAACATTACGATGGAAATCTTGCATACTGCCTCAGCGAGTGACAAGACCTTGCTTCCATGTACTGAGGCTATACTGAAAATTTTGGATTCCTGGAGAAGCTGTTCTCAGGACAGCAGTCCATAGACACATTTCCATATTGCCCCTCTGGACAGAATCTAAACAGCTGGATGCCATGGCTTGCAGCTTCTGCTGGACAGTCTCATTTGTTGGATAGTGAATGCCACATGCTTACTAAGCCACTGTCTGCGCATTGTGGGAATTGACAAAACTGTCACAAAAAGGACACAAGGAAGTTATTCTATCTAGTCAGTAATGACTTTGAAGCAGACCCTGACATGTGTTTGGATTCTGTAGATCACGATGCCTGGATGCTTTTAGTGGCTTCTCTGGAGATTTCCAGCCCACGTTGAGTATGTACTGCAGAGAAGGGCAACTCCTCCTTCAAACGCTTCTAGAATAGCAGGACACAACTTGCTCACTGGATCTTACCTCCCACCAATGAGTCAGTTCATCAGCAGTACAGAAAATATTGGGGCTCTTCAAGAGCTCAGTAGTCCCAATCAGAGACAACTTCTCAACTAGTCCTGACACCACAACAAATGTTCTGTTCCTTTTACGGCAAGGGTGCATCAAAGGATTGTCATCACTTAAACCAGGTCCAGCCCATACTCTGTTGGCTCTGCTGCCTCAAACCCCCTCTGACTCCACCCTCTTGCAGCATCCTCTTCTGGTGGGGGAGGGTCTCCTATTTTTCCACCCGTTGGGAGATGATCACTATTGACCACTAGTTCATCCAGCTGATTTGCAAGGGCCACACCTTACCCTTCATGTCCCATTCTCTAGGGTGGGCTCTCATGCACACACATCGATTCTGGATGAGTAGGTCCTACCCTTTCATAACAAAAGCGCTATAGATTTGATGCCTCTCCAAGGAAAGGGTATGGGATTCTACTACCTTTACTTCTTGGTCCTCGGGAAGGTCAGCCATATAAACTTGGTCATTTGGCAGGGCTGCTTCAAAACGCTGTACCTGCGCCATTTCTTTCTGACCTTCATTTACTGAGAATTAGCTGTCCTCCTTGGACCATCAGGGCACCTACTTCCATCATCTATTCCTCCTCACTCACAGGGGATTTACAATGGTGCCCCAGCATTGTCAGTTCACGGTCTGATCATTCAGGCTGATGACTATGCCTTACAAACGTGCTGGCAGTACCACTCTAAATGTCCACATATTACCATATTTTGGTGCCTGGCTTGGGAAGGTTGTCACCAGTGAAGGAATATCTTCGGTGTGCAATGACTTCTGCACAACTTAGGCTTTATTATCAATGCCCAAAGATCACACCTCATGCCAGCACAGAGGTTGCCCTTTGTAAGAGTGGTGCTGGACGAACCTAAAGGTTGGCTTTTCCTCCTAATCAGAGGATCATGGAAATTTAGGAGATGTTTCTGACTCAAACATATGTCCAGTTCCTACGTGTCTTTCTGCTGCTTGGCCTTTTACACTCTATTTGTTCCACATGCCAGATGGCGACAAGGGACCTCAAGTGGTGCCTGTGACAGCAGTTGCTCCAACACAAATGGTACCTTTTGGTTTAGGTGCATATCTTGCACCATGTTTTTCCAGGCCTGCACTGGTCCACTGTCCTGATGGGTCATCCACGCAGCCCTGCGCAGGCTACTCTAATTACAGACCTGGGCAACATGTTGGCACTTGCCTTTCTTTTGTCTGCTTCGCAGTAGCATCTGCACATAAATGTGCTGGAAACACAGGTTATCTGCCTTGCATTTGTCCTTTCTGTCACAGAGAGCACCATTAAGATGTACAGACAACACCACTACTGTCCATTACATCAACAGGAAGGGCAGTAGTGGGAGGTCATTGACTCTGTGCTGGGTGTTGATCTACTTGGAGCAGTGGGTTCTATGGTGAGGAATTTTTCCAGAACCGACCCATCCAGCAGGTACCCTTCACATGAAAGTGGACTCTCTTAGTCACATCCTGCTGGATGCAATACAGTTAGAACTACATCCTGAAGTGACAGAAAGGATTTCAGCAGATTAGGGTGTCCATCCTAGGATCTCTTTACCACAGATCAGGAAATTTCCTTCCTTTGGCCATAAACGTCCCTCTGAATGGTACCCTGTACACATTTTCACTGATTCTGCTTCCATCAAATATCCTCTCAAAGGTGCTGCATGATTGGTCTGAAATTATCCTGATCGGCCAGATTTGGCAAGAAAGATCTGGTATGCTGATCTGTTGGCAGTCTGCATTTGGCCACCACTTTCCCTCGCGTGCAGAGTAGACCTACTCAAGCAACTGGCTGGTCAATATTTTCATCCCAATTCTTAGACAGTGTGGCTGCGCACATGGAGATTAAGTGGTGCAAGCTAGAGTCTTTTTGCCTCTATGATGAATTTGCATACATTGTCTTCACTGCCAGAAAGCAAAATCTATTTTTGCTGGATGTGGTGTGAGTCAGAAGGCCTGGTTCCTATAAATCACACTTTTCTGTTTTTCTGAATTTGGCACTGTCTCTTGCACAGCAGGGCTTGACAGTGGCCACAGTTAAGAGTTAGTTGGCTGTCCTGTCAGTTTTTGTATGGCTCCTCGATCAGCCATAATTGTTCAGATCTCCATTGGTGGTGTATTCTCTAAAAGCGACTTTCTAATGTTTGATGATAAGTTTACACCCATTTCATGGTATTGGGGTGTACCTGTGGATGATAGTGTCGAACCCGTTGACGATGTCGGGGCTCACACTTGACAATATTTATCTTTAGTAATTGATTATGGGTAAAGGTTGGTGATGAGAGTACTCTGTACATACGATCAGTGGAGCTTTCTGGCCAAGGTTGGCGTGAGGAAATGATCACCATAGATACACAGTGATTGGCGCCCTTGCTGGTTAGCGTGTCTTACAAACACACGGTACTTAGTCTTAATTATCTTGATTTCTGGGTTAAAGAGTTTGCATTGTGTTGAAATTGCCAGGGTTGGGCCCTATGACACTTGTTAGAAACCCATTTGAAGTAGTTTTAACTCTTTTTCTGGAAGGGCACCCTGGGTGGTGTTCACTTCCTCTACACTTTGGTACCTCTTTGGTTAGGGACACTTTTTGTAATTTATTCCACCATTGTTGAGTATGGGCTCCTTTTAACGTGGTTCAGTATCTGTGGTTGGAGCTTGGATCCTGCAGGAGGCTCTACTTGTGTGTGGCTCTGGCCACCCCTAAGTGTGCATCACGTCTTCACACCTTTTGATGGTCCACAAGTGGGTTTTCTTTAGGTTGAGCCCCTCCCTCCTGGATTTGATTTCCCTTTATTTGAGTGCTTTTTGGGTGGGATTCGGCTTCTGTGGGGTGCGTTTCTGAAGAGTAGCTCCAGCCCCATAGCTGAGTCTCTTCTGGTTGACCTTAGGCCTGGTTGCTTAGAAACTTCTTGGGAAGGGTGGGGGTGTAAGGATTTGATTTTCTGGATTGGCTCCAGTGCTGAGTTTTGAATTTTTGGCATTGACTTGGAGCTGATGAAATGGTCCTCACAAGCGAGTGGTGTATAGTTTGACTCTTTAGTGTTCTCTTGTTTTTGTGAACCCTGCAGTGTTTGTTTCTGTAAAATGCAACTGCGGTTCTTTGAAACCCCAGTGAAAGCGGGAAGTCTTCTCGATGGTATATTTCTGCAGTTCCTTTTAAGTTGGCGTTTCCGAGAGCTGTTAAACAGGATTCAGTGAAGTAAAGTGAGGGATTGAGAGTATGTGTCGGAGGCCAGGAGGAAGTTACTTTTGGTGCCCACAACAAAACCGGCAATTTGAATTCACGTGTTTTGCTTTAAAGTACTTCTATACTCCATGTGCTTCGGGATAAGATAAGAATGTCCCTCCACCAGCTTTCTTGGAGGTACATGTATGCTCGTTCCTATTGCCTTGTAAGGGAGGTGGAACGCTCTGCATCTGGGCTTCGAAAACAAGGAATGATCTCCCAGCTATTTCACAGTACTCTTGAACTATTCCAGCAGGAACTGTTTCCTAAGTATCTCTTCAGGGTAGGCGGGTCCCAGCACCTCAAGATTAGCAAGGGTGCAGTGTGCTATTCACACACCAGTCAGTCAGTCTTGGTTGCGTTGTGTCTACAGTGCCAGCATGTCTATCTTCAGGAACCCACATGCTCACCATGTTCCTCATAGAAGTGAAACTGCCGTTTGTTCCTTAACGGCAGCTGTGGTTGAGCAGTTATTCTGGGAGTGCCGGCAGTTTGTTCCTTCCCCGGTGCTCCTCAGTGACGCAGCGATTTTCAGAATGTTTATTGCTTCCTACTTTTGTCCTCTCTAATCTTGAGAATGTGGCTATGTGGCTTTGGGTGGTAGGAGAAGAGATGAGCAGTCCCAGACTCTACTAGTTGATGACTGGGAACCGGTTCAGAGGTGCTAGGACGGTGAGCGGTTACTAGGCCACAATTTAAACGCTTGGTCGTTTACCTCTGGCACTGGTCCCAATCTGAATACCAAGTGAGGCCCTTTAGCACTTGACTCCCATGGTAGCGATGTAGAGCTGTCAGTCTTACTCCGAGAGATAATTAATCGTTAGATACTCAGATCTCCGCAACACAAGACAATAACACTCAGTGTCCAGCCAACTGTGAAACTGTGAAAAAGAAAAAAGTACTTTTAATCACAGACAGCAAGTTTAGGAAAACAATTGGCATAAGTGCAAAATGAAAATCCAGTCTCTCTAGCGCCCTTTGAACTAGAGGTCTAAGCAAAAAGATATTTCTCAAGGTTAAATACTGCAGGGTCCCTTCCTAAGGGGCGAAGTTATTCTATATGTTGTGTTATGGTAATTCATAAAGAGCACTATCACTCGTGAAGGTATCCTGGCACTGAGCGCGTGTGTGCCCCTAGGACTTCCTAGGGTAGATTAGTTAATTGAAAAGCCAGGTCTTCAGCTTCTTGCAGATCTCAAGAAGAGAGGAGGCTCGGATGTGAAGTGGGAGGTTGTTCTACACTTTAAAAGCGATTTAGGAGAAATCCCGTCCTCCTGATCGGGTTCTGTGTATGCTTGGGATGTGTGCGAGTAGGAGTCCATCATAGTGGAGGTGTCTGGGTGGTTGGTAGAAGGAGATGTGACTGTTCAGGTAGGTGGGGCCTAATTTGTGTAGTGCCTTGAATGTGTGTGTGAAGAGTTTGGAATGAGTGCTTGGAGCGATTTGAAGATCTCCCTCAACATCTCCGGATTGTGGAAGCAGGATGTAGTGATGGCGTTGACTCGTGCAGTCATGTCCAGTTTGCTGTCAATAATGATTATGAGGTTCCTGGCATGGGTGTTGCGGGTGGGTCTGAGTTCAGCCGGCCACCAGTTGGAGTCTCATGGCGAGGTGTTTGTCAATTGATTCCTGTGTTATTTTGGCTTGGTGTTCAACAATGCAAACCAATCTCATGGTTTATGGGCCTATGTTAACTGTGGCCCAGTGCTATCATATGATAGTTGTGAACACCAAGACAGCCATGATCCCCCCTCTGTGGACGGATACACATGTGACTGTGGGGACAGTCCTATAACATAACACATGTATTTGTAAAGCGCACTTATCACCCATGGGTCTCAAGGCGCTGAATAACAGATGTATATTGATACCGAACTCAATGGTACTCATTTTATCGACCTCAGATGGATGAAAGGCTGAGTGGACCTGCCGGGATTTGAACCTGTGACCATGAGATCGAACAGAGGCCCCTGCAGTGGATGCATTAGTCCACTAAGCCACTAGACCTGGTTTGAGAATAGGTTGAGATCGTTTCTGCCCCAAGACCTCTAATCATTCGCTTTACCAGATAAATATACGGACACAGTTCTCTTAATAGACGACCAGCTACCACTGCCTAAGGTGGATAAGCTTCACCGATGTGTCTAGCTGATTTAGAGTGTTGCGCAGTATGCATACTAATGCCCAGGGAAGATTTCTGAATATCCTGCACAGCTTGCTGGGATCACTCTGGCCCTCCGCGCCAGGACTGCAATGCTGTGCAGTTGGCGCAAGAAGGGCAGTCATGGGATACGGACTATAATTATGTTGAGTACTCGCACTCTGCCAACCTCGGGCCTTTAAAGTTATTTCAAGGAATCAACATTTCAAAGGGCGGTAAAGCTTTTACATTTTTTCAGCCTCTGATGATCACATGCACGTTTCTCTGCAACCACTCACGGTCAACTTGTGGAGTCTGCTAGGAGCACAGTAGCGGCAGGGGCACAGTGCTCACCAGAGGTCTCAGCAGGCACTGATACTTCCACAGGCCTCCTCTCATTGTAGATGGTGATAGTTGCACGTTCTTCAGTGCTCCCATCAATCTTCAGAGCAGACCAGTAGTTCCCATCTGGTAGGGGAGCTAGCAATCAGTCGCCAGTCCTTAAATTCAGAAATGTTTCCAGCCGCACTGCTGTGTGACTCCTCTCCTGCCTGTGAGCAATGCTGGCCCACTGGACAGGGCAAACTATCTAGTATTTATCCTCACAGCTGATGAATCTGCTTTCTGAATCCTCTAGTCCTACTGTGAATGGCCACTGCAAGATCAGATCATGTCAAGGGCGTGGCTGCTAGGCGGCGTGCCTTGAGATGGTTTGAACCAATCCAGCTACTTTTGTTTATGCAAGTCAGATAACCCTTCCACATCTTTTGTCAAGCACACAGGGGCAGGCATGTGGCAATGTTAAAGAAGGGAAACCCCTTGCACACACAGACACTGCTGTCTTTCTGCATTCATTCTCTGGGAAAGGAAAAGGGATGTGCCAGTGGTCAAAAAATGACCTAGGGGAACCTCCATTTTGAGTTGGCACTCAGACAGTGGAGTACAAAATGAATTCACTTTGACACCCAGTCACACATGCACGTATGCTGTTCACCACGCATAAGGTGTGGATATACCCTTCACGCAGTTGGAAATGAAAAACGCAGTGGGGCTGGCAGAACCTCTTAAAGATGCCCGATACCTGCACCACGCCACTCATTGGCTAAGGACTCAGTGCACCTGGACACTTCTCTGTGTCCTGGGGTTGGTAGTCGGAGAAGCGACCTCTCAGAGTAGATGCTCGGACAGCTGATCTGAAAGAACCTTGATCCAAATGGACTGTCTGAGGCCAGACTGATGGCAAAGAGAGAAAATGAATCTGACAGCACAACACAGACAAAAGGAACTTGTCTGCGACAGTTCAGACTGAACAGGGGGTAGTCTAGCTGCACAGAGAATGTTTGCTCAGATTGGTGGCACAGAAAGAAATAAAACTCTGCCTTGCAGCAGTAATAGAGAACAAGCCGGCAGTGGACAGAGGACCAAGTCTCAGACTGGCTTCACAGAAAGAGGGCACACAGACTCCCAGCCCATGGAGATTAAAGGCCAGACTTACAACACGGAGGAGAGATGAGATTGTATAGAGTAAGAATCATGCACTGAAAGCAGAGGGATCAGACTGGCTGCAGTAGCTGAAACAACAAGCATTGACAATGCAATAGGTCTCGCCCTCGTTTAAGTTGAATTAATTCTGTTTGTAATTAGGTGGCTTTTTAGCTTTGCTTTTATTAGTGTTTTTCAAACTTTCATGTACATAACATGCATATGTTTGCATATATGTATATGTATGCATGCAGTTATATTTGTATTTAAATAGATATGCATATGTTTATGTATGTATGTATGTATATATATCCACATACATATATATATAAATGCATATATATGTGTAGAGGTGTAGGGAGAGGTAGAGGTGGAGAGGTAGTAGAGTGTGAGTAGTAGAGTGTAGTAACAGAACTGAGGTTCAGACTAATGCACTGCACAGTGGCGTCACGAAAACGAATGCCCCCGCCACTGCAGATTGCAAAGAAGCCCCTCCCCTCCCCCATATCTCACAGCTCTTCATTGGCCTTAGGCTGAATGGGGGCCCTCAGCGGTGGAGGTGCTGCGGAACGATCACACCGATAACACGACTAGTGTTGAGTGCACTGAGGCGAGAAGGGCTGTGATGGTGCACTGCACAGCGATTAGCATAGCACGGCACACTGCACAGTGGTGAGCTTGGCTAGAGTGAGGTGCATAGTGACGACCATGGCTATACTGCGCTGCACAGTGAGAAAGGCACCGAACAGACATGACGCTATTTGTGCAAACTAATGAACAGTGCTAGGCTCAGGAGCTATACTTCGTGATGGTGGTGCATTAAATGCCCGTCAGGCATTAAAATGAAAACTGTCGGAAAAGATACGCTTTGTGTGTGCATTGAAGGAAACCCGTCGGGCATTAAAATGAAACCGCCGAAGGACAAAGCGCTGTGAAAGCTAACACTTAATAGCTTGAAACATACAATCTAAAGCTAAACAATTTAATAAGAATACGTTTGTGTGTGCACATTTAAAGGAAAACCGACGGAAAACAAAGCACTGTGAAGTAAAGCTTACAGCAAACGAAAGGGCTAGTTGAAGCTGACGCGATAACAAACGCATGCGATGTCTTAAAAAAAAAAGGGCAGCAAGCTTAAAATAAACCTACTGTGTCACGCCGCTGGTAAGAGATCCAATCCCGCAGGGCGTGGATAAAAGGAGGTGGGCAACAAGCAGTGAGTGACATGCCTTCAGTGCAATCATTGCACTGCCTTTGGCATAATTCATGACGCCAAACAACGCGCACGAATCACAACTGAAGGCGGTGCTGAGACGAGCCTTTTGGAATCGGATCAATTCCAAGAAGCCTCATATGACGAGGGCAGCGCATGCGCTGCCTACGTCGGGCCGAGACCTAAAAACCAATTACAAACACGACCTGTTCAGTAAGCGGAGAAAGGCTGGCTGTGGAGACATCAGGTCTCAAAATTTTGCACTAGCAAAATGAGGGCTCTAACCCACTGACCAGAGAAGCACAGGACACAGATGGACAGTGAATGAAAAATCAGAACTGGCACCTGGAAAAATGAGGGTTCAGAGTGGCAACGCAGGAGAATCCATGCCACTTGCCGGCTCTGCCACTACCCAACGGAAGACATTTGCCATATCCTCTGCATTTGCTCCGCCTTAATGCCAGAGCGGAGGGTCGTTGAGACAGCACTTCATACGGGCCGAAACCCTCACATGCAGGCAATCGTAGCCTGTCTACAAGAAGAGGATATAGTGCTCTGTGGGACATTCTTGAAATGTATGACTCTTGCCCAATCCAAACTGACTGTGCAGGCACCACAGAGTACGGGTGCCAAACTGTTCACTCTTGCCACATTGCGTCCACAAAACGGTCCTGGGGCATCTACGCCGCTGGCTCAGTCCCTCCCTCTTTTTTCATACCTTTCTCTCCCTACGCACTCCCCTAGTTAGCAACACCTACTATTGACTTTTACACAACCAATTACCTGGACATGGTTCGACAGCCTTCACGCGCTTAACCTTGGTTTTAAAATATGTATCACGCTCTTCCACCGCCTTGAGTTCTGTACTGCTACCAGTTGTCCCAGCACTTTCCTGCCTGTGCACTATGCACTTTCTCCAGTGATCTACTTTATACTCTTATTGCTATGGCAAAATACACTTAGCACTTTCTTCCTGTTTTGAACACCTATTTTGCAAGGCTACTCAACTTGCATTAAATTTAAACGGGTTTTAATGACTGCAAGATGATTTTAATGCGCGACTCAATGGCCTTTTTATTGTGTTTTTAATGCCTTGTGTGGCAGTGCCAGTATAATCAGTGCTCAGCCTGGCAGTGCAGATGGAATCGGGGCCTTGTGTGGCAGTGCCAGTATAATCAGTGCTCAGCCTGGCAGTGCAGATGGAATCAGGGCCTTGTGTGGCAGCGCCAGAAGAATGGGTGCTCAGCCTGGCAGTGCAGATGGAATCGGGGCCTTGTGTGGCAGCGCCAGAAGAATGAGAGCTCAGCCTGGCAGTGCAGATGGAATCGGGGCCTTGTGTGGCAGCGCCAGAAGAATGGGTGCTCAGCCTGGCAGTGCAGATGGAATCGGGGCCTTGTGTGGCAGCGCCAGAAGAATGAGTGCTCAGCCTGGCAGTGCAGATGGAATCAGGGACTTGGGTGGCAGCGCCAGACTAATCCGTGCTCAGCCTGGCAGTGCAGATGGAATCAGTGCCTTGTGTGGCAGCGCCAGAAGAATGGGTGCTCAGCCTGGCAGTGCAGATGGAATCGGGGCCTTGTGTGGCAGCGCCAGAAGAATGAGTGCTCAGCCTGGCAGTGCAGATGGAATCAGGGACTTGGGTGGCAGCGCCAGACTAATCCGTGCTCAGCCTGGCAGTGCAGATGGAATCGGGGCATTTTGTGGCAACGCCAGAAGAATGAGATCTCAGCCTGGCAGTGCAGATGGAATCGGGGCCTTGTGTGGCAGCGCCAGACTAATCAGTGCTCAGCCTGGCAGTGCAGATGGAATCAGGGCCTTGGGTGGCAGCGTCAGACTAATCAGTGCTCAGCCTGGCAGTGCAGATGGAATCAGGGCCTTGTGTGGCAGCGCCAGACTAATCAGTGCTCAGCCTGGCCGTGCAGATGGAATCTGGGCTTTGTGTGCCAACGCCAGAAGAATGAGTGCTCAGCCTGGCAGTGCAGATGGAATCAGGGCCTTGTGTGGCAGTGCCAGAAGAATGAGTGCTCAGCCTGGCAGTGCAGATGGAATCAGGGCCTTTTGTGGCAGCGCCAGAAGAGTCAGGGCTCAGACTTGTTGGATGGTGAGATTTCCCCTTGCTGCCCACATCTCAGATGCACATTCCTTCATCCAGAGCATGCTCGTGTTTTAGTGTGGTGCGCTATAAGTGCAGAACGCAAAAAGGGCACCGACTGGCATTTGCAGAATTAATCTGGGCTCCGACGGGGAGCACCGGAAATTAGGAGCCAAACAAGCAGGACAGGAAGGCTGAAGACCAGCTGTGCAGTACGGACAGACTCCGGACCCACAACTAACCGCTTAGAGAATCCAGGCTCGGGCTGGAAGTTTTATGAGTCGGGGCACAAGCTGGTAATTCGGAAATTAAGGGCCCAGTTGGGCGTCAGAAAGCCAACTGGCCCAGTCTGGGACAGCAGAGCGAAAGCACTCGGTGTTGGCAATGAAAAGAATCCAAACTTAGACTGGCAGCAGCGAAAGAATTGGGATCAGACTCGGGAGCCATGTTTGGAATTTTATGAACCCATGAGAGTCGTTTCTTAGTGGGCATAAATAGGTAGCTTTTATATTTGGCTGAAAACTGGTGAGATAGGGGCCCATCCTGGGAACGCACCACAGTTCTGGCAATTGAATTTTGTAATTTTTGATGTCAAGTTAGAGGCTTTAGAGAACTTTTCCCATATAGGTCAATACATATATAGGTCAATACATTAGTGCAGTCTGGATCTTCCATTGCCCTAGCAGTGGTGGCTAAAGGAGGCCGGGCCAGGTATCTGGTGCATTTGATAGGCGTTGCCCTAAACTTTATGCTGCTAGTCGTAGATGTATGTTTTTTATTTTCTGACTGTGTACAATATGCAAATACCCAAAAGAGTTTCCTGACACTAGTATTCTGAGGGAGCGAGCAAAATAATGTACTGGTCGAAATTACATACTGATAAACCATGTTTTGAAGAATTCCCTGAAAATCAAGTTGTTTGTCATGGATTAAAGAGCAACGGTTAGTTTGCTCTAAATTGAAGCAGCATGCACGGAGAAAGAATGCCCTCGTTTGACGGCTTTATATTTGACGACTCAACTGGAAAGCAGGGGGAAGAGCACACATTGTGTGGCTAGGCTAGTAATGTATGACGTTACAACACATATATTCACAACGTGGTATTTTACATTGTGTTCGTCACAACGCAAGTCGTTACAACGACTTGCGCTGGACTTAGGAATAGTATGATTTACTATTCCAACTCCAGCCTACGTAACAGTAGGGAAGGTGTTGGAATAGTGAATTATACTATTCCTTAGCTTAGAGCGCCATCCAGTGCAAGTCATTGTAACGAATTGCGTTGTAATGCCCGCAATGTAAACATACAGCGGTGTAACGACCGCGTTGTAAAGGTCGTTCTCTGATAAAATGAGAGGAGAGCGCTAATAAATTTAGGAGCTTCCGGGTAGAGGGGCATTTGACACTACATGCTCAGATCTAGGCTGCCAGTGCAGTTGAGAATTGCAAAACTAACAATTGATGGACAGAATGCAGAACAATGTCATACATTCACCCCAGTACAGAGATCTGGGCCTAAATCCATCGTTTTTTTGCTCACCATGCCATTCCAGTTTGAACCCAGCCATATGCAAATCAGTCTTGACCCTGTGCCCCATGGGAACAGTCCAGCCCGAACTGCCAAGCCAGGTCCTCCCTGGACTGGAAACAAGCATCCTAGGACCGGTTTCGGGCTTTCAGCCCTCATCAGCCAGGATAGCCTGATTCCAGTGGCATGGAGAGCAAGGGACTCACGTCTGAGCATACCCTTCCCGCTCGGGGTGACAAATGCAAAACTAACAATTGATGGACAGAATGCAGAACAATGTCATACATTCACCCCAGTACAGAGATCTGGGCCTAAATCCATCGTTTTTTTGCTCACCATGCCATTCCAGTTTGAACCCAGCCATATGCAAATCAAAGCTGAAATGAGCCTTCTGCTCCGCGAGGAAGATCCAGAGGAAAAAGGGGTGGCAGCATACTGTACTGGCTGCAGGCATGGATCGCATAACAAGAATGGCCTGCGTAGAGAGCGTTGCCATAACCATGGAAGGAGCCACCTGTGGCTTGAGAAGAGTAAAATGATGTTAGCTGGAAGAAAAGGAAATTACATTTTTAAGGAGCTTTATGTGGTAAAAACAAGCGAAAGAGACCATGGCTGTTTACACAGTCCTGCAAAAAAGGTACTTGTCTAATGTGACATCTAGGTTCACCCTAAATCGCCAGCGCACTGTGCGGATCGAAGGAGGTCCACCCAACACCTGGAATGCAGTCTTTTCCCGTTGAGTCTGTCAGTTGTCTTTCATCCAGCTGAGGAGCCTAAACAGGATCCTGTAGTCTGACATCACTGTAGGTTTTGCAACCCAACCAGACCTCATCAATCATGGTGTCGTTCCTGAAGCCTTTTGGAGACGGTTCGCATGCAAAATTGGGTGAAAACAAAAACTTTTGTCTTTTCTCTGAATGGCCCTGCGCACACAGTGTCCCTGTCAAAAATGGAGAATAATCACAACTTGAGCCCTACTCCTTTACCCTCTAATACCATCTCTGGAAGTATTAAGAAATCTGGGGTATTATTTCTGTACACAAAGTCATGATGTGAATAGAAAAAAGTATACACTGCTCTTTCTCTGGGCTGCATCCAAAGCTGGATGTTTTAGGAGCGCCTAGAGACCCTTACGGGTGATTGTTCGCGCTTTACAAAATGTGGATTATTATAGGAGCCCTGAGACAGCCATGCTGGTAAGCAGCCCCGAAACTCTCAGCCCACTTGGGGATTTACCTTGCATCCCACATGGCCAGTCCGGCCCTAGCGTCTCCATTCGGAATCCTGCTGTTAATAGACTCTGGGACACTCTAGGTCTGGTGTGAATAAAGAGGAGGGGTTGGTAGGTAAAATACAGTAGCTACCGCCCCAGGCCAAGACATGTTAAAGGACTGGTCCAGCAGGAATTCCAGCTTGCCCCAGTAGCCTTGTTGACATTCTTAGCATTTCAGTGAGCTAACAGCTACTGAGACTCCTCTTGCAGGGACCTGTGTATTTGACACCTTGCTGTGCGATTGTTTGCGCTCTTAGTTATTCAGCCTACATCTCTCCTTGCTTCCAGCAAACCTCCCCTCACAATACGGATGCACAGTGGCACATATGTTGTCGTATTGGGCCTGAAACCCGAGACCTTGCCAGGCTCCGGTTACTACTTTGTGTTTTACCTGTGCTGTGTCCTGACAAACGGTAAGTTCATCACGCAGCCTTCATTAAGTAAAGTCCGCGGTTGCAAAGGACATTGAGCGATGCTCTGGTTTTAAAATTTATATTTTGTGGTGTCGGAGGCAATTTTCAGGTTTTTGCTTGGTCGTTTAAATGGCATTTAAAGACCGCTGAAAGTTTTAGATTTGAACTCTTTGCTTGTTTTTTAATTAATTGTTTGGTATACTAGTGATAACTGTAAACTCCGTCTTATTAATAGATCCTCTTTTGGTGTGGGAATAGGTTGCTTACTTGGGCATTTTTAGGTCTCGCCTGACCCAGCGCATGCGCTGGTCGGGCGAGACTTTTTGAGAGGGCTCCAAAAAGTGCTACCAGGCCAGTATAGAGCTACAGTGCGATTACTTTCACTTTCATGGCCGCTTTGATGTTTGATCGCGATCACTTTTGCGGCCGCACGGCCTCTTGGCATAGCCAATAGGTCGCACTTTTGGGACCTTATAAGTATTTAGTTATGCAACTGTTGCATGGCTAAACACTTATAAGGTCCCAAAGGCGAGACCTATTGGCTATGCCAATGCTTGTTTCCCTTCGACAGTGGTTTTTAGGTCGATGCCTACCTGTTTGCTTAGAACATCTTGGAGACATTGAGAAGGCTTCCCTGGAAATGCAGACCGCCAAGTGTTTACGATTGTCTTTGTGATTTGTTACTCACATTTGCTTGCATTCTATTTGCTGGCTTTATTTGTTTTAGGCTCTCCAGCTTGATTTCATCCCTTCCCTTGCCGAAACCCTATTTACTATATTCTTCCACCAGTACTGAGTTTCTGTAAACAGGCCTTTAAATCTTGTTCTTATCTTGTCAAATTTGCTATGCATTTTAAGCTGGAGGTCAAATGTCCGGCTCTGTCTTCCAGGGAGCTTGGTGTTTTCTTTCCTTCTCTAACTTCAAAGTGAGAGGTTTTATGTGACAATCGTGCTGACTCCAGGGGAGTGCTTGAGGAAGGCTGAGATGTTTTTTTTTTTTTCTAGCACACAACAAAATGTAAATGTTTTTAAATGAACTATTGGCTTTACCAATGCTTGTCTTATGTTGGTGTTTTAAGAAGTCATGTACAGACAGTGGTTGTATATTGATATTGATCTAGACTTCTTTTTCTTTAAAAATGATACTGAGACACTTGGCCACGTAGTATGTGTTTGGTCACTGCATATTTAAATGTAACAACATATTTTGGGAGCATCGTTACAATTTAGTTCTTCTATTTAAGCTGTGCTGGTTTTGTATTTTATTTTGGTTAGTGGTCATGTCCGTTATTTTGCCTGTCCTCAGGACAGTATCTGTATATTACCTAATTGATTTATACAATTTGGGGCTTCCTGTTAAAATGTTTCCCATAGTGTTTTGTGCGTGTGTTGCTAGTGGTCTTTTTATTACATTTTAGTTATGTTTCACTGCTTTGCCTGATGTCTGTCGTATCGTGTTACTTTCTTTTTCATTCTGTAAGGCTTGTAATTTTTTTTAAGGAACATTTTCTTTGTTTTTTATGTAATAGGACCTATGCAGTGCATATCTAGCTGGACAGCAACAGTGCTTGTACAGTATGGTTACAGGGTTTTGAGATTTATTTAAGATTGTGACTAATGGTGCAGTAGTGGCCTTCACTGCTTGTCAAGGTAACCGGATTCTCCTCGATTAGTTCGGAATCAGATTATACACCCATTGTGTTTACTTTATCAGTCACATCAGGTGTGAGGAGATTTGTGTGCAAGGTGGATTGTTGTTTTTTGAGATCTTCATAGTAAGTATTGGTTTCGTCTCTGTTGAAGGTGCGCCACTTGAAGTTGAATCATTTCATGTGGGAGATTGCCTTTAGACCGATGTTTTTACAATGTATTACCTATACCACTCCTATGGCTTTACCACAAAGGTAAGTGTATTAGGGTGGTTAAGGGTATAGGATGGTAAGAGCATTTATTTTTTATTTAAAGGATGGGTTTTGGGGGGATTCCCTCCTTATTAATAAAAATGTAAATGTCTAATTATCCTTTAAAAAAAGGCGGGGGTTTGAAGCGGTCTCTCCCAAAACAAAATAATGTATGTATATGTGTGTTTGTGTATATGTGTGTGTATATAGTTTGAGTAAGCCAATAACATATTTTGTTTATATTATTCCGCGAGTGCACCTGTGGTACTGGCTGTACCATTGTGGCCGTTGAAGTTTGTTGCTGTTTTGTGGTTCACCACCGCTAGAGTTGCACCCGGCACGCGAGGTGCGGCGGAATATATTTACACCTTACGTTTTAAAGGCACGCATGGTAAAGGCTTTGCATGGTAAAGGCATCGCACGGTAAAGGAGTCATGGCATGCTTTTTAATGTCGGAAAAACATTTCAATTTTCATTGAGATGTGGTTCTAGAGTTTGATTCCCATAGTAGAAGGGAGATGCAGAACTTTTGTCGAAGCTTAAAAACTCACCTTGGAGGGGTATTGAGTACACATTGTAAATGATATAACGCGGGTATGTACAAAGGGCTTAATCCCACCATTTAACCTGTTACTGCTGTCCCACTTTATGGCAACTGAAGCACTGGGAGGTGATTTCATTTTTTCTAGATCTCCCATATTGCTCATGTGGTGCCTTGCTGGGAACCCTGGTCTCTTGGATCCAGATTTATAATGACACAGAGGCGGCGAGAGGCAATTCTAGTTATAAGACCATTCTACGTATCTCCCAACTAATACTTGAAAAAACAAAACTGATTTGCCTTTCTGTGACGAGATACTGTGGCATTGACTACTATTGTACTCTTACTTAGTATAGAAAACAAGACTAAATATGGACATTCATGGCACTCTTGCATTCAACTGTTAATCTGTGGCCTTTATATTTCTGTTCACACCTCTCGGTCATCTATTTTCGAAATGATAGGCAAACGTATTGCATTGTGATAAGGCCAATTTTATTGTCTTGTAATTGCATTTATATAGCGCTTACTACCCCTACGAGGCATTGAAGCGCTTTTTCGGTAAGTAGCATGCTACTTCACCACTAATCCTGTATGTGTCCCAGAGTAGCGTGCTACTCGCCAAAAAAGCGCTTCAACCCCTCTTCAGAGATTAGCAAGCATTATATAAATGCAAACCTTTTTCCCTCTTCTATCCCTCCGCTAACTTTTTCTATCCAACTGAATAACACATCCACCACTCAAACTACTTTCATATTTCACGATACTAATTTTCAACACTAATCCTTTAAGGGTTCCGGAGTAGCATGCTACTCGCCAATAAAGCGTTTCAACACCCCATCAGGGTTACAAGCACTATATAAATGCAAACCTTTTCCCTTTTCTACCCCTCCCCAAACCTTCTCGATCCCAATAACTAACATATCCACCACTCAAATTACCTTCATATTTCACTATACTAATTCAACACTAATCTTTATGGGTTCCAGAGTAGCGTTCTACTCACCCAAAAAAAAAATGCGCTTCAAACCCCAGGAGGGGTAGGTTATAGAACCTATATGAATGAATAATGATCTAGAATATACCTACCATCGTTTGCTTTTGATTCCTATAGTGAGTCATACCAAATGTAATACAAATATATTGCTTTATTACACCACCACGGCCACCCAAATGGCGTAGTTGACATTTATCTCTGTCGATGCACTGTAATCTACAGTGATCTAATGCCCTTGAGTGCGCATTAACGCTACGCAGGTTGAGACGTTACACTGTATCAACTATTGATATGTGTATCATCCTCTCCATATCATATCACACACCATGACATGTTGATATTGGCTCTACCTACATTAGTTGCGCAGGTGTCTGCATTGTATAGGATGCATATTTTTGGCAGCCGTGGGGCTGTACACAATAGTTATGCGTACAGCTCATGTTGCACCTGCAGTGTGTGCTGTGTGTGGTGTAGATGCTCGTCTTGATGTGGCGATACGGTTAGAGTCACACCGTGTCCATCACTGCGTTTGATAGGCGACGTACCACAGACGGTTTAGAATTTTTTTTTAATTGGCCTTAGAACTGTTTTTCCTAAATTTCCAATCTGGTACGACCATTGGCATAGAGTTAAGGGATTAGGCTCCTATGATCTATTCAGCTCCCGATAATTTGCGAGACGATTGCAGGTAATATTAATGAGCTCAGATGGCTAAAAATCTAAACCGCTGCTGACATCACAGTCTGATCATTGTAATGGCCAATGATGGTGGTTCTTTGTTAGTCATCAATCTCTTGTGTACTTATTCATTATGTCGCAACTATCACCAATATTGTGAAGCTGAGGAGATCTGAGACACTTTCAACTCCTCGCAAATAATGATGTTTGAAAACAGACTTTTCAGTGACCCTAGTAATGCAGGATGATGTGGGTTATAGTTGCACGAGTAAAAAAGCTTTAGCAGCTGGATTCGTTCAGATTGGTCTTTAGTTTCTTCTCAGTCTGCTCCTTCCAAGCCGACAATATGAAGATGCAACAAAAGGATAAAACGTGGGGGGGGGGGGGGGGGGGGAAGCAAATGTTATTTTCTTTAACATACAACTCTTGCCAGCACTCCATTATAGGCTGTATTCCTTTCACGTATTTGTATCTCAATTATGTTGGCAGCTTTATAAAGTTTAAAAGAACAGCAGCAGTTAGTGGTTTAGTCTAGTTTTTGTCTCCCTGACAGTCGATATCCAGGCCTTGAGGAGTGTGGAACTTTTACCTTTTATATCCAGGGTGCTCACAGCACAAACATTAACCGCAGTGGCTGACACTTGACGCCCCTGCCCTCCATTTTGCACTGCTTGAAACCGGAAGCTCTGACAGAAGTGTTCTTCCTGCCTCCCCCTTGTGTCTACTGACCAACAAAAGCTATTGTGTGCGTTGTCTGACGATAAGGGGAGTGCACGGGAGTGAGAGGAGGGACAGGAAGGCGAAGGGACACTAAACTGGTTCTGCCTGGCAGCCGGTGTCCAAGCGCACCGCTGACCCATGCCTGCGGCTGGTCAGTGGCGTCACTAGGGTTGGTGTCACCCGGTGCGGGTAACTCATGGTGTCACCCCCTCATGACTTACCGCATGGACCTCCTCCGCCCCGAGTCCGCCAGTGCACACAGTTGGCAAATAACGGGACCATACAGAATCCTTAGTAACGTTTGTAAATGTAGGTCCTATATTTACAAAATGTGCCTGTTGACAACAGTGTGATAATGATTCATTAATCAGGTTGTACAGTGGGCTACCTGCTAGTCAACAGTTTATTGGAATTTATAATATCATGAGTATGGTACTTTTTACTGGTGTGGTGTTCCCACTATCCAGCAACACGATATATCAGTGGTCGAAGTGGGGGGAAAAAAGTAGGGGAACTGTGGGCGGAGAATCAGAGGGCGGGAATAACCCAAGGATTGGATCAGTGGGCAGAATGCGCAAACATCCCAATTTTTTGTATTTGTTTGGTTTTACTGCCCAGTTTTATCAACCAATGGATACACATGATTATTTAAGGTCATAATGAGTTATTGCCAGTAAAATGTGTTCACAAAGTGGGATATGCTTCTAATCACAGAATGTCCCCAAATACGATAAAATGTGGAAGCACAAGCCATTTGTCTCCGAGCCATGGAGTTTCTGTCATCAGGACTTCTCCCTTTTCCAAAACAGCAGTTCAAACATGAATGGCTAAAAATCCTAGTTTGCAAATGTTTTCTAAATAATAATGTGTCTCCCATATTTGCCTCATAATGCAAGATCTGCAGCATGATCTGACCATTTAAACTAATAAATTGTTTGTAGCTCAAACGTATCAAAAGTTAATAAAGAATGTGACTTGTGTTGCTGCGGAGTAGATGCCAGTTAATAGCTCACTGTTCTATGTTAGGATTTTAACTTATAAACTGCAAGTAACACAGGATCTCTCTGACAAAAGCAGTAGCCCACTGGCCTATTTACATTATGTGCACTTTGTGATCTGCATGGTATATGTTCTTTGCAGCAGGTACATTAACCCTCTGAGCTACCTTTCCATGAGTCAAATCTTCCATTAGACACAATTCCGATCTCTCTCTAGGAAGAACATTAATCACCAGAGTCATCATGACATTTTTATTGCTACTGAAAATTACTGGAGGCCAGGAAGGAGGCAGCAAGCGCTTTTAAAACCATAATATACTTGCAAAAATGATGCCTTCACCTAAAGTGAGCACCTGGTGTGGTCACACCGGTTGCACCGCCCTAGAGCTGGCCCTTCTCAAGGGTCCTGTGATCTCAGTGACAGGGTCACTGTTCTAGGGTGTACTGCTTCATAGGCCTACCCGCAAGACTGGAGGTGAACTTCAGTATGAATAGTGGTGGACAAGCCTTGAAGGTTAACCCAGACTTGTCATGCTAGGGTCCACCTGCTGGTGCTACGACACCGGGGCTTCTAATGTCTTGCGAAGCCTTCTAAGGTCTAGCATGAGAGAGTGCTCTCTCAGGAGAGTGGTCTGACGGACTGGTTATTAAGGCTGAACCTGGTTCCCCAGTTCCAAATTCAGCAGCTCTGGCCATAGTGCCACATCCTCTCCCCCACTGAACACCATACTGCCCCACTGAGAAAAACTCAGACTGCCTTCAACTACAACCCAATTGTTGCCAGCTATAAACACCTGGATGCGGCTCAATTTAAATTACGCACTGTGGCCTACAAAAAAAAGTGACAGCATCCTGAAAAAAGCAAACAATCATAGGGAATGCAAAATTTTGCAAACCATTTGAAATGTAAACAGGAACAACATGGTTACCTTAACGCTTTTACACTCACTGTTCAGAAATCAGTGAGTGCTTTTGCCTGAAAAGTTAAGGACATGACAACAGGGCTCTGAATGGACCCATTTCAATGGCCATTGCTTATATCCTTACAAAACGTAAGCAGTATGGTTAAAAAAAAAAACATTCCTAGATACAGAGCAGCAGTACAAATTTTGTTTTTCAATCCTCACATTGCAGTACCTCCAGGATTGGTGCACTAGTTCCAAGCCCCGGGAAAACAAAGCCAAGACAACAAAAAAAGCGCTTCACTGGCAAACTCTGTAAAAGTGGCGCTAATGTGTTTGGGTGTGAATAAAATCAATCTGGATAGTTTGCTACCACTCTCTTACTTTATTTAGTTATTTATTTTTCATATTTTTAAACTTTTATTCCCGATGCTGCATTTTGGAACTAAACGTCAGAAAAATACGACATTGATTTCCAGCAAAAGTGATTTTCTTTTTTGGATCCATTTCACAGGGAAGCAAATAAAAGAAAGGAGAGGAGACAGTGCGCACAGGCACCTCCCCCTCCTAAAAGGTTAGGTTGCTCTGCGCACACCGGCCCTGTTGGTGTCACCCCATGTGAGGGTGTCACCCGTTGCGGTCCGCACCCCCTGCAACCCCATAGTGACGCGGCTGGTGGCTTGGCAGGGATCCAAGCACATAAGCTTGTTTTCTAAGTAGGTAGACACCCAGGCTTTTTTACCTGGTCAAGGTATGGAATGCACAGATGTATGGGCAGAACGTTCCACTGACTGGGGCCCTAGGACGTAAACCTCTGCCTTCTCTGGTGGTGAAGTTAAAGCAAGCGGGATGAGTGCTTTGAATCTGAATTATTGAAGTCCCTTCGGGGAAGATGCGCACACATTTGTTGAGTGCGATAATGTGGTTTCCCCAGCATTACTTGTGATTTTGCATCTACGCCTCCTCTGATGTGTGCTTTGGAAAGGTTACACAAGGTGTATTCTCACAAGAGCAGCAGATTGGCATGAGAGCCAGACCAGTGCTTAATTTGAAAAAAACATAAGTGCCGGGGCTCTCGTCAGGAGGCCTCTGCAGCTTGCCGCACACATTGCCCCTGCCATGCGACCAACGGTAGTAACCACTAGCCATCACACTCCTACAGGTGTGACAATTCAGACTATTTCAGGCCCCCAAACCTATAAGAATGGCTAGGCTGGCATGTAATAGTCGTTTTTAATGTATACTGAATTAATAATTAACTGTTGTGGTTATCTCAAAATTATTTAGACCACGCCACCTTGTGGCAAACTCACAAGCACATGTGTCGACAGTAAAGTGCCGGTGCTGAGCACCGGATACCACCAGCTCAAATTAAGCACTGGCAGACAGTGTCTTGCGAGGCTTGTGCTTTGTTAATTACTCAAGCGTAATCTCTTGTAGATCTTGATTACTAGGCTATTTGTAGAGGACGTAATTTTCTTTGCTAACCAACCGCATTGCTTTCTGTTGCAAAGAGTTGGTTGAGGCAGAAGTGTCCTGTGGGACCTGTGAAAGCAGTTGTGTGTTGCAGTCTACTGTAGGAACGTTCATGGAGTAACCTGCAGAAAGTGGACCGTGGAAAGTCACGAGGAAGAAGTATGTAGGGTCATTAATGCTTGCGAGCAGATGTGGAAAGTTATACTCTTTCGATGGAAAGCAGTGCAAAAGTCTTTATTTTTAAGCAACTGCTCACCCTCCCCTAATTTACGTAAAATGTAGACGTCTTGTGAGAATTGTGCATACTGTACAAGAAAAAAAAAGATGACTTCGCCCACTTTTCTAGCCCAGCTTCTTTCATCGACAAGACCTTATTTTGTTGGTCTCCATGCATTCACTGAAGTCCTTTCCAGGAAGGTGCCTTCCATGGACGTGTTCTCTGACACTGGTGTTATCTCAGAGGAAAGGTCATTTGTCCTATACAGGCAGTGAAGATCAGATTCTCATTTTCACTCATCTGCTGGTGCTTTTCATTCATTGGATTACTTGAGGTTTTTCGGTGGCCTGTTGTTATCTTGTATTATGCTGGTACATTTTGTATCTTTCCTTCACTTGGCTCACCAGCCTTTCTGGAGCCGCGTCGTTATTTTGCATGATTACATTTTTGTTTAATGTTGCAGAGTCGTGGGTTAATAATCTATTGGTTGGTTTTCTGTGGCCTTGTTACGTTATCTGCTCATGTCTTTGGTGGCTGGCGCCTGGATTGTTTAGGTCTCTTTCTGGGGTAATGGGTTCTGCTTGACTGGGATACGAAGCACCAAGCATGTGACAGCAGCACTTATTTTAGGGCCAGGGACATTTTATAGTTCCCATGCTAAGTGTATCTAGATGCGAGTGTATGGGTTGTTTAGTGTATGGTCTGGTGGGAATGGTGCACAGTTGTGCAATAGGAGTTAGGTTACATTATATTATCAGCCGTCCAGGTTTTTAAGCCCATTCTCGTATTCTGTTTGCATTCTGAATATTGCAAATTTATGAGTGCGGGTAGTGAAAGAAACTATGATCTAAGAGTGTAGGGTCAATACTGGATTGTAACTTGCAGACTGTGTGTACCCAAAACTTTGATTCATATTGTTCATTGCTTTATTGCTGCACCCATGCTCTATGGATCTCTTGAGGCACCTGAGGGCACTTGATACTGCCAACCCCAACCAAATTACTGCCTCAGTCACAATATAGTAAGACTCCTATGAATAAAGAGGCCACACCAGGGGTGAAAGTGGGCTGCATCAGTGGTGGGAAGGGTCCGTGGTAGTCTAAGCACACCAATTCAGATTGCGCTCTGGCACTTTAAATTTTATTTTACAACTTAAGCACTTCAAGGGAGTACTCCGTGTTATGGTTACGTTTTTACCTTAAGTTCATTAAGTTTCAGCAAACAAAAGCTTTCAGGGTTCTACTGCGAGAAGGGCCTAGACTCCGCCCACATGTTGGTTTTCCTGAGTTTGATTGGGCTGCTTCCACTGAAAAGAGTGCATTTCATTTTGTACTTGATTGATTCATGCCTTGTAAGGGTTTGTGAAATCCTTTCTTTTGAATGCATAAGGATGATCTAAAACACCTCTGGCAGAAGCCTCCTGACTATGTAACGTACGATTCCCAGGTTCTGAGAAATACAGGGTTACCTCACTGAGATTTAACGCTCATCGTGTTTGAACAGCTTCAAGTAATCTTGTATCTACTTGTATTCTTTTCATTCATCTTGCTTGCGTTGTTGAGTTTGTGTATGTTTTGCTGCAGTAGTGTTAGTGAGAATGCAACGCTGAGCCGGTGCATGGGTGCAAAGATGAGAGAGAGTGCATGTAAGAAGATTTATTGAGTGCCTAAATCCATCAGTGGCACAAAAGGCACTTTTGGTCAGTATTGCCAACACTTGTGAAGTTACTTTGGCCTTTTTAAACGTTTATAAGTCTTGAGTTAACATTTTTAGTTGTATGTGTTAGTTTGTTGAGGAAACACCGCAAACTGTGCTGCCTCTTTCCTCTTTAGGTGGTACATTTACCAAACTCAGTAAAATTCATGTTTTCGACTTTGGAGGGATAAAAAGCTGAGTCAGCTTTGAGCCACTTTACATTTTGAGCTGCCTCTCCAGTCTGTCTCTGGCCACTTACAGCAGTTCGAAAGCATTTCCAATGTGAACTGTGGCTTCAGTCACTGTGGAACTTGAGTTATGTATTTGTTCGCCCACCAACAGTCGGTTAGGTGGGTGTCACTCGTAGATAAATGTTGGCCGTGCTCAACGCAGCTGTTTGCAATGGGGTATTCCTGGTAACAAAAGTAGGAGGGCCACTTTAGGGCATCTAACGGGTGCTAGGGATTGGTATGCCTACCCAAACTGAAAATAGAAGCACATTTGTGCCACTAATAGCAGAGTGCAGCTGTGTGCATAAAACCTTAGCAGCTGTGCATCAAGTGTGGTTTAGAGAAGTTCCCTTTTTTATTGCCACATCTGATTGACTAATTTGTACATGTATTGGTATTTGCATAGGAATAGGCAGGGTAACTCATAAGATATTTCTAGTAATACATGTGTGGTCAAAAGCATAGGTTTGAAATCCGAAAGTGAGGGGGACTTTTAAATAGATATTGGCAAGTAAGGTCTTGAGTGTTAAGTTTATTGAAACACAAGATTTGCAATTGTTATGTTAATAACAGTTGTATAGCGTGCAAATATCACGGGTCTTAGTTCTGGTAGTAGTTCAAAAAGAGTACAAGACAGTCTAAACTGAAAGTCTTTTAATGGCTCTTGGGTGCGGAGTTCCTTAGACTGTAGACCCTCTGCAAAAGAAAAGATTGGTGCAGAGGTAAGTATTCTGATTGGATATTGAAATGTCCATATTTCTACCTTTGTCCATTATCCATACTTAATGGTTATCTCTTTAAGGGAAAAACATTTTTTATAAAAACCCCTTGTAACCTGAAGCTCCCCACTTTGGTTGAGTTGAGAGAACAAATTTAAGAAAACCACAAATATAGGTTAATTCCTTCTACAGCGAGGCTGTATCATGCTTTGTTTCTTAGTTTAATCATAAAAAAATTAGCCTTTCCAGGCTATCTTGTTAAGTGTTCTCGCTTGAGAACAGAAAGCAATAAAAACCTCCAGCTGAAAGAACAGGAAAAGAAAAATGTATCAACGTCTCCCTATCACCAGATGTAGACTACAGAACCAGTGCCTGCTCAACGTTCCCCCTGTGCGGCCAATCCCATGCCTCCATTCATGTAGAAGCTGGCCCACCTCTGAAATCCACGCTCCTCCAGGAGGGTGGCGGAACCCTGGTATATCTCCAGTTCTTGGAACAGTTGGGGGGTGGCGCAGCTGGGGGTGAAGCCTCCCTTTAGCGGCACGGTTGTTGGCGTCCATACAGCAGCCCTCCTGTTGGTTGATTGCTTCGTCCGGCTCCTGACACTCTGCAGCCCCATCGTTTGTCTGAGCTCCGGCTAGCCACGACGACTCATCCACTTCCTTTTCTTCTGGTGATAAATCTTGGGAAAGATACGGAAGTCATGTTTTTGTGGTGTTCTTTCTTTGGGTTGTTTGTCCTTTCTCCCTTTTGACCTCTCTGCTTTCTTTTCCCGGTTGCTGCAGAAGAAGGTGAAGGGACGGGCAAAGTGCTATCCCGTAAGTCTTTGCTCTCATCTTCTGTCCTGTGACAACATGGCAAATGGCAATGGGCACAGTGTTTCTTTGTTTGAAAAGATGGCAATCCCTAAACACCCACTTACCCTCTCCCCCTCCAACAACCCATATAATCGGCATCCTATTTAGAGACACTCCGTGATAAAAGCAGTTATCGCCATTAGGTCCACAGTGTCTGTCTTAAGTAGTCCTATCTATGCCTAAAAGGATAAGCACTTGCAATAGTTTAAGCTCTTGGCATTGTAAATGCCAATGCCTTTTATTTATCTGTTTTGATAGTTAACACATAAATAAAAGGCATTGTCGTTTGCCAATATCTTAAGCTCTTGTAAATGTAAGACTTATTGCATTTCAAAGTAGCGGCAGACATTGTCCCATACTGCTTGGAAAGTGAAAGTGTGCATGGCACGCTGAATGTTGCAGGAAGGCATATCGTGCCTAGAGTAGGAGAAACAAAGGTTACAAGAATGTTATAGTTAGCAAATGCAATTTAAAAGGCCTTGGACTTCACTAAAAATAACAAAGGTTACAGTGACGTTCTAGTTAGGGTCAGATTTTGCTCATACAAAACCAGAGAAATTCAGCCATTTTAGTTAGTGGAGTTAACTATAACTCGTGCCACCGCAATGCATTGCTTATGACCTCACATATTACATCACTCATGACATCAGCCACAGCATCTCTGATGCACCCACTCACACCACTGTAGAATATTTTATACACCCACTGCCACTCCCACAAAACCATATACAAACCCCTTGACAGACCCACACCAGTACTTATACACCCACTGTCTGATTCATAGATCTACACACATATCCACTTGCTCTTGCGGGGCCCATGGGGGACAGCAGGGCCACCCCCACGAGGAGCAACGCCCGATGATGAAGCATGACACCCGCTTGGGTGTGTGAGGGCACTTCTTCAACAAGGAGGAATTCCCCCCTCTCGAATAGCCAACCTATTTTTCTGGATAGAGTTCCCCTTACCTGTCCCTTTAGCGACCAGACTGGTCAGCTTCCCTTTGGAACAGCTACCCTCTAGTGATCGTAATAGGTTTTGTTTGGCAGGTCTCATAACTCTTTGGACGAGGAGTGTCATGTGAATTGCCCATTCGCAACTATTGAGCAAGTAATCCAGTTAGAGTGAGCAAAAGTGTCTTAGATCAAGAACCTGAGGGCATCACAAAGCAGCAAAGAGAGTAATTGGTCACCGCTGGGTTGCTCCGTTTCAGTCTGTCGCCTTATATGAATAAACCCCTATGTGGTCTTATATGCTCTCCCCGATACATTGCTTGCAGTTCACGCCTAGGCACAGGAACAGGCACAGTCCGGCACGTCTCTTTTCATGATGGACGACGTCCCGCTAGACAAGTTCTTTTTTTATCGCAAAGAAAGTACAGGTACCTGAGACATCCCCACTTTCATTTAGTTAGATGAATAATTTCCTGCTTTTGGGGGGAGGGGGATGTCTGTGATGATAGTAGTTGTTGTAATAAGGGTGTGCTGAAAGATATGGTGATGGGTTCAGTGATAGGATGATGATAATGGCTATGATGATAGTTATTGTATTGTAGCATTTTTATAGCACTTGTTACCCCTCTATGGAACACTGAAACGCTTATCCTCCAGGGTAGCATGCTACACTGTGTGGAGGTGCGGTTAGAAGTGTGTTGTTTTACCTTGAGCCTATGTGGGAAGGGGGTTTTGTGGCAAATACTTGGTAAATACTGTGGCAATGGCAATTGTGATAAATATGTTTGCAAGGATATGGTGATGGGCATGGTACAATGGGCAAAGGTCTTAGGTTTGGTAACAAGAATGTGATGGAAATGGGATAAAAGTCTTGGGCAAGACATATGACTATAAAGGCTACGGTGATGTGTGTGGTAAGCAGGTTAATAACGACAGGTATGGTTAAATAGACTGATATTATAGGCTCTGGTGACACGTATGATAAGGCAGCGGAGAAAAGTATTATAGCAAGAGCTAAAGTGATGGGTTTGGGGGTGGGTATACATGCTATGATGGGTATGTATGCTACATTGCTAGGTATGATAGCAAGAGCTCTGATGGCCGTTTTGGTCCAAGGATTACAGTGATAGGTTTTGTGGCAATACCTACAGTGATGTTATGGTTGTAGGGAGGGCTAAGGTGATGGATATGCTGATAGGGTATAGAGATGATATTCGAGCAGGGGTATTATGGGTATGGTCGTAAAAACTCTGAGGACTGGGAGGGTGGATATGATAAGGCTATGGAACAGGGTATGGTATCAAGGGTTTTAGTGATGGGTATGATGGCAAGGGATGTAGTGAATGGTATGTAAAATACACCAAAGGAAATGGGAGGAAGGCTTTCAAATAGTCTAACCACTGGCAATCACTCTGGGTAGTATTCCGACCTCTCATTTTTTACCGCCAACCTTACATCAGTACTGATCCTGCTCCTCATGAGAGCAGTCGATCATGAACTGCCAGGAGAAGCCACCTCCAGAAGGCACCCCATGCAACTCCAGACTGGTTTCAGCCTCATTTGACCTCGTCTGTGAGGATAAGCTTGGATCCTGTGGCAAATAGAGGATTGGACCCGCATCTGGGAATACCATTAGCCATATAGGATGTTACATAAAACACACAAAATGTAATGGAAAGAATATTTGTAAATAGTCAATCGCCCAGGGCAGTATTCAAAACCATGCCCGCTGTGCCACTCTACACAAAGACCTGCCTTGGTATGTAGCAAGCAGTAAAGTGATGTTACAATGGTAGATATGGCTAGTATGATGGTATGTAGCAAGGGTATGGTGTTGGGTATGGTGGGAAGAATATGTTGGGATGGGCTATGATGAAGAAGTCTGGTTGCATGGGCTGCAGTGATAATTGTGATACCAGGACCTAAAGAGTTTGGTTAGGTAGTAAAGGTGGGAACGGCCTGGGTTCTTTTCTGATGTTAGGGGCTATGTAGATTAGTACAGTGGTATGGGCTACTGTGAATTGCTTTTGGTAATGGGTATGATCCGGAGGCTGCACCTATGGTGGCAAGGACTATAATGAATTTAACCGAGTGGGGGCTGATTGACACATGGCGTGCGCAGCATATGGGAGAGCGAGACTACTCTGCATGATTTACATGTGAGGCTGGACGCAGTATTATGTTTCAACAAGAAAAGGAATGGTATCCGTTCCTAAGGGAAAAGGACCAGGAACCGGGATAGAGAGAGTCCCCAAAATTGCAGTCCAGGTCGGATTTTGCTTCTTGGGGAAAGTATCCCCAGAACCAGGAAAAGGAGTGTGCGTGAGGAGAAGTAATGGGACTCCTGTGCAGGTGCTTGTTGTGCCCTCACACACCCTTGCGGGTGCAAAGCATCATCATAGGGCAGTGCTCCAAGTGGGGGTGGCGCTGCAGTCCCTCACGAGCCCTCGTAAGTGCGCTCTATCGGAGATCTTTTTAGGAGTCGCCGCAGTTGTGCATGTGGGTGTGTGGGTTAGGTGGTGAGTGGTGAGGATAAAATGGCCCGTTGGTACCGTAGTAGTTTTATTCGTGGGTCCTCTGGGTCAATTTAAAATGGAACGGGGAAAAAGAGCGCAGCATTCGCTCATGTCAGTAGGGAGATGCAAATTCTTCTCCCGCTGCTCTCAACCCGTGTGTGTCACTAAAGGAAAATAGTGAGTGAATAGTGGGTGGTCAACATGTTTCGCGCTTCCAGCTTTGCTAAATAAAGAACAAAACAGGGGCTCTGAGAGGAAACCCTATAATTCCTAGTAACTAAAAGACAGATGTCAAAAATAAAAATAAATGAGCACGTCCCAAACTCTCAACCTGGTAGAAACAGGAGACAAAAGAGGGAAGAGGAACAGTGTGAGGTAAGTCACTTGGCATAAGTGTAACATCATTAATGCAACAGATGTCAGTCCAAACCTGCTGGCGACATCAACATGCAAACGTGACTGGTGTACGAACTAGTGGAATCGTGCTAGTATCCCCACGTGATCACGGTGGAAGGAGCTGGGAAAACCAGGGGGTGGGGAAGGGACAGGGGTACTGATGCCGGTAACCTTGAGGGGGATCAATACTAATGCAGAGGTGAGGGAGTATGATGGCGCAGAGGCGTGCTCGGTAAGCGAGAAATGTACTGGTTATAACTTAGGAGAATTGAGCATAACGTGAAACTTCATACTGCCGAAGTAGGGTTATCCAGTTAAATGCAGTGGTGTGGTATCAAAAGATAATCGTAGTAGATGCTGGTGGTCCCCATGGTAACCATACTCGTTAAGAAACATTACAAAAGTTAAAAACCGTGTTGGCTCTCCTATTCCCTGCTCGCCTGCGAGCGGTTTTTCAGTCCTGCACCCACTTCTTCGATTCCCCGGAAGAGGTCTTTAAGTGGACTGACGAAACTGTCCGGGTGCGGGTGCGCACGCCGCCTGGGCTACACTCAGACCCATCCTTAAGTGAGGGGCCATCCAGGAATGCTCGTGGCCGGCGCAGGAGAGGGCATGGACGATCGCGCTCCCGGAGGCGCTCTGCTTCTCGGGGGGGTCCTGGCTTAGGGGGATGCTGCCTCCCATCCATTGGATCCTTGATGCTTGTGAGGAGGGTGATGCCGTGCCACCTCCTCCCTTAGACTTTGTGACTGTCTGCTTCTATGGGTCTTGAGGGAGCTTCTAAAGAGGGCTGTGTCCCTACCTGTTCAGGGTGGTGGGGGGTGGGTCTGGGCGATATGGGCTGTTCGTCGGGGATCCATTGGCGGGTGCGGTCCGTGCCCCCCTGTTGGGGGCCCGGAGTCAAACACGCCGCGACAGGTACTTCAGTGTTTTTGAGGTATGGGGAGGGGGGTTTGTTATGGGGAAGGGGTTTAGTTAGGGGAACGAGTTGCGCTTTTGCATTGGGCTCATCTGGTCGTACACACCCGCAGTTGGGACCTTATATTCGTGTTTTATCTCGGCTGAACGCCACATGTCTGTGGGGAACGTAGGGACTGGGGGGCCCTCGGGCACCCTCCGCATTGTGAGCTGGGATGTACGTGGGGTTCTGGACAAAATTAAGCGAGGTGCAGTCCTGCGTCAGGCAAAAAGGGTTGGGGCTGACATTCTCCTCTTACAGGAAACACATCTGATGGGCTCTAAGGCCCTGTGCCTGCGGCGTTATGGCTTCCAGCAGGTCTTTTACGCTGGGTTCATAGAGGGCTCCAGGGGGGTTGCGGTATTGATACATCGTAGGGTCCCATATGTGCATACACAACAGTGGCTTGACCCGCAGGGGCGGTACCTATTTCTTCAGGGTAAGATTGGGGAAGAATCTATTGTGCTCGGCTGTGTCTATGCTCCTCCCCCTTACAATGGTCCCTGGTGGAGCGGTTGCTCTCTTTGTGGGCGGCGATGCCGGACGTGGCTGCGGTGTTGGGTGGAGATTGGAACGACGTCATGGATATGGGGAAGGACAGGGACAGGGCGGGGGGGGGGGGGTCTGGGGAGCACCCATTCCACGAAACTGCATTCCATGGTGAGGAGCCTTGATTGGGTCGACACCTGGCGACATGTACATGGCGATCGGAGGGAATATACATACCTCTCCGCGGTACACAAGTCCTTCTCGCGGTTGGATTATGTTTTCGTACCCCGGGTGATCGCAACAAGGGTAATGTCTGCAGAGATCCTTACTAGAGGGCTGTCTGACCACTCGCCGGTATCCGTAGCGTTGCAGTTGGGTAGGGGGCGGCTACCATTTCGCTGGCGACTAGTGGTGTGGAACTTGCAAAACCCGGATTACGAGAGGTGTATGAGGGAGGCGATCGCGGATTACTTTGTGGCCAACGCAGGGTCGGCCCCCAGTGCAGTAATACTATGGGAGGTGTTGAAGCCCAACCTTCGTGGGGTGGACATTGCATGGTGCGTGGCGGCCCGTAGAAGAGCTGGTTAAGGCGGAGGTGGAAGGGCTTGAGTGTCGGAGCCGGGGGGCAGATGGCGGACTGGTGGTGCAACAGCTGCTGCTGGCACGGCAGTCTTATGCCTCTCTCCTGATGGATGAGGCTCGCCAAGTATGGCTTGCGACGTGCAGCAGGATTTATCAATGGGGCGACAAGTCGAGCAAGATGCTTCGTCGGCTCTGCCAGGGTGTTTTTGCTCCACAGGTCCTTCCAGGGGGTGCTAGATGAGAAGGGAGTGCCGATCATTGACCCTTTGACTATAGCGGAGAGTTTCGGAGGCAACGGTGGTCAAGTTCCTTGAGGATCTCCCGCCCAGGGCGGTGCCAGACGAGACGCGCCAACAGCTGGAACTCCCCTTTTCAGAGGAGGAAATGGGTAAGGCCCTGGGGGAACTTAATTCGGGGAAGGCACCGGGACCCAATGGGCTCCCAAGCGAGTTTCATCATCGCTACCATTACAACTAGCATCATACTATCGGGCGGCGGTTGAGGAAGCCAGGGAGACCGGCCGGCTCCCACAGGACTGGCGACACGCGGAGGTGGTGGTGTTCCACAAGCCTGGTCGACCTCCGGAACAACATGCTTCATATCGCCCCATTTCTCTCCTAAATGTTGAGGCCAAGGTTCTGGCCAAGGCCCTGGCTAATCGCCTCCTGCCTCATATCTCGACTTTGGTCCACCCGGACCAGGCCGGATTCATGCCTCATAGAGCGACGCGGCACAACATACTGCGGGCTCATGCAGCACTGGCGGCGGTCCGAGGGACGGGGGAGCCGGCGGCGCTCTTATTGGCGGATATGGACAGGGCATTTGATTCCCTAAGCTGGGTTTACTTGTTTGCCTTCCTTCACCGGATTAATCTTGGCCCTCGGTTCCTGTCATATGTGATGCTCTTGTATACTGAACTGACGGCCTCTGTCCGCGTGGCGGGAGCGGTCTCGTCCGGCTTCCCTATTTGTCGGGGTACTAGACAGGGGTGCCCCCTGTCGCCCTATTTATTTGCCATGGAGCCATTGGCGGCGTGGGTGCGTATGGATGCACAGTTGCAGGGATTTGAGTGAGCCCCTGGCTTATCAGACAGGATAGCCTTATATGCCGATGACGTCCTATTCTTCCTAACAGCATTGGATAGGTCGGGACCACGCATACCGGAGATAATGCGAATTTTCGGGGAAACGTCCATGCTGTATATGAACCCCCGTAAGTCCACACTGTGGGTCTTGGGTACCTGGGTGGGGGTGGGAGCCTGGGCGTCTGCGCTGCAGGTAGCCGACGGAGGACTCCAATACCTGGGTGTCTTCCTGTCGGAGGTGCCGGAGATATCGTGGGAGCGGAACGTGGCACCGGTGTGGGAGCGCGTCCGGGCGGACGGTACGACCTGGTCCCGTATGCCGCTGACGATTTATGGTAGATCGGCGATCTTTAAGATGGTGGCACTCCCCCGCTTACTTTATCAACTACAGAATCACCCGTACCCGATCGCGCCTCGCTGGTTCCGACTGGTGAATTCGGTGCTGGGCCAGTTTCTGTGGGGGCAAGGGGCCGCGCACGTGCTTTCTCTCCACCTATTGTGGAGGGCTGGCGACCTCAGACATGCTCTCGTACTATCGGGCATCGCACCTGTTGGTCCTCAACGAGTGGTGGTATGGAGACCGAGGGGACCCGGCTTATGCACTAGAGAGGCGCCTAATGGGGTGGCATACTCTCCACACAATCCTCTACTCAGCGACACTGCGGAATGCGCTGCCGCCAGTGTCCAGAGTGGTCTTTCAGATTTGGCGGCAGTTCCTAAGGAGAATGGGGTGGTGGAACACGCTGACGGGGGAAACCCCTTTGTGGCACAATGGACAACTGCCGGAGCTGGCGGCGCTGCAGGGGTTTAGCGGATGGGACGACATTGGCATTTCCACCCTGGGCGACATGATGAGGAATGGGTCCCTTAAATCGTTCCGGGATTTACAGGAAGAATTTGGCATGCCCCGGACACAGTTCTACCAATACCTCCAGCTCCGTCATGCGCTCCCCCCCCAGCCTGGAGGGTCTTGCTGACATTCCCGAGTTTAGCCCATTGGAGGCGCAAGTCTTTATGGGGGATCTTGCAACTAAAATGATCTCGCGGATCTATCAGTCCCTGGTCACCCACAGTGCGCCCACTCTAGACAAACTGCGGAGGGTGTGGGAGGAGGATGTGGGCTCGCTGGAGGAGGAGGATTGGAGGGAGGCCCTGGCCGCCCCTCGGGGAGCGGCCATTGCGATGCGCCTCCGCATTATCCAATTCAAATTCCTACACCTGGTATATTATACTCGGGTGCGACTGTATTGGGCGGGCCTGGTAGCCTCCCCGGAATGCCTCAGGTGTGGTAGGGCAGAGGGCACATTCCTACATACGGTCTGGCATTGTTCGTCGCTTGATCGCTTTTGGAGGGGGGGTCTTCTCTTGTTTGTCTGAGGTCCTGGGATGGTTGCTCCCGCGTATGCCACAGCTCGCGCTGTTACATGTCATGTATGGCATCGGGGGCAATATCTACAAACGGCATCTTATGCTGCTGGGTCTTACATTGGCGAAACGTGACATTGCCAGGATGTGGAAGGATGAGCGGGCTCCCTCGGTGGCCGCTTGGAAAAATGGCCTAGACTTTTGTATGGGGCTGGAACAGCCCATCTTTGTGGCCCGCGGCTGTCCGCGCAAGCATTATAAAATTTGGAAGCGCTGGGCGGATTATCGGGGCCTGTGGCTGGAGCCCCCAGCGGTGACGGAAGATATCCTAGTGGGATTAGGGCAGGGCTAGAGTGGTTAGGTCTGCGATCTGGGGGGGGTGGGGCCACTGGGGGTGTGGGTGCGCTTCGAGTGAGATGGTCCTCTACTAGAGCGGTTCTCAGTGGGAAGAGCGCAACTTGAGGGAGGGAGTTGGGAAGGGGGGGGGTGGAGATCCAAGATTATACTTCAGATCAAAGAATGTGTTTGTTCTGTTTTTTTGTTTTTTTTCTTAAAAATGAAAATGTCCTTTGCGGTCTTATTACTGTGTAACTTGATGCTGCAGTGGCCTCTGGGGTACAGAGCCCTGTGTATATTGTGCAAATGACAAATAAAAATCTGCTGCTCCAATCGAGGCAGTTAAAAGGTCTGGGTGAAGTAGAGACCGGGTGAGTGAGACTCTATAAGAAAAAACACCACTAGCCTGAAGCAGTCATGCGCCGCTAATCGTGGTGCAGGTGATCGGGGAATAAGGTAATTAAAAAACAAGTTACTCTTGAAATTTTCCTACCCTCTCAGAATGGAGATCGGCTATACCGGCGTCGACCGTCTGGATCTAAAGGGCAACTGTGTTCAAAATGCGCGTAAACGGCAATACCGGGAAGTTAAGACATACGGGGAGAAACAGGAGTACAGAGGCTAATTAGTATATGCCCAAGGAAAGAAGACGCGGTAAGCGCAAGTTACCTTCATTGGCAGCAGCGGGATTGCAGAACTTGCGTATCCCCTTGTGTATCTCTTTGGAGACTTACTGTTCCTCCAGGGTCACCGGTGAAGAAAGTGACGGAGGAGAGTAGTATTTAAAATGCCGAACCCGGAAGATCCTAATCCAGTGGGAGGTTGAAGGGGTGGGATCACTGGGAAAGGGGACGGCAAACTCTCTGGTTCAGTGGCGGCCATCTTAAAACGGTTAAACAAACGGCAGGACTAGAGTGCCGTTAAGGGGCAGGTCAGTTGTAAGGCAGCTCTATGACCGCTCATGTGCGGTGCAGGATTAATAAAAACGTATAACTACTAATATATACGTATATCCAGATTGAATCGGAAGATAAAGGAAGGTATTACGGTAGGATATGAGACCGATACAGGGTCCGGTGTTTTTAAGGGGGGGGGGAACAAAAAGGCGGAGATGTGATGGTTTTGTCATCGTAGATCAGAAAACAAAAAACAGGGAGACATTGTATTATTCTTTGATATCTTCTTCTCTCTTTCTTATTGTCGATCATGGAGTGAGTACCCCCAAGAGTTGTTCGCGAGATAAAAAAACTGTGTGTACCATATGGCCTCAGTGTGTGGAGTGACTAACCATGTTGGATGGGAATATGCTTGGCAGTGATTGTAAGACACAGATTAGTGTGTACCAATGCACAGAGTGCTTAAAAGTTAAGATACGCCAGTATCATAAGTTGTCAGAGTTGAGGGTGTTGTGAAACTGAGGACATTAAGATTTTTAAGATGGAAGCTCATTCCAGGGTATATCGTCGTTTAAACCAATGAGGTTGCATTTCAGTCTAAATACCCAGCGTTGTTAAATTTTGAACAGAGTTGTAGGGGCCCACAGTGGGTTTTGTTCTATGACCGTCCAATGAAGGCTGTCTGCAGGATGGTTGTGCTCCAAGAAGTGGGTTTGCAAGCGAGTTGTCGTTTTTTTTTGCAACAAACCGTGCTCTTGTGTTCTCCGATGCGAATTTTCACTGGTCTTGTTGTCATTCCTATGTATTTCAATCCGCAAAGGCAGGTAATCCAGTATATACAGTTTTTGGAGTTGCAGTTGATATGGCGTCTCTGTTGCCATGGTGTCATGAGTCCTAAGTCTAGCTCTTTGGATGATTTGGTTTGTGGACAGACTGTACATGAACCACATGGGAAATGCCCAGTTACTGGGGGTAGTGTCCATAATGTCCGTTGTGGTTTTGGCATGTTTTTGGGACGGGTGTGTACCAGGATGTCTTTGAAGTTTTGTGTGCGTTTGAACGCAAAAAGGGGAGGAGTGCCTGGGTCAAAGGAACCAGTCTTCAGGATCTGCCAGTTTTTTTTCACTATTTTTTTTAATTGTGTTGGAATTGGGAGTGAAGGTAGTGACACATGTGATGGTGTTCGCGTTTACCTTGCTTTTTACTTTGAGTAATGCATCTCGATGATTGTTCCTGGCCCTTTTGTGTGCCAGTCTGATGATATTGTTCGGATATTGTTTCTCTGTGAGGTTCTTTTTTAGGGTCACTGCTTGCGTTTCGAACTCACTGAGTGTGTTGCAGTTCCTTCTTAAGCGTAGAAATTGGCCAACTGGGAGGTTATCCCTGAGTGCTTTTGGATGATGACTTTGGTAGAGAAGGAGACTGTTCCTATCCGTTGGTTTTTTGTAGTTCGTTGTTGTCAGAGCACCATCTTTGAGAGAGATGAGAAGGTCTAGAAATGGGATTGATTGACGTGGCATGGTGCCTGTAAATTTAAGGAAAGGATTGATAGTATTCATCCAGTTGAAAAAAGAGGCGCATGCTTATTCGTCCCCTTTCCAAAAAATTATGATGTCATCAATGTAACGTCGCCATAGTAGGATGTTGTTGGTAAAGAGATTGGTAGGTTTGTTGATATGTTCATCCTCAAAGCTGGCCATATAAAGACAGGCTAGACTCGGCGCAAAGGTACTCCCCATGCTGGTACCTTGTATCTGGTGATATAGTTGTTTGTTGTAGGAAGGTGGATATCTGACTATGGTTACCCCCAACTTTTTGCCTAGTGTCTAGCTGGTTTTTCGACTTAGTTGGCCTGAGATCCTGCCATTCAGGGTCTCAGGCTGTCTGCTCTCTCTTTAAAATGGACTCCATGTACCCTAGGTACATAACCAATTGGCAAGGATCACCTTATTGGACCCTGTACAGTGTACCCTAGGTACCCAGGGCATAGGTGTACCCTAGGCCTCCCAGGGGCTGCAGCATGTATTATGCCACCCCTGGTCTGGCCTTCCAATCAGACACAACTGGCTGATCACTCAGCTGGGGCAAGGTCGTGTAATCACCCCTTGCTTAGATATAGTATGCCTATATCTACCCTTATATATAGACACATGTGTACCTATCAGTCACTCCTATGGCAGGCCTTAACAATCCTGGAGGCCGAGTGCTTGGTAACATGTGAGATGGTGCTCTAGCATGAGCTGAGCCTGTCTGCAGCTTTCGGAACCATGTCCTTATAGCTGTTCTATGATATAGCCTACCATATACTCTTAAAGGGCCTTATAATCTTAAACGGTTATGGTAACTATGGTTTGGCTTTATCAAAACATGTCGTGTAAGGTGTCTAACACTTTGGAATAATACCCCCATACCATTTCTGGTGATGAGGATAGTATTCCTCCCTTCTAGAGGGAGAGACATGTTAAAATCCTACTTTGCTGTTTAACTCTAACCAAAGCCTCAGCATCACAAAATGGATGCTGCTGCCACAGACACAAGTCTGACCTCCTGCTGCTGGGAGTGATCCCAGCCAGGGAGGCCTGGACAATAGGTTTCCTGCTTAGGGAGGTGCTAGCACCTCCCCAGACAGCCTTTAGTGTATTGGGGCAGGGTGGGCTGAAAGGAATGAGACATGCCTGGGGCACACAAGGTGTTCCTTGCATAGTCCAGTTCAAACCGGCGCTGGGGCACTCCAGCCCCAGCTCTGGCGCGAAACTGGACAAAGGGAAGTGGGTGTAACCACCCCCTCCCAGGTCCCACCCATAAGGCGTGACCTAGCAGGTATCCCAGCCCCCCAGATTAGTATAAGAGTGGGAGTTGGGCCTCAAAACTTTAGATTATCCTGAACCTGCAAAACTGAACAGAAACTCTGGACCTTCGACATTCGACGAAAGAAGAAGACTGAAGAATCTCCCTTGTAGCCAAGGAGTGGCTACCCTGTGCAAACAGGCACCATCAAGAGACTCCCCTTTGCTTTGCCCACGTTCTACGAGGAACCGACTGCAGAGCCCGACCAGAGCCTTGACTTCCAGACTTCTCCGACCCTGATCCACATCGACAGCAAAGCTGAGATCCGTGGAGGCGACGAGCGACGTGGGACCGGCTACCTGGAAAAAGTGGCTATTAACTTAAAGCGCAGCTTCTGAGGTACCCTCGAAGTTGTGCACCGGGGATTGAGAAGCCCCAACCCCAAGCACCATCTGCACCGAAGATCAGCCCCCCACACTCCACGAGTCCTGCGTGGGGCCCTTCTGCATTTTCCTGCTTGCCGCGTCTGTCCGGTTGCTTGCCCGCTGGCTAGTGGCCTTTGTGACGACGCACCCTGAAATCTTCTGCGCTGGTTTGGCTCCTCCAGACTGGCTCCCGCTTCTCTGCAAAGAAGCACCCCAGACCTTCCTGGTCTGCACCAGAAGCAAGTCCTCCGTTCTTCGTGGGTTCCGCTTGCCAAGGCTTGGTGAGTCCTAGTCCAACTTCGACGCCGCCGACAGCAAGAGCCTTCGTGGGACAGCTCGCCTCCTGGTCCTGGTCGTCCTCGACGCTTCCTGGTCCTCCTGGCTGCAGCGACAAGCTTCACCTTCACCTGCAATCTTCACGACATCGCCTGGTTCCTTCCTGGTTCCACGTGGTCACTGGCTAGTGACCTTGACTCTGTCCCTTCTGCTTGCAGGTTTCTTCTCTTCTTGATCCCAGCCTTGGGATCCACCGGGCACTCTTCACTGACTGCCTGTCAGCATCTTTCTTCAGGCATACATAGGAGTCGACGACGAAAACGACGCATCTTCACCCCTATGCACCCGCAGCCTGTGGGCTAGGTAACTTGGGTACTCCGGTGCTCATCAGGATAGTGACTATCCTAGTGTCTAGTTTTCAAGTCTCAACTTCCTAGCTACTCCGGAAGTGTCCTAAATCTACCGTTTTCTAAACTGTACTATTGCTATTGACTTTTACGCATTACGTGTGAGTGTTTCCACTCTGCACACGAATCCCGTGGGCCTCCCACTTCCTAACTAACGCTAGTGTAGTGTAGCCCCAGCGATTCCCTAGGCCTAGGCCTACTCTATTTCCGTGACAGTGGTCCTTATACCACTTACTTAATATATGGTTTGCGTGGCCCCTAGGGCCTAACTGTATTACTTACCTGTGTGACTTAATGTATGCTTAAATAAGACTGTGTTGTACTTACCTCTAATCTCATAAAGAGTGCTGAGGGTTTGACTAGAATAAATACACTTTATTTTATATATATATCTGTTGTGGTGTCCTTTCATTTGGTATTCAAGGGATTATATATGGTATCACAGCTGGCTTCACATGCCATTCAGAGTTTAGCCTAAGACTGCTCTTGTCCATGCTACCACTAGGATAGCTGGTCTATAAGGTTGACTTTACAACCAATCACCATAAGGGTATTTGGACTGATATAAGGTGTACACTAGAACTAGTGACATCATACATCAGGCCAACTTCTCACATTTGTCAAAAGCGAAAAAGTTCTCTTTGAGGGCAATGGTGGCACATTCACAGATAAAAGGTTTAGGGGTGATGTCAGGCCAAAAATCAAGATCTAAAAGAGCAAGTTCCAAAACTGTGAGGGTAACATCCTGAGGTATATTAGTGTACAGGGCTTCCACGTCTAAAGTGACGAGCAGATCGATCTGTTCTGGGATCTCGAACTGTTGTATTAGGTTCAAAATCTCTGTGGTGTCTCTTAGGTAGGTGGGGGTGCTGGTCACCAATGGTCGTAGAAAGAAGTCACAAAATTGACTCAAAGGTTCAAGCACGGAGTTGATCCCTGATACAATCGGACGCCCCGGGGGTGGGGTAGTGCCCTTGTGGATCTTCGGGAGGCAGTAGAAATAAGGGATGCGGGGGTCTTTTTGATTGAGAAAGACCGCTTCATCATGTGTGATCCAATCCTCTGATTCTGCTTCGATGGTAAGTCTTAGTATTCTGTTGGTCAAGCGTTTTGTGGGATCCTCTTGTATAGGTTGATAATATCTGGTGTCAGCAAGTTGGTGGAGGCAGCAGTATTATGTTCCCCGGATGTTCATGCATTGGCCCGCAGCAGTGAGTATCTGGCTAAGACAATATCAGATCATAACCCACTGCTTCTGACATTGCGGTGGTCCCGAGAACGGCCTGCTGTCCCCACTTGGCGCTTACGCCCGGAAGCACTGGAGGACACGGTGTTTCGCGCTGCGGTCTGGGAGGGGATAGATCATTATTTTCGCGAGAATGAGGGGACGGCAACGAACCTGGGTCTAGAATTGGTTGCGTTTAAAGTGGTGATAAGGAGCCCATGTATCGCTAACATGACAGGAACACGGAAGACGCTTCTGCAGAACATAGAAAGGGAGGAACAGCGGCTGCGTCAGGCGGAGAAAGCCCACCCGGCGAATCCAAGGATGCGGGATGAGGTTATGGCTGCACGAGAGGAGGTGGCAGCGCAGGTGGAGCGGCTACGCTGTTTTGATCATAGGGAGTATTTAGTGCGGGCACATGCGGAGAGAGATAAGGCGGGCTTTCTACTAGCGTGGCTGGCGAACCCGGTTCCGAGGGGCACGCCCATCCTGGCCTTGACCACCTCCACAGTGGTGCCAGAATATACCCAACGAGGGATTAATTAGATGTTTAGGGCATACTATGCGGAACTCTATGAAAGTAAACTACAGGGTACCAATGACAGGTTGACTGAGTCTCTGGCTCAGGTACGACTGCCACGCATCGAGGAGGACCAGAGGGAGCTGCTGGGACAGGAGATCACGGAAGGAGAAATACGTAGTGCGATAAAATGTATGGCGCGCAAGAAAACCCCGGGAGTAGATGGTTTGCCGATAGAATTTTACTCGGCGTATGTTGACGACCTGTCTCCCAGGCTTCGGGTGGTATATCAAGAGGCCAGGGAATTAGGGAGATTGCCGGCCTCTACTCGAGAGGCTATCATTATTTCACTACCGAAACCGGGGAGGGTCTCGCTGTCTAGATCAGCATATCGTCCGTTGTCCATGTTGACGACGGACTACAAGATTTTAAACCGGATTCTTGCGACCCGTCTTCTTCCCTATATGACACACCTGGTCCATAGCGACCAGGCGGGCTTCATCCCAAAGAGAACCACTGCGACCAACGTGCGACGACTTTTACGGATTCTAGGAGAGGACCATGCCGATACTCCCGATGCAGCAGTTCTCTCAGTGGATATTGAGAAGGCATTTGACAGCTTAGAATGGCCGTATTTGCACCAAGTCCTTCATGCGTTTGGGCTTGGAGATTCTTTTGTGCAGTGGATGGAGATTTTATACAGTTCAGCGACGGCGCGGGTGCGTACGTGTGCGACGATTTCGTCGGCATGCCGGATAGGGCGAGGAACGAGGCAGGGATGCCCTCTCTCTCCGTTGCTGTTTGCCTTGGCCATTGAACCTTTGGCCGCCCATGCTCGGCTAGGAAGACACTATACGGGTATGCTTCTTAGAGGAGATCTACAATTTATCTCCCTCTATGTGGATGATTTGTTGATGTTTCTCGCAAACACAACGGCGGACTTAGCTGGTGCGAGGCACTTGCTTCATGAGTTTGGACAGTACTCGGGGTTGCGGGTGAACTGGGCAAAGACTTGCTTATTTCCGATGGAGCCGACAGCGAAGAGCCCCTCCCAGCTGACAGATATACGCTGGGAGCCCCATTGTCTTCCTTATCTAGGCACCAATATCTTTCACACCCCTGAGGATCTTTTGGAGGGTAATTTGGGCCGGACCATACGTGGCCTTAGAGGCAGTATAGCGTTCTGAAATACATTGCCACTATCGGTAGCAGGGCGGGTGGCACTCCTGAAGATGGTGGCGTTACCGGGAATATTATATTACTGTCGGACACTGCCAATTTGGGTCCCGGGCTCCATCTTTCGGCAACTCTATGGCTAGTGGGTTTCTTTGGGGACAGGCAGGAGACTAGTGGCAATGACCACAATGGTGCGGCCGAGAGCGGATGAGGGCATGGCAGTCCTGGATTTTGAGTGGTACTATTTGGCAGCCCAGCTACAGTGGCTCACGCAGGCGGTGGCACGAGAGTTCCGGGGCCCGCATGGCCCTGAGGATCGCGGGATCCCGCATTATATCTTATCCTTTATAGTGCTACAGCAGAAGATGCGACTCGAACCGCTCACGACTGAAGAAAGGACAATGAGGATGTGTTGTAATCTGAGCCAACGTCGGGCCGGGTTCACTCGCCCATATGCCCCGGAGATACCGCTGGGTATGTGTACGGCCCTCCCACATGGAGGAGACTGGACCGCACTGCGCAGTGGGAAACTCTGGGGATACAGGTGTTAGGGGACTTGTACGAGAACGAGACCCTATTGTCTTTCCAGGCCCTACAGCACCGATATGACCTCCAGAGAGGGGATTATTTGTTGCATTCGGCGCTTATTACTGAGGTCCAACGCTATTGGAGGGTAGGACTGTCGGAACCACAAACCTCACTGATATGCCAGTATGTAGTAATGGCCGTGGGGACTTTCAAGGCCATAATGTGCCTATACCGGCGAATGTTGACGGAGAATTTAGCACCATTGCGGGTGTTGCGAGGGAAATGGGAAGTGGATCTTAGCAAGGAAATCCCCGAAAAGACGTGGGCTCAGTTGGTTAGGAGGGCCTGGAAGAGCACGAGAAATGCTAGGTTCCAATTGATACATTTCTATGTTCTGCATAGAGCGGATCTAACACCTGCAAAGCTTAACCAATATTTCAGGACGGCGACTGCGCAGTGTCCGCGGTGTGATCTAGAGGGGGCGGACTTCCTGCAAATGATGTGGGGGTGTCCGAGCTTAGGACCATATTGGGAGGAGGTGTTGGATCTCTTAAGCAATATCACTGATCGGATATTAGACCTCGAACCGGGTACTTGTCTACTGCACTGGTTTCCGCACACTGCTAAAACGAAAGTGACCAGCAAATTTCTCGATTTGAGTCTTGTACTGGCCAAACAAGAGCTCACTATGCATTGGAAATCTAGAAGAGGTCCTAAAGTGGGGAGATGGAGGGCGGAGTTACTTACCTGGGCGCGGAGTGAGGGTATCCTTAGATTGCAGCAAGCTTTACGCACAAATAACGAAAAAGCACACAACGCAGCTAGGGCGTGGGAGGCCCTAGTCGCAGCACTCCAAGCTCCAGACACAGAATCAGGGGAGGGTTCAATTGAAGAGGATCGGGAGAACCTAGCTGCCGCGTCTGAGTGAGTTGTTCGAACCGCTACAGGCAAGTAGCAGTGACGTGAGTGTATGTGAGGGGTATTTTTTTTCCTTTTTTTACTCTTCTCTCGCCTTAAAGCCCCTAGTGCTATAGGAACACTATTTAACGGTGGCCCCATACTAGCAATAGAAGCATATAATTGGTCATAAAGTGAGGGTTTCATAGGCGCACTGGTGGTAGGTGCAGAGGGTGGGGGGCGGGGGGCGGAGGGGACCGGGGGAAGCAGTGAGGATTATAAACGTATTGGAAACTAAGCTGTGTTAATGATGCTGCATTTGTGATTGTTGGTAGAAAATCAATTGAAATTTTTTTTTTTTTTTAAATGGAAGTCTCATCAAGGCCGTCCCCCTCGAGTATTGTATCCGATAGAACCCGGGCATTCAGAGACCAAACGGTCTGTCCTTTCAAGCATGCTGCCATACAGAAACCTTGAAATCCGTTGAAAAACCAGTCTATGTCTCCAGGCATGCCACCACACAGATACAGGAATCCAGGCCCCAGAAATCCCCACCCCAGGCTTGGTACTGTGCATAAACTGGTATTCCAGGGCCCAACCTGTCTGTCTGGATCAGCAAGCTTCCATGATGAAAACATGAATACAAGCCTCAACAAAAGAGCAGCAGCGTGTGTCCCTCACTCCTGCACTCAACCCCCTCCCCAGGGTCCAACACTGGAGTAAATACTAAGGGATTAGCCGCCTTTAATCCCCAACCTTTTCCAAAATGGTAAATTCTCTAATCATTTACATTATATAGTTTGCACCCAGTAATAATCATAACATTATATCACCAAGTCATTCTTTGCATGAGAACAAATTCAAAAAAATTGTTCTTCCATTCGAGATGCCTTTTAGGTTTCAAATGTCCTTTTATCCTCCTTATTTTTCTAAATGCATTAATATTTTCACATCCAGTCAACTCCTTGGCAGCCGACTCATTTCTTCCACGTTAGGACTTTCTCATCCTCAACAGCCTCGGCTTCCGGGCATACTGCTGATCAGAACTAGGGAATTCAGAGCCCAACCAACCAGTGTCCCTCCCAAGCATGCTACCATACAGATGAGTGCGTTCAGGCCCAAGCAAGCGCCTATAGTGTGTTCAGTAAACTGCAGCACGGGTGGAAGTTATCTCAAGGGGTACGGGTCTTCTGTGGCGTTTTCTTACCTTTTGATCTTTTTACTCTTACAGGCTCCAGTGCAGGATGGATAGGCATCACCCGGCCCACGCCATGCCTCAGGCGACCATTAAGGAGGAAACTAAGCATGTCCTGGAGGCCTTCTTGAAGCGCTCACTAGACCAGGAAGAAGGGTCCCGTGTGGGCCACGTGGGACGGGCGTACCACGATCATACAAAATACAGCCACAGGTATGTTACAAGCAACACAGTGGTTTGTCCCAAAGGCTGGGATGGGGATGCTGCCAATGTAGAAACACCTGATAACAGAGCAAAGAAAGTAGGGACGTTAAATCTCATTTGTTTTATTTCTTCTATTTTACTTAGCGGCGTGTGCGGGTGGACAATATTATTGTCTGTGGTCTCCAACATACTTAGTGGCATGTGTACGGGTGGACAGTATCATGGTCTCTGGACTCCAATATTCGGTCTGTGGGAACAAAGACTGTTTGTATGACTTCTCAGGAAGTAGTTTTGCCCGTCTGATTCTGTGGCTATTCACTCACCAGAGAATGTAAAACAATTGTGCTAATGTTGTGGTATACAGGCCAATCGGCGGGGAAGAAGTTTACTGCCACTCCTAAATAAAATCACCACCCCAGAGTGGCTGTGAAAAACAAGCAAAGCTGTATTTAATGTAAAACAGGCAAACCTTTTCCTTGAACTATAGTTCAATATCTGGGTGGTTATTATTTTTTTTTAACTCTTGAGAACTGATCATTTTATCCTTAGGCAGTTTGGCATAGTTGACATTTTTATAAGTTAACTATAAAGGGTACTCAAAATTCCGAATGAGACCTGCAGAGAAGCAAAACTTGAACCATGAGATGAGGAATAAGTCAGAGACACTCCGGACTATGGACACGTATCTAAGGTAAGTAAAGATGAGACAATTTTTGCTATTGAAATTATAAATGTAATAGTAATTAGGTCAAATGTCACTGTGTTTTTGTCAAAGTTAAGCCCAGCGACATTGTGCTTAAATCTAAAATGTAAGTTGTGCAGAATCCTACCATCTAAAAACAGTTAAGTGCTATGTTACCAGAGAGGCTGCAGCCGTTGAAGGGACTAAAACCTATTTTTCTTCTTTTACGTCTAATTAGGTGGTAGGATAGTCATTTTAATAGCTCATTAATAAATAAGGAAAATAAAAACCATTATTTGACATCAATTACTATTGCATATGTTGCAATGGTAACATTCATAAGTTGTCACAATTTCTATCTCTTAAGAAACCCAAACTTGTAGCTCCTAAGTTAATGGGTTTATATCCCCTTTATTGCTCCTGAAGTCTCCCGGAGGGAATATGTGTCAGGATGAGTGAGAGGGAGACCAAGAACAAGCTCAGTTCTGCCATTTGTCAAACTGGAGTTCTCTGGGCTTATTTTTGCCATAATGTGCCTCGCTTGGTCAGGAACTAAACAATGGTGCTGTAAAAGATGGAGTAGATTGTGCTTGAATTCTAACTCTCTTTGGAAGATGCACAATCACAGTTTTTTGTACATTATATAAACCACTACAGTCACTGTCGAGGCATAGAGATGCTAGTGATTGACGAAAAATAAGGCCACCTCCTTGAAACAATTCCTGTGTGACTGGCTAAGGTTTAAGGAGTGCGGACTCCTTCTTCGTCCTGAATCTCTGGACCTGACGTCTCCTAGGGCTAGGAAAGCTGGCATGCTCCAGATACAAAAAGCCAGGAGGGGCCAGGATATCACTGCCTGCGAATCTCCATCACTGAGGAGGAAGTACAAAAAGATTAAAGGAACAGAAACTGAACTGTCTGAAAGAAATCCAGTAAGACCAGTGGTGACTTGACTGTTGCTGTGGTCTAGATTGCAATTTCAGGGGGTGTTATGGCCCACTTGAACCTATAGCATGGTCTCCAGGGGGCGTTCTCTGTACTAATGGGAACTTGTAAAACACTTTAATCAGCTACTTTTTAAATAAGGACATGTGCTACCGATGAATGAAAATGTGTTTTTTTTAATTGCCAGCATTTTTGTGAAAATCGCCTTCTTTAAAACAATTCGGGGGTGGGGCTGAAAGGAATCCAAAGGACCGATACGTCGAGTCCTTCATCCTTCTCAAACCTGGAGGCTGAAAGGAATCCAAAGGACCGATATGTGGAGTCTGGCATCCTTCCCAACCCTGGAGGCTGAAAGGAATCCAAAGGACCGATACGTGGAGTCCGGCATCCTTCACAACCCTGGAGGCTGAAAGGAATCCAAAGGACCGATACGTGGAGTCCAGCATCCTTCACAACTATGGAGGCTAAAAGGAAACCAAAGGGCCAATACGTGGAGTCCAGCATCCTTCACAACCCTGGAAGCTGAAAGGAATCCAAAGGACGGATACGTGGAGTCCAGCATCCTTCAAAACCCTGGAGGCTGAAAGGAATCCAAAGGGCAGATACGTGGAGTCCGGCATCCTTCACAACCATGGAAGCTGAAAGGAATCCAAAGGACCGATACGTGGAGTCCAGCATCCTTCACAACCCTGGAGGCTGAAAGGAATCCAAAGGACCGATGCGTGTTGTCCAGCATCCTTCACAAACCTGGAGGCTGAAAGGAATCCAAAGGACCGATACGTGGAGTCCGGCATCCTTCACAACCCTGGAGGCTGAAAGGAATCCAAAGGACCGATACGTGGAGTCCGGCATCCTTCACAACCCTGGAGGCTGAAAGGAATCCAAAGGACCGATACGTGTTGTCCAGCATCCTTCACATCCCTCGAGGCTGAAAGGAATCCAAAAGACAGATACGTGGAGTCCGGCATCCTTCACAACCCTGGAGGCTGAAAGGAATTCAAAGAACTGATACAAAGAGCCCAGCATCCTTCATAACTTGTTTCGCCCACGGAGCCACTATAAAAAATGGTCCAGACCCAGTGGACGTACAAGACTGCTCTCAAATTGCTACAGGCTTGTACCCATCCAAGGAGAAGGAAGCACAATGAGAAAGGACTTCCTAGTATGCCGCCTTAATCTTATTAACCATGAAGGCCACCGTGTAGAAGGTAAAATATCTTTAATTGAGGGATCAGAAGCCCTGATATCAGAGGTCCTTCCGAATTAAGCAAAGTAGGAAGTGTAGGAAGCTTTGAGAGCTGCCAGAAGGCAAGAGGTATTAACAGGCCAAACATAAAACTGATGCCAAACTTTATTTCTATGCCCATATATGAGGGTAGGGTGAGGGGAGGGATCTCAAGGGGGTTAGTCTTCAAGACAGCGTAGACTAAACTGTGGCTGCCAAAGCTGTGTTCAAAAGACCATTCCTGGTAACAGTTGAACAGTAACAATAATGGCCATGTGTGCCAGGCCCTGGTAAACTAATGTGTTTAAGAAAATGATCACCGGATCAGCCACCAGGTCTGAGTCTGGTACCAGCCGCTCCACAGTCCTTTGCACCTTCGTACTGTCTTCATCTTGTGGATGCTCGGGGGTAAAACAAGAATGCTGCAGCCGGAGACGTGCCGCTTTATAAGAAGTCTTTCAAGCGACAGCACCGTCGTATGAGTGAAAGGATGAGGTGCTGTCTAGGTCTAGAATCGAATACTATCCCTTTAGCATCAATCTCACGCCAGTCAAAATGGAGAAGGAAAGCACAGTTCTGAGACGAGAAGGAAGATACAAGATGGAAGATACAAGATGTTTTACACCTCAGCAGACAGACGTCTCCCAGGATCAATTTCCCTGCCCAGGCCCTTACCGTTATGAAAGACATTGTCTCTCACAGTGATCAGGTTGGCAGTTCAAACAGTTCAGCATCTGGCAACTGAACTGAGATCAATGATGAAGGAAATGCGCATACCAACCATCTACGACATTCCGGGTGGTAACCTAACAATCTAAGCATAAATCCTGTAAGTCACGTATTTTTTCCGTTGCTTGATTTGGCTCCCGTTAAATAGTTAATCTGCTGGACAAAGAAGAAATTGTTCATTTAATGTTAGTAAGAAATGCCCTTAATTGCCTTGGTAATGCTTTTGATTGCAAAGGATACCGCCTAAAGTTCCCAACAATTTATGAGACTCCTTTCTGGCTGGCCTTGTGCCCCATCTTAAAGTTTTGCATTGTGGGCATCCCAACCGTTCTTGCTGACACTCACGGCTATCCAGTGGTCGAAGTGGGGAAAAAAAAGTAGGGTAACTGTGGGCGGAGAATTAGAGGGCAGGAATAACCAAAGGACTGGGTCAGTGGGGGGAGTCAGAGGTGTGGCCAGAAAGAGCAAATCATTCTAATTTTTAGTATTTGTTTGGCATTTCACTACCCAGTTACAGCTTATTAAGCTATTTAATTCAACCAATGGATACACGTTTATTTAAGGTATAATATGAGTTATTAACATTCAGAAAGTGGGAAAGGTTTCCAATCACAAAATGCCCGAAATATGCTTAAAAGTGGCATCACAAGCCATTTGTCTCCGAGCCATGCAGTTTCTGTCATCAGCACTTCTCCCTTTTTCTACAAGAGCAGTTCAAACATGAATGGCAAAATATCCTAGTTTGCAAATGTTTACTATATAATTATGGCTATGCAATATTTTCCACATAATGCATCATCTGCTGCATAATTTGACGATTTTAACTCTTTAAATTGTTTGTAGCACAAACTGATCAAAAGTTACTAAAAGGTGTGACTTGTGTTGCTGCGAAGTGGAGGGCCCTTTGCAAAGGTTGACTGGTCACCTTTCTCACTGCTGCATTTGTATGTTACACTGGTACTAATGAGGCAAAATCTTCGCAGAGACTGTTGGCATGTATAAAAATGTAAAAATAATAGAGTACCAAAAAATATACTGCATTACGCTGCAGCCTTTCTTTTGCTGCATAATTGAGTCAACACTGTGGCATAATTTTGTCCCCCATTGCTGCATAATTCCAGTGCCCCAAAGCAGGCAGCACATGTTAAAAATGCTTATGCATGAAGCAGAGAGGCCATGAATTTTGTGAACTTAGTTTGGTGTGCATGCAAATCCTGCATTGCCGATCCCTGGTGAGTTGCAGCTACTACTGCTGAAACAAAGCCAATAGAGGTACCAATGGGTGAGGCAGACTGGCCTAAAGGGCAGGACCGACTTTATCACTGGTGGAGCCCTGTGCAACAATGTTTGTTGGTGCCTCGCAATGACTCCCTTTGCCACGGATTCCCTCACTACCACCCTTTAACGCTGCTCCTCAAGTCTCCATAACCACACTCTCTATCTCAGATGCATTTAATTTGATTTACAGCGCCACTGAAACCAGTGTAGGTTGTCAGAACACTTAACATCACATACATTACACAGAGACAATCAATCATACATGTGTAAATCACTGTATAGGAAATGTTACACAAGAAAGGACTACAAGGTGTAGGAGTCACATGACATTCATACGAGTAGGCAGTATAGTTTAATAGTGATTGGTCTGGAGAAATACAAACTCTGAATTTAGAACCTAATACCATGATTGGGGGGTTCTCTTTAATAAAAAACCAAAGGGAATGAAGGACGGAGTGTTGAACATTGCAAGCACTCACCCCCAGTCAACTGATCTGGGTTTAATCCATCACCGTTCTTTAGCCCACTCTGCCACCTCAGTTAAGACATGGCCATATGCAAATCAGTCTGACCCTGTGCCTCATGGGAACAGTCCAGCCCGAACTGCCAAGCCATGTCTTCCCTGGACCGGAAACAAACTTCCTAGGACCGGTTTCTGGCATTTCAGCCGTCTTCAGCCAGGCTTGCTTGAATCCAGCTAGTGCTTTTAGAAACATAATATATTTGCAAACATGACTCCCTCAACCGAATTCAGCGCACGGTGCAATCACACCGGTTGCACAGCCCTAGAGCTGCCCTGCAAAAGGATCCTGTGACCTCCGTGACAGAGTCACAGTCGTTCTAGGGTGTGCTGCTTCAAAGCCCTGATTGCAAGACTGGAGATGAACTTCAGCTTGGATTTTGGTGGACAGACCTTCAAGGTTAACCCACACTTGCCCCCACCAGTGTCCACCTGCTGGTGCTAAGACACCAGGGCTTCTAAGGTCTAGCATGGGAATGTGCTCCCTCAGGAGAGTGGTCTGGTGGACTGATCATGAAGACTGAATCTAGTTATCCAGTTCCAAATTCAGCAGCTCTGACCATAGTGCCACATCCTCTCCCCCACTGAACACCATACTGCCCCACTGAGAGAACCTCGCACTGCCTTCAACTACTACCCAATTGTGCCCAGCTATAAACACCTGGATGCGACTCAATTCAAATTATGCACTAAACAAGAGCAATATGCTGCCTAAAAAAAGTAACTACATCCTCGAAAGAGCAAACACTCAAGGGAATGCAAGTTTAAGTGAAGCATGTGAAATGGAAGAAGGAGCAGCTTGGTTACCTTAATGCTTTTACATTCATTATTCAGAAATCAATGAGTGTTTATGCATGAAAAGTTAAGGACATGACTTCAGGGGCCTGGAAGGGAACCTTTTCAATGTGCGTTGCTTATTTCCTTACAAACCATAAGCAGTGTGGTTTACAAAGACCACATTTGTGAACACCGAGCCTGTACACAATTTGTTGTCCACTTCACCCATCAACCAGGCATTGCTGTAGCTCCAGGACTGGTGCACATCCCCACCAGGGGAAAACAATGTTGTTCAAAGAAAGACGAGAAAACAAAAGTAGTACTTCAGTGACGAACTCTGTAAAGTGGCGCTAATGTGTTTGGATGTGAATAAAATCAGTCTAGCCGCTTTGCGGCCAATGACTACCTTAATACCAAATTTGTTCTACAAATGATAAATGGCCTTTCCAAACCTGATCCCAGCAACTCCTTGTTGAAGCAATGCAGTTCCCTTTGAGTTCCAACCCAAATGGACGACTCCTTATGGAAATAGAATTAGGGTGCACAGAGCCCATAATCCTGTGAGTTTGCAATCCTGTAGATGACTCCTTGTGAAAATAAAAAAAAAATACAAGTTTTTATCCTTAAACAAGTTTTATATGGGAATACTTCTCTGATTTCAGATATGTATTTTGATGACTTCTCAGAGTAACAGGCTACACAAATTCTAAATTCCAAACATCTGCACAGCTGCAGCAAGTATGGATCACAATTGCCATAGCAAGGATGCTATTGACCACAAGGAACGTACTCCAGGCGTTTACAGTGGCGGCCACAGTTTAAAGTCTCGGGAGAGTCCTGTGACTCCTTAGGGCTTGTAGTCCTTGTTTTCATTCAGCTGTTTAGTGTAGCGCCTCACTCTGAGATGTGAGGCTTGTCTTCAAGTGGTGCCCATACACTGAGACCCCCGCCCCCCCCCCCACCCCACCCCCACCTTCTTCCAATCCTAAAAACATGCATGTTTGGGAAATCAGGTGTAGCACGGCGCACAGAGGTGAGAGCGTCATACGCAGTGTCCCAACAATAAGCATATGTATTTCATCAGCACACTTTAGGGTCACACTTGGACTTTTTTGTTATAGTCATAATCATTATTGTAATTACTGCTGCTATTGTTATTATTTGTTTTACTTTTAGCTCTGACTAAGCCAGTGTTTCACCTGAGCACGTTAGGGGTCTCACTGAGATCTTCTTTAACAGAGAGTAGCAACTGTAGCGCAAGGTGAAAGTGGAAGGGGGCTGGCCTGCGTAACTCCCGACTCCGTCAAGAGGTGAACCGAGCCCTAACCGTTGCCACAAGTCACGCAGTGGTGCACCGACCAGGCTCCAAGTCTAGCTTTCCTGGCCAGTGCTTCGTTTTACATTTTGGTGCTCTTAGGCTCTTAGATCTTTTTGATGCGTTTATAAAATAAAGCAATATTTATTTCGTTATTTTTCACATTTTGAACCATTTATTTCTCTACGTCCCAAGGCGTCACTTTGGAATAGAAAAATGTCCAAAAAAGACATTTCTAGCAAAAGTGTTTTCCTTTTTTGGATCCATATCACGGAGGAACAAATAAACGGAGGAAAGAGAGGGTGAGAAATCGTTTCTTGAAGTCACGGCTTCCAGTAAGTGAGGAGAAGCAAGACAGAAAGAGAAGGAGGATGAGTGAGAAAGAGGAGGGGGTGTGGGGGGGAGGGGGGGTGGTTTGAGGCATCTGCCAGCGGCAGAGCAGGAGAAGTGGACACTGTCCTCGTCTTATCTGGGGAAGTAGGAAGAGACGTTGCCGTTCCTTCTAAGCCCATCCCGGGACGTGTGGGAACGGGTGTTTAAAATAATAAAGTAGGGGAACGGAATCTATCAAATTTAAGAAGTAGGGGCAACTTCGACCACTGTGGCTATCAGTCTGAAGGAGTGACAAAAAAGCTCTGTCATGAAAAGTCTCCAGGTTCTGCAGCCATTAAGGAAGAAACATTTCAGTCCCAGCATTCAGGGGCGTAACACAGGCCCCCTGCATCCCCGCAGTGCGGGGGGCCCCAAGCTGCAGGGGGCCCCCTCCGCCCAGTACTCGGGCCTTAGAGCTCCGGATTAAATCCGGAATGAGGGCCCCTCTGTGTACCTTGCAGGGGGCCCCCCTGTAATGTCCGGCGCGCGGCGAGGCGTTCTAGCCTTCCGCGCTGCCGGGGTGCGCTAGCCCTGACGCGTGACATCAGACGCGCGCGTAGATAAAATAAAGAGGCGTGGCCTCGGCGAGTCAGTCGGAGCCGCGTGTGAAACGCAAATCACCGGCTCCTGTGGTTATTTAGCGCGCTGATATGCTAATTAGCATAAAGTAAAATGCTACACTGGCGACGAGGGAGTGTTTTGGACCCTGCTGAAGGTGCCCATGTCCCTAAAGGGCTGAATGTCTGTCCCATGCTGGTGGCCAGAGGTCGGTGATCTTCCCCGTTAGGCCTGCAGAGGTGGCTGGTGCTGCACGGGGGACGAGAGGTGAGAGTCCCATCCATGTGCCCCCTGGGAGCTTTGCCCAACGAACACCTGGTGGCTGAGAGTGACCTCGGTGCTTACCAGCACATGCCTGTCCAGTGCCCCGGAGCAGGCCCACGCCCTGTTAAAGCGTCCAGGCTCCGAGGACCCTGCAGCTGGATCCATGAGTGACATGTCCCCGAATGGTGGAGGGGCAAGGGTGAGCCACACCAGAAGCGCGTAGGGCGTCGACCCCATCTGCGTCCGCCCAAGGGAAGTGAAGCAGACAGTCTCCGCAGCACGCTGAGCACGTGCCAAGATGGCGTCGATTCCCGCCCTGGAGCCGTTTGTCGTTGATGGTGCCCCGTCGTCACTTGCCCCACGCTGGAGGGATTGGACAGACCGCCTACAAATTTATTTTGAGGGGGCAGGCATATTGAGGGAAAGACGCAGAGCATTACTACTCCACCTGGGAGGCAAAGACATCCACCGCATCTACAAGACCATCGTGGAGGCGACGCTGAAGACTTACCTCACGCTGCTGAACGCTCTAAATGCCCATTTCGAACCCATGGCGAACAGAGACTATGAAAGGTTTATCTTTCGTCAAGCCAAGCAGGAGGCGGAAGAGTCGCTGGATGCGTTCCATGGCAGACTGAAGGAGCTAGCCAGCACATGTGGGTTCCGAGATGAGCAGGAGGAGATCCGAGGACAGATCATACAAGGGTGTTATTCATCCAAGCTCCGGGTCACCATCCTCCAGGAAGACGGCAAGCCCCTGGCGGACATCCTCACACTAGGACGGTCAAAGGAGCTGTCGCAAGCGAGGGCCTCGCACATGGAAGCAGCCCTGCATCGCCCCGTTAAGACGGAACAAGTTCTGGTGGCGGAAAAGGTGAATGTGGTACGGCCCAAGGTGAGACCTGCCGGAGGGAAAAGACAACTGGACACGAAAAAGAAAGAATGCGGGTATTGCGGAGGCCAGCCCCACCGCATGCAAGACTGTCCGGCAAGAGGGAAAAAATGCAGCGCATGCGGATGGATGAACCACTTCGCAGCGGTGTGCAGGTCCACCAGAGTCAAGAAAGAAGCTGTACATGCGGTGCGAGAGGAGGCAGATAGCGAAGACATGGACATGGACAAGGACAATGACACCGAAGAGTACCCAGTCCACTACGTGTTCATGATTAACCAGCCACAAAGGAAGAAGCGCAGGCTTCCAAAATGTCGCATCTTAATCCACCAACAGGAAATAAAAGCGACCATTGATACAGGGGCGTCCATTGAGCTGATGGCCGCCAACGTCTATCACCAGCTACGCACCAAACCCCCGCTGCGAGAAGCAAAGATCTGAGTATTTGCATACGGCCAGAAGACGCCCATCCCTCTCGTTGGGTGTTTTAAGACGGAACTGCAACACGGGGAGAGGAAAATGGGCACCACCGTCTATGTCACAGAAGAAGGCAGCGGGATGCTGCTGAGCGGGCAATCGGCCGAAGAGCTGAGACGGATATCGTTTGCCATGGCAGTCCTAGAGGAGGAGCTGGATACCATCATGGAGGAGTTCGGGGAAGTGTTCAAAGGGATCGGGTGCCTGAAAGGGAAGGAGGTGTCGTTACATATTGATCCATCTGTCCAACCGGTGGCGCTGAGGCACAGGCGAATTGCGTTCCATCTGAGGCAAAAGGTCGAAGAGGAGCTGGAGGCTCTGGAAAAACAAGGCATCATAGAGAAGGTCAGCGGACCAACCCCATGGGTGTCCCCGATCGTCATCGCCAGGAAGCCAAAACAGCCCGGACAGGTCCGCATCTGCGTGGATATGCGCCTCCCCAACGCCGCCGTAAAAAGGCAACGACACCTGACGCCCACCATTGATGACATCCTAGGGGAGCTGAATGGGGCCAGGTGGTTCTCAAAAATGGACCTCCGATCAGGCTACCACCAGCTGCCACTCCATCCAGACTCGAGGTACATAACCACTTTCTCCACACATGTGGGCCTCAGACGGTATCGGCGCCTAAACTTCGGCATCTCGAGTGCCGCCGAGGTATTCCAAAATACCATTAGTGAAGTCCTCAGCGGGCTCCCTGGAGTGCTGAACGTAAGCGACGATCTGCTGATCTATGCGTCAACCATAGAGGAACACCACCAGAGGTTGAGGGAAGTTCTCAAGAGAATCCAGGAGTCAGGCCTGACCCTCCACCGGGAGAAATGCCAATTTTTGCAGAACAAGATTAGCTTCTTCGGGTACACGTTCTCGGATCAAGGAGTGGCCCCAGACCCGGACAAGGTGAAGGACGTTCAAGAAGCCCCAGCCCCAACCAACATCTCCGAAGCAAGAAGTTTCCTGGGCATGGTAAATTTCTGCGGACGCTTCATCCCCGACCTCTCCAACCTCACCAAACCTCTCAGGGAATTGACAAAATCTATGACCACATGGCAATGAGGCCCTGACCAGGAGCAAGCTTTTCAAGCAACGAAAGCAGCCCTTTCGGCGGACACCACCTTATCGTACTTCGACCCTGCGAAGCCCACCAACGTGGCGGTGGACGCAAGCCCCTATGGTCTGGGAGCGGTGTTGGCTCAGCTTCAGAGCAATGGAGAGTGGGCCCCCATCGCCTACGCTAGCTGGTCTTTGACCGGGACAGAAAAACGATACTCTCAGATTGAGCGAGAGGCCATTGCCATCCACTGGGCCTGTAGACATTTTCACGTATACGTGCATGGCCACCACTTCACGGTGGCGACTGATCATAAGCCCCTCATACCTCTCTTCCAAGGGTCAGCATCGAAACCACCACCCAGAATCGAGAAATGGATACTCCAACTACAGGGGTACGATTACCGGGTGGAGTACAAACCGGGAGCCACGAACCCGGCGGATTATCTGTCGAGGCACCCACGGAAAGCCACCAAGGAAGAAAGGGAAGAGGCGGAGGACACAGAGGAATATGTCCGGCTTGTGACGGAGCGGTCACGACCCCTTCCGATGAGTCTAGCTGCAATCATCGAAGCGTCTAGAGGAGACGAATGTCTGCGAGCAGCGGCGGATGCCGTCAAGTCAGGGGATTGGAAGGCCATCCAAGAATCGCTAAATCGGAGGACACCCCAAGCCAAACTGACGCTGGAATCCATCCTGAGGATAAAGGGAGAACTGTCCATTGACGGCCAATGATGTCTTCTACAAGGCCCCAGACTGGTCATGCCGGCCAGCCTCGCCCAGCAGGCGGTAGACCTAGCCCACAGGGGGCACCAAGGAATGGTGAAAACCAAGGGCAGGCTCGGAGCCAAGGTGTGGTTCCCTGGCATGGACGCTATGGTAGAGCAGACCGTGAGAACCTGCAATTGGTGCCAAACGGCAGGACAGCCGGACCGCCCTCACCCAGTGGTGACCGAAGCAAACCCCCAGAGGCTGTGGGAGTGTGTGAGTGCCGACTTCGGACACCTCCCAGATGGACGTTATGCACTAGTCATCATCGATGATTTTACCAAATATCCAGAGGTCGAAATAGTGGGGAGCCAGACAGCCACGGAGGTGATTGCGAAGTTCGAGAAAACCATCGCCACTCACGGCATATTTGAAGTGGTCAAGACCGACAACGGACCCCCTTCCAAGGGCAAGAGTTTGCAGAGTACCTCAAGAGTTGGGGGATTCATCATCGCAAGGTGACACCACGCTGGCCCCAAGCCAACGGAGAGGTGGAGAGATTTATGCGAACCCTCAATAAGACAATCCGCATAGCCATGGCGGACAGATCTCCGTTGGAAAGGGTGATTTATAGTTTCCTGAGGGAATACCGGATGACCCCCCACGTCACAACAGAGGCAGCGCCAGGAACGGCCACCATGGGAAGAATAGTGAGTGACACGCTCCCCCACCATCCGACCTGGGTTCCGGTACAGGCCAGTAATGAGAAGACTCTGGCCAATCGGACTCGCTCGAATGATCAAGCCAGCAGACGGAGAGGAGCTAAGGAGTCAATGATCCAAATGCAAGATCAGGTGTATGTCAAGGACCGATACCCTGGAAGCAAATTCAGACTCCCCTTCGACCCACGACCATGGACCGTCACCCGCCGGACAGGCACGATGGTGACCGCCCAGAGAGGAGCTGAAACTGTTACCCGGGATGTGTCCTTCTTCAAGAAAGTCCATCCTGAGACACCTTCACGTCCTGGGCTCGAGCCGGAGGGACGAAGCCCAAGCCAACTGAACGGAGACCAGGAGGGGGAGGAACGTCCGGATGAAGATGGTGATCCCAGAGATCGTGACTCCCAGTCCCTGCCAGCCACTCCTGGGGGTAACCTGCCCAGCTGCTCCCCGTCCCGGGAGGAGCACGGCACCCCAAAGCGCAGGACCCCAGAGGTGGCCCTATCCAGAGGCGGCCAATCCCGCTATGGCCTGCGGAGAAATCCCGCACCATCGTCCCAGCTGGCTGACTATCTGGTGTAACCCGCAAGGACTGGCAGACTGGTAACAGATCCATCGTTCATTTGTTTTGTGTCAATTATTTGTTGTTTTGATAAAAGTTGGAAGGAGTGTAATGTCCGGCGCGCGGCGAGGCGTTCTAGCCTTCCGCGCTGCCGGGGTGCGCTAGCGCTGACGCGTGACGTCGGACGCGCGCGTAGATAAAATAAAAAGGCGTGGCCTCGGCGAGTCAGTCGGAGCCGCGTGTGAAACGCAAATCACCGGCTCCTGTGGTTATTTAGCGCGAGCGCGCTGATATGCTAATTAGCATAAAGTAAAACGCTACACCCCCCTCAGCTTTCGTTACACCAGTGCCAGGATCCTCACCAAAGAATCTGTGTCTTGAGATACTGCAAGGAAATGGAGCAGGTCCGCAAGAGGATCTGGGCCGGTAAAAGGAAGAAAACCAAGAGTCCTGACCCCACTCAAAGAGACGTGTGATCCGTCAAAAGGAACGCATCTGTCTTCTGATCGCCGGAGTCCCTTCATCTTGGAGCCATTAAAAGGAGACCCGATAACCTGGCGGGAAGCTCTGTCCTGGAATATCAGCAGGGAATGTCACAACGGGGCATCCAGTGAGTGTGGACTTTGCGGTGAGTATGGACGTTATTAACCGTACGATTACTTAAAATCTTTACAGTATATAAAACACACAAGCAACGCCCCACTGCCCCTCCCGTCCACCCTCCCCCAAGGAGCTTCCCGGCATTCGAAGTTAAAATGCACCATGCCTGCATGGGCTCTGTTTACTGCTTTGTGTCCTTTGAAGAATTCAAATGAAAATGAATTAAAATGTGGGATCAACCCCAACATGTCTCAAAACCCAAGCTGATGTCATCAGACAATGCGACCTTCGAGAATGCTTATTGTTGGTGGCTGTCGGATACGTGAAGAGAACGGTTTCTCTTTTCACTAGATGGCCCTTTTAAGGCTAACCGATTCAGATAAGTGGCAATGACTTCCGTATTGGGCCCGCGTTAGACGAGGAGGCAGGCGTGTTAAAGGAACAGGCGTGGGGTGAAACCTAACTCCTCTCGAGGAGCGCCGTCCTATCAGCAGCAACCGCGGGAATGTCAGCTTCTTCCCGGTCGGGGTGTTGAATGTGACCATGGAGTGTTTTCATGTAATGAAGGATAGCTAAAGGGAGTGGCAGAGTGCCCCCCCCAAACATGAGAAATAATGATCAAAGCGAAGTTTGATGAAAGCGAGAGGCAAAAAAACCTACAGCAACAAATGCAATTCATATTATGAATGAAACCGGAAGAGCAAGGAACAGAGAAGAATGGGAAATGTGCTGGGCCTGTTGTCGGCACTTCCGGTGGTTCTGAATTCCATGCCTAGCTGGGTGTGGTTTCTGCTGTTTTGCTTCTTGGGTTCGTAGTAGTGCGCTCGCTGGTGCTCGCTCCCATACTTGCCCTGATACTTTTTTTAAATACAACGCACCCTGTATAGCGCCGTTTCAAAAACTGACGAGAATTATTTTTCTTTAAAATCTCGTTGCATTATTTATGCAGTCAGGGCACCCGGCACTGCCTCAAAAGCGCTAACCGGTTTAAGGGCGCTCATTGCCCAGTGAAAAGGTACCCTTTACCGCTGTGGTACTAAGGGGAGGATGATGAAGAGTTACACGGTGACCCACTGTTGACAGTGTCTCCCCACAATTGTCTGAGCTTCGATTTTTAGGCTGGCAAGTGATACCCTCTGGTTTCTGAAAGTTACATTTTGTTGATCCTTTAAGTACGGGGGTGATTTGTGTATAAAATGTGTTTCACTCCCCCTGGGTTTGCATAAGAGGTTTGACTGCCCTCTGGGTTGGATGCTTGGCCTCTGGAATAACGTCCCTCGTATGTTCTATCCGCCCACAGTGATGATGTCACAGTCTAACGTCTCTGGTCGGCGTGATGTCACAATCGCTCCTCTCTGATCAGATTGATGTCACAACCTTTGCTCTCTGATCATAATGATGTCACAGCCTCTCCTCTCTGATCAGAGTGACGTCACACTGCTTTCTGTGATCAGAATGGCGTCGCAGCTTCCACTCTGTTCATCCATAGTGATGTCACGATGTCCCTTCTTTGGTCACAGTGCTGTCACAATTTCCCCTCTCTAATCAGGGTGGTGTTGCAAGCTTTCCAGAGTTATGTTGCAGCCTTCCCTCTGTTCATAAAAAGTGGTGTCCCTGTTTTTTCTTTTTTCAGTGATGTAACAATCTCCCCACCCTAACACGAGCGATGTCACAATCTCCCATCTCGCATCAGTGATGTCAGTCTCCCCTCTCACCTCAGTGATGTCACAAATGTCACAATCTCCCCTCTCTAACCAGCGCAATGTCACAATCTTCTCTCTCGCATCAGTGATGTTAGAATATCCTCTCTTGAATCAGAGTGATGTCACAATCCTCCCTCTCGCATCAGTTATGTCACAATCTCCACTCTTTGCTCAGACTGATATCCAAATCTCCCCTCTCAGATCAGAGTGGCATCACAAATGCCCTTCTCCGTGATCTGTGTAATTTTATTCTCTTCTCTCGCTGCCCAGTGATGTCACAGCATTCCCTGTCTCTGCCCACAGTAATGTCCGCCCCCTCTCACTCTGCCCACAGTGATGTCACAGCATTCCCTGTCTCTGCCCACAGTGATGTCCACCTCCTCCGGCTCTGCCCACAGTGACGTCACATTGTTCCCTGTCTCTGCCTACAGTGATGTCCGGTACTTTCCGCTCTGCCCACAGTGATGTCACAGCATTCCCTGTGTCTGCCTACAATGATGTCCGCCTCCTCCAGCTCTGCCCACAGTGATGTCACTTCATTCCCTGTCTCTGCTTAGTGATGTCAGCCTGCTCTCGCTCTGCCCACAGTGATGTCACTGCATTCCCCGTCTCTGTGCCTACAGTGATGTCCGCCTCCTCCAGCTCTGCCCACAGTGATGTCACTTCATTCCCTGTCTCTGCTTAGGGATGTCAGCCTGCTCTCGCTCTGCCCACAGTGATGTAACTGCCTTCCCCGTCTCTGTGCCTACAGTGATTTCAGCCTCCTCCCGCTCTGCCCACAGTGATGTCACAGAATTCCCTGTCCGCCTACAGTGATGTAAGCCTCCTCTCGCGCTGCCCACAGTGATGTCACAGCATTCCCTGTCTCTGCCTACAGTGATGTCGGCCTCCTCTCGCTTCGCCCACAGTGACGTCACATTGTTCCCTGTGTGTGCCTACAGTAATGTCTGCTTCACCTTGCTCTGCCCACAGTGATGTCAGCCTCCTCTCGCTCTTTGACATTAACGCATTCCCTGTCTCTGCCTACAGTGATGTCCGCTTCCTCCCGCTCTGCCCACAGTGATGTCACAGCATTCCCTGTCTCTGCCTACAGTGATGTCCGCCTCCTCCCGCTCTGTCCACTGTGATGTCACAGCATTCCCTGTGCCTGCCTGCAGTGATGTCAGCCTCCTCCCGCTCTGCCTACAGTGACGTCACATTATTCCATGTGTCTGCCTGCAGTGATGTCAGCCTCCTCCCACTCTGCCCACAGTGACGTCACATTATTCCCTGTGTCTGCCTAGGGTAATGGCCGCCTCCTCCTGCTCTGCCCACAGTGATGTCACAGCATTCCCTGTGTCTGCCTGCAGTGATGTCAGCCTTGTCCTGCTCTGCCCACAGTGACGTCACAGCTCTCTCTGTGTCTGCCTACAGTGATGTCGGCCGCCTCCTGGTCTGCCCACAGCATTCCCTGTCTCTGCCCACAGTGATTTCAGCCTTCTCTCTCTCTGCCCACAATGACGTCATATTGTTCCCTGTGTCTGCCTACAGTGATGTCTGCTTCCTCCTGCTCTGGCCACAGTGATGTCAGCCTCCTCGCTCTTTGACATCACCGCATTCCCTGTCTCTGCCTACAGTGATGTCCGGTACTTCCCGCTCTGCCCACAGTGATGTCACAGCATTCCCTGTGTCTGCCTACAGTGATGTCCGCCTCCTCCAGCTCTGCCCACAGTGATGTCACTTCATTCCCTGTCTCTGCTTAGTGATGTCAGCCTGCTTTCGCTCTGCCCACAGTGATGTAACTGCCTTCCCCGTCTCTGGGCCTACAGTGATTTCAGCCTCCTCCCGCTCTGCCCACAGTGACGTCACAGTATTCCCTGTCTGCCTACAGTGATATAAGCCTCCTCTCGCGCTGCCCACAGTGATGTCACCGCATTCCCTGTCTCTGCCTACAGTGATGTCAGCCTCCTCTCGCTTCGCCCACAGTGACGTCACATTGTTCCCTGTGTGTGCCTACAGTAATGTCTGCTTCCCCCTGCTCTGCCCAAAGTGATGTCAGCCTCCTCTCGCTCTTTGACATCACCGCACTCCTGGTCTCTGCCTACAGTGATGTCCGCTTCCTCCCACTCTGCCCACAGTGATGTCACATTATTCCCTGTGTCTGCCTAGGGTGATGTCCGCCTCCTCCTGCTCTGCCCACAGAGATGTCACAGCATTCCCTGTGTCTGCCCACAGTGATGTCAGCCTCCTCTCGCTGCCCACAGTGACGTCACATTGTTCCCTGTGTCTGCCCACAGTGATGTCAGCCTCCTCCCGCTCTTCCCACAGTGAAGTCCCAGCATTCCGTGTCTGCCTACAGTGATGTCCGCCTCCTCCCGCTCTGTCCACTGTGATGTCACAGCATTCCCTGTGCCTGCCTGCAGTGATGTCAGCCTCCTCCCGCTCTGCCTACAGTGACGTCACATTATTCCATGTGTCTGCCTGCAGTGATGTCAGCCTCCTCCCACTCTGCCCACAGTGACGTCACATTATTCCCTGTGTCTGCCTAGGGTAATGGCCGCCGCCTCCTCCTGCTCTGCCCACAGTGATGTCACAGCATTCCCTGTGTCTGCCTGCAGTGATGTCAGCCTTGTCCTGCTCTGCCCACAGTGACGTCACAGCATTCCCTGTGTATGCCTGCAGTGTTGACCGCCTCCTCTCGTTCTGCCCACAGTGATGTCAGCCTCCTCTCACTGTCCACAGTGGGGCCACGCATCTCATACTCCGCAACTTCCCTTCCTATGACAAAGTAACAGCACTCTTTGTCTGCACACTAAGAATTAATTCCCAATCCTCTCTCTCTGCCAAAGGTTGTGTATGAGTGTGTGAGACATGTTTTAATTTTGTTGTTTCTGCCACAGGCCGTCAAGAGATGGGCATCAGAAACCCTCCATGAAGCGCTCGCCGAGGCCCTCCGAGAACAAAGGAAGCAAGGCCGCACCCGGTGAGAAGGAGGAAGGGACATACCAGAATGGGACCTGGTGCTCCATTCACGAGGAGATTAATAGGGTGGAAGAGAAGAAGCATGGCTTCAAAACCAACATGAAGCAACTGCTGCGGCGCCACAGCCAGGCCAAGGAGAAGGACAGCCCCCTGAAGAGCAAGGGCGGCTCTACAGCCAAGTCCCACGACTCCCTGGATGGGGTGCTGGAAGAGCCCAGAAGAGCCCCTGGCCGCGGAGACTCCCTAAAGAAACCAAAGACCCCCAATCCATTCCTGGCATGTGCTGTGCAACAATCCGAATCCATGGACTTCACGGAGGAGGCGATGTATGGCCCTGCCCCAGAGAAGCCCACCTCTCTGGGAGCCCGCCGGAAGTCCAGCAAACCCTTCTCTCTCAAGGGCCTCCTGAAGAAGAAGAGCTCTGCGAAGGAGGTGGACCCAAAAAAGAAGCCGCCTGGCTCGCGTCGGCCCAGCACCCTGCCTGTGACGCCATGCTATGAGACCGAACACCCTTCTGGACGGACGCCAGGTAAGATCACTGTGCCAGGGACATCTGCAAGGCTTTACCAACTCTCTGTCCCTGCCTTGGGGATGTCTTTGTTGCAATTAGTGTTCTGTTGTCTGGGGAGTGTCTGTGGTTTAGTGCATGATTGCAGCTATCGTGGGGGTGTCATTGGTGAGGTCCCTTCTGCGACAAAGACACCCTCAAGATACATTAACTCACAGAGGCCCAAGACGCTCACTCCACTAAAGACATTCCCAAGTCACAGGCCCGGCTTCAGGAATTTTTGTTTGGGTGGGGCCAAGGGTACATTCGGGTGGGCCACTGCTGGCCCGAATTATCGCTTATATATCTAGCCAGGCCTGCTTCTGGGCCCTCCTTTTATCTCTCCTTAGTCTTACAAGGTACAGTAAAACATACTCTTTTCCAAGTCTCTTTCTAAATGTTATCACTCTCCAAAAGTAATTTTCTTCCATGTAATGTTCCTTTGATGGGAAGAGAGGGTTTCTAAGGTGGAAGTATCTAGCAAGTGACTCTACTCGGGCTCCCCCTGTGCGAGCCTTCAGGGAGAATCCCTCTTCATTACTACCTCCACCTGACCCCTGACTCTGCAGCGCAATCCCGTACAGGCTTGATTATCCACTTTTCTACCACCCCTCTCCATTACACCTTATCTCACAGCTGACCTTGGGCCCCAGCCCCATATCAGCCACCATTCAGTTCCACTTTCATTATTCCCAGTAAAAAGACAATAGTAAAATCACCTTCAAACTTGAAACATTGAATATAGCAGTAAATGTAATTATTATGTATGTTAAAGTATGCTCCACAGTTGTCCTAATCACCTGACTGTTAATTAAATAAACAAAAACAGATAGGCCATGACAGGGCCGCTTTAGTGCTGGTGCAGAAGTCTTTTTAACCTCTTTTTTTTTTTACCTCTTTTTCTGTAGATAACTTAACAACCGCCCTCCACCAGTGCCCCTCATCTCTCCGTAGCTCCCCCACACCCCATTACCTCCTCCTCGGATTCCCTCACTGCCACCCTCCACCAGCGTCCCTCATCGCTCCTTAGTTCCCCCCCCCCCCACGACCTCCTCCTCCTCGGATTCCCTAACTGCCACCCTCCACCAGTGCCCCTCATCTCTTCGTAGCTCCAACCCCACCCCATGACCCCCTCCTCGGATTCCCTAACTGCCACCCTCCACCAGTGCCCCTCATCTCTTCGTAGCTCCAACCCCACCCCATGACCTCCTCCTCGGATTCCCTAACTGCCACCCTCCACCATTGCCCCTCATCTCTCTGTAGTTCCCCCCCCCCCCCCCACCCCATGACCTCCTCCTCAGCTTCCCTCACTGCCATCCTCCACTAATGCTCCTCATTTCTCTGTAGCCCTCCCATGACCATCTCCCCAGATTCCGTCACTTCTCCCTCCACCAGCGCCCCTCATCTCTCTGTAGTTCCCCCACCTCATGACCTCCTCCTCGGCTTCCCTCACTGCCACTCTCCACTAGTACCCCTCATCTCTCTGTAGTTCCCCACCCACCCTGTGACCTCTTCCTCCGACTCCCTCACTGCCACCCGCACCAGCGCCCTTCATCTCTTCGTAGCTCCCCCCACCCCATGACCTCTTCCTGGGATTCCCTCACTGCCACTCTCCACTAGCGCCCCTCATCTCTCCGTTGCCCCTCTCTCATATCCATTCAATTCGTTGTATAGCGCTACTGATATGAGTGTAGGGTGCCACAGTACTTTACATAACAGCACACATTATACAGAGACAATAAATCAGTCTACGGGGAATGTCACGTAAGCCAATGAGGATTACAAGGTGTAGAAATCCCTTCATCCATACTGGTGGGCAGTATATTTTACAAGGGTTTGGTCTGGAGAAGCACAAACTCAGGATTTAAAGAGTACTCCAGTGGTTGGGGGTTGGCTTTACTGATAAAAATGTATAACTGCCCAAACAAACTCTTTTTAGTAACATTTGAATAATGAAAGAATGGAGAACTTCTAACTATATCACAACACAAAAAAGCGAAGTTTGCATGCAGCTCTTTGATGACAGTTCATAGGTCACTGTCCTATGTTAGGATAGTAACTTCTGAACTGCAAGTAACACTGTGACAGAGGTAGTAACCCACTGAGCTATTCCCCTAAAATTCAGTTTATCTGCATTTAAAAACTACCAACAGACAAATGGTTGCTCTGCAGCAGGATCGTAAATCACAAGTTATCTGAACAGTGTTTATTGTTGTACATCGGTGGCAGATTCACTGCGAGGGCCAAGGCTCATGTTTGGGTGGGCCTGGCCCACCCTTTAGAACCGGGCCTGAAGACCTCTGAAGTCAAGCGATGCACCAGATACCAATGGCCCACTGTGGCCAAGTCTCGTCAAGGTATGTGCAGTCACTCACTGAGGGCGAAGGAGTCCTCCAGTCTGGGCCGAACCCTCACAGGCACCAAGCATCCACACTGCAGCTAGAATTACTCTGAGACAGAGACCTCCACAGGGCAGGAAGGTTCTCAGCCTCTCCTCTCTGATCGGAGCGATGTCACAATCTCTGTGTGCTATGATTGGAGTGATGTCACAACCTCTCCTTTCTGATCAGAGTGATGTCACAATCTCTGCGTGTTAGCATCAGAGTGATGTATCGGCCTCTCCTCTCTTCGTCCATAGTGATGTCAGTGTCCCTTCTTTGGTCAGAGTGACGTCACTCACATAAGGCAAAGGCGTCCTCCATGACCAATCCCTCACAGACAGCATGTCCACACTACAGGTATAATTTCTCTCTGGGGCAGATACGTCCGCAGGGCAGGAAGGTTCACAACCTCTCCTCTCCGTGATCGAGTGAGTGACGTCACTTAGAGGGCAAAGAGTCCTTTATGGTCAATCCCTCACCGACACCAAGCATATCCACACTACAGGTATAATTTCTCTCTGGGGTAGAGACTTCCGCAGGGCAGGAAGATTCACAACCTCTCCGTGATCGGAGTGATGTCACAAACTCTCCTCTCTGATAGGAGTGATGTCACAACCACTCCTCTACGATCGGAGTGATGTCACACCCTCTCCTCTTTGTTCAGAGTGATGTCACACCCTCTCCTCTTTGTTCAGAGTGATGTCACACCCTCTCCTCTTTGTTCAGAGTGATGTCACACCCTCTCCTCTTTGTTCAGAGTGATGTCACACCCTCTCCTCTTTGTTCAGAGTGATGTCACAACCTCTCCTCTCTGATCAGAGTGATGTCACAACCTCTCCTCTCTGATCAGAGTGATGTCACAACCTCTCCTCTCTGATCAGAGTGATGTCACAACCTCTCCTCTGATCAGAGTGATATCACAATCTCTGCTTTCTATGACCAGAATGACGTCGCAGCCTCCCTTCTTTTCGTCCATAGTGATGTCCCATTGTCCCTTCTTTGGTCAAAGTGACGTCACTCACAGAGGGCAAAGGCATCCTCCATGGTCAATAACTCACAGACAGCAAATCCACACTACAGGTATAATCACTCTCTGGGGCACATACCTCCGCAGGGCAGAAAGGTTCACAACCGCTCCTCTCCTGAGCTTTGATCAGAGTAATGTCACAACCTCTCATCTCTGATCGGAGTGATGTCACAACCTGTCCTCTCTGTTCAGAGTGATCTCACATACTCTCCTATCAGAGTGATGTCACATCCTCTCCTCTCTGATCGGAGTGATGTCACAACCTCTCCTCTCTGATCGGAGTGATGTCACAACCTCTCCTCTCTGATCGGAGTGATGTCACAACCTCTCCTCTCTGATCGGAGTGATCTCACATCCTCTCCTCTCTGTTCAGAGTGATCTCACATCCTCTCCTCTCTGTTCAGAGTGATCTCACATCCTCTCCTCTCTGTTCAGAGTGATCTCACATCCTCTCCTCTCTGTTCGGAGTGATCTAACATCCTCTCCTATCAGTGATGTCACAACCTCTCCTCTCTGATCGGAGTGATGTCACAGCCTCTACTCTCTGATCGGAGTGATGTCACAGCCTCTCCTCTCTGTTCAGAGTGATATCACAATCTCTGCTTTCTATGATCAGAATGACGGCGCAGCCTCCCCCCCCCCCCCCTTCCTCCTCGTCCATAGTAATGTCACAGTGTCCCTTCTTTGGTCAGAGTGACGTCACTCACTGAGGGCAAAGGAGTCCTCTATTCTGGGTCGAACCCTCACAGGCACAAAGCATCTACACTGCAAGTATAATTACTCTCTGGGGCAGGTACCTCCGCAGAGCAGGAAGGTTCACAACCTCTCCTCTCTGATCGGAGTGATGTCACAACCTCTCCTCTCTGATCGGAGTGATGTCACAGCCTCTTCTCTCTGATGGGAGTGATGTCACAGTCTCTCTCTCCTCTCTGATCAGAGTGATATCATAGTCCCTCCTCGTCCATAGGGATGTCAGGGTCCCTTATTTGGTCAGTGACGTCACTCACACAGAGGGCAAAGGCGTCCTCTATGGTCAATCCCTCACAGACACCAAGCATAACCACGCTACAGGTATAATTACTCTCTGGGGCGGTTCACCTACTTCCCGAAGGATGTCCCTAAAGGTGATATAGTTTCCAGGCCACTGAGGCCAGAGGTACCATTGGCCATCTGTGGACTGTCCCTGAAGCCAAACTCGTCCACAGACGGGCAGGATCACTCGGTGATGGTACAAACATCCCAAGGCACGCGCATTCACCTATAAGACCAAAACTGTTCTCCCACTCTAGGCCTTTCAGTGACGTCACAGACACCCCCGTGCATGATGCGCCAGTCCTCCGCGAGTACAGTGTTATCTGGGAATTGTCCAATCTGTTTCCGAGGACTACAGAGCGGACAGACGCATGTCAATCTTACATTGAGGCCGCATATTCCCTTTAGAAGCTGGTGTCACTCAGAGATAAAAGGCATTCATTCCCTGGGCAGGTGTGGGCACTCGCCGAGTGTAAATACGGTGACCACCTCTCACACTCTGTCTCCAGTCCTGAACGTTTCACCTACAAACGTGCAGGACTGGAGATTGGCTGAGATGTGGTCACCCAGGTGTAAATGTTTTCCTCTTTTAGCAGCATCATTTACACCCTCGAGTCGTGTTAAGCTGTTCAGTGCTATTCACAGAACTCCTCGCACCCAAGATGTCTCAGTGTCTTGGAAAAGGCTGGCATCGTCGGATGCCACCTGCGAGGCCAATACTCCAAACGCTTTTTTCATCATTTAAAGCTTTCCGATCCCCTAAATAGTTTTGGCTGCATATGTAACGCATGATAAAGTCGCTGTTTTCCCAAATATAGAGGTCACATTCTCCCATCTCTCTGTCTGAAACCAAGTGGGCATGAACAAAGCGAAATTCTTGGTACCCTGCGAAACGGTGTAAAATTTAAACTTCGCTTGGGCTTCCTGCTGCGTTAATCCGGGCCCGCATAAAGCTGGAACGGCTCCTGGGCCAGGCGCGCAACACCCATTGGGCTCACCGGGCTTTAGCCCCCCCCCCCCCCCCCCCGTCGTGTGTGTCAGCCGGGCTGAGAGAGCCTCGCCGGCTGGCGTCCATCTAATTGCAGCCGCACTCGAGTACTTCACAGGTCTTTAAAAGACCATTTACTCGTTAATGAGGCTTTTGTTGTGGTTTCACCCCTGCTTATAGCCACTCTGCCTATGGCTCGAAGATTTAGCCCCCCCCGAAATATTTTTCAGCCCCCCCCCCCCCCGAAATTTGGCTCTAGTTGCTCCTGGCAGTAGTCGGGGCTCCGAGAAAGAAAAGCACCGAGGTGGGCATCGCCCCAGATCCTGACGAGACTTTCGTCTCCTGCCTTAAAGGCCGCAAGGTTTCTTAAGGATTGTTGCTTGCCCCCTCCAGCACCCATCCCCCACCTTCCCTCGCTGGAGACGGCGCTGTGCGCCTCCCAGGCTGAAGGACGGCGATGTTGTGCTGTGTGCCCCCAGTCTACCCCAAATCATCTCCGCCTCCAGGACTGTAGCCTGCGGCCTCTGTCTGTAGCAGTGTCCACGCGGTGTACTGTGCCCTCTGGGTCATGAGGCAGTTCCCCGCGCCCTCGTCTGTAGCTATGAGCCCACGTTCTCTCTGATGAGCGGTATCATCTGCCCTCCATGTATGAGGCCGGTGCCCTGCGCCCTCTGCCTGCGGGCCGGTGCCCTGCGACCCCTGCCGGTGGGCCGGTGCCCTGCGCCCCGGTACCCTGCGGCCTCCTGTTTTCAGGCCGGTACCCTGCGCCCCCTGCCTGCAGGCCGGTACCCTGCGCCCCCTGCCTGCGGGCCGGTACCCTGCGCCCCCTGTCTGCAGGCCGGTATCCTGCGCCCTCCGTCGGAGGGCCCTCTAGACTCAGTACATGTTCAGGCACGTTTCTTGCACACACGTGTGGTTCCCATGGTCTGGCTCTGGAGGTGATAAAGGCAGCCCCTAGCAGACAAGGTGGGTTTACCTCAAGCTGGGTGGGTAGCCCACCCAATTTAAGGGTTTTCGATAGAAGACCCTACGTCCTCAGACTGCAGTGCATTCTATGAAGGTGACAAGCAACTCAATCCTCGCCCCACCCAAGTGTATCGTGGATATGTGACCCAGATTCCATTGTCTGTGTTGTGAGTTGGGGCACCCACTACCCACATGTATCCTAGGTACATAAGACAACCCCCCCCCCCCCCCCCGCGCAGTGTCGTTCTACCCGCCTGTTTGTACGGCCTTTCATTGATCCCTCACAGCCTAGTGTGTCCTGGAGAGGGGCTAGCCATGTGCCTGAGAGAGGTCTTGGCAGGTTTCCTCCACCTAACAGCTCGTGCCCCAAAATTCACCGTTCATGGAAGACAAACCAGCCTCACCTGAGTGTATCCAGAACAAAACACCTCACCTGAGTGTCCTCTGGGCAGCTGACACCCACCTGCCTTAGTATGTCTGGATATACTTCGTATGTCTGGATATATGAACACCCCCCCAAGAGCATGGAGGGTCACTAACCACTACTCCCATTCTGGGTAAGTGACCACCTATCCCCTCTCTGCTCCCCAATCTGGTAAGTGAGCCGACCTCCCCACATTCTAGGTAAGTGACTGCTTCCCTAGTCGCTCTTAGTGAATCCTGGGTAGGTGATTCTACCAAATCAAGTGTATTATGGATTTTTGACCCACCCCGATCGTGGATAGGTCTGGATGGGGGTATGAGCACACCTGAGTGTATCTTGGACAAGGTACTCCATCTTACCCAAATTTACTCTCAGTAGGAATCCAACCTCTCTGTCTTAGTGAATCCTGGGTAGTTGCACTCCGACCGAATGCACGGTGTGCCTAGGGAGTGTATCCCAGACACAGGACTCCTCCTCCCTACTAGCTGAGTAATTGTGGTTAGGTGGCCACACTCTAATGTATCCAGGTTCTTTTGACCACTTCAGTTTACTGTGGGTACACCTTCACCGCATCACCCAAATGTCCCCTGCTTAGGTGGTCGCCTTTGCCCAAAGTATTAAAGTGAAACCCACCTAGGTTTATTCAGGCTTTGTCATGATCACCTCCCTCTCTAAGAGGCGGGGTGATCCCTGGTCGAGGACCCTCTGATCCTTTGAATCCGCAAATAACAAACATAGAGAAAACAAGCTGAATCTTCAGTGCAGAAACAGTATTTCATTGTATTCGAATGTTCGTGTAACATTCGAATACAATTAAATACTGTTTTGTTCTGTTGTAGTTTACATTACGGTGGACCACTTGGAAATTTATTTCATCTCAATCCCCTGAAGAAGGGTTTAAATAACCCGAAATGCATTGGGACTTTTTTCTGCACTGAAGATTCAGCTTGTTTTCTCTGTTTGTTATTTGCGGATTCAAAGGATCACATAGAAAGATTATCTGTGCATAATCATAAATCGTAAAAGTTTTGTTCATTGACTAATTGTGTTGTCATTTATCGAGACAACTACACATGAAATGATTACATGTATATTTCTGTTTAATTCATTTATGTGAAAATTAAAACTTGTTTGAGACCATTTGCAGTCCATAGCTGTGCGTCATGTAGGTTTGGGGAATCCCATTCCTTTCTTTTTGCATTCAGTTGACCACTATACCTGGGTCAAATGTATGCTGTGTAGGTGAACACTCCACCCGAAGAAATATTGGTTAGAGGGGCCACTTTCTTACTAGATTATATATTTTTGAAGTTTTCACTCCTTTCCAGTTGTGTACTTGGTAGCTGAACTGGCTGCATTTACCATGCTTGGTGTTCATCACCATCCTTCCTCCTTTGTAACATATAGAATTGTGTACTGGTTTCTGCATGGTAGCGATGCCCCTCTCCACCCCTCCACTGTGTGATTCATCCCCTAGGCTAGAATGCATTCTGGGTAGGATATTCCCCCATCCCCAATTCCAGATTTGTAACCTTAATGTGTAATGGGCCACTCTAACCAGAATGTGTTCTGATATAAGTGACACCCCCTATTCTGAATAAGTGTATCCTGGGTAGGGGAACCCTACACCCCTCCAACCCCAATGGATCTTGGGTAGGTCAGCCCACCTAAATGTTCACAGATGGGAGATTCCTGACATCCTAGTTTAAGCGGAGATGCAGACGAGAGGCGTTCCTAAGGAGATCAGCCATTAGTCCCTCCCTGAGTAGCGGTCTTGCAGCCGTCGCAGACTCTACAGAAGTGCATGTCATCACTCGCAGACATAGCAATACATATATAGTAATGAGACTCTATGAACAACATTTTAAATTCATGTCTGAACTTCGGAGACCTTATATGGCATGAGATGCACAATATATTCAGGTGTACTGCATATTACTGAATAAGGGATGGGAGGGTCTCTTGGGGCAGGCTCTGGGTGGATGGTTGGGTGGTTTGATTGGGGACCGCTATCATGGCTATTAAGATGTCTAAGCGACTTCTCTTGCTTTCTACTATAGGGGACATTGACCCTGGCGTTTATACCATGGCAGCGAAGCAACTGGACAGACTAGTCCAACAGCACAAGGTTCGGAGCCCCACAACTGACTTAAAAGGTCCAGCATTTCCATTGGTGAGCGACGGCAACTTTGGTAAGGAAGATATTTGAGATGGCTGCACCTTCCAGTTCATTCATGGCAATCTCACCTTGGCAGGAGCACGTAGATTTGGATGTTGCAAATTGGTCCTAATTGATCACCACGGTTCCAGTCCATGAAGCTTTTTTCCCCTGGTTCTGGGTATCAAACGTAGGAATCGTAATCTGTGTTTACTGGCAACAGTCTTGCCAGTCAAGCCGGCCACCTCTGAGTCTGTGGCTTCCCAGTACTCCTCTATGCAGCAGGTCTAGACTACATGGCGGAGGTCTCCCTCACTTGTGTCACACCTGTGTTTTGCACCGAGGTTCACCTTATGTATACATTTTGAAGTTAGATAGGTTTGGTGTAAAAAGTTACGTTTAAAGTAGCCAAAGACTTAACCTGTCAAGCATGTCTTGGACATCATTTAAAATCTACTTCTGCCTCAGTTTTCCTAGAGGTCAGAGGGTACAAGGACCCTCTATAGCATTGTTACCTCCCTCTGGAGGGGTCTTCCCTTTGCATTAAGATTGACAGGCGTTGACCTTGTGTCCTGCAAATGTTTGAAGATGTGGCTCTTTGCCCAATTTTTACAACCTTATCTGTGTCCTCGCTTGTGCTCCCCCATGCCAATGGGGCAGCAATGGTGTACATGGGCTTTTCCAAGCATGTAAGCCTGTGTGAGTGCTTTGCTGGCAACTTTGAGTTTAGTGGCCTCTGGCATTAATTTTCGACCCAATATAAATCTCCAAAGCCACCATCAACAGTAATTGATCCTGCATCATACTGAGATCAGTGTTTTTTGTTGATGGTACCCATGATCTCAGAGCCCTGAGTGGTTTTATTTCAAACAAGACATTCATGCAGAGCATCGGAATGAACGTCTTTTCAATGGGTCTTGTGCTCGTTCCAAAACTAAAATATATTCTTCCTTACCATTGACGATGTAACTCTGTCTAGAATTCCTGTTCCTAAACAGTTTCCACCTATCTTATTTTTAAATGTTGGGTAAGCTTTTCTGTTAGTTAGGGTAGTTTTTATTTTTTGAACTCCTGCATTCAGGAGTTATTACAGGATGAGACAGTCTCCTGCTCCTGTGTGCCAAGGTGCTGAAGGATTAAGAGTAAGGCAGTGGGAACGCCAGCCTGGGACTCTAGCAGTAAGGTCCAGGCGTGTCCCCAGGGTTGAAAAGAACACGCTGGTCAACCTGGTGCACTCTTTAGAGGTTTTTAGCTGAAAAGTCCTGGCTAAATGCGGGTAGTTATAGGAACGCCCTTCTCATAGTTGGCCTCAGCCTGTAACCCCCTATTGGAGAAGTGGCATGGGCAATGACCCCGAAGAGTGGGCTTGCGGTATAATAGGGCAGGTTATGGAACTGACGCTTCCTTCATTGTAAACCGAAGCATTTTCACTGGTTTCTGTAATATGAGGGGCTTTCTATCGTTTCTAGGGTGTCTCTGCTAGGGCATTGATTCGTAGTATTTTGGATGATGTGTAGCTAGGGCATCTTATGTGCAGATTTATCGGACTAGGCGCCCGCAGCACTCGTGCGCAGGATCTTAAAGTCTACTCTGCTTCTAATATTCATGTAAGGGTTTAAGGACTGTGCAAATGTTTACTGGGCCAGTCTTAACATCATTATTGCTGCCCCAGTGCAAAAACCAGTATTGATGCTCTTTTAAAGAAACGTTTTGGAAAGTTTGTATATGCCCCTACATGAAAGAACAAATGAATGATTGAGTGAACGAAGGAGTGAATAAAAAAGTTTTGTAAAGCGCACAACGACCTCGTGTGCATTTAGGCGTTGGAGAATCATCACCTCGGAGGAAGGTGAGAGCTCATAAAGCTAGCAGGAGCAGCCAGGTGTTGATGTTTTTCCTGAACAGATCATGGTTGGGAAGAGATGTAGATGTCAGGGAAGAGAGTTCCATAGTCCTGCAGAGAGATAGGAGACGGATCTGCCTCCTAATCCGCAGTGTTTGATTTGAGGGATAACCAGCTAGTAACGTGAAGCTGAACTTAACTAGCGGGCTGGTGAGTAGAATGGCAATTTATGCCCAAAAGTGTACTGTTCCCATGTTATGAAGTGCTTTGGGTGAAGCACATACACAAATTGAACTTGCACGTTTGCGGGCCGGTAATCTGTGCCGGGAACAAAGATGTTGTGTAACAAAACACGGTTTAGGGATATAAAGAATGAGTCTAGCTGCTCTATTCTGAACTATCTTCAGTCGCTTCAGAATGTGCAACCGCCGGGCTCCCATTTAAAGGGAATTCTCAAAAATTCATCCTCCTGGGGATCAGGGTGGGAGCAGTAGAGGAACTCATTTTATTGCACGTTCTACGGATGTAGAAACACAAAGCAGCAACACTATTCATCTTAGTGGAGAAGTACAGAGTGTTATCAAAAATCACACTTAAATTTGGGGCTGGTTTTGTCGATGGAAGGAGGGAGCCAAGCTCTTCTGCCATCAATCAGGGGTAAAAGTCCAAGATTGTTTGCCGAAGATCAACACGTCTGTTTTGTTTCCATTCAATTTTAACCAGTTAAGACTTGTCCATCGGGCTGCTGCTGAAATGTAGTTTTGGAAGCTAGTCTTAGTGGTTTAAAGTTTTTGAAAATTGAAACCTGATCTTCTACATACAATTTGAAATAAAGCCAAAAGATCTTACCAGAGGAGTCGGGGTGTCTCAACAGATAATGGTTTTGGGACCAAGGTGCTAAAGTATATGTGTGTCTAGAACAGAATAGTTCTGAGTTTCCTTGAAATGTACAAAGTTGGACTTTTAAAGATAGTTTTTCGATGCCTAACTTAATGTTGCTGAAATCCTGTCCTCCGGAAAATGTATTGTCGCTTGGAAGTTCAAGCATATTCACCTCCCCTACCAGGAGTTTTGAGAGCCAACAGGTATGTGTGGCTGGCAACCAGAGAAAGATGTGGAGAGTTCTCCTATTGAGCATGATTGCTTGGCCCCTCTTTCTTTTTTCACCTGATCCTTTCTCCCCCTCACACCCGTCCAAGTGGACAGTGTGTGGCCTACTCCTTACCTTTAAACGTATTCACTGCTATTTAATTTAAAAACAAGCACATCTGTAAAGGATGTGATGTTGGGGAAGGATGTTACTTTCCTTATTATGGGGTTCCTTGTTGTAGTATGTCAAATTCGTCTTGCACTTTGTGTTGATTAATGAAGTGCTTTCCATTTCCAAACTCACTTAATAGAAAACAACAACAACCAGCAAACCGTCCCAGAATGTGACAGAGAGAAAGTGGTGCAGCAGCTGGTGGCCCTTCTGCAAGAGCAAGCAGAGGTTATTAACAAACAGGTAAGGCCCTGTGCTTGCAGTAGCCCCATCTGAGTGAAACAGTTCACGTGTCTCTGTGTTCCTCTTTATCCCTGTCTCTAGGACTGTTGCTCAGCAGTGGTTGTCTCCGAAAGCTGGAACGGCGTCCCTCTGCCATTGGCTTTCTAAGTCCCGGATGTGGCAAGACGTTGCTCCCAGTCCCCTCGGTCTCTAGAACGGTGCTGCTCTGCCCTGGTTTTCCCAGTCTGTGATCTCATGCTAGTTCCTGGGCTGGTACCGCTCGAGCTATGGAATAATGCTGTTTTCTTCGTTTCTGTCAGTCCCTGGGGCGGTGCTTCCCGCTGCCCTGCTTCTTGAAGTCTCTTGGAGAGTGATGATCTGCCCCTGGCTCTCTTGTCTCTTGGATGGCACTGCTCTACCTGTTTTCTCAGGCTATGGACTGGTGTTGCGGCACCTCAGTCTCTGGAATAGTGCTGCCCTGTGTTGATTTTGTTTATAAGTCTCTTGTTTTCAGTCCATGGAATGGCGTTGCTGGGCTCCTCTGCCTCTTTTCTCAGTCACTGAGAATAGATAGGGCTAGTCTGGCCTATGTCCTTTCAGTCACTCAGTGGTGCCACCTTACGCAGGGTCGCCCAGGCCCTGGCTCATACACTGCTCTACTCCGGTTTATTCAGTCCCTTCATCACTGTTGTTGTTCCTGCTTTGAGCCGCACACTGACTCCTTTTTGTTGCTCCTCAGATTGAAAAGGACCCAATGCTTCGCGGTGCCCTGAATCGCATGTCCTACCGCAGCTTCTCGCGGCTGGCTGAGGTCTTCACCAGCCAGGCCGAGGTACCCGTGCAGCAAGAGCCTAACATCAGCCCCGAGCTCACCAAGATTGCCCTGACCATGGAGCTGACCAGGAAGGTTGCTGGAATCAACAGCTACCCCGTGCAGACGCTAATGGGCTACAGCATGCAGTACATGGATATGTTCGTACCATGGTTGCAGCAGCAAGGAGGCTGGGTAAGTCTTCATCATAAGCAGGGGAACTGAATAGTGCAAGTAATGTTAGGAGCGGCAGAATCAATCAATCAATCAGTGCCACTTGTAAAGCGCGCTACATACCCGTAGGGTCTCAAGGCGCTGGGGGGGGGGGGGGGGAGGGGGGGGGTGCCGCTACTGCTCGAACAGCCAGGTCTTCAGCTTCTTCCTGAAGGAGAGGTGGTCTTGGGTCAGGCGCAGGTCGGTCGGGAGGGAGTTCCAGGTCTTGGCGGCCAGGTAGGAGAAGGACCTTCCTCCTGTAGTCGCTCTTCGGATGCGGGGGACGGCGGCGAGGGCGTGGTTGGCTGATCGGAGGTGGCGTTTGGGAGCGTAGAAGTTGACTCGGCTGTTGAGGTAGCTCGGGCCTTGGTCGTGTAGGGCTTTGTGTGCGTGGGTGAGGAGGCGGAAGGTGATTCTTTTGTTGACGGGGAGCCAGTGAAGGTCTCTCAGATGTCCGGAGATGTGGCTGGTTCGTGGGATGTCGAGGATGAGTCTGGCTGAGGCGTTCTGGATCCGCTGGAGTCTCTTCTGGAGCTTGGCGGTGGTACCGGCGTAGAGGGCGTTGCCGTAGTCCAGTCGGCTGGTGACGAGGGCCTGGGTGACGGTCTTCCTGGTCTCGGTGGGGATCCACCAGAAGATCTTCCGTAGCATGCGTAGGATGTTGAAGCACGCCGAGGAGACGTTGTTGACTTGCCTGGTCATGGAGAGGGAGGAGTCCAGGAGGAAGCCCAGGTTGCGTGCATGGTCTGTCGGTTTGGGTGCGGTGCCCAGGGCGGGAGGCCACCAGGAGTCGTCCCAGGCGGAGGGTGAGGAGCCCAGGATGAGGACCTCCGTCTTGTCCGAGTTCAGTTTCAGGCGGCTGGTCGTCATCCACTCGGCTACCTCTTTCATCCCTTCGTGCAGGTTGGATCTGGCGGCGGCGGGGTCGTTGGTCAGGGAGAGGATCAGTTGGGTGTCGTCGGCGTAGGAGATTATGCTGAGGTTGTGTTTGCGTACGATGGCCGCGAGGGGGCTCATGTAGACGTTGAAGAGGGTGGGGCTCAGAGATGATCCTTGAGGGACGCCGCAGGTGACTTCGGAGGCCTCTGACTTGTACGGTGGTAGGCGGACTCTCTGTGTTCTTCCGTCGAGGAAGGAGATGATCCAGTCCAGCGCCTTGTCCTGGATTCCGATGTTGCTGAGGCGCCGTACTAGGGTGCGGTGGCAGACCGTGTCGAATGCCGCAGAGAGGTCTAGGAGGATGAGGGCCGCTGTTTCTCCATTGTCCATCAGGGCTCGGATGTCATCGGTGGCGGCGATGAGGGCGGTCTCGGTGCTGTGATTGGCTCGGAAGCCGGACTGTGAGGGGTCGAGGGATCCGTTCGTCTCGAGGAAGGCGGCCATCTGCTTGTTGACGGTCTTCTCGATGACTTTGGCTGGAAACGGGAGGAGCGAATAGCTGAGGAGGAGAGACTGGTGCCAGAGACAGGCGAGCTGGGTAATTGAGACACGTGAGATGGGCAGCAGAGACTAGTGATAGGGGTGGCAGAGACTGGCAAGAGTGGCAGCAGAAACTGGGGAGACTGGCAGCAGAAACTGGGGAGAGTGGTAGCAGAAACCGAGGATACGGGCAGCAGGCAGAGACTAGTAATGCAGCAGAAACTGGGGAGAGTGGCAACAGAAGCTGGTAAGACAACAGCAGAGAGAGGGGAGGCTGATAAGAGACCATGGAGGCAGACAGTAAAGGCAAAGGTTCCCAGATGAGAGAAGTAGCAGAATCGGAAGCAATTGCTTTACTGATGAGAAATGCTGGCAGAGGAGACATCTAGGTTAGGGAGGGAAGGCATGTAGCAAATAGACCGGTGATGAGCAGCACCAGGAGGGGAGAAAGACAACAAAGACAGGCCAGGGCACAATCAACGGGACATAGAAGGTCAGGTCGGTATTCAGCATAGTGTGTGAAGGAGAAGCAAGCAACACTCCTATGGTAGCTACGTAGCATGGGAAACATAGACTGACAGTGGAGGCGGAAAATGGGCAGCACCAGAACTTTGAAGACTACTTGCATTGTTAGACATAAGGTATCAAGTACAGTTGGAGGATACAGGCTGCAGATGCAGCAGTGGGGGGGGTAGACCTGCAGGGAAAGTGAGCATCCAGTACAGGCGAGCTGGTTGTACACATTCTTGAGACATCCAGCACCAGTAAAGGACATCACAGGCAGGATGAAGAGCAGCACAGGCAATGTAGATTGGCAGCACGAGTGGTGGAAATGGGAAGGATATACAGGAAACGAAAACAAGGAAAACATTCAGTGCATTGAAGGAACACAAAAGAACAAAACATCGCTGGCAAGAAAGACGAGAACTTTGTACAGCTGAGGCACACAGCTACTGGCAAGGATGATGGAAAGAACAGTCAGGTGAGAAATATAGCATGCAAAAAAAGAGCGAGCGGAGATGGGCAGCACAGGCTTAGGAGGTGGTGATTATGAGAGACATCCAGCACATATAAGCAAGGCATGATGCACAGAGAGTACAGATCATCAGCACAGCCGTTCAATGCAAGGACGTGGCTTGTGGCAAAGGCATAGCAAACCAGTCGGGAGAAAGAAACGATCTGGCACGAGCACAGAAGACAGTCCGGCCAATCAATCAAATCCCTTTATTTCAGATGCAAAAAGTAGCCATAAAAGCGCCTAAAATCAAAGACAAAACATATGTGAATCCATGTCATAAAAAGAGAAGACAAACCCGCATACATCATGGTCATGGCTGATGAGACAAATTCACATTACTAAAACACCGCCAATAAGACAGACATATCAATTCCTGCACCTCTAGCCTAGGCTCAAGTTATAGGAAAGGCTCTTAAAATCGAATAACCGAAAAGTTATAATATGCAGCCCATAAGTGAAGCCACATACTCCACCCAGTCACAATTCACTAGAAATTAACAGCACCCACAAATCCTTTATTTCTCAAACTGAGAGTATCGACCCCCTTGAATAGTTCCATCCTGTTAAAATAGTAATGATTTCCTGCTATTGAGAGCACGTTTCAGAATGCAACACATGTTGATGCATTTGGATGGGGAATTTAATTGCTGCAGATAGACCAAAGCTAGCCTGGAATTCTGATACCCTGTGACTTAATGATAGGAATTTAAAACCTTTTGGTAAAAACTGGGTAAAATTGGCAGAAGAAGGTAAAATGCAACAGGCGTGTGGGGAGAATTCATCACAGGGACAAATTAAAACTTTAGATGCATCGTATTGACCAAGAAAAAACCCAAGGTGCCACTTCACAAACCCTCACCTTAACCTGTTTAATAGTAGTTTATCCCAGGACCCATTAATCCATACCAAATCTGGTTCCAGGGTTAATGAGCTATACAAGTCCAAATACTCCCTGACCGTTGATGTTCTTAATTCTAATACCTTCCCACAGACTTTCATCCTAGACTTAAAAGCAGATTTAACCCAGGTCAGGTCAGTTTTAGTTATAGAGCTCAAGTTAGTAAAAAGGTCGGCCTTCCAAGCTTTACCAGTTTAGCCCCAAGATAGCTGAACCAAGTGATTTTCAATGCTTTCACACAAAAGGCAATCCTCCGTAATCTGCCTTTTGAGAGAGGCATGCTAATTCACCCAAATCGAACACCACAGAAGCGCACAGCCAACTTGATAATATCCTCCTCATATTCCATCCCCAGCTCCTGGTGCGTGATAAAAGTAAAGCAGGCGGGGGGAGCACCCAAGCACCCTTTTTTGCAAAACCTAAAGGGAGCTTATATTAGAGTAACCCCAGATACCTGAGCCATATGTAAGAACTGGGAGGCACTTTCTCATGTAGATCTCCCAAAGAGGGGCTACAGTTTTATTCCCAGTGCACTTGGCCAAATTAAAAAAATGTCCTCAAGATTAAAAAATTCTGACGCATACTAGCTATGCAGGGTTCCCAATTACCTTTAACGTCCCTGACTACCCCCAAGTAGGAAAAATCCTGGGTCTGCGGCACTGGTTGGCCTTTTAAAAGTATACCCGCATCTTATACTGTCTAAACTTGTACACCATTATATATGTTTTTGCTTCATTAGTAACCAGGCCTAATAACCCCATAAAATTCTTGAAGGAGGACATTCAGGTCATTGGGCGTTCTCGAAAGTAAAACCCCATTGTCTGCGTGTAAGAGTACGGTTACCTTTTTCCTGCCAATTGAGTTTGCTCCTGAGACAAAATTAGTTAGGACTGTAGCTAGTCCATTTATATACAAAAGGAACAATAGGGGGGCCAGCACACAGCCCTGGTGCACCCCTCACCCTAGCTCAAAGCAGTCTTTCAGTTCACAGGCGGGCGCGTACCTGACAGATCATAATAAAGAGCTCACAAAAACTGAACTGAATCGTTCTCAACACCTAAGTCAACAAAGATCTCCCAAAGTTTAGCCTAACTATGCTATCGAAGGCGCAGGATAGATCCAGGAAGGCCAGGCAAACACTACCCTGCTTAGCAACTGTATACTTTGAGACTAACAAGTGTAGGTTCAAACATTGCTCCAGTCTGCCTAGCCCCTCTCTGAATCCATACGGCACCTCCCATAGCGTGCGACTTTCCCTTACCCAAGTTAGGAGACACTCCAGGACAGTCCTCTCTGCCAACTTCACCGTGAAATCCAGCAGGGATATGGGCGGTAGCACTCCGGTAATAGAGGGTTGCCCTTCTTGAAGATCGGCACAATAACAACAGTGTGCCATGATTTTGGGACTCCCACCTTGTAAGCCGTGCTGAAGCAATTACATAGGAGACAGGCCTATAATTCAGATGAGGCTTCATACAAATCCATCGGCCTTCCATCCGGTCCAGGGCCTTGTGGCAAGGGCTCCTATTGATTGCCTCCGTTACCTCTTCAATGCTGAGTTTCAGATCTAGGGGGACCAGCACCTCCTTCTCAATGTGTTGATTAGATACACTGTCCATATACTTTTTTCAAATGGTAAACCCAAGCCTCCAAGCTAATATAATAAGGACAGTGTTCGATGTAATGCTTAGAGAGTTGGAGTTATTGGCCTCCAGCCGAAATGCCCTAGGATCTTTCAGCCTACAAGCCCTGATCAGATTACCCCAGGATTTATCTTGTAGTTCTTTTTCCCCCATACCTTAAGGCAGCCTTGTTCTCTGCTCTATGCTGTTGTAATTTTCCTAAATCCCTGGGTATCTCCTTTAAAGCTTTGTGTAACAATGAGGCCTTCCCACAGTGCTGGTCGAACCACTTAACCTTATAGGTCCCTTGTTTAATGGATTTCATAAGACTATCCCTAATCAAACAAACTTCAGCTGGGCAAATAGATTAGCCACCTCCCCGGGGTCATCATTATTAGTGGTCAAACATTTTATCATCATCAGAAGATGGTTCAAGCTAAATTTTGACACAAAAGTGGTCATATCAACTTTGCTCCACACAAGGTGAAGCCCTTGTGTTTTGACCATTAGAAGGTCCGTAGACACGGATATGGCTCCCCCTCCCGGGGAGACATAAATCCAGGCTTATGAGATTGTAATTGCTATATGCACAAACAACAATAGCTGCCAGAGGCACCCAGAGCAACAGATCCCGTATTATGAAAATAAAGCCAATAGTAGAAGAGTATTCCCTCCTTTCGAAAGTGGCCTTAGAATGAACATTAGGATCCCTCAGCTCTGTCACATTAGTAAGGTCGAAAGTCTTGATCAGATGAAGAAGAGTTTTCCCACTCTGGTCCATGGGGAAATAATCAAGTCCCGTACCACTGTTATCAGACAAATTGCACCCTTTAACCAACTGAGAAATCCCAAGATTAGCGTTAAAATCCCACCCTAAAATAATTTCAAATCCTTAGTGCAAATTCGCATATTTAACCTCCAGACCACAATAAAATTATAAAAACAATATTTAGTACATTAGGCCACATAGGTAAAAGGGCTTGAAATGGAGTGCAACTAGAGGTAACCAGGCTGAGCTTGCAGTCCAAAGTGACTTTGATCCAAGTCATAAGCCCTACCCTGGCTCTAGCAGATGAAGAAGGCACTGCAGGGACTATGTGGGAGCGATAACCATCCAGGCATATGGTTTCCGTAGACCAAGTTTCGTGGGGAAAAAATTATATCATAGTCCCGTATGAAGTTAACCCATACCTCGATGCCCACCCTGCTTGCCAGATCAGCAATATTCCAAACAAGCATTTACAATGCAATGGTCTCGGCAATATTATAGGTAGAGCTATTGGTATTGCTCATTATTTTTTTATCATTATTGTATCCCTAAATAAATGGCATTGTCATTTCTATTGGCATTAGCTTTTTTTTTTGCATATGTGATACCTATTGCATTAGCAGAGAGAGAGAGAGAGAGTGAGGTAGTGAGATAGAGAGAGAGAGAGAGAGGTATTGAAATAGAGAGTGAGGTAGTAAGAGAGAGTGAGGTTGCTAGAGAGTGAGGTAGTGAGATAGAGAGTGAGGTAGATAGAGAGTGAGGTAGTGAGATAGAGAGAGTGAGGTAGTGAAAGAGTGAGGTAGTGAGGGAGAGTGAGGTAGATAGAGAGTGAGGTAGTGAGATAGAGAGAGTGAGGTAGTGAAAGAGTGAGGTAGTGAGGGAGAGTGAGGTAGATAGAGAGTGAGGTAGTGAGATAGAGAGTGAGGTAGATAGAGAGTGAGGTAGTGAGATGGAGAGAGTGAGGTAGTGAAAGAGTGAGGTAGTGAGGTAGTGAGGGAGAGGGATGTTGTGAGGTAGTGATATATAAGCATTGAGTGATGTTATGACTGGCCTTTCTTGTGATTGGACTCAATCCTATTTCACGTTGGATATTACATTTTACAACTAACCTATTATTCACTATGAATATATGCCAGCTACTAATTGCTCATCTTATCTTTCAGAATGACTTGTGTGTAGTATGAAGCCCACAGATTTTAATATCAGTTCATGAGTACATCTGGAGCGATGAGGCTCAGCAGACAGGGTGTACTGGCTGCCCGTGCATAATATGCGTACACGTGGATGCTGTGCTTTGTAGCCATTGCTGCAACCCCAGTACGCATACTTTTGAAATGTATTACGTGTACCTTTTCATACTGTACAGTGCGGTCATATCCCTATTTAATAAAAGTGTTCTAGTGAAATAAGGCAACTGTGGTCATATGTAAAACAGAACGATAGATAACACGGGGTTTTGGAAATACACAAACCTCTCCCATCAGTTGTGCTGCCTCTTTTTCAGTGCATTGAAAAATAAAACCAATACAAAGAGAATAGCTGTGGGAAACAAAAAGCAGCGTGCTAACAGTATAATTTGCCACCCTTCCAAATAATCAGTTCTCACCCCCTCCCACTAACCTTTCCCTGTCAGATTGCGTTGTGACGTCCTTTGTTATTGTAGCTCCACCTCACTCCCATTCGCCCAGCATATCCCACGCCGCACCCAAGCACCGACATGCTTATCTGAGTGTTCTGGTGAGACGGGAGCGCAGCAGCAGGCTGCACTTACTCCTGTCTGGGGGAATGAGACTAACATGCACTTACTCCTCTTCGAGGGGGTGAGGCAGACGTGCAGTTACTCTTTGCTGAGGGGATCAAATGTACCAGGAGTGTACTTACTCCTATCTGAGGGGGTAAAACGGGCGTACACTTACCCTTACTTCTCTCTGAGGGTGGGATGAGACGGGCATGCACTCCTCTTCAAGGGGGTGGGGGTTAGGCAGACGTGCACTTACTCCTCTCTGAGGGGGTGAGACGGGCGCGCACTTGATTTACTCCTGCCTTCCAGATTTAGCAGGGCATGCGCAGGTTAGGGGCGTATTGTATCCTGGGCATCTTCCCCTCATTTGAATGAATGAATGATTAAACACCAGAGGGAAGCTGTGCTGACTGCCGATGTTGTGTCTGCAGGGTGATAGTTTAAAAGCTTTTTTTCCCCAAAGGATAAACTGGTACGTGAAATCCTAACCTGGCGAATCCGGTGCCAATGCTGGGTGCCTGCAAGATCGGCCCGCTATACAAACACACTTCACAAACTGAATGCCACGGACGTGGAGTCATCCACACTGCTGGGGTGGGCACAGTTGGCACGGCGTGGCATCCATCTATTTGTTTATGTGAACATTCCACCGTTATAATGGATTTCCGCAACAGCCAATTGAGTCCAAAGGGTGGGCTCGTCAGCGTCCCTTGATGGTCACCTGTAAAAGGGCGCCCCTGGAGTACAGCCCCAGCCCACTGGCACCCAGAACGGTGTTTCACGTGAAGATGAAACGCACATTCCCGAATTTTTTTCTAGAATGACTATATAACACCGTCAACACAGGCTCTGGAAACCTAGCACTAACGTATAATATACAATCTATATTGAACTCCTGCATATTACATTATCCAGAAACTATACAGTGGATCGGGCCTGCGCTCGACACCCTGGGTTGTGCATCCTATATTCCAATAGGATCAAAAGAGCTTCCACCGCATGTGTGATCCACTGCATGTGTGTGTGGCAAATATTGCAGATCACACACTGCGATACAATGCTCACGGTCTGCAGTACGGCTGTGTAGGAGTCTAGAAGCCACGCGCCTCCTATATATGGAACGCTCACAAACTGAAGGACTCATATGCTCTCAATGGTTTCACCGCGTACCAGTGCCACACCAACTGTCAAAGATTTTTTTTTTAACTCAAATACACAAATAGCACGATATCTCGTGACAAATCTGGACCATCATAACATCACCACAATACACAACATCTTTGCAAAAAGCCTGCAGGAAGGCTCGGTGAGCAGAGCGCTCCCTGCTGACAAATGCGGTGTTCTGAAGATCAAGATTTCGAATCCGGGAAGGCAGACTCAGCCTTTCAACTTTAAATGTATTGCAATACAGAATAGTGACATCTTTCATTTGCAGTGCTTAGAAATGGCACTAGTGCTGCTTGTAGCGCCCTATAAAGCGTTGGCTAGGGCGTCCGACCTCGAATCTGGGGAACTGGGTTCGAGTCTTGGCAATGACGCAGAACATCCTGTGATTCTGGGCAAATCACTTAATCTCCCAGAGACAAAAATGAATGTGTCCTCATGTAATGCAACTGGTGCTATGTAAAGCGCTCTGAAACCCGATTCGGGTCAAGTTTGCGCTATATAAAACTATGTACAAAAAATATATCTGAACGTAACACAATAACAGGTAACACATCCAACCAAAAGGCAGCAGCACAAACAGGCAAGAGATGCAGTGTGTGTGTGGACATGTATACGGGAGATCAGGTTGTGTGATCTTGGGCCTTTAACGATTGTGAGCGCTTAGAATTAGACTAAATGCTTGGTTGCCGTTTGTCCAAAACTGGATATTTACAAGTGCAATATATAATGGGTACCTTCATGCCCACTGACAGTTTTGTGACTGAGAACCCTGGCGTCAGGCCCTGTGTTTTTGAAACAGTAATGGTCTGTGTTTAAAATGGACAGCATTTCAATAGGTGCGCCAATTTAAAGCACTACTGTGGGTACATCCAATAATGCCCAGGTCTAACAAATGAACACAAAAAGAAAAGAAATGTGAGTGAAGGAGATACAGAGAGTTCTTCTCAATTCACCACCAGCACTGCCGTAGTGACCAAAGCAGAGAAGATGGAGGCGTAAGCCGCGGGCAGCTGCAAAAACATAAAAACACGCTATTATTGCGTGTCGGATCACAAGGTTATTTTTTTTATACGTGAAAAATGAATTCTTTCATTTACTTGAAGTGCCAGCTAAGAAGTATGGATTACATGAAATGGAGAGTCATGGTTGATCAATTAAACACACATTTGTCAACGTTACTCATTTAAAAAAGCTCCCCTTTGGAATGAGGTTTGAGGTATTTAATCCTTAAGAAAACATTTTACTGTCAGTTTCCAAAAGTAAGGAATTACATCCTCCCCTTTCAAAACCTTATCTGCAGCCTCGCACAGAGGCCTTTAATTCTAGTTTTTAGCTTGGCACAGCATGCGGCGAGAAGGGTGCTTGAAAGCAAGGACTGGAGGCGCTGGACACGGGCCTGCGCACCCCCTCCTCGTGAGTGCTTTCTTCCGGGGTTGACGTGGGGTCTCACATAGAGTGTTTTTCTAACGTGCGCCTGAGGGTTTCTTGGCACAGTATAACAGATGTTTATTACACCTCAAACGTATTCATTTGATCAGCCTCAGGAGGATGAAAGCCCGAGCGGCCCTGCTGTGACAATGGGGTCACACACAGTCCCAGTGTTCGTCTGAGCCCATCAGCCCGTTCGGCTGGGGAGGCTTCTCCGGATACATGCAAACATATATATATATATATATATATATATATATATATATATATATATATATATATGTTCTACTTTATCTCGCTTTGCTCAAGTTGTGGTGAAATAAATGGGGTGCCGAGTAGAAAGCTGCGGCGCTTGGCTATACGACCCATCCTTGGGAGGGCCTTGGGGGTGAAGAGAGCCTTTTGCATTACCTTTCCCTGGAAGGGGGGGGGCATGCCTCGGCCTGTGGGCACACACCTCCCCCATCTGTCATCCTGCCTCCCGGGGCCTCAGCAGCCAGGCCTCTTCACCGGACTTCAAGCTAATCCCGCGGCTCCTGCCTGTGACAGGTCATTGTTAAACACCCCTTCCCATTTCCACCCCCTCCCCATTGTCATGAAGGTGTGACTGCAAGGAAGCCCTCCCCCTCTCAACGCTGCCAGCAGCAGCTCTTGGGAGCCATGTATGCTGTTTTCTGAGGTTTGGAAGAGTTGCCAACTTGACACCATGCCTTGAGACATCGGCTTTCATGTCATTAATCAGTGCATTCTGGGACTTGTAGTATTCCGTTACTTCACTAAAAGCAGCTGGTCAAAGTGATCTGTTAACAGTGATTTGTGAAACGAGAGCACACAACTGACTTTGGTTGCACATCCTGCGTGGGCCTTTGCTAAGTTTCTGGGGCTTGCAAGTGTGTTATGCGGGTACTCAAACACACATGGCAAGTACGGATCACTTGTGACCTTCCGTGTCTAGTGTGTGTAATGGCGGGGTGTCCCTGGCGCTCATAAGAGCTCACTTTATCAGATCGCAGACTCGACAGGTGAACACCGCTGAGAAGGGCACAGGCTAGGGCAAACCACACAAACACGAGACCTGGACCCAAATCTCTACTTCCCCATCATACTGACCAAACTGTGTGCTCTTGGGCACCTCATCCCCGTTTCTCGTGTCAATTATATGCCAAAGTCAGCAGCTCTTAGAAACAGAACAGAACACACACACACACACACACCGAGCAAGGAAGTGTCACATTTCCATTTATTAAGTGAAGGGGCGATAACTCCCGCCCTCACATCCTTGCATCTAGCGAGTGAGGAAACTCAGCGACGCGTTTATTCACTCTAGAGACTGGGTGTCGCGGATTTCAATTCTGGCAAAGCAAACTCCGGGTTTCAGTCTCCTGGGACCGCTTTCATTTAGTTGCGATTTTCCTGTGAACGCGCCTGCGGATTAAACGAACTGCAGATTACTCCCCAAAAAGCTTTTAATAGCTATAAAATTATTGTTTTACGTCATTTGGTAATGCCGGTGTTATAAACTTAAAGAAGACACGGAAAACAGCACTAAATACATAGTATGACAGACAACTACCTCTGCCCTCCCCCCGCGCATCCCAAGCGGTAAACATAGCATTTCAAGCGACTTTTACACTCCATTCCGCTTCCTATATCGATTGCTTCCAGTCTACGGTTTTACGTAGCATTCGCTGCTGTGGTTTCTGTTCATGCAGACCAATGTTCATATCGCACTGACGGAGGCTGCTACCCCACGTCCCCTGGTTCCTTTCAGTAATGTCCACTCCTTCCTTGTCTTCCCCCTAAGCCATTAGCAGCCAATTGATGTTTACTAAGGTGCTTAGTGTGCCGCGGCGCGGACGGCACTGGAAGATAGCGGCCGGGCTGAGGGTGGAGCGCAGCCACCGGGATCCTCGGGAGGAGGCTGTCGGTCTGTGATGCGCACAGGGCAGCCGGGCATGGAGCAGGCTGCACCTGGGAGCTGTGCACAGGATTCCCGAGCCCGGCGCCGCCGCAACGCACTCGGAGCTTCGCGTGATTGCTCAAAAATGGCGGATGGAAGCTTCGAAACTTTTTCGGATTCGGGGGCGTGTTCCTGCTGTTCAAAAGGGCGTGGCTAAAAAGTGGAAAGAACAGCAAGGAACACGCCCCCGAATCTGAAAAAGACGGAGCCTATTTGGAGGGACGGCTCTCTCCTCCAATGGCTGGCCTCCGTTTAGGAAGCCAGCCAATGGAGGAGAAGCAAAAAGAGAGGCGGGCTAAATAGCCACTCTAGGAAACATTAAATCTTCCGACTTCCGGTTCTGCCTTCGGCAGACCGGTAGTCCTCGACCTAAAAAGGACCTTAATTGCTTAGTCGTGACTATCAGTGGTAGTAATGTCGCCATTGCAGCGCAAAAACTGTAGAACCAGTGGAGTTTACATTTGGCTAGCCCTCGTGATTTAGGAGTTCATAGGGTAGACAGACACAGAGCCTGAAGGAGAACTTGCCCCCTCTGGCATCCTCGGCATAGGCCTTCATAGCCTCATAAGGAACACAGTCCGTCTATCTCAGAGAAATCATCTAGTGGGCAAAAACGATTTTAGACAGGGATGTCAAAAGAGCATTTTAGGTGGGCTCTATAAAGGAGGAACTTGCCCCGACACCCTGGTTAGTAACCAGATTTCTGTAGTAGTATCCCAGGGACAGAATCCTAACATTTCCAGGTCTAAGATGCCCTTCTTTGGGGCCCAGAGGGTATCTTCTGCCACCCTGGGATTTCTGAAACTGATGATGACACAATCCCCAATTAATTCCTTGCTCATCTTCCCTATCCAGCCCACTCCTCTTGCCATAAGGACCTCCGGCTGAATGTTACTCCTGCTCCTCATGTTCCTGTGGATCCAGTGGATACTCTTGTTGATAAGCTCTAATGCAGACTCGTTAGCTTCGGGACGTAACCGCAGGAAGTTTGCTAATACAGCCACATAAGGTCATGCCACAGTCGGTAGATCACAGCGGGAGTCACTTTTTGGGGCCAAGCCCTCCTGGGCAGGAGGGTACCAGAGGAATGCAGACCGGGTTAAGGCCACCAGTAGAAGGACCAGCCAACACAGGGTCGATCAAGCATCAGTCATCACCATTGTGGGTAAAAGGGGCGCCCACTATCGTGTTACGGGCCAGTTCAGTTGCCACCTCCCCTCTTGCTTCGTCGGGGGCATTGGTTCAACACCAGTAGTGGAGGACCCAAGCCCCAATGGCAGGCCACACCCTCTCACTCGCTTCTAAGTCAGTGAGCTTCGCCTCAATGAGCCCCAGGCCAGCGCACAACCCTGAGAGCTTGGAATCCAGGAGGTCAGCAGCCACTTGACTGAAGTGTGCCAGGAACTCCCCAAATAACTCTTTGTGATCAGGTGAAGTATCAGACTTTGCTGACCCAGGGGGTACTGACTTTTAACAGATTTGGATATTATCAGTTTGCATTTGAATTACCCCATGTTTTGTCTTAGGGCGTGATACTTTAGTTTGCTTGGGTGCCTGTGGCTGGTGTCTGTAGCGTGTTTCACATCTTGGCCCCTGTCCATGCATCTTTCAATAGTAATAACTGTTGTAGTTTCGCCCTCACTAGGCAGAGTTGCAGTGAGTGCAGTAGAAGACATATGTTGGAAAACGAGGCAGCATCTGTGAGGCCTGCACAAATAACATGACTACATTTGTCCTTCACTGGGAACCAACACCCAATTGTAGCGCCTGACTCTCAGAGGGTAGCGTTGCAGAGCAGTCTGAGGCTTACTCAAGGGAGGTGTGTGGGCTAGTAATCGCCATTTGCAGGTGCGCAAAAATAACACTCAATAATTGATTGTCCAGCCTATACTTTGCTTCATAAAAGTAAGAGTACATACACCTGCCTTGGTGACACATAACCCTGACTGAGCATCTCCTACTGACCATAAAGTATGCACCTCGATATCTTAAGGGTTAGCAGTCTGGGGTCTTCACCTAAGTGCTGCAGCAAGAATACATGTTTAAGCACCACTTTAGAATGATAGTACTCATAGCATTTGGGTATCATTAAAATGCATTGCAATTACAGCCCCTAAAGGCCTCACAGATGAAATCACCTGGATTATGCATATACAGCCAGACACCCTAGCAGGAATGCCTGACAACATAACCCCACTTTGCTTATGACATCACCCTATCTATATCAGTACTTCACATTACACATGTGACCTTCAGTCCCTCTAAAAGAAATAATATTGTAAAAGCATTTTTGGTGCAATTACACCTCTTCACCTCTAGGGAATGCCCTTCTCAAGATATGCCCAACTCAGCCCTTCACTCCTGGATGCACTTTTCAAATCACCCTCAGCTGTAGAACTTAAGTTCCAGCCCAGAAGATGTTTAATGCAGACTGCGCCCTTGAAGGGCTATTCTTTTCAAATCCCCCAGGAAACTTAGGGTGGGACTTTTTTCTTTGTGGAGAGGAGGCCTTAGCTTGTGGAATAAAGGTTATCAATCCATCCAGCTGAGGTCAGCCCTCAGCCTGGGTCTGGTCATGGCTGGCGAAATATGACAGTTCTGTATGACCCAAAAGTAGTACAAATATGACTATGGACTCTGCAGAATACTTCTTTTCACATCCGCTACAGTGGACTTTAGTGCGTGTCTGGAATCTGTAGGCCTTATGGAAGTTACCCTAGCCCATGGGTTCCACCTCCCCATAAGGGAATAATGAAGTGAAAAACACAGTAAAACACACTGATTTTCCCTGGCATGTTTCTTTCCAGTGTATAAAGCCTATTCCATGTCACCACCCTATTCTGCATACGTCCTGCCACACCAGTCTATCTGCACCTGCTCCTTGGCTGCGCCTGCTAGGGCTCACCCCTGCACAGCCCCTGCACATGTGCACTCGCAGGTACATATGTATCTGCATGCAACCAGCCCGGTGTCCCTTTCTCCAGCTGCTGCGCAGTGGCCTGGTCAAGCCAGGGCGACACCACTAAAATCCGCATGCAGTCTCTTACATCCTGAGTTCACTGTGTGTGAGTCCCACTTATGAGGCTCCCCCACAGTAAAAGCTCAACAATTAGGTGCTCAAAAAGCGAAAAATCTTGGCGGCCCATTGTGTCAGAACCACCTTCTAACACATAGATAATGGTCTATCAGCAAACAAATCTTCTTTAACCAAGGCACTCACCGCCTTTTTCTGTATACCCCTCCAAAGGGGCAGTATTGTTTTGCAAACACCCCTTCCATGCAGTTGGATAGCTTTCTCTTCAACATCTCAAACATATCCAAACAGCCATGGGACACAAGGTAACGTTTAGGCCATAATCTATACAAGCACAAAAGATTCAATGTAAAACCAAATTACATCAACTCAATGTAATCTGAGAGTTGAGCCAAAATGTCAGGCCACAGTTTCAGTGGTTTCAGTGTTAGTACCAAGGGAGGTATCCCAGCCCAGCCTCTTTCTGCTGCAGACGGGCACAGACTGGTCTATTGGACCAGTCTTTGCCCGGGCTGTGTATGGACGTGTCCCGCGCTGCGTTGTGCAGGACGCACTTGGCAGACACTCCTCCTGTGCTTGACAGATGGAAGCTGGGAGATGCAGTCACTTCCCCAGCTACAGCAGCAGTTTTTGCGGGGTGAAGTGGTAGTCTCTTAGGTTCCCCATGCTGTGGTGTGCAGTACGCACTTTTCAGCGCTTGGCTGCCCCGCGTCCTGGGATTGACAAATGGAAGCTAGGTGATGCAGTCTCTCCCCCAACTACAGCTCTTTTATGGGTGAAATGGCAGCCTCTAAGGTCCCAGCCAGTCAATATATGCATCAAAGCCAAGTTCGGCATGATGGCTCTGGTTCTAGGTGCTGGTCACCATGTATTGCGAGATATCCCAAAAATCCCTCATTCAGACATTGGAAAATACAACCGTTGCCTGTTCACAAAGCCGCAGGTCCTACAGAGCCCAGGCGGGATTCCTCTGTAGCTCTGACCCTCACCGGCTCAGCATGTCCCTAAGAGAGATGGATACCCAGGTTCAGAGACACCAATTTCTTGTAATCAATTGGTCTGACTGTTATTCCTATCTGGAGTGGCAAAGAAAGAAAGGACTCTTCACCAAGATTTAGCATTCGGCTGTCTTTGTACCGAAAGATGGGCATGTTAATGGTGGACCTATAAAAGAAGTGTATAAAAAACAATAATTTATTTAGCAGCAATATATAGCGCTGAGCAACGAAAGGTATGACAGAACTTTACACATAACAGCAGTGACCCAAAGGTCTGACAGTAAACACGAACTAAATGGTCAACACAACAATCATAGAATTGGTAGAAGTTGCAACATAAATTATGGTAGAAGGAGGACCAGGGAAGAGTGAGTTGTCGAAAGAAGTACAGAATGGTAGAGAGGGGTCGGCGGGCAAAGAAAGTAGAGTGGGAGTAAGTTAGATGAGGAGGAGGAGTGGGGAGTGAGGATGCGAGAGCAGAAGAAAGGAATACAGAGAAGGGATGGAAAGGGTAGCAGAGAGAGAGGGTGAGAGAGGCTTAGTGGAAGTGAATTAGAATAGAATGCGTGTGATGGGGTAGGCAGAGGGTAAGGGGGAATAGGGAGAGCGAGCAGGAAATAGAAAGGGCAAGGACAGAGTAGTAGGAGAGAGGTTGAAGAGAAGGGCTAGAAGGATTGAAGGGAAGTGAAAAAGGGGATGGATAGAGGACAGCAGAGAGATTTGTAGAGAGCAGAGGGAGACGGAAGTAGTGGGAGAGGCTAAGGAAGGTGAAGTGGGAGATAGGTTGAAAGCAAGAGGGAGGAATGGAAGGCTTTGTAAAAAGTGAAAAAATAGACTGGGAGGTAGAACCAAGAGTTGGAGAGGCCACAGGGTGGGCATGAGTTTTTGGGGGCTCCTCTTGTCAGGACAGAAAATTCTAGCTTATCTGAACCCACCATTCCTGCTCCTCTCTCTTCCTTTTACCGGGCTGTGTCTGACTTACCGTTCCCTTTGCTGTCTTGTCAAAAGGAGTTGACTGGCATCATTCTGGCTAGAACCAGGGAAGACTAGCAGAATACTGTGTGCAGAGAATGGGGACACTGTCCCATTACCTTGGGCAGAAAGGAATAGAAAGCAGATAGTGACATCACGGTGCAGAAAGGGCAGACTGACACCTCACTGGGCAGAAAGAGACTGTCCGTTTTTTTCGGACAGAGAAAAAAAGTTGGGAAGGATTGCTATTACTCCGAAGGATAGAAATCAAAAGAGAGAGAAGACTTTGATATAAATCATGGCAGGGGTGTCAAACAAATCTTCTTAGAGAAGCAGAGATCCTCTTCAGTTTCTCTGGGGCAAGTCATGTTGACCGCCACGGCGAGGTAGGCATGCAGAGGAGACATAATGCGCAAGTTGGAGCAATGGACAGTATGAACAAGAGGTGCAGTACTCAAGGACAGAGGGGCAGCAACAGCAGGGAAGAGAGGAGGAATGGGAGACGGGGCTGAGCTAGAAGCCAGCACATACATACAGGCAGAGTTGTGTTTGGGGTTCTGATGTGATTTTACTCCCCATGTGTCCTTTACATGATTCTCGTAATATTACTTATTTCTTACCTTTCTCTTTTTTCCTTCCCTTGGTAGGAGAACATTGTGAGTCAAGAGGATATCTTGGACTGAGTGCATGGAACATGAAATCCAAGTGAACAATGATATTGTCGGTTTTGTCTACCAGCCTTTGCAGGTTGCCATCATGAAGAGATGTGAGCAGCAACTTAACCACTGTACTAGTCAGAGGATGACTAAGCTTGTGGTCACAGAACAAGGCACATTGTGCTGGAAATTGGCTTTGGGCTAAAAATCTGGCATATTCTGCTGGACTTCGATGATGGAGGCAGCTGATTGGGGTCTTCTGCAGAGGTCTGGTGACTGGGACTGCAGATTGGCGTCCTCTGGTGGACTCTGTCAAAGGACCAACAGTCGACCTCTGGCTGGAACGATGACCCTCGTGTCTCTAGCACCATTGAGTAGTCAGAGGTCATTGACTTCTACTGTGAGCAACCGTTGAACCCTGTGGGTTCTCTTTTTAAGGGAAATAATGTTGCATCCTTGCCACCATGGGCTGCCTTGGGTAAGGGCATTTGACAGTGCGCAGGTCTGCTGCTGTCTAGGACTTTACCCCAATGATAGTCCATAGTGAAAGTGAGCTTAGGAGGTTTAATGGTGGATACCCTGCAACTTCCTTGAGCTGTAAGAGATTGGTGAATGTGTATGTTCGTAGCGCGTGTTGCTGTAGAGAAACATGCTGTGCTTACTCCTACCACGTAGTATTGGGATTGGACGTTTGCAGATTGTTTTTCTTCTAAGAAGTCTTTTGAGTCACAAGGTATAGCGACTCTACCATTAGGTGGCAATGCACATGGACATCAACTCCATTATATATAGATAAATACAAATATATATATATATATATATATATTTTTTTTTTTAAATATATTTTTTACTCTTTTATTTCTGCTTTTCAAGAAACAAGTATTACATGAACAGCCCAACTTAGACTCTGATATTGCAATTCCATAGATAAGACAATATTACAATTTCCTGTCCCCTTGACTCCCCCCTCCCCGGCATATACAATATTTTAATGGACCACAGTTAATCTCACTGGCTCATAAGGGCCAGTAGGTACACTCAACTTGCTCTTCAACCATATCTCACTGGTTGGCATGGCTAGACGATAGATTGGAAACATAGGGTCCACAGAAGTCTTTTGGTCGTGAAGTTGGCGTGAGCTACTCTGCGTGGATGTCTTTTTGAGCCCTGCAGTACACTAGCTCTTGAAGCCATTCAGCATGTTTAGGGCGCCGCCTCCCGTCCCAACACAATGACACCCTGCAGTCTGCAATTAACAATGACACTGCTACAAATTTAGTTAATGGGCTGAAGTGATTTTATAAGGCCCAGCAGGCACACTCAGGAGGTGCACTTAACTTGCTCTTCTATCATATCTTATAAAGCCTGTGTGATTTGCGACCAGTATTGGGCCACAGGGCTGCTAAATGCAAGAAATCCGCTGCAACGTCCCCGCAGCGCATGCAGGATGCCTCCACCCGCAACCCAAATTTGTGCAGATGGAGGGGGGAATAGTACAGCTGTTGTAAATATTTAAAGTTTATGATTCTTCGGTTACAATTTGCAGTGAGTCTACCCAGCAGGATACAGCAGAACTCCAGATCCACCTGCCACAATGGACTGTCCAAAGTAGCGTTCCACTTATCTCGGACAGTGTCGACAGACCCACCGCGCTCGCATTGTAAGGCATTATGTAATTTGGTGAAATGTTTTTTACGATCTGTGCATGAGAGTACGATCTAGTGTGCTGCCGGTTCTTGTGGAAAGGAGGGGTACATCGCTTTCTTGGTCTCTGTCCGCTTATCGTATACAGAGCTGTGGAGGTGGTTGCAGTCCTGATTCCCCAGAAACTCCACAGGTGTGATATAAGATCCCCTAGGGAAGGCGTCACCCATTACCCGCAATCCCGCTTCTCGTAGCTCTGCGAGTGCTCTTGGCTCTCCAGTGACTGATAGGGACGGATGGTGCAATAGTGGCAATGACAGGGCATACAGCAGTGTTTTTCACGCTCATGTGGCAAGAGCCTGCCAGGCTCTCGTTGTGCTATTCAGTGAACTGACCACCTCGGGTGTGTTGGTCGTAAGAGTATGCGGTAATATAGCTGTGAGAGGGATGGGGTAGGCTGCATCATGCTACAGTGCAGTGTGTCGCATGCAACGTTGAGGGTGGTACCAGTAGTGCGCAAAGTGGGCATGTGCACACAGATAATACAGGTAAAAATCTGGTCCTCCGAACCCCTCCGGGTGTAAGGACGTGGGAGGGTCTCCCAACTGGTTCTAGGTTGTTTGCCAGCCCATGGCAGAGTCGACATGCAGGATTGCAGTGCCTTGAAAAAAGTGTGTCAGAGGGATGAGGACATTGATAAAGAAATACAGAAATCTGGGCAACACACCCATCTTCATAATTGCTAGTCTGTCTGCCAGTGATACGGGAAGGCGGGTCCAGTGGGCTATCTGATCCTGCAACTTAGATTAATTTTGGCGATTACAACTTCGGGGTCGCGGTGTAACCATACCCTCAAGTATTTCAAAGAATCCTTGCACCACTCTAGCAGATATATTCCAGCGCATGGGGTACTGTGGAGGGGGTTAGTGGAAAGACTAATTTTGACCAATTAATGCTCAGTCCAGAATACCATTCATATTTTACATATTCCTGCACCGTCTGGGCTAAATTTGCAGTTGGATCCCTCACATATTGCCCCATATGGTCTGAATATAGCAAAATGGCCAGAGGGTGTTGATGAAATCGCAGGGCCGTGGCCGAGTGTCTGTCTGATGCAAGTTAGTGGCTCCAGCGATCGGGCGAACAAAATCGGGGAGAGTGGGCATGCCTGTCTCATCCCCCTGTGAATACTCAGTGAGTCAGATGTTCTACCATTCACTCGGACGCGGGCTATAGGGCCCTTGTCCAATAGGCAGATCCAGTGCAAAAAAGCCTGAGGTATCCCCATCCTAGCCAGCTCTGTGAAAATACACGGCCACTGTATCGAATCAAACGCCTTAGTGACGTTGAGGAAGACCGCCGCAGCTGGAAGCAAGGGGTCTGATTAGTGCAAAACTGCAAATAATGTACGGAAATTGTGGGTAGTCGATCTAGAAGGAATTAGGCCGGACTGGTCGGTAAAACCAGTGATGGCTGTAATGGTTGCAGCTGGATTGCAAGGATTTTTGCCGGGATTTCAACATCCGTGTTTATCAATGATAACGGACGATAAGAATCGCACTTCTCTGGCGCTTTATCTGGTTTCAGCAGCCTAATTAACAATGCTTCTCTCAATGTGGGGTGCAACAAGTATTTTTCTCATATGCCTCCTGATACATTCCCATGAGTTGGGGGTACCAGCCGATCCGAATACATCCTATAGAACTCACCGGGGAGGCCATCTCCCCTTCTGTTATCGGCTGAACCAGAAACTCTCTCTAGCCCGACGAAAGCCATACAAGTGCAATCTAATTCAGGTACATGGCCTATCCCTGCGCATCTGCCAATGGGCATGCGCTGTACAGCTGAGCGTAGGAATCAACACATTTGTTCAGGATTGCCTGGGGCTCATGACAAGGCTCCCTATCTGGGGTTGTAATGGTCATTATATTACTGGCTTTCTGCGGTTCTCTGATTTTTGCCGCTAGGCTTCGCCCAGTCCGGCACATTTCACCATGTGCCCTCGCCACCCAGCATTTTTCCATATAACGAACCTCTTGATCCGCCACCTCAGTGTACTCCGTTAGGTGTGTTCTGATTGTTGCCAGTGTCATGGGGTGAGGGGAAGACTCGTATGTTCTCCAGAGTATTCAAAGTATTTTCAAGAGACTGTAGGTGAGAGCTCTGGGACTGTAATATCCCAGCACGGAGCCCAGTACAGGCTCCGCGATTAGTAGCCTTAAATCCTTCCCTTAGCATACTTGCTCCCTCAACCGACCCCTTATTTTCGTAAAAATATTGTATGGATGCCGTGTGCACTCCATCTCTGAACAATGCATCCAACAGAGCAGAAGTGTGGACCCTCCATTGAGATTTGGTACGTTAGTCTGGAGTTCTCTGGACATTCACACATGAGTGGTCCGACAGTGTTTTGGGTAGGTGGCACACATCTGATACCCATGTGCTTGTCTCCCTTGTCACCAACCAGTAGTTCAGCCGTGACCACATGTGTGCAGTGGATATGAACGTGCCCTCCCGGTCCTCTGGATGACTGGCCCGCCAAATATCAATGAGGCCATGATTTTTCATACCCTCTCTGAGCACGTTAGCAGACTGTCTATCCTGCAAGGACGAAACAACGGAACTGTCCACATTCGGTTCTAATTGGAAGTTGACATCTCTGTCCCATAGAATGGTGGAAGGTGGTAAATCATATATTCGGGTGCCTAGTCTGGTGAACAGATTGAGGTCGTCGATATTGGGGCCATATATGTTCATAAGAGTCAGGACTGTTTCCCCAAAATTGCCTTGCAAAATAATATATCGTCCCTGGTTGTCTGTCTCTGAATGGAGTGTGCTGAATGGGGTGCCTCTAGAATAGGAGGAGCCCAGTCTTGTGTGTGCCCATTGCGCGCCAATAGTGGCGGCTGACTGTGCAGTGAGGTGCGCTGCCTGTATTAATGCAACGTGAACCTGTTGGCGGTTCAAGTACGCAAGCACCTGCTTGACCTTCGTGGGATTGTTTAAGCCGTGCATTTTCCAAGTGAGTAAATTAAGGCGATCAACAGGAGTATTCATTTCACGTCCCACCCATCACGCATTGACGAGGAAGAGAGCAACGAGACACGGGTCGCGAGATTATAGCCATCAGATAGGGGACACATGTACGGGGTCTCAATGAAGTAGTAACATTCCCACCTACTCCAGCATTAAGATCTTGCCAAACCTATACCAAATACAAAACGAAAATACAAACCTATTCATACAAAAATATGAATTGCAGAAAGACTAAAACTCAGTCAAAATATATCAAAACCCTAAGGGGTATGCCCTCGTGGGGGAGCGAGATGTCAACTACCCTCTTATGGAACAGAGAGAGCCGGGAATATGGATACATTCTGCTGGGGGAGGCATCGAAAACTGTTGGCTAAACAGTACAACAATATTAACTGGTACACTTTACATAGGAAATCATATAACTTAGAAGCACAAATCAATCCACCAAGTAGCTGCTTAAAACTGCAGGGTACCAAACTGGCATGCAACAGGTACTCAGTGTAGTCCATGAGCCCTATAAATATCAGCATTCAGCACAGACACTTATCTACAAAGGCCCATGATCACACTGTGTAGAGTTTGTTAGTCCCCAGGGTCTACAGCATCCAGGTCAGATCTTTGAGGGGTGCGGCCTATTCGTCCCTGAGACTTGAAGAAGTCCATGACTGCTTTTGGGGAGGTGAATATAGTTTGTGTACCCTTGTGATCTACTCTGTCTGGCAGGTTACAGAATGGCTTTACAAAAAGCCCAGGGACTGTAATTTTTTTTTCACTGGTACGAATTCTCTCCGAGCTGCTTGCACCGCTGCAGTGAAGTAGGTGACAAAAGGCGATCTCATTGCCTTGGTAATGAGTGGCTCCATTTATCACATGATAGACACAACACAGTGTTCCGATCCGCATAGTGTAAGAGCTTTGCTATGATCTGTCTCGGGAGGGGGGGCCTCTGGGGGAGGCCATGCCTGTAGAGACCTGTAGGCGCTTTCTACTATTAACACCGAGGACAATTGCTCACTACTGAACACCTCTTTATGCGTGGATTCCACGTAACATTCCAGGTCCTCGTTTTTAGCTTCAATAGCAGCTAGGAATTTGTCCATGTTTAGCTGCGTACGGGTGAGATCCTGCTCGTTCTCTTCTGCACTAGATATACGCTGTTCCACTGTGGTGAGGTGCATGGCATGCCTGTGTATCTTTCGATCAGTAGATTGCAGACTTTGTTGCATGGCCACTAAGGTGGTCTAAAAAGATGTGCTACGTTGCGGCAGCGACTCCTGCTCCGAGGCTGAGTGCGCATGCTGCGAGGGTCTAGGTGCCCGCTTGGACTCAAAGGTTAGATGGGTCTGCTGCCTGTCTACTTTCCCCATGCTGAACCAATAATGATTTCCTTGTCTGTGAACGGCGTGTCAATGGGTGCTGCTGTGCAGTAATCTAGCAGTCAGGGGAAGCACACTCCGATGTACAGCTTTTAAGGATATAGACCAAGCTAAACAAGGCGAGAGAAGGAGCCTATATCTCTGCAAGGACCATGCAACCCAGTGGGCCCCTCAGCCTGTCTGTCAGGTCCTCCAAGAGTTCCCCTGCAGTCACACTGCATTCACTGATTCTGGAAGTGATCAGCATAGAAAGATGATGGATGTAGTTCTGAACATCGGCAGGGTTCGCCGTTGCCGCAGCTCAGAGCATGCACCTTCCCAATCCCTTGCGTTCTGTCAGTGCCATCTCGGGGTCTCCTCTCAACTGCGGCATGGGCTCGCATTACCAGAGCGGTGGTCGCGGCCACACAGCAAAGCGCCCGATCCTCACCTGCCGCTGTGAGCGTAAACTGGAGGGGGGAAGGTCAGTTTCTAATGCCGCTGAGCCCAGCAGGTAGGCCATGCAACAGCGACTTACTAATATGAGCCTCACAAGCTCCAGTACGTCTTCGAGGCTGCTCCCCCAGACTCTTCGAATGTCACCACACGGTCCCCACACGATTGATGGATAGGCAGCAACAAGGCACCCGCATGAACCACCAGTGGTCACAGGCCGTTGATCTCCCCCCTCCCCCCAAAGCGGAGCAGCCACACCACGCGACCACAGCGGGGCTGCAGCACGCCTCCCGCATCAAGGGTATCGGGCTCGGGACTTTTCGTCTTGCACTGCTGCTCTCACTAGCTGGGCACCGCCATTTTAGGTGTAGATGTCACTTGCTCGCCACACCTCACTGTTACCCCGCTTCTAGGGCATCCCACAGCACATTGCAGTGCTTGTCAGCTGCAACCAGTCTGCGGGATGCTTGTCTCCCCTCCAGGAGCGTGGATGGCTTGTTTTTGGCCCGGATTCTTGACGGATTGGAGTCTCGACCAGTCGAGCTACACTTAAGTGTGGCCATCTTGCTGTGGGCTCTCTAGCGCTCCCCAACTCCATGTTAGATCGTTTTTTTCCTCCATCAGGTTCGGACGTGCACAGACCGTTCTCTGTATTTGGCACATTGTAGTGCTTGCTTTTGAGCCAATTCAGTCATTTCCACTTCAGTAGCATTGGAAGAAATTCTACTCCACTATAGATATCGACTTTGATTAGTTTCGCAGATGACGTTCAGTGGACATCAGACTCCTATCAATGCCTCTCTGCCGAGTCCTTTGGCCCATCCCAGGACACTCCGCCCCTTGCCTTGAGAACTTCATCAAGAATGCACGCACAATGATTAAACTGATGCCCATCCAACTACTGCCACCAGAGCCACACCAAATTTCCGTGGACCGACCAACCACCAAGTCTGCAATCTCTTCCTCTTCCCCAACCTTGACTACACCACATGTGAGGCCTGCCTTACATTCTGGTTGAAGACTCTTTAGTACCGATAGGAGCAGTGGTGGGCACATCAGAGGATAGAGTGGCAGGAGCCAGATGACACTCCTGAGAACTTCGGGGAACATGGCATCGAGACAGAGGAAGAAGTCGGCCCCTCGGGTGCACAGCTCTTCCAATCGTCTCCCAGTCCAGAGGTGGCCTTTTTCTCAAAATCCAAAGAGGAAGAAGAGCAGAAACCATGTGCCTCACACCCTAAGTTCGCTTTGGCACCGAAACCCTCACCGATTCCTAAACTAGCCTTGACGTCAAGAACGCCATCAGCTCAAAGAGGGCATTCTCTCTGAGACCCATTCTGGACCTGAGGCCCCTCAACAGATAGGTTCTCGCTGAACATTTACATATGATACTGCAGGATGTGATGCCTCTGCTTCAACACGGTGACTACATTATGTTATGTTATGTTAAGGGAACTTGTATAGCGCAACGATTACCCGGAGGTGTCCTGGCGCTGATTATTATTCCTAAGTAGAACTGCTATTACAGGTTAAAAAGACAGGTCTTAAGACTTCCTAAAAGTCAGGAGGTCTGGGATTTTTCTTAGATGGAACGGAAGGGCATGCCAGGCTCTTGTGGCTCGCACAACAAAACTTCTTCTGCCCCAGGAGGCTTTTCTTACAAGTGGTACCATAACCAACTTGGCTTCCATGGAGTGCAGCGTCCTTTTCGGCCAGTACCATCGAATGTTTTGTTTCAGAAACTCAGGGCCTGTGCCCTGAAGAGCCTTGAACACAATACACAAGGCTTTGAAACTCACCCGTTTCCTGACTGGTAACCAGTGAAGTTTACTGATTTCCTTGGAGATGGACGCAAATTTGGATGTGCCCGACAACAGCCTTGCTGCTGAGTTTTGCAGCATTTGGAGTCTATTCATAAAACGTTCCTGTAGGCTCAGATAGAGACCATTACAATAATCTATCTTAGACAAGACAAGCGCTGTGACCACTGTTCGTTGACTGTCAGGCGGTAAAAAGGGGAGAATTTTTTTTGATCCTCCTAAGCACTAAGCACATGGAAGGTTTCAGATGAAATTGAAATGATCTGATCTCCAAAATTGAGCTTGTCATCTATCATGATGCTTAAGTTTTTTACCTTCCTTGATGGTGTGGGAAGAGTGGGGAGTGTTATTGGCCACAAATTAGGGGTCCAAAAATTAGCATCATTCCCAAAGAGGATAACCTACGTCTAGCCTGAATTTAATTTAAGGCAATTTTGTGTCATCCACCTCCCCACAGCTTCCATGCAATCGTGAAACTGATTATCTAGTTCAGTATCCTGGCCTGGCCGCAGTGACACAACAATCTGTGTGTCATCAGCATAAGATGTCAATTTAAAACCAAAGGAGCTGATCAATGAAGCAAGTGATGAAACATAAACATTGAAAAGTAGGGGGCTAAGTGAAGACCCCTGTGGCTCTCAGCAGGGAAAAAGGCTTGGAGTGAAAATTATCCAATTCAACTATTTGTGAGCGCTCCGATAGGAAAGACTTAAGGAGCATCCAAGCTTTACCCTGAACCCCGCAAGCCAACAAACTGTCCATCAGTACGCCATGATGGACCGTATCAAAGGCTGCCGATAGGTCAAGCAAGACCAGGGCAGCCTTACCTCCCCTATCTAAAGCTTCCCTGATCTCTTCTGTCGATTTTATTAATGCTGACTTAGTGCTGTGACCCTCTCTAAAACCGTATTGCGTGGGGTCCAGCACTTGGTTGTCCCGTAGGAAGACACTGAGTTGCATATTCATTACCTTCTCAATGATCTTCGCTGGTAGTGGGAGGCGAGAGATTGTTCGAAAATTGTTTGGGTCCTTGGGATCAAGGCTGGGCTTCTTTAGCAGGGGTAGAACTGAAGCGAATTTCCACAATTTTGGGAAATGCCGTGTGTCGAACATGCCATTGACAAGAGAGGTAAGCACCTGCGCTACAGGAGTCGGGGCGAGTTTAGTCACTGAAACCGGGCAGGGATCGAAGGGCGAGCCTGATCTCGCTGCCATGAGAAGTTTCTTAGTATCCATTAGAGATATATCAGTAAATTTATTAAAGACATGGGGAGGGTCCCTAGAAGGCTCAACTCCTTCATGCAGAACTGCTGAATCTGAGGCACTTAAAAGATTAAATGCCGAAAAAATGACCTCCACCTTGTTCAGGAAGAACCTCACGATGTCCTCGCATAGTTCCTGACTAGATTCAATTTTTACTAGACGTGGGGAGACCAGATTAGATACAGTTTAAAAAATTTCTTTTGCCGAGTTTCCTGCCAAATTGATTTGATTTGCGAAGAAACTTTTCTTAGCATTGAAAATTAGAACCTTATGACACAAGACTGTTTGAATCTTTTTCTATCTATTTTATTCTCCAGTTCCGCTTAAGGGATTTACATATGAGTTTCTGATTTTTCAGCTCCTCCGTATACCAGGGGGCTGTTGGGCGAGATCTTTTTGGGAATCGACGTTTTATAGGGGCTAGTTTATTACAAGCTGATTCCAACCAGTTAGTGTAAGAAGTTGGTGCCTCATCTATTTCTCTGGGAAGTGGATCCGAAGTTGCTATAAGTGCCGCCTCTAGTTCTTTGCCCTCAATTCTGTTCCATGACCTACTCTCAATTTGTCTTAGTGCCCCCCTTGCTGGCACCGTGGCCTGGACAGGTCAGGTTAAAAAATACAGCTGAACGATCAGTCCATGTAAGGGGAAGCACGCCCATACATGTCAACTGAGGGTGATTATAAAAGATACCATCTAAAGTGTGGCCTGCTATGTGCGTGGGTCCTGTCACCATTTGATTGAGATCCCCACTCTTCATTGTGTCAATAAGAGCCAGTGTATTGGAATCCAAGAGTGCCTCCAGATGGTAGTTAAAATCACCCAGGATCAAGAAGGAGTCAGAGCATAGGCCTACTTCCAACAGATTCCCAATGGACTCAAGGAAGTTGTTTCTGGGCCCAGGGGGTCTGTATAGTAGGATGCCCTTAAAAGTATGGTGATCAGACAAAGATAGGCTAAAAGAAAGCGCCTCACAGGCTGAGTTCGAAGCACTGCAAAAACCCGCCTTCAGTGAGTTGTGATAAATTATGGCTACACCCCCACCTTTCCTGACAGGTCTATTTAAAGTGTGGCAGAGAAACCCTGGAGGTGTTGCCTTGACAATATCGGGCCCTGAGGCTTCGTCAGGCCATGTTTCAGTAATAAACGCCATTTTAATGTCTCTTTCCTCAATTAAGTCCGCGCATTCTATACTGTGTTTAACCAAAGATCTGGCGTTCAGCAAAATGCATTTAAATGCTGTATTCTCCGGTACCATATCTATTTGCTTCTTTGTTGCTATGGGGTTAGCAATTTGGTACAGAATTCTAGATAATGTGCAATTACAGTTTGTGCAAGTGATCAAAGAAGCGGAGGGACATGATCCCACGTCAGACACAAACACCCAGGAGATTTATAAATTGGTCTCTCCTTTAATAACTGTGCTTTAGTGTAACTTAGGACGGGGGCCACTCCTGATTTGAAAAATACAGGGGGAGTGGCGCTAAGCGCGATCCGGGCGCAGACGGGCTTGCCTTTGGCGCGCCGCGGAGCGCCCGCTGCGCGGTCGCATGAGCAAGTGCATCTGTAGGTAGACAGGGCGAGGAGCTGGCCCGCTAACCTAGTGTTCCCCCAAGATGACGACTCCGCTTAGTCCCACAGGGCCGGAACGAGCCCAACGTGAACAATTAAGCGAGAGGGCAGCCCACGACCGTTAAGTTCAGCGGAGATCCCTCAGAGCCCAGGTGAGTTTTTAAAAGTCCCACAAACAGGATTCCCCAGATTAAAAACGGCACAATTTCAAAGTAACTGGAATAGGAACAGTGAAAATGCAAGTTAAAAACACCTAAAATAGAAACATCCCTGGCAGTCCTAAAAACAATGATTTGTGCAAATTAGCAAATCGTGCAGATTCACGCTCCAGCAGTCTCCCGGCTCAGGCCTCAGGAGATAAGGACGTCTTCTTCCACATCCCCATTCAATGATGATATGGGCGATAAGTGGTCAGCATGATCAGTTCAAGTGCTTCCCTTGGACGTCAGTACTGCTCCAAGGGTCTTCGCCAAGTGCTTCTCTGTGGTTGCTGCCCCTTAAGGGCAGGGGCCATTCAGGTTTTCCTCTATCTCGACAACTGATCATGAGTGCAATCAGCCAGTTTTGCCTCCAGCACATACAAGCGACCATCTCACATCTCCACAGCCTCTGGTTCACCATAAATGTGACTAAGTTCCATCTAAAGCCCCTCCAGATCCACCCTTTCTAGGGGGCAGTGCATCAGTCATCGGCAAACCATACCCAAACCTCAAAAGGGTTGCAGCATTCTTCTGGTTTGTACCCATTTTTCAGCCGCAAAGTCATCTGACAGAATCGTAATGTACTTGTGGGGTATGATGGCTCCTTGTGTATCGCTATTGTACCCCAACTCTGACTACACATATGCCCCTTTTAGCAGTACCTTTGAGCACAGTGGCCACAGGGTGACGATCAGATGATCTTGTAATGGTAAATGCCAGCATCCAGCGCTCTGCAGTGGTGGAACAGCAACAACTTGCTGCGAGGCAGGCCTTTTCTAGACACCATTCCGCAAGTTACCATTATCACTGATGCCTCTAAAGCCGGGAAAGGAGCTCATCTCGTTTAGAACACAGTGCAGGGTGTATGGAATATCCAGCAGCAGGGCCATCATATCAATTACCTCAAGCTTCTTGCAATACGTGTCGTCCTCCATGCTTTTCTACTGCTCATTCGAGCAGTGACGGCTCCTCCGCTATAGCGGAGGAGCGTCACCCCACGGCTTTCAAGCAGTGCGAGAAGCAAAACTTTCAGTTATTATCATTTTATGTTTGTGCTGCTTTGTGGGCGGGTGGATGGGCGGGGCTGCTTTGTTGTCGAAGCAGGGCTGGGGAGGAGTGGTTTGCCCACTCCTAAGTGCGCAATGACTGTTTTGGGCGGCCTGGGTCATGCGCACTTTCCCGTTCTCCATGCAGGCTGCTTGACAGCCTGCATAGGGAACATGCCCACCCCTCTAGCCCCTGGCTGAGCGCCATTTCACGGCACTCAGACCAAGCACAACGCTGCATTGCACCAGGGCACTCCTGAGGTAGCCTTGTACACCACCCATAAAAACCAAAATGCCCAAACTTCATCTCCAGGTACCCACACCCCATAGGCAATATGCTATGGATCATTTGGTCATTGATTTTTACTTCTGTTTTCTGCCTCTCCCACTATGTCCTATGCTGGTGTGGGAGATGTGACAAACGTCACAAACCCTGTTCCTGGTGGCCCCCACCTGGGCCCGTCAGAATTGGTATTTGGCCCTGTGAGAGATGTTTATCAGTCCACGTGAAAAGCTCCCCAACAGGCTTGACCTTCCCACAAAGAATCAAGGACATATCAGACACCCAGATCCCAAGCAACTCAATCTAGCTTCTAAATCAGACCCATGAGGTACTAGAATTTGGTTACCTGGGTCTCCCATAGGTATGTGTGCGCTCTATACACTATATTTTCATTCATTTTCATTGCGTACAGAACAGGGTACATTCCTCCCTCTTCTGCATATCTGTAATCAAGGTGTTCATGAAAAGTCTTAAAAGTCAAATCACACAGGGTGCCACCAGTGTGGAACCTTAATATCCTCCTTTCCAGACTAATATCCCCTCATTTGAGCCCTTACATTCTTGTCTGCTCCAGTACCAAGCCCTCGCACTGTAGGAGCCCTTCATCTGCTTTCACAAGGACAGGGTAGTGCTCAGGACAAATCCTAAGTTCCTTCCTAAACTAGTTCCCCCTTCCATCTCAACCAAGCTTTAGAGTTAGTAGTATGTATTTTCCACAACCGTGCGGCACAAGGGGTAACCTATTGCATCCCATGTCTAACGCAGGCATTGCTAGATTGATAGTCAAGTGTATACAGACTTGCTATCAAAAAGCAAAAAGAGTCATCCCCGATACCCATCGGGCTCATTCTGCTTGCAAGAAAACTGCATCCATAGCCTTCTTAAGGAACACTACCCTAGCCAACATATGTAAGGTGACTACATGGTCAACTCCACACGTTTACTAAACGCTGGTGATGTCCTAGCCAGACACTTTATAGCCAGACAGGCTATGGTTGGCCAAGCAGTCTAAAGGACCTTATTACAGACACCTGCATCAACCACACGCTGGTTACCGCTCCGAGGAGGATACTGTTTTACAGTCTATGCAGAGAGTGTGTATCTACAGCAGCACATGCCACGGAGGCAAAATGTTATCCTGCAAGCATCTGTTCGTAGCGGGCAGTGCTGTAGAGTAACATGCGCCCACCCTCCTTACTGAACACGTGTGGTTCTGATTACATATCACTTCACTCTTTCACTTCTAATTTTCCTTTGTGCAATACATGTGTATTATACATTATATTGTTAACTCGCCACTACATACCACTCTCATCCGTTGTGCCAAAAACATTCTAACATGGAGTCGATACTCATGTGCATCGCCGGCTAAGGGGAGAGTCATTATACCTCGTGACTTGAAAGACTTCTTCAGAGAAGACAATCTGATGGCATGAGTATGCAGAGCATGGAAATAAACAGCACTACAGGCTACGAACAGATGCTTACAGGGTGAATAACATTTTCCATTCATTTTATGAGTCTCTAGCCTTTTGCCCATTTTTGTTACGGTATGGTGAGAACATCTATAAGCTGGTTTTATTGGGTTGAAATTAGACTGTGATGCCACGGTTGTTTTTCTGAACAATATACTGGGGGCAGTGATCCTGTTTCTCTTCCAGGGTTGTGAGGGGGATGTGTAGAATTTCTTGGGTTATATTTGAGGGTGTGTGGCCTTACAAGTGTGCCTTCTGTTTAGGGCATTTTGCATAAACGTTAATCCAGAGTTAATTGACTTTCGCAGGACTCAGGGCTGCAATAACTGCTAGCTCAGAATGGCAGTCACAATGGTTTTGCCCACTTTCATGATGAGTTCAACCCAGAATTTCTCAGGGAATGACAAATACAGACCTCAAGCTGTCCCATCAAGGTTATTTTTAATATTATGTTAATATATTATTTAAATTTCTCTACACATATTTTTATTGTACTGTGAAAGTGGGCATTCAAATGAATACCTGTAAGTAATTGTCTGCATGCTTTGATGGCTACTGCAGGCGCATACGCTTATGTGAAGGAATTCAATAAAAACTTTGTTTACTAAAGGCTGTCTCTTGTACGTAACTAAAATCTGAGAAGCCTAGAAGGAAGGGTCTTGGGAGCCTTTCTCTTTTTAGATATTTCGTTATTTAGAGATAATAGGGGCTGGAGATCTGGTAGGGGTCCGTGAGCTGTCTCTTGTGAGAAATCATGGGCCTTCCCTACACAGGCACAAGTGAGCTGATACTAGTGAGGGGTCACATGGCCCTTTTTGTGGAGCAGGTAATGGTGAGAGCTCTTGGGAATCATCTCCAACCCAGGAGCCAGCGAGTGATGCTCAAGGTGGTACCATGAGGCTCCTGGCCAGGTACTGGCTAGGCATCATAGTGGTCTTCTTATGTCCGGCACTGGGGAGGGCTCCCAAAGGTCTATCAATGCTAAGCACTGGGGGACAGCTCACAGAAGCTTTGCCCAATGTTGGTTACCTGTGAGCCATCACAGGTGAGGGGTAAAAGTTGCATTATCATGATCAGTCTTCAGTCAATTGTCTGTTTACGGAACTCAGGAGGCTTCCCCAGACCAGACATCACACAAGGAGACTTCTGTGGACTGAGTACCTGCCAGCTCCCTGTTGCAAGGTACCCTTCTCTGTCATGAGGTATCCCAAATCAAATCATATACTTCTGAAGTGTTAGTCTATTCAAGATTCACGAGCTGTACATTATTGTGCCATTGGGTGGTTGAGTCCAGAATTGTCTTTAGTAGAAATAAAAGCTTTTCTTGTGGGCGCTGACACTGGGCGGAGCCAGGAGTTCTCCCATTGATGCCAGCACAAGCATGAACGGCCATCTTTATGTTCTGTTTGCACCAATGCGATTGGAAGCAAGCAAAGGAGCTCTAAACAAATGCTCGACTATAGCAATCAGTAGGTGGCTATTGATTTTCACGTACCAGAGAAGGAAGCACAACACAGCCGATACTAACCCCGATTCTGGCTCTCTAGAAGACAGTGCTCTCAAACTTCGACCATAGGAGTCGGAGAATGGCTGCAATTGTTTTGTCATAATTTCCTTTGTTTTTTATACTTGCACTGGTTATCGCGAGAACAACATTTAGGTACTGCCCTTCCCAACTGCTGTAGAAAATGTGCAAATAATGATCAACACAAAGTATGCAATTTATGCCTATACCTCGATCATAAGGCCACTGAAAACTAAAACCAAAAAAACACTAAAAATGAGAGAAACAACTTTTTGAGCATTGCGCTATGTGAAGATTAGAAGCCTCATATCAAAGGTAAAAAAGAGACATGGAAAACAGTCTTTGAAAAACACCCCCAAACGATATTTTATTTATGCCAAAAGGTTCTAAACCACTAGTACCTTTGACGACGAGTTGATTACTTCTTCAGTGGAAAAATCTTTGAAGCCTGAAAGTGAAATAGAAAAAGACCTCAGTAACAGAAAAGAGAAAGCCCGTGACACACTTCTGAGGATGATCAAGTTCAAGAGGACAGTAAGGAGCAGACAACTCTAAAAGCAGAGAAATCTATTTTTCATACCGAATGTGAAAAAATAAGAAAGACGATCTGCGGTGAAAAAAAAGAAACGCCTTCACGTCTAAATACAGTCTCTTATTTAGAAGAAGAAATCTTTTTATCTTTCTTTAAATTTCAGACCTAAAAGCCTGTGTAAAAACACATAATAAAAGACAAAGAAATGCCTGAATTGCAAAATACTGACATAAGTAGACCATTCCTACACAGTTCACGCGAGGAGGAAGAGGGCAACAGTATATATAGATATCTGTACATGAAATGTGAGCGACTTCACAGGCTGATCCGGCACAAACTGATGCTTGGTAAGGACCCCCCCCATGACAAAATTTTTTAGAACTTGGTCCTCTTCATTATTGACACCTATCGACAACCATAAACGCCCCCAATTCCCACAGCAAATCATGTTTACAGTGGGGAAATAATATTAAACTGTGTTTAGCAAACCGGAGGTCAGTGAGCGTGGGGGCGGGGTCAAAGGTGTGGCTAAAAACAAAGGGACTCACTTTTGAGGAATTGGCGTAGGGCAGCGCCGCAAGGCTTCTTGCTGCGCTGCCTACGCCACTGTGAAAGGGCAGGAATGCACCTTATTTATGAAATATATGGTGCATTGCTGTCCTTTCCGCCTGCGTTGGCACACAAATTGCTGCCTAGCGCCAACCTATGCAGGATTGTTTCTGTGCAGGAACAGTCACCTTCCCGCACAAAAATAATCCTGAGAGGGGGTTTCCTCTTTATATGTATGCTGCAAAATGCAGCACACATGGAAAGAGGAAAAAAACGAGGAGAAATGAAAACGCCTGCTGTGGGGAGGCATAAGGTTTTGGCGCTGCCCCAGGTTTGCATGGTTTTGCAAATCTGGGGCAGCGTCAAAATCCATGGGTGTTGCGTGGGAACACCCACCGAACGCCTACTTGACGCAGAGTAGGGCAACGCAGTGACTTGCCCTGCCTTGCATTACTCGAGGCCCTGCAAAGCCCCACAGGGTGACTTTGCATCGCCTCGTAGATATGATTGAGACGCTTGTGCTGCGGAGCTTCAAAATAAGTGACAATCCGGCGGCGCAAAACTCACATAAATCGGCCCCAAAAATATTTTGTTCATTTTTTTGTTCTTTCACCATCAGGTAGTTAGATATAAAATAATGCGTAGCTTAAATGAAAAATAAACGTAAAAAGTGCACTATAGTACATTATGAAACCCTTATTATTTAATGCACTGCAGAGGCCTGTGTGTAACCCGGGAGCCACAGAATTAAGTTTGTTTGGTGCAGTGGAGAATAGTGACTTGTGTATTTTTAGTGCTACAAGGTCGCAGCCTGTGACAGAAAGCACTGTGAATGTGCAAGTCATTATTTTATACTTGCATTGCACATTATAAGATAGACTGTTTACAAACTGTACAAAATGGCGTTTTTAGAATTCAGTAATACCAGACCATAAGTAATGCATTTATTTTGCATAACTTCACAGCCCAGTTGTTAACTCTTTGCACTACCAGTACAAAAACAAAAACACACATCTTTGCCTTCATCGTGCTTGGAGTAATTCGAGCAATTAAAGCCAAGCCAAAAACCTGTCTGCCGGGCTGCTTCGTTTCACAGCACATGACACTTTTTGGATTGCGGCAGAAGTGAGGTCTGGAAATCCGCGACCCCCTTCCAAGGACTCCACGGCCCCCTGGGGGTCACGCCCCACAGATTGAAGACCTCTGATATAGACCTTCCACATAGGGTGTATGTCAATTTATCATGTGATTACAAAAAGGTCAGCTGAGACTAAACTGTTTATTGCAAACAATGTGATTTAGTTTCCTGTTCGAAACAAGACATAAACAAAGAAGTAAGTAGTATCTACCTAAGCTCCCTAGTTTCGTTTTGCAGGTTAGAGATGTTTTTAAAGATGTGGCTACTGCAAAGTCATTTACTCCTGCAGTTGTTAAGAAATACAGTGCCCCCCGTAACAATCTCCCTCCCCAATATAAAGAGCAGTATAGTAACTAACAACCAGTATAGGATCTCGGAACCCATCCCCAGGCAAACAGAAAACGGCGGGATAGGGTAGATAAGAATGTAGAAATAGCTACTGCAGCACAGTGGCATAGAGCTAATTCAACTGCACAGGTCTGACAATCAACAAACGGAAGACACAGTGAAAATCATGTAACATCTTCCTGGGCAGCTATGGCAAAGGATAGCCATCGGATGGTGAACATTTGTTTGACAGGACAGTTTTTTATTTTTTTGTTTAAATTTTTTTTTATTGGGTTTTTTACATTTCTTTATCACAAATCAATATCTTGCATCGTTATCATACATTGACACATATCTGTCGTTGGGAGCTGAATAATGGTAAGTAGCTACACACATATTGTTACTGCCACACAACCAGTATGAATTCTATACATTGAAAACTGTTTCCGGGGGGAACCCTCCTGGTTTGTGCTGTTCAATGGGAGTTTCTGAAACTCTGGCTGGGGTCGTTTCCGATGGGTATGTAGTAATGTACTCTAATAGGATCTTTCCCAGTGTCATTGTGTCCAATCTTGTGTGAATGTATTCCCATTTTACCATAGTCGGGATTGCAACTGCCGACGTAAAATAGCAAACTGTTAACTATGGGGGTACAACTAGGGGGGACATTGGGGAGCTATCAGACCGGGTGTCAAAAAAATTGATGGTACGGACAGTGTTTTCGTCTACGTGTGATGTATTAGTGCGTATTGCATGATGGTTCGTCCCTGAGGGGGGGCCCCAGAGCCCTCATGGCCGGCTATCACCGTGTATGAGAGTAGAGCTTCTGGCATGACTTTAGCGGCGCATTGAATCTAGACCGGTGGGGCTTGTCGTGGGTCGGTTGCTACCGACCCTGTAGGGGACATAGGCGGGGTCTGGGATTGGGAGTCTGTTGGTACTTTCACCGGGGTCGTTTCGTGTGTGAATGTGTGTAATAACTGTGCCCATTCTAAGGAAATGGGGTGCTTACGGATGCCCTTGACTTCCTCTTCCCTCAGCAACACCTCCTCCGCCTTACCCCATTTTTTCATGGCGCCCACTCAGGCTGCTACCGGGGGTCCCGAAGGGGCGCGCCAATGCATGGCTATTCCCATTTTTGCTAGAAGAATGGCGAGGGATGTAAAGCGGTTCTGCAGTTTCTCGGTCTCCCGCCTGCGGAAGATCCCGAGGGCGCAAGCTTCCCATGTAGTCATAGTTGTGCTATTAGTCGTCACCCTAAGTGTCTGCTGAACGCGAACCCAGTAGTCTTGAATGGTAGGGCAGTCCCAGAACATGTGTTTAAAGTCTGCCTCTGGGCTTAGGCATCGGGAGCATGTGAAGTGAGTGTCGGGATAAAAACGGTGGAGGCGGTGTGGCGTGAGGTATGCTCTGTGAAGGATGTTGAATTGAATGTTCTTGAAACGTGTGTTCCTGGAGACCTTTTTGGGATATTCTAATGCTGTGTCCCATTCTTTGTCGTTAAACACTCTTCCTATTTCTGTTTTCCACGCCTGACGCAATGACTGTAATGGGGTAAGTATCAGTTCTCGGACGGCCCTGTAGAGCCATGTGACCAGATGTCGGCCCGCTCCCATGTGTAAAATGGTATGTATCACTGGGTGTTGCGGAGGTTCTCCCTCGTTAAGATCCCAGTATCGGCGGCTGCTATCTATGAGTTGTCTATGTGTTAGGAACTGGCTTGGTGGGAGCCCATATTGGTCGGCCATCTGGGCATATGTCTTAAGTTGGCCCTCCTCAAACGGGGACTTCATCTCCGTGACCGCCAGGTCAGCCCAGACCTGGAGAGCGCCAGCGGTGTAATATTTCTCCTCACTGGGGAATCCCACCAAAGGAAGTAGGGATGAGTATGGGTGTCTGCCTTTGAACATGTGATGAATTTTCATCATGCATGTGCGAGCTATGGTTAGCTGAAGAGGTCGAGAGCGTAAGGGCTTGGTACCCGGTAGCAGCATTCTATGGATTGCTGGGAGTGGCATACGACCCTCCCCCATAGTGGTTTCAACGGTGTGACGGTCTGCTGTCCAGTGTGACAGCCACTGCAGCTGGGCCGCTAGAAAGTATGCCTCAAACGATGGCGCTCCCAATCCTCCTTGATTTGTGGGTAAATATAGTGTAGTCAATGCCACCCGTGCTCCACCCAGGTGCTCGCTTCTGTGGGGTCTGTAAGAAAGTGTGTGGTCCCATCATGTATAATCTTGAGGCAGGCTGGAAATAAGAGTGCGTATTGTATGTTCTTTTGGCGCAGGGTGTGTTTTATTGTTAAGAACGTGGCTCGTTGTTGTTGGACTGCTTGGGAGTAATCCAGGAACAACATGACTTGTTTGTCATTTACTGTGAGTGGTCCCGTCTGTCTTGCTGCTCGGAGCACGGTGTCTCTGTCTTGGTAGTGGAGCAGTTTCAACAAAAACGGTCGGGGTGATGATCCCGGAGGTGGTTTGCGGGCAGGAACTCGATGCGCCCTTTCTACTGAGTCAAATCTTGTTACCGAGTGAATGTTTTAATCCATGCTTCGATATATCGAATTGGGTCGGACCCCACTGCTCCCTCGGGTAGGTTCAGGATGCAAATGTTGCTCCAACGGGAGCGACCTTCCAGGTCATCTGCTTTGTTTTCTAGGGCCTTCACTCTAATTTGTAGTTCTTTAATGGCTCCCTGGTGTGATAGAATCTGCGGTTCCACAGTTTGGCGCGTTCTGTCCCCCTGTTTAACTCGCTCCACTAGTAGTAAGTTGAGATCCGTGGCTAACTCCCCAAATTTACTCTCCATGGTCACTCAGGAGTGTTTGATTGCCGCTAGGACTTTATCCAGTTTAGTTGACATGGATTCTGTGTTGGAGAGCTCCCCCATCGGTTGCGCGATTTTGGGGTCTGGGGAGGGCTGTCTCGCTAGTGATGGTGTTGGTGTTGCCGCAGTTATCCGCTGCCGACCCATGCTGCTCCGGGATTGTGTTCCCGCATGTTGGTAGGCCTTGTTTAGGAGATACCTGCAGGTTTCACCGCGAGCTAGCAGTGAGATACGCAGTAGCGCTCTGCACGCGTGGGGATGGTGTTCTTGTGTTGTGGAGTCACATGGGCATCCGCACCGTCTGACCGTGATAATTACTGGCCGTGGCTCTGTTGTCCAGTGGTGGGTGGAGGAAAGGACGCCAATAGTTTCAGGTTTCTGGTGTCCCTCGGTGCCTGGGATGGGATTGTAGGGGGATATTACATGGCGGTGTGGCCCACTTCACGGTCTTCCGTTGTCGTGCTGCGGAGTTGGGATGAGGCCCCACCACGTAGTGTTCTGGAGATTCCCATTAGGGTGAGTGCTCTTTTCGGTACCTTCCTCCCACTCCTTGTGTTACCGAGCCCTGCTCCGTGCGCCAGGAGGTGTCTGGTTCTCCCTGTGGACTGCTGTGGGAGTCCTCCTTGCCCTGGCTATGTGTACCCTTGTGTTGCACAAACTTCCTTGGTTAAATCTGGTCCTGTGTGCGTTGTTGAGAGGGGGGGGGGGGGGGAATGGATCCAATGACACCCGTGTTTCCCGGCATTCAACTATGGCTCCCGATGGCGTCCGGGGCTGTCCCCATCACAGTGGCACTTCGGTGCTGTTAATTCCACTCTGTTCCCGGTTGAGGGGGTAATGTTAGCCCCTGTGGATCTCCCCTCCGCGCGCCTCAGGTTCCAGCGCCGTGCGGGAAGTGGGATTCACCTTGTTCGGGTGGTCCAGAGGTTCGGGTGGAGCATCCCTCGTTTGGGGGGAGGGAAAAGGATCCGATGGTGCTGGTGAGGGCCTCCGATGGTCTCCAGGGGAGCCCCATTTCTCTGAGGATATTGGCGCCGATAATCCCGCGATGTCTCCGGGTCAGAGGCGCGCTGCGGGTCCCTGTGAGCCCCCCCTCTGCACGCCTCTAGTCCTAGCGCTGTGCAGGGGGGGAAGGGAAGAGCTCACGTCCTCCAGGCTGACTAGGGCTTAGGGCAGGGCACCGACTTCTGGGGGTGAGGGCCTTTCGGAACCGGCGCCGAGGCGTGATGTGATGTCGGCTCTTCGCGCCTCTCCCGGGGCCCCACTGATCGTGCGGCAGGAGCACACCTGTTGTCTGTGGCGTTGGTTGGGCACTTCAGGAGGCTTACTTGTGCAGCCCTTCTACGGTGTTGTGGCGATCCCAGTGGCGGTCGCTGGGTCGTGCCTTCCACATCTGTTGTGTTGCCGATAGTTAGGAGCGATCTGGTGCCGCAGTTTTGATTACGGCCCGCGGCTGCCGAGCCGATCTCTCCTCACGACGGATTTTCCCTCCGGTTCACATTTCATGGTTTAGGGGTAGGGAAAAGGATCCGATGGTGCTGGTGAGGGCCTTCGATGGTTTCCAGGGGATCCCTGTTTCACTGGGGACATTGGCACCGAGAACTCCGCGATGTCTCTGGTTCGGAGGCGTGCTGCGTGTCCATGTGAGCCCCCCTCCGTGCGCCTCGAGTCCTGGCGCTGTGCAGGGTGGTGGGGGAGGGAGGAGCTCATCTCCTCTAGGCTGTGTAGGGCTTAGGGCAGAGCACCATCCTCTGGAGGTGAGGGCCTTTCGGTACAGGTGCCGAGGCTTGGTGGGATTTCGGCTCTTCACGCCGCTCCCAGGGCCTCACTGATCGCGCGGCAGGAGCTCACCTGTTGTCAGTGGTGCTGGTTGGGCAATTCAGGAGGTTTCCTTGTGCAGCCCTTCCCCGATGTTGCGGCGGTCCCAGTGGCAGTCGCTGGGTCGTGCCTTCCACATCAGTTTTGTTGCCGATAGGAGCGAACGGGCGCTGCCATTTTGATTACGGCCCACGGCTGCCGAGCCGATCCCTCCTCACGGCTGATTCTCCCTCCGGTTTGCGTTTCACGGTTCAGCAGGAGGCCCCTGCAGTCAGCGGCAGCTCCGGCGGGTGATTTCAGGGGATTGCAGGCATTTATAGGATATAGGCAGTGATTCAGCGTGGGCCGCCGAGCGGAGCACTAGGGAGGTGCGTCCGCCATCTTGGCTGGCTTGGCCACGCCCCTTGTTTGGCGGGACAGTTAATTAAAACAATGAAGGACAATAAGGTGGTACGGGATATGGGTGCCCTACACACATAGATGCAGGTCTACACTAGGACGACCCAAATATAACCTTATTTACAACCAGAATACAACCAACAGTACACACTGAGGATTCATAGACCAATACAATGGAAACAAATTAGCCTAAAGAGAGATTCATTTTGTGGAAGAGGGAGAGATGGCAGAATCAACAAGGGTCTACCAATCCCAAGTGACTGATCTTTGCAACCCACACCCACCACCCCGGTCGCACTGGTGGTGAGACGAATGAGGGATTATGCAGAAGAATGAGAAAAAAAATCTCCTTAGACAGAAGAGCATTTCCAACTGTCACGTGAGCTTTTTATCGTATTACAAAAATCCACCAATTACAAAACCAAAAAAGACGAAAATTCAAAAGCTCTTACCCCTTTATATCAAGAGAAGTTAGAGACACTACTTGAAAAGGGAGCACTAGATGCAGTTCCACAGGGGGAGACACCAGAACTGTATTCAGAATTCTTCGTAAAACTAAAGCTAGCTTTCACTCTATAGCCAATAATAGACTTGCAATGTTTAAAACACTACATCACAAATGTTTAAGATGACTACATTACAGGATGTAATATCACTGCTTGAGCAGAAGAATTACCTGATGACATTAGACCTCAGGAATGCATATTCCCCTACGTTTTGACACTAAACAGATGGTCTGGCATAAAATCAGCACCCAGTGGTCTTTACAACATTTCTGTAAGTAGTGGCAAGCATCTAAGGAGATAGGCTGTACGTGTGTGGTAAAGGGAATTCTTTCAAACTATTTCAAACCATCGTAAACAAGGTAATCCTACTGTTACATACAATGGAATTTACAATGAACCTGAAAAATGTGTCCATAATTCCATCACAGCTCAAGAATGTTCTTGGTGCTGCAATAGTTACTAAGTCAGGGCAACACCTTCGCCAAAGACAAGACCAGCACAAATTTGCCTTTACCAAAAGTCACAATATCTCACAGTGAGGAACGCGGTGATGTTGCTGGGAATTATGGTATTGTGTATCCACTTGATATATCACTCATGCTTGACCAGCCAAGAGTAACAGTCATCAGGAGATTGGAAAGATCTCATGATTGTCACTGATAGAGCGGAGGAAGCTTCGCAATGGTAGCCGTACAACTTGATAAGAGAAAGGACTTTCAAACCACCAGTCCCCACCATGATGATCCCTCGCACACAGGGTGGGGAGCACATCTAAGCAGGCTTCAGGTGAGGACTTGTTGATCTGTAGAAGAAACGTATCATTTAGCTAAAACTTATGACAGTATCTTTTGCTTGGAAAGTATTTTAAAGTCAGATGTAGGTATCTGTGGAACGAATACAGACGACACCACCAGTGTTTTATTTGAACAAATGGATCGGGCCAAAATGATACCGGCTGTCCGTGTCGCGATCCTCTGTGGATTCTGTGGGGGCGAATGAAGTACAAGAGTTCCACCTCCCGACGTCCCCGGCTCTGAATGTGTGAACACAGAGTACCAGGGCAATCAGGCGAGGGATGGGGAATTAGGAAGGGAACAGCGGGGAATGGGATACCTGTAACAGAAGGAAATCATAATACATAGTACAACAACACTGGGCAACCTACTCTCATTAGGTCTCACTATATGTCTCCCCAATGTGTCTCCTCATACACAACCAAACACCAATAACCTTTGCCGAAATCGCCACAAGTTACAACAAGAGGCTTCCTCCTTTCATCTAACACACCCCAGGTTGGTTATGGCTCTCTGGGTTCTGTTCCCCCCTGACTTAAGGCTCCTTTGAGGTGGTAGCACCCGATATAGTTCTACAGTGCTTCAATACTAAACGACTCTGACTATAGTCTTTCACTGACACCCTTGTTTAGCCCTTTAGGGGGGTAGAGTTTAAAGTCACGCACACCCCCTAGTACCCCAGGCTGGTGGCTTCGTCGGAGTCAAGAAATGTCCCGCACAATGCAGCCCCTCCTTAGAACGACTCTACCTTGCTATTGGCAGGCTGCGGCTCCGGCGGGGAATGGCACCGCTCCGGCTTCCACGGCCAAGGAGGAAGCGTCCGCTCCTAGTGCCTCTTTTGGTCCGCGGCTTAGATATCAGTCCCGAACTCCTGGAACGCGGCGGCGCTTACGTCAGCGTCCCGCGAGTGGTCCTTCCCCTTTGGCAAATCCTGGATTCGAAGTAACGCGGTAACGCTTGGCTTCAGCGTCCCGCGAGTAAAGCGTGCTCTTTCACCTTTAGGCAAATCCTAGGTTCGAATTAACGCGGCAACGCTTGGCATCAGCGTCCCGCGAGTGAAGAGTGCTCCTTCACCTTTGGTAAATCCTGGGTTCGGAATAACGCGGCAACGCTTACTCCAGCGTCCCGCGCTGGCGAGCTTCAGCGGTTCTTCGTTTCGTTCGGAACCCACTGAACGGAATTCAAGTGAACAGGATTACACGCTCCGATTGGTCCTCCTCTCCCGTACTAAATAGCGGAGGCCACGCCCTCTACCGCCAAGCTTTCTGGAAGTTGTGGTCTGGTTACAGTTTCGGTAGGCGCACTGGATCAGCGCCTGACAGTCCGAGCGAACTGAGACCATTTAGCACTGGGAAATTCTCCTTAAGGTTCTATAATTACCACACAGTCACTCTCACTATCAACCAGGACATAATCACATTATAGCAGATATTAAACACAAAACATGCTCTTTCCCTTGCATATGAGTTGGGGCATAAGGGGGTTAACAGAATATTAGCGAAGTGTGGAATACCTGGCATGCATTGGTTTGCAAAAAAACATGAATGAAAAATGACAACGTTTTGTATCCAGGTGCCCACATCCCCAATACAAGGGGACCAATGGGAATGCATTATCCATCAGTTAATGCAGCACTTTTCAAATACACGATTTATTGATTCCATTCCTAGCACTACTCCTCAACAGTTGTATAACTTCACGGATGACATCAATTCTAATTGCACCACAGTGGGCACAGCAACCATGGCATTCGTATATATTGAAAATATCATAGGAATAACCCTGGAAGATGCCAGCATTCACTCTCATGTTAGCAATGGGGACGTGGCACCCAAAACCCGTTAGTCTGATCGTGTTAGCCTGGTCGTTAGACTTTCCTGCTAAATGTTTGTGTATCTTTAAAAAGCAAGGAGGGGCACAACGTGAAAGCATTGTGTGGCAGCGTGGAGGAATATGTTTCCTGGTGTTGTGCTGAAAACCTTCTATTGCAATTTAAGAGTGAAAGATGCATTTGCTGAACTGCAATATACACTTGTAAGTTTTAGTTGCGCTCCATCACATATGTTCTTAGTGAGCGAGATGTACACATTGACAATTCTTCACCCCTATCTACCAATGCTTGATATCAGAGAAACTATGAGAACAAATCCTGTTATACCGAAGGTGTGTTTTTTTCATGTCGAGCCTTTGCCATGCTATTTTAAGGCCTCATAACTATGGCCTAAAGGGTTTTGCACACACTCGATGTTAGGGGAGTGGTGGATTATTATTACTAAATACCAAAGACGTTCACAGACCAGTTTTTTGCACATCCCTCCAAGTCAAAGCCTTGACTATGAGACTAAGAGCTCACTCATCAAGGATGAAAGGGGCCTCACTACCTTGTGTAGGAAATGTATTACTGCCTTACATCTGCACAGCTGCAACGTGGTCTTTAGCGGATACCTTTATGAGACAATATTGTGTAGATATTCATTCACAAAAGGAAACCCGCATAGGGTAGATGGTGTTTTAGAATTTCTTTTTTTTTTTTTTTTTTACTACTGAGCCTTCACCCTTTCAACATGAATGTGAAAATCCTGCTTAGTAGATGTATAGCATCATTTGAATTTATAATAGGTTCATGATGCAAAATAAACTAGTTACTTACCTGTAACAACAGTTAGGAAACCCTTCTAGATATGTGGCCCTCCCACCTCACTGGTGAGTGGGAGCAGTACGTAGTATATAACTTAATGTAGTCAGTAGGCATATCTCTCTCTCTCTCTCTCTCTCTCTCTCTCTCTCTCTCTCTCGCTCTCTCTCTCTATCCCCCGCCCCCCCCACCACACCCTTCCCCATGCTCTCTGATCAGGCATGCTGGGAAATAAGTAATCGAATGATGGTAGTCACACACTAGGGCAATGTGGGCTTATGCTCGACATCACAAGTAGTACTTTTATTTATACTAAGGAAAATTCCAGACCCAATCAGTCGATGGTGGATTAATGCACAGCCTTTCACTCTGGAAGAGTTCCCAACTGGAATACTGTTGATTCAGTGAGGTAAGTCATTTCTTACATGCTGCCACAGGCCAGAATGCAACTAATTACTTATTCACTAGGTCTGCGTCATGGACCTATCAAAAAGTGGGTCCTTATTTCCTTTCTGAATGGTAGGAGGTCCTGGCGGCCCTTAATTCCTGTGCATTTACAGGCACATCTTATCACTGGAGTGAAGGGCTCTACTCAGGGTGTACATTTGCAAGCACTTCTTTAAATACTTACAAGCAGAGCACAAGTGTCAACTCTTTTTAACTGGAAGCCACCAAAGGCTTCGCGGAATTGATTTAATTTGTGATCTTTGGGGGCAAGCCAAGGAGGTGTACGAAGATTTCTCCGGCGTAGGGTCCTGATTTCTCCGTGATTCTGTCCGTGTGCCAAGTGTGCAGGCTGACCTACGCGGGTCACTAGGTGGACGACGCCTGTCCTGTGCTTCTTCTTCAGCCTTCTAACCAGAGGTGTGCGGTGCCGAATAGCGGGCATTACTGGCACCTTGGAGGCCCATTATTGATTCTCTGGTCCTTGAACTTTGGCAGCATTACCGGCACCTTGGAGGCACCAGTTGGAGGCACCTGCACCTTTAGTACGCCGCTCACTTCATCGGCGGCTAGGGGACTTCAACCCCCATCGTCCCTTGCGCTGTGAGAGCGCCAACGTGTGTACCCTGCGCCAGGCGGCGCATAAAGGAGGCTGCAAGCTCCCGCAGCACGGGACGCGCACGGGCGTGCCCGGGCTAAGCCTGGGCCAAGGACGAGCCCGTCTGCGCCCGTCAGAGCCCGGAGGAGGCTGGGCTGGGCCACACCATTTGGTTCACGTTCTGGGCAGGATTTATGCATCACGCTTGCTGAGGAAGCTAGTACCTTGATCGAGACTTGCACCTGAAAAGACTGATACATAAGGTACAGGACGACCATAGAATTGCATTGGGTGTAAAATCAAAAAAGAAATATCTTCTACGTCATGGCGCAGAAGGAATTAACTAAGAAGAAACCACTAGCAGGCCAAGGGATGGTAGAGACTCTTGATGCCTTCCTGCAGAGGGCTGAATCAGTCCTTATTCACGAAATTGCCCTTACAGAGAGCAGACTCTCTCTCGAACCCCAACCCCAAGCACCTGCTCTACAACAAGATACTTCTGGCTGCACAACCATGGGTGTCCATCCTAACTCCGACTTTTCTGCCAAGCCCCTCTCACTCCTAACAACCATTAATCCGCCCTTCCAGGTTCCTGTGTTACGTGCTTCCCCGCCTACAAGTGAAATGGTTGTTAGATCAAAAGTCCACACAAGAAGCCAAATAACTAAGTCCACACAAGGGGGCAGTAGTTTACCTCAGTCTAAGAAACGGAAAGGGCCAGGTACTAGTAAACAACCATACCCACTATCTAAAAGAGGGCGCAGAGGTGCAGCTAGGGAGGTTGCCGAGGAAACTGAGGATATAGCTGGATCGACTGTGGTTAATACTGCCTTTTCTCTGTTACTTTTACCCTCGTTGTCATCCGTTGATGGTGAAGGGTTTTGGGCCAAATTGGGTGACGTCATATCAGTTTTATTGAATCCAAAAGCTGTCTAAATTGGAAAAGGAAATCGACAAATTAACAAGTGCTTTTTCCTTAGACATGCAGAAGCAGTCAAACCCCAAGAACACCTACTCTTCACAGCTAATCCAGGCTAAATCTACTTGCCCTAAACCCGTTCAGCATACTGGGTCTAACTGTAGTTCCAAAAGCGACTCTATTAATGTTGGCTCAGGTCTAGGTACGGCTCCCCCTGTAATCTCTCCGAAGAGCAAAGATATCATTTGCGCGGGGGTAACACAATCGAGGGTGACAGACCTAACCAAGATTCCAAGCACACAAGATCAGTGCCAAAATACCCAAAAAACATCTTTCCCTAATACGCATAAACATGCTCGCACTGAGGAAACACAGCCCCAAAGGAATTTAGGTGCCCATATAAAACCAGGAAGAGAATACATAGGAAATGATGTACTTGATCTGCCCCCGGAAGCTACTCCCTACACGATAGTATTGGCTAACGTTCCCAAACTGTCCCCGGGAGAATCGGAACATTGGTTTAGCCTGAAAAACAAATCCTTATTTGAGTTAAACAGGAGGACAAGGTTAGGAAATCCACTTTATTCCAATTTTAAAACGGGGAGACGGGTTGGCTGGGTGGGGAATTCAAACAAGTCTAGAGAAGGCGACTGCGTTGTAGTCTCCTTCGGTTCACCTGATTTAGTCCATGCGATTTTAGAAAGGGCAGGTAACTGGTCATATTTTTATAAACATCATTGTATGACACAGGCACCATTTGGGGAGTCTTTAATGGGGGGTTGGGGGGCGGAGACGAGCTAGATACACAATCCCAGTCAATAATCAGTTTGATATTCTCAACCCTTTAGACTAAAACGATTGCCTGACCCCTCTGATCCCACTGGACAGTGGAAGATTGGAGAATGTAGTCACGGCGAGGGGTAATTTGCCCGAAGTCCACTCTAATACTAGTGTGGAAGATTCAGGGACCAATAATTCTGGGGAGACAACAGGGGCCTCAAACGCGGAATTTATAACTGGTAGCCCACATCTGGAGCCTGTACACATCTTTGCCATTCACACTGTTGTGTTACCTGTAGATTCTCCGAGCACTGAGAGTGCTGCAACTCATGAGCCACAGGATGGCAATCCTTATATTGGACAAGCAGTTGGAAATTTTTTAAATATTGCCGCTGAGGACAGAATTGCACATACAACCAATGGTGCAGCCTATGTTTCTGAGGGTGTTCCTCTTGGTGGAAACAGGACAAACAATAGCCTAACCTTATTATCCTGGAACGTAGCAGGGAGACACTCAAAACTCCAAGACTCCGAATTGTTTATCGGTCTAGGAAATATTGATATTTCTGCTTTCCAAGAAACGTGGGCCGTAGAAAAGGTGCATATCAATGGCTACACCTCATATTGTGTGGATACCGTCCCTCCAAAAATTTCAGGCAGGGCCAGTGGTGGTCTGTTAATTTTGGTGAGAAACACTTTAGCCTGTAGATACAAGCAACTTTTAATAAATTCACTTGACATTATGGGCATCCAGCTCACATTCCCATCTGGCCTAGTCTTGACCGTGCCAAATGTTTATGCTCGGTCAGAACCTTTTAATAGCGAATCCATAGTAGTCTCCCTATTAGATGATCTAGTAGAGGGTTTTCAAGTGAACTCTAAAATTATAGTTTCTGGGGACTTAAACGCTGCGTTCGAGCCCTCCGCTATATTAAGTGCTTCTCTTGAAGAGGAGGACGAGTTATGGGGTATCCCTAATGTGGTAGCTGGTAAACCTGGCCAACGCTACTCAAATGTTTCACTACAGATCGCTTCCCTAATTGCTGGTAGGAATCTGAGGCCATGTAATGGAAGAACTCAATCTGACATAGGACGGAAGGCTACTTTTAAGAGGGGTGCCTACACAAGCATAATAGATTATATTTTGCTGATGTCAGAATATGGCCACTAATAGAGGATATGATCATTGAACCAAGGTTAGAAAGTGACCATAACTCTTTGTTTTTAAAATTAAAGGGCATGATTTTGGATAGGGATGTTCATTGTCATATTTCCAAATCAATAGAGCCAAGCCCAACCAATAATCGTAGAAGAGTCACATAGCCGAAAATTCAAGCAGACCAGGACCTTCATGCTAGATTATACAAGTTCCTAGTGGCCTCTCTTGCTAACTTGTGTGGCCACAAGGATAGTTTTGATTCAATCGATGCCCCGTACGTTATCACAGTACACAAATAACTTTTTAAGGTCCTAGAATCAGTTTTCCTAAAACAGACTCGTACTGGAAGACCTGCCAGTGTAAGGGATTGCAACTGGTTTAACAATGACTGTAAGAAAACCAAAAAGGCACTACAAAAAGCAATTAGAGAGCGTTCTAGATTGGATATAACCTCAGCTCGTAATATCTATAGAGTAGCACTTAGCAAAGCAAAGCGCGAATATGCTGACACAAACTGGAATGATCTGGTTCTAGCAGCCCAAGCCAGAGATAGCCGCATGTTTTGGCTAATTGTATCTAAGGGCAATGCGGAAAACCCTATTTCCAATAACCATCATATTCAACAGGAAGTTTGGGTGGAACATTTTTCGCGCTTATATTCCGATGATGTGGCCACCATGGATTTACACACAGACCAGGCTGCCCCAATCGTAGCTAACACTGTTTTTAATAAGACCGTAAATAATCCCCGTTAGCTTTTAGCCTAGAGGATACTATGTCTGCAATCAACAAACTAAAAGCAGGCAAAGCCCCAAGGCCCGATTTGATACCGGGGGATTTGTATAAATCAGAACCAATGATATGAGGACCATACATAAATCTTCTGTCTAATTGTATACTTGCTGGTGGAGATATTCCTGAAACTTGGAGGGGAGCAGAGGTAATAACTATCTTTAAAAAGGGCGATCCTGTTATCCCCTCCAATTATAGACCTATTAGTCTAATCGATAATCTTCAGAAGATTTTTGCCAGGCAAGTTTTAGATAAACTTCAAGAATGGATGGATGCTAATATGGTATTGTCCCCTGCCCAAGCGGGCTTCTGTGCCAAAATCAGCACGTGCGACCAAGCCCTCAGGTTTTCCCTGCTGGCATGGAAGTACGTGCTACTTAGGAAACAGCGGCTCTACGTAGCATTTGTGGACCTGCGAGCAGCATTTGATTTGGTTCCGCGTAACTTGCTGTAGAAGACCATACTTGAACAAGGAGCCCCGGAAAATCTGGTGTCTATAATTGCCAGATTGCACAAGGACAATTCTGCCCAGATCATTCCGATTCAACGGGGGGTGCGACAAGGGTGTGTTCTCGCCCCCACACTGTTTTCCCTGTTTATAAATGATGTGGTTAGTTGTTTAATGGGTTGTAGGCACTACGATGAATGATGCAAAAGTTCCCATCCTGCTCTTTGCAGATGACTCTTTATTAATATCTACAGCCCCCATGGGTTTACAGACACTATTGGATACATTTCTGTGCTTTTGCAAAGAGAGAAAACTAGAACTGAACACCTCCAAAACTAAATTTATGGTGTTCGGAAAAGTACGGGCGGTATACGAGAGGTTAAGATTTTACATGAACCATTGGAGCGGGTAAAACGTTTTGATTATTTAGGCATAGGTTTAAATGAGAAGCTTAGTTGGGATTATCAGCTGAGGAAGAGCTCTCTAATACTTTGCCAAAGATCTAAATCAGTATTAAGATTTTTAAAACAATCTTACACCCAACCCCTCTCACCGGGCCTTGAAATTTATCGTGCAAAAGTCCAAAGTGGTGCCCTTTACAGAGCATAGATATGGGGATATATCTCCGTAAACAAACTAACGATTTGCGAGAATAATTTTGCAAGGGCGCTCATCTTGCTTCCTGTTACAACACCACTCACCCCACTTTTTTGTGATCTTGGGATAAAAAGAATAGGCGATCTAGCTGCCCTGAGACCACTAACTTATTGGCTGCGTCTATGGACCACTCAGCAATTAATCGATTATCGTAATTCCTTACGGGAGGTCCTAGCACTCAATGAGGCAAAACAACTACCTTGGTTCAGACATATTGCTAAATGGTGCAAACTACTGAACCTGATGGGCTTGTGGGAGCACCCAGAAAGGGCCACTAAACGTGACATCCTGACCCTCAAAGCTACGAACTGGAGTGCAGTAGGGGAACATTATACTAACAATCAAAGAAGTGGACAGCTAACATCTACATTTTAAAATGTTAAATCTAGCTTTCTGTTTGAACCCTTTCTTGACCTGATTTCACCCCCTTTTGCTAAGAGCTTGTATATTAGGTTTAGATACGGTAATCTGCTATTGAAATTTCCAGGGAAAGAGGCGACTGACCTGGTTTTAGAGTTTTGCCCAGCTTACCGTGAAGTTTATGAAACTGAAGAACACATCTTGGTTTTTTTGCACAAAGTATTGGCAGTTGCGCAGGAAATGGATTAGATCATTATGCCTTAATCTGGGTGCTAAATGCAAAAACAACAATTGATGGACAGAATGCAGAACAATGTCATACATTCACCCCAGTACAGAGATCTGGGCCTAAATCCATCGTTTTTTTGCTCACCATGCCATTCCAGTTTGAACCCAGCCATATGCAAATCAGTCTTGACCCTGTGCCCCATGGGAACAGTCCAGCCCGAACTGCCAAGCCAGGTCCTCCCTGGACTGGAAACAAGCATCCTAGGACCGGTTTCGGGCTTTCAGCCCTCGTCAGCCAGAATAGCTTGATTCCAGTGGCATGGAGAGCACGGGACTCACGTCTGAGCATACCCTTCCCACTCGGGGTGACAAATGCAAAAACAACAATTGATGGACAGAATGCAGAACAATGTCATACATTCACCTTAGTGATGGATTAAACCCAGATCAGTTGACTGGGGGTGAGTGCTTGCAATGTTCAACACTCCATCCATCATTTCCTTTGGTTTTTGCTTTGTTCGCCATAAGTTGGCAGGGTATGCTCAGACGTGAGTCCCTTGCTCACTTTGCCACTGGATTCAAGCAAGCCTGGCTGAAGACGGCTGAAATGACAGAAACCGGTCCTAGGAGGCTTGTTTCCGTTCCAGGGAAGACATGGCTTGGCAGTTCGGGCTGGACTGTTCCCATGAGGCACAGGGTCAGACTGATTTGCATATGGCCATGTCTGAACTGGGGTGGCAGAGTGGGCTAAAGAACGGTGATGGATTAAACCCAGATCAGTTGGCTGGGGGTGAGTGCTTGCAATGTTCAACACTCCGTCCATCATTTCCTTTGGTTTTTGCTTTGTTCGCCATAAGTTGGCAGGGTATGCTCAGACGCGAGTCCCTTGCTCACTTTGCCACTGGATTCAAGCAGGCCTGGCTGAAGACGGCTGAAATGCCAGAAACCGGTCCTAGGAGGCTTGTTTCCGGTCCAGGGAAGACATGGCTTGGCAGTTCGGGCTGGACTGTTCCCATGAGGCACAGGGTCAGACTGATTTGCATATGGCCATGTCTGAACTGGGGTGGCAGAGTGGGCTAAAGAACAGTGATGGGTTAAACCCAGATCAGTTGACTGGGGGTGAGTGCTTGCAATGTTCAACACTCCGTCCATCATTTCCTTTGGTTTTTGCTTTGTTCGCCATAAGTTGGCAGGGTATGCTCAGACGTGAGTCCCTTGCTCACTTTGCCACTGGATTCAAGCAAGCCTGGCTGAAGACGGCTGAAATGCCAGAAACCGGTCCTAGGAGGCTTGTTTCCGGTCCAGGGAAGACATGGCTTGGCAGTTCGGGCTGGACTGTTCCCATGAGGCACAGGGTCAGACTGATTTGCATATGGCCATGGCTGAACTGGGGTGGCAGAGTGGGCTAAAGAACGGTGATGGATTAAACCCAGATCAGTTGACTGGGGGTGAGTGCTTGCAATGTTCAACACTCCGTCCATCATTTCCTTTGGTTTTTGCTTTGTTTGCCATAAGTTGGCAGGGTATGCTCAGACGTGAGTCCCTTGCTCACTTTGCCACTGGATTCAAGCAAGCCTGGCTGAAGACGGCTGAAATGCCAGAAACCGGTCCTAGGAGGCTTGTTTCCGGTCCAGGGAAGACATGGCTTGGCAGTTCGGGCTGGACTGTTCCCATGAGGCACAGGGTCAGACTGATTTGCATATGGCCATGTCTGAACTGGGGTGGCAGAGTGGGCTAAAGAACGGTGATGGATTAAACCCAGATCAGTTGACTGGGGGTGAGTGCTTGCAATGTTCAACACTCCGTCCATCATTTACTTTGGTTTTTGCTTTGTTCGCCATAAGTTGGCAGGGTATGCTCAGACGTGAGTCCCTTGCTCACTTTGCCACTGGATTCAAGCAAGCCTGGCTGAAGACGGCTGAAATGCCAGAAACCGGTCCTAGGAGGCTTGTTTCCGGTCCAGGGAAGACATGGCTTGGCAGTTCGGGCTGGACTGTTCCCATGAGGCACAGGGTCAGACTGATTTGCATATGGCCATGTCTGAACTGGGGTGGCAGAGTGGGCTAAAGAACGGTGATGGATTAAACCCAGATCAGTTGACTGGGGGTGAGTGCTTACAATGTTCAACACTCCGTCCATCATTTCCTTTGGGTTTTTTTTTGTTTGCCATAAGTTGGCAGGGTATCCTCAGACGGGAGTCCCTTGCTCACTTTGCCACTGGATTCAAGCAAGCCTGGCTGAAGATGGCTGAAATGCCAGAAACCGGTCCTAGGAGGCTTGTTTCCGGTCCAGTGAAGACATGGCTTGGCAGTTCGGGCTGGACTGTTCCCAAGAGGCACAGGGTCAGACTGATTTGCATATGGCCATGTCTGAACTGGGGTGGCGGAGTGGGCTAAAGAACGGTGATGGATTAAACCCAGATCAGTTGACTGGGGGTGAGTGCTTGCAATGTTCAACACTCCGTCCATCATTTCCTTTGGTTTTTGCTTTGTTCGCCATAAGTTGGCAGGGTATGCTCAGACGTGAGTCCCTTGCTCACTTTGCCTCTGGATTCAAGCAAGCCTGGCTGAAGACGGCTGAAATGCCAGAAACCGGTCCTAAGAGGCTTGTTTCCGGTCCAGGGAAGACATGGCTTGGCAGTTCGGGCTGGACTGTTCCCATGAGGCACAGGGTCAGACTGATTTGCATATGGACATGTCTGAACTGGGGTGGCAGAGTGGGCTAAAGAACAGGGATGGATTAAACCCAGATCAGTTGACTGGGGGTGAGTGCTTGCAATGTTCAACACTCCGTCCATCATTTCCTTTGGTTTTTGCTTTGTTCGCCATAAGTTGGCAGGGTATGCTCAGACGTGAGTCCCTTGCTCACTTTGCCACTGGATTCAAGCAAGCCTGGCTAAAGACGGTTGAAATGCCAGAAACCGGTCCTAGGAGGCTTGTTTCCGGTCCAGGGAAGACATGGCTTGGCAGTTCGGGCTGGACTGTTCCCATGAGGCCCAGGGTCAGACTGATTTGCATATGGCCATGTCTGAACTGGGGTGGCAGAGTGGGCTAAAGAACGGTGATGGATTAAACCCAGATCAGTTGACTGGGGGTGAGTGCTTGCAATGTTCAACACTCCGTCCATCATTTCCTTTGGTTTTTGCTTAATCTGGGTGCTAGGCAGCACCAGATTGCGTTCAGGATTTTAAAATCAGATACTTCAGGGCCAATAGTTTTTGCTCTTAGTCGTTTTCTATTTTCCTTCTGGCTGATTCGCAAAAAAACTGTATTATAGTAATGAAGTCATTTTTTTATTCTTTCCCTCCTTATGTTGTACATGTATCTTAAAATATTAAGTTGGTACATATGGTCCAGCACCCCAAATGTCTGGTGGATTGTATAGCGCTCCCTTTTAGCTTGATTAGCTCAAATGATTTTTTATATGTATGTTTTTATAACCTGATTCGGGATGTCATTTGTACTGGTGCTCAAAATGGTTTAATACTATTTTAATTGTATATTTATTTGTGCGTTATTTCTTGCATACTTTGATGGTGTTTTGTACAAATGACCGAATAAAATTATATAGTTGCTGTAGTAACAATTCTGATAGCTTGAGTTATTCAGAACTTTAACTTTTTAAAGTCCCAGGGTCTTCTCCTTATGAGGTTGTAGTGAGCGCTGATAAGTAATCATGGGACCTTTTCTAGATAGGCCTAGTGAGATACCATCAGGGGCGGATTACATGTATGTTTTCTAAAGCAGGTACCAATGAGTGGTCCCTGCTCAGGGTTCACAGGGGGGTTCTTGAGACCAGGCACTGCTGAGGGACCACTGGGGCTTCTGCAGACTGGGTTCCAGAGATGCAATGCTTGTGAAGGATAAGAGGTACTTCTCCTGACCAGTTGTTAGGTTGTGGTAAGGGATGCACAGGGTCACAGAAAATCTCGTGATTAAATCTGATTCAGACAAGGGAACTATGGTGCTGGTATTGATTTATCGTCCACCCAAAACCATGCTTACTTTCCCAGTCTTGCTGTCTGAGCAAATGGCCAGTCTAATCGTTAATTACGATAAAGTCATGTTGATTGGGGATCTAAACTATTGGTACAATAACCCGGAAGCAGGACCCCAGGCCACAGAACTATTTGAGCTTCTCTCCCACATGAACTTTTCTCAATCAGTTCTGATTCCAACTCATAAAAGGGGACATATTCTGGACCAGATTTGGTCTCGTAATGTCCCACTATCCACCCCAACGATTACGCCCTGCATATGGTCGGATCATCACCAACTGCAATTCTCCATCACCTTTCATGGCCATCTAAAGGCTCCCACCTCGGCGGGGGGGCTAGTAAGGAAATGGAGCTCATTAAATAAACAAGATTTCCTGTCCACTTTGGCCAACTCTCTTCCAGCATTTTCTCCAGACATTAATCTCATGGATAAAGATTTTACTGAATGGCTCCTGGCAGCCAGCAACAAGCACGTTCCTTTAACTAAGTTCTCACGTGCTCGCCGCATGGATGCCCATAGGTGGTTTACTGCAGACCTAAAAAATCAAAAATTGGAACTGCGTCAATCGGAGAGAAAATGGAGACATGGATACTCTGATGAAGATAGATCTTTATTTACAGCTGCCCGCAGGAAGTATAAAGATTCTATCTTATCTGCTAAGGCAGCTTTCTTCTCCGAAAAAATCTCTAACGCCCAAAACAAATCCAGAGAAATCTTTAGGGTCGTAAATTACCTATGTAATGATGTCAGAACCTCCCCCTCTCAAGTCCCCACTCAATTGATGTGCAATCAGCTTAATGATTTTTTTAAGGATAAGATTGCAATCATAAAAGAGAGTATTCAGTCTAGCCTGATTACCGCGGAAAAAGTGGATATCTGCAGAAATCCCTACGAACTCGAGGTGATCCCTCCTATAGATCCATCGAGGTTAGCAGAATTGATGAACATAGTAACATCCGGCTCCCCCAATGACCCTTGTCCCCCGCACATACTGAAGGAAGTTTACTCCACATTATCCCAAGGAATACTTCCCCTTCTGAACGAGTCCCTATTACAAGGAACAGTCCCCAATTCTTTCAAGAACGCCACGCTGGTCCCATTAATTAAAAAACCTGGTGCTGACCTTTCCAACCTATCGAACTACCGGCCTATATCACTCCTCCCTTTTGGTGCAAAGATTCTAGAAGCCCATGTGGCCAGCTGTATCTCTAGTTTTATAGAGACATCTGATTTTCTAGAGCCCAATCAAGCCGGCTTTCGCCAGGCGCACTCTACCGAGACAGTGATCTTAGCTGTCCTGGACACTATGAGGTCTAATGCCGATAAGGGTATACATCAGGCCTTGGTGCTTCTGGACTTGTCCGCAGCGTTCGACACGGTGGATCACACCATCTTATTACACCGTGTCGAACAGGCCGGCCTACGTGGCACGGACCTCGGATGGGTCAAGTTCTTTCTGAATGACCGATTCCAGGCTGTCAAGCTTCAGAACTTTACGGCGCCCAAACTTTCCATCACCTGCGGCGTCCCACAGGGCTCATCATTGTCCCCCCTCCTGTTCAATTTATATCTCAAACCTTTGCTGCACTCTTTGAAAAACAGGAAGGTTACAATATACAACTACGCGGACGACCTGCAGCTCATATTCCCATTAAACTCCACAGACTCCGTGGAGGAATTTCAGGCCACTATGTTACACATTCAAGGTTGGATGGAGATGAACCATCTAAAACTCAACCCTGGAAAGACCGAGTTGGTTCTCCCGGGTAAAAGTGCGACCAGCTGGGGCCCTCATTTCTGGCCGCATGAAATGGGATCCTCCCCGTCTCCCTCTCAATCAGTAAAAAGCCTTGGGATCACCCTTAATACCGATCTGTCTTTAAAAAGTCAGGTGGGAACTGTGATCTCCTCATGCTTCTTCCAGCTACGGAAGATCAAGAAGATTGCTCATCTGCTCACGTGATCCGCCCTCATCCAGGTGGTAATTGCCTTGGTCCTCTCCCGCTTAGATTTCTCTAACTCCATTTATCTAGGCATTCCCCTGGCTCTCTTGAATCGCTTGCAGATTGTGCAAAACCAAGCGGCCAGACTAATATTTAAATGCAATGGTAGGAGCTCGGCGAAACCACTTCTAGCTACCCTTCACTGGCTACCTTTAGCCCAACGGGTAACCTTCAAAGTAGGCTGCTTGGCCTTTAAGGCCCTTCATGGAAAAAGCCCCAAGTTTATAAACCATCTCATAAAGAAATACGAACCGGCTCGTAATCTTCGCTCTGCCCACCGGTCCCTCCTTACCTTACCTCGTTTTAATACGAAACGCCTCGGTGGAGGCCGATTTGCCTACTGGGCCCCAAAGATCTGGAACTCGCTTCCCTTACCGCTTCGGAGTTGCACTAATCTAATGGATTTCAGGGGCACTTTGAAGACCTGGTTGTTCAAACAAGCACACGGCTAGGATATTGCTTACCATCTTCACTCTTCTCTAGCGCCATGAAACCTCTGGGTGCCCGTGCGCTTTATAAATTGCGAATAACATAACATAACATCTCCAGATCAGGTAGCAGTGCCAGAATAATGGCGTCTTCCTCAAAGTGAGTACTATTGACTTCGATTAGTGAGGGGTCAAACAGGATTTCTCAGACTGAAAGCCAGTGACTTGTCCATTGCAAGGTATAGCAGGGGCATTCTCCTAACCAGTTACCAGGGAGCTCTGGTAAGGTATCACTGAACCTAAATAGAGTTTGTGTATGCTTGGTGAGGTAGACGTGTATTTGATGGTGGAGGAAGGGAACCGCTGCGGTTTTATTTCCATGACCGACATATACCCGTTGGCAAAGCTTGTAGTACTCCAGTATACCTTAGGACAGGGCACCAATCAACCTTGTGTTACTTCCTGATTGTGGGGTGGCATCTTTCACTTCACCCGGTTTCCAGTTTGCAGGGCTGAAGGAGACATTCTCAGCAGATTTCCCATTTGGAAGAGTTGTGGTTTAAGAGTGACAGAAACATAAGCAAAGGGATCGCGCCATAGTAGGTCACCTCAGTGTTGGGAGGTCCTAGCTGCATAACACATGACCAGCTGGTGCCCAGCGTTCGCTACTGAACTTGAACCTTCATTTACTGAGGGACACTGAGCCCCCACATGCAGGCCATACAAGTAACATGAGGGTGAAGATTAACAACTGGGTGCAGCGGGAAGTCAAGAATCCATGTAAGCTGTGTTTCTTTGGCCTTATTTTCAGTCTTTTCATTGGTAACATTGTTCACAGACTCAAGTCCAAGCGATGCCCAAGCAATCTTCAGTATGGGCAGCACTGATGTCGATAAAATGTGTCCCTTTGAATTAGTAAATTATATTATTAGTCTAGTAACGGACAACTCAATTAGTGGCATGTGCTATATTAATGGTCAGGCGAAGCTGCAAAAGACTCCTCCTGCCCCTTTAAAGCGCTTTGAAGTATCATTGGAGTTACTAAACATGGATTATTTCCTTCATTCCTTTTCTTCCATTCGGAATCCTTCTATTTCACCTCACTCCTTTGTGTCCTCCATTAATCACTCCCTTCCACCACCCCACAAAAACACTTTTTATCTGCTCTTGAGTGGGCATAATGTGCCATACAAAAATATTCTCTAGATTGGACACTGGCGCGCTGCTCGTGAAGGCGTGATCAGGGTTGCTTCTCCCAAAGTGAGACAATTAAGCACTTTATAGTAAGGTATCGCACCAGACTTCACCAAAGCTGTTGAGTTTTAAATGGTAAGGCATCACCGAGGTCCTCTCCTGGGCCTTTGAGGTATTTATGCATTGGCCATCTACAGACCTTGGGCTATTGAACGATTTATTGATTATAGCAGGAGGCATGGTGGAATAATACAGTTGCAATTGATCATTAAGTTGAACATGCCGAGCAGCCGTTGTCCATCAGTGGGAGGATTGTCCCTCCCCATTAACGTGCCACCTGCCTCGTGGCCAACAGAAGGGCAACTGAGACAGAGCGCTGTGCGCCACCTTGAACTGTAGCAGAACATCCCAGGAGCGCCATCTTTGGCGAAGGCTCCAATAAGTTCTGGGAGGGTATCAACCAAATATCTTGGTCCGGTATTCGACTATTGAAGGGCATCGACTCCAGGTGAGGTGGATAAAGTCTGCATCCAGGGTCCCGCATCTAATACGAGAGTCCAACTGGACTGCAGCCGGCGTTAGTTCAGGTTGAGAGGTGTGAAGTACACTTCCTGTAGGAACCTGAAGTAGATGAGACGCAGTCGGCAATTCGGGGGCCACTTCAGCTTACAGGATTGTATACAACACAGTTTCTAAGTGTAATTGGGCAGGCTGATTAGTGTCTCCAGCGCCTTGCACAATTTGGGGGTTCTTGCCGGATAAAGGAATTGTGGGTTTTACAAAGCACTTGCTCACTAGAGTATGTGATTCTGTCCAATGCAGTGCAGTTTCTAGTAGCCACAAAGAATGTGTAGTCGAGGAACTGTCCCTCTGGGTAACACTCCTCCATTTGCCGCAACCCCCCCAGTGGCAAAGTACACCAAGGATCCGAAACTCCTGCATGAGCTGAATCAGGGGGTATTGTGTTAGATGCTGAGCTGGGGCACACAGTGATGGTGATTTCGACCTAAAATGAATATCACCCCAGCCTCTTTGAGTGTAAGCCACCAAGCTAATCTCGAAGCATCAAAATGGCGTCTGCTAGCCAATCAGTGCACTGAGGGGGTAAAGTAGCGCAGTTTCATGTTCAGTCGCTATGTGTATCATATGCGGCGGTGGTGTAGCCAAAAATTGGCAAAATGTGCATGCGCACAGACATAACATCGCTCAACGGTGCCACCAGGCCACCCTGACCGTTTGGTAAAGTGAGAATTTACCACTAAATTCTCGCCTGTTTGCTCGCCTTTGCCAGGAAAATCGAGTGATCATAGTGTTATAAAAATTGTTTGGTCAGGATAATGGGGACATTAATAAAACAGGTGCAGTGGCAGGGGCAGTATGGCAGTTTTCATCAAAGCTAGACAGCCCATCAAAAATGGGGTAAGTGACGCCACTCATGGACCTGATCCTCAACCTTAGCCATGGCCATCCTGTAGTTTTCAGACCGCTTACTCTTGGCTAACCCAGATGCCCTAATATTTGGTCTGTGTGGTGCACCAAGGACTAGGGAACTAAAGCGTAGAAGTGTTGGAGGTCAGTGGAAACACAGTGGATTTTTTTCACATAAATGGTAATACCCGATACATGGCGTACAGCAGGGAGAATAGCGGACAGCCCTATTGGGTGCCCCTTCTCAGCGCTAATGGATCAGACAGCAGGCCGTACAGACGCACCATAGCAGTTGGCTGCGTGTACAGGAGTTTGACCAGGAAAGCCCATTCCAGCCAGGTCAGTAAATAGAAATCTCCACTCTAGAGAGTCAAACTCCTTGTTGGCGTCCGCAAAGACCACTGTCACGCTCAATTGCTGGTTCTCCTGGTCGGGGAGGACAAGATCAGGTAGCAGCCGATTCGCCAGGACATTGGTCAGAATGTTTGCATCAGTGTTTATTGGAAACAGCAGCCGATAGGAGTCGCATTGTGTGGGGGCTTACCAGGTTTTTAAAGTGATACAATTGTGTCTTTTTGAAAGGCAGGGGAAGTGGGTCTTTTTCTAGTGCCTCATTGTTCATTCTTAGGAGTTTGAGGGGGAGGGGCAAGCAGATGTAAGTAGGCCTTGTATAGCTCTGCCAGGAAACCATTGCTTCAAGGAGCCTTATATGTAGGGAGACCCGAAGTTACTGCTGTAATCTTTTCCAGAGCTAAGGGCGCTTCTAGGAATTGCCGCTTACCCCCCTCCAGACACATTATAGCAATAAGATCAAAATGTGCAGTATATTCCCATGAGGGGCTACTTGTGTGTAAAGCTTATAGTGAGGAAAAGTGCTTCACAAATTCTCCCAGGATGTTGTCTGCCCCATATAGGGGCTGGCCAGTATCACTCTCTAATTAAGAGGTTTCTTGGGGTTTCCTATGGCCAAGGATCAACGCAGACAGACAGAGCCCTACTTCTCTGCTCTGCCTCCCCATATGCCCTGGTGCTCGAGTTCTTATGTAAGTGATTCTGCTCTTGGTCAGTTACCTCTGCATACTCAGCCAGCTTGGTGTGCAATCTCACCATCCCCTGTGAGTCTGGGCCATCATCAGCCAAACATCAAGAGCCTTTATATTGGGCTTTCAGCTCATCCAGCTGCGTGAATAAGGTTCTGTGCACCCCGTATTGCTTGGCAAAGCAGATACCCCACAAATAGTCATTGAAGGTCTCTCATGGGGTGCCCGTCAAATCTACTGAGCCTTAGTTTGGAAAAAATTAGGCATTTCAGTCCATAGTTCATCCTTAAAACAATTGTCCAGGAGGACCCTTTGGGACATGCTCCATGTAAAAGCACAATGTTCAGGAGTTGGTGTCTCCAGTACAAGCTTAACTGGGGCATGGTCCAATATCATGCGCAGAATGTGTTCCACACTCTTCACCCATTTGTAAGCTTCCTGCATGCCCAACCAGTAATCTAACCAAGCCCATGTAGTATGTGTTGTTGAAATGTTTGTGTGCCCACCCTGACCAATGGATGCCTCAATCGCCATATATCAGCCAAACCCTCCCCCTCCATGATGTCCAGTAGCATTGTCGTGGATGCATTGTACGTACGAGATGTGGGATTGGAGCAGTCTGCATGCCCGTTTAGAACTAAATTCAATTCTCCTCCCCATAGCCGTATCTGGGGTAAGGTGGCGCATTTATGCCAGATCTGTCTCACAAAGTTTGCGGTGTTCGTGTGTGGGCCATATGTATTGAGAAGCATTATGTGTCGACCATTGAACACAGCCTGAATCAGGTTATAACATCCCTGTGGATCATTTAACTCTTGAAGTAGTCGCAATGGGATATGCTGCAAGAGCTCTGAAACCACCCAACTTAACAGCAAGGTGGGAGCTCCTGGTGTCTGCCAGGTACGTTTCCTGTAAGAAGGCTGTCAATATGGTGTCTTTCTAAGTATGAGAGTACCTTTCTGGTTTTTCTAGGGTTGTTCAGGCCTCGGACAATCCAGGTCAGGAGACAACGTAATGTAGTACTGCTGCTACTCATGAGAGTTCAGTGTTATGGACATTCTGTGTGTACTCATGTGTGAGGGGAGTGCACTCAAATGTCTTTAAATCAGTGGGCTTCATGCTGGCTGATAGATGGCTCTTTCTATATGCAGCAGTAGTCCATCTCAACTACCCAATCTCCCCCCACCCTCCACACGAGCAACCCCAACAGGCTAGTGGCCACCCTCCCAACCTACTCTCCCAATCCATACCAATGTGGTGCAGATACAACTACCTGCATGACACGCTGTGATTCCAACTTGAAAGGGGCGTATCCTAGGGGGAGACCAGAGTGCTGGCTATCTGTTATGTTCCCAAGACTTTCCAGGGGGGGAGCATAACATGATGAGCAAACAACAATACCCCAGTTATCCAGTCATGTGGATCGATGGTGGTGTACAAAGGCCACCCAGTGTGGAGCAGTCCAGCAGGTTAAGGGAACAGCAGTGTAGACGAGAGTGACATGTTTTATTCAGTTCTTGAAAGTGACCAAGCGGCAGGGTCCTGCACCAAAGAAGTGCTTCAGGTGGTTTCACAGTGGGCTGATCTACAAGCTGTCCTAAGAAGTAACGTCAAGGGACCATTCTACCTTGCTGAGATTTCCATCCTGCCCGGCAAGCCCATAATCTTGCTAGACTCTGAGATATGTTTTACAAACGGGGCTGCATTCTGACAGTTTTGGTAGGCATGCAACTTATTATGGTGAGTAATCTTCAACCATGCAGCATACAGCATCACATAAGGAATGCTGCAGTTAGTCCGCCATATTGCCTGTGTTAGCTGACTCAGGCATGCCCATCACTCGCAGATTGTTACTCCTTCAATGGGCCTCTGGGTCTTTGTTCTTTGCCTGGGTGACCTGTAAAACTTAAACATATCCTGCAATTTATTACTATACCCTGCAGTGTCATCTTCAAGGGGCGATGTGCTTGATTCTGTAACCGAGAGTTTCTTCTCTTGTTTGTGAAGCTGTTAGATGTCATAGCTACTCTCACTGTGAGTGTGTCGAACTTCCCTTCGATAGAGGTAAGGCTCTTTTGCATGAGGAGCATGCTCTGGGTCATCCCTACCTCCTGCTATCACTTTTGGGCTATTCAGGCTTTCAGATGTTTGAGCACTCTCAGCGCGCCTTGCCTCGAATGGGAGCTCAGCGAGCCTCTGGTCTCCCTTCCCCATGATGCGGATGCTCACACGCACAGTGTGAAGCTCTCACAAAGAGGCTCCTCGGGCATTGTTAGTTTTGTCAGTAGACAGCAGACTCCAGGGTGCTAGCGCTCATATCTTATCACTGTGTCTGGGTGTCACATTTGTGCCTCATTTATGCCAGCTGCTTAAGGAGCTCAAGAGTGCAGTTCTAAGTATGGCGAGAAAGTCAAAAGCCAGCCTCTGCGTGATTCAGGAGCTGCTAGGCAGACATTGCAGGAAGAGTGATTCCACTAGGAAGTCCATTTGCAAAGAGCCTAGGCAAGCTCACAGCTGGTTTGTGCAAGAAATGTCACCATGTTAGACTTACTTCTGGGGGTCAAACAATCGCCTGGCATTCAATGTACTCGAGTCGATCGTCTGACATACAATGTACTCAGGTGTGTGTTTTGACAAGGAGAGTTTTCAGTCAGCCCTCTTTGGCCACTACGATCATTCACCTTACCGCCTTACCAAATGTCCATCAAACCAGGCAGCCAGTTACCAGTACAATTCCCCTCTGCAGGTGTCCAGGAGCTATCAGGATGCCATCCAATGGGCTTGCGGAGTCACCAGGACCCAGTCACCCAGCCCCTGTGCTCTCCCCAGCAGCACACAGCAGCTTGGTGTAGGCCCACTCAACCAGGCCGCCTCGCTCAGCAGTGACTCCTGGTTGGCTTGATTACCACAGCTTTCCTAGGGGGCTGGTCCACTCTGCCTAGCCTAGCAGGTAAAGTGACCAGGTAGCCCACCTCGCACATCATATCTGGTGCAGAGCCAGCCAAGGAACTCAGTCTGCGGGCGCCGCCATCTTTGCCCTAGCAAATTGGGGATCATTGCCGGCAAGGCATGTCATGAAGGCCCCTCCTTCATGTCCACTTGATGACTCCAAAGGCTGACAGGATCCCACCGTGATGCAGCCCCGCCAATCTGTAACGGATTGCCAGCCCTGAGCTGCCGAGATGCAGACTGATCTTGTCCAGGCACCGGGATCCTCACACTAGTATGGCCATCTTGGGGACAGGCTTTTTAGCACCTCATTGAAGGATTTATGGTCCTATTTCACCACTGGTATTTTCCTGGGGTATTGAATTATTTGTGGAAAAGCATCACAGAGGTTTCTCAGGCTATTTTATCATAAGGTATTGCATTGGTTTTCCCCACAACTGAGGATATTGAGCAATATATGGTAGGGTAATCACAATGGTCTTTTTGACCTGTAGCTATTGAATGGTCTATGGTACAGTACAACATTGGCATCCAGACCTGGACCTGGACTTACTCAGCTTCCCATGCTAAGATATCACACTAGCTTCGACCAAAGGCTGTTGTCTGTGGTAAGACATCACAGTGGACTTTACCTAGCTTTTGAGTCACATATTATAAAAAATCATATTGGTCTTCTCCAGACCTATTGCTATTGAGCTGTCTATGGTAAGGTAAAACAATGGTTTTCTCGGGTTGTAGGTATTGAAAGATACCACTCAGTGGTCTTCTTCAGACCTAAGGCTATTGTGCTGCCTTGGGTTAGGTATCTATCACAGGGGTCCACTAAAACTGTAGATATTAGTCAATGCAAAACAACCGCCATGGGGCCGTATTCAAAAGAGGATGGGCACGGACCAATAGCCTTCGGCTGTTGGGATTAAGTGAAACACGACTCAGGTGCCCTTGTAGTGCATTCTGGTCAGTGTAGTCCATCTATACGAAGTTGTAGGCTTTTCAATGAAGCTGAGCTCAATAAGTTTTAGCGTGTTCCAATATTTCATATTCTTAGCCCCAGATATGTGTTTCGCTCTTCATATGCTCTTCGGTGGAGCATGGCAAGTACTAAGTGCCAAACCTCATTTTACTGTAAGGGTCATCTCCATCTGGCCCAAAGTCATTTCCCCTCAAAACAACTGTATGCAACAGGCTCCATGTGGCTGCACTCAGAGCAGGGCTGGCACTCAGTCACCAATAGCCTTCAGCTGTTGGTTTTAACTGAAACATGACTCTAGCCTTCTCAGTGTATTCTGGTCAACCTGGTCCACCAAATTCAAGTTGCAGTTCTTCCAATGAAGCAAAGGCTGACAACATTAAGCACTGCACCACATGGAGATGACCTTGAATTGTGGGCCCTCTACCTCCCCTTTTGGCCTCACGGGCCGCACGGACCTCCAGTCAGATCTGTGCCAGATCCCAGAGCACCAGCAGCAACTCAACCAATGCTGATAGATGATCTGGTGCCGACACACATGTTGGACCCCAAACTGGTGTTGGACTGAGCCCGTCCGATGTCGTGATACAAGCTTACGAAAGCAAATGAGGGACTCCTGTTCACCTCTCTGCCTCGGTTTCTGAAGAAGATTAGGAAAGACTGGGATTTCCCAGTTCTGAGCCATCGCATTTGACCTCTGATTAGGATTCTGTTTCAGGAGGACCCCCTATCTCAGCAACAGGCAGGGCCCTGCATTGGAATCTCCAGTACTTACACCTCTATGCATGGAGATTGAACTGCAGCAGCTAAATGCTTTTGAATTGCTGGCCGGGCTGGTGAATGTTATCCTTGCTGCTAGACCCCCTTCCATGAAGTCCATCTATGCTAGACAATGGTGTTGCCTTGCATGGTGCCAAGATACTGACCCCTTGCAAGTCAAACTTTCCTATGTTCATTTGTTTGCTCTCTTAGCCAAGCAAGGCCTTGCAGTGTGCACAATGAAAGGTTAACTTGTCAGCCCTTTCAGACTTTTAATGTTTACTAGACTAGCCTCCTTGTATAGATAAGTGGTTCTGATGTGTTTCATAAAAGGTTTGACACATATGCTTCCTCCCAAGCCATTTGTAATACACCAGTGAGAGTTAACCTGGTATTGGCATTCATGTGAGCCTATGCACGGCTGCACCTTAAGGCTCTTGATGCTAAGAACATATAACCATCAGTTCTGCATTTCCTTTGCAACTCACTCATTTAAGAGATAGTTGCTGCAGTAATTGACCCTGGATTGGCAGGTACCTGGGAAATGCACAAATACTAGACACATTTGAAAACTAGACCCCCAGAGGAGTCCAGGGTGCTATTGGTTGCTTGGATCTTACCGAACGTGAGATATGCCCCATCCACTGATAATAATGAAAGCCACTCTCGCTAGTTGTGACATCAAAGCGTATAGAACGCTGCACATCACAGCAATTAAAAAACAGCATTTGCAATGTAAATTGGTCTCGTATTTGTGAGAGTTAGAGGTATTGGTATTGTAAATGACAATGTCTTTTATCTACCAAAGGAGTGAAAGAGGAAAGAAAATGGAAACAGAAAGGATGCTAGAACAAGCATTGGCATAGCCAATAGGTCTCGATTTTGGGACCTTATAAGTATTTAGTTATGCAACTGTTGCATGGCTAAACACTTATAAGGTCCCAAAGGCGAGACCTATTGGCTATGCCAATGCTTGTTTCACTGTGTCGACAAACCAATTCATTTTCAATATTATGTACAACGTTGCTTCTTTAGCTTAAGCAGCTAACAAACATTGCCAAAGCCAATAGTCCTGGCTTGTTTTAGGTGTAATGTTACTTGTATTATATTTTACTTATTTATTTGTTGCAGTTTTATATAGCGCAGACTTTACCCAAAGGTGTCAGAGCTCTGTACAATAGAACTGAGTGCGTTACATAAGAGATTTATACAGAGCTTTAAGTGGGATGAAAAAACTGAGGGGTCTCTCAAAGGGGCATGGCCAATGTAATTAAGGGCATGGCTTAAAAACACGTAAGGTAAATACTTGTATTTTCTGTTTCTGTCATTGCATTCAGATATATGATACAACAAGTAACATCATACCTACAACTCAGGACTAGTGGCTTTGTCAATGCTTGTTAAATGCATTAGATAAATAAGCAGCAACTATGGCTTGTATATAATATTGAAAAATCGTCCACTTAGAGCCCTGGTGACACCACGACAATGTTGCTGCTCCTGAGTTTCAAAAGAGAAGGGAAATCAAGAGAGAAAATGACTCTCTCTAAAGGATTTCCCTTCCCCTACAACGCTCAGCTGGCATGACGTCATGCCGTAACTTCTCCATTAGTGAAAAGTGAGCAGCGCACATCGCCCCCTTTAAAAAACTGCCGGTGCTCAGACCTGGCGAGACCCGGCCCACTTAAAGCCCTGGATTTATATATATAACTGGTTGTACTGATAGAAACAGCAAAATACCAGTCGGGCAGCACACTATATGTGTTTATAAGCCACGCCCTCAATTACAAAGGACACGACCCCTTTTCGAGACCCACCATTTTTTCATCCCACTTAAAGCCCTGTCTAAGAAACTGTATGAAACGAAAGAGCAGCATTCATTAAAGCATCTTCAATACGAAAAATGCATGAGCATTTTCGACTGTTTTATGGACAAAACCTCCGTGCCCTTCAATCTTTAAATACCTTGATGTAGCCTGCGTCGTTGCACTGTACTTCACTTTGCGGCTTGTATATATGTGATTTGTTTATAGCTCGAACGGTCCTAGCCAAAAAGCAGAGGAGACAGATTGTTTGATACCACAGATGACTAGATATAATAAAAATATGATTTCGGAAGAAAGTTTGAGATGAGGGAACACACCACCTTCGCACAAGGCACTGCAGGGCCCCTCAGGATACATCACAGGTGTGGGTGTGCACATGACGTAAGAAGATCTGTGTGACATCAGGCTAGTTTAATCAGTTGTTTTTTCCGGCACTGAAGTATGCGGCTAAACATATTATATGTCACCCTGGATGTGCCAAGCACGAGCCCGGCGAAAGATTAAACCATGAACTGACTGGAGGTCACACAATGTTCTTTAAGAGTTTTTGGAAGCGTGTAACCCGGCGAAAGGTTAAACCATGAACTGACTGGAGCTCTCACAATGTTCTTTAAGAGTTTTTGGAAGCGTGTGAAGAGTTTGAGCTGGGAATTGTTCCTCCACTATGTCACGTGACGGTCGCAGTGGCAGGGGCTCAACAAGCATTTGCAATTGAATCTGTGGCACAAAACACTCCGGAATTACAATGCACAATTTGTAGTTTACAGATCGCCTTAGAAGGTGATCAGAGAGTGTGTGTCTTTAATGAGCAGAGCTTTTCGCATTTCATTACATGATGAGTTGCCCATCAAGTACATGCCTCTGAAAAAGTCTGCACGGCTGGCTGAATCAGCACCATGTCACACAAGACATCCCCGGTGAGCCAGCTTTTAAACTAACAGCACTTGCAAATCCAAATTTGAGAGGCAATAGTAATTTAAACAAGCATTGGCCGCGCGGCGAAAGCGAAAGTCATCGCGATCACTCTTAAAGCGAAAGTCATCGCGATGACGTGCTAAAGCACGCTATGGATGCGCGTGCAGCAGCGGGGGAGGGGCGGAGATGGTGCTGAAGGCTGACGCAGGAAAGGCAGATGGCTGAGTGAGAAGGGAGGGGGGAATGCGGTGAGCAGCTGTGCGCGTGCACGCCATCGTGCACTGAAGCTTGTAGCCAGCACAAAAATGTGGGTAGCACTTTCGAAACCCACCTACTAAATGTCTCGCCAGACCAGCGCATGCGCTGAGGTCAGGCGAGACCTAAAAAGGAGGAAAATGACATGGAGATGGACCTATAGAACTTGGAGGAAGCCTACATGACGGAGGCAACTGAAACAAAAGACGGACCAGTTTTCCTAATGGCTGCATGTTTTCACAATAGACGTCAAACTTGGCGGTTGTTATAGAATGGTAACATCCTTGTTAACCTTCAAAATCCTGAGCCAGTTACACCTGCAGACTGAGTCTAATAATTCATTTTAATGGAAAGAAACCATTGTCGGGGGGAGAAACAAGATACTGCAACAGAAATCGATGTGTCCTAAACAATAGTGCTGTGGGGGGGGGGGGAAATGCACATCGACTAAACCAGCGCTGATAAGTTCTGACTATGTCATGTGACGCGGAGGACGGCCAATGGGAGAGCGAGTATGTTCTGTAATGTGAGATGACTCGCACAGAAGTAATGGAGGGATGACCAGGAAACCAATGGGTGAATACCCCATGAGAGGGAACCAAGCACAAAAAGGCGGGAGAATTATCACCAATATTGTACAAAGCAATCCTACTGATTATTATGAAAAGACCTCGAGAGAAAATGTAACCGTGGCTTCCGGAACTGGAAAACACTGTCTCTATTAAAAAGCAGAAACACCAAACTGCTCCCAACTGTGCAGCTGTTACTGTACACAAATAAGCATAAACTCAAAAGTGCACCCAAATGGGTACGCAGTTACTGTACAAAGTAATCCTACTGATTACTAATACATCCTAGGTAGAAAATGTTAGCGCAGCTTCTGGAACCGGAAAACAATGCCTCTTTTAAACAAGCAATGAAAATGCAATAGGCCTCGCCCTCGTTTAAGTTAAAGCAATTCTGTTTGTAATTAGGCGGCTTTTTAGCTTCGCTTTTATTAGTGTTTTTCAAACTTTCATGTACATAACATGCATATGTATGGGGGCGTGGCTATGACTGCAATGGAGGAAGACATGTTCGGGTAGAGCTCTGCCGGAGGCTCCCCTGAACAGGCTCCTACCTCTGCATGCAGTCGCTGATGGAGGCATTAACTGAGTGGACTAATATTCAGGACGCTGTCCCAGAGCAGTGCTGTTGTTTTTTGCTCGCCTGAGCCCCGCTGTGCTGTTCCCGACTGGTGAGGCCGCACGCTACATGCTAGCGGTGGGGAGGACTTCAGCTACGCGAGCCCGGGTACTAGCTCTGCCCACAGGGCCGCAGAAGATAGCGCAGTTGCGATAGGCGGATAGCGGCGGACTTCGGCTGCAGCTCCTACCTAGCCACTGGCCGCTGTGTGATGTGATGTAGACGAGGCCCCGGCTGTGCCGCCCGCCTGCTTCCGCTGATGCAGCCCTTAGAGTAGTAGTAGAGAATGAGTAGTAGAGAGTAGTAGAGAGTGAGTAGTAGAGAGGTTCGGCGCCTTATGATGCACTGGGTGCAGTTTGTGCTACTTTCATCCGGTTGTAACCATAGTGTATGCTGATTTGTGACAGTGCCCCGGATCTGGTCGCACTTGGCAAACTATACGACTTTGTGTCCGTGCTATGCGCATAAGGGCGACCTCTGCCTTGCTCAAGCTTAGGGCGTGCCTGACTCCAAGTAAACCTGAACAGGAGGCCTCGGGCAATTCCCTCAATGCAAAACGCCAAAAAGCCGTCCTACAAGCCGCAGAAAGCGTCTTCTGGACTGGTCTGTTCTAGAAGGGCTACACGCACTGCACTTTTTATTTTATTTATTTTTAAAGTTTTATATAGTGCTAGCTTGACCCGTAGGTATCAGAGCGCTTACATACACACTGTAAAAAAACCAGAAGGAAATTACATTACATAGTTGGCCGGCAATAAGGAAGCAAACCAGAGATAAAAAAATACAGCATGAAAAATAAATAAACAGTGCATCGGAGGGGGAGAGAACAATAAAAAGAAAAAGGTGATTAACAGAGTCTGGTCACCAACTGTCCTTGAATGTCAAGAGAGGTTAGTTGACGTTGGTCAGGAGAGTATTTGTTAAGGAGATGGAGTTTCAGGTCCCTTTTGAAAAAGGCGAAGGGGGGTTGCATCTGAGGACTCCAGGGAGAGCGTTCCACATCCTGGGAGTGTTGCCAGAGAACGATCGGAATTGTGTGGTTTTCTTTTTCAGTTTCGGAGGAATAAGAAGGAGTGAGTTGGAGCTTCTCAGTCTTCTGGATTGACCTGCTCTTACCAGTTTGTTGTTCAGGTAGTTGGGGGCCGGAGAGTGAAGGGTTTTGAGTGTGATGCAGGCCAGCTTGTAAATACACCTCCCTTCCATGGGAAGCCAATTGAGGGAGTTGAGAGTTGGAGTGAAATGTTCAAATCTTTTTACTCCAGATACGAGTCGAGCGGCCATTTTCAGCACTGCCCTTAGAGGGGCTAGGTGAGCTTTTGGAGTCCCTGTTAGGGTGGCGTTCCCGTAGTCGATTTTAGAGAGAACTAGGGATTGGACTACTGTCTTGAGGTCATCATGGGGAAGAAAAGGTTTCAATTTCTTGAGGTGTTTAAGAGAGAAAAGAGCACTTTTTGCAGAGTTTTTGATGTGGGCCTCCATTGACAAGTTCTTGTCAAGGGTGATGCCTAGAGACTTAATTGAGTTGGATACGACGAGGGGGCAGTTTAGGGCAACCATATTCTTGAGCCACTCTTGGATTGGACGATGGTTGCTTTGTGGGGAGAATAGGATTAGTTCTGTTTTATCTGGGTTGAGCTTTAAGTGGTTAACGTTCAACCAAGTTTGGATCTCGGTTAGAGTGGCATTGAGGTGTTGGATGTCGCTGAGAGACTTGATTTTGAAATTGATTCGGGAGTCATCCGCTTAAAGGTGGTAATTCACTCCAGCTTTTTTCAAGATGATTGTTAGGGGCTCCATGAAGAGATTGAAGAGGGACGGGGAGAGGATCGAGCCTTGTGGGACCCCAAGTGTGACTTTTGTTGGCTTCGAGAGACAGGAGTTGATTTTAATTTGTTGCGCTGGTGCTGCACCGCCGCCATCATAACAGGGGCATGCTTCCGCTCAGTAAGACTTCACAGCATCCCATCAAATAACCGGCGTGGTATTAATGGCATTAAAACACTTCAAGTTACTAGTGTATTAGCCACTCAGTTGCACATTTTATCAACCTCGGAAGGATGCAAGGCTTACCAAACACACACTGCATCGGCTTTGGAAGGATGAAAGGCTCACCCCACCCATTAAGAGTTACCGGTAAGGGTCAATTGTACGCTTCCACTGTATGGAAATATTGACAACAGCTCACCAGGGGTAGCAAGCACTATATAATTGCAAACCTTTTCCCTCCACTCTCCTTCCCAATCCAAACAACTGACCAACATATCGACCGCCCAAACCACCTCCATATTTCACCATACCAACTCACCACCGATCACTTATGGGTGCCGAAGTAGAGCGCTACTCACTGACAAAGCACTTCAACACATTATCAGGGGTAGCAAGTGCCACACAAACGCAAACCCTTTCCCTCTTCTATCCCTCCACCATCCCTCTCAATCCAAACAACCGACCAACATAATCACCACTCAAATCACTTTTTTAAAAATATTTATTTATTAGCATTTTCAAATACTTACATAACAATACAACCAACAAAACAAGCCAGTGATTGTCACATCTTATCAATATTTGTGGTGCTTTCAGATGCCATGTATTCATATACATATTTAACATTTGGACATGTCAGTTCTACCATGAAATATACACACATTTAAACAGCCCCTTGGGTTTGGGGGTCTTCCAACTACAATACCTTCGTACATATATGTTAAAGCATAAAATTCTTATTTAGCTGCCTCAGAGTACTACGGTCATAAACGTACCCATACGTACCTCTTCAATCTACACCAGGGTTTTGCAATAGTAGCCTACCTCTCAGTTTACCTTCTCTATATATCAACTCCTTGTATCCCAGGATCTACACACCTAAGGCATTATCGACTTCAGCTTCCCCCTGCCGTGTCTGAGCCCACTGCACAAACGGTTGCCACGGTTCCCATAGTTTGGAGAAAGTTCCGTAAGTTGCCCGCAACAAAAGTTCCACTGTTCTTCAGTCAGCGGAGATTGGAGGTCCTCATTCCAGTGTTGAAGGGATTGAGGTCTGACCACTGGTGCTGTGTTCTGCATTTGTCTATATATTCTAGTGACCAATCTACGTGGGGACGGGGAGCCTATCAAGTTCTCCAATGCAGGGAAGGTTGGGGGGGGCCAACGGAAAATCTTCCTAAGCGCGTGGCATGCCGCCCGCGGCCTGGGATACAAAAACAGTTTGGAAAAGGGTACAGTCTGCCCCTCCTCCGCCACCGGAGGGGGCATAAATTCGTTATCGGGGAAACAAATCAGCAAATGTGTGAAGGCGCAGCTTCCGCACCAGAGGCTTGCCAATTCCTCCTTCAATACATGGCAGCAGCGGGTTTTGTGCCAATGAAAGAGAGGGGGCATACAGCATCGGGACCCCCGCCCTCTTGCACAACTCCTCCCATACCCAACGCAGCATCTCAGCAGAGTCTACATCTCCCCTGGGGCGCCGTGCTTTTACACAAAAGTCCACTCTCAGCGGGACTGGCGCCACAATATCCTGCTCTACCGCTACATGAGGCTGGAAGGGAGTCGGGTGAACCCAAAAGTGAAAAAAATGAGCCTGCGCACAGAGTGCATATAGACGCATGTCTGGAGCGCCCAGTCCACCCTGCTTCAAACGTAGGGTCAGCATGTCCCAGGATGCCCGTGCCTGGCCGCCCGCCCACGCCAACGCAATCAGATGTGATCGTAGAGTGACGAAAAAGTGCGATGTTAGTGGAATTGGAATGTTTGTAAATAAATATAAAAATTTGGGCAATATGACCATTTTAACCAAAGCGATCCTTCCCGTGAGTGACAAAGGCAATCTCGCCCATATCTTCACCTTTTCCTCCAGCCACATGACAGCTTTTCCGTAGTTCAAGTTCCAAATTTCTTGAGGGTCTCGGCTCAACCATATTCCCAGATCCTTGACCGCCTCCGCCTCCCACCTCAGGGGGTACTCAGAAGAGACCCTCAGGGTGTTGTCAGTCAAAGGAAAAATTACCGATTTTGACCAGTTCACGGAAATCCCAGCCAAACCCTCAAATCGAATACATTCACGCAGCACTGGGTCCTGATTGTCTTCCAGGTTTATAAGGTAGAGTGTCACATCATCAGCATACAACGATATAAGAAGGCTCCTTGAGCTGAACCCTATACCCCGCGCCGTGTAATGCTGTCGGATGCGAGCAGCCAAGGGCTCCATTGCTATTGCAAACAGCAGCGGGGAAAGGGGGCACCCTTGCCTTGCACCTCGCGAGATAGGAAATGGGTCTGAGACCAAGCCGTTCACCCTGACCCAGGCGCTGGGCATGGTATACAACAAACAAATCTTTTTAATAAGGAGCGGGCTAAATCCCATCCGACCAAATATAGTAAATAAATATGGCCATTCAAGAGTGTCAAAGGCCTTAGTGGCATCTAGTGGCATCTAAAAACACCACCGCAGCCTGAACTTCTGGGTGCAGATAGTGCAAAGTGGAAAAAATCGTACGTATGTTGTGTGACGTTTATCTCCCCGGAATAAACCCCGATTGATCAGGGAGGGCTATCAGAGGTAGCATGGGCTGCACTCGGTTAGCTATCAACTTGGCCCAAATTTTCACATCCACATTTATCAGAGAGAGAGGTCTGTATGAGTCCATCTCCTCCGCCGGTCGGGTTTCAGCAATGAGATTATCAATGCCTCTTGCATAGTTGCAGGCAGTATTCCCTCCCCCTGGGCCTCCTTGTACACCGCCAACAGTCTGGGAGCCAGCTCCTCGACATACGTCTTATAAAAGGCTGTGGTCAGGCCATCTGGGCCAGGAGCTTTGTCGAGAGGTAGGCTCTTTATTACTTGTGCAACATCCTCCACGCTTATCAGAAGATCCATATATTCCCTGTGGGTGTTATTAAACCAGACTAGCGCAATTGAGTCCAAAAATGACTCCATCCCCTCCAGGCATTTTCCCTGAGTGGCCGTGTAAAGGCTGGAATAGAAACCAGAGAATGCATTCAGGATTTTCCCCTGACCTCTAATCGTGGCGCCCCATGCAGTGTGTAATTCATGAATGTACGTCGTGGACCTTGGTGGTCTTATCATGCTCGCCAACGTACGGCCCGGCCTTTCCCCCTCACCATACCTCCTGGCCTCCGCGTATTTACCCAAAAATTTCACCTCACGCTGCACTTCCTCAGCGTAATCTAGTAACTTGGCTTTTAGCAGACTGGCTGTATCTGAGTTACCTGCTTCATAGAACTGAGTCTCAAATTCTTTTATGCTAGTCTCCAGGGATGCGAGCGTGCCTCGTATAGCCTTCAACACTCCCGCCTGGCGGGCAATGCATTGGCCTCGAATAACAACTTTAAATGCCTCCCAGAGGGAGGACTCAGTGTCCACCGACCCAGTATTCAACTCAAAATAGTCAGTAATATCCTTCCCAATCTCTTCTTTAAAAACCTCATCTAGCAGGGCATGCGGTGGGAGGCGCCACGAAAAGGTGCGACGAGGCAGATTTGGGATCAGTAACTTCAGCATGCATGGGGCATGGTCGGACAGGGAACGGGGCATGTGTTCCACGTCCGTAGTCCACATGGCTACATCTCGTGATACCAACCAATAATCCAATCAGGACCACGCATTGTGGTGATCCGAAATACAGGTAGCTTCCCTCAGCGTGTCATGTCTTCCTCTCCATATATCAATCAGTCCTCCATCAGACATTATCACCTTCAGGGCGGCGCCAGCCATCGGATGTAATGTTCGAGCAGCCCCCTTTCTATCAAGTGCATCGTCCAGGACAGCAGTGAAGTCGCTCCCCCAGTCGTCCTAACCATCGCCCAGACCTTGTGAAAGAACTCAGGGGAGTCGACATTTGGGCCGTATACAGTCACAATGACCACCGACACGCCACATAAGAGCCCCTGAACTAAAACATATCGTCCTTCCCAGTCTCCATGTATCAACCCCTCCTTCCAATCTAGCCCTTGTTTAATCAGTACAGCTACCCAACGAGCGTAGTTTGAGTATATGGCAGAATAAACATAACCCCATCTATTATGGCGAAGTCGTTGGGACGTGTGGTGTTCAAATGCGTTTCCTGCAGCAGGCATATATCGATGTTGTGATGGGCTAAATAAGCATGCACCAATCTGGACTTCCTGCCATCATTAAGCCCCCGAACATTCCAAGTCAAACAATTCAGAACATTATCGGACCTGTGTGTGTCGCTGTCCGTGTAAAGTTATACAACAATAAAACTGACAAAGCCCTCGCTCTCGAAAAATGACATCAACCACATATCTATTGACATTTATACTGGCAATTAACATCAAAACAAACCCTCCCCTTCCCCCACCACCCACTCCAACCCCCCAATCAGGTTGTAGATTACCCATCCCAAAACAGAAAATACACAGCAAGAAAGGGAGCCTTCCCATGGGGGCGTAACTATGCCGGCATCTACCCCGTGGTGGACAGGGTGGCCGGAAGATCTGCGGATGACTCAATTCACCCAGGACCACATTAATTTGAAACAGTAACCTACAACGTGGCAGGAGCTCTTGAAGGATAAATGAACAACTACATCAACAAGTCTCTGGCTCCCCTTTAAACAGCATAACATGGTCAGTATACATTCAATACGATACCCTTATCAGTCATTGTCACTTAGCTGGCCTCCTGTTGCTTCCGCGCTTTCAGGATACCTCTTGGGTTTCTTACCACCTACATGGTTGGCGAACTTCAACGCTGACTTGGCATCCGTAAAGAAGTGAGTGGTACCATTGAACGATACCTTGAGTTTAGTCGGATACAACAGAGAATATGGGATCTGCGGTTGTAGAAGAACACGTTTGGCCGGGAGGAATTCTCTTCTCGCTGCCTACACCGCTGGAGTGAAATCCAGGTAGAACGAGATACTGTTTCCTTTATGCGTAATTTTGCCCTTCTCTCTAGCTAGCCGCAGGATGAGGTCCCTGTCCTGGTAGTTCAGAAGCTTCGCAATTATAGGCCTGGGTGGCGCCCCAACAGGTGGTTTCTGTCCCAACAACCTATGCGCTCTCTCCACCACAAAAACTGTAGAAAGGTGCGGGTCGAAGAGTTCATGTAGCAAATCCGCGATATAGGTCTCCATTTTGGATATGGCGGTCGTCTCCGGAATTCCCGCTACGCGGAGGTTGTTGCGTCTCGATCTTGCCTCCAAATCGTCATTCTTGGCTCTGATGACCACTAGTAGTTTGTCCATATGCAATAACTGTTCCTTAGTCTCTACCTGAAATTCATGAAACTCAGTGTGACGATTTTCAAGCGCATCCAGACGTATCTCGTGCGTTGTCACCTGCGACTTGATAGAGTCCAATTGCGACGTCAGGGTGTCCAGTTTAGTGTCAATGTTGTGGAGACTAGACCGCATCTCCAGCATAATGGTCCTCAGATCTTCTCCCTGATCCTCCACGTTGGAATCCCGTTGGCCTTCCGCCTGTGTCTCGGGTTCCGAGTCCGTATGTCTCGTCGCCCGCTTATGCTCAAAGGTCAGCTTCGGCTGCTTGGCGTCCTGCTTGCCCATTGTGGCGGAGACGTCAGTCGCAACACAGAAAGTAGCAGTCAATGCACCCCCGACAAGGGGCTGTGGAAGGTGCACAACGACACAGTCTCCGCTCCTCTCCGGTCACTTTTCCACTCCTGCGTTGCTATACCTGCGTCCACGTTCCTCCTCCAACGTCTCGTGGTGTATATACAACTTATTTTCCTGGGGCTAGAGCACGCCCTCTGTATCCAAACTCCCCGATCGGCAGCCACATACAGAGAGGGCCAGAGGTGCACAATGACATGAGTATCCACAGAGTAACTCGGCGTATTCCTGGGCCGCAATTACCACCGCTGCCTGCCTGGGTTCACCGCCTGCTGCGGATCGGGCAGAACAAAATTCACACACTCAGTTCAAGCATCAGGGCAAAGGCAGCCAGGCAGAGTTTGCCATATGTACAACCTGATCTCCGCTTCGTCACAGGCAGGCAATCCTCCATCTGCGCCTCATCAATAGGTGGCAATAGCGGCTCCAGCATCAGTCATCACCCGGTCGCAGCCTGCCCGTGTTTGCCCCAAAAGGCATCAACAGCTACCAGCAGCGCAGCCAGCCTCACCCACTCTCCGTCTCAGACTCTCCCCTCTCAAGGTAAGCAAATTGGTATACTGGCTTCGTCATATACACCGGAGCACCTCCAGGTAGGAGAGAAAATTGCCACCAAACTGCACCAGACACACATCCAGGGGGGTAATGGGCGATGGAATTCCTTCCTGGTATCCATGTGCACAATGGGGGGGGTGCGCCCCCCCTCGACCACCACAGCGCCCTACAGCAAGCTATTCCCACACTTACTGATCAGCAGTGTCACAGTTCAGCAGCCCCGCAGCTCCAGGCGCAGTCCCAGGCACCGCCGAGTCCGCCTCACAAAATGGCAGCTGTTTGTTCTCCCTCCAAAGGTATTGGGCGCCGGGGGTCTCCCAATGTAGTAATCACAAGCCTCTGGATGGCATAATCATTTCAGAGCCTCCACCTCCTAGCATTCCAGCCTCGTCCCGCCAAAGTCAGCGCTCACCACACAGCAGCGGCACGTCCCGATGAGTTCCCACATCGGATCCTCAAGCAGCTCCGCTCCCGGGTTCACACAGTGCAAGCCCGCAGAGCAGCAGACGTCGCGCCCCCCTTCCTCTCCCCATGCATCGGGCAGGGCCCCCGCAGCTAATCGCCAATCACACTCGGGACGCCACCCGTCGGCTCAGACGTTCTACCGCAAATACAATAGAATACAATAGAATACACCACAGTAGAGAGGTGTGGTGCAACGGCCAGGGCACGTGACTTCAGAGCACAGGGTTCACGGTTCGATCCCTGGCTCTGGCGGCAGCTCAGCTCAGCACCATGTGACTCTGGGCAATAGCTCACTTCATTTCCACGACGGCCCCCAGCGCCTTGAGACCAGTAAGGGTGAGTTGTCTGTGCTTTACAAATACGGATTTCACAGTAGCTACTTCGACAGCTGGCGGTTATTATTAGCATTTGTAATATAACTCGCCTTTTCTGGCAAGCTGCTAAATCTGGGGTGCACAACAAAGGTCCAAGAGAGCTGCAAAGATGCCCCCCTTTCAAGCTAACCACGACATACATTTACAAACCATGAATGCCAATGAACATCATTTGCATACCCAATTGTTATCTCGGAAGTTGTTGGACATTCCTGCTCTAAAAACACTGAAAACGACATTTCGCTTTCTCTGACATTCTTAATACTCGGATCATCCACTTTTTCCAGTCAGCTCACCCCCCTCTTCACATTACAATTTCATGACCACTCGGGAATATGTTGCAGCAGTTTTCCAAAGCTGGTGGCCGGTTGAATTTAAGTACATACGTAGGTAGTAAAAAAAGGTGCACCTTCCTTCAAATAACAAAAGGATAGTACATGGCGCCAGTGACTATGCGAGTGAGCAAGAGTTAGAATGTTGATGTTCTCCTGTCTGCAAAGTAAGTGTGAATGCACTCTTGCGAGAGAGAATGAAAGGGTTGTCTGGAAAGGGCACAAATAGCACTTAGGCGGAATGTTTTCGTCCTGCTTCAAAGAGAATGATAAGGCAAACGTTGAATAGATGGCGACGCCGATAACAAGGACATTTCCTGCAGTACAAAGTAGGTGTAAATGTGACAGCATGTGTCTAAAAGCACAGACTGCTTTGCTTTAGGCGGCGAATTTTACCTAACAAAAGATGGTCCATAGACACTTTGGCAACACTTGCTTAGACGCTAGGAAACCGCCAGGCTGCAGCGCGTGTGGGCACCGAAGCCCGGGGGCACTGCTGTCACCACCCCCGCCGCCGGCCACACACATGCCCAGGTGCGCAGACACACGCCGGGCTCTGGGCCTGCAGAATCGGGAGGGGAGGAACGCGATGTGGTCTGGAAATCAGCAGAGCAAGAAAAAGCAAAACTAATCCAGGCAACAGAGAAAAGCCACGTCGAATTCATCTACAATGCTGCCTAACGCGATCTACGAGGTTAGGCGGGTTCAAAGTGCACTGGGTGAGAGCGCCCAAGTGCAGCTTACATGTAACAAGCGGCAGTGAAAGCGATCACTTTTTCGTTGCTATGACAACGAAAGCATCGCAAGATGGCGTCGGACTGTCCACAGTCAGTAGGGAAACGCGCATGCTGTCTGCTTTGGACAGATGGCGAGAGCAGCCATCTTTGTCCATGCAGGCGTGTGCATGAGCCCACGGGGAGAATTGATTCCAAAAGGTCCTCTCTGGCAAGAGCAGCGCATGCGCTGCTTTCGCCAGGCGAGTCCAAAAACTGAAACACAAAACTGCTCCCAACTGAGCAGCTATTATTGTACAAATCAGTTGTGCTTATTATAATTAAAAGATCCTCGTGGTAGATGCTGTGCGTGCAGCATTCATTAAAAGATCCTTTGGAGGAAAATAAAAGGCACAGTCCGTAAGGTGTCTTCTGTGTATGCAGCATGCTAATACACAAGCCATCGCCCAAAGAAAAATGGTGTGCACAAATACATGTAAATGACAGAAGGTGGAAAACCACATGTAGCTAGGGTAGTCCGCATGGAGGATCTAAAACAACAAAAGGCAAGAGTAATTACACATGCTGACCAAACAGAAGCATGCATTTATAACAAGCCTTGGCATAGCCAATAGGTATCTCGTTTGGGACCTTATAAGTGTTTAGTTATCCAGCACAATATCCTTGGTGCAACAACATCAAGTGATGCAAGGCTAAACACTTATAAGGTCCCAAAGGCGAGACCTATTGGCTATGCCAACGCTTGTTATTTGTGTTATATTAACAATGCGTTGTGTACGCTCCTTAGTTGTTTTCTGCGTGTGCACGTTCAGTGTTAATTAGTTTTAAAATGCTGCCCATGGAGTTAAATCAAGGGAAATTACTTTGAACATATTTTTGGGGGGTTCCATGCAGCGCTTAAAATAGCATCTCTAATTAGTTGCGCACAGGAGGAAATGCAGGCTTGAAACGCATGTTCTGTTTAATGTGTCTGTGACTTCTTTTATAATATGGATAAACTGGTGTATTTTAAACTGCCACCCCACTACTTTTTCTTGGTATCAACATGTGCTCTACTGTTTGCAAGAGATTCCAGTTTCTGCTACCCTTTTCCAAATTGCTCGGACATCTAAACATGCCGTTTCTGCTGATTCTTATTCCAGTGTTCATGAAGGGGAATTCATTTCATTTCCCCCCTTGTGCTCTCTTCTTTGGTTCCCTGCCTCTGCTAATATGAAAATGGGTGCAAGCCCTATCCAGGCATGGGTTGACACATGCTGTGTGTTTGTCGCCGCACAAGCTGGCCACGCCAGCGACCAGCGTTGAGCTAGCCTCCCAGCATCAACTGTCAAGAACACAGATGCTAAGAAGGCACCCGTCTGCTTCGAGGCTGACGTACCTTTTCACAACAAATGTCAGACTCTCTCCCTCTCTGTTCTGTCTCGGTTTACTGGCAAGGACCTTCATAACGGCTACCTGTTCTAAATCAGTTTTCCTTCAGCGCAAGCATTTATTAAAAGCACAGAATATAGAAATAAGTCCACAGACGTACCTCCTTTTCTGCAGGGCTGGTGGAAGAGCTGTGCTCCCATTGTGGTCCAGCCTATTGCCGCTGCCCATCCAGGATGGCGCTGCCCGGATGATTGGTCCGCGCTGTATACAGGCATGAAGCCCCTCCGCCCAGAGCAGTTAATCATTCATGCTTTCGAGCAGCATTGTCTGGTCGGGTGGACGATGCGCAGGCAAGCCAATGCCTATTTGTGTCCCTGAATGCATTATCAGGCAGACACGTTGCATTCACAGATAGTAGCCACCAGTTAATAATACGAAGTGCTTTGGAACTGAGGCAGTGGATTATCTCTCACAAGCGTGCAGACTGAAATGTTATCTGGCCAGCTTTAAATTTTTACCACGTGGAATACTCGCGGCTGAAGTTGACGGCAGAGGGTTAATAAACATCTTGTTATGTTGCGGCATGAGCTCACGTTTTGAGTAATAGTGAAAAATTCTCTAAGTTAAGGGTGGGCAAAAATTGCATATATTTTACCCCTGCAAAATTTTGTTCAATTCCATTTAAAATTCGCAAAATTCTAATTTGAAAGTGAAATGTGGCGTAGATGGTATCTCTCATGACTTTTCATGTGAGCGCGCTGTTCTGTAAAAAAAAGGGTGAACGATCTGTTTTTCAATTATCGCGCCCGTGTCTGGGCACGATAATTGAAAACAGATGTGGCCTGTGCGGGTAACCGCAAGCAATAGGCCGTGGGCGGAGCAAAGGCGGTACATGCACCCGCCTTTGCCAAATTGTGTGCTGTCTTTCTTAGAAAGACGCATGCAAAGCCCAATAGCCTAAGAGAAAAACAAAAGCACACACACAAGCGTGTGATGATCTTTCTAAAGCCCAGTATTAGAAGTCGAGCATGCAGCGCATGCGCGCTGCTCTAGGCTCGACCTAAAAAGGCACACACCGGAACAAATGAAAAAGAGGCAGGGCTTCAAGCCACAGTGTACATTACAGCATGCCTCGCAGAGCAGCGCATGCGCTGCCCAGGCTCGGCCTAAAAACATCTTGTGCTGTGGGGGTGAAGCTTTTTCCCTGTAACTGGAGTTTTCACCAAAAATAGAAAATCTTTCTGTTGCAAATACCAGAATAATTTTCTGCATTTAGTAAGAGGACGAGATGTTCATGTTCCCCGCACAACAGAAATAGTGCGCATTGATGGGGTTAACTCCTACAATCAACACTGGATGTATTTCTGTACCTGGTGTGAGTCTGACCAATCTTTTCCTGTACAATGTGGGCTCCTTTACATCTTACATGTCTTACATGTTGGGTTTGCATTAGGTTTGGCCCTGTAATCAATAGATGTCCAGATGGCTGTCATTAGAGTTTTCAGGAGGACCTAGTGGAGAAAGAGGAGAGAGGAAGATTACACTTCAGACTTGTCTAGGTGTTTCAATTGACAAGATCTTGGGATCTTCCTTTAGTTTTACAAGCATGAAAGAAGGCTCCTTACGGATCATTAGAGGCAGCATCACTGAAATGTTTTCTTTAAAAAGTTACCTTTTTGGTAGCAGTTACTTAAGAGAGATTGGCATTTTTCTTTGCAAGAAACCCTACTTAAGATTGATGCCAGGCAGTTGTAATTTTAGGCCTTCTTTTCCTTTAAACCCAAGAATCTCTTCTCAAAACTCCCCTATTTTCTTACTATTATTCTTGTCTCTTTCTTGCCTGATGATTTGAGTCCAGCTGGACCGGACTATCATGTTCTTGATGTTGGATCGGCAGGAGAGTTTATTAGGCCCCATACAGAATCCTACATGAGGACGGATTCTTGTTTCTTTCCTTTAATTTTGGAATATGGGGAAGAAACGTTTACTCATGACCAATAGCAGATGGATTTGTTTAGCTATAACAATATCTTATTCTACTGCTGGGGTTCCCTGAAGGATGGCTGCCTCTTGGGTGGACTATCATAGGTTGCAGGATTCTGGTGTATTATATGGTGTGGTTGTGCGACCTCACCATGTAATACACTTACAAAAACTGTCTTGGGTCCAGTCAGGCTTGTTTGAAAAACCGCTTGCTCAACACTGGGTTACTGTGGCTTCGTGTAGCAAGGCTTAAACTAAGGAACTAGTGTAAAGCATTTAGAAGCACCAAACAACAGAATGAGTCATGCAACACAATTGAAATCTGACACGTTTTTAAAAAATAGTTTATATTTTTATGAATTTTTAGACACCAAGATGAGCAAAATCCACCAGAGGGTTCTGAGGTATAGAATGTGAAAGAAAACATAAATCTCAACTTTGTAGGGCAGAGCGCAAACAAGCATTGATAACTGTAAAGTCTGAAAACTTTTTTAAAGTTGGAAGAGTTGTGTTTGGCTACTCCGGCATGGACTGGGCGGCCTGTCCCAACAGGTGAAAGGGCAGAGAGGCCAGCAAGGAATATCTGGACATTACCTGGTCACCAAAGCAGTCTCAAGTCCAGTTCCACACTTTACATCAAAACTGCCATGCACTTTAATTGAGTGTTCCTGATGCTGAGGATATAGGATGCTGAATGATTCTCTGGATGCTGTGCGGTTGATGGGGGCTCTCCTTGCAGTTATTCCTCAGTCCGCAGGTAAGGTGGGGTGACTTTGGCCACAGGAGTCAATGTCGTTGAAGTACTCTTTAGGCCAGTTGAAGTCCAGCAGCGGCTGTGCTACCGATTTTGGGACACAGCGAGTCCAACGGTTTCCTTTGGTAAGGGCTAGTGTCCATCTTGGGCATCAAACCACACTCTGTTGACTCTCCTGGATCTGGCAGGCAAAGGTGCAACTTTTGAGTCCAGGGTGGACTTCTTTTTGGCTGCACATCTGCAGTCAGCTGTGGTTCTCTAAAGATGGCTACTGACCAGCCAGAACAGGCTACTCCAGCTTTTATGGACTAGGTGCTGGAACAGGAGGTCAGCAAACTGACCTTTGGAGTCACTACTTCGGTCTGGAGCTATAGAGCAACATCCCCACAAGCCAAGCACTGAAGGCATAGTCCTCTCTTTACTAGCCTAAGGAGCAGAAGGTGCAGGACAGCACTTGGTGCATCCTCTCTTGACAGGTCCAGGGGTCAGCAGGGTATTCAGTCCTTCCTCCGGTCCAGATGTGATCTGAAGTTCAGGGTGCCAAGGGTGCAATATTTATGACCAGAAAGTGCCCTGGGGGGCAGGGGACTGATGTGGTCCTTAGCCAAGGGGCTACGAAGATCCCTCCCGCCCTATGACAACTTCCAGCTATGTATGGCATTTAGCAGTCCAAAGGTGCACTATTCTGCCCACTCTCAAGATGTCTAAACTCTTCCTTTGGTCATGAGGAACTGTGCAGCTCACCCTAGGGCTGTGATTACCTGTGGGTTACATGCCCACAGGAAAACCGGTTTGGCTATTGGTTTCCCCTCTATGTTCCTGCCACCAGCCTACCTACCTGAACAAAGGGGCAGCCCTACTTGAGTGTGATCAGCATTTGCCCACCAAAGGGCCACTTTGAAGCTTGCTTTTTGAGCCAAAACCCTGCATGGCTTCTTGCAAGGGGTAGGTTGCCTCACCCTTTGTGGCAGGCCTCTATTGTTCCTGACCCTGGGAGTCATTCACACAACTCCCCAGGAAGGCAGAAAGCTGCCTGGCGACCATCAACTGTGAAAAGGCCTGCAGGATAAACTGGGCAACAGAGCGACAACTTTCTAAAAGTTGCCTTTCCTTGACAGAGACATTAAATTCCACTTGGGCATCAAGTCTGGTTTAATGCCATGATTAATTTGATACTTTGAATTGACCATTTCAGTAGTCCCAGTCAGAAGTTAGCAGAGTTCGGATGCCAGCCTGCAACTTTGTGCTAGCAAATTTAGCTACTTGCTTTTCCACAGTAAAAACAATAATTTGGAAGTTTTACTGTTAGGATATATGAAAGTACGTGTCCTATTTGAAAATATACTGCTCCTTGTCTTATGGCTCGATAGGTCTTCTTTAAGGGAGAATATAAATTGTTAACAGAAGTGAGGGCTTTGTCATAGGTTTAAATGGCATAGTCTAACTAGAAGTTTTAAAGCTGCTCTTCCAGGGTGCAGTGACAGGCTGTGAGCCATTTTGTACTTTGTCACACTCCGTGTGGCATAAGCAGTGCTGCAGACGTGGGTGGACACTGCAACTTACATGCCCTGGGTACCCTTAGCACCATGCACTAGGGGAACATATAAGTAATTCGGCTTATGCCAATTCGAGGTAGCCAATTCAACATACATTTTGCAAGGGATTAAGACACTGGCACTGAGGTCTGCATAGCAGGACTCAGTGCACTTGAACACCCAGCAGCATCAGTTCAAAACTTTGGGGGTGAACATGAAAAAAGAGACATTTCCTTACAAAGGGGCTTTGTTGCTGACATTTGGAGGGCTGCCACGTGGTTCTGCCTAAGTCTTTCATTTTTCAAAATTGTTCACAAGGGTCAGCAGCCTTGGTGGTGGTGAAGAGGGTGCTTTTTTAAAGTGTTGTAGCATCTCGGTCTATACATTCTTCAATCTTATTTTCATTTTCTTTTTAAAAATGCTTTAGTGCTGTGAGATTGTTTGAATTAGAACTATGATGTTGATTCATGGGATTATGGTTATGTGGTGAGTTCAATTGGGCACCCACTTGTTGCTTAGTTTATTTTCGTATTTTAGCACTACCTACGGGTATTCTTTCTTACACCATATTTTGCTCTTTCCCATCACAGTCCAGCGCTTTGCCCTCCCTAGGGTGGTGAGTGCCCTTTGTGACCATTACGTATATAGTCTGAATGAAGTTGCGTCTGGATTAAGACACAAACCCCCTTCATACTCCATGGGTAATGGAACATTCTGGTGATGTTATATGAATGAACACATGCTGGCAGTGCAAGCTGGACATGAGCTCCTTGCTCTGTGTGATCAATCTGATTGAGACTTCTAACCACAGATTTGTTACCTTTGAATTCCCCTGGGGTCAGACTGGATCTGCAAGATTTTTAATGAACAGTACCCTTGTGTGCCTGTTGGTGGTGTCTGTCAGCTCCGCGTGGCGTCATACGCCCAAGAAGTGATGTCTGTGTCACCTAGATAGGCACGACCTCGGCACGCTGATGTCAGTTCTTTTCTTTCTGTGCCAGCCAGCGATGATCCGAGTGAAGAGCTACCCCTACAGAATGTTTGCGACATTTTGTTGAACTTTTCTGAGATTTATTTCCTCCTGGTGTGTCGAAGATGTCTAACCCAGTGAAGCCTGTCACGGCGCCATGTTGGTGACGGACCCGTTCCTCATTTGTTTGTCGGGAGCACGACTATAACTCCAAGTCGAGCTCCGATTGCCGGGCTATGGCGAAGAAGGCTTTGAGGGAGCGGTCACTGAAGCTGCTAGCGGCTCATCCTGAGACTCCGCAGATGTCCTGATCAAGAGGAAGGTCCCAGGACTGTTCCAGGAGTTTGAAGCCCTCCTCATCCCATTCAAAATCGTCGGGACATTCAGGTAAGAGGTACAAAAAATTCAAGAAGTTGAAGTGCGCTTTGGCTTCTCCTCGTTTGTTGGCCGACACGATGAAGGAACATCGGCATTCAAATGCCTGGTTCCTTGGAACCTGCACATAGGCCGACTAGCGCCTCCCTAATTTTCCAGGAGCAGCTCCTGCTCAAATTAAAGAGCTTGATGAGGCCATTCGCCTCATATTTGAGCAGATCAACCCCTCTGGCGTGCCTTTGTGCCCCATAGGATCTGTGGCAGGCCCCATATGGTTCTACGCCCGCAGCTCCGGGCCCTGGCGGGCCTCCATGGTTCCGGTCATGGATCCATACCGATACCGGTCGTGCCATCCTGACCTTCTCTGGTGCTGGTCTCGATGCAGATGCTCCCAATGCCGAAGGCTCCAGCCTCATTGTGATCCCCAAATCTGACACGGAGCTGCGTCAACCGACACCGATTCCAGCACTTACAGGATCCCTACATCCCAGGTCAGAGCCTGAGCCCTATTCCAAAGGCTAGGTCTCCAGTAGGAATGGGAGAGGTCGCTTGACCCTTTAGAATACTAGCCTTATGATCAGGTATGGAGTGGTGTGAGGAACTGGGTGATGCCAGTGCACTGGATACATCTCCAGATACAGGTATGCTTTCTCCCTCTACCGTGGCTACGGAGGAAGGAGCTACATATGTCCTTGATCTTCAGTTGCCCTCGGTGTCAGTCAAGACCAACATCTTGACAGAGATACTGCAACCTGGAGGCTCCTCCTCTGAACCCCTACTCCTGTTCAGCAAAGCCCTCACCGACGTCCTTCCGGGGACCTGATCCAAACTCCGCACAGGTGCTCCTGTGAATAGGATGATTGCCCGCTGCCACCACCGCACTCTTGGGGTTCCAAATTTCCTCATCCAACACCCTACCCCGGAGAGCTTGGTGGCCCAAGCCTCCACTTTCCATGGCTCGTTCCCTACCGCTCCACTGGGCAGGGAATCCAAGAGGCTGGAAAGCTTGGAAAAGAAAATGTTTTCTTCCACCAGCCTTTCATTGCTGTCAGTGAACACCATATGCTTATTGGGCCACTACTCCCACATGCTGTGGGACGCGGTTGTGCAAGTGCTGCCACAGGTCCCAGAGGAGGCCCAGGCCATTCTTTCACAAGCTGTCAAAGACGGGAGAGACGCAGCAAAGCAGAATGGACACGACCGACTCGCTGGGCAGATCGGTTTAATCGACAGTGGCCCTCAGTTGCCACATCTGGCTGAGAACACCTGGATTTTCAGGGGATGTCCAAGATTCCCTCATGGAAATGCCCTTCGATGGCCCCTGTGTCTTCATAGACAAGGCAGATTCAGCGCTGGAGCACTTAAAGGGCTTGTGTGATATGGCCAAGACCTTGGACCTCTCAGATGCCCCATTACCCACAGGCTGCTTTTTGCTCTGTTCGGGGCTTCAGAAGGGGCTTCTAACCATGCCAATACCCTCCCAATACTGAGCCGTGCATGCTTCCCAGCCTCTCCATGGACAAGGCCGCGTGGGTCAGATATCCAACAGTCTGGTCCATCCACCACCCCCCTGTAAGCTGCAGTCTCAAAACCTTCCTAATCTCGCCCTTCAAGATCATTGGCACCCAGTTGGTAGCAGGATCCGCCATCACCTCTACCACTGACATTCCATAACATCAAAAAGGTGGGTTTTGCAGATTGTCCGAAGGGGCTACTCCCTCCCCTTTTAAACTACCCCTCCCTTAATGCCACCATCTTACAACCGTCTGACAGAGAATCACTTGTCTCTGCTCCGCCAGGAAGTCATGGCTCTCTTTGCCAAGGGAGCAATAGAGAGGGTTCCGGTGCCAGAAGTAGTCTGTGATTGCTATTCCCGCTACTTTATTGTCTCCAAAAAAGACAAGGGCCTTTGACCTATCCTAAATCTCAGAACCCTCAACTATTTCCTCAAAAAGGAGAAGTTCAAGATGCTCATGCTAGCTCAGGTCTTGTCTGCCCTGGATCCAGAAGACTGGAACATAGCGTTAGATTTGCAGGACACTTATTTCCATATCCCCACCCTGCCTGCCCACCAGTGTTATCTGCAGTTCACAGTCGGCCACAAGCACTTTCAGTTCACCGTGCTCCCTTTTGGCCTTCCCAACGCCCCTCAGGTATTCACCAAGGTGATGGCAGTGGTTGCAGCTCATCTGTGGAGATGAGGGGTCCCAGTCGTCCCCTACCTCAATGACTGGCGGTTGTAGACGGCTTGCCCCAGGCTATCGTCTCCCACCGCCAGACTACGGCGATCCTCCTGCATTCGCTGGGGTTCACTTTAAACATGCCGAAGTCACACCTAACTCCCTCTCAGCCGCTCCCTTTCATCTGAACTGTTCTCGACACAGTGCAGTTTTGGGCATTTACTTCCGAGCGGCGAGCCCACAATTTTCAGGCTATGATACTGATATATCTGAAAGAGACACGTTAGTGATAGATTCCTTACCTTAGACTATCCCCAGGCGTCAGACTGGATCCGGAAAGTTTTTCGTCAGCAGTACCCCTGCACGTCGGTAGGTTGCGTTGTGCGGCTCCGCGTCCGTCGCTGGCGTCATAAGCACCGAGATGACGTCACGGAGACTATTTAGGCGCCACCCATGTGCGCTGATGTCAGTTCTTTCTTTTTCCGCGCCAGCAAGCGCAGATCCGGTTAGAGCACGTACCCTAGTCACTTTTTGACTGACTTTTTAAAACTTTTGTCTCTACTTCTTTTGAGTCTTGACTCCTGGTGCCACATAGGGATGCCTGGGTTTAAATCCTGTGGGGCCTGTCGCCGTGCAATGTCGGTGGCCGACCCCCATGAAGTCTGTCTCTACTGTCTGGAGCGCGACCATGACTCTCGGTCTTGTTCCGACTGTCTGTCCCGAAAGCTGCTGGAGGCCAGGCAGTCATCTCCGTGCCGTTCGAGGTCCAGGGGTCGCTCAAGAGACCGACCGCGGAGCCATCATCGTCGCTTCTCGGGGTCAAAGTCTTCACCCTCGGAATCGGGTAAGAGACCTCACAAGAAAAAGTCGAAGAAGCGTGTTCACTCTCTGACGTCCCCCCATCAGTCTCCGGACGCAGACGAGGGATCCGGTGGTCCTTCCCCTGCGGCTCCGTTGGAGCCTAGGAGTCCCGCGGCCTACCCGCCCTATCCGGGTCCGTCGGCACAGCCGGCCCAGGTTCAAGAGTTTCTTGCCACCATGGACCGCCTTTTCAGCCCTAGGACTCCCGCTGGCACGCCTTCGGGTCCCGCGGTCCCTATTGAGGGCCCTTGCTTGCCATCGGCTTCGCCGTCGGCACTGCCGGCAGCTCTGGCCCTGGCGCCGCAGGGTCCTCCACCAGCAGCTTCGGCGCCCCCTGCCGCTCCATTCCCGGCACCGCCATGGGTTCTGGTCATCCCACCTCTGCCCTTGCCTGAGTTTCCGGACAATTTTGCTCTGGCTTAGGACCCTAAGTGGGACACGGAGCCGGATCGGCGCCGTGTCCGGCGCCGTTCCCGGCACCGTTGGAGCATTTGTTTTCCCCTGTGCCCTTCCCCCCCGCTGCTGCTGCCTGTGCCTCGGGCTGTGGAGGAGGGGAATGACTGGGAGGGGTCAGAGGACCCTCTTGCACGGCAGTGCGTGTCTGAACATGAGTGGGCAGAGGACTCGGAGGATGCAGGTGGCCTTGACCTCTCCTCTGAGCCTGGCTTTATGTCTCATCCCGCTGTCATGGAGGAGGGCGCCACATATACTGTGGTGCTCTGCATACTGTCACTCCACAGACGAACCTCCTTACTGAAGTGCTTCAGCCGGCGGCAAGTTCTATGGAACCTCTGCTTCCATTTAATGAGGCCTTGACGGATGTTTTGATGAGCACCTGGTCTAGGCCAGCCACAGAGGTTCCTGTGGATTAGAACGTGGCAAGGTGTCATCGCCTGGCACCGTGTGACCCGGCCTTTCTGACAAATCATCCGACTCCGGAGAGCCTGGTCATTCAGGCCTCCACTTCCCAAAGTGTATTCCCTACCGCCCGCCGGATAAGGAATCGGAAAGAAAAGAAGCTGGAGCAGTTTGGCAAGAAGTTATTTTCCTTTGCCAGCTTGGGACTGCTGTCCGTCAACACAGCATGCCTCTTGGGCCGCTACTCTCACGCTGTGTGGGACACAGGGGCGCAGACACTGCCCCAGTGCCCGGAAGAGGTTCGGGCTATACTTTCTCAAGCTGTTGCGGAGTTCGGCATTCGGTGTGGGCTGGACACTGCGGATTCTTTAGGGAGAGCGATCTCCACAACAGTGGCCCTGTGTCGTCATGCCTGGCTGTGGTCCACTGGGTTTTCGGGGAACCTCCAGAGTTCCCTCATGGACATGCTTTTTGATGGTACTCGCCTGTTTGGCGATAAGGCAGAGAGTGCACTGGAGCATTTCAAGGACTCTCTGGCTACGGCCAAGTCCTTGGGTCTCTCCACCACAAGCCCGGCCATGTCTAACTTTCGTTCCTTTTGTGGCCACGGAAGGGACACCCCTGCACACTCGTTCAGCCAAAAGCCTGCGCAGAACCAAACTCAGAACGGCTGTGGGCATGGAGGCCGCCGTGGTGGCACAGGGGGCCAGCATGCGGGTCAGTCCACCTCTGCTCCCACAGCATCCGCCTCAAAGCCTTCCTAGTCCGAGCTTTGGGGTGCACCCCACACCAGTGGGCAGCAGGATCCAACATCACCTCCCCCACTGGCGTTCTGTCACTTCAGACAGGTGGGTGCTGCAAATTGTCCGGAGGGGTTACTCCCTCCCCTTCGAGTCTACCCACCCAACCATGCCAAATCAGTTCCACTGCATGTTGGGGGTTCACTTTGCGCTTCTCCAACAGGAAGTCATGGCCCTCCTGGCCAAGGGGACCATCGAGCATGTTCCTGGGCCAGAAGTGGGACGTGGTTGTTATTCCCACTACTTTCTGGCCCTCAAGAAGGACAAAGGGGGCCTGCGCCCCATCTTGGACCTCAGGAACGTCAACCGCTTCCTCCGGAAGGAGAAGTTCAAGATGTTGACTCTGGCTCAGGTTTTGGCTGCCCTCGACCCTGGAGACTGGATGGTAGCGTTGGACTTGCAGGACGCGTATTTTCACATTCCTGTCCTGCTGGCTCACCAGCGTTACCTGCGGTTCACGGTAGGCCAGGAGCATTTTCAGTTTGCCGTGCTCCCCTTCGGCCTTACCAGCGCCCCTCGGGTGTTCACGAAAGTGATGGCTGTGGTCGCAGCTCATCTGCGCAGGTCAGGGGTGTCAGTCTTCCCCTACCTTGATGACTGGTTGTTGAAGGCGGGCTCGCCCCAGACAGTCGACACCCACCTTCAGACTACGGCCGACCTCCTGCATTTGCTGGGGTTCTCCATCAACGTGCCGAGGTCGCACTTGAGTCCCTCTCAGAAGCTCCCCTTCATCGGAGCGGTTCTGGATTCGATGCAGTTTCGGGTTCTCGGGTTCGGGTATCCTCCCGAGCAGCGAGTCCAGGATATTCAGGCTATGAATCCGATCTTTCAGCCTCTATCCCGGGTTTTAGTCAGGATGACCCTTGGCTCCTGGGCCTGATGGCCTCCTGCATCCTGCTAGTGCAACATGCCAGATGGCATATGCGGGCTCTGCAGTGGAATCTGAAGTTCCAGTGGGCAGAGCATCAGGGCAACCTGTCCGATCATGTCCAGATCTCGGAGGGCACTGCACGACAATTGCAGTGGTGGCTCACGAATCGTGTTTGGGTCAATGGCAGATCCCTCTCCCTTCCCCAACCGGAGCACACAGTGGTGACGGATGCGTCCCTCCTGAAATGGGGCGGCCACTTGGGAGAGGCGGAGATCAGAGGCCTCTGGTCTCCGGCGGAGTCCCGGCTCCATATCAACCCTAGAGCTTCGGGCGATCCGTCTTGCACTGAAGGCATTCCTTCCCTCTGTCCGGGGAAGTGTAGTGCAGGTGTTCACGGACAACAACACCACCGTGTGGTATTGCAACAAACAGGGCGGGTTTGGGTCGTGGACCCTATTTCAGGAGGCTCTGCGCCTCTGGACATGGCTGGAACATCAAGGCATTACCTTGGTGGTTCAACACCTGGCAGGTTCTCTTAACGCCAGGGCGGACGAACTCAGCCGCCGGTGCATGATGGATCACGAATGGCGTCTGCACTTGGACGTGGCGCAAGGTCTCTTTCTGCAGTGGGGCGAGCCTTGGTTAGATCTATTTGCCACCGAAGAGAACGCGCAATGTCATCAGTTCTGTGCGTTGGAATTTCCAAGGCGGCACTCGCTCGGCGACGCTTTTCGTCGCGAGTGTAGTTTCGGTCTGTTGTACGCCTTTCCGCCTATACCACTTTTGCCCAGAGTGCTGAAGAAGATTCGGCGCGACCGGGCACAAGTCATCCTTGTGGCTCCGGATTGGGCACGAAGATACTGGTATCCCGAGCACCTCAGCATGGCGATAGATCCCCCGATCCGACTGCCTCTTCGGGAGGATCTTTTGTCGCAGCAGCAGGGGACGGTCCTCCACCCGAACCTGTCCAGCCTCCACCTCCATGCGTGGAGATTGAGCGGCAACAGTTGACATCTTTCAATCTTCCTCCCGAAGCCTGTAATGTCATTCTGGCAGCCAGGCGTCTCTCCACTAAGACGGTATACATCTGCCGGTTGAACAAGTTTGTGACATGGTGAACAGCAAAGTCTGTGGTTCTCCTTTCTGCCCCTCTTTCTGAGGTTCTACTGTTCCTACTATCCTTGGCCCAGCAGGGCTCTGCTCTGGGCACTATCAAAGGTTATCTTTCGGCCATCTCCGCCTTTCTAAGGCTTCCAGATCAGCCTTCTCTCTTTAAGTCCCCGGTTGTTAACCGTTTCCTGAAAGGCATTACACACACGTTTCCTCCCGTGCCTTTCATAATGCCTCAATGGGACTTAAATCTTGTCTTGGCCTATCTGATGTGCGCTCCTTTTGAGACCCGTCATAACTGTCCTTTACGTATTCTCACTCTAAAGACGGCTTTCCTGGGCGCTATCACTTCTGCCAGAAGAGTGAGTGAGCTCCAGGCTCTTTTTTCTAAACCTCCTTTCCTTTCTGTTCATCCGGACAAGGTGGTTTTAAGGACCCGTCCTTCTTTCTTGCCAAAGGTTGTCAGGCCCTTCCACATCGGGCAGACCATGACTTTGCCCACCTTCTTTCCGTCTCCACATCCTTCAAAAGAGGAAGAGAGGCTCCACCGTCTGGACCCTGGTAGGTCGCCCCCGCTGAAACTCCGCCTGCACCCCCGCTGTCTCTGCTGCCACCGGTGAAATCGAGGCCCTCCACCACCCGCAGGCTTCCACCTGCGCCTCATCCCTGGTGGCCAGTGGTGGCCTTAGGTTCGTTTCCGCTTGTCTGTTGCTTGTGTGCCTGTAACTGTCTGCCCACTCCTCTTCTGTGCCCCCCTGCCCCCCGCTCGCCGCTTTGCTTCCGTGCTCCCTTCTGATTTCTGTACCCCTCGCCAACCTCTGTGCCCCCTTATATTCTGTACCACTGACTTCTGTGCCTTCTGTGCCCCTTTGATTTTGTACCCCTTGTGCTTTTTTGTACTTCTGTGCCCCCTTCTCGAGTCCATGCCCCGCGCCGGTCTCCTTTCCCCCGTCCCCGCAGCTGCCTCCCCTGCGGCCCTGCCCCCTCCGCACCCATTTGCTCCACCCGTCCCTCGCCTCCTGCCTCCCAGCTGCTCCTCCCTCCCCACCTCCCCATATATGGCAGCCACTGCGCGGTGAGGAGAGCGACCCTTGACCTTCCCTGGTAGGTCACTCCCCCCGCTGCAGCTTTGCCTGCACCCCCGCTGTCTCTGCTGCCGCCGGTGAAATCGAGGCCCTCCACCACCTGCAGGCTTCCACCTGCGCCTCATCCCTGGTGGCCAGTGGTGGCCTTAGGTTCGTTTCTGCTTGTTGCCTGTGTGCCTGTAACTGTTTGCCCGCTCCTCTTCTGTGCCCCCCTGCCCCCCCTCGCCGCTTTGCTTCCGTGCCCCCTTCTGATTTCTGTACCCGTCGCCAACCTCTGTGCCCCCTTATATTCAGTACCACTGACTTCTGTGCCTTCTGTGCCCCTTTGATTTTGTACCCCTTCTGCTTTTTTGTGCTTCTGTGCCCCCTTCTCGAGTCCGTGCCCTGCGCCGGTCTCCTTTCCCCTGTCCCCGCCGCTGCCTCCCCTGCGGCCCCGCCCCTCCACACCCATTCGCTCCACCCGTCCCTCGCCTCCCGCCTCCCAGCTGCTACTCCCTCCCCACCTCCCCATATATGGCAGCCGCTGTGCGGCCGTGCAGCAGACGCGGGCGTGCCGCTGGTGCGCCAAAGTCGCGCCTAAGGCAAGCCCGTCTGCGCCTGTCCGCGCCTGGACCGCGCCCAGCACCAGAACCCCTGGCCCCCGCAGCAGCCACGAGGACCGCCGCCTCCGGTACGACGCCAACACCCTCGTCGCTCTCAACCCAGGAAGGACCCACACCTGCTGCAAGGCCGCCCCGAAGCGCACCCACGGTCCCTTCACCTGCCGGAACTGCAGCTTCTCCTGCCTCGAAAGCACCGAGACGCCTGCTACGACGGAACCCAACCAGCTTAGATGCATCCTGATCAACACCCGTTCCACACACAAACACGCCGTCAAACTCTGGGACCTACTCGACACCGCATCACGGGACGTCGCCTTCCTGATGAACGAAGCCTCTTCGCCAGACATCGCCATAGCCATCCCAGACGGGTACAAGATCACCCGTAGAGACTGCACCAACAGGGCCGGAGGAGGAATCGCCATCATCCACAAAAACACCATCAGGGTCTCAACAAACACCAACGACACCCTCAGCACCGCCGAACACATGCACTTCCAGATCCACACGGACCCCAAGACCACCCTAAGAGGCACCCTTGTCTACAGTCCGCCAGGACCCCGGCCTCAATTCTACGACTCCATCGCCGACCTCATCAGCACGCACGCACTGACCTCCACCGACTACATCCTCCTCGGAGACCTGAACTATCACCTGGATAACAACAACGACGACGACAACTCCTCCACCCTGATCGCCAACCTCGCCAAACTCGGACTGAAACAGCTCGTCACGACGCCGACCCACATCGCTGGCCACACACTAGATGCCATCTTCTCCTCAAGCCCCCACGTCACCTTCAGCCACGCCTCCGAACTCACGTGGACAGACCACCACTGCATCCACTTCGCCTTCCGAAAACCCCTCACACACCACCGCACCCTACAGACCCCTGCAGCTGATGGGGCAAAGTCACTGAAGAACAACTGCAGACAAGCCTCGCACTCAACCCTCCGACTAAGCCCACCAACCCCGATGAGGGTGCACTCACCCTCGAACGCTGGATGAACGACTGCACCAACACCGTAGCCCCGCTGAAAAAACCCACCAACATAGACACCAGCAAAAGAGTCAGCTGGTTCACCCTGGAACTCATCGACTCAAAACGCACCTGCCGGAAATTGGAGAACATATGGCACAGCGACAAGACGCCAGACAGCCGCGTTGCCCACAAAGACGCCATCCGCAACCACCACCACCTTATCAGGACCGCCAAAAGGACCTCCTTCACAGACCGCCTTGACAACAACGCACACAACAGCAAGGAGCTCTTCACCATTGTGAAGGAACTCTCCAACCCCAGCTCCAGTGCCAATGACATCCCACCATCGCAAGCCCTGTGCGACTCCCTCGCCACCTTCTTTCACCGAAAATCACCGATATCCACTCCGGATCCCCGTCCGACCCTCTCCCGCACCACATCTTCAACAAAGCCGGCAACTCCATCGCACCCCACCTGCGCAACATCATCAACCTCTCCTTCGAGACAGCCACCTTCCCTGAGAACTGGAAGCACGCAGAGATCAACGCCCTACTGAAGAAACCCAAGGCGGATTCGAGCGACCTCAAGATCTTCCGACCCATCTCCCTGCTTCCGTTCCCAGCAACGGTCATCGAGAAGATAGTTAACACCCAGCTCACCCGTCACCTCGAAGACAACAACATCCTGGACCCGTCCCAATCAGGATTCCGCAGCAACCACAGCACCGAGACCGCCCTCATCGCCGCCCTCATCGCCGCCACAGACAACATCAGGATCCTTCTAGACAACGGCGAGATGGCGGCCCTCATCCTCCTGGATCTCTCCGCCGCCTTCGACACCGTCTGCCACCGCACACTATGCACGCGACTCCAAGACGCAGGGATCTGGGAGAATGCCTTGGACTGGACCACCTCCTTCCTCTCCGGCAGAACTCAGAGAGTTCGCCACCCCCCGTTCCGGTCCGAGGCCTCTGAGATCATCTGCGGCATCCCTCACGGATCCTCCCTCAGCCAGACACTGTTCAATGTCTACATGGCACCACTAGCACGCATCGCCCGACAGCACAAACTCAACATAATCTCCTACGCCGACGACACGCAGCTGATCCTCTCCCCCACCAAGGACCCTCTCACCGCCAAATCCAACCTCCTCCAGGGAATGAAGGCAATCGCCGACTGGATGAAGGAAAGCCGACTTAAGCTGAACTCAGACAAGACGGAGATCCTCATCCTTGGGTCCAACCCCTCAGCATGGGTCGACTCATGGTGGCCCGCAGCACTGGGGACCCCCCCCCCGGCCCCCACCGACCACGCACGCAACCTGGGAATCATCCTAGACTCAAAACTCACCATGACCAAACAAGTCAACGCAGTCTCCTCCACCTGCTTCAACACCCTCCGCATGCTCCGCAAGATCTACAGGTGGATCCTGACAAACACGAGGAAAACAGTCACCCAGGCCCTAGTCAGCAGCAGACTCGACTACGGAAACGTGCTCTACGCCAGAGCCTCGTCCAAGCTCATCAACAGCCTGCAGATAATCCAGAACGCCTCTGTACGCCTGATCCTCGAAGTCCCGCGCCGCGACCACATCACCCCCCACCTGAGGAACCTGCACTGGCTCCCCGTCGACAGGAGAATCTCCTTCAAGCTCCTGATCCACGCACACAAGGCATTCCACAAGACCGGACCAGCCTATCTCAACAATCGACTCTCCTTCTACGTACCCAACAGGAAACTCCGCTCTGCTGACCACACCCTGGCCACGGTCCCGCGCATCCGTAGAACAACCTCCGGAGGCAGGTCCTTCTCCCACCGTGCCGCCAGGACCTGGAACACCCTCCCCCTCTACCTACGACAAACCGAAGACCTGCTGACCTTCAGGAGACAACTCAAGACCTGGCTCTTCGACCAGTAGCAGCAGCACCCCCCCTCCACCCCCAGCGCCTTGAAACCCTTATGGGTATGTAGTGCGCTTTACAAATTACATGATTGATTGCTTGTTTGATTGATTGACCCAAAACGTGCGCTCTCGCTCTATCTGAAGTGCACACAACAGTTCCGGGTGGATGACCAATTCTTTGTTGGCTACGTGGGCACAAAAAAAGGTCGGGCCGTGCACAAACAATCCATCTCTCGGTGGGTCGTTTTGTGCATCAAAGCGTGTTACTCGTTGGCTAAGAAGGAGCCTCCTGTGGGGCTGCGTGCCCATTCTACCAGGGCGAAGGCGCCCACTACTGCCTTGGGACACGGCGTTCCCTTGCAGGATTTTTGTCAGGCAGCTACGTGGGCCTCGATGCACACGTTTACCAAGCATTACTGCCTTGACAGTCAAGTCCGGAGAGACGGCTTCTTTGGCCGTTCTGTTCTCCGTGACTTTCTGGTGTAATCTATTCGCAGACCCACCACTGGGGTTGGTATTGCTCGTAGACGCTTTTCATCTCGAGTGGAGCTCAGGCCTCCTGTATGCCTTTCCACCCATACCACTCCTGCCCATAGTTCTCAAGAAGATCAGGAAAGACCGGGCCCAAGCCATCCTTGTGGCTTCAGACTGGGCATGGAGAGTCTGGTATCCTGAGCTTTTGAACATGAGTGTCGATACTCCAATTAGGTTGCCCCATCGGGAAGATCTTCTGTCGCAGCAGCACGGCAGTGACCTCCACCTGAACCTGTCCACTCTCTGCGCTCTTGCGTGGAGATTGAGTGGCTGCAGTTAACAGCTTTTGACCTTCCTCCTGAAGTCTGTAGCGTTAATCTTGCAGCCAGGCATCCCTCGACCAAGACGGTATACGCCTCCTGTTGGAAATATTTGTGGCATGGTGTTCATCCAAACAAACTGATCCCCTTTCTGACCCTTTCTGAGGTACTGTTATTTATTCTTTCCCTTGCCCATCAGGGCTCTGCTCTGGGCACTCTCAAGGGCTATCTTTCTACCTTTTTACGGCTGCCAAACCAACCCTCCACAGGGCTCGACAAATCTACTCGACCGCTCGCATTTGCGAGGTAAATTTTATGAGGTCGAGCTATTTTTAGGTCCTACTCGCCCTTTCTGGCGAGTAGGAAAACATACTAACTTTTGTCCTCCGTCTTTGAAAACGGAGCAAATGTGACAAGATAACAAGATTTAAAGGCCTTTTTATTGCTCACAAAGCAAATGAGCAATAAAAATGCCTTTAAATCTTGTTATCTTGTCACTTTTGCTCCGCTTTCAGAGACGGAGGTCAAGTAGGTCACTGTTAGGGCGAGGAGATTTCTCAAGGTACTAGTCCTGCAGGACTAGTACCATTTTTCAGATTTTTCGAAGCCCTGCTCCATTTTCAAGTCCCTAATGTAAATAGGTTTTCGAAGGGTCTTGTACATTTGTTTCCCGTTCCCCTTTCATTGTGCCTCAGTGTGACCTTAACTTGGTTCTCACATTCTTGATGTGCTCTCCTTTCAAGCTTCTACACAATTTTCCCATCAGGCTGCTCACCATCAAAACAGCCTTTCTTGTAATGATTACATCGGCCCAGAGGGTGCATGAACTGCAGGCTTTATCTTCCAAGCGTCCATTCTCCTCAGTTTATCCAGACAAACTGGAGCTTTGCACTATGGCCTCTTTCCTGCCAACAGTGGTAACAACAGTTCATGTGGGTCAATCTGTCACCTTCTATGCTCCTCCACATTCCTCTAAGGAAGCTGAACGACCACCATCTAGATCCAAAAAGAGTGTTGTCGTTCTGTCTTTACCGCACATGAGAGTTCCGGGTGGACGACCAACTCTTTGTGGAGTATGTTGGTGCGCAGAAATTGTTGAGCGGTGTAGATATAGACCATCTTTCAATAGGTTGTTCTCTGCATCAAAATCTACTACACACTGGCAAAAAAGCAGCCTCCTGAAGGCTTACAGGCTCATTGCCCCAGAGCTACAGCTGCAACCCCTGCGTTAGTACATGAGTTCTAGTCCTGGGCATCTGCAACATGGCCTTTCCTGCACATGTTTACCAAGCATTACTGCCTGAACAATCAGGTCAGCAAGGACAGGCATTTCACCTCTTCGATCCTGCAGGACTTCCTAGTTTAAATTTGTCTGCAGACCCACCACTGGGGATGGTACTGCTTGGATATCAATTCAAAGGTAAGGAATCTGCGGCTAGAAGCCTCTATCAGTTGAACAACTTACTTACCTTCGGTAATGCCTTATCTTGTCAAGACTATATTTATTCACAGATTCCTTACCAACCTACCCATCCTACCCCTTCTGTGGACAGATTTCTAGGGTCAGGCTTGACCCCTTTCAGAGCCTTAGTTTGGACACACCAGTGTCCGTACACACCAGTGTCCGTACACTTCATGGCTCCGCGCTTCTTGTGTGTAAAATCTTAAAAAGTAACAGACGTCCGCGCGCCACGGTGGCGCCTATATATGTGTGACGGACACCACTTCCGGTGCGGATGATGCCACGAGGAGCCAATCAACGCCATCTACCGGTGTGCAGGGGTACTGCTCAAGAAAAAATTGCCGGACCCAGTCTGACGACTGGGGATATTCAAAGGTATGAAATCTGCAACTATATATAGTCTCTACCAGATAAGGCATTATCAAAGGTTTGTAACTTGTTCTTCTAAGTACTATCAGGCAGTCCCCCGGCCTCACCACACCTGTAGAATGTTGATGTAACATTTGGTGTCAAGGTGTTGAACCACTTTGTTATTCACCCTGGCAGCCTCCTGGTGGCCTCCCTCCCGCTCCTGTGTTGCCTGAAGTATCACCCATCAGGAGCCCCTCGCCATGCAATGAGTATTTTTGGAGTTGGACAAACTCAGCTTATATCGCCTTCTGGCAATCATGCTGGTCATTGCAGGGAGTGCAAGAAGATGCAGTGAGAGTACATAAAGACTTGCAAAGGGGTAAAGGTTTTCTCAATGCTATGTCAGAACCAGAGGCTCCAATTATGCTTTAACTTTCTTTACTAACTTTACAGCACCCAAGAAAAAACTACAAACCTCATCATTCTACTACGTATGCCACATTAACACATGACACAAACAACCAATGACCGTGTCCGTAACAGTATAATAATGGTATCTCTTCAATCTATCATCCTCTTTCTTTGTTGATTACGGCAGCCAGATAAGTGATCTTTCTTAGTTTCGCATTATGTGGAAAACTGTAAGTGTAATTTGTACTATATTGATTAACTTGTACTTCATTGAAATTGTTAATTGCTTAACTAGGTCGATCCACGAAGGACGACCTCTTCTACCCTTCTCACCTGCGCCAAGTGGGACCATTCCGCTCCTGTCACTGTGCCACCACCACGGTCCGGCTGCAGAAGGAGACGCGGGTGGGTGGGGATGGAGTGGAGGGAGAGAGTTAGCAGCATGAACAACGCTGGAGATCCTGAGGCAGCGGGTAGTGCAAATCTCCTCTTAGGCAGAGCGCCCTTCCACAACCTTCCTTATATAAATTATTTGATGTATGCTACTCATAGAGCAATTGTTTCTGCGTGAAAAAGTTTCACCGGCCATGTTGTGGAATGGCTGGCATGTACATTGACTATGGGGCATTGTTTGAACAGTTTAGGCACCCTAGAAGCTCTTTCCACAAATTTGAGCTAAACCCCAGCTTTTTCACCATTTAATTAGTTAGCTCACTTCCCTTTATATACTTGGGAAGTAGTTAGTTGGGGTTTCTTTTGCTACATTATAAATAGCAACAGATTACTAAACGAAGATGACTGACGACCACAAATACGTCAGTCATGAGTGTGTCTCTCAGTCATATGGGATGGATCCAGAGTTGGCATCTGTAATGAAACAGGCTTTTTGCAGGTTTACCCCCCACTTTTTGCCTCCATTTTGACTACTAGGTACTGGTGTAATGACCCTGTAATGTCCTGCTCTGACCCTTAAAGTGGTGTATGTTTAAGTGTCTTATCCCCAATTGGCAAAATCCGACTTACTTGTAAATCCTTATTATATGGTACCAGGGCAGGCTCGGATTGGGAAGTTGGGCATTTGGCCGGTGCCCGAGGCCCAATGCATCAGGCCAGATGTAGGCTGGTTCTTTCCGTCTTTATTTTCAATGTTCAGGTTGGCTCAAGCTGCACCTCTCATCTTGAGAGGCTGCAGCATCCCCAAAACACCCCATCACAACTATCAGGTGGCCCAATTTCACATACCAAATCACAATAGCTCATCCTGAGCTGCCACAGCATGTGGTGTGCCTCCTTCAGCTCCTCCTTAGGGCATGACAGGGAGATATCACCATGATAGATACTGCTTCTGAGCAGCAGAGTCCATGTTCCCCTCCCAAAGACGACTGGTGGGTGCTATTGAGGAATTCTGTTTTTGTGTTCCCAGTGGGTGGTGACACCCCCATTCATGTTGGCCAGGGGAGTTATCTTTTCTACACTACCTTATCAAATCCATAAATAAACGGGAAAACAAACCAATGCCTTACCTGGTGTTGCAGTTTTGCCACTGAACGGAGAGACTTTGTCAGTATGTACCATCAGCAACGTATTTGCTATGCCATACAGACACTGGAGGCCAACCTTTCGAAGTATTTAGAATTTGTCAGAGAGCTCAGACCTTTCATGTGCTCCATTCATGAAAAAACAATACAAAATAAAGCACTTTCTCACAGAACGAATGAAATTGAAAGTGACAATAAGTAAGGCCTCTAGTTTAACAGTTACGACTCATGGTGAGTAATGTGCTCTCTGCTGGGATGGTTTTGTATGTCGTACAGGTTTCATTCTGGACAGGCCCTGCTCAACTATTCTTTCTGGGGTCGACAGATTGAAATAATGACACCTGTTACAGTGCTACAAAATGTCTGAAAATTCATTGGAATGCACTTTGACAACTCAAATTGTATGCACCTTTCTTCTTTTTAGGTCTCGCTTAGGCAGTGCATGAGTTGTCTCTTCAAGACATGCTGTTTCTAGGCTATGGGCTTTATGCACCACCCATCTTTCCTACTGGATCCTTTTACTGTCCTTCGTAAATGGGTGCTTTTCATTGGTTAATATGCGCAATATTCCCTCCTTTTTAGGTCTCGCCTGAGCCAGCGGTTTAGCGCTGCTCTCGCGAGAGCTTTTGTAAACGGGGGATTTGAAAGTGCAAACTAGTGCTTTCAGGCCACCAACTACAGTGCATGTGCGCCGGGCGCGCGCACCATTTGGCAGCCTGCGTGATCATTTTGCAGCCGCTTTGATGTTCTCAGTGAGCTGCGCGGCTACAGAGAACATCAAAGCGGCCGCGAAAGTGCACACCATTTGCCACCCCTTCCCTTATCCCACTTCCTGCTTGTTTAACTTTAATGAGCGTGGCGCCCGCTTCACGGACACCGCGCTCTGTACGAAGCTTGCTCTGCCGCAGCGGCACATTTTTGTGCACGAGAAGTGAATACCTCAAAAGGCAGAGGGTTGCGTATCAGTTCGCAGGCATCATTCACACGGTCACTCTTTCACAAATATGGTTTTCATGAGTCAATATGGACTAGAAATGATGAAAGAAGTGCACAGTTGATTGAGGGTAATACACCATCAAAGAAACATTTTGAGTCAACATCTGCTCATTTCCAATTGCTAGTGTTCACTGCCTAGCGCTAGAAAGTAGTCTTCCTTGGCGCTAGTCTGGAGATGTGTAGTAAAGATGCTTTATCTCTGCCTGTCAAGCTGGCTCTGAATATGGTCGGCTTTTGGCTTCCTTGGTGAGTACAACCCACTTCTTCAGGACGGTTTATAGAGCGTGCCATATGGCCACTTTTAATGGACCCTCATGTGAGCATTGATCTTGCTTTCAGTCCTCCTGGGGAAAATACGTAGCCCGGCTTTGTCCTCCCCACACCCCAGCAGACATTCTACCTTTTGCACTTTGAACTCCGCACGTCCCAATACGCCAGTATCAGACGCAGGAGCTCACCCACCCTATGGACTCTAACCTGGGCCTCGCCCTCCCTCTTTCATGAAACTGGACTTATTTAACACCCCTCCATACAGATCTGAAGTATTCCTGAGTAACAAGTATGAGGTTTTAAATCATAAATAGATACACAAATGCTATATGTCACTCAGCGCTGCTCCTTCGGTCGCTCTTTTCTTCTCTACCTCGCTTTCTCTTCTCCTCTCCTCTTTCCTGATGCGCCCTTTCTCCTCTCATCCTTCTCCCTGTAGTTCCCTCCTCCCACCCCTTGTCTGTCACACAAACCCTGGGAAATTAGTGCTTCACTTGAGCCAGCTCTGCATGAGATGCCCGCCTCTCCAATCGGCTATATTTAAGTGAATTAAAATAATGTGGGGCGCCTGATTCCCGAAGTGTACTTAAGACCGCATTTATTCCATAAGAGCAGTTTCATTTTTATTCTGCCTCAACGGAACATACCAGAGAGCGTGTGCATGTTATCATTTCTTTTCAGAATTCCGACCCACATGAATTATAACTGTTCATAAAATGGTTTTAAAAATCGTAATGAACTCTTAAAAACAGTAAGGAATGGCGTGGTCGGGGGAGCTGCGGTGTCTACGCACTTACCAACAATTTTTAGGTTTTTGCGAGAGTTTACGTTATTGGCATTGTAAATAACAATACCTTTTATTTATCTGTTTTAAAAACAATACATAAATAAAAGGCATTGTCATGTACAATGCCAATAGCTCACACTCTCATAAATGCGAGACCTATTGCATTGCAAATGCTTGTTTACTTTTGTAACCTCCCATGACAACTGCCCCTGTTACATGTGCTCTTACTCATGTTAATTTACCATACTTGGAGAGCCCTCTTTTTTTTGTTGCTGTTGGCCTGCCTCTGTTCGTGCATGTGTGTTTTGTTTACTTCTTGCAGGCTGAAAGTTTCCCGGCCGATTGAGGCTGATTCATTTGATGTGCTGGTTTTTTAATGTTGGCTTTTCCTTCTGTAGCATCATCCGATGGTACATTCAGCGATCCTGTACACTTTGAGGTATTTGTAATTTTGTTGAATTCTGTTTAAAATCTCCACTGTTTCGTTTTTTTTTATAGTAGACAGCGGAGAGTCGTCTGGGACTCAAACCCTGTTCCCCAGTTCCTAAATCGGCAGCTCTGTATATTATGTTGCAAACTCCCTCTAATGAGGATTTATTTTGTTATTGCACTAAATTCTAGGATGACAAGCCCTTGTTTTTTGATGCCCTGTAAACAGGGCTGCTAATCTTGGTCGGTGGGAGGGAGTAGACAGCCTCTTGCTTAAAGCAAACTGCTGTGGCGGAGCCTACTTCTGAGCACCGCCTCAGCTGCACACACGCCTCAACTCCTTGCCCCTCCCCTCTCCGCTCTGACTCCAGTCCATGTCTTACTTATCCTCCACACTCACTCCTTTTTAGGTCTCGGCTAGCAAAGGCTGCGCTTGCGCAGTCTCGCTCGCGAGATTTAATGACTTGGAGAAGAGGGGCTTGAACCCGCACCTCTTCTCTCCTCTTCTCCATTGGCTGGCCTCTTAAATGCTGGCCAGCCATTGGAGAAGAGGTTCGTCTCGCAAAGCAGGCCCCATCCTTTTCGGATTCGGGGGCGGTTTTTTTCGATACTTTTCACTGGGCGTGTTTTTCTCTCCTCCAGCCAATGGCAAGAGGAGAGAAAAAGAAAAACACGCCCCCGAATCCGAAACCGCCGCTGCGTTTCTCCGAGGCATTTCTGCTTCACCTCGGAGAAAGGCAGTTGTCTCTCTCTCTGTCTCTCGTGTTTCTTTCTCTCCCCCATGGCGGGGGCCTGAGCAGAGTACCCCTTCGTGGCTTACCGAGCGCTTTCCACAGGGCAGGCAGGAATCACCGTCAGAACTCCTTGGTTCTCATTGCTGCGTGACATCAACTGTTGTATGATTTATAAAGAAAAGTGGACATTTTAGGGAAGTTTTGCCACGTTAAATACAAGTTCGAAGTGCATAATTTATCTTCCAATCTATCTGTTAGTTTTGAGTTTCGTGTTACTGTTTACTCATCTTATTCAATTACAAGTTGCGCAATATAAAACTGCAAAATAAAAATTAGCGCTTAACTATTTTGTTCAATTTTCAGTCTACGCTTAGAAAGAATTCTAAATGTAGGTTTAGTGTTAAACTGGAATTGAATCAGTCACCGCTCTCAGTTCACTACCACATCGCTGCCCGCTATGATTGAGACGTTGACATTCTGAGATGGCCGCCGCCGGATCGATGTCATATCCCCGGCCCGAGTCCTTCTTCTGTGTTAACGGCGCCTCGCCAGTGACGGCCGTGCCGCTGCTATCCGGGCCGTGCGTGCGGTTGCCAGGGGAGCCAGCTTCCCACGCAGGAACCGGAAAAAACCCGCACCGGGAGCGGCGGTACCAGGAAGAGTTGGCATCCCGGCCCCGGTGAGTGCGGGTCATTGGCGGGAGAAATGGTCAGCTTTCATCATTGGTTTCCCTCACTCACGTTTATACTACATGCACTGTCATTAATGCTGCATTTTAAACAAATAAAAATTAAATGCAAAGTCTTAAATGACGAAAGTCTGGGCTTTAAACATACATCGTGGGCTGCTGGGGAGAGATTTTCATCAAAATAACATTCCCTGAAGTCACTGGTCACAACAGTCATTTTTCACAGCAGACAGCAAAACATGTATACTGACTGTTGAACACCGGACCCCCTCCCGACAAGACCCCTTCAGGAACTTTAAAACCCCTCAGTGCACAGATCAAACAACAGTAAAACAGAGCGGTTCCGTTCATAATGTGAAATATGCCCCACGCACGAGCTGTAATCTCGGGAGATGCACAATAGGAGTGTCGAGAAGGCACAGTTTTTTTCACGTCACCTGTCCTGCCCCCCCTCCCGCTGGTCTCACCCCAGGCTCAGAACGAAGGCCCCTTTCAGAAAGCCCCTTCTTTACTTTAGTTTGACTTTTTCCCTGTTGGGATGGGTTCCTTGTCCTAACCCAGTTGTACAGACGCTCACCGTCACTTAGGTCCCGCACTGAAGTTTAGGAAATGCTCCTTCATAGAGCTCCTCCCTCCCAAGTTCAAGGAGCCCAACCAGGCAGTCCTGCATGCAGAGTGCCCCCACCCTAAGCCAGAGTTCTACCGGGCACACCCGCTGATCACAGTTCAGTAAAACATAAACAAAAATAATCTCATGAGCAATGCCAATAGCTCTATCTTTAACAATGCCGAGACCGTTGCATTGTAAATGCTTGTTTTTAATTGTCCCAGCTCCTATGCAGCCAGTGCTTGTTTTAGGACTCTTGTTTGCTACAAATACTGGTGGTCCTGCTAAATGCAGCAAGGCTGTGAACCTTGACTATAATGGAGCGCAAAAACCACTTCAGAAAACTGCCTTTAAAGAGACAAAGCACCACTAACACTCTATTCGCACCGCTTATCTCGGTGCAAGCCAGTGTGTTTACTATTCTGAAAGAGATGCCACAATTTGTTCCATGAGGGCGTGCGGTGATATCTGACTGCCGTCAGTGACTCTACTGAGCCCTGCGTATTTCCAGGTCGTTGAACATCCGATTCTCTTCAAAGTGGGAAAGCACTTCCAGATTAGGAGCCTCCCTCCCTGGCTCACTGGCAAACTCGAATATGGAACCCGTCCGGCTCACTCTATGACCGAGGGCCATTATCACACCTTAGAGTGATGGTTTGACCATGCTGGGGAGCTCAGGCAGATACTGTGGACAAAACAACTGCAGCTCGGCCCTTGTTTCTACCTGTCAAAGGGATGAAGTTTGGCGATTTGAAACCTGCCTTAAATGGAAACAGGGAGTTTTCTGACATTTCTTCTTTCTGATGGGTCTTAAGGCTGGGAACAGGCTGTTCGCTGCCTCACAGTCCACTAACCATTCCAGCTCTTCTCCTGAGTGTTACTATTTATTTCCTTCTCTCTCTTTAGTGCGGTGTAGCTTTGCCTCCCATCCATCCCACCACCCCCACCTCCTGCCCCTCGAGTATTTCAGACCATTTTGTAAATGTTATGCATGAGAACTCTGCAGCAACAGCTCCATTAGAGCAGAGAAGCGCAGCCCACCCCTGCCCCCGCCACCACCAGTAAATAAAACGATAATGAAACAAACCTGTTTTATTATCGTTTTATTTTAATCCCCTGAACCCGCACCCAGGACTCTGACGAGTCTTGAGGGTGTGTCCAGGGGATGACACTGCTGGTGGGGGAGTGGTGGGCACTCCCTTCACTGTGCAAGAGGTGTTTGGCCGGCCATCTCATGAGCAGTGAAGCTCTCTCCAGCCTCAGCTGCGTTGCTGGGGCAGGAGAGAGCAGGCACAGGCTCCCAGTCTGCCTGGGAGCGCAAGTTGCCAACGCTCAGACCAATACTGAAGCTGCTCTTTTGCGAGAGCAGCTTCAGGATTGGCCGCAGGGCAGGCTGGAAGCCTGTGCCCCAGAGCCTGAAGCAAGAAGAGCCGATGTGCGGGAGATGTCGGCAGAACCAGCGGCAGCATTAAGATAAGTTTACGTTTTTATTTTGGTATTTTTTTGTGATCAACCCCTCCCGCCTTCCTCCTCCGGTCTGGCCTGCCCCCCCCCCCACCCCCTCACTGTGGAAGGGTACGGGCCGCTACTGCGCGGGCTGCTTTCCGTCCAGGCAACGTTCATATGGTTTGATTATTTGAAAAGCTGTTTTGGCATCACGCATTATATTTTTTTTAAACGTTCCAAGACCTGAAACATACAATCCAGCCCCTCCCACTCTCCCTTGTGCCTGTTGCTCCCATCCCTGTCCTTCACCCCTCCAAACATTTTCAGGCAGTGATATCAATTCTGTAGGAAACTGACCCTTTTTGCACTGTTACCCCCTCCACCGAAAATCTGGCCACGCTTCGTTCAGCAAGATCCAAGTACCACAAGCACATCTTCCTTGGAAAAGCGTCACACTTCAAATCCCTCCTTGACTCAGCCAAAAATAGACCCAAAAAATTATTCGACCTCATCAAGAACCCAAACAGCTCTCCCCCAACCTCCAAATTGAAGGATTCCACAAAGAAAGCAGCGGAATTCGCTATATTCTTTGATGAAAAGGTGAAATCACTTGTAGATCAGGGCATTCATCCTACCCCTACAGAGGAGCGCAAATCCTTAACCATTTGGCAAAACTTTGACCCCATCTCTGATGATGCCCTCCTTAAATGCATCCTTGATACAAAGCCCTCTAACCATTCTCTTGACCCCATCCCTAGTGCCATTGCCATTGACTTCTATACCCATTCTCTCTCCTATTGGACCACTCTGGTCAACCTCTCCCTCAGTCAAGGCTCCCTTCCTGTTTCCTTCAAAACTGGGCAGGTCACCCCTCTGCTTAAAAAACCCACAGCTGATGCGAACGACCCTAACAACTACCGTCCCATCACTAACCTACACTTTCTTGCGAAAATCACAGAAAAATGTGTAGCGAAACAACTCTCTCGCCATATCAAGGACAATGATCTTCTGGACAATTTCCAGTCCGGCTTCATTCAAAACTGCAGCACTGAAACAGCCCTGCTGCTAGTGATTGATGACGCGCTGCGGATACTCGATTCAGGGGAGTCTTGTCTTCTAATTCTTCTTGACCTTTCTGCAGCCTTTGACACTGTCAATCACAATACTCTCCTTAACACTCTGCAACAGAGAATGGGCATGGATGGCACTGTGCTCAAATGGTTTGCCTCCTTCCTCTCGGATAGATCCCAAATGATCAAAATAGCGAACAGTCTTTCATCTCCTTCAGCGGTCGGTCAAGGTGTCCCTCAAGGCTCTATACTTGCACCCACACTGTTCAATCTCTACTTAGAACCGTTGGGAAATCTCCTGAGTAAATCCGGGATCCACTATCATCTATATGCGGACGACACTCAAATCTACCTTAAGGTGGCCTCCACTCACGATCTCTCCCTCCTAAGCTCTACTCTCGACTCCATTCAAAACTGGATGTTAACTCATCAACTGGTCCTGAATCCCTCCAAAACTGAATTCCTCCTCCTCTCCTCCTCACTTTCTCCTCCCCCAGTGCAATCATGGATGGATCAGATTAATCTACTGAACAATAAACCCATCATTGTCGAGAGCGCAAAATCCCTTGGTGTCATACTCGACAAAAAACTCAATCTACTCTCCCACATCGATTCCATTGCAAAGTCTGCTCGATACCAACTGCGCCTTCTTTGGGGGATTCGTCGCTTCTTCCCGGAGTACGACCTTAAAACCCTGGTCCAATCGCTGGTTCTCTCCAGATTGGACTACTGCAATTCTCTTCTTACTGGCCTCCCCAAATCCCACCTGTCCCCCCTGAAGTCTGTTCTCCATTCAGCAGCTCGCTTCATACATGGGGCCAAAAGAAGCGACCACATCACACGCATTTTATCCACCCTCCGTTGGCTTCCCATAGAGGCAAGATCTATCTACAAGACTGCCTGTATCACCCACAAAGCCTTGCACTCATCCTCCCCTCGCTACCTGGCGGATAAACTGAAACTCTCTGGTGGCTCCAGACCATCACGGAATGCAGAAAATTTCCTGCTTGAACCTCACACTTTCAAGAAGGAAAGATCAATGGCCCAATCCTTTTCAGGCAACGCAGTGAGAATTTGGAACTCACTTCCGCCTCAGCTCCGGACCACCACCTCTTCCCAGGCCTTCAAAACTGACCTCAAATCTCTCCTCCTTCAAAGACACTTCCAAATTTAATTCACGCCCTATATTTTCTGAAGGAAGTCCTTTCATTATAGGAAATTCTGTTCTCCATGCCTATAGAAGTGCCTTCCCAGTGTGTTTTGTGTTTTGAGTGTCTGCCATATATTGCAGTATTATACTTTTACTTGTATTTTGATCGATTTTGTAACATGCACACGTCACCTTTCCTTTTGTAACGTAGCGTTTGCTACCGCTTGTATTTTGTTTGCTTTTGATACATGCACTACGGCCACCACTGCCTCATGTAACGTAACTTCTGTTTTAGTATTCTGAGTGTCGGCCATTTATTGCAATTTTTTTTTTCTTTTTACCTCTACATGTACTTTGTATGCTCTTGTAACCTGCACACATCACTTTTTCCGTTTGTAACGTATCGTTTGCTACCTCTTGTATTTTGCTTGCCCTTGATACTTGCACAATTGTCACTATTGCCTCATGTAACGTACCATTTGATTTTGTAACATGCTCACTTGTATTTTTGCTCCTTATGTATCATTACTGCTGCTATTGTGAAGCGCTCTGACACCTTCGGGTAAAGTCCGCGCTATATAAAAACGCATTAAATAAAATAAAATAAAATAAAATAAAATGCTCTTTAACTGAATGTGCACTGGGTTTCTGCTAACCAGGTTCCAAGTGTATGTGTTCTTTCCCAAAACTGTACCTTTGTTTCCACAATTGGCACACCTCTGGCCCACATATAAGTCCCTTGTAAGAAGTACCACTGGTACCAAGGGCTTTGTGGCCAGAGAGGGTCTCTAAGGGCTGCAACATGTATTATGCCACCCTGAGACCCCTCACAAAACACATGCACACTGCCACTTCAGCCTGCGTGCTTTGGTGTAGATAAAAGTGAAAGGTCGACAATGCACATATCCCTGTGTGCCAGGCCTGCCAGCACTGCATGAGTCATAGGTAAGTCACCCATACAGCAGGCCTTACAGCCCTAAGGCAGGATGCACTATACCTCTTGAGAGGGCATAACTGCATGAGCAGATATGCCCTATATTGTCTCAGTCCATTCGTAGCCCTTATAAATGCGTAGTGAAGCCATACCGAGTACATGGGCTGGGAGTTTGTCAATACGAGTTCCACATCTCCATGATGGCTTCACTGAATCCTAGGATGTTTGGTACCAAACATCTCAGAATAATGAGCCCACACTGCTGGCAGTATTGGATTCATTAATAAATGCACTCAGATGGCACTTCAGAGGTGCCTCCTGAAAACCTACTAAACCACTTGTGTGTGCCTAGCTGGTCTGTACCAGCCTGCCACTTCCAGACATGTTTCTGATCCCCTGAGGTGGGAGCCTTTTGCTCTCGTGGGTCAGAAACAAAGCCTGCTCTGCATGGAGGTGATTCACATCTACACCAAAATAGAAACAGCATTGAAGGGCAGTGAGCCTCAAAGGTTTCCTGCCCTTTGTTATGCTGACCAGGGCCTCTCCAGCTAGTGGAGATGCCCGCCCCCCTGACCAAGCCCCACTTTTTGGCTGCAAGGTTGTTGGGAAAATTAGTAAGAAGGAGAAGTGTGTCCCCTCTCCGCCAGGAACACCAATAAGGTGTCCTTAGCTGAAGTGACCCCTCCTTTGAGAATCCTCCATATTGTTTAGGAGGATTCTAACCAATAGGATTAGGGTTATGCCCCCTCCCCAAAGGGAGTGGACATACAAAGGGTGTAGTAACCCTAAAGGTAGGTAGCCCATTGACTACTACATTGCAGCACCTGTAATGTAGTAAATTTGGTATTTAGGAGAACCCCTGAACCTTAATCCTTAGTTCCTGATGACCTACGAAGACAGAGGACAAATAAGAGCTGTGCAGCAGAGGAAGTCTCAAGACACCCACTGACTTGGCCCCAGCCCTACAGGCCTGTCTGCAGCACTCGAAGATCCAGCGAAAACCGACAACTCGTCCCTCAGACCAACAGCATCCAAAAGCCTCTGGAAGGATTGCTGCCTTCAACAAAGACCAGAAATCTACAATACAGCTGCCCTGTTCAACAAGAAACTCCAAGAAAGGCGTCTGTGACCTGCGGAACCGTGAGACCCTGCTTCCAAATGCACCACTGCATCCGACTCCTCTGGCACGAGTCCAAGAGGCCCACCGTCCCAGTGAGGCTCCCTGGTGATCCAGAGTCTGAGTCCAGTTTGGGCTGACCCCTTCTGGACTCCAAGACAATGCCTGGAGACTCAACACAAAGGACTACCTAACCGCAACCAACTCTGGAAAGACTTTTCTGATGTCCAAGGACACCCCTGCAACCGCAGCCCCCAGGCATTGTGGAGCCCAACTGACGGTACCCAGGTGACCCTCAACATCCAAACTTACCTGTCCAGCCAGCAGTTCCTTTCATCCATCTTCCTGGTCCGAGCCTGCAGCCTTTGTTCAAAACCGTCGTCCTCCATTGATTTGTTATGGGCGCCCGACGCTGTGTTGGCACTCTTCATCCATCTGCCGCTGTGCCCCTGAGAGTGTATATTTGGTGCTGCCTTGTGCCCCCCCTCCCTCCCGTGCTTGTATTAACCCCCGGAGGTTGACTTCCAACTCCGCTCTGCTTACCTGTAATTGGCACGACTTTGAGTGCCCTGTCTCCATTGGTTAACATTGAGCACCCGACTCCGAATTTGACCTCTGCACCTGGCCAACCCAGTGCCACTGGTGGTGCAGGCTTGATGCTCACTTGAACCTTGCCCTGTGTTGACCTAAAACCCTGAAGACTTGGTTTGTGAGAAAAGTATTTACCTGTGAAATTGCCTTCTTGTTTTCCTCTCATAGGATAATATTGCTCATTTGAAATATTGCACTGTGTATTTTTTCTTGATATGTAAAGCATTCACTTTTTCTAAAAACTGTATCTATCTTGTTGAACTGAAGTCATGCGCTAAGTATTCATTTACTGCATTGAAAAGCATTGACAGCTTGAAAACTGTACTTACCTGCAACTAAGTTTCTTTGGTTCTAGCAATAAAAGTAACAAAGTAATATTTTTATAAATCACTGGTCTCGGATTTAGTCATTGAGTGTGTGTAATCATTTCTTGCCTGAGTGCGTACAACCAATGCTTAACACAGCCCTTCGAGAAGCCTACCTGCTCACCCACACTACTACAACACAGAGCATTAGTATCATCTACGTTAGCCTCTGTAAAGCCTCTGGGGATCCATAAGACACTGTGCACACTATACCTTACTTTGGTATAGTATATACAGAGCCAGCTTCATACAACTTCCTCTTTGCCCTCACACCCCCCCCCGACATTTTGAGGCAGTGATATCACTTCCTGTTTGGAGATAAACAAGGATTGCTAAACCCTCCAGCGCCACTGTCAGCGCTGTCCTCCACAACAGCCGGGCCGCCGTAGCCACCATTCAGGCCATTAAGTATGTGGGTGGTCAGGGACGGGTGGGTAACGGCTCACTCTACACCCTGCCCCGGGAAGGGACGTATAGTCGCGCTTGCTTGTTGTTAAGCAGAAGCAGTGTCTTGGTTTTTTTTCTCGCTTGTTATTCACTGCTGAGAACAGACCTCCAGGACTTCATGTCACTCCATTGCTTGAATGCTTTTTAGGTCTCGCCTTGCTATCGCGTAAGCGATTGCAAAGCAAGACTATAGTAAGGGGCATTTAAAAGTGCTCCGAAAAGCGGATTGCATGGCGAGCACGCGCACAATCACGCGCATCGTGCCGCCATGCAATCTGTTTGGCATCGCACTTCAAAGGGCCCGCTCCCCCACCTGGAATGCGCTCCCCCGCCAAGCGCGCGCGCCACGCTCCGCCGGGCTTGTCTTGTTTCTTATAGCCCTCCCCTTTATTGTCTTTTTTCACGCTCCGTACTGGCTAGGTTAACTTGGCAAAACATAATGTACAACAGATAGCCTTTGAACTCGAGGTCATACTGCACGGCGCACCTTTACCCTCTTCTGCTCTTTTGCTCAAACTGCGTAACCATTCCACTCCATCTGTTTCTAAAAACCCCTTCTGTTGTCCGTCCTCCAGTTCATAACCTACTAAGCACTTTAAATGTCAGCCGCGCGCATGTAACTTTTAAGTGGGACCCTGGGGGTTGGCCTTACGTGATCTTGGAGGAGGAGCATTTATAATACCCCTGGGGAACAGGGTCAAATAGCATGCTTAAAACAGTGTTACGTTTTTAATGAAAGAAATGAGAGTGGCATTGTGCCACGCTGTAAAGATCCATCGCTGACGAATGTTGTCACTCCTATCCTGGCTCAGAGTAGATGCCAAGGTGGGGCTAGGCATAACCCACAATGCCACTGTTCCATATTTCTTATAAAGGAAAGGAGGTTGCAAATAAAATGTTGGCAATCGTGTATTTGATTGCATTTTTAAAAGAGAGAGCCGAAGGCAACTGCAATGTTTGATTTGTTAACTATTTTCAGGGATGCCATTTTTATTAGAACACGTTTGGCATTTTAGAGGGATGGAGTGCCCACACGATTTGTGTTTTTGTCACTCACAGGTGGGTGCGCCTTAACAAAGTTTGAACATCACTAGCCTAGATGCTATGTGATGTTGAGCAGTCACTTCTGCCTCAGTCTACTAAAACTGAGTTGGCTTGTAAGGTCAAGCTGAGAGTACTCGCCGTCCTCGTATCATCATTCAAATAAAAATGGACGCCTTCTGACAGGAGAACGTGTGAGCAGTAAAAAAGCCCTGTTCTTTTCAGAAGAGGAATTATGCAGCTTGGCAGTTTCTAGGAAAGCACCCCCCTTTCCCAAAATCACCCTCTCGCTTTGCTGTGACAAAAGCAGCGGCTTTTCTAAAGGCGCGGGAGCGGTGTCACAGAGAAGGCAGCTCACTGGAAACGAAGAGGGGAGAAACACCGAGTGGCCATGATTAAGGACAGCGGGCTAGAGGAGAGCCGGAACGAACCCGCCACATATATCATCCTCCCCATCAGTCACAGCTCCTCCCATGGCCCTCTGCATGCAGGCCCCTATAAAAATGCCTTGTGCGCTTCAGACTGAAATTTCAGCTCTACCAACAAGCATTGGCATAGCCAATCGGTCTCGCCTTTGGGACCTTATAAGTATTTAGTTATGCAACACAATATCCTTGGTGCAACAACATTAACTGTTGCATGGTTAAACACTCATAAGGTCCCAAAGGCGAGACCTATTGGCTATGCCAATGCTTGTTTTGTTACATTGATGCAGTGTGTAAATATTACCCACCTGGTTCAGAGTATTTAATTCGGCTCCACTCTTGCAATGCACTTCACATCATTCACCCACTACTCTGCAGCAAAGCGCTTTTTGTTACCCCACTGCAGCACAGCACTTTATGATACTAAACTTAAATAGGTCAAGTCTGTGGAGGTGCGGGACCTTAGCCTATTAGTTTAACGAAGTATCAGGGGGTGGGGTAAAAGAGGGGGGCTGGGCTTTCTGTCGGGAGCTTATCCCCGACTCCACCCCAAAAAGAAAGCTTCAGAGGCTGCTGCTAATGTCCTGAGAAGCATGCAGCACCCCCTCTCCCCATGGAAGCGGTCTCCAGCTTCCAAACATTATGTGGAAGCCCATATTGCACAGGGGTTTCCAGGGGCGTAACACAGCCCCCCCCGCATCCCCCCGCGGTGCGGTGGGGTGGGGGGAAGCTCCAGGGGGCCCCCTCAGCACAATGCTCTGGCCCGGGAGCTCTTGATTGAGCCCCTCCACATACCTTGCAGGGGGCCCCCCTCAAGTTTCGTTACGCCACTGGGGGTTTCACACTCATGTCATCACTAGCTGTGTGATATCAGCTCCTTACTGGGAGGCCATGAGCAGAGCTGATAACCTGTGACACACGGCGGGACCGTGTGTGTTAGCAGGTCTGTTAGTCCCCTGATGCAAAGCTCTACAAATGACTCCACTACCAACATGTACTTCAAGTTACTCTTCTGATGCAATTTGCTTTATGTTACTCTACTGCTACAACACACTTTGTGTTTCACTCCTGTACTGCGGAGTTCATGGTACTCCTCCACAGCAATGCACTTCCACAGCTTTCTCTGTTCAGAAAAATCTTCCCATTACTCTTACGCGACCGCCAGGTGGCGCCCATGTCATGGAATGCCTACACCTCTGGGAGACCACATTCTGGTATGCATGCTCTGATGATACAAGGATTTAGGGTGTGGAATGACAATCCCACACTCCCCCGTGGGCAGTGTCCTACTGCAGCATGGCCCATGCCACCAGGGCCCTCTGCAGCCTCTGCTACTCTCCGGTGTTTGCTGTCCAAGATGTAGCTTGAGACTAGTGTGCATACACTGAGTAAATGCTGTTTAAAAATCGAGCTCACATCTATGCCTCATTCCAATTGTCTTTCCGTAAGTTGTAACTGAGATTGTCAAGTGTACTTGGCTGTACTGGTATTCACAGAGCACAACCACCAGGCGATCAACTGAGTGCTGCACATTAATTGGTTATAAGGTAAACAGTGGTTCCGTTGGGTGAAAGAATTACTTTACGCATTGGGCATAGTCAAGCGTTATTCAGATAATATACGATATTCTACTGTAAGCAACACACAAAACAGTTCATATGTAAATCAAATTCTTTATATATAAATTACGTCATTCATATATATATATGCATCGATATTTCATGAAAGGCCGTCAAGCAATAGTGTAATAGTAAAAGTGACACAGTGAATAGTAAGTGCTCAGTGACAATGTGCGTGATATGTACAATAGTTTAAAATCGAGAATATTCGAAAATGGCCAGAGGGTTCAATAGTAAAGCTGCGTGATGGAAGAGTTCCTTTTGGCGCAGATTCTATGTAATGGTCCACATAATAGTCGACGTTTCAACCCTGGTACTGCACTACTGATAGGTCAGTACGGGTCTTCATCAGGACTAGGATAGAAGGTGACGGCCTGTGAGTGACAAAAGGACTTAGTCAGGTGTGTTGGCATACGTGAAAGGACCTAAGTACTAAGGGTGGCAGGTAACTCACCTTAGTATAATAGAAATTCAGAGTGGTCTGGGCCTATGGAGTTGGTAAACATCCAGCATAAATCTCAGGATGGGGTTCCAGTTAGGTATTCTGTGGTAGTGATGGGCCTGTAAATAATTCGGGATCAATTATATCAAGTACATCCCAAAAAGCTAAGAATCAAGGTAAAGTGAGGAGGGAGCCTGACTTGCTCACCTATGTTGCATGCGAGAGCAGTTGAATCACTGGTCACGTAGCATTCGAGGCTCCACAGTTGCATCTATAAATAATAACGGGACGTTAGAATAATCATCCGCTACAAATCGACCGAATAATGGGTCGAATAGTGCAGGGTAGGCGCTCACCTAATTTCATGCGAAGTGCTGTCTATAATCCAGGCGCTTTTAATCCCTTAATGTGGGTAGTAGGCAAAAAGGCTCTTCAACCGAAGTTAACTGCAAGGAAGCAATAATCCAGTTTAGATTGATTAAAAAGCTGGGAGCCAACTGGGAGCAAAGATACACGACTTAAATTGAAGGGCGCTTAGGGAGAAGTAGCCCAATTACCTCATTCGGAAGATCGGGCGGCAGGCCGGGGGTCCTGGCTCGTCTGATTGAATCGGCAGCAGCGTGCAGAGTGAGTCTGCATAAAAGGCAGAGGGTTACGTGCGCGTGTACGCCGAACGCTATGGGTTGCCTAGCAACGAGTAGCGCTGGCGCCAAGGAACGTGCCTAATCGTCATGCGTTACCGAGGTAACATAGTAAACAAACACGTCACATAGGGATTGCGCCATACGAATACTCGGCTTCGTAGAAACTCCTGCACCCATGTCGGAGTCTCGAGGCACAGTTAAAGGTGTACATCACTCGGATGTAATACCGAGGTGCAGAGTAAAATTAAATACAAATTATTAGCAATTGATATCAGTGACCGGAGTAGTATTGTCATATAGTCGTATGGAGTACAACACATTGTTTATAAATTTGGAAGGCATTGTGATTCCCGGTTCGAACGGTGCACGCATCTCAATGTATAGAGAGCTCCATACCCTGCAAGAAAAGCGCCGTGTGAACACCTACTGTTAATAGTCAGCATAAACATCTGAGACAAAGATTGAAGTCTCCATACATGGTTCACATTGTGCTCGGGTATGTTGCCGAGGTACGAGTTACATGATACAAATAACACCAGTAATTCATGCTACATTGTACGGTTCACACCAGTAATTCATGTTATAATAACATACAGTTGTACATTCATGTGATCAGTACAAAGATACAATGATGTACTCTGAGATTGAATCTATCCAGACAATGCAAGTTCGTACATAAACGAAGGATTCAGACAACTTCATGTTTTAGTCAAAACATATGTATACTGATATGGATCTGGCTGAGCATAAAGGGCTGATCAAAGTAGACCCATTTGTTTCGAGATCTCCTCCATCTCGTTCAACCCATTCTGGACTGAGTTAAGCAAATGGATCCATCTACACTCCTTGTAGTTCAGTATCCTCGCAATCGACCCACCTCTGCTACTAGGGATGATTTTTTCCAGTACCCACCATGTGATGTTGTTGGGAGAGTGATTGTGTGATACATAATGTTCAACCATAGGTGCCCCGTGTACCTTACACCTTATCCTACTCATGTGCTGCAAAATTCTGACTTTCACTTTCTGAGTCGTTTGTCCAACATATATGAGGCCACAGGGACATTGGATGGCATATATAACATTCATGCTGTTGCAATTGGTAAACTGGGAAAGTTTGTATGTTCTACCAGTATACGTAAATGTAGTTCCTTCATAGCATAAATCGCATGCCTTGCATTGCCCACATTTGTGGTGTCCAGATACAGGTGCAAGCCCCAGGAGATTCCTAAGGTCTGGTTGTTTAGGTGTGTCCAAGTATGCATTCACCACCGAATCCTTAATGTTTTTGCCTCTTTTGAAGGCAAATGTTGAGTGATAACAAAACCATTGTCATCAAATCAGCTGACAAGGGTGGTGCTGTGGTACTACAAAATACAGACGATTATGTCGAGGAGCTTGAATGTCAACTCAGCATGGTGGACAGTTACCAACCAACCCCACGTGACCCTACGCCTCTTCTGAAATCCATGATAGAAAAAGTGACCAAAGGAGGTCTCTCTAAAGGATTCCTGAGCCAGCATGAATATGAATTCCTCAACAGTAAAGAGCCTCGAATACCTACCATCTATACTTTACCTAAAATACACAAACAAATGGAGAAACCACCTGGAAGACCCATTGTTTCGGGATGTGGCTCGATCCTGGAACCACTCAATCAATTCATAGACTATTTCTTACAACCCTTCGTACCAAAAACAAAATCATTTGTAAGGGATACGATGCACGTTATACAAATACTAGAAGGTCAGGCATTTGATCCCCATACTCAACTCTTGGTCACACTAGATGTGTCCTCCTTGTACACTTCAATTCCCCAAGACACTGCATTGGATGTTATCAGAAGCACATTAGACTCCAGATCAAGACCACATTGGATTCCTACCGAATTTTTGATCTCTCTACTGGATATTGCCATGAAAAAGAATTATTTCATCTTCAAAATACAATTCTATTACCAGTGCAAAGGCGTAGCCATGGGTGCTACATATGCCCCAAGTCTAGCTAATCTGTACATGGACCACTACGAAGAGGAACATCTGTACAGTCTGGACAACCCATACTTGAATGCCATTTCAGTATGGAAACGTTATATTGACGACGTGATAATGATCTGGTCTGGGAACAACACCGAACTCAATAATTTCTTTACCTGGCTGAATACGAGATCAACCATCATCCAGTTCACAATGACATATAACAATGAAGCCATTGATTTTCTGGACTTAACATTCCATTCACAAGATAATTTACTATACTGTGATCTGTATCGTAAACCCATGGAAAGAAACTCATTACTTAAATACCAGTCCCATCATCCACGCAGCCTGCGAGACAATCTCCCGTATGGCCAATTCCTCAGACTGAGGAGGAACTGCACAAGAAGGACAGACTACTTCAGGGAATCTGAAATACTAGTGTCCAGACTCAGAGAGAGAGGTTACCCTACAGGTCTACTCAAACGGGCAAAGAAACGGGGATGGTATTGCCCCTGGGAACAACTGTTAGAGATTAACCAAAAACAATTGGAGACAGACAAAATAGTCTGTGTGACAACATTCAACACCAAAAGCAATGAAATAAAGAAAGTTGTGAAGAAATATTGGAACTTAGTCGCGAGTGAACTACAGATATCGCAGGACCCCACATTTGCCTTCAAAAGAGGCAAAAACATTAAGGATTCGGTGGTGAATGCATACTTGGACACACCTCAACAACCAGACCTTAGGAATCTCCTGGGGCTTGCACCTGTATCTGGACACCACAAATGTGGGCAATGCAAGGCATGCGATTTATGCTATGAAGGAACTACATTTACGTATACTGGTAGAACATACAAACTTTCCCAGTTTACCAATTGCAACAGCATGAATGTTATATATGCCATCCAATGTCCCTGTGGCCTCATATATGTTGGACAAACGACTCAGAAAGTGAAAGTCAGAATTTTGCAGCACATGAGTAGGATAAGGTGTAAGGTACACGGGGCACCTATGGTTGAACATTATGTATCACACAATCACTCTCCCAACAACATCACATGGTGGGTACTGGAAAAAATCATCCCTAGTAGCAGAGGTGGGTCGATTGCGAGGATACTGAACTACAAGGAGTGTAGATGGATCCATTTGCTTAACTCAGTCCAGAATGGGTTGAACGAGATGGAGGAGATCTCGAAACAAATGGGTCTACTTTGATCAGCCCTTTATGCTCAGCCAGATCCATATCAGTATACATATGTTTTGACTAAAACATGAAGTTGTCTGAATCCTTCGTTTATGTACGAACTTGCATTGTCTGGATAGATTCAACCTCAGAGTACATCATTGTATCTTTGTACTGATCACATGAATGTACAACTGTATGTTATTATAACATGAATTACTGGTGTGAACCGTACAATGTAGCATGAATTACTGGTGTTATTTGTATCATGTAACTCGTACCTCGGCAACATACCCGAGCACAATGTGAACCATGTATGGAGACTTCAATCTTTGTCTCAGATGTTTATGCTGACTATTAACAGTAGGTGTTCACACGGCGCTTTTCTTGCAGGGTATGGAGCTCTCTATACATTGAGATGCGTGCACCGTTCGAACCGGGAATCACAATGCCTTCCAAATTTATAAACAATGTGTTGTACTCCATACGACTATATGACAATACTACTCCGGTCACTGATATCAATTGCTAATAATTTGTATTTAATTTTACTCTGCACCTCGGTATTACATCCGAGTGATGTACACCTTTAACTGTGCCTCGAGACTCCGACATGGGTGCAGGAGTTTCTACGAAGCCGAGTATTCGTATGGCGCAATCCCTATGTGACGTGTTTGTTTACTATGTTACCTCGGTAACGCATGACGATTAGGCACGTTCCTTGGCGCCAGCGCTACTCGTTGCTAGGCAACCCATAGCGTTCGGCGTACACGCGCACGTAACCCTCGGCCTTTTATGCAGACTCACTCTGCACGCTGCTGCCGATTCAATCAGACGAGCCAGGACCCCCGGCCTGCCGCCCGATCTTCCGAATGAGGTAATTGGGCTACTTCTCCCTAAGCGCCCTTCAATTTAAGTCGTGTATCTTTGCTCCCAGTTGGCTCCCAGCTTTTTAATCAATCTAAACTGGATTATTGCTTCCTTGCAGTTAACTTCAGTTGAAGAGCCTTTTTGCCTACTACCCACATTAAGGGATTAAAAGCGCCTGGATTATAGACAGCACTTCGCATGAAATTAGGTGAGCGCCTACCCTGCACTATTCGACCCATTATTCGGTCAATTTGTAGCGGATGATTATTCTAACGTCCCGTTATTATTTATAGATGCAACTGTGGAGCCTCGAATGCTACGTGACCAGTGATTCAACTGCTCTCGCATGCAACATAGGTGAGCAAGTCAGGCTCCCTCCTCACTTTACCTTGATTCTTAGCTTTTTGGGATGTACTTGATATAATTGATCCCGAATTATTTACAGGCCCATCACTACCACAGAATACCTAACTGGAACCCCATCCTGAGATTTATGCTGGATGTTTACCAACTCCATAGGCCCAGACCACTCTGAATTTCTATTATACTAAGGTGAGTTACCTGCCACCCTTAGTACTTAGGTCCTTTCACTTATGCCAACACACCTGACTAAGTCCTTTTGTCACTCACAGGCCGTCACCTTCTATCCTAGTCCTGATGAAGACCCGCACTGACCTATCAGTAGTGCAGTACCAGGGTTGAAACGTGGACTATTATGTGGACCATTACATAGAATCTGCGCCAAAAGGAACTCTTCCATCACGCAGCTTTACTATTGAACCCTCTGGCCATTTTCGAATATTCTCGATTTTAAACTATTGTACATATCACGCACATTGTCACTGAGCACTTACTATTCACTGTGTCACTTTTATTATTACACTATTGCTTGACGGCCTTTCATGAAATATCGATGCATATATATATGAATGACGTAATTTATATATAAAGAATTTGATTTACATATGAACTGTTTTGTGTGTTGCTTACAGTAGAATATCGTATATTATCTGAATAACGCTTGACTATGCCCAATGCGTAAAGTAATTCTTTCACCCAACGGAACCACTGTTTACCTTATAACTTACTGCCCAGGTTCTGAGGGATACTGGGTCACCCCATTATTTGTTTAATCGCACATTAATTGGTAGCTGGTTGGGAAATCTCACAAAAGAATGTACATAAAGTGAAGATTTAATTTCAAGCTCTACAGTTGCATTACATTTCACATATTTCAAGTTACATTACAAGAGAGAGGATATTGATTTTAGCATGACCGCGATTGCACAAAGGCAGCTTCTACTTGGAAACAGGAAGTGAACCAGAAATATGCTTTTGAATATTAGCTCAGTGTTCGTGCTTGCCTTCTCAACAGTGTGACTCAGCATCACGTTATTTCACTTAAAAAAGTGTCTATTTTGTGTTCAGATTTCTTCATCTATTGCATGGATTTTAAAGGGCCTAAGCAAAATAGCATGTTGCCATTTGGGTGATCCACAGCCCCATTATTTTAGGCTGTTTGGTGTCAACTGGTATGAGTTCATGATTTTTCTTTTTTTTTGTAAAATTATTTTTACACAAGAAAACATTCGCAACAGCTGTTACAGGGTTAGCATAGGTTGAATCAATTGCCGTTTATACATCAGTGTTTATATAGCTAACCCCAAGTAGCATTATTTATTGAAGAAGAGAGAAAGGCAGACAGAAAAGGGCAGAAAAGCAAGGGGTGAAAAAAGAGGTAGGGAACAGGCAATGAGAGTGATACATTCCTTATTAATTACATCTGACATTCTGTGAAGATGTTTGAGCTCGCATGCAGGCCTATATTTGGATGCGACCATTTGGGACCAGTTAGATACAGTTGTCTTGGTGGTACGATCATAGGGGGTACCAGCGTGTGATTCGCCGGCCTAGCGTTTTCATGGAGGTTCATAGGAGTCTAGGTAAGTGTCCAGAGATCTCCACATCCCTCTGGAGGCCGGTTTCCAGGTGAGTTCTGTAGTGCAATGTTGTCCGCTCCTCTAAGATGCGTGATCCAGTTGATCCAGCCTTTGTAAGTTGTCTTACTTGTGTGCTTCCAGTTGGCTAGGACCATTTTCACTGCTGCTGTCAGTAATAGGTCTAGTAGGTCCTTATCTTGTTCCGTTCTCAATTCCGTGCTCATAAATGCCGAGGTGAGGGTGGAAAATTATTTTGCTAGTGTACAATCAAACAAATCATTTATGAAACCAAAGATTTTTTCCCAGAATACTTTGAGTGTTGGGCATTGGAAGATAAGAAGTGCTAGGTCCCCCTTCCCCTTGTTACAGTTCCAGGATAGTGCGTCCTCCCTGATGCCTAATGAGAATAAGTGTGCAGGGGTCCAAAAAGTTATGTGAAGCAGCCAAAATTTTGTTTGTGCAAGCACTGGGGAGATCTTATTGTGTGAGGCCGAGGTCCATAGTGTGGCCCATTCTTGTTCGTTAAGTCAAGTTTTAGTTTGTTTATCCCAGTAGGCGACTGTCTTATCATTGAGTTGGGAGGTTTTGGGGTGGAGGAGTTTGTAGAGCTGCGAGACTTGGTGCCCTAATTTATTAATGTTTGACACATATCGGAAGATTGAAGGTTGTGGGGTAGATAGCTTAGTTTTGATAGGGCCGTTCTGATTTTCAGAAAGTTATAGAATTCAATGTCCATTAGGTGATGTCTTGATTTGAGGTCTGTGAATGTAATGGGGTACGTTTCGTTCTCTAGTTGGTAAGGGTAGTAAATACCTTTCTCAATCCATGTATCGAAGGTTAGGCTTTTCCCTTTAAACAGAACCTTGCTATTGGCCCAAATTGATTCAATTTTAGACCCTTTGATGCTAAACTCCAGCTTCTTGTCTACCTTTAGTAGCGCTATTTTTGTGTTTTTAAAGATAGGCTTGGAGGTGTGGGGGTATCTATTTGCTGTTAGTACGGCCAGTGAGCTCAGATTGTTCAGGATGGCCCTCTCTACCTGAAGCCATACTGGTATGTTATTGGACAGCGGTGATATCCAGTATGAGCCTTGTTTTGCTAGAAAAGCTAACTGGAATAATCTGAAGTCTGCTAGGTTTACCCCTCCTTGGGTTTTATCCAATCTTAGTTTCTTAATGCTTATCCATGCTTTCTTTCCGTGCCTGACGAATTTAGAGAACAGGATATCGACTTTTCTGTGGAAATCATCTGTGAGGAGGAGAGGGAGCATACGGATCAAATAGTTAACCATTAGGGTGATCATCATTTTAGTTGTTTCGATTCTACCCCCTCACGTTATGAATTTTGGAGACCAAGAGTCCAAAAGTTTCTTAATCTTTTCTAGTAGTAGCTTCTCGTTGTGGTGTAGCATATCCATTAGGTCGCTACCAAAGTTTATACCTAGGTATTTGATATGACCTGTCTGCCAGGCCAAGCCTGACCCCCCCAAAATGTCTTTTGTGCAGTAAATGTTTAGTGGTTTGCATTCAGATTTGTCTTTGTTAAGCTTATGCCCTGAGAACCCGGAATATTCAGCTATCGTAGTCATCAGGGCCCCGATTGAGGACTTCGGGTTGTTCCGTTACTATTAGTATATCATCTGCGTAGGCGGCTAATTTTATTTCAACGCCATTGATATCGACCCCTTTTATGTTAGTGTTTAACTTTATATCCTAGATAAGGGGTTACAAGGTCAGTAAGAATAACGCAGTGGACAGTGGGCATCCCTGTCTAGTACCTCGTTGCAATATAAAGGGGTCAGAGAGTGATCCATTGACTACGATACGAGCTGAAGGTTCTCGATACAGGGCCATAACCATCCGTATAAATCCCTCCCCCAAGTTGAAGGATTGCATACAGTGTTCCAGGAAGGTCCAGGAGACTTTATCAAAGGCCTTCATGGCATCTAATGCAATAGTTACTACCAGATCTGATTTAGTGGTCACATGTTCCAATATATAGCAGAGAAGTCGGGTGTTGTCGTTAGTCATACGATTGCGTAGGAAACCGACCTGGGAGTTGCTTATTAGTTTGGGAAGAGCCGCGTTGAGTCTAACTGCCAATATCTTAGCATAAATTTTACAGTCCACGTTAATGAGGGATATGGGTTGGTAGTTTTTTGGTGATAGGTGGTCTTTACCGTCTTTTGGGATGACTACTATGTTAGCTTCTGACATGGATTGTGAAACTGCCCCCTTAGATGCAGAGTGGTTAAAAAACTTTTTCATGGTTGGTTTGAGCTGGTTTAAGAAGGTCTTGTAAAAAGCGGCTGTATACCCGTCAGGCCCAGGGGCTTTATTTCCTTTCAATGATTTGACTGCCATTTCGATTTTGATGTAGCTAATTTCTTGACCCAACCTAATTGTGTCTTCGGTGCTTAACTTCGGAAACCCGATTCTGTTGAGGTATTTTGTACAGTCCTCTTGGTTAATGCTCTGGTCGTTTTTGTAAAGTTCTTGGTAGAAGTCTTGGAATGTCTTAAGGATGTCTTTGTGTCTTGTGTGGGTTTTGTTGTTTGAATCTGTGATAGATGAGACAGCAAACTGGTTGCGTTTGTGTTTTAGGTAGGAAGCAAGAAGTTTCCCTGCTTTGTTGGCTTCGAATAGATTAAGGGTTTTGTAGTTATTAAACCACAGTCCTGCTCTTTCGCTCAGGATTTTGTTATATTCATATTTATTTTGTGTTAGTTTTGCTAGGAGCTTGTTGTTTTGTGTGGCCTTTGCATTTGCCATTTCTAAACACTTGATCTCCTGCTCACGTTGAGCTAGTCTCAGGTTTGTACTCTTGTGTAGTTTTTGACTTAATTTCAATTATTGTGCCTCTGACGGTTGCTTTTAGGGCATCCCAGAGTGTATTGGTGCTAGTCTCCGGGGAGTCGTTATATTTGAGGTAATCAGTTAGGGCCTCCTCAATCTTTTTTTTGTTCGCGGGGTCTAATAGTACCTCGCTGTTAAACCGCCACCTCCGGGGGACGGCTTCGTTATGGCACCCGCTCAGTTTTAGGCTGATACATGAGTGGTCTGATACTAGTCTTGGAGCTATGTCTGAGTGTTCGATTAGGTGCATGTGAGACCCTGAGATTAGCATGTAATCTATCCTGGTGTAGGAATTGTGTGGGTTAGAGTAGAATGTGTAGTCCCTAGTGTCAGGGTGCTGTAGGCGCCATGCGTCCTTAAGGTTGAATTTGGGAACAGATATTTTGGAGTGCTGCGTGCGAGTTCGTGGGGTGGTATTGACAGGAGGATTGTCTATCCGTTATGTGGTACAATGGGATGTTAAAATCTCCCGCCACCACCATGAGATTGTTTTGGGGGAAGCTATCTATCGTGCATGACACATCCGACCAGAAGGATGGGTCGTCTGCGTTGGGGCTGTATATGTTCGCTATGTGGATTAGCTCCTCCCCCCTTCTCAGATGTGTTACTAGCAGTCTACCCTCACTATCGTGGGATTGTGAGTCTATTGTTATGTTTGATCTTTTGGATATCAAAGCAAAACCCCTCACTTCTTTTTGTCGGCTTGTGAACAAGCCATCTGTGAGATCCAGTTACCTCTCACTAGTTTGGCATTTTCCATGGATAGTTTGTTTTCTTGTAGAAGGACTATATCGCCTTTAGTTTTAGCTAGGTAATCTATTATCTTCCGGCATTTGATAGAGTGGTTAAGACCTTTGACATTGAGGGACACTATGTTGAGGTCCGTTGACAGGGTGAGTGTGTTATTGAGGGCCATCAACTAGGGTGTAGTGTGGCGGGAGCCTCCGTTCTATATACCCAATTCTCAGATTCGCTGTCTCTGGGTATGGGACTGGGAGGTGGCCCTATTTGTTCTACCTCCCTTCTCCCTTGGAACTGTGAGTCTAAGTTCCCCAGGCGTTCTCCAAGCAAAAAATGTTTCTTCACCGGGTGTGTATGTATGGGTGGTCTCCCAAATGCGTTGGCTACCAGTACATGCCAGATACATTTTGTAGAGAAAAAAGATGTGAAAATGGAAAAGGAGATAGAGAATAGAGAAAGCAAAGAACTGAGAAACCCTAGTGCGTATTCCTCCCCCTCCCCCCATTGAAAATACTCGTATGTCGGAGGTGCGACGGCAGGATCGCCGTCCCGCCTCACGGAGAATCACTGTCGGGTAGTTTGACCCGCTGTACTCCCTAAGGGTTTGGGTCCATACATTGTTATCTTACAATACATATCGAGCATTTGGATAGAGACCCTATACAGTAGAGGTCTTCAAACTGGGGGGCAGGCCCCCCTAGGGTGGTCTCAAGTGATCCCAGGGGGGGCACCAGGCTCTGGCCAGAAAAAACATTATGCTTTGTTTTCAGCCCAAAAAAATGAGCGGCAGTAAGCAGGTCTGTAATGGGCCATCAGTACCATCCTTTGTCATTTAAATCCTGGCTGGGAGAAGGTGTCAAAAGGGAAAGGACTCCAAGTTTTCTCCAAAACCCCCACTACCATTTCAAATATTCACACTGTGTATACTTTTACACATTAGTAAGGCCTGCCTTACCAGAATAGTATGTTTGGAAAACATGTATTGTTTGCATTTCTAAAACAGTGGCAGAATTTAGCTGCAGTATTTAAATAAGTCTAGAAATATTTAAACATTGCGGGCCCGATTCACAGAACTAACTTAAGACAAAATCCTAAACTTACTACCATTTTCGTATTCACAGAAGGCACGTACTCAATTTGGTATTCACAGAAGACACTTACTCATTTTGGTATTCACAGAAGTTAGGAGTCCTAACTTTAGGACTCCTAAATGCCTTCTGTGAATACCAAAAGTCTTAAAATTAGAATTTTTCTCAGTTTAGGAGTCCTAAAGTTAGGAGTCCTAACTTTACTACTACTAAACTGAGAAAAATACTAATTTTAACACTTTCGGTATTCACAGAAAATGCGAGCATAGTTAAAAATGGCCTCCGTGTGCTGTGATCTCAATGGCTTGCAGATGATAGGCCGTGCTGCTTGGGTTGTTGAAGATTTAAATGTGGGAACTCTGTGCGCCCTATCCAGCTCAAACTGGCAATCGAATTTTAGGTTGGTAACTTTGGGGATCAGGTCCTCGAGAGCAGGAGCCTGCTGCATCTTCCGAGCCCTCCGGGACCCCTAGTATTCGGATGTTCCCTCTGTGATTGCGGTCCTCAATCTCCGCTGTCTGTTTCTGGAGTGACATGGTAATTTTGGATATTACTTTCCTCTCCTTACTTGAGCTGTGGGTAGTATCCTCTAAATCGCTGATCCTTTGCTCAGCTGCTGCGAGTCTGATGTTCACTGAGTTCAGGTCCGCTCTGACCGCTGCAATCTCGAGTTGTATCGCGTCCGTGGTGTGCTTTGTGGTTTTAGCCAAGTCGTGAGCATCAGCTAGTTTCTTTAGGATCATTTCTAGGGTGCTGTTGATGTCTGGCTTTTGTTTGATCGGGGAGTCAGATATCGCTGGCCCACCTTTGCTCTTCTTTAGTTGTTGTTGTAGTCTCGATTCTCTGTCCCCCATGTTTGCTTGTTTGCCTTGCTTGTTACCTTGGTGTACCTCTGTGTTCCTCTGTTCTCTTGCCATGCTTGTCATTTTCCCCTCCCACTATCTCAGCTGCTACCTAACTTGGTCTGTTTAGTTTTTCTATTTTCTGGTAGCTTCCTGTGGGGGTCCTTCACCAGAAGTGTTGCAGATCTGATAGCTCTGGCGCCAACACCCTCATCCACTACAGTTGGCCCTCAGGGTTCCTGTGGTTTAGCGGGAGATGAGAGGAGAAGAGGCAGTATGTAGCCAGAGCACTGTGACCACCTTGTATCTGCTACAGTTGTGGATAGCACGCTATCCTTCTCACTCGCTCCCACTGTCTGCTTTTGGTCCCTCTTCTATGAACATTGCTATGAACACAGGGTTGAAAGCACAGCAGGGCACCTCAGAGTTCGGCTGGATAGTGTCTGTCCTCGCTGGATAGTGCTGGGGCTTAAGCGGTCCTGGGTTATCGCTCGCAGGTATCCCACACTGAGTTTTGCAATTCCAGGCCAAGCTGCGTTGTTTTAGTTTTGGATTACGTTCCTTAGTATGAGTGGGCGAGCCAGGGGCGCAATGAGGCTTTTCGGCGCAGTGCCGGTATCTTCCCCTTAAGCCTTTGCTAGGGCGGTCGCCATTTTGGAGCGTGTGCTGAGCTGAATCACTGTTCCGGTTTCGCTCTGCAGGAAGGTTCGTTATGAGGCCCCACGTAGCACTCCTCTGTGTGTTGTACTTTGTTGAAATTTTATTTTCAAGAGTTTGCTTAGATTAATTTGGACGGCTTGCCATCTCCAGTAAAACACCAGCTGCCGCTGAAGAGGCGAGATTTCTCTCTAGCGTTCGGACACCTCAGCTTGTCATCGAGCCTTCTTCAGCTCAGAGTGCCGGACTACCGGTGCTTAGTCCCTCAAAGTCGCTTGTCTTTCTGTTGCCTACTCCTTAGCGCATAATGTCCCGGCTTGCTTGCTTAGGATTTGAACGTGGTCTTGTTGCGGCAGTCGCCATTTACTAGTGGTCTGTGCTCCTTACGGTTTCAATTTCGGGGGAGCACGCACTTGTCCGCATTCGTTTTATTTATCCCCTTATTCCTTCTTAAGGAGTCATGAGACGCCCACACTCGCTCCTGATAATCCGGCCTTCAGCGCAAGGTCTCGCAGCGCCGGGTCTCGTGTGTTGCGAGCGCCGTAGCTAGCCGCCGCTGTTGCCGTTACACTCGCTCTCGCGCCCTCTCGCTCTTTGACCCCTCCCGCTATGTACGCTTTGTCACCTGTGCTCCTCAGGGTCTCTGTCTGCCGTTGTTGGTACCTGCTGTCAGTGGGGTTAGCAGAGCACCGTCGCATCTCACACCGGTGCTTCATCCACTTCCGTGGTCGGTTTAGATTCTGCAGCGGGCTGGGATGCCGCCATTTTACCCTTCGCGTCTCCTCCCTTCACCGCGTCTTAAGTACGGTTTTTCTCGGTCCTGTTGGTATCAAGGGCCCCCAGAGAGGGAAGCATCTGTGGTTAAGGAACTTCAGACGTTTCAATTTTCTAATGCTGCTTCTTTGCGTCAATAGTTGTTGGAGTATTTTGAGTTTGGTTCTCCGTTCCAGCGGAGCGGCAGGATCAGGCAGCCATCAGCTCTGCCGTCCAAGTCACGCCCCGTGTTCATGAGTTTTCTCTATAGTTGCCTTAAGGGCCAGGATGTTTGCACATAGACTAGCAACCTGGTGAGATTTGAATTTGCCCAGGTAAAAATGATTTCTAAGGGATCCCATTGGAACATGAGCTCTGCACGATTGTTTCTTTAATTTTTCATCTCACTGAAAGACCTAATTTAGCTCATTAAGCTAAGATTGTCTATGGCATCTGTGTGCAATTGTTTTTTGTCTTACCACAAGCTTCACTTTTTGCTTATGTATACTTTGACTTTGGAGTACATAAGTACATAAAAAAATGATAAAGGAAATCCTGCGTTTATAATAAAATGCCAGCTGATGATAGTGAGCAAAACACACTTGGGTTTTGACTCGATGGCAGCAAGGCCAAGTCATATAAACTGAAAAGAACAGAAGGAGTGCCAATGCTGCATTGAAACTACACGACAAACTTTAAGCAAGAACTGAATTAAACACGTCCATTGCTACCATTGATTAGGTTGATTTTAATCAAAAATATTTTTTGCAAATTTTCTTATTATTTTGCACGGTAAAGTAGAGAAGTGATTAAAGCAATTCGATAATCAAAAATTCAAAAGCCACAGATTTTTACAAATATATACATTACATTACATTAACATATATAAATGACATCACCTCTAGCGTACCACAATCACTCGACGAACAACAACACTCAAAACACCACAGATATGTACAAGAAGTATTCAATAAACATTATAAAGCTCACAATATACAGTTGTATGTACAAAATGTATAAGGCCATCAACAACTAACATTTACAGTATTTCTAAACATATAGTTTTAATTGTTCCAACAGATGATTGGCCAAGGGCGAAGACAAGTCAAGAAAGGGGGGTCTACGCGTTTCGAATCCCTTCACCGGGGACTCTCTTCAGGACCAATATTTTCTAGGAACAAAAACGAACACAACACTTAGTTAGACCAGTGTTCCCTTACTTCTCAAAACAATTAATAGCCAACCACAAGTAGCCAATAGACTTATCTAAAGCTTCAAAGTGTGTTACTCAGGGTTTAGAAATGAAATGACATAACAGTCCGACATCCACAATCTGTGGATAATAGGGTGAAGTTTATCAGAAGATCATCAAGGACAAGAGCAGAGGAGGTCTTTAGGCATAGGAGCGGGCAACTAGTGGCCCCAAGATTGTCAAGGTATAGATGAAGAATCTTACTTGTTCAGGTATGGTAACTCATGGGCGTGATTGTATTATCGTGCATAAAGGCGTGTTGGAAATCACCAGCTGAGGCCTGGGGGCAAGTAATGAAAACAAGTTTTGAGAATGCTGGTAGCTGGCCAATATCATCAACATCACGTTTTAAAGAAGCGAATGGAGAATACTGGTCGATAGGCGGTTTTTTAAAAAATCACGTTATCGTTATTTTACCGCTCTTCATATCCTGTTTATATTTAATCCTGGTCGATCATCATTTGTAACCACATCACGTTTTTAGTATTCTGTTTACCTTTATTCCGTTAGTCAAATGCCGCCATTGCGCGCCGTGCTCGCCGCACCGGAGACTAAGTATGGATGGGAGCGATGGCTGTAAAGTGGATGTTTGTCCGCTATCAGTTGAAATATTTTTAGTCGCCAGCTATGGTCTAGGGGTAAAAAGCGAAGCAGGATTTTCAGGCCACGGGTCTTTTACATAGTTTCGCATCGTAGCGTCAAAAAGTAAAGCTCCTAATTACCTATTGTCCAGTAGTTTTAAACGCTGCCGTCACCATCGCGCTGTGCTCACCAAACGAACGACTGATTCTGCAGGAAGGGGGTGGATACTTGTTAAGTACGTATCGGCTTGCCTGCGTGGGGCGGTGCTTCTCAGGCATTCTGGGAGATGTAGTTAGAGTTCGATTTTAGGTGTTTTGAACAGAAAAGTCTTAGCTCCACAGCCAGCTGTGCAAGATATTTGATGCATGAGGGCCCTTCTGGTTCAATCGTATGTCCGTAAAAGAACCATAATTTAAAAGAAAAAGCCGGGTTCATGTGGAATTTAACTAAAATTATTTTTGTTATTAACAGAAAAAACTTTATTGAACAGTGTGTGTGTGAAGATACCTATAATGTGTTCTCACTGGAGACACAATGTAACTGGGTGTCATTCATGATGGTGAATGGCTGCTTGACGTCTCCTATGTGTGAGCAGGATTGCGTATGGACCAGTAGAAATTACAGAGTTGGAATGTGGTAGTCAATGTAGGTCATCTAAGTATGATGTCCGTGCCAACAGATCTCAATAAATTTGAGAGAGTAAAACAAGTTTTTACAAATTATAAATCTCAGATAGCTCGTTTAGACCGTCAACTGATGTATTAAATTTGATAATAAGCATCGCCTCTCTTTTGACCAATTTGGCGTCCAGGTCTCCTCCTCTGTTGTCTTGTGTGATTTTAGAAATCACAGTCCATCTCATATCCTTTTCTGTGTGATTGTTAAGGTGCCAGTGATGGACCAGCGGGGCATTAGGCACATTCCTGCGTATCCTTGATTTGTGCTGTTGAATTCTTAGCCTGATCTCCTGATTTGTTTTCCCGATGTAAAGCTTGTTGCATGGGCATAAAATCCCATATACAACGTATTTTGTTTTACAATTGGAGAAAAGGTTGTGTTTCCAGTGAATTTCCTTGTGAGAGAAATGGTTGCCTTCCATTGTAGATTCGCAACACACACAAGTGCCACATTTTCGGTGTCCTTGTATAGGAGACAGATTGAGAAGGCTCCTAATATCAGGGCTTTTGGTTTTAGGGAGTGCAGCTCTTACTAGCTGATTAGCTATGCTTTTATCTTTTCTAAAAGCAAAGAGCGGTGGTTCTTCAAAAGAGGCATCAAGGTTTTTAATCAGATGCCAATTTTGAGAGATGGTCTTTTTCAGCCAATTCGATGTAGGACTGAAAGTAGAAACACACACAATCCTCGAGGTTTGGGGTTTCTCTTTTCTCTCCAGAAGTACTTCGCGAGGGGTCCACCATGCCCGTTTCATCGCTTTCTTCAATAGTTTCTTGGGGTAACCCCTGGATTGTAAGTTGTTTTTCAATTTTTCAGCATGGCACAGATATTCATCTTTGAATGTGCAATTACGGCGAATTCGCAAGAATTGGCCGTAAGGCAAGTTGTCTCTTAAGCTGCGCGGATGATTACTTGAGTAAAGGAGTGCTTTATTTCTGTCCGTCTTTTTCTTGTATAGAGTGGTGACTAGACCGCCATTGCTGGGATAGATCTCGACATCTAAAAATGGCATTCTGTACTTCGAAGAGTTCAGACTGAATTTTATGTCTGGCGTTCTATTATTAAGCCACTGAACGAACTCCTGTAGTTGATTTTCTTCACCGGTCCAAGTCAGGAAGACATCATCGATGTATCGAACCCAATTAGTGATGTAAACTGCAAAGGGGTTGTTGTTATATACAAAGCGGTCCTCATATTTGGACATAAATAGCACTGCCAACTCTGGGGCGAATGGACACCCCATCGCGACGCCTTTTATTTGCAGAAAAAAGTCGTCTTTAAAGCAAAAGTAATTATTTTTCAAGGCAAATGTAGCTAGTTCCAGGATAAAATCCGTAGGAACCTTTTCTGGTTTGGGTCTACTGTTCAAAAAAGACTCCAACACCGCCAGCCCTTCATCCTGTGGGATCTCTGTATAGAGGGAAGTGACGTCCAATGTTACAAGAAAGTGTGTATCTTCTTCAAATTCCATTGTGTTGAGTTTATTTAAAAAATCCGTAGTATCTTGTATATATGATTTCACCGCTGGCATGAATGGTTTTAGGAAGAAATCAACGAATTTGGATATTGATTCGTTCAATGACTCGCAACCCGAGACGATTGGGCGTCCCGGGGGGCTACTCTGATTTTTATGCACCTTTGGGAGGACATAAAAAATCGGTATGCGTGGATTTTTGTTCTTTAGATAATCATATTCTTTTTTGCCTAGGAACCCTTGTTCGAAACCTTTCTGTAGGATATTAAACAGTTTTCCTTGGAGTTCACTAGTGGGATCTTTGTTTAATTTCCGATAGCATTGTTCGTTGGAGAGTTGTCTCATAACTTCTGTGGTGTATCGGTCTGTCGCCCAGATGACAATAGAGCCGCCTTTGTCCGCTTGTTTTATTACTATAGACGGATCGTTCTTTAGGGCAAGCAACGCTTCTTTTTGAGCTCTGGTTATATTGAATTTGACGAACTTTTTATTTTGTTGTTCAGCTGCAGAGATGGCGGACAAAACTACTTTCTCAAAAAGTATTACTTCTTTTGGAGTTTTAGATGTTGGAGGACAGAAAGTTGATTTTTTCTTCAAACCTGTTGTTTCTATGTTCTCTTTCAATGGATTCTCACAAAAGAAAGTAATAAGGCGTATCTTCCGACAGAATTCAATAAATTCCGTCTTAAGTTGTACGAAATTCGTTGCTTTAGATGGGACGAACGATAAACCCTTTTCCAACACACTCAGTTCTTCCTGTGTCAAAATTTTTTCTGAAAGGTTAAAAATTGGTGAACTATTTGCTTCCAAAGGTTCCTGTAGGGAAGCGCTTGCCTGAGTCCTTAATTTTTGTAATTTTGGCGTCTCGTAGACATTTCCCATGGCTGGTTGGTAAATCATGCCCTGCCGCGTTGTTTCTGACGGCCTCGTCCTAAAAAAGACGGTTGTTGATAGTTCGTTTGATAATTCTGTTGGAAATTTCCACGTCTATTGGATTCTCCTCTTATGTTTGTATTGTCTGTGTCGCTCCCACTAGATGATGACGTGGTGTCCGAAAAAGTAATAAACTTTTGTTTTGATCTTCCTTGATTATCTGTTAGGACCCTTCGTGACTCCGGTCTAGTGTAGAAATCCACCTGAAGATACGGATACACTTTTTCAAGTGAAAAGGTCTTTTTATCTTTCTCAAACTGATTGCCTTTTTGATTGATTGTATAGTCCCTAAATTCAAGGATTTCTTTCTCGACTTTTTCCAGAAGTGTCTTAGCGTCCGTGATCAGTTGGTTGGTTTTAATTTCCGTCTCAATAACAGCGATTTCCTCTAACTGGTGTTTTGAGAGTCTTTGTGCTGTTTCCACAGTTAGGACCATTAAATCTCTGCTGCATTTGGTTTCGATTTGACTGTAGCCTTTTTTATAAATCGGATCGTCTGTAAAAATGACTGGGACGTTCCGTATCTGAAGACCACCTGGGATAGTGCCCGCTCGCAGGTGCTCAATTAGAAAGTGTCCATGCAGGTCTGTCCTAATTTGTTTTTTCTTTAGTCTGACAAGTTTGTCGGATTCATTGTTGATCTTAGCTGTTGTGCTTAATGCAGCGGAAGAAAATAAGGGAGGATCACTGATCAACTTTAGTATGTGTTCCTCACTGTATGCAAATGTGTCGTTAGAGGACATCATAAACTGAGAAGAAGAAGAAAAAAGTAGGAATAGTGCAATACAAACTAAAAAACTACCACTAGAGACGTCTCAGCTAAGGTAAACCGTGAAAATTTAGAAAAACCGCAGTCAAAGACTGCTGACCATATGTGAACAAACAAAACACCAATTAGACTCAATTAGCGTCCAACAAAACCTCGCGGGTATGCACCCGCCAGACAATTAGCAAAACACACTTGGGTTTTGACTCGATGGCAGCAAGGCCAAGTCATATAAACTGAAAAGAACAGAAGGAGTGCCAATGCTGCATTGAAACTACACGACAAACTTTAAGCAAGAACTGAATTAAACACGTCCATTGCTACCATTGATTAGGTTGATTTTAATCAAAAATATTTTTTGCAAATTTTCTTATTATTTTGCACGGTAAAGTAGAGAAGTGATTAAAGCAATTCGATAATCAAAAATTCAAAAGCCACAGATTTTTACAAATATATACATTACATTACATTAACACATATAAATGACATCACCTCTAGCGTACCACAATCACTCGACGAACAACAACACTCAAAACACCACAGATATGTACAAGAAGTATTCAATAAACATTATAAAGCTCACAATATACAGTTGTATGTACAAAATGTATAAGGCCATCAACAACTAACATTTACAGTATTTCTAAACATATAGTTTTAATTGTTCCAACAGATGATTGGCCAAGGGCGAAGACAAGTCAAGAAAGGGGGGTCTACGCGTTTCGAATCCCTTCACCGGGGACTCTCTTCAGGACCAATATTTTCTAGGAACAAAAACGAACACAACACTTAGTTAGACCAGTGTTCCCTTACTTCTCAAAACAATTAATAGCCAACCACAAGTAGCCAATAGACTTATCTAAAGCTTCAAAGTGTGTTACTCAGGGTTTAGAAATGAAATGACATAACAGTCCGACATCCACAATCTGTGGATAATAGGGTGAAGTTTATCAGAAGATCATCAAGGACAAGAGCAGAGGAGGTCTTTAGGCATAGGAGCGGGCAACTAGTGGCCCCAAGATTGTCAAGGTATAGATGAAGAATCTTACTTGTTCAGGTATGGTAACTCATGGGCGTGATTGTATTATCGTGCATAAAGGCGTGTTGGAAATCACCAGCTGAGGCCTGGGGGCAAGTAATGAAAACAAGTTTTGAGAATGCTGGTAGCTGGCCAATATCATCAACATCACGTTTTAAAGAAGCGAATGGAGAATACTGGTCGATAGGCGGTTTTTTAAAAAATCACGTTATCGTTATTTTACCGCTCTTCATATCCTGTTTATATTTAATCCTGGTCGATCATCATTTGTAACCACATCACGTTTTTAGTATTCTGTTTACCTTTATTCCGTTAGTCAAATGCCGCCATTGCGCGCCGTGCTCGCCGCACCGGAGACTAAGTATGGATGGGAGCGATGGCTGTAAAGTGGATGTTTGTCCGCTATCAGTTGAAATATTTTTAGTCGCCAGCTATGGTCTAGGGGTAAAAAGCGAAGCAGGATTTTCAGGCCACGGGTCTTTTACATAGTTTCGCATCGTAGCGTCAAAAAGTAAAGCTCCTAATTACCAATTGTCCAGTAGTTTTAAACGCTGCCGTCACCATCGCGCTGTGCTCACCAAACGAACGACTGATTCTGCAGGAAGGGGGTGGATACTTGTTAAGTACGTATCGGCTTGCCTGCGTGGGGCGGTGCTTCTCAGGCATTCTGGGAGATGTAGTTAGAGTTCGATTTTAGGTGTTTTGAACAGAAAAGTCGTAGCTCCACAGCCAGCTGTGCAAGATATTTGATGCATGAGGGCCCTTCTGGTTCAATCGTATGTCCGTAAAAGAACCATAATTTAAAAGAAAAAGCCGGGTTCATGTGGAATTTAACTAAAATTATTTTTGTTATTAACAGAAAAAACTTTATTGAACAAATCAGGAGATCAGGCTAAGAATTCAACAGCACAAATCAAGGATACGCAGGAATGTGCCTAATGCCCCGCTGGTCCATCACTGGCACCTTAACAATCACACAGAAAAGGATATGAGATGGACTGTGATTTCTAAAATCACACAAGACAACAGAGGAGGAGACCTGGACGCCAAATTGGTCAAAAGAGAGGCGATGCTTATTATCAAATTTAATACATCAGTTGACGGTCTAAACGAGCTATCTGAGATTTATAATTTGTAAAAACTTGTTTTACTCTCTCAAATTTATTGAGATCTGTTGGCACGGACATCATACTTAGATGACCTACATTGACTACCACATTCCAACTCTGTAATTTCTACTGGTCCATACGCAATCCTGCTCACACATAGGAGACGTCAAGCAGCCATTCACCATCATGAATGACGCCCAGTTACATTGTGTCTCCAGTGAGAACACATTATAGGTGTCTTCACACACACACTGTTCAATAAAGTTTTTTCTGTTAATAACAAAAATAATTTTAGTTAAATTCCACATGAACCCGGCTTTTTCTTTTAAATTATGGTTCTTTTACGGACATACGATTGAACCAGAAGGGCCCTCATGCATCAAATATCTTGCACAGCTGGCTGTGGAGCTACGACTTTTCTGTTCAAAACACCTAAAATCGAACTCTAACTACATCTCCCAGAATGCCTGAGAAGCACCGCCCCACGCAGGCAAGCCGATACGTACTTAACAAGTATCCACCCCCTTCCTGCAGAATCAGTCGTTCGTTTGGTGAGCACAGCGCGATGGTGACGGCAGCGTTTAAAACTACTGGACAATAGGTAATTAGGAGCTTTACTTTTTGACGCTACGATGCGAAACTATGTAAAAGACCCGTGGCCTGAAAATCCTGCTTCGCTTTTTACCCCTAGACCATAGCTGGCGACTAAAAATATTTCAACTGATAGCGGACAAACATCCACTTTACAGCCATCGCTCCCATCCATACTTAGTCTCCGGTGCGGCGAGCACGGCGCGCAATGGCGGCATTTGACTAACGGAATAAAGGTAAACAGAATACTAAAAACGTGATGTGGTTACAAATGATGATCGACCAGGATTAAATATAAACAGGATATGAAGAGCGGTAAAATAACGATAACGTGATTTTTTAAAAAACCGCCTATCGACCAGTATTCTCCATTCGCTTCTTTAAAACGTGATGTTGATGATATTGGCCAGCTACCAGCATTCTCAAAACTTGTTTTCATTACTTGCCCCCAGGCCTCAGCTGGTGATTTCCAACACGCCTTTATGCACGATAATACAATCACGCCCATGAGTTACCATACCTGAACAAGTAAGATTCTTCATCTATACCTTGACAATCTTGGGGCCACTAGTTGCCCGCTCCTATGCCTAAAGACCTCCTCTGCTCTTGTCCTTGATGATCTTCTGATAAACTTCACCCTATTATCCACAGATTGTGGATGTCGGACTGTTATGTCATTTCATTTCTAAACCCTGAGTAACACACTTTGAAGCTTTAGATAAGTCTATTGGCTACTTGTGGTTGGCTATTAATTGTTTTGAGAAGTAAGGGAACACTGGTCTAACTAAGTGTTGTGTTCGTTTTTGTTCCTAGAAAATATTGGTCCTGAAGAGAGTCCCCGGTGAAGGGATTCGAAACGCGTAGACCCCCCTTTCTTGACTTGTCTTCGCCCTTGGCCAATCATCTGTTGGAACAATTAAAACTATATGTTTAGAAATACTGTAAATGTTAGTTGTTGATGGCCTTATACATTTTGTACATACAACTGTATATTGTGAGCTTTATAATGTTTATTGAATACTTCTTGTACATATCTGTGGTGTTTTGAGTGTTGTTGTTCGTCGAGTGATTGTGGTACGCTAGAGGTGATGTCATTTATATGTGTTAATGTAATGTAATGTATATATTTGTAAAAATCTGTGGCTTTTGAATTTTTGATTATCGAATTGCTTTAATCACTTCTCTACTTTACCGTGCAAAATAATAAGAAAATTTGCAAAAAATATTTTTGATTAAAATCAACCTAATCAATGGTAGCAATGGACGTGTTTAATTCAGTTCTTGCTTAAAGTTTGTCGTGTAGTTTCAATGCAGCATTGGTACTCCTTCTGTTCTTTTCAGTTTATATGACTTGGCCTTGCTGCCATCGAGTCAAAACCCAAGTGTGTTTTGCTAATTGTCTGGCGGGTGCATACCCGCGAGGTTTTGTTGGACGCTAATTGAGTCTAATTGGTGTTTTGTTTGTTCACATATGGTCAGCAGTCTTTGACTGCGGTTTTTCTAAATTTTCACGGTTTACCTTAGCTGAGACGTCTCTAGTGGTAGTTTTTTAGTTTGTATTGCACTATTCCTACTTTTTTCTTCTTCTTCTCAGTTTATGATGTCCTCTAACGACACATTTGCATACAGTGAGGAACACATACTAAAGTTGATCAGTGATCCTCCCTTATTTTCTTCCGCTGCATTAAGCACAACAGCTAAGATCAACAATGAATCCGACAAACTTGTCAGACTAAAGAAAAAACAAATTAGGACAGACCTGCATGGACACTTTCTAATTGAGCACCTGCGAGCGGGCACTATCCCAGGTGGTCTTCAGATACGGAACGTCCCAGTCATTTTTACAGACGATCCGATTTATAAAAAAGGCTACAGTCAAATCGAAACCAAATGCAGCAGAGATTTAATGGTCCTAACTGTGGAAACAGCACAAAGACTCTCAAAACACCAGTTAGAGGAAATCGCTGTTATTGAGACGGAAATTAAAACCAACCAACTGATCACGGACGCTAAGACACTTCTGGAAAAAGTCGAGAAAGAAATCCTTGAATTTAGGGACTATACAATCAATCAAAAAGGCAATCAGTTTGAGAAAGATAAAAAGACCTTTTCACTTGAAAAAGTGTATCCGTATCTTCAGGTGGATTTCTACACTAGACCGGAGTCACGAAGGGTCCTAACAGATAATCAAGGAAGATCAAAACAAAAGTTTATTACTTTTTCGGACACCACGTCATCATCTAGTGGGAGCGACACAGACAATACAAACATAAGAGGAGAATCCAATAGACGTGGAAATTTCCAACAGAATTATCAAACGAACTATCAACAACCGTCTTTTTTAGGACGAGGCCGTCAGAAACAACGCGGCAGGGCGAGATTTACCAACCAGCCATGGGAAATGTCTACGAGACGCCAAAATTACAAAAATTAAGGACTCAGGCAAGCGCTTCCCTACAGGAACCTTTGGAAGCAAATAGTTCACCAATTTTTAACCTTTCAGAAAAAATTTTGACACAGGAAGAACTGAGTGTGTTGGAAAAGGGTTTATCGTTCGTCCCATCTAAAGCAACGAATTTCGTACAACTTAAGACGGAATTTATTGAATTCTGTCGGAAGATACGCCTTATTACTTTCTTTTGTGAGAATCCATTGAAAGAGAACATAGAAACAACAGGTTTGAAGAAAAAATCAACTTTCTGTCCTCCAACATCTAAAACTCCAAAAGAAGTAATACTTTTTGAGAAAGTAGTTTTGTCCGCCATCTCTGCAGCTGAACAACAAAATAAAAAGTTCGTCAAATTCAATATAACCAGAGCTCAAAAAGAAGCGTTGCTTGCCCTAAAGAACGATCCGTCTATAGTAATAAAACAAGCGGACAAAGGCGGCTCTATTGTCATCTGGGCGACAGACCGATACACCACAGAAGTTATGAGACAACTCTCCAACGAACAATGCTATCGGAAATTAAACAAAGATCCCACTAGTGAACTCCAAGGAAAACTGTTTAATATCCTACAGAAAGGTTTCGAACAAGGGTTCCTAGGCAAAAAAGAATATGATTATCTAAAGAACAAAAATCCACGCATACCGATTTTTTATGTCCTCCCAAAGGTGCATAAAAATCAGAGTAGCCCCCCGGGACGCCCAATCGTCTCGGGTTGCGAGTCATTGAACGAATCAATATCCAAATTCGTTGATTTCTTCCTAAAACCATTCATGCCAGCGGTGAAATCATATATACAAGATACTACGGATTTTTTAAATAAACTCAACACAATGGAATTTGAAGAAGATACACACTTTCTTGTAACATTGGACGTCACTTCCCTCTATACAGAGATCCCAGAGGATGAAGGGCTGGCGGTGTTGGAGTCTTTTTTGAACAGTAGACCCAAACCAGAAAAGGTTCCTACGGATTTTATCCTGGAACTAGCTACATTTGCCTTGAAAAATAATTACTTTTGCTTTAAAGACGACTTTTTTCTGCAAATAAAAGGCGTCGCGATGGGGTGTCCATTCGCCCCAGAGTTGGCAGTGCTATTTATGTCCAAATATGAGGACCGCTTTGTATATAACAACAACCCCTTTGCAGTTTACATCACTAATTGGGTTCGATACATCGATGATGTCTTCCTGACTTGGACCGGTGAAGAAAATCAACTACAGGAGTTCGTTCAGTGGCTTAATAATAGAACGCCAGACATAAAATTCAGTCTGAACTCTTCGAAGTACAGAATGCCATTTTTAGATGTCGAGATCTATCCCAGCAATGGCGGTCTAGTCACCACTCTATACAAGAAAAAGACGGACAGAAATAAAGCACTCCTTTACTCAAGTAATCATCCGCGCAGCTTAAGAGACATCTTGCCTTACGGCCAATTCTTGCGAATTCGCCGTAATTGCACATTCAAAGATGAATATCTGTGCCATGCTGAAAAATTGAAAAACAACTTACAATCCAGGGGTTACCCCAAGAAACTATTGAAGAAAGCGATGAAACGGGCATGGTGGACCCCTCGCGAAGTACTTCTGGAGAGAAAAGAGAAACCCCAAACCTCGAGGATTGTGTGTGTTTCTACTTTCAGTCCTACATCGAATTGGCTGAAAAAGACCATCTCTCAAAATTGGCATCTGATTAAAAACCTTGATGCCTCTTTTGAAGAACCACCGCTCTTTGCTTTTAGAAAAGATAAAAGCATAGCTAATCAGCTAGTAAGAGCTGCACTCCCTAAAACCAAAAGCCCTGATATTAGGAGCCTTCTCAATCTGTCTCCTATACAAGGACACCGAAAATGTGGCACTTGTGTGTGTTGCGAATCTACAATGGAAGGCAACCATTTCTCTCACAAGGAAATTCACTGGAAACACAACCTTTTCTCCAATTGTAAAACAAAATACGTTGTATATGGGATTTTATGCCCATGCAACAAGCTTTACATCGGGAAAACAAATCAGGAGATCAGGCTAAGAATTCAACAGCACAAATCAAGGATACGCAGGAATGTGCCTAATGCCCCGCTGGTCCATCACTGGCACCTTAACAATCACACAGAAAAGGATATGAGATGGACTGTGATTTCTAAAATCACACAAGACAACAGAGGAGGAGACCTGGACGCCAAATTGGTCAAAAGAGAGGCGATGCTTATTATCAAATTTAATACATCAGTTGACGGTCTAAACGAGCTATCTGAGATTTATAATTTGTAAAAACTTGTTTTACTCTCTCAAATTTATTGAGATCTGTTGGCACGGACATCATACTTAGATGACCTACATTGACTACCACATTCCAACTCTGTAATTTCTACTGGTCCATACGCAATCCTGCTCACACATAGGAGACGTCAAGCAGCCATTCACCATCATGAATGACGCCCAGTTACATTGTGTCTCCAGTGAGAACACATTATAGGTGTCTTCACACACACACTGTTCAATAAAGTTTTTTCTGTTAATAACAAAAATAATTTTAGTTAAATTCCACATGAACCCGGCTTTTTCTTTTAAATTATGGTTCTTTTACGGACATACGATTGAACCAGAAGGGCCCTCATGCATCAAATATCTTGCACAGCTGGCTGTGGAGCTACGACTTTTCTGTTCAAAACACCTAAAATCGAACTCTAACTACATCTCCCAGAATGCCTGAGAAGCACCGCCCCACGCAGGCAAGCCGATACGTACTTAACAAGTATCCACCCCCTTCCTGCAGAATCAGTCGTTCGTTTGGTGAGCACAGCGCGATGGTGACGGCAGCGTTTAAAACTACTGGACAATAGGTAATTAGGAGCTTTACTTTTTGACGCTACGATGCGAAACTATGTAAAAGACCCGTGGCCTGAAAATCCTGCTTCGCTTTTTACCCCTAGACCATAGCTGGCGACTAAAAATATTTCAACTGATAGCGGACAAACATCCACTTTACAGCCATCGCTCCCATCCATACTTAGTCTCCGGTGCGGCGAGCACGGCGCGCAATGGCGGCATTTGACTAACGGAATAAAGGTAAACAGAATACTAAAAACGTGATGTGGTTACAAATGATGATCGACCAGGATTAAATATAAACAGGATATGAAGAGCGGTAAAATAACGATAACGTGATTTTTTAAAAAACCGCCTATCGACCAGTATTCTCCATTCGCTTCTTTAAAACGTGATGTTGATGATATTGGCCAGCTACCAGCATTCTCAAAACTTGTTTTCATTACTTGCCCCCAGGCCTCAGCTGGTGATTTCCAACACGCCTTTATGCACGATAATACAATCACGCCCATGAGTTACCATACCTGAACAAGTAAGATTCTTCATCTATACCTTGACAATCTTGGGGCCACTAGTTGCCCGCTCCTATGCCTAAAGACCTCCTCTGCTCTTGTCCTTGATGATCTTCTGATAAACTTCACCCTATTATCCACAGATTGTGGATGTCGGACTGTTATGTCATTTCATTTCTAAACCCTGAGTAACACACTTTGAAGCTTTAGATAAGTCTATTGGCTACTTGTGGTTGGCTATTAATTGTTTTGAGAAGTAAGGGAACACTGGTCTAACTAAGTGTTGTGTTCGTTTTTGTTCCTAGAAAATATTGGTCCTGAAGAGAGTCCCCGGTGAAGGGATTCGAAACGCGTAGACCCCCCTTTCTTGACTTGTCTTCGCCCTTGGCCAATCATCTGTTGGAACAATTAAAACTATATGTTTAGAAATACTGTAAATGTTAGTTGTTGATGGCCTTATACATTTTGTACATACAACTGTATATTGTGAGCTTTATAATGTTTATTGAATACTTCTTGTACATATCTGTGGTGTTTTGAGTGTTGTTCGTCGAGTGATTGTGGTACGCTAGAGGTGATGTCATTTATATGTGTTAATGTAATGTAATGTATATATTTGTAAAAATCTGTGGCTTTTGAATTTTTGATTATCGAATTGCTTTAATCACTTCTCTACTTTACCGTGCAAAATAATAAGAAAATTTGCTAAAAATATTTTTGATTAAAATCAACCTAATCAATGGTAGCAATGGACGTGTTTAATTCAGTTCTTGCTTAAAGTTTGTCGTGTAGTTTCAATGCAGCATTGGCACTCCTTCTGTTCTTTTCAGCTGATGATAGTGGGCATTAATTCACATTGCAAAGTCATCTAAAGATGTAGTCGGGGCAAGCATGTATTCCTGAATCAGATTGCATCACCCACTGTATAGTAATTGTATAGCTATTCAATCCCTGGCACCATAGCACCCAGGATAATATATACTGCATCGCTAAACACTTATAAGGTCCCAAAGGCCGCTGCACTCCAAACCAAATCACATAGGTAAAAGAAATTGTCATTTGCAATGACTATAACTCTAACTCTCACAAATGTGAGACCTATTTAATTGGAAATTATTATTATTCCCTGGCTCTATTACCCCAGCGTCTGCGACTCACTTCATTCTTCCACACCGAACACATCACCATCCTTTTATCAGATTTCCAGCATGCTGTGCTGAATTTGTGCATTGGGTTGCAATGGCTGGCATCAGTGCAAATTTTTGGGAGTTAAGGATTATTGTTCTGAATGGGATTTTAAACAGAGCAAGCGAGAGAATGGTAGAACGGGAGGAAAGAAGGGTAGAATGATAAATAAGCAGTGACAAAAATATATGAGAGAGATGAAAAGATCCTTAAAGCATGAGATAATGATACAGGAAGTGTAGAGAGGTGGAATGAAGAGAAAGGCATGAGGTGAAGCTAAAACTAGGGTGTCTTGTTATGAAAAGCCCTGCATTCAGAAAGCTATTCTACATTTTGTCCATGTCCTGGGACCATTTCTTCCACTCAGGGCTCACAGTAAGAGTTCCAGAGCCCATGAACAGTGTCTCATCCACCTACCATTGAGCAGGAACCTCCGGGCCTAATGGCGGTAGGGGACTCGGGGATATGAGAGGGGCATGAGGAAAGGGATAACCATGGACCTGAGGTTGAGTGTCAGGAGACCAATGGGAGAGGTGCAGTGTAATAACGGAGTTTTCAGTCCTGACCCATTTTACTGATTCTTCAAGCTCTAGAAGGCTTTATTTAACATAATGAGAATTAGCTCCCTGATACTAACCAAGCAATGATTCATGTAAAGTTGTGATCCACAAATGTGGGGCATTTTTTCTTTTGTCGCCCTGGGCAATATTTAGTCCCAATTCCACCATGTACCAGGGGTACCTAGGGCCTGTAGGTCGAAGTGTTTTTAGGTGACTGCAGCACTAGTTGTGTCTCCACGAGTATGACAAGGTAAAACATGGCTCCCAGTTTGCCACTGCAAACTGAATGGCCAGTTTAAAACTGCTAACTCGACTTTGCAATTTAAAGTAATTGGAAAGCCCAGACCTCCCTTTTAAATAGATATGTCACCGCCTAAGGTTGACTTCATGAGCCCTAAGGCAGGGTGCTATATGCTAAAGGGTGGAACCTGAACTTTTACTTGTTCCAGCACTAAAAACCCTAAAGTGTTGTTTTCGCTGGAGAAAGGATGTTAGCCCCATTGGCGATTACAGAGTTACACAGTGGTTTCCCAGCCCTGCTAACTTCTGAATGGGACTACTAAGGTTGGCACTGTTTGGTATCAAAAGAAACAGTGCATTAAATCTGATTTAATGGTTAAATCGAACTTAATGTCACTGGTGGGCAAAGTTCAACTTTAGAAGTTACCGCTTTAGTTGCCCAAGGTTTCCAGTGCCTGTTTACTGATGTACACGGGGCTTGTCCTGCAGACAGCTTTCCGCCCTCCTGAGGAGACATCCTAACCAGTCACAGGAAAGGACACAATAGGAGCCTCCATGGGAGAGAGGTGTTACCTCCCTCCTGTAGGAAGCCACTCTAGTGTTAGCCCAAAAGACGAGCTTCAAAGGAGAAGTCGTCTTTAAAGGGCAAATGGGTGCTGTATTGTTTAAGCAGACAGGCTGGCACTAGGGACAGGACAGAAGAAGCCAATTGTCAAACCGGTTTTTCCAGAGCCATGTTGTCCCATGGTAGCCACACCTCAGGGGGTGGGCTAAGGTGCTCTTTGTGTCGAGAAAGGGGTCTCGCCATGTTGGGGGTGGGCAGAATGGTGCATCATGGGATAGCCAGATGCCACACTTCCCAAGAAGTGGCCTCCAGGAGGGAGGGAACCTGGTACCTCATTCGCTACCAATCGCATCCTACCCTGATGGTGTTTTCTGAAGATAAATAGGGCATACCTGGCACCCAGAGCTCAGATTTCACATAACTTGGAAGAAGGTCCGCCCTGCTGCAATGAGAGGCTGCACCGTTGAATACTGCACCTGGTGGGGAGCGAAGAGAGGGACTGTTCCCTTGGTGTTCTGTTAAGACAGAAGCTGTCTCCAGAGCCCAGTCAAGCCACAAGAACTCCAAGGGCGAGCTGGCTAGCCTGCTGTTCGCAGCTTTAGAAGCCTGCTGGGGCAAGTTGGTAACCCAAAGTCTTCAAGCTGCTACCACCACCGCCATGCAGCATCATTGACCAAGACCCAAAGCACAGAGTTGTACCCAAGTTCGCTGACTCCAGGAGTGCTATCGGAGAGTTTCTGGGACTCTCAGAAGATGAGTTATCGACTTAGGAAAGACTGGCCTGTTACCGCGACACCGAGTCACTGGACTTCGGCCAGACTGGAGAGGACCTCGTGGCACGTCGACCCTGCAACCAGGACCCCCTCACTATCTTCGGTGACTGAGGCATCCCTGCAGGAAAATCCCTGTCACATCCACAGCATCCTTGGAGCATTTCAGCATCCTTCATCCCTTGCATCAGGATCACTCCATTGGAATGCATTGCAACACAAATAAAGTGCTTAGTACTGCTGGAGGACTGCTTCTTCTGTGGATGCAATGGTTCATGATGACCTTGCAGGTCCCCCTGAATAACTCCCTGCTGGAGATGGTTCGCGCAAGTACTTCTAACCAACTGCATTGACACCTAAAATTTCCTTGAAAACGTTTCCAAGTATCTAATTCCTTGACTTTTCCTTGGCTTCTTTGCAGTAGATTGGAATGCTTGTAAAATCTATATCTACGGAACCCTCCAATGGATTTTTTTCGTTCTAATGTCTAACTTCATATAAAAATACAGTCTATTTTTATAAATTAGTGTTGTATTTTTTGAGTGTTGTTTCAATTTATTCTGCAATTGTTTTGGTGCTGTTTACATGCTTTACACTCATTCCTCTGTGTAAGCCTTGCTGCTCAGTGCCACAGCTACACAGAGTTGGGCTAAGGGGTTGACAGATGTAACCTAAGTGTTCTAAAGGGGTTGGTAAGTGTATTACATGGTGAGGTTGCACCACCACACCATGTAATACATCTCATTTCCTCACATTGGTGCCAAGCAGTGTGATCCAGAACCTGTGTTTAGCAGAACTACACAGTTCTTGAAGTGGAGACCTCTGAGAATCTGCATGGGTGGACATCTAGAAAAGAAGTCCTTGTGTTTTCCAATAAGTTGTCATGTTCCACAGTCTGCAGAGACATTGTTTCCAAGGAGTTGCTGAACTTTTAAAGGAGTTTTAAATGTTGTGACAAAGTTTCAAAACGTTTCAAAACGTTTTTGATAAGTTCCTGGAAGTCACTGTGAGCAAGGGAAACATGGAGCTTGACATGGCCAATGTGTCCGCCATCAAAAGGAAAGATCTGCTGAGGTTTTGTAAGGACAGAAGGATTACTATGGTAACAAATGCAAAGATAAAGGTTCTGGTGAAGGCCCTCAAGGCTTCGGGAAAAGCCCACAGAGCCCCATCAGCACTAGAAAAGGAGATGCCCCAAGATAGTGGGGAAGAAGAAATAGAGGCAGAGGATGCCCTCTACCCTGACACCAGGCCAATAAGCGCACTCTAAAGCCAACAGTGTGGGGAAATCACACAGCAGCAGGGCATGAGATTGAACGAGAATGGTGGCAGCAATAGAGACACTGAAGTACCTGACAGGGGTGCCCAAGTTAGATTGCCCCATGGTATAGTCCCTAACTATTTACTAGGAGATGACATTGACAAGTGGCTCTCCTCATGCGAGAGAGCCCTCAAAATGAGGAAGGTAAGTACACAACACTGGGAAACACTACTGTGCGAGTTAGTACCAGTCGTTGGTAGGGATAGACTGATTACACTTGAAGATGAGGTAGCATAATCCTACCCACACATGAGGCAGCACTTGACGGGTTGTTTGGTCTTACTCCTGAGGAGTACAGACAGAAGCTTAGGACATCACACAAGGGGGAACACAAACCTAGGTTGAATTCGTAGATACATCAGTAAAGGCACTGGATTGTTGGCTAAAAGGTAACCAAATAAGTACCTATGAAGGGCTCAACGGTTTGATGGCCAATGAGTACATCCTTACAAATTGTTCTTTAGAAAAGTTACACCAACATCTAGTAAACTTCAAGCTAATGAGCCCCAGAGAGCTGGTTAAGATAGCTTGTGAGAAGAGCCAGGGGTGATCCCAAGAAAGGGGGAGTTAGGACCTCAGAAGGTAAAAGATGGAGGTAATCAGTCTACCAAAGAGAGCACCTCAGAATCCTGAGGTGGCGTCAAAACCCAGCCCATCTCTAGCTAGAGGAATAGTGGAGACCCAGGGTTAAAGAAAGTCTTGAGAAAGAGGTTGTGCTTTGATGGCAAGTAGTCAGGGTACCACAGAGGGAATGCAGTGTGTCCCAAGAAAAGGGCTGCCACTGGGGTGGCAAGTGTAGATTTTGAGGAGGACACCTGAGATGAGACAGTCCTAGTAGCTTTTACTTGGAAAAAGGGTCCACGTGGTATGCTGATGATATCCCTGAGGGTGGAAGTAGACATTTCCACCACCTAAATGTGAATGGGATCCCTGTCACTTCCCTGAGATACAAGTGCCAGTCACACCATAGCGGTGGACAGGTTACTGCCCCCAGACCAGTACTTGCCAGGAGAGGTAAGGAGAGTTAGGGTAGCCCCAGGGGAGGTAACAGACTGTCCTGTGACCTCAGTGCCCCTAGAGGCAGAGGGTACTGTTAGCTGGCATAGGGTGATACTCAGGCCTGACCTCCCCCTAGATTGTCTCTAAGGCAATAACCTCCCCAAGGTTGGCCTGAGCCCAGAAGGGGCAGCCAGTACCAAGGACCCTGGAGGTCTTGTCTGTAAATGTAGGAGACGTAGGCCCCAAAAAAGAAGTACAGGTGAGAAAGGAGGGCCACTCCTAATTAAAGACCCAGGGAGCCCAGGCAACTTACCCAATTAGGAGAGGGCCCCAAGGGTGGCCTTGGTGGGGCCTTTCCTGACCCCCAAGAAGTCCTGGAGAGTCAGACAGATGCTCAGATTCAGGGTAATTCCTCCAGACCTGGCAGAGGAGAGAGTTGAAGGAGGGTGTCTGTGACCTGAGGTGGTACCCCCCACTCTGAAAAGTTGGTGAGGCCCCAAGAAACCACTTTAGCCCATAAGGTAGCCCATCCACCTGTAAGTGGAGAGCTCAGGGTGTGGTTCTGGGCACTGACAGCTGTCGGTAGCCTCTGATGGTGCTGCCCTTTGTGGAAGCACTATCCTTGGTCGGGGGGGGGGGGGTCAGGCCCCATGATAGGCAGTAAGGTGGGCCCCTGACCCGGTTGGTCACAGTGGAGTTATTCAAGTGTTGAGTGACCTAGTTGGGTCAGCTAGGTGTTGCCCTGGCTAAGGTAGGGATAGGTGAGGTAGGTACCTTACAGTCCCAAGTAGAGGGTGGAGGAAAAGTTGGCACAGGCCCAGTTCTAGCCAAGGCCCAATTTAGGTTGGGGCCTGTCATAGTGGTGGTGGGTCAGGTCCCCAGAGGTGTAATGACCCTGGCAGAGAGATACAAGACTGAGTAGGCCATGCAATGGTCTGCCAGTTTCCCTACATCCTTCCATGTTGAATAGTCAAGGAGACTCACTAAAAGTCTGGTTGAGTTCTCCTGGAAGTTTTAGCTGGAGGGGAGGGTGGGTTGTAAGAAAACAGGCTTTTTGCTGGTTTACCCCCCACTTTTTGACTACTAGGTGCTGGTGTAATGGCTCTGAAATGCCCTGAGTCTGCTAAACAGGACTTAGTGCATGTGCTCCGACCCTTAAAGTGGTGTGTGTTTAATTGCAGTTTGCCTAATTGGCAAAACCCAATTTACTTGTAACTTCTTAGTTACATGGTACCAGGGGTACCTGTGCCTGTAGTTCGAGGTGTCTCTCGTGGACTGCAGCACTAGTTGTACCCCCATCAGTACGACAAGGTAAAACATGTCTCCCACTCTGCCACTGCAGACTGGAAGGGCAATTTAAAACTCCTAACTCAACTTTGCCATTTAAAGTAATGGCAAAGCCCAAACCTCCTTTTCTAAAATAAGTTGCCCCTAAGGTAGGCCTAACGAGCCCTGAGGCAGGGTGTTGTATGTTAAAATGTGGAACCTGTATTTTTACATGTTCCAGTAGTAAAAACCCTCTATTGTTTAGGCAGATAGGCTGGCACTGAGGACAGGAGGGTGAGAATCCAGTTGCCAAACCCATTTTTCCAGGAGCGTGTAGCTCCTTGGTAGCCACACCTCCGGAGGTGGGCTAAGGTGCTCTATGTGTCGAGAGAGGGGTCTCGCCATGGTGGGAGTGGGCAGAATAGTGCACCCTGGGATAGCCAGATGCCACACTTCCAGAGAACTGGTCATCAGGAGGGAGGGAACCTGGTAGTCCATTGGCTACCAACCGCATCCTACCCTGACGGCATTTTCTAAAGATATATAGGACAACCCTGGCACCCAGACCTCAGATCTCACACGACTTGGAAGAAGGACGGAAGAAGGACTGTCCTGCTGCACCAAGGGGCCAGCAAAGAGAGGCTGCTCTGTCGAAGACTGCACCTGCTGCACGTGGCAGCTAGTGAAGAATTGGACTTTCCTGCCATGTCCAGCTCAGGGAGAAGCTGCATCTAGAGTCCAGTAAAACCATGAGAACTACAAGGGCCAGCTGACTGACCTCCTGTTTGCAGCACAGGAACACAACAGCTGAAGAAGCTTGCCGGGGAAAGTTGGAAGCCCAAAGTATTCAATCCACTACCACTGCTGCTGTGCAGCACCCAGGACCAAAACCTGAAGAAAAAAGTTGCAATAAAGTATGCTGAATCTGAGAGTGCTGGTGGAGAGCTGCTGGGACCCTCAGAAGGTGAGTTATCAAACCAGGAAGGATTGGCTTGTAAATATGACACCGAGCAGCTGGTAGTCCAGTGGTGACTAGACTTCGGCCAGACCGGAGAGGACCTTGTGGAATGTCGACCCTGCAACCAGTAACCCCTCACAATCTTCGTGGACTAATGAATCCCTGCAGGAAGATCACAGTTGACCATGCACCATCTATAGCATCCTTGAAACATCTTTAGCATCCTTCATCACTTGCATCAGTATCACTCCATAGAAATCTATCACAATGCAGATAATGTGCCTAGAACTGCTGGAGGGCTGCTTCTTCTGTGGAGGTAACTGTTCTTAAATGTCCTTGCTGGTCCCCATGACTAGCTCCCTGCTAGCGTTTGTCGCCCCAAGTGCTTTTAACTGACCACATAGAAATGTTCTCAAAGAAAAAGTAGGTAAGTGTCAAAATGTCTAATTCAGTAATGTAGGACACTGGGGTTTGTTGCAATAACCCCCCCCCCCCCCACACACACACACACTTTTTGCTTGGTAACTTGTGCACCTTTGACTGAGAGTGCACTGGGTTCCTGCTAACCAGGTCCCCAGTACCAGTGTTTTTTCCCTAAAGTGTACGATTGTTCCACAATTGGCAACCCTTTAGGACCCCTCTAAGTCCCTAGTAAGGGGAATCTCTGGCACTTACGGTCATGGAACTAAAGAGGGTACCTATGGGCTGCAGCACAAATTGTGCCACCCTAAGGGACCACTCACCAAGACCAAGACCATGCACACTGCCATTGCAGGCTGCATGACTTGGTGTAGAGAATACTGAAGAGTCAAAAAGTCACACAGCATGAGGTATAGATAAGTCACCCCTACTGCAGGCCTTACAGCCCTAAGGCAGGGTACACTATATCCCATGTGTGGACATATCTGCCTGAGCAGATATGACCCTGCAATATGTGAGCCCTTCTTGGATATAGTAAGTGCACAGAGAAACCATTGAGGGTACATGGGCTGGATACTTGTCATTATGGGTTTCCCAGCTCCATGATCGCTTCACTGTACCCTAAGATGTTTGGTACCACTTGTCTTAATATATCCCCACTGATGCCAGTGTTGGATTTATTAATAAATGCACACAGGAGACCCTTTAGAGGGTCCACTGAAAACCTACCAAGCACTGGTGTGGTATCTGACTAGTCTTCGCCAGACTGCCACCACCACACATGTTGGAGTGAGGACCAGCCCTCTCAGAGGCCATGAACAAAGCTTGCTCTGGTCAGAGGTGCTTCACACCTCCCCCAGGACAGGACGGCCTTCCACGGCGGAAAGCTTCAAAGGCAATGCCGCCATTGAAATGCAACCCAGGCAGCTCCAGTTAGTGGAAGATGCCAGCCCCCTTTTCCTGCTCCACATTTGACGGGAGGACAGGCAGGAAAATTAGGTGGTGGATCCCCATTCAGACAACACCTCCCCTAAGGTGTGGCAGGTGATATGGACCCTATTTTTCATTCCCCTCCATCTTGGTTTGAGGGGTAATTAGCCACTTAGTGTCAGGGTGGTGCCCCCTCCCACAGGAAGTGGTCACTTAGAGGGTGTAGAAATCATAAAGGTAGGTAGCCCATTGGCTACTACCTGTCTTCCCCTTTAATGCCCCTAAATTTAGTATTTAGGTGGCATCCCTGGACCCTGAACTTAGGTTTTATGGACCCAAAGAAGAAAAGGACAAAGAAGAGCTGTTGACCGAGGACTGACATCCTACTGCAGAAAATTGGCACCAAATCTTGCCTGCTGCCTTAAGGACTCAACAATTGTGGTGTGCTGTCTCGTCCTGCATCTGTGTGGCCTCCAAGAACCCCAGAGCTCCCCCAGCTTTCTACAAATTGCCAAAGAACTTCCTTGAAGTGGAAATATCACTCCCCTGCAGCCCGTAGGCACCGAACTGCAGAATCTAATTATACCGGCTAGCTGGTCCCCGGAGACACTAACACAGCACCCAAACGAAAAGAGGTACATCAGCTCCAGAGGGTCAGATCTATCTCCCCACCAAGTATGGCGACACCAGGACATACGGGAGCCATGCTGCACCAAACCCGGCGTACATGACCCTCTGCAACAATCACCAAGACAAAGAGTCCAATCCAGACTCCAACTGCCCAGGAAGCAAGAACCCATCAAGGGATGCCAAGACCCCTGAGACCCACTTTGTGAGTGGCCCAGCTGTCCCGAATTCGCCTCTCCAAGCTGCCTGCTTCTGACAGCGATGACATCTTGACGAGCGTTGCCCTGCTGACCTAATGCAGTGGGTTTTCAGGTAGCTCCCTTCCTCGTAGCGCACCAACTACCTCAGCACCCTGCTCCAGCCCGAATCCGGGGTGCTCCCAAAAATCAGCTGGAGGAACATAGGGCCGGGCTTTGCTACCTACTTAAATCCTGATTGTGAACCTTGAAATCCAAATTTGTGATTTTATAAGCATTTTTCTCTTTTCTCTCATTGACTTCAATGGTGTGTAATTGTACACAAAAGTAATTATTTTTGTGAACTTTAAAAATTCATATCCTACAAAGTACTTACTGTAGAATAAAGTTCTCTGTTTGAAAAATTATATAACAATTAGTGTTATTTTTATAAATTAGTCTCAGATTTATTCTTGACTGTGTGTCTCATTTATTACCTGTGTGAGTACAACAAATGCTTAGCAGTACCCTCGGATAAGCTTAACTGCTCGCCCACACTACCACAAATAGAGCGTTAGTAATATTTACTTTTGCCTCTGTATACCAATTTGGGTCTCGCTGGACTCTCTGTGCAGTGTACTTCATTTTAGTGCACTATATAGAGAGCCAGCTTCCAACATCCGTGTTTAGAAAAAGACTGAAAACATGGCTGTTCGCACAAGCAAAGAGGCCCTGACAAATTCTGTAAAGCTACCTCTGAGCTGAGCTCCTGGACACTCCTAGGAATAGCTGCCCTCTATATAAATCTCATTTCATTGATTTGTTTCATTCACACTGGATACACAAGAACGATCTTGGCATCCTGTTTTTCGGCCTTTAAAGTGCATTCCCAAGATTTATGTAAATCCAGCAGACTTATCATGTGGAATTTTACACTCCAGCAGGATTTGCCACTATAATATCAAAATGGATGCTCTCAGCCCCCACCCTTCTGCTAACCTCAAAGGACTCATCACTTCCCATTCAGTTTGAACTGTCAATCCCAGTGACGTATTAAGTAGCTGCTGGGACACATTTCACACCTATTCAAATGCTCATCCCTGAATGGGTGAAGGTGGATAGCAGTTTTAAATTAGCCTCCAGGAACTTCAGGCAGGGAAAAGGTAACTTACTAAAAGTTACTTGTACCTAATATTTATTAAAAATCTGACTGCACCATTGAATTGGATTTTCTTTAATAGCTATTGAAAATAATTGTTTAACTATTTTTGTAGCTAATCCCATTCCTGAGATGCAGTATTAGAATTTTAAGTTGTACTCTGTTTTTTTAATAAGACAGCTTGGTCTACCACAATGAAAAATAGGTTTTAGATGCTAGTCATTGTAAGTACAAGCTAACATTACATTTCTACATTTGCTACTTTTATGTACTGTGCACCCTTACTTGCAGACCACAAGACCTATACGGGGTGTCCTATTAATATTTAAAAGGTAAGTGTTGACATGTCAAAAGGGTTTATTTAACAGGTCCAATTGCAAATTTTACTCTGCTACAGTCAGGCTACAATGGTAGGTCTGAAGCAATGTTTTTACTGCTACTGTAGTAGATGGCACAATAAGTGCTGGTGTCCACTTGTGGCATTTAACTTCCAAGCCTTGTGTACATTTTGTACCATATTCAAGTGACTTACAGGAAAGGTAAATAATGTCTGCCTTGCCAGGTGATGGGGTTTTATGATCCACTGGATCGACTGAAACATCACCTGTTGTCCCATGGTCACAGCTGAGTGCAAGTCTGCCGGATGGCCGCCATGTCCTGGTGATCATTGACTACAATCGATTCCCAGAGTTTGATATTGTTCAGTCAACCTCGTCCCAGGGGCTAATTCCCAATATTGAAAAAAGTATAACTAAACATGGCCTTCCTCCAGAGATTAGCACTGATAATGGTCCTCTCTGCCAGGGGCATGAATTAGCAAATTATCTCCCCTTGAGGAACATCAAACACAGGAAAATATCACCCAATAGCCTCAGGCAAATGATGAGGTAGAAAGGTTTATGTAGACACTCAATAAGGTACTGCGGATATCTGAAATGGAAAACGATATTGCAGAATGGGCCTGTTACCATTTTTTGAAAAAATACACAAACGCTCTATACAAATTTACCGAGAACACTCCAGATGTTATTCAATGGACACGTGATTGATCTGCTGGTCAATCAAGGAGTGGCCCACCCGGGAGAAAACTAGCAATGACTAAATGTGGCCAAACCTAAAGCAACCTTACGAATGAGCGTACGAATAAGAAGAGCGGTGCAAACATGAGCAACATCACGCCAGGAGATCATACGCTGTTGTAAAGATGATCATCAGGGAGTGAGTTCAAACCTCAGCTGTGGGTGGTGAACAATGGTTACTGCGAAAAGAAATTAGAACACCATCACTAGACATGTAAAATATGTCAAGAAGCGCTGTAGATGCGCTCATCTAAGCCATGAGGAGCACGGTGCGTTGTCATATCATGACCTGCTATGTTTTTTAATCCACTACTGTTGTCACCATGTGTTACTGGGGATGGGGCATCATCAACAACTCAGCCTGTGACAGGACGTGTTGAAACTGAAGTTCACAGTGAGTCCCCCAGTGACCCTTGCTGCGTGGTCACTCGAAATAGCAAGTAGAGTCCGAGGCCTCATCCTGACCCTTCTCACAAACACTCTGTTTGATCTGATTCGGTAAAGCAGTCCGCAATGTGCTCAAAGAAATGTTTCATTTGTTCGTGGTTTTGATTTCAATAAAGATTTAATGTGGGTGGAAAGTTGTGTCTAGTCTGAATGAAAAACAGTCTGGATGGAGTCCTCTTCAGACTCCAATGTGTTTTTACAAATGTTTTTTCATTGACATTTCTTCTCAACACACATACATTTGCCTCCATCTTGTTACTAGACTGCACAGTGGTACATTCCCAGTGTCCCGATAGTACACATAATTTGAGAGCTTAGGTGCGATCTGGGTCGATTAAGAGTGAGAGTGACATCGTCATATCGACACCACTGAAGCAACACAGAGAAGAAAAAAGAAAAATCGTAACAAAAGTACTTTGTGTTCCACGTCGTGTCGTCGTACATGGTAAGCGGGCATTAGTCTGTGTCACTATTCACGAGAGGTAGTTTAGTTGCAGTTGTTTTGTATATCTGCAAACATGTTCTATCGATGGTGCCTCGCTTGGCCCTCGGCCGCCCTCGTTTAATCTCCCGCTCCGGAGGTGATTGCTGGAGCTTCTCTCATTCGTTGTGGACGTTCGTCGGATTTAGCCTCTCGTATCGCCCGCCCCTCCTCTTTGCCACCGCACCCAAGTATGTATTCCATCACACGCCGGGCTGATATTAAAGGGACCTGGAGGTGGCTTTTTTGGTAATGAACCTCCTATCTGACAAGCACCGTAGTGGGTCCTGGGGCAGGAGCCGGGTCGGGTTGGTTAAGCGGCCACTCGGGCAGTGGCGATCGGCCGGTACCGAGGTGCAGCTGTGGGCCGCACCACTGGGCAGCGTGGGGGCCGATTTGGGCTGCGTCTGTGTTGTTCACATACGCGCCAGCGGCCCAGTGGGGGCCCGAGCGGCCTTTCCGGAGGCAGATTGGCCTCTATTACCTCCCTTTTACCAACGGGGCGGAGGTGTCATTCCCAGCCCCTCGCTGGGCCGGTCCATTAATAGAGTAGGCCCAGGGGGCCGGGCAGAAGTGGCCTCACTTATAGTCAGGGGTGGTTCACTGTTGGGAACTAATTTGTGCAGTAAGAGTCCTGATAACATTTGCAGATTTTTAATCTCAGTGAAGTAAGAAAACACGCCTCTTGAGAACAACCCCCCCCCCCCCCCCCCCCCTTTCATAGTACTTAAAACACTGAAGCGGTATTTTGCGAAAAGGCACAATCCGCAGATGCGAGCAACTCTTTTTTTAAGGGTGCCTGGCCCTCTTTTTGATCCCAATCCAACCCTGGGAAGGAGGATCTCAGTTATTTCCACCACACTCCCAAGAACTTCCCTCCAAAACTGGATTATTACCGGACTCTGCCATAGCATGTGGTAAAAGCCTGCTCCGTTTGAGTGCGCCTTGAGTATGTGGTGGCGGCCCATGAAAGTGTGTGCTATGCACTTCGCAGTTATGTGCGTGTGATGCATAAAGTGGCATTGCGTGTACTGTAATCTGGCGCTATTGGAGATCGGATTCAGAGTGAAGAAGCATCCCCCCGTGTGGTGGTCGGTATTCCTCCTCGCAGTCTGATTTGCCGCCATTCTGTAAGTGCCCAGGGTTAGTATCTAAGCGCTGTAGCAGTGATCTGCACACACATGTAATGCCTTCCTCTGTTCACCATGAGCTACTCGTACAGTCAACACCACTGTGGGGCTGGACATGTCCTGCACCTTATACCACATCTGCTTCATCACGTGGGTCTTCGCCTCATACGGTAAGAATTGTCCCGGAACCCAAACTATTTGTTTCCTTCGAGTCTTGAAAGTACCTCGACTGTCCCTTCTCAAGATGGTCATCAACACTACCAAGACCGCCTCGGTCCAACTGCTAACCGGATATAAGGATTTTAGTCCTATACGTTTGGGTAGGGACCATATGGGCAGCTGAGGTGTATTCAGGACTGACTTACATGTATACTTCCAACTCTATCCGGCCACTTTCATAAGCGTACTATGCAGAGTTAAGTCTGGTTATGCGCCCATTAGCCAGTCTAACATACTATGGCCTTCCAGCCCCACCATCACATCATCATGTTCGGGGATAACCGGGTACTACTAGGCCCACTTCCGTCAATGGAGCATATCATTTCTTAAGCACTACTTCTGATATTAAAAATATAAGTACTGATTTTAATTTTTTGAAGACTGTCTCTTTAATATCACTGGTGTGGTTGCAAAAAAGTACAGCAACCAAGGCATGACCGCCATCTTTGGGATCAGCAGCCTGCCCATTGGTGACAATGGAAGCTAATTTCAGAATTGGGGGGACTACCACAGTAAGGAAAGTACTTCCCCCAAATTCCCTCAACAAGGTTAGTCTCGGCCCGATAAACGTTGACTCCCAGGTATTTTATGGAGTCTAATTTCCGCTAGAGTTGTGTAACTGGGAGCGCGCCACCCTGATCCTCTGGTGTTTCAATTAATGGGAACAGAAATGACTTGTCCCAAATCATTTTGAGTCCTGATAGCCTGCCGAAAGGGTGTAGTAATTCTATCAGCAGTGGCAAGTTAGTGCCAACTTCTACCTATGAGCCAATGTCACTAACTTGCCACTGCTGACCCCTCCCGATACCTTATCAAGGCGTCATATGCAAACAAGGACATAATATGGATTTTACCCAAAGGTTGGGCCCTTAGATCATAACAAGCAAGCCAGCGGCTCCAGGGCCAGTGCTAAAATTATGGATAATAGAAGACACCCCATCCAATCCTGTTCCTAATTTGTATAAGCTCAGAAATCACAATGCCCCAACGGACCCATGCTGCTGGTTCAATGCGCAATAGCATCACCCAGCTTAGGAATTCTGGGTCCAGCTCCAGTCTATGCGGCACAGAGCAGAGAAAGCGCTACGGTCAGCGTTTGGCCTTTTTGTATATCTAGGGATGCCACCCAGTGTTGAAAATCGCAGTGCTAGGCCCAAACTACGATCCAGAACGCGTCTTATGTTGAGAAATGTATTTCTGCCAGAAATAAATACGTTTTGATCTGGGTATACTATTGTTTGTGCTATGGGTATTAGTCAAATCACCAACAGATCCCTAGTACCTCCTAGTCTCAATTCATGCGGGATAGAGGGTGATACAGCCCAACATTCAGTGCATCTCTTTCAGATTTTGGCAGGACCACTATTAGCGCCTCCCTGATTGAAATAGGCAAACTACCTCTTGGGCAACATATATACATTGAAAAAGTTTTGAGTTAGACTAACTTTGTATTCAGCCTAAAATTCAACTGGGAAACCATCTGTTCTGGGAATTTTGCCCCACGCTATCTTTGTGAGAGCCAACTGTATTTCTTCAAAGTTGATAGGGGATTCTAATTCTTGTCATTGAAGGATATTTATGGTCTGTAATGCAATCCTATCTAATTCCATAACTAAGTTGTGATCCGCGCCTGGTGGGGCCCTATAGAGGCCACTATATTAAGTTTCAAACACTTGATTGATCTCCATCTGAGAATTGACCAGTGACCCTGTTTGGGTGCGTATAGCGCCTGTTGGAATTCTAGAAGTTTTTGATTCTAACACCCACACAAACAACCCCCTGTTTTGTACCCAGTCACATGCAGTCGCATCATATGTTCTCTATAATCTAATTGACGCAGTCTATTGCGTGGCTGCTTGTACTCCAACTTTTGCTTACCAAGCACCGGTATCGGATTCTAGTCTGATAAACTTTTAATTTCTAGCTCCCTCGTGCGCTTCTCTCCACTGCCTTCCGCAAAACCCTCTTCATCCTGGTAAAGTGGTATTAATGAAAATGCATAATTGTATTAACACAGTGTGATCAACCCGATTAGTTTGAGATATTCTGTTGTGAGGCTCTGTTTATTTTAACATTGATAGCGTAGGAGTCCATTACAGAATGGTTGTTGCTTCCTATCATCATCTTACTTCTGCATGCGGCCAACTCTTTGTCCTTTCCCCGCCATGCCCTCAGCACACAATTCCGAATTTGTAAATAATGTTTGAAACACAATAACTTGGTGCTTTGTTTTCGAGCATTATTTTCATTCGATGGTAGCAAGCGAATATTTTTCCAAGGTCTCACCACAAAGCGATTCTAATGAGTACTTTGATTGTAACGACTATAAGTTGTCGCGGTAGCACAGGGGATGGGTACTGCAATATAGGAATCTGTGGGACAGTGCTGGCTAATGTAATTCTAAGCTGTATTGTTCTTACTGTAACATGATTTGCTGGGATCTTTGGGCCATTGCACACTCACACCAAATATTTCATCTTTATTGTGTTTTACCGTATAAAATTATCTTCATTCAGACCACTCTGTCGGTGTGATCTCTGATTTATGTCCTATTTGCTGGAAAGCATTATAATCTGTACTGCTATTTCATGACTTGCATTTTATTCTGAGCTTCATGCTTTATATGACAAATGACTGACTGGCTGACTCTTTACCCCTTATTTTGCTTTCTGCGTTACCTTTAATTTTCATTTTAAACAATTTTTATTAGATTTTGTGAATAATACGATTTTGTACGATGATAAGGGGTTGACAGAAAATAAATAGCATGTTCATGAACGAAAATCGGATGAGCATAAATATACAGTGGTATATTGCATAAAATACTTTTTTTAAAACCACAAGTAAAACTTATATGAGTAACGAATAAAAGAAAAAGGAGAATTATGAGAGAGAGGGTGATGAGGAGGGAGAGATAAAAAGATAGAATGTAGAGAAAAGTAAAAAAAAAGGGGCATCTAAGGTAGTTTCCTGGGGTATTTGATAGGTGAGCACTTTGTAAGGGTAAGTGGCAAAGGGAGGGAAGAGACGGTAGCATGAAGTAAAGAAAATGGTAGCAATAGTCAGATTTATACAAGATTTTGGGTGGAAATATAATGGTCGAGTCCTTCCCATATTTTATATTTATTTCAAGATTCAGTTTTCAGGAAGGTGTTGTCAGCACCTCTAATAAATTGTGTTCATGCTTACCATGAGTGAACAGATGGTTGATTGAGGTTTTACCACTCCAAAAGTATAGTCTTAAGACCAATCAATAGGAGAATTTCTAATAGAAGCAGCTCTTCTTTACCAAGGGAGTGGCAGATTTTAGTTGGGAAAACCCCTTGCGTAATAGAAGCAAGGTCAGGGGCCATTCAACCTGTAAGATTCATGAGCTTGTACTGACTTCCAGAATTTGTTAGAGAGCTCACATTGTAATAGCACATGTTTGAGGTTGCCTAATTCTTTTTTACAGCTCCAGCCGCGGTCAGAGTCTGTAAGACCTAGTTTAAAAAGTTTAGCAGGGGTCCAGTGTGTCAAGTGTGCCATGCAAAGTCTGCTTCGAGCAAGGGAAGGAACAATTGTCAGGATTCCTGCCACTGCTCCCCTCTCTTGACTATCACAATATACCGGCGTGACTCATATCAATCCTCCCTACACTTATGAATGAACAAACGTCTTCTACCATGATGTTCGACCATAGGACATGCTGTTGGTAATAGCTAGTTGCAGCTGGTGTTCCCCATTTTGTTTGAAAAGCCTTAACAGCTTTTATAAATGTTTTACCATGCATATGAAAGGTCAGGTTTCAAGCGCTACGGAAACATCCAGAAAATCCACCAGAAAAAGCATAATGCAACCGCCATAGATGACCTCAGTGTGAACCTTATGGAAGATATTCCTCATCAAATGAATCCCCTGCACTTGTCCCTTGCTATAAGCAATTAGAATGCGACCTTTGTGAAAATTCTCAAACACCTTCTAGAAGACAGCCTCATTAAATTAATCATCTGCACCTGTTCCTTGCTATAAGCAATTAGAACGCGACCTTTGTGAACATTCTAAAGCACCTTCTAGAAGGCAGCTTCATCATTTTAATTATCTGCACCTGTTCCTTGTGACAAACAATTAGAATGTGACCTTTATGAATGTTTTAAAGCAGTCTTATTGAAAGACTCCACACTCCTCCCCTGTACTTAGTCTCTTCACCTGCCACTTACTTGTTTCCCGGCTTCCAGAACTCTGTAATGCCAGCTTCTTTGATCCTCCCTCTTTGACCTCAATGCAAAGAACGTCTCGCATCAGTCTCACACCTGGATAGGAAAAAGAACAAGAAGAAAAGGAGAGACGCATTAACAGACTTGATTTTACTACGCGTTGAGCTCAGTCGCAACATCGTGCTGCAAACAAAGGTAACCAGTGTTTTTGTTCAACTTGTACATACTGTTGGCAGGGCTCTGCCAGAGAGGACTTGCGTGAAGCTTACCCATCCAAATTTGCTTGTGGGTTTGATGATGAAATCATACTCACTACAGTTTCAAGAACTTTGATGAAGGGGCCTCAATGGACAATCTAAATTAAAACAAAACAACAACAAAACTAAAGGTTGATTGAGATTTGAAAAGCTTTTGTGAGGTGATACCGTAAGAGATTGAGTTAATTATAGACTAAAGCCTTATTATTTGTTTATTTATAGGTACCATATCTGCCAGTATGATTCATCAGACTGATGTGAATGCCTGCTGCAGTGTTGCTGTTGAGTAGACGAGCCACACCATCTTTGACTCTACGCACTCTCTCGATCCCAACCAACCCCCTAACCCCTGGCATTTGCCACCGGAGCATTGTCTCCTCCTGTAAACCAAGGACAAGTCTCAGGAGGATTCAGGAACTAGTGTCTCCGCTCCATTGGAATCATCTGGGATCCAGGTAGGTGGATTATTACAGCAATCTTGGCCTTTGTTAATTCCATCCAAGTAGAGATCAAATCTATATAAAATTGGGAGGAGTTGGTATTGTTGTTTAGTATTAGCCTCCATTTCTCCTGAATAGGTTTTGTCAAGTTCTACGTTTTTGGGGATAGTAAGGAGTACATTTTAGATGCCACATGCTCATCTTGTACCACACTTGAGGAAGGTCAGAGTTTTTAGGAGGTTTGTGTTTGGATAGAATGGCTTTGATTTTCAGGAATTTATAGAAGTCTGTGTTCTCAAGGGTTTTTGTTTTAGCTGAAAGGGTTGGAGTGTAAGCCCAGATCTTGAATATTGAGAATCCCTTGATCTGTCCAGTCTTTGTAGTAAATCGTTTTACCATCCACTCTTGTTTTATCGTTGTACCAGAGTGAAGCCAGTGTGTAAAGTTTCAGTTTGATAGACATTTTATTATCCACTTTGCATAGTGCTTGGACAGTAGTAGAGAGAAGTATATGTGATTATGGAGGTACGGTTGAGAGGGTGAAGACATTTTTGCTCATTTGGTAGCCATGCTGGCAGGAAATGAGATGAGGGGTGAATAAATCTAGTGTATACATGGTTTGGATAAATAAGCAGTTTGGTATCTGTGATAGTCTGGGAGGTTGAGGCTACCCAGAAATTTTATTAATCTTAATTTTTAAAGATCGATTCATAGCTTTTTTGAAAGCCAATGGGATTTCATGATGAGCGAGCCAATTTGTTTTTAAAGAACTTCTCATTAAGTGGGATTATAAACATACTTGTGAGGTAGTTGATAAAGGTGGAGATCATCATCTTGGTGGTTTCAATATGACCCCATCACGTAATGATTGATGACATGGCTAGAAGGTTCTAGTTCATCAGTAGACCTTTAGATTGAAGTCCAAGAAAAAGTCGCTACTTCAGTACCATAAATAGTTTTATAGCAAACATTTTTAAGCACAATCCTTAATGCATGCCTCCATGTTAGACCTGACAGCCCTTAGGGTGGTCTTTCCCCAAACTTTTTGCCTGCTCGCCTTATGTTGCTGAAATTCATTTTTGTTGGCTATAGGACTCTGTGCACTTTACCACTGCTAACCAGTGCTAAAGTGCTTGTGCTCACTGTAAACATGGTAAAATTGGCTTATACTCAATTGGTGCATTTAATTTACTTTCAAGTTCCTAGGAAAGTAGTAGTACATGTACTCAGGGCCAGTAAATTAAATGCTACTAGTGGGTCAGTAGCACTTATTGTGCCACCCACTTAAGTAGCCCTTTAAAACAGGAAACAAGGGGGGCGTGGCCAAGATGGCGGCAGAGTAGCATCATTCTTTAGGGGCTCCGGTCGCCAAGGCCGGCAGTAGGCTTCCATTGGCAGCTTTGAGACCGATATTCTGCGGGTTTGTGATCTCCGGTCATCCGCAATTCCAGTGGTGTCTGTGAGGGAAAGTTTTTGGCGCCGGCGGTTACCGCAGCCTAGAGAGCACGGAGAGGACGAGGTAGAGCAGGCCTCGCTGGAGCGACTGTTAGGGGAGGCAGGGCGCGGAGCCCGCGCTTGGACTGGCGGTGCAGGCCGGCGGCCCGAGGGAGTCCGGGTCGTCCGATGGAGCTGTCCCTGAGGTGAAGGGCACAGGTGGTGCCTCCGTAAATCGGCGGCGGCCCGGGTTGGAGTGGTGACCCCAGCTTTGCGGAGGAGACGTAGCGGGAGAGGAGATAGCACCCGGAGGTGAGAGCGAGGCCTGGGTGGTTGAAACGGCCCTCTGTCCCGGGGTGCTCCGCCGGACTCGCCTACTCTTGGGCAGCAGAAAAGGGCATCCTCGCGGCCATCCTACCGGCGATTGTACTTGGAGGTGCGCAGGTGGTGCGAGGGCCAGGCCGTGTGGATGCGGTCCCTGGGGATAGGGAGCCACCTTAGGAGGAACTGAACTCGCAATGGAGAGGGGGGCTGGGGCGGCCTACCCAGGGCAGAGGCTGCATCTCTCCACCGCCCGGCCCCTGTGGACCCCGCTACCATGACGATCCCCGGACCTGTAGGCGAGGCCTGGTGCGGAGGTGATACCTGAGGCGGGGAGAGCCGATGCTCAGAGTGGGCCCGCAGCGCTGTGCACTCTACATCGCGGCGTCCCGGCCCTGCTGGGGATAGTGATAATTGCCTGCCTCGCCTGGAAGTGACACACATTGGGGCCTTCGCCACGTGGCCCCCATGCTGGCAGGATCGAGGAAACAGAGGGGCACAGGTCCACAGTGCTTTCAGGCAGGACACCTGAGACCCCACGCCGGCCCGGTCTGCAACCCACCATTTCACTAACCGAGTGCTCAACTTAGAAGCCGGTGGTGATGGCAGACTCAAAGGACGGGCTCCATCACCCACGGGAACCCAGAGGCACCCCCTGAGTCAGGATTCGGGGGGGAAGGAACACTGGTCCCCTGTACGCAGGCGGCTGGATATGGCCTCCCAACGGGGCAAAAAAGACGTCCCCTGTAAGGAATCCTCTATTAAAGACTTGCTCCAAAACACGGGTGGGAAGAAGGTGGGGGGGGCCAGTGCTGATACCCAAGAATCACAGCCAGGCGACACCACGATGGATACAGTGGCTGGACACGCGACCGAGCCCGTCACGAAGGAACTCATGGAGCAGCTCTTTGGCACACGGCAAGAAGACTTCTCTGGGCTGCGACAAGACCTGGCGGGCGACATTAAGCAGCTCTGACCTGGGCGAAGTTGGGGATAGAGTGGACCCTCTGGAGCATAATGGGGACAGGCGGGAGGAAGAGCTTGCTGAGCAGGCCCAAGAACTCATCACACTCCGGGAGCAGCAGGAGGAGCTCTACCTTAAGATGGAAGATTTGGAGAACCGCTTCCGGCGCTCTAACTTCTGCATCAAAGGTGTACCGCTTCAGGTGGATGGAGGTAAACTTGAGGAATGGGTTCTATGCCTCTTTCGCCCCATGGCCCCCGTCCTGAAGGATCAGGAGGTCACCCTTGATCGTACGCACCGTGCTGGGCGCCCTGCCTCGGGCCGCGGCCAGCCGCAGGACATCCTGACCTGCCTCCACTCCTACAGGCAGAAGGAGATCATCATGGCTGCCACACGCGACCGACTAATGGTGGAGTTCGAGGGCCTCCAGGTGGGGGTATATCAAGACCTTTCCCCCCTTACTCTCCAGAGACGTAAGGAGCTGCGAGCAGCTACAGCCTTCCTCTGGAAGCAGGGAGTACGATACTGGTGGGGGCACCCGTTCAGACTCTCCTTTGTCTGGAACAAAGAAACACATGGAGGCGAAAGAGGGCCTTGGATCTGCCCTGGCATCAACTGAGGACTCAGACGCAGCGGTAGGTGATCCATCATCGGGAAGACAGCGGCGGCCGGGCAGGAAACGGGGCCTCAGGAGGGGGACCCAGGCGAAACCCACCAAAGAGGAACGTCGCACGGAAAGGGAAGCTCTAGTACGGGAAGTGACAGACCAGGATGAATCTACTGCACAAACAGGGGAATGATCCGCCCAGCTGATGTCTCGAGGCAACGATGCCGGAAGAATGGTCCAAGCCCAGTGCCAGGTGAAGTCGGTCTTGTGGGGGGGAGCCCCGGCCTTGGAGTGTTGCTGACCGATCGTCGGACTCATGGACCCCTGCACACTGGGGCCCACTGTTACTACTGGACGATGGGAGACGCAGCGCCAAGACAGCAGGACAGCCAGCAGCAGAGGCAACAGGACTACGAGCCCCAGGAGCCTAAGGAGCCTCACCTGCAATCCCGGTCCCGCCTCCCACTTGCCAGGGGCTATTTGGAGACCTCGTGCCTCCCGCTTTGCGGGAGACGCAGCGCCAAGACAGCAGGACAGCCAGCAGCAGAGGCAACAGGACTACGAGCCCCAGGAGCCTAAGGGGCCTCACCTGCAATCCCGGTCCCGCCTCCCACTTGCCAGGGGCTATTTGGAGACCTCGCGCCTCCCGCTTCGCGGGAGACGCAGCGCCAAGTCAGCAGGACAGCCAGCAGCAGAGGCAACAGGACTACGAGCCCCAGGAGCCTAAGGGGCCTCACCTGCAATCCCGGTCCCGCCTCCCACTTGCCAGGGGCTATTTGGAGACCTCGCGCCTCCCGCTTCGCAGGAGACGCAGCGCCAAGACAGCAGGACAGCCAGCAGCAGAGGCAACAGGACTATGAGCCCCAGGAGCCTAAGGGGCCTCACCTGCAATCCCGGTCCCGCCTCCCACTTGCTAGGATCTTGATTAGGAGCACCTCCTCACGCCACGCGGTACGCGCGCGGACGGCGCCCGGACAAAGGGCGGGCCGTCTGTGGCCGTCCGGGGCCGTAGGAGGCCGGGCTGGGCCACAGATCTTGGTTCAGCGATCCTGAGGACAACATACTCCCTATCTACTGTACACGTGAGACTCTTGTATATTGTGGACTTTGTCTGGTTTCCTGATTGAGTAATTATAACTCCTATAGTTTGTCACTTTGCATGGTCGGGACATATTCAACTTGCTGTTGCCCTCTTTTGGCCTATTTTCTTCTGCTAGTTATCATAACCAAATATAGAACATGCCTTCTGGCAAACATGATAAATCCGCAGTTGGGGCAGGTCCAATTGACAATTATTTGGTAAAAGTGGTTAATAAAATTAATAATGACCGGAGAGCCTCACTTGGTAAAGGGGGCCATGTTGCCCCTTTTGACAGTACCATTATGGCTGTGGAAGGAAGCTCAAGAGAGGATATATCCAGCATGAGCAATCGGCCAGCTACAAAGGCTGAAGCTCAGGTCCACTTAGAGCCTTTAGAGGACCCCCCGGATCTTTCCACTATTGATTTAGAGGAAGCTTCACCTAGCCCCAGGCCCGTGAGAGCCTGTAGGAAACAACAAAGTAAAAGGGGGGGAAAACACACCAAAAAAAGAGCGGAAGTTCCGTATCAAGTTCCAAATAGTACTGTTCTTGGAACTGTATTGCAGGAAGGCAACAGCCCAGCCTGTATTAACCTATCACCAGATCAATTTGCCCTACTGGTATGTACCTTAGAAGCCAAATTTGAGGCCAAGTTAGCCGAGTATACCCAATCTTTAATGCTGCTAATAAAAACGGTTAACTCGGAAGTTAAGAGGCTAGGAGACTTATTAGAGAATCACTTGGCTATAAGTGATAGAGATAAGGCTTTAGTCGTGGGCTCCGCTGCTGTCTCTCAGGATACTTCGTGTGATTCTCTACAGCGACCCATCCAGCATCCCGTTATACCGTAAATTGTCCACCCTGCTACTATACCACTAAATGGTTTATCTGAGCAATCTTCTCAGGGTCAAGGGGGAACATTAAACTCCAGACAGGGAACAAACCCTGGTTTCACTAATCTTCCCCCAGATTGCGCGCCATTCGTGGTTGTTTTGACAAATGTGCCTCCTTTAGAAAATCAGCAGGCACAGTCTCATGAGGAATCACATGAGTCATTAAAAAATAAAACTGTGTCATGGCTCAATAGAAGATGTGGCTTCCCCATAAACTTCGCAGATCAAATTTTATCCACTAGAAGGACGAAGTGGGTTGGCCCGTCTCGGAAAAACTGTAATGGGGATTGTATTATAGTTCATTTTAAATACCCCCAACATGTTAATACAGTTTTGCTACGTGCAGCTTCATTGATCTATGATGCTAATAGTGTTTGTGCGCGCCCTCTAGGTTATTTTTATACGCATTTAATTAAAACCCCGAACCGCATGAGACCTAGACCTTTTATCTTTAGGGAGCCCCAGTCCCTTGTAGCCCCCCAAGCGTATATTGTCGTTTAATACTGCTAACTCGACTTTGCAATTTAAAGTAATTGGAAAGCCCAGACCTCCTTTTTAAATACATATGTCACCGCCTAAGGTTGACTTCATGAGCCCTAAGGCAGGGTGCTATATGCTAAAGGGTGGAACCTGAACTTTTACTTGTTCCAGCACTAAAAACCCTAAAGTGTTGTTTTCGCTGGAGAAAGGATGTTAGCCCCATTGGCGATTACAGAGTTACACAGTGGTTTCCCAGCCCTGCTAACTTCTGAATGGGACTACTAAGGTTGGCACTGTTTGGTATCAAAAGAAACAGTGCATTAAATCTGATTTAATGGTTAAATCGAACTTAATGTCACTGGTGGGCAAAGTTCAACTTTAGAAGTTACCGCTTTAGTTGCCCAAGGTTTCCAGTGCCTGTTTACTGATGTACACGGGGCTTGTCCTGCAGACAGCTTTCCGCCCTCCTGAGGAGACATCCTAACCAGTCACAGGAAAGGACACAATAGGAGCCTCCATGGGAGAGAGGTGTTACCTCCCTCCTGTAGGAAGCCACTCTAGTGTTAGCCCAAAAGACGAGCTTCAAAGGAGAAGTCGTCTTTAAAGGGCAAATGGGTGCTGTATTGTTTAAGCAGACAGGCTGGCACTAGGGACAGGACAGAAGAAGCCAATTGTCAAACCGGTTTTTCCAGAGCCATGTTGTCCCATGGTAGCCACACCTCAGGGGGTGGGCTAAGGTGCTCTTTGTGTCGAGAAAGGGGTCTCGCCATGTTGGGGGTGGGCAGAATGGTGCATCATGGGATAGCCAGATGCCACACTTCCCAAGAAGTGGCCTCCAGGAGGGAGGGAACCTGGTACCTCATTCGCTACCAATCGCATCCTACCCTGATGGTGTTTTCTGAAGATAAATAGGGCATACCTGGCACCCAGAGCTCAGATTTCACATAACTTGGAAGAAGGACCGCCCTGCTGCAATGAGAGGCTGCACCGTTGAATACTGCACCTGGTGGGGAGCGAAGAGAGGGACTGTTCCCTTGGTGTTCTGTTAAGACAGAAGCTGTCTCCAGAGCCCAGTCAAGCCACAAGAACTCCAAGGGCGAGCTGGCTAGCCTGCTGTTCGCAGCTTTAGAAGCCTGCTGGGGCAAGTTGGTAACCCAAAGTCTTCAAGCTGCTACCACCACCGCCATGCAGCATCATTGACCAAGACCCAAAGCACAGAGTTGTACCCAAGTTCGCTGACTCCAGGAGTGCTATCGGAGAGTTTCTGGGACTCTCAGAAGATGAGTTATCGACTTAGGAAAGACTGGCCTGTTACCGCGACACCGAGTCACTGGACTTCGGCCAGACTGGAGAGGACCTCGTGGCACGTCGACCCTGCAACCAGGACCCCCTCACTATCTTCGGTGACTGAGGCATCCCTGCAGGAAAATCCCTGTCACATCCACAGCATCCTTGGAGCATTTCAGCATCCTTCATCCCTTGCATCAGGATCACTCCATTGGAATGCATTGCAACACAAATAAAGTGCTTAGTACTGCTGGAGGACTGCTTCTTCTGTGGATGCAATGGTTCATGATGACCTTGCAGGTCCCCCTGAATAACTCCCTGCTGGAGATGGTTCGCGCAAGTACTTCTAACCAACTGCATTGACACCTAAAATTTCCTTGAAAACGTTTCCAAGTATCTAATTCCTTGACTTTTCCTTGGCTTCTTTGCAGTAGATTGGAATGCTTGTAAAATCTATATCTACGGAACCCTCCAATGGATTTTTTTCGTTCTAATGTCTAACTTCATATAAAAATACAGTCTATTTTTATAAATTAGTGTCGTATTTTTTGAGTGTTGTTTCAATTTATTCTGCAATTGTTTTGGTGCTGTTTACATGCTTTACACTCATTCCTCTGTGTAAGCCTTGCTGCTCAGTGCCACAGCTACACAGAGTTGGGCTAAGGGGTTGACAGATGTAACCTAAGTGTTCTAAAGGGGTTGGTAAGTGTATTACATGGTGAGGTTGCACCACCACACCATGTAATACATCTCATTTCCTCACATTGGTGCCAAGCAGTGTGATCCAGAACCTGTGTTTAGCAGAACTACACAGTTCTTGAAGTGGAGACCTCTGAGAATCTGCATGGGTGGACATCTAGAAAAGAAGTCCTTGTGTTTTCCAATAAGTTGTCATGTTCCACAGTCTGCAGAGACATTGTTTCCAAGGAGTTGCTGAACTTTTAAAGGAGTTTTAAATGTTGTGACAAAGTTTCAAAACGTTTCAAAACGTTTTTGATAAGTTCCTGGAAGTCACTGTGAGCAAGGGAAACATGGAGCTTGACATGGCCAATGTGTCCGCCATCAAAAGGAAAGATCTGCTGAGGTTTTGTAAGGACAGAAGGATTACTATGGTAACAAATGCAAAGATAAAGGTTCTGGTGAAGGCCCTCAAGGCTTCGGGAAAAGCCCACAGAGCCCCATCAGCACTAGAAAAGGAGATGCCCCAAGATAGTGGGGAAGAAGAAATAGAGGCAGAGGATGCCCTCTACCCTGACACCAGGCCAATAAGCGCACTCTAAAGCCAACAGTGTGGGGAAATCACACAGCAGCAGGGCATGAGATTGAACGAGAATGGTGGCAGCAATAGAGACACTGAAGTACCTGACAGGGGTGCCCAAGTTAGATTGCCCCATGGTATAGTCCCTAACTATTTACTAGGAGATGACATTGACAAGTGGCTCTCCTCATGCGAGAGAGCCCTCAAAATGAGGAAGGTAAGTACACAACACTGGGAAACACTACTGTGCGAGTTAGTACCAGTCGTTGGTAGGGATAGACTGATTACACTTGAAGATGAGGTAGCATAATCCTACCCACACATGAGGCAGCACTTGACGGGTTGTTTGGTCTTACTCCTGAGGAGTACAGACAGAAGCTTAGGACATCACACAAGGGGGAACACAAACCTAGGTTGAATTCGTAGATACATCAGTAAAGGCACTGGATTGTTGGCTAAAAGGTAACCAAATAAGTACCTATGAAGGGCTCAACGGTTTGATGGCCAATGAGTACATCCTTACAAATTGTTCTTTAGAAAAGTTACACCAACATCTAGTAAACTTCAAGCTAATGAGCCCCAGAGAGCTGGTTAAGATAGCTTGTGAGAAGAGCCAGGGGTGATCCCAAGAAAGGGGGAGTTAGGACCTCAGAAGGTAAAAGATGGAGGTAATCAGTCTACCAAAGAGAGCACCTCAGAATCCTGAGGTGGCGTCAAAACCCAGCCCATCTCTAGCTAGAGGAATAGTGGAGACCCAGGGTTAAAGAAAGTCTTGAGAAAGAGGTTGTGCTTTGATGGCAAGTAGTCAGGGTACCACAGAGGGAATGCAGTGTATCCCAAGAAAAGGGCTGCCACTGGGGTGGCAAGTGTAGATTTTGAGGAGGACACCTGAGATGAGACAGTCCTAGTAGCTTTTACTTGGAAAAAGGGTCCACGTGGTATGCTGATGATATCCCTGAGGGTGGAAGTAGACATTTCCACCACCTAAATGTGAATGGGATCCCTGTCACTTCCCTGAGATACAAGTGCCAGTCACACCATAGCGGTGGACAGGTTACTGCCCCCAGACCAGTACTTGCCAGGAGAGGTAAGGAGAGTTAGGGTAGCCCCAGGGGAGGTAACAGACTGTCCTGTGACCTCAGTGCCCCTAGAGGCAGAGGGTACTGTTAGCTGGCATAGGGTGATACTCAGGCCTGACCTCCCCCTAGATTGTCTCTAAGGCAATAACCTCCCCAAGGTTGGCCTGAGCCCAGAAGGGGCAGCCAGTACCAAGGACCCTGGAGGTCTTGTCTGTAAATGTAGGAGACGTAGGCCCCAAAAAAGAAGTACAGGTGAGAAAGGAGGGCCACTCCTAATTAAAGACCCAGGGAGCCCAGGCAACTTACCCAATTAGGAGAGGGCCCCAAGGGTGGCCTTGGTGGGGCCTTTCCTGACCCCCAAGAAGTCCTGGAGAGTCAGACAGATGCTCAGATTCAGGGTAATTCCTCCAGACCTGGCAGAGGAGAGAGTTGAAGGAGGGTGTCTGTGACCTGAGGTGGTACCCCCCACTCTGAAAAGTTGGTGAGGACCCAAGAAACCACTTTAGCCCATAAGGTAGCCCATCCACCTGTAAGTGGAGAGCTCAGGGTGTGGTTCTGGGCACTGACAGCTGTCGGTAGCCTCTGATGGTGCTGCCCTTTGTGGAAGCACTATCCTTGGTCGGGGGGGGGGGGGGTCAGGCCCCATGATAGGCAGTAAGGTGGGCCCCTGACCCGGTTGGTCACAGTGGAGTTATTCAAGTGTTGAGTGACCTAGTTGGGTCAGCTAGGTGTTGCCCTGGCTAAGGTAGGGATAGGTGAGGTAGGTACCTTACAGTCCCAAGTAGAGGGTGGAGGAAAAGTTGGCACAGGCCCAGTTCTAGCCAAGGCCCAATTTAGGTTGGGGCCTGTCATAGTGGTGGTGGGTCAGGTCCCCAGAGGTGTAATGACCCTGGCAGAGAGATACAAGACTGAGTAGGCCATGCAATGGTCTGCCAGTTTCCCTACATCCTTCCATGTTGAATAGTCAAGGAGACTCACTAAAAGTCTGGTTGAGTTCTCCTGGAAGTTTTAGCTGGAGGGGAGGGTGGGTTGTAAGAAAACAGGCTTTTTGCTGGTTTACCCCCCACTTTTTGACTACTAGGTGCTGGTGTAATGGCTCTGAAATGCCCCGAGTCTGCTAAACAGGACTTAGTGCATGTGCTCCGACCCTTAAAGTGGTGTGTGTTTAATTGCAGTTTGCCTAATTGGCAAAACCCAATTTACTTGTAACTTCTTAGTTACATGGTACCAGGGGTACCTGTGCCTGTAGTTCGAGGTGTCTCTCGTGGACTGCAGCACTAGTTGTACCCCCATCAGTACGACAAGGTAAAACATGTCTCCCACTCTGCCACTGCAGACTGGAAGGGCAATTTAAAACTCCTAACTCAACTCTGCCATTTAAAGTAATGGCAAAGCCCAAACCTCCTTTTCTAAAATAAGTTGCCCCTAAGGTAGGCCTAACGAGCCCTGAGGCAGGGTGATGTATGTTAAAATGTGGAACCTGTATTTTTACATGTTCCAGCAGTAAAAACCATCTATTGTTTAGGCAGATAGGCTGGCACTGAGGACAGGAGAGCGAGAATCCAGTTGCCAAACCCATTTTTCCAGGAGCGTGTAGCTCCTTGGTAGCCACACCTCCGGAGGTGGGCTAAGGTGCTCTATGTGTCGAGAGAGGGGTCTCGCCATGTTGGGAGTGGGCAGAATAGCGCACCCTGGGATAGCCAGATGCCACACTTCCCAGGAACTTGTCATCAGGAGGGAGGGAACCTGGTAGTCCATTGGCTACCAACCGCATCCTACCCTGACGGCATTTTCTAAAGATATATAGGACAACCCTGGCACCCAGACCTCAGATCTCACACGACTTGGAAGAAGGACAGAAGAAGGACTGTCCTGCTGCACCAAGGGGCCAGCAAAGAGAGGCTGCTCTGTCGAAGACTGCACCTGCTGCACGTGGCAGCTAGTGAAGAATTGGACTTTCCTGCCATGTCCAGCTCAGGGAGAAGCTGCATCTAGAGTCCAGTAAAACCATGAGAACTACAAGGGCCAGCTGACTGACCTCCTGTTTGCAGCACAGGAACACAACAGCTGAAGAAGCTTGCCAGGGAAAGTTGGAAGCCCAAAGTATTCAATCCACTACCACTGCTGCTGTGCAGCACCCAGGACCAAAACCTGAAGAAAAAAGTTGCAATAAAGTATGCTGAATCTGAGAGTGCTGGTGGAGAGCTGCTGGGACCCTCAGAAGGTGAGTTATCAAACCAGGAAGGATTGGCTTGTAAATATGACACCGAGCAGCTGGTAGTCCAGTGGTGACTAGACTTCGGCCAGACCGGAGAGGGCCTTGTGGAATGTCGACCCTGCAACCAGTAACCCCTCACAATCTTCGTGGACTAATGAATCCCTGCAGGAAGATCACAGTTGACCATGCACCATCTATAGCATCCTTGAAACATCTTTAGCATCCTTCATCACTTGCATCAGTATCACTCCATAGAAATCTATCACAATGCAGATAATGTGCCTAGAACTGCTGGAGGGCTGCTTCTTCTGTGGAGGTAACTGTTCTTAAATGTCCTTGCTGGTCCCCATGACTAGCTCCCTGCTAGCGTTTGTCGCCCCAAGTGCTTTTAACTGACCACATAGAAATGTTCTCAAAGAAAAAGTAGGTAAGTGTCAAAATGTCTAATTCAGTAATGTAGGACACTGGGGTTTGTTGCAATAACCCCCCCCCCACACACACACACACACTTTTTGCTTGGTAACTTGTGCACCTTTGACTGAGAGTGCACTGGGTTCCTGCTAACCAGGTCCCCAGTACCAGTGTGTTTTCCCTAAAGTGTACGATTGTTCCACAATTGGCAACCCTTTAGGACCCCTCTAAGTCCCTAGTAAGGGGAATCTCTGGCACTTACGGTCATGGAACTAAAGAGGGTACCTATGGGCTGCAGCACAAATTGTGCCACCCTAAGGGACCACTCACCAAGACCAAGACCATGCACACTGCCATTGCAGGCTGCATGACTTGGTGTAGAGAATACTGAAGAGTCAAAAAGTCACACAGCATGAGGTATAGATAAGTCACCCCTACTGCAGGCCTTACAGCCCTAAGGCAGGGTACACTATATCCCATGTGTGGACATATCTGCCTGAGCAGATATGACCCTGCAATATGTGAGCCCTTCTTGGATATAGTAAGTGCACAGAGAAACCATTGAGGGTACATGGGCTGGATACTTGTCATTATGGGTTTCCCAGCTCCATGATCGCTTCACTGTACCCTAAGATGTTTGGTACCACTTGTCTTAATATATCCCCACTGATGCCAGTGTTGGATTTATTAATAAATGCACACAGGAGACCCTTTAGAGGGTCCACTGAAAACCTACCAAGCACTGGTGTGGTATCTGACTAGTCTTCGCCAGACTGCCACCACCACACATGTTGGAGTGAGGACCAGCCCTCTCAGAGGCCATGAACAAAGCTTGCTCTGGTCAGAGGTGCTTCACACCTCCCCCAGGACAGGACGGCCTTCCACGGCGGAAAGATTCAAAGGCAATGCCGCCATTGAAATGCAACCCAGGCAGCTCCAGTTAGTGGAAGATGCCAGCCCCCTTTTCCTGCTCCACATTTGACGGGAGGACAGGCAGGAAAATTAGGTGGTGGATCCCCATTCAGACAACACCTCCCCTAAGGTGTGGCAGGTGATATGGACCCTATTTTTCATTCCCCTCCATCTTGGTTTGAGGGGTAATTAGCCACTTAGTGTCAGGGTGGTGCCCCCTCCCACAGGAAGTGGTCACTTAGAGGGTGTAGAAATCATAAAGGTAAGTAGCCCATTGGCTACTACCTGTCTTCCCCTTTAATGCCCCTAAATTTAGTATTTAGGTGGCATCCCTGGACCCTGAACTTAGGTTTTATGGACCCAAAGAAGAAAAGGACAAAGAAGAGCTGTTGACCGAGGACTGACATCCTACTGCAGAAAATTGGCACCAAATCTTGCCTGCTGCCTTAAGGACTCAACAATTGTGGTGTGCTGTCTCGTCCTGCATCTGTGTGGCCTCCAAGAACCCCAGAGCTCCCCCAGCTTTCTACAAATTGCCAAAGAACTTCCTTGAAGTGGAAATATCACTCCCCTGCAGCCCGTAGGCACCGAACTGCAGAATCTAATTATACCGGCTAGCTGGTCCCCGGAGACACTAACACAGCACCCAAACGAAAAGAGGTACATCAGCTCCAGAGGGTCAGATCTATCTCCCCACCAAGTATGGCGACACCAGGACATACGGGAGCCATGCTGCACCAAACCCGGCGTACATGACCCTCTGCAACAATCACCAAGACAAAGAGTCCAATCCAGACTCCAACTGCCCAGGAAGCAAGAACCCATCAAGGGATGCCAAGACCCCTGAGACCCACTTTGTGAGTGGCCCAGCTGTCCCGAATTCGCCTCTCCAAGCTGCCTGCTTCTGACAGCGATGACATCTTGACGAGCGTTGCCCTGCTGACCTATCTACTCCGCACCCAGCCCGCCCAGCCTGGGTACCGACAAACCAGCTGTGCTCCTGTGGTCCTGCGGCCTTTGCGACCTGCTCCCTCGAGTGAGACCCCTCTGACTCACCTTTAAGTCCCCTAATGCAGTGGGTTTTCAGGTAGCTCCCTTCCTCGTAGCGCACCAACTACCTCAGCACCCTGCTCCAGCCCGAATCCGGGGTGCTCCCAAAAATCAGCTGGAGGAACATAGGGCCGGGCTTTGCTACCTACTTAAATCCTGATTGTGATCCTTGAAATCCAAATTTGTGATTTTATAAGCATTTTTCTCTTTTCTCTCATTGACTTCAATGGTGTGTAATTGTACACAAAAGTAATTATTTTTGTGAACTTTAAAAATTCATATCCTACAAAGTACTTACTGTAGAATAAAGTTCTCTGTTTGAAAAATTATATAACAATTAGTGTTATTTTTATAAATTAGTCTCAGATTTATTCTTGACTGTGTGTCTCATTTATTACCTGTGTGAGTACAACAAATGCTTAGCAGTACCCTCGGATAAGCTTAACTGCTCGCCCACACTACCACAAATAGAGCGTTAGTAATATTTACTTTTGCCTCTGTATACCAATTTGGGTCTCGCTGGACTCTCTGTGCAGTGTACTTCATTTTAGTGCACTATATAGAGAGCCAGCTTCCAACATCCGTGTTTAGAAAAAGACTGAAAACATGGCTGTTCGCACAAGCAAAGAGGCCCTGACAAATTCTGTAAAGCTACCTCTGAGCTGAGCTCCTGGACACTCCTAGGAATAGCTGCCCTCTATATAAATCTCATTTCATTGATTTGTTTCATTCACACTGGATACACAAGAACGATCTTGGCATCCTGTTTTTCTGCCTTTAAAGTGCATTCCCAAGATTTATGTAAATCCAGCAGACTTATCATGTGGAATTTTACACTCCAGCAGGATTTGCCACTATAATATCAAAATGGATGCTCTCAGCCCCCACCCTTCTGCTAACCTCAAAGGACTCATCACTTCCCATTCAGTTTGAACTGTCAATCCCAGTGACGTATTAAGTAGCTGCTGGGACACATTTCACACCTATTCAAATGCTCATCCCTGAATGGGTGAAGGTGGATAGCAGTTTTAAATTAGCCTCCAGGAACTTCAGGCAGGGAAAAGGTAACTTACTAAAAGTTACTTGTACCTAATATTTATTAAAAATCTGACTGCACCATTGAATTGGATTTTCTTTAATAGCTATTGAAAATAGTTGTTTAACTATTTTTGTAGCTAATCCCATTCCTGAGATGCAGTATTAGAATTTTAAGTTGTACTCTGTTTTTTTAATAAGACAGCTTGGTCTACCACAATGAAAAATAGGTTTTAGATGCTAGTCATTGTAAGTACAAGCTAACATTACATTTCTACATTTGCTACTTTTATGTACTGTGCACCCTTACTTGCAGACCACAAGACCTATACGGGGTGTCCTATTAATATTTAAAAGGTAAGTGTTGACATGTCAAAAGGGTTTATTTAACAGGTCCAATTGCAAATTTTACTCTGCTACAGTCAGGCTACAATGGTAGGTCTGAAGCAATGTTTTTACTGCTACTGTAGTAGATGGCACAATAAGTGCTGGTGTCCACTTGTGGCATTTAACTTCCAAGCCTTGTGTACATTTTGTACCATATTCAAGTGACTTACAGGAAAGGTAAATAATGTCTGCCTTGCCAGGTGATGGGGTTTTATGATCCACTGGATCGACTGAAACATCACCTGTTGTCCCATGGTCACAGCTGAGTGCAAGTCTGCCGGATGGCCGCCATGTCCTGGTGATCATTGACTACAATCGATTCCCAGAGTTTGATATTGTTCAGTCAACCTCGTCCCAGGGGCTAATTCCCAATATTGAAAAAAGTATAACTAAACATGGCCTTCCTCCAGAGACTAGCACTGATAATGGTCCTCTCTGCCAGGGGCATGAATTAGCAAATTATCTCCCCTTGAGGAACATCAAACACAGGAAAATATCACCCAATAGCCTCAGGCAAATGATGAGGTAGAAAGGTTTATGTAGACACTCAATAAGGTACTGCGGATATCTGAAATGGAAAACGATATTGCAGAATGGGCCTGTTACCATTTTTTGAAAAAATACACAAACGCTCTATACAAATTTACCGAGAACACTCCAGATGTTATTCAATGGACACGTGATTGATCTGCTGGTCAATCAAGGAGTGGCCCACCCGGGAGAAAACTAGCAATGACTAAATGTGGCCAAACCTAAAGCAACCTTACGAATGAGCGTACGAATAAGAAGAGCGGTGCAAACATGAGCAACATCACGCCAGGAGATCATACGCTGTTGTAAAGATGATCATCAGGGAGTGAGTTCAAACCTCAGCTGTGGGTGGTGAACAATGGTTACTGCGAAAAGAAATTAGAACACCATCACTAGACATGTAAAATATGTCAAGAAGCGCTATAGATGCGCTCATCTAAGCCATGAGGAGCACGGTGCGTTGTCATATCATGACCGCTATGTTTTTTAATCCACTACTGTTGTCACCATGTGTTACTGGGGATGGGGCATCATCAACAACTCAGCCTGTGACAGGACGTGTTGAAACTGAAGTTCACAGTGAGTCCCCCAGTGACCCTTGCTGCGTGGTCACTCGAAATAGCAAGTAGAGTCCGAGGCCTCATCCTGACCCTTCTCACAAACACTCTGTTTGATCTGATTCGGTAAAGCAGTCCGCAATGTGCTCAAAGAAATGTTTCATTTGTTCGTGGTTTTGATTTCAATAAAGATTTAATGTGGGTGGAAAGTTGTGTCTAGTCTGAATGAAAAACAGTCTGGATGGAGTCCTCTTCAGACTCCAATGTGTTTTTACAAATGTTTTTTCATTGACATTTCTTCTCAACACACATACATTTGCCTCCATCTTGTTACTAGACTGCACAGTGGTACATTCCCAGTGTCCCGATAGTACACATAATTTGAGAGCTTAGGTGCGATCTGGGTCGATTAAGAGTGAGAGTGACATCGTCATATCGACACCACTGAAGCAACACAGAGAAGAAAAAAGAAAAATCGTAACAAAAGTACTTTGTGTTCCACGTCGTGTCGTCGTACATGGTAAGCGGGCATTAGTCTGTGTCACTATTCACGAGAGGTAGTTTAGTTGCAGTTGTTTTGTATATCTGCAAACATGTTCTATCGATGGTGCCTCGCTTGGCCCTCGGCCGCCCTCGTTTAATCACCCGCTCCGGAGGTGATTGCTGGAGCTTCTCTCATTCGTTGTGGACGTTCGTCGGATTTAGCCTCTCGTATCGCCCGCCCCTCCTCTTTGCCACCGCACCCAAGTATGTATTCCATCACACGCCGGGCTGATATTAAAGGGACCTGGAGGTGGCTTTTTTGGTAATGAACCTCCTATCTGACAAGCACCGTAGTGGGTCCTGGGGCAGGAGCCGGGTCGGGTTGGTTAAGCGGCCACTCGGGCAGTGGCGATCGGCCGGTACCGAGGTGCAGCTGTGGGCCGCACCACTGGGCAGCGTGGGGGCCGATTTGGGCTGCGTCTGTGTTGTTCACATACGCGCCAGCGGCCCAGTGGGGGCCCGAGCGGCCTTTCCGGAGGCAGATTGGCCTCTATTACCTCCCTTTTACCAACGGGGCGGAGGTGTCATTCCCAGCCCCTCGCTGGGCCGGTCCATTAATAGAGTAGGCCCAGGGGGCCGGGCAGAAGTGGCCTCACTTATAGTCAGGGGTGGTTCACTGTTGGGAACTAATTTGTGCAGTAAGAGTCCTGATAACATTTGCAGATTTTTAATCTCAGTGAAGTAAGAAAACACGCCTCTTGAGAACAACCCCCCCCCCCCTTTCATAGTACTTAAAACACTGAAGCGGTATTTTGCGAAAAGGCACAATCCGCAGATGCGAGCAACTCTTTTTTAAGGGTGCCTGGCCCTCTTTTTGATCCCAATCCAACCCTGGGAAGGAGGATCTCAGTTATTTCCACCACACTCCCAAGAACTTCCCTCCAAAACTGGATTATTACCGGACTCTGCCATAGCATGTGGTAAAAGCCTGCTCCGTTTGAGTGCGCCTTGAGTATGTGGTGTCGGCCCATGAAAGTGTGTGCTATGCACTTCGCAGTTATGTGCGTGTGATGCATAAAGTGGCATTGCGTGTACTGTAATCTGGCACTATTGGAGATCGGATTCAGAGTGAAGAAGCACCCCCCCGTGTGGTGGTCGGTATTCCTCCTCGCAGTCTGATTTGCCGCCATTCTGTAAGTGCCCAGGGTTAGTATCTAAGCGCTGTAGCAGTGATCTGCACACACATGTAATGCCTTCCTCTGTTCACCATGAGCTACTCGTACAGTCAACACCACTGTGGGGCTGGACATGTCCTGCACCTTATACCACATCTGCTTCATCACGCGGGTCTTCGCCTCATACGGTAAGAATTGTCCCGGAACCCAAACTATTTGTTTCCTTCGAGTCTTGAAAGTACCTCGACTGTCCCTTCTCAAGATGGTCATCAACACTACCAAGACCGCCTCGGTCCAACTGCTAACCCGATAAAAGGATTTTAGTCCTATACGTTTGGGTAGGGACCATATGGGCAGCTGAGGTGTATTCAGGACTGACTTACATGTATACTTCCAACTCTATCCGGCCACTTTCATAAGCGTACTATGCAGAGTTAAGTCTGGTTATGCGCCCATTAGCCAGTCTAACATACTATGGCCTTCCAGCCCCACCATCACATCATCATGTTCGGGGATAACCGGGTACTACTAGGCCCACTTCCGTCAATGGAGCATATCATTTCTTAAGCACTACTTCTCATATTAAAAATATAAGTACTGATTTTAATTTTTTGAAGACTGTCTCTTTAATATCACTGGTGTGGTTGCAAAAAAGTACAGCAACCAAGGCATGACCGCCATCTTTGGGATCAGCAGCCTGCCCATTGGTGACAATGGAAGCTAATTTCAGAATTGGGGGGACTACCACAGTAAGGAAAGTACTTCCCCCAAATTCCCTCAACAAGGTTAGTCTCGGCCCGATAAACGTTGACTCCCAGGTATTTTATGGAGTCTAATTTCCGCTAGAGTTGTGTAACTGGGAGCGCGCCACCCTGATCCTCTGGTGTTTCAATTAATGGGAACAGAAATGACTTGTCCCAAATCATTTTGAGTCCTGATAGCCTGCCGAAAGGGTGTAGTAATTCTATCAGCAGTGGCAAGTTAGTGCCAACTTCTACCTATGAGCCAATGTCACTAACTTGCCACTGCTGACAGCTCCCGATACCTTATCAAGGCGTCATATGCAAACAAGGACATAATATGGATTTTACCCAAAGGTTGGGCCCTTAGATCATAACAAGCAAGCCAGCGGCTCCAGGGCCAGTGCTAAAATTATGGATAATAGAAGACACCCCATCCAATCCTGTTCCTAATTTGTATAAGCTCAGAAATCACAATGCCCCAACGGACCCATGCTGCTGGTTCAATGCGCAATAGCATCACCCAGCTTAGGAATTCTGGGTCCAGCTCCAGTCTATGCGGCACAGAGCAGAGAAAGCGCTAAGGTCAGCGTTTGGCCTTTTTGTATATCTAGGGATGCCACCCAGTGTTGAAAATCGCAGTGCTAGGCCCAAACTACGATCCAGAACGCGTCTTATGTTGAGAAATGTATTTCTGCCAGAAATAAATACGTTTTGATCTGGGTATACTATTGTTTGTGCTATGGGTATTAGTCAAATCACCAACAGATCCCTAGTACCTCCTAGTCTCAATTCATGCGGGATAGAGGGTGATACAGCCCAACATTCAGTGCATCTCTTTCAGATTTTGGCAGGACCACTATTAGCGCCTCCCTGATTGAAATAGGCAAACTACCTCTTGGGCAACATATATACATTGAAAAAGTTTTGAGTTAGACTAACTTTGTATTCAGCCTAAAATTCAACTGGAAAACCATCTGTTCTGGGAATTTTGCCCCACGCTATCTTTGTGAGAGCCAACTGTATTTCTTCAAAGTTGATAGGGGATTCTAATTCTTGTCATTGAAGGATATTTATGGTCTGTAATGCAATCCTATCTAATTCCATAACTAAGTTGTGATCCGCGCCTGGTGGGGCCCTATAGAGGCCACTATATTAAGTTTCAAACACTTGATTGATCTCCATCTGAGAATTGACCAGTGACCCTGTTTGGGTGCGTATAGCGCCTGTTGGAATTCTAGAAGTTTTTGATTCTAACACCCACACAAACAACCCCCTGTTTTGTACCCAGTCACATGCAGTCGCATCATATGTTCTCTATAATCTAATTGACGCAGTCTATTGCGTGGCTGCTTGTACTCCAACTTTTGCTTACCAAGCACCGGTATCGGATTCTAGTCTGATAAACTTTTAATTTCTAGCTCCCTCGTGCGCTTCTCTCCACTGCCTTCCGCAAAACCCTCTTCATCCTGGTAAAGTGGTATTAATGAAAATGCATAATTGTATTAACACAGTGTGATCAACCCGATTAGTTTGAGATATTCTGTTGTGAGGCTCTGTTTATTTTAACATTGATAGCGTAGGAGTCCATTACAGAATGGTTGTTGCTTCCTATCATCATCTTACTTCTGCATGCGGCCAACTCTTTGTCCTTTCCCCGCCATGCCCTCAGCACACAATTCCGAATTTGTAAATAATGTTTGAAACACAATAACTTGGTGCTTTGTTTTCGAGCATTATTTTCATTCGATGGTAGCAAGCGAATATTTTTCCAAGGTCTCACCACAAAGCGATTCTAATGAGTACTTTGATTGTAACGACTATAAGTTGTCGCGGTAGCACAGGGGATGGGTACTGCAATATAGGAATCTGTGGGACAGTGCTGGCTAATGTAATTCTAAGCTGTATTGTTCTTACTGTAACATGATTTGCTGGGATCTTTGGGCCATTGCACACTCACACCAAATATTTCATCTTTATTGTGTTTTACCGTATAAAATTATCTTCATTCAGACCACTCTGTCGGTGTGATCTCTGATTTATGTCCTATTTGCTGGAAAGCATTATAATCTGTACTGCTATTTCATGACTTGCATTTTATTCTGAGCTTCATGCTTTATATGACAAATGACTGACTGGCTGACTCTTTACCCCTTATTTTGCTTTCTGCGTTACCTTTAATTTTCATTTTAAACAATTTTTATTAGATTTTGTGAATAATACGATTTTGTACGATGATAAGGGGTTGACAGAAAATAAATAGCATGTTCATGAACGAAAATCGGATGAGCATAAATATACAGTGGTATATTGCATAAAATACTTTTTTTAAAACCACAAGTAAAACTTATATGAGTAACGAATAAAAGAAAAAGGAGAATTATGAGAGAGAGGGTGATGAGGAGGGAGAGATAAAAAGATAGAATGTAGAGAAAAGTAAAAAAAAAGGGGCATCTAAGGTAGTTTCCTGGGGTATTTGATAGGTGAGCACTTTGTAAGGGTAAGTGGCAAAGGGAGGGAAGAGACGGTAGCATGAAGTAAAGAAAATGGTAGCAATAGTCAGATTTATACAAGATTTTGGGTGGAAATATAATGGTCGAGTCCTTCCCATATTTTATATTTATTTCAAGATTCAGTTTTCAGGAAGGTGTTGTCAGCACCTCTAATAAATTGTGTTCATGCTTACCATGAGTGAACAGATGGTTGATTGAGGTTTTACCACTCCAAAAGTATAGTCTTAAGACCAATCAATAGGAGAATTTCTAATAGAAGCAGCTCTTCTTTACCAAGGGAGTGGCAGATTTTAGTTGGGAAAACCCCTTGCGTAATAGAAGCAAGGTCAGGGGCCATTCAACCTGTAAGATTCATGAGCTTGTACTGACTTCCAGAATTTGTTAGAGAGCTCACATTGTAATAGCACATGTTTGAGGTTGCCTAATTCTTTTTTACAGCTCCAGCCGCGGTCAGAGTCTGTAAGACCTAGTTTAAAAAGTTTAGCAGGGGTCCAGTGTGTCAAGTGTGCCATGCAAAGTCTGCTTCGAGCAAGGGAAGGAACAATTGTCAGGATTCCTGCCACTGCTCCCCTCTCTTGACTATCACAATATACCGGCGTGACTCATATCAATCCTCCCTACACTTATGAATGAACAAACGTCTTCTACCATGATGTTCGACCATAGGACATGCTGTTGGTAATAGCTAGTTGCAGCTGGTGTTCCCCATTTTGTTTGAAAAGCCTTAACAGCTTTTATAAATGTTTTACCATGCATATGAAAGGTCAGGTTTCAAGCGCTACGGAAACATCCAGAAAATCCACCAGAAAAAGCATAATGCAACCGCCATAGATGACCTCAGTGTGAACCTTATGGAAGATATTCCTCATCAAATGAATCCCCTGCACTTGTCCCTTGCTATAAGCAATTAGAATGCGACCTTTGTGAAAATTCTCAAACACCTTCTAGAAGACAGCCTCATTAAATTAATCATCTGCACCTGTTCCTTGCTATAAGCAATTAGAACGCGACCTTTGTGAACATTCTAAAGCACCTTCTAGAAGGCAGCTTCATCATTTTAATTATCTGCACCTGTTCCTTGTGACAAACAATTAGAATGTGACCTTTATGAATGTTTTAAAGCAGTCTTATTGAAAGACTCCACACTCCTCCCCTGTACTTAGTCTCTTCACCTGCCACTTACTTGTTTCCCGGCTTCCAGAACTCTGTAATGCCAGCTTCTTTGATCCTCCCTCTTTGACCTCAATGCAAAGAACGTCTCGCATCAGTCTCACACCTGGATAGGAAAAAGAACAAGAAGAAAAGGAGAGACGCATTAACAGACTTGATTTTACTACGCGTTGAGCTCAGTCGCAACATCGTGCTGCAAACAAAGGTAACCAGTGTTTTTGTTCAACTTGTACATACTGTTGGCAGGGCTCTGCCAGAGAGGACTTGCGTGAAGCTTACCCATCCAAATTTGCTTGTGGGTTTGATGATGAAATCATACTCACTACAGTTTCAAGAACTTTGATGAAGGGGCCTCAATGGACAATCTAAATTAAAACAAAACAACAACAAAACTAAAGGTTGATTGAGATTTGAAAAGCTTTTGTGAGGTGATACCGTAAGAGATTGAGTTAATTATAGACTAAAGCCTTATTATTTGTTTATTTATAGGTACCATATCTGCCAGTATGATTCATCAGACTGATGTGAATGCCTGCTGCAGTGTTGCTGTTGAGTAGACGAGCCACACCATCTTTGACTCTACGCACTCTCTCGATCCCAACCAACCCCCTAACCCCTGGCATTTGCCACCGGAGCATTGTCTCCTCCTGTAAACCAAGGACAAGTCTCAGGAGGATTCAGGAACTAGTGTCTCCGCTCCATTGGAATCATCTGGGATCCAGGTAGGTGGATTATTACAGCAATCTTGGCCTTTGTTAATTCCATCCAAGTAGAGATCAAATCTATATAAAATTGGGAGGAGTTGGTATTGTTGTTTAGTATTAGCCTCCATTTCTCCTGAATAGGTTTTGTCAAGTTCTACGTTTTTGGGGATAGTAAGGAGTACATTTTAGATGCCACATGCTCATCTTGTACCACACTTGAGGAAGGTCAGAGTTTTTAGGAGGTTTGTGTTTGGATAGAATGGCTTTGATTTTCAGGAATTTATAGAAGTCTGTGTTCTCAAGGGTTTTTGTTTTAGCTGAAAGGGTTGGAGTGTAAGCCCAGATCTTGAATATTGAGAATCCCTTGATCTGTCCAGTCTTTGTAGTAAATCGTTTTACCATCCACTCTTGTTTTATCGTTGTACCAGAGTGAAGCCAGTGTGTAAAGTTTCAGTTTGATAGACATTTTATTATCCACTTTGCATAGTGCTTGGACAGTAGTAGAGAGAAGTATATGTGATTATGGAGGTACGGTTGAGAGGGTGAAGACATTTTTGCTCATTTGGTAGCCATGCTGGCAGGAAATGAGATGAGGGGTGAATAAATCTAGTGTATACATGGTTTGGATAAATAAGCAGTTTGGTATCTGTGATAGTCTGGGAGGTTGAGGCTACCCAGAAATTTTATTAATCTTAATTTTTAAAGATCGATTCATAGCTTTTTTGAAAGCCAATGGGATTTCATGATGAGCGAGCCAATTTGTTTTTAAAGAACTTCTCATTAAGTGGGATTATAAACATACTTGTGAGGTAGTTGATAAAGGTGGAGATCATCATCTTGGTGGTTTCAATATGACCCCATCACGTAATGATTGATGACATGGCTAGAAGGTTCTAGTTCATCAGTAGACCTTTAGATTGAAGTCCAAGAAAAAGTCGCTACTTCAGTACCATAAATAGTTTTATAGCAAACATTTTTAAGCACAATCCTTAATGCATGCCTCCATGTTAGACCTGACAGCCCTTAGGGTGGTCTTTCCCCAAACTTTTTGCCTGCTCGCCTTATGTTGCTGAAATTCATTTTTGTTGGCTATAGGACTCTGTGCACTTTACCACTGCTAACCAGTGCTAAAGTGCTTGTGCTCACTGTAAACATGGTAAAATTGGCTTATACTCAATTGGTGCATTTAATTTACTTTCAAGTTCCTAGGAAAGTAGTAGTACATGTACTCAGGGCCAGTAAATTAAATGCTACTAGTGGGTCAGTAGCACTTATTGTGCCACCCACTTAAGTAGCCCTTTAAAACAGGAAACAAGGGGGGCGTGGCCAAGATGGCGGCAGAGTAGCATCATTCTTTAGGGGCTCCGGTCGCCAAGGCCGGCAGTAGGCTTCCATTGGCAGCTTTGAGACCGATATTCTGCGGGTTTGTGATCTCCGGTCATCCGCAATTCCAGTGGTGTCTGTGAGGGAAAGTTTTTGGCGCCGGCGGTTACCGCAGCCTAGAGAGCACGGAGAGGACGAGGTAGAGCAGGCCTCGCTGGAGCGACTGTTAGGGGAGGCAGGGCGCGGAGCCCGCGCTTGGACTGGCGGTGCAGGCCGGCGGCCCGAGGGAGTCCGGGTCGTCCGATGGAGCTGTCCCTGAGGTGAAGGGCACAGGTGGTGCCTCCGTAAATCGGCGGCGGCCCGGGTTGGAGTGGTGACCCCAGCTTTGCGGAGGAGACGTAGCGGGAGAGGAGATAGCACCCGGAGGTGAGAGCGAGGCCTGGGTGGTTGAAACGGCCCTCTGTCCCGGGGTGCTCCGCCGGACTCGCCTACTCTTGGGCAGCAGAAAAGGGCATCCTCGCGGCCATCCTACCGGCGATTGTACTTGGAGGTGCGCAGGTGGTGCGAGGGCCAGGCCGTGTGGATGCGGTCCCTGGGGATAGGGAGCCACCTTAGGAGGAACTGAACTCGCAATGGAGAGGGGGGCTGGGGCGGCCTACCCAGGGCAGAGGCTGCATCTCTCCACCGCCCGGCCCCTGTGGACCCCGCTACCATGACGATCCCCGGACCTGTAGGCGAGGCCTGGTGCGGAGGTGATACCTGAGGCGGGGAGAGCCGATGCTCAGAGTGGGCCCGCAGCGCTGTGCACTCTACATCGCGGCGTCCCGGCCCTGCTGGGGATAGTGATAATTGCCTGCCTCGCCTGGAAGTGACACACATTGGGGCCTTCGCCACGTGGCCCCCATGCTGGCAGGATCGAGGAAACAGAGGGGCACAGGTCCACAGTGCTTTCAGGCAGGACACCTGAGACCCCACGCCGGCCCGGTCTGCAACCCACCATTTCACTAACCGAGTGCTCAACTTAGAAGCCGGTGGTGATGGCAGACTCAAAGGACGGGCTCCATCACCCACGGGAACCCAGAGGCACCCCCTGAGTCAGGATTCGGGGGGGAAGGAACACTGGTCCCCTGTACGCAGGCGGCTGGATATGGCCTCCCAACGGGGCAAAAAAGACGTCCCCTGTAAGGAATCCTCTATTAAAGACTTGCTCCAAAACACGGGTGGGAAGAAGGTGGGGGGGGGCCAGTGCTGATACCCAAGAATCACAGCCAGGCGACACCACGATGGATACAGTGGCTGGACACGCGACCGAGCCCGTCACGAAGGAACTCATGGAGCAGCTCTTTGGCACACGGCAAGAAGACTTCTCTGGGCTGCGACAAGACCTGGCGGGCGACATTAAGCAGCTCTGACCTGGGCGAAGTTGGGGATAGAGTGGACCCTCTGGAGCATAATGGGGACAGGCGGGAGGAAGAGCTTGCTGAGCAGGCCCAAGAACTCATCACACTCCGGGAGCAGCAGGAGGAGCTCTACCTTAAGATGGAAGATTTGGAGAACCGCTTCCGGCGCTCTAACTTCTGCATCAAAGGTGTACCGCTTCAGGTGGATGGAGGTAAACTTGAGGAATGGGTTCTATGCCTCTTTCGCCCCATGGCCCCCGTCCTGAAGGATCAGGAGGTCACCCTTGATCGTACGCACCGTGCTGGGCGCCCTGCCTCGGGCCGCGGCCAGCCGCAGGACATCCTGACCTGCCTCCACTCCTACAGGCAGAAGGAGATCATCATGGCTGCCACACGCGACCGACTAATGGTGGAGTTCGAGGGCCTCCAGGTGGGGGTATATCAAGACCTTTCCCCCCTTACTCTCCAGAGACGTAAGGAGCTGCGAGCAGCTACAGCCTTCCTCTGGAAGCAGGGAGTACGATACTGGTGGGGGCACCCGTTCAGACTCTCCTTTGTCTGGAACAAAGAAACACATGGAGGCGAAAGAGGGCCTTGGATCTGCCCTGGCATCAACTGAGGACTCAGACGCAGCGGTAGGTGATCCATCATCGGGAAGACAGCGGCGGCCGGGCAGGAAACGGGGCCTCAGGAGGGGGACCCAGGCGAAACCCACCAAAGAGGAACGTCGCACGGAAAGGGAAGCTCTAGTACGGGAAGTGACAGACCAGGATGAATCTACTGCACAAACAGGGGAATGATCCGCCCAGCTGATGTCTCGAGGCAACGATGCCGGAAGAATGGTCCAAGCCCAGTGCCAGGTGAAGTCGGTCTTGTGGGGGGGAGCCCCGGCCTTGGAGTGTTGCTGACCGATCGTCGGACTCATGGACCCCTGCACACTGGGGCCCACTGTTACTACTGGACGATGGGAGACGCAGCGCCAAGACAGCAGGACAGCCAGCAGCAGAGGCAACAGGACTACGAGCCCCAGGAGCCTAAGGAGCCTCACCTGCAATCCCGGTCCCGCCTCCCACTTGCCAGGGGCTATTTGGAGACCTCGTGCCTCCCGCTTTGCGGGAGACGCAGCGCCAAGACAGCAGGACAGCCAGCAGCAGAGGCAACAGGACTACGAGCCCCAGGAGCCTAAGGGGCCTCACCTGCAATCCCGGTCCCGCCTCCCACTTGCCAGGGGCTATTTGGAGACCTCGCGCCTCCCGCTTCGCGGGAGACGCAGCGCCAAGTCAGCAGGACAGCCAGCAGCAGAGGCAACAGGACTACGAGCCCCAGGAGCCTAAGGGGCCTCACCTGCAATCCCGGTCCCGCCTCCCACTTGCCAGGGGCTATTTGGAGACCTCGCGCCTCCCGCTTCGCGGGAGACGCAGCGCCAAGACAGCAGGACAGCCAGCAGCAGAGGCAACAGGACTATGAGCCCCAGGAGCCTAAGGGGCCTCACCTGCAATCCCGGTCCCGCCTCCCACTTGCTAGGATCTTGATTAGGAGCACCTCCTCACGCCACGCGGTACGCGCGCGGACGGCGCCCGGACAAAGGGCGGGCCGTCTGTGGCCGTCCGGGGCCGTAGGAGGCCGGGCTGGGCCACAGATCTTGGTTCAGCGATCCTGAGGACAACATACTCCCTATCTACTGTACACGTGAGACTCTTGTATATTGTGGACTTTGTCTGGTTTCCTGATTGAGTAATTATAACTCCTATAGTTTGTCACTTTGCATGGTCGGGACATATTCAACTTGCTGTTGCCCTCTTTTGGCCTATTTTCTTCTGCTAGTTATCATAACCAAATATAGAACATGCCTTCTGGCAAACATGATAAATCCGCAGTTGGGGCAGGTCCAATTGACAATTATTTGGTAAAAGTGGTTAATAAAATTAATAATGACCGGAGAGCCTCACTTGGTAAAGGGGGCCATGTTGCCCCTTTTGACAGTACCATTATGGCTGTGGAAGGAAGCTCAAGAGAGGATATATCCAGCATGAGCAATCGGCCAGCTACAAAGGCTGAAGCTCAGGTCCACTTAGAGCCTTTAGAGGACCCCCCGGATCTTTCCACTATTGATTTAGAGGAAGCTTCACCTAGCCCCAGGCCCGTGAGAGCCTGTAGGAAACAACAAAGTAAAAGGGGGGGAAAACACACCAAAAAAAGAGCGGAAGTTCCGTATCAAGTTCCAAATAGTACTGTTCTTGGAACTGTATTGCAGGAAGGCAACAGCCCAGCCTGTATTAACCTATCACCAGATCAATTTGCCCTACTGGTATGTACCTTAGAAGCCAAATTTGAGGCCAAGTTAGCCGAGTATACCCAATCTTTAATGCTGCTAATAAAAACGGTTAACTCGGAAGTTAAGAGGCTAGGAGACTTATTAGAGAATCACTTGGCTATAAGTGATAGAGATAAGGCTTTAGTCGTGGGCTCCGCTGCTGTCTCTCAGGATACTTCGTGTGATTCTCTACAGCGACCCATCCAGCATCCCGTTATACCGTAAATTGTCCACCCTGCTACTATACCACTAAATGGTTTATCTGAGCAATCTTCTCAGGGTCAAGGGGGAACATTAAACTCCAGACAGGGAACAAACCCTGGTTTCACTAATCTTCCCCCAGATTGCGCGCCATTCGTGGTTGTTTTGACAAATGTGCCTCCTTTAGAAAATCAGCAGGCACAGTCTCATGAGGAATCACATGAGTCATTAAAAAATAAAACTGTGTCATGGCTCAATAGAAGATGTGGCTTCCCCATAAACTTCGCAGATCAAATTTTATCCACTAGAAGGACGAAGTGGGTTGGCCCGTCTCGGAAAAACTGTAATGGGGATTGTATTATAGTTCATTTTAAATACCCCCAACATGTTAATACAGTTTTGCTACGTGCAGCTTCATTGATCTATGATGCTAATAGTGTTTGTGCGCGCCCTCTAGGTTATTTTTATACGCATTTAATTAAAACCCCGAACCGCATGAGACCTAGACCTTTTATCTTTAGGGAGCCCCAGTCCCTTGTAGCCCCCCAAGCGTATATTGTCGATTATCATAGCGGGTTTGGATCTAACATCACCACCCAAAATAGATTTGGGGTACTCTCGGGCCTGGAGGCCTGTGACTGACGTAAGGATTCTGAGGTACAGGGCAGTGTTAGCCCGGTTGTTCTGGGTCATCTGAATTCTGTTCTACCTTTAACGAGACAGGGAAATCCTGAACCCAACTCTGATATTGTTGTTATTGATACAGGGGAAAAGGTAAAACTGTTAAGCTGGAATATTGCGGGCCTACGGTTAAAAAGAAATGATAGTGACTGGCTAAATTTTTTAAAACAATATGATATTATAGCCATTCAAGAGACTTGGGATAAGAACTGTGACTTTTGGATTGATGGTTATACTTCCTATTTTGTTCCTGCTCTGAGTTCGATAGCAGGAAGAGACAGAGGTGGTCTCATGTTTTTGGTTTCAGTAAACATCATAGGAAGAGTTAAAAAGGTTGCATGTACCTCCCATAATTGCCTTATTCTAGATGTATGATTGACAAACAACACCAAGTTAATTCTTGTTAACTGTTATAACTCTCAGCACGAAGAGTCCCCTAATGAGCATATCCACTGGCTGTCCAAATTTTTACAATCTTATAAGGAAAATCAATCCACTTTTTGTTATTACATCCTGATGGGTGATTTTAATGTGCATTTATGTAATCTAAATTGCCATTATAGAGACAATGATGGCCCAAATTTCACAACCCCCCAACATTTTGAACATAGCTCTAAGGGGGAAGCTCTGGAGACCCTTTTGTCTAAGAATGAATTGTATGAAGTAGGGTTCCCTGATAAAAATAATCGTGTCCCCACGTATGCTGCTAGGGATTGTGAATCCATAATAGATTACATATTTTTATCCCCAGGGCTTTTAAGACATGTGATTTTTTATAATGCTATACCCTCTAGTTTTAGTGATCATAACCCGGTGGCAATGGTATTAGCTAATGACTTCTCCCTTATGAACAAATCAACTCTGCCACTTGCTGTAGTCAATGTGAAAGTTAAAGATCAGGGGAGGAGATTGAACTGGAGCAAGGTAACCCCTGAAGATTTTTTCTACTTAATTACTTCAAAGGTTGGCTCACATTTAAACATATGTGCTGATCCGTCTTCTTATGGCAGGGATGTAATAACGTCATTTGAAGCTATTTGCTCTCAAGTGGATAACGAACTTACTATGAAAGGAAGAGTTGATAAAAGTAAACCTGCCTGTGGTTGGTTTAACCATAAATGTTCCTTAGCTCATAAACTACTTAAAAAAGCTCGTAATGATAATCCCAGAAATAAAGGGCTAGTTACACAGCTAAGGAAAGAGTATTTACAAGTTATTCAGGCACGAAAAAGGGAAATTAAACAAGATGCATGGGTAGCCCTAATGGATAAAGCTATACTGAAAGATAGCTCTAAGTTCTGGGAAATCATTAATTCTCCCTTGCTATCAGGCATCCAGAACTCTGTGTTAGAATTGAACATCTCAGAGGAGGACTGGCTAGGTCACTTTGAAAAAATCTATGGGAGTAACCTTGAGCTGGAACCCTCTGAGGTATTCATTTCTAATCCTCCTATCCCACCTATCAATTTTACTATAGAAGAGGTGGAGAAAGCCATTGAGGGAACGGCTGGGCACAAGGCGCCAGGCCCAGATGGGGTGCCCTCCGACATGTATAAGGCTAACCCTAAGTTCTGGGCTAAAATATTGCTAAATGTTTTTAACTCTGCGGCCGTAACAGTTTCTCTGAAGTCTTGGTCCCGATCGATTATAATTCCTGTGTTCAAGAAGGGCCAAAGGGGAGATCCTCGTTTCTATAGGCCCATATCCCTATTGGATTCTTCAATCAAAATTTTAGGAAAGGTTATTTTAGCCAGGATATCAAACTGGGCCTCAGAGAAAGATATAATTTCCAATGCCCAGTATGGTTTTAGACCGGGGAGGGGTACAGAGGACCAGTGCCTTAATTTACACCTAATCGTTGCAAAATATACAAAAGCTGTAGGGGGATCGATTTTTCTAGGTTTTATGGATCTGTCCACGGCATTTGACCTGGTTAACAGGTCTAAGCTATGGTCTATGCTCCTGGAACTGGGCCTTGATAGGCCCCTTGTGCATTTTTGGGCGGATTTACATAAAGATCTGAAAGCCTCAATAAGGATGACTCAGGAGGGGAAATGTACTGCTAGTTTTAAATCTGGAAGAGGGGTGCGCCAGGGTTGTATCCTTGCTCCCATGTTATTTACATTGTACATAAACTCCTTAGAAGATAATCTGTTAACCGCTTCTCTCGATATTCCGCGGATGGATGGTACCCCTATACCTGTACTCCTCTATGCGGATGATACAGTTTTGTTAGCCCGGACTCCACTCGGGCTTCAAAGATTACTGGATTCTTTTGGGGACTTTATGAAATCTTTGGACCTTGTGGTTAACAATGGTAAATCTCACATTATGTCATTGGGCAAGGGAAAAAACATCTTAAAACCTTTTATTGCAACGGAGAAGTTATTTCTAGAGTAAAAGTGTTCACCTACCTAGGAGTTGTTTTCGATGATAAAGGAACCTGGGCTCCTCAACTCTCTACCAAGGTGAATGCGGTACGTAGCTCCTCAGCAGCAATATTGAGCTTTGCGAAAAGGCTGGGAGGGAAGCCCTGTGCGGCTATTTTAGCTATATACCAAGCTAAAACTGTTTCAATAGCCAGGTATGGGGCTGCAATATGGGGGTATACCAAACTTGATCCCATACAAACAGAAGAAAAGAAATTCTTACTTGCCCTTCTCGGCCTCCCTCAGTCTACTATGACCCACTCGGTACATCTTGAATTGGGGATTGGATATATTTCTGACATCATAAAAATAGCTCCTATTCTGTTATGGATCAGAACCTGGTTAAACCCGGATCTTACGCTAAATTGTAGTATCCTGAAAGATTGTATTAAATTAGATAATATGAAGGAAATCCAGTGGCTGTCCTACATTAAAACGCTATCTAAGAAAATTGGGCGCCCAGAGATTTTCACCAATCCTGAAGGCCTATGTAAAGCTGATTTAATGTGGGTCAAAACAAATTTTAATAAGCACTGCGAAGTTGAGCGAGAATCCCAGGAGCTAAGTAAATCTACAGTAAGGGCTCACTTCTTGCTTATTCCATCGTTGGCCATGCACTCATATTTGTCAACAGTTACGAAATCTTATCATAGATGGCTATTGACTAAATTCCGTTTTAACCAGATTCACCTAGTATTAAGTGATTCACAGGGTTGGTCTAGGCCGGAGGATGCGGCACCCTGTAAATGTGATGACTTTTCTCCCCAAGATACGATGCACTTTATGTTTTTCTGTCCCCTGTACTATGAAGCTAGGAAAAGGTTTATCTTCCCTATATTGAGAGAGAAAGCTTTTGTACAAATTAGACCTGCATTATTGTTTTTACAATTAATGGAATCCCCTGTAACTATGTTTGGTGTTGCTAGTTTCCTCGTTGCATCTATTAGGTCAAGGAGGATTAGACAGGCAGCTTTACTGGAGGAAACGAATTAGCTTTTACAAACTGATCCACTGTGATAAATTAATTTTTTAATCTGGTAACTGTTAGAATGTTTTTAAATTGTTTAAATCTTGTATTGTATACTTTTATGATTTTAATTAACCCGAATAAAGTGGTTTTGATACTAGACGACGACTTTGAAGTCACTTTTTGTTAACTCTCTCTTTGATTCTTTCTCTCTTTTTCTCACTCTCCTTTCCTATCTCCTCTCCACCCATGAGGGAGCTGCAGGTCTTTTGCAGTTGGTGGGAAATACTGCCACTCTGCGGACAGGTAGGGTGACTCTTCGTTTCAAGAGGATGGGACAGCGGATGATAGGGGGCAGGATTGTGTTCCTTTCAGTGGCGTAACGATAATTGAGGGGGCCCCCCTGTAAGGTACATGGAGGGGCCCCCTCCGGACTCTATCAGGAGCTCCCCGGCCGAAGTGCAGTGCTGAGGGGGCCCCCTGGAGCTTGGGGCCCCCCCGCACTGCAGGGGATGCAGGGGCCTGTGTTACGCCCCTGGTTCCTTTGCATGGGAGGTGGGTCCTGTTGTGTAACTCGGGTAAGGGGGTTGAGTTGTTCTATTGGCTTCCCGTTAGTTGGGCTGTGCTTGTTGTTTGCTTTGCGACCCTGCCCGACCTCCCTTTACATTTGTTAGGACTGCCTAGCCTCCCTGGAAATCCACTGGGTGGTGCGGTTGCAACTCGGGGGTCAGCGTCCGCTGGGGCCGGGGGGGTGGAACACACAGGAAGGGAGTGAATGTCAAGCAGTTGCGGTTCTCCCTGAGATAGGTCTGCCTATAACGCGAGTACATCTTTTTTCCTTTCCATGACACTCCTTAAAGTACTTATCATGAGCTTCAATGTGAGGGGTCTTAATTCACCAGCGAAACTGCGTGCGCTCCTTGCCTTGTTGAGGATGCTAAGTGCGATATCTGCCTCCTACAGGAGACCCACCTCATGCGGGCGGATTGGAAACGGCTTCGATCCCCCTGGTTTGATCGACAATATTTTACGGCGGGAGTGGGTAAGAGGGCTGGGGTGGCGATTCTTTTAGCCACGCACTTTCCAGGGAAGGTGGTGGGAACACATACGGAGGTTGCAGGCCGCCTCCAGGCTCTGCGGGTATTGCTGGGTGAGAGGGTCCACACGATTGCTTCGGTCTATAGCCCTAATGAGCACCAGGAGGCCTTCCTACGGGCGCTATGAGTTTGATTCAGGAATCTCCTGATGAGGATCTGGTCATCGGAGGAGATTTCAACATAGTCCCAGACGCGGAGCAGGACAGATCGACGTTGAGGATGGGTCACACAGGCTCACTCTCTGACATGATGCTTAAGAGATTACGGGAGGCAGGCCTCACAGATGCCTGGCGCCACCTCTTTTCCGACTGCACGGGAGTAAACATTCTTTTCGGCGGCCCATCAAACGTATGCCCGCATTGACCTTTTCTGGACTTCCCCGAGGGTTACGGCGGCCACAGACGATGTTTCTATTGGGGTCGCGGCACTCTTGGACCACTCCCCGCTCATTTTAATGCTGCTTCTCCCGGGGGATCCCCGCGGCAGGGTGTGTGGCGTCTAAACTGCAAACTACTCACATACAATGCCAATATTGCTGACTTACGAGGCGCGATCAGGGCGTACCTGGAGGTGAATGACGAGGGCTCAGTGGGGATCGCTATGCTTTGGGACGCCATGAAGGCCGTCATCCGCGGCCGCTGTATCGCTATCATGGTGGGCCTAAATAAAGACCGCAGGGCTAAGAGGGGGGAATTGGAGGATCAAATTTGGGAGCTTGAGGGGGTACACGATGCACGGGGGTGGTCCAAACTGGACGCTTGCTCACACAGGCGAGGAAGCAACTGTGGGCATTGGAATCGCGATCTCGCAGAGTATGCTCTGCTCCGCACCAAGCAGCGCTACTATGAAGGAGGGAACAAGGCGGGGAGGCTTCTTGCACATGCCCTGAGAGCTGAAACGGCGATGCGTCGTGTTGCGGAAGTCGTGACTGAACAGGGGGAGACTCTGCACGCCGACGGAAACATTGCGTCTGCCTTTGAAGCTTTCTATACGATTCTCTACTCGGCTGATGACCTAGATCCAGCTGTGGCCAGGGACTATGCGCAAGTTGCACCGGTGACCCAGCAGGTAGCTCCGGTTGCAGCTAATTTGGATGCGGACATAACTCCAGAGGAGGTCTTCAGGGCTATTCGGGGCCTTTCGATTGGCAAGGCGCCGGGAGAGGACGGCCTCCCGGTCGATTTTTATAAAACCTTTGCGTCGGATCTTGTCCCCCTCCTCGTGAGGCTGATCAACGCCTTTAGCGATTCTGGAGAACTTACTCAGTCGATGTCAATGGTGGAAGTAGTGGTCATTCCCAAGCCCAGAAAGGACCCCCGAGAGTGTGCTTCCTATCGCCCTATCTCCCTGCTCAATGTGGACCTGAAAATCTTCACTAGTATTTTGGCTGCCAGGCTCGCTCCTCATATGCAGGGCATGGTGGATCCCGACCAGTCGGGTTTCATCCCGGAGCGCGGTTGCGGAGATGGGACCCGTAGACTCTGTCACTTACTAGACAAGATGCAGAGGACCCAGACCCCGTTGTTGCTTCTCTCTGGGGATGCCGAAAAGGCGTTTGACCGGGTCCACTAGACTTACTTACAACAGGTTCTCTGTCGCTTTGGGCTTGGTGACAGGTTCCGGAGATGGGTGCATTGTGTCTATCATGGTCCCCAAGCACGTATCCGGGTCAATGGGTTGGTCTTGCATCCTTTCCGGGTAGGACGCGGCACGCAGCAGGGATGTCCCCTCTCTCCCCTCCTTTTCACGCTCTACATGGAGCCCTTTGCCGAAAAAGTGCGACAACTCCCCTCGGTAACTGGGATCCGGATGGGGGGCAGGGAACATAAGATCTCCCTATACGCGGATGACGTACTCCTGTTCTTAACACATCCGGGGCTCTCTCTTCCCCCTCTGCTGGCGGAGGTCAAGGCCTTCAGCGCGGCGTCCGGTTTTAAAATGAACTTGAAAAGGACTCAGACTTTGAGTCTTACCCTCCCTGCGGCGGATCGGCTCCAACTATCGCTTCATTTCCCGTTTTCCTGGGCGGCTATGGATATTACTTACCTGGGGCTACGGGTTTTCTCTACCACCGCAAAAACTGCGCAGGTGAACTATACAGAGGCTCTGCACAAACTGCATCTCGACCTAAACAATTGGAAAAAACATGCCCTATCCTGGTTGGGTAAGATTGCCGCCGTCAAAATGACGATCCTGCTCTACATCATGCAGACTCTCCCGCTTGCCCCACCACCTACGACACTGGCTCTAATGCAGCAACTCATTAACAGCTTCATCTGGGGGGATAAGAAGTCACGTATGGTGCAACACCTTACCTATTTGCGGCAGAATGAGGGCGGTCTTGGTATCCCGCATCTTAGGCGCAACTATGAGGTGGCGCAACTATGCAGGATGGTGGAGTGGTATCAGCTAGAGTCGGAAAAACATTGGTGTTTTATGGATAGAGGGGTCTCTGGAATCCACATATGGAAAGTTCCTTGGCTACCTCGACGTCACCGGCTGCTGGGTGCTTATCTCTCCCCAGTCCTGCGAGCCACTATGCAGGTGTGGGATAGGGTCCAAGAAAAGTGTCAGCTGTCCTCAACTGTCTCGCCCCTCATGACAGGTACCCTCTACACTGCACGCCCCTCACATGCCTGCTAGGTTCCGTTTCTAAGCTAAAGGGTGCACTGAGCAGATTCGCCAGAGTGGCCCTTTTGATGGCCAAGAGGCGGATAACGTTCACATGGGAGAGCAAACACACTCCACAGATTGAAGGATGGGTCAGGGATTTAGTGTACTGTCGTGAAAATTTGGAATTGTTTGCTGAAGAGCTACCAGCAACATCCAGACCCAAAGATATCTAGGAACCACTGAGGCAATATCTGTTAACTAAGGCCCAAATGGATAACACCTCACCCAGTTGAACATCTGTGCTATTGTATTAATATACTACTCAGTGTGTACATATGCTAGAGACTCTGTAAAGACCTCTACAATATTGATAGACATGTATTCCGATCACAGAAGATACGCTAAACATGTGTTTTTTTTCTTTTTTATTTCTCGAATGCACTGCCCTGCGTGGCAGAAACATCTTTGGTTGTTATGAAAATCCAATAAAGAGAATAAAAAAAAAAAACTGTCTCGCCCCCTTTACTGAGAACCCGGATTTCCCTCCGGCTCATGCGGTCGACGCCTACCTCAAATGGCAGGACGCAAAGTGTAAATGCATAGGCGACCTCTTCGATGAACGGGGAATCCTGAATTTCCCCAGACTTGTGGCTCATTATTGGATCCCCAAGGACGCACAATGGCAATACTTGGCGCTGCGCCTTTGGGTCACACAACCTCACATCCGTCTGCATGCTGGTCGGCTCTTTACAAAATTTGAGGTTTGGTACATCACACGCACGTCCAATAAAGGCCTTCTGTCAAATATTTATGGCTTCCTCAACAAGGCAAGGATTCAGGCGAAATCCCTGATGCAGCATAGGGGGGAGGTGGAATTGAGCCGGGAGTTCTCCCCCAAGGAATGGGCGGACATCGTTCACAGAGCCCGGGCATCCTCGTGCAGCACTTCAGGGACGGAGATACTCCTCAAAATTGCACACTATTGGTATTATACTCCAGCAAGGGTCGCCAAATTGAAGCCCCGTAGCAACAATCTCTGTTGGCGCAACTGTGGGGAGGAGGGTACACTGACCCATATCCTATGGCATTGCCCTAAAATACAGGCATTTTGGGACACTGTTCTACCTCTAGTGGATCAAATATACGAGACTGAACTCTCCCGCTTTCTTAGGTACATTTTGCTGGGGCTACCCAACCTTCTCATGTACCCTCTCCGATCATGCAGGGTTAGGGCGATCAATCAAAAAGAAGAAGGGGGGGACCAGAGAGCCATTAATGGTCCAGTGTCCGTGCTCCCTAAAATCATATCAAAACAAGTAGAGGACACTGTTCCAAAGGTTGGATGTAAGTGTTCATCCATATACCTTCAAGAATAGAGGAAGACACTGAAGGTGCGGGCGTCTCACGCTCTCAGCCATTGGAACAACTCTCGGTTAGTCGGGAGGTAAGATTTCTCTCGATAGAGCCCTACCCACAGATGTGATGTGAGAGACCATGAGATTGTGGGGACCATTGTGTTTAGGGGTTTTGTCATCCGCGACTATGTAGAGCATGATGACTATGGAAGCAGGATGTTGTGAATCTGGGCTTTCTGATTACTCTGCCCAACACTTTGATTTCCGGCAACGTTATATGTCCTTAGTCTATTAAGGGGAGTTCTTATTTCCATTTGGTCTCGTGTCTTCTCACTTTTCTTTTACACAGGTCTGTTGTGCACACCATTGTGGCACGCTATGTATCATTAAGCTAGTCTAATGCACATCCTGTATTTGTGTCTTTTCTTTTCTGTTCTAGGTTATGATCAGGAGCAGCACATTGGCCCGCCCTGACATGCATTTTGGGTATTTATTACTTTTTAATCACTGTCCCGTGCACTTCACAACTATTCCATAATCCTGGTCCTGAAGAAGCGCCATTGACCTTTTGCGGCAACAGAGGCGCGAAACATGTTGACCGTTTTGTGACAACAAGGCATAATATGCCCTTTTGGGATTATACTCTACTTCAGAGTCTTTTACTCTGTCAAAGGGGGAAATTACCTGTTCTGACCTTTTTTTAGGTCACCCCTTGCCAGTTTTAGATCACTATGCACGCACATTTCATATTACCCCCATATAGGACCCACACACCCCACACACCCCCATGCACCATCCGGCATGCCTCAAAAGATCTCCGATAAAGCGACCCTTCGGGGGACCCGTTGGGTATTGCAGCGCCGGTCCCAACGAGGAGCAATCGCCCGATGATGAAGCATGACACCCCTAGGGGTGTGTGAGGGCAACAAGAGGCAAGATATGTTCTTTCCCTTGGTTGATGGGACCACCCCACCTAGAACTTCAGTGTCTTCCTCTATTCTTGAAGGTATATGGATGAACACTTACATCCAACCTTTGGAACAGTGTCCTCTACTTGTTTTGATATGGGGTTAGGGCGATCACCTTGGCACTAGGGGCAGCCAAGCAGGTCCTGTTGGCAAGGTGGGGCACGACTGATATCCCGACCAAACTTGAATGGCTACACAAAATGTGGGAGATTGTGGGGATGGAGCGGATTACAGCTGGAATCAACCACACACTGCCTAAATTTGATAAGACCTGGGTGTCCACGGTGGCCTACTTATCATCTGAATTTGTGGAGCTCACCTGCCCACGTTATCCACTGTCTTCTTATCTTACTCTTGCATAGCAGTCTTCTTTTGCAAACATATTCCCCACCGGCTGGTGGTTGTAGGTGGGCGTAATGTTTATGATTGCAGCATACTTAATAAAAAAAAGATTTAAACCATAAAACGGGAAACAACGTTTTCGTGGATTTTACTCGGCGATGCAAACACAACGCGGTTGTTACAACAACCGCGTTGTTACAACGCACTACCTTTACAACGCAAGTTGTTACAATGACTTGCGCTAGATGGCGCTCTAGGATAAGGAATAGTATGGTTTACTATTCCAACACTGTTAGACCTGCCAGTCCTTTGGCTGTCCCCTCCTCATTTTTCTTCCCTTACACTCTAATTTATCTGTCCACTAGTTTTTTTGGTGTTGACTTAGAGGCTCTGGGTGCCCCATTATCACTAATTGATGGTGTGGCGCAAGGTGCTTCTCTAAAATGGAGGGAGAGTGAGAGCTCCTCTACAAAATGGTGGCCTAAACTATCACCTCAGAGACTGGGCCATAGGCTGAGATGAGGAGTTCCAGAACCTTCTGGGCCACTCTGGACAGTCAGGGCCCAGGCTATATATAGAGGTGAGGTGCGTCGGCCATTTTGTGTGAAGTGAGGTAGTCAGGAGTAAGGCACCTGAGTGGGGAGGTAGGTGTGCTGGAGGGGGAAACGGACTGTTCTTAGGGCTTGCTTTCTTCACCCCTCGGTTGACACTGCCCCCTACCTCGTGACCAAGCCCTGCCGTCAGCCTCTGACCCTGGGATCACGTTAACCTTTCTGTGCTCCCCGCCTAGCCAGGACACCTGAAGAGAACCGGGGAAAGGAGTTAACACCTACGACCTTATCTTCTACTTCCCTGACTGGGCCTGGGGCCCCCCCCTATCTTGATCTGCCTTTGGCGTGTGGACTGCCACCTCCCAACCCACCTGCCCTGAGCCAGGGCATCGCTGTGAGGAAGAAGGGAGCGCTAGGCGCTGAGAACATCGCCACCCCTTAATTTGTGTGAGGAAGAAGGGAGCGCTAGGCGCTGAGAACATCGCCACCCCTTAATTTGTGCCACCCCCGTCGGGGCTGCCCCAGAGGGTAACTTACCGTCGTGGCCCTGGGCCGTGTCGCCTGTTCCTGCCATCCTTGGGCCCGTGGGGAGGTCCAGGGCCCCGCCACTGCCGTCGCAGCCTCATCGACGCGGCTCTCTGTGAGGAGAGGGCCGCCGGAGTTCAAAGAAGGCCGCGTAGGCCTGAAGCTGTGATCCACCGTCACAGGGGCGGACTGCGCGACGCCGCCCCCGCCGCTGCAGGATTCAATCTGTGAGCCGCGCCCCCGCAGGCCGCACTGCCATTGGCGGCTGCGTGCGCGCCTCTGCCGGATCCCTCCCCGATGCGGAGCTGACGGGGAGATCTGCCGGAGTCCCCGCAACCAGGGGTCCCAGCCGACATCTGTGGGCCCGAAGCCTCAGAGACTGGCGCAAGGGCCTGAAAAAGGCCGAAGACACAGGTAATCTCCGGGGAGGAGGGCGGGAGGCCCACATGGCCCGGAGCACGCCCCTCCCCCGGGGAGATCCAACGTGAGGCCCCCTTCGAACCCAGAGCGTGACTGAACTTCACGAGGTGCCCCACGGGGAGAAGGGTCCAGCAGGTGCCTCAAAGACTTGCCATGTGTTAAAGCGCTATTGATTCCTGGATCACTAAGTTATGCTGGAGGGCCACATCTGACGTGTTATTGATTCCATAATTGAAGTGCAAATGTTCTGCCAGATGCAGCCCTATGTGCAGCACTAAGTCTAATAACTCTATTTAAGGTGCTATGAAAGCGCTATGTGCAGCACTAAGTTTAATAACTCTATTTAAGGTGCTATGAAATCGCTATGAGCAGCGCTATGTTTAATAACTCTGTTTAAAGCGCTATGGAATTTGCTGTGCTGTGTCTGACCACCAGATGGTGCGCTTGATTTCATACCAGGGCTAAGATATTTATGCAATGCCAATCTAGTCACGATGAAATATTTTGACCCTAACGTGATGTAGATAAAAACTGATTGGTTTCATTTGAAGGAAAAGAAAAACATGATAGAAGGAAAGATAAAGCTTTTCTAATTTTTCTAAATTCTCTGGTGTAGTGTTGTTTTTAGTGGTAGTACGCTGGAGTGCTGAGGTGAGTGGGATGCAAGCACGACATGTTACTCTGGAATGAGGCCTTTCCACTTGAGCCAAGCTACCCTAGGACTTTAGGTCCAACAAACACTTTCCCTAGTGTTGCACACACTGGAGTTGGAATAGTAAATCATACTATTCCTAAGTCCAGCGTGCCATCTAGCACAAGTCATTGTAATGACTTGCGTTGTGACAACGCGGTCGTTGTAACGACCGCGTTGTGTTTGCATCACGGAGTAAAATGTGTGATGTAAAGACATATACTCCTTTACAACATGTCTCAGGCCTGTCATTGCCCTTTGACTTGACAAAAGAAACCTTTGGCCAAGCCTAAACCATATTTTTAGTACAATTACGTCACCTCTAAGATAGGCCCTACAAAGCCCACATGGCAGGGTGCAGTGCATTTAAAAAGTTGGATATGAACTTTTAAAGTTTTACATGTCCTGGTAGTGAAAACCTCTTACATTCATTTTTCAGTACTCCTCCCATAAGATAACATTGGTTTACCTTATTACATTTAATAAGTGATAAAGTTTGAATGGGAGTAGGTAGGAATGTCATGTGCGCATTCAAATAAATTGTAATTTAAACCCCTCTAATGGTAAAGTTGGATTTTAAGTCACAATTCTGAAGCTGTTGGCAGTTTCTTGTCCTAACAATTTGGTGCCTGCTGCATGTGTTCTGGGTCACATGACTGGGTGTAGTTGGCCTTTGTGTATTCCTTCCAAACAGTGACACAAAGGGGGACTGGTTGTTGCCACAATGGGTCATCCTGATAGGATGGGTGGGGTGGAGCTGTTCCCCATCCCGCTTAAATTTCAAAGGGGCTGCCTCAACATACTAACAGAGAACTTGACACCAGTCCATTGTCACCCTAGACCACTTGGAGACTGGGCAGCGGAGGAAGGAAAGTCCAGAACTAGATGTGGTGGGAAGTCTAGAAGCTTCTTCCACTTCGAAGGCTGGCCCCAGGTATAAATATTGGAACCTCAGACCAACTCTTCAGTTCACTCCTGAACCTGGCAGGACTCAGAAGTACTGCCTTGTACTTCAGAGGACTGCCCTGCAACTTGAGTGCTGCTTTGTACCTCAGAAGACTGCCCTGCCGCTTGAAGCTTGCCCTGTACCCTCAGAAAACTGCCATGCTGCTTGAGGCCTGGTATGCTGCTCGATCCCAGGACTACCAGTGACTCCAAGGGTCAGGTGTCAGACCTCCTGTTCTGAGCTACAGGGACACAACAAGCTCCAGAGATCACACTGAAACTGCTCAGCTGACCTGCTGCCCTGGACCAGCCTGGAAATGCTGGTCTCTGCTGAAGTAAGTTCCTGATTCCCAAGAGGTGCCTCCCCAGGCCCTTAATCTTTTCCTGGCATCAGCTGAGCTCCTCCTGTGAATGTTGGGCGCAATCCTGAAGTTTTGGGCTCTTCGCGAATGAGTCCCATCATGCCTCGGTTTCTACATCTGCGACACTGCCAACGCAAAGCTTCACGCTACAGCGACAGCCAGCAACAACCTGCAACTCGAGATCTGCATTTGGTGCTACAGCAACGACAGCCCACAGTGACCGCCTACACAAAGCTCCAGCAATGACCGTCCACAATGCCCAACAGGATCTTTGCGCTACAGCAACGACTATCCACGATGCCCAGCCTGCTGTTCATACTACACCGACAGTGCTTCATTTGTAAAATAATCTGTTCCAGGGTCCTGACCAGGAGGCCACTGCAACCTGCACCACCCATCGCCCCTGTAATTGCTGCCAAGACAACTACTAACCATCTCTCTCAACTTCAAGTGCAACAATTAAGATTATGCCATGTCCCCAAAGCTAAAGGAATGGTTGAGGAAGCAGGTATTAGCAATTTGTAATATGTATTATATTCATAAACATCCGTTGTTCTGCACATCTCTAAATTAGATGAGCAGCGCCACCATGTGGCAGACTGTCCTAAGTGTGGTGTTGACAATTAAGTGCCAGTGTCAACCACCGGAAACCAATCAAGTGTCAGTGCTGAGCACCAGAAACCAGACTTTGTGAAGGTAACTTTTTCAGCAAGACTAACCTGGTCCCTGTATCTGAACGTTAGACTACCCCCTTCTAGCACAACCAGAGATTGTGAATGGTGCTTTGTGATTTTAGCCGCTATACCTACCTAATTATTGAAATTGCATATCTCCGGTTCTACTGATTGGATATTTGTTGTTTTGGTCCCATTTTATGTATTAATATTTACTCTACTTTTCTAAATTAGTGTGACATTTCTCCTGTGTTTTGTTTTCACTTTGTTACAGTTTTTGTACTGTATAAATACTTTACACATTGCCTCTATGTTAAGTCTGACTACTTTTGTGCCAAGCTACCAAAAGGTTAAGCACAGGTTCATTTAATGACTTTTGCAGTTCACCCAGACAGAGATTGTGGTTATTGCTTGAGTAGCGTCTTCACTCCCCAAATCTAAAAAACAATTTTCTACAATCCAACTTCACAGTTCATCAGTAGCTGTTCCCATGTTTTCAGTGAAATATTGCTCTTTGGCATCTCCTATCTGCGTGAAAGATGTGATCTTGTAAAGCCTCTGTCGCAAAACACCACATGGGAATTCTCGAACGGTGATGATTGTATTTGTATTGTATTTGCATTTATATAGTGCTTACTTCCCCTGACGAGGCGTCAAAGCGCGTTTTTGGCGAGTTGCACGCTTCTCCGGAACCCATAAAGGATTAGAGTTGAATTAGTATAGTGAAATATGAAAGTAATTTGAGTGCTGGATAGGTTAGTCAGTTATTTGGATTGAGATGGGTAGGCGAGGGATAGAAGAGGGAAAAAGATTTTCATTTATATAGCACTTGTTACCCCTGATTGTGTGTTGAAGCGTTTTTTTGGCGAGTAGCACGCTTCTCCGGAACCCATAAAGGATTAATGTTGAATCAGTATAATGACATGAAAGTAATTTGAGTGGTGGATATGTTAGTTATTGGGATTGAAAAGAGCAGTGGAGGGATAGAAGAGGGAAAAAGGTTTGTATTTATATAGCGCTTGTTACCCCTGATGGGGTGTTGAAGAGCTTTTTTGGCGAGTAGATCTTCAGTAAGTTATGGTCAGATAATGTGCTTCCCAGGCACTCTGTGTCAACTACCTTCTGTCAAGCACCTGCCATACAATCAGCCAAATCAGTTCTAGTGTGTAGTGCATACACAGCAGAGAAATATAAGTATTCTTTAACTCCAGGGTTCATTGCCCTCTATATGTCGGACACCTCTGTGTTGGTTGCCTATTGTTGTGATATACGTGAATTCCTAAATGGTTGGACACCTGGCCCTGGCAGGGTAAACTTATCTTGTTCCAAATCTCGTACACAATTAAAGTCTCCCGCAGCAGTCAGCGTGTGCTTGCACATTTCTGAAGAAGAGCAGGCATCAGCGCAGTAAAAAAGGGAGCCTGATTATCATTAGCAGCATAAAGCGCAATTACGACCAATGGTTCTCCGTCAATCGTGCCCTCCACCACCAAAGATCTGCGCTCTGGGTCAATTTTTGAGTGATGAAAAGTAAATTGCATCCCAGGGAAATCCAAATAAGTACCCCTCCCCATCCAACCCTTAATATATGGTTCCATATACTTTACCCTACAACCTTTTGCTTAACCATTCCAGCTACTCCGTTACTAGGTGCGTCTCTTGTAAACATGCCGGTACTTGAGGTACATGTAGAGTTTATAGCGTTTTGTGTGGGGGCCATGCCTCGTACATTCCACATTAAGATGCAATATATACTACAGCCATTGTGCTGCAGGATATGTCAGTATCATCTTAGGCCTCCTATCTTCAATGGGTATCCCTTAATCTACCTTATCTCACCCAGCAGCAGTAAGTATGAACACATTTTCCCAAAATACCATCTTGTCATGTAACTAAACAACCCCCAATTGTCAACCCCAAGCTAAGTTCATCAAACACGCTTAGCTACAAATACTGCACTACGAACATACGCAGCAAAACCTTTCCTCTCAGAACGTGGAGGCCATTAGTGGCCAACAATTTTCCTCTATGCTTCTATGTGTGCCCCCAATTTGTTGTTGACTCTCCCCTCACAGGCAGCAAACATGATGCTGAAACAACTGATGAGCATAATACACAGCAACTTTGATCAATATCAAACAAGAGAATAGAAGTGACACTAGGACCCACTCTCAGTTTCTTGAAGACCTTCTCAGTCATATTATGTTCGGGTTTGGTGTCTCAAGTAAGAACCGGGGACATCTGAGATATAGGTTTCACCTCATTCATTTCTGCCACCACCATTGTCAATGCTTCTCCTTAGCCACCAACCCTTTAATGCGTTTGCTTTGCAGAGGAGCAATGTCTGTTCCTAAACGGTGTCCACTCTCCTCTGGGTCTCTGAAGCTTGGCGGTCATGATTCACATTTGGTCTACAACCATGCCCAAGCCTCTTGTGATGGTGAGAAGAAAAAATCCTGTTCCCCCTTGAGTTCCCTCACCCTCGCCAAGAACATCAGGGCATACCTTATGTTTAACTGACGAAGCCATTGTTTCACCTCCAAAAATGATTCCACTCTCTATGTACATCCGTTGATATTATCGGGGAAAATCGTTAACTTACAGGTTTCCACCTCCATAAGCATACCACCACTGGTCACGGAGGGACCCCGGGCGAAGGGGTCTTTAGGAACTATATGGGCATGCTCTATAGAGAAGAAAGTTGAAATTTTGCCCCCGAGAACTGTGTCAGACAATCAGCCTCCATAACTAGATCCAAACTTGGACCTTCCACGCACTATGGTATGCCGACCACCCTGATATATTGTGGCCCGTACCCCCGCTCTTTTTCTCAGTAGCTGGACTTTGCTTTGTACCTGGGTATCGTTCTGCATCGGCTTCATCATCACCAGGGCAAATTAGTCGGTGTCCCATATGATGATTCCTTGAGTTTTTTACAGGCCTCTTGTCAGAGTCCCAAATCAATCACAAGTGTATCAATCTAGGGTTTGAGTGAAGTTTGTATGTCCAGCAAAGCCTGAAATAATTTATAGAATTTTCTAATATGTTCTGGGAGTATCTGTTCCAATGAGTTCACTGCTGGCGCCTTTGGTGCATCTGTGGCATTATTAAGGGCTTATGGCACCGCATCTACATTCTCTGTATTCATTTTTGGCTTCACCATTTTCGCGCCCAGTGGTTTAAATGGGCGGGTACTCACCGGTACTGAGTACTGGCACTTCCGATTTTTCCAGGCATCAATACCAGAACTTCTGCAGACAACAAGCTAGGAAGGTAAGGAAGCAGAGGGGATGCTCAGGGTAAGGCGGGCGGTGAATGCAAAAAGAACAATTGATCCCAGTACAGAGATCTGGGCCTAAATCCATCATTTTCTTGCTCCCCATGCCATTCTAGTTTGAACCCAGCCATATGCGAATCAGTCTTGACCCTGCGCCAAAAGGGAATGGTCCAGCCCGAACTGCCAGGCCAGGTCCTCCCTAGACTGGAAACAAGCATCCTAGAACCGGTTTCGGGGTTTCACCCCATATCAGCCAGGATAGCTTGACTCTAGTGGAATGGAGAGCACGGGCCACCATGTCTGGGCATACCCGCCCCACTTGCGGTGACAAATGCAAAAAGAACAATTGATGGACAGAATGCAGAGCAATGTCATACATTCACCCCAGTACAGAGATCTGGGCCTAAATCCATATTTTTTTGCTCCTCATGCCATTCCATCAGCCAGGATAGCTTGACTTCAGTGGCATGGAGAGCACTGGACCCACGTCTGGGCATACCTGCCCCATTTGGGGTGACAAATGCAAAATTAACATTTGACGGACAGACTGCAGAGCAATGTCATGCATTCACCCCAGTACAGAGATCTGGGCCTAAATCCATAGTTTTTTTACCCCCCCATGCCATTCCAGTTTGAACCCAGCCATATACAAATCAGTCTTGATTCTGCACCTAAAGGGAACAGTCCAGCCCGAACTGCCAGGCCAGGTCCTCCCTGGACTGGAAACAAGTATCCTAGGACCGGTATTGGGGTTTCACCCCTCATCAGCCAGGATAGCTTGACTCCAGTGGCATGAGAGCACGGGACCCACGCATGGGCATACCCGCCCCACTTGGGGTGACAAATGCAAAAAGAAAAATTGATGGACAGAATGCAGAGCAATGTCATACGTATCATGCTGGGGAGCGATGGGTCTCTGTGTAAATCCCACTTTATTATTTCAGAGCTGTACCATTCAGGCCAGGGCTTCATGCAACAATTGAATTGTATTTCAGAGAGCAGGGCAGGATGGGTGAGGGAGAGCATGGATGAATGCCACCTTCTTCCCATTTTTTTCTGGAGGCTCTGGTCAGACACTGAGCCAAGGAGAGAAACAGGAGAGGGAACAGCAGGACTGGAAAAGAAATAGTGATGCCAGCAGATAGTAATATGGGCATTGGAGAGTAGCAGGCTGGGTAGAGCGATCCAGGTTGAAGAGGTATGAAGAGACAAAGGAGAACCTGGAAGGGGAAGGGGTGAGACATGGAGAGAACAGAGCGAGAACGCGGCAGTGGTACTCGCATGTTTCCCGCTGTGCCGGAACCCATCGCAGGAACTGGCACAGGTGAGTGTGAGGGGCTACTCGCTTTCGGAGAGCGGCCCCTAGAGGACGTGTAGCGGGTCACAGGGCATGTCCAAGGCCCGAGCGGTCCACGGTTGACATTCACATCACCAATATCCTGTGTACACAGCCCTCAGAGGACGGCTGTGTAGTAAAGGGCGGGCATGTGGAGTCCCAATCGCCCTCACGCATGCTGGCGAGGGATGGGCCTGTATGCAGGTGTATGCGTTTAGAGCGAGTGCTGCAGCAATTAAGGAGAGGGCCAAGGGGTGACAGGTAGATCACGTCGGGGAGGCAGCGTGGAGACTGCATTAATGACAAGAAAGGAGGGGTGGGGTGCTGCTGGAGGCAGCATATAGCATCTCTTGTGGCGGCATGCTGGAGTGCAGCGAAGACGAGGAGGGGACTCAGGGAGGGGACTGTGGGGGGAACACCTTGGGGGAGTATAGGGGTAGGTCTGGGAGTAGAGTTGAGTATGGATAGGTGGTTGTAGACAGAAGTCCGGGCTAGGGCCGGTGTGTAGTAAAGGGGTTAGCAGCACTCTGGGTCTGTTTTGTTCTTTTCTGCAGGACAACCAGGAGGCAGCAGTGGGGGTACGCTCCATCATTAGTGAATTGGGTAGAAGAATGTTAGAGGGCTGTGTCAGGGATGCAGGCAGGTAGGACCAAAGTGACCTTTGACTTTAAGCCTAGTATGTGAGGTGCTCTTAGCCTTGGCACAGCAGTCATACTTCGTTCTTGCCCGTTGGACAACTTCTGACCTGTCTATGGGGTTCCCAGCTCCAGGCACGGGTGAGGCTTCATCAAGTGTTCCAGTACAATGATGGTAAGCCTGCATTGGCCTTTCAACTGTTGGCTGTGTTATGTAAGGCACTGGTGCCAGTAGGGGCTGAAGCCAATGGGTATGGGACCCATTCCTTCTGCATCTGTGCTATCACAGAGGCAAGCAGGAGAGGCTGGTCTAGAGACAGTATCATGGGTTTTGGTAGATGGTCTTCAGAGTGTTTTGGAGCTATTTGTGGGGGCGGGGATTGCTAAGTCATTGCTGGTTGTCAACTGTTTGTTTCTATCTTTCAGGTTCAGTCCTGAGCCTGGAGGCTGCTGGATTGTCAATATGGATTGTGGGACTTTCTGTTGTGAAATGGGCAGACAGGCAGGCTCAACGGAGCAGCCATGGGGGTGAACCTAAGCCTTTACTCCACAATGTATCATGTGCAATGGCACGGAAAAGGTGGAGGCGTTGGGGAGAATTGTTGCCTTGCTTGAATAAGTTAGTTGTCAGGGAAATGTGCCCAGTTTTCCTGTTACTTCATCTAAGGGAGAATGATATAGTTCAAGGGAGAGGCGTGTCACTGATGAAGGCCATGAAGGAGGATTTGAGGGAGATTGTGCACCATGGGTTCGGTTGTCATCTGATTTGGACAGAGTTTATTCTGAGGAGGGTTTGAAAGTAAGTCCACAAACCAGCCGCCAAAGATAGGGCCTGGAGGAAGCTGAATAAGGAGATGAGATTGTTTTGTAGGGTCCGAGGTATTGGTAGAGTGGAACACTCGTATTTGAAGTACGATGCAGTGGAGTCTTTTGGCAGGGACGGGGTCCATTTGTCTAATTATGGGATGGGGCTGTATTTGCGACAGGTGAAGGAAGTTTTAGTGCAGACATTGCACATCAGACAGAGAGCGTTGACCCCAGGTGAGGGGCGTTTGGTAGGCATAAAAAATCAAGCAGGGCCTTTTTCTGAGTAGCGGTTGGCAGAGAAGTTGCCATGGTTTAACAAAGTTTATAGTTGTTGACAGCGGCAATCCAGACTAGAACGGAACAGGTAGACAAGTCCACACCTGGATGAGCCGAGAAGTTAGAGGTTCATTAGGAAGTTAAGATAGTTAGAGGTTAATACCGGCAGTAAAGATGGAAGGGAGTTTGAAGTTCTCAGGGGCAGAAGAGCAGCATAGGAGGAAGCACAGACTTGCAAAATTAAGTTGTTGTGGCGGGAGGGTTATTTTGGGCTGGGGTAGTCTACATAGGTGATCAATTTTGTATATTGAGGTTTTTCGTCTTCTAAGGCAAAAGGTAGAGGGTATTTTATATGATGTGCACCTGTTTCAATAAAGCTGCCTTTTTTCACACAATCTTGGTGTCTGTGGTCTATGCTGCTCCTCCTCTTACGCCAAAATAAGTAATTGCGGAGATGCCACAACAGTAAGCACACAGACGAAGGCCCAATCGGTACTCCAACTCTCTGTGCAGCTATGCCTATATACCCGTTCAGTTAGCGCTACTCCTCAGTGCAAACCTATGTGACTGGTGTTACGGCTGGGCCTCTATCAGCATACCCCGTGGAGTGGCCCTTGCACTTCCTCACCCATCCCTGCAATTCTCAGGCCAGTCTCAACAGCGATGTCCCTGAGCTTTGCTCTCAACCACAGGTCGCATTCCCGGCATGAGCTGCAGGCCTCTGTTCCTACCCGAGCACCTAAACATGAGTCTGCACAGCAGTCCAAGGCCTGCAGTTGACACCTGCTACTTTTCGGCCATAAGGTCTGTCTGCTAAGGTACCGGAGGAGGGTGATTAATATTGGATCCGTATCTTTGAAAGGACCTCACAAAAGGAGCTCGTAGCTAATTGACTATCCCGGACTCCATCTTGGCCAACCTTCAGCACTGGCCTAGCCATGTCAGTACTTACATAAGTAAAGCGGTCAACATGTGCTGGAAAGTTGTGCTAACCATCGTTTACCTTTATGCACCATCAGGCCGTCTTCTGGACTCCCCACACCTGCAAAATGCCAATGCAACACTTGATTTATCTTTGGTACTTGCTATTTTCAGGATGTTATGGACATCACATAGGTTTTTTTCGGTATGTTTTATATTTTCATGTCTTCCCTGGTCTGCTTAGCTAATGGAGCGACAAAATGTTGGGGTGTAACTGTAATCCTTAGGGAGAGGGGCTGAGCAGAGAGGATGCTGCTCCTGGCGGGGCATTCCCCAAGTAACTTCCAACCTTCCTTCTACAATAAACCTACAACTTGTTTATCTATGTGACCTTGCTGCTTTACTCCTGCCTACAAAGAGAGAAGCTCCAGTTATAATTGCATAGTGGGGTTTAGTTATGGTCTTATGTTATTTTACCTTAGGCTTGCTAGACTCCTGTTCAGTAGAGGCCTAAGGTGCATTTTTAGGACTGTGCCTGGCAAAGTATTTAGTGGCATAATGAATTTTACAGAGCTCTCAAGTTATCCAGTTCCAAGCATTAGTAACTCGTCCAGTCCAGGTTTTTAAGTCTCGTCTGCTAAACAACATAAGCTTTCTGACTGTGAAAGACCTTTTAAGGGCTTCCCAAGAATTTGCAGCCTGCTTACAGCCCGTCCACTGCTTACCATTAGTTGGCTTCATTGTCACTCTCATTTAATTGCTTCTTTCTCGATAGCTTGCCTTCATCTTCTTGTGGCTGTCCTTCCCCTGGACAGACACTTTGATTGGCTGAATTGTAATTTTCTGTTCACTTCAAGGGAGCTACTTTTTCCCCCCCCGAGGTTTATATAGTGCTTTACATGAGCACCAGTTGCATTACAGACAGACATATTAATTTTGTTAGGCACAGAGAGATTAAGTGATTTGCCTAGAATCACAGGATGTTGAGGACTCTCGAACCCGGTTCCCCAGCTTCGAGGTCAACCGCTCTAGTCGTTTGGCTACATCCTCTCCCCTGGTTAATTACTTCATTAAAGTGTGTGTGTTTTTCTGCTGTCTCCCTCTTGCACTTCTCCTCAGCTACCCCTGTTGTCTGTGTTGTCCTCAACTGCATGTACTTCTCCCTGCCATGTGTTGCTCTCCATCTCTCTCTCTCTTTCTCTCTCTCATGTGCTGCTTTTCTCTTCCACCCCCCCTCACCCGGCTTTTTCTTTTCCCCCCCTTCTGCCAATTCTTCGTTGTTTCCTACCACCTGCGACTGCAGTCTTTTCTCTAATTTTTGGGAGGGCACAGCAGTTAATTGCTGCTGGTCCTTCCTCCTTACACAAAAGTGTTTTTGCGCTACTCCAGTTTCATTTTTTTTAATTTACAGATCCATTTTGGATTGTTACATAATAAAAAAAGGCCTCTTCCTTCTTTTTTAGACGTGCTCAGGCGTGGTACCACATGCGCACGCACACATAATCATGCATTTGTCATTACACGTTTTTTTCTTAATGCTTCACAGCATCACCAATCAGCAAAACCAATAAGCAGCAAAAACATGTTGGTTTTGCCAATGTTTGTTTTCATGTCATGCTGACATTTATAAGTCCTGTTTACCAATTATAAAAGTTCTTGAATTCAAAGAAAGTTTGTGGATGACCTACTATCAGACCCCGTTCAGGAGGACACAGGTCAAGCAGGGGCTACTAGGCCACAACTGCGGGGGTTGAGGCCTTTTACCACTGCTGTTCCGTGGCCCACCCTACAATGGCTGTGTAAACTGGGCCAAGTACATCATGTTCAACTCTTGACTCTCAGTGGTAGCGATGGCTAGAGCCACAGGCTCCTCATGGAGGTTAGTGTTGGGATACTCAGGCTCATTAATTAACAGCCCACCCTTCCCAAGCAACACAGAAGAATTATGCTACACACACAATCATGCAAGGATACCTGATTTACAGGTGTGAGACTTCATGCTTTCAGGGGCCATTTCCAGCTTGTTCAACCCCCACTTTCTGTGAGTTTCCCTCAGGTCCAAAGTTTAAAGTTTAAGGTACTGTCTATGGGTGCAGATCGTGCTTCCCTCACCTCATCTCTTACCCTCTCCCCATGGTTGGTCTCAGACTCTCAGGCATAGGCCATTTTAGTTTCTCCCCAAGTTTGTAGAAGCAGAGCCGGGCACCATTTGTGTGTGGCAGCCAGCAGCACAGAGCGTTGCTCGGAGGGTAGCAGCAGGAGTGGCGTAGTCTGTAGGTGGCCTATCTTTGGCGGCTGGTGGTAGATCTCTGTTCACGGTGCAGCTCACTCCAGCACTCCAATGAGTTCTTGGAGGTTATTCTCGGTGTGATGACAACACTCCTGCAGATGTTGATTCTTTGGTGTGGTGGTCACCAGGTGATATCTTCTGCATACAGTACCTCAAAGCAAGACTTTGATTGTTCATGAGACACCCCAAGGTCAACTCTACAATCACTTGGTCTTCAGGACTGAGCCCAACCCAACAGCACACTTTGCCAGTGCTGCGGTCATACAGACCATCTGTGTGGAGCCTATCCTGGCTCTGGTTGGGCCTACCACTCAGAGCACGCAGCTGCAGGTGCCATGGTAGCTGTGACTCAGATAAATGATGATGAACTCACTTCCCGGCCTGGCAGTACTGTGATTACTTAGTAGCAGCTATTTCATATTTTTCTGACAGACTAACCCTATGCCAGAGTCAATTATGGCAGTCCCTTTTGTAGCATCTTCCCAGCCAGGGTAGCCGCTAATGACTATGCCGCACACGGAGCTTGGTACTACACATCTTTATTTGTCTGCATGTAATTACGAACACAACATTATAAAGCAACCTTCGCTGCAATGCACTCTAGCCATTATGTCATAGCTCTACGGAGTCATCAGTAGCCAAAAGGGTTCTGTCATTGTTAACTTGCAGGACGCTACATCTCCTCCTCTGTTAAATGAAACCTGACCAATTTTACAAAATATATACACATATAGATATTTAAATCTATTCAATGAATCTGTGTGGTGCTGTAATTGTTCCATCTGATCGTATTGTGGGAATTTGAGACCTGCCACCATCATGACCCAAGATCTTCTGTGATGGTGGAAAGGTAACAGCAGTCACTGGTTCTTCAGAATCAGTCCCTCCTTCACCATGGAGATCTGGTGAACGATGAGGTAAACGTGGAAAGTGAGAAGAGTTTCTGGTTAAAGACTTCCCAAGGCGCTGGGCAGTCACCATGTGTCCTTTGGTCGACACCACTTGAATTCTGCATCAAACGGAGCATCAGATTTTCATTTCCGCATCTGATGTGCAAGCACTCTATCTCCTCTCTGGAAGACGATGTTTTTTGTATGTCATCTTCGGTCAGCATATGTCTTCTTCTTTTGTTTCTGGACCAAGTCTTTCATATGAGTTGCACTGTCATCTCTCCATCTCTAAGTGGTCCACTGAGGTATCTTCGTTGTCATTGCTCTCCCGAACAGTGTCACTGGACTTTCACCGGTGGTTGAGTAAGGTGTTGAGCGGTAAGTTCTCAATGTAAAGTTTAGCACAGCTTGTAACTTGAGCTTCTCAAGGGTAGCAAGCTGCACAGCTTTCTTTAGTGTACTCATAAATCTCTCAACCAGTCCGTTGGCCTGTAGCCACAGAGGAGTGCTTTTATGATGCTTTACATTCAAATTCTATAAGGAGTCTTTGAACTCCTGACTATTAAAAAGTGGGCCATTGTCAGATTTTTGTATTGCTGGAACACTCCATGTCGCAAAGATGCCATACAGTCTTTTAATGGCTCGGTCTTGAGTGGTAGATGAGAGATCCTCAACTAATGGAAATCACAAGTATCCGTCGACAATCACCATCAGGTCATGTCCATTGTTGAGTAGACAAAAAAGTAAATCTCTATTCTCTCACAGGCATACTTCTGGAGTTCTGGCATGTTTAGGGTGTGTTGAGTAACTTTTGTAGGCAGGCAGTTGCATAGATGACAGGCATTTAATTCCTTCTCAACCCGCTCGTCGAGATACAGAGAGCTTGTTTTGTCGAAATGATTCTGCTATGTCCTTCGTGGAACAGACTCTCCGGAATCGAGATTCTCAGCCCTCGTAAAATTACTCCATCTTGAGTTATTGACAGTTCATCTTTGACATTTCAGTATTTTTTATATTTACCCTCATTGTGAGGGATCGAGTGTGCAGGTTCCACGGCTTAAGTGTAATTTTTTTTTTCAACTTTAGCATGTCACTGTTGTGACTCGTGGCAGTGATATTCTGGGCTAATGAAACGGCAGCTGGTGTGTTTGATTTTACGATGAAGTTGATATAACCTTCAGCTGACTTATATGGAGAGCCATGACCTTGAATGGACACTCTAGAAAAGTAGTCAGCAGGATTCTGATCCTTTCCTGGATGATGCACTCTGCTATAATTGTGCTCTTGTAACCGTTGTCCCCAACGTTCAACGAGAGGTGGCCTCTTGGCGTTTGGATTGCCAATTTTTGTTAGTAAAGTTTGGTGATCAGTTAGCATTGTAAAAGGCTTTCTGTGTAGGAATACATGGAAGTGTTCACATGCCCAAATCATGGGAAAACTTTCTTTTTCAGGTTGTGAGTAAGCACGTTCTGGTTGGGACGAACTCCTACTTCCATACGCCACAATATGCATTTGATAGCACCTAACCCAAGTGTACTAGTGTCAACAACAGCCTCTGTTTGAAGTTTCAGATTGAAATAAGCCATTTCAGGAGCATTCTCAATGGCTTGACGGACTTTCTTAAAACTCTTCTCACATTCATGTGACCACTGAAATGAAACATTCTTTCTCGTCAACTCTCTCAATGGAGCACTTAAGTTGGCAAAGTCTTGTATATATCTAGAACAGTAGTTGGCCATCCCAAGAAATGAACGCACCATTGAAACATCTCCTGAGGAATGAGCTTTTGACAGCGCTTGTACTTTAGCAGGATCAGGTGTCATACTTCCATCAAAAAGATTTGACCAATTAATTTTTGCTTTATTTTATGAAACTCACATTCATCTGCATTCAAAGTGAAACCTACATCAGCCAGTAAACAACATACTTGTGTGAGAGCCTTATCGTGCTCTTTTTGGGTATCTCCAAAAACCAATATGTCATTGCTATAATTGAACGTGTCCATAACAGGCTGCATGATACGTCAAATGGTGTCTTGAAAATTTTCTGTGGCTGGTGACACACCAAAGCTTCATCTTCTTTATCGAAACAGACCAACATGTGTAGAAAAGGTTGTACTGTACATGCAAGTTCCAACTGATGATACCCTTTGTTCAAATCAAGGCAAGAGAAAACCAATTGCCTTGTTTGCCTGGCGCATGTCAACGCATATGCGTATCGCCTCTTCATTGTCCTTTTTGGGCACTACTACGATGGGAGAAACCCATGGCGCTGGACCATAGAACGTTCAATGATATCATGCTTAAGTGACGATTCAAGTTCTTTTTTTTAACAGCATCATGTAAATGAAAAGCAATTTACCTATGTCTTTGAGCAACAGCGGTAAGCGATAAGAGGGCATTGCGCCCCGGGACGGCCTGTAGACTTCATCAGCCAGTGCCAGATTTGGAGGTAGTGTAACCTCACTGATTCAAGTACAGCATAGTCAGAGCAGAGCTGATCAAAAGGCAGGGAGCCTTCTTCATCAAAGAAATGTCCTATGGACCGGCAGCCAACTCACTGGCAGTGCTGGGACAATATCGGGTTCAGCCCTGGGATTAAATCCACATTACCCATTATTGGTGTCAACAGGGATGGAAACAATGTCAGGCCTTTCTGTTCATTCACTCTGGTCAGACATCTAAAGCGTTTTTGATGATCAGTGATAGATAGAGGCTCCTCTGTCAGTCATGCTTATGCAGAAAGAGGATTTTCCACAAGTGTTGCTCTGCCACTGCTCTATCCATGAAAAGCCAGTGCTTTCCTGATTCCTCTAAAGACCATTCGAATAGAAACTGAAGCTGAGCTGTCTGGTTGTACTGTAAAAGATTTGGGATGCCCAACCCCTCCTCGCCTCGGGGTCTATAGCTCTGCTCTTTCCGCATTTAGGAAGACAGTCGGCCCACACAAAATGATGTATATTGCGTCGCTGAGCTTGGATGGTTCCAGCAAGTGTGCGGGTTCAAAACTGGCAAGGCCTGAAAGAGGAACAGAATTCTAAGCAGAATCGATATTTTTAGGGAGGCCACTCGACTCAGCTCGAGCATGGCAGGGCCTGGGGGTGATAAGGCCTGCGCAGCGCTGAAGTAAAGGCACACCACACAGTCTGTTAGCTGCTGGCAGGAAGACCGTCTCTCGCAGTTTATTATATCTTCTCGGGTCGAGCCCGCCCCGAGGAGTGTATGCTTGATATATTGTTGGAGAGAGCCCGGGTGGCTCTCTACATCCCTCCTTTTCTTTAGTGACTGTCCACCATAGTCTGCATGCTTAGGGGGATGTGCACATGAAGTCTTTCAGCTTCTGGCTGGGTGCAGGGTTCATCCAGAGACCATACCTCTGGCTCCGGGAGTTGGAAATGGCCACTGCATCTGCCTGGGTGTTCGGGGGCGTTTGAGTCACAATGTCTTGGCTAGGCCATTGAGCGGCAGACACCGCATCTCGGTTTCCTGCTTGCAGGTGTTTTGTTGGGGAGGTCACATGCACTGACGAGCTGTGATACGAGGTTTCACCCAGATCTTCCGTCTCCCCTGAGCTAGTGTCTGGCCCGCAGGCCCTTTTGAAACAGGATACATTCCGGGTGACCACTTGCTGTCCTCTCTGTGTCATGACCATGGTCCCTTGCACCTTGACGACAGTCCATTCTTCCGGTTCATACGGCGTTCTGAATTTCCACCCTGGGTGTCTGTCTTTGACCACGACGCTGTCTCCTACTTTCAGCTGTGGTTCTTTTGCTCCTCTGACCGTAATGGCCTTCTGATTGGTCACAGTCCTTCTAGCCTGTGTGGCTACGTTGTCTCTTTCCAGAGGTTTCCATGCTGAATCTGTTGGGATGCTGTCCCGCGGGACTCTTTTGAAAAGTAGGTGAGCGGGAGCACACCTGGTGGTAATGTGGGGCGTTTGCCGGTATGCATTTAGAAATTGGTTGAGTGCCGACTCAGCATCTTCCCCCTGATCCACTGCGATTCGCATAACGCAGTTGAAGGTTCCCCTTCGTGTCGGATCTGCCAGAGCTGTTGCCGAGCATGGCTGTCTTCTGCCCGGAGTGACTGGGCCAGTCCAGGAAATGGGTCCACCCGTTGTTCAGTAGGGCGTTCTTCACCCGTGTGAGCGTCTCGTCCGTGGCTTGGCCAATCTCCCCTAATGTCATGGCTTTTGGGCATGCCTCGTATGAGACCATCTTCACGAATGCCTCCAAGTATGCCAAGTCTATAGACGGGGCTTGAGCGACCGACGGCTTGGGGTGCCGTGAGAGGTAGTCTGCCAGGTTATGAGCCCCTGGACGGAATAGAACCTTGAAGTTATACGCCTGCAACTGAACGGCCCACCTTTTGATCCTGGGAGGCACTAGTCAGGATGACCCTGCGAAGAGTGGGAGCAGCGGCTTGTGGTCCCTCACTACCTGGAACTCCTGTCCATACAGATAGAGGGGAAAGTGCTGACACACCCATTTTATAGCCAAAGCTTTCCTCTCGATCTGAGCATATCTGGTCTCGGTGTCTGAGAGCGCCCGGCTGGCATAGGCGACTGGTTTCCATGTTTCTCGGTCATGCTCCTGTAAGAGGACGGCTCCTAGACCTACTGGGCTTGCATCCACCACCAACTCCGTGCGTCGCCCCGGGTGAAAGTAGGCCATCACCGTCTTGTCCATGAGGACTGTTTCGATGGTATTGAATGCTGTGTTGGCAGCTATGGTCCATTCCCACTGACAGTCAGTGCGGGTGAGGGCGCAGAGTGGCTCCGACAGTGAGGCCAGGTTCGGAATGAACCTGCCACAGTAGGTGGCCATGCCGAGGAAACTGCGGACCTCTGTGGGGGACTTCGGGGTGCTCGCCTCACGGATGGCGATCGCTTTCTTGGGGTCCACTCTCAACCCGTCTCTGGCAAAGATGTATCCGCAGAAGTCGACCGACTCCTAGTAAAAGGAACATTTGGCCCTGTGGAGGGTCAGTCCGCAGTCTTCTAACTGCTGGAGTTTTTACACAAAGAAACCCAAGCAGAAGCTGCCAGATTTGACATGCACATCCACTGTTTTGTATGTCCGAAACAATAATTCGTAGTCACTCAATATGTTTAGGTGCTCTTCAGGCAAAATGTCCTCCTCTGCCTTTGGAAGACAAAACAAACACCAATGAGACAGAGTCCCCCTTGGAGTTCACAAATATATCACACACTTGCCAAGGCACACTTAGTAATATTCCAAGCCAATGAGGCTGGCTTCCACTGTTTCTAACCGCTGGAGGGTGGCTCGGAGGTGGGTGTGGTGCTCTTCCAAGGTTTTTGGGAACACCAGGATGTCGTCGCTCAGATTGATGACGCCTGCAGGCCAGACAGTGCTTCCAGGATTGCATTCTGGAAGACCTCAGCTGCAGACGACACCCCGAAACTCAGTCTCTTGTACCTCCGAAGGCCGACGTGGGTAGAGAACGTGGTGATGTACCTGCTCTCAGGCTCAAGCTCCAGTTGGTGGTACCCCGCATTCAGGTCCACCTTGGAGAACCACTTGGCTCCATTCATGTCCGCCACGATGTCATCCATGGTGGGGGTGAGATGATGTTCTCTTTTAACCACCACATTTGGGAGACTCATGTCCACACACAGCCGTATAGTACCCGGCTGTTTCGGCTTGGGGTCACAACCAACGGGGACACCCACGGGGTGGGGCCTGACACCTTCTCAATGACATCGAGGTCCTCGAGTTTCTTCATTTCCGCCTCTACCTGCGGGCGGAGGTTGAATGGCACCCTCCGGTGTCTCAGGGCTTTAGGCCTCAGGGTGGGGTCAATGTGGAGCATGAACTGCTTCCCTTTCAGCTTGCTGAGCCCTGTGAACAGTGCCGGGAATTCGTGCAAGATGGCATCAGAGTGGGAGTCGTGGACTTGATGAGCGAAGAAGACCTGACCAAAGTCTTCTGTGGTGTGGCAACTGAGAAGGGTGCCTTTTCTCCCTTCTGTGATGTGGAATCGGGACCTCGTGAGGTGTTCATCACTGGTGACTTCAGCCTCGATGACTCCTCTGAGGGGCAGAGGGTGCATACCTCCATAGGTGTAGATCCAGGCCTTGGTAGGTGCAAGAGGGGGTCGTGGTGACAGCTGTTCGTACTGCTCTGAGTCCAAGACATTGACGGATGCACTCGTATCAATGAGCACCTGGACTGCCGACCCTCCTACCAGGACAGAGCACATTGGCGGCGGCCTTCGGTGTTTGTCCGACCTGCTGACGAAGGATATGACAAACACCTCGTCGTCATCTTCTTCAAGCGCAAGGCAGCGCCCCCGTGTCGCTTCGTCATCTTGCAATTGTGCATCGTCGAGCAACACCTGGTGTAGATGTTGCGTCATTCCCCAAGGCCTGGTGTAGGTCTGTCGAGACGGGCCGCTTCTACACACCTTGACGAAATGATTCACCTTTCCGCAGCGGGAGCACGTCTTCCCCCTTGCTCCGCACACTGCGGTTGACGGGTGTTCCACCCCACAGTTGCCGCAAGCTCCATTCGTAGATGGCCGCGGTGCAGGGCGGGTTGTACTCGGGTGCCGTTGTATGGCCTCGACACTCTCTTCCTTAATGGGCGCGTACTTCAGTGTCTATGGCGCTGCAGCAGTTCTATGCAGGGCAGCTTGCGTTTCGCCTGCCCGTGCATCTGAGAGTTCGTGGGACCTGGCCAGGATGAGGATCTCATCAAGGGAGATCCCCGGCTGTCAAAGGATCAGTTTCCGTAGCAGCTCTGAGCGGCATCCCTGGATGACTTGTCTGCGTATTTCCTCCCTTTGGTCCGTAAAGGCGCAGGTGCCTGCAAGCCTGGGCAGCCGCGCATAAAACATGTCCACAGACTCTGCGTCTGACTGTGGCGCTTGTCTGAACTTCAAAACGCTCAAAGTCAGGGTTGAGCTCGGGATCGAAATGCCTGTTGAGCGCGGCATCCGCAGCTTCATAGTCATCATCATTCCCTGTGTTGGGCAATGTTTGGAACAGATCATAGATCTCAGCACACTTTCCATTGTGGGGCCCCTGTGGCCGGGTCAGCTGTCTCGCTGAAAGGCGGCAGCGGTGAAACGACCACGTGGCTGTGATCTGGTGGTGGTCCATCATCCCCTCTATGTGGCCTGCACGCTCCAGCCTGCTGGCTATCAGCACCTGTTGTGGACGCCGTGCTCATTGCGTCGGTGTGCTCGAGTGCAGTTGTGGTGGCGCGGTGTCTCCACTAGGGGCCCTGAGCACGTGGCGTAAGGTGGCGGGTGGCCACTGGACTGGCTGGCCTGAAGAAGGACGATGCCCTTGGCCTTCTTTTCCTTGATGAGGTGGCACTGTGACCCAGTAGGCTCTTTGGCAGAAAAGGGGGGGTGGGAGGGGGAGTCCCCTTGCGGGGTCTCCACCCGGGCTGTGGCAGTGTGCAGCCTGTCGTTTGGGCTGTGGCAGCCCGTGTGGTGAGGTGGAGCCTGTTGGGCCTGGAAAGCTTCCCCTGGAGTGGGCTGAAAACGTGCCTAGCGCTCCACAATGAATAAAGCCAGCTGGGCCTGACTAGCTTTGCTCCGCTGCACAGAGCGGGAGGCGCTGATCACGTGGGGCTACTTCCCCAAAGTCAAAAAGCACCTGAGGCCTGCCGTGCAGCAGCGCGTCACCACAGCGGTTTCCCCGTGGCTGGGCTGACTCACCCGACAGTGCGTCTTCGTCCACCGGGTGCACGCACCGCCGACTTGAGCAAGCTCCACCTCACCTTTGGGAAGCGTGCCGGCAGGGTGCTGGACGTGTCTGCAGGCGCCGCTCAGGGCAGGGCGCGGAGCCGCGGACGGAAAAGAGGCGATGCTGGGCCAGATGACACTGCTGCCAGAGCAGGTTGACAGGCACCAGAAGCGCAGCCCAGGCCACCAACAGCAGGCACAAGAGGAAGGCGATGCTCCACATCTCACGGGTGAAGGAGTGTCGCGGATGGGCTCCGCGCGCTCAGCAGCTGGCACAGTGGTGCACCGGGGTCCGACCGGCCTCGTCACCAATGTAGCGCGGCGGGGCCTGGAGGTGATAAGGTCTGCGCAGTGCTGAAGTAAAGGCACACCACACAATCTGTTAGGTGCTGGCGGGAAGACCCCAAGTGGTCTCTCACCGTTTATTATATCTCCTCGGGTCGAGCCCGACCCGAGGAGTGTGTGCTTGATACATTGTCGGAGAGAGCCCGGTGGCTCTCTACATCAGCCACGAGAGACGGTACGGCTTCCACCTGGCTAGGTCTGTTTTGATCCCAATCTGTGATGTTTTGTTCCCAATCTGTGAGCCGCGGCACTCCAGTGCGCCGTCAGGGCTAGTAGCCAGGGCGCAGCACACCAAGCACAGAGTTTGGAAGCCATTGAAGCTCGGATATAGAAATGCATAGCAGTTTGTTAAGTGCATTTTGAAACTGCACCGCTAGACGGCAATGTTACTTAAACAAAGAACCGTGCTTTTTTTTCTGTTTACATGCACGTGTATCACCTTTTTCAAAGCGTGCATAGGATAAATACTGTTTATTACGGGGCAGCATCAGAAATGGATTTAAATGTAGATATGATTAATTATAATTTTTCCATTTCGTTCATCCTTTGCCCACAATACTATGTCGTAGTATACCTACATAAAGAACTGATGAATGAGAAATATGCAATTTACTTTAAGTTCAGTCTGCATGTGAAAACTGATTAGCCCTACTTAGAGTAAGGGAGGCCTAACAATTATCATATCTGTGTTTAAGTCGACTGTTAAGAAACAGATGAGACTTTGGTTTCTGCTAGCAGATTTCACTTATGTAACCATCAAACTATTGCAAAATCTATATTACACCCTTCACATTACAACATGGGTCACTTAGTAGACAGGTAGGACAATTTTTCAGGTCCTGTATTACGGAGATGCAAATACCCACACTTGATGTGGTAGCAAGATGCTTACAGGTGCGTCGTTTTTGTGGAAAGAAAGAGGCAATCTCTAGTCCTTATCATGCGTAAGTGGACTAGTTATCAAGTACTTGAAGTGCTGCCTTAACGACCTTTGCCGAAATCTGCCTATTGGAGTGTCACCAACAGTAAGCTCTGTTAAAATGTGATTATTAGGTGCAGTCTATAGTGCTCACCATTTCATTCAAGGCCAGCTGCATAACGGCTTCTAAGCAAGTTGCAGGGGACATGTATAGCTAGTGTGTGTACTGTCCATATTGTATGTGTGGGTGCGTCTCACAACAGACACACCCAAAACTCTCGTAGTGAAAAAATGAGCCAGGCTGCAGTGTTTGCTTAGCTCTCAAATACCAGCCCATTTTTAATGGTAACATTCATTTTCTAAGGTCTGGTCAATTTACTGTACATGTTTGTATATGGAGACCTCATTTTAGGGTTTTGTACATTTTTTTTTTAGGTCTGCCTGAAACGGTGCTCTTCTGATACTAATGATAAAGCCTGTAGGCTTGGCTGTAAGTCTTTCATACTAACTGTGAGAAAGTCTGTATGCCTAACTGTGCTGATTGTTATTGCAATCAGCCTAGGTGGAGGCATGGCTAATTACACATATTATACATATAACTGTTGCACTAAGTTTTAGAGGACATGAAAATATATAATCTTAAGGTCCGTTTAAGTACTTTTAAGGCTTAAAATGCCTCTTCTTAAGTGAACTATCAGGCCCAGTAATACATGGGTGTCGAGGTAGCGATAGCATGAGGAGAGGGTGGTGCTTGCAGGTGAGGAGAGAGAGGGGGTGCTTGTGAGGTGGATGGCTGCATGCGGCTGGTGCATGCGGGACGCAGTGGAGGACCAATGCTGAGGAGGAAGGAGATGGCATCTGGGAGGTGCAGATTGAGGAGAGAGGCAGGGGGTGGGTGGCTGGCGGTGAGAGACTGCAGATGAGAGCAGTGTGGAGGGATAACAGGAGAGGTCGGATTGGGAGACTCTGGGGACCGCTGGCCCTTTCACAGATCCTAGTGATGTTTGGTTTACAATCACAACCTTTCCAACCTAGAGGTAGTTACGAATTTGATTATTCAGAGCATAATTGTTGTTGCTCATTTGGCTGGTACTGTTGACAGGGACTGGCAGTGCCAATGGGTCTGGCTTGAGGTGAGCATCTGTTCATTTTTTTTGATGCGTCTAGATATGATGGTGGAGGGTTCACAGAGAGCGCACGGGTGCTGCCTGCAGCTTTGATTTACTTGCAGGAAGGTGTAACTCACTTGGCAGTGGAGTGTCACTCACACACACTGGGGACACTGAAGTGTCACACATAGGCAGTCTGGAGGTCTGGCAGCTTTGCACTCACATGGCATCACTGGGAATATTTTGTGCTTTGTGATGGTGTAGTAATATGGAGGACAGTGGGACATGCACATTATACACACACACATTGTGTTCATCCTGCTGGGTTTTTTTTCTCCACTTGAAGAGTGTTTTTGGAGGAGTGTTTCTGGGGGCAGCAGTGATGAAGGACACCATAGGGGAGGGGAAACACTGGAAAAATTCCAGATACTTGTTTCAGGGGGAGAAGGTGGGCATTTAAGGACGTCTTGTCAGGCAGAGGTGAGACAAAGGCGGCGACTGCAAGTTTTGCCAAGGTGCGCTTTGGAAGGGCCACAGTGTTCGGTGATCCTTCACATGGGAGGAACCAGGCGGCCTCGCTGATGCTGCACTGCCTATTGATTGTAGTACCTTCATCAGCTTCATCCCGGTTGTTTTTAGGGAGAAGGAAGGAGGTAGTCCTGGGACCGGGCTTGCATCCCCCCACCCGCCACCTGACTTTGGTATAGTAGAGTGGCTTAGGCTATTAAAAACATTAGTTAACAGAGGGGCCCATATGTCTAGATTAGATTTTCAGTGGAGGTATTCCTGCCATAACCAAGACATATGGAGAGGTCTCTGGAGGGAGGTTAAGGAAAGTTGAACTAGGATTAGTATCCAAGTTACACGCCTTAAGACTATGCGTAGGTGTTGTAGTGAGGAAATTCAAATACGGCCTGTCTTTCCTCTTAACACCATTATGCTGTTGCCCTCCCTCAGGCCCCTTCAACCTTCATAGCGTTTCTTTCACGCTCTATACTGTTGCACATATTACACGACCTTTCCTATTTCCCTGAGCTAAGTCCATTCTGAGACCCTGCTCGAAGCAACTAATCCCCGAGATAACCATCTATTGACCCTTGGTGACCGTTCTCGGCCTCTCCAGTTGTTTTACGAATCACCATCTTCAACACGCAAACACGTCTTGTCGTAAATTAATTTACCCAAGGAATGGCTATGCCACCTGACCTATAGGGTCGGGTAGAGAACACGACCTTAGGGAAGGAATTTCTATTGCCCATTATCCTGTATCTTGTACAAAGAATGTTTTCTTGTGGATGATTTGTATTTTTATTGCACATGGAGGGGGTTGTTGCTTTAGGGGATTCAAGCGCTACAAAAGATTGTGAGCCACGGATTGAAGTGGCAGTCTCCTGAGAACCTACCACCGATGTACTTCTAGGACAACTGTACCTAGCTGCAGCTAATAAATTGAAGTTCCTATGCCAAACAGAGTGTTCCGTGTCTCTGTAATCTGGAAGGCGAACTCAGAAGATTTCAGGCGTACCCTGCGCCGCAAGGCTTAATCAGCCCGGTTCTTCAATTTGGTGCCCTCTGTGAGGCCGCTTCAGAGGTCGTGGGTCCAGCCCGAGGATCGTGAGGAGCCCCGCAGGGAAATTCCGGAGGACGCGCACCACGTGATCGACCCCTGCATGTCGTAAGTGGACCGAAGGTTTTTACCGTGTGGCTTCTCCCTCCCACCGGCTGCGAAGACCTGCTGCCCTGACTGCGGCCACACTTTGGCTCCCTTTGGTAATTTGTATCGCGAGACATCAGACTGTTGGCGGACGGAACCATCTGGTTAAGTTAAGTATAGTAGCCACTCCTTTGTCTTTGTTTTGTCTTTGTTCGACTTTTGCAAAAGCCGAAACCGAGGGGTGAGTGCAGTTTTGTACTATAAAGTGACTAATTAACCCCTTGAAGTTTGTAAAGAAACTATTGTGGTAGCGATGCCTAGTTTCAGTAAGTTTGGAAAATGGTTTAGGGCTTCCCGACTGGAGGACTCTTGTCCAATTCCTCCGGCCGGAACTCCCACTTATGAAGTATATTCTAAACATGGTATTGGTCCCATAGCTTTTAATGAGGCATGGGTTCGCTATACTAGGAAAGATGGTGTTTTACGATGGCCACAGAACGGCAGTTTTGAGCTCAATATTTTAGATAATTTGGAGAACACTTTGTTTAAGCGAGAAGCCCGGCCGGCTATGTTTGACTCTTTTCGCCTATGGCGTAAAGAGGCCAAACAGAAAGAAATAAAACAAGCTAAAAGAGATAGGAGGGATATGTCTATTTTGCAAGCTGCGCAACAGTTTAAAAATAATGAAACCGATCATGCGATTGAGGTCTCAGATAGGCAACATCGTATGGCAGTAGATAAATGTTATCCAGTGTTGCCAACTTCCCCTACGGAGAAAAATGTGGACCCTGAGAAGGATCCTTTAATGTCCCATCTGTTGAGATTACCCCCGCCCTATGCGCAGGGAGCTAATGTACCTTTTGGATTACCGCCTGCCCCCGGCGCGAATGCACCTTTATTGTTAGCACCTGCCCCGCCTGTCCCGCCTGTTGTCCCACCTGTCGCTCCCCAACTGGTTCCCGCACCTCCACCACAGCTTTCTCCGTCATTGCCGAGCGCTTCCTTACCTTCGGCTCCCTCCGTAAATGTTACTTCCTCTTCTGCCCCGCCTAATATTCTGTCTCCTGTTCTAATGACGAATTCTCCCTCCGCTCGGAGGCGAATGATCGATACCGTTTCTGGCCTTTTGTCCCCTCTCTTTGGGACATTTCAAATGACCCCTGTTCCTTCTCGTAGACAAACTCGTAGTCAGCTCCCAGGTCCGGAGGAACGGGAAGTGCTAGATCTTCAAGCCCGAAGGAGGATCACGAATGGCCCCCAGTATAGTGTGCAATATATTATGGTCACCTTTCAGCAGTGGGTGGCACCAACGCAGAGATATGTTTTTGATACTATGTGTAATATTTTAAGTCAAGAGTGGGAGGATATGGGATTGGGATCAGCCCCTCAGGGCCTGCTCGATGTACAGGCCGAGTTTGATAAAGGGCTGATTGTGGGCGCAGAGGTTGAGGACGCGGTAGGAACGCTTGTCACTTTTAGAATGATGCTTGCCTGCCGGTCCTTGCCAAAACGCGATTCCTCCGTCAGGCGAAAATTAAAACACTATCCCATGCGAGAGGTTCCCCCAGTGTGGAGAGAGGAGGTTGAAGCTCAGGGCGCTAATCCTATTATACCCGCTCACTTTCAACGTGTGTGGGTACACGTTCCGTGGAAACGATCTGAGGTATTGGCCCTTAAACAGTCGTTACCGGACCCCCGTAAAAATCCTGCTGGGTAGTACAAAGAATTGTACCAAACTTTCGATGCATGTATTATGAATTTGGCCGCTATAGACATGCTAATGGGTAATGTGGTCCCACAACCGTTATGGGCTAGGATTCGGAAGGACGACCATGTGAGGGAACTGGGGGTGATTGGGCTGCCATACTCGCTGCGGACAGACTCCAAGTGGGTTGTTTGCAGACAAATTTGTGTCAAATTTGGTTCCGGAAATATCTCATAAGTTGAAGAATTCCGAAAGTGCGTGGGCGGTCTCCTCTTCGGCCCAGATATTGGCTACTGCCCAGTATTATGAAAATAGGGACAAAGAGGAAAGAGAGAAACTTGATAAAAAGACCAAAGAATTGAAAACAAAAGTTCTTTTACAAAAAGCTTATCCTCCTCGCCCTGCCCAACGGGAATATCAACAGTCTCCACAATTCCAGAGACAGTTGCAGAGGTCTGGGCCTTTCGTTCCCCGACCCTCACTGGGCCAAAATCAATGCGCCTACTGTAAAGAAGAAGGCCATTTAAAGTATAATTGCCCGGTTTTGTTACAGCGCACGAGCGGTATTCCCGCGTCACGAGGCCAGGGTGGTTATCAGTCAGCACCAAGAGGTAGAGGACGAGGTATGCAGCCTAATAACCAATGTTCCATGCCCCCTGGAAAATCCACGAATTATTTTGATCAGCAAAATGTTCAGTCTACCAACTATTAAAACAGTGATTACTATTCTGAGGATGAGAGTCAGAATTCCCAGCCTAGCTAGGACAGCCATGGACAAAGCAAGGGAGTAGTATCAGTTTCAGTGGACCAGAGCGGGCCTTATGTTGACGTGGAAGCACTAGGTGTTACAGAGCCATTCCTATTAGACACTGGTGCAACAAAGAGCTCTATGATTCACTCTAAACTCCCTGGGGCACCTTTGTCTGGCTGTACAAATGTTTCTGTAGGTTTCTCTGGTGCCCCAGTTCAGAACCCCGTTTCATGCCCTTTGCCCATTTCAATAGGTCCTTACAAATTGGAGACCCCGCTCCTTTTAACAACTGGTTGTGGTGAAAATTTATGGGCTTGGATTTATTGAAGAGATTGTATGCAACATTACACTGTTCCCCTTCTGGTGTACGTCTTACCTTAGGTAAGAAATTGACCTCACCGATGTACTTGTCTAAAGATCAGCTTCCCCCTGAATTACAATCTCTTCCAGCCAGCCTCTGGGCTACGGGCCCCAATGATGTGGCCCTCCTGCGGATTCCTCCCTACATTGTAACACTCAAGCCTAATACTAAGTTTCCTCGCATTCCACAGTATAAAATTTCCAGTGACGGCGAAAAAGCTCTTTTGACTATGGTTCATGATTTGGTACAAAACGATGTGGTCGAAGAGACTATGGGAAATGTATGCAATAGCCCTGTTCTGCCTGTTTTTAAACGAACCAACCCTTCTCAGCCACCTGTCTATCATTTTGTGATTGATCTCAGAGAGGTCAACAAGATTGTGGTACCTCAATTCCCCGTTGTCCCGGATATTAATGCCTTGCTGACAATAATACCAGCCTCAGCTTCCTGGTTTTCCGTCATTGACCTAAAAAATGCTTTCTTCACCATTCCCATTGCGGAGGAAAGTAGGAATATTTTTGGCTTCTCCTTAGCAGGCCGAAGCTTCTGGTTTAAGCGAGCTCCTCAAGGCTATTGCGAGAGCCCCTCCATTTATAGTCAAGCATTGAAATCACAGCTCGATACTTTGTGTTTACCACCAGGGGCCACTCTCATTCAATATGTGGATGACCTGTTGGTCGCAGCAGATTCTGAAGACACTAGTAAAAAGGCTACCATTTCACTGTTACGCCACTTATCTGACCACAACCACAAGGTTTCACCATCAAAATTGCAATATTGCTGCCAAGAGGTAACCTACCTAGGTCATCTCTTGTCAAAGGAGGGACGGCGATTGACCCCAGAACGTATCCAAGCAATTGCTCGAATGCCTATTCCATGTACGCAAAAAGAGGTGCGTGCCTTTTTAGGTATTACCTCTTATTGTAGACCATGGATCCCCAATTTTTCCCTTCTGGCAAAACCTTTGTTGGCACTCACTCTTAAAGATACACCACACCCGCTTCCATGGACTGCGGAATGTCAGAAAAGTTTCACTGATGTACGCACTGCCTTGTGCTCTGCCCCTGTGTTAGGTACTCCTGATTACAGTAAGCCTTTCACACTCTATGTTTATGAAAAAGAAGGTTGCGCGTTAGCAGTCTTAATGCAATGATTTGGGGACAAGCAACGCCCCTGTGCCTATTTTTCGGCCACGTTAGATCCAGTGGCCAAGGCATTACCTAGTTGTTTGAGGGCTACAGCAGCAGCAGCAGTTTCCATTCGCCAGTCTGCTGGATTGGTATTAGATAATACCCTTATTGTCATGGTACCGCATGCAGTAGACACCCTCCTAAACAGAACAAAGACTCAACACCTCACGAGTGCACGCCTTTCGGGGTACGAATTGACGCTCTTGTCTAGCCACGTACACATTAAGCGATGTAATACCTTGAACCCGGCAACATTGCTGCCAATTCCAGTAGAAAATGACACTCAGGAGCAACACGACTGCTTCCTCCGCACGGAGGAAGAGACAAAAGGCAGAGTTGATTTAAAGGATACTCCACTCCCGGATGGGACCTTATGGGTGGACGGTTCTTGTTTTAAGCTTCCCAATGGTGAAACGACCTCAGCCTATGCAGTCACTACCTTATACACTGTTGTAGAAACAGCGCGTATTATACATAACTCAGCCCAGGCAGCTGAATTGATAGCACTGACTAAAGCTTGTGTGTTGGCTGAAGGAAAAAGGGTGAATGTGTATACTGATAGTCAGTATGCGTTTGGAGTGGCCCATAGTTTTGGCCGCCTGTGGAAGGAAAGAGGGTTTCTCACATTCCACGGCACTAAGATACAGCATGGCCAATTGGTAAATGACCTCCTTGAATCACTCACCTTGCCCACTCAGATAGCGATTGTGAAGTGTAGTGCACATAAGAAGATTACTGATGATGTAGGTCAAGGAAATGCTTTCGCAGACCACATAGCAAAAGAGACAGCTAGAAACACTACAAGCTGCATGTATGTTGCGGGCTCTGCTAGATGGGTTGCACAAGGAGGGATGTGTGAGAATACTGTGGACAGTGTGAAAACGATCCAGGCAGAGGCCACAGAGAAAGAATTGAGTACGTGGAAAGAAAGTATAGGAAGATTGGATGTGACAGGGTGCTGGACAGACTTGTCAGAACATCAACGCTGGTTGTTACCAGATGCTTATGTTCTCCCAGTAGTTACCATGGCACATGGTCCAGCCCATATTAGCGCTAAAGGTATATGCAAGCTTCTGGCTCCGGTATGGAGGAATGTGGGGATCCCTAAATGTGCAGACAATCTGGTTAAGCATTGTATTGTATGCTTGATGCATAACCCAGGGAAGGGAACACCAACACCAGCAGGACACTTTGCTCCCCCAACTTACGCTTTTGAGGTTTTACAAATAGATTACATCCACATGGAACGATGTAACAATCTGAAGTACGTTCTTGTTGTGGTATGTGCCTTCTCCTGATGGGTAGAGGCCTATTCCTTGAAATATAATACCGCTCTATCCACGGCAAAAGTCCTTTTGAAGGAGTTTCTGCCAAGATTTGGGTTACCCAGAATTATTTGGAGTGACAACGGGAGTGAATTTGTGGGTCAGAGCATGCACAAAGTATGTACAGGCCTCGGCTACAGGCCTCGGCATTCAGCAAAAATTCCACGCAGCAAACCATCCTCAGTCAGCAGGTTTGGTGGAATGCTATAATGGCACCCTTAAGCTTAAACTGGCAAAAATACAAGCCAGCACGGGTCTTGCCTGGCCTGATGCCTTGCCCTTGGCTCTCTTATCCACCAGAACAACCACCCATTCCCGTATGGGGCTTAGTCCTTATGAGGTTGTCTTTGGACGCCCTGCAAATGTTTGGGGAGTCCCAAGGCCAAAGAAATACTCAGAGATAGAGCATCCATTGTTAATTGACTATTTACATGATCTAACCACTAAGTTACGTGTCCTTCACCAACAGGTACAAGATACTTTGCCCCAGGCTTCAACGGATCCTGGTCACACCATACGGCCGGGAGACTGGGTCTGCGTCAAAAACTTCCAGAGGTCAAAGAACTTGGAACCTCGCTGGCGAGAACCTCGTCAGGTGCTACTGACGACGCATACTGCAGTAAAGGTGGTCGACAAAAAGAACTGGGTACATGGGGTACATTGCAAGAAAGTGCCCCTACCATTGCCTTATGATCAATGGGTTCATAAACGAATTAGTGACTCTGAAACCGGAAGAGTACCAAGATTTGGACTATTCAGCGATGCGCGCCTAGACTTTGCCGGAGCAGGACAAGACGACGACGAGGTCCTCCAGACAGCTATACCACCGGCAGTGAAGTTGGACACTACTGAACCACATCTCCTTTTCCAAGAGCAAACTGTACCTGGTTCCCGGAGGTACGATTTGAGGCCCAGACTGAACAAAATACCTCAATAGTGCTTCACTGACTTTGTCCTTACCCCGATTTCCACATGATTGCAGGGCCGTGATCGTAAGTCTCAGACTTGTGACCCAAGATGTGGCTCTAGGCCTGTGGGACTTGTAGGAAAGTATAAAGAACTACAGACAATCACAGCTGAGTGAAGCAACCTCCCGTCACGGGCAATATTTAGAGCTGGAAATGACTGTCAACAAGGGAATGGACAAAATACAAACAAGGAGCACAAAGCATTGTAAATTTTTGCATAATCGTTTTATAGTGGTTTTAATGATATTGATTATGATATGTATTATATTGTCTTGTATAGGATGGGGACTTCACATAGTTTTTTCACAACCTACTCCCAATGTTACGGTTGAAATGCATACACATGGCACTCTACCACCTCATGTTGAGTCAAGAAGGAGTGAATTCCGCAACAACACATTTGTTTCCATGCTACACCAACATCAATTGGCCACGAATGCGACGAACTGTTGGGTTTGTGGTCTTCTGCCAAGTTCGGTGAATACTGGAATGCCATACATTGTGGTAAATAATTTAATTACCGGGACTTAATTTGATACAGAAACATAATAAAATAGCTCAGTAAATAAGAGGCAGAATCCGTGGTATTAGAGGTTCGGAATGGGCTTTATTCCAATGGTCGATTATAATCGGTTGCTCCAAGTTCCATCACCACGAAGGTTCAGGAAGTGAAGTACATACGTTATTGACAATCAATTACTTTTATACAATAGGCATTACAGTGAAGCAAATACAAGAGGCGTAACAATTGATAGCGTTAATAATATATTCATATGTAGTAAAAATAGGCGTAACTGGGAGTGATTTAAAGAACGTCATTAGATGTGATGTCATAATAGGGTGGTTCTATGAAAGAATTTCGCAATGTCAGCAGAAATATTTGTCAGAAATGCGCGCGCAGCAGCATGACGTGTAATTGACGTGCAACTAGGGGGTGAAGGGGACTTGACTTTTTGCTCTACATGTGGCGACAGAAGTCTGGAGGGTCAAGTCAACCTAATCCCAAATCATATCTAACATCCCATGTTTAGAGAACTATGTTATCCAAAAGAGAGGTCTCTTAGAGCAGAATCTTATTCTATACTGACTATACTGACTGTTAGTGCGTGTACAAGCGTCTAAGTGTCTACACTAGATGCGAGGGCGGAAATCTTCCATAGCAATAGGGCTATGAATTACTTTCATAAAGACAGAGAAGCCGGGCCTTTGCTCGGTAGCTGGAAGAATGTTTACTTAAACTACTAGACAGGAATGCATCGGGCAGGGAACGGAGCAGATAATTTCGAAGGTGAAATACAGTTTTTGGCAGGCAGCGGGCTGATGTCAGACTTCGTGAGCCGCGCAGGGAATGAGACAAAGTTCATGGTCACAGATGCAGGCTCAAACTGGAGCTTTCAGAGGCAGAAGGCAAGAAGAGTTTGATGACAGAATCAGGGCCTACTTGCCTGGACTGAAAAATGGCATAAGTGAACTATATAAAGCCGGTGGCCTTTCATACTTAGGAATGGAATATCCGGCCTATTCATGGCGGATCTGACAGAGGACATGTTGACGGTGGACGCAGATGTGTTTGCGTCTTCATAACTGGAACTGGAGGGAACATACATATATTTGTGGTTCATACATGAAACCGTTGGGGTCCAAGATAGGGGACATAACTGATCAGGAAAATCCATATTTCCACATTCCCTCCTTGTCCCCTACTTGCCCGTTAAGAGATATCAATCTTCATCAATCCATTGATCTGTTCATATAGCATCATTTGTTCTTCTTTCTTCTTCCGTGATGAATGAAATCCTGGTGGTGGAATACACGATGTGGCACACAGACCACAGATCGTTGGTCCACATTGTAGACATAGACAGCAACTGAATAGTATGAGAAGGCCAATACCTAGGAAAGATAGGACCTTCCATCCAAAGGTAGATAATACACTCCAAAACCAACCGGACCAAGTCCAGGTGCCTGGGTTCTGATGTATCTGGCTTACAATCTTATGAAGGCGAGTTATGGCTTTATATACAGATGGCGAATTTTCTGGTATGAAAATGCAACAGCTTGATCCGATGACCCTACAAGCTCCGCCCCTATCGGCTAGGATGACGTCAAGGACAAGACGATTTTGAAGCACAACAATCCGCATAGCAGACTGCTCTTCTGTTAAATTGCCTAAGGCGGAAATAGTTTCGTTCACTACTGCTTCAAGGGTTCTAGTTAATCTACGTATCAGCTTACTATTAGTAACAGTACCTATATAGGGAAAGAGACCTTTATTGAAATCTGTGTATTTTTCCCATGCTGTTTCAGTGTAATCGACTATTGGGAGATCTCTCCTTACTCTATTATTTACTAGATGAGTGTTTCTGTGATAATCAGGAGGGGCTAGAAAAACAGGTGGCAAAAGGAATCCAATATAGCAAGTACCATCCCAATCTAAAGGTAAACGTACATATGCCGTCTGACCACATATGAAATAAGAATGGCGAGAAGCTCTAAATGTAGACTTGCCTTGATCACTAAATTCTACTACAGTGGTGCATCTACTATGGCCCATATGTATGGAACCATTTTTTCTTACACATAGTTCACCCTTTACTGGAAATATTGACATAGCGGGCAAAATTGGAGTAGCTTCGGATTCGACATTTAGGATCATAAGATTAAGCGTAAAATTACCTAATCCATACACTTCATTTTCTAGATCAGTTCCTGTTCTCTGGGGAAGTCCCTCCTTGTTAGGGTAGCAGACCTTAAGCAAAACTAGATTCAAATTTCCCCATACCCAGTTATCTTGATAAACTGCAGAATTCGAATCTAGAGAATTAATTAAACTAAACCATGCTCCACAGGAGCCGTTGTGTGTGAACGGGTATGGAAAGAGAGGTAGAATTCCTTTATAATTCTGATAGGGAGGGAGTCGGCCACATATCCAACAATTTGTAGCATTGCTAACCTGATGGGAATGATGCAACATACTGATAAACGTGTTATTGCGCAGCGCAAATCTATAAGACAACTCAAGCGGAGGTAATTCACTAAAAGAATGTTCAGCAGTAATATTATAAACATGTCTAGAAATAGGATAATATATGTGCAACAATATACTTGCAGTAATTATTAAAAGACTTAAGAAAAACAAAATTAATAACGTCACTATGCAATGACTACGCAGTGATTTACAGTACGCCTGTCGTTTCAACATTTTTCGGGTGCTGTTTCTATTCAGGTCCAAGGGATACATGTCAGAGACAATTCAACCGCTTCACCTTGGAGAGGACTTAAACAATCAAATTGCTTGACTGATTGGACCTAAGTTTCAGTTTATACAGTTCGGAATTACTCTTTTCAACAAAAGGAAGTTTTGAGTCAATGGGTGAAGACACACAAGGTGTGGTATTCACATCTGATTGTAGTCCATGAAATTTCTTGATATGACTTGAATGAATCCAGCCTTTTCTGCCCTCGATCTTCACGGCTGTCCTTGTGGTGAGCAACACCAGCTGAGGCGACTTCCACCTAGGTTCCAGCTGAGTCTTTCGATCAAAGTTCCTCACGAGGACCAAGTCTCCCGGAACTACGTCATGGGGTTTCACCTCAGTGTTGTCCGGAAAAGCTGCAGCTACCTGTGAACGACAAGATTGTAGTGCAGACATCAAGGAAGCCAGATAATCTGTCAGCATATTACAGTCAATATCAGTTATTTTGCGTGGTATGGGCGTCCCCCACATATTTGGTGGTCTGCCGAAGATCACCTCATACGGGGATAGCCCTGTTCGAGAGTGTGCTACCATTCTCATGTAAAAGAGTGCAACTGGTAATGCTACTACCCAGTCGACACCTTTCTCTCTGCATATTTTGGACAATCTGATTTTCAGTATCTGATTATGTCTTTCTACGAGACCTGCTGCCTCGGGGTGTCGGACACAGTGGAACTTCCACTGATAGCCTAACAAAAGTGAAACGTGTTTCATTAATTCGGATGAGAACGGCTGGCCGTTATCTGAGTGAACAACACGTGGTAAACCGTATCGTGGGAAGAATTCTCGAACCAACTGTTTGGCAGTAGTCGGGGCAGTGTAATCTGAAACCGGGTATGCCTCCGTCCAACGGGAAAGAGCACAAACGACTACGAGAACATATTTGAATCCTCTACATCGTTCCATCTGGATATAATCCATCTGGAGGACTTCAAAAGGGTGATCAGGAGGCTGAAATCCACCCTGTTCTACGGGAACGCTTTTTCCTGGGTTGAACTGGCAACAGATCATACAGGTACGAACTTTTTGTTTGGCTGCTGCTCGTAAATGTTTATTGAACCAAATGTGTTGAATGCTATCCAGCATAGCTTTTTCTCCTAGATGTGCGGGACTATGTACGGTGTTAATTATAACCTGGACCATTGAATCAGGAAGGAACCACACAGACTTTTCCTTCATCATCCATCCTTGATCCGTTTGGATCCCTCCTAATTCAGTCCATTTCTTTATTTCGTCTGGTGTAGCATGCGTCTGTATATCAATTACATCAAGAGTAGGATCTTTAACCGTCATACAATGTGTCGGCGTCGGGACTATTGTCTTTGTCATGTCGGATGTTTGAGTTTGAGCAGTCTGTTTAGCTGTTCTGTCAGCTAGATCATTGCCTTGAGAAATGATATCAGTAACTTTCGTATGAGCTTTACATTTCATAATTGATATTGCAGTGGGTAGATGTATCGCATCTAATAAGGCATGAATGAGGGGTCCGTGCTGAATGTGGGTGCCGTGAGAAGTTAAATAACCTCTCTCTCGCCACAGCACGCCGAAGTCATGTACAACTCCGAATGCATAACGTGAATCAGTGTATATGTTGACTTTTTTATTTGTGGCTTGAATACAGGCTTGTGTCAGAGCGATGAGCTCTGCGGCTTGAGCTGACAAGGTGTTTATGCGATTTGTTTCAATGACTTCAGTATCTGTTGTGACTGCGTAAGCAGCCACTAACTCTCCTGTACTTGTTCTCATACATGAACCGTCTACATACAACGTCAGGTCTGAGTCTGACAATGGGACATCGGTTAAGTCTTGTCTGGGTTTCGTCGTAATTGTAATAACTTCAATACAGTCATGGGCTAGTGGGTCTGTTCCGATCACAGGTAAAAGTGTGGCAGGATTCAATGTGTTACAGCGTCTGATTTCTATATGTGGCTGAAACAATGTTAGTTCGTACCCTGTAAGTCGCGCTATAGTCAAGTGTTGTGTTTGCGTTCTATTCACAAGAACCTCTACTGCATGTGGTACTTGAACTGTCAATGGATGTCCTAACACTATGGCATCGCTTTGTCTGATTGCTAAAGCTGTTGCTGCCACTGATTTCAGGCACGCAGGCAAAGCCTGAGCTACGGGATCTAATGTACTGGAAAAATAAGCACACGGTTTGTGTGCTCCTGCTTGTTCCTGTGTGAGTACTGACAAGGCAGTACCTTCACGTTCTGTAACAAAAAGTGTAAACTGTTTACTGTAACATGGCGTTGCTAAGACAGGTGCTTGACATAAAGCTTTCTTTAAGCTTTCAAAAGCTTGTGTATGTTCCTGAGTCCAAGGGAGAACAGTCGATGTGGCTGCCTCCTGTGTTGTCAACTGAATGAGTGGTTTTGCTAGAAATGCATACTGAGGAATCCACTGCCTACAATATGAAGTGAGGCCTATGAAAGCCCGTACCTCCTTTTGTGTCTTGGGTATTGGCATGTTAGCTATTAACTGAATGCGGTCGGGTGTAAGCTGCCTTCCCTCCTTGGACAGCGAGTGTCCAAGATAAACAACTCGCTGGACACAGAATTGCAGCTTAGAAGGGGACACCTTGTGCCCCTTTTCGGCTAGAAATTGTAAAACTGTCAGTGATGCTTTCTCACATTCGGGTTCGCTTCTCGCGGTGATCAGCAGATCATCGACATATTGAAGCAAAGCAGTGTTAACTGGCATGTGGATACTGTCGAGTTCTCGTTTCAGTGCTTGGCTATAGATGCTGGGGCTTTCTGTAAATCCTTGAGGTGCGCGAGAGAATTTAAAGCTACGTCCATTTAAACTAAATCCGAACAAATATTGGCTTTCCGGATCTATTGGGACGCTGAAAAAGGCATTCTTGAGATCAATTACAGTAAAGAATGTTGCTTCGGAATCAATAGCTGTCAGTAATGACGAGATATCTGGGACCACAGGGAATTGTGGCACAATGCATTTGTTTAATTCGCGCAGATCAATAACCAATCGATATACTGGTGGGGCCTTCGGATCTGTTCGTTTAAGAATCGGAATTATCGGTGAATTACATACATTGGAGTCTGTTTCCACAACCACTCCTTGGGCAATGAGCTCGTCAATGATTTGCAGTAAAGCCACTACAGCATCTGGTGGTAACTTGTATTGTCGCATTCGTGGTAGTACCACTCCTGCCTTTAGTGTGACTCGATATGGTGTAATATTCATGCAACCAACATCAGTAGGGCCTTGTGCCCATAGATGTGTAGGTAAAGTCTGCAGTCGGGGATCCATGTCTCTAGACACATAGTGACCTTTAAAATCACGTAAAAACAATCTTACTCCTTCCGGAGAACAACATATTATAGCTCCTAGAGCTTTCAGTGTTTTTATTCCTAACAAGTTTTCTGGACATGATTTAGTAAGCAATAAATCTGTAGTTCGGGTCAAAGGTCCTATCGTAAGTGGAAGAGGTTGTGATACTTCATTAACAATAGGTTTTCCTGAAAAACCAAGGGAAATATTCTGTGAGCCTGAGAGGGGTGCCCCTGGAACTTCACTACGTTTTATAGTTGTTCGACTTGCCCCTGTATCGAGTAAAAATTTTCTGTCTTGGCCTAATAATTCACTATGTACATAAGGTCCTTCTTGATCTACAGGGATCTCGATAAGGGGTAAGTCAACTTCCCTCTCTAGGCTGGTTCATGCGTATCGTTGATAATCAGGATAGTCGTACTGTGCGGTCTGGTACAGTTGTCGTGTCGTGGTTTGGGTGGCAGCAACAGGCAGCGCTGGTGCAGCTGGCACAAACTGTATAGACTGTGGTGGAGCTGGCATGGACTGTGCATGCTGCGGGGCTCCTTGTTCATTCTGATCCTGTCTAGGTGGCCGTGGTCTTTCTTTTGTATTACCTATGGCGATATTATGTTTCAAAACTGGACAATCGTGTACGTAATGACCTGGCTTTTTACAATAATTGCATATCCCTTTTACAGGTCCTGTTGAATCACTGGAATGTGTCGTGCCCTTTTTGTGTCCTTCAGCTGGAACTGTCTGGGAAACTAGCATTTTCATTTTCGTGTCTTTCATGCGTCTTTGTTCATGTTCTTGTTCCTCTCTAATTCTATTGTGATGGTACTGTAACATTTGTAACATTTGTGATGGGGTGTTACCTTGCCAGGTACTCTCGAATTTTAATACTCTGTTCTTCACTTGAGGTAAGGCATTTTCTACTAATTTTGTCACAAACAGATGTGGGTATGATTCGCTACTTGCTTTTATGCCACTATTTATACCAAAACATTTTTCAAATCTGGCATAGAAATCACTAGTGTCTTCATCTTGCTTCTGTTTACAGGCTGAAATTGTACCCCAATCTTCCTTTTTAGTAGTTAATAAACGTGGCAATGCCTGTACTAGTAACCCTGGTAGTGCTTTAGTTTTATCCCCAAGTCCTGCTCCTGCAGTTCGGGCCTTTTCTTCTGCTTCTAATGCTGACCATTCTATCTTTTGGTCTCCTACCTCCCACTCTTTTTCCCTGAGTTTTTCATAAACGCCAGCAGGCATCAATACCTTTAATATTGTCATAATGTCGGGATAGGTATACTCTCCCATGAGTAACATGTCTTTAATTTCTCGGTGGAAACCTGCTGGGTCTTTGTCATGACTGGGTACCACTTTCTTCATTTCTAGCAATTCTATTTTCGATATGGGCGTATATACAAATACGCGTTTAAACTCATTGTCCTCGCCTTTTATTGGGTGTACTTCTCGTAAGGGATTCTGTCTGTCCATGTAATACGTGGTTCTTTCCTTAATGGGCAATGAGACATGTTCTGGGCATACAAAAAGAATGTACTGTTTTCTTGATTCTAGTATTTCCTTAATTAACTTAGTACCTGAACCTCTCCATCTATTCATGAGTAATTCAGTCAATATATCAGGTAGGGGACCAGGATCCGAGTGCTGACTCTGATATAGTATAAGGAGTTGTTGAATCATATAAATCCCAGCTAGACGCTGTTCACCTGGGGTGAGATTCAAAAATGTGCGTGCTACTGTATCATCACTATACTTTCCGGGACTGTCAACCCAATGGACGGCTGACCTGGCTAATTCTTGTTCATCCATAGAATCGAGAAAATGATAACCCCTTCGTTCTCGGAGTAATTTGTCAGCTGCTTGGAATGAATGCTCGTTAGACCTTATATTAATTATAGGTGTTTGGAAATTCCTGTTATTATCTGGACATATCGGACGTATCGGGTCAATAAGACATCTATTATTATTACAAGATCTTCCTCTACCTACATAGGCTATGGTGTCTGACTGTCCTGTGGGCAGTCCTGATCCTTCCTCCTCGCCTTGTTCGAACTGGTCTACCGCTAATCTTTCTTCGTGTAGGCGTTCTATTTCTTTACGGATCTTTCGGCACATGGCTATTATACAATTTTGCTTATCATGTCTCCCTTCTGATATATTCTGGCTCCATCTGGTAAGAATTTGCATTGCTTCCGGGTCTACCCCCGGTCGGTCTTGATTTCTGATCACACAATTTATGAGGAAACGTAACAGTTCCCCCTGTATCTCCACTTTCTGGTATTCCATAGCTCTGTTAATACATTCAGAATCTCGCCCTGTCTGGACAAAATGGTATATATTATCTAGATGCGCAGTCATTCCTGGTAATTTCCCTAAATACACTGCGGCTCGTCTGATACGTAATGATGCCATGATCATTTCGTCCTCTTTGCCGGGCACAGGGTCATATCTACAATCTACAAGAAGTTCCTTAAGCGTACGGGCATTTATGAGTTTGGGGTTACGTGAATGTGCTGACTCTTGAAAGGTAAGTTTATTTATTCTGGGTGGCGTAGAAAAAATGTTGGTAGCACCTCCCGTAGCCCCATCTGGGGTATCGGGTGTGAAAGGATTCGTTGAACGTGATACAGCAACTATAGGTGTGGACACAGCTATAGAAGTAGCTGTAGGAACAGATGCAGAAACAGATGTGCTTGCCGGAACTTGTGTCAGGACTTGTTGCTGTAGAGATATGGGTACTGGATCTTGGCGATGAACCTCCCTGGCAGGCGGTCTATGTGGGGCGGAATTAGCATACTCGGGGCTGCGTCATCTAAATATGAGGAAAGAAAAACGTCTTCTGCGGTTCTAGGATGCCCCTTAGGATGTACTTTTATTGGAAATAATGGGGGTGGCAAGTCTTTTGGTATCTCTGGAGTAGCCTTAGGTAATCCTTCGGCCAGAAGGGGATACATACCATTCATAAGGGCATTTCTTTGTCTGTCTACTTGTTCTGATTTCACTCGGATACCTTCTTCAATTAATAGATTTTCTCGAACTTTATTTGAACTCTCTTTATTCTTCTCTTCCTGTCGGAGTGCTTTTTCTGTACGTCTATGAGATTCTTTACGCCATAACTCAACGGCGTCTTTCTGTGACTGTCTGACTTTCCTTTTCCATAACTCTTCCTCTACTTTCATGATGCACTCTGCATCCCAGGTTCCCGCTGTGGGCCACCTCTGACTTTCTGGTAATTCCTTGGTGTAGTCTACCCATAAATCAAGAAATAATATAGCGTCTAAGCCATGTTTATGATACATGAAGTACCCTGGAGTGTCCCTAGGAGGAATAGGAACGGCTTCTTCGAGTACCCCTTTTCTTGTTGTGATCTGCCTTAATTTCGAAAAGAGCGGCATATTGAAAACTGATCTGATACTTAATTTTGAACAAACTTAATACAGTAAACACAATAATGAACAGTCATTCATACCACAATATGCAGAACGTACTTAAAACATTTAACATTTAACATTTACCTGAACAACAATAATGATGACGATCTAAGGAAAACTTAATCACTAAACACAATACTCGACATTAACTGAATTATTCTGAATTTATATACTTGATATACTAGATATACTGCTAAACAGTACAGATACACTGCTGAAACAGTGCAGACCGGATTTGTGTACCCAAACCCGTCTTGACCGGCACAACCTATGTGCACGTCAGAATGCCTCCCCAGTAATGGTACTCACCGGGTAGCTCGGAAACGGAAGGCCTCGGAAACTGAACTGAACTTGAACCGGACTGGACTCGACTTGAACACTTCGGAAACTGGACTCGATTCCGGACTTCGGAAACTGGTGGGCCTCTGTATACCTCGGATCTTGCTCTCTCAGCTAGGCTCTGGTCGGGATACTTCGCACTTCTCACCGCCTCGTCTGGGTGTTGATCGCAGCCTCAGTCGCCCCCGCTTGACCGGAGGGAGATACAGGAAATCCTGCTGGTACGCGTAAATGTCCGTCCAACTGTGGCAGGAGACCGGGCCTGCAACGCACCGCCGGCGCGTGAGATGAGAAAGTGTCCCTGTTCGGGCGCCATTCATGTGGTAAATAATTTAATTACCGGGACTTAATTTGATACAGAAACATAATAAAATAGCTCAGTAAATAAGAGGCAGAATCCGTGGTATTAGAGGTTCGGAATGGGCTTTATTCCAATGGTCGATTATAATCGGTTGCTCCAAGTTCCATCACCACGAAGGTTCAGGAAGTGAAGTACATACGTTATTGACAATCAATTACTTTTATACAATAGGCATTACAGTGAAGCAAATACAAGAGGCGTAACAATTGATAGCGTTAATAATATATTCATATGTAGTAAAAATAGGCGTAACTGGGAGTGATTTAAAGAACGTCATTAGATGTGATGTCATAATAGGGTGGTTCTATGAAAGAATTTCGCAATGTCAGCAGAAATATTTGTCAGAAATGCGCGCGCAGCAGCATGACGTGTAATTGACGTGCAACTAGGGGGTGAAGGGGACTTGACTTTTTGCTCTACATGTGGCGACAGAAGTCTGGAGGGTCAAGTCAACCTAATCCCAAATCATATCTAACATCCCATGTTTAGAGAACTATGTTATCCAAAAGAGAGGTCTCTTAGAGCAGAATCTTATTCTATACTGACTATACTGACTGTTAGTGCGTGTACAAGCGTCTAAGTGTCTACACTAGATGCGAGGGCGGAAATCTTCCATAGCAATAGGGCTATGAATTACTTTCATAAAGACAGAGAAGCCGGGCCTTTGCTCGGTAGCTGGAAGAATGTTTACTTAAACTACTAGACAGGAATGCATCGGGCAGGGAACGGAGCAGATAATTTCGAAGGTGAAATACAGTTTTTGGCAGGCAGCGGGCTGATGTCAGACTTCGTGAGCCGCGCAGGGAATGAGACAAAGTTCATGGTCACAGATGCAGGCTCAAACTGGAGCTTTCAGAGGCAGAAGGCAAGAAGAGTTTGATGACAGAATCAGGGCCTACTTGCCTGGACTGAAAAATGGCATAAGTGAACTATATAAAGCCGGTGGCCTTTCATACTTAGGAATGGAATATCCGGCCTATTCATGGCGGATCTGACAGAGGACATGTTGACGGTGGACGCACATGTGTTTGCGTCTTCATAACTGGAACTGGAGGGAACATACATATATTTGTGGTTCATACATGAAACCGTTGGGGTCCAAGATAGGGGACATAACTGATCAGGAAAATCCATATTTCCACAACATTACCCTTCCTTTTTCATTTAATGGCTCTTGTAGTGCATGGTGGGAGTTGAGCGCCAGTTGGGTATTTTCTGGAGATGGGGATACTCGAGAAGTAAGAAGCTTGGGAGTACATCTATACCATTTATGTTGGCGAGACAGAAAGAGAATATATGGGACGGATAGTGAGAAGTCAGAATTTGCTGATCGCCAAACCAAATCTACGGATTTGTATTTTCTGCCCTCTAATCGAACCTCTCAAAAAGGACAAACTTTTCTAGTGGTACCTGGTCAAGCACCATTCTGTATTAGGAAAGGAGGGTTAGAATATAAAGGTACAAGCAATTGCCAACATATTGTGACATTGAATGGGACAGATTGGCCTCGTATGGTTCCCTCACGCAATACATACTTCGTGTGTGGAAATAAGGCTTACACTTCTCTTCCTGGTAATTGGAGAGGCACTTGTTATATCGCTTGGTTGTTGCCCCCTACATATATAGCAGATGCCAAGCATCATTTACAGAAAAGAGGGGTGGCGTCTGATCAGGATACGTCAGGACAAGAAGTCGGGGATGTCTTGAAAGGACTCCTTCCATTCTGGGGCTCAATAGCCAACAGTAGAGACATAAGGCAACTAATTCGAGTTGTAGAAGCCACTGTCAATGACACAGCTGGAGCTTTGAGTAACATCACTGCAGAACTCGCTGCTGACCGCCTTGTCATGCTTCAGAACAGGATGGTATTAGATATCATCCTTGCTGACCGTGGGGGCGTATGCAGATTGATCGGATCTAGCTGCTGCATTTTTATTCCAGACAACGCCCCTACAGTATACCAAGCCATCTCTAAGCTACATAAGATCGCTGAGTCCGTTCACCAGGATGAAGGGAATTGGTCTCTGATGGGATGGTTTGGGGGACTACTGTCTACATGGGGATGGAAGATTCTTACCTTTGTCGGAGCGACTTTGGCTATTCTCTTCTCATGTTGCCTTTGCCTACAATGTGGTCCAGCTATATGTGGGCTCTGCACCACCCTGTGTGTTCCAAAACCGGTATCAGAGTAAGCAGCGGACACAAAGATAATGCTGCAACAACAGCTTGTAGATTTCATGGCTATTGAAGTCGATTCAGATTAACAACAGCCTCTGGTTTCTTTGCCTGAGTAATGGCAAAAGGAGGGTCTGAGGAAATGCAAATACGGCCCCGTCTTTCCTCTTAACACCATTATGCTGTTGCCCTCACTCAGGCCCCTTCAACCTTCATAGCGTTTCTTTCACGCTCTATACTGTTGCACATATTACACGACCTTTCCTATTTCCCTGAGCTAAGTCCATTCTGAGACCCTGCTCGAAGCAACTAATCCCCGAGATAACCATCTATTGACCCTTGGTGACCGTTCTCGGCCTCTCCAGTTGTTTTACGAATCACCATCTTCAACACGCAAACACGTCCTGTCGTAAATTAATTTACCCAAGGAATGGCTATGCCACCTGACCTATAGGGTCGGGTAGAGAACACGACCTTAGGGAAGGAATTTCTATTGCCCATTATCCTGTATCTTGTACAAAGAATGTTTTCTTGTGGATGATTTGTATTTTTATTGCACATGGAGGGGGTTGTTGCTTTTGGGGATTCAAGCGCTACAAAAGACTGTGAGCCACGGATTGAAGTGGCAGTCTCCTGAGAACCTACCACCGATGTACTTCTAGGACAACTGTACCTAGCTGCAGCTAATAAATTGAAGTTCCTATGCCAAACAGAGTGTTCCGTGTCTCTGTAATTTGGAAGACGAACTCAGAAGATTTCAGGCGTACCCTGCGCCGCCAGGCTTAATCAGCCCGGTTCTTCAGTAGAAGGGCAACAGATCGTTGAGGTTGAGGTGCTGGCACTGGAGCTGTTTCCCTCTGCAGCAGACGTACCAGTAGGATAGACCATGGTGCCGCTTGATGACTCACATTGCCTTAGATTATTCTTATTCCCATTCAGAGCTAAGGGCATTTTTTTCCCCCGTAAAGGAGACTCAGCTTATCTTAACTGACCAGTTGTAGGCACCGCTGAGGAATCCAACACACCAGGGGAAGTCCGCTTCAATGAGGTCCATGGAAGAACATGGAGGTCAGTGGAGAAGGCTTTTGGGCTCCTAAAGCCCAGATTTAGCTGTCTGGATAAGACTGGTGGAGCCCTCCTCTACTCACCCGATAAGGTGCGCCAAATCACCATGGTCTGCTGCATGTTACACAACATAGCCCTGCGACGGAACATCCCAAATATTGCAGAGAATGGAGACTATGATGAGCCACCGGGTGAGGATTTGGAAATGTCAAAGATGATAGTGGTGAAGAGGAAGGAATTGGCTTATGTCAAGATGTTATTGACAACTTCTTCACATGAGTATGAGCATATATTTACAGTTTGTTACATTAAATATTTAACCAACGTTTCATCTAATGAGGATGACAGTCTGTGCTGGAAATTGTTTAAAAAGGACAAGTTAAGGAAAATCCAGGGCAAAGATGTTTGTTGATCAAAGTTTTGATATATTGACTACTGTGTTAATTTACATTGTTTATTTTTGATTGTTCTTAGAAAATGTGTCCTCAAAATGACGAATTAGTTATGTGATTATTTTGTACTGTAATCCACTCATTTCTTTTGTTTTTAATCTGTTTTAGGTTCCTTCACCATGTCATCTTCATTTGGACATTTCAAAGTTGTGACATTTGCAGTTATATGCTGCTGTTGCGAAGTACAAAGGGAATATGGTTGATCCTGTGAAAAGGCACACACAAAATGTGGGCATACATATCTTGTACAAAAACAACTTGCACAGTGATTGAATTGAAGTTTTTAAGATTGCGTTAGGCTTGTTTTCTGTGGAATGTTGGTACCAAGCCAATATGTGCTGCTTAAATTGCTCTGATCACATGTGGTAGTGGACGCAAAGCATACTAATCTCCCTTCATATTTGCAAAATCATCATTGTATTTGCTTTTAAAACAGTTAAAAATACATTGGAATTTGTTTAGAGTACTTTTAGATTACTTTTTAGTTACTTTTACAACTCGGCTGATATGGCTAAATATCACACCATGGATCTTTCAAAATACAGGTAAGTACAATAGTTTTTGGTTCAAATTAAGTTATTTTGATTTTTATACAACAAGTCAATTTAACACTACATAACATTGGTTCCTATGGGAGAAAATAATGTTATCAGTTTGCAGGTAAGTAAACAACCTGCAAGAATAGCTTTTGGTTTCAGTTAGGCACTCAAATAGCACCACCAGTGGCACTAGGGCTGCCGGGTGCAGAGTGCAGGAGCCCAATGTTAGCCAATGGGGTTAGGGCGCATCGGCCAGGGGGCTGCTTACAAGCAGGCCACTCAGTTGAGGGAGAAAAGCTACTGGAATTAAGATCAGCATGGCAGGGGCCAACAATCAGCACAGGAGCTGCACCACCAGCGGCACGGAGGTTGCCGGATGCAAAGTGCCAAGAAGTCGTCGGGAGCCCTGTGGTTTTCAATGGAGATCTACGGTTTAAAGAAAAAGCTGCCGGCTCGGACAAGGAGGTTTCCTGAAGGCGACTACCAGCAGGAGAGGTAAGTTGGGTTCTTGGGGGATGCCGGGACACTGTCAGTTGGGCCATCCAAGGCCGTTGGGCGTCGGGTGCAGGGGTGCCTTAAGGCATTGGATACTGTTACCAGCTTCCATTGCGGTCGGGGGGACCCCTCCGGTTGAGGCTGCAGGTGTCGGTCTGAAACCTCTGTTTCCCTTTAGCACCGGATTTGCTCAACCAAACATTCCAATACAGAACCCGGATCCAGGCGGCTCTATGGTTCTGCACAACTCTGCACCCGACGCCCCCGGCCTGAGTTCAAGTGGCCCACCACCATGAGGAGGTCTCCCCAGCGATCATGACCTGGCATCTGGTGACCCCTGACCTGCCTCGAGCTTCAGACCGCCAGGCTTGGCGGGTGCAGAGTGTGCAGGGTTCGCGGTTCCGGGCTGATGCCAGGGGTTAGAAACTTGTTTGGAGCAGAGCCACTGCTCATGGGAGTCCCAGATGCGCAGTTACATGGCAGCCAGGTCCTCCGGGGTTTGTGAGGTTGCTGGCCACAAGAAGTGCCGGGATTTAACAGGAGCAGGTTCGAGGGTCGACAGGCCGGTAGGGCTGGGGCCAAAGCAGTTGGTGTCTTCCTCTTCTTAGCAGCTGCACGGTGGGTCTTCTTTCTTCTTGCTCTTCTTTGCCTTTTCGGAATCTGGAGAAGGAAGGTTCAGGGTGCCTCTAAATACTAGATTTAGGGGTGTTACAGGTAGGTAAAGGGCAGGGACCAATGGGTCCCTGTCCTGGGGTGGGTACACCCCCTATCCTGCCACTCTCCTGTGGGAGGGGGGCAGTAGCCTAGTCCTGATTGGGCAGGGCCTCCCATCTTCAAGATGGCGAGCGCCCGGAGATGTGCTTCACCTCGTCTCCCCCACCTGAGGGGTGGGTTTGGCAGGCTGGCACATCCCCTGTCCTTATTTGGGGTTTCCGGCCAGTCTTCCCACCAGAGTGGGGGTCAGAACCGGTAGGGGCCAGTTTGCTGGGTACAGCAAGTGGCCTGGAGAAGCTCACAGAGTCGGCATGCCTTTGAAGCTTCTCCCTACCCATCCTGGGGGAGGAGACCTAGCACCTCGCCCAGGATGTGCATTGTTGCAGGCCCAGGAGAGCGGGGGCTCTCCACCCAGGTGTCCAGCAACATGTCTGCTGTGTGGCAGCCTAGGCAGCCTCCCAGAGCAGACATGGATTGTAGGTTAGGTTTCAGGGGGCATCTCTAAGATGCCGTCTGTAGTGCTTTGTACATTAAATCCCACACTGGCATCAGTGCGAGGTTATTGTGCTAAGAAGTTTGATACCAAACTTCTCAGTCTTCAGTGTTGCCATTATGGTGCTGTGGAGCTCGAGTTTGACAAGCTCTCCGCACCATATACTCTTAAATGGAAGCACTGCACTTACAGTGCCCAGGCAGGGACCTGGGTACTGTAGGGGCACAGGGCTCATGCTACTGTGCCCACACCACTGGCATAGGGCACCCAGCTAGAGGGGTGACTGATGTATGCCAGGTCAGTGTAGGTTGTGGGCATGGCACACAGATGTGTGCCATGTCGACTCTTTGTTTTGCCTTGTACCCAGACACTCAGCCTGCGAGGGCAGTGTGGTTGTGTTAGGGTACAGGGCATCTAAGGGTGGCACAATAAGTGCTGCAGCCCTTAGAGGCCTTCCCTGGTCACAAGTCCCTGGGTACCTAGGGTACCATTTACCAGGGGCTGACAAGAGGCCAGGGTTTGCCAATTTGGGATTTTAGGTTTTAGGAAAGGAACATAGGCCCTGGGCACCTGATTGGCAGGAGTCCAGGGCACACTCAGTCAAAGAACATTCAGCAATTCAGCAAAAAGTTGGGGCATACCATGCAAGAAAGATGGCACTTTCGCACACTGCGGGACACGCAGAGTTTCACTGGTTGCAGGTGGAAGTCGGGACAGGCTGGTAGGGCTGGGGCCAAAGCAGTTTGTGTCCTCTTCTTCCGTCTTCTGCAAGGCTCTTCGGTTCTTCTTCTTTCTTCTTCTCTAATCTGAGGAGGCATGGCTAAGGGTCACTGCTAGATACTCAATTTAGGGGCGTTACAGAGGTGTGCAGGTGGGGCCAAACAGGTCCCTTCCTTGGGGTGAGTACGCCACCCTCCAGTGGGAAGGGGGCACGAGCCTCGCTCTGATTGACTGGGTCTACACTTCTTCAAGATGAGAGGTAGGGTTGATAAAGGTAGGCACACCTCTTTTCCTAACTTGGTTTTCCCGCCGATTCTCCCGCCCAAAGTGGGGGTCAGAACCGGTGGGAGCCAGTTGTTGGGGGCAGCAAAAGGCAGGGTCTGCTGACAAAGGCGGCAGGTGTTTGAAGCTTCCCCTTTTGTGGACCCAGCCCATCCTGGGGGAGGGGGCTTGGCACATCTGCCAAGGTTGGGCTTTGTTTCTGGACCCATTGAGCGGAGGCCTTCTACCCAGAGGTCCAGAAATCTGTCTGGTTGCGGAAAAATGGGGGGTAGCCATTCAGGAACCACACCATGGCTGGTCATTTTTCAGGGGGCATCTCTAAGATGCCCTCTGGGTGTATTTTACATTAAATTCTGCACTGGCATCAGTGTGACTTTAATGTGCTGTGAAGTTTGCTACCAAACTTCCCAGGTTTCAGTAAAGCCATTATGGAGCTGTGAAGTTTGTGATGACCAACTCCCAAACCATATACTTTTTATGGCTTTACTGCACTTACAAAGTATAAGAATGGACTTAGACACTGTAAGGGTACAGTGCATATGTACCTGTACCCTCACCTGTGGGCTAGTGCACCCTGCTGAAGGGGTGACTTACCTAGGCCACATGCAGTGTGTTGCAGGCATAGCACACAGGGATGTGTGCCATGGCGACTCTTCAGTTTTCTCTGCACCAAAGAATGTAGCCTGCAATGCCAGTGTGTGAGTGTTTAAGGTGCAGGGTCTCTAAGGGTGGCACAATAGGTGATGCAGCCCTGAGAGACCTACCATGGTCACAGTGCCCTTGGTATCAATGATACCTTTTACAAGGGGCTTAGCGGTGGCCAGAGTGTGCCAATTGTGGGTACAGAGGTGTCGTATCTGTCAGATCATCCAGTGGAATACCACTAACCTGGAGTCTGTACCCAGTGGGGACAATGGGTGAGGCTAGTTCTCCGATTACCCTTTGTGATATTTCACAGGAGCATATATATATAGCTCTCCTGAAAAAACACCACTCACGGGAAAAGGGGAATGGGATAAAATAACAAACAGCTGCCAACACAGTCTGAAAGACCTAGTAAGTCACGTCCTCTCTAGTGCAGGAAAACGAGCCCTTTAGAGGAAAGGTACAGATCAACACAATCAGATAGAAACAACAATCATACAGAATGACAACATAGATGGTGATCTACAGTCCTCAATACTCACTTCCAACAATTGTGGAAGAAGTAAATCCTGGCAACTCAAAAAGTTAGTATTCATAACTCAGGGTTATATGTAGAATAAATGGAATTGGCCTGCCTCCTCTATAGTTACAACAACAATGGAAGGAGTAACTCAAATATCAACTAAGAAGCAAATGAAAGTAAAAATACTTTTTTGAAAACAACCCTCATTCACCAACCTAGTTGGTGACATGCTTCATCATAGGGTTACCCCCGAGCGGCCGAATGCCTCTCGGGTGTCGTACGACGCCTGATTACAGCGGAGTAGGTTTGGTTTGTGCAAAGTGAGTGAAATGGCGAGGAAGTGGATTAAGATTGCCTTTATTATTCCCTGAACCGTTATACTGGGATAATAAGGCAAGATTAAAAGCAGAAGGGGATGTCCTGTAAGGTTAAATTGGCCTTTGACATCAGTTGGTGTGTTTTAGTGACAAGGTCAGGTCTACATGTTTCAGCCTCAGCGTGCAAAGTTGCCAGGCTTTTCTTCAAGACCAGTACTGACACGAGAGGTATGCACTCTCTAAGGTGCACCCATCCCTGTGTCAACGAAAAAACCCACAAACTTACGGTTCAGCTCTCAGCGTATTCTGAAAGGTGTAAGAGAAAACGACATATCATAATATACAGTGTCGTTCAGAATGTGCAAATAGCTCCTTCTAATCTCCTATCTTAAAATAGGGGAATTATGAATAATGCGACCCCTTTCTTATCATCCACACAAAACAGTGCAGTGTGGAGGATTCATTATTAAAAGGCAAAAAAACGTGACTTCCGGGTTCGCCTTCTTTGAAATGTTAATGAGATCGTGATTTGGGGGAAACACATCTGGAGCAACATGCAACAGTAGCGCTTCCTGATAACAAACATGGAGGAGAAAGACGTTCAAGGCTTACAAGGGATGTTAATTATTCCTGCCCCATGCATCCCGTCGGGGGACGTTGGCTATAGTCACACACTAAAAATGACAAAGAGAATTGTGAGATAACAGGCTCATAAAGGGTGTCAAATAACCCATATTAGCTGTGAGCCCCTCAGTCTACTTACTTCATCAAGCTCAACCGCCCTCCTTTCGCACCTGCCATGTGCCCTGGTCCGGGATTCCAAGGATGAGTGAGTCCCGGGATCCGACGTATTTGAATGTTGTTGCCGGCACTGTAGGGAATGCCAATATAAACCAACAGTAATTTATTCTTAAATGCACGCAATAGATATTTCAAGTCTGTAATGAAGGCAAATGTTGAAATCCAAAAGAAACAAAGGCAGTGCACAAAAATAGAAAGAGAACAAAGAATAAGTACTTAGCTGAAGTATTGGTGGTTTTCCAATAACTTGCGGTAGCAGAGAGCAGGAGCCTCACATGGTTTGGATGTGTACTCCAAGCCCTGAGACTCTGTGTAACAGATCGTGAAACAGTTAATGGAGCCGCGGCTCCGGAAGAATTCTCTCCGTTGGTGAGATTCCAATTGCAACATGTAGTAAAAAGGCCCGGATCAGGCATGAAGAAAGGCGTTCGGAATGAATGCAGGATACACAGTATCAAGGCTCCCCCTCGGAAAGTGCTCCTGCACGCTGGGAGGTACCTCTCGCTGCACCTGCCAGGGAAACCTGAACGCGGTTTCAGCGCGTGAATTAGCAGAGCACTGAGCCAAGGAAACAATGAATAAGCATCACAAATGAGACGGAACTCTGTAGCGTGCCGGCTACGAGTGGATGAAAGTTGAAGAGTACAGGCTAGCGCCGAAGACGCTGACCTTCCTGGAAGCTTGAGTCATAGAAATGCTGGATTGTCAAGCACTGAGTTCTTCCGGTGAGGTATTTTTTGTAGTTGACACACAGGTGAGTTCAATTGGGACTCAAACATACTGTTCCCAGGCTTTCTGGGATATGTAGCTTTTTTACTACCCACAACACATTCTTCCACCACTCACACCATTATATAGACGAGGTGTGTAAGAATGTGTATTGCGTGTGTTCTCTCTATCTCCTGAGTATACCACCATGACAAAAGGTACAGTTTTGGTATAGAACACAGGCCCTGGGAACCTGGTTGGCAGGGACCCAGGGCACATCAAGTCAAATTGCATCAAGTATCAGGCAAAAAGTGGGGGGTAACCATGCAAAAAGAGGCACTTTCCTAAATACGCCACCCGCCCAAACGAAAGAGGATGAGACTAACCTTTCTCAAGAGAGTCATAATTGTCTACGTGGAAGAATCTAGAAATGCCATCTGCATTGGCATGTGCAGTCCAGGTCTATGTTCCACTGTAAAGTCCATTCCCTGTAGGGAGATGGCCCACCTCAAACGTTTTGGGTTTTCCCCTTTCATCTGCATTAGCCATCTGAGAGGTATGTCGTCAGTTTGAACTATGAAGTGACTACCAAACAGGTATGGTCTCAGCTTCTTCAGGGACCAGACCACAGCAAAGGCCACCCTCTCAATGGCACTCCAACACTGTTTCCTGTGGAGTAGCCTCCTGCTTATAAAAGCAACAGGTTGGTCAAAGTCATTATCATTAGTCTGGGATAGGACCGCTCCTATCCCAAGCTCAGAGGCCTCTGTCTGCACAATTAACTACTTGGAGTAATATGGAGCCTTGAGAATAGGTGCTGAGCACATTGCCTCTTTTAGGGTGCCAAATGCCTTTTGACAGCTCGCTGTCCAGTTCATTTTCTTTGGCATCCTGTTGGAGGTGAATTCTGTGAGGGAGGTCACAATGGAACTATACCTCTTCACAAACCTCCTGTAGTACCCAGTCAAGCCAAGGAATGCCCCGACTTGGGACTTTGTAGTTGGAGCTTCCCAATCCAGGATTGTCTGGATTTTGGGCTGTAGTGGTTGAACTTGGCCTCCATCTACAAGGTTGCCCAAAAGTTTCCTGCCCTATCTGGCATTTGGATGGCTTGATAGTTGGGCCTGCAGTTTGCAGGGCCTGTAAAACCATACCCATGTAGAACAGGTGATCCTGCCAGGAAGAGCTAACACAGCAAGATCATCAAGATAAGCTGCTCTAAATCCTTCCAACCAATTAAGGACTTGATTCGTCAACCTTTGGAAGGTGGCAGGGGCATTCTTTAGACCACAGGACATCACAGTAAACTGGAAGTGCCCATCAGGTGTGGAGAATGCTCTCTTTTCTTTTGCTCCAGTGGCCATGCCAATCTGCTAGTACCCTGCAGTAAAGTCGAAGGTATTGAGAAATTAGGCAGCCCCAATTTATCTATCAATTCTTCAGCTCTAGGGATGGGTTGAGCATCTGTCTTGGTGGCAGTATTGAGGATTCTGTAGTCCCCACAATACCTCATTTCTCTCTTTCCACCCTGTGGATGAGTTGTGGGGACTAGGACCACCGGGCTGCCCCAGGGACTCTCAGAAGGCTCAATAACCCCCAACTCTAGCATCTTGCAGACTTCAGCTTTGATGATTTCCTTAACTTGGTCAGACTGGCGATAGAATTTTGGTTCTGACAGGCAAGCTGTCCCCAGTGTCTACATCATGAGTACACCAGTGAGTCTGTACAGGGGTTAATGAGAAGAGCTGTGCATACTGTTGCAGAACCTTTCTGCAATCCGCCTGCTGTTGGGCAAAGGGTGTCTGAATAGACCATTCCATCCACTGAACCATTTTAGGGGCTGTAAGAGAGGAGGTCAGGGAGAGGCTCACTCTGTGTCTCCTGATCCTCATAAGCAACCATCAACATGGTTACATCAGCCCTGCCACAGAAAAGTTTCAGGCGGTTCACATGTATCACCCTTTTGAGGGACCTGCTGGTGCCCAGGTCTACAAAGTAGGTGACCTCACTCTTCTTTTTTAGGATAGGGTAAGGGCCACTCCATCTGTCCTAGATAGCCCTTGGCTTCACAGGCTCCAAAACCCACACCTGCTGCCTTGGTTGGAACTCCACCGGTGCAGCTTTCTGGTCATACAAGAGCTTCTGAAGCTTGTGGCTGGCCTCAGGATTTTTGGATACTTTCTGCATGTACTCTGCCACCCTGGAACGAAGGCTTAGCACAATGTCCACCACATCTTGCTTTGGTACATGATGGGGTTTCTCCCATCTTTCCCTGACAAGAGAGAATGGTCCCCTACAGAGTTACCTAACTGTAGGCAAAAAAGCAGGCATGGTAACAGAATAACCCATCGCCTGTCGAGTGTTTCGGGGAGACCCACTATCATGCCTTTCAATGTCTTGTTGAATCTTTCAACAAGGCCATTGGTTTGCGGGAGATATGGTGTTGTGAACTTGTAGACCACTACACACGTACCCCACATGAAGTTGGAATCTCGGTCTGATACTACCTCCTTAGGAAACCCTACCCTGGTGAAGAAACCAATGAGGGCCTTGTCTACTGCCTTGTCTACTACAGCTGCTGTAATAGACCTAAAGGGAATGGCTTTAGGATACCTTGTAGCATGGTCCACTGCTACCAGTATGTATTTGTTTCATGTGGGAGGTTCAAGTGGACCCACTACATCCATACCTACCCTTTCAAAGGGAACCCCAACCAATGGTAGTGGAATTAAGGGGGGCTTTGAATGTCCACCTGTTTTGCCACTGGCTTGACAGGTGACACATGAGCTTACAAACTCCTTCACTTTTTGAGACATCTGTGGCCAATAAATGTGGTTGAAAAGTCTTTCTCACATTTTTCTCTGACCCAGATGACCTAGGGGATGTAATGTGCCAAGGTGAGCAGGAACTCTCTATATAACTGAGGCACTACCATTCTCCTAATGGCACCAGGCTTGGGGCATCTGGCCTCATTGCACAGGAGCTCCTCCTCCCAATTGACCCTGTGGGATCCATTGGCATCTCCCTTCTCCTGTGCAGCAGCTTGCGGCCTCAGAGTTTCAAGAGTGTGGCAGAACTGCTGTCCAAGGCACAGCTGTTCCCTAGAGGGTCTACCTGGGCCCAAGAGCTCTACCTCGTAAGGTTCAAGTTCCATGGGCTCAGTTACCTCTGGGGCTGACAAGTCCTCCCCCTGAGGAAAGGCTTCCTTATCCTTTTGCTATGTGGAAGCTTTTTTACCAGCTTTCTACCTTTTCTCTGGGGAGGTTGGGCCATCATTTCAGGCTCCAATTCTACTTTTTCACCCTGGGCTTGAGTTTGTACTCTCGTCTTCATACAGACAATCCCAGAGATGTGCAGCATGGCTGCATGTGTCTTTCTTTCTACCTCAGCCCATGCTGAGGTCTCCATAAAATTTCCAAGTAGACAGGCAGCTGTGAGTTTTGGAGAGACCATTACCTGTTTCAGGCCAGTAATCCCCCTCCCCATCCCATCAGTCTAATGTCACCATAGCCATGTCAGCATTGGTAACTGGATAGGTTTTTTTCCAGTCAGGTACTGCTGTAGGGACACCGGTGTGTTTCTCACCACAGTGACACTGCCACCTGTATCCTTTAGGGATTCTATCCTAGTCCCATTCACTAAGGGGTATTGTAGGTATTTTTTTAATTAGGGGCAAATGGCCAAAATGGCTAACATTCCCTCCCCTTCAGAGACTAGAACAGCCTCAGTGTGAACCCTGATTTGCTCTGGGCACACTGTTGATCCCATTTGGAGATTTGCTACACCAGTAGAAACTGGTGAGGGACTAGGGACACTCTTGTTGGGACAGGCAGGATCTCCAATTCGGTGTCCCTTCTTGTTACAGTGGAAACACCAGGCCTCAGCAGGATCAACGTTTTTCCCCTTATGCCCACCAGTGGGCTGGGAAGAGCTCTTGGGCCCACCCCCTGGACAGGATTTTGGCTGCCTTAAGAAGACTCTTGGGTTTTATCTTTGGGCTTCTTACCGTCTTTCCCCTGGGGAAGACAAGGGTGACCAAGACACCAGTGGATGTCTTGGTCACCCTTGTCTTGACCCAGTGGTCCGGCTTCTTTCCCAATTCTTGGGGAATAATTAGACCTAGGTCTACAAGATACTGATGTAACGTTTCGTTGATGCAGTTACTTAAAATGTGTTCCTTCATAAACAAATTATAAAGTCCCTCATATTCCTGCATGTTACTTCCAGTAAACCAGCCACCTAGTGTTTTTACTAAAGAGTCTACAAATTCCACCCAGGACTGACTCTGGGATTTCTGATCCTCCCTGAATCTAATTCTGTACTCTTCAATTGTGAGTCCAAATCCCTCAATCAGGGTACCCTTCATGAGTTCATAAGACTCGACTTCTGTCCCAGTAAAGTTCAGGAGTCTGTCCTTGAACTTACCAGTGAAAAGTTCCCAAAGGAGTACCCCCAGTGAGTCTTTCTCACCTTCCTGGGTTCACAAGCCCTCTAAAATGTTGTGAACCATTTGGTGATACACTCACCATCCTCAAATTTAGGGACAATCCCTTTAGTGATTGTAGGATCATAAGATCTTTCCTTCTGTTGATTTTTTGAATTGCTGGCACCATTAATGGGTCCTAGGCCTATCTCTGCTCTTTCTTTTTCTAGAACCAGGAGTCTAGTCTCTAGCTCTAGTCTTTTGACCATCCTTGCTAAAAGGTTGTCGTCTTCAGTGAAGCTGTTCTCACTGTCTAGAACAGAGTCTGCCGTACCTCTGTAGGATCTAGACACTGTACTACTTGGTCTGGAGGGGTGGGCACAGCCCCCATCCTCCCTCAGAAGTTAAGGTGGGTAGCATAAGACCTCATCATCCTCACTATTTTCCCTCCAAGCTTGAAGATCGTCACCCTCAGCAGTGGGGTGGTCCCTTGGATACCCTGCCAGGAACTCCTGGAGTTGTATTCTGGTAGGGTTGGACCCAGTTAATTATTTTTGTAGCTTTACAGAGAAGCCTTAACTCTTTATCCTCTAGGTTGGAGTAGGGGATAAGGTCGAGCTACTCAGCCATCCTCTTTAGGTTGCTCCTTGTTTTACTAAATTGGGGTTCTTTTTAAAAGACCTACACAAAGTTCTACACACTTCCCCCCCTAACTTCTGTGAATTTTAAAGTTTCTGAAAAATACTACAGGGACTTGATCCAAGGCCCTAAAAAGACTTTTAGAAATTAAAAAAATAGTCAATTCAAAAATGAGTTGAACTAAAGTAAATTTTGGGATTCTTGTCGCGGGATCAGGTGTTGACTACGTTAGTCCAACAAATGCAAAGTCGTAGCCCCCACCGCTGATCCACCAATGTAGGAAGCTAGCTCTGTATATACTACACCAAAGTAAGGTATAGTGTGCACAGAGTCCAGTGGATCCCCAGAAGTATAGCAGAGGCTAAATTAGATAATTACTAACAGCTCTATTTGTGGTAGTGTGGTCGAGCAATTAGGTTTATCAGGAGGGTGTGTTAAGCATTTATTGTATTCACTCAATCAAGGCTGATGGCACACACTTAGAGACAGAATGCAGACAATTAGGTAAGTATAAAAAGGTATACTTATGTTTTATTTCTAGAACCAAGCAGGACTTGGCACAGGTAAGTAGGTTATACTTTGAAAAGCTTATCGGTTTGTATTGCTTTTAAAACAGTTCAAAATACATTAGAATTACTTTGGAGTACTTTTGGATTTCTTTTTAGTTAATTTTACTACTCGGCGTGATATGCCTAGATATCACACCATGATTCTTACAAAATACAGGTAGGTACAATAGTTTTTTGTTCGAAGGAAGTTACTTTGGTTTTCAGGGGTTTAAATCTTTGTATTGGTTTTATAGCAGATAAAGACATTAGATTATAGCCCACCTACATCTATCAGTCAGTGGCAGTAGCAGTAGGCTAAAAGAGGTGAAGTATGTTGCGTATAAGAAAAGGCGAGGTAGGATAAAGAGGGTCACTGGATTAGGGATTAGGAGGAGATGTGCATGGGTGCGTCCCTGGTGAGAGCATCAGGTGCCAGGGAGTTACTCTTCAAGTGTCTGCCGTGTCAGTTGAGGAGGTCAAGCGCAATATCCGAAGGTACTCTGGTCATGTCAATTCATGGAACTCATTGGTGAGGTACTGTATGCAGGGTCGCCACATGTTGTCAAAATAGGGGAGTTGTCGCAGAGCAGTTGCAGTCAGCTTTTCCATACCGATCACTTCCCAAATTTTATGTAGCCAATCCAAGTGCGTGGGTAACATCTCAGTCCCTCATCTAGCAAGAGAGAGTTGCTTTGCCGCCCCTGGTATTAAGTTGATGGCTCTGCCTATAGGGGATCATAGTTGGTATGTGATAGGGTTAGGAAGGCCCAGTATTATATAACTCAGAAATTTGGGTTTGTCTGTTGCAAACATGGTGTTTACTGCCTCTTGTATCCCAGCCCAGTAGGACTCCAGCTAGGGGCAGTGCCACAACAGGTGCATGAGCGTGCCCTGTTGTCCGTATTGTCGCCAACATTGCCCCCCTATTGTGTGTTTCCATGTGGCAATTCTTGCAGGTGTGAGGTACCAATAAAAGGCTATCTTTAAGAACATCTCCTTACTGGTGGTATTAAGCACAGATGTTCATGCCTGATGTAGAATGTCATTCCATTCCTTGTCTGTAAAGGAACATTCGCACCTAGCCAGTTTGGGCGAGTCAAGAGGCCACAGTGGTTTAACTAGGAACGCATATATATATCGGAGAGTAGTTTCCTCTCTGTGGAGTACCCTACTGGCTTGTGTGTAAATCCAGGGGAGCGTCACCTAGTGTGTTGACGCTAAGTACTGCCATCTCGCTGTGTCAGGGAGATCATAGCAGGTTTGTAGTGTAGGGAAGTCCATGAGTACCTCTGCATTAAACAAGGTCTCCTATCTTTTTAGACTTAGCCTCCAGCCTTAAATCCCTGTCCTGTGGCTGCCGGTGGGAAGTCAGGATTGCCAATTAGTGACGTTTGTGGAGAAATAGGTGTGGAGAGGCCATGTCTCAGTTGTGTTCTGTTCCAAACCCCAACTGTAGCTCTAACGACTGGGGAGACATATACCCCAGAGGGTCGGTGTACTTTAGGTAGCCAAGGCGCCTTCCATATATGTGTGGCAGCTATGGCCTGGTCTATGAAGCACCAATGTTTTTCGGTGAATGCATGGGACCATTCCACCATGTAACGCAGCTGGGCCGCTTGATAGTAATAGTACAGGTTCGGGATCCCTAGGCCTCCGAATGACAGTGGAAGGAAGAAATGCACAAGCTCTAGCTAGTCTTGCTCGCTTACCCTCCCAAATGAAGTCCCAGAATAGTTTTTGTATTCTGGCCAGTAATTTGGGTGGGGAGGGTTTGAAGGGGCAGTGTTTGCATAACGTATAACAATTTGGAGAGCAGTGTTATTTTAATGGCTACTATACGCCGCAGCCACGATAGGCTGTGTGTCTTTCATTTAGAGAAGTCTGTCCTTTTCAGCGTTAGTAGGTTCCCATAGTTGTAGGCAGTGGTGTGCAAGAGTGTGGGTTGTATCTGTATTCCCAGGTATGGGATCCCGTTTTCGGCCCACTGAAATGGGAATTGAGTACGGCGTCTGACACATGCCGAGTCAGGGATAGTTAGGTCAAGAATCAGGGACTTCTGCTGGTTGACCTTAAAGCCTGAAGCCTCTCCAAACGTAGTTAATTCTGCCATAACCCCTTTCAGGTAGTTGCTCAGGTCTGTGAGGGGCAGGAGGATGTCAGCCACATACAACATAATCTTATGTTCCCCCCATTGAGATACCCGTCACTTGTGAATTCGCTCTTATCCGTTCTGCAAATGGTTCCATGCATAATGCAAAAAGTAAAGGTGAGAGGGGACAGCCCTGCCTAGTCCCTCATTCTACGGGGAAGGTGGCTGAGTTCACTCCGTTAATACGGATGTTAGCCTGGGGGGGCTGCATAGCAGGATGGTCTCCTTCTGCAGAATCTTGGGCCGAGGCCCACACCCTCAAGCACTAAATACAGATAAGGCCAGTGCACACGAACAAATGCTTTCTCAGCATCGATTGTCAGTAGAAGGGATGGCACCGGAGCCTCTTTGTGTTATTGCTGCATCCACGCTCTGGCACAAAACCAGCTTGGTCTGGGTCAACTAGTCCCTGTACATACGGAGCCAGGATGTGGGCTAGGACACTTGTGAAAAGTTTGCATCCACATTCAATAGGGAAATGGGGCGATATGATGCACAAGATCTGAGGTCTTTCCCCAGCTTAGGGATCACCGTAATGGTGGCCAGCCACATCGAGTCAGGCAGGGAGTGCCCTCTATCAAATGAGTTAAATAACCGTGTCCGGATCAGTGCCGATTGGGACAAAAACTTTTATAAAATTCTGCACTGTAGCCATCCGGGCCCGGAGCCTTGTTAGGTTGTAGTCCAGTTATCGCATTGAGAACATCCTGAGTCATAATATCCCCTTCTAAGGCTGCAAACGTAGGAGCTACTGCCTCGTGGGGAACACCCGGGCCAGATAGGTCACTACATCGGAATCTCGCAATCGTTCGGCGGACTAGAGGGCCTTATAGAAAGGTTCCAAACGCATTCGCAATAGCCTCATCTGACTGGCATATGTTGCCGTCTGTCTCCCCTCCAGTATCCTGTGATCCACCGTCTATGCCCGGAGTCGATGCGCGAGCATAAGTCCCGCTTTGTTGCCCCCAGGATAATACTTCTGACATAAACTTTAATAATGCATATTCTGCCCTTCACATGTCTGTGGCCTGCAATTGTTTATGGATAACTGTCAATTGGTGACGGATTGTTACTGAGACCAACCAAGCATGGGCAGCTTCCAGTTCTTTAATTTGTATTTCCAGTCTACAGCGTTTATCCCACCACTCCCCACTGCGTCCCGAGGTGATCCCGATAAAGTGACATCTAAGGATAGCTTTTAACATTTCCCACAGAGTGGAGATATTGGTGTCAGGTTTGTCGTTAGGTTCCAGAAATGAGGTTAGGACTGTCAGTGTCTTCGCATGAATATCACCATAGGTGAGAAGTCTAGCATTAAGTCGCCAGCAGAGAGATGCGGTCACCCGTCGACAGGGATGAAACCGCATATAGATGGGAGAGTGGTCTGAAAGGGTGGCCGTTCCAATATCCGCTGAAAGTGTGTCCAGTGTCATTCTCATGGTTGTGAGGAAATAATCAATGCGTGCATATGTCCGATGGACAGCTGAGAAAAAGGTATAGTCTACTTCAGTAGGATGGGTATGCCTCTATATGTCTGTCAACACTGCGTCAGTAAGCCAGTGTTTGGTGCCCGGGGACAGTCCCCCTCCCCCATCTTGCCCCATTTGGATAATCGACCTGTTTTTCACTGCTTCCATGACAATGTTGAAGTCACCCCCAACCACTAATTCCTTGTCCGGGGGGGAGGGGGTTGTGCTCTTAAAGAAGGCCTCCTGTTTCTCGTTTGGTGCATAGACAGTGGCTATCGTATACCGAACCCCTTGTATTTAGACATTTAGAGCTAATACTCGACCTGGAATATCTAAAAAGACCTGTTCCACCCTGCTGCGAAATGAGAGGCAAAGAGTATTGCCATTCCTGCCCTCTTGGTAGAGCCAGAAGATAAATATTGTTGGTCAAACCAACGAGAGAGCATTCTGTGCCAGTCACTCTGAAGTAGGTGTGTTTCCTGAAGCAGACATATATCCCACTATGAATCTTCGAGAAAGGAGAGGACTGCCTCTCGCTTTGCTGGGGCATTAAGACCTTGGATATTGAGACTAAGCAAAGACACTACCATTGATGCCTAATTGTTGTGTTTTCCCCCCTCCCCTTCGCCGTGCATTCCCACTCACCCTCCCAGGTAGAGGATAATACTGTGGCATAGACATAAGGGTAGAGAAAGCGTAGAAAGTGATATAGAAAAGTAGATGTTGAAACAAGTAACTTTCCCAGTAGGGGAGCGATCTAAATGCAGATATAGGTTCCATGACACAGGAGTCTTCCAGCTCAGGACGGCAAAATCGTAGGGAAGCCCGCCAGACAAGCCGATGGGATAGAGTTGAGGCGGCTTAAGCTACATCCTCCTTCTCAGCCAATGACCAAGAGATCGATTGTGGCCAAGGGACCAGCGGGGATTGATCTTGATAAACCTATTAATCATCGATTGGGCTCATTCGTTCCCTGTCCCCCTGCAGTTGCTGGAGCAGACACATTCATTCCTCATGGCTGTTGGCCACGGTGGGCATGATCAGCATGTTCTTCCTTCTTCAGGATGACCATCGCGCCCCGTTACCTCTTCCTATAGGCGCTCGGTTCGGCGATCCAGCCTGAGTAGACTGTCGCAAGTCCGGAACTTCTGGCAAGCTCTGGGCGTCTTCAAGGGTGCGAATTAGCCAGACTTCCTCCCGCCATACAAATTGGAGGCGGAAGGGGTGACCCCATTTATATAGAATCTCTTGCGTCTGCAGGAAGTCTGTAAGAGGCTTGAGGGCCCTACGACGCTGTAGAGTAATTGGGGAGAGATCTTGATAAAGCCACATTCGAAGGCCTTCAAATTTGATAAGTTTTAACTCCCTTACAGCAGCCATAATAACCTCCTCCTGCTGATAGTGTAGGCATGTAAGGATATCTTGAGGGTGGCCTGGCGTGGCGGCCAGCCTACCGGCCCGATGTGTACAGTCTAGAACGATCCCCTGGTTGCCTAGAGTAGGAGCTACATGCCTGAAAAGTTGGATCAGGAAATGCTCTAGGCCACCGGAGACGGTCTGTAGTGGAACACCCTTAACACGTATATTTGAGCATCGGGAACTATTCTCCAGGTTCTCTAACTGGTTTTGGAGTTCTATGTTCTGGTCACGGAGCTTCAGTATTTCCCGACGGTGTCCATCCAGCTCCTCTTCCCTGGCGTCCTGATTTTGTTCCATAGTTGTCACTCTCTGGTCTATGCCCTCTATATCCTGTGGGATCCCTTTAATATCTGCAGTGACGTCCTTCTTGAGACAGCTGAACAGCTGGTCCAGGAAAGTTTTGGTGATAAGAGATTCGTCCCTGTTAGTTTCTCTGTCCTGAGGAAGTTCAGCGGGCGCTCCCGACCCCTCACCCTCCGGCGTTGATTTGGACTTTTTTGGAGTTGGTTTAGTGAACATGTCTTTGACTGTGGGGTCTTTCTTTGACGTACGATGGGAAGACATCACGACTGAGGGCGGGCCGTCGCACTCTCCCTATGTGCCCGGTCTCCATTATACAAATGGTCTCACCAATCAAGTGCGATCCCGGTCCCACGGCGGAGATATCCCAAGCCACGCACTCAGAGAGTGACCAGCGACCGGCCCTGTCGAAGAGGCAGGTAGGAGCGTGGGGGAAGGAGAGGCAGGAGAAAGAAGGATCTTGTGAAGTGGGCCGGCCCGTGTCCCTTAGGCCGCAGAAGGCTATAAGTAGCAGCCCACCTCAAGGTGTATGAGATGGCTGGATCTTGAGGCATTCTTAGTATGAGTTGGCATCCAACGCCACCCCCACGATGCCACTAGCCCACTGAAGAATCAGCGCAGGTCCAGGACCGCCCGATGTGAAACCTGGTGCCCCTGCGACTAACCAACGCACGCCAGCAAGGGGAGGGGCACCTCAGGGATGGGACAGCCCACGATGTGTGGGCTGCAGTAGGCCTCAGACGTTAGCCCTCGTCCCTGATCTTTCAAACTGTAGGGAATGAAGGGGCCAGGGAATTCAATCATTGTGTGGCCATGGCTAACCGAAGAAACACCGGGAAGATCCCCTCCGCTGACACTGTGGTCACAAAAAGGTCACATTCCCCAATCTAGATATTTCCCCTTCACTGTTACTAACCTTTATTGGGGAAGTTAATGCATCCTCTGATGTCCTTTAAGCTCCTTCACCCTTCAATAGTGTGCCCTTATAATCACCACCTGATCGCATTGACCTTGGTTCCAGTTTGGGAACCACAGTCTTCACCTCCGGTCGTCCTGTAGCACAGAAAAAAGAAAAGGGAGGGGGGCACCCCCCTGGCCCGGCCTGCCAACTCATGACCAGGCCTCCCCCTCCCACTGCAGGCCCCAGGGTGTAGGTGGGCCAGAACCCGTTGCCCTCAGCACAAGTCAAGCAAGTCCCAGAGGGAGCAATAAGAGAGAGTGGGCTAAATCCCAGGCCGGGCCTCAGATCTCAGCCTCACTCACCCTTGGAAGCTACCCAGCCCCCCCAAGGCCTCTGCTGCAGACGTATCGCCACCATGCGGCCTTCTCATAGTCCGCTAGCACTCCCTATTTCGGCTAACCTGCCCCGCAGGCCCCCGCCAGCAAGGACTCACCAGTAACAGGCACAGTGGAGCGCGGGCCCGGAGCACTGTTCTTCAGGCGATGCAGCTCTCGCGTGACTGCTCGGACCCCTTGCACCCACACTGACAGTTCCGCCAGCGGGACCTCTGCCCTCCTCGGGACCCGGGACGGGAAATCAGTCCCATGACTCCCGCCGGCCCAGGGAGCCCACTCAACTCGTCGCCGCTATCACACCCCAGTGGATGGGGGTCCATGTTCCTTCCATGGCGCCTCTTCCTCTTCGGTTGTGTCTCGCGGCCTGCAGGTCCGTGGAGCTCCGCATAGGCTCCCTACGCGGTGCCATCTTGGACACGCCCTCTTGGTTTTCACACAACAAGCCAGTTCAACACTGACAAAATTTTTGGGACAAAAATCATAACATTGGTTCCTGTGGGAGAAAAGAATGTTTGCAGGTAAGTAAACGACCTGCAAGAATAGCTTTTGGGTGTTAGAACCAAGCTTCAGTTAGGCACTCAAATATAACCACCAGCTGCACTATGGCAGCCGGGTGCAGAGTGCAGGGGCCCAATGTTAGCCAATAAATCTAGGGGGCCATTGGTCAGGGGCTGCTTACTAGCAGGCCTCTCGGTTGTGGGGACACATTTCCTGGGGTTAAGATCAGCATGGCAGGGGCGAACAATCAGCACAGGAGCTGCACCACCAGTGGCACGGAAACGGCCAGATGCAGAGTGCCAAGAAGACGTTGGGAGCCCTGTTTTCAATGGAGATCTCCAGTTTGAAGAAAAAGCTTCAGGCTTTGGCAATGAGGTTTCCTGAAGGCGACCACCGGCAGGAGAGGTAGGTTGGGTTCTTGGAGGATGCCTAGACACCATCAGTTGGGCCACCCAAGGCTGTGGGGTATCAGGTGCAGGGGTGTCTTTAAGTTTTGGATCTTCTTACCAGCTCCGTTCATGGTCGGGGGGACCCCTAAGTTTCAGGCTGCAGGGGTCGGTCTGAAGCTCGAGGTAGATCAGAGATCACCAAATCCCAGGTCAGAATCGCAGGGGAGGTTCATACAACTGTACCCTCACCTGTGAGCTAGTGCAACCTGCTGGAGGGATGACCCACCTAAGCCACAGGTAGTGGGTTGCAGGCATGGCACACAGGGCTGTGTGTCATGCCAACTCTTCACTTTCCTCTGCACCAAAACACTCACCCTGCAATGGCAGTGTGTGGATGTTTAAGATGCAGAGTCTCTAAGGGTGGCACAATAGGTGCTGCAGCTTTAGAAGCCTTCCCTGTTCACAGTGCTCTTGGTACCAATGGTGCATTTTACAAGGGGCTTACCTTTGGCCAGGTATGTGCCAATTGTGGGTACAAAGGTACAGTTTTGGGGAAAGAACACAGGTACTGAAAGCCTCATTGGCAGGGACCCAGGGCACATCAAGTCAAATTGCATTGTGTCAGGCAAAAAGTGGGGGGTAACAATGCAAAAAGGGGAACTATCCTACACCCTGTGCCCTTGACCCAGTGTGTCCCATCCCACTGGTTCCTGACTGAACTGGAGGTAGTGATGATAGTGCATCAACAGCAGGCAGGAATAGGGACCACAATATCGGTGTGATGTTGGTTTGGACACAGGAAGTGGAGGGAGGCATCCATAGGTTGATGTGTGTTAACAGCTTGCGTGGGAGGTGTAGGTGTGGGCAAAGTGAGGCTCACTGTAGCTGTCTGCCCAGACAGACCAGGCTGCTCCTTGTCAACCAGACTTCCAGGAGTGTAGTCCTCGCTGAAGGCTTGATCCTGGGCTGGAGTAGAGGTATGCTCATTTGTAGATGTTTGTACACATACTCTGTCTGTTGGACCTATTATGCATTATTAAAAAACACACATTTTAAAAATCCGGATTATAAATCGAATTATTTTGAAACTAAAATATGATGCAACCTAAAAGTTAAAAGACAAAGATTATAATGATTGTACCTTTCAGTGGTATTATAATAGGTTACACACACAGTTTAAATGACACACAAAACTACTTCAAAAGAGCAGGTGAATATAAGTCTTGAAATGCAAAAAGATGATTAGGAAGAATACATAATATATACCAAACATTTAACACAACACAGTAGAGAGGCGAAATGGGAAATAAGCAATTCCAAGGCCCAGCAGCTAATATTCAAACATTTATACAACTTAAAGGGATATATAGCAATAGTCATCATATGAACATTGCAGAGTACATTTTCAGAAAAAGAACCACTTATATTCAGCATACAAAATTACATACCTTAAGATATTTTAGTAAATACACTTTGATTTGTGAAACAAATAACATCAATTTAATCAAATAACATGGACAGGACAACATACAAAATTAAACTCAACTCGGAGAAGACAGAGGTCCTCGTCCTGGGACCCTCCCCCTCTGCAATGAACAACACCTGGTGGCTCACCGCCCTCCGCACCCCTCATCCCCCACGGACCATGCCTAAAACATCGGCATCGTACTCGACTCCTCCCTCTCCATGACCCAACAGGTCAACATCGTCGCCACCAGCTGCTTCAACACCGTACGTATCCTCCGAAAGACCTTCAAATGGATCCCCCCCGAATCAAGGAAAACCGCCACCCACGCACTCCTAACCAGCAGACTGGACTACGGAAACGTCCTCTAATCTGGGATCAACAAGTCTCTATTCAGCAAACTCCAGACCATACAGAATGCTGCTGCCAGACTCGTCTTCGGCATCCCCGACACAAACGCATCACCCAACACCTGCGGAAAATCCACTGGCTCCCCATCGAGAAGAAAGTTACTTTCAAGATACTCACCCACGCCTACAAATGCCTCCACAACACCGGACCCCAATACCTCAACGCAATAATATCCTTCCACACACCCAAGAGAAACCTCCGATCCGCCAACCTCGCCATCGCCGAAACCCCATGCATCCGCAGAGCCAGAACAGGCGGAAAAGCCTTCTCCCACATCGCGGCCAAGAACTGGAACGAGCTCCAAACGATCGACGTCAGACACGCCCCCTCCTTCAACATCTTCAGGAAGACACTCAAGACCTTGCTCTTCGACTGCAAGATACAGAAATTGATTAATAAAAAAACTTTGAAATATGTGAAAATGTGATAGGAAAGAGAGAATGAGCAAGATAACATTGCAATATTATTTTTACAAAGCAAAAACAAGGCATCATGGTAGTTGTGGTCATTTCAATTAAACATTAACAACACTTGCAAATTTGTAAGCTAACTATACCTAGTAAAATTGTGCTGTAAAAAAGAACAGACATTTACAACATAAAAAACATAAATGCAATATGTTATTTAGTGTAAAAACACTCAGAAGCAACATTTCATCATGCAAAATGCTATGAAGATTCAAACCTGTAATCTAATATATAACAAAATACATACAAACAACCATACAAACATACATACAAACAAACAAGAAAACAAAACATTTATGAAAATATATCTGTTTGTATGTTTACAAAAGGTGCAAAACACATTAGCAACAGCTAAATGAAAATCAAAAACGACATTTAAGTTTAGTGACACAGTCAAAGGTGTAACTTATAGGTCTCCACTCCACCCGGAATACTTGTTAAGCCTTCAGGATGTGGAATCTGCAAGACCGTCTCCTCCCAGGGAAACATTTTTAAGGGGGGCTGGGAGAACCACTACGAGTCCTCTGGGCCTGACGCTTGGAGGCCAGGGAACGCACACTCTCCCTCAGGTCAATACCACCTCTTCCTAATTTCTTCCTGTGTGTGCAGGTTGTTTGATACAGCATTCACTCTATCACCTATCCTGGCTCACATCTGCCTTCTCTGAGATATGGTTGTATTTTGTACTTGGGCTCGAAACAATTGTAGATCTATTCTAATAATTTCATCCACCATGACTGACAATTCTCCCTCTGTAAAACGGGGATTTCTCCTCCATGTCTTATCAAAAAAACAAAAATTAAACAAATGTTACAACGCACAAGAAAATAGATCAGAGAACAAGAAAGCAAAAAAATAAACCTAACTTGACTGACAAAAGTTTAGCTTGAAAATCTTGTGTGGCAGTGGAATGCCAAAGGATCATGGTCTGAAATGGAGTGTGTTGTATAGTGTGGAATGCAAGTGAACACAATTAGCCAAAACCCACCAGGTGTGTGATGCTAGCATCCATCCAAAAGCCACAGGAATAGTCCAATGTTGAGCTTGTTTTGCGACGGAATCACTCCGTCGACAATCCTCCGCTAGAAAATCACCAGCACAACTGTGAAATCTAAATAGGCTCAGCGCAATCCCACTACCCTGGTAGTGACGTAGTAATGTTAGCCAACAGAGAAGTCCTCTGCATCGACAGCGAAGAACCGTTTACGCAACAGAAAACACTCTGTTGACACGGACAGCGATTCAGTCAGCTTGGTGGAGTACTTGTAAACTCCACCTCGGAGGGATGACAGGAGACACATCAAGATCTAAGTCTCAGAGTGAGGGTGTCAAAGACTCCAAGTTTTCAAACTGAAAGAAATCAAACTGTTTTGCAATGCTATAAAGACTGACCATGGTAGAATATGGAAATTGGGGAGGGTTATTGAATACTGCTCACAACAAACACCCCAATGTTTCTTTCCCATGTAGAGTACAGACACGTCCCATCAGACCACCAAGATACTTGAAAGACTATGACCGGGATCAAAAGGGTATAGATTTCTTGTTAGGAAAATATTGTAATACTCGTAATAGGCCACATAGAGGTTAGCACAGTCCGGTGCAAACCCGGCCCCCATGGCTAGGCTCTTGAACTGAAAGTAATAGTCCCTGTGTGAATTGAAATTTGTTTTCAGTCATTGCTATTTTCATCATTTCTGTGATGAAACACGCAGGTACCTGTATGAGTTGGTCTCGAATCTATGAGATCTGAGATCCCTCTCAATGCTTCCTCATGTGGTATGTTGATGTATAAGAACTGTATGTCCATGGTGACCAACATATCTGTGCTTTGGCTAAATTCTGTATCTTATATTAGATTTATGAAGTGCATACCTGTTGTGTTTATGCAATCTGGTCTGTCGTTTCAAGGGCTAAAGAAAGAAATCTATGTATTGACATAAAGGATCCAGGATGGAACCACCCCCCATTTCTAAGGGTCTGCCAGGTGCATTTTCAAGTCTCCTGTGGATCTTGGGTAGTGCAGAAATTATGGGTGTATGACGGTGTTCCCTGTTCAAAAAGTGGTGTTAATTTTTGCTCAGGAACCCTTGTTCAAGGCCAGAACGTGTGATGTCAGCAATCAGAATTCTGAGTTTGTTAGTGGGGTTTCTACTGATCTTGACATAGCAACTAGCATCTCTGAGTTCGAGGTATAGATGGAATAGCCACCTTGACATACCATTCAATGGGTAGGTCAGTTTCCTGCCAAGTTAAATAATTTTTAACAATCAGAACCATCACAAACCAACTAACACATGTTTTTTTCCCCATAGGTGTTTCCCATTTTTTACGTCCCGATGATGACCCTAACCAATTACATGCATAGGGTTGAAACGTTGACAACATAATAATAGTGTACTGTTTTTGTTTTTGATTTTGGAACATTTCACCCTGTGCCACAGTGTGTATTTACCATCACTGCATCCTTAATAAGTCACTATTCATGGATATAAACTGTGCAGCACAAGCTACCACATACCCACTTATGTAATTATCACTGGGCTGTTGCATCAGTTGGGAACACCATTGTATGTTTAATTGTCTCAGAGCTAAAATATCAACTTGGCTAGACAGGGCACAGTCATCTTCCTACCGCAGAGTGTTCTTGTTGCCTACCTCTAGCGAGGAATCCATTTGACATCTATCTTTGCTGTGCGTGAAATACCGCGGGAAAGCGATATCCGAATACTCATTTAGCCAACAGGAGAGATGTTTACCTAATACTGCCGAGACGACTGCCTACTATTGAATTGCCACACGTCTCTAACATGGCGGAACTATTTAACCGTGTAGTGAGGAACTTGTCCGACTTCGATATATGCTGTGCGTGAAATACTCCAGGAAGGAAACATTCTAACCCCTGATTGGCTAACAGAAAAGACGAGATGCCTCTGTTCGTTGTTTAACCACGCTCTGAGCTTGAGTGCGATTCATCAATACCAACGTGGTACCTAGTATCTGTGTGTCCAGTGTGTTCTTGTCCCCTATTATCCTTGGTCATTGCCCTGATGAAGGTTGGATCCCCCTGTGGGTCCGATACCGAAACGCGCGTTGGCGCTTGATTTGACGACCTCTTTTCTCTTTATGTACCATCTGGCCATCGTTGGAAGATACACCAACGACTATATCCATCTTTATATCCAAGGATAATGTGTGTATTTTGAGATGTGTATTGGTGAATGTGATTTAGACTGAATGAGTAGGTGTATGAATCTGATTGTTCACTTATGGGGCCTTGAACGCTGCCTTTTATGATTATATATATATTGTTGTTGTGCATATGTATGTTTTATTGTTATGTATTTATAAAACTATGAATGTCTTTTTGTATCAATCAAAATGAATTACTAAAATGAATTACTGAATTAAAAAATACCAAAAAATTGATATTAAGGTGTACATATATTCTTACCTTTATATCTATATTCACATCTTGAGTGGGTGTTTGGTGGTTGACTTATTTTGATCTATGTTTTTCCAGTTACGCTTTGCTCTATAACGGGGACCTATTCCTTAGGCCCTAATTGATATCCTTTGAAACCGGTTTTGATTCTCTTCTTCAGTTGATTGTCTCTAACCCCGCATAAACCGGTTTCTCATTGTGCATTTGGGGTCCCCCTTCGTAAATGGCTTGTTGCCTACCTCCTCAGCGCGCGCTCAATTTTGCATGGAATTCAAGCTGGCATCATAGAAGTGGATACTAAAAGCCAACTTCTTAGCCTACTGTCTGAAAAGCCAAGCAGGCTCAATCTGCTTGGTTAACGGGCCGGCCCAGAGAGAGAAAGGGTATGACACCTCTGCCCTGTCGGTAAGAGGACGGTAACATAGGCCCAACTGCCTCTCAGGCATCCACTGGCGGCATCCGAAAAGTACATATACCACCCAAATCAGGCCCCAGGCTGCCCAAAAAAGCAGCCCACAGATGGAACTCAGATACTGGCCCCTCGGCCAATTGCCCGAGTGCCCACCTTACCAATCAGATCCCTCCTCGACTCAGCTAAAAATAGACCCAAAAAACTTTTCGACCTCATCTAAAACCCAAACTGCTCTCCCCAAACCATCAAACCTGAGGATGCCTTAAAGAAAGCACTGAATTTGCTATATTTTTTGATGAAAAGGTCAAATCACTGGTGGATCAGGTCACCTACCCCACCCCCATTGAGGAGCGAAAATTCTTAGTCCCTTGGCAGAACTTTGCCGCCATCTCGGAAGATGACCTCCTCAAATGCATCCTTGAAACCAAACCCTCCAACCATTCTTCTGACCCCATCCCTAGTGTCATCGCCATTGGTTTCTATACCAATACTCTCTTATTGGACCAGGCTAGTTAATCTCTTCCTCAGTCAAGGATCCCTCCCAACTACTCTCAAAACAGGACAGGTTACCCCCCTTCTAAAAAAAACCTCTGCAGATGCGAACGACCTCAATGACTTACGCCCCATCACCAATCTCCCTTTTCTTTCAAAAATCACAGAAAAATGAGTGGCAAAACAACTTTCCCAACACATCATGGACAATAATCTCCTTGACGGGTTCCAGTCTGGCTTTATTCAAAATTGCAGTGATGGAGCGGGTAGTACAAAATTTTGTATACCTCCCCCTAGTCTGCATGCCTATACTAATTAGAATAATCTATTAATTATAATACTATTAATGTGTTTGCATGATAATTAATCAACCTTATTAATATACGAAATATACGTGGGATTTGCATTTTGCATGGCTGAATAATTGTTATTACTAAAGTACGTGCGCATACTAACAGTAGTATATGTATTAAATAGAATACTGCATGATAAATGTGGCTTTTGTGATGTTTTTGTAATGTTGCACCAGATGACATCAAATGGGTGAATATGAATGCTTTAAATATCGCTATATGTTAGATAATTGCATGCACATAGAGGGATTAGTAAGCGATTAACATTTTATTCATTATTTCTATGTATTAATTACTTTTATGTGTTTGTTTCACTTAAGTTGTCCATTGGGCCTAAAAGCAAAGATGGCTGCCGACGTAACTCAACGTGATGGCCACCATTCCACGAGGTTTCGGGCGAAGTGCGACTGCGCAGCGACTTGTTCCTGTGGCCTCGTCCTGACCCTTGTCGTATTGTGCCCAAGCAAGGTTACGATGGGAAGCCCGCCAAGTACTCTAACAAAGGACATTTACAAGAAACCGGAAAAATCCAAAAACCATTACATAACCATTACCATTACATAACCTCTTGAACTGTGTGAAACCTCACCGGACGATCCTAACTGACCAATCAAGAAAGCCCAAACTATGTAAAATGTTACATCTTGACATTATTTTTATTATAAAAATGACGGTAGAATAGAGAGGCTGTGCTATGGTTTCCTTTTCCTTTTTGCTGACGGAGACGACGGTGAGGCTACGTGACAGCTACGTTCCAGAACCTTTAACAGACTGAATGCTGCCCATTTCCTTGATGAACTGCGAACTTTATAAAATGTATGGGCACTGATAGATGCTTGCACGACTCTGGTCCTTGTCCATTCTTGGGACTGTAGCGTGCTGCCTGAAGAACTTCGAAATTCCGACTGATTGACAGCTAATTTGATGACTTAGAGGATGCCCGATAGCCAGTTTAGGTAAATATGGTGTTCTGCGATTTACATGAAAATTTAATAAATTTACTAGATGTAAACTAAACTCTTTGTGATAACTAAACAAATATTGATTAACAAGAAAATGCATTCTGTGTTTATTGAAGAGAGAAGGTCAAGATCCTAAAATGTGGTTTTAGCTGGTTCTAAATCACCAATTACTAATCCAACTAAATGATCCATTGATCACGTTGGAGGAGTATCTTGACGTTTAGGATTGAGATCGGTAGGATATTAGTAAGTAGATGTGTAATATAACTTTTCTTCCTAACGGTTATAAGATATTCCTTTCATGCCAGCGCATGGAACATTCATCTCTCCTGTAAGTGCAGACCAGTGTGAAGTGATGTGTGAATGTTGGTGTTATGGGCCCAACCAATGACTGCTTGAGTGAAAGAGTTAGAGTAATATTTGGTCTGTGACGAAGGGAGGATATTTGGTACGGGTTTTGTCCTGTTTCCCGTTACCCAGGTTTCCGCGCTGCATCAGTTTTTCTGGTAGCAGGATGATGGTTTTTATTGTTTTGGTTTCGTGATTATTGCCTGTAAATAGCTTATTGATTATTGGAAAGTATTGGTTTATGTATTAACACTCTATGTTGAGTCGTGTCAGGTTCTATGTTGTTTGCACAGCTTCTGGGATGTAGGAAGTCGGAAGTTTGTAACAGTTCCGTAGTAGAGCAGAGGTAAGCGCTGCTCTCGGGAAAGACGGAATTATTGTTGCCCTGTAGGTACACAGGGAAAACGTGTAACGATTGAAGTTGCACGACGCATTGTCTGGGTTCGATTTGCGAACTTCGTCGTGTGTTACTGTTAGGGACTTTTCTGTATGAAAGGGATGTATGACGTAACAACGCGTGTGTTTACAACGCGTGCAGTTGCATCGCGGTTTTTACAACGAACCGATGTAACCACGCGATGCCATTACAACGCAAGTCTTTACATCGACTTGCGCTAGATGGCGTGCTAACATTAGAAAAGCGTAATTTACTATTCCAACTCCAGTCCACTTAACAGTAGGGAAGGTGTTGGGATAGTAAACTACACTATTTGTAATGTTAGCACGCCATCTAGCACAAGTCGATGTAAAGACTTGCGTTGTAATGGCATCGCGTGGTTACATCGCGTTCGTTGTAAAATCCGTGATGTAACTGCACGCGTTGTCAAAGTTTCGTTATAGAGGTTGTTCCCCGTATGAAAGAGGTGTATGGGTAGCGAAGGTCACCTGTGAAATTTTGGTCTTAGGTACCAGGAGTCCAAAAGGCACTCTGATTACGCTTATCACTGGAAAGGTAATAGGTGTTCCCTAAGCTTGTTGGAAGGGTAAAGTGCTACTTTATTAACATGTGTCATAATTCTGTAGTAGGACAGACTGTTCGCTGTTCTTAGGAAAGACAGAATTCTGTGTGAATGAACTACATTTTCCGTGTGAAAGTGTGTGTGAAGGGGGACGTGGCTAGCCAGCCAATATGGCGGACGCGAGTCCGTAGTGCTCCGGCTGACATCCCTGGAAATCCGTGTAATTATCCTCGGAGTGCGCCGCCCGTGCCCGCAACCTGTTGCGCCAGGAAGTGGAAGGGCAGCGGTCGCCGGGAGACTCCTGCTTCCGCGATCTTCACGGGAGCGGAGGCGGCTATGCCCGAGAGCGAGATCGCGGCCTGCACGAGGTGACGCGACGGGACGGAGACCCCTACTGGGTGGCGGTCCCTGGTGCCGCCGCGGCAGTATACTACTGACTCCCTGCTGGTGTGCCCTGTGCTTCCCTGCCCCGATCTCGGGGGTGGCCCTACGAGCGGTGTTGCGGTGAGCGGACCAGTGTGGAGAGGGCAGGCCACAGGATTGTTGCCGCGCTGGGGCCCGGGAGGACTGCACTGGAGAGCGGACATCGGAGTGGCAACGGCGGCTGACGCCGCGGTAATTGTGAGGAAGACGCCTGCGGCCCCCTAACCGCCCCGAGCAGGGACCCGCCTGCCCTGCGGATGCGGGAGGCATGGGGGGACCCATGAGCCTCCTGGAGACCTGAGGCCTGGAGCACCGGCGCTGGGGAGACAAACGGCCGGTCCTGGAGGTGAAGACGACCCCACCTCGGATGGAGGCGGCGCCGCGGGGTGGCCGGAGACGCGCTTGATCCTGCTGGTTCCGTTGCGGCCCAGAAAAGTCAGTGCGGTGGTGCAGCATCGTGGAGACAGCAGAGAAGGTGAGCAGGGGCTTGGGCAGAGGCGGGCCCCTGTGGACTGAGGGGACCAGCGAAACTGCGCAGCTGGCCCTCCCTGGGCGCCGCGACGGACGACCGGCACCTGCATTTCGTGGAGCGGATACCTGTGGGCTGTGTCCGAGGGAAGATTTAGTGGCAGGACTGGATGGGCGGACGGCCCACGAGGTGGCGGGGGGTGCCCGTGGAGGCCTGCATTGACAAGACGTGGGTGAAGCGGCGCAGTTTGCGGGGCAGCACCGAGGCCCGAGTGCTCTGTAATAAAGAGGTGGATGAGAGAAGCAGCCCATATGACAGCATGAGGTGAAGACTGGGCAGTGCTAATCACACAGGAGGACAGCAACCTTAGGGAAGTGCGGGGACCGCTGGGTGTGCGGCGGAGTCATTCAGGACGTCTCCAGCTGGTGCAAGGGCAACTTGAAAGACACGAAGGGCACCCAACAGCACGTTCGGGAGAAGTACAGGGGAAACGCACTCCTTCTATTGCAGCCGCGCACCCTGCCCCCTGTGCTGCTACTTCCAGAGTGTGCTACGTGGCACATGAACTGACTCCAGAAGAAGTGCCCGGACCTGCGCTTGCCGCCCTGCCACGTGTCGTGATTCGCCTGGACCTGGACCGGCATCCCGTGCTTCAGAGGCGGCGGACAGTCGGGCGATGGCTGCTGCCACAAGTAGCTAACAGTCCCCCCCCCTTTTATACCGGACACTGGCTGTGAATGCCCCCGGCGCAGCAACTCGTGATGGGCCGTATGCGGGCCAAGGCACAGCAGGGACAGATGCGAGCTGGAAGTCTAGATCCCACACGCCCGAGGGAGTCGAGTGAAATGGAGCCGACCATGGCGCTCGCTGCCAAAATGGACACGGTCCTCGCTGCGGTGGAGAAGCTAGGGACTGCACTGGGACACACCAGAACCTCCCTGGAAACTCGGATCGATAAAGTCACGTCTGACTTCACACTCCTCCATGCGGATCATCGCAAATTAACTGAGAAGGTTGCTGTGCAGGGGCAGGTACTTAAAGATCTCCAGCCACTTACCCACAGTCGCGCGGCTGCATTGCAGGATATGATGGAGCGGATACATGCCCTTGAGGACAGGGTGGAGGATGCTGAAGGGCACTCGCGTCACCACAATGTGCGTGTAGTGGGCTTGCCAGAAAGAGAAGGGAGGCATCCTGAGCAGTACGTCGAGAGCTGGCTGTGAGGCCTCTTGCCACAGGAAACACTTTCACAACAATTTGCGGTGGAGAGGGCTCACCAAGTGCCCGCCCAAAGGCCTCGGCCGGGTGTGCGCCCGCGCCCTTTTCTGTTCAAACTCCTCAACTACCGGGACCGAGATGCGGTGCTGCGGGAAACCCGGAAACTGGACATCCTGACTGTCAATGGCAACTGCATCATGCTTTTCCCGGACTATACCACCTTAGTGCAGCGCCGATGAAACAACTACATGGCGGTGAAGCGAAAGCTTCGCAAGGTGGAACTACCGTACTCGCTGCTGTTCCCGGCCAGGCTGCGTGTGGCTGCGAAAGGTAAAACCAACTTTTTCGACACACCGGCGGAGGCGTGGGACTGGTTGGAAGAATCGGGCCTATGGACGGGGTCGAGGCCAAGGGATCCGACTGACATCGCGACATCGGGCAGAAGGAGCAGGCGTCGCCAAAGGCAGAGGGCGCCCCGCGAGGCAGCGTCCAAACAGGTGGCCCCCAGCCCGGAGAGAATGCGACTGGAGCACCAAAACGTATTGGAAGCAGTCACGACGCTTGGCTCCCCGAGTGCTCCGGCTCGCCTGGACTCTCCTACGCAACGCACTGGAGCGTCGAGTGGACTGTCAACACCGTCATCCGAATGCACTGAGGAGTTACACATGCCAGTAGTTACTCCGCAAACGGCGGATGAGATCCTAGGATAACGTCGCTGCTGTAATGGACATTGTGGACGATCATGCACGCAAGTACTGCATTGTGGGTCATGGGGGTTTGTTAAATAAGCAGGGGGGATTTAGCGGGGACATTGTGCGTGCGCATTTGGCTGACTGATGCCCGTGACAGGCTGCATCTCAGACTGCAGAACCCGCTGGGTCCTTGTGTGGTGGGCACACACGCATGTGTAGATGGCTCGTGGCAGCATTGGAATACCACCGCTTTGGTGGGTTCTGCCAATGGCATCCTGGGTGGCGCACCGCATGCGAGTGGTAAGATGGGGATGATCATAGAAGATTGTTGGATACACGCACACCCCATTAGGCTACACGCTGACCTAGTTCCTGTCTATGCATGGTTGCAAAGTTTGGACGAACGGACGAGCAAAGTTCGCCCCGAAAGTTATGTTGGTCACAGTTTACAAGTTGTTATGGTTACGACAGACCGGTTCACTTAGGCTCAGGCGTGCCCGGCACTCACTAGAGCACACCCCGCCCCAGACCTTCCGCCAATTTGCACACCTCAGCAATGACGCACGTTAACATAATCACGTGGAACATCCACGGTATGCACACGCCAACACGTAGATATTCTATATACGCCTATCTTCACATACATTCGATTGAAATCGCCCTGTTACAGGAAACACACATAACACAGCTCGAGCTGGAGAGGCTGCGCAGTGTATGGTACGGTGTACTCTGCCCATGCCAGGGGCACGCTCATATGGGTGAGGGCAGGAGTTCCGTTCGTTAGCTCAGAGGTGGTAGTGGACCCGGAGGGCAGATACACTCTAGTCCGGGGAACACTCAATGGTCAACACATACTGTTAGCCTCGATCTATGCACCGAATGTTGATCAGCCGTCATTCCTGACGCAGCTGTCGCTGGTGGTCACCCCGTATGCTGGCCTCCCCTGGCTGCTGGGCGGCGATTTCAACTCAGTGCTGGACGTGCACAAGGATAGCTCCTTCCCCCCCCTTCGTGCCACGTCGGCGGTGTCCAATGCGCAGGTGCTCACGGACTGGCTCTCACACTGGACGTAATTGGATGTGTGGCGGGTCCTGCACCAAGCTGACCGCATTTACTCTTACTACTCCGCGACACATGACCTGCATGTCCGACTAGATAGGGTGGTGGGATCCCGGTCCCTCCTGCCGTTGGTAGAGTGTTCGGAGTATTTGGGTTGGACACACTCCGATCATAACCCCTTACGGATTCAACTCCGATGGGAGGCTGACCGGCCCCCTATCCCTACATGGTGCCTTCAACCAGCTGCGCTGGAGGATCTTGAATTCCGCTCCTCATTAGGGACAGCTATACTGACATATTTTGAACTTAACGAAGGCACGGCGGGTAACGCGCTGGTGGAGTGGGACGCCCTCAAAATAACACTCAGAGGTCACTGCTTGGGTGCCACGTGGAATATACAGAAGCAGTTATTGAAGGCTCTCGTCCGCCTTGAATCCCAGCTGTTGCAGCATGAACGCGAGGGCGAGGGTGGGGGTAGCCACTCCAATCGACTAGAGGAGCTAGGGATGCAACATGCGGAACTTCTGGAACGATTGCGATGTCATAACTATGCAGCCCACACAGCCCGCACACACGCCACGGCAGATAGGGCGGGCCGCCTACTCGCCTGGCTGCTAAAACAAGTTGGCCCCCGCACCCCGATCGCTACCATGCGTACACGAGAGGGAGAATTGGTGTACACGCAACGGGAGATTCATAGGGTCATGGTGGAACATTATGCGAGGCTCTATCAGTCGGGGGTTAGTGGTATGAACCTCGAGATAGCGGAATTTCTCAAGCAGCTCCAGTTGCCTACAGCCTCGGACGCCCAACAGGAGGAACTTAACCAACCCCTCACCTTGGAGGAGATAGGGGAGGCAATCGTGTCCATGGCGTCTGGAAAGACGCCAGGACCGGACGGCCTGCCGGCCGAATTTTATAAAGCTTATCGGGAGACCCTAGTGCCTCAATTGCACGCGCTTTGCACCGCAGTGTTGGAGGAAAATACGTTGCCCCCCTCGATGCGTGAGGCGTATTTGGTATCTCTGCTGAAGCCTGACCGAGACCCAACGGCCTTGGGGTCTTACCGACCATTGGCACTTCTCAACGCTGACTATAAAATAGTGGCTAAAGCTCTAGCGGAACGGCTGGCGCCAGTGGTTGCAACTCTGGTCCACAGGGACCAAAATGGGTTCGTTCCCCAGCGATGCACGTCGCTGAACTTGCGGAGGTTTTTTAGAGTGGCGACGGATAGCATAAATTAGTGGCCTAAGGCAGGTTGCTTAATGTTGGACCTGGAAAAGGCCTTTGATTGTTTGGAGTGGGGGTACTTGTCAGCACTGCTGCAGCGATATGATCTGGGGTTGGAATTTTTACAAATGGTTGGCCTGTTGTATAAGAATCCCTCTGTCCGGGTACGGCTGGGCCCGTATATATCAGAGACTGTGCCTATTTGCAGGGGCACCAGACAGGGGTGCCCGCTGTCGCCACTCCTGTTTGCGCTGGCGATTGAGCCCCTGGTGGTGGCCCTGCGCGCATTGATGGGAGACGGCATACCGCTGGGAGACACAGTTCACCAAGTGTCGTTGTATGCGGACGATCTGCTGGTCTATGTGAGAGACGTCGAAAATATCCCAGCACAGTTGGCCCGCATATTGCAGGATTTCGCTACCGTATCAGGGCTGCGGGTAAACGCCAGTAAGTCCTGTCCTTATGCGTTCGGGGAGGGGAGGCAGGACCCGGACTATATCCTCAATGGAACGAGAGTGATGTGGAAGGGGGATACCTTCTGATACCTGGGGATACAGATATATCATCAGCCGTCGGACCTTTTCGACGGGAACCTGGGCAGGGATCTCACAGCCATCAAGTCACAGATGCGGTTCTGGGGCACATTACCGCTGACGGTCACTGGCAGGGTGGCATTATCCAAAATGGTGATTCTTCCCAGACTCTTGTATTATTTTGCCAACCTGCCATTATATGTCCCAGCGGCATTTCTTGCCACGTTCTCCAGAACACTTCGGGACTTCATCTGGGGGAGTAGTCGACATGGGCTGTCACTAGCAAAATTGTACCTTCTGACCGATCAGGGGGGACTTGCAGCGCCTTGCTTAGAACACTACTATCTGGCTGCTCAGCTACAATGGATTGCTCGCTGGTTTGCGTATAAAGGCCGAGAGGACACAGCCTCAGCACTACCCCCCTACTCACTGGAGCGACTCCTTGAGCTCTTTCACCCGGCTGTCAAGCGCGGCGCCAGCGCCGCTTCTCTTGCGAGTGGCATATAAATGTTACCGCAGAAGCCTATTTCTCACCAGAGCTCTAACCTCATACGCGCCGGCGCTGCCACTGGAGGGCTCCCCAAGCGGGGTGGGGACACTCACCAGTCGCATGCTCACAAACTGGCGGGATGCTGATATATGGACTCTAGGAGATTTGTATCGAGATGGTGCGCTTATATCATATGACTCTCTGATGGAAGAGGAGGGACTGCCACCAGGCCAGTTCCTTCTGCATCGCTCGCTTTTTGCATCCCTGACAGCAAAATGGGGGGACATGTCCACGGAGCCTCATCAGCACCTTACCATACAATACCTTCACGTTATGGGGCGTGGCAAGCATTTGATCCGCTGATTTGCGGCGTCACTACACACCCATGCAGCGATCGCGCTGGAACCTCTCAGACATAAGTGGGAAGCTGACATGGGGAGGCCATTGGAAGATAAGGAATGGGAGCGAGTGTTGGGGAGCCCAGTGCGCATACCCAGAAATATGAGGTTCCGACAGATCCAGCTGTTCATTATACACAGGGCGTACCTTACATCGGAGGCAGTCAATAGGTACTTCCACCGCACGGATGCAGAGTGTCTCAGATGCGCCGAGCTGGGGGTGGGTATAGTCCACATGCTATGGAGCTGTCGCAGGCTCCATACGTACTAGCATACAATCAGCGGGTTACTGCATGTAAGCACTGGCCGTACTTTACCGTTTGAATGGACTGTATACCTGTTACACCTGTTCCGCAGAACTCCGGCCACGAAGGTAGCGTCCCAGTTTATAGATCTGGGTATAATAGTCGCTAAGAGATTTCTCACCAAAAGATGGAAGGCGCAGGATCCGCCTCACGCGCAAGCATGGAGAAATTCATTGCTTGCGTGGGCCAGAGCAGAGGGAACAGCCATCAGGAGGGAGGAGACGATGGGGTCGCGGAAGGAACCCATAGCTACCCAATGGGAGGTTTTGATTCAGGCACTACAGAGAACCGGGGAAGAGTGATCAGGGGTCAGCTTGAAGGGGAGGACGGGGACGCAGGGTGGATACTGGAGTCTCCCACCATGTGCAGCTGTGGTGTTCTCATGTGGGAGCTGATTTGTATAGTTATCTGTGAAGACAACGGTGGTCGCCATTGAAGGAATTTAACAGTCAATCTGAAATTCTAGGACGTGTGGTGGGGGAGGCGGGGAAAGAGGCGGGGGGAAGGGAAATTGGGGTGCTAATACCGGTCTGCGTTGAGTTGGTTAGTTGTTCATAATTGTTATTATTCTACATTGTCTGTATTGAAGTCCACGCTGAATTAACTGAAAAACTGTACTTGTGGGACTGTCGTAACTAACCAGTCATCGACTTGTGAAGCATCGCACTAATGTAAGGAGCCGTATGTTGTACTTGTAACCAATACGGGGCGGCGAATGCGCCGTGTATGTTAAAGGGCTCAGCTTACATGCAATGAAAACACGATTTTATTGTCGATGCGTGGCAACATGCATGAACAACGTGAAAATATGCTTCTTTGTATGTACCTGTAAAATTCAATAAAACAGATTTGAACAAAAAAATGAAAGTATGTGAATGAAATAGCATTCAGGTTAATTGTGAAACTCTGGTTTTATTTCTCAGGAGCAGATCGTCTCCAACTAGGTGTCTTAATTCTGGAGAAACGGTTAGATAATGCTTGTTAGAAGGGTAAGGTAGAGGGATGTGCTACTTTATCAACGGAAGTAACGATTCCGTAGTAGGGCAGAGGTAAGCGCTGCTCTCGGGAAAGACGGAATTCTTGTGAAAAAGGTCATTAACTATACTTTGGTTAGCGAAACAGATAATGGTGGCGTTTTTATGTCGTTACTAACAGATTTGTAAATAAAAAGAACGTAAGAAAAGTTATAAATAATATTTTGTAAAGGAGGGGTCAGCAGGAGCAGGAGCGACAGTGAGAAAGAGCTGACGTCAGAAAAGCCGCGCTGGGATTGGCTAGTCAGTAAGAAGCGTAGATGCCCCTGATTGATGTATTAGTGCATGCCGCGCTAGGAGTGGAGAATTACAGGGTGATGTAGACGCTGCTGATTGGTGCGTTGGTGTGAGACGCGCTGGGATTGGAGAATTGAAGAGGTGATATAGACGCTCCGGATTGGTGCGTTGGTGTGAGTTGCGCTACGATTGGTTAAAATAACAGAACAGTCGTAAGGAAAAGACTAGCGATATATGAAAGACAAAATGATGTATTACGATCCACCTGAAAAGGAGAAAAAGTCCTGGTTTGGGAAAATCAAAAAATTGTTTAAAAGGGACAAACCGATTGTGACTAGGGAGGGACAGTTGCTTCCCCCACCGAAAACTCCCGCATCCTTTATAGTTGCGAAATACGGATATCATACTTGTATTTGGTTACATAATTGGGTAAAATACACAAAGAATGATGGAGTATTGGCATTTCCAGAGCATGGTTCGTTTAATTTAGCTGTTTTGAGAAATTTGAGAGAGAAAATGATGAATCTAGAACCAAGACCTAGACCAACACAGTTTGAAGCATTGACAGAGTGGGAAGATGAGATGCATGACTGAGAAAGACAGAGGAGTGGCGGAAGATACAGATATATGTTTGGTAGATATGGACATGAAAATCATGATGACAGAATGAGGAGGTGGCGAAATGCAAGAATGACTGATGGGTTGTTTCCTGTGAGAAATGTTGAAGAAATTGGAGGTAAAAATTGTACGGAAAAGAGACATAATATAGAATCCAGAGGGTATGGAGTGAATGAATCGGAGGATGATGTTCTTGATGACATGTTTTATAAAAATCCACCCCCATATCAACCAGAATCTGAAATGTTGACACCAAGTGCCCCAATGAGAGAAACTTTGCGAATCATTAAGACTGAACCGGTACCCCAAGAATTAGAGATAAATAATTCCATAAGAGAGATAGAGAGAAAATCAGATGGTAAAATGAGTGGTGAAAATTCAGCAGAATTGGCAAAAACAACTTTGGAATTAACTGAAAAGATAAGAGAATTGACCAAAAATTTAGAAGCTGTGACTGTTCCAGTGACCATAGGCCCTGTAATGCCTATTTTCGATAAACAGAAAGATAGTGAACATTGTTTAACGGTTCCTTATACCAGTAATAAACAGAATGAGAGGCCAAAGCAAAGTATAAATGAAAATCCATGGAGACAAACAGTGAGTACTATTGAGCCAAATGTTCTTAGAAACCTGATGTTAGGTCCAAATATAACAGAAAGACATACAAAGACAATGGAATCAGTATTAGAAACTCAAAAAGACTTAGAACGAAGTAATGTAGAGAAATCAGTAGGTCCTACTTCAGAGGAATTAAGTGAATGGTTGAGAAACTTGCAGAGAATAGACAAAGAATCCCAATCAATAGATGTGGCCAAGCTACGAATGGCTAATGATAACAAGATTAGGGAGTGTAGAGGGAAGGCCCTACATGGGCTCAGGAGACGGATACGTCCTCCACTCTAGATTGATTATTAAACATAAGGATCCATCTCTTTAGGGAAAAAATGGAAGTTCAAAAAACCTGGGTTCAAAGAAACGGGGATAAATGGGTGTAGGTGTCCCACAATGGTTGGACACACACAAAGTTGTTTAAATACCCCTCACACACCAAGAATGACCCATGGTGTCGTGGTTCATCATAGGGGTCTTCCCGCCCCGCTGCGGGACGGGGCGTGCTACGACCTACGAATACGTGGGAGCACTGATGATAAAGTGCTATGTGTAGTGCAATGGGAGGGTCTGGGGTAAATGTGAATGTGAGATTAAAAGGGACCTGGCCCCTTAGGACAAAAAAACTTTAATAAGTCAACGGGGGCTTGTACTAGTAAAAAGGTGGTGCGGAGTCTCCCTACTCAATGTGCGGTTACTCCTAGTATGTTGTCAACATGTTCTCCCATAAGAGGGGCAGAAATTTAAAAGACATTTTGGTTCACACCAGACCACGTAAACCACCTGTCCAACAGATCACAAGAAGTATTCAACCACCTGTCAAAGGACATCATCCATGCGGCATGTGCAGTACTTGCACTCTAACTGAAAAGAGTACCAACATCACTTTCGCCAACGGTACTGTCTGGGAACAGAGAAAATTCACCAATTGCAACAGCAAAAATGTTGTGTACCTTATCACCTGCCCCTGTAAGATGGAATATGTGGGTATGACCACCAGACAAGTGAAAATTCGAATTGGCGAACATAGGAGTAATATTCGCTGTAAGAAAAGCACTACAAAGATGGCAACCCATTTTTTGACTGAGAACCATGGGGTCAATGACCTAAGATGGACGGTCATAGAACAACTGCAGACCGAACATGGACTCTTTGAAAAAGAACAACGCTGGGTGTTCCGTCTGGGCACACATGTGATGGGTCTGAATGATGACATACCATGGTCACAGTTGACATAGTACCATATCTCTCTCCCATTTATGTCTACCGACACATGCCTTTCTTCGGTACCTCCTTTTATGTATGACTTACCAAATCAGAAGCAGCAACTCCTTTTTGGTACACCGCCGCCACCTTTTTACTAGTACCAGCCCCCCTTGACTTATTAAAGTTTTTTTGTCCTAAGGGGCCAGGTCCTTTTTAATCTCACATTCACATTTACCCCAGACCCTCCCATTGCACTACACATAGCACTTTATCATCAGTGCTCCCACGTATTCGTAGGTCGTAGCACGCCCCGTCCCGCAGCGGGGCGGGAAGACCCCTATGATGAAGCATGACACCATGGGTCATTCTTGGTGTGTGAGGGGTATTTAAACAACTTTGTGTGTGTCCAACCATTGTGGGACACCTACACCCATTTATCCCCGTTTCTTTGAACCCAGGTTTTTTGAATTTCCATTTTTTCCCTAAAGAGATGGATCCTTATGTTTAATAATCAAGCTACGAATGGTTCTGGAAGAATTAATAGTAGGGACTATCCCCACAGAGAAGTTAAAAACGTATCAAGACGAGGAGTTACTGTTTCTGTGCAAATGTGTAACATGGAGAGCAAAAAATCTGCATGAAAGATTAGAAGTAGCAAATGAAATGGGTATAGATATTGAAAAGGTAAAGGCTTTACAAAAACCATATCAAATAGATTTTACTGAAAAAGATATTGAAAATTTGAATACCACAGGACGAATAGGTCAGATTAAGGAAATAATTATCCTGTTGAGAAAATGGGGAGACGTGGATAAATGGAGGAGCAGATGGTATCGAAAACGAGATGATGCCTCAGATAAAACTTTTGCAGCTTTCCCTCTAAGAGAAGAAGAAAAAGTAGTAACAGAAAGCCCCATGAGAGAAATTCCAGGAGGAGGATATGTACATGTTCCATGGACTAGGCAAGATATTTTGTAATTTACCAATGATTTCCCTCGACTACGCGAAAAGCCTGTCGAGTGGTATAGGCAGGTGGACAGGTTTGTGAAATTATCCAAAGTATTATGGATTGACCGAAACAGTCTGTTTGACATAATAGTACCAGCAGATTTATGGACAGAGTGCAAGCTAATGATAAATTGGCCTACATGAGAATACCCTAGGGATCCAAAGACAGGAGCCCCTGACCCAGAGGTTATGAAGAAATATGAACAGGTTATTGCCTTTTTGAAAAATAAAGTACCCCCCAAAGAAACTGATTGGGTAAAAATTGACAGGACTCATCAGGAAAGTAAGGAGTCAGTACATGCATATTACGAGAGATTGATCCTGGCTTTTAAACAGTTCAGTGGTGATGAAAACCTGAGTGAAAAGGATTTGAGCCATTTTGTATACAGATTTGTATATGGTTTACGTCCAGAAATTAGTGATATGATTAAGCAACATACTGTAGATTGGCAAAACAATAAAATAGATGAAGTGTTGAGACATGCAAAATATTTTAGTGATGAGATTGAAGCCAAACAGCGTAAATTAAAAGAGAAAGCTATGTGGGCACAAGTAAAAGTGGCGGAAAGGCAGGAAGCTCAGTTAGCGGAACAAGCAAATAATACAGGATCCAGACCAAAAGTCACTCCTGGTAACGGTAAGGGAAATTTTAATATAGAAGAAGCTAAAAAGAAATTCCCATGTCATAATTGCGGTAGAGTAGGGCATTGGAAATCCGAGTGTAAATTTCCCCAAGTACTAATAATGAAAATGCATCATTGAATCCACAGGTGCAGAATGAGGTGAGTGGTCAATCGCAGCGACAGCAGCAGGTTGTTACCCAACAGAATCAGGTGCCAAAACCGCCTTTTCCACAAAGCACAAATTCACAGAAATACAGTAATGAGACAGGATTCTACAACGAGGAACAGGTAACTAAGCTGCCGCGCGCTTGCGCTGTTTCGCAGTATTGGCTACAACGCGACAAGAACGAGTCAGAAGAAGGTTATTGACGGTGCCGAAGGGAGGAAGAAGACTACGTACTTGGCGCAACTCTAGAAGTAGACCAGACAGGCCCATTTGTGGATGGGAAGATAAAAATAATGAAAATATTACTTTCATAGTAGTTACTGGTGCTACTCGATCAACTGTTAGGTCAGCTGATGTTAAGAATTTTCCTCTCTCGGATGAAACAATCCAAGTAGTTGGTGTATTAAAACTTAACTGACAGAACTAGTGAAAGTTAGCATAAGGAAATTTTCTGAAATGCACCACTTTGTTGTGTGTGATACAAGTCCTGTGAATTTGTTAGGAAGGGATTTGCTGTGCACAATGAATTACACTATTTTCTGTACCCCTGATGGTATAGCATTTGAGACCCCTGATGAAGATGTACTGTATAAGATGACTATGGCAAACAGGGAAACTGAGGTTACTGAAGCCTATGCTGTATATAACCCTGATGAATTACCCAAAGAATTGAAACAAACTGTAAAGGCAGAAGTCTGGGATTTCACGGGAGAAGATGTGGGACTAATGAGAAATGTGGACCCGGTAAAAATAACAGTGAAGGAAGGAATAAGCTATCCAAATGTCCCTCAAAATAAACTGACACCTGAGATAGTTGAAGGACTTACCCCTATAATTGAGAAAATGATAAAACAAGGCATTTTGAGAGAAATAATGAGTAGTCCATGTAATTTCCCAATTATGGGACTGAAAAAGCCTAATGTAAAGTTCAGGATAGTGCAAGATTTGAGAAAGATAAACAAAATCGTTGTCTCATGTTGTCCCATTGTACCAAATCCATCTGTGATTTTGTATCAGATTCCCCATGATGCAGAATGGTATACTGTAATTGACTTATGCCATGCTTTCTTTTCCATCCCATTACACCATGACAGCCAGCAGATTTTTGCGTTTCGTTTCGGCGAACGTATTTTGGCTTGGTGCCGAATTCCACAAGGGTATACAGAAAGCCCCTCAATCTTTAATCAGATATTGAAAAAGTCCTTAGAAAGCCTAGAAATGCCTGAAAATTCTGTGTTAGTGCAATACATCGACGACCTTTTAGTGGCGTCAAAGACTCGTGAAGCTTGTGTAATGGACACTATAGCCTTGCTGAATCATCTGGCTGATGGAGGACTTAAAGTGTCACCATCAAAATTACCATTTTGCAAGAAAGAAGTACATTATTTAGGCCATAATATCGAAAAAGGACTGAGGAAAATAACAATAGACAGAATCAGGATCATAAAAGGAATGAGAGCCCCCATGACGCAAAGAGAGGTGAGAATGTTTCTTGGAATGGTTGGATACTATCGCCAGTGGATATGCAATTTCTCCCTGATTGCAAAGCCTTTGGTACGTTTGACAAGAAGTGATGTGAGAGATCCCATTGATTTGAACAAGAAGGAATTGGCAGCTTTTAAACGATTGAGAGATAGTTTTTGCGAAGCGCCAGCATTGGGAATGCCCGATTACGAGAAGGAGTTTGAGTTGTATTGCAGTGAGAGGAATGGATGTGCACTTTCTGTATTAATACAGAAGCATGGAAAACTGAGGAGACCAATTGCATACTTTTCATCAATGCTAGACCCAGTAGCTGTAGCCTTACCTGGGTGCTTGAAAGCAGTGGCTGCTACCTGTCAGAGTTTGGAACAGAGTGAAGGAATTGTGATGGGATATCCTGTGAAAGTGTTTGTACCTCATGATGTGGCAATCCTTTTAACAAGGAGACGCACTCAGTATATGACACATAGTCGGCTGACTAAGTATGAGAAAGTCATATTAGGTGCAACGAATGTGAGCCTTGAGAGATGCTTGAATGTGAATCCTTCAACGTTATTGCCTGATGCTGAGAATGTGGAAGTCAGAGATGAAGCGGATCATGATTGTTTGGATGTACTCGACTTCTGTACCAAACCACGTCCGGATATAAAAGATGTACCATTGCCAGAAAGTGATTTTGTGATGTTTGTAGATGGTTCTTGCCTGAGAACAGATGATGGAATGTTGAGTGCAGCATATGCAGTATGTACAGTTGCAGAAGTAATGGAAGCATCCTACCTGAAAGAAGTAAGATCAACCCAAGTAGCTGAACTTGTTGCTTTGACTAGAGCATGCAAGATTGGGAAGAGTGTGAGAGTGACTGTGATAACTGACAGTCAGTATGGTTTTGGTGTGGTGCATGACTTTGGCCAAATATGGCTACAAAGAGGATTTATGACATCAAGTAGAACTCCCATTAAAAATGCTGAAGTAGTTGGAAAATTGCTCGAGGCGATACAGCTGCCTAAGCAATTGGCCGTTGTGAAGTGTGCTGCACATAGTCAGTCTGGCGATTACATTGCCATCGGCAACAAATATGCCAATGATATGGCCCAGTACTGTGCACGAAATCAGAATTCCATTAATCGGGCGAAGGAGAAGGAAGTGCCTTCTTGCACCTTAATGTTTACTAACATTGTGGGTACCTGGGAGGAAGTAAGGCAATTACAGGAAGAAGCAGGAGATGAGGAAATGAAGCAGTGGGTAAAAGCAGGATGTGCACCAAGGGAGAAAGATCATGTGTGGGTCTATCGGGATGGAAGACCAGTTATGCCTGATAGCATGATGTCTGCCACGGCACGGATATATCATGGACAGGGACACATAGGGAGAGACTCTATGATCAGGTCATTTAAGCAGACCTGGTACAATGCAAAATGTAGACTTGTAGCAGAAAGTCTTTGTCAGAGATGCCTTATATGTCAGCAATACAATCCTGGAAGAAAGACAGTGGTGAGTCTAGGAACAATTGGTCGAGAAGGAGGGCCTTTTACCAGAATGCAAGTAGATTTCATTGAAATACCTCCTTGTAACAGGTTGAAGTATGTTCTAGTTATGGTCTGTTTTTTTCTAGATGGGTAGAAGCATACCCAACGAGAAGAAATGATGGAATCACGGTGGCAAAATTGCTTTTGAGGGAATCTATTCCCAGATTCAGGTTCCCAGTAACAATTGAATCAGACCGAGGAAGACATTTCCATAATGATATCATAAAATTGATTTGTGAAGCATTGAATATATGACAAAAACTACATTGTGCCTATCGCCCAGAGGCTTCTGGTGTGGTGGAACAAATGATTGGTACTATCAAAAACAGGATAGGCAAAATGTGTTTAGCCACGGGTATGAAATGGCCTGATGTCTTGCCTCTAGTACTCATGACTATTAGATCAATTCCAGACAGGACTACAGGGTTGAGCCCCCATGAAATTATCATCGGTAGAGCAATGCGTCATGTGTTCATACCAGTCAACAAGCTGTTGCTTATAACTGATGACATGGTGTTGGATTACTGTAAAAGCCTGGCTGACGCAGTTCATTCTGTGTTTCATCAGGTTGGAGCGGATGCCACCACCCTTGAAAAGAAGCAAGCTCATGGGACTGGGTAAGAATCAAAGTACACAGAAGAAGAAACTGTTTGGTCCCAAGGTGGGGAAAACCACGACAAGTGATTTTGACTACAACAACAGCTGTGAAGTGTCCTGGAATCAAGGACTGGATTCATGCAAGTCACACATTGAGAATTCCAAATCCAGTGGATAGCACAGAAAGAGAATATTTTGATGAATCAGAATCTAGTACTGAATCAGATGATGAAGAGACAAGAACAAAAGAAAACCCTGAAAGGGGGGAATCAGAGTCAGATTTAACTTTTGTCCAAAGAAGCATTTCCCTGAGGAGAAGGTTACAGATTTCTGATACCACCTCAGACTCAGAGACTGAACAAGGAACTCTACGTTCGAGAAAAGAAAAAGACAGCGAAAAGACAATTAAAGAGATTGCTGAGAAAGAAGTTCCAGATGAAAAATTGAGAGAAATTCCACCTGAAACAGCAAAATTAGATGGGCAGGTGCCAGATACAGGGAGAGAGGGATAGATTCTAGCGGAAGACCAACGAGGAGGTGTAACATCCAGTTAGAGGAAGGGACAAGTAGTCAGCAGGAAGATTGCGTGCAGGAGACTCGAGGAGGGACAGAAGTAGGGAAAACGAAAGAAGTAGTGGAAAGAAAAGCTGTTGAAAGTAAAAAGCAAGTTGAAACAGAGTCGGAGGAAAGCGAAGACGAAGTGCCAGAAGGTAGAGTCTTAAGAAAGAGAGCATGGAGAACTGAAAAGAATGATAAAGGAAGTAAACTGAAAAGATCAGCAAAAGATTAAGTTTGGCCAAACAAAATAAAAAGGCTGAGATATCGACTGACACGAGTAAATTCACCAAGAGCTGAACAGGTGAATGAAGTGACTAGTCAAGAGAAATCAAAAGACGGAGAAATAATCGTAAAAGAGGAAAACAAAAGAACGAGAAAACCTAACCAGAAGTATAAGTCGCCGAAATGGACGTATGTGGCCCTGCCTGAAATAAAAGAAGAGGTGGATAGCCAAGAAAATCCAGAGGTGACTACCGGAAGTGGTTGAGGAAGACGAAGAATCGGAAATCCTGAGAGTTATCTTGTCCGATATTAGAGAAGAGACGGATGTTCAGGAAATTCTGTATTCAGATCAAGAAGGAAAAGTGAAGGACGATGAAATGCCAAACTGAATAAAGCAAGAATGCTGCTAATGGAAAGACAATAAAATACGGGAAAAAGACAAAAACTGGTAGAACCAAGTAGGTGCTTAGAGCCTTGGGTTAGACAAACTAGTTGTGAAGTAGAAGAGGCTAAGTCAAAAGACACTGTTCATTTTTATAAAAATGGCAAACACAGGTAGTAGAAAAGATAGATGTATATTCTTGAAGCGATGGTGTAAAATGTGTTGTTGTTGTACAGGATTACTAATTCTTCTGTGGAGTGTACTAGCTCTGATGATCTCATTTAAGGTTACCATAGACACAATAGAAGGACATAGTGAAAACAAGACTAATGTAGAGAAGATTCAAAAGGTAGTTCCGACTAAAATAGATAGAAATTATTTGCATAAAGACAGGTCTATAACTGATTTTTCTAACAGTGTATTTTCAAAATTACTGTATGAATATGTAGAGACAATGGACGTAAGGGACTGCTACGTTTGTATGCAGTTACCTGCATCTGTATCGGAGGGAGTGACCTATCACCACCTTCCAGTAACTTATGGAATAACATGTAGTGTAATAGCTAGTTTACTTTATCAAACAGGGAAGTTAGAATATTATTTCTCTGATGTAGATAATATATTTTCAAAAGTACCATCAATTAACAAGTTAAACAAGGTAAAACCTGCAAAGGTATTAGGTGAATTTTTATTAGAGACTAAAAAACTAACATTAGAGTATATATTTAGAAATAATTTGACTTGCAGTTTAAAGAAAGAAGAAAATACGTTTTTGGATATGGTTGAAGAAAGGAGATTGAAAATGCAAAGGAAGGCATCTGAGGGAAAGGTGGAAAAGACAGTTTGGGATGTAGAAATGGAAAAACCCTTGACGGGAGAAGCTAGTCCAACTATGGCTTTAGATTGGCCTCAGAAAGGAAAATTGTGTATTAGAAGGAATCAGACTGCATATGATAATTGCTTTGTAGGTAACAGTGAGTGCCATGATACATACCGAATCATGGGTGGATGGGGATTTAAAGGAGGAAATGATACAGTTTTTCCTGGGTTATATTTTATCTGTGGGAGCAAAGCATATTATCGTTTACCAGACCATTGGTATGGCTCATGTTATATAGGCCTGGTTTTCCCAAAGATTTTTCACATGGTAAGGGGAGAAGATGGTGTACATAAGTTAGGTAGTTATTTAGCACGTAGAAAGAGAGAATCTTGGTCAGATATTGTAGGTGACATCTTTGGAGCATTGATACCAGCAGTGGGAATATCTCTGAATGCAAACAAAATTAGAAAGCTATCAACAGTAGTGGATCGCTTGTCAACAAGCACCGCTGGAGGATTTTTATTGGTGAACACTGAAATGGTTGCCATGCGTGCCATGGTAACGCAAAATCGACTTGCTCTTGATATATTGTTGGCAAAGGAGGGTGGAGTCTGTGGAATGCTGAAAGTTCAACATTGTTGTACTTACATTCTAGACGAAAGTAAAGATTTGAAAATTTATATTAAAAATATAACTGAGCTGCATGATGAAATTGCACCACTGGAGGTTGAAAGTGTTTGGGAAAAGATTGGTAAGAAAATATCTTCTATTAAAAATTTCTTAATAAATCTAGGTAGTACCTTTTTAGGTAAAATCTTATTTCCATTAACGTGTGTGATTTTCTTAGTATTAATATTAGGATGCCTCTGTCATAAAAAGAAGAAAATTCAGAAAAAGCTAAAAAGAGAACATTTAAGGAGACAGGATAAGAGACAAGAGAGGGAATTTGAAGAAATAGAATTAGAAGAGGTAAAGGAAAATATGTATAAGACAGCCAGAAGAGAAGAAATTGGGGAAACAGAGATGTAAAATTAAAGCAAGAACTCTCTTCAACTCCATGAAAAGTAATGCCAAATGTTAATGGTGTGGTGATGAAATCACCAAAGGGGGGATTGATGGAGCGGGTAGTACAAAATGTTGTATACCCCTCCCTATTCTGCATGCCTATACTAATTAGAATAATCTATTAATTATAATACTATTAATGTGTTTGCATGATAATTAATTAACCTTATTAATATACGAAATATAGGTGGGATTTGCATTTTGCATGGCTGAATAATTGTTATTACTAAAATACGTACGCATACTAACAGTAGTATATGTAGTAAATAGAATACTGCATGATAAATGTGGCTTTTGTGATGTTTTTGTAATGTTGCACCAGATGACATCAAATGGGTGAATATGAATGCTTTAAATGTCGCTATATGCTAGATAATTGCAAGCACATAGAGGGATTAGTAAGGGGTTAACATTTTATTCATTATTTCTATGTATTAATTACTTTTATGTGTTTGTTTCACTTAAGTTGTCCATTGGGCCTAAAAGCAAAGATGGTCGCCGACGTAACTCGACGTGATGGCCACCATTCCACGAGATTTCGGGCGAAGTGCGACTGCGCAGCGACTTGTTCCTGTGGCCTCGTCCTGACCCTTGTCGTACTGTGCCCAAGCAAGGTCACGATGGGAAGCCCGCCAAGTACTCTAACAAAGGACATTAACAAGAATCCGGAAAAAAACAAAAACCCTTACATAACCTCTTGAACTGTGTGAAACCTCACCGGACGAGCCTAACCGAGCAATCAAGAAAGCCCAAACTATGTAAAATGTTACATCTTAACATTATTTTTATTATAAAAATGACGGTAGAATAGAGAGGCTGTGCTATGCTTTCCTTTTCTTTTTTGCTGACGGAGACGACGGTGACGCTACGTGACAGCTACGTTCCTGAACCTTTGACAGACTGAATGCTGTCCATTTCCTTGATGAACTGCGAACTTTATAAAATGTATGGGCACTGATAGATGCTTGCACGTCTCTGGTCCTTGTCCATTCTTGGGACTGTAGCGTGCTGCCTGAAGAACTTCTAAATTCCAACTGATTGACAGCTAATTTGACTCCTTAGTGGACACCCGATAGCCAGTTTAGGTAAATATGGTGTTCGGCGATTTACATGAAAATTTAATAAATTTACTAGATGTAAACTAAACTCTTTGTGATAAATAGATAAACAAATATTGATTAACAAGAAAATGCATTCTGTGTTTATTGAAGAGAGAAGATCAAGATCCTAAAATGTGGTTTTAGCTGGTTCTAAATCACCGATTACTAATCCAACTAAATGATCCATTGATCATGTGGGAGGAGTATCTTGATGTTGAGGATTGATATCGGTAGGATATTAGTAAGTAGATGAGTAATATAACTTTTCTTCCTATAGGTTATGAGATATTCCTTTCATGTCAGCGCATGGAACATTCATCTTTCCTGTAAACAGACCAGTGTGAAGTGATGTGTGAATGTTGGTGTTATGTGCCCAACCAATGACTGCTTGAGTGAATGAGTTATAGTGATATTTGGTCTGTGACGAAGGGAGGATATTTGGTACGGGTTTTGTCCTGTTTCCCGTTACCCAGGTTTCCACGCTGCATCAGCAGCACTGAAACAGCACTGCTGCAAGTGATCGATGATGCGCTGCATATACTCGATTTGGGGGAATCGTGCCTTCTGATTCTTCTTGACCTCTCTGCAGCATTTGAAACTGTTAATCACAACACCCTCCTTAACACTCTTCAGAGAATGGGCGTGGAAGGGACAGTGCTTAAATGGTTTGCCTCATTCCTCTCGGACAGATCCCAAATGATCAAGATTGCGAACAGTCTATCGTCTACACTGGTGGTTGGTCAAGGAGTCCCTCAAGGTTCTATCCTTGCACCCACTCTGTTTAATCTCTATCTGGAACCATTAGGGAACTTTCTAAGCAAATCTGGAATCCTCTACCATCTCTATGCGGATGACACCCAAATCTACCTCAAGGTGTCTTCCTCACAAGATCTCTCACTACTCAACTCTACTCTCAACTCTATTCACAACTGGATGTTAGTTCACCAACTCATTCTCAATCCCTCCAAAACTGAATTCCTCCTCCTATCTACCTCTCTCTCCCCGCCTCCAGTTCAATCCTGGATGGATCAGCTGAATTTACTCAACAGTAAACCCATCATTGTTGACTGCGCTAAATCCCTAGGTGTCATACTTGACAAAATACTCAACCCAATCTTACACATCAACTCCATTGCCAAGAACGCACGTTATCAGCTGCGCCTTCTGTGGGGGATTCGTCGGTTGCGGAGAAAGACCTAAAAACCGTGGTCCAATCGCTAATTCTCTCTAGACTGGATTATTGTAATTCTCTTCTGACTGGCCTTCCCAAATCTCACCTCTCCCCCCTCAAATTCGTCCTCCATTCAGCAGCTCACTTTTTCTCAGGGTCAAAACGAAGTGACCACATCACTCCTATCCTGTCTTCTCTCCGATGACTTCCCATCGAGGCTAGAGCTATTTACAAAACGGCTTGCATCACCCACAAAGCCTTGCACACTTCCTCCCCTCGCTATCTGACGAATAAACTGAAATTGTCTGGATGCTTGAGACCTTCTCGGAATGCGGAAAAGTTTCTGCTTGAGACCCCCCCCCCCCTTCAAAAGGGAAAAATTGATGGCTCAATCGTTCTCAGGTAATGCGGTGAGAATCTGGAACTCGCTTCCTCCATTACTCCGTGCCACCACTTCCATCCGGATCTTCAAAGCGGACCTCAAATCTCTTCTATTCCAAAGACACTTTCAGAACTAATTCCTTCATTCCCAGACTCCGCCAGGAAGTTCGTTAGTCATTGTAAATTTTGTAAAAAAATGTTTATTGTACATTCCTTGCTTGCTGTATTTGATTCTGTGTCCTCCTATATTTGTACGTTCTATTTTGTAACATTTCTCTCATGTAACGAAACTGGTTCTATTGTACAGCGCTCTGACACCTTCGGGTAAGGTCCGTGCTTTATAAAAATGCATAAATAAATTAATTAATCCGACCCTGCATGAGGCGTTTGCTAGCCAATACTCACAGGGTTTAAACAAATAATTATTAACTTGCAATGATTTTAAATAATTGTGCAATAAAACGTATCTATCTTCACCCTATCTTAACTGTCCTTAGCATGAAAGCCTAACAATTGTTCTTGGTTTTGTGATACAACTGAATAAAACTGTGTTGTTGCAAACAGAACCAATCAGTCGATGATTAATTGCTACCTTCTGTGGAAGTTGAGTTTGACACTTCCCCCTTTAGGGACTTGGTTGTTGTTACATGTAACTATGTTAAATAATAATAACCCGTGAGAAAACATTATTTCCGTAATTCTTCTACTCTGTACTTTACTGTTGCGGTCTGTCGTTTATCTCTACTTAAGGCGACGTCACTAGACCGCGACCGTTCTAAATTAGAGCTGTTGGAGCGAAAGCTATTGGTGTCCATTTTCTGTGTTTACAGTGGACAGATGTCCCTGTATTAAGTTCTAAATGATGCTGCATTTCGGAGGCCATTTCGTGTTTGGAATCTACTGGCGTGAACATAGACAAAAGACTTAAAGATCGTGAAGGCTTCTCTACCTTCCATCTTAAAAAGGAGGCTGTTCCAGTAAGGGCTTAGAGTGAGTTAGTTGTGACTGGGCGGTCATGTTATGCAGAAATATGTTTGGGAGTAATTGAAGGAAATCATTGTTCCCAAAATCAAGAACTAGTGACCTGAAATATTTTTCGATTACCCTTCTCGGGTAAACTTGGTTTTCTATATAAATTCTTACAAGTTCGTTTGCCCCGTCAAGTAGCCTCCGCGGCTAGCCCTTGCTTTTTCTTCACTTTCACTACTGTTAGTGTCCTATTGATGGTTATTTTGACGAAGGTTTCGATAATAAGAAGAACAGATATATTTCAATATTTCTAGCAGAAATTAAAGTCGCCGTCTGACCTCGTCACTCGGACTGACGTCAAAGAGAAGGTGGTTATCATGGCACAATGACAGTCCAATGAGAGAAGGCAGCGGAGTAACGGACGAGCAAGTCTTCGAATAGAGACTCTAAGGGTCGTGACGTAGTCGCTGACAGACGGCAATATCCACCAGTGGCTGTGTTGAGGGGCGGGGCAGGTTGCAAGCTCGCTTATATAGAGGCCATCGTGGCATGTCGCATTTCTCTCCGTTTAGAACCCGAAGATCTTAAGATGGCGGAGGTGGGGAGTTGTACGATGGAGGTGAGTGGGTGCCGTAGAACGCAAATCGAATCACCGCCGTTAGGTTTTTTTTTGTGCTCACTTCTCCCCATGAGAGTTAAAAGTTTTAGTAAGTGTATAGTTGGTGGTATCTCCGTGGCTTCTCCGGAGCTCGTTCTTTCTCCCGATGCCCGTGTCTGACCCCAGTCTCTAGGGTTTTATTGTCTGCTACATAAAGGCTTCATTCACGTGTTTTTGTGGGACATGACTGAGGTAGCAGTATACATCTTCTCGTGGCTCTCACGGGTGTGATGTAGAACAAAGACCACCATGGCCTATTTCAAGCCGAGCGACCGCTAAATATTGAGCGGTATGGTGTCTCGATTGTTATAGATGCGTCTCCCGAACGATTTGACTCCTTTGCTTTAGTAGTGAACATACAATGTGAGTCTCTCTAGCCTTCTGCAGCTTGAAAAGATGAAGTTTAATTGTGTAGTTGGTATGCTATTGGGTTTTCAATGGTGCTCAATATCGCCAAATTTTGCTTAAATCTGTAGTGCGGTAGAGATTCGTAAAAGCTTTAGATGGCATGGTGTTCGGCGCGGAGGGATTTATAACAATGACGCCGGGTTCCGGATTGCTATTCGTAGCCTTGATTCCCCCGCATGGATTGCCTTCCCGCCAAGATCATGCATCTAGCCTGTTTTAAGTTCATTGCCGTAACTTGAACACTAATCTACAAACTCCGTGACTGGTTTGAAACGGCACTCGTAGAGTGACGTTCCTCCCACAGTACCAGAGACGGGTGTCTTGCCACCACATTTTCTATCGGGCTAGTGTTCCCCTTTGTCCCTAGGATTAGTTCACCATTCTTTCTGGGTTACTAACACTAGCTAACTTTGACTGTTTTAAGCGTGCTGGCGTCACACCCTAAAACGCCTACTATTTCTTATTTTACCTGTCTTAGCTCCTTGATAACCGTGCAGGGCTTCTTCCTCACGTGTTTTTTGGGTGTCTGTATACTTTGTTTATCTGCTCTCCGCCAGTCTTAACCACAGGCCATACATTAAGCTTTCGACTCTTTTTGTTAGAATTAAGCTAATTCAGTTTGTTTCCCTGTCACTTTTTCCTAGAACTTTGTAGCCAAGTTGGCTAATGGACTGAGCCTGCGGAGTCCAGTGGAAGATGTAAATATCCTTTCGGTGCATGGCTAGCCAGCCTGGCTATAGAGTCTTAGAAGAAACACCTGCCACACACACTGCATCCTATGTTCACATGGCAAGCCTTGCCCATGGGTCCCTAAAAGCTTATATGCTGCCTTGGACCCACGGGCAGGTAGAAGACCTGTCGCCTCAGGGTTTACGGTATAGTACTAATTAATGTCTCCAGTGAACATAGGACAGCGGAGTGCATGGTAAGTGTTTAAACATTCTCCCCCGCTTGTATAAAGCAGCCGTAATCCAAATTGTCATGAAAGTAGGCTTCTGAACTTTGAACCCCCACGACCCTGAGATGTCTGTTATTCGGCTTCGTTTAGATGGACTGTCATGAACCAATGAGTTTTGGGCTGCAGTATAAACTACATGCAGTTCATTCCAGAGGTGTTGAACTCCTTTTAGGTATATAGATATATCTGGCAGCTGGCTGTTTTTATGGTAGTCGCAGCACAGCATACTCTTGCATATGCCTGTCCAAACTTTTGCTCAGGGTTTGGTCTTAGTCTTTCATATTGCCCCAGACACCAAACCATGACTGACTTTCTTGTTCTTTACGTTTTTCCTTAACTTTCCGTACAGCTTTTGGATATAACCATGTTCATGTCCTGATGTTCTTCCACACTCTGGGTATATGTCAAATGGGGGTATCTTCAGGATAGTATTGCATGTCTTTGCATTTGTTTCTATTGCGTGCATATGAATGAGTGCGTGCAAAAAACTGTTTTCTGGGAGGGTATAATCTGAGAACCACTGGTCACATTTTGGGCCTTTAACCAATGCGGTCATCTGATCAGTTGAAATTACATTTGAAGAATACTGAAGTTGCATGTCCTGAGTGCGTTTCCTGTTTTTTTTTTAGGTTTCTTCTAACCAACCTGACGATGCAGTGAAACCAACAGCAGAAGAAATGACATCTAAGGATTACTATTTTGACTCCTATGCGCACTTTGGCATCCACGAAGTAAGTGGTGCGAAGGACTGATGGTAAATGTAATATGGGCAGGTTTTCGTGAGAATATTTTAGTTTGGGGCGGTTATTTGCTGTTACTGCTATGTGGCTTGTTTTTGTGAGGCCCAACATTCGAGGGCGGCATATACACAGCTTTACGTGCTTAGAGGGCAGTGTTTTTTATCGTAACTGTTTAATTGTGAATGGTCCCGTGTGATTTCGTGCTACTAAATTTGCAGTGCGTGTCACTTCTGGCTAGTTCTACTTGCGTTTTTATCATGTACCCACTTTACTCTCACCAGGAGATGCTGAAGGATGAGGTACGCACCCTAACCTACCGCAATTCAATGTTCCACAACCGGCATCTCTTCAAGGACAAAGTGGTGCTCGATGTGGGTAGTGGCACCGGAATCCTCTGTATGTTTGCTGCCAAGGCAGGCGCCAAGAAGGTCATTGGGGTGAGTAGACTATTTAGCTATATACAACTTCATCTACAACCAGCTTATTTCGGTATTCTATTTCACACAAACTGAGCGCATGGACTCTAGCTGTCTGCACAATATACAATATTGCAGAGTAACACATAGATCCTATGAATAAAAGGAACAATGGCCATTTTTATGGTATTTAGGAGACCCCACCATGAAAGATGTAAATTATACCAAATGGCTAGTAACGAATTGACTTATTGAGAACATTGGATTGTATTAAGGTTTTGTGGTAAACTATGCACCTCAGATATTGGATTTTATATGGAGTCCACAGTTTATATTCTGAAACGAGTGAACCATTTTGTGGCGTTTAGTTTACTTAAAGTTTATAACCTGAAACTTGAAAGTTGGGGGGGGGGGGGGGCAAGGGGGTTGATCCTAGAGTATGGTATAGTTTTTGTGTAAATTGAGAAGAGGCAACTTGAGCCTGTTCGTTAGTACTTGTTGCCATTATATTGGACCCTAGTAGTACCAGTGTAACGTCCAGATACAGCAATCTGGGGTAACGGCCAACCTTCGCATAGGGCCCTCTATCGCACCCCAACACTTCGCTTGCAGCCTTTATAGTAACTTTTGATCCGTTTGCAACTTTGTTAAATCTGCAGATTGTAAGTTCTCCAGACGGCTGCGCAACAGCACAATTGAAGTGACCCGCGAAGGCAACCCATTGCGCCTACTGGTATTTACTTTTCATCTGAAACTTAGTGTAGAGTACTGAGCAGACCATCTCGGATCTCTCGAGTCACAATATATAGTAGCCTGCCTCAGTATTCAGGGCCACCCACAAAATGACAAACCAGCATCTATAATATGCATGACCTTGAACTGACCAATTTATACCTGCTCTCTTCGTGACCGTCACTGGCTGGTGTCAAATGTGAACCTTTTTTTTCCAGATTGAATGCTCTAGTATCTCGGACTATGCCATCAAAATTGTGAAAGCGAACAAGCTGGATCATGGTACATATTTGCAGTTGACTCTTGCTAAGGTTTTAGTTCAGATGTGTTCATATGGGGGGGGGGGGGGGGCTGACGAGACTTCATTACGCCCCTAAGACTGGCAAACATGCTTAAACAGGTGGGGTTTGTATTTAGTGATGTACTGAATGGGAGTGGCCTGGGGTGGTATTTTCCCTCCCCATTGGTAATAAAGGATCACAGGAAATCCTCTGGCTGCTGTTAGCAGTCATATTTGACCTAAATGCAATGCTTGAATTGCTATATATGCCCAGGGCTTCCGAATTGAGTAGATGTTTTTGGCGGGTGGAGAGGGTTGCAGAGCATCGTCTCGGTTCATGCTTTGCACATGGTGACTTTTCTTTGTGTTCTTTCCAGTGGTCACGATAATAAAGGGGAAAGTGGAAGAGGTTGAACTGCCTGTGGAGAAGGTGGATATAATAATCAGTGAGTGGATGGGCTACTGCCTGTTTTACGAGTCCATGTTAAACACCGTCATTTACGCCAGGGACAAGTGGCTGGTGAGTTGTCTCTCCTTTTTGTACGTGCTGTGATGGAGCTTTGCATGCAGGTTTCATTGCTACACCCTTCCTGTCCAAATGTGTACTTGGCGCCGTTTGCTACTCATGCTCTGACTCCTCCCCCTTTCCACACATTCCGTCATACCACTGGTTACCTGCTCTTGCCCATGACTGACCACATCTATCTTTATTCCTCAGACTCCAGACGGGCTAATATTCCCAGATCGGGCCACCCTGTACGTCACCGCCATTGAAGACCGACAGTACAAGGACTACAAGATTCACTGTAAGTAGCGGGTCCGGGTTTATCGTGAAATGCAGCCGTGAATGTTGCGCGTTCTAGTGGTTAGCGGGGGGCAGCATTGATGGAACAGCTTGTTTAACTACAAGCTTAAATTACTTAACATTTAGGTTCTAATCGGGGAAAATTGGGCTTGTCTGTAGTCCTAGAAAGTAAAAGATGCGCCTCCTTTATTCTACAGGTCAGTTATTTAAAGCGTGGCATGAATGCAGCAAAGCATTTTTATGGGCAGACTCACTCTGTAATTAATGTTGCAGATTGACCCCAATTCACCGTTGGGGAAAAGGTGTGTGGGCATATGCTAACCTTATTAGCACCAGTCCGTTTTCAAATGTTGAACTGTAATGTGACCCTTTATTAGTGTAGTATGTAAGCTGTAGTCCAGAATTGGCATGCAGTGGCAGCACAATCCTTTGAAGTGGCCCTGCATACGTAAATGGTACTCATTCGGCCGTCAGTGTGGGCTTGTAGTCGGTAGGAGTGACCGCACGGCATTGGCCATCAAAAACGGTAGCCTGTGCCAGCTTCTGCATCCATGACCTACTGGGCACTGCTGATCAGATCACCTTAAAGTTGTGACTGAACTTCGGTGCAGGACATTGAACCCGGTTTCCTGTTTCTATTGCGTCGTTAGTCATCTGTTGCATGCTAATCTAGGAACGGCAGTGTTGCTGACTGAGCCTCAATCGCTTTCCCCCGCAGGGTGGGAGAATGTGTACGGGTTTGACATGGCGTGCATCAAGGACGTAGCCATTAAGGAGCCCCTGGTGGATGTAGTGGACCCAAAGCAGCTGGTTACAAATGCTTGTTTAATTAAGGTGAGCTGATCTTCCATGGTCTTCACGTTCGATACATTCCCGTGGTTCCTGGGCACTAACCCCTAATGTCTCTTGTAGGAAGTAGACATCTATACTGTAAAGGTGGATGACCTGACCTTCACCTCCCCCTTCTGTCTGCAAGTGAAGCGGAATGACTACATCCATGCCCTGGTGGCCTACTTCAATATCGAGTTCACGCGCTGCCACAAGAGGACCGGCTTCTCCACTAGTAAGTGCTGGGCTTTGCGGGTGCATGCATTCCCCTCTGGTTATATGGGCGCAGGCAGCACTTGTCTTGTAACTCCTGTCACTTGCATTCTGGGTTCCAACCCCAATGTAGTCTGCTTCGTATGCACTCGAACCTGTTGCCTCAAACTCTAATCCCCGTTAATTGTTGGGTGCCAACACTTACTGACTTGCTCCACATTAGGCCGGTTTCAGCACGGCTGCATCCAAACCCTTCCTGTGCCCTGTCCCCTCGCGCCTTAGTGCTGCCTCGGGTTGGAGTGAAGCACCCTACAGAATACCATACTGTCGGCTGCATCGGGTACCCCTAAGCCTCTCCATCCCCTTTGCAGGTCCTGAATCCCCGTACACCCACTGGAAGCAGACGGTCTTCTACATGGAGGACTACCTGACGGTTAAAACCGGCGAGGAGATCTTCGGCACCATCGGCATGAAACCAAACGCCAAGAACAACGTAAGTGTCTGCCCTGACCTGTGTGTGTTCATGATTGTTGACCAGGGCGGCTCATTGCTCACTGTGCCTTCTCTCTTCCAGCGGGACTTGGATTTCACAGTTGACCTGGATTTCAAGGGACAGCTCTGTGAGGTGTCCTGTTCGACGGACTACAGGATGCGCTAAATCGTGTGGAAGAGGGAATGTTCGTTTCATCGTCCACAGGATTCCAGGCTGAAGAAAATATCTAGTTCTTGACACGTCACTCAACATTTAGCTGTGTGTTTCACATATGGCAGACCTTATTTTAATCCCGCTGCTAGCCGTTCAGGGGAGGGGAGAGGTTTTTGTAACTCTCAAACTGATGTTCTGTGCCTGATGAACATCAAGGCCCCGGAACCGTGTGGCTAGAGTTTTATCCAATCCAGCATATCCCTCCAATGTAAATAGTGATTTCCAAAAGTCATTGATTCAAGAGCCAGGCCATGCAGTGTTTAGGAGTAAAGAGGTGGGACTGGTAGTTCTGGATCTTTAATGTGCAGCTTCTGTGCACTGGTGCTCCTTCTCGTCCAATGGCAGGCTGCACATCACGGGGGTTGGCTCACTCAAATTCATACTTGTCTGTCTTTCCGGGGGTGGGGAGGGGGATGAAATGCTCCGATCAACCTAGGAAGCAACAATCTTCTATTAATGGATCTGGCCCACTTTTTAGCCTATTGGGGGGTCCCCAGTAGTTGTCAGTGGCTCAGTTCTGAGATGCACTTTGGTATTTTGTTCACAGGTTTTAACAGAAGAGCACTGCCTCTTCTGGAAGAAAGCGTGTTTTTGTGCTATTTTGGCAAATCCTTTGAGTTGGATATAGAGGGGGGAGGAAGAGTCGTCCATTGTGGTTTTTGTTTTATTTTTTTACAGGACTTCTCAAAGGCTAAACATTGTGACTGTTTCATAACTTATGTTTTTATATGGTTGCATTCATGATAAAATAAAAGGTGAACTGTGTTTCGAGTTTGTCTAGCTTCATCCCCTTGTGGCACACATGTTTGGGCAATTGGTTACCTGCAAGGTCATGCATTTGCTGGCATATTAGTATTTTGCATGTCTAAGCTCATGCAACAAAACTGTATATCTGATACAGTACAGATTAGCAATTGGTGCTGACCCATTCTCTCCTTTTAGTAGGTACTCGGTACAATTAAGGTGGTTGCAACTAAAGCATCGCCAAACCTGGTGATGCTATAGCCCATTTGTATTAGAAGTAGGAGATTATACAATAGTTACTCGCGTGATCTTGTAGGTCAGATTGATTGGTAAAAGGATGGCTGTCTGAATATCCAGACAAAGGATTCTCCTCGGGCAGACCAGCAGTGTGGACCCTCCCTCAGCTGAAAATGTATTCTTGCTGAAGCTCAAGCCTGAACTGCAGGGCACTTTTACACAGTGACTGACACAACACGCCTTTGCGCCATTGGTATGACAGATTTCTTTGCAGATGCTTGTGCGACCCCCTTCTGTATTACCGATGGCATGGTGTACATGTAGCACTGCCTTTAGAGTGCAATCCCTCGTTTGCATGGCTGAGGGGGCCCTACCAAATGAGGGAGTCGCATTGCCTCTGATCCCAAAATTTACTGCCGGTGCAGTAGAAAAAAAGTGGTGAGCTGCTAGTCTACTGCCCGCCCCCTCTGCAGGAAGCCCTGGGACGGTCTCCAAGGGGACCTCCAGTTGATGTCAATCACCATAGTCTAGTGACGGTGCTTTCTCTGCCTGCTTGCACAACCATACATGCAAGCAAACCCGATTCAGGCAATGTTTTTAAGCAAATTATTAGCAGTCTCCAGTCTAAATTAGCCTTGGTTTCAATGGGAAAATCTCAGGAAGCTGCTTTGGAGAACAGTGTCTCCCCCCCCCCCCCGCGGGGTTTCCTCCCGGGCCCTTTGAGTACATTGCTTTTTAACCTTTACATCCCCCCTCGTATGTGGACAACACTCAAATCGGCATCTCGGTGAGCAGTTCTGCCAGCCAGGCAGCATCCAGGTTCTGATTGTATGAGCAATATAGCCAAATGGATGAGCCAACTGCCTTAAATTAAACTCTTCCAAGACTGAGGTGTTGGTGCTGGGGAACAATCCATCATTTTGGACAGACAATTGGTGGCTGGTCCAACTTGGCTCCCTACCCAATCCAGTGTACAAAACCTAAAACCTGGGAGTCTTCTTTGACAAGCTGTCTTTTGAGGCACAATCAACTCTGCCACTTGTTTTATCATGAAAATGTTGAGTACAATCCTTTCTGCAATACCTATGGATCTAAGGAAGACTTGTCAGTGCTGATATCCTCCAGACTGGGCTTATCCATTGCTACAAGGCGTATCATTAACACACTTCGAACAGCTCAGAATGCAGCAGCGAGAAGACTGTTGGGCATTTCTAAATTTGATTCAGTCTCCACCATTTTAGTCTGACTCCTGGCTACCCGTAGCCAAGAGAATTCAATTTAAATCACTAGTGCTTTTATGCCCCATGTTATAATGGGCCTACACAGCTGAAGAAATGACTAAAGCCATACACTCCAGCCAGAGCCCTTAGATCTGGTGAACTGGGAAATTTAATTGTACCTAGTAAAGTAGAAGCAAGAGTGTCTTGGCACAAACAGCCAATGGGACTCTGCCTATCTGGTTGAAGGAACCCAGTCTCCCCAAATTTAGAAAGTGTCTAAACAATGGTTTACAGTGTAATTTCACTACGTTTTTGTATTTATCAAAGGCAGCGCCTAGACTCCTCTGGGTATGTCGGTCGCACTTTATACATTTCTCACCATAATCATTAATCTACTTCTATACTGTACAATTGGCTCTACCAACCTGTTTCTGCAACCTTCAGTAACTGGTAGCAACATGTAGCTAGTCCTACTGTACACCAGCCTGTGTTTCTGCAGTCTTCAATAACTAGTAACCTTCATTCTTCATGGAAGTTTCTTGGGCTGCCTCCATTGATTGACTTAACTTCTCATGTAAATTAGTCATTCCCACGGGTCAGGGGCTGCAGTTGTCTTGCAAGGACTTAACGAAACGGGGCTTTTACCATTCTGTTTTTTTTTTTTGACGTTGCTACATTATACATGGCTGCAAATGAAACTTCAAGGAGTTTTGTCGCCTAGATTGAACACTGGGTTTCAACTGGGGTGGTTTGGCTCCTGCTTTTTTGTTGCACATAGCAGATCTCACTTCCTTTCCGGGCCACCCAGGTGGTGTAGCTCCCTAAATGAGGGCACAGTCTACTAGTTGCCTCCCTTATGCTGACGAAATAGCCCCATTTTCATTAACCCCAAAGGATTTTCAATCTCGATCGTCCAGTCTTTGACTTTAATAGGCAAAATCACGTACAAGTCAATTGTGAGAAGACAACCATGTTCTTTGGTAACATGAGAATCTGTACAAGTTTGAAGCATAAAAACAGCTTAAAAGCAGTGATGCACTATAATTATCTGGGCAGACTGGATGACAAAGATGCGTGGTTGGAACATGAGAATAAAAGCACACATTACCCAGTCACTAGGGACTTCAGAATTTCTCTAGGTCATGCTAGCCTCCAGTCTATCAAAGCAATCTGCAGAATCTTTTACATCTAGTTTTCATGTACAAAACCATTACAGAGCTGAATGTTTTATTCATAGTTCCTGAAAGGTCTTAGATCCTTACACAGCTTGAATTGTGTGACCACAATGGTAAGGAAGATACTTAAACCTATTCAGATATCTGCAATTGACACATGACTCTTCAGCTCCAAGTCTTGCCGCTGTTCATGTTTTCAAGCTGAATAGCTTACCCTCATTGCCACTCCAGCATATTGTGCTGCGCCCGGAGGGCTCTTATAAACTAGACTCAGCAAAGAATTTTAGAGTGCTTGATTGGACCAATTTAGTCATAGGCACTGGTAATTGTGAGAAGTTGGTCTGGTATATGCTGTCCACTAGTTGTAGTGGCCACCTTGCGCCAGTCCAAACAACCCTCATTGAAAGCTATCCTAGTGGTAGCTATGGAGAGCAGCCTTCAGGCTAAATCTTGAAGGAGTGCTTGGCTTACCAGATTATAACCTGAATGACTAAATGAAAGGAGAACCGCACCAGGTGTATATACAAAATATATTTATTTCTAAACACTCTGCTAACCTCTTAATGCCCAGAGCACGTAGAATCGCTGGGACCCCAAGGAATCGCCCAAGGCAGTAACACGGGAGACCCACGGGGGATGTGTGCAGTGTGGGAACACAGCTGCGAGCCCTGCACAATTCAATAGGATAGTCGCAGTTGGAATTTTAAAGAACAAGAACACTTAGGAGAGGACTTTGAGCAAACCCCTTTAGACTTGGAGGGTTCTAGAGCCAGCACCCACTCGTGTTGCCTCACCCAGGGAAGCCGGGTGCATAGGTGTCAAATGGTGTCTGGAGTCGTTGTTGGTTTCAATGGCGATGTGCTGCTGCTGTGGAAAGAAGTGTTCTGGTTGATCCAAGCCTGGATCCTATATTTGAAGAACCTGAAAGCAGAGGACAGTCTGGGTCACTTGCCAGTGACCATGGGTACCATCGACTACTGCCTACTGATGTTACATGCTTCAGCTGCAAAGAGGTGAAGCTTGACTCTGCAGCTAGGAGGCGTTGATGATGACCAGGAGCTGGATTTGAGCGGTCTCAAGAAGGATTTCGAGTGCTGCGGTGTCAGTGCTCTGATTGGACACAATAAGCCTTGGCAACCGCAAACCACGCATTAAGAGTTAAAGATGCTTCGGTGTGGACCATCAAGGTCCTGGGGCTCCCCAAGCGATGGGAGTCTGGGCACGTCTGGAGCAACCAGGGTTTGCAAAGCTGGTGCCAGGTGTACCAGTGCTGTCATTTCTCCTTCTAGTAGGGTGGAATCATACCTCCCACACCAGCTACTTGTGTGAGGGTGATTCCAAGGTGTTTTGACACCAAACATGACACGTTTCCGTGCAGCCATTCCAAAGTTAGCATTTACTGCAAGGTTATAATGCACTTAAGAGTATGGTCCGGCTGCATCACAACCCAGGAATAAAGGTTTCGGAAGGCTGCAGAGGGGCTCTGCTCATGCATGGGCACTCACATAAAACCCAGCACCCTGCCTTCAGGATTGACAAGGCCTGCCATAGGGGTGACTGATAGGTTTCTATGTGCAGTGATATGGAGAGATCTAGGGAACCTATATCTTAGGAAGGGGTGCATACACCACCTTACACAGGCTGCTGTAGCAGACCTGTTGTCATTTTAAATGGCTTCCCAGGGGTGGCCCTGGGTACTTAGTATACCGTATACTAGGGACTTATAAGGGCACCCCAGAATCCAATCTGGAGTGAACCAAAAGTACATGCAATCATTTTAGAGAGGAAGCAGCTAGGGGGGGACTTGCTAGACCTCAGAGCGCCCTGGTTTGCATGGGCCCTGGTTAGTAGGGGCCCAGCCAGACTGAAGTCGAACAAGCATTGGCATAGCCAATAGGTCTCGCTTTTGGACCTTATAAGTATTTAGTTATGCAACTGTTGCATGGCTAAACACGTATAAGGTCCCAAAAGCGAGACCTATTGGCTATGCCAATGCTTGTTATGTCTTTGTTTTACGCCCTTTACTGTACTAATCTATAGGAGAGGGAAAGCAACAAGGGTTGAATGCTGGCAGCCAGAACAAGGAGCATACCGAAGAATTATTTGGCATGAACTGCAGTTGTAAGCACTGGTTTGAAGCTATGGGTGTGTTGGGAGGTGTAGCGGGGGCAGGTGTAGTGATTGGTCTCGTGTAGCTACGAGACCTACAGGTCGGTGGTGTGATCTCTCCAGGCCGGCGCATGCCAGTCGTACACATACTTGCCATTTGAGTGGTGTATTGTTTTCGTGGAGTGAGTGGACGCCGTCTGCAAGGCTGTCGGCAGCGTCATTCAGTTCAAAGCAGGGGCGGCTTGCAGGTGGCGTGCGCTCCCGGCCCTCGGTTCATATGTGATGGAATATACATCAACCTTGTATCTACTCCAAGCTGCGCCCTGCCTCCTCATTACAGAAGGGAGGGCACACACTGCACCTGCCTCTTACCGCTCGCATTCGGTGAAGGGGAGAACATGTAAACAAAACCACCCTCTCAGCGCCCTCCCACGCCCCCTGAATTTCAGTTTTAGGTAAAGATGGCCGAGGCTGCGCTGTACATTTCCTTACTGTTACAAAAGTCTGCACCACAAATGTTATAAGCAAACATGCCATTTGTCAAATTACCAGAGATGTGCATTGCTTAATGTTTTTAGTACATATCATCCGCAGCCGGTGGACCAGGAATAACTACAAACATCACGTGGTAAAGCCTCTGGTACCCCTTTTAACCCCAACTAGCCATCGGCGTCCAAAGTCCTTTTAACTAATGAATATGATATGTTGGCAATAATTACTTGTTGATAGGGCTGTACTGAACAAGTCTGCATGTGCTATAAAGTCTACAGTTTGAGAGCAGGTTTGTTTCCCCATGCATTCCCTTGTAAGCCATAGTCTCTGTCCGGCCATCAAATGGTTTTTGCTGAGGTACTGGTCAAGCTCTCGGGACGGGGGTGGGGCTATTGGTGGTTGGTTGTGTCTGCTTAACAAGACACATGTGGCCTACAGTATTTAGAGTTCAGCGCTGGGGGTGGGGGGTGGAGTTAGTGAATAGAAACCCTGAGTTTACCACCTGTAATTACGTCATCCAGCTTTCCATTGAAAGGGGAGGTGGAGGGGCGTTATTTGTTGACAATGGGCGCTTGACACAGTCTGTTATCAACTTGATTTATGGTCAGTTTGAGGCTGTGACTGAAGGGTTGTCGCCTCGGGAGTTATCTCGGATACCCTTAGGACCAAGGAAGTATTGCTCTTCTGGGGTGTGAAGTGCCAACCCCACTTCAACCGGAGCAGCACCCATCGTGCCCAGCTTGCCACCAGCTGGCGAAGTGACATATAACATACGGGCAGCCAGAATAAAGATTATTTCTCCAGCACGCACAATCCTGCGTACTTTAACAGCGCGTGTTTAAGAGTCTATTTAAAGACCCATTCACTCGGAGATCTTGTTTGTGAAAATGATCCCCCTGCCTGTGAGTGAAACCGTGCGAGCAATGCAGCCTGCCGGGGGCTTTATTTTCAGATACATCTGCGCTCCTGTGTGCACAACAATTTGTATCATGAGACGCCGACAACCATGGTATGGACACCCGTGTCCTACACATTGCCTCAAGCGACGTAGCTGTTTGGCTCTTAAGAAATCCTGTGCTTTATGAAAGGACTCATATGGCGCGCATCCGCAAAGGAAACTAGACTTGTATTGTATCCTACCGCAGGTGAAGACTTAAAGAACTTTTATTGTTAATCATTTAACTGCAAATTACGCAATTTCCCTGGTGATGCACCTACACTACCGACTGATATATGTGCGGTTATGAATTTAACAAAAATTATTAATTACCAGCCAAAAGAGAAACACAAAATATAGAAGCATAAGTGTATAGGTAATGTATATAATGTGCGTGGGTTTTCAAATTGATAATGATATTGGTTTGTGCTAAATTCTGTTCTCAGATTGTCTGCCCACATTGCATACTTAAAGTGCCGATGTGAGGAGAAGCCATAGCAAGGAGGGGAAGTACTTGTGCGAGGGTCCTAAAGAAGTGAGAGTATTGCTTTTACATCTGCGCCCCTTTTGCCATCAGGCTGTGGCTTTGTTTCTGCCAATTCAATGGAGACATGACCATACCCAAATCAAAGCACAAGGAAAATGCCAAGCAAAGACAAGCGCTTCGAACGGCTGCAGTATTTGTGTCGTTGCAGTGCGGGCAGCTGAATGTTTGTGTGCCTCGCGACATCATTAAAACATGAAGGGAAGCAAAGACAGCCATTAAGTCACTTGAGCCGGTCCGAAGCAGAAACTAAACACGTGTTTGGCTTCCTTCAGTGTTGGGCAGGAATTTACGGGCTTCTGTGAAAATTTGACACATAACAACAGCAATGTGCTTTCTGTTTTTCTTTTCTCTAAAGTGTCATCCAGGCACAACTGCTCTGCAGTGCTTAAAACACAGTGATCCACACGAAAAAATATAGCAGCAGGATACAGTCCATGATCCTGCTTCAATATTTAAACGATAAAAGGCGCAGAACAGCAGACAAAACAAGCTTTGGAAACGCGGCCGTGAAAGTGATCGTGATTACGATCGCTACGGAGGAAAGACACATGGCGCTGTGCGCGTGCACTTTCACGTGCACTGTAGCTTTAGGCCACGGCAGCACTTTGAAAAGCCCAGATATAAAATGTCTCTTCGAGCCTTTGGCTCGCTAGACCTAAAAACGGTGAATCATCCGCAAAAAGTGGGGGTAACTATAAGAAGCAGATCCTACAGTAATACCATTGTATTTGGAAAAAAACCATCAATGCTTGACCTGACACCCTAAATCCAGGTTGCAAAATCTAATGACATTACAACGCAAACAATTGGAACACATGCTTTTACAAGGCCGTTTTTACATCATAAGTGCCATTATATCGCATGTTTTTACAACACATTTTTTAAAAACTACCATTGCAATGCATGCCATTACAAAACAATACTTTCAGTGCAAAAGTAAGCTAAGTTGGATAGTGCAGGTATAAATTACTATTACCAATCGCAGTGAGTGTAACAGTAGGGAAAGTATTTGATAGTGTAGGGTAAAAATTAATATTCCCAACTACCCCAAAACCCATACCCACCCTAAAACTTAACAAGCATTGGCATAGCCAATAGGTCTCGCCTTTGGGACCTTATAAGTGTTTAGCCATGCAACAGTTGCATAACTTAATACTTATAAGGTCCCAAAAGCGAGACCTATTGGCTATGCCAAGCGGCCCTGAAAGTGAATGTATTCGCGGTAAAGCGCGGCGCGCGAGCCCGCGCACATGCACTTGCACTGTAGCTCTAGGCTGGCCTGGTAGCACTTTTTGGAGCCCTCTCAATAAGTCTCGCCAGACCAGCGCATGCGCTGGGTCAGGCGAGACTTAAAAATGTCCATTACGTACCTTATAATACGTTGTGGTGGCATGCAATGTAGAGGCAGTTGCGTTGCAAAAGCAGTGAGATTTAATGACTGCATTGTAATGGCTGTTTCCCTGCAAAATCAAATCAGTTTGGCTGTGTTTTGCCGCCTGCGCTTGTCGCTATAGTCTGGTTTTCCTCCATTTCCTTCCCTGCGCCTCTTTCCCCCCCCACCCCCCTCCCCTCTTTAATGCTTTCTCGCCGCTGCTGCCCCGCGGCCCATCCCGCTCACGCCTCACTGCTGTCTCTGCCCTCCCCATACCCCTACTTAATGGTGGCTGCTGCGCTCTGAGGTCTAGCAAGTCTCCCCCCCGAGATCTGCTCCCCCAGCACGCAGCTCCACCTCACGCAGCACAGCATGGTTCCAATCCCCCTGTTTCCCCTCTGCCTCTTGCTTCTCACCCCGTTTTTGCCTGCCTCCACTTTTCTTGCCTTTGTGCTTTTTCTCATTCATTCGGTTAGTGTTTTGTCTATTTTTCTGCCTCAGTTTAATTTGGCCGTGGTTTTTCCGCCTTCACATGTCGTTAGTCTGGCTTTCCTCCATTTCCTTCCCTGTGCCTTTTTTCCTGCTCTTTCCTGCTTTCTCACCGCTGCTGCGGACTCTCCCGACTCACTGCTTTCCCTCTCTTCCCCTACCCCTAATTAATGGTGGCGGCTGCGCAGCGGGCACGCCAAAGGCGAGCCTGTCTGCGCCCGTCCACAACCAGCGCCTGAACCCTGGTCCTCCGGCCTGCCTACGCTACAGCTCCCAGGCTCTCAAAATCATCAAGAACTGCAGGCTCTCCTCACCTGTCGACACCCACTGACCTTTCACATGCTGAAACTACCACCATTCCTTCAGTCTCGCAGAGACCCAGGACCCACCTCCATCGTCCAGCAACAACTCCATTGTGCCACAAACTCTGCAATGCATCCTCAACGTCCGCTCCCTCCGGAAACATGCCACGGAAATCTGGGACCTTCTCGACAGCACCACTCTGGACGTCTCCTTCCTTACTGAAACCTGGACGAACGTCACTTCAGGACGAGACATTGCGATCGCCATCCCCGAAGGATACAAACTCACCACAAAGCCGACCTCCGTCTGAGCACCTACACCGACGGACCCTCAGACCTAATGGAACACCTCCACTTCATGATACAGGCCAACCCGTCCACAAGCCCCGGGCACCCTCCTCTACAGGACCCTGCACACCTTTCTCCAACTCCATCACCTCCACCGAATACAGCCTGCTGGAAGACCTCCTTTCCCACCTTGACAACCGCCAAGACCCCAACTCCACCTCCCTCTTTGACAACCTCCACATCATCGGACTCAAACAGATCGTACCACAACCTATGTACTCAGCAGGACACACCCTTGACCCCCATCTTCACAGCAGGAAACTCCACCACCTTCAGCCACACCTCTGAACTCCCATGGACACCACCGCTGGGTCCACTTCACCTTGAAAACAAACTCCGACAGATGCCCGCTCCAGTGCAGGAATTGGAACAAGATGTCCGAAGATCAGCTTGCCGCCTCCCTCAGCAGCTCTGCTCCCACGGACAACCCTACCACTGCCACCTACACAATTGGATCACCAACTGTGCCAAAACCATCGCCCCCTTAAAGAAATCCTCCAACTCGCACACCAAGAAAGCCAGTTGGTTCTCCATAGAACTCCGGGACCAAGGCAAACCTGCAGACGCCTCAAAGCTATGAAGAAACTCCACACCCCCAACAGACCTCGACAACTACAAAGCAGCCACCACGGTACACCACAAACTCCTCAAGGAAGAAAGCACTCCAGGACAGAATCCCCATAAACGCACACAACCGCAAGGAACTCTTAAGCATCAGTTCGCCTGACCCAACAGTGAGACTACCGACATCTCACCCTCCCAGGACATGCGACAGACTCGGTGCCTTTTTCCATTAGAAAATCAATACCATCTATGACAACTTTAACAACCCCCATGAGGAACCCACTCCCTCCGCTCCCCTCACCACACAACCAACACTGGACAGCTGGACTGCCCTCCGCATCGGAGACACCCTCAAGACTATGAAGACCATCCACTCCTGGGCCCCCATGGACCCTTGCCCCCACCACATCTACCACAGAGCTGCAGGCATCGCCCCTGAGCTGAAAAAATCATCAACCGCTCCTTCAAAACCACCTCCTTCTCCAAAGCCTGGAAACACGCCAAGATCAACCCTCTCCTGAAAAAACCTTCGGCGGACTCCACCGACCTCAAACTTCAGACCGATCTCCTTACTTCCGTACCGAGCGAAAGTCATGGAAAAAGCGGTCAACAGCCAACTCGCCTCCTTCATTAACGAAAACATCCTCGACTCCTCCCAATCAGGCTTCAGAAAGAACCACAGCACTGAAACCGCCCTTATCGCCATGGTAGATGACATCCACTCCCTCCTCGACAGAGGAGAGACTGTGGCCCTCATCCTCCTGGACCTCTCTGCAGCCTTCGACAGTCTCACAGTGCACCCTAGCCCGCAGACTCCAGGAATCCAGAACAAAGCCCCCGACTGGATCCACTTTCTCTCCGGCAGAACAGTGTATGACTCCCTCCTTTCCTCTCGGATCCCACACAGACCTCCTGCGGAGTCCCCCAAGGATCGTCCATCAGTTCAATGTCTACTTGGCCCCACCCGTGTCCATAGTCCGATCACACGGACTCCACACCGTGTCGTACGCACCCCCCCAACTCATCCTCTCCCTATCCAACAAACCCAACATCTCAAAACAACTTTCCAGAAGGAATGGAAGCAATCGCCAGATGGATGAAGAGCGGCTGCCTTCAACTCAATACAGACAAAACCGAAGTACTCATCAAAGGCCCTCACCCAGACGCCTGGAAAGACACCTAGTGACAAGGGCTCTCTGCTGACAAAAACATGAAAGCAAAGGGTGCAGTCCTTCTTCTAGTTCCATGCCATGAGTTATACCGCTTCTTTATTAGGATTGTTTGCGACCTGTAGGGCTCTCTTTTACGACAGCCAGTTACAAAAAAGGGACTTCGGGCTCGTTCAGATGGATGCCAGCAGGAAAACAAAGATGCAGGATTTGAACAGGGGTAGCGCACCGAGCAGGTGAGGGGAGGGGGTGCTTTTACCGAGAGGGTATTGCATAGGGCAGCTCATCCTCCATATATATCAGGGGTGCCTCATTTAGACAATTCCCTATTAAACTGCATTACTTTGAAGTTGGTGCAACTTCCGCAGTCTTATTCACAATTACAGACCTCAAAGGGTTATTTTCTCTAAAAGAGCCAGGGATGTGGAATTCCTATAGCCTGACGCCCAAGACATATTGTTTGGGGTCAAGGGCAACAAGTTTTGATTTGCTATTTGTCCTTGGGACAAGTAGGCCCAACCCCCTATATCACAAACCCTTTGACTGTCAGTTTACAGAACCACATTATGGATAAGGGAAAGGCATTGCTTGCAGTTCAGGTAATATTTCTGTCCATGTGTTAATGCTGTTCAAAAATAATATTATTAGGGTGAGCGAACTAAGTACATGTTGTAATCTCAGACTGTACTACGGACAGAGGTTCCAGTATGAAAATGTGTATACACGTTTCAATGTTTAGCAATATGAGGCTATGTATACTGCTCCCAGAATGCTCTCTGATTAGATGCAAATATATGCAGAAGCTTGAAAGCTAGATTCATTATTCTTTGCTTTCAAAATAAAATGTTCACAAAAAAATGCAAAAACATTTTGCTAAACTACTGTAACATTTTAGGTACTGTTTTTTGTAAGCATTGTTTGGTAAAATGTGTTGATGTGTGCTAGTATTTCTCAAAAATATTCCTAATGGAAAATCAGTGTAACCAGTTTTAATAAGATTATGGGAAACATAAAAATAAAGGAGCATTGGTAAAGCCAATAGGTCTGAAATTGTTGGTCAGCCATGATTTTGTCAATGCATGACTTGTTTTGGCATGGTTTTTGTAAAACCTTATTGGTGTGGGAGCTTCTGGGCCCTCATCATTATAACAAACATTGGCAAAAGCAAAAATGTTTTGGTCTCAAAAAGCACACATTGCCACAGTAGTTCCTTGCACTGAACAAAACAACTGCGTCAATTATGCTCCATGTGAAAGAACAGAATGCTGTCACTCACAGGGAAGATAGCCGATAAACCGAGACAGAATTTTAATAAACACAAAAGGTCATGGTTAACTCCAGACCTAATTAAAGGCCCAATTATTAAATAAAGCCTCAAAAGTGCACTCATGTCCCTGCATTAAGTGCAGATATACAACTTTCATGAATTCACAAAACTTTACAGAAGTAGGCCAAGAAATAGTACTCCTAGAAATATTTGTTGACCGCATTTTAGCATGAGCAAATATGCAGGTGTAGATTTGCTCATGCGAAAATCTGAGTGTTTGCAAGTTCATTTTCCCTTCAACCACTTTTTTGCCAACCCTGGAAGAAGTTTTATGTCTGCCATTGTCAGGAGTAAATTTCCAATCTTTCTCACTATGGGAAAAGATTAGAGAAGAGTTGGTGAAAACCCTTAGAACATGCACCTTAGTAGGTTTGCACAGACTCAAAAGGGCATTCCACCCCTGGAACTGTTTACCATTACCTTCAGCGCCAGTATGTAGATCTGCGGAAACGTGACAACATAAGGGAATTGCTGGTTTCAAACCCTTGTATAAAAGGAGCCCTGGCATAATCAGAGAGGGTATTTCGGAGCTCTTATATAATGAGATTGCTGCCATAATTTGTCACCACATTACATGGCACAAAAGGTACAAGTGGATTCTGTTACAGGACAAGTAGATTTATGAAGCAACCTGCCCCATGGACAAGTAGATATTTTATTAAATTCCACACCCCTGAAGAGCTCAGTCCTGTAGGTTAACTTTGCAATTCTTGTCCCGCACATGCCTTTGGCTTCTGTGTAAGAAGAAGATCCCACTCTACACAGCAAAGAGGGCGGGCTGCTCAGCTGAGTTCTCGTGTCTGTGAGCGTGGCACGCACTGCTTTTCATGTTTCTACACTCTGCCATGTCACAGAAGCAGATGTTGTTTGCAGCACTGTTTTTTTTTTGTAGTCACAGTTGAGCACAGTTCACCCACTATTGTTAGTTAAACAGGGGACTTCATGTCATCAAGGAGGCAGTGCTCCACCGCAGGGGTTTTGTTTAACACCCTAAGGTATTCTGGGATTTGTAGTCCAGCTACACTTCCCTTACTACTGCTGAACTTGGGCACCAGAAATAAAAACACCTGTTACTGGAGCATTGCGTGAGATGGCATACATTTAAACATTTTCTAACAGTCTAAACTAGGTTAAAGTAAATAACCTTCACATTAAACACCATGGTTTTCTGGAGCTCACACAAGCTCCTGGTAAAGCCAGTGTGTTTGACAAGCATGCATTCCTCAATCGGATTGCATGACCCAGTGCGTTTTTAATGATATAGCTCTTCAATCCCTGGCAGCACAGCATCAAGGATAATGTACTTCATGGCTTAATGTCCCAAAGGTGGGACCTATTGGCTATGCCAATGCTTGTTGTTGCTGGCATGTCAGGTCAAGAGTAACACCGTGAAAAGTCACTGCACTTCGTTAATCCTGGTTATAGTTGTGCCAGATATACCAATTATCTCTTGGTGAGACACCTTGCACTCCAACCAATCTCACGGGCAAATATTACACGGTATTTCACTTTATGAGAAATGGCAGACATGTTGCACATTTCAAGGATACAAATGTCTGAAATGTCACAAGATGACACCACTGAATGTGCCTTTCTTCACTGGTCTTCATAGGCCACCATAGGAGGCAAGCTTTGGTTTCAATACTTGTTGCACGCACAGTGTGACGTCGCCCCCAAACAAACTGCCTGGACGCAGGCCACGGAGCGCGTCCTGGTGCATTCTGAAATGAATGACGTGTAATAAGTAGACACTTTTGGGCACCTGCACTTTTTTTACGCAAATTAAACACTGAAGTGCACTTGAGGACACCTTGCACTGTTGCTGACAGGGCTCTGCGTGCAGTGCATGGATTGTACCCCTTAGGTGCTAGTCCGCGTGTACGGGTGGCCAGCACTGCTGCTACTCTTTCAGGATCTGTTGCGTGTGAGGGAAACGAGCACAGATGCTGAACATGCTTCATTTTTGGGTGTTGCTGGTATGGAGATAACCTTTTCACTAAACAAAAGTCCGCACTCTTTGTTTTATTAGCGCTGGTTATCCTTAATCCCTAAATCCACAGATGCTGCCCATCCCCACAAACTAGGACCTCGTTTGTCTATAATCCCCTGGATTGAGCCATGGCCGGGATAGCACTGCGCGTTTCCTTTTACTAACACATCAGCACAGATGCTACTGCTGTCCACTAGATGGCGGTGCAACCATGGTTTATTATTTCAAACATCTAAAATTGTGGCTATGGGGATCGCTCACAATTCCAGGCTAGCAAAATATATTTTATGCATATTAGAAAGACTGACCTGATAAGAGAGAAGTCCTCTATTTTCTTTTCTTCAAATCCTTAGAGCCCGTAGCCTAGAACGCTGCCACTTGCTACAGGGTCGGATGGGCGGGGCGGGCAGTCGGCCGGTGCCCGAGGGGCCTGTGGCAGAGGCCAGCTTGTGCGCCGAATTTTTTAGTCTGAGGATCAACCAACTCCAAATACCTGGGCTAATTTTTCCAGTAGAGCTGCAGCTTGAGGTGAAAGGTAGTCTGAGCAGGCCACATATTAGCCCATTAATTGTTATTTACAGAATGACAATAGGGCGTCAGGAGGACGCCAACATGTGGTGCACCTCCTTCCATCCCTGGCTCCAGGAGGTATCACTGAGCCTTTGAGAGCGGTGCATCATGTGGTGCACCTCCTTCCATCCTGGCGCCCCGGTAGGTGTCAGTGAGCCTTTGAGAGAGGTGCATCATGTGGTGCACCTCCTTCCATCCCGGGCCCCTGGTAGGAGCCAGTGACCTTTGAGAGCGTTGCGTCATGTGGTGCACCTCCTTCCATCCCAGCGCCCCAGGGGGTGCCAGTGAGCCTTTGAGAGCGGTGCATCATGTGGTGCACCTCCTTCCATCCCGGGCGCCCAGGTGGTGCCGGTGAGCCTTTGAGAGCGGTGCATCATGTGGTGCACCTCCTTCCATCCCGGGTGCCGGTGAGCCTTTGAGAGCGGTGCATCATGTGGTGCACCTCCTTCCATCCCTCACCCCAGTAGGTGACGGTGAGCCTTTGAGAGCGGTGCATCATGTGGTGCACCTCCTTCCATCCCGGGCGCCCAGGTGGTGCCGGTGAGCCTTTGAGAGCGGTGCATCATGTGGTGCACCTCCTTCCATCCCGGCACCCCAGGGGGTGCCAGTGAGCCTTTGAGAGCGGAGCATCATGTGGTGCACCTCCTTCCATCCCTGGCCCCTGGTAGGTGCCGCTGAGCCTTTGAGAGCGGTGCATCATGTGGTGCAGCTCCTTCCATCCCGCACCCCAGTAGGTGCCAGTGACCTTTGAGAGCGTTGCGTCATGTGGTGCACCTCCTTCCATCCCAGCGCCCCAGGGGGTGCCAGTGAGCCTTTGAGAGCGGTGCATCATGTGGTGCACCTCCTTCCATCCCGGGCGCCCAGGTGGTGCCGGTGAGCCTTTGAGAGCGGTGCATCATGTGGTGCACCTCCTTCCATCCCGCACCCCAGTAGGTGCCGGTGAGCCTTTGAGAGCGGTGCATCATGTGATGCACCTCCTTCCATCCCGGCAGCAGCCAGGGAGCCTTTGAGAGCGGTGCATCATGTGGTGCACCTCCTTCCATCCCGGCGCCCCTGTAGGTGCCGGTGAGCCTTTGAGAGCGGTGCATTATGTGGTGCACCTCCTTCCATCCCGGCGCCCCGGTAGGTGCCGGTGAGCCTTTGAGAGCGGCGCATCATGTGGTGCACCTCCTTCCATCCCAGCGCCCCAGGGGGTGCCAGTGAGCCTTTGAGAGCGATGTGTCTTTTGAACAGTGCATTTACCAAGTGGTCAGTGTGAGGAAGAAGCTTTTGTCCCCCACAGCAGGTCACAACAACCAGATAGACAAGCCTCAGGTGCCTGGTGCCGGTTTTCTTGGGTTGAGGTTTGGAGTTTCAATCACATACTGTGTAATGGAATGAGAGAAAAAAAACAAGAAACACAAGTTTTAAATAACTTTGCAATAAAAAAAAACCTGATTAGAAACGGATAAGAAGAAATCACCTTTTCGGTATGAATAGTTACGAACTGCAATTGTGGGCCACTTTTTTTGGGGTGCCCGACAGGCCCGGTTTTAGAGGGCAGTACGGGTCCACCCAAGGAATACCCTGGCCCATCCAAGGCCCTTCAGAACTGAAAAGCAAGCGTTTTCAACCTTAATGTTTCACAGGAGTGTGCAGTCCTGTGGGCTCGCCCTTATCTTTTTAGGTCTCGCTGGCGTTGCAGCGCGAAGCGGTGCTGCCAACGAAACTTATTGTTGCCGTGTTTGCTCCCAAGGGAGACAGACCAGGGTACGCGCAGCCATCGGGGTCTGTGAACGCGCTTCCCATGAGCAGATTGTGGTCTGTGAACGTGCTTCACATGACCAGCTTTTGCGCGTTCATTCTATTGGAGTGCTCCTCTCTGGAAGACCTGCTGAGTTAATTATAGGTCCTTTCCGGAGATGTGCTATTATTTAGCATTGTGGGGCGCTTATTTCTTTTTTGAATTCTCTGGTTAAGTGTTAGACATTCTAGCCATAGTGTCGCGAGTGCAACATTCCCAAAGGCGCAGCCACACCCAGTCAATGACCGAGTTAGTCAACGATGGCTACAGAGGGAATACAGATCGCAGTATGCGCGCGCGTCCGGCGTCACAGGCATTGTGTCGGACTGAGCCACCACCGTAAGTCCTGAAAGGGGTGTTTTGAATGCGGTGCACCCTTTTATCAGTCTATATTTTCGTCACAAGAGACGTTTTGACTTAAATAATGTCGTTTACTTGCACTCGTTCACCTGCTGCGTTCGTAACCTCTGTAGATAAATTGGTCATATTGTTAGGTCTACCGGGTTTATTCTCGAAGGGCTGCGGGGCCTTGATTCGAGTAGTGAACGGCGCGTCGGCTCTGCAGTAAGGGATGCCACGGTCACTACTGCACTGCAGAGGGGTGTCGACCAGCCCGGCAGCTGATGTGTGTTGAGGACTCGCCGGAGAATGGATTAAGTCATGTTGTCGATAATGTTGTGCATTTTAAAGTGCAGTTTAATTGCTTATTAGCAAAGCTGCACACCAACTTGTTAAATACAGTGCCGCAGGGAAGAGTCGCGATGCTTCCTAAACAAAAAAATAAGATTGTTGTGAAAGATCAGGCCTGTAAACTGCCGGCGATGGTATCAAGTGGCAGCGGCCGCCACTCGGGACAGAGAACCTTATGAATAGGTATGGGCCAAGGGAAACCATTTGTTTACGCACGCGCTACGCCTTAGAGGGGATTTAACCCAGGGATGGAGAGGACAAAGAGAGTATGTCACCGAGTGGTAGACGCGGAATCGGGTAACAGGGTTCAGATACCGAGTGGCGTTCATCACAAATAGTGCAGCAGGCCGTAAGGCTGAATCTTCACCCCCCCCCCGCCCCCGGGAGTACATTACTAGGCCTACCCATGATGTAATTTAACAGTTGAGCTAGATGCTCTCATTAAAAGTCTATCCTCTTAGGAAAGATCACCCTGGAGAAAACCCTCTTCTTGCAAGGCATTGTACCCGCACTCGAGGACGGGGAGGGCCATCTCCCTCCGCAGTGACTCCATGACTCGCGAGATCCTAAAGGTCAGAAAATTGAAGGAAAAAGCCCTCTAAAATGACAGCGTGTTTGTCGTGTGGTTGGTGTTGAAAATACTACCGGATACATCCTTGTCGACTTTAATCAGGACACAGTCGGTCCGCAATGAAAAAGATTCTGCGGGTGCTCTGCTGTTTTCTCAGTTTCGGGTCAAGGTACTGCAATACACTAAGTTCCCCATAGTCATCTTTAGTTTTTAATCCTTGTTATTGTCTTTGTTGAATTTAAGTACTGAAAAGAAGAAACTTTAGACCGGAAGTCCGTCTTAACATTAACCCAACTTAGCCATCCTTCATAGCCCTGCTCCCTCCACCAGTCATTAATCACGGAGTCATTTTGATGTGAACAGATGATACACTAGTGGTTATGGGTTACCATTTCACATCATAATCTTTATTGCTCTCTGTATCTGGCGTCGCGGACTCCATGAAAACCATGCGGAAAGAATGAGCACCAGTTCTCTGGACCAGTTGAGAGATGGTGACCTAGATGGAGATGAATAGTATTTATACGCAAAACAAGTAACAGCCACGCAGTTATTGCGAAATAAAGCTACCAGTTTCCAGATGCTAATATATTCTGATAATCTGATGCACGATGCTCGTGTGAAGTTTCCTTTTAAGGATTTTTACTAGACTCAACCTGACTGCATTTCTTATCTCCTGTGCGAGTGGTCTGCAGTACCAAGTGTATTCGTGAAGGTTTGGAGCAGAAAACTAACATAATATTCAGTGATCCCATAAAACAATTCCTTTTGTTTCTTCTTCTTTTATTTTTATTTTTTGTATTCCCGTTTGTTTGGTATACGTGGTTAATTGTCGGGTTTGTTGCATATTCCGTTACACCAACGTAGTTTCCCCCCCCCCTCAAGTAATGCATATGTAACTTGTGGCTCATCTACTCGGTTGTAACCCCATTTCACAAGCAATAGAATAGGAGCAGCCCTGATTGCAGTGACTATATGATCGGCTTACCCATCTGTGTACATGGTAGGCTTTTTGTAAAAACTCGCAGACGCATGGAAAATGGGATGAAGATTACAACGACGGCAGACTTTTTTTTTCTTTTTAAATAATTTTTTTAATCTGCTGACGCTTGTCGTGGTAACCTTTACATCTATGTGATTCTGAAGACATGAACGGTCGCACCATCAGAGAGGGATCACCAACACTGGTCACGTTTTGTGACAAGAATTAGGAACGTAGTTCAGATTGATACTGAAAGCACTACAAGTCCATTCCCCTTCTTGCTTTGGCTCAGCTATAGTCGGGCCATTAGAATTATGCAGCTGCAGCAATTTTTGCATAATTGACGCATTTTGCACATCATTCATTTGCCACATAATTTGTATGTTTTTAGCAAATACAATTTTGTTTCTAGTTCCAACGGTTCAAAAGTTGGAAAAATGTAGACATGTGTTGCTGTGCAGTGGAAGGCCCTTTGCAAAGGTTGACTGCCACCTTTCTGTAGCTTATTGCTATACTTGGTGTTAAACTCGTAATAATGAGGTACAACTAAGGCGTGTTAATCTTAAAAATGAAAAAAAAATAGGTAATTCTATGACAATGTGCTGCATAATTTGCCTTTTCTTGCAGCATAATTTGTGCAACCCTACCACATAATTTGACCCTCCCCTGCCGCATAATTCCTGTGGCCCTGGCTATAGTTGTGAAATAGACCTCCTTTTTTAGGTCTCGCTGGCGTTGCAGCGCGAAGCGCTGCCGCCAACGAGACTTATTGTTGCCGTGTTTGCTCCCAAGGGAGACAGACCAGGGCACGCGCAGCCATCGGGGTCTGTGGACGCGCTTCTGAGATGCGCTTGCGCAGACGCACACACACTCCGCCGCTGCCGACCCTCCTCCCCGGCTGCCTAACGCGCGCGCACACACCTCGCCACCGCCGCCTTTGGGCAACCTTAAGCAGGAGACATGGCGCCCCTCCCCTGCATTCTTTGTGTACACACACAGTTATACGTAAAACACAGCTTTACATCCATACAAACACAGGCCACACAGATAGAAGGCACGTGAGTACACACAGAACACACGTTCAATCCACTAAGAAATACTTGTTGTATAGTGCCAACCCTCACCCTCCATTACTCCATCCCCCTCCTCTCCAGCACACACGGCGCTGCCTCTCCTTCGGGTTTAGTCAGTGCTCCGCTGCTGCCCAAGAGCCACCTTCTTCCACTCTGAGCCAGTTGCAGAACCCGCGAACTTCCCCCCTTGCAGGCAGGCCATGGACGAGGCAGAGGCAGGACCCGTGAGCTTCCCCCATCGCAGGCTGGCCATTAACGAGGCAGAGGCAGGACCCATGAGCTTCCCCCCTTGCAGGCAGGCCATGGACGAGGCAAAGGCAGGACCCGTGAGCCGTGAGCTTCCCCCATCGCAGGCAGGCCATGGACGAGGCAGAGGCAGGACCCATGAGCTTCCCCACACGCAGGCAGGCTATGGACGAGGCAGAGGCAGGAACTGTGAACTCCCCCGGGACACAGGTAAGGAAAGCAGCAAGTTAGTGGGCATATTGAACCAGATTTGGGTAGAAAGCAGTTTTTAAACAACCATGTGTCTTTTCATCTGATCCTAGTGTACTTTGCAAACGCTTGTGTTTTCAGCTGATCCTCTTTAGTCGCTTGCAAACAAACTAGGATCAGCTGAAAACACAAGCACTTGTTTAATTAGGCCGCTGCCATTGCAGGGTCTCCTCTCTGTATTGTGACGTCATTTCTTTCTCTTCCGGCCTCTCTCTTCGCGCATGCACTTGTGTACCTCACATACATCACTTTATCTCCTGCCCTCTACTGTTGTCATTGCTGCACATCTTGGCCTGATCCGTCCACTGCCACGGACTCTGCTTTCCCGCAGCTTACAGGATGTCTGATTATATACACCTAAACTCCCTGCACACAACAGAAAGGCTCACACATCTGACCCCCATTCCCTTGTGAGTGACATATGTTCTCTCCCCTTCCACTCCCTGCTGCCCCTCGAGCTCCCCGGTCTCTGCCCCTGTCTCTTATTCTTCTCACCTCTCCCTTTCTCCTACCCCTTCTGCCTCCACTCGCTAATGTCTCCTTTAGCCAATGCTCAAACGTCCGTTCCCTGTCTCAGCTGTCTCTCCTAGATACTTGTGGTCTTTTGTGTTTTTCCTAATCTTTCTCGCCTTCCTCCTTTTTTCGGTCACTTTTACCTCCCACCCTTCTTTCCTCCTCTCCCTCTGTCTCTACTCTCTCTTACCCCCTCGTTCTTACCATCTCAAACACCCCTCTGCGTTTTGCTGTTTCTTAGCTCTGCCTCTTTTACCCCCTCTGTCTATGCGGTTTGTGCTAACTCCCTGCCCCTTACCACTTCCTCCATCCCCCCCCCAAACACGCACGGGTTTAAAATCTCTCTTTTTTACATAGATTCCGTCTAGGATATTTCCAATGCAATAGGTCTCACATTTTCAAAACTTTGACCTGTTGGTATTATAAATGACAATTCCTTTTATTATTGAAGGTTTTTTGAAAAACATAATTAGAAGGCATTGTCATTTACAATGCCAATAGCTCAAAATCTCCCAAAGGCGAGACCTATTGCATTGCAAATGCTTGTTTTAATGAATAGCACTATGAATATAGGGTACATTCAGGCCTAGGGAGAGGTGTGAAGTCACCGGAGTTTAGTAGCTGCTACAATGCACAAATGACCAGCACTGATATCCTGAAAACTGAGGTCCTCATTTATGAATAGTGTCGCATCGCTGCGTAAAAACAGCAACATGCTGGATGTGTCATATCTACAGTATGACGCATCATGTCGCAAGGATTTACAGATACGTCAGGATTTCTGATGTATCTGTAGGCGCAAAAATGACACATTGCTGGAGTGTGTAACGAAAGAGACGCAACGCCATCAATGGGTCATTTCACATGGGCAAGTCCCATTTCAAATGTGCCTGCTTCAGTCTTACGCCTGCTGTGAGGCAGGCGTAGGATATTGATGCATTTGCGTCCTAGAAGTGTTTCACTGCGTCACTTCTACGAGGCTTACTTGCATCAGAACGCCCACCATCCATACATTATATCTGGCACAGGTATAATGTGGCGCAGGGGTTTACAAAGTGACAGATGCCAGCGCTTAAAATAAAAGATCGATTAAACACTTTTCTTCTTTTATTTTTGGCCCACTCATGCTTCTTTACGGCCCTCCCAAAGAAAAAAATCCTATAGCCGGGCCTGGTGCCAGGGCTAATTTTTCATCCCAATCCGACCTGTCAGTGACACCACCCACGAGAGTAGGGATTTGTCTGGTTACCGCTTGTCACTCGGACACCACAAATGTTGCAGTACAGACCCACTGTGAGAGCGCCTGAGAGGAGAGACCAGGAGAGGATGTGTGGCCACAGAGGGGTTTAGCGGCAGGTGAGTCAGAACGGAGGAAAGGGACAACCCAATAACACTGTGCGTTTTACTGCACCCAGATGCTCAACCCCCGTACCTACCTTCATGATACTGGACGTGATTGGTAGGTGGCACTTGCTAAGATTCGTCAATTTGCCTCCTCAATTACCTGCAAGTCTGGCCGTTTCCGACTTGTTATGTGCACATGTGTTTCTTAGGTGTGTCCTCTGTTCAGTCATCGGGTTCCCTACAGAGGTGAGACAAGTCACTCGGGCAGACTTCTGTGTGTCCCCTTTTGGTCTGTGGAACATCACAGCCAATCTCTGACGACCTCCGAGGCTCACGAGGGTACCCACGGCCTACACAGGTCTCTCAGTAGTCCGGAGGTGAAGCAGTAGCTATGGGAGTGATGTGCTTCTCCTGCCGGCCCAACCCTCCTCCAATTCTTCTTGCTCACTGAAGGAGTTAGAGGCCTGGCATGCGTCTTCTCTCGGACACTAAATCAGTTTCCTACTTTAAACAACAGAAAAAGGCACCGTAAACATTGTTTTTTACTTCTTGCCTTTGCAGGTTTGTTTATTGAGTTGATTTGTAGCGCCCTGTCTTGAACTCGCCCGCAAGCCAAGGAAAAAGGCGCAGATAACCAAATGTGGTGGTTTTCCCCAGGGCCCCTTGAACAGTTCCACTGTTTTCTTTTAATATAGAACTGAAAATATATCCCGTCATACAATATAAGGATGCTGCAAGTCACCGAAGAGTTCCATACCCTTACAGACGAAGAAAGCAGAGTTATGGTACTCCAAGCTGACTTGCAATATCTTTATATTTGCTAGGGGGTACTTTAGCCCATATAATATATGGTCACACCATCACCTTTCCCACAAGCCAATTAAAACCTTGATGTATAGCTCTTTCATACGATAGAGCAAGCATATTTGAAAACATGAATAATAAAACCTCCGGTGCTAAATTAAACACATCAAAAATCTATTAGATATTTGTTGCAAACGGGTATCACAAGCAGTTCAATACAAATCATATATTAAAAATAAAAAGCTGCACTAGCTCAGAATGTGTAGAAACATGCAGAAGGATTCTCACTTTTCTCTATCTAATGGGTGCAAAAAATAGGTTCTCTCTGCTTGTCATCGTAATCTATCAAGATGAAGAAGAGAAAAGCAATGCTGCGTTTTTGTTGCTTTAAAAAAACTGCTCAATTACGTTCCCTTTCACCTCAGCTGCTGGCAGCAGGTATTGTGACATCAGAACTCAACTGTATATTACCTTATAAGTAAGGCTCCCCGTTTTCCTTTTTTTACTAATTTTTACAGATATAGACAGAAAAACGTTTTATTGTCCTATCTGTATATATTTTTTAATGTGGATAAAAACGGAAATTGGGTTGCTTTTTGAGTGATTGTAAATGCCATCAATCATGACTGCTGGGCCATGAAGATTCTGGCCTTCCTCTCCTTAACCACCCTAGGGTTCAATCCCAGGCACAAGTCGCAAGATCTCCTAAAAATCATTCTCATGCCTCAAACCCAGGCAACAGAGACGGCGGTCACGGGGTCCATGATCAACATCGGGCTGTTGCAATTGCACCAGGGCTTGAATCCAGATTTATTTGGTAAGGAGTGCCTTTAAAAAAAAAGTACAACAATTTGGACAGAAAGATTCACCTTAAAGAGGGTAGGAGAAGCTTCCGACCCATGTAGAAAAGGGCAGGAAAAATGTACCTGAAGTTAGGGCAACAGGGTGTGCTTTGTATGGCTCGAATTACAACCCTCAACTCTGCTTCAGGAGTCGGGATGGAACTGGCGCCCCCTACCCGTAGTGAAGTTATGTCGGAAGTTTCTGGATGCAGTCTGGGACTTGTCATATTCAAGAGGTGAGGAACCTGCAGCTAGAAGTATACATCAGACAGAGAAGGACATGTCTGCAGACTTGTTGAGTCACGACAGGAGATTAGGACGGGCAAACATGAAGGGTGGTGTTCTGGTTTCAAATGAAGTTTATTAGCTTTAATTGAAAAGAACCCTCAATCACTGCAGCTGGGTGTTGGTGCAGCAAAGTAAGCCCAGCAAACACTGCATACTTGGGCATTGCTGCTTCCTGATCTAGTAATAACAGTGGTTGTGCCATTCTTATTAGGTGGCATAGGGAAAACTTTGAAGTTATGGGAAATAAGCACCTGAACTAAGCCAACAAGCCCGACTTTCTCAGGTGGCACTTCCCTCAAGAAAGAAAAATATGGACCCAAAATGGAGTACTTCATTGTTCAATCGCCACCTCAACCTGATAAAAAGCCATATATTTTGAAGGGACATTTATTTGTGTATCCCAATGTTCACCAAATGCTTTTAGCGCAACAAAAAAAAAAAAACTCAGGAAAAGGTTAACCAGACTATGCTTTGTTACCAACAGGAAACAGACGCGTTTCCATGGCCGCCTAGATTTTATAGAGCGATGCGATGCGATGCGCTTTAAGGCAGCAGAAGGCTTTGCAGCTGCTACCGAGAACCAATGGTTGCATGCTAGGTTTGGGTACAAGAACTTGAAAGGGGTTTGCAAAGCTGCCATTTGGGGTGATACAATTGAAAGCGTTGGGTTAGAGAGAAAGCGTGGCAGTCCAAAAGAGCCTCGTGGACAAAGCAAATGGATTTAAAAAGAACGCGTTGGATCACTGGTAAGCGCAGGGAATGGCCAAAGATATTGAATTGGATTTCCTTTGTTTCAAAATCAATCTGGCAGCCGCATTCTGGATGTGTTGTATTCTATTTTTTTCATGGTGTGCAAGGTTATTGCAACCATCCCTATTGGGTTTGTTGAAAGGAACACACTCTACAAGAATCCTTTGGGAAATGGCGGCAAAATCGTGCAATCCAGCAGAAGTCATGAAATAACAGCCACAGCAGCAAGCGTTTTCTGGCACCAAGTAAATAACACCAGCAAGCGTTTCCAACTCAGCGTCACTTATTGATATTAATCATGAATGGAACACAAGCTTTTCAACGGAGATGAACTACAGTCCAAAAACAGCCTGCCACTTTCAATAAAAACTGTTTGCTATGATTTACAAGATTTTATTTTTAATCTACAGTGTATAGTTGTTATTATTAAATTGAATTTGTAGGGCACACAGCTACCCCGAGGGGTTTCCCGGCAACGGCCCGGTGGGAAAGCGGAGATCAAGCAAGAAGGAATCTAAGAGTCGAAGAATCAAGTTTTCAAGATTCTGCGAAATACACCATATACGTTTTCCTCACTTTGGGGCATATCAACAAGGGCTTTCTCTCTGCTTTTTTGGCTTTAAAAGCCAAAAAAGGAGAGATAAAACTAGTGCCCTATCAACAACAGGGTGCTAACATGCAAATTTGCATGTTAGCACCCTTTTACTCTACGCTTCCCCTTGCATCTCTAATGAGATGCAAAGGGGGCGTTCCAGAGTAAAATAATAGGAGAAATTTTGCTAAGCGACATTTCTCCTATTATCAAGAATGTCGCTAAAAAAAGCAGCGCTAACCGCGGTTAACGCTGCTTTTTTACGTCTGGTATTTTTCAGACTTAGCCATGATATCCTATGGAAGGAGGATATCATGGCTAAGTTTGCCTGTCCCTATCAACAAGGTAACGTGAGATTATCGCTGGGTTTCCAGCGATAATCTCACGTTAGCGTGAGGATTTTTATCACTATTGAGATAAGCGTTGCTAATAGCACGCTATCTCAGTGATAAAAATTCACGCTAGCCGGCGATAATTATCCTAGCGCTAAGTGCGCTTAGAGATAATTATCGCCGGTTGTTGTTGATATGCCCCTTAGTGAGATAGGTAAAGAGTTCCGCAGGGTTGGTCGTAAATAAGAAAAGGACCGGCGACGCATGCGAGAGAGTTTGAGTTTTGGTACAGAAAACCTCATCTGCTGGCCAGATCGCAAAAGGTGAGAGGGTTGAACTAGCTTTTGCAAATATATTCATTGTTGAAGCCCGATGTGGGTTTTTGAGGCATAGTTCAATACTATCTTATAGCTCTGTGTCACTCACAATTGAGTGGGTTAGTTTAACCTGTGAAACAGTTGATAAGTGGAGTTTGCATGTTATTGGCAAGTTTTTGGGATGTACTAGAGATGACGAATGAGCTGAGGCAGGGGAACAAGTTGACTCCGCATTGGGTCAGGGCCGGCTCTAGGGCGGTGCGAACGGTGCCATCGCACCAGGTGCTGACTGCCGGTGGGGGCGCCGTATACTATGGTTTTAAAAGCCAATTTTCAGCCAACAATAAAAATGTCAAAGTAACTCCAGTGATTAATGTTCTTTCTGGAGAGAGAGAGAGAAAGGTTCTTTCTGGAGAGAGAGAAAGGTCGGAGTTTTGTCTCCTGGACGTTTTTATTCATCCTGAGGTAACACAAAGGATTAATATGCCTGATGCAAAGAACTTGTACCATGCAGATCACAACGTGCATATAATGTAAATTGGTCAGTAGTTTACTGCTTTTGTCACAGAGATCAGTTTGTTACTTGCAGTTTATAAGTTAGAATCCTAATGTTGTACAGTGAGCTAGTAACTGTCATCAAAGAACTGCAAGAAAACTTCAAGACATAGGTTGGAGCCTTATGATTTTTCCCGTCTTTCATTATCCTTATGTTTCAAAGTGGGTTCATCAGGGTAAAAAATCAATTCTTATTATTAAAGACAACCTCCAACCATGTTTTTAAAAAAAATCTAAGAGTCTCATTTATGAAAAGTGTTGCATCATTGCGTGAAAGCAACGATGCGACACTTGTCAGTGCGCCCTCCTTGCGACACCAATGATGCGTCATATTTACTGTATGACGCATCAAGTCTCAAGGAATGACAGATACGTCAGAAATACCGACGTATCTGTCGGCGCAAAACTGACGCATTGCTGAAAACAGACGCAACTCCAGCAATGTGTCCTTTTGCATGGGGCAAGCCCCATGTGAAAGGGCCCGCTTCATCTTATGCCTGCTGTGAGGCAGGCGTAAGATATTGATGCAATGGCATCCTAGAAGTGGCTCACTGAAATCACATATATTTCAATGCGCCACTTCTACGAGACTTTTTGCAGGGGAACGCCCACCCTGCATACATTATACCTGGCAGAGGTATAATGTGGCGCAGGGTTTTACAAAGTGACGCATCTGCCTAGATGCATCACTTTGTAAATAGGGCACAACATGGCACATTTTTTACGCTGCTGGTGCATCACAAAAACTGACACACGGGTGGCGTAAAAGTAACACAAGGGCTCATAAATAAGTACCCAAGTTTGTGCTTCTCAAGACCAAGTAGTCTCAAGCTAACATGTCTACCAGTATGGATGACGTGACTTCACCTTGTAGTCCTCGGTCTTACGTAACATTTCATGTACACTAATTTACACACCTATGATTGTCTCTGTGTAGTTAGTGTGTGTGTGTGATGACACCGTTCAAAAGTATGAGTGGTGCTAATTAATTAATTAAAGGCATCTGAGAGAGAGTGGTTATGGAGACTTCATGGGTACTGTGTAAGGATGTTGCTGAGGGAATCCGTGGTGGAGGTGGTCATTAGGGGGGCACCAACAAACATTGTCGCACAGGGCGCCACCAGCACTAAAGCCGGCCCTGCATTGGGTATCAGAGGGGGTGCCAATTGTGTCAATGAGAAGCCAAGTTCCAAGAACACAGAGGTCTTCAGCATGGATGGAGCATACAGATGCTGAGCGGAAGAAAGTTGTGGCGGAGCTGCGCAGGAGTCAAGAGAGCTAATGATACTATTACATTAAGAAGGGAGCGGTTGATGTGCTGAGATTTGATAAGAATTCACGATCCATGTCCTGTGGCTCGAGGGTACAGAAAGGAGCATTCAGTGGTGATTTGTGCATTTCTCCATTTTGCACTGTGACTTGGCATTGGTGAGCGGTTTTATTAAATAAATAAAAAAGTTCCTTCTTTACACAGGCACCTGTGCCTGGGAAGATTTAGAAAAGGCCTCTGAGTTAAAAGATAGTAGGCTCTTTTGGGACGTAGTAAATCGTCCCCTGTTTAAAAGTGATACCAAGGAAAGCATAGTGATGCAGGTTACTGGTGAATCCTGGGAAGTTCACTTTGGTAAAATTTTTAATCCCAAGGCATTATCACCCTCGGATTTGTTGGATGACCCAGGAATTTTGGTAGTACCATCTACAGCTTCGCTTCTTAGCTCCTCGCTTACACAGGAGGAGGTTGAAGAAGCTCTGAGGAAAGGTACATCATTAAAAGCTCCGGGCCCTGATGCTGTTCCTTTGGACTTTTTCAAGCACAATATAGAAGTATGGGCCCCGTTGCTGTTAAATGTCTTCAGGGCTGTGGTTGTTGGTAGCATTCCTGTATCATGGAAGAAGGCAGTGGTGGTGCCGATTTTTAAGAAGGGCGATAGGTGTGACCCCCGATGCTATCGACCTATATCCTTGATCGATGCATCATGCAAGTTATTAGGAAGGGTCATTTTGGCCAGACTGGAAACGTGGGCTGATTCTGTTGGTTTAATTGTGAACTCCCAGTATGGATTTAGAAGTGGGAAGGGGACTGTCGAACAGTGTTTAAATTTGGCGCTGATTATTGCCAAGTACATGAAGGCAAGGAATTCTGCAATTTACCTTGCCTTCATGGACTGGTCTAGCGCGTTTGACACTGTTTGCAGAAGTAAGCTATGGCAGATGATGGATAGTATGGGCTTTGAAGAACCGTTGGTTACGCTGCTCCGCAGACTACATGCTGCAACATCCGTGGCCATAAGGTTTGGACCTGGGGGTGAAATAACAAAACCGATCCCCTCAACTGAGGGGGTCCGTCAAGGGTGCATTTTGGCACCTTTTCTATTCTTGGTGTATACAAATGGATTGGAGAAGTATTTGTTGGACCATTGTTGTGATTTTCCAAAGGTAAATGGTAGGAGTATTCCCATATTGTCATATGCAGATGACACTGTTTTAATGACCCTCACTGGAAATAGTATGCAGACATGCTTAGATGCTTTTAACACTTTCATGTTGGACCTTGACCTAAAAGTAAATTTTGCAAAATCCTTTGCTATGGTCTGTGGCCCAAAAGGGTCAAAATCTAGGAAATTTGTGGTGAATAACTTCACCATTGAAAAGGTGGATAACTTTAATTACCTGGGAAATCTCTTCAACAACAAATTAAGTTGGGCCCCATTAATGAAGACTCGAGTCCAGAGTACTACTCGTTCTATAGAAGGTCTTTTCCGTTTTTGTGCCAAGTTGGGTCAAAAACCTGTTGCACATCTCAAAACCCTATATACATCTAAATGTCTATCTGTGGCCACTTATGGGGCAGGAGTAGGGGGGACTGAGAATCCGTCATACAGGTGATGGAAAACAAATTTTTAAAACGGGTATTACTGATTCCATCGGGTTCATCAAACACCTTCTGCCACAACGAAATGGGAATGACCAAAGTGACTGATATTATTCGTCTGTCGCCTTTATTACTATGGTGCAAAATATGGTTATCGGACGACCTCGAACTTTCTAGAGAAATTCTTTTAGATTGTATGAGTCTGGATAATGCAAAACAGATCCCCTGGCTGTTATATGTTAGTGACATGTTGCATAAGATAGGTTTGGGCCATGTTTATGAATGAATGAAATCTTATCATGCGCACAACTTTGCCCAATGGGCGTCAAGGCGCCTAAGTCAAATACAAATAATCCAGCTTGTCAATCGGAAACAGCGAACTTTTATTCATACGCTTTGGTAAAATACCAGGTTTTAAGGGCCTTTTTAAACAAATCCAAAGAAGGGAGAGTCTTAACCTCAATTGGAAGCGAGTTCCAAAGTTTAGGGGCAACCACAGAGAAAGCTCTCGCTCCCCATCTGGCTAATCTAGTGCATGGAACTACCAGTTGAAATAATCCAGCAGACCGAAGGGTTCTGGAAGGGCAGTAGCGAGTAAGCAAAGAGCCAAGTGCATTTACAGTGTCAGCCACAAGAGCCCTGTAAGTGAGACATAGAATCTTAAAAGAGATTCTATGTTGGACAGGAAGCCAGTGAAGATCTCTTCTAGCAACTGTAGCTGAAGATGCCAGAGGGAGGGCAAGAACAAAACGTGCAGCAGCATTCTGCACAATTTGCAATCTATGGATCAAGCATTTGTTGGATTCAGCATATAAGGAGTTGCAGTAATCAAGCCTGGAGCCTACGAGAGCCACTGCAACCTGCTTCCGCGCCTGCAAAGAAAGATAGCTACGAATCCTATTTAGGGTTCTAATAACACCCCAACATGTGGCCACGGTCCTGTTTATTTGGAGCGTCATGGAAAGTGAGGTGTCAAAAACCACGCCGAGATTTCTGGCGGATAAGGAGGGGGTGGGGCAGATGCCAAGAGTAGTAGGCCACCACTCACTCGACCAGACGTCTAGATCTTTCCCAAAGACCAAAACCTCTGTCTTGTCGCCATTTAACTTTAGGGAGTTGATGACCATCCAATCTGCAACATGCTGCATGCATGACCTAAAGCCAATGGCGGATGTCTGGACAGAGGAATGGGCCAATGACACCATAATTTGGGTGTCATCAGCGTAGGACACCACCTCCATCCCCTGCGATCTTAATAGTCTGGCAAGGGGGGCCACACAGATGTTAAACAGGGTCGGACTCAGAGCCGACCCCTGTGGCACCCCGCATTGCAATGACTTGGCAGGGGAGAGAAAACTTCCAAGCTTTACTCGTTGTTCTCTATCAAGGAGAAAAGAGTCGAGAAGATTCAAAGCCGGTCCGATAACCCCTGCCTCACTAAGCCGAGAAGTTAAGATGGCGGGAGACAGGGTATCGAATGCGGCTGTGAGGTCTAGGAGGACCAGTATTGTAGTTTGGCCACTATCCACCTTGCGTCGGATGTTATCGACTACTACCGTGAGTGCGGATTCAGTGCTGTGATGCTTTCTGAATCCATGCTGAGTATTATCAAGATACTCACTGGTCTCAAGAAAGGTGGAAAGATGAATATCCTGAAAATATTCAGGGAAACATAAAAACCCAAATTAAAGCATGTTATTGGAAATTTTTAGATACATCTAGTTTGGGAGGCCCAACAAGTCATGCATTTAAGGTTCGGCATCAGTTTTATTTAACTTTTTCGACTAATGTCCAATGGCAGATTTATCTTACAAGGCTTAGGCTAAATATACTCCATTTCCTTTTTGCCTTCCCTAAACAAGGGGGTTGGTGTGAGAGGCTACCCCCCTGTCCTTGCAACAATAGAGTCAGTCAAAGTACTATACATGTTGTCCTTTTTTGTTCTTTATATCAGGAACCTAGGATTAGATTCATTAAGCCCATCCTGAAGGGGCGGCAACCATGTTCCTATAATGAAGGCTATGACTACTTGTTGTCACTATCTTCTGTTGAAGTTTGTTGTGCTATGTTGAACTTCATACGAGTGTCGCTCCGGATTAGGAAACGTTATGGATAATCTATTTTAGACCTGTAATCTCCCATTGGATTTTTTGTACTTATGCTGTATGACGGTCTCTCAACTAAAATTTTTTGGCTCATTTTAACCATGTATTTTATGCTTTTAATTTTGTGCTTTTATGATTCTCTGTATGAATCGAATAAAGATATTGAACGAACGACTACCACACCCAGAATACATTAGGCAATCTTACGAACGTTCAGGACTTCAAACAGTCTATGTATTGACCTGGAAGGAGATGGTCATGCTAATTACAGCACAGAGCTTCCCTAACACAAATTATGCCCACCGTTTCCTCAGCACACTAGACAGATTAGAAGGAACACTACAGACGGTACTTTTGCACTCCCCATGGATTATCAGTTATGTAGTACCAATAGCACCTTCAAACTCTTCGAAGAGCAGTCATAACAGAACCGGAAGCATCCTTATGCCCCCTCACAGACTAGTAGTCACACACTACCAACCCCATCAGAGTAGAGGCCACACTCTACTAGAAGCACAGTTGTCAGCACTCACATGCTGACAAAACTCAGTCTCCACAAACTAGCAGTCACACACTACTAACTACAGTCACATGTTACTAATAGTAATACACTACCATCAGTACCCTCTCACCAATCACATACGTGCAGTCATACTACTATCAACCCCCACCCCACAAAGTACCAGTCTCACAATACCAACTCTCCAAACCTTGCATGCCAGCCAACTACACTGTTAAAGAGTGCAGATGCAGGAAATTAGTCTACACTGCTAACTGGCCAATCAAAATACAAGGATTGAGACTTACTGGAAACGGGTCCACCCAAATGAGAACACGCTTACAGTGACCAACTCTGGACTGACGCAAAGAGAGGCTTTTAAAGAGCTCACTAAGAATCTCATGCCCCCGGTGTGGTCAAGATAGCACCGTCCAATCACAGGTGTGCTGATACCTCCACCCATCCTTGGCCTGCCCGAGGGTTGGTGGGAGGGGAATAGTCATGAAACAGGAGTTGGAAGCTTTATTAGGAAAAAAAAAAAGCTACAAACTGACCCAAAAAACTGGCATGGATCTTGAATGCAAGTCGCTTCCTGAAGATTCCTCCAGAAGCTGGAGATCATTATGGGTTGTACCACCAGGTCAAGGCCTCTGGGAAATGGTAGTGTTGTATCCTTATTTCAATATGTAATTTCGAATAAAATGTATATGCTTATTAGTTAATGTAAATGTATATGTAAATGTATAGGTATTTATATAGCGCCGATCACCACTACGGGTATCTCAGCGCTGTACTCATACCGCTGAAGGAACCCTTCCTGGCTTTCCATGTGAGGTGTCCACTCCTGGGCACCCCCATGGTGAGGCCAGGCATCCCAGCACTGTTGGGGCCGTTGTGGAGATTAAGCAAGCTATTGCCCAGAGTTGCAGCGTGGGACCCATGATGAGAATAGGCACTGAGGCGAGAATATCCGGTCCGCGGAGTTTATAGCCCGAGACCCTGCCGCGACGGGAATCGAACCCTGGTCCCGGACCAGTGCTCTGCATCGAGGTCTGCCGCTCTAACCATTGAGCCACACTTCTCCACAATGTTTTGCTTTCATGTTTTCTTTGTTGTTCTTTGAATATTTCGCTATGGTTGCTATTTGCGTTATAGAACGCGGAATGTTTCAAGGGCAGTTTTGACTTGGATGTGTTGGCGTTAGGATATGCGATGCTGTGCTGCCAAATAAAGGATTATTTTCTACATTTGGATTACTCGATTTCATTTCAACAGGTATCTTTGAAGAAATAGCTTTCTGGTTATCACAAAGCCAGACATGGATCCAAAATGAAAGGCAAATTCAGAATATTGTCTAAGAAAAAACATGGATATAGCACAAGATCAGAAGACTTGAGCCAACATTTGAAAGTCCCATAGGTATGTCCTATAGTGGCGGGCATGAGAGAGCAAGCAGCAAATAGTTACAAAACCAAAAAGCAATCTAAAAGTATAGGTTCTTTAAAATATTTACACCCCAATTACAAGTACACAAGTAGGTTGTTAGATTTATCGCTTACATGAATCCCTTGCGAACGCGGATTAATGCTCACAAAGTATTTGAAAATAGCATTTCTCTACCAAGGATTCAGGAGCAATTTATTTTACCCATAGAATCCAAACATCCTTTTGTTATTTAGATTGTAGGTTTACTTTCCAAACAGAGAATCTATCTACTCACTGTAATTACAGATTTCCTACTGTAACTTGCTGATAACTACAAGGTATTGAGTTTATCTAAATAGTGTGCAAGCAATTTAGAAAATCTGGTTTTCCCCGTTTAGCGGTCTCCATTAGGCACACTAAAGATAATTTATCAAATTCATGATATTTTATATTTAGGAAAACATTGCGGCTCTACTTTTCACAATTAAATCCCAAAATTAAAAAAATAATAAAACCAGAATACTTGAAGTATACCCGATTGGGGATCTTTCTTTATAGTTAAGATAAAGGAAAACCGTTTGTTCCATCCAAGATAATGATCTTAATGTTAAAAAGCATCACCAGGAGGAAAGGAATGTATCAGAAAAACCCCAATAATGCTCGTTAAAGAGCAACAGGCCGACAGTCAGATTTTCAGCATTCAAACATCATAAAGATTAGCCCATACATCACATTTAATATGATAATTGCATCTTTAATTGCCTAGCCATGAGCAGACAGGACAAATGCAGCTATCCACTAGAAGATCCTCCCCACATATTTTTGTTTCTTTTTCACCTGTAGAAAAAATTATCAATCGATTACTCTCCCCACGCTATCATTATCCTCCTTCTGAAGGCAGATCGCTAGTAAAACTCCTCACCATTGGGTCCAAGGCTGCTCACCGCGAGCTTCCCAAGACTGCCTTATAGCTGGTTGTTGGTCTTTACTTTAAATTTGCTTCACATGCCTTTACTTGGTCAACTATCACTTAACCATAATGCTAACTGTTTCCTTATTCTAATTTTTAAATTCATTATTATGAACCCTTATCATACAAGTACTTAAATCATGGTTCTTTAATTAGAATAATGTATCTACTTCCAACACCAACCTTAAACTAAAATGAAGTTATAGTATAATTCTAAGCTAATTTAATATATTTAAAACAACTCAAAACCACAGTAATTTTAATACTAACCTTACAAATAATCAAATACATTGAAATCAATTTAAAACATTGCAGTAAATGATTCCGTACACTCTCCAGATTAAATTAATTATAACCCTTACTCAGATGCCAATCCTAACATTTTATTAAATATATTTTAAGTGTAATTCTTTCTAATAATACTAACCCAAACTGTAAATGTTGATTTTTTAAATTAAACATGAATAAATGAATACAAAGTTTTCCAAACACACCTTTAAATTAAGTCTGGGCAGTGAACTCCGCTCCACTTGCGGAGTTATCTGCACCGCGTGTTAGGTGAAGCTTGCGGAGTTCCGAAAAACTCTGCTTCGTGTAGCGGAGGTTTTTTCCTCGCTCGAAGTCTGTCAACGTCAAGTTAGCGGGTGCAAGTGAGGAAAATCCACCTCCTGGAGAGATTTTTCCTCCTTTGCGATAGTCAACATTAAGATGGCAGCGTGTAAAATCAATCTCCCGGCGAGATTTCTCAATGCGGGCGGTCAGATTTCTCATTGCAAGTGGTCGCATATGCTCGCTACCGCTCATGTTGAGAAACTGTCCGTTTGCGTTGAGAAAGCAGTAGCGCGAGTACAAATCTACTTGAACAGCAGAAAGGAAGCAGCGCCCACTTGTGCTGTGCATGTTGCCATCCGCGATGATTGCACAGTGCGGATAAGCACCTTGCACTGAAAATCACTGCGAATGGCATTTATCTAAAGCACCCCGCTGCTCGCGGAGCTCCGCGTAGAGCAGCGGAGTTTTTTTGCTCCGCAAATTCCACCCAGGCTTGCTTGAAATATGGTAATTTTCATTTCAATATTATACTTACATTAAAAGTCAATCTCGGGACACCCAATATGAGTTATACATAACAAGCCTTTATTCCTTCCATTTCTGTGATCTACATGAAAGCAGCAAGGGTGCGGATCCGTGCTTCAGGAAGTGGATGTAGGGGTCATGCAGAGCCTCACAAAAGGAAAACTACTGATTAAATGTCCTCTATTTCAGTCACATGGTAAATTGGTTACTTGGACACCCCTTCACCCCTCACTGGTTTTTAGCACACAAATAATCCCTTAAGGTTTTCCGGGGGCTGTAGAGCTATAGTACGCCAGTATGGTTTTCTCTTACCATGGTGGGTGACAATATTAGGGGGGTGACTAAGAGTTACTTCTTGAGGGTGGCCAGAAAATGCTGCTTTGTGGGTTGAGCGGGCGGTATTTCTCACAGGAGGGTGTGGATGAAGGAAAACCAAGGTGGAGTACAGTCAGAATGTGCTTGCAGGTTTCTTCTCCACAGTGACCTGCAAATTAGAGTTACTTTTCGTAGGCGTGAAAGGAGGTGTAACGTCGAGAGGAATTTTCAGGCATGGGGTGTGCCACTGTTGGACGGTAGGATCTAAGGTCTCAGCCTGGTTAGAGGGTTAGCTTCTGGGGGGGGGGAATAGAACTACAAGGGGATCTGCGGATTGATTCTCCAAATTCGGCTGCAGCTCCATAGGCAGGGAGGCGTGAGGTTACAGCTGCATGGTAGGCTACGGTAGCGGAGTGGAGCATGGGGATATATCGCTTCCACAGCTGGTAGGGTTACTTCTGAAAAGTGCACCTCTCCATAGGTCCCTAGATTCGGATTACTTCTCTAGGGGGGCGTAGTTCAGTAGCTTCTCGATGAGGTCCACATGCGACAAGAGCATCCGACGGCAGCAATACCGCTTCAAGCCCAAAGCATCCAGGGCATCTCTGAGGACGACAAAATAAAAACAAAACAAAAAAAATGTCATTAGCATAATATTCAAGGAGCTGGGGTATTTCATCTGCCTGGTGGTGCCAGTTTGCAGGCAGGTGCCATTTAGCACAACATTACACAATACAATTTGTAGTAACTAAAACAGTGTCCGGATTTTGCCAATGAAAAGAAAACATGGCAATTCACGTTTTTTACTGTTACAGAACATCAATGACTACCTGAAAAATGTTAAAACGAGAGACGCATACATTAAATTATTGCACATAAAACAGAACACGTTACCACATCACAGAAGCCGTGCTCATGCACACCCTCTGGCAGCTGATGGGTGGGAGCAGACATTGAACGTCCGTTCGTGCAAACTAGAATAATCTCCTCACTAGTCTGCATACTTATTTAACTTCGAGAGCCTTCAAAAATCGGTGTTGTAATTTATGACCAATATTGGTATCCACTATAGACCCTGTGAATTGCAACATGAGGTTAAAGGTTACAAAATACCTTCCACATAACGGACAGGCTCCACTCGCATTGGAAAGTCCAAACTCCCGCAATGTTGTGAGTTTTTGGGCGTGATATATACATGAAACCCGCTCGAGCTGCCCATCACCTTGCAGATCTAAAGGGAGGTCCTCTGGTCACAATGACTCTACGCTGTGTCGGAGCCGATGGAGGAATAGTCAGGCACCTTTTGGGGGTTAGTGAGGGGACAAGCAGCACAAAGGAGGTGCGAAGAGGAGGGGGGAGCAGCATCGCAAGAGACGGGTGCTGGAGGGAGACAGACTGCAGACACATGCACTCTTGGAGGGTGCATGTAAGTAATAACAATCATTTGCAATGCAATAGGTCTCGCATTTACGTGAGTTTAAACTATTGGTATTGTAATTGGCAAAGCCTTTAATTTATGTTTTAAAAACCAAAACCTAAAAAAAGGCATTGTCATTTACAATGCCAATAGCTCAAACTTGCCTAAATGCGAGACCTATTGCATTGCAAATGCTTGTTACTCTTACTAAGTTTGTAATTCATGCTCAGTGTGACTGGAGAGGAGGAAACCAGGCAGCTGAGTCATGCAACACGTATGCCGAGTTAATTGCTCATTCAATAAGTGGCTTCACAAAAAAAGACAATCGGTTCACAGCGCGCATGGTACGACTCGAGCATGCTACCAGCTTTCAGTATAATTAGTAGATATGTTTACAGTTCACCCAAGCGAATTGGAGAGGTCAAATAATTATGCTTGGTCACAAAACATACGAGTGGCGAAATATGGACTTTGGCCTCAGACTTTTTAGAGACTACCACAAGGACACGATGCTCCAGGCCTGGCTTTTCCTTCTTCAAACGTTTGTAATCTGGTAGTTGAGTCTATTGGGCTCCTTGATGAAATCAAAACTACAAGTACCAGAATGCATTGCTGTCTTTAACAGCAGCCCTGGTCAGGATCATTGTGACATGGGGTCAGCTGGTGCTCAACCCACGGTACCACCATACAAATGTAACCAGGCCCGGCTCCAGGAATTTTTGATTGGGTGCGCCAAGGGTACATTTGGGTGGGCCACTGCTGGCCCGATTTATCGCTTATATATCTAGCCAGGCCTGCTTCTGGGCCCTCCTTTTATCTCTCTTTAGTCTTACAAGGTACAGTAAAACACTCTTTTCCAAGTCTCTTTCTAAATGTTATCACTCTCAAAAAGTGCTTTCTTCCATGTAATGTCCCTTTGATGGGAACAGGAGGTTTCTAAGGTGGGAGTATCTAGCAAGTGACTCTACTCGGGCTACCTCTGTGCGAGCCTTCAGGGAGAAACCCTCTTTGATGATAGTTTATAGGTCAATGTCCTGTGTAGGATAGTAACTTCTGAACTGCAAGAAACACAAGGATATCTGTGACAGAGGTAGTAACCCACTGAGCTATTCCCATAAAATTCAGTTTATCTGCATTTAAAAACTACCAACAGACAAATGGTTGCTCTGCAGCAGGATCGTACATCACAAGTTATCTGAACAGTTCTTATTGTTGTTGTACATGGGTGGCAGATTTACTACGAGGGCCAAGGCTCATATTTGGGTGGGCCAAGCTAATTTTTGGGTGGGCCTGTTCCACCCGGCCCACCCTCTAGAACCGGGCCTGAATGTAACGATGATTGTATAGTAATCTAATTCAGAATGGTTTTAACAAGGTGTTTATTTTTGTGAACATGGGTTATTATTCACGCAAATTCCAATTTTTAAAAGTCGTCAATGTTCCTTTTCTTCAAAATTACGTGTCTGTTGCATATCGGGTGTATATAACCTTTCGATATTTTTTTATTTAAACCGTTTAACCCCTGCTTGCTCGGAAATTCGTAATGGCCGGCACAAGGACAAGTTGTATATTTACATTCAAGTGATGAGCTGTGTTCTAATCTCAGCGCTACTTAACCCGAACAAACCGTGTGATTCTAGGCTAAGGAAAATTTCATTGCACTACGTTTTAAAAAGCCCGCCCCCCAATCACATCCTAATTTATATAATTCTATCTGAACCTGACCACAAGCCATATTGTTCTATGTAGGTACCTCGCGTCCTGTTCTTTACACCGATCTGGGTTGTTTTTCGGAGTTACGCGCCGCCCCACAGGAAATACCGGCTAAAAATAATTGTAACAAAACTAAAACAGTACGGGTAGAAAATGCTTGCTTTCTGTTGCTTCTCACAGATTACTCTCGGTGACAATTTTAATCGAAGCCTTTCTCAAATTGCGTTTAAAATCCCCTTTGTTTTGAAGCCTCCTGCAGGACAATGAGGCCCAGGGGTCAGGGCTGGTGCTAACAGGGGAGGTGCCCTCCTGGGAGGCCGACAGGGGTTAAAGAATGCCAGGTACATGGCACTATGAAAGATAAAGAGCCAGAGCTGGGGGTTGGTTTCTGGTTAAATACTGGAGTTTGAGATGGGAGGTTGGTAGAGCAGTGAGGATGCCTTGCCCGGCCTGCATGAACTGGGGTCGGGCCAGCCATCCACTGCGAGGAGGAAGGGAGACAAGCATTTGCAATGCAATAGGTCCCGCATTATAAAAGTTTGAGCTATTGGCATTGCTAATAATAATGCAACACCAGTAGCGCAAACATTCAGTATTGCGAGACCTATTGCATTGCAAACGTTTTTTGTTTGTTGCTTTTTTATATAGCGCGACTTGACCCAAAGACGTGCATTTATGTTGTATTGAGTTCAGTGCAATTATGTGGTATGTTATTATGTGGCACGGAGTGGTATTATGCGGAGTGTATTTAGGTTGCATTAAGTAGAGAGTAATTATGTGACGTTGAATTATGTAGTATTGAGTAGTATGTGGAGTGCATGTATGTTGCATTGAATACAGTAATTATGTGACGTGTAATTATGTGGTATTGAGTGGTATTATGTGGAGTGCAGTTATGTTGCATTGAGTAGAGTGTAAATATGTGGTGTGTAATTCTGTGGTACTGAGTGGTATTTTGTGGAGTGTATTTATGTTGCATTGAGTAGAGTGTAAATATGTGGTATGTAATTATGTGGCACTGAGTGGTATTATGTGGAGTGTATGTTGCATTTAGTAGAGTGTAATTATGTGGCGTGTTATTACGTGCCACAGAGTGGAGTGCGAGAGTGAGAGGGATAAAGAGAGAGATAAAGAGAGAGAGAGAGATAAAGAGAGAGAGAGATAAAGAGAGAGAGAGATAAAGAGAGAGAGAGAGCGAGAGAGAGCGAGAGAGAGCGAGAATATATCGGGGTGATTCCCACTTCCGAAATGAATAAAGTAAGGCCGTGAGAAATGTGGGGCAGAGGGGTCATTATGTCACAATCCTCACACTGTGTTTCAGGTCTCTTGTGCTGTGATATTTAGTCAGAGCTGCAGTTAAAAATGTTATGCTACAACTCCTGCTTTGTAAAATTAGGATAAGAGCAAACTTGGCACCTCGCTGCTGTCCGAAGTATCATCGTTTTGAGTTTAACAAGGGTCAGAAAGTACTTGAGACAAGAGAAGCTGTTTAAATGCAGACAAACATAGATGAGCCACAGCTCCTAACAGCCTTCCAGCAGCCTTTGAGTGCTATGTACCTGGGATCAGACTGGTCGCACTCGTCAGGCCCAAAGTAACCGACTGCAAACTGAGTGAAATGTTGACATTAATATGGATACAAAAGAAGACGACATCCTTCTGATAGATAGGTATCCACCTTTAGAGGCGCAAAGGGCATTTGACCCGCTGAGTGGTGCTCAAACCACACGCTGCACCTTAAACAAAGACTGCTGAAGCAGGGACGCCCACTTCTAAGGGCGGTGCCAATGATTGCACAGTACATCTTTGGATCACAATATTTGGCAGCCCTTTTGTTGTTAGGGTATATATGCATTGTATTGTTTGTCCGTTAATTCAGCGGATGGCACATGGTTCTGTGCTCCAAATAAATGTTTTCTATGCTTGTGATATCTCATCCTGCCTCTTTTCAAAGGAACCTGCTGCGGTGACCTTCTGGCCTGAAATAAAGAACGTTACTGCGTGTATTAATACCAGAGCTTGAACAATGGCCACCAAGAGTCAGTAAGGAAAGAACTTCAGCCAGTGAAAAACATTCTCTAGAAGCCCATAGAAAATCTTATTTGATACAAGTGCAAGGAAAAGGCCTCAGACCCAATGTGAGCAGTCTGATACATGTAAGGACAGACCCGTTATACGATGATGCAGAGTTTTGAATTAATTTTATTTAGCGGCTAATGACACACATCGGCTGGTATCTACAACAAGCAGAGAGCAAACAGAGGCACCCCGAAAAACACTCCTGTTCCTGCAGATCCAGCAGAATGCTTGAGAAGCATGCAACACAAAAATCAAACTAGTGCGTAATTTACTTAACATAATCAAATTGGCAAAGCTTTAGAGACAGTGCCTCATTTACGCAGCTGTTGCACAATATAGAAAAAAAAATGAGCGCCTCACTAACAGACATGTTCCAGTCAGGAAGGCTTTAGAGACGAGTACCTCATTTAAATAAACATGTTCAAATCGGCGAGATTTTAGAGAAGAGTGCGGTTCTTTGTAAATATTACTGGGAACAATTAAACTGCATTTCCTGGGATGTTAACGCTACCTTCAGCAAGGCAAAAAGAGCCTTTCAAACATGCAAGCATGAAAGGGAAGGATATGCAGAGTGCCGGGCAGTTTGTTACAGTAAGGGGTCACATTGGGGGAAAGACTAACTACTGTGATAATACCAAGCCAAGCCACCCATGACGCTAGGCCATGAAGAGCCGAAAAACCCCACCGCTTTATTACAAGCGTGCTGAGCTACAAATCCGAGCCGCCAAGGGAGGGGGTGGCAAATGGTGAGCACTTTCGCGGCTGCTTTGATGTTCTCATGACTCACTGAGAACATCAAAGCGCGGCCGCGAAAGTGATCAGGCAGGCTGACAAATGGTGCGCGCGCCTGGCGCACATGCACTTTATTTGGAGGCCTGAAAAGCAGTAGTCTGCACTTCCAAATCCCCGCTTACTAAAGCTCTTGCCAGAGCAGCGCTAAAGCGCTGGCTCAGGCGAGACCTAAAAAAGTACCTGCAACCGGTGGAAGGACTTTTTCTGCAGACAGAAAGCTGTACCAGGTCCATGCTCCATGGCAGGGACACGCTGGAAACGCTTAGAGGAAGCAGGAGGTGCTGACCAATCATTAGCAAGGCAGCAAGAGCGACGTGGAAACCAAACAACGGTAAGTAATGGGCGGGCTCTAAAAAGGTTATAAACTTTTTTTATTTTTTATTGTTAACAATAAATGTTATTAACCAAAAAGGGAGGGAGGGTAAAGTAACAAAGCCACTCTTAAACCCCCTAGGAAATATGACAAAAACAACAAAAGAGTGGAACCAATTGAAATAACACAGGCAAAAAGAGTCACTCTAAAGTATAAAAAGAACACTCACTCACCAACCTAGTTTGTGACATGCTTCATCATTGGGTTCCCACCAGAGAGGCCGAATGCCTCTCTGGTGTGCTACAACGCCTGATTACAGCAGAGCAGGTTGATAGTAACAGTGTCAGTGCAAGGAATGTGAACCAAAGTGAACGGTTAAAATTGAATTTGCCGAACCACAGGGATTATTTATTAGTGGAAAGGTAAGCCAAGGATAAAGAAAGCCTCGCAAAATTGCATCTATGAGGCTGAAACGTGTATACCACATTCCTTGCACACCAGTGATGTCACTGGACAATTTACCCAGTCTAACGTCCATTTCAAGTTTTCTTATCCTTGGCTTACCTTTCCACTAATAAATAATCCCTGTGGTATAGTAAATTCAATTTCACATTCCTTGCACGGACACTGTTACTATCAACCTGCTCTGCTGTAATCAGGCGTTGTAGCACACCAGAGAGGCATTCGGCCTCTCTGGTTGGAACCCAATGATGAAGCATGTCACCAACTAGGTTGGTAACAATAAATGTTGCCATCAGCGCATGTGTGCTGTCCAGACAAAACCTAAAAACAAAAGGGTTGTTATGATCAATGGCCATTAGTTGTAACCGATGGGGGTCAGTCAATTTTAGGCCCTCATCAAGAGATGGGACTAATAGAAAAAGGGGGACTACAGGGGTATGGCCAGAGTCATGTTTGCTGTGACATAACATGATGGAGGCTGTGGTTCCCTCCTACACAATCTGGTCCTCGGATGTCCCAAGCAACAAGGAGCCGCCTCTCACCGCACTCAGTGTAGATTAGTCTGCACCAAGTGGGCAACCCATGATCTACTCTGACCTAGCCGCAAAGTACTGTGCCATATTGCAACAAATCCAGGGAAAACAAGTGTTCTGATCCTACAGCGCCACTAGCCGCTGCCCAATGCTGCATTAAAGATTCAAATTCGCAGTGCAATTCTTGACCTAGGTAAGAAGATGCAAACAAGCACACTCCATTCTAGAATGTAGACACAATCCACCCAGGGTCCACTCGAGACAGACATGCAGTGTGCTGTGCAATGACGTACTGTCCCGCGCTACAGTCTGCGGTGCGCATTATACCCCAGTAGTCCAAACCGGAGCGAGCCGCTGTGACCTGTGGGATTCGGACCCATATGAATGCATGGTCTTACTGACTTTCTGTGCAGGAAGGGTGGGCTGTGTGTAGAGACAAACACGTCAAGCTGTACTTACCCCTCAGTGTACTCTGCCTGCAGGAGGCCCAGGTAAGCTTCCCACTTGTTACCAACCACCTTTCCACAGGTGAAGCATCTTACAGGAATGATCATAGCGCTGCCACTGTAAAGAGAAGAGATGTGAGCAACGGGGGTGTGGGGGGGGGGAGGGGGAATATATATATATAGCGTTGAACAGCGGAACCACAGAATGTACATCCCAGAACAGATAATTAAACACTTTTTCAATAATAATAGCAGACCAATAACATGACGTTCAGAGATATTTATACACACCGAAGGAATACCCTAAATCAGTGGTTCCTAACCTGAGATCCGGAGACCCCTGGGATCCGCAAAGCCTCCTCCGGGAGTTTGTTAATATTTGATTTTCTAAGTAGTTGCAGATTGATAGTGTATATAAATAAAGAAGCTAAATGTACTTTCTAAAATGTACTGGAAGGGTGCAGGAATTTGAAATTGGAGACTAAAAAAATGAATGAGTATCCTTAGTTTGATTCGTGGGAGCAGTGCCAGTGCATCAAACACAATATATTATGGATAAAGAGTGGCCTGAATTGAATTTAGAAAAGCAAACCTTCATATTAAAATGTTGATTTTTTTATTTATTTATATGAGTTTGTGAATTAATAAAATACAAATTTATATTTATTTGAATATTTTGTCTGTATTTTTTGTGTATCGTTTTTGCAGTTAAAATCATCTACTCGGCTAACAGTCATGACTCCGGGGGGCAGGGGGTGTCCCTAGATTCAGATAATGAATGGGGGCTGGGTTTAAGTAATGATTAATTGGGGGTCCCCAGAAGTCACAACGATAAGAACCACTGCACTAAAGCTCAGCTCAGACAAAAGACACGGAATCAGGTTACCAAGTCAGATGCAGCACCTCAAAATAGAATGTAGAACAGTTTCCCTTATAATCATTAGAGGGCCCACCCCAAAGTGCACAGAAAAGCAGAAGAACCTTCTCCGCCACCACGGTGGGTACAGGCGAGTGCCTTGATGCCCTGGCACACTTCCTTCGCTCACAGGCTAATTTTACTCCTCAGGAAATACCCTATGAACAATCCTGGAGGCGAGTTTCCTTACCCGAGAATCATAGTCCTCTAAGAGCTGGAGGGGTGTGAAGGGCATGGTCTAGGCTTGGTTGCTGATGCCCCACGCTGTGGGCTCAGTCAAAGCAGTGTCATCTTGTACTTGGACAGCTGCTGGATCCCATATCACGCCACTCATTCTGCAGGACCCTCATCAGGACAGAGACATGAAGTCCTTACCACTATCAGAGGGGCAGGGGCACCTTCTACAGGAGTTAAAAAGGGATGAGCCCAGGAGCAGAGAGTAATAAGAAGGAAAGCTACTCCTCCCACTTGGTTTTCAGCAGATGCCCCAATCATGCTCAAGGCTCACAGTGACCTCTCACATAGTCCACTTATTTCAGGGTGGTAACGCGCACCCTCTGGTGGACTTCCACTCCATGATGTCCCTAAGCCATATAACAGTCTCCTCATAAATTGTGTTCCTCCATCTAAAATGAACCCCTTACGGAAGCCCTCCCTCCTCCACCATCAAACAGCTGCATTACATCCAAGAATTGACTTGTGGCTTTGCCTAAAGCCACAGCCTCGGGGTCACTGTGTGGTGGTGACCAGGTCTATCAGTGCGCACCGTTTGCCATTAATGCCATTGGAATTCAGGTGATCAATGTGAATGGCTACTGACCAGTGCTTAATTGGAGCCGGTGGAGCCCACCAGCACTTATTTTGGGTACCGAAACTATTTTTCTGGATTCGACATTATCGAGAGCAAGTGACAAAAAAAAAGTCGGAAAGACCTCAGGAAGAGAAAGGGAAAATCGGTCATAAAGAGAGAAAGCAGGAACCTGCAAGTGTGAGATAAAGAGGCAGGGAGTAACCGGTAGAGGTGGATTCAGGACTACAGGGCCTTGGTATCGAGTGCGCCGACATTTAATTGTAATGGCCACAGGGTGTAAGCAGAGCTTTGGGTTCCAGCATTCAATCTTTTCCAAATTAAGCACTGCTACTGATTGAAAGGATACCTCTCCGTTCCACAACCACTGAAAGGGAAATCGATGAAGATATGGATTGGCCTCCAGCGTTAGCCAATTAAAACGCAAGTCTCCAGGTCAGTAATAAAATATTGGGCACAAAACTGTTCAGCAAATAAGGTCTGAATTTAGCAAGGCCTAGGTCTCCAGCAAGAGTTTATTTGCCAGCCCCCATTTCCCATTCATATATGGATTTGTAGCCACCAAACAAAGCCGGTGGTTTAGAGGGCTAACTAAAGAGAAGTCCGCTCTCCCAGTATTGTATGTACTACAACCCAACCCAGAGATTGTCAGGGTTAGGATCCAGCACTTTTGAAGGACCCATGAAAATAACACAGCAGTTCCTTCTGATCCCTTCTCCAATATTATCAAACTGCACATAAGAGACAGTGGAGTTTCCACTGTGGCTGAGACACCGAGAGGGCAGACATGATGAGAAAGGACAGTTTTTCATGTCACCAGCAGGATTGTATCTTTCACCAAACTCGGCCACCAGATCCAGCGACTTCTTCAATGGCTCTGGAGGATCAAAGTTGCTGTGCAGCACCTCTTCTGAAAGGACCTACACTTGGGGGAATCTCTGCTTCCTAGACATTCTCAAGAATATAAGCAGGGATGTGGGGTCCATCGTCCCAGCTCACTGATGAACTCACCTACACTTAGGGAGAAAGACTTGCTGTTGCGTGTGAAGGTAACATAGGTGTCGTTCAGTTTCAGATGCTGGATGCAGAGTGAGCATCAGGACACCGCTCTCCTGCCCCCTGTGTACCACCAGATTTTCAGTTTTCTCTTCCAATTATTTCACAACTGGAGGCCTACCATTGGGAGGCTTACATCACCCATATGCAGTTGGGCAGAATACAAAAGGAAGTGTTTACAAGCTCCACCTTCCAGTGAGCAAAGGCCTTGACTGCCAGAAGCACTTAAGGGCCTGGTCGCCAACACCCACCATCCCCTCTTGTCAAGCCTCACCTACAGGCGCCCTTGGAGTTCCTCGTAGATTGCTTAAGGAGCCACCATGATCTGACTAGTTCAATGAGTGAGCTAATAAAACTACCGCTTTGTCCAAGTTCAGTTATCAAGACCGTCCCACCCGCTGAGCAGTTGCGATACAGGCACTCGTTAGCGGCAGGCCTCTTGGCTGGCTCACGACCCTATTTTAAGATTCTTAAAATAAATATTTCCACAGGGTTTGCATTTATTAGTGTATGGAGGCTTTAAGGATTTCAGAGAATGGGTACACAAGTTATGAAGAGTGGGCTGTGTAGCATAACATTTGGCAATACTTGCGTGCACGTAAAGGGATCCCTTCGACTAGAGCTTCTAAAGGACTTGAAAATCCATGTGATCAAGTCATATGCAGTACCCAGGGATACACTGTACAACAGTCTCCTTTAGAGCTCAGTGCAGAGTAAGTCACACGCCTACATCACATCAGTTTTCTCTAAGAACATGGGCAGCATTAGAAGATATTGGACAGCATTAATACAATGTATTGGGGAAGTGCTGGGGGTGAAAATAGAACCCAAGGCCGGACTATGCCTATTAAATATCTGGGGCCCACAGACTTAAATATTAAAGGAAGAACCTGGGTGACGTTGGGAATGATGGTCACTAAGCGTAACATCGCAAGACTGTGGGGATCACAAGAAGTACCAACAATCACCGCATGGAAGAGAGATAAGGACTAGTGCAGGTTAATGGAAAGGACAATATATGACTCAAGGGGCTGTCCCAGGAAATGGTTACAAATATGGGGAAAGTGCAATGAGTATAGAGGGAGTATCCATGAGTCTCCGAGAAGGGCCGGACTGGGAACACATACCGGCCCTGGCAAACTGCTCGGTCAGCCCTCCTGGGGGTGAGGAGGGGTGCGGTCGAGCTGTTTGATACGGCCGATTTCAGCTGATTTTGTTACAGGGGCCGATATTGCTGGCTACTAGTAACAAAAACGGCCCCCAGGGTCTAAAACCGTCCCACAATATGGCGGCCTACCAGGGAAACGCCCGGTGCCCGCTACAGCCAGTCCGGCCCTGCCTCCGAAGGTCCACATTACGTTGCACAGCGAGTAATACTCAACAGGTATTGTGTTAACAGATAGAACACGATTGACTCAAATATGATAAAGCATGACTCATTGTAATTGTACTACGCAGTGTACTGACTTACAAAATGTTTGTCAAGTGCTGCAGCGGTCATCAATAAAAAGAATTATAAAAAAATAAAAAGAACATAGGCAGATAGGAAGGAGCATCTTCAGATCATCATCTACTCTGCAACTTTTACATCTAATATAGCCCCACATCCTGCCCTGCTGGGTGGCTCGATAACCCTTGCCCGCCCCGGGTTCGTTTCCTGCACACAATTACCAAGCCCAACATCATCGAGTACCGGGAGGCAGAGGCATGGACAGGATCTCGGTGCTCGCCTGCCCTTCCCAGCGTGCTGCATAAGAGGTCACATACACAGCTTGTGCAGACTCTGATCTCTAGTTTGTTGCTCCTACGTAGGAGGGAATCAGAGTGAAATGCGAAAGAGCAGGCAGGGGCTATACATGGAAGACTGAGAACATTAAAGACCCAGTCGAACGAAAAGGAGACAATAGCCAGGGCTCGAGTCGGGGTACACACGGGTGGATGGCGTCCACCCATTCTTTTAACACGGTGGACTCCGTCCACCCTGCCAAGAATTTCAGCCCCACTCAAAAATATGCTGAACGCGTCCCGGTGTCATTTTGAGACACCGGGATACATTCAGCAGCGCCTGCTCGTTATCTGCTTTCCTTCCGAGCAGCAACGTGCAGACAGGGAGAGGGTTTTTTTTCCCCCCATTCGAGACTCCAGCTGGGTCATAACAAAGGCCAAACTTAAGGGCCCATTTGGCCTTTTTAGGTCTCGCCTGAGCCAGCGCTTTAGCGCTGCTCTCGCGAGAGCTTTTGTAAAAGGGGGATCTGGAAGTGCAAACTAGTGCTTTTCAGGCCTCCAAATACAGTGCATGTGCGCCGGGCGCGCGCACCATTTGGCAGCCTGAACTGATCACTTTAGTGGCCGCTTTGATGTCCTCAGTGAGCCGCGCGGCCACTGAGGACATCAAAGCGAAAGTGATCACCATTTGCCACCCCCTCCCTTATCCCACTTCCTGCTTGTTCCCTGATCTTTTTCACTGGGCGTGAATGATTTACCTCCCTGTACCATGCCTCGCTGCCTCTTCCTGCAGACACATAGGTTGTGTAAACAACCAATTCCATTTGCATTGGCACCTGGGACAAGCTGAGCGGTATTTGCCACTGCGCTTATTACAAACGAACTATTTGTCCATGTGTTTACAAACAAACTATTTGTCCATGTGTAAATTACATGTGAAGCAATATTTGTTCACAAATTTTCAGTACCCGAAAATGTTCACCCAAAGTACTCCGTTACTCTCGAACTAGGGTTGCGCTCTACATACATACATAATGGAACTAATTGCCCGGAAGTTGTACACAAGGCCATAGAAGGTCAAACTGCAGCATCCGAGTCCATCGGATTAGTGTTTTGTTTGCAATGATGCATGCCAGTCTCCCCCCTGTGCCCTTCAATCACATGTGAGAACTGTCGCACGAACAGCAGAAAAACACAAAAGACATCACCCGACGACTGCTCGGCAAAGGCCTGCCAATTGTGCCTACCACTGCAGTCAGATATCCATCGCCACGCTGCAGCTGCGTTCAGTGTGACAGGAGCACCGCCACAGTCTGTGAACGTCTTCAGCACTCTTGACCCTCCCCCCACCCAGCTATGGTGAAACAGTCAATAAAAACGCACAAAAGCTTATTTTCATTGGCAACCTCTGCTGATCAGATCACTGCAGTCACCTAGCTAAAGGCCCATTGCCTAGCTGACCCCCCCCCTCCCCCCCTAAACAACGGGGAGGGTGCGGGGGTTAGCATCTGTTGGTGACTGATAACAGAGCTATTCTTAGCTAGGAACCCCCCCTGCAATCACGGAGCAGCTACCTACATCATCGGCTCATCCTCAGTGGCAAATCCCCGATATGTCACATTCACGCGCCTCTTCTTCCTGGCTGCTCCTTTCTGACATTCCCATGGCTGCAGGCGCAGGAAAGCATGAAGGAAGAAAGCAAGCAAGGCTGGTATATTGGAGGGAGGTGAGCCAGCCCACCGCACACGGGGAATCTGGAGATGTTCGGAAGATGCTCTTTTCGTTATTTTGTTATGTTTGTATTCAGAAATGGCACAATTTTGTCATGTTAGCTGATTGTTCTGCTGTTTCTGTGTTATGTGCACACTTTGAAAGCGCCTCTTATGAAGGCGGTGCAACAGGAGGTGTGGGTGGAGGTTGTGGGCACTGGCGCTCCTTATAGGGACCAGAACAGTGGTTTTCATCAGCAACTTTTCACCCAGAGCAAGAGAAGGTGGAAGAGAAAGGAAAACTGTGGAAAAGGAGGAAGGCTGGGACCACCAAAGCCAATAGGCATGGCAAAAACATGTAAACACACATACTCACAAATGCAACCTATTCACAAAAGTGACATTTACAAATCCCTCAGCCTTTGGCCTGTACGTGAGATTTCATGTGCGCCTCAGTGGAAACAATGCACCGCAAGGACAGCTAGTTGGAAAAGAGAACTAGTTTCAGATCCAAACATAGATGGGCCGTAAGCACTTCAGGCTAGCCTTTGCTGCAACCTCAGGTCACTGACCTGTTACTTTACGTCTTGACCGGGCGCCTCACAGAAAGGCATAGGTGTCTTTAATTTTTATTCTTTTTTGTTCATCTTGTTTTCAGAGTAGAGTAATCTTACCGAGCATCAAACTGCCTGTAGCAAGAAGAAATTTAGGCGGACTTAAGACCTCACCAAGAGGCCTAGCTTTTTGTTTCAAAATGCCTATCTGCCAGAGTTTGTGACCGGAACACAGGGCGCCATTCATCGCCTGCCCTCCCGGACACGTGCTTGTGCTCTGAAATTCATGCCAGACTCGCTCTTTTTATGAAAAAAATGTACAATTGGAATTAGCGTGTGCAGGAAAGGCAATGTGCTGGCTATTGAGCACGTTGCTTATAGAAAGCACTACCTAGCAAGCGGCGGGTGGGTGCACACTGCTGCATTACTCACTGCTGCACGACACTGCTGCATGCCGCACACTGCTGCACACCACACACTGCTGCACGCCGCACACTGCTGCACGCTGCTGCACGCCACAGTGCAGCATGCCTCACACTGCTACACGAAACACTGCTGCACGCCACACACTGCTGCACGCCACACACTGCTGCACGCCGCACACTGCTACACGCAACTGCATGCCGCACACTGCTGCACGCCGCACACTGCTGCACGCCGCACACTGCTGCACGCCGCACACTGCTGTAAATGACAATGCCTTTTATTTGTTTTAAATACAAAACATAAATAAAAGGCATTGTAATTTTACAATGCCAATAGCTCAAACTCTTATAAATGCGAGACCTATTGCATTGCAAATGCTTGTTATGTCCAAGTACCCAGGCTGGGGCCTGCTTGTAGCCTCACTCCTAGATGTAAATGCAGAGGAAGGGAAACAAAAGCAGAAGCTTGTTAACACTTCAAAGGTGCATAAATAAGGCACGATTTTGACTTTGTTGGGACCCCCATATATAATAGATATTAATGCACTGTAAGAATGTCAGATGTGTTACTCTGTCCCAGTGCAAAATAACAATTTAAATACCAGTATTTATTGGTTTTACAGCTCTATTCATCCCAATATAGGGTGTCAGATCACATTACAGCAAACATACACATTATATTGACAATAAATCACACAAGTTTGTAAATCATTGCACAGGATGTGTTACACAAGACAGTGAGGGTTGCTGGGTGATGGAGTCACATATCCTTCAGAGCTTACTCTTCTATATTAGAAGCATTACAATGCAACTGTGTGTAACACAAGGATCTCTGTGTTCAAAGCAGTAACCCACTTACTTACCTATCTACATAAAATAAAATCTGCCATCTGCATGTTACATGATGCGCTTTGCAGGAGGTGCAATAATCCTGTATGCTACTTTAAGTCAAAACTATGACTAGACAAAAACAGATCTTTCCATCAAATGTGTTAACCACCAGGCAGCTTAAGCAATCACATACATCTACATGGAAATGTGCTGCACATGGAATATTACACCTGGTGGGGTAGGCTGGCAGCAGAGTTAGTTTGTCAATCTTTGGGTAAAGGAACCTGTCACGTGCAGTGATGTCACTTCCTGTTATGTCACTTCCTGCAAAGCCACACGCCGTAATGTCACTTCCTGTGATACTACCTAATATGGAGAGTCCCCCCCCCTCCCCTCCCCCCCACTTTTTTTTTGAGGCGATAGCTGTGTTGTCTGCTAAGGCAAGGCAGTTACCAACTGTGCCTAGGGAGACATGTGTACAGCCATGACATAGGCAATATACTTATACTTCGGCCACCGTGAATCAACAAAATCACTAGTGCACACAGTTTTGAGGCAGCTGTTTGAAGACGCATCGTGCCAGTTGGCGTTGTTCGGCGCAAGGATTAACCCACTTCACCGTGCACGTGCCTTTTCTATCCAGGTAGAGTTAGTCAAGCAGTGTTAACCAGGAATCCTCGGAAATGGAGGAGGGTGGAGGTCAAAGGGGCACAGTCTTTTGGGGGAGCGAATCAGATGAATGGTTTGAGCTGATACAAAGGAGGTTGTTGCCCAGATATAGGATTTGCACTTTGGGGGAGGAAGTACGAAGAGAGAATTTGGAAAGTTTAAATGAGGGCAGGGATACCTATGTGGAATAAGACTTGTCATAAGTTGAGGCGATACATTTATATTGTTGCAGAAACGAGAGATCAGACATTTAAAAAGAAGTTGAGTAGAAAATTGAGACCGCTTGGAATGGCAAATTATGGAAGAACTGAGGAAATAAGAGAAGGGAGTGAGGAGAGAAGGGAACTGGGAGAGCGAGTTGGAAAACGAAATTAGATTTTTTTGAAAGGTTGGAATTGGTTGTCAATTTTATGTTCTGGCTTGACCGTGCAGTTGTTGCCAGCCAATTATACGACCACCACTAGAGGGGTTTGGCTCCGCCCACATGTTGGGAATCAGAAGAACATGTTGCAATTGGACAGACATTGACTGCTTCCACTAAAATGTGCTTAGTCTAGAGCAGCTGTGATCATTTAATTTATCAGGCTGCCTGAACTTTAACTTTCAAGGGCATGCACAGGGCATGGGAATTAAAGGGTCTTAGTTAACTAGATAATGTATGTTGTTTTTTCTCTCTGGCAGCTGCACAGGTGGGGAGTCATTAACCTACATGGCGTTTACGATTTGGCTTGACAGTGCAACTGCCACCTGACCTTCTAATCTAAACCAATATTATTCTACAGGTCTTTGGTTCCACACAAATGCATATCCATCCCCATACTGTTTACTCTCAATGATTCACTGGATCATACAACATTCCTTCAAAGCCAGACCTATTAGAATTGCCAATGCTTGTTAGATGCTTTGAGCAGGGTGTTTTGTTGGCCGGCAGTCTCTTAGTGGGAGGCTTTTCATGTGCGCTGAAGTTCGGAACCAGAACCTCAATGTTAGTCGAGGTTGGTTAGGTTAAAGTATAGCAGAAGGATTGGACACGTTCCTGAGTGGCCAGGCCAATTTTGGGAGGAAGGGTTTAAACAGATCAGGACCATTATGCCTGAAAAAAACAGTTTAACAGGTTGGGGGTAGGAGCAATTAGCAGAAGGAACAATAGGCAAGTGGCTGAGGGATGGTAGGACAGGCATGTGAGTTAGGTGGAAGTAGCAGAAGGATCAAAAGCGGCATGTAGGCCACTAGCCACAAGTAGCTAGAATAATAGTGGATTATTAGGACATTTACTACTTTCCAAGTAGTGTGTAAGGTATACGGGCCAAGTATAACATTTTGTAATGCAGACCCATCCACACTAAAACATCAGTTTATTTACTATTGGGCTGTCTGTTGTGGTTGCACTGACCTCCCCAAGATGCACCTGGGGATGAAGTGGGGGTAGAGAACTCCAACCCATCTGTAAGCCATTTGAACAGGTGATTCAGTCAAAGACTGCAATGCTAGTTAGGTGTGAGCTTGTATTTACAGTACTCGGTTTCTTTCTTTTTTAGGTATGTTTGTTGGTTGGGATCACGACATATTGGGCGATTTGGTATGATGGATAGGCTTGAGTAGATTTTGGTTGTAAATAATTGAGCTGTCAGTGTGATGGGGCAGCAAGGGGTGCCATATGTGTGAAGGTAAATAGATTAATTGCTATACGAGGGCGTTTAGGCTGAGGTGTTGCAGGGCTGGCCGTGCTTCTGGGCAGACAGGGACATGTTGGTAGGATCTTAAGGGAGGGATAGGATGTGAAGACAATTCATTGTATTAAATAGGTTTCTCCCTAGTCTGTAAGCTGATTTGGCCAGAATCGTATAATACGGCAAAGGAATACCCATCACATTAAAGCTCCCATTTACATACTATTGAAGTGTCCATCGGGACTGCACTTACCCAGCAAAGGAGATAGGAACCAACAACATTACAGAGAGGATTGTGAACCAGATACATGCTAGTAGACAGAAGAGTGGCTCTCTTTCTACCCAGCCCTAAGGAAAGAGATTGAAAATACAAAGCTGCCAATTGGCCCAATCGCCTGTGTGGCATGCCTTTGGCCAGTCCTAGCATTTTAGTCACTAGCATGTTGCATTCCAGAAGCTGCAATTTCACATTGAAAGGATAGACCAAAAAACTCCCCATCATGGAATAACAGACTGAAATACTCAATGGCACCCAGAGCCTTAAAATTTAGAAAGTGCAGGACACGGATGGCTTTTAAGGCAAATTCTATAAATCTTGTGCACAAAGCCTTATAGATCGACTCTACGCACTTTACAGACACTTTGCCAACTTGAGTACCATTTGCCACTACATTTATCATCTCCAAAGACGGCAAGGATAATTTTGAAATTAAAAACTACCAACCCATCATACTAATAAACCTTCAATGCAAGAACTATGCATAAATTCTAGCTTCATGTCTAGAAAAAGGTACTAAACAGATCAATCGAAATTCCTTAAAACTGTAGGAGGGCGAGCAATAATATTAGACTATTTTGCCACATACTTACTAAAGCAATCATTCAATCAATCAGGGAATTGTAAGCATGTTACTCACTGTAGTAGTTTCCTATATGTATATTGACAATTGTATTACTGGCAAACTTCTCTGCTTCATGTAAACTGTCTGCAGAGTGATTACTACACTCACCCATGAGGGTCTCAAGGCGCTGGGGGGGGGGGGCAGATCTGTTTAGCTGAAGAGCCAGGTCTTGAGGGTCTTCCAGAAGGTGTTCAGGGAGAGGGCGCGTCTGATGTCTGCCGGTAGCTTCTCTCGCATTGCAGGTCTTGGCCGCAATGTGAGAGAAGGATCTTCCGCCTGCTCTGGCTCTGCAGATGTGCGGGGATTCGGCCAGTGCGAGGTTGGAAGATCGGAGGTTTCTTTTGGGGACGTGGAATTTGATTCCGTCGAGGTATTTGGGTTCGATGTTGTGTAGGCATTTGTAGGCGCGGGTGAGGGTTTTGAAAGTGAGTCAGTTCTCCACGGGGAGCCAGCGGAGACTTCGTAGGTGTTGGCTAATGTGTTCGTGTCGGGGGGATACCGCGGACGAGTCTGGCGGCGGTGTTCTGTATTGTCTGCAGTTTGCAGAGTAGGGACTTGTTGATGCCGGCGTAGAGTGCGTTTCCATAGTCTAGTCTGCTGGTGAGGAGTGCGTGGGTGACTGTCTTCCTTGACTCAGGGGGGATCCACATGAAGGTCTTGCAGAGGGTGCTGAAGTAGCTGGAGGTGACGGCGTTGACCTGTCGGTTCATGGTGAGGGATGAGTTGAGTACGATGCTGAGGTTCTTGGCGTGGTCTGAGGGTGTAGGTGGGCGTCCGAGGGCGGTCGGCCACCAGGTTCTGTCCCATGCAGAAAGGGTGATACCGAGGACTTCTGTCTTCTGGGCGTTGAGCTTCAGGCAGCTGTTGTTCATCCAGACTGCAACGTCTTGCATTCCTTTCTGGAAGTTGAGTTTAGCAGTGGTGGGGTCTTTGGTGAGGGAGAGGATGAGCTGGGTGTCGTCGGTGTAGGATACGATGTTGAGCCCGTGTTGTCGGATGATGGCTGCGAGGGGGCATGTAGATGTTGAAGAGGGTGGAGCTCAGTGATGAACCCTGTGGGACTCTGCAGGTGATTTCGTGGAGTCGGAGGGGAAGGGTGGGAGTCTGATCCTTTGGCTTCTTTGGGTGAGGAATGATCGGATCCAGTCTAGGGCTGTTCCTTGTATGCCTGCGTTGTGTAGTCTGGCGACTAGTGTGCGGGGGGAGATGGTGTCGAAGGCCGCTGATAGGTCGAGTAGGATGAGGCCTGTGGAGTGGCCTTGGTCCAGAAGGAGGTGGATGTCGTCTGTGGCGGAAAGAAGGGTGGTCTCTTTGCTGTGGTTGCTTCGGAATCCGGATTGGGGCGGGCCGAGGACGGCATTCTCTTCAATGAATCGTGTCAGTTTCCTGTTGACTGTTTTCTCTGCAGCTTTGGCTGCGAAGGGGAGGAGCGAGATGGGCCGATAGTTCTTGAAGTCTGTGGGGTCAGCTGTGGGCTTTTTGAGCAGGGGTTTGACTTCTGCACGCATCCAGTCATGTGGGAAGGTGCCTGCTTTGAAGGTGGTGTTGATGATGCGTTGTAGTTCGGGTGCGATGGCGGCCGCGGCTCTGTGGTAGATGTGAGGGGGCAGGGGTCTGTTGGGGCTCAGGAGTGGATGCTTTTCATGGCCGAGGCGGTGTCTTCGGCTGTGATCGGTGTCCAGTTGGAGATAGTAGGCTGGCTGGTGTTTCTGGGGGGACGTCTTTGGTGCCTTGTGGATGATCGATTGAGTTGTCGTAGAGGTTTTTGATCTTGAGGTGGAAATAGGTTCCCAGGTTGTCGCACTGAACTCGTTGACTGCCTCAGTTGCACTTGAGGCTGACAAAGCCTTCAACAAGGCTTCTTGGACATTTTAAGGGGCTGTTCAACAATTGTGATTTAGGACAAGACTTTTGTAGGATGACCCCGGCCCTCTACTCAAATCACAAAGTTAGTTTGCGTATAAAGTCAGTCAGTCAAAAAGGCTTTATTTCGATAAAACATATCATAAAAGCTGGATATAAATAAGTTTTTTTTTCTTTTAAAAAAGATTTACAACAATCACTAAATTTCATAAGTTTTTAGCGAAGGGGTACATACATTCTACACAAGTTAAAAGCAATTAATACAAATTGGCAATAAAAAACAATTAAACATTAGATTTAAGCCTTTTGCTACGTAAATACCAGGCCCATGATAAAAATTTAGATAAACCACAGACATATAGTGGGCGTGAATCTGACGTTAAGATACGCAAGGCCTCAATATGTGACCTAGTACCTAAGAGCCGACACAGTGCTTTGAGCCACTTTTGTCTGGGTTTTACATACTCCGGGCATTGGAACAGAAAATGCGCTAGGGTCTCAGTGCTGGTTGTACAAAAAGGGCAAAAGGCAGTTGTCTGAGCCGGAAATTTCCATCGTGCTGTGAAGGCTCTTAGTGGGAGAGTCCCAACTCTAAACTTGAAATAGAGAGCTCTATCAAACGGTTTCTCAATAATGTCCAGATAGAGTTCCCGAATGGGTAGGTCCTTGAACTTCAAAAAGTCCTCCGAAAGTTTTCCCAATGACTGGTCAACATATGTTCGGGACATAACCCAATTCCAATATAAAGTCTTTAGAGTTGCCTTTGGAGGAGAGGATCTATCATCCCATGCTTCACTTAATCCAAGATCGATAAGTAAAGCTTTTACATCTCTCAACCACTTTATTTTGTGCCATCCCGGTGATACCATTATTTCGGACAACCCTTTAGCGTATTTGGCGAGTTCTGGGACTCGCCACAGCCGGGCCCATAAAAGCAATGGCCGGAGTTTTGCAAGATCAGCTATCGGGCGACAGCCTAAATCAAGCATCAACGGTAAAGTTGGCGTGCCCTGGGGGAGCAACATCAATGATCTGCAAAATTTGTTTTCCGACTTTGAGAGTTCGTCTATATTGTGGGCACCCCATAGTTCAGCTCCATAAAGAGCAGAACTAACTCCTCTTGCTTTATAAATGTCTATAACCGGGGCTATCGGTCTTATTGTGCAGAGACGTTGTTCCTTTAGTAGGGCCCCTGTCACCCTCTTATGGTTTAGAAGCATTTTGGTTAAATGGGGGGTCCATTGCATTGTTTGTGAAATGCGTATTCCCAAATAATCAAATACCCTCTCCCTACCTAAGGGTACTGAGTTCAGGACAGGGGGTCGGGCAAGTTTTTTGGGGGGATTCATCACCAAGTATTTGGTTTTGTCGGTATTAATGACCAATCCCCGCTCCAAACAAAAGGTCTGAAAATTGTTAAGGAGCTTCTGAAGGCCCATTGGGGATTTGGACAACAAAAGCGTGTCATCCGCAAAAAGGAGGGTAGAGACACGCTCGCCCGCCACGGATGGTTCATCTGAAGGATCTTTTAGCAGATGCTCAACCACACCGTTGACATACAAAGCAAAGAGGGTGGGAGTAAGAACACATCCCTGGCGGACCCCTCTATCCACCGGGATTTTGTTCGTTTTTTCGCCCTGTGTACCCCATCTAATTTGGGCAAAATTACCTTCATGGAGCCTCATCAACATTAAAAGAATATAGCGTGGGAGGCCCATTTTATGAAGGACTTCCCATAGAATCTCCCTAGGCACAAGGTCAAAGGCAGTCTTTAGGTCAATGAAAGCGAGATAAAGACTGCCTTTGCCTATAACCACAACCTTCCAATAGATCAGCATTAATCTAAATACTTGCTCCATTGTGCCCGTACCTGTTCTAAACCCCGCTTGGTAATTGGAGAGGATATCATTATCTTCAATCCATTGTTGGATCCTCCCCAATAAGACCTTCCCAACAACCTTCTGGGTTGTATCCAATAGGCTTATAGGGCGGTAGTTAGAAGGGTCGTCCCTTAAACCCTTTTTAAAAATAGGGACGACCTCTGCTCCCTTCCATGATTCGGGGATTGCCGCACCTTTATGGATAGCAACAAGCAGGGAGTGTATAAACTTCCCCCACTTTGAAATATCATAGCGAAGCAAGTCGCCGGGAATACCATCACGCCCGGCCGCTTTTTGGGGCAAGATAGTATTGATAGCAGACTCGACTTCTTTGATTGTGAAATCGGGCTCAATCATATCGCCCTCTAATACAGAGTAATCAAATGGTGCTCCGATGCTAGACCCTTGTAGGCGAGTATACAATTGGGAGAAATGGGTAAACCATGCTTGACTGGTAATACTACATGTGATATGGTTACTATCTGGTCTATTCCTAGCTCTGATAGTATCCCAAGCAGAGCTAGCCTTCCTCAAGGTATGCCAATACTCATCCTCCCAATCCTTTTTGGCACTGGCTATAACCCGTTTGTAATTCTTCCTATTAGACTGTATTAAGGATTGTGTTTTGCCCTTAATTGCTTTAATTAGTGCTGTTTTTGCCTGCCTACATGCAGGTGTAAACCAATCATGAGTGCCCTTCGGCTGTGGATTCGTTATAGATTTACCCCGGGGCACTTGTTCAAGAAAAACTTCCCCTATAGTTTTAATTGCTTCTTCAAACATTAGTGTTACCCTACCTGTTGCAAGGGGAGTTTGAGAGATAGCATCAAACTCTAATTGAGAGGTTAATAGAGTTTGGTCTATAAGATGGAGTTTGATTTCATCTAGAGCTATTTTATTCCACTTTAAACGCCGCCCACAATTAGATAGAAGGACTTTAGGGGCAGGCTTATGAGTTAATCTATTTATTTTACTAGGCCACAGATCGTTGAGGATTAGAGACAACGGGTTATGATCACTTTCAATAGTAGGTAGGACCGTCATATCCTGGACCGAGTTCCAAAGTGAAAAATCAAGAAGGATATAGTCGATCCGTGAGGAGCAGTTCACCCTATTGTAGGTGTCAGCACCCATTGAGTCTGAAACCGTGAGGCCATTTGCAGCTCTTAATCCAAACTCCATAGTCAATGCATTTAGCTGTATCACCCTTTGGGACCACTTTTTAATTGGTTTAATAGTTAATGCTGGTATGCCTCTTTTTAAGTCATCTTCCACCAGGTCCAAAATGTCCTCGGTCGCGAGGGGCTCATATGAGCAGTTAAAATCTCCCGCAACCAAGACCTGAGCCCCATCACTGCAGGCTCTGAGCTCATTTTCGAGTAAGGTTACTGTAGGGGAGATAGAACCATTTTTAGAACCCCTGGCATAAACATTAAATATTTCCAGGGCTCCCCCCCCCTATTAGGACCTCTCAGTAAAATTCTTATTATATCAGAGCAATTGGTATTTTTTTGTGTGATATTACATCCAAGCGTGATGCTTACCCATATAAGGAGTCCCCCCGAGGGGCGGCCCTTCCCTGTACTTGAGGGTATTGCGGGCAAAAAGAAGGTAACATACCCGACTTTATGGAGGGGCTTCAGGCTCCAGGTCTCCTGGAACATACAGATCTTATGGTCTTCTACCAGAGAATTCCATTCTGGCAAGCCCAACTTCCTATTTATGCCAGCCAAGTTCCAACTAATAATTTTAAGTGGTTCCACAATAGGATGAATACAGCTTAATGATAGATCTAATTGATCTCTAGGAGAATTAACCACTACTTTGGTTTGATTAAGAGTGGAAGTATAATGGAAAGATGTTTCCAGATCCAGAGTGCTTCCTTTATCCGCTGGAGGGGACACCAAAGGGAAAAGATCAGTGGGGTTGGTTTGTAAATACAAAGGGGAATAATGGATACGTCAAAACCCTAAATTGTGGTCAAAAAATTCCCCCTTGTAGCCATAGCTAGAAGAAGCACAAGGGTAGTACTCATTCATATGCCTACCCCAAAATCTATTACTCTGAACTGGCCATTGGATTTGGGGGAACTTGACAGGGATAAAAGAAATCTAAGACAACTACTCTGATTGTGCTACTAGAGGACTCATTTTGGTGGTTACAAATGAACTTCACGGCATGTGCATCACGAAAATTAACTATAATACAGTCACCAAGGGCCTCCTTACGTCTATTGCCTACCCAGCCAACCCTTCTAACAAACAAAACCTTCCCATCTAACTGTCTAGGGAGAGGACAGGTTTTATTCAAGTGATAGATGGTTTTATTTTTCAGTTCGGAGTATGCTTCTATCTTGCCAGATGGCAGCTGAGGGACTCCTACCAATACTACCACATAAGGCATGCTGGCTGAAGGTAGGTCAATATTGGGGGGACTAGACTGTTCATTGTCACCCCTGTCCACACCATTTGACAATTTTGCCCTCACTTCAATTGCATTCTTAGAAGTGGATTTATCACCAAGAATTTGTGGAGATGTGGCAGGACTGACTCTCTTACTTCCAGCAGTAGCTCCATTACTAGGGATGTTAAAGGTAGCCTTAGGTTGGGAAACTTGGTCGGCTCTTGACACCTTACTAGCTTTTGTTGCTAAGCATTTGCTCGTTTTATTTCCTTTTTTCGAGCTTAATGCAGAAGAATTATCACTGCCCACATTCCCAGTGGTAACGTTATTATTTTCTAAAATAGCAACAGTGTGCGTTGGCAATGGATCTTGCAACTTCTGTTCCTTAGAGGTAGAGCTATTTTTTACATGCAGTTTAATAAGTGATTTTAAGGAAAAAAAGTTGTCAAGGATATCTTGCTCAAGCCTATCCAACCTAGTTGATAAAGCTTTAAGCCTCTCATTGACCGGAAGTAAGAGAGACTTCATAGTTTGTTCAATGCAGTCAATTAAAGGAATCTCTTGGGCACGACTTAAAGGGTGTTTCCGGTTTGAAGTATCGCTCTGGAGTAATATGGGACCAATATTAGTAGTTTCGTTATTAGATTGCACCGGGGGTCTTCCTGCCAATGCTTCAAACCTATGTGAGGTTGAATCTCCAAAAATAACACCACCAGTTTCAGATATTATAACAGAAGTGTCAGATAAATGACTGGCACCAGAGTTTTCAAGAGTTATCTTGCGCTTTTTGGATTTTTGGTGCTTTTTGTTTTTTGTAGTTCCCCTACCCCCACTAGATCTTAGGTCGAAGGAATTTACCCTATGAGGTAGCTCAGATCTAAGCCTAGTAGACTGACCTCGGGTGATTACATGAGGCGAGCTTATGCTTTGGGCATCCTCTGAAGTCCCAGACAAATTAAGTGGCCTCGGACAATTGATAATTAATTGAGAGCCACCTGAAGGGGATGCTGATATGATCGGCGACTGGGATAGCCTTGAATGGGAGGGCAAAGGGGGTAAATTAGGGGACACATTATTATCCATAGGAGACACATCTACGGTGTCAGGAACCTGACGAGTCATTGGAAGCAATGCAAAGGAAGGTAATAGGGTAGAATCCTGAGAATTGGTAGTAAGTAATGACAGGTCGGGATTGGGGAGGGGAGGGAGACAACCCGTAGGCAATGACAAGCGACGCTCCGTACTTTCGATGGCATTTGCCACCACACCAATCGTTTTTTGTAACATACGGTCTATCGCAGTTAGACTAGGAAGCTGTGGTGTAATAACATTTTGGTTGTGGACAAGTGAGGTTTTATGGGTATTGCGCTTTCCCATTTTACGAGTTCTAATGGGGGGTACAAACCATAAACGTTTTACACAGGGTTAGGAACCAGCTAAACAACCATAAAAGTATAAACAACAAGTAAACTACAGTGTAATATTTACCACTCCCCAATCACAGTTTGCTATAACACAAGTTACAGGTACTACACCAATAGCCACAGTATACAAGTAATTAGACAGACCTTTCGTACTGAAGTACACAAAAGAGTAGGGCTCAGAGGAATGGCCCAGCCCAGCCTCTTCCGGCCGCTAACGGCCACAAACAGTCCCGCCCTTGTCCCGGGCTTCTCCCGGCGCCGCCCGCGCGCGTCCCGCGAGGCGGGAGTTCAGTTTCAAATTTAAGCGCCACTGGGCGCGAGATGGCGGTAACGACGTCCGGCCGCTAAGGCTTCTGGGGTGTGTAGTCTCCCCTCACAGCGGCCACGCCCTTAGATGTGGCGGGGCTGCGGCGGCGGGGGAGACCCGGAAGGTTCAGAGATCACGGGAATTCGCCAGGGGCTCAACACAAAGTCCACAATGTCCGCAGTAAGCACCAACAGGTAATGTGACCACACTGTTCGCAAGTTTGGAAACAATGACTCCCACTCGGCCGGAGTTCAGTTTCAAATTTAAGCGCCACTGGGCGCGAGATGGCGGTAACGACGTCCGGCCGCTAAGGCTTCTGGGGTGTGTAGTCTCCCCTCACAGCGGCCGCGCCCTTAGATGTGGCGGGGCTGCGGCGGCGGGGGAGACCCGGAAGGTTCAGAGATCACGGGAATTCGCCAGGGGCTCAGCACAAAGTCCACAATGTCCGCAGTAAGCACCAACAGGTAATGTGACCACACTGTTCGCAAGTTTGGAAACAATGACTTGCGTATAAAGAGCACCTTCTCAAATTCATTCATCCTGAGACAGGAAAGAAGGCTAGGTTGCCCACTCTCTCCGCTTTTATTCCTCTTATCAATAGAGCCCTTATTAGAAGCAATGAGTCAATACCAAAATAAAAGGGAGTCACATCTTATCTGGGGCTCACAAGGCTGTAGCCTACGTGAATGATTTTCATGTGATCCCAATAGTGTTCCTGATGATCCTGTTCACCAAGGACATGGAGTTAGCTCTAACCTCCATAATGAAAGATCTCTAGATTTGCTTCCTGCTAAAAGTCCATTGCACATCCTCAACCCCCCAAAAATTAGGATTAAAATGGCAAGACAAAGCCTTACAATATTTCGGGATTTGGTTTGGCAGAGATTAGAAATTAATTAAAATTAAAAAAAACACTTGCCATCGTTAAAGAACTACTGCTATATTGGTCCCTAAAATGTATAACTTGGTGGGGGAGAGTGTGGAGACCATAAAACGAGGTTACCCACATTAATAAACTTCATTGCCTTATCAAAACGTTTCATGCTAGTTGATAAAAACCTCGTATCTGAGTTCATTTGGAAAAACAAAAGGGCAAAAATATCCAACAAAAAAACTCAAATTAGATAAAAACAAAAGAAAGGATGTACACGTCCAGAATTTATTAGCTATCAAACATTGTTTCTAGCACGTCAAGTTTCCTGGTAGCTAATTACACCACCATGCTATGGTCCATTGAGGCTACCAACAGATTCTGACTTAGTCCCTCCTTTCCCCTATAGAACTTGCAAACAATCAACAAAGTCAAGATCCCAAATATTCTTCACTCATAACATATATTTCAATACTACAGAAGCTTTAAGTTCGAGCGACCCAAAAAAATAAATATAGAACAGCTCCCCAAATCACTTCTCACGTCACTTTGGCACAACAATACAATTAAGACTATCTCACCTGTAAAGTGACTAAATTTTGGAATGACCACTTGGTTACCCTAAACCCCCTTCAGCCTGGCCTCTATATGAAACATACATTTTAAAGGACAAATTACTCCCAAAGACCACATTGGACAATTCAGGATACATATTAGCCCCCAGAAAAATCACTCAAATTCGGCCTCAGGGACTCCAATCTTTGCAGGAGCATGGATACAGGAGAATTAGACCATATATTAATTAACTGCAAATGCACCCTTCCACTTTAGGTTGATATACAAGCGTGTATTAAAAAAATATTTGACATACAGTTAATCATTAATCAACACTGCTCTTCTAAGCATAGTCGCTGCAGGTAACCTCCCACACCTTGGCCCACCTGCTATTACTTTGTTAGACCTCTTGCTAATGATGCACATTAGGCTTATCCTCACTGACTGGAAGAGCTTAAAGAATCTATAATTTCACCCTCGGTGGGCCTGGTTGTGCTTCACTAGAAGCGCTGACAAGGTCAGTGCGATCTAGACTGATGCCAGGGGGCAGAAAAAGTGATCTACCAGGGATGGGAATGTCCAATGAAATGGGAACGAGTGTGGGGGGCAGGACTGGCATATATGAGATTTTCAGGTGAGTGTGTGGGGAATGAATCAACTGTCTCTTGGGTGCATGGGGGCACTTAACAGACTGCAGGAAATGTTGGAGTTGGACCGTAAAAGCGCCCCTGATTATTGTACTTCAGATTTGTCATACTACAGGGGGAGCTATACACTTGCAATGTATGCAAAAAGTGCACAAAGTTGGTTTTGTGCCACTACCACATGAGCAAAGTTTAATGAGAAAAAAAAGGAGTATAAAACAAAGAGAAGGGCTGACAATGTCATAATTTGGAAATCACCTATAAACATCCATCCAGGATACTGTGGCATCTATCGATCTTTATATATACACACAGTAACCCCTAGTGGTTGTTAGGGGAGGGAAATAGAGGCTATGGGGTGTTCAAGGTAAGCTGGACTCCAAGTAAGATATGTACATACAAAAGAAGCTACCCTGAATATATATCAGATTCTGTAAGGCGCTCTACGCGTCCTTATGTGGGGTGCTAGGCATCTCAAAAAACGTGAAGGACTGTCCTCACACACCACCAGGTGTCATGCTTCATCATTGGCAGTCCTCGCTCTATTGATCTTTACCTTCAGAAATGCAAACAGCTGTGAGCTCCTACAGTCCACTTGCCAACACCAGTTATCACTTGCTAATTGGTTTCCTCACACTCACCCGGGTCGGGCTTAAAGGTGTCGGCCGCAATTGTGCCTCCACCTCCGCGGTTCCCCATTACTGCCTATTCCTCACAGCTGCTCTTCATGTTCTGATTTTTTCCCTTATTTGTAGGACTAAACCTGCAGCTTGACATAGGTACACTTATATGCAGTATAGAAGAATGTGGCCATCAAGGCTAAATTTAGCGGGTTGCAATCTTTCTTTAATGCTATATTTGATGTACCTTGGTTGATCTTTATATCTGCAATAACAAGCAATTGCAATGTAGTAGGTGTTGCATTACTGATAGTTTGAGGTGCTGGCGTTGCAAATAGTAATGCAACGCCAATAGCGGATACTTTCAGTAATGCGAAACCTAGTGAATTGCAAATGCTTGCGTAGTGAGACAGGAACCAGCATTGTATGTCTCAGTGCAGTACCCCATGCTGCTCCTAGAGGTCCCTAGTGAGCAAGGCACCAGCACTGCAAGTCTAGGGGCAGTACCACAAGCTGCTCCTAGCGGTCCCTAGTGAGCAAGGTACCAGCACTGCAAGTCTATGGGCAGTACCGCAAGCTGCTCCTAGCGGTCCCTACTGAGCATCAAACTTTTGGTCACATATGGTACTGCACCCTGCAGAATCTATGATAAATCCACCCTACCCATAATGCATTGCATGCAAGACAGTACCAGGAGTACATTCTAATAGCTATATCCATATATACAATTAGTAGCTTTGAAATGTGACAAGAGAATTATTATATTAATTTCGGATTAGGTTGTACTCTATGTGGAGCTGATGAAGGGAAATTTATAGAAGGTCTAATTCAAATGTGAGATGTATTAGCAAGTAAAGTAACCACTGACAACCTAGTTGAGGAGCAAGTCAGTATCCTGTCTGATGGCCTTTAAGAAAATAGTGCCTTGAGGCTGCAATTAAAACCCAGGGCTTAACAACACATGTAACAGGGGGTGTCCTCATGGGAGGTTACAAGAAGAGACAAGGCAGTACTAAGGAGGAACTACTAAGCCTAATGACCAATGAAAAGCCACCGTTTACAAAGGACAGGGACAGGAGCCAATTAAAAAGATGGGCGTAAAGTAGGCAGCGCTTTATGCCCATATCCTGAATAGCTCTCTTTAGTAACAACAAGGGCACCCAGAAAAAAGTCAACCAGGGACCCTGGGAATTAAGTAATTCTAAACAACAATCGTCCCTAGACAGAAAAAGAGTAGCATTAGTGATAAATAAGGACCCAATCAGTACTTATATTTTGAGAGACGTGTCCAGCCGGACCGAGGTCATGAGTTTTACTAATATAGTAAGAATAACGAAAAAAATTCAAAAGATTCATAAAGTGGGACACAAGCCTGTGTCCAGTACATACAATCAAAGTTTTTACAACATATCGGGTATTTGTGAGTGCTACTCTTTTTCTGTCTAGGGACGATTGTTGTTTAGAATTACATATCCTGAATAGAGCATGTCTTGTGAGACCTAAAAAAACCTTTTGAAATGAAAAACTCACATCATGTAATGCGCTGTTGGCTAAAGCGGCTTAACTAACCGATGGTGTCCGATGACACGAGCAAACTTAGGAGCTATGAAAGTTTAAGACCGTTGTGTAGGCGGCTCCTTAACTAGGCTTTCCTTTCCTAGATTTAGGAAAGATAATGGAGAGGTGAAGCGGTAACAAGAAAAGTAAGACTACAGACAAACAAATGCAAAGAAATGGCAGCTAAAAAGCCAGAACCAGTTAAAGATCTCACTTACCAAGGGACAATTTGCGGTCTATCCAGAATGAAGTCCAATTTCTCATGCCCAAATGCACGTCTGAGTAATGAGATATTTTACTGCAAAGATTTCAGGACCTTTCCAGTGATAGCACTTGCTAGACATCCAGCGCCCTACATATGTAGGGAAATCAGTATCTTAAGGTTTAAACCTGTAAAGAAACAGGTATTCTTAAGGTCTGCCCATTTAGGTACTAGTTTCACAGAGAGGAAATGGCATTATGCACCCTGCAGATGTAAGTGTACTACAATAGCAAACATTAACAAAGTCAATAGATTAGACGTGTGAGAGCCGACGTGCAAATTTAGGCAATTACAGATGCTAGGTTCTCTGATTGCATGTGGGAAGTGGCTTCTTGAATGAGGTATAACTGTCTCCAACTAAATGACGGAAAGACAAATTAGTTTATTTGGCGAAGCAGATATGGTTGAAAGATACATGGACTCACGAGTGGGGAACCGCTTCATTCCCAAAAAAGGCGATTAAATAAAAAACCTGAGCATTCTTTTCGATGATGCACTTTCTGCAGCTAACCATGTTAAATCAATTTGTAGGTCCTACATTGGCGTTTTTCACCTGTTTAGGAAAGGTTTTTCCTTGGGTTTCCCTCAACTGTAGAAAGTCCATAAGACAAGTTCCAATAATTAGCTGTTTAGACTATGGCAATGCTCTCCTTATTGCCACTAATGAGTCCCTTCTGTCAAGATTGAAGGTGATTCAGAAGGCGGAGCCCAGACTGGTCTTCAGTCTTCCTTCTGGCTCCCCCTCTGGTACATTAAAAAAAAAAATCTTTTTATTGATGACATTATGTTTAAAATACAAACAAAGTAACAGTATTGTATTGAGCATTACACTGATTCGGATCTTGTCTTTTCTCACCCAACTCCGTCTACTTTTAATCCACAAGTATGACTATTCTAAGGTGTTCTGTTCATTCTATGGCTGAGGATGGATGAGGAGTTGCCTGCGGGGGGTTCACAGATATTTCCCCTATACTCATTCCACTATCCCCATATTTGTGAACATTTTCTAGGACATCTCCTTGATTCGTATATTGTTCACTCCATCAACATAAGCCGATCTAGATCCCTTTTCCATGCTGTGCGTGTCAACGCCTCTTTTGCCCCCCATACCTTAGCGATGTTGCGTTTCGCTATCATCAATTCCAACGTCACCCAGGTCTTTGCTTTACTACCAAGGTCAGTAGGTTCCCAGATATTTACGAGGAACAATCTCAGCTTGTGTTCTATTTGGCTTTGAAAAATGTCTCCCACGCATCAAGTCACTTCTCCCTCGGGTACATTCTTATGATGCTCACATTGGCTCCCTATCAGAAAGCAGTATATGTTTAAGCTTCTTTGCCATGGCCACAGGGTGTTGTATGGTGAAGGTCCATCCTGTCCGTGTTCCAGGATAAGGTTCTACTAACGGGTTAGGAGCCTCAGAACTTTTAATACTGCGGAGGCTCTCCCCGCCTCATTCGGACGACTCATAACGGGGGCCATTCTTTCTCCTATCTGGCTGTGCATCATTAGAATATACAGCGACCCAAATTTGCACTTGTCAAAATGTTACTACTTTTTAAAAAACATTTAAACCATGGCTATTTTTAAGGTTTTAGCTGGACAGCACCCTTTTTGGTTAAAGCCTTAGTGCCGGGATACTCCTGCGGGAGCAAAGATGACATAACCTTGCTGTGTACATGCAGAAACGGTGTTTATCACATCCTAGCCATTTTCAGAGGTAAAATAGTCCCTCATGCTGTCCAGTGAAAGCACTTGCTAAAATGCAGAATTGATACACCAAAAAGTCAATAACATGAGGTGTGAAAAGGATACTTCTCTGGGTGGAGCCAAAATCTAATCTACGTATATGTTAAAAATTGGTGACAATAGGCTCTACACATATCTGTGCTAGCGAGACAGACATAAAAAGATTTTTTTTTTTTTACATGCACACGCACACACGAGTGCAAACATGGTAGCATTCACACATGCAGGGAATTACTAGGGAGAGAGGCAGGTGAGATTGCTGAGGAATTGAGACAAATCCGAGGTCAGCACTGCTTCCAAACAGCCACTGCTATGTGCATCCCTGGCAGTCAGTCAGCCTCACCTTTTAGGCAAAGGACTTCTGCATGCTCAGAATAGCATGTGAAGTGTAAAACTACAGCCTCCATGAAGCAACATTCTCACTGGCCGAAGGCCTCGCTTCTGGTCCAGGGCCGCTTGTCATCTACAAGTTAGACCTGCTGCTAGCCAGGGCTTAGCTCAGAGTAGTAAGGGAGTCCAGATACTGGGAGTAAATAGGAAGAACGATCAGACTGACACTTCCGATACAAGAATTACGACCCAGCTTCGAAGACTTACAGCTCCAGGCTGCCCCAAGGTCCTATGAGACACCTTGAGAAGGGCATTGCTTTGCAGCCAACAGGACTTTGTATTCTGGATTTCTGAACCCAGTATAAGACGGGAAACTGCTAGTCCCAGAAACCTACCTGGTGTATGCTGAAATGACATGACTGAGTAAAGTAGCCACAACTGGCATGGGGCAGGCATGTCAGGTTATACACCAAAGTGGCAGCTTCCATAGCAAATATTGCCACTTTGGTGAAGAAAAGTCCGTGCCCCGCAGGACAACTCTGAAAATGGCGGATTTCCTTCTGCCACTGCGGCGCTGGAACCAAATCTGCCAAAAATGCAGCTAAACAGACGGGGATTTTAAGACGAAATGTGCTGCAGAACAGGCATGAATCGGAGGCTGAGGCTGCATTTAAAGTGTACAGGATTGCTGTACGAGTAGCTAAGCCAGCGTGCATTTTTCTTTTCATTCCCATACTTGCACTCATTTTTTTTGTGAGTATGATCAACAAAAGTACAAGTGCCAGAATGGAAAGAAACAAAATCTGGATTTGATGTGTTACACTTGGAACTGGAAAATGTCAGAGCTCTGAAAAATGTGCAGGGATTAAAAAGGCTGTGCAAGAGGCTAAAAGGAAGACAGCCTTTCAACGCTAAAGGCGCTCCAAGCAGGCAGAGAGAGGTTCATGTATCACATAAAAGGATAGCAGATGGCTCCATGTCACTGAGACCACAATGCGCCAATTCTAGGGTTTCTTTATCAGGCTTCTAGGTTTAATAGGATCAGTTGAGATAACCAGCCGCTCAACTCCCTGAAAGCACAAGGTTGTCAATCAGAAGTTCTAGAGCACAGAGCAATATTGTAATCATTTCAATTTATTTGGAGGGCGCTAATGTATGGGGTCGCTCAAAGCAGAGGGACTTATGGGGGAACGCTTTGGATACTTCAAAGCAGGGAAACATTTAGAGACGGGGGTCTTAGGGTAACCAGATGGCTCCAGGTCACCGCTTATCTATTCATGGACTTTTCCTTTACATATCCTTGTCAGCAGGTGTTGGTCCAATTACAACTAACCAAGACTACAACTCCCAGAATGCACTATGTTAAAGAATAACCGAAAACCGGAAAAGTTGTGACCCAGTGACAAGGAGTCATCTGGTCACCCCAGGGTGCCTTGAAGCAGGAATGGGTTGTTCTTGGGACGCTTCAAAGCAATTTAATGGTTACCCTTGCTTGGTGTTTCCAGGTCCATCACACCACCATGTTCCAGTCCTGGTTTTCCATTTTATCAAACACTGTACACGGAGAGCTAACATCAAGTGAGTCCATTCGACTTAACTAAGACTGCAACTCTCACGATACACTATCATGTTATACGAAGGCTCAAACGTGATGTCCTCTGTCACATGTAAGGTCACCTCATACCAGTGGTTGAAGTGGGGGAAAAAAAGTAGGGGAACTGTGGGCAGAGAATCAGAGGGCGGGAATAACCCATGGATTGGGTCAATGGGTGGAGTGAGAGGTGTGGCAGAAAGAGCAAAATATCCCAATTTTTAGTATTTGTTTACCATTTCACTAACCGGTTACAGCTTATTACGTTATTTAATCTAACTAATGGATACACATGTTTATTTAAGGTTTAATATGAGTTATAGACATTAAAATACAATCACAAAGTGGGATGCGTTTCCAATCACAGAATGTCCCAAATATCCTTAAAAGAGGAATCGCAAGCAATTTGTCTCTGAGCCATAGAGTTTCTGTTATCAGCACTTCTCCTCTCTTTTTCCACAAGAGCAGTTCAAACATGAATGGCAAAATATCCTAGTTTGCAAATGCTTTCCACATAATTATGGCTCAGCCATATTTGACACATAAGACATCTGCTGCATAATCTGATGATTTTCACTAATAAATTGTTTATAGCTCATGCGAATCAAATGTTACTAAAAAATGTGACTTGTGCTGCTGTGAAGTGGAGGGCCCTTTGCAAAGGTTGAATGGTCACCTTTCTCACTGCTGCAGTTGTATGTTTCACTGGTACTAATAAGGAAAAATCTTTGCCGAGACTGTTAGCATGTGTAAAAACTTCAAAATAATATAGTATCAGAAAATTTACAGCACCGCGAATACCAGTGTAGGGTTTCAGAGCACTTTACATCACACATATTACACAGAGACAATCAATCATACTTGTGTAAATCACTGTATAGGAAATGTTACATAAGACAGGACTACAAGGTGTAGGAGTCACATGACAACCATACTAGTAGGCAGCATAGCTTAATAGTAGGGAGCATAGTTTAATAGGGATTCGTCTGGAGAAACACAAACTCAGAATTTAAAACGTAATACCATGGTTGGGGGTTCTCTTTAATAATAATTATTAATTTCTACCCAAATGAACCCTTTTTTGAAACATTAGGATAATCAAAGACTGGGGAAAAAACCATAACGCTCTAATTTATACCTTGCAGTTTGCACGCAGCTCTTACAGGACAGTTAATAGCTCACTGTTCTATGTTAGGATTTTAACTTATTAACTGCAAGTAACAATAGGGTCTCTCTGACAAAAGCAGTAACCCACTGACCTATTTACATTATGTACACTTTGTGATCTGCATGGTACATGTTTTTAGCAGCAGGCACATTAACCCTCTGCGCTTCCTTTCCATGAGTCAAAACTTCGACTAGACAAAAACGCCATTTCTCTCTACAAAGAACATTAATCACTGGAGTTCGCATGACATTTTTAATGTTGCCAAAAACTGTGGAGGCCAGGAAGGAGGCAGCAAGTGCTTTAAAACCATATTATACTTACAAGCACGACGCCCCCACCTGAGATCAGCGCCCGGTGCGGTCTCACTGCCCTAGAGCCACCCTGCTCAAGGGTCTGTGACCTCAGTGACAGAGTCACTGTCACTCTATTGTGTGCTGCTTCATAGGCCTGCCCGCAAGACTGGTGGTGAACTTCATGGATTGTGGTGGACAGGCCTTCAAGGTTAACCCACACTTGCCACTGCTAGGGTCCACCTGCTGGTGCTAAGACACCAGGGCTTTTAAGATCCTGCAGGGCCTTCTAAGGTCTAGCATGTGAATGTGCTCCCTCAAGGGGAGTGGTCTGGTGGACTGGTCATTAAGGCTGAACCTGGTTGCCCAGTTCCAAATTCAGCAGCTCTGACCATAGTGCCACATCCTACCCCCCCCACCCCCACTGATCACCATACTGCCCCACTGAGAGAAACTTGCACTGCACTGACCCGCTATAAACACCTTGATGTGGCTCAATTCAAATTGCGCACTAGACAAGAGCAATATGCTGCCTAAAAAAAAGTTAACAACATCCTAGAAACAGCAAACACTCATAAGTAAATCATGTCAAATGTAAGCAGGAATAACATGGTTACCTTTTTCCTTTTACACTCATTATTCAGAAATTAGTGAGTGCTTTTGCCTGAAAAGTTAAGGCCATGACTGTAGGGTCCAGAAGGAACCCGCTTAAATGCCCATTGCTTATAGCCTTGCAAAACGTAAGCAGTATGGTTTAAAAAGACCACATTGGTGAACACACAGCCGCTGAACACATTTTGTTTTCCAATTCTCCAATCAAGCAGGCATTTCAGTACCTGCAGGAAAGGTGCTCTTTCCCACCCAGGGAAAACAATGTTGTTCAAAGAAAGACGAGAAAACAAAAGTAGCGCTTCACTGGCAAACACTGTAAAGTGGCGCTAATATGTGAATAAATCAATCTGGCCACCTTGTAACCACTCTGTCTTGCTTTAGTTAGTTATTTTTCATATTTGGAATGTTTCATTTCTCTCCACCCCGAGGCTGCACTTAGAAATTGAAAAAGGTCAGAAAAAGACAACGTTTCAGGCAAAAGTGTTTTTCTTTTTAGGATCCATTTCACAGGGGAGCAAATAAACAAAAGGAAGAAAGAGCAGGTAATACCCGTTTCTTGCAGTCACGATTTTCACTGAATGAGGAGGAGCGAGACAGAAAGAGAGGGAACAAACGGGATTGGGGGAGGGGGGGGGGGTGGGCAGCTGCCGCAGGAGAAGTGGACACTGTCCTTGTCTTCTATGGGCACGAAGGAAAGGACAGAGTCCTTTTCCTTCTCTACCCGTTCCGCCCGTCCCCAAAAGCCGAGCCTTAAGTATCGGGTGTGGCGAATTCTGCAATCCGGGTGGCATGTTTAAGATGAGAAAGTAGGGGAACGGAATGTATGACATTAGAGAAGTAGGGGCACGCCGTGCCCTGCCGATCCCGCCCACTGCCTCATACACAGGGTTCAGGAAAGACACCGGGGCCAGGTTGCAGCTAAAAAGCCGGGACTTAGTTTTACCGGTTTTATAAAGCGGAAGTTCACACAGGATCTAATTCCCATGCAGTGATCAGCCATGCACTGCGGGTTCTCCAACAAGTCACGACGCGATTAGTTCGAAGAACGTCGGTATCTGTCTTCACGGGGTTTAAGAGTTCAGGCACCGGCCGGGCCCTGCTCTTTGAGAGCCAATGGCGTGCCAGCAATGGCTCGGCCGGCTCCTGCCCTGTGAGAGCCAATGGCGTGCCAGCAGGAATGGCTTGACCGGCCCCAGCCCTGTGAGAGCCAATGGAGTGCCAGCAATGGCTCTCGTCACAGGTGGAAATAGTCCACTCACCTCCGCACGGGCTGTTTCTGGAACCACGAGATGCCTGCATTGGACCGGGACTCCCCCCCCTAAAAGAGGTGTTAGGGACCTGAGGGCCTCCTACGTGAAGCGATTTGTAATATTGTCTCCAACAATATGTAGACAGGTGTGTGTAACGTGAAGGTGGCCACATTTGCTCTTTGCACCCATTTCCAGAATGAGTGTTTATAATACTCACGCTAGAGGTTTACCCATGCAGTAACCTCCCACGTGGAGTCATTTAAAGGGGAAACTGTACACCAGGTGTAATAGTGTACCCAAAAATCAAAAACGGTCTAAAAATGATTTTACATATTAATCCACGTTATTTACTGCAAAAGCAATAATTGGGCACACAAGCAGGCCAAGCAATGTGCGCAAACCGCTTTTGTTTTGGTTATTGCTGTGCAGTTTGGACACCCTCCTAACAAGTCTGTTGAAAGGTCTTCAAAAACTCATATAAGTAGTGGTAGTCAGTTTATCCCAATTAAGACTCCCAGTCATCGGACATTCTGGAAATTGTATCTTTGATTCAATTCATCTGATCGCATTGGACTGACACACTTGTTAGTGAGATGTTTTCACTAGAGACTGGAGAGCGGCTGAGCAGGGTCGTAGCCACTATTGGTGCAGCAGGTGCAGTGGCACCGAGGCCCAGAGTCCTGAGGGGCCCCTTGAACCCTGGCAATTGCTGTATTTACCAACAGCAATCAGAGGGGCCTTTCTCCTTGCTTGCACCCGTGCCCATGGGTATCCTTGCTATTGCTAAGCGTCTGAGCTGGTAGTTTCGACCCCGTATCTCAAGAAATATCACATCAGCTGAAGCTAAGGTTGGCGTCTGGACAAATTCTATTTACTGGTCTGTATTCTTAAGCTCAAGCAAATAAAAATGTTTGGAAAAGCAATGAAACAGGATATTTTTCCCTTCTGAAACATTAACCTAAAAGAGCAAACACATACAGAAATTAGTTTAAAAGTATTTGAGACCGTGCTAAATCTTTTCAGGATTTTTTACTAGTGCATATAATAATAATTGCCATGTTACAAAAGAATACTGAGAATTTTACACTTATCCCTTTTCACCCATCAGCTCTTAACTTTCTAGAATAGTAAAATGTAAACAAATGGCTGGTATTTTTTTTCTAAAAAAGGTGGCAGCCCTAGCTGAAACAGAGAGCTGTCATTTGCATACGTATTGTTTTGTTAGATGCAATTTACAAAGATGATTCTGGATTTTTTTACCCAACATGTTATTTTTTTATATTTCTGTTTACTAAAGCATTATGTTCCCCAATGCAACTGTTCATTGAGTTAATTAGCATCAGCCTTTTTTTACCAGTTCCTCATTACAAGTAGCCCGATAATTGGTGTGATATTTATTGCACTTGATTAAATCAAACTACATTGAAGCGGAAAAACCACCCAGGTACAAGTTTTTGGGGAATAACGTGTATTTTGGTTCTTGCCTTACCAAAATATGCATGTTCGGGTAAATACCAGGCATTTTTCACCTGATATATATTGGCTAGTTTGACCTGCTGATATTTAGCTCGAAACTCATAACTACAATATGATTTCGAGGTATCTCTTGATAAGAGAGCTTTACGCCGCTTTTCACTTCTTCCTACCATTGGCATAAGGAACCAGAACCTTTTCTCCTTTTCAGTGTTTGCATTATTTACGCTCATGTTGCTATGATCATTCGGTTACTGCTCCCTTTGAGTGCAACCAGAAGCTCTTGATACTTTCCTATGTGTGCGCTCAGCCATTAACATAGTCTTCCAGCCTCTCAGCTGATTGGCTGTCCTTGCTGATGCAGAGATCTAGTTGTAGCCTAGCAGTGAATAAACTGTTCCCCACCTTAGGGCCTATCAAAGAAACGATCTCGCATGCAAATAATGTTGCTTCTTTCTATTGTTTTGGTACGTCAGATTGCATGCTGTCTCAAAGAGCTTTCCCTGTACTGCCAAAATGCTGCATGAAAAACTCTCGTCTCCTTTTCTTACGAGTGACCCTTCCCTTACTTTCCATCCTCTGCATGCCTCCTCTTTGTGAGCACAGCATCCTTTAAGTGACATGAATGCCTTTATCTTTATTACTGTATTACTGTATTTCAGCCAACTGCCATCATTTCATTCCAAAATTAACACAAGCATTGGCATAGCCAATAGGTCTCGCATTTGGGACCTTATAAGTTTAGCCATGCATTTTTGACATTGCAAACAACAATGCCTTTTTTTTTTTTTCGTTTTTAAAACATAAATAAAAGGCATTGTCATTTACAATGCCAATAGCATAAACTCGCGTAAATGCGAGACCTATTGCATTGCAAATGCTTGTTTTAATCATGAGGAGGACATGCAGAAGCTGTTGTTCCAGTGTCTGGGGTCCAGAGCCAGGAGCTCCATGGCAATGTAGTGGTGGATGGCAGGAGGGCCAGGGGCCCTAGTGCTGAGCACGGTCCAGGAGCGGATGGGCACAGATGGGCTTCTGTTTGGCGCATCAGTGATGCGCCCGCTGAGCGCACCGCGCAATAGCCTCCATAAGTAGTCCTGGGAGGCGGGAGGGGCTGGTAGGGAGGCGGGAAACCAGCGAGAAAGCAGGAGTGGGGAAAACCGTGGGCAATGGCAGAAAACCACAACTGCCCAACAGTAAGGAAACCTAAGCCTACACAGAAATAAACTAAAGCGGCCTCAGCCACAAACAAATATAATTTGGAATCTACAATTAAAAATTAGCCACAAACAAAACAATAACAATAAAAAATGAACCAGCGGCAGCCAGGCTCGAACCAGGCGAGCCTCGAAGATTGGGGCAGGAGCGTTGTTCTTGAACTCACGGAGTTATACAGCGACCGATTTAAAGCTAATTTGTCCATTAGCATGGCGCTCAATTTAGCACATATAAATGATAAAATCCGCATTCTAGTTTTGTCAGAACTCTGTGGGTGTGACCAACCGCCCATTGATGTACAAGCATTTTCATTGTTTCTAGAGATTTCCGAAAGGACCTACGGCAGGAGCGCAGAAACTGAAAAGGGACACTATGCATTGTTTACGTGGTGGCCCTCTTAGAAAGACTGTGTTCTCTTTCATAACCTACGATGTCCAGGGGGAAAGTCCGAATTAACTCAGTTGTATCTCGCTCATAATTTTAAAGGGAAGTTGCGAGGACCAAATTAGGTTGATTAAAGGGAAACTTTTAAATTCTCAAAAAGTATGACATTTGAAAATGGTTCGAAGTGAAAATAATAAATCATGGCCCTTTTGATTGCTGCCTTAATGCAACACTGTCATGTTGTCGGCAAAGAGTGGTGTCTATGTGTTAATTCCATGTTAAAAACGTATTTTTTTACAAAAACGTTTAATATAATACATTGTGTTTTAATGTAGTTTTTTAAATTTATTTAACACATTTCTAGGTTGTTTGGCGTTGGGCTTGTTTGGTAGGCCATAAAACTTGTTTTAGGCTTCTTTTCTCGAAGGATTGTGCGTGTTTTTTATTTCAGACGTAACAACTTTAGCCCCGGGAGGAGAAGGAGGGGGGTAGGAGCCGCCATAGCCACCGCGAGTTTGTGTTGAAAAAAAATAAAATAATGTGACAGTCCCCAGCCTACGGGCCTCGGAGGACAAAGTAGCATTTCTGTTTGTATTTTTCTAATCTGTATCCCCCGGAGCGTGGGCGGCAGTCCCCGCGCTTGACAAGTGCAGCCCCGGCTCTGAGTGCGATGCAGGGGAGGATGAAAGGTCGATTAACATTCTTCTATCCGCTTGTAATGTGTGTGGAGACCGAGGGGGAGGGTAGAGGGAGATCCCCATGTTTATGACTGCAAACGCAACATTCACATGAAAAAAAGATGAACGCCCCGATCTTTTGTAATCCTGTAGCTTGAGGGTGGGGGTCTCTAGGTATAAATGTGTGTATCAGTTTATACTGTAACAGTAAGATTGCATGCATGAAGGGTGCCACAAAAACCCTCATTGGAAATCACTGGTCAAACGCAGACGTCCGTTCATTAATCCATCATCCCTTTCCCACAGCCTACTTAAGAAATATCTCGCTGTACGTTGACAGTGCTACTAAATGAGCACCGAATAGGAAAACCTTAGGAAATGAAGTTAATTGGGTGTAGTGAAATAATATTTCACTGGGCATATATGCCTGCAGGTATTTTAATTAGACCCTACGTTACAACCCCCCACCCCTCAGTTCTGCTTATTTTTATAATGGGGGTATTCAAATTATCTAACTGTACTTTCGTTGTTGACATCTTCACCCCACAAAGCAAAAACGTAAAGCTCACCATCCTCCCATAATAAACAAGCGCAGTGGGCGCGCACTGCAAGGAATGTGAGGTATGCAGCTTGCACCCGGCCGCGCTGCTGCTCGCTCCCGAGCTCCCTGGGCCAGAGGAGAGAGAAGGCGGGACATGCACCCGCCTTTGGCCAATTGTGTGCTGTCTTTCTTAGAAAGACGCACGCAAAGGCCAATAGCGTGTGGGCAAAAAGGAAAGCACACGCACAAGCAATTGGTCCGAGTTGAAAGTCCTTACTAGGAGCCTCGCAGGGCAGCGCATGCGCGCTGGTTCAGGCGAGACCTAAAAATCACTTCTCCTTGTTTGAAAGTCACATCTGCCACTGACCAATGCCAATTGTCCTTTATCTTATCTGTAATCCCACCAACCACCTGCATAAACTCACATACCATCCCCAGTGTAATCATCACAGCTAACTCCTTTTAATTTAAATCACCACAAAGAAAGTGGAGTAACTGCATGGCATGGTTTTCTCGCAAGTATAAACCTCATCCCAATCACCACTGGATAAACCACTAGCATTGGATTCCAGAGTATCGTGCTGCTTGACGTAAAGCGCTTAAACGCCTTGTCAGGGGAAGTAAGCACTATATAAATACAATTACAATACAATACCTGTAAACAAGCAACTTTGTCATCTGGTAACTCAGAACTGAAACACTGCAAGCATGGCACATATTCCATGGAGGATTAAGGGTGGCTCTTTGAATGCAAATCCACAAACCAAGTTTGTGCTGTGTTATCATAAAATAAATCCAGATTGTGAACTTGAAAGTATTGTGCGTTAGATAACAAGTCTAAGATGTTTTCGAGATAGAGGAGATTTCCTCAACCACAATGTCCCAGCAACTGATGCTCAGGTCTGTCACCCTGCATTTTCTGAGATTAACATTTCAAACAGGACCATAGCCTTTGTCAATTTTATGAATACTTTTTCATCTAGCACTTCCTTACAGACATTACTATTGCACAGTTTAATAGGTTCTATGTAATAACCCTGGAAGAATGGAAGGCTGAGTCAATGTCTCCCCATCTGTGACCTTCTGATCACCCCTTAGGTCAGCCATGAGCATTACTTCTCTGAGCCACTTTGATAGTCGTCTCTCAGAAGCCGGTTTTCCCACACATAGTGGTAAACACTATTGCGTTTTAGAGCCTACAGTGAAACAACCGCTTGAATCCTCCACCTTGCCACAGCCTTGGACTACTCTCAACGACCCTTAGCAGCGGTGAAACTGATCTGCCTTAATTTCGAGAGTCACCAAGTATGTATCCAACATTATCCAATACTTTGTCCACTCCTAGTTTTCCATTCAACTTAGGTTGTTGATGTTCATTTGTTTTTAATGGTGTCTGATTTTTGAGAGTGAAGTCGTGTAACACAAACGCAAATCAGTTAAAGTGAAAACACCTCACAGCAGCGTCTATTATGGTTCATCCTATCATGATGCGGAGTTAAATAAAAGCATTGCCTTACTAGGGCTAGGCCTGGAACCTGCCTGAAAAGAGTCCATCAGGCCCTTTTCCTCAGCCAAGTTTAGTAACTGCCTTAAGACAAGTTTGTCTAGATACTTTCCTATATTTGGCCAGAGGGAAATAGGATGGAAGTTGTTAAAATCCTGCTGTTTACAATCCTTTCCTAGCTTTTTTATCCTCGTGGTTTGAGTCATCCCACACGACACATCAATAACTTGATGGCAGTGGAGAGTACTCTATGTGGAATAGTTCCAAGGGTATGAGAAGGAACTGAGTTTGGGGGCAGGCTGGGTGCGTTGTTCCACATAGAATCCCTTGTGGTTTGAACCGGCCAGCATGGACATTTTTCACTTAGTCTAGAGTAGCCTGCGAGCAGGGGAAGGTATGCCATGTACAACAACTAAAGGCGTGAACAAGGTAAGAGGTAACAAGATCCATTTAGAGTAACTCAGCACTCAGTAGGACCCAGCAGTTTTAATTCTGAAGAGGTTAAGACTTGAAAGGAACAAGGTAGAAGGGAAGTGATTTCAAGCAGAACAACTTATGGTTCAGAAGGGACATGAGAGCAGGATCATGGGTAACACATAAAACCCTTGAAGTACCTTAGAGCAGTTGGGTGTATTGCACAAGGAACAGCATAAAACTTGGCCATGATCCAGAGGAGTTGAAAGCAAGCAGACACAGTCATGTTACCAGGGACCCAACAGCAGCCGGGGAGCATATTTCACATGGAGCAACTCAACGGTCACCAAAGAGTCTCCGCATAAAACAAATCAATACTTTGATAGAGATCCAAGAGCAAGCCAGGGTGTTCAAGCTAGTATACCTGCTCACTGTCTTGGTGGGAAATGAGAGTAGGTTGAAAGTTCAACAGCTAAAGTTTTGGAAGGACTAGCCCAACCCTGGCTAAACATGAACATAGAGGAGTCAAACCCCAACTTTCACCCACTGCCAAGTCTCTCAAATTCACCCTGGGCACTGATCTCAACCTCAAGGAACACATTGTCAAGAAAATTAAGACAGCCTGGTATCAGCTCTTGCTACTAAAGAAAAGGAAACAGTTCTTTCTAGAAAGTTACTTGAGAACATCTGATCAAGTACTCATGGTCCTGCATCTGGATGGTGACTAAGCTCTGCTTCAAGGCCTCCCAGACAGCCCATTGGCATCCTCATGCATCAGCACACCTCATTAAGGGCATGAAGAAATGTGACCACATCACCCACACCCTGACAGAACCCCATTAGCTGCCCTTGCCATCCCACAACATTTTTAAAACTAGTTGGATCATCTACAAAGCCATCACAGCCATCACTACTGCATACCTGGCTAGCAATCTCACCAGCTTGGTGACTGTAGGCGCACCGGGAGCCTGTACATCGCCAGACTGGTGACAAAGAAGCACAAAAAAGACAACCAAGGCAGCAGGCTTCCTCTGTCTTTGCACCAAAGATCTGGAAAGACAACCTCTTATGCATCAGGACTGCTCCAACCCTGCTCCAATTTATAAAGGAACTGGAGACACACCTCTTTAAAGAACTGTATATCTCAATTTTTAGAGCAGACTTCGTCTTCTGGTCACAGTACCTAACACCACTGTACCAAACCTCAGTTGCATATGCACAGGTTCCAGACTTGTGGCGTGGATAGGTACTGCATCCAATTCATAAGAAAGGCTACACCAATAATCTGGCAAACTGCTGGTTGATAGCTTTATTATATGTGGAGGTTAAAGTATATGCAAAAATACTATTAAAGGAGCTAGAAGAATGGGCCGATAAAGAAATCTTAATACCCTAATACTAGACCGGATTCAGGCAAAAAGCCTCAACCATAGATAACATTGTTGCGCTCTCGCACCTTGCCCCTTCACTTGAAGTGTCTCTTTCAGTCAGCAATTTTTGCTTGCTTCTGAAAATACTCTGCCGCTTTTGATGGAATCGACAGACAAATACTATGGAAAAAGCTAGCAATCTGGAACATAACTTAAATAGTTCTGAAAGCAATAATTACACTGTACTCAGACACATGGGTACAAGAACACAAGAGGTGGGAGAGGCATTGATAACTGGGCAAATATTCATAGGGTTTAAATCCCACAGCGAAAGGATGACTGATGACAGAAATAGTAGTTCTTTCACAATGATGGTGTTGTAAATTCTTTTTATTCAATATTTAAAACACAGCAGCCAAGGCGTTTCACCCATGCGGGCTTCTTCAGGGCAAGGTAAATAGTCCACACAGTCCAAAAAAGGTGGGGGAGGGGGAGATTTCTCCGGGAGTTGGCCCAGGTCAGTCCGCACTGTTTAAAATGATCATTTAGGACACAGAACCTGGTGCGGTCTCCGGTTCTATAGAAGGGGCTCACAATTTCCCTGTCTCATCGTCTCATTCACACGCACAATCACACACACTTCCTCCCTGTCCATGTTTGTCTCATCCCGAGTGTCGCATGACAGGAAGTCAGTAACCACCTCCTGCCAGAGCTACGGGGTTTCTGCGCAGAGACTGTCTCATCGTTGCCCGATCTACTCTGTATGCAGGCTCGTCCATCCCCACATATACCCAGTCATTGATCACCTGTAGCTGAGAGGCCCAATAATACAGCCTAACATCCGGGACGGCAATCCCCCCATCGTACACTCCCCTATACAGTTTATGTAGTGCTATTCTTGGTGTCCCTCCCGCACACAGCAGAGTCCGCACTTCCTGTGTTATACGCTTGAAAATCGTCAGCGGAATCCGAAAGGGAGTATTCTGTAATATATAGAGAAGCAGTGGTAACATTAGCATCTTGTATAATGCCGCCCTCCTCATAAGTGAGAACGGAAGGGAACGCCAATGGTGCACATCAGCCTGGGGCCCCAAGTTCCTCGCCAGGAATTCTTTCTGGTCCCTGGTGATGTAGATCCCCAAGTACTTGAACCCATCCACCACCACCGGTGCCGCGCACTGCCTCGGGACCCTGGGGGGAGGACCGGAAAGAGGATGGATCACCGACTTTGACCAATTGATCTTGTATCCCAAGTAGCTACCAAACAGGTAAAAAATATGGAGAACTCGCGCCATGGAATAATACGGCCTCGCCAGGTACACCACAATATCATTTGCGTATAGGGAAATACGCTCCTTCCAGTCCTCTGGTGCCCGCAGTCCCCAAATCTCCGGGCCTCTCCTAACCCAATGGGCCAGTGGTTCTAGCGCCAGGGTAAACAGGAGCGGAGACAGAGGGCACCCCTCCGAAGTTGAAACAATCTAGTCAGGGCACCATTAACCCCCACTCACGCTGTAGGCCCTTCGTACAGGAGTCAAACCCAGATACAAAAGGATGGACCAAATTGTAGCCGCTGTAGAACCATAAAGAGATATAGCCATTCAATACTGTCAAAGGCCATGGCGGCATCGAGCAACATCAATACCGTATGCTGAGATACTTCCCTGCTGGTCATATGCAGCACCCCATAGAGCCTCCGCAGGTTATGTCTGATGCTCCTACCCGGCATAAACCCTGATTGGTCCACATGTATCAGATCTTTGATTACCGTCAGCACCCGGTCTGCCAGTACCTTCGCCAAGACCTTGGCCTCCACGTTGATTAGGGAGATAGGCCTATACGAACTGCAGGGATCGGCCGGCTTACCCTCCTTGTAAATCACCACTATTGTAGCTGCCATTTGATCCGCTGGTAGTTGTCCACCTCACGCGCCTCCAGCAGCATTTCCAAAAGCGGAGGCAGTACCACTTTTGCCTGTTTCTTATATAACTCTACCGGGAGGCCATTTGGTCCGGCAGCCTTGCCCGACTTAAGCGCTCCCAGTGCTTTGCCCAGCTCTTCTACCGTGGGGTCAGCCTCCAGAGCGTCATACGCCGCAGGAGGCACCATCGGCAGACGAAAATCCTTAAGAAATTATTCGCAGTCGGTCTCCAATCTTGTGCTAACCGGGGTATAGACTCACTCAAAGTGTGTCGCAAAGGCCTCTGCAATAACTGCGCTCGTGGCCTGCAAATCCCCTCTCTCATCACGTATTTCTACCACCCAGGACCTGACTCTGTTGCGCCTCTCCAGCCACGCTAAAAGTTTAAGGGCCTTATCTCCGACATCGTAGAGGTGGTGTTGGGTGGTTAGCGCATATGCCCTGGCCTCCCCCAGGGCCCGCAGGTCCCGCTGCTTCAGCGCCAAATGGTGGCACGCCTGCACACAGGATGCCAACCCCGGGGCGCCCTCCATATGACTGATCTCCTGCTCGATTTGTCTGCACTGTAGGGTCTCTTCCTTCTTCTGTGCCCCAATTAACACCTGCGCCTGCCCCCTCAACACTGTCTTATATGCTTCCCAAAGCATGATTTGCGATGTTACGGACCCCTTATTGTCTTTAAAGTATGACTCGGAGCCCTCCCGAAGCTTGTTGCTAAGTTGCGGGTCCCGGAGTCTCCATGGATCAATATGTGGGAAGGCTGCCCTGTTCATACACGGGCCGTTGAGAGTGACGCATACCGGCGCATGATCAGAGATCCCCCTCGCCATATGGTGGGCCTTAGAGAAGTCCCTCATCCTGCTCCCATGTGTCAAAAGATGATCTAATCTGGAGAAGGACTCATGTCTGGCCGAATAAAAGTTGTATTGCCTCAGTGCAGGATTGTGGTCCCGCCACAGGTCTACCAGGCCTAGCGCCCCAGTGAAGTCCGCCAGGTGTGCCCGAACGAGTGCCAGACCTATCCATTTCTGGGTTCATCACTGCGTTTGTGTCGCCTCAAAGTAGTAAGGTTACCCAGGGGCAGGTCAGTTATCAACGCACTAAGCTGTGGAAGGATCACCGAGTGAAGCCATGGCAGCACATAGCAGGAGGCAAAGACCAACAGGCGCCCCTCCCATCTGCCCGCCGCCGCAGCCAAGCACCCCGCCGAGTCTGTCCAAGTGTTAGTAACCACTAGGGGCAGAGCTTTTCGAATCAAGATGCCAACCCCCGGGCCCCAGATGTAAACCCAGAATGTACCACCATTTTGTAGCCAAAACGATCTAGGGCTTTACAACTGCTCCCCCACAGATGCGATTCCTGAATGAGAACGACATCCGGAGAAAGTCGCTTTAGGTATTACAGTACCAGCATGCGCTTAATCTTATTGTCCAGCCAATTCACATTCCAAGACCAAAACTTTACAGCTGTCGGGTCACTCATTGATCTTGTGTCGCGCAATTAGAAATGAGGCCCCTCTGCACCCCAACCATAATCTCTGTGACCACCCTCATTAACTTGTTGGAAGTAAAGATCTCGAGCAGTGATAGACCCCCACCAACAAACAAAACTAAACAACAATCCCAAACCCCCCTTCCCTGCAACCCTGCCTGTTGAGTCCCCAACCTCCCACCACCCAAACTTGCAGAGTGCCTGTCGCCCAGAATAGCCCCAAAAACCCATTTGTGCGGGGGTCGTGGTCTAGCCTCCAGCCTGAAGTAATGTCTGTCTGCTAGCTGGAATTTTCAGCCCCCCTATTATGCCCCGCCTGTCCCATTCACGCTAGCTGCTCCCCGCGGCCGCTCCACCACCCCCATCATTTTAGCGCACACATACATGACCTGCGTGTGTCCCCCCAGCAAGGGTAAAAAGTCCAGGTCTTGGAGCCTTGCGTAGATGTCCGCCTGGTTCTAAGTGAGTGTCATCACCTGCTCCTCCAGCCTTTTCGTTTTGGCTTGGATGCCCCCTATATCTGCCTCTGCTGTAGCCACCTTGTCGGACATCTTGCAGAAGTCGGCCCTTAGGAGATTCACCTCTTCAGTCACTGAGTCCAATTTCAGCTCCAGTGTGCCTTTCAGTTCACAAATTGCACACATAATGTCCTTGAGGGTCGGATCCGGGCCCTGGTCGCCTCCATCCTCCTGCGAGTCTGTTCCGACCGCTCCGTCGTCACGTCCCATGGCCACCGTGTACTTGTCAATGTGGTTGGCCTGTCCAGGCCCTGTCCCCTTAGTGTGGCCCATGACGCAATCTGCAAAAGAGAAGGCGCGCTTCTCCCCAGTCACGACTGAGTCCACTGTTGTTGGCCCCTTTTAGGGATGAAAGGAGGATCCCCTCTTGGGCCTTGTCTGTGACCCAGGTAGTTTTCCGGTTTGAAGCGGCCCGTCTGCTCCAGAGACCCTACCACTGAGGCTTCATGAAGCTGGGGCTCACCGCCGTTTTCAGGGCTACTGTAGACTCCACTCCCCACCAGGCTCTCAGTTGGGCCTACTCCCAACCTTCTTTCACCACCAATGGCCGAGGTCTCAGGATATGGCTTCGAGGGTACGGCGTTATTACGTCGCCCCTTCGTTGTCCCAAAGCGGCCGCTCAGGCCGGCCTCGTTCCATCTTTCCCTGCTACGCTAGGGCGAGTGTCGCCACCACGGGGCTCAATTTTCTCTCAACCGGCAGGGTGCGAGCGGCAGTCTCCTCTTGTTCTCCCCACGGACGCTCGACGGCAGCTCCGCTCTCTTTGGAGGGTCGCCATCTTGCCAGCCCTCGCCTCCGTCGTTCGATCGAGTCGCCGCTCAACCACCACCGATCTGCATCGATTTTCAACAGTTTCCAGTCTCCGCCGCTTCCCTGTCTGTTCACCACTCGGAATCAGCTCTCAAAGCCAGGATTATGTCGGATTTTAGGGGCTGTCTCGCTGGTAGCTAACGCAGCTCACTCAGCCTGCGACCATCTTCCGCGGCTGCTAGCCACGCCCCCTCCAAATAATTGATCTTTCTATTACTAATCTGCATAATCAGTTCTGCTGTCCGTAATCATGTGTTTATTTTATTAAGATTGTTGGGCCCAGGAGGAGGGAGTATGTGAGAGCACAGTCAGGGGCCTGAGCTCAAAGCACACATCCGAATGAAGATGGCACAATCACGCCAGAGCAATGGGCCTCTCTCTGCCTGTCACTCACTCCACTGCGCTGCTGGTGGGATGCCTCAGTGACCTAACTAAGTCTCACACCTTCCCACCTTTGTCAGGGTGTGGTGCCACATTCGGGGCCAGTGCCTGAGAAGCATCATTGCTGCCTCTGCAGCCAGTGACTTTATCTACAATTGGAATTCTACTCTTGTGTGTTCTGGGAGCGCCGTGCTTGCTCGTCAGAAGACATGTGGACCAGGCAGGTGGGGGAGACTGACGCTCTTCAGGTGTGTATTGTTTACATTTTTATCAACCACAGGCTGCATGTGCACCTGCCATGTACATGTACTCTTCTTGTTCTGATGTATGAGTTTCATGTATGTATGTACTGTCCTGTGGTTTGCAGCAGCTTTCAGTTATCAGCATCAATGTTAAAAAAGCCACACATTAAAAACTGAATTCTTGCGTGATCCTGGGAACGTGCTGCATTTGAAGTTTAAAACTTGCACATGTCGTTTTGGGTGACCAACAGCGGGGCATCGGACAGGGCTGGCTTTTAGGGCAGTGAGCACCTGACGCTGAGTTTTGGGCGCTGAGTTTGGAACACTGTCTGTGTTAGAAAATACCCTGGTTTAAATGTGTCTGCTACAGCAGAGTTTGTTGCGTGTTCCAGCAGGATTCAGGCAACAATAAAAATGTAAAGATAAAGAAAGTAATATAGCACAGTGGCCTATTAACTTTCATCAAAGAGCAGCATGCACACTGCATGGTATAGGTTGGAACCTTATGCTTTTTCCCCAGGCTTTCATTATTCTAATGTTGCTAAAAAGGGTTGGGTTGAATAGAAATACAATATCATTAGTAAAGGCAATCCTAGCAGTATGATTTAAATCCAGAGTTTGTGCTTCTTCAGTCCAATCACTCTTAAAATATACTCATTACTAGTTCTGGATGACGTGATTTTTAAACCTTGTAATGCTCATTGTTTTATGTAACCTACAGACTGATTTACACATGTATGATTCATTGTCTCTGTATAATGTGTGTGTGATGTAAAGTGCTTTGACACCCTACACTGGTATGAATAGCGCTATAAAATAAATGAAATGTGTTTGCAAGAGGGGCTATGGAGAGATGAGGGCAATGTTGGATGGCTTTAGTGAGGACATCTGTGAAAAAGGAGGTCATTTGGGGGACGGCGCACCGAAAAAGATTGTCACATCGTGGGCCACCAATAAGTTGCTTAAATAAGAGACAAATTAAAAACAAAGAAAGAGAATCGTCCCTTTTAAAGTGTTCTTTTTCATTTTAACCTTTTGTCCTATTGTGACGCAGTAACATGGGTGTAGGATGAAACTTAAAACACTGAGGGGCATATGTTCAAGCCCCTATTGCCACCACAACGTCACTTATATTGATGTTGTGGTGGCGATATGGGCTGCGCCTTATTTACGAGGCAGCGTTAAGCCACTTAACGTGGCTTAACGCTGCCTTGTATATAAGGACCCCTTTCATGCTATGGTTAGCGTGAAAGAGGTGGGCAGTGGGTGTTCCACCGCAACACCCATTCATTTTGATGCTGCCCCCTATGTACATAGGAGACAGTGCCAAAATTAATACCAGGTAAAACCTGGTCTTAAGTTGGCGAAACGAGGACAAATGCAGTATTTGTCCTCGTTTGTGCTTCTTCCATGTGTGCTGCCTTGTGCAGCACACATGGAAAAAGCAAAATGCCATGGATTGTTTATGTACAGGAAGGTGTCCCTTCCTGTACATAAACAATCCATTAAAGAAATTGCCAGTTTGTGACTTTCCTGTGTGCTGCATGAAGCAGCACCATGACAGTGACAGAATAGCATTTTAGGATTGTTTATGTTCAGGGAGGGACACCTTCCTACACATAAACAATCCTCCCATGCACACGGACACCCTTACACTATGGTGCAAGGGTGCCTGCATTGGCGCTAAGTTGCAAAACTTAGCGCCATCGCAGGGGGAAACGCAAGGCTGCACCACATTTTTGTAAATATGGTGCGAGCCTGTAGGAGTAATATACAGAGGTTGGGTGTGTCTGGTGGTGGATGAAACTGGTATACATCACTCCGATCTTTGATTGTGGCAACCACAAATTTCTGACCAAAACTCGGGGCCCAGCACTTCAGCATTGTACAAACTAAGCACTGAGAGGGCGTGTTATACAAACAAAGCAATTGCAATCTTCCGAGGAACATTAAAGCAGAGAGAGGGTGCGGCATGGAAAACTGAAGGCACGAGAGCGACCGAAGAACAGAGGGTGGTGGAACGTGTGGAACTTAAGGTATGAAACTGTGGACCGAAAAGCAGGAGAGCAACTTCCACAAGGAGAAACGAAACCCTATACCAGGGTTCCTCATAGTAAGGCCCGCGGGCCGCTGGCGGCCCGCCCGGCCTTCATTGGCGGCCCGCGGACCTTGATCGATGCCAGTACACTTCCGTGGAGGGAGTAAGCAGGGAAGATTGCCGCAGGAGCAAACGTTGTGAATACGCTTTAATACGTATTCACAACGTTTCCTCCTGCGGCCATCGTCTCTGCTTACTGCTTGCATCGGATTGGCCTGCCTGCCTCTGACGTCACACGAAGCTCACGCCCTTTAAAAGTCAACTGTAACTAGCGCGAGTTACAGCTGACATTTAAATGACCTTTTGGTGAGCTTCCTGTCTCCCTCTTCACGACGTCCATCCTGCCCGCAGCCCCGGAGAACCTTCAAGCAGCGCCTGCACAGGTATGTTTATTTTCTTTAATTGTTTGTGCGCGAGACCTACGAACGTGCTTTTTAATATAGTGAAGCCATGCGACCAGAAAAATGTGTCATGTATATTGTCCTACAGTTACTCCATATGGCTCCTGCACGCAGCCTCCCCAAGTCCCTATAACTGTGAGCGCATGCACCGGTGACGGCCTTTAAGACTCCGAGTCTTCCCTCTCTTTCGGTCTCGCTCCTCAGTTAGTGCAAAACCAAGACTTCAGGAAACAGGTATTACCTTCTCTTTCCTCCTTTCCTTTATTTGCTCCCCTGTGAAATGGATCCACAAAAGAAAACATTTTTGCTGGAAACGTCCTTTTTCTGACACCAGTGCAGCCTCGAGGTGGAGAGGAATAAAAGATTCCAAATGTCAAAAATACATAACTAATTAAAGCAAGACAGAGTGATTGCAAGGTGGCCAGATTGATTTATTTGCACCTAAACACATTAGCGCCACGTTACAGTGTTTGCCAGTGAAGTGATACTTTTGTTTTCTCCACTCTTTGAACAACATTGTTTTCCCTGTGTGGGAAAGTGCACCTTGTCTGGAGGTACTGAATGGGAATTGGAATTGGGAAAACGAAATGTATACAGCGTCAGTGTGTTTACGAATGTGGTCTTTTTAAGCCACTATGTTTTGAAAGGATATATGCAATGGGCACTGAAACGGGTCCTTTCCGGGCCCTGTATTCATGGCCTTACCTTTTCATGCGAAAGCACTCACTGCTTACATTTCATATGCTTTACTTAATCTTGCATTCCCTATGAGTGTTTGCGTTTTCTAGGATGTTAACTTGTTTTAAGCAGCATATTGTTCTTGTCAAGTGCGTAATTAGAATTGAGTCACATCCAGGTGTTTATAGCGGGTCAGTGCACTGCAAGTTCCTCTTTGTAGTTGCATCCGATTGTGAAATACAGCATTGTCTAATGTTTTGAAAGTTTTTTTTGTTTTACTCTAGCTCCGCCCCCCACAGATCCCGCCCCCACAGACTCCACCCCTATCACTGCGGCCCTCGGCCACTAACCACACTGTAATTTTGGCCCCCGACAGAAAGTTTGTGAGTACCCCTGCCCTATACCAAGGACTTGCGCAACTCCATGCCAAACAGGGCAGCAACCTGAGAGCAAGAAGGGGGAGTTCGACGCTCTCGTTGCGTAACTTCAAGAGTGTGTGTAACCGGCGCACCAGAGCACACAAAGAGTCAGTGACATTAATGTGTAAGGCGACGTGAGCTGATGGGAAGCAGAAGCAAACTGCAAGTGTTTATTGTCACCGACTGAGCGAACATCGGCTCAAGTTTGTTTCTGCACGGAGCCATTGAGGCTACCTTTCATTTTCACTTTCCTGCGCTGCGCATCTAAAAGCCACGCAGTTGCCCTCTTAGGTTTGTGATTTCAGCATACAAACAGCTCCGTGGGTTTGATTGATTGGAACACTACTGCCAACCTGTACATTAGATGTGCCTTTGTTTTTTTCCTTTCGACAAATATTTTAATGAGTGCCAGTCAGTGAGTGCGTCTGTAATGCCGCTGTGGCTTAAGGGTCAGAATGCTCTCTGTAGTTTGTACTGTTGTTTGTATGCTCGGTTGAGTAGTGTGTGTTCTTGTTGGTAGAAAATGTAGTTTCTTTTTGAGTATAGCAGAGGTCTGGTATTAAGACTACTACTTTTTGGGTCGAAGCCTATTAGACAGCTGCAATATCTTGGGGACATTCTGAAAGGTTCCCTGGGAAGGCATATGGTCATTGTTCACCATTGGCTTTGTGGTTTGTAACTCACATTTGCCTGCTTTCTATTTGCTGGCTTTATCTGTTTTAGGCTCTTCAGCTTGAGTTCGTCCCTTCTCTTGCCCAAACAGTGTTTACTGTATTCTTCCACCAGTACTGGATTTCTGTAAACAGGCCTCTAAATCTTGTTCTTAGCTCCTAACATTTGCTGTGCAGTCAAAGACAGAGGACAAATGTCTGGCTGTCTTCCAGGGAGCTTGTGTTTTACTTTTCTTTCTCTGACTTCCAAGTGACAGAATTTATGTAACAATCATGATAGCCACTGAGGGTGTGCTGGTCGGAGGGCTGTCTGATGTTACGTTTTTTTTCTACCACAAAACAAAATTAAAATGTCTGTAAATGAACTGTGCAGATATTTCAGAGTATCAGAGTTAAGCTAACACTAATGAAGCACATTTTTGGTAATTCTGAAGTGTGGTGGAAACAAATATTAATGCGATCAAAACAAACCAATACACTAGGTGATGACATGTCCACACATTGTTTGTGCGCTGAATACCTTCAACAGTAAAACTGTGTCTGTGCAAATGTAATGGCCATTTCAATTGAAGATGTGTTGTCTTTAATGGCAGTGCGCTACCACACCATGCATTCCACTTTATCCTACTCCACTCTACTCTGCACCGCTGTATGCCACTGCTCTCTACTCTACACCACTTTACACTATGCCAATGCACTCTACCCCACACTATTCTAATATACACCACTGCACTCTTTACCACTGCAATCTACACCACTCCGTGCCACCCTACTCTATGCCACTCTACTCTGCACTCGATGCTAATGCACTTTATTCTGTACCACTTCATTCTACATCCGTGCACTCTTTGCCAATTCACTCTACGCAACTCTAATATACTCTGCACCACTGCACTCTATTCCACTGTACGATGCACCACTCCACTCTACTCTGAAACAATCTACTCTACACCACTGCACTCAGCGCCATCGTACTCTGTCATGGCATTCTGCGCCACAGCACTCTACTCTGCTCCACTCTACTATATGCAACTATACTCTACTCTGCAACACTGTAAACCAATGCACTCTATGCTATTGTTCTGTACGCCACTGCTCTCTACGCCACTCCTCTCACTCTACTCTATGCCACTGCACTCCATGCCAATGCACTCCATTCTGCCTCACTCTATTCTATGCCACTTTACGCCAATACACTCTATGCCATTACACTATACACCATTCTACTCTGCATCACTCCACTCTAGGCCACTGCACTCTACCCTGTGCCACTCCACTCTGCACCACTTCACTCCATGCCACTTCACTCTGTCGCACTCAACTCTATGCCACGCTACTCTGCACCACTGCACTCTTTGCCACTTCACTCTACTCTGCACCACTCTACTCTACACCTCTCTACAGCACTCTACGCCAATGCACTGTACGCCACTACTCTATGTCCCTCCACTCTACGCCACTGCACTCTACGCCAATCCACTCTAATCTACTTGCACCACTACACAATACGACACTGCACTCTACAACATTCTGGCCTATGCCAGTGCACTCTAGACCACTCTATTCCACTCCACACCATTCCACTCTACGACATTGCAGTCTACCCAGCGGCACTCCAGTCCACTCCATGCCACTCTACTCTATGCCACTGCACTCTATGCCAATCTACTCTACACCAATGCACTTTATGGCACTATGCTCTACTCTGCAACACTCAATGCTACTACACTCTATACCAATACACTCTATGCCACTCTACTCTGCACTACTGCATTCTATGACACTCTACTCTGCAACACTGCACTCTCTGACACTCAACTCTGTGCCACTCTAACTTCTGACACTCCACTCTGTGCCACTTCACTCTATGTCACCTCACTCCACTTTATGCCATTCTACTGAACTCTACAGCAAATTCACTTTATGCCAATCCACTCTATACCACCCTAATCTACTGTGCACCACTGCGCTATGTAATACTGCACTCTACGTCCCTCTAAACTACTCTGCACCACTATACTCTATGCCAGTACACTCTACCCCATTCTACTTTGCAACACTGCACTCTTCCCCACTAAACTATACACCACTCCAGCCTAGGCCACTCCACTCTTCTCCACACCACTCCACGCCACTCTATTCTGCAACACTGCACTCCATGCTACTGCACTCTACACCAATGCACTCTATGCCACTACTCTATGCCACTGCACTCTACCCTGCAACACTCCACTTTACACCACTTCACTCTACTCTGAAGCAATCTACTTTACGCCACTACACTCCATGCCACTGCACTCTACGCCACTCTACTCCACTCTGAGTCCCTCCACTCTAAGTCACTGCATTCTATGCTGCGCCACTCTACACCACTCTACTCTACTCTGTACCACTCTACGCCACTTCGCTCTACACCAATGCACTCTACACAACTTTACTCAAAATGAACGCACTGTACGCCAACTACTCTGCACCACTGCACTCTACGCCACTATACTCTACTCTGCAGCACACTGCACCACTGCACTCTATGCCATTGCATGTAACGCCACTCTACACCATTGCACTCTATGCCACTGCACTCTACAAACTTTACTCTGGACCACTGCCCTCTACACCACTCTACTCTGTACCAATCTACCCTGCACTACTCTCCTCTGCACCACTCTCCTCTGCACCACTGTACTCTGCACCACTGCACTCTATGCCATTGCACTCTACATAACTGCACTCTACACCACTGCACTCCACAACACTTTCATCCGCAATACTGCACTCTCTCCCACTGAACTCAATGCCACTCTACTCTGCACCACTACAATCTACACCACTGCACTCTACTCTGCATCGCCCAACTCTATGCCACTCTACTGCACTCTATGCCAATGCACTCATTGACACTCCACTTTACGCCACTCTAATCTATTCTGCACCACTGCATTCCATGCCACTGCACTCTACACCACTCTGCTGTATGCCACTGCATACTAATCTGCACCTCTCCACTCAACCCTGCACCACTCCAGTCTACCCTGCACCACTCCACTCTATGCCACTTCACTCTACTCTGAAACAATCTACTCTACGCCACTGCACTCTACACCACTGCTCTACGCCACTCTATGCCACTCCACTCTATGTCTTTGAACTTTATGCCACTACAATCTACTCTGCACCACTCTACTCAAAATCACTACACTCTATGCCAATACAGTCTACACAACTTTACTCAGAACCAATGCACTCTACGCCACATCACTCTATGCCAATCTACTCTGCACCGCTGTACTTTACGCCACTTCATGCTAGGCCACTCTACTCCACTTTAGGACCCTCCACTATGACACTACACTCAATGACACTCTTCTCCATTAAACTGAACTCCACTCAAATCCACTCCACTCAACTCTACAACACTCTACTCCACTCTATGGAATTATACAAAGCTCCTCCACTCAATGACGCTCTGTGCCACTCCATCTATGCCACTCCATGCCACTTTGATCCACTCCACTACTCTAATCTACGCCACTTGACCCTGACACTCTATGCTACTCAACTCTACAACACTCTACTCCACACTATGCCATTCCACTCTCCTGCATCACTTCACTCTATGACACTCCACTCCGCTCTAAGCCACTCTACTCTACAACACTCTACTCCACTCTATGCAACACCCTCTACACCACTCCACTCTGTTCTACACCACTCCACAACACTTTACCCTCCTCCACTCTACAACAGGGGCGGCTTTAACACTCGTTGCGCCCTGTGCGACAATGAACACCTCTGCCACGGATTCCCTCACCACCGCCCTTTAACAGTGCCCCTCAAGTCACCAGAACCACTGTCTCTCTGATTCATTTAGTTTTATAGCACCACTCATACCAGTGTAAGGTGTCAGAACACTTTACATCTCACACACACACACACATTGCACAGAGACAACCATAGGTGTGTAAATCAGTGTATAGGAAATGTTACATCAGACAGGACTACAAGGTGTAGTGTAGGAGTGACATGTTAGCGATACTGTTAGGCAATATAGTTTAGGAGTCCATATTCTGGAAAAGCACAAATTCTGAATCTAAAATGTAACACCATTGTTAGGGGTTTTCTTTAATAACAAGAATTGTTTTCTACCCAAATGAACCCTTTTGGCAAGATGAGGATAATGAAAGACTGGGGAAAAACATATAGCTCTAACATAATACTTGCAGTTTACACACAGCAGTCTGATGGCAGGTAATAGCTCAATCTTCTATATTACGATTTTGACTTACAAATGACAAGTAATACAAGGAGCTCTCTTACAGAAGCAGTAACTTTACACTGACCTATATACATTACATGAACTTTGTTATCTGCATGGCACACATTCTTAGCAGCAGTCATTTTAACCAACTGCGCTACCTTTGGATAAGTCAAAACTTCCACTAAACAAACCTCTGTCTCTTTCCAGGAAGACATTAATCACCGGAGTTAACTTGACATTTTAACTGATGCCTGATAACTGTCGGGGGCCAGGAACGCGGTGGCAGGTGCTTTTTAAATGACAATATATTTGCCAAAATGACACCCCCACCCCAAGTCAGCGCCCGGTGCGGTGGCACTGATCGCACCACCCTAGAGCCGGCCTTGCTCTACAACATTCTACTCCCTCCACGGCACTTCACACCACTCCAGTCTACGCCACTGCATGACATCCGCTTCACTCCACTCCATGCTACTCCACTCTTCTCCACTCCATAACACTGCACTCAACTACACTTTAATGCACTCCACGGCTCTCTCCTTTGCCCCACTAACTTTTAGCCATGCTGAACAGCAGCCACAATGGTGTACAATATGGCTAAAACATATTGACAAAGCTATAGCTCTTGCATAGATGAGGCCTATTGGCTTTGCTAAAGCTTGATTTTTCATGTGAGTGTGATTTTGTAAGAAATATAATAAAAGATTTCTTACAATTGAAAGAGAGAGTGACGGAAAACAAGTCGGTCTTTTAGCAATGGTGTAGAAACAGTTTTCAGAGTAGGGTGCTGCCATCAATGTTACATCATTGAAAACAAAGGGATTGTGAAAAATCCACGCGGCATGTAAAGAACAAGGGTAGCAAATGATTCACAACAATTAAGCAGGAGAGTGGTAAAGGTGTGGTATGTAGCCAGTGGTGCATATTGGAGCACACCGTTGCCAATATATTAACAATGCATGGCTTGGTAGTGTACTGTCATTTATAGACAGCATATTTTTCATTGAAATGGCTACTAAATTTGCACAGACAGGCAGTTTTACTGATAAAACTCTAAAGGACACACATGATAGATAATGTGTGGAGTGTCAGCGAATATTTATAATTTGCACCTCAGCAAGTAAAGTGTCTTGATTTGTTTTGATCAGAAAAAACCTTTGTTTCCATCACATTTCAGAATTACAAAAACATGTGCTTCATTTGTGATGTTCTAAATGCTGATAAAGTGTGAAATATCTTGAGAGTTAATCTACTGTTATTCAACTTTTGTTGTGTGTCAGGTAAAAGTAGATATCCTTCTCCATTCCTTTCACACCCCATGTACCTTTGCAAGGTTATCACATAGTTTACTTTACAAAATGGTCCCACTTTGTAGTCAGAGAAAGAGAAGTAAACATCATCCTCAAGGTTAAAAAAAATAAGCAGCAATTTGTCAGAAGGCACAGTCTGACATTTGACCTTTGTCCTTGAACCACAGCAAAAGTGACAAGATAAAATCAAAATGTAAAGGCATCTTTATTGCTAATTCACCTTCTGAACTCCAGCGTGGTTATTCTGGGGGTGCTCGCAGCACACCCAGCCCCCCTACTTTTAGCCCCTTTTAGAAACAAATAACGGACTTGTGACTGACTATGTCTAGGTTTAGCGGCGTTTTCAGTCACATGCCTGGCTTGTGACTGAGGCTGCTTCTTGCTATCCTACCAACTCTTTCGAAGCATACACCTGACGTCATTAACTCCGCCGCAGCTTCACAAGCATTTCAGAACCATAAGCCCGACCTGTGATCCCACAGCGCTCGGCGTGGCAATCTTTCTTGCCCTTTAGATCCTTCCAGATTCACAGGTCACTCCTCGAGTCTGAAACAAAGCTAATGACCTCCTAATATAGCTGCCCATTCCTGGGCCTGATTGCTGCAACCCTATGAAACCTTTAGAGGCACAGGCCTTGTGGCTGCCTGTGTGCAAGCCCACCCTTTTGCAGGCAGGGAGCTGACTTCAAACTTAATGCCAAAGCTCTGCCTGGAGAACAGGCGCAGGAGGGCTGACCCTGCCCCGGCCCCGCGAGCCTAGAGACGCACAGGCCTAAAAACCTGGGCCACTAGAATTATGCTTCAGTTAGGGACCACAACATGCTGCAGTTGATGAACAAATGATGCAGCAAGAAGCGGCAAATGAAGTCCCCAAATCTGTGGCATTATTCTACCTCTGTGTTTTATGTAGAGCTAAGCTGTTACTCATGTTAATTCCTCCTTACAGCAACAAACAGCTAAAAGGTGGCCACTTGATTTTTATAGTGTCTGCCACAATCTTGCACCATATATTTGAGCTAGAATATTTGAATTTGTTTGTTCAAATCTGAAAATTAAGCAGCACATGTTGGAATATGTGGCAAGTGCAGCTATTTCCTATTAGGTGGAAAACGTTTTGGCTGCAGCATTGTGTTTCTCCAGTGACCCTGCTTGTAACCGTCCAATCCGAGCCTTTTAGAGGCACGTCTTACATTTGACTGACCAATGACTTCTGAGGGATGCAGCCTTGCTGGTTTTACTTGGTTGTGTGAAGGGGTCTGAGATTGTTTTCTATTGAAGCTCCAAGCTTTGACCCCTACTGGTGTATATGAAGTTTGGCTGTACTCTAACCAGGCCTGGGACAGACACCATCTATGCTGCTTATTTTAATGAATATGTTTTACTTTCACCCCTGAACGCCTGTATTTTTATATAATTTGTTGGCCTGGGGCCCAGATGAGCAGTGGAACTCATACATGCCAACATTTTAGAAGAGGAAAGTTGGAGATTTAAAAAATAAATAACGGGAGAATGTACTTCTCCCATTGACTTCTATTGCAGCCTGCATTGGGTCTATTGGCAGGTATGGGACTTGCAAGTGCGCTGCTGCAGGATCGTATATCAGAAATTCAAATATACGTTCTATTCAAAACCTGTCAGGAGCACAGAGAAATCGCTATGGCAGACAGAGAGAGCTCGACAAAAAAGTTGTGCACTTGCTTGCAGGAGCAGGTTACTGGCAGTACATAATTCGAGTCACACATGCCCAGCCCCTGCCACCTGAAGCCCGCAGAGGAATCAGGTTTTTGCAGTCTCCCGCCTGAATCGGAAGGGTTGGCATGTATGGTGGAACTTGATGATGTCAAGAACGCATGGCTGACATAGTCCTAGCATAAGAAGCAAAGGAACGCTCTCTGTAAGTACTGTGTTATACAATTTGGTGTATTTGTGTGTGACAGATCAATCAGTTGGCAGAAACTTTTGCCCTCAACTCGATTTTCACCTGGAGCATGGGACTCACGCAGGTTGGTTCAATGATCAGGCCTGGCCAACACTCACCTCTCTCAAGCTTTGAAACCCAGGTGAAAGCCATCTGGGAGTCCCTAGAGTGCAGCGGAGCGTACCACTAGCAAGTACAGCACTGGAGCGTACCACTAACGGGTGCAGCACTCCACTTCCCACAAGGGCGATGGACTCAAAGTGACTGTTCCATGTAGGTGTTGACCCATTTGGAGCCCTAGGCAACACCCAGGGGGAGCCATTAATAGGTCCGCATCCTCACAGGACAGGGAAGGAAGAGCTCCGCAGTGTTGCATTCCAGTCAGCCGCTGGAGGTATTCGATGCAGCTGCTTATCGCCGTGGCCTGCAAAATCCTGAATTGTTTTGGCAACATGTAGTAAGTGAGAAGGTAAGAGTAATTGTTTTTTTATATAGCGCTTACCACCCCTTACTTACGAGGCGTTGAATTGCTTTTCGGTGAGAAGTACACTACTCTGTAACCCAAAATGGATTAATGCTGATTTGCATAGGGAAATATGAATTAATTTGTGTGGGGGACATGGAAGTCTGTTAGTTGAATTGAAAAGGATAAGGGGGGAATAGAAGAGGAAAGAGTTTAGAAAGTGTTTATTGGGTTATAGTAGTAGGAGTGGTTTGGGATGAGTACAGGAGAGATGGAGGAGGGGAGAGTCTCTAGCAATGGGTTAGGGAGGTACTAGTAGTAAAATGGGGTCTCAGATGAATCTAAGGAGGGATAGGTGAGGGAAGAATTTAGAATGGGTTGTTTGGGAGATCTAGGGAAAAATGAGGTTTGGGGAAATACAAGGGGGGGCAGAGGAGAGAAGAGTCTAGAAAGGGTTATTTTGGGGGTCATATTAGTAGAATGGGTTACTTTGGAGATCATAGTAGTAGAATGAGGTTTAGGAAGAGTCAGAGAGTGGAGGTAGATGCTATACTGAGAGAGGTATAGGGTGAAACGTATGGTAGTGCATTGGAGAGACGCAAAAGTGTCAGTAGGAGTAAAGTAAAAAATAAATAGATACATAAGTACATGGAACGTATGCATGTATAAGGAAGGTAATATATCAAGATTTAAGTTGTAATGAATAAACTCTGATGTTGCTGTACTAAGTTAATTTATTTGTGTAGGTTTTTCTTTTCTATAATTCAATAGTGAAGCACTTGTATGTAGTTATGATAAAATGTACATATTGTGATAAACGTATATGAAAACTATGCAGTGACGTATATACATGTTAAGCATACAAAAAAATAATCATAAGCAATATGTACATTTGTCAAGCAGACCTGAAGAATATCTATATATTTTCAAACATAATTATTATACATATTTATACAAAGAAATACAAATGTCTAGACACAAATATATATTCAAATGAAATGCTTATATACACAGGGATTTGCTGTACATTTCTATTTGAGTATGTTGTTTGAGTAGGGAAAAGCCAACTCTTGAGTAGTCTTCTGAAGATAAGATAGTTATCCGTGGATATTATGTTTGGGGGTAAAGAGTTCCATAGTTTGGCTGCTTGAACAGAGAAGGTTGTGTCACCTATGGTGGGATTTTGAGGCGAGGTGCAAATCTGGAACTGAGGTTCCTTTGTTGCATGTATTTGGTGATTTTATTTCAGATGAAGGGGCTCTCTTGTTCCATGTGTTGCTTTGTGGGTGATACAAAGCAGCTTGAATGTGAATTTTCTGGCAACTGATAACCAATGTAGGGCTCTCAAGGCAAGGGAGATGTGGGCTTGTGGCTTTACATGTAGGAGTAGTCTGGCAGCAGAGTTCTGAATCCATTGTAGTGTTGTCATAGTTGATAAGATGATCCGTGGTGGAGGCCATTGGCGTAATCAAGTTTAGACAGTACAAGATAGATAGTAGCTTGGACCTTGTGTGGAAATCCTAGGTGGGGGAAGATGCGTTGCAGAATTTTCATAGCAATGAAGATTGATCTTGCTAATTTGTCCACTTGGGCATTCATTGATAGCGTGGAGTCCATGGTAATTCCAAGGTTTCTTAATTCCTTAGATTCTTTAGGAGGTGTTCCCAGATCATTAGGCCAGGAGGCGAGTGGGTCATAATTTTTTCAATCGCCACATGTGAGTATTTCCGTTCTGGAAGCATTCAATTTGAGGTGGCCCCCTGTCATCCACTGATCAATGGCTCTGAGGCAATGGAAAATGTATTTGTGAGTTACAATATCTTTGGGGCTTTCCAGTTTAAGGAGTTTTTGTGTGTCATCTGCATAGGTAGAGCATGTGAGGTGAAAGTCATTGATCATTGCCGATAATTACTTCATGTAGATGTTGAAAAGCATGGGTGAGATGATAGTGCCTTGCGGAACCCCTGCTGTTGTGAAGTATGATTTGGATTAGAAAGGGGGAGACTGGTTGACATTTGTTCTGTTTTGCAGATAGGTTGTGATCCAGTCTAGAGCAGTCCCTTCTATGCGGCTTCGTAGACTCTTTGTATTAGAGTGTCATGGTCAACAGTGTCAAAGGGAGCTGAGAGGTCCAAGAGACGTACTGCAGCAACCCTGTTCCAGTCTATGGTGTTCTTGAGGTCATCCCAGATGGTGATGAGGGCAAATTCCGTTCCTCTACCTGGACAAAATCCTGTTTGGAAGTCTATAAGAATGGAGTTATCATCCATGAATTGTAAGATCTGGGTGAATAGCGCAACCAGTCATATGATCCAAGGTGAAACACTCAAGTTTGTCTGAAGGTTGTTTTCAACTTACCACAGGAAAACCAGATCCGTTGTGGAGGTGTCAGCTGCCCCAGTCTGGATTGTTTCAAACTGTCAGTAAAAAACAAAAAAGTTTTACCCTGATAACTCAACCACTTAGTATGGATTCCCCAGGCATCTTTCTTATTGGACAGTCAAGTTCAACACCAATATTCTGGGAAGAATGGGTAGAACTATTTGAAAAACTATTTAGTTTCCTTGGATGGGAAGAACCTCAGGTCCAACAGGAAGAAATCTTTGTTAAACAGTGCTCTAGGTAAAGAGGAGCAACATGTTCTAGAGTACTTATCCATGGCTAAAGCCCAAGAAAGCCACGACATCTCGGATGTGGACCAGGAGGCTAAGTCGAGATTTGCCAACAGGTTTGCTGAGTCAACCTGGCTATGAACAGACATAAGTGACATGCCCAGCCACAGAGACCGCAATGAGAGCACAGATGAATCTGTACCTAGACTACTGGAGCTGGCAATCACATGTCACATTTTGAACATTATGTATGAGCTAATTAATGACTAACTCATCATTCAATGCTCCAGCAAAAAAAATGCGAGAGCGGTTGTGGGCTGCAAGGAACTCCCTTCTCAAAAGAAGCCACTGATATTGCAAAAATTGCTGAGGAATCTAATGTTGGCATGAGAGCCATGGAAACCTATGAGACAGAAAGAGAACGGAGACAGTGGTGGCAATGGGTGGTGAGGGTGAAGTTGCTTTAGTCAATAAAAAGAGAGTTAGCAAACAAGGGAGAAGTAAAGCAGGAGTACGTAATCTGGAAAAAAAGTGGAAGTCAAGAAAAGGATCACTAGGTGCAGGATTGAATAGCAAAGTTCGGAATCTAAGTCTTATTTTGTGCTCAACAAGGAATATAGGTGAAGTGGTAGGAGGGGACACTTCGCCAGAATGTGATGAACAATAGTGGCAAAGTGGAAGTGTTGCAGTATTTAGTGAGTAGATGGTAGAAACCAATAGGATTTTGAGTGCAGGTGAGGGTGAGGAACAATTAGGTAGGAATTGTCACCTGAAAGCTGGCAATAAAATAAATGGCAAAGTGGTGCACTGATAGTTATTCTGGAGGTGTTGGTGCAAAGGGTGTGGGGGAACGTTAAACTTGAGCCCAAATATATCAAGGAGTTTTAGGGAAGTACCATAAAGGTGGAGGGGTACTTTCAGGCAGATAATGAATTTAGGCACAAGTACACTTCAGTAAAGGTTTACATGTCAAAATGATGTCTACCCATTCTGGAAAAGGGTGCATCAATTTGATCTTCATAGTACTATAAACTCCTGAGGGGGACTAACAGGTGATGGTAGTAGAAGATACTAATATTCAGAAGATTATGAGATACTCGCCCTTGCATTTGAAAGACCATTTTTGCCCTCTCACTCACTGAGATCTTAAATCTGCTATCCCCTGCGAGAAAAAAGGCCAAAAGTCAGGAACTAATTTTCATTTTGCATTTCACAAGGTCTGCCAAATAGCACTGGAACATATACTATCACTATTCCTCACTTTTCAGCCAACAACATGTTGCATTGTGGGGCTTGTATTTTTGTTTTTAACAGCTTCAGTATGGACTCAAAACCCCAACATTTAAAGTGCTGTTGGTTGAAATGCCATAATTGGCTGAATGTATTATATATGACATGGAGCCACTTATCAGGTATGGTATAACATTTATCAGTGTTGTCTAGTCCATTTAGAAAACTGCTTGTTTCATAAGCAAAATCAAAAGTAAACTCAACTCACATATTTAGTGAGGGTTCACTCTTTCTTTCACACCATGCATTAAACCCAGCATTGGCACAGCAAACTATTTTGTCTTTTGCATAGTTTTATACCAAGCTTCACAACTGTTGGGGCGGAAAAGTCATCTGCATGCTAAAAGACGTGTACCTCTGCCCTTAGTGCCCAACTGTACTGTTGTCTGGATCCTTAATGCTGAGTTTTTGTCAGAGGAGAACATGGATCATGTGTGTGCGCCATGACATAGGCCTGTCTCACGGCTTGCGTTCTTGTTGGAGCGGAAGGGGCACCCAAAACACTGCTCTCATGGTGCTGGAATGCGACCACCTTCACCAGGACTTAAGCAGCACAAGCGCAGTGGTGGCATCAGACGGTGTCATGATCAGTAGACGTGAAAATGACCTTTTTATCCTGGGTCACTGGAGTGAGGCCCACAAGCTCACTCCTTTATTAAAAGTCACGCTGCTGTGTGCTTAACTCACCCCTGGCCTACATGGGGTAGATGTGGAAGGGTGTGCATGATGGAACCGTGCTGGGTGCATGTGTGCTCGCAATAAGTACACTATACAAGGGGTGAAGCGTGGTACAGTGCGCGCACGGTAAATGTATGTATGCTGGCAGTGTGTGTTTTTAAAATAACACATTATGGTACAATACAGAAAGGCTGCAGTACTGAACAGTGTGTGCAGACTGAATGCGTCTGTGGCATGTACTTATGCTGTAGTGGCATATTTCATGAGAATAACCGTGCTGTGCAGGAAGTGTGCTGCGGATGTACACTGAGTGCAAGTGTGCCTGCACTGGTACATTTACATGGAGGACCTTGGGTTCCATTTTGGGAAGCCCAGGCCTGTCGGTGGAAAGCATGAGTAGAGAAATCCCCCAGATTTGTGTATTATTGCCTTCCTGTAAGCTGGGAGGGTGTGCACTGGAGGATGGGAGAGACAGGCGCACTCTGTGCTTTTAAAATGTCTCTTTTATTCAATGATAGATCACAAGGAAGAGGCCAAGACACATATTAGGCAAGGAGATGGGGCTAAGGGAATCATACAAAGTAGGGCTGGGAGCCCAGGATTAACCTTTTGATGCACATATCACTGTGGCTGACATCCAAGTGTGAACTCTGGTCACTCCCATGAATCTTGTTGTGGTTAATCAGCTTTTGAGTCCTACCTGCTGTAACAGACATCCTTCAGAAAAAAGGGGAGGATGTCTATTTCAAATAAGCGGAAACCCAACATAAAACTTCAAAGATTCAAACACTAAATTACATTGTGCCTGAAAAAGGACTATAAGTAGGGGAGTTTGAGACCTCAAACTTTGTCATCTTCCAAGCATCCAGATGGGCTGTGTGAGGAGGGGAAGCACCACAAGACTGCTGCCTGTGACCAGGACTGGGAGCCCAGGCCTGCTAGTCTCCCCGCTGGACATTGATTTATTGTTTATGCTTTTTGCTATTTGAATTATGAGTCGCGTTCACTGATTTGTATCTGTGCTCCGCCACCCGCTCCGAAGGAGCCTTGAATGCTGGTACGACATTACCTAACTGAGAGTCAAGAGTAGAAGGGGTGCTTGGCCCAGTTGAGCAGGATCCATAGTAGGTCAGGCCCGGTGACATCGGGATGAAAGGCCTCAGCCCACCACATGGGGGGACCAGTAACCCCTGTGTGGCAATATCTAGAATGTCATGATGCAAGTATGATGTAAAAGAACTGCATCATGACTGGAGTTCTAAATGTAACCAGTATCAGTCTGTGTGCTGGAGGTTGTTGCATCTGTATATGTAACTTCAACAAACCTATTTGAATCCATCTCCATTGATTACTACAAATGTTGGCGACGAGGATGGGATATTTGTGCAGAGGGCATCTAACAAGCACAACCTTCACCTCTGGGACGCCGCTAAATTGAAAATTAGCGCTATTGAAGAAGGGAAGAAAACATTTCTAGATTCCTTTCATCTACTCAACTGTAAGTCTTTACTTTTGCTATTTAAAAGAAGAGAAAAAGAATTTCTCATGACAGAGTTGCGTTATTCCGTCCACAAGCAAATGGTCTTGTGGAGAGAGTAAATCGTATTGTCATGGAGTGCATTCAGCTTTCAGTATCCAATGGTCTAGCATGGAAAGATGAACTAAGGAGGATGATGTGGGCACACAGAATTACACCACATTCAGTGACTGGTATTTCTCCTTTTGTCGCTTTAAAGGGAAGAGAACCAGGCACCAAGGAATCTCCCATGTGGTTAAAAGAAAAGAACCAAGTTTGGGTGGACAGAGATAACATGAGGTCTAGAGCTGCTGAGTGTCAAAGAAGCAATAGGACTGCCTTTGCCATTAGGAAAGGTGTTAAAGAACTAGAATTTATGGAAGGTGATTGGGTTGTAGTAAAGAAATTTGGATTTGTAAAGAAGGGTGAAAGTAAGTTTTCTCAACCTCATAAAGTTATATCTGTCAAAGGTTCAGTGGCCAAGTTGGATGATGAAAGGAACTGGAGTTTTGGAACTTATGTAAGGTTTCTCATCTATGAATATTCGAGACATTTGCATAATGTGTATCATATTAGAAATATTTTGTGCTTTGATTGTGTTATACACTACTGTTAACAGATTTATTAGCAATATTTGTAGCTCACGGTTTGGATCTATATAATTTGTTCCTTTATTTTATTCTTTATGTTCCATAAGGGGGGAGATATGTGGCAATAGCTAGAATGTCATGATGCAAGTATGATGTAAAAGAACTGCATCATGACTGGAGTTCTAAATGTAACCAGTATCAGTCTGTGTGCTGGCGGTTGTTGCAGCTGTATATGTAACTTCAATAAAGTTACTTCAAACCTATTTGAATCCATCTCCATTGATTACTACACCCGGCTTTCCACGTGGCCCACTGAAGGGCGTTCTGACATCACAAAATATAGGTATACCAGCAGCAGCAGCAGTGCAACCACCTTAACACAAAGAATAAGTAAAGGAACAGGTAGAAGTAGCAGAAGGAACATCGCACTATTCTCACACATAAAGAACAGGGACAATACATGTAGCCGACAAACTAAGGAAGGGTCAACACACTAGATGAGTTAAAGGACTGCTGTATGCTCTCTGTTAACAGACATACACATTTAGGAAATGACAAACTACTGGAAGAAAAAGCATAAACCCTTATGGAATTACATACATCTATGTAATCATATAGTATAATAAACCTTCACTTACCTAGTGTGGCATACATCACCAGTGATGGGAAGCATCTGAGACCCTACTATCTACTGGCTGTGCCGGCTCCAGTTATGGGTTTCCTAGCTTGGGTGCGGTTATGTCACTTAATGTCTACACTTATTCTCTTCCTTTCTGAGACCTATATTTATATACTGGCGCTCAATGATTTCCGAAGGCTTTTGCCTTCGGACTATGGGTATCTTGGATGAAATATTGTGAAATGGTCTTGGGTCAAAGGGTAGGTTATTCAAGTGCTTCTATATACCCTCTGAAAGTGCGAAAGATGGAGCACTAGACATGCCCCTTCATCATAGAACTGGTACACCTGGGGCCTCTTTGCGCAGCCCCCCAGGGCACTTTGCTATTACGGATGGGACAGCACATGCTCATGCGTTCTCTTCTGTAATACCGATAGCGCTGGCGTACATAAAGCGCCATCACTATGATCAGAAAATGCGATGTATCTGTGATATGGCTCCTCGGGCAGAAACAGCGAATTTCCTCCTTTAGAGGGCAGGGTACAGCTACGGCAGCAGCAGCACAGGCTTCCCTATCACAGCACAGGGACAAACTGAGCAGACACAGAGCAAGTTTGGTTTTCTCACGGACCAGGTATAGCATGGCAGTAGCAAAGCAAGCTTCCCTGCCCCACAGAAGGCAGCAAGTGTAGTCAATCAGATCCGGCAGGGCAGCGCAAACTTTCATGACTCCCAGAACATGCACGGTTAAGGCAGGAGTGAGATGTCGATTACAGACAGATCTCTGGAGTGGGTGCTGAAGTCACTGAGAGGAGAGCGTAAGTGGATGAGTGAGTGACCGCGCGAGCTCTGGAGCAGGAGCTGAAGTCACTGAGAGGAGTGAATAGATGGATGAGTGAGTGACCGTGCGAGCTCTGGAGCGGGTGCTGAAGTCACTGAGAGGAGAGCGTAAGTGGATGAGTGAGTGACCATGCGAGCTCTGGAGCGGGAGCTGAAGTCATTGAAGGAATTAATAGGTGGATGAGCGAGTGACCGTACGAGCTCTGGAGCGGGAGCTGAAGTCACTGAGAGGAGTGAATAGGTGGATGAGTGAGTGACAGTGCGAGCTTTGGATCGGGAGCTGAAGTCAGTGAGAGGAGTGCATAGGTGGATGAGTGAGTGACCGTGCAAGCTCTGGAGCGGGAGCTGAAGTCACTGAGAGGAGGGAATAGGTGGATGAGCGAGTGACCGTACGAGCTCTGGAGCGGGAGCTGAAGTCACTGAGAGGAGTGAATAGGTGGATGAGTGAGTGACAGTGCGAGCTTTGAATCGGGAGCTGAAGTCAGTGAGAGGAGTGCATAGGTGGATGAGTGAGTGACCGTGCGAGCTCTGGAGCGGAAGTCACTGAGAGGAGTGAATAGGTGGATGAGTGAGTGACCATGCGAGCTCTGGAGCAGGAGGTGAAGTCACTGAGAGGAGTGCATAGGTGGATGAGTGAGTGACCGTGCGAGCTCTGGAGCGGGAGCGGAAGTCACTGAGAGGAGTGAATAGGTGGATGAGTAAAACTAATTTATATTATTACTTAAATTTTGCTGATAATTAGGTTTTCATTTGACATGTTCTGATGATCAACTATTCTCATTTTTTAAAAGTCCTTGATCTGTTAGATCTTTCTGTATGTATTGTTATAAAATGAATTTTTATTAAGTAGCTAAAAATGCTGTATTTGTACTTTGCTTATATGGAAGTGCTTTGCCTCCGAATAAAGCTTTTATTGAAAGCTTTTATTGAGTGACCATGCAAGCTCTGATACCATCATCACTTTGGTTATATTCCACTTCGGCACCCTCAAAGTGCTGCTGCTGTCGCTCTGAGGACTGCTGTTTGTCCTGCTTCTTTGGTTTTCCGTGTAGACTAGTAACGGTAGCAGGCCACTGTTCTTTGCAGCAGTCCAGCCACAGCCTAAATAAATGTTCGCTACACGGGCACACAGGTGCCAACCCCTCCGAAAGGGGTTAGAATGTGACACACCAGGCGCCTTGCTATCCAAGCCTCCGTGCTGCACCTGTTCACAATGTAGAGGGCCGACACTGCATTATGTCACCAAGAGAAGAGAGTGTGAAAGTGATTAGCAGCCGGCCTATGTCACGTTATTTTATGTACTGTGCTTCGCTGTAAGAAAAGACTTACAGGAGAGGGTGCTGGGGTGGTCGCATCCTCAGGGACACTGATCCGGTTGGTTGTTTGCCAGCAAACTGGGCAGACGCCTGAGAAATCCGAACCAAATGTATCGAAACGGGCGCACTTCCCAGCAGTCCCAGCTTCTTGCACTGTGGGCGCACAAACGTGTGAGCTTCTCTCTTTTTTCATTTCCGCCAGTGCCAGCGTCTTATCTTCGACCCCAGTGCCACAGAGCCTCGCCAGCGAGAACACGCCACCCTGCCTGTCAGTATTGGCTTTTCCCTCTGGCCTCCATACTGCTCACCAGCGAGAGTTCCTCACACTACCATCATCTCACGATGCCCACCAGCGCGAGCTTCCCACACTCTCCTCTGTTCACCAGTACCGCTCAAAAACAACAGCTCAGTTTCAGTGCCCATTCAACACTTGGCCTCTCCGCTGAAGGTGCGATTCTGGGTGAACTGTAATTTGCTTACCTCGGTTGAAGTCTGTATAAACACACTTGGCTGTTTTGCTGGGAACGGGACAGGCTCTATGACTTCTGAGAGGTCCCAGAAGCGCCCATCTGTCCTCTAGGCTCTTTCTCTGGACCAGGACTCGCGCTGGACGGCGCGCACCAGCTCTACGCACGGTCTCAGTGGCCCTTTTCGAAGGCGACAGCTATGACAAGGCCCGGGTTATTTTTAGCTCCGGTGCGCCTGCTGTTAACATTTCTGAAGGGCACAAGCTCGCTTCGTGCGACGGTGGACTGTGACCGTCGTCGAGCATAGAAAGAGCGAGAACCTGCGCGGGTGTGTGTGTGCCTGCAGGTGAGGAAAACGTACCTGTTCGATGCACAGGGTCTCTACTCGGTCCTGGTGTTGACAGTCTGGAACGCGCTGACGCAGGCAGCTGTGTCAGCGACGGTGCCAGCCGTGTGTTTGTTTGTGCGGTTTCAGACTAGGCTCTTGGGGCAGAGCGCCACCCCTCCCTGCTGGAGATCCGCTGACTCACCCGGATCCTGCTTCATGATACCTTCCGCTCTCACAGGGCGGCTGGGATCGGCCGGAGACGCGATGGAAGGAAGGTTCCAGCCGTTTCCTAGCCCTTTTGTACCACTGCATCACTTTCACTTACTGCAGGGAGTCAGCAACACAAGCCTCCGACATTTGTCGGTCTATCTGTAACAACAAGCAGTGCAGGAACTGGATAAACGCTTTACTTCGAGAGGATATGGCCAGGGCCACTGGAATTATGCGGCACGGGAGGGCCAAATTATGTTGCAGAGTTGAGTAAATTATGCAGCAAGAAAAGGCAAATTATGCGGCACATTTTGGGATAGTATTACTTCTTTACTTCATTATTTTGTCATTTTTAAACTTGTTAACACTGTCTGGACATTTGTTGTACCTCATTAGTACCAGTTTAACTCCCAAAATGTAACAATAAGCTACAGAAAGGTGACCAGTCAACTTTTGCAAAGGGCCTTCCACTGTGCAGCAACATTGTGTTCATAGTGACTTTTGAACCGTAGAAACAATTTTTTTATCAAAATCAGCAGATTATGCAGCAGACGATGGATTATGTGGCAAATTCGGCAACTCTATAATTATGCGAAAATCGATGCAGCTGCATAATCGCATAATTCTAGTGGCCCTGGATATGGCTTAACAGTCACAGCTGCCTACTTTGGAGCGTGGGAACCAGAAATTAGTCTCGGCGTTGGCTCAACATCCTGTGATTCTGGGCAAATCCCTTAGGGGCATATCATCACGACACATATCGCCTCTTTTTCGGCACATAGCGCCGAAAAAGCGGCGATTCTAATACCGCACAATCATCAATGCGGCGCTAACATGCATTAGCGCATATTAGCTGCCGTTTTCCGAACGCCTTGCCTTGCATCGCTAATCAGATGCAAAGTAGGCGTTCCTCACATAGAACCCATGTAAAATATCACTGACACACCATCGGGATATTTACAAGGATGCCCCAGAGCCGCGAAGCGCCGATAATAGTTGCGCTAATGCCCCTTAACACTGGATCCTAACGTCTGGTGTTTTCTTGACTACAGTATGTGTACTATTGGAGGTGGATTCTAGGGTTGAGGCCACAGGGCCCTATCAGCAAGCTCATCTCCAATTCTGCTGGATTATCGCTGGTTTTCCAGCGATGTCACCCCATATCGCCGGCTATCGCTGGAAATATTATCACCAAAGTGCTAAGCGTTGTTGATACAGCGCTAGCCTGGCGATAATTTCCTGTGATAGCTGGCGTTAGTACAAAACGTGCTAAGCGCGTTCATTGATGATTATCGCTGAGGCTTGCTTATGCCCCTTAATCTCCTCTTGCCTTTCAAAAAAATGATTGAATGTGTTCTTGTGTAAAGTAACCAGTGCTCATGTAAAGTGCTCCAATACCTTCGGTCCAGTTCGACCTATATAAAAATGCAAAAAAGAAACCAGATATTGGAGGTCAAAGAGTGGCAACAAAAAGGGGGTGTAGTCATTGAAAGCAGTCTGCCAGTCAACTAATACAGTTGTGTTTTTTTTCTTGACTCTGCCACAGAGAAATTGCCAGCAAGGAAGAGTATCACAGAAAATCTGTTTTGGTTTAATTAGTTACAAAGGCTGCATTTTATAATATTTTATAGCGTTAAGGGCACCTGCTGGAGAGAGCTTTATGTGCCCTGTAAATCTGAGGGAATAATAAAAATGGTAAGATAACTCTGGTGGTTAATGCCCTTGTTGGAGAGATCTGCGTTTTGTCCAGTCACAGTTTTGACTCATAAAGTAGCATAGAGGGTTAATGTGTTGCTCGCAAAGCACATTGTGTGACATGCAGTGAGATGTGAATTGGCATCAAGGACCTCTATGCAAACTGCAAGGCATGGGTTTAGAACCTTTAGATACAATTCCTACCGGTAAAGACGATGTGCGACTCTTTCACCTTTAAACCCTCATTATCTTATGTAACATCCCATACATTGATCTACACTATTGTATGATTTATTGTCAATGTATTATGTGTGTAATGTAAAGCACTCTGACACACTACATTGGGATGAGTAGCGCTGTTAAAGAATTAAACAAAAATTAGTAAGTGCTATTTAAATTGTTATATGCGTGAATATTCGTACAGACCAATACATCTAACATTCCTACAATACATGCTTATCTCTTATATAAAGGGATTCATAAAAAGTGAAAAGCTTGCCTCCAAACAGTAGTTTCTCTTCAGTACTTATGTGCTTGAGAAGTTATTACAAGCTGTGCCTTTGTGTCCCTTCATTTTCATGGCTCCTGGTGTTTAGACTCCAGATAGCTCCCAGCCGGGATTATTCTCGAACAAAAGAAGGGCTGATGGCCCCTTAATTCGACCTTTGTTTTGAGCCCAGCTGAAACTGAAAATAAGAAAGTCCCTTCACTGCTTGCACGTTTCTGCTCTGAACAGAAATACGAAAACACGTGGGCACTGCTGAATTGTGTCACTGCTTCAGGTATAATGTATGCCAACAGGTCTGACTTGCTGAGTCCTGTTGAAAAGCAAGGAGGTGATCCAACTCGGGGCGGGCCCTTGAATTCCTGAGTCCTGGAGTTTGGCAATGAGGTGCCATGGGAGACAGTGTCTAAGATGAAGAGGTTGAGCAGGATGAGAACCCAGGATTCTCCTCTTTCCATGATGGACTGTGTTAGACTTGGCATCTTTTGGCGTGTTTCCCCAGAGTTTTTGCTTTCTGACCTCCAGGTTTTGACTCTGTTTTTGCTGGCGTAGTATTTCTGTGCACTTTCTCGCTGCTGATCAGTGGTAAAGTGCAAGTGCTCCTGTGGTAAATTGTGTTATGAATTGGTGTTTCCATGATTGCATTTATGATTTACCTGTTAGTCCCTAGTAAAGTGCACTGAGTGTGCCAGGGCCTGTAAATCAAATGCTACTAGTGGGCCTGCAGCACTGATTGTGCCACCCATGTGAGTAGCCCTGAAAAGGTAACTCAGACCCGCTATTGCAGAGTCTGCGTGCCATTTGTAACTGCCATGTCGACTTGGCCAGTGCAAACACTTGGCAATCCCTCACCTTCCCTTTTCTTACATGTTAGCCACCCCTAAGGTAGCCCAAGGTACCCCTGTGGGCAGGGTGCAGTGTATGTGAAAGGTAGGACATGCCCTGGTGTGTGTGGCATGTCCTGATAGTGAATTACGGTCAATTTCATTTTTCGCTATTGTAAGGCTACCTGTTCCCCATAGAACAGAATGGGGAGTTTGTTTATAACATCTTAATAACTGACCTGGGGAATTAGGTATGAAAATAAAGTTTAGTATGCCTGAACTCAGAATCTTAAAGATGCATCTTTTAGTGAAGGTGATTTTTACATTCTGTGTTTGAAAATACCACTTTTAGAAAGTAGGTATTTTCTTGCTCAGTCATCCCATGTGCCTCTGCTGGAATGTGGATTGCCTGTCTGGGTTTTGTATGACAGAGGGCAGGGAGCAGGAGTGGCTCCAAAAAAGTCAGGTAGGTCAGGAAAGGGCTGAATAGACCTGGGCTGCAACTGGGGAAGGGGGAGGAGATTTTCTTGCACCTCAAAGGGTCTGGTCTGCCTCTGACCATGCCGTCCCCACTTCCTGCCAGGAAGTCACACCAGAGACTGCTTCTGTCTTTGGCAGTGAAAGGACTGGACTGAACTTTCTGCAATCTACTTTGTGAGTTTCTACAAAAGCTTGAGTTAGAGCTTGCCCCCTGTTCAAGAAGTCTCAGGAACAGCAAAGACTTCAAGCTCTTCTGCTGCAACAGAAGAAAAACAACCCGACGACGTTGACGAAGATGCTGCCGACTCCGTGTCCTGAAGGCACCGCAGAGAGCACCGCCATAATGCCGCACCGCGACCCTGGTCTCACCGAAGACGCCTGCTGACGCCGCCACTGAGCCGTTGCTCGCACCGCGATCTGTGGGCACCGCACTCCGCACCGCCTTGCTTCACCACGACGCCTTGGTATCCCTGACGATACCGCTCCACGCCGAAATCGACGCCGCTGCTTGCACCGTGGTTCAAGGGCACTGCTCGTAAAGTTACACAACACACCGCTCTCATCCCGCACCGCAGCCTTGGCCTACCGATGCCGGCACCATCGACTCCAGTTCGTCAGCCGGCGAAAGCGCTTCAGCAACGACGACGTCGCTGCTTGCACCGTGACCTGCCAGCACCGCGACGAGTACTGCATTCACCTCGCACCGTGACCCTAGTCTCACCGACGACGTCATCCGGCGCCACCACCGAGCCGCTGCTTGCACCACGACCTGGCGTAGTGTTTCTGCGCACTTTTCTCGCTGCTGATCAGTGGTAAAGTGCAAGTGCTCCTGTTGTAAATTGTGTTATGGATTGGTGTTTCCATGATTGGATATTTGATTTACCTGTTAGAAACTAGTAGAGTGCACTGAGTGTGCCAGGGCCTGTAAATCGAATGCTTCTAGTGGGCCTGCAGCACTGATTGTGCCACCCATGTGAGTAGCCCTGAAAAGGTAACTCAGACCTGCCATTGCGAAGTCTGCGCGCAGTTTGTAACTGCCATGTTGACTTGGCCAGTGCACACACTTGCCAGTCCCTCACCTTCCCTTTTCTTACATGTTCGCCACCCCTAAGGTAGGCCCAAGGTACCTCTGTAGGCAGGGTGCAGTGTATGTGAAAGGTAGGACATGCCCTGCTGTGTGTGGCATGTCCTGATAGTGAATTACCGCCAATTTCGTTTTTCGCTATTGCAAGGCTACCTGTTCCCCATAGGACAGAATGGGGAGTTTGTTTATAACATCTTATAAACATAACTGGCCCAGGGAATTAGGTAGGAAAATAAAGTTTAGTATGCCTGAACTCAGAAATCTAAAGATGCATCTTTTAGTGAAGGTGATTTTTACATTCTTTGTTTCATAAAAAAACGTATTAAGTTTAAAATTTGCTGTCTGGTTCATAAATCTCTGAACGGCAATGGCCCAGTCTATCTAGCAAATAAACTTATAGACTATCACCCAACGAGAACTCTGAGATCCTCCAGCTCGCACCTCTTAAGGGTGCCAAAAGTACGAACTGTCAAAAATGGGGACAGGTCTTTCTCTAAAATTGCTCCTGAAAGCTGGAATGCTCTCCCCCTACATTTAAGACTGGAACCCAGCCATCAGAAATTCCGTAAACTCCTGAAAACATGGCTTTTCTAAATTCTGCATGTCTTACATCTTACCTCTGAGTGTCTGCTGGCGCTATGAGACCTTCGGGTGATATATGCGCCTTACAAATACCAATACATAGACATAGACATAGAAAATACCACTTTTAGAAAGTAGGTATTTTCTTGTTCAGTCATCCCGTGTGCCTCTGCTGGAATGTGGATTGCCTGTCTGGGTTTTGGGTGACAGAAGGCTCGGGAGCAGGAGAGGCTCTAGATAGTCTAGGTGGGTCAGGAAAGGGCTGAATGGACCTGGGCTGCAATTGGGGAAGGTGGAGGAGATTTCCTTGCACCTCAAAGGGCCTGGTCTGCCTCTGACCATTCTGTCTCCACTTCCTGCCAGGAAGTCACACCAGAGAAGGCAGAACTAGTTCTGGCTGGGCACAGACACACTCTGCGTAAGAGATCAAAGGATTTGGGGATATAAATTTTGGGGACCAGACCCCTGAACTTTAGAACTCTTTTGGACCAAGAAAACTGCCAAGTAGAAAAGCCGGAGAAGCTGTGAGGCGGAACTACCACTCTGCTATGTGCTTTGCTGTGTTTGCCTGCAGTCGCTGCTTCTGTCTTGGGCAGTGAGAGGACTGGCCTGAACTTTCTGCAGTTTACTTTGTGAGTTTCTCCAAGGGCTTGACGTAGAGCTTTCCCCCTGTTCAAGAAGTTTCAGGAACAGCAAACACTTCAAACTCTTCTGCCCTCAGCACTGGGGGCTTTCTGTTTTGTGCTGCAACAGAAGAAAACCAACCTGATGACGTCGATGACAATGCTGCCGACTCCATGTCCTGAAGGCAACGCAGAGAGCACCGTCACAACGCCGCACCGTGACCCTAGTCTCACTGACGCCGCCTGCTGATGCCGCCACTGAGCCGCTGCTCGCACCGCGACCTGTGGGCACCGCACTCTGCACCACCTTTCTTTGCAACGCCTTGGTATCCCCGACGACGCGCTTCTTGCACGGTGGTTTGAGGACATTGCTCGTAAAGTTACATGACACACCGCTCTCATCCCGCACCGCAGCCTTGGCCTACTGATGCCAGCATCATCGACTCCAGTTCGTCAGCTGACGACAGCGCTTCAGCAACGATGACACCCTGCTTGCACTGTGACCTGTCGAGCACCTCATTCACCTCGCACCGCGACCCTGGTCTTACCGACGACGTCATCTGACGCCGCCACCGAGCTGCTGCTCGCACTGAGGGCACCACACGCCACACCGCTACACTTCGCACCGCAGCACCCGACACCTGCTGACGCCAGCACTCCTGACTTCAACTGCGAGGAGTTCGATCTGCAACGCGTGTGACTTCAAGTGCCCCGACAACTCCTGCACCGACCTCCGGAACCAATGCTTGCGGACGCCGTTCTTTGGGAAGCTCCACGAGAGGTCGCCGACGCCCTGCATTCCTAAAAGGTACTGTTTGCGGGTCTTTCTGACACCGTAGCTGGCCCACGGCACCGCGGTCAGCAAGAACTGTTTGGATTTTTTTGCTCACGATGCCGTGGTAGCCCCGGACGTAGCTATCGACATCAAGGAACTGTTTTTCAAGCATATTTTGATAACCGAAGATTTTTAAGTACTTTATTGTGAATTTTTATCGTTTTTGGTCTTGTCTTAAGTATATCAAAATATTGGATATTTTTCTAAACTGGTGTGGTGTCCTTTTGTAGTGCTTACACTGTATTACTGTTGGTTGTGTGCAAATGCTTTACACACTGCCTCTAAGATAAGCCGACTGCTTGTGCCAAGCTATCAAAGGGGTGATCAAGGGTTATTTTAGGAGTGTAACTCCCTTATCCTGACTGAAGTGGTGGTTTCTGCCTGGCTTTGTCACATGCCCTAGCCTACCAAAAATCCCATTTCTAACAGACTGGATGTCATCTGTTGATGCCAGGAGGGCGGTTTACATGCTGTGGTTGCTGCGGCACCCTGACTGGGTGGAGTTGAGGAAGTTTTGCTGTTCAAGATGGGCGGAGAGTTGCCTGTTGATCTCTTTCTTCAGGAGACCTGTCACTTCTGCGTGTTTCCAGCTGAGGGTGTAGGTCCAGACTGCTTCTGTTATATTGATCCAGATGCGGCTAAAGTTGATGACTGGTTTTCCTTTGCTTGAGTGGGGTGCGTTTTTGTAGAAGTGTGTGATGAAGTGGTCCATTCATATGAGTGGGGTGAGGTTGGTGAAGGTAATCTTGTTGCTGGTTGTGAAGACTGGGTCGAGTGTGTGTCCAATGATGTGAGTCGGGCCTTGTACGAGCTGTATAAGTCCAATGTTTTTGAGGCTCTCTAGAAGGTCGGTGGCGTTACAGTACGTCAGGTTATCGAGATGTTGAAGTTGCCAAGCAGTAGGAAGTTGTTGGATCTAATGGTGATGAAAGTGATAAAGGCGAGAAGGTTGCTGAAGGTGGTGCAGGATCCTGGTGCTCAATAAGCGTGGGTGCCTGATAGGTCATGGAGTGACTGATGTGAAGTTGGAAGTGCATGTGTTCCATGAGTGTGGTTGGTTCATCAGTTGCAGTTGTGCAGGTGAGGATGTCTTTGTGGATGTTCACAGAAGCTCCTCCAAGTTTGTAGAGCCTGTCACAGCGGATGATCTTGAAGCCAAGAGGTATGGCCTCTGCGATGGCTGGAGTGGATGATGGGCTGAGCCAGGTTTCTGTGAGAAAGAGTATTTCCGGGGAGTGTATGTCGATGAGGTCCCATACCTCAGTGGTTTGACTGCAGAGAGATCTGGTGTTTAGAAGCACGCAGGAGAAGTGAGGTGTGTGCAGATAGTGACATGGGGGAGGCTGCAGGAGCATGGGCAGTGAGCGCATGAGAAAGTTCCTGCTGTGCGATGAGGATCAGGGGCAGCAATCATAATGGTGATTGGTGTTGACTGCTAGAAAGTTGGAGGAAGTGTAGTGGTGGTGGTTGTATGGACCAGGGTCCGTGGTGCTGGGGCAGTCCAGATGTGGACGGGCACAGTCGAGCATGCCTTTGGGGCGTCAGCCGAGCCATTTAGTAGGTCCTAAGAGGGGGAGGTGCAAGAGTTGTTGGGTTAGTAATGGGCCGGAAACCGCAGCAGAAGAAGTCATGTATAGAACCTTAAATTCAATTTCCTTTAATGCAGCTTGTTCTGTTAAGATCTGGAGCTTTTTAATTATATATTTGTTGATCGTCGTAGTAAAAGTAAAAGCAGTTAACCCATGGTTTTCAATTCCACAGGGCATGACCTTTGGTTGTGCGCAGCAGAACCTGAGTATGAGGGGTGACCTCTAACTTTGATCTCCAATCTGCTCCACAACCCCATGAGTGAGCCAGGATGCTGTCCAGCTAAAAGCCGTCAGCCACTGTTCCTCCCGAATGCACAGTGTGTGCCTTTTAGCATTGCCGAGCAGACTACCAGAATAGGATGTGGCTTCCGGACACACCATGCACCGTGCTCCTAAAATTCACAGCCTGTGGTATTTGGTTGTGCCTGGCAAGGTCTAACTGCATGTGTGCAGTGACCTCAAACTACATCCTGTGGCCAGCATCTGTGTCCTGAAACTCGACTCCACACCTACCCAGAATGCAATTTTCTTGGCTTCTGCAAACTTATAGCAGTCTCTGGTAACGTTGTGCAGAAGTCCTTGAGCCTTCCACCACTCAGCCGCAGCTTGCACTCATTTCCCATTGGCCCGGAGCCTGTGGCAATGTGCAACGCCTATTGGCCCTGTGCAGCGGTGTGCAGTCAATGTGGCTCAGAGCATTCCAAACCCACATTCTGAAAGGAATGGTTTCACTTTCTTTAGTAGACGAAGCTGGCACCAGGTCAACTTAGTTTTCATTGAAGGTGAGATTGGTGTCCAGGTTGATTATGAAAATTTGGTTTTGAGTGACACTTTGGGTTTTAATTAATTCAGGTTCATGTCATTTAGCTATATGTGGAATAGTTGTTGCTTGTTCTTGTTGAACAATAAGAAGTCTCCTTCAGTGAGGCTAAGCTTCAGGTAGATGCTGGACATCCACGTCTGGAAGAGGTGCAGGCAACGTTTAAGCTGTCGGATGCCCGGAGAGGAGGAGGCTTTCAAGCAGAATTTTATATCATCAGCATATTGGTGAATGTTGGGGCTCCTCATTTCTCATGCCTCATCCCTACTTCCCTACTTCTCACCCATCATCCCTACTTCTCATCCATCACACCTACTTTTCCGACCTATTTCTCATCCATAAACCATGCTTCTCATCCGTCATCCCTACTTCTCATCCATCATCCCTACTTCTCATCCAGGGGATGGGGAGAGGAGTTGGCCTAACGGCTAGGGTGGTCGACCTCGAATCTGAGGAACTGGGTTTGAGTCCCGGCAATGACACTGATAATCCTGTGATTCTGGGCAAATCACTTAATCTCCCTGTGCCTAACAAAAATTATGTGTCCTCATGTAACGCAACTGGTTCTCTGTAAAGTGCTCTGATACTCGATTCGGGTCAAGTTCGTGCTATATAAATCTCAGTAGAAAAAAAAATCCATCAACCCTACTTCTCATCCCTACTCCTCATCCATCACCCCTACTTATCATCTCTATTCCTCATACATCATTCCAACTTCTCATCCATAATTCCTAATTCTCAGCCATCATCCCTATTTCTCATCCATCAATCCTACTTCTCACCCTACTTTTAGCCATCACCCCTACTTCTCATCCGTCACCCCTAATTCTCATCACTACTCCTCATACATCATTCCTACTTATAATCCATAATTCATAATTCCCATCCGTCATCTCTACTTCTCACCCATCACCTCTACTTCTCATCCATGCTTCTCATCCATCATTCCTACTTCTCATACATCATACATTATCCCTACTTCTCATCCATCATTCATTATTCCTACATCTCATCCATAAGCCCTACTTCTCATCCTTACTTCTCATCCATCATCCTTACTTCTCCACCCATCATCCCTACTTCTCATCCATTATCCATAATTCTCATCATTATTCCACATACATCATTCCTTCTTATCATCCATCATACATTATCCCTACTTCTCATCCATCATACATTATCCCTACTTCTCATCCATCATTCTCTCATCCCTACATCTCATCCATAAGACCTACCTCTCATCCCCACTTCTGATCCATCATCCTTACTCCTTCATCCATCATCCCTACTTCTCATCCATCATCCCTACTTCTAATCCATCATCCTTACTTCTGATCCACCATCCCTACTTCTCATCAATCATCAATCATCCGTACTTCTCATCCCTCAGTCATACTGATACACTAGTGATGTGAAACACCCCTTCCACATTGATTATCTGGCAACAGCCAATCAGAGTTAAGAGGGAGGGCTGCATTCTATTGATCTAACCACTGGAAAAAAACGTCTTTGCCATTGGGGTGAGATCTCCCAATGGTAAAGTATAGGGAAAAATAAAAGAGGTTATTAAACTTAAAAATAGTAAAATATATTTATGATAAATATTATTATAAATAACTTTTATAATTTTTTTAATATGTAGATAAAAAAAGAATGATAATCCTTCAAAGTTCCAAGTAAATGCACACTCGAAGTCTTAAATTGCAAAGCAGGTAGCTATTTATTGCTCGTTACGCGTTTCGACAGAGATTGTCTTGATGACACGAACATATTAGCAATTCAAACGTGCATAAATAATGTAAAAAACTCTATGTGATAGAAATTGACATAGGACTACAATGCCGGTAACTGTCCCCAGCGTGATAAGATGGCAGACATTTTGTAATGTGCAAGTTACATTCATATAATGGCATTTAAACATAATAACGTAATGTAAATGTAAAATCATTGGTTTATACACGTGGATAAATTCCAACATTTCATGGTTTCAATGCATGGTTAAATATTCACATAACCCAGCACTAGTTCATAAATATACACATAGTGAATGGCGGAAAAGGCATGTGGGTTTCATTCTACAAAGGCTTATGTCAGCCATGATGTAGTATGCAAGTGGATAGTTATATCAGCACCGTATTTATAGGATATATCAAGCAAAATCACATTGTACGTTGCCTGTGTTATAACAATAATATACACATTTCCATACAGTTGCTGCATTTATGGAGAACTGCAAGATATTCATATTGCTTCTAATATTTCCTCATTAGACTAGTCTCTAATGTAGTCCTATGTCAATTTCTATCACATAGAGTTTTTTACATTATTTATGCATGTTTGAATTGCAGACATGTTCGTGTGATCAAGACAATCTCTGTCGAAACGCGTAACGAGCAATAAATAGCTACCTGCTTTGCAACTTAAGACTTCGAGTGTGCGTTTACTTGGATCTTTGAAGGATTATTAAAATTGCCGGTATTGGGCTTACCGGCGCCATGCACCACCTAACAACGGGCTCGTTCCCGGAATGACCCTTCTCTAAGGATTTCTCTAAAAAAGGAATGATATAGCATTTCTGTTTAAATTAAATATTTACTTAATTCATTTAAATATACTAAATTAAATGAAAATAATTTTTTGAAGATTAATTTTTTAAAGATCCCACCTAAATACATGCTCATATTGTAGCCCCCAGTATAGAGTTATTCCGTCACAAATATTTATGTTTTGCATATGCTAAGCATTTTGCCAGATTTCCTGCAACAATAAAAATCATTTACAAATTACATAATTTTATCATCCATAGAGGGGCACCAGTAACTCATTGCCCTTTTTAGGTCTCGGGACCATCCGGTCGGCAGACCGGAAGTCCGGAGATTTAATGTCTTGGAGAAGAGGGGCTTGCACCCGCCCCTCTTCTCCCCTGTTCTCCATTGGCTGGCCTCTTGAATGCCGGCCAGCCACTGGAGAAGAGGTCCCGTCACTCCGATCAGGCCCCGTCCTTTTCGGATCGGGGGGCGTGTTTTTTGCGAAAAGTCTCAGGGAGGAGACAACAGCAAAACACGCCCCCGAATCCGAAAAGGACGCTGCCTTTCTGCCTCGGAGAAGGCGGTGGTGTGCTTGACTGCTCCTCCGATCTTCCCTCCGGGTTACTGCTTGCTGGACCCCGACCACACTCCACAGGTACACCTGCTCGGACTTGCAATACACATCTCGGCCGTTTTTATCAAAAACATATTAGTTTTGGGTGATTTATTTGCAAATGACGTGCTGTGAGGCAGGCGAGGGCGACGGACCAGACAACAAACCCACGCGTTGCGAGCATCCCAGCTCGCCCCAACGCTCCCCCTGCAGAACACACAGCACTCTCCACTCCCTTCAGCTGTGCAAAGCGCCCCATTCTTCGAGGCGCTGCCCCCGACGAGGTTCAACAGTTCTAGAGCTCCCCCTCCCCCACACAAGAGACCCCCACCCGCCGTCACGCGCGTCGCCCCCTATAGTGGGTCGTGTCGCGTTCAAACAGCTCCCTGTTCTGGTGACGTGTGGTCGTCTCACCCACACACTGTCCAATCTCACTTGCGAGTAATTATAACCCCCCCCCCCCTCCAGATAACGCCGAGTGGACGCGCCCCTCCACTACTAGCAGTCCCAACACATGTACTAACAATTCACTCCCACTTCAGATAGCGATATTGGGCTGCAAGTGATTACAATCGGAGTGTGCTCATTTTCGTTGGAGGGTGTTTTTTATTGTCCTTCGAGAGTTATATTCCAAGGTTTATTTCAGAGATCTACACATAAGTGAGACCCCAGAAAGTGATAGGTTTTGTGCACGTAATTTCTAACACTCATAAGTGATTTTTCTTTAACAGAAACATTGCTCTGTTTATATGCACAGAGCAACATACATTTTGGTGAGCGCAGAAGAATTAGATTATTTTCCTATGAGGCACATTAATTTTGGGCCAGTTTACGCAGACATCAGTGCGTTGACATGAAAGATGACATGAAAGTTGAGCAGAGCTATTGTTATTAGTCCGTCTACTACGCGATGATCGACTTGCCGTGAAACAAGACTGGTATCATAGACGGTTAGTCCACTCTCTATGTTGCTTCATTTCCTAATAGGATACGTCAGACGCGTGGGAATGTCGTCTCTTTAAATACAATGGTAGCTAACTGAACTATTACCGCGTCCAGAATCCTTGAGACGAGAGATATTCGAGTCACAGGCTTCAAGTGAGGTGAGAATTCGGAGTGATTCCATGTTTATCTTTGATATTAGTGGTGTTTGTTGTTGAAGTAACTTGTAGTGATGAGTTGCTCACGGTGCACGCTGTTTTCACAGGTGCCGATTGTTGAAAATATCTGACAGGCTTCGCTTGATGAGCGTTCAGTGACATGATGAAAGGTTTTGTCCTGGGCAGTTTCTAATTATTTTTGGGATAACAGTGACTTTCGAGACAGGGCGATTCATGTAAGTTGCATGATATTCTTCTAAGATACTCTTTTAAGACTGACTGTTATCTCACAGATTTGTGGCAGATGAACAGATTTCTGTTTACATATGTTTACATTTCATTGTTTTATAGCATGAGGACGGCTTTTTTGGGAAGACTACGAACTATTTAGAAATGACTAGAGAACATTAATTCAAGAGGCCCTGGTGTTGTTAAGTAAGAGCCATTCTCTGAGGAGTCCGCTTGGTGGTTCTCAATTCACTCTGTTGAAATATTCATTAGATCACTTATGGTGGGAAAATCACTGGTTTGTATCTTATTTTGATTCATTTTTAGGTCTCGGACTAGGGGCGGTGGGCGCTTTACGTGAGCCTAGTTACATCACACACAGGGATTTTTTTTTTTAGGCAAAGTAATTGATTTGCCCTGAATCATAGAATGTTGAGCCGACGCTGGGGTTAGAACTTGGTTGCCCAGTTCCTAGGTCGCCAGTAACGCCACACCCTCTCTTAATGTCAAACAGCGTCCACGAGACGAATTAAACAAGCATTTACAATGCAATGGTCTCGGCATTGGTAAAGTTAGAGCTATTGGCATTGCTCATGACATTAATTTTGTTTATGTTTTTGTTTTTAAAACATTTAAAGAAACGGCATTGTCATGAGCAATGCCAATAGCTCTAACTTTTACAATGCCGAGACCGTTGCATTGTAAATGCTTGTTATGGTTGAGACTGCGAAAGCATGTACCAGCACATGCATCTCGCTTGCGAGACCCTGTTGTTACCAAAAAGGGCTTTACACCAGTTGCTTACTAATTGTTGGGTTGCGTGGCACTCTTGTTTACAGCCTCGTAATTCATCATGGCAGGCCTAACATCATTTCCGTTCCTCTCTGTGGAGCAAGGACCAAGCACAGATTGAGTCTACTTAATCAGTGCCCGTCTGCTGCTCCCAACGTGATTGATGTACTATTTTGTTCTGTTTAACTTTTAGTGCCCTGCAAACAGAAGGCGTGTGATTGGCGAAAATGTGCCGAGCAGGACAAACAAAGTTTTCGCTTGTGGTTCCTAAAAGATGAGGATTATCTTATTACAAAGCGTCATTGTTTCTTTTTTATGTGTATTGTTTGAAATTATGCTTTGTTTAACACATAATCGTGCAGTACACCCCAATCCACCCCACTCCAATTTGCCCCACCCCAATCCACCCCAAATCAATCCAGCCCACCATGCTCCTATCCAAACCACTCAACCCAATCCAATCCACTCCAATCCACCAAACTCTAATCCTCACAACCAACCCCAATCCAATCTGCTCCACTCCAATTCGCCCCACTCCAAATCAAGACAATCTGCCCCACTCCAATATAAAACAATCTGCCTTACTTCAATCTTCCTTACTCCAGTCTGTCCCACTTCAATACAACACAATCTGCCCCACTCCAATCCAAAAAATCTGCACCACTCAAGTCCAAAACAATCTGCCCCACTCCAATTTAAAACAATCTGCCCCACTCCAATCCAAAACAATCTGCCCCACTCCAATCCAAAGCAATCTGCCCCACTCCCATCAGCCCCACTCCAATTAGTCACACTCCTATATGCCCCACTCCGGTTAGTCCAACTCCAATCTGCCCCACTCCAATCTAAAAATAATCTGATTCAATCTGCCCCAATTCTTTTCACCCACTCTAATCCAATCCACCTCAACTCACCCCAGTCCAATCCATCTCACTCCAGTTCAATCCACCGCACCCCAGTCCAATCCAATCTTCGCCACTCCAATCCATCCCAACCCACCCCACCCCACTCCAATCCACCCTACTCCAGTCCAGTTCACCCTACCACAATCCAATCCAATCCACTTCAATCCAATCCAATTCACAAAACTCAATCTAATCCACCTTACTCCAATCCAATCCACCCCACTACAAATCAATGTACTCCACTCAAATCCACCCACCCCATGCCAATCCAATTCCCCCCACTACAATTCACCCCACTCCATTCCACCTCACTCAATTCTACCCCACTCCACTCCAGTCCACCCCACTCCAATCCACCCCATCCCACCCCAACCCACTTCAATCTACCCCACTCTAATCTAATTCATCCCATCCAGTCCACCCCACTTCAATCCACCTCATTCCACTGCAGTCCAATCCACTCCACTCTACTCTACTCCAGTCCTCCCACTCTACTCTAATCCAATCCACCCCACTCCTCTTCAGTCCATCGCGCTCAATCCATCTACCACTCTCAAATCCACTACAGTCCAATCCAATCCACCCCATTCCAATCCAACCCACCCTACTTTAGTCCAATCCACCCCATTCCAATCCACCCCTTCAGTCTAGTCCAATCCACCCCCTCCAAACCACCCTAGTCTAATCCAATCCATCCCACCCAATCTAATCCATCCCACCCCAAACCAATCTAATCCACGCCACCCCATCCAACCCCAATCCAATCCACCTCATCCCATTTAAATCCACCCACTACCTCCCTAATCCATCCCACTCCAATTCAAAACAATCGGCCCACTCCATTCTGCCCTACACCACACCAATCTGCCCTACTCTGATTCACAACAATCTGCCCCACTCAATCCAAAACAATCTACCCCACTCCAATCCAAAACAATCTGCCCCACTCCAATCCATAACAATCTGCCGCACTTCAATCCAAAACAATGCAACCGCTCCAATCTTCCCCACTCCAATCCAAAATAATCTGCCCCACTCCAGTCCAAAACAATATGCCCCTCTGCAATCCAAAACAATCTGCCCCACTCCAATCCGCCTCACTCCAATCCAAAACAATCTGCCCCTCTCCAATCAGCCACACTATAATCTGCCCCAAAACAATCTGTCCCACTACAATCCACTCACCTCACCCCAATCCAGTCCACCTCGCCCCAATCCAATCCACCCCACGCAATCCAATCCACCCCAAACCAGCCAAATCCAATCTACCCCAATCCAACCCACTCACACCCCACCCTCCTCCAATCCACTCCACCCCAATCCACCTCAATCCAATTCACCCCACCCCAATCCAATCCACCTCAATCCAACCCACCCCACTCAATCCAATCCATCCCACTCAATTAAATCCACCTCACTTAATCCAGCCCACCTCACTCCAATACAATCCATCCCACTGCAATCCAATCAACTCCACTCCAACCCACCCCACTCCATTCCAGTCCATATACTGCATTCAAATCCACCCAAATCCAATCCAATCCAACCCAATCCAATCCACCTCACCAGTCCATTCTAGTCCACCCCTCCACTCCACTCAATGCACCCCACACCAAACCACCCTACTCTAATCCAATCCACCCTGCCCCAATCCAATCCACCCCAAACCAATCTATTCCACCCCACCCCAATCAACCCCAGTTCAAACCACCTCACCCAATTTTAATCCACCCATTCCGAGTCCAATTCACCCCATCCAGGCCACCCACTCCAATCCACCTCACTGCACTTAATTCAACCCACTCTACCCCAATCTACTCCAATCAATCCACCCTACTACCTCAATCCACTCCAACCCACTCCACTCTATTGCACCCCACTCCACTCTAGGGCACTCCCCTCTACGACACTGCATTCTATGACACTGCGCTCTAAAACACTCTCTGCCACTGAACCACTGAACTCTACTGCCCTCCATGACACTCCACTCCCCCTACTCCGTTCTAGGAAACCTACTCTATCAAATCCAGTCTACAACACTCTACTCCCCCCACTCCACTCTAGGACACTCCACGCTACTAACTTTCAGTCTTGTTGAACAGCAGCCACACTGCTGTACAACATGGCAAAAATACATTGCCAACGCCAATAATTCTTGTATAGGTGAAACCTATTGGCTTTGCCAATGCTTGTTGATACTTTTCTCTACCATGTGTCCTTTAAGTGTGGTACAAATAATTCTCTCCTTAATGAAGCTCAGTAGAATAAATATGTCACTGTGCATGATGTCATCACCTTAAACAAAACAATACCTCCTAAACATTCCACAAAACCTAGAACATAGGTATCAACACCGTTCCTCTAGTCCACCTTTCTTGAACAAAATGTTTCACTTCCTGCAGCAACTTATCCTTGAACATTTCACTCTTCCTAACTTTTATAACTTTCCCACCAATCTGTATCAGAAACATCCTCACCTTCTTCCAACATCTTCCTACACTTGTGTTTTGTGTGACGAGTAAGGAAACATGGATAAACAATCTGCTCTAGATTTGTTTTGCATCTTGAGTCACCTTTGGCCTAGTGGCTAGAATGTTTTGCATCTGGAAAACAATTAATATTAAAGTTATAGTTATACAATTTAGTTTATATAGGAACCCGTCTCACAATAGCTTACCCTGTACCACTGTCCTTTAAAAGAACAAGGGTTTACAATTTGCCTTTAGCTCAAACGTTTTTTTACTAAAAATGCCTTTTAAAGTGGTCAATTCTCCAAGCACATGCCAGTGCTTCCCTTTCAATAGTAGAATACATCTTCTCAATACTAGGGAAAGCTCTAGAAACTAATGTAATGGTAAATTCCCTTTTACCAGTACCTAACCTTTCAGAACTAGCTTCAACTTGTAGCATTTTTTTCTTCTTGTGGAAACATGGAAAGCATATGTGCTTCTAAATAGCTGATGCAAGTGTTTCAAATGCCAATTGTTGATAAGAACCCCAAATAAACTTAGAATGTTTCTTCACTAACAACCCAAGCAGGGCTGAAATAGTAGATAAATTCCCCACAAATCTTGGGTAGTACTCACATATTCATTAATTGAACTTTAGTAGGTCTTTGTTTTCTGGTGGCTTTACTTGTCCTCCCTGATACAATATGATAAATGCTGCGCAAGGCAGGTCTTCCAGCCTTTTGTAGTAGTTGCTTAAGTCTCGGGGTGCTGCTAGTGCTATGTGCTATGAAGCCCCTGACACTAGTGCTTTACTACACAGCAATGGCTGTGATATAATAAATAAGTGACTACAACAAATACTAGGAGTAGTAAATGCCTTGTCCAGCATTTACCAGAATGCACTGGGGAAGGACAAGTGTGTGTATATAGATATATCCAGGCACAACAAAATAATGCAAAAAATATAAACAATTGAATATGAAAAAATATATACATTAATGTAGACAATAAATAAAATATTAAACATTGAAAAATCAATAAACACATTTACAAAAAATACTATAAACATTCAAATACATTTACAAATAAAACCAAATATAAAATAAATAAAAAATGCTATAAAATCTATTTTACCAATATTGTGAAAACTGTTGGAGTCTAAGAATATTAAATATACTAATCTCACTCTAGTTTATGCAACAGTAGGGAAAGTGTTGGATTTCGGAAGGGTTAGATTTATTGTTCCTTTTCCAGTTATCACAATATTAGGGAAGTTTTGGATTTCAGAGGAATTACATTTACTATTCCTAGTCCAGTCAGTTCAGCAGTACAGAAAGCATAGGACTTCAGAGGGGTGAAATTTACTATTTCTAATCCAGTCTAAGCAACAGTAGGGAAAGCGTTGAACTGCAGAGGGGTGAAAATTATTATTCCCTCTTTAGCCTACTCAACAGTAAGGGAAGTGTTGGACTTTGGAGGGGTAGAAGTTTACTATTCCAACGCCAAACAGCACAACAGTAGAGAAAGCACTGGATTTCTGAGGGGTAAAATATACTATTGCCATTCCAATCAGCGCAACAGTGGGAAAATGTTGGACTTCGGAGGGGTAAAATTTACTATTCCCAACCCAATCCATGCAACAGTAGGGAAAGTGTTGAACCTCAGAGGAGTTAAATTTACTATTCTCACTTCAAAGAGGACAAAAGTAGAGCAAGCATTGGATTTTGGAATGATAAAATTTACTATTCCCAATTCAAACAGCGCAACAGTAAGGAAATTGTTGGAGAGGGGGAAAAATTACTAGTACCACTCCAGTCTGTGCAACAGTAGGGAAAACGTTGGATTTCGAAGGGGTGAAATTTACTGTTCCCACTCCAGTCAGAGCAACAGCAGAGAAAGTGCTGGACTTTGGAGGGGTAAAATGTACTATTCCCACCCCAGTCTCTGCAACAGAAGGGAAAGCATTGGATTTCATAGGGATGAAATTTACTATTCCCACTCCAAACAGCGCAATAGTTTGGAAAGTGTTGAATTGTGATATGGTTAATTTTACTATTATTATTGCAGTATAAAAAAATAGGGAAAATACTTCACTTCAAGCATATTACATAAATGAGTAACCCCATGAATGTAGGAAAATTATTAAACTCTTAATAAACAATATATGAACAAACATATATATATATATATATATTATCTACTGGCGGTCGCCAGTAGATAGTTATAGTTAGGACCGTGTTTCCATAGGAAATCCGCAACATTCTATTTGGAATAACTTTGGCGCCGATTGACGAATCCTCGCGAAATTTTCAAAATAGGTGGGGCGCTCCAATCCGCTCCTTCCCTGAAAGTCTCGGGGGGATTCATCAAGCGGGGGCTGAGAAAAAGGGGGGGTCCCAAAACGCGTTTTCCCCATGCATTTTTCCATAGGACCTTTAGTCCAAGCTACAGCCCGAACGGCTGAACAGAATTACTTGAAATTTGGCAGAGAGGTAGTCCTCAGTTCAGGGATGTGCTTTTTGCAGGTCTGGTGTAAATCTGTTCATTAGTTCCTGAGAAAATTGCAGTTAAAAGCATATATATATCTATAGGCGCGCACCGTGCGCGTACGGTAAGCATACCGTACGCGCACCGTGACGTGCGCGAGCGCAATTCTGATTGGTTGTTAGATGTCAGTAAACATTCGAATCGTTCGAAATCAGGAAGTGTCGGCCGCCATTTTGTCTCTCGCAGTCTGAGGCAATGAAAAACAAAGGGGGAAAACGTGAGAAGGGGGCAGGATGGACAGGTCCTGACCCCCTAGCCTTTGTCAGGGGTCACTGAAGGACACCCAAGGGTAAAAAAAAAAATATTTTAGTTTGCGAAAAATCGCGGGGTGCGCGGCACGAACAACGCATCGTGGGCGCTTGGTGCGCGAAGCGCACCAAGCGCCCACAGCGCGCGCACGGTGCGCGAAGTGCACCGTGCGCGTACGGTACGCGCACGGTGAAAAAACTTAAAAAAAACATAACTTAGCATTTAAAAAACCGAACAAATTCACTGAAAAAACCATAGGTTTCACACACGTTATAGTTAGGAATTAGCATTTAAAAAACCTTGCAAATTCACTTAAAAAACCATAGGTTTCACACATGTTATAGTTAGCTGGACATTTCACTCGTGAAAAACCATTGAAATTCCCCCGTTATAGTTGGTGCAGGCAACTATAACTCACGTGACCGCAATCCTCTGCTGATGACATCAGATATTACATCACTGATGACATATGTGTCTTTCTGAAAAAAAAATATTTGTAATATATGTATAGCTAAAAATTTATGGAAGAAGACATGGGTAAATAAGTGTCTAAATACAGTGATGTAATATCTGACGTCATCAGCAGAGGATTGCGGTCGCGTGAGTTATAGTTGCCTGCACTAACTATAACGGGGGAATTTCAATGGTTTTTCACGAGTGAAATGTCCAGCTAACTATAACATGTGTGAAACCTATGGTTTTTTAAGTGAATTTATATATATATATATATATATAAACACACAAGAGCCAGAAATGGAAAGAACAGTGTCCACCCTAGCAGTAAAAGATTCTGAAAGCTACGTGACCTTATTAAACCTCAATGTGGAAAATGAGGATGAGACTATCTCACTACAGGAAGCATGCACTCAGTTAGGAGCAGGCTTGAGTAAGAAGAAGCCAAAATCCAAATATTATCCTCAATTAGCTCCGGGAAATAAAGTGGATCTATTTCAGGAAGCGGTTGTACAGGATTTTCACAAAATGAAGACATTAAGATATAAAGATAATTTATCCAAACTTGAAAGGGAAGCGCTTAAATGTTTAGCGCAAGACAACCAAATTGAAATAAAAATCGCTGATAAAGGCGGGAACATAGTGATCTGGGATCGCAATGCATATGCAATGGAAGCACATCGCCAATTGAAGGATACTGTATATTATGAGAAACTGAAACACAATCCTACAGTTGAAATCAAAAGAAGTTTGGATCAAAAGATCTTGTCCTGGTCCCGGAAAAAACTACTGGATGAAGCCGAAGTGAAATACCTAACTGTCCAATTCCCAATAATAGCAACAATTTATTTCCTTCCAAAGCTGCACAAGGACTCCAAAAAACCACCTGGGAGACCAATCTTATCAACAAAAGGAACCCTGTTGGAACCTTTAGCCAATTATATAGACTTTTTCTTGGCACCATTTGTCCGCAATCTAAATTCTTATATTAAGGATACAACAAATCTTTTAATCAATCTACAAAACACCCACTGGCAAGACAGTTACCATCTAATTACTATGGATGTCACAGCCCTTTACACGAACATTGAAAATGAAATGGGCTTAAAAGCATGTGAATACTTTTTGAAAGAGAGAAATATTCATTACAATGATCACAACATCATGTTATTGGAGATGATTTCAATATGCTTGACGCAAAATATCTTTGTTTTCGGGGAGGAGATCTATCGCCAGAACATGGGTACGGCGATGGGATTTTCCTTCAGCCCAAGTTATGCCTGCCTAGTAATGGGCTGGTGGGAGAAAGAAATAGCCTGGCACCCACAAAATGATAAACATGTCAACAAAATCGTCATGTGGAATCGTTTTATAGACGATTTACTAATTATTTGGGATGGGAGCAAAGCAGACTTTGCAGAATATTTTCAAATTCTAAATTCAAGTACGGCCAAACTGAAATTTACCTTTGAGATCAGCAAGGAGAAAATAACCTTTTTAGATACTGATATCTACATAAAAAATGGCCAAATTCAAACTACTGTACACCGGAAAATTACAGCAACAAATGCAACATTAGAAGCAACCAGCTTCCATCAACCTTCACTGATTGCAAGCATACCCTACGGGGAATTTTTGAGATTGCGCAGAATATGTACTGAGTATGATGAATGGATAAATCAGAGTCGTATGACAGCAAAACGATTCGAGTTGAGAAAATATGACAAAACACTGATAAAAAAATGTTGGAAACGAGCAGATGAAAAACCACGTGCAGACTGTTTGATACCTAAGCAAGAGCTGACATTGGGCAAGGAACCAATCAGAATGATTTCAGACTTCACAAATGATGCCCAACAAATCAGCAGTATATTAAGGAAAAATTGGAAAATCCTGCAAATGGATGAAACAGTAAAAGAAATTGTGGGTACCCATCCAATGATCACATATCGTAGAGCTCGGAACCTCAAAGATCGACTGGTGAACAGTCATTATCATGTGAGAAAGGACACCCATTGGCTAAAAACAACAGGTTTCATAAAATGTCAAAAATGTAAAGTGTGTGAAATTGCCAAACCAACCAAAGAAGTATGCCTAGCGAATGGTTCCAAATGGCAAATAAAGCAGCTCATTTCATGCAAAAGTGAATTCACCATTTACATCATCGAGTGCCCGTGTAAAATGAAATACATAGGCAGTACCACTTGTGAACTAAAAAAACGAATTTTGGAACACACACGAGCAGTGACAAACAAGGACGCATCTAATGCAGTGGCAAAACATATGAACCAATCACACACGAACAATTGGAAGCTCCTTAAATTTTATGGGATTGAAACCATACCATTGACAATCAGAGGTGGCAACAGAGAAAAAACATTACGGCAAAAGGAATCTCGTTTTATCATTAAATTCAGGACACTGACCCCACATGGATTGAACCAAAGTGAGGAATTATACAGCCACCTCTGAATTATGTGACACGAACTTTTGAACACAAGGAGAACAATTTTGGAATATTTTGGAAACCTGTGTGGAGGGGGTTTTTCTCGACAGCTTTGTACTTGGAGTATATGAAATGATACATGTTGATTAGTTAGTGTTCTCACTTCTCTTTTCCCTTACCTTACCTGTTTTTTAACTTGAATTCACAGAGGTACCCAGTTTAGCATGAACATTTAGAGGCATGTTCATTAAATTTAAGGTCACACCCCACTGGAGGGGTATCATTGATGAGAAATTACATTAGAACAATAGGTCAAACATTATGCCTAATTTATTGAATATTTACAAGTCAATTGGGCACCTCATATTTCTAATTATAATTGTTTATTTCTTCATAAATATGGACTGTGGCAATATGGGTTTGCGAAAATAACCGCAAACATTCGGTGAGGAATTATTATTGTTTGAATGTTATTAAAATAGTTGGATAAATGTTTAAACTTATGTTGAAGGGGATTGATGACTACAAGTCCCATAATGCTGAGTATAGTCACATGACAGGAAATGACTTGGAGGTTTTTTTCAAAGAATCAAACGTTATTTATTGTAAACGTGAACCATGCCACAGTGTCGTGAGCAAGGTCTTGTGGCAAGACCGAAACGCGTCGCTTTTGTTTATGGATTGATTGCATAAGAAATTGGGCTAAAATAAAAAGAATATTTCTTTCAATTGCGGAGTGCGACCCTGCTTCCTCTTTGTTCAAAGAGATTGTGGATATATATATATATATATATATATATATATATATCAGCCAAAGTTTCTCCTACTGAAGTTCAAGCCCACAAGGAGGGGTGGCGCGGACCGGCGGAGAACACCGGAAACAAATGTCAACACGATCGGAGTCCCACACGCGCTCAAGGAGCAATTAAACAATACCAGGGAAATACGAGGTCAAATCGACAAAGTTGGGTTTATTCACTTCATAAACCGGCTGTAACGCGTTTCACCCGCGGACGGGCTTGGTCACACAGCTTGTCAAACAAAAATTGCCACAATACATAGTGTTCAATTACATAGTCATTGACATCAACATAGGACTTTCAACATTGTGAATGCTCTGATCGGCTCCGTTACATCAGGTGTCATTTTGTAATGTGTTTTGCGGATGCAAACTTGTGTAGTTATCTTATGTGAGCCTCGTGAATGGTATTTTGCAGGAGTGCATGAGTTTTTGTAGTGTTAGAATTTACATTGCGTGTGTTTAGGAGAATTGCGCTTCCGTTATATGTTAGTAACATAAATTGTAAATACGTATAATTTGCAAAGTGTAATTCTCAAAACATCCTTTCAATCACAGTGATAAAGTAGCACTGATACACAACAGAAATTAGGCACCCATTACGCATAGCCTTTACTCCTAACGCGACACTGTGTGTTTAGTCTCTCTATCGTGTGGTGATTGTTTTGAATAAAACTTTATGTGACCGCGTAAGGCTGCAAACACACAAACAGAGCCCCCTACGCCTAATAGTGGCAATGAAACGGAGGATTTTACAACTGTATTAATAATAGAACAGTGTCAAACCTCGTAGATAATACAACTCACCTCTGTCAATTTTGTAGAGGAAATGATTATATTAAAGTGCTCATTGCCATGTACTGATCAAATAAAGTTGTATATAAAAGTACCTTGCCTAATAGTGGCAGCCAGATTCGATGGAAAATATAGTAGTATACTTACAAAGTATTGGGGGCTTCAAACATAGTCTCAAAGCTTATATAGAGCACTTCTCTTAAATTGGTTAATACACTAAGATCCTAAGTAGACGTTTATTGTCTCAGTAAGTGTTTCATAAGTGGCAAGTTGTGCTAACCCTATTTCATTGGACTTCCTATAACACACCCATAGTGAAAATCAATAAGAAAAGACTCATGAAGTGGGCAGAGAGGGAAGAGAAAACTTAACTACTCAAGTATCTATGGTACAATTGAAGTCATCTGACATAGTGCCTCTTTAATCCAGAATAATACCCATGGTTATTAAGGTAAACTAGGAAAGTCCTACTTCAAAAGATTGCTTGATAGTTGTCAAGATACCATTCTCTGGAGGATTAGTGAAGAAAAGGGTAGGGACCCCATTGACCCTTTGTGCCAGATTTAGTCCCTTCCTTTTCTCCTGCAAAGAAAAGAACAAAAGAGAATATTGTGAGAAGAAGGAAGAAAGGAAGCGCATCATTTCTCCCTTATTTAAGCATCCAATAGGAAATTCGATTAAATAATAAACATCTTTATCTGCATTGATATATTATTATCAGATCAGATTAACACATAATCGTGCAGTACACCCCAATCCACCCCACTCCAATTTGCCCCACCCCAATCCACCCCAAATCAATCCAGCCCACCATGCTCCTATCCAAACCACTCAACCCAATCCAATCCACTCCAATCCACCAAACTCTAATCCTCACAACCAACCCCAATCCAATCTGCTCCACTCCAATTCGCCCCACTCCAAATCAAGACAATCTGCCCCACTCCAATATAAAACAATCTGCCTTACTTCAATCTTCCTTACTCCAGTCTGTCCCACTTCAATACAACACAATCTGCCCCACTCCAATCCAAAAAATCTGCACCACTCAAGTCCAAAACAATCTGCCCCACTCCAATTTAAAACAATCTGCCCCACTCCAATCCAAAACAATCTGCCCCACTCCAATCCAAAGCAATCTGCCCCACTCCCATCAGCCCCACTCCAATTAGTCACACTCCTATATGCCCCACTCCGGTTAGTCCAACTCCAATCTGCCCCACTCCAATCTAAAAATAATCTGATTCAATCTGCCCCAATTCTTTTCACCCACTCTAATCCAATCCACCTCAACTCACCCCAGTCCAATCCATCTCACTCCAGTTCAATCCACCGCACCCCAGTCCAATCCAATCTTCGCCACTCCAATCCATCCCAACCCACCCCACCCCACTCCAATCCACTCCACCCTACTCCAGTCCAGTTCACCCTACCACAATCCAATCCAATCCACTTCAATCCAATCCAATTCACAAAACTCAATCTAATCCACCTTACTCCAATCCAATCCACCCCACTACAATTCAATGTACTCCACTCAAATCCACCCACCCCATGCCAATCCAATTCCCCCCACTACAATTCACCCCACTCCATTCCACCTCACTCAATTCTACCCCACTCCACTCCAGTCCACCCCACTCCAATCCACCCCATCCCACCCCAACCCACTTCAATCTACCCCACTCTAATCTAATTCATCCCATCCAGTCCACCCCACTTCAATCCACCTCATTCCACTGCAGTCCAATCCACTCCACTCTACTCTACTCCAGTCCTCCCACTCTACTCTAATCCAATCCACCCCACTCCTCTTCAGTCCATCGCGCTCAATCCATCTACCACTCTCAAATCCACTACAGTCCAATCCAATCCACCCCATTCCAATCCAACCCACCCTACTTTAGTCCAATCCACCCCATTCCAATCCACCCCTTCAGTCTAGTCCAATCCACCCCCTCCAAACCACCCTAGTCTAATCCAATCCATCCCACCCAATCTAATCCATCCCACCCCAAACCAATCTAATCCACGCCACCCCATCCAACCCCAATCCAATCCACCTCATCCCATTTAAATCCACCCACTACCTCCCTAATCCATCCCACTCCAATTCAAAACAATCGGCCCACTCCATTCTGCCCTACACCACACCAATCTGCCATACTCTGATTCACAACAATCTGCCCCACTCAATCCAAAACAATCTACCCCACTCCAATCCAAAACAATCTGCCCCACTCCAATCCATAACAATCTGCCGCACTTCAATCCAAAACAATGCAACCGCTCCAATCTTCCCCACTCCAATCCAAAATAATCTGCCCCACTCCAGTCCAAAACAATATGCCCCTCTGCAATCCAAAACAATCTGCCCCACTCCAATCCGCCTCACTCCAATCCAAAACAATCTGCCCCTCTCCAATCAGCCACACTATAATCTGCCCCAAAACAATCTGTCCCACTACAATCCACTCACCTCACCCCAATCCAGTCCACCTCGCCCCAATCCAATCCACCCCACGCAATCCAATCCACCCCAAACCAGCCAAATCCAATCTACCCCAATCCAACCCACTCACACCCCACCCTCCTCCAATCCACTCCACCCCAATCCACCTCAATCCAATTCACCCCACCCCAATCCAATCCACCTCAATCCAACCCACCCCACTCAATCCAATCCATCCCACTCAATTAAATCCACCTCACTTAATCCAGCCCACCTCACTCCAATACAATCCATCCCACTGCAATCCAATCAACTCCACTCCAACCCACCCCACTCCATTCCAGTCCATATACTGCATTCAAATCCACCCAAATCCAATCCACCTCACCAGTCCATTCTAGTCCACCCCTCCACTCCACTCAATGCACCCCACACCAAACCACCCTACTCTAATCCAATCCACCCTGCCCCAATCCAATCCACCCCAAACCAATCTATTCCACCCCACCCCAATCAACCCCAGTTCAAACCACCTCACCCAATTTTAATCCACCCATTCCGAGTCCAATTCACCCCATCCAGGCCACCCACTCCAATCCACCTCACTGCACTTAATTCAACCCACTCTACCCCAATCTACTCCAATCAATCCACCCTACTACCTCAATCCACTCCAACCCACTCCACTCTATTGCACCCCACTCCACTCTAGGGCACTCCCCTCTACGACACTGCATTCTATGACACTGCGCTCTAAAACACTCTCTGCCACTGAACCACTGAACTCTACTGCCCTCCATGACACTCCACTCCCCCTACTCCGTTCTAGGAAACCTACTCTATCAAATCCAGTCTACAACACTCTACTCCCCCCACTCCACTCTAGGACACTCCACGCTACTAACTTTCAGTCTTGTTGAACAGCAGCCACACTGCTGTACAACATGGCAAAAATACATTGCCAACGCCAATAATTCTTGTATAGGTGAAACCTATTGGCTTTGCCAATGCTTGTTGATACTTTTCTCTACCATGTGTCCTTTAAGTGTGGTACAAATAATTCTCTCCTTAATGAAGCTCGGTAGAATAAATATGTCACTGTGCATGATGTCATCACCTTAAACAAAACAATACCTCCTAAACATTCCACAAAACCTAGAACATAGGTATCAACACCGTTCCTCTAGTCCACCTTTCTTGAACAAAATGTTTCACTTCCTGCAGCAACTTATCCTTGAACATTTCACTCTTCCTAACTTTTATAACTTTCCCACCAATCTGTATCAGAAACATCCTCACCTTCTTCCAACATCTTCCTACACTTGTGTTTTGTGTGACGAGTAAGGAAACATGGATAAACAATCTGCTCTAGATTTGTTTTGCATCTTGAGTCACCTTTGGCCTAGTGGCTAGAATGTTTTGCATCTGGAAAACAATTAATATTAAAGTTATAGTTATACAATTTAGTTTATATAGGAACCCGTCTCACAATAGCTTACCCTGTACCACTGTCCTTTAAAAGAACAAGGGTTTACAATTTGCCTTTAGCTCAAACGTTTTTTTACTAAAAATGCCTTTTAAAGTGGTCAATTCTCCAAGCACATGCCAGTGCTTCCCTTTCAATAGTAGAATACATCTTCTCAATACTAGGGAAAGCTCTAGAAACTAATGTAATGGTAAATTCCCTTTTACCAGTACCTAACCTTTCAGAACTAGCTTCAACTTGTAGCATTTTTTTCTTCTTGTGGAAACATGGAAAGCATATGTGCTTCTAAATAGCTGATGCAAGTGTTTCAAATGCCAATTGTTGATAAGAACCCCAAATAAACTTAGAATGTTTCTTCACTAACAACCCAAGCAGGGCTGAAATAGTAGATAAATTCCCCACAAATCTTGGGTAGTACTCACATATTCATTAATTGAACTTTAGTAGGTCTTTGTTTTCTGGTGGCTTTACTTGTCCTCCCTGATACAATATGATAAATGCTGCGCAAGGCAGGTCTTCCAGCCTTTTGTAGTAGTTGCTTAAGTCTCGGGGTGCTGCTAGTGCTATGTGCTATGAAGCCCCTGACACTAGTGCTTTACTACACAGCAATGGCTGTGATATAATAAATAAGTGACTACAACAAATACTAGGAGTAGTAAATGCCTTGTCCAGCATTTACCAGAATGCACTGGGGAAGGACAAGTGTGTGTATATAGATATATCCAGGCACAACAAAATAATGCAAAAAATATAAACAATTGAATATGAAAAAATATATACATTAATGTAGACAATAAATAAAATATTAAACATTGAAAAATCAATAAACACATTTACAAAAAATACTATAAACATTCAAATACATTTACAAATAAAACCAAATATAAAATAAATAAAAAATGCTATAAAATCTATTTTACCAATATTGTGAAAACTGTTGGAGTCTAAGAATATTAAATATACTAATCTCACTCTAGTTTATGCAACAGTAGGGAAAGTGTTGGATTTCGGAAGGGTTAGATTTATTGTTCCTTTTCCAGTTATCACAATATTAGGGAAGTTTTGGATTTCAGAGGAATTACATTTACTATTCCTAGTCCAGTCAGTTCAGCAGTACAGAAAGCATAGGACTTCAGAGGGGTGAAATTTACTATTTCTAATCCAGTCTAAGCAACAGTAGGGAAAGCGTTGAACTGCAGAGGGGTGAAAATTATTATTCCCTCTTTAGCCTACTCAACAGTAAGGGAAGTGTTGGACTTTGGAGGGGTAGAAGTTTACTATTCCAACGCCAAACAGCACAACAGTAGAGAAAGCACTGGATTTCTGAGGGGTAAAATATACTATTGCCATTCCAATCAGCGCAACAGTGGGAAAATGTTGGACTTCGGAGGGGTAAAATTTACTATTCCCAACCCAATCCATGCAACAGTAGGGAAAGTGTTGAACCTCAGAGGAGTTAAATTTACTATTCTCACTTCAAAGAGGACAAAAGTAGAGCAAGCATTGGATTTTGGAATGATAAAATTTACTATTCCCAATTCAAACAGCGCAACAGTAAGGAAATTGTTGGAGAGGGGGAAAAATTACTAGTATCACTCCAGTCTGTGCAACAGTAGGGAAAACGTTGGATTTCGAAGGGGTGAAATTTACTGTTCCCACTCCAGTCAGAGCAACAGCAGAGAAAGTGCTGGACTTTGGAGGGGTAAAATGTACTATTCCCACCCCAGTCTCTGCAACAGAAGGGAAAGCATTGGATTTCATAGGGATGAAATTTACTATTCCCACTCCAAACAGCGCAATAGTTTGGAAAGTGTTGAATTGTGATATGGTTAATTTTACTATTATTATTGCAGTATAAAAAAATAGGGAAAATACTTCACTTCAAGCATATTACATAAATGAGTAACCCCATGAATGTAGGAAAATTATTAAACTCTTAATAAACAATATATGAACAAACATATATATATATATATATATTATCTACTGGCGGTCGCCAGTAGATAGTTATAGTTAGGACCGTGTTTCCATAGGAAATCCGCAACATTCTATTTGGAATAACTTTGGCGCCGATTGACGAATCCTCGCGAAATTTTCAAAATAGGTGGGGCGCTCCAATCCGCTCCTTCCCTGAAAGTCTCGGGGGGATTCATCAAGCGGGGGCTGAGAAAAAGGGGGGGTCCCAAAACGCGTTTTCCCCATGCATTTTTCCATAGGACCTTTAGTCCAAGCTACAGCCCGAACGGCTGAACAGAATTACTTGAAATTTGGCAGAGAGGTAGTCCTCAGTTCAGGGATGTGCTTTTTGCAGGTCTGGTGTAAATCTGTTCATTAGTTCCTGAGAAAATTGCAGTTAAAAGCATATATATATCTATAGGCGCGCACCGTGCGCGTACGGTAAGCATACCGTACGCGCACCGTGACGTGCGCGAGCGCAATTCTGATTGGTTGTTAGATGTCAGTAAACATTCGAATCGTTCGAAATCAGGAAGTGTCGGCCGCCATTTTGTCTCTCGCAGTCTGAGGCAATGAAAAACAAAGGGGGAAAACGTGAGAAGGGGGCAGGATGGACAGGTCCTGACCCCCTAGCCTTTGTCAGGGGTCACTGAAGGACACCCAAGGGTAAAAAAAAAAATATTTTAGTTTGCGAAAAATCGCGGGGTGCGCGGCACGAACAACGCATCGTGGGCGCTTGGTGCGCGAAGCGCACCAAGCGCCCACAGCGCGCGCACGGTGCGCGAAGTGCACCGTGCGCGTACGGTACGCGCACGGTGAAAAAACTTAAAAAAAACATAACTTAGCATTTAAAAAACCGAACAAATTCACTGAAAAAACCATAGGTTTCACACACGTTATAGTTAGGAATTAGCATTTAAAAAACCTTGCAAATTCACTTAAAAAACCATAGGTTTCACACATGTTATAGTTAGCTGGACATTTCACTCGTGAAAAACCATTGAAATTCCCCCGTTATAGTTGGTGCAGGCAACTATAACTCACGTGACCGCAATCCTCTGCTGATGACATCAGATATTACATCACTGATGACATATGTGTCTTTCTGAAAAAAAAATATTTGTAATATATGTATAGCTAAAAATTTATGGAAGAAGACATGGGTAAATAAGTGTCTAAATACAGTGATGTAATATCTGACGTCATCAGCAGAGGATTGCGGTCGCGTGAGTTATAGTTGCCTGCACTAACTATAACGGGGGAATTTCAATGGTTTTTCACGAGTGAAATGTCCAGCTAACTATAACATGTGTGAAACCTATGGTTTTTTAAGTGAATTTATATATATATATATATATATAAACACACAAGAGCCAGAAATGGAAAGAACAGTGTCCACCCTAGCAGTAAAAGATTCTGAAAGCTACGTGACCTTATTAAACCTCAATGTGGAAAATGAGGATGAGACTATCTCACTACAGGAAGCATGCACTCAGTTAGGAGCAGGCTTGAGTAAGAAGAAGCCAAAATCCAAATATTATCCTCAATTAGCTCCGGGAAATAAAGTGGATCTATTTCAGGAAGCGGTTGTACAGGATTTTCACAAAATGAAGACATTAAGATATAAAGATAATTTATCCAAACTTGAAAGGGAAGCGCTTAAATGTTTAGCGCAAGACAACCAAATTGAAATAAAAATCGCTGATAAAGGCGGGAACATAGTGATCTGGGATCGCAATGCATATGCAATGGAAGCACATCGCCAATTGAAGGATACTGTATATTATGAGAAACTGAAACACAATCCTACAGTTGAAATCAAAAGAAGTTTGGATCAAAAGATCTTGTCCTGGTCCCGGAAAAAACTACTGGATGAAGCCGAAGTGAAATACCTAACTGTCCAATTCCCAATAATAGCAACAATTTATTTCCTTCCAAAGCTGCACAAGGACTCCAAAAAACCACCTGGGAGACCAATCTTATCAACAAAAGGAACCCTGTTGGAACCTTTAGCCAATTATATAGACTTTTTCTTGGCACCATTTGTCCGCAATCTAAATTCTTATATTAAGGATACAACAAATCTTTTAATCAATCTACAAAACACCCACTGGCAAGACAGTTACCATCTAATTACTATGGCTGTCACAGCCCTTTACACGAACATTGAAAATGAAATGGGCTTAAAAGCATGTGAATACTTTTTGAAAGAGAGAAATATTCATTACAATGATCACAACATCATGTTATTGGAGATGATTTCAATATGCTTGACGCAAAATATCTTTGTTTTCGGGGAGGAGATCTATCGCCAGAACATGGGTACGGCGATGGGATTTTCCTTCAGCCCAAGTTATGCCTGCCTAGTAATGGGCTGGTGGGAGAAAGAAATAGCCTGGCACCCACAAAATGATAAACATGTCAACAAAATCGTCATGTGGAATCGTTTTATAGACGATTTACTAATTATTTGGGATGGGAGCAAAGCAGACTTTGCAGAATATTTTCAAATTCTAAATTCAAGTACGGCCAAACTGAAATTTACCTTTGAGATCAGCAAGGAGAAAATAACCTTTTTAGATACTGATATCTACATAAAAAATGGCCAAATTCAAACTACTGTACACCGGAAAATTACAGCAACAAATGCAACATTAGAAGCAACCAGCTTCCATCAACCTTCACTGATTGCAAGCATACCCTACGGGGAATTTTTGAGATTGCGCAGAATATGTACTGAGTATGATGAATGGATAAATCAGAGTCGTATGACAGCAAAACGATTCGAGTTGAGAAAATATGACAAAACACTGATAAAAAAATGTTGGAAACGAGCAGATGAAAAACCACGTGCAGACTGTTTGATACCTAAGCAAGAGCTGACATTGGGCAAGGAACCAATCAGAATGATTTCAGACTTCACAAATGATGCCCAACAAATCAGCAGTATATTAAGGAAAAATTGGAAAATCCTGCAAATGGATGAAACAGTAAAAGAAATTGTGGGTACCCATCCAATGATCACATATCGTAGAGCTCGGAACCTCAAAGATCGACTGGTGAACAGTCATTATCATGTGAGAAAGGACACCCATTGGCTAAAAACAACAGGTTTCATAAAATGTCAAAAATGTAAAGTGTGTGAAATTGCCAAACCAACCAAAGAAGTATGCCTAGCGAATGGTTCCAAATGGCAAATAAAGCAGCTCATTTCATGCAAAAGTGAATTCACCATTTACATCATCGAGTGCCCGTGTAAAATGAAATACATAGGCAGTACCACTTGTGAACTAAAAAAACGAATTTTGGAACACACACGAGCAGTGACAAACAAGGACGCATCTAATGCAGTGGCAAAACATATGAACCAATCACACACGAACAATTGGAAGCTCCTTAAATTTTATGGGATTGAAACCATACCATTGACAATCAGAGGTGGCAACAGAGAAAAAACATTACGGCAAAAGGAATCTCGTTTTATCATTAAATTCAGGACACTGACCCCACATGGATTGAACCAAAGTGAGGAATTATACAGCCACCTCTGAATTATGTGACACGAACTTTTGAACACAAGGAGAACAATTTTGGAATATTTTGGAAACCTGTGTGGAGGGGGTTTTTCTCGACAGCTTTGTACTTGGAGTATATGAAATGATACATGTTGATTAGTTAGTGTTCTCACTTCTCTTTTCCCTTACCTTACCTGTTTTTTAACTTGAATTCACAGAGGTACCCAGTTTAGCATGAACATTTAGAGGCATGTTCATTAAATTTAAGGTCACACCCCACTGGAGGGGTATCATTGATGAGAAATTACATTAGAACAATAGGTCAAACATTATGCCTAATTTATTGAATATTTACAAGTCAATTGGGCACCTCATATTTCTAATTATAATTGTTTATTTCTTCATAAATATGGACTGTGGCAATATGGGTTTGCGAAAATAACCGCAAACATTCGGTGAGGAATTATTATTGTTTGAATGTTATTAAAATAGTTGGATAAATGTTTAAACTTATGTTGAAGGGGATTGATGACTACAAGTCCCATAATGCTGAGTATAGTCACATGACAGGAAATGACTTGGAGGTTTTTTTCAAAGAATCAAACGTTATTTATTGTAAACGTGAACCATGCCACAGTGTCGTGAGCAAGGTCTTGTGGCAAGACCGAAACGCGTCGCTTTTGTTTATGGATTGATTGCATAAGAAATTGGGCTAAAATAAAAAGAATATTTCTTTCAATTGCGGAGTGCGACCCTGCTTCCTCTTTGTTCAAAGAGATTGTGGATATATATATATATATATATATATATATATATATATCAGCCAAAGTTTCTCCTACTGAAGTTCAAGCCCACAAGGAGGGGTGGCGCGGACCGGCGGAGAACACCGGAAACAAATGTCAACACGATCGGAGTCCCACACGCGCTCAAGGAGCAATTAAACAATACCAGGGAAATACGAGGTCAAATCGACAAAGTTGGGTTTATTCACTTCATAAACCGGCTGTAACGCGTTTCACCCGCGGACGGGCTTGGTCACACAGCTTGTCAAACAAAAATTGCCACAATACATAGTGTTCAATTACATAGTCATTGACATCAACATAGGACTTTCAACATTGTGAATGCTCTGATCGGCTCCGTTACATCAGGTGTCATTTTGTAATGTGTTTTGCGGATGCAAACTTGTGTAGTTATCTTATGTGAGCCTCGTGAATGGTATTTTGCAGGAGTGCATGAGTTTTTGTAGTGTTAGAATTTACATTGCGTGTGTTTAGGAGAATTGCGCTTCCGTTATATGTTAGTAACAAAAATTGTAAATACGTATAATTTGCAAAGTGTAATTCTCAAAACATCCTTTCAATCACAGTGATAAAGTAGCACTGATACACAACAGAAATTAGGCACCCATTACGCATAGCCTTTACTCCTAACGCGACACTGTGTGTTTAGTCTCTCTATCGTGTGGTGATTGTTTTGAATAAAACTTTATGTGACCGCGTAAGGCTGCAAACACACAAACAGAGCCCCCTACGCCTAATAGTGGCAATGAAACGGAGGATTTTACAACTGTATTAATAATAGAACAGTGTCAAACCTCGTAGATAATACAACTCACCTCTGTCAATTTTGTAGAGGAAATGATTATATTAAAGTGCTCATTGCCATGTACTGATCAAATAAAGTTGTATATAAAAGTACCTTGCCTAATAGTGGCAGCCAGATTCGATGGAAAATATAGTAGTATACTTACAAAGTATTGGGGGCTTCAAACATAGTCTCAAAGCTTATATAGAGCACTTCTCTTAAATTGGTTAATACACTAAGATCCTAAGTAGACGTTTATTGTCTCAGTAAGTGTTTCATAAGTGGCAAGTTGTGCTAACCCTATTTCATTGGACTTCCTATAACACACCCATAGTGAAAATCAATAAGAAAAGACTCATGAAGTGGGCAGAGAGGGAAGAGAAAACTTAACTACTCAAGTATCTATGGTACAATTGAAGTCATCTGACATAGTGCCTCTTTAATCCAGAATAATACCCATGGTTATTAAGGTAAACTAGGAAAGTCCTACTTCAAAAGATTGCTTGATAGTTGTCAAGATACCATTCTCTGGAGGATTAGTGAAGAAAAGGGTAGGGACCCCATTGACCCTTTGTGCCAGATTTAGTCCCTTCCTTTTCTCCTGCAAAGAAAAGAATAAAAGAGAATATTGTGAGAAGAAGGAAGAAAGGAAGCGCATCATTTCTCCCTTATTTAAGCATCCAATAGGAAATTCGATTAAATAATAAACATCTTTATCTGCATTGATATATTATTATCAGAGTTAGTTATCGTGAACAAACATAAAAATCTGTCAATAAGTTGATACAATAGAACTCATAAAAACTCATGAAAACCTCATAAAGACCTCGTAGAGAGCCTCAAAGGAGATTTGAGAAAATGAAAGGTTAACTAAGACAGACGGTTCTCAAACTCTGTCCTAAGATTAGCAATTACGCTTATAACAGGTTATTCAGACTGTAGATGAATCGACATTTCTTCATCCATATTATGCCCATTCGGGAACTTAGTGCACAACCCAATGATGTGTCTCGATTCCCTCTGTCTGAGTTTCAAAGTACGATTGCCTCCTCGTGTGTTCGATGGAATTTGTTCTATTCCATAATAGGACAGTTTCTTATAATCTGAAAAATGGAACCTTTCAAAGTGGCGTGCGATAGGATAGGTTTGTCCTTGTTTGTAATCGCCCTCATATGTTCCAAGATCCGTTTTTTCGTCATGTGTGTTGTGCTGCCCACGTATCTTAATTTACATGGGCATTCCAACACATACACGACGAATGTGCTGTTGCAAGTCAAAAACTGTTTTATGCTAACCATTGTGTTGGTGCTGGTGTTCCAGAATTCTTTGACCATGCGGCTATTGGCACATGCCTTACAGTGACCACAAGGAAAGAAGCCTTGTAGATTAATGTTACTCACATCATTACTGCTTTTCAGTTCACTATGTATCATCAAATCTCGGAGTGTGCGGCCTCTCCTATAGGTTATATTGGGTCTGTCTGGTAGACTAACTCCTATTATGGGGTCGTTTATCAGGATTTTCCAGTTCTGTGCCAGGATTTTCTTTATGGGCTCGGAGTTGCCATTGAATGTTAAAATCACACGTGTAGTCGGGGCATCCTCATCCTCAATCATGGGTTCTTTGGGTTTGTCCTCTAAAAGTGTGCTTCTCTCAATGTTAGATATTTTGTTCATAGCCCTTTTGAGTACCCATTGTGGATATCCCCTTTCTCTAAACCTTTTCATCATTGTTTTTTCTTCCTTCTGGTAATCATTCAGATTACTGCAATTTCTTTTCGCCCTTAGTAGTTCACCATACGGTATGCTCCATTTCAGATTGTCTGGATGACTACTCATGTCATGGAGCAAAGTGTTTCCTGCTGTACTCTTATGGTAAAGTATGGTCTGTAGCTTGTTGTTTGCTACTATTACCTTGGTGTCCAGGTAATTAACTTCCTCGTGGCTGATGGTACTTGTGAAAGTGAGATGGTTGTTGTTTATATTAAAGGTCTCAATGAAGAGATTTAATTTGTTTTCACCTCCCTGCCAAATGAAGAAGATATCATCGATATACCTTAACCAAAGTATAACCTTGGTCAAGGTATCTCGAAAATTGGGACTCGTGTGAATGTCTTCCTCCCATGCTCCCATGACGAGGTTGGCAAAACTGGGCGCGAAGCATGTACCCATCGCGGTTCCCAATGTTTGCTTATATATGTCATTGTTGAACATGAAAAAATTATTACATAAGCAAAACTGTATCATGTCAAGGATCATTGCAGTATGCTCAAGAAGGCTTATGTTCCTGCGTTTTAAGAATCTAGCACAAGCCTCTAGACCTTGTTGATGGTCGATGACGGTGTATAGGGAATTAACATCTAAGGTCACTAAGATGTAATCACTTTGCCACACAAATTTATCGATTTTACTCAAGAAGTCTTTAGTGTCTCTGACATAAGAGGGTAGCGTCTGAACAAAATCCCTCAGAAAATGGTCTACATATTGTGAGATGTTCTCCAGTACACAACCTCTAGAGGAAATGATCGGTCTCCCAGGTGGGTTTTCCCTGTTTTTGTGTATTTTTGGGAGTAAGTACAATACTGGAAGAATGGGGAAATCTTTTTTCAGAAAACAATATTCCTCCCACTCTATCAGGCCTTTATCTTTCCATTCTGACAACCTCTCCCAAATATTGGTAATGCTGTTATTGTACTCTGTCCGGTTAGTCTGTGTATATGTGGTGTCATCGCTAAGTTGACGCAAAGCTTCTGTAATATACATAGCTTTTGTCAAAATAACAATGTTGCCTCCTTTGTCATTGACATTGACATTTCGGCTGAAGATACAACCAGCCTTGATACAACAAGCCGACAAGTGAATCTTTTAGAGGAGTACCGTCACCTGCGCCGGAGCAGGCGGACAATGAAGGAGGCTCTGGCGACGAAGACATCAGGATGGAGGGGACGGGGACGAGGCAGCGGACGAGGAAGTGCAGAAATAGAAGGAAGAGAATTCAACAGCGATGGAAGAAGAGGCAGAGCAAGGGGTGGCATGGGAAACTACAGAACCCACTCCAGAAGGATGCGCTGATGGATATGGAAATGGTAAATAGAACCATCATTAATTTGTCCAATAGAATGATGACGGACCTGGAAAAAAGGACTTTATGCCTTGGTCTGTCCTTCTGTCCTTCTAGGCCCTTCAATTACACAGAGGCCAGGATAGACTTATTTAAGTTCATCAGGAATTTAAAATTAAAAAAATGGCATGCTCTCAAAAGATTGAGCAACAACACTAGGTTGAAATCTCCAACACACAGACGACAGAATGAGATTACAACTGGAGATATGGACACCCTGATCAACATGATAGAATTGGAACAAGAGGGAACAGGTGAAACCGGAGGGTTCACTAATAATTCCATCAACCTACGTGGTAGTGACAGTTGTTATACCAGCAACACCCAGATTTTGGATAATTTTGGGGTTATCACTGACGACAGTGGTCTTTCTGGTTTTAAACCCAAGTCCACTTTTCTCCCTTCTCTTCCACATGACAATATAGATACTTTTCACGATTGTGTCTCCAAAGCTTTGTGTACTTTCAGAACGAAGAAAAATAATTTCAAGTTTAATAATCTTTCTCATGACCAAAGGCAGGCCCTCCAGGACCTTGCCGATGACACTAGTGTGGTGGTACGTCCTGCAGACAAGGGTGGCAATATTGTCATTCTGAACAGAGACAAATATGTAGCCGAAGCACAAAAACAGTTGGGGGACTCCAAGAACTACATCTCTGTCTCCACAGAAACATACAACCAGAGTATCATTGATCTATGGGATAAGCTCATAGTATGGAAAGACAAGGGGATTTTGGAATGGGAGGAGTACAGATATCTGAAGAATGACCATCCGGTACTCCCTGTACTTTATCTTCTCCCCAAACTGCACAAAAACCCCATCGATCCCCCAGGGCGCCCCATTGTGTCATCCAGAGGGAGTGTGACTGAACACGTTTCCAAGTATGTGGACCACTTCCTGAGGGATTTTGTTATGACTTTACCCAGTTATGTAAAAGATACCAAGGATTTTCTTATGAAAATTCAAGACATACAATGGAATGAGGAGTCGTTCCTTGTCACCCTTGATGTCCAATCACTGTATACTATTATAGATCACAAACAGGGGTTGGATGCATGCGAACATTTCCTGAATAGAAGACCTCTCAGACTCAGGGAACACAGCAAGATGCTGTTGGAGATGATCGAGTTTTGTCTCTCCAACAACATTTTTCTGTTCGATGGGGCCTTGCACAGGCAAACGACAGGTACCGCGATGGGTTCATGCTTTGCCCCTAGTTTCGCGAATCTTTTTATGGGGTGCTGGGAGGAGACAACACTAGCGAAACCCGAGTATGCACATTACCTCGAACATGTAACCACATGGATGTGGTACATCGATGATCTTTTCATTATTTGGAAAGGTAGCAGAGATAAAGCTCTGGAATTCATCGAATGTCTCAATACCAACCCCAACAATATTGTTCTCACGGGGCATGTCAGCAACACAGGGGCAGAATATCTGGATGTCAAGATTGACATCATCGACAACCAGATACGCACCACACTTTTCCGAAAGGCCACTGCAGGCAACAGCATCCTCCACGCACTCAGTAGTCATCCTGAGACCCTGAAATGGAGCATTCCCTTTGGTGAGTTGATGAGAGCGAAGAGGAATTGCAACTCAGAGGAAGCGTATCTACTTGTCAGTCAGGAGATGTTTGAGCGTTTCAAAGACAGGGGATACCCTAAATGGGTACTCAACAGAGCCAAAGACAGGGCCAATGGTATCTCCAGGTTTTCCACGTTGTTGGACAAACCCACACAGGCCACGAAGGAGGATGAGGACACTACACGCATCATCATGACTTTCAATACCAACTCAGACAACATCAAACACATCTTAGTCAAGAACTGGAACATTCTGAAGAACGACAACATCATTGGTACTAGCATTCCCAACCGGCCCAGCATCACATAGAGGAAAGGGAGGAACATCAGGGATATGTTGGTGCACAGCGATGTGACCACATATCCCGAGAGGCATGCATATGGCCTTCAGGGATTTTTTCCCTGTGGTCACTGTAAGGCGTGCAAACAAAGCACGTTCATCAAAACGATCTCCTACAATGGTGTGGAGAAGAGAATAGAACAGTTTCTCACATGCAGTACCACGTTTGCCATCTATGTCATCGAATGCCCATGCAAAATGTGGTACATAGGCAGTACCACACTTCAGGCTAAGAAGCGGGTTCTTGAACACAGTAGGGCCATCACGCATGCAGATGAAAAATATCCTGTTGCACGACACTACAGAGATTATCATTTTTCAGATCCCACTTTACTTAGATTTTTCATTTTGGAACAAATCATGAGTAACCCGAGGGGAGGTGACAGGGTGTTGAGGCTGAGACAAAGGGAATCGAAATATATTGTAGATTTCCAGACCAAGGATCCTGGGGGTCTCAACCAGGACGAGGAATTGGCCATACATCTAAGAGAATAGTTGAGCAATAGCACCGCATCTGTTGCTTCGTGTTGAGTTGTTTCGTGATGTTACTATTGTTTATTAGACAGTCATTTACAGGTGTTCCTCTTTGATTCTCCATGATTTTCCGTTTCTTTTGTTCTGTTCTTTCTTCTTCTTCTTTTCTTTTCTTTTCTCTCTTATACTCTCTTTCCTTTTCTTTTTCTTTTTCTTTTTCTTGTCCTGCTTCTCTTCTCGAATTTCGTCATGCTAACGTCATCTCCGTTACTCTCTTCTTCCTTGTAAGAACATGTACTAGAATTTCAGATGCATCAACATGCAGGTGCATGTTTTTGAATGTAACCTTTAGGCATTTGATCATGTATTTGATCAATTTTAATAATCTGTATGTTTTGTTTATTTTATTTCAGGAGGAAAGGAAGGGGCCCCAACACCGGCACTCACCTTGCACGGGCATCCTACCCTTTTCCCCCTTTTTTCATCACTGTCATCACCACTAGTACTGCGAGTATGGGCGTTTGAGAACTTTGGACCACCACCTGTCTATCAACACGGTCAGCCCCACTTGGGGAACACATACTCTGTATCTGGATCTCTTTCTCTGCGAATATTTGCCATGCCTTTGCGAGGCTTCAATTTGATATAGGGGCACTTGCCCGTACATCCCTCATAGTCGTGATTATACCTGTGGTGAACAAGTGTGGCCAGGATTGCCCGGATTACTCCTCTGGGTTAGCTATATTCACATCTTTCTATTTATATGTAGGTCCCGACACACTGCACAATGATGTACACTGCTGTGCCTATTATTCGAATGTGCCGAACTGATGGGATCATCAAGTATTGGCATTTGACTAATGTATTATGTTGCAATTTGCTTTCGTTACATGTCTGCCATTTGCTGCTAATTGTGTCACACCTCTGTTATGTTTTGTTTACATTATTCACTGCATTGAAGTGAATTTTGAGACCAGTCTAAGATGTCTGCCATTGTTATCTGTCATGACGTGCAGTGGTCCCTTGTTTATGTTCATAGCCCATGTGTACTTATTCAGCCAATACACGAGCACCAATATTCACGTGATCAAGACTCTTGTAGTTGAAACGCGTTGTGAATAAACACCCCTTCACCGCAATTTTCGTGGATTCTTTGGTATTGAGAGCGCACGTTATTGGACATTTGTGGAATATATATATATATATATATATATATATATATATATGTGTGTGTGTATTAGAAAATTAATGCAATTAATCAATTTACATAATTATTATTCCATAAACAATTAATTATGACTGAATACATAATTGTTATTCAATTAATAATTAACTTCCCACCCTGTAGCCTTACAAACCTAGCATCCCACAACTAAAATAAAATGAATTTGAATAAATATTCCACAATATAAATATTTAAAGTGCAATTAAATAATTAAGTTACAAATAACACTTAATATTTAATTAAATAATACTTAACTTCCCATCCTATACCCTACAGACCTAGCATCCCTCAACTAAAATAAAATTGAATTAGTATTTCACAATATACATATTAAAAACTCGATTAAATAATTAATTTGCAAATAATAATAGCATCCCTCAACTAAAGTATAAGTAAAATAAATCAGTATTCCACACTTTACATAATTAAAAATAAAATAATTAACAATTAATAATAAATTGTCAATTCATTGTTACTTAATTAACTTCCCATCCCACACCCCTACAAACCTAGCAGCCCACAACTAAAATATAAGTAAAAAAAGTATTCCATAAATTACATAATTGAAAATAAATTACATAATTAATGAACAAATAATAGTTAATTGTTAATGAATTATTACTTAATTAACTTCCCACACTATACCCAACAGCCGACAAATAATACTTAATGAAAATAAAATCAATATCACGTAAATTACATAATAAATATCAGTCATATAATTAAATACAATTTATTAAATAATTCCTAATTACTTATTACCTAATTAACTTCACACCCAATCTCCCTACAAACCCACTACAACACTATAAATTACTGTTGAAAAAGAATAAAAAATTCTAAATCCCTTAAAATGACAAGCTATATTTTAAAAAGAATCAATTAGATCTATATAAACAATAGTAGAACATAAAATTAGTATATCAGCTAAAACACATTAAAATAATTAAGCAACAATGTTTTATTAGTGAAAACGATATTATAAACATCGATATTATTTACAATGGTATTACTTATCTAAACAAATGATATTCTTGTCAACGATATTTGTGTATCACAATATTTGTGTGTGACGATGTTTAATTTCTGTCTCATGATATTTTTAAAGTGACATTTTGTCCAAACACCAATAATAACACTGATTATGTGCAACACTTGGAAGAACTATAACATACCTATGTTGTATGAAGGAATGCATGACATTAGAATGCGTACCTTTACCATGTATGCCTTTACTACACAGTGTTTACATGCATGCCTTTACCACACATAGACATAGAGTAACATTGAAAGTGCCTCTATCGCGAACATGTTTATCACGCATAACTTTACCACGCATACTTTTACAAAGCATTTTTGCGTTTAATAGAATTTCTTTTTTTTTTAATAAAAAAATATATTGAAAGAAATTACCCCAATATATTTAACCCTAAAAAATTAGCTTAGCAATGTAGGGATTAAAATAACCACACAGATGTACTTGCGTAGCACAAGTACCAAAAATATTACAAGTGCGTCACACAACAGCATGCAAAAGAGCGCAAAGTAATCAAATGGTACAAAACTGTCTATAAAGCCACACAAAGGTCAAATTACGAAAACTTTATAAAACACACAAAATAAAACTGTACTTCTTTCCCCAAGCAAGATGGCAGACATACATATTGTAGAAGGTCAAAAACACATCAAGATTCACTTTTAATTTAAGCATTTGTTCATTCACATATATCTTAAGAATAAAGGAGCCTATTAGGATGGCGGGCGGACTTGAGTCCGCCTGCCATCCTTGCGGTGTTGGGACCGGCTGCCAGACAGGCAGGGCGGTCCCGCACTGAGAATTAGGATGCGACTGCCACCCTGGTGGTCGCATTCCTCATTTTAACATTGCGGCGGGTGCTGCTTACAGCAGCACTCGCCGCGATGTCAAAATCGCATGCCTGGCATTTCCCTGCACTACGTGGCAGGCACCATGTGGTGCCTGCCCCTTGGTGCAGGGAACTGTAGGGGGGTACCATGGGTACCCCCCAAGTGCACCCCACCGGGGCCCGCAACAGGCCCCCAAAGCCAATCCCCGCCATGGAAGGGCCTGTATACCACCCACATTGTAATATGGCTGGCAGTGCCTGCTAGGCACCGCCACCATATTACTGGCCCAGCACCGCCCGGCCGGCAATCGGAATGATTGCCGACCGGTGGAAAAGCAGTGGACGGACTTTTCGTCCACCGCGATACCCCCCATCATAATATGGCGGGGGTATTTCACGTTACAATGGCGTAACGGTTGCTACCGCAGGATCGGCGGTGGCAATCGTTACACCATCGTAGTGAGCCCCACAATTAGCATCTAAATGGTTATTTTACTGAAAATGGTAGTAAACCCTTAAAAACATAAAAAAGTGGACATCAACCATTTTGTGTTTAGTGCGAGACAGTGTTGTTAGCTTACCAGACTCACTGCTGACAGGCGACGACTGTGCCACCGACTCTATTTACAATACTGGCCTATACCTATCAATGTGAGTATTTTTTTTTTTTTTTTTTTTTTTTTTTTTAAATTTTGAAAACCTTTATTCGTGCATATTAAAAGAACAAATACGGGCCTACAACCTTGAGGCCGGCCACGATACGGTTAAGCACTGATACAAACATTACGGCCCCTGTGCTTCAACGGCCAAGATTAGCAACGATTTATGAATTATACACTGGAGAGATCCTTGACACCAGGGGGAGGAGAAGTGAAGGTTAATTTAAAGTGTTTCAAAATAATTTTATCAGGGAAAAAGTCAGTGAAGAGTAAGAACCAAGGAGATTCGAGTCCGCACGATATCTTCACCACACGGGAGAGCAGCAGCATCATTAAAACAGCAATGGAAGTAAAATCTCAGGCAGTGGGGCAATGCAGTTATATAACAGGATAGTCACATGAGCAATTACGCACCCCTCCAGTGCCGCCCCCACTCAGTCAACCCCACACCCGGGCCCAGAATCGAAACAAGTATAGCGCAGAAACATAAAAAGAAAAAAGGCCCATAGAACTAATTAGAAACAGTAAATTACCCCCCCACCCTACACCAATGCGGAGGCTACGGCCTGCCCCCCCCCAACATAGTGCCTGTCGCCCAATAAACCCGAAATATAGACAAGAAAGAGAGTAAGAATAGAGTAAAGAAAAATAAGAAAACATTACACCTATGATAAAGGGGGTAAGAAAAGAATAGGACTATTCTAATCTAAACTCCCAAAAAGAAGAAAGTGGGGAGGAGCCTACGTATCATCAGAGCGCCCTAAACCATCGGCCATCTATGGCCTCCACACACTGAGAACCCACTACACCAAAAGCGGTCGTGTGAAAATGAATTGTCACAACAATTTAAATGAAGGAAGACAGATCGCGACAAGTGCGCACAACATATACATACAGTTCCAGTCCCAGTCCAGCCCATCCGTGAAACCATGGCGATATAAATCAGTCTAGCCCTGGCCCGTTCGCGGGCTTGAGATTAAGCCAGCCCCTACATGAAGGCCCCGCACCCCGGGCAGACAAAGACAATATGGCCGCTTGGGAGAAGATGGTGAAGTAGAATCACAAAATGGCCGCCGATCATCTGTAGCGGTCCCTTTGTGCACCACATAAAGTCCAGACATGGCATGTAAAGTACAGGAGTTCCCCAGACAAGAAGCAGTAGGCCACCGTGAACAATTCCTCGAGGATGTTAGGTGTTGCTCAGCTGGATACTCTTGCAGACGCGGTGAGGCAGGCAACAATGAAGCAGGCAGCAATGAACGGGGAAACAAAGTATCCGCTGTTGAGCTGGAGAGCAATTGATCCGGGGTGCCGGGAAAGCCAGTTGCAGGCACCAGTGTAGCACGATCACACACAGCCGTTGCGTCCCCGCAAGAGGACAAAAGCACTGGCAGACCCACGCCGTGTTGATGACAAATGTGAGTATTTCTAATTAAAAATAAATGTTTGTTAAACAAATAAATATTTAAACCAATAATTACAATATTTTTTTTACTATGTTTTCTGTTTCAGACAGCTTGCAGAAAAAATACTTTTTCCAAAGTACTTTGTACTGAGAGACTTCTAATTACTTATGGCCTTATTACAAGTATGGCAATCCTGGGGCCACCGTATTCGTGATGGCAGGCTGACTGGCTCCACCCTGGCGGTTCGACTACCGTATTATGAGTGTGGCGGTGCGACTGCCGCAAGACCGCCACTTCCTCCGGTTCAAGGATCCCTCTGTGGCGGCAGTCTGCAAGCGGTCTGAATATGCTGGTGTACCAGCACCGTTGAGCATATTATGACCTGCATATCCCCAGCCCTTTTCGTGACAGAGACCCTGCCATGAAATTGGTGGCGGACATGCAGGTAGGGCCACCGGCCGAATCTAGGTATAGGGGTGTGTGCGGGGGCACATGTTGTGCCCTCTGGAATTGCACCCTAGTTCCTGCACAGTGTGGCAATAAACCTGGTCTAACACCTAAATCAAATTTTACACCTACTGCTGCTCAAGTACCACCAGAGACTATTATATTTGAACAGGAGGTACATCAAAAAATGATTGCTGCCACTAAATATGTTCAGAGAGCTCCTTATAATATTCAACCAGAGGAACATCAGGCCCCACTAAATTTGAAAAACAACTCTGCCATTACCATCAAAAGTTGTGATAAAGGTGGGGGCATTGCAATTATGAACACCACAAGCTACGTATCAAAAATAGAGGATATGTTAAAAGACACTAACTTCTATGCTAAAATCACTAGAAATCCAACAGACAAATCAAATCAAAAATCCAGCGCATTACCAGCAAAGCACTAAGGGATGGTGACATTTGCGATAAGAAGCATGCCTATCTGAATGTACAGAATCCAAGGATGGCTTGCCTGTATGGTGTGCCCATAATACACAAAAATGAGTTGGACCCACCATACAGACCCGTTGTTACGACGATAGGCTCTGTTACAGAGCCGTTGTCCAAATATCTTGACGCCATCCTGCGCCCCCATGTCAACAAAACTCCAGCATATGTCCAAGATACGAGACATATCATCAATATCATTGAGGGGGTTCCCTTTAATCCTCAACAACAATGGCTAGTAACTCTTGACATAGAAAGCCTTTATGATAAGATCCCCATTCAAGGGGCATTGCAAGCGGTGGGATGGTTTATTCAAACCATGAACATCGACTGCAATGAAAGCTTCATTATCAAGTGCCTCAAAGTAGTTCTCGAGGACAACATTTTTTAGTTCCATGGTCAGCTATTCCAACAAATCAAGGGTGTAAGCATGGGCGCATCCTGTGCACCAACAGTGGCAAACATTTATATGGCCAAATTTGAATAAACACATATCTACCATCAAGTTGCACCATTTTTTTAATCCATCTGGAAATGGTCGCGCTTCATAGACGATATCTTTTTCATTTGGTCAGATATTGAGGATAATCTAAATGAGTTTCTGATATGGTTAAACCTGTGTGATAACAATCTACAGTTTACTTCTGCTGTAAATAATACCCAGATAGAATTTCTGGACATCATTATTAAACACGTTGCAGGAAGGCTGGCTGTCGATTTGTTCACTAAACCTACGGGGCGTAACACGCTCTTGCATTATGACAGTTTCCACCCTATTTCACAGAAAAATAGTATCCCTTTTGGTCTGTACCACTATTACTGACTTTGATCTGAAAGCCTTAGTCATGAGACAAAAATTTCTAGCACGAGGATACCCGCGAAAACTAGTGAAAGACTCATACAAGAGAGCGAGATTTTATGACAGACAGCACCTACTTACCAATAACAACAAACAGAGTACTACAGCACTAGTATTTGTTACTAGACATTCTATGATGAATGCACAAATAAGACAAATCATCTCTTCAAGTTGGCACATTTTGAATGTCAACAAAGAAACCCAAGAGAAAATACCTAAGCCTCTATTTGCCTAATGCAAAAATAAAAACCTCAAAGATCTAATTGTGAGATCACGGTTGCCCCAAATAAAACAACCAATACAGAGAAGTATTGTGGGGATATCACCAGTTGTAGGTAATTTTAAATGCGGCTCCTACAAAATCTGCCCTTTGAGCAGTAGAAAGTGATACCATACAACTAAATGGACAGACTGTAAAGCTGAAAAATATGACTAACTGTAAGACCAAAAATGTAATCTACCTTTTACTCTGCCCATGTGAACTGGGGTATGTAGGTGAAACAGAGCGCAGCCTCAATGTACGACTCGCTGAGCATCGCTCAGTGATTCGTACAAAGAAAATGTCAGCACCTATAGCGGAACACTACGTAACACTAAACCATACTGAAGATGACATCAAATGGTTCATCCTTGAAACAATTTCTCCTAAATATAACCAAAGTAGCGAACCCATAAGTAAAAAACTTGAGGTATATTGGATATTCACTTTAGATACCTTTAAGGAAGGATTGAACCAGGATATACCATGGGCACAAGTAATTGAGTTTAATCAGTAATATGCCATTGATTCAGTACGTTTGTAGAACAATACTCCACCTTCACCCATTCTAGACATACACCATCTATCATGGGTCATCTTGCTTTGATATAGTTTAATATAAGAGCTTTATCACCAGATTTTGCCAATAATGTTCTTTAATATCGAGTACCTTGCACACATTTTAGCTGCCAGTGGCGTGGATCGCATTACACAGGCTCACAGTCTTTACATCCATCTGTCGGAAGTTTTACAAACGTGTATTATCCACTATAAGATGGATGCCGCTGTCTAGCCCTCTCTCTATTCTTTGTTGTTCATGGCAGCATAGTAGTTTTTATCGTTCAATAATATTTCAAAATACGTCATCGAACTGCAGATTTAACTCACTGATCGAGAGTGATAGTCTTGATATTTATCGCTTTAGACTTAATGAATAAAGCCCATCCATTTCAACATGGATGCTGCTACCTAGTCCCCTTTCTATCTCTTTGCGCAGAAACCATTAGGGCAGCTTTCATGTCTATTGCCGGTCCACTTTTGATGACGTCAGACGCCATTCAGACACAGCAAATTTGCTATAAAAACACTAAGGAGTCTATTAGAATGTCGGGCGGATCGCCACCGCCCGCATGGCGGTGGCGATCCGCTCGACATTCTCCTCCGCCCGCATGCCATTTATCCCCCGCCATATTAGTATGGCGGGGAGACCCCGGCGGACAGAAAGACCACCCGCCGGTTTTCCGCCGGTCACACAGGTGACTGGGTGGAAAAGGGGCCTGATATGGTGGCGGTGTCTGCTAGACATCACCATCCATATTATGATGGCAGCGGGAAGCAGCCTTTCGGATAGGCATGCGATCTATGCCTTTGTGGGCCCGTAGCGGGCCCCCAGGAAGTTGGGGGCTGGGGGGTGCACATGGGGGGTACCTATGGTACCCCCCTGCATTGGCATGGGCAAAGTGGCAGGCACCTCGTGGTGCCTGTCACTTTGTGCATGCCAATGCATGACCTGCATTCCCAGCATTGTGGCGGGCGGTGCTGTGAGCACCGCCCGCCACAATGCTGGGAATAGGAGATGCCACCCCCACAGTGGTGGTGGCATCCTAATTGCTGGTGCGGGACCGCCATCCGCCCGCCATCCTAATAGGCCCTTAAATCTTACTGGCAATCCTCGCTGCCTTTTACCAAGAAGACTACTTTTCGTGCCGGTTTTTCAGTATTGACTGCGGTAAGCGATACTGCGACCCTTACGCCTAGGCTGTGGACATATACTCCATACTGAGAAAATGCGGGGGAGGCTCCCTTTATATTAAATAAAAGAGATCAGTTTTCAATCTTCGGTTACGGCAAGAAGGTATCTGAGTAAGATAAGGAAATTCATTAGTTTAGGACCAGTAGGATAAAATGAGTTGCCCCCACTATGCCGGATAAATATACGTTTTCTGTACTTTTTAGTTCATTTACAATGGAAAATCATACAACCATCGGCATCTATATACAATTATTAGACTTGAAATTATGATTATATCATCGCACAAAATAGAATAGTGGGCACCGAATTTCCCAAAAGCAAAAACCTTAATGCTCTCTCATCCCAATCGCATGACAACACATTATTATTCTACACATAAAACTTGTGAATATTGAGGTATTCATTGTGGACTATTCTATACCTATATGTATTTACATTTTCAGATAAGATCCATTGAAGGGGTATAAAATTAAGCCGTACCTACACAAATACTGTTACTGACGGTGCTTCCATCCTATTAAACATTAAGTAAGTAAAACCTAACTGACCATAGAATAATGAAAATATGGGTTATTACCCAATAAGACCTGATTAAAAATCAGTGTATACATTTTTTCACCCTTTACAGTTACTTACGTCAGTGGCCCTTTCCTTGAAGATTGACATTTGCATTTTAACCAATTTTCACGTATGGGCGAACATCATTATCTATATCTACTGTAAGTACCATAATTCTGCTTCATCTCTCCTTTTACCGCATGGTTAGCTAGAACAGAACTACTTTTCTGAACCAACTAAAAAACCTAAATAGGAAAGACACATGGTCTTTTTGTTTTGTTCAAATAATACATTATTGACCAAACATAGATAATTTCTATTTATTTTTACAGATTGGAAAGTTTGTATGATGCATAAATCACTTCAATATCCAATTTGGACAGCTAGGTGTCTCCTAAAATAAGGTACATATTATGCAATTGCTGTCACACATTTTCTGATAAATCGCTACCTGAGCTAAACAGTGGACAGGTATAATTAGTATTTAGGTTTCCTATAATATATCCCTGTAGAAAAACAGAACTCGTGTGACGCCTTCATACTTGAAGATTAACAATTTTGCTGCTTTAAATTGGAGATCAGTGTCCCGGCCCAGGAATATAGGTATATACCTTGTCCACAAGGTTACCTTTTAATTAACAACAATTTTGGGACACTGGGTTTAAATAGCTATGAAAAGACTAAAGATAGTCACTGCATAAAAGACTCTCTTTTTTAACTAAAAAAAGAATTTTAAAGCATGTCTGTTTTTCCCAAGCACTATTTCCTTGCACGTGTAACTTTATTTATTTATTTTTTTCTATGGTGACAAAATGCTATGTTCCCTTTTCTTCTTCTATTTCTTGGGTGATAGCTTCAAGAAACAAAAAATGTGTGTTCCAGTACCAAATCTCATTATAGATTTGTCTAGAAGATTGTGTGTTCTTCTGTCAACATTATCATTGACATCAAAGCTATGAAGCACATAGTGCTCATATTTGTATCATGATCATTGTTACAGGCTTAGCGTGCTTTTGTATGTTTTATATTTTGTTTATTTTGCACTTTATGATAGAGAAAGTTGAGACGGTTCCCCTGATGAAGGTTTATACGCCGAAACGTGTGTCGTGTTCTCATCGACCACCAGCCTTTGAATTATTTGCCAACATACTAACTCCTTCTCCTAGTTTAAAAAAATCATTTCTTTGTATAGCACAGTAAATTATTGTTTTTGGTAAAACATTTTGTGTCTTTGTACATTTGTGTTTGTGTTTATGTAATGTAAACATTGGAAAAATTGTTTTCTTGAAATACACTATCTGTGTGAAATAATAATCATTGAAAATATCAAAATATAAAAAGAAAAAAGAAAGAAGAGAAAAATATGATGGAAAAATAAAAAATATATTTCGTAATAAAAAGAATTGTTCCTAGTCATATGTACATGTTTATCGTAGATGCACTCTTGATCTTTGTATGTATTGATTCTAGTTAAGATTCAAGCCTGATGTACTGTGGTGATTAATTAACGCTTAGCCCTTCTTTTTACCCCTTACAGTGTGGCATGCATGGCATGGTTCATGCCACACCATGCAGGAACATGCTGCAGGCACTTTTACGTCGGCAATATGCTATTTAGGTTCTCCGTTGAGCCTAACACAGCCGCTGTTGTGAGACCGCTGCAGCACTCCCTACCTACCCAGGATTAAACTCATAATCCAGGGGTGGACTCACCACGGCCTCTGTAGTCTTCCTAGGCCCGCTGAAGTGGCAGTCCCATTGGAAGACCGCCAAAGTCGTAATAAGGCCCTTATTCTTAAAAAATCTGAATAAATAGGTACGTTAAATATTTTTAGCAACAGTTAAATCATTTTCATACAGTAGTAGGTGCGGGACACTGTGAGAGGTCAGATTTACTATTCTAATTCAAGTCAGGACAAACTCAGGGAAGGTGCTGGATGCTGTGAGGGGGCACATTTCTTATTCTAACTTCAGTCAGGGCAAACTCAGGGCTGCGACTGAACGCTGTGAGGGGTCAGATTTACTATCCTAATATCCAGTCAAGGCAAACTCATGGAAGAGCTGGACACTTTGATGGAGCAGATTTACTATTTTAACATCAGTCAGGACAAACTTGAAGAAGTTAAGGAATCTTTGACAATTTTATTTTTTCAACAGAATTACAATGGAAAATAAAGTTTCTCAAATCGTACATTGCCATTAAATTATCCATTAAATCCAAGAACAAGAAGCTAAACCATCAGGTAATCTAATCCAAAAATTTCAAAAAAATTAAAACTCTAACCAGATTTCTTATCTATTTAAAAACAGGAACATATTTTTAAAATGAAAAAATATATTTTTCCTTTCAACAGGAATATTCAAAGCATAACACGTAAATATGTTACTTGTATATTACCATCATATTGTCAATTTTCTATCTTTCAGATTACCACCATGGAACATACAAGGGAAGCTGCGTACATCCTCCCTAAAAGGGGATACAGGCCCCTAAAATATGGTGGCTCGCTTCATTGTATGGAGAGACTTTCTGAGCCCAGGGGTCATTGGAGGTGTGTGCAATCTTCTCAAGCTATTGCAAAGGCAGAGCAGTACCACTTGGTGATTTAGTTGGAAGAACTACTGAGCATAACCACTCTGCTTCTCTAATGGAGTTGGAAGCATGTGAGAATGTACAGCACATTAAAGCACTAGGTGCCACTTCCAATGAACCCTGTAGCTCAATATTAAGGGAGGTAGCCTAGAACATCCCCATGCATGTTGCAATCAGTATGCCCACTATTTCAAATTTAAGAACAATATTGCAACATACAAAACAGGTGAGTAATCCCTTACTAATACCTCCTCATTCCAACTCTGACATTAACATTCCTCCTGAATTAACAGACACTTTAAACAATGAATCTTTAATTCTTTATGTCAATCAACACCCTCTAAAACGTATCCTTATCTTTGCTTTTCTTCATAACACTGTCACCCTTGGAAACAATTAAATTTGGTGCATGGGAGCTACCTTTAAATCCACGCCCGTATCATTTACCCAAATTGACACAATACATGCAAACATGAATAGCACTACTGTACCATTAATTTATGCTTTACTCCCTGACAAGGAATCCTCAACCGATAATGAATGTTTGTCAATTATAAATTAAAAAACAATGAATAAAAGTCATAGAAAAATTATAATTGATTTTGAATTACAAATGACAATGTAAAACTTTACCCAAATACCCAAATTCAAGGATGTTTTTTTTCACTTTTCCCAGACATATTGGAAAAAATCCCCAAAACTTCCTTAGCTGAGGATTATATGTTGAACAGTTGATTACATTTTGAAATTAGAAAATAAACATTGTACTACCTGAATGTGTGGATGACATCTACACTGAAACTGTACAATCAGAATATGTCACCCAAAACGAGGAAAAATGTATCCTCTTCTCAATTATTTTGAAGGTAAATGGATTGGCCATCCATGCAGGTTGGGTCACAAAAGAAAACCATGCTTTCCCATTGAATAGTGGAACTGTTCTATAGCCATCGAGGGTTGGCATAACTCCTTCACCAATGCAAATTTTAGCCCAACCTCTATCATTTTGAAAAGAGAACATCGTTTTCAGGAAGTGAGACAGGCGCAATCTTTAGTAAGTAGTTTAAATCCTCTAATTCCTAAAACAAAGCAAAAGAAATGTCTGAACGACTATTGGCAACATTTCAACAGTTTCCTTTGTTAGGAGCTTTAGACTACCCCGTAAACATTGTGTACATACTAATTTTGTAAAGGGAATTACTCTGCTGTTTTAAATCTAACTCCTAATTAAATTGGCTTTTTTTCAATTGTCCCTTTAAATAAAATGGAAAAACCTACCTGGAGATGTCTTATTTTTTCAACTGTTGGTGTTATTTATTAACAATCCCTTCACCAACAGTCCCTGGTAATCCCAAGTTCCTCACAGGGTAAACACTGTCTAACCTTTAGAATCCACCCTCATTGCACCCAAAAAAAAAAACCATCCAATTCCAAGGAAACCCCCAAAAATTAAAACAACATCCATAAGCCCAACAAAAACGTTTTAAAAAATCCCTCGAAATTGACATCTGCAAAACAAAAATCCATCCAAATTCAAGGAAAACCTGCATTCTTTTTTTTCAGTTAAAAATTCAACATCCATAAGCAGAAGAAAAGTAGGTTGACCCTCAAAGTTCTCACCTGACTTCATCGCTTCAAATTGTACACCCGTGCAAAAAACTGGACATCACAAATTAAAAAATAGCTATTTAAAAAAAATATGTATTGTTGCATGGAAGTATTTTCTATTTTAAACGATTCTTCTTTCCAAATCTATTGTTTGGGGGTTGCAAAACTGGTTTAAAATGACATAACATCAAACAAGATTGCATTTTACATCTAACTACCTCTCTCTATTTCTCCTTACAATAACTTTTCTAACTTATAACTTCTTTTTTAAACATTAAGTTAGTGTTATCTGACTGCAGCTCCTCTGTGCTCCTGATCTTTACCACAACACTCCACTGTGAGAAAGTGCCCTCTTTCTTGCATGGTATGCCCCCACTTTTTGCAGAATTGCTGATGTACTTTCACTGAGTGTGCCCTGGGCTCCTGCTAATCAGGTACCCAGGGCCTATGGTCTTTCCCTAAAACTGCATTGAAGCCTAAACCCAATTGGCATCTCTGGCCACAGGTCAGTCCCTGGTAAATGATACCACAGGTACCTAGGGCACTGTAACCAGAGAAGTCTTCTAAGGGCTGCAGCACTTATTGTGCCACCCTTACAGGTCCTGTACCACTACACTCACACACTGTCTTTGCAGGCTGCGTGTTTCGGTGCAGAACAAAGTGAAGAGTCAACATGGCACACATCTTGCCTTGCCTATAACCCACGGCCCTGGCATAGGTCATTCACCCCTCTAGCTGGGTGCACTATACCAGTGGCGAGGGTACAGGTGCATGAGCCCTGTACCCCTACCGTGTCAAAGTCCATTCTTAGACATAGTATGTGCAGTGCTGCCATTAAGAGTATATGGTGCTGGGAGTTTGTCATTACGAACTCCACAGCACTAAAATGGCTACACCGAAAACTTAAAAGTTTGGTATCAAACTTCTCAGCACATTAAACCCAACTGATGTCAGTGTGGGATTTAATGAAAAATGCACTCAGAGGGCACCTTAAAGATGCCCTCTGAAAACTAACCCACCTCTAGTGTCCAGACTGAATGACTGCTTGCAGTTGCCACCACCAGACATGTTTTTGGACCCCTGGGTTGAGAGCCTTCTGCTCTCTGGGACCTGAAACAATGCACATCCTGGGACATGGTGCCAAGCCTCCTCCCCCAGGATGGGCAGGGTTCACGAAGGGGAAGCTTCAAAGGCTTGCCACCTTTGTGAGTTTCCCCAGGCCACTTGCTTCTTTCAGCAACTGGTCCCCTCTGGTTCTGACCCCCCACTTTGAGCGGGAGAACCGGCGGGAAAAACAAGTGAGGAAGAAAAGTGTGCCCACCTCTGCCAACTCCACCCCTCAGGTGGGGAACGAGGTGAAGCACAGCGCTCAGTCCACGCCATCTTGAAGATGGGGGACTCAGTCAACCAAGGATAGGCTCATGCCCTCCTCCCACTTAAGGGTGGCATAATAGGGGGTGTACCCACCCCAGGGAAGGGACCCATTGGTCCCTGCCTTTTACCTACCTGTAACGACCCTAAATCTAGTATTTAGGGGCACCCCTGAACCTTGCTTCCTCAGACAAGAACCTGCAACAAGAAAAGAAGAAGAAGGACTGAACAGCCGTGCCAAAGCTAACAAGAGGAACATGCCCACTGACTTGCCCCAGCCCTACCGGCCTGTCTAAACAAACCTCAAACCTGCTCCTGCGAAATCCCGGTGTGTCCTGCAGCCAGCAACCTCAAACACCCCAGAGGACCTGCCTGCCTTCAAGCACAAAGAATTTGTCTCCCGTGAACACCGGATTTGTTCACCTGCAACCTCTGGCTGGATACCACGGATGTATGTTGTTACAACGCACACTTTTACAACGCATGCACTTACAACGCATTTTTTACAACGCAAAATCCATTACAACGCATGACATTACAACGCATGACACTACAACGCATTTTTAAAAACTACCTTTACAACGCATTTCCATTACAACGCATACTACAATTACAACGCATACCATTACAATGCATAATATTAAATTGCATTTAAGGTAAGTATTAGATAGTATAGGGGTAAAAATTACTATTCTAACTCCAGGGGGTGCAACAGTAGGGTAAGTGTTGGATAGTATAGGGGTAGAAATTACTATTCTAACTCCAGTGGGTGCAATAGTAGGGTACGTGTTGGATAGTATAGGGGTAAAAATTACTACTCTAACTCCAGGGGGTGCAACAGTAGGGTAAGTGTTGGATAGTATAGGGGTAAAAATTACTATTCTAACTCCAGGGGGTGCAACAGTAGGGTAAGTGTTGGATAGTATAGGGGTAAAAATTACTATTCTAACTCCAGGGGGTGCAACAGTAGGGTAAGTGTTGGATAGTATAGGGGTAAAAATTACTATTCTAACTCCAGGGGGTGCAACAGTAGGGTAAGTGTTGGATAGTATAGGGGTAAAAATTACTATTCTAACTCCAGGGGGTGCAACAGTAGGGTAAGTGTTGGATAGTATAGGGGTAAAAATTACTATTCTAACTCCAGGGGGTGCAACAGTAGAGTAAGTGTTGGATAGTATAGGGGTAAAAATTACTATTCTAACTCCAGGGGGTGCAACAGTAGGGTAAGTGTTGGATAGTATAGGGGTAACAATTACTATTCTAACTCCAGGGGGTGCAACAGTAGGGTAAGTGTTGGATAGTATAGGGGTAACAATTACTATTCTAACTCCAGGGGGTGCAACAGTAGGGTAAGTGTTGGATAGTATAGGGGTAACAATTACTATTCTAACTCCAGGGGGTGCAACAGTAGGGTAAGTGTTGGATAGTATAGGGGTAAAAATTACTATTCTAACTCCAGGGGGTGCAACAGTAGAGTAAGTGTTGGATAGTGTAGTGTAATATTATGCGTTGTAATGGTATGCGTTGTAATGGTAGTATGCGTTGTAATGGAATGCGTTGTAAAGGTAGTTTTTAAAAATGCGTTGTAGTGTCATGCGTTGTAATGTCATGCGTTGTAATGGATTTTGCGTTGTAAAAAATGCGTTGTAAGTGTAGTGCGTTGTAAAAGTTGCGTTGTAAAGGTTGTTCCCCGGATACCACGAATCCGCCCCACTCTGCACCCGCCGTCCACGGCCCGAGCTCGAGTGGGAGAACACCACAAGGAGGTCACCCCGGCAATCCTGACCAAAGATCCGTCGACCCCTGACCTGCCTCAAGCCTCCAGCCGAAACCTGCAGCCTAAATCCAGAAGGCCCCCCTAACTGTGACCAAGAGCTGGTAAGAAGATCCAACCCCAAAAGGCACCCCTGCACCCGACGCCCCACGGCCTTGTGTGCCCAAACCGAGTGTGCCTAAGCAACCCCTAACTTCCCAACTTACTTCTCAAAGTGGTGGTCGCACCCAGAAGACCTTCGTCCCCGAGCCTGCAGAGTCTTTCCAAACTGGAGGTTCTCAATTGAAACCAAAAGGGCTCCTGAAGTCGAAACAGCACCCTGCACCGGGCTGCCCTAGTGCCGCTGAGGGTGCACCTTTGGTGCTAATTTGTTTCTCCATTTGTCCTGAGCTAAAGTCCAGGATTTGTGCTCCCACAACCCAGTGGCCTGCTTGCCAGCAGCCACCAACCGGAGGCCCCCTGTCCCCCATTGGATAACATTGGGCCTCTGCACTCTGCAACCGGTCACCCTAGTGCCGCTGAGGGTGTAACGAGAGTGCATCCCTGACCCTGGGGGAACCCTTGTTCTAACCCCAGAACCTCAACTACAAAGACCGATTACTTACCTGGTAACCATTAACTTCATCTCTCTCCATGGGAATCCATTGACTGTTTTTTCCTGAAAAATGTTCTAAGTGTGGAGTTGATTTGTATGGAAACCAGAAAAATAACCATTCTGCAAAACTGATTTGACTTTTCTCTAGGAAATGTCCCAGTGTGATATCTAGGCATATCACACTGAGTAGAAAAAGTAATCTCAAAAGTAACGTAAAAGTAGCTTACCTGTAATTTTCATTGCAAAGTCGATACAAAGTATATGTACAGCATTTCACAGTATTGCATTACCAGTAATCCAAACTGTAACCATTTTAAAAGTACATTTACAATTGCATTTCAAACTGTATATTCACTGCAAAGTATTTATCAACTTACCTGTTCCAGGCTTGCTTGGTTCTAGAAAATAAAATACCTTAAAGAATATTTTTATACAAAACCAATTGGTCTGAAGTTCAGTCTTTGAGTGTGTGAAATCATTTGCTGATTGAGTGGGTACAACAAATGCTTAACACTGTCCTCTGATACTGCCTTACTGCTCGACCACACTACCACAAATAGAGAGTAAGGTTCTATCTAACTTTACCTCTGCCTACCTTTGGGGTTCCACTGGACTCTGTGCACACTATACCTTACTTTGGTATAGTATATACAGAGCCAGCTTCCTACATCCACCAACTGTAGAAACAGACGCACAAGCAAGAGCAAAACCCTGAAAATTAAATACTAAAAAGGGACTATTTTTCTAAATGAAGTACGTAAAAAAGCATCAGTAAATGTTGTAAATAAGGTTTTTAAATATGTAAAAAAAAGTTTTGCTAATCTATTTAATGTGTTAAATAAAGATATATATTACTATATATATGATTATTTTGAGTATATTTAAAAAATATTTATTGTTTTAATAAAAACTTTACAACTTAAAATCATTTTCTTGTGGAAGTTTATTTTCTAAAAAACTTTTTGTATAAAGTTTTATTTAGTAAAAGTAGATAGATATAGTATCTTTATTATGTATTATTTAATATAGTACTAAATATGTCACTTTATTCTTTTTCATATACTTAATTAAATATTTTAAATATTAAATATAGTTATTACAAATACTCAGGTATTAATAAATACCCACATATTAAAAGACTTCCCTACCCCAAATCCCTTATATCCCTTACATCCCATGCCTGGGCTCCGAAGATGGTGGTTGTCACAGCGCTGCTTCAGACATACCCTGCTTCCCGCTGCTGACAGGTGAGGCCACCGAAATACAGGCCCTTGGTGCACAACCCACTGGTACTGGGATTGGCCAATAATTCTTCATATTAATACCCAAGTATTAATAGTTAGTACATGAGTAGCAAAACACTTCCCCACCCGATACCCCTGTATCCCTTGCATCCCATCCCTAAAACTTAATGTACAAAAATATATCATTTAATGAATCTTTTTTTTAATTACTTTTTACAATTATATACCCAACTATTGATAGTTACTTCTTAAGTATTAATTCACTTCCCCACCCAATAATTAGGAGAGGGTGTGACTTAACGGCTAGGGCGGCCAACTCTGAAGTTGGGGAACCAGGTTTGAGTCTGGCGGGAGGCTCAAACATCATGTGATTCTGACCAAATCACTTAATATCCCAGGGCCTTAAAAAAAATATATGTGTACCTCTGTAAAGCAACTGGTAATCATGTAAAGCACTCTGATACCGCGTGTCTGGTTTGCGCTATTAAAACTGCAAACAAAAATAACCCTATATCCCTTGCATCCGGCTGCGGCCTATCCCTATAGGCTGAGGGGCCACGCCCCCCTACATTTTTCTGGACAGGGAGAGTGTCAGGTTGAACAAAGTTCTGCTTTTTGATTAAGACAAGACAGAGCAAACCCAACTTTTTTCTGTAGCAAGTGTCATAAAATTCGATACAAAACGATCAGTCAATTGAAAACAGCATATTCTTATGAGGAGAAATACATTACATATGTAGTATTCTTTATTTACTGGTGGGCTCTATGTATACGTAGAATTTTTTAAATGTAGTTTTTACATGTGTAAACTGTGCAGTGGCCTTTGTCTCTGCATGTACTCTGACTCTTGGACACAACGAAAAACTATTGTCTCTGGCTCACCTCTGGCATACCCGCGTGTGCTATTTAATGTAAATAATAAGGGACTGAAAAGAGTTGGTAGACAGCAAGTAAGAAGTGACACTGGTATATATACAAGAAGGCTGAAGCACTGCCGTCTTATGGATTTTTGGGACCCCAGGTAAGAAACGTTTGCTAGTCTTCTCTTCAAAACAACTTTTGAAATTTTTACCAATTTCCTTGAATTCAACCCTTTAGGATGACAAACAATATTGAATAATACAACACACTTTCAGGAACAGGTACACATTCAAAATCAGCCGAAAGCCTAAGCTGCCTATCATCTATGAGCCAAGTAATACTTAAGCAACCACTGGTAAAGCCATTTCTTTTTGCACTTGGATCTATGCTTATTTGTCTTGCAACATATTATGTAGAATTCATTGTCTAAACAGCCTGTCCATCTCCTTGAAGGAAAGACACTGTAAGGGTAAGAGTGATTTGTGGATTTTTTTTTGAATAGTGCATAATATTAAAATAAGATATATGCACATATATATTGGTTTGGTAGCTGGCAATATGATGATGAAATCCATATTTCAAAGGAAGCCTGAAATATTCTCCATATACTATGGTGTCCTAGTGTGTGAATGTGTAAACAAATTCTTACATTTGAGACAGTTTCTAGGCTCATGCCCTCAGAGGAATCTTTGTGCTTCCTCTGGCAGGAAAACCTGCCTCTGATGCTGTGTGGGTCAGCTCTTCCCCTCCAAGTCACCCTTGGTCTTCTGAATATATCCCTCCATTGCCTGCAACAAAGAATAGCTTGTCAGCACTGTATCCGATCAGTTGATCAGCTCTCCTCGGCTGACAGAATGAGGCGGCTTACATAAGTAATTAGCTAATGCTGCACTGCCTCATAAACCTTTCCCTAATATCTGATTGGTTTGTGTGTCTGATGTCCCTCCTTGTTGATGTAACAGAGGGAATGCAGACTGTTAGTAGGATCCACTCCTTGTGGTCATAACCACAGACAAGAAGAAGAGGATGTAATGGCGGCATCTAACATGTGCAGGCATTGTCCTGACTATTACTGGGCCAATGAAAACTAGTTACGAGTTTATTCTAATGTTTGATTGATGTTGGTTCTTTACTCTAGATATTGTTGTACTCAGCCATTTCAAGTATGTGGCTGCTGAAGCAGATGCAGAGTACTGCAGGCATATGCCTCCGCTATTATTGGGTGAGGTCGGTTGTTGGTAGGGTTATGCTGGGCTTTGGATTTGGGCAACCGAGTCCATCGTCTGCCATCATTCACCACCATCCCACCCATGAAAGTCAGTTTAGAGGGCAAATGCCTGATTACTCCTGGATTGACTTGGGTTGGGGAACATGGGGGACCACAGTAATTTTAAATCAAAACATGATTTTGCACCTAGATGTGTTTCTCCTCCTAAATGTGATGTATGCTCCTAAAAGTGTTTCCATAAGCCGGCAATTATGCATGAAGGGTGATTTTGCACCTAAATGTGATTTTACAGCTAAACATGATTTATATCGTAAACGTGACAACACAGTATTATTTATTTTGCCCCCAGACTGAATATGAACATAAATATAATGTATGTTCTTAAATGTTTCCACACTCACACAATGTTGCACCAAGGATGATTATTCCACTTTAACAACAAGTCCTGTCACAGAAAAACTCAACCATCGAAAGGTAAGATTCACCTGGCAGGTGGTGCAGAGTTGAATAGAGTGGCGTAGATTAGATTGGTGTAGAGTGCACTGGCGTACAGTGCACTGGCATACAGTGGAGTGGTACAGAGTAGAGTGCATTGGTGCAGAGTGCAGTGTCATAGAGTGCAGTGTTGCAAAATGGAGTGACGTGCAGTGGAGTGGTGTAGAGTGGAGTGAGTGGCCTGGACGGGAGTGGAGTAAAGTGCAGTGCCAAAGAGAGCAGTTGTTCAGAGTATATTGGCGTAGAGTGCATTGGCATAGAGTAGAGTGGTGCAGAGTAGAGAGAGGCATAGAGTGGAGTGGCGTAGAGTGGAGTGGTGCAGAGTAGAGTTCAGTGGTGTGGAGTGTTGCAAAGTAGAGTGGAGTGGCATAGAGTGGAGTATGCATGGTGTGGTAGCAATACAAACAACACATTTTCAATATTGAAATATCATTACATTTGCACAGACATACAGGGCCCAATTCACAGAACTAACTTAAGACAAAATCCTAAACTTACTACTTTTGGTATTCACAGAAGTTAGGATTTTGTCTTAAGTTTGTCTTAAAACAAACTTAAGACAGACTTAAGACAGACTTAAGACAGACTCAAGTTAGGATTTTGTCTTAAGTTTGTCTTAAGTCTGTCTTAAGTCTATCTTAAGCCTGTCTTAAGTTTGTCTTAAGTCTGTCTTAAGTCTGTCTTAAATCTGTCTTAAGACAAACTTAAGACAAAATCCTAACTTCTGTGAATACCAAAAGTAGCAAGTTTAGGATTTTGTCTTAAGTTAGTTCTGTGAATCGGCCCCACAGTTTTACTGATAAAAGTATACAGCACACAAACGATAATGTGTGGAAATGTCCTCACCTAGGTGCTGATTCCGATCCGGGTCGGAAAGCACTGTTTTCTGACCGAGCCAGAGTCCTGCAGGCCGACGGTCGGACTCCCATAGAAGTCAATGGGAGCCGGTCGTACGACGCGTACATGGGCTCCCATTGACTGAATGGGTACGTCACGCACAAGGGTGCCCCCTACAGTGGGTACGTGCCAGTGCCATCTGCACTGTACATGCCTGTGTTGGGGGGACCCTTGGGTCTCCCCATGTGTCTGAGTCGTAGGGCTGCATGTGACAGGGGGTCCGACGCGGACCCTCAAAGGCAACCACCCGGACATTTTGCGACCCGGACCCTCCGGCTCGCACAGGCTGTCCGACGCGTGCATCGTACTGGCTCGGTCGTAAATCGCATCCATTGCACGCCACGGTTAGCTTCCGACCGAGACGTACGGAGCGGTTCGGACCCGGAAACGACTCGGTCGGTGAATTTCACGTAGCTCGCATCGTACTTGCCCGCTCGTACAGCTGTACGAGTCGGGCGGAAAACACGTGTACGTCTCTTAGTTTTTCCGGCCAGATCGCGTTCGGTGCCCTTCCGACCCGGATCGGAATCGGCCCCTTTGTGTCTTGATTTGTTTTGATTCTATTAAAATATTTGTTTCTACCTCATTTCAGATGTACCCAAAAATGTGCTTCATTTCTGCTTGCCTAATCCTGATATATTCTTAAATATCTGCACAGTTCATTTACAGACATTTACATTTTGTTGTGTGCTATAAAAATAAATAACATCATCCAGCCTTTCTACAGAACACCCAAAGTAACTAGCATGATTGTCATATAATTCCTCTCATTTTTCCGTCAGAGAAAGTAAGGTGGACATCAAGCTCCCTGGACACTTGACCTCTACATTTAAATTCACAGGAAATGTGACAAGATAAGAACAAGATTTAAAGGCCTGTTTACAGAAACACTGGTAGAAGGATACAGTAAACAAAGTTTGCTCTACGGAGGGACAAACTCAAGCTGGACAGCCTAAAATGATTAAAGGCAGCTCATAGAAACCAAGCAAATGTGAGTTACAAACCACAAAGCCAATAATAAGCAATGGGCGGAATGCATTCCTATGGAAACTAAGGTGTATTTAGCAAACCAGACAGCTGTGATTACAATTTACTTTCAAGTTAGTTTAGAGAAAATGGTGGCTTAGTTCATGGCACGCACTCTACTCTGCGCGCACTTTCCTTCACTCAGTCTGTCTCCTTGTGCTACATGTATTTGGTGTGCACCGGCTCTAGTAACACAGGCAGGTTTCTGTGCAGCTGATGGTGGTTAAAGGCCTGGTTTCGTGGTACTACAATTGCAGTACCCCTACAGTGTATTTTCTATTTGATCTTTTGCTCCTGATCACTCATCATCATGCATTGTGGCCTTATTTGGTGCCCTGACTTCAAGGGCAGGCACACAAGCACTTTGCAATCTGGGATCAGTAGTTTTATTTTATTGTTAAAAGTTTGTGCGTCAATATTGCTGAATATAATCTTAAGGACTTTGGATAAAAACCCGTGAAAGCCAAAGGTGCTAAACATGAGTTGGGTCTCAATAGGAGCGGGGCACTTCGCATGCTGCTATTTTTAAACCCATAATGATAGTGGTAAAAGTTCCACTAAAGTGCAGATTGTATCATGCTGTTGGCTAAACAGCCACAGCAAGTCTAAATGTGTCCCACGTGACATTGAGCCACCTGGCATCTATGAACAGAGGATCAGCAGTATTCTCTCTCTTCCAATTACACCACAGTATTGTTACATATATGGCTTCATGGGGTTTGTGTTGTTTGCCACTCAAAACACAGCCTACTACATCATGGTATGATCACCAGAGGAGGTCTACTCTTTGGAGCTGACTTCCTACAGAGAAAGTGTTGCTTCACCAATACCCCTCCTACTTTAATTGGTGGCTAAAAAGACCTGTTTCTTACTCACGTTCTTGCTTCAACCCTCCAGAGCTCTCAAGCTGCCCCACATCACTTTACTCAGTCCTAGGTTTTACTTGGCGTTCAGGTACATATGTATGTTTTTTATTATAAGTCTAGGACTACAAGTACCAAGATGCAAACTATTGTCCAGGACGTGATGAACTACAGACACCTCACCTGATGGAACGTGACAGCTCTGTGACGATATTCATCAAAAAATCGAAGAATGTACTATTTTACCAAGTCTCTGGATTACTGATTATTTGTGTAATATATGCGTATGTTTAGATAGTGCCAAAAAACTTCCTTTAAGCTCAGGCAGAATATTTTACTGTACACTTTATATACCAAAATACTAGATCGCTATAATCAAATAAAAAAAATCATAGAAATGCAGATTGTGTTCATTGTACATCTAAAGGTGCAAAGCTGATCTCAGGACTTTTCAAAAACTGCTTGAAAGTTAGGGGGGCATATTTGCAATGAAATGTCCAGAGCGCGGAGCTGTGCCAAATTTGGCAACGCAGCCCTCCGACATATCCCAAATGCAGAGAGGCGCAGTATTTACAACAATACGGCGCACCCCTATTTTCCCTAGTGCTGGCTCTAAAATTAGCTGTCTAGCGCCAACAGAGGCACCCTTGCACCATAGTGCAAGTGTGCCTGTGTTGCAGGGAATGATTGTTTATGGGCAGGAACAGACACCAGATTTGCAAGGATGTGTAAATCTGAGGCAGCGCCAAAAACTAATGCCATGCAAGAGCAGGCGCTAGAATGGCGAAATGAGGAGAAATATTAGTTTTTCTCCTCATTTGTGCTTTTTCTATGTGTGATGCATTCTGCAGAGCACATTGAAAGAGCAATACACCATTAATTATTGTTTATGTGCAGGAAGGTACACATAAACAATCAATAATGGCGATTTGTTACTTCTATGTGTGTCGCATTCTGCAGTACACATAGAAGTAGCAAATCGTAGTTATTTAATGATTGTTTATGTGCAGTAAGGAGCACCTTCCTGCATATAAACAATCATTGATGGTGTTTTGCTCTTTCTATGTGTGCTACAAAATGCATCACACATAAAAAAACAACAAGCATTGGCATAGCTAATAGGTCTCGCCTTTAGGACCTTATAAGTTTAGCCATGCAGCAGATTATCCCCTATTAGCATGCCCACACACTCAACATAGCCAATAGCCACATGAGTGCTGCAACTTCGATACGTGATTACCGTACCGTGAACCCGCACGTATATACGTGGTATATAATGTGGTGACAATGTTACCGAGTATAAGGTAACGAGGTTGCCGTGTACTACCTAAGGGGCATATTATCAAGCATGGCATTAAAATTATCTCCGCTTTAGCGGCAGAAAACTGCCGCTAAAGCGGCGATAATGGGCTTGATAATATGCTGCAGAGAATTCCAATAGAAGCCCATATTGTCACCAAAACATGGGCTTCTATGGGAATTCTCTGCGGCATATTATCAAGCCCATTATCGCCGCTTTAGCGGCAGTTTTCTGCCGCTAAAGCGGCGATAATTGTAACGCCGTCTCTTGATAATATACCCCAAAGTGATTAATCGAAAGCCACATAAATGCTGCAGCTTCAGTGCGTGATTGCAGTAGCAAGGATCCTCACGTCTCTATGTTGTATACAATATGGTGACAAGGTTACCAAATTTTACTGCGAACGTGTGATTAAAAACTCCAGAAAGCTCGACTTACCGGAATGGTTTCTATAACCGTCCTGGCAGCTCGCAAGGAGAACGGAACAGAATCAACGTGTAGCGCGAAAATAAAAAGACGTGGCGTTGGTGCGTCCTAAAGTGAAAGTGATTACTTCTGTGGACGCGGACAACTGATTAAGCTAATTGCCAAAAATAGTTCATCATGCCGATGCTTCCTCCTTCTAAGACAATATAAGCAGGTATATAGTGAAATACAAAACGAAACAGAGTGAGCAACATTATAAAGAGAAAATGCTTACGTCTCTAAACGCACAAAAGTGAAGTTTGACTAACCGAAACGCTGATAGTGGCAGCGCCTAAAGATCCTATGGCAATGAAGTCTATCGTCATGCACTAAGGTCTATCCTAATGCAAACAAAAAACGTGCAAAATAAATACATCTCGCTGCATCGATCAGTAAATCCCGCAGGGATTTCCTTTAGGATATATATTTTCAATAATATTAATATGATCCGGCCCCAGCACTACTGGCGATGGTTCGATTTGGGATGGCTAAACCAGCATCACAGACATTTACAGGTAGTGGTAGCCCAGGCAAGCATATAGCATTCTTCTTTCACAAACTACCGTGGAAGCTCCGCGACGGAACTAAGAGCGCGCCTTTGCCCGGGTGCTGCTGTAGTATTTTTTTTGTTATTGCTATCTCCAGGCACGAGCTATCACCCCTGCCCACCATTCTTTCATAAGCAATGGACCGGGAGGTTACCTGCTGAAGGGAGTCACAAATACCGGTATGGTAACTAAAGTAAGTAGTTTAATTCTAAACAGCCAACGCAGCATCACCATAAAATCTGATGCGTGTAGTTCAGCGCAGGAGCCAAGGTTCCCGGGGTAAACTCCATCCCCCGGTAATTTACGTAATGCCCACCATAATATTTCGAAATAAATGGAGTGCAGAATTTCTGTTATTAGCAGTCACGGGTATTCCGCAGCCTATGAGTCAACGATATGAGACACGCCAAAGTGTTACAGAAACTGGGGGACCGAAGCTTTGGAGAAAAGATGTCCTTTCTAAAAGCGATTTAAGGGCAGCACACGTCTCAATCATCCCCATGTCTAATGGGACTCAATACTGATGAAGAAAAGAAAAAGAAAAAAAACAAGCGCATCTCTCAGCGCAACACTCGATTCACAAATACATCCGTAGATCTGCTCAGCACTTGCCTGTAAACGTCCCAACTACGGATTTAAACACAAACAGGGCACCTCGGACTGCTAAGGTGACGGACGGTCCCTGGAAATGATGTTATTACAGACACCATTTGCTTCCCCTCGACTTCCGCATGCAGCAGTCAGGGCCATGCGCTTGACAAGCCTCGGATCCGTTCTTTCTTTTATCTCTAATAATAAACACAGAGAATGGATAAGGACAGCCCGGTAGCAAGCGTGGTGAATAAACTCCTCCGGAGAATGTAGGCTGAAGACAGAGGGACTGACAAACAGGGAGAAGAAACTAAACACCATCTTTTTTTGCTACCTGCAAAAGTTGCCATTTGCTGCAGCGATAAAGAACCCCTTCCCCCCTCACCCACACCCCACAATGTATATGTCAGGTTTCAGAGAGGGCTTTAGGCAAATTTGTTTATAGACGGGAGCAAAATATTACTAATCTCGGGATTTATTCCAAAAGAGAAAAATAATGTTTTTCTGCGCTTTGGCTCAGGTGAACATGTTTACGTGCAGGGGGAGGATCAGGCTCACATCTCACATCTCACATGCATACCGTCAGCAGCAGGAAAAGCCCCCTTTGCTCTGACACTCAATATTTCGAATACAGAAGCCGACTTGTATATTAAGCAACTTACCTTTCACAACACAGAACAAATAAACTCAACAAGATATCTACAGATGGCAATTCAAAACGCCTGCGCGATACCACAACTATTTGTAAGATCCTTTGCAGTGCAGGCAGAAGTTTCTAAATGTACAGGAGTGCATTCCAAATGTATGTAGAAAATCTGCATTACAAATCATAATGACTATCCGGACGCGTCAAATCTCATGTCAGCACAGGAGTTTACCATTACAGAGAGAGGAGAAAAAACCCACACACATCTTGATGCACAAGCTCCAAACCCTTCCTATCTGAGCCGAGACAGGAAATCCCAGACAAAACCTAAAAAAACAGCAGGAAAAGCAAACACAAAAACTCCGTCCGACATCCCGAGAAGATGAGCGGACACACAAACTATTCCCCTAATATGATTTCACAACCAGAGGACAAATCTTTTAATTACAAAGCACGAGAGAGATGGGGGGAATCCGCATTGTGATCTATGAACTCATTTCAGAAATAACCTACGTGGTGCGCGCGCGCTGTAAGGAAGAAACGTGTAACCTGACCCACCAGGAATGCTGCCACCCTGCGTGCCGCTGCTCGCTCCTGAGAGCAAAACACCACGGGAGTGACACATTGGAAAGGAGGTGGGACATGCACCCGCCTTCGGCCATTTGTGTGCTTTCATTATTGAAGGCCAATCCAATGTGTGGGAGGAGTCAGACCCACACGAAGACGTTTGGAGTGCTCACAAGAAGCCTCCCATAGTGCAGCGCATGCGCTCTGCGCTAGGCTTGACCTAAAAATGAGGAGAAATAAAAGTATTTCTCCTAATTTCACCATTCTAACGCCTGCCCTTGCATGGGATAAGTTTTTGGCGCTACCTCAGATTTACATTTCCTTAGAATTCTGGGGCCGCATAAGAAAGCCATGTGTGTTGCAGTGGAACGCTAACAGCAACACCCATTGAATGCTCCTTTGCGTTCAGTGATGCGTGTACAGAGGCTGTATTTACAAGTTAGCGTTCAGCCACAAAAAGTGGGTTTAACGCTGCTGTGTAAATATGGAGAAGGGCATAGCGCCACCAGAACATTGCTAAAAGTAACACTCTGGTGGCGCTAATCACTTGTAAATATACCCCAGAGTTTGCAGATTTATAAAGCGCGGCTTATCACCCCAGAGCGTATCCAGGCGCTGTCCATGGGATTGGTAAGTGGACAGGAAGAATAGGTGATTTGCCCAGAATCACAAGAGGTTTTGCTAATGCCGAGCCTCGAACCGGATCCTCAGCTCCGAGTCGGCAGCTCTGCCCGCTGCACCACATCCTCTCCCATGTTGCAGGGTCCTCACCTATTAATTGATTCTTAGGCAGGTGGAACACCTTCAACCAGCCCTGGTTTTTTACCTAACAGAACTTTACATGCTGGGATTTGTAAGCCCATACTTATACAGATTTTTTAAAACCTTAAAGCAAAGGGGCTTATTTACAAGCCCCTTGAACTACCGGTGCGTCACTTTTCCCCCCATTAAAAGTGACGCACCAGTGGCGCAAGGGGCTTGTAAATACGCCCCAAAGTGTTTTGGCTACGATGCCATAAATAGCTGAAGGAGTTGCACATTAAATGGGACCACCTGGCCTTTAGCGATGTTATGAAAATCTTGATTTCTTTTGTGAGTGGGATGTAAGAGCAAATGTTCCTCTCTTTCTAAAAAGTAAACAATGACCATGTGTCCCTAGCAGCACCAGTGGTACCTATAGGATTGCTGGCAGAGAGCTCTGCCAGCATAACACACCGCTGCTGAGAGCCATCGCTGCTAAGCGACTCAATGTTATATGTGCACCATCCCTGCTCCCCGGCTTTTAGCCAATTACGTTGTTTCTCCACATTATTACAATGATAAATGGGATACCTCACGTCCCGGAGCCAATGTTCTGTTGGTTAAAAGCCATGTCTGGCAGGGGTATCACAAATGGCACAGATAGGGCAACCTGGCGGCTATGGCAGGGAGTCGACCAGGAAAGCCCTGTAGCCATGGATGTAATGACCTAATTCCAATTCATGTTGCCTGAAGCCACGATTGATTCCTAAGGCCATTTTTTGTGTGTGGAGGGGCAATGGGTATCTCAAACGGCCCCAGCGGGGAGCATTCACCTGACGGGCCTGTGTGTGACTGGAACAATAACGTTTTGGCTGCAGTGTTTTCAGTGATAGTCGAACATCCAACCAGGCTGTGAGTTTTGCATCTGCTCATCGGGCTCTATTGACCCCTGTTAATGGCAGCAACACTTAAGTTGAAAGGGGGAGCCCAATATCCTTTCCTTGCAACTAGACAGGCAGTGTAGCTCCTCCACCTGCGCCCTGAGGCCTGCTGATGGAGCACCAGCTGGAAGGACTGCAGCGGGGGCATTGCCCCCTGTGATGCACCTGATGGGCTGTGGCGCACCGCCCCCCTGCGATGCAACTGATGGGCTGTGGCGCTCCGCCCCCTGCGATGCAACTGATGGGCTGTGGCGCTCCGCCCCCTTCGCTGCAGCTGATGGGCTGTGGCGCTCCGCCCCCTGCGATGCAACTGATGGGCTGTGGCGCTCCGCCCCCTTCGCTGCAGCTGTTGGGCTGTGACGCACAGCCCCCTGCGATGCAACTGCTGGGCTGTTGCGCACCGCCCCCTGCGATGCAACTGATGGGCTGTGGCGCTCCGCCCCCTGCGCTGCAGCTGTTGGGCTGTGACGCACAGCCCCCTGCGATGCAACTGCTGGGCTGTGGCACACCACCCCCTGCGATGCAACTGCTGGGCTGTGGCTCACCGCCCCCTGCGATGCACCTGCTGGGCTGTGGCGCACCGCCCCCTGTGGTGCACCTGCTGGGCTGTGGCGCACCGCCCCCTGCGATGCACCTGCTGGGCTGTGGCGCACTGCCCCCTATGGTGCACCTGCTGGGCTGTGGCGCACCGCCCCCTGTGGTGCACCTGCTGGGCTGTGGCGCACCGCCCCCTGTGGTGCAACTGCCGGACTGTGGCATACAATTCTCATGAACATGAATAGGTCTTGTTTGTAAATCCACCTTTTATCTTGAGAGATTGAAAATATGCTCTAATCTACTCTGCACCACTGCACTCTATGCCGCTCTACTCTCCGCCACTGTACTCTACCATGCCCCACTCCACTCTACTCTGTAACAATCTACTCTACGCCACTGCACTCTATGCTATTGTACTCTACGTCACCGCTCTTTACATCACTGTACTCTGCACCACTATTCTACGCCAGCCGCGGTCGGTAGTAGGAGTAACTGCAGGGCGGTGACGTGCGGAGGGGAAAGGTCAGGGTGGGGGGTAGTAAACTATGGATTACGGAGGTTTACAGGTAAGTTAACATATAAATTAATAAAACGAATTTCGTTTTATTAATTTATATGTTGCAGTGCACGCAACAAAATTCCTTTTATTAATTTATATTTAACTTACCTGTAAACCTCCGTAATCCATAGTTTACTACCCCCCACCCTGCCCCTCCCCACGTCACCGCCCTGCAGTTACTCCTACTACCGACCGCGGCTGCTCTACGCCACTGCAGTCCACGCAAGTGAACTCTATGCCACTCTACTTTACACCACTGCCCTCTACAACAGTCTGCTCTGCAACACTGCACTTTCTGCCACTGAACTCTACGCTTCTGCTCTCTACGTCACTGCACTCTAATCAACCACACTCTACGTCACTATATGTCACTACAATCTATGCTACTCTATTCTGCATCACTCCACTCTACGCCATTGCAATCTACCCTGCACCACTCCACTCTTCTCTGCACAACTCCACTCTATTCACTTCACTTCACTCTATGCCACTCTTCTCTGCAACACTGCAGTCTCTGCCACTAAACTCTATGTTACTCTACTCTGCATCATTGCACTCTTTGCCACTGCACTCTACTCTGCACCACTGTACTCTACACCCCACTACTGCACTCTAGTTCAATGCACTGTACACCACTACACTCTACATCGCTCCACTCTACGGCACTGCACTCTAAGCAAATACACTCTAAGCCACTCTAATCTACTCTGACACACTGCACTCTATGACACTGCACTCTGCAACACTCTACTCTATCCCAGTGCACTGTACGCCACTCTATTCCACTCTACACCACTCCACTCTATGCCTCCACAGTCTACCTTGTGCCACTTTGCTCCACTCCGCTCCACTCTACGCCACTCTATTCTATGTCACTGCACTCTTATCCACTGCACTCTACAACAATGAACTCTACACCACTTTACTCAAAACCAATGCACTCTGCACCACTGCAGTCTATTCCAATCTATTCTGCAACACTGCACTCTACGCCACTATATTCTACTCTGCAACACTCTAATCCTCTGCACTGTGTCCCACTATACACTATGCCAATCCACTCGACTCCACTCTAATCTACTGTGTACCACTGCACTCTATGACACTGCATCCTTCGCCTCTCTACTCTACACCACTCTACTCTATGCCAGTGAACTCTACTTCACTCTACTATGCACGACTGCACTCTTCACCACTGCACTCTACACTACTCCAGTCCAATCTTCACGACTCCACTCTACGCTGCTCAGCTCTACGCCACTCTACTCTGCAACACTGCACCCAATGCCACTGAACTCTATCCCACTACTCTATACCGCTGCACTCTACTCTGAAACAATCTATTGTACATCTCTGCACTCTATGCCACTGTACCCTACGCCACTCTACTTCACCCTATGCCAGTCCACTCTACGCCACTGCACTCTACACTGTGCCACTCTGCACCCCTCTATTCTACTCTGCACCACTGCGCTTTACTCCAATGCCCTCTACACCACTTTACTAAAAACCAATGCACTCTACAACACTGTACTCTACCCCAACTACTCGGCACTACTGCACTCTAAACCACTATACTCTGCTCTGCAACATTCTACGCCACTGCACTCTACACTACTGCACACTACGCCACTGTGCTCGTTGTCACTGCACTTTACGCAACTCTACTCTGCACCACTCCACTCTGCGCACCTGTACTCTGCACCACAGTACTCTACACCAATGCACTCTATGCCAATGCACTCTATGCCACTGCTCTACACCACTCAACTCTATGCCACTCTACTGTTCTGTACGCCAGTGCACTCTACGGCACTATACTCTACATCACTCTACTCTACGGCACTCTAATCTATTCTGCACCTCTGCATTCCACGCCACTGCACTCTATACCACTCTACTCTATTCTACTGCACTCTATGTTACTTCACTCTACACCTTTGCACTCTACCCTGCACCACTCCACTCTACGCCACTTCACCCTACTCTGAAACAATCTACTCTATGCCACTGCATCTACACCACTGCGCTCTACTCCACTCTACGCCACTGCAATCTACTCTGTACTTCTGAACTCTACATCGCTGCACTCTATGCCGATGCAGTCTACACCACTTTACTTAAAACCAATGCACTGTAAGCCACTGTACTCTCCACCAATCTACTCTGCACCACTGTACTGTAGCCCACCTCACACTAGGCCACTCTACTCCACTTTATGACACTCCACTCTATAAGACTCCACTTTATGGTAATCTACTCCTTTAAACTCTACTCAGCTCTGTGCCACTCCACTCTACAACACTCTACTCCACTCTATGACACTACTCCACTCTATGACCCTCTACACAACTCCCACTATGACACTCCATGACGATTTACTCCACTCTATTTTACGACAAACTGCTCCACTCTCCTCCACTCCACTTCTCCACTCTATGCCACTCCATTCTATGACATTCTATGCCACTCCACTCTGTGTTACTCAACTCTACAGCACTCTACTCCACTCTATGCTCTTCCGCTCTCCTACACTACTCCACTCTATGCCAATCTACTCTGCTTTACATCACTCTACGCTACAACACTCTGTTCCACTCTACACAAAACCCTCTACACCACTCCACTATGTCCTACACAACTCCACAGCCCTCTACACCACTCCACTTTACACCATTCCATGCCACTCAACTCTACTCTATGGCACTCCACGCCATTCCACGATTCCCTACGCCACTCCATAACACTACACTGTACTCCACTTTACTACACTCCACTCCACACAACTCTCCATTAACCCTGATAACTTGTAGCCATGCTTAACAAAAGACACGCCGGTGTATAACATGGCCAAAATATATTGGCAAGGCTAATAGCTCTTGCATAGGCGAGGCCTATTGGCTTTGCCAATGCTTGTTACACTTGAGACCCTGATAAGGCACAAAAAAACATATTAAATTTGCCAGGAGGAAGAGACTGTGTCACAGCAGCCACCAGGGTGCAGTCAACAACCACCTCCGCCCCCACCACCCCCACACAAAACACAACTCAACACCTGGTAGGGTCATCCCGCTTAAATCAAAGGAGATTAAAACAGTTTTGGGAAGGTGCAAAGATTTTCTGCACTAGAGATGCCACTAACTTCTATGGGAGGCATTTTGTTTGTTTGGTGGGTGAAGCGAAGCCCTAAATGGTGACACCTCTGGCATGAGGATGTCTTTAGGGACATGCCTAACACTGAGGTGTCTGGTGGTTGGTTCTTCTTAGAGCTTGTGGTAGCACACAGCAAGCTCCCACAACAGATGAGATTACACCAGCATGGCCTGGCTGACCACAGACAGAACAACCAAACCAAAAACATTCATCAGCCCCCAAGGAAGCTCTGCTGTATGTATAACCCAGATGTGTAGGGAGGGGGCAGGGTAAAAACAGGCAGAAACAAAAGGCTAAAAGCAGGAGTCTAAAAATATAAAGCTCACACCTCCTCCATTACAGAGCTCATGCACGCTCTCAAGAGTCTGTGCTCATGTAGAAAGAGTCTGTGCACATGTAGAACAGACACCCGACCTGCAGAGGACGATAGATGCTGTATAAAGCCTTTACAGTGCCTTGGCACATACATGCAGGGTTTGTGTGATTATAATAAAATCTCCTTGTAGACGTTATGCACATATATCAAAAGGCGCCCAGAGGTGCTAGCGCACCTAGCGGGTAGCTCCCTCCCGACCTTGGATATACACAGTAGTTTAATAAAAAACACAGAGTTACGAACATACTGTTTAAGCATTGCCTGCGACATACAAACACTTTGCATGATCCAGCCAAACAAACACCCTTCCAAGCACACATCCTACACGGTGTAGCATGATGCTGCCAATGTAAGAAAGCGCATCAGCGCACATAAGGGTACTAAGAGCTATATAAAAGTTAAAATACAATACATTTATAATACAAAGCCCATTGCAGAACTTATGCACAGTGTAAAACCCTACTCCGAAACCATCCCCAACCCAGCACAGCATAGGCTGAGAATATGATTGAATGAGTACATTTTGAGATCCACAAGGAAAACAACCTGGGTAGGGCAAGATGGCGGCCGCATTAGTGGCCGGTTAAGCGAGTGCTCTCCGCCTCCGCAGATCTACCTGAGTCTCTGATGGCGTTTCTACCTACCTAACTGTTCGCGGCCCGAGGACATCGGCATTAGTGCTAGCCTCAGCGCTTCTGTGGTCTGGACTGCTCCTGACATACCTAGCTGGCCTCAGAGTTTCCCGGTGTGCTCTTGTCATCTATGGTTTGGAGACTCTTCTGTGCCGCTGCGGCTTGGAGTGAGTTGCGGAATACGCGGTGTCTATGGCGGTGCTTCCCAGGGTCAGTCAGTGGTGACTGTGGAAATCCTGGGAGAAAAATGGCAGGGAAGAATGTGCCTTCGCGATCTGGCCGCAACAGAGGGGCCGGACAATCTGCTGGGACTCCGGCGAGAACACGGCAGGCGGCAGCGGGGGAGAAGCCTGCGGAGAAGGTGACTGATAAGGTCGGTAAGGTCCCAGTCAACCGGCAGGAGGCAAATAGCTTACAGCAGGCTCCCCAGCTAGCAATCCCAGTCCCTGTGGTGGCGGAGTTGGAAGGGGATACTTCGGGCTCAGCACATCATATACCAGCGATGTTTAAATTAAAAGGTAAAACTCGCGGAGACGCGGCCTCACCCAGTGCGCCAAATCTGGGCGAGGGGGGGCCACAGCAGAATTTGGGCACTCAGGAAGCACAGCAAGCGATACGAGTGACTCCGGCTATTCTAATTCCGCCAAGTCCTGGAAAGGGGATTCTGGGAGATGGAGTCCAGGAAGGATTAGAGCAAATAAATATGGAGGCGGAACTGACAGCACAACAGCCGCAGCGGCAGAACAATGAGGGGAGGTCAAATATCACTGTCCAGAGTGGGGCTAGTACTTTATTATCAGAACTTAATGCAAAGACTGGAAGCATAGAGCTGCCGAGAGAATTATGTGATTTACCAGATAAAGTTTCAACTCTGGAGGACTTCTTCTCTCTATCCGATAGTTCTTCGGTAGACAGCGCTGTACAGGACTGGCTGGAAGGGGCCAGTACGGGGGGAGAGGAGGAAAATCTGGAGGGGTCTGTGGATCTATCGGGCCAAGGTGATCAGGTGCCCAGAAGAGGGGCAGGGAGGGGTTCAGAGGCCTCCTCTGCCTGGGATGAACAAAACTCGCCTAACTACGCTGCTTCTGTCATATCGGGCGGAGCTGCCCCTGCTTTACAGGTCCAACCAATGGGAAAAAGTCAAACACCAGCACCAGCACCAGAAGAGATTACATTAGCGGGTTAATACGCACTCAGAATGCATGCAAACGACTGCAGAATGTTGTCAGACGAGTGGGTAAGACTTGTTCGGATGTGGTTATAAGGATAAGCGAGGCTGAAACAAGGATCTCTACATTAGAGGATGAACTATGTACTCAGAAGGAAACAGTGGGGTCTCTTAAGACATACAGGGATGACCTCCACTGGAAAATGACGGACCTCGAAAATAGGTCTAGACGTAATAACCTGAGAGTGCTGGGTGTGCCGGAGGGGAAAGAGGGCTCTGATCTGTTAAGGTTTATGGTGGAGCTACTATCAGAGGCATTCCCAGAGTTGGGGCACTGGGACTGGCAAAGGGAAGTCCAAAGGGCACACAGATTTCCGTTTGTACAGAAGAAAGGACAAGTGTCAGCGTTCCCTAGGGCTATCTTGATTTCATTGTGCAACTTTAGGGCGAGAGAGGAACTCTATGATTTAGCACGGCCAAATAAAAGGAGAAGTGCCAAGGGCTGCGAGTTTTTTGTCCGACCGGACTTTTGCCAGAACACTGTCGAGCAACGGTGGAAGCTTAGACAGCTTATACCGGGGTTTCAAGCTAAGGGGGCTCAGGTGTTTCTCCAAAATCCAGCTAAACTGAAGGTGGTTAAGGGTGGTCATAGTCAGTTTTTTATATCGGAGATTAAGGCAAAAGAATATCTTCAGTCAATCTGATTATTTTATATGGCTTTATCCCTTACGCCTCTCGCCTTACGCCTATAGATTTGGAGGCACTTTGTTAGTAGGTTCAGGGTATTTAGAGGGGGTTATTGCAGGCCTCTTATATTTTCATTGTGAGGGCTCTTTCTGGGTTATTTAATGAAGGTGGCAATAAGATGAAAGGATGAAAGGTATGGATTTATGATTGAGTCCCTGGGCTGTAGGTAGGTGGACAACGTTTGTTTTTTCTCTTATTAGGAAGGTGGGTCTGTAGAGGTGGAAGTTGGGCACTGGGCTTTATCATCACTAGGGAAGTGATTTCCAATGCTCTATGAGGGTGGTACAGGGGGAAAATGGGAGGGTAGGGTTGGTAGTTTAGGGGGAGGGTTTGGGGGGGGTTGGGAGGGTGGGTGTGGGGGGTGGTGGGTAGAGGGTATAACCGATTCAGCGAGGAGCACAGACTATATATGTTATATTCTATGTCAGACCGCTTTAGTTAAAGTTTGTAGATACATATATGTTAGGATTAAAAATTGTATCAGTCTCTGAAAGAAATCAGCTGTATCAGTTGTATATATGCCACGCAAGCTGCTGGGTAAAACTTCTCTGGCGGGTGAAATGTCATAATGCTATGTTTCTAAGATCAAAACATGGAATGTGATACAGAAGTAGGATGAGGAAATGAATATGTTGTACGCTTAATATCTGTGGCTTGAACGATTTTGGGAAAAGACGGGTGTTGGCCAGAATTATATATTCAAGTTCGTGGGATCTTCTTTTTTTGCAGGAGACGCATATTGCATGGACCAATAGGGCCTGGCTCGGGTCTTTAGGGCTCGAACTTTTGGCCTGCACAACGCAGACAGTTAATGCTAAGCGTGTAGCGATACTTGCTAAAAGGGGATTATTGAAGGTCAAGAAGTATAAAGTTGATAATTTGGGACGCTGGGTAATGATGGAGGTAGTGGTTTTTCAGCAAGTTATCACATTATGTTCAATATATGGCCCAAATTTGGATGACCCAGGTATTTTTCAACTGATTAACACAGAATTAGCATTATATCCACATCCTATGATTGTTTGTGGTGATTTAAATATACATCTTCACTCGCAGGTAAATTTAAGGATAGCTGAATCCTATTTTGGTAGGAAGCCGCGAGGTTTTAGGAGTTTGCAGGCGTTGGTCCAGGACCAAGGGCTACATGATGTGTGGGCGGAACTTAATCCAGGTCAAGACGGCTATACATACTTTTCTGCCCCACATGGGAAGATGGCACGGTTAGATTATTTTTTGGTTTCTGGTGCTGTTTTACCGAGGGTTTCAATTAAGATACTTCCTAAAATTATATCGGATCATAATCCGGTAGTCCTGGAGTTCGACTGTATGGGTTTAATCACTAGGACCACAAAATGGAGATTTGACAGAAAGCTTTTGCTTAATGAGGATTACTGTATCTGGATGGACAAATGGATCCCTGAATTTATCCAGGCGAACATAGGATCAGCTAGGATAGATATTGTCTGGGACGTATTAAAGGCGGGGATAAGAGGGGAGACACTAAGATTTGCTGCAAGGAAACGTAAAACAGAGCGGCTAAGGGCTATAGATGACTTAGCGGCTCTCTCTCGGCTGGAGCAAAAATTAGTTCAAGAAATAAATTGTGTAGGTAGGGTTAAGGAGGTTCAGGCTGAAGTTGCTGCCTGTCGGGCGAAAATATATCAAGGCTATGCGGATGTGGCTGCTGCCAATTATCAAACACATAGGAGTGAGCTTTATGAGTACGGAGAAAGGGTCGGGAAAGTTCTCGCTAACAGATTACGCCAAAAAGAGGTCCATTCTACGATAGCTAAGATTAAAGATGTCGATGGAAAATTGGTGGAGACCCCCTCTTTGATTTAAGCTGCTTTTAAAAAATTATATGAAAAATTGTATACACCAGAACCAGTCGCAAGTGCAGAGAGGTATCTAGCGGGAAAGGTTTGCTTGGGGTTAAAGGAACAGGATAAAGAGGCATTGTCGGAGGGGCTCTCTTGGGAGGAGATCGAAACTGCTATGCTGTCGTTAGCATCAGGGAAGGCGATGGGATCGGATTCGATCCCTTTAGAGTTTTATATTAAATTTAGGAAGACGCTAGAGGGGATAATGACTTTAGTATTTCAAGCGGCGTTTGTCGGGGTCCCCCCGGCTTCTTGGTCTCAAACAGTGATAGTAGTTTTTAAAAAAAAGGGAAAGGATCCCCAGGAGCTTGACTCATACCGACGATCTCTTTAATAAATGCTGACAATAAAATCTATTCGAAATGTCTGGCAAGGAGACTGGGGGAAGTTATTGTCCCTCTTGTCTCATTACAACAACATGGGTTTATCGCTGGGAGGGGGACCACGGACCACGTTAGGCGACTTATCTCCGTATTTGATTGGGCCCAGGCGATGGGTGTTCCTGTTGGGGTGGCCCTGTTGGATGCCGAAAAGGCATTCGACAGGGTCTCCTGGGAATTTTTATGGGCAGTAATGAGGTGGAAGTCATTCCCTAACGGGTATATACGGGCAATACAGTCGATGTATTCCACCCCGAGTGCAATAGTTCGGTTGGGGATAGAGGAGTCACAGAGCTTTTTGGTTAACAGGGGCACACGGCAGGGGTGCCCCTGTTCCCCACTCCTGTTTGCTTTATTCATAGATCCCCTTATTGAAAGTTTAGAGTCTGACATGGAAATCCTACCGGTAACTGCGCAGCTATATTCAGTTAAAGTCGTAGCATACGCTGATGACCTTGCGGTTTTGTCATCAGATATGAATAGAGCTATGCCGAGAATTGAGGCTATAACTGAGAATTTCGGCGCAGTGTCCGGCTATAAATTAAACTTGGAGAAGACTCAAGTGCTGCATTCAGAGGTTGGACTGCCACTGGAGGTCGAGGTGGGGGTGGCTACAGAGGCAACGTATTTGGGTATAATTATCTCACCTCAAACCCAAAATATTCCGAGGATCAATGTGGAGCCGATACTTGCTTCCTCAAATAAAACCTTGGAGCCAATTAATCGGTTGCATCTTTCCTTATATGGAAGGGGCAACGTTTTGAAAATGTCAATTTTTCTAAAGCTTTTATATCTGTTTCGGGCCATTCCAATTTTTTTTCCGAAAGATTTATTTTGTAGAATAGAACGAATGTGCTCACGCTTTCTTTGGGGCTACCGCCGCTTTGGAAGGGCAATTAAATGGCTTTACTTGCCAGTGGAACGTGGTGGTCTGGCTCTCCCAAATTTTTATTTATATTATTCGGCCTCGTTATTTCAATTAATGGGTGTCTTGATTTGGGGTAAGACGGAAGTGTTGGACCCTGCCTTCTCCCCGTCTATATATGAGTGGTGCTTGGGAGAATCAGCACAAGGGTTACTCTTAAAAGTGTTGGAGCCAAGCTACTACAAAAAGACTAGGTTTAAAATTATCCAGGCGGCTTATTTAGTCTGGAAGAGGTTGCGCAAACAGCTATCTATCTCTAGTATCATATGGTATACACCCTTGGATTCGACTGCCTTATCGTCCGTGGTATTTCAGGATTTTGGAAAGGCTGATTTTTTCAAATATTTGCAATCAAGAAGCTTCCTACAGGCCGCAATTGCGGGGGGAAATGTCAGCCCCTACAGAACCGTATTTTGGATTTAATAAAAGGGAAATGCAAAATAGGGCAAATATACATGGAACTTATGTTAATACAATCCGATGATCTGGCTAGGCAGGAAGCAATATGGGAGGAGAAAGTGCCGGTAACTAATCTGGATTTACAGCTGGTAATGCGAACTGCCAGCTCTATTTTGCTTTCTGGCAGCCTTAGAAGCCAATCATATATGGCTATGTTTAATTTGTATTTGTATTACACGCCGGCAAAGATAGCAAAGTGGAAGGCTGGGAGGGGGACTAACTGCTCAAGATGTGGACTTTATGCAGCAGATTTGTTGCATATGTTTTTTTCTTGTCCTGCCCTCCAGCCACTTCTTCTGGATATTGAACGATTTTTGTTACAATCTTTGGGAATACCTATTTCTGTTACAGCTTCTCTGGTTTTGTTTGGAATAGAATTCAGCACAGATGTGGGCAGGCAAGCGGCATCTTACAGAGGTTTTTAGTTTATTTGTATGTCAGTTTTGAGGTTATGTATAACATCTCAGTGGCTGGATTCTGAGCCCCCGTCTTTTATAAGTTGGAGGGCCAAACTTATTTCTATATATAATACGGAATCTGCATTATATAAATTGAAAGGTATTGCAAAAAAAAAATTGGGGGTGTCCATATGGGAGCCGATCAGAACCTGGGTACAGCAATGATATCTAGTAATGTATTACTGTTTTTATTGTTTCTACTATGTCGAGAAACTATAGATGTGTATATCTTGATTCTCCTCTGTTTTCTATTCTTTGTTATATATAGTGGTCTGTCAATAATTTAGTGTGTTCTTGCTGAATCGATAAAAAACTCAATAAAAAAAAGAAATTAAAAAAAAAAAAAAATTAATGAGTACATTTTATTTTAAGCCATTCGGCCCCTTCACCGGTACCCCTGACCCCAACAAGATCTTGCACGCAACCCTCAGGGCAGTGCACGGCCAGAGGGTATAAATAAAGGGGCACGAGACCGCGTGTGGTCTTTGGCCCATAGCTAATGAAGGTGTGTGTATGTCTATTCATTGCGCTCACCCCCGGCATACCCGCACCTCCAGGCCCACACTACAGTGGCGACGAGGGTGGCAGATCATAGTGCTTCTGCTACCCGAGAACCGTACTACATCGGCAAACCACTCCTGCTCAGAAATTCACTGCCTCCGTGGCCCTCCGCAGTGGCTTGCTCAGCACCTGTACCGATGACGATCAACCAAAGGAAGTGTGTGTGCAGCTCATCCAGGGATGCAGGTCGAAGACACTCGGAAGTCTGATCCTGTGCCAACCAGGCATCAGCTTGGAGGACATTCTTATCCTCTCCCGGTCTAACAACCTGTCTGCTGCACGTGCAGCCGAAATGGACTCAGCACTCTCTGGCACCCACAGTGGCCTTCAACCCCACCAGCTATAAAACGAAAACAGTGGATGCCCTCAAAACACGCCCGAAAAGTTGGAGAGGGCGACCAGCTGACTGGACATCAAGTGTCCGATGCCGGAACTGCGGAAGGGAGGAGCATCCACTGACCTGCACAGGGCAACACGTGCTCCACTTGTGAAAAACCCAACCACTTTATCAAGGTCTGTAGGAGTGGGCCGTGGCAAGAACACCACACACAAAAGCGGTCAGGTGCCTCACGTTGGACAAGGCTCAACAGAAGCACCAATGCCTACGATGATCATGGGCAATGAGCCACCATGATAACACTAAGTCCAAAGATGACGAAGAAATGTTCCTAGTATCATTCACGGCACACATGGAGAAAAGCCACAGGCCTCAGCCAATCTGCGAAATAGAAGGGGCAGGAATGGTGGTTAAGACTCTAATTAACACAGGGGCATCCATAATATGCCCACCTGTGACCCAAGGCCACTCCTTCACCCTCCTCCCAAAAAATATACACTTATGTAGGGCAGGCCACACCCCCGCTACTAGGCACCATCGACTTGTCAGTGCAAAGCTAGTGGAAAGAAGACATCGGCTGTGTTTCATGTTCTTCAAGGAGAGCAGAAACTCTTGTGGGGTGTCACACAACCGAAGATCTCGAACTTGTGTTCTTTGCCCAAAATCTCCAAGCACATCAAGTGGACCTACCTGACTTCCCCCATCTATTTCAAGGACTTGGGTGCCTAAAAAGGGCCCCCATACAGCTACACAGCTATACAACAGTAAGGCCAGTGGCCCTGCACCACCACAGAATACTATTCCACCTACGGCCCCTGGTTGAAGAAGAACTGAACAAGCTTGAGTGACTCATTGTCATTGAGGTGTCAAGCTCCACCCCATGGGTATCACGGCCACAATACGTTGCCATTCCTACGAAGCTGCACACCTCAGCGGCATTTGTTGGCGCAAAGCTTCTCTGATTGCCTGAGACTTGCATGGGTCAACTTAGATGCTGTCTTTTGTGAACACATTCCCAGAGAATAACATTTTCTTTTGAAGAATGAACACTTCTAGTGGTGGAGAGTCAGTCTGTAGTCACTGAGGCGTTTCAATATCAATATGAGCTGGCGATGATGGTCTTCTATGGTCTTGGAGTATACGAGGATGTCATAGCTTATGTTCACCATTCTTTGTAAACCAGACAGGGGTTCTCGTATTGTGTTCTGGAACACTTCAGCTGCCAAGAAAATCCCGAAGTTCAGAAGCTTGTACCTCCTTAAGCCCATTTGAGAGGAAAATGTGGTTATGTACCTGCTGTCTTCGGAGTTGTAGACGATGGTATCACGCATTTAGTTTGAGTTTGGAGAACCATTGTGCTCCATTGAGGTCCACAATTATATCGTCCATTGTGGACGTGATGTGTCTATGCACAGTGGGATCTTGCCTGGTTGTTTCGGTAATCACCATCAGGGTTCAATCGCAGAGCCCCTCCGGGCACTGAATACAGAGTGTTCATGAAGTGGATCTGGGGCCCCAAGGAGGCGAAGTCTTTTGAAAAAGTCAAGAACACATTACTAGGCAACACCACGATGGTCTACTTTGACACTGAAAAACCGACAGAGCTAATTGTAGATGGTAGCCCCGTAGGGCTAGGTGCAGTACTGGCCCAGGAAACTGAGCCAGGGAGATGGGCACCCCTCGCAATCGCCAACCGAGCTCTCACCCCAACCAAGGCACGGTACGCTCAAATTGAGAGAGAAGCTCCCTCCATCAAATGGGGTTATGGTAATTTCCATCCATACCTGTGTGGATGCCTGTTCCGCGTCATCACTGACCACCAACCGTTGATGTCTGTGTTCAAGGGCACCGCACCACACCCCTGCCTCACATCGAGCACTGGACCATACAACTGCAACAATACCGGTTGGAAGTGATATACAGGCAAGGGTCAAGGAACCCAGCAGACATCTTATCATGCCATCCTGTGCCGATGGAAACTCACACCACCACTGACGATCCACAGACAGAGGAATCCTTGAAGCTGTTGAGCCAGGGAGCATGCCCACAAGCGCTGGTTCTGCAAAAAATAAGCCATGCCACAACGGGGGATAGTGTCCTTCAGAAGTTGTCAGCAGTCTATGAGAGGGCACTTTAAAGATGTTTCTGAGAGAGACCTATGGAGTGTCATGCACAAGCTAAATACCACGTCTTACGGGTTAGTACTGAGAGGACATCGTCTAGTAATACCATCTACCCTGACCCAATGGATCTCCGAGCTAGCTTATAGCAGGCATCAAGGCACCGCCAAGACGAAACACCTTTGAGCGAGCGCGAGCTAACCATCCTACAGTGAGTGCTGCTGGGTGTTCAGGCAGTAACAGATTCACCTCCAGATCGAGAAGAGGTGAATTTACCATGCATGACAAGTCACGGGCAATGTGAATATGTGGTGCAGCCGTGATTAGTTCCCTCTTCACTTTGATCTGAGTGGGAATTCTGTAGAAAATCAGGGTCCAGCATTCTTCTGACATTGGACTCACACTGGGTGTCAAACTTTGGCCTCTGGTAAAATTGACTTTTCAGACTGAGGCTTCCAGAGCGGATTTGTACAGGCAGCTGTTCGGAAATGTTTTCTCTCCCAAGACCTCTGTTCACAACTCACTGGGCTACAGTGTTGACTTCCCCTCCAGAGTTGTTGTTGGGGATTTCGATTTTTCAATAACAACGAAACATTGTTCGCTAAATTTGTTTTGTGCAGCAGGTGTGGTGTGAAAGGTCTGTGAGTTGCACTGGGCAGAACGGTCCATTAACTTGACCTTTTAAGGTCTCGGCCTGGCGAAAGCAGCACATGCGTTGCTCTGCCATGCAGAGGACCTTTTGGAATCGATACGATTCCAGTGTGCACGCGGGGAGACAAACAAGACAAAAGATGTGCATGCGGGGATTGGATGCTTTACCTGCGGCGTGACACTCTGGGGACTTTTTTTTTCGCCACCAGTAAATCCAGTCCCCGTGTGCACATCTTCTGTCCGCCCTGTAAAGGACTGGCAAGGAGCAAAGACTTCCTATCTGGAAGTCGTAGTCCCTGTTCACCATCATTGAGTGAAAGTGCCACATTACACTGGTTTGTCCAACAAAAACTGTACTTGAGTGGGATGTTTTTGATGACAAGGAGCTGATCTAGATCTTCCTTTTTAAAATTTCCAAATCAACAAATGCTTATTGAGCAAAGTGAAAGGTCTTGTTTGCTGGTGCTATGTGTATAGTGCCCGGGCTCGCAGCTACTGCTTTTCCAACACGCAAATTGTGCACATTGTGGAACGATGCATCCGCTGTTTGTCATCTTCTCAAATATGTGCATCCTGTCTTTGGCACCGAGCAGCTGAAAGAACTCTGTTCACACTGAAATCGAACAATAGCAAAAGTTATGTATAAATAGATGCATGAAGGCCCATTCCTGCCACATCAATGCTCGCACCAAGCTTAAAATGCAACAAAATGAAAATACATAAATGATTATCACGTTTGTTTAGAAATAGGTGTCCGATTTTCTTTAATGATATGAAATAGGTATCCGATTTTTTTTAATGATATGTGGATAACGTTTGCAAAATTACACTTATTTTGTGAAATATATTCCAGTGATCCTGCAAATATCTCTGCAAGAGTATAACTCGCCAAGAAAAGTCACAGGAGCTACCGGGTTGACTAGAAAATGTCTCTCTGCATGACGTGTTCTAATTAAACCAATCTCCTGCAGGTTATAAAACTCGCAAACGTTTGGATTAAGCAAAATAATGAAAACTTGCACTTTTAATGGTAGTCCTTCAATGTTTATGGTATGTTTACTACTAACTCTCTACTACTCTCTACTACTCACTCTCTACTACTCACTCTCTACTACTCTCTACTACTCTCTACTCACTCTCTGCTACTCATTTCTCTCTACTCTCTACTACTCACTCTCTACTACTCACTCTATACTACTCACTCTACTACTCTCTACTACTCTCCTACTCACTCTCTACTACTCACTCTACTACTCTCTACTACTCACTTTCTACTACTCAGTCTCTACTATTCACTCTACTACTCACTCTACTACTCTCTACTACTCACTCTCTACTACTCACTCTCTACTACTCACTCTCTACTACACACTCTCTACTACTCACTCTACTACTCTCTACTACACACTCTCTACTACTCACTCTCTACTACTCTCTACTAATCACTCTCTACTACTACTCTCTACTACTCACTCTCTACCACTCACTTTCTACTACTCTCTCTACTACTCTCTACTACTCACTCTCTACTACTCACTCTCTACTACTCTCTACTACTCACTCTCTACTACTCACTCTCTACTACTCACTCTCTACTACTCTCTACTACTCACTCTCTACTACTACTCGTTACTACTCACTCTCTACTACTCACTCTCTACTACTCACTCTACTACTCACTCTCTACTACTCTCTACTACTCTCTCTCTACTACTCTCTCTCGACTACTCACGCTCTACTACTCCCTACTACTCTCTACTCACTCTCTACTACTCACTCTCTACTACTCGCTACTCTCTACTCACTCTCTACTACTCTCTACTACTCACTCTCTACTACTCACTCTACTTCTCTCTACTACTCACTCTCTACTACTCACTCTCTACTACTCTCTACTATTCACTCTCTACTACTCTCTCTCTACTACTCTCTACTACAAACTCTCTACTACTCACTCTCTACTACTCACTCTCTACTACTCTCTACTACTCACTCTACTACTCACTCTCTACTACTCACTCTCTACTACTCTACTACTCTCTCTCTACTACTCTCTACTAAAAACTCTCTACTACTACTCACTCTCTACTACTCACTCTCTACTACTCTCTACTCTCTAATCACTCTCTACTACTCTCTACTACTCCCTCTCTACTACTCTACTACTCTCTCTCTACTAATCTCTACTACAAACTCTCTACTACTCTCTACTACTCACTCTCTACTACTCACTCGCTTCTACTCTCTACTACTCACTCTACTACTCTCTACTACTCACTCTCTACTACTCTCTACTACTCACTCTCTACTATTCTAATACTCTCTCTCTCTCTACTACAAACTATCTACTGCTACTCACTCTCTACTACTCACTCTCTACTACTGTCTACTACTCTCTACTCTCTACTCACTCTCTACTACTTACTCTCTATAACTCTCTACTACTCATTCTCTACTACTCACTCTACTAGTCTCTACTACTCACTATCTACTACTCTCTACAACTCACTCTCCACTACTCACTCTCTACTACGCAATCTCTACTATTCTCTACTCACTCTCTACTCACTCTCTACTACTCTCTACTACTCACTCTATACTACTCCCTACTACTCCCTCTCTACTGCTCACTCATTACTATACTCTATCTCTACTACTCTCTACTACTCACTCTACTACTCACTCTCTACTATACTCTCTCTCTACTACTCTCTACTACTCACTCTCTACTACTCACTCTCTACTACTCTCTACTACTCACTCTCTACTATTCACTCTCTACTACTCACTCTCTACTACTCACTCTCTACTACTCTACTAGTCTCTCTGTACTACTCTCTACTACAAACTCTCTACTACTCACTCTACTACCGATTCTCTACTACTCACTCTCTGCTACTCTCTACTACTCACTCTCTTCTACTCTACTACTCTGTCTTTACTACTCGGTACTGCAAAGTCTTTGCTACTACTCACTCTCTACTACTCACTCTCTACTACTCTCTACTCACTCTCTACTACTCTCTACTCACTCTCTACTACTCTCTACTACTCATTCTCTACTACTCTACTACTCTCTACTACAAACTCTCTACTACTCTCTACTACTCACTCTCTACTACTCACTCTCTACTACTCTTTACTACTCACTCTACTACTCTCTACTACTCACTCTCTACTACTCACTCTCTACTACTCTACTACTTTCTCTCTACTACTCTCTACTACAAACTCTACTACTCACTCTCTACTACTCTCTACTGCTCTCTACTCACTCTCTACTACTCACTCTCTATAACTCTCTACTACTCACTCTCTACTACTCACTCTCTACTACTCACTCTACTACAAACTCTCTACTACTCACTCTACTACTCTCTACTACTCACTCTCTACTACTCACTCTCTACTCCTCTCTCTCTACTACTCTCTACTACTCATTCTACTACTCTCTACTACACACTCTCTACTACTCTCTACTACTCACTCTCCACTACTCACTCTCTACTACTCACTCTCCACTCTCTACCTCTCTCTACTACTCTCTACCTCTACCTCTCTACCTCTCTCCCTCTCTCGACCTCTCTCTACCTCTCTACGCACACACATATGCACATATATTTATATGTGAGTATATATATGCATTTGCATTTACATATATGTATGTGTATATATATTCATACATATATAAACATATATATACATCTGCATATCTATATAAATACAAACATAAATGCATGCATGCATATACATATACATATATGCATACTTATGCATGTTATGTACATGAAAGTTTGAAAAACACTAATAAAAGAAAAGCTAAAAAGCCACCTAATTACAAACAGAATTGTTTTAACTTAAACGAGGGCGAGACCTATTGCATTTTCAATGATTGTTTTTTATAATATAATGAGACGTGATTTGGCCGCTAGCATTGTGAACCATATTGTTATGATAAATATAAATACCTATGAAAAAGCTAGCTTGATTGTTATAGTGTTTCATTGAGTGTTTGCAATGCCTTAACGACTACAGTTTATTTTGACAGACCCTTAATTCTACTACTCACTCTCTACTACTCTCTACTGCTCACTCTCTACTACTCTACTACTCTCTCTCTACTACTCTCTACTACAAACTCTCTACTACTACTCACTCTCTACTACTCTCTACTACTCACTCTACTACTCACTCTACTACTCACTCTCTACTACTCTCTCTCTCTACTACTCTCTACTACAAACTATCTACTACTCACTCTACTACTGATTCTCTACTACTCACTCTCTACTACTCTGCTACTCTCTCTTTACTACTCTCTACTACAAACTCTCTACTACTACTCACTCTCTACTACTCTCTACCTACTACTCTCTAATACTTACTCTCTACTACTCTACTACTCTTTTTCTACTACTCTCTACTACAAACTATCTACTACTCTCTACTACTCACTCTCTACTACTCTCTACTACTCACTCTACTACTCTCTACTACTCACTCTCTACTACTCTCTACTACTCACTCTCTACTACTCTACTACTCTCTCTCTCTACTACTCTCTACTACTCACTCTACTACTAATTCTCTACTATTCACTCTCTACTACTCTCTACTACTTGCTCTCTACTACTCTACTACTCTCTACTACAAACTCTCTAGTACTGCTCACTCTCCACTACTCACTCTCTACTCCTCTCTACTCTCTACTCACTCTCTACTACTCTCTACTACTCACTCTCTACTACTCTACTGCTCTCTACTACAAACTCTCTACTACTCACACTCTATTACTCTCTACTACTCACTCTACTACTCTCTACTACTCACTCTCTACTACATATTCTCTACTACTCTCTACTACTCACTCTCTACTACTCTCTCTTTACTACTCTCTACTACAAACTCTCTACTACTCACTCTCTACTACTCTCTACTCTCTACTCACTCTCTATTACTCACTCTCTATAACTCTCTACTACTCACTCTCTACTACTCACTCTACTTCTCTCTACTACCCACTCTACTACTCTCTACTACTCACTCTCTACCACTCTCTACTACTCACTCTCTACTACTCTCTACTCTCTCTCTACTACTCTCTACTACTCATTCTACTACTCTCTACTACTCACTCTCTACTACTCTCTACTACTCACTCTCCACTACTCACTCTCTACTACTCACTCTCCATTCTCTACCTCTCTCTACTACTCTCTACCTCTACCTCTCTACCTATATCTCTCTACCTCTCTACCTCTACCTCTCTACCACTACCTCTCTACCTCTCTACGCGCACACATATGCACATATATATATATTCACTTAAAAAACCATAGGTTTCACACATGTTATAGTTAGCTGGACATTTCCCTCGTAAAAAAACAATGAAATTCCCCCGTTATAGTTAGTGCAGGCAACTATAACTCACGCGACCGCAATCCTCTGCTGATGACGTCAGATATTACATCACTGTATTTAGACACCTATTTACCCATGTCTTCTTCCATTAATCTTTAGCTATACATATATTACAAATATTTATTTTTCAGAAAGACACATATGTAATCAGTGATGTAATATCTGACGTCATCAGCAGAGGATTGCGGTCGCGTGAGTTATAGTTGCCTGCACTAACTATAACGGGGGAATTTCATTGTTTTTTTACGAGGGAAATGTCCAGCTAACTATAACATGTGTGAAACCTATGGTTATTTAAGTGAATTTGCAAGGTTTTTTAAATGCTAATTCCTAACTATAACGTGTGTGAAACCTATGGTTTTTTAAGTGAATTTGTACGTTTTTTTTAATGCTAAGTTATGTATTTATTAATATTTTTATTTTTTTCAGGTTTTTCACCGTGCGCGCACGGTGCGCGCTTAGAGATATATATGTACTTTTAACTGAAATTTTCTCAGGAACTACTGAACAGATTGACTCCAGGTATTCAAAAGGCACATCCCTGACCTGAGGACTACCTCTCTGCCAAATTTCAAGTAATTCTGTTCAGCCGTTCGGGCTGTACCTTGGACTAAAGGTCCCTATGGACAAATGCATGGGGAAAACACGTTTTGGGACCCCCCTTTTTTCTCGGCCCCCGCTTGACTAATCACCCCGAGACTTTCAGGGTAGGAGCGGAGCGGAGCGCCCCACCGATTTTGAAAAATTTGCGAGGATTCGTCAACTGGCGCCAAAGTTATTCAAAATAGAATTTTGAGATTTCCTATGGAAACACGGTCCTAACTATAACTATCTACTGGCGACCGCCAGTAGATAATATGTATGTGTATATATATTCATATAAACATAAATATATACATCTGCATATCTTTATAAATACAAATATAAATGCATGCATACATATACATATATGCATACATATGCATGTTATCTACATGAAAGTTTGAAAAACACTAATAAAAGCAAAGCTAAAAAGCCACCTAATTACAAACAGAATTGCTTTACCTTAAACGAGGACGAGACCTATTGCATTTTCAATGATCGATTTTTTTAATATAATGAGACATGATTTGGCCGCTAGCATTGTGAACCATATTGTTATGATAAATATAAATACCTATGAAAAAGCTAGCTTGATTTTTATAGTGTTTCATTGAGTGTTTGCAATGCCTTAAGGGCTACAGTTTATTTTGGCAGACCCTTAACCCCTTCTGTGCCACGCCCTTTCCCCCTCCTGTGCCGGGCGTTACATTAGTGGGCGGGTTTCATGACGAGATAGTCTCGTCATGGGCACAGCGCGACCGTGCTCTATGACGAGACTATCTCGTCATGGGCACAGAAGAGGTTAATTCTTACCAGATTCAGGGTGCCAGTCTGCGTAGCAGTTAATAGGGGGTTTCTCTTCTTTGCGCTTAAATACTTGTTGCGTGGGATATGGGAGTGTTCATGATCAGCAAGTAGAATACAAAAAAATCAACGATGTGGGACTTTTTATTGGGTAGTTCCTGGCTTGTTTCCGTCGTGGCTTGGGATCACACCTTGCAGTTTGAATGCAGCTTTTATTTTGTGAAACCTAGGTGTAGCAACATATCCCTTTAATCTTTTGGCATATGTCTTTTTACAGATGTTGGCTTGCTACTGGACATGTGTTGAATGTGTTTGAGTGGCACTTGTAAAAGACAGGTGCGGTGCCAGAGTAATTTTGTTCACCATTACCTGTGTGCAAGAGTTGTGTGAGGTGAGGTGCTATATATAAGGCAGGCTTTGAAATAAAATTGTATTGTAATTGCAATTATATAGCGCTTACTACCGCATACGAGGCGTCAAAGCACTTTTTCGGCAAATAGCACTCTATTCCGGAACCCAAACAGGATTATTAGGGAATTAGTATAGGGAAATATGAAAGCTGACTTGTATAATCTGTTACATTTCTGTAGGCAAAGTTTTTCTTGATTGGTGTTTGTTTTGAACCAGGCAAGTTGCAGTTTTCTAATTTGTTGTTTATCTCTGTATTTCTTCAAGGTGCCTGTTTTCTTTTGTTGTGTTGTGTCGTTTTTAGTGGTATTAGGATATCAAAAGCTTCCTGTAGCCAGTCATATACTTTTTTAACAGACTTTATTCTGACTAGATTGGTACTGGATGTTAGTTGTGTTTCTAAGTGTTCCAAATGGAGTTTGTTCCATGGTCGATAGGTGAATGCACGTAAGGTGGTTTTAGGTGTGTTGCTTTGTGTTGTTTTATGTTGGAAAGCAAGCAAATGGTGGTCTGACCATGTGAACTGAGTCATTGTTTGAAAGGTAACTAGTTCTGTATTTGCAAAAATGACATCTAGGATGTGTCCAGCAATGTGTGTGGGTTTGTGGACGATCTGATGTAGGTTCAGTGCGTCTAGGCCAGTGATGATTGTTTTGGGATGGGGCATTTTGGGTTTGTCAAACCAAATGTTAAAGTCACCCAGAATGCATAAGTTGGAGTGTAGTGTTATCAGGTTTGAAACAGTGTCTAGACGTGTGTCTGGGAATGCTGCATTGCTTGGTTGAGGTTTGTAAAGGAGCAGGAAGTTACAGGAGGAAGATGGTGTTGGATTGCATCTAATGAAAAGGGCCTCACAACCTTGTATGGAGACATCATCAGCTTTAGTGATATGTAATGTTTGCCTGAACACAATAGCAAGGCCACCTCCTCCTTTGCCTATACGATTTTGCTTGATAGTTTGATAACCTAGAGGAACGGCTTCATGCAGGACTGGAGCCATATCATCTCCCAACCATGATTTAGTTATGCAGAGTATGTCAGACTTCCTGTCAGTAAGAAGGTCGTAGATGTGATGTTTCTTTTTAGAGAGCGATCAAGCATTTATTAGTAGACAGTTTAGAGAATGTGCTTCGGCGATGGTGTGACTTTGTTTTGTAGAAGAGTGAGCAGCATTTTGTGGGAATGTAGCAGGTGTGTCCTTAGGGTTGGTATTAGCTGTATGAGGATATCAATCGTGTAGCTGTTCTGTATCGTGTTCCTCGTCCAGCAAGCTAAGAAGGCATTTTGATGGGTCTAAAAGTGTAGGTGGTGGAGATGGTGGTTGAGAGTGAGACGGTGAGCTGTGTTGCTTTTGTAGTGTAACCTTGTTGTGCAGTAGACATAGAAAAGCGAAGTTGTGAGGAGTGGCATGTTGCTTATTTTATTTGCGTCTGTTTAGGGCAGAAGGTGTATGAGTTAGGGGTGGTGGTGCAGCATGGATCATGTACTTAGGTTCTAAATTGTCCAATGGATTAGAGGGTGTTAAAAGAGAGTTGCTGTGTTGCTGTATATGTGTTAGGTGTATGGGAAGAGAAAAAGCTTGACATTGGAGTTTGTTCATGGTGTGTATCATTTGTGTAGTCTGGAAGGTGGGAGTGGGTGTATGTTTGTATTTTGTGATGGAAAGAATTATGTGTTGTGTATGAGAGATTTTGTTGAGCTGGTGTATGTGTTATGTTTTGTTTTTGAGGAGTAGTGAATGGAGGTGTTGATGTATTTGTTTTCTGAGAAGGATTTGTATGTAAAGTATTGTTGGTGAGTGGACGTTTTAAGGTAAATGGGATGGTGATGTGTTTGTGAGTAAAGTGATTGTAGTGTGTAAGAGGGGATTAACTAGAGTTAAGAGTGTTTGTGCTAGATTTGTTTGCTGAAAGAGGTAATGTGTGTGGTGCAGTGGAATGTAAGTGTTGTGTGCTTGTGTTATTGTACTAGAACAAAGAGGTGGGTGTTGGTGGCTGTAAAGATGGAAGGCTGAGTATAGGTTTGTTAGTGACAAAAAGGAGCTTGTTAGGAGTAATTAGAGTAGGGAGGGTATGTCTGGATCAGATATAGTTATGTATGGTGTGGAATTGGGTTGTGTTAGTAATGAGAGGATTGGTTAGTGGTATAGGATAGAGTTGTGTATTGTTTGTAAGTAAGGATGTACATGTGTGGTAGCTGTAATAAAATTGTGTATAGGTGTGGTTTATGGGTGTTTGTAGTGGGTGCTGAGACATTAACCTTTGTCTAGAGTTAGTTTGTAGTAAATGAGTAGAGTACATTTGCTGTGAGTGTGTTAATCTGGTTGTGGATGGGGTAGGGTGGGTGCTGGTGAAAGTATATTTGACCAGCGTTTCTGGCCCTAGTCCCGACCAGTCTCGAACAGGCTTAAACAGGAAATTGCCCTTATCCTCTCCACCCTTAACCTTGATGCCCGGGCTGTGACACCCTGAACTCTGCCCTTATATAGCCCTGGCAATCAGGTGACCTCTTCGGCCAATAGGAACCCTAGCCCAAACCCTATCCAATTATACCACTAGCCCTAAGCCAACTAGGCACGAAACCCTAAGCCCCAGGTTCAATAGAAACCCTAGGCCTGGGACCCAATCAGCAACCCTAAACCTATCCACCAATAGGAACACTAACCCTAATCCAATAGAAACACCAGATACAGTCACCAATCAATGCACAGATGTGGCGTCCAATAGCAGCTTATATAATGTGCCTGTGACCTCATGCACAGGTTGCTGGGCAGGGAGCTGGAAGCTGCCCCTCAATTCAGAATCTCCTAGGAGACAGACAGGCTCAATCCACCCTCTGGAGCTCTGCAGGTAAGGGTCTAAAATGTTGCTCTCTAAAAAATACTGCTTTTCCAACACTTAAACAACTCACTCTCCTAGCCAAAATACGAGTGTTACAATCCCTTTCCCAACACAGCCTAAACATTTCACAGCAGATGACTGCATTCTCAAAGCACACTCTGCTCTGTCTCAGATGTATAGGATGTCTGTTTCTTGAGGGGGCGGGGGGTGTTTAAACTGGTTTCACTCACTTGCTGAGACAAATAGGGAGCTGGGGGTGGGTGGCTTAACACACTGGTCTGAGCACAGATTAAGGGAGAAACTAGGAAGGAAAATCAGGTAGTCACGGGCAATTGCAAAACAACAGATTTTGAACTATAAAGCCCCCAATGTAACCAGTAAAATGAGATTCTCACTGGCAGGTAAAAACTTCAATATTTAAACTGTAACAATCACAAACAAAATAGGTGAAAATGATGCGGTCACATGTAGAGATATGGCATCTTTGGTGGTTGACATAGAATGAAAAGTTTCCTAGAAATCATAATGGAACTTTCAATTCTATTAACGACAAGGAGGCAAGGATTATTCCCACCCTGGTTTCTGTAAACTTCCCACCCGGAATGGTTCATTCATGGAAATATGGTCAAGAAGGTTGGGATTGTGGCACACTTGGTCGTAAATTCTATGTACAATTGTTCTTCCTTACCTCTCACAAACGGGCTTCCGCCCTCACCAAGGCACCGAGACCGCCTTATTAGCGGTGGTGGAGGAAGCAGGAAATATTATTGACTCAGAAGTTACAGTGGCCATAATACTCCTCTACCTATGTGCGGGCTTCGATACGGTGGATCACCGTACCCTGGCTCATCGTCTCGGGAATATAGGAGTTTCCGGCAAGGTGTTAGGTTGGCTCCAACCCTTTTTGGAGGACAGGTGTTCGAGGGTGACATCCTTTCTAAACCGGTCCCCCTTAGGTGTGGAGTCCCACAGGGCTCATCTTTGAGCCCAATCCTTATTAATGTCTATATGCATCCATTGGCGGAGATTGTCACACCCTTTGGGATTCATATAGTCACATATGCCGATGACACTCAGTTGGTGGTGACACTGACACAGGCCGACCATACGCCCTCTGATCGCCACGCCTGTCTTGAGGAAGTCACTAAATGGATGAGCCTGTCCCACTTAAACCTTAACGGTGACAAAACAGAGCTTATGCTACTTGGCAACCAGTTAAACTTCAAATTGAATACTATGTGGCCCGCTTGTATGGGACTGGTACCCATCCCAAAAACTGAGATCAAAAGTCTGGGGATCTGGTTGATCTCTCATTTAAAGTCCAAGCCAGAAAGACCGTTGCTCAATGTTATGGCATATTAAGAATGATTCGCAAAGTGCTGCCACTCTTACCGGACCAAGCCAAAAAAACACTGGTCGAGGCGCTCATCCTTTCTAGGATAGATTATGGCAACGCCCTTTATCTGGGCGCCCCTAACGCTGTCATCACAAAACTGCAGATTGTACAAAATTCAGCTGCAAGACTGCTCACGGGAACCCAGAACCGATGCTCAGCAAAGCCGGCATTACGCATGCTCCATTGGTTAGCTGTGCAGGAAAGAATACATTTTAAGGCCCTGTGTGTTGCCCACAGGTCCCTAGGAGGAAATGGGCTTCCTATTGTCAAATCCATGATTTGCCCTTACAAAGCCAACAGAAGCCTTCGCTCAGGTGGGAAGTACCTTGCAGTGGTGCCAAGGATCAAGAAGGCCAGAAGTGGAGACCGGCGTTTTTCGTACAATGCCTCTAGGCCTGCCGCTGCATCTGCGTAGGCAACCAACCATCTAGCATTCCGGAAACAACTTAAAAACCTGGTTCTTTCCGTAGAAGGCAGGTCCTACTCCAGTGACCAATACAGCGCTGAGATGCTTCCGGGTAGCCATGCGCTGTATAAAAAATCCTTCTATTCTATTCTATCTGAAAGTTCTTTGGGTTTTGCATGCTTTCCTGAAAGTGATTGTTCAGCATTTTTTTTTTGCATCGTTTGCATTGCAACTTTCATTTGGTCCCGATGTATGTGTGATGGCTCCTATTTCTTCCCAGGTTCCAAATCAACCAAAGGGGAATAAAAATTGGTACTGGAAAGTTTCAGTCGCACTCAAGCAAGAGGAGGTTGAACAGGAGGACACAGTCGGCGCCATGGACGTGACTCCGGCTCCGATAGGCCGAACCTCTGCTGCAGCCCTCCCCGGGGTTTGATGGGAAAGGTGGTCCCCGGAGTGAACACTGCTGGACCGATCAATCATCTTCACAGATACCGACTGCTCTGTACCTGCTGTGTTAGAAGCCGATTGTTGGTGGTGCAAAGATCTTGTCTAGGCAATAATTGTATTCTCTCCTTGTTTTGTTGTTTGTGCAAGGTTCACAATTTGTAGTGTTGGTGGTTTATGCAGGGGAAGTGTACTGTGTTCTGTTGTGTGAGTGAAATGTACATGAGCTGGCAGGAAAAGATTGTGGTAGGAAGGGTAAATCGCTTATTGTCTGGTTGGTGGTGTGGTAGGTTTTTAAGACCATTACAAGATAATTACATTGCACAAAGGGGGTTATTTCTAAAATGCATTTAATCATGGGGATGTAACTGCTTCGTCGTTCTAGCGCTTGTACGTCACTCGGCGTGTCCCACGTAAGGCACTGAAAGGTCACACTAAGCACCCCGAGACTAAGGAATTGTCACACATATGCAAAGCAAACACTTGCCACCTATGTACATGCCAACATTTTGGAACAAGAAAGTGGGAGATTCTTAAAATAAAATCGAGGGAATACATTCTCCCCGTCGACTTCTATTGATGCAGAGGCAACTTTAGGCGGGAGACGGCTAAAATAAAGACATTTTTGGCTTCAAAAATCGGGAGTCTCCTGCCTGAATTGGGTATGTTGACATGCATGCCTATAGGACCTGTGCATTTATCGTATAGCACTCTCGGAAGCGTTAGTGCACAGGCACTATAAAACTATAGGAATGCAGAGCGTGCGCGTGCATAGCATAAATACTCCTCCAGCACAGCCTGAGCACGTGCGGTGCAGTTTAAAGTTCGTGCACAAAGTGTGCAGAGAGCCAACACATCACAATGTACAGGGTTAATGCATGCAGTACATAACTTCCATCCAGGACAATTCACAGTAAGAAGCCCCCGCCCGCGCCACCCCTCCCTGGAGATTGCAGAGTCCGTACTCCCGCTCTCTCCTGTACCGCTGTGAAGCTCCCCCACACCGCACCCCTCCCCCGCACAGCCAGCAGAGGGATGCACACATTTTTCACATTATTCCAGCGCCGCCCATTTCCTCCCTCCGAGTCACATGAGCTCTGGACCCCCGAGTGGAACAACTTCAGTAGAACGGAGCAGAGACTCGGGAGCCGAGAGGGACTGGCAGTGAGGCAGAGTACACTGGCTGAGGCACGGGGGCAGACGAGGCTCGAGGCTGAGAGGGACACCCGCGGAGACTCGTGAGCTGAGGCACGAGGTGGACTGACGGAGTGTCGAGAGTCGACGGACAGCGATTGAGGGCTGCAAACTCGGGCAAAAACACGGGCTAGGGGGGCAGGGCCTGTTGTACAAGAGCACTGTGGGACAGTGGCCATTTCCCAGAAGCCCTTGGGCTCTGAAGAACAGAGACAGGGCATAGAGACCGTGGCACTGAGGCTGATACCCAGGGCCAAGGCGAGAAAGGGCTGATATCCGGAGTCCTCCTCACCTACTCTGTTGATGCCCTGGTGTTTTACAGCAAAGAACGCAAAGCGGGGAGACCTGAAACGTAGCACGAGACAGGGAGGGGGGCTGATGTCCAGGGTCTCAAAGGCACTGGGGCTATAAGGTACAACTGCCGAGGGTCACTCTGAAGGGAGGAGACTGGAGTCAAACCGTGACCCTCCAGAGCATCTCCACATACGAAGGAAGTGTAGCTCCCACAGCTCTGGCCACTGAGGAAGGGTGGGAGTGTGACCTGAAGACCCCTTATTGTCAGAGCTCAAAGCAGGGCAGACAACCTGTAACTCCCCATGACCTCCTTAGGTCTGTAGCAGGGACGGGAGGTTCACTGAACACAGCACGGGACCTGGATGTGTGACGCCCTGGAGCTGGTCGTGCCAGAAAGGACAGAGGAGTCTGAGAATCTACATCTGGGCTGAGCAGAGTACAAAAGGATCGCTGAGACTCTATCTGCAGCTGGGCTGAGCAGAGTACAAAAGGATCGTTGAGACTCTCTGCAGCTGGGCTGAGCAGAGTACAAAAGGTTCTCTGAGACTCTCTGCAGCTGGGCTGAGCAGAGTACAAAAGGATCTCTGAGACTCTGCAGCTGGGCTGAGCAGAGGACAGGCGTACCTGGGGCTCTTCAGATCGTCTGAGCAGAGGGGAGGAAAATCTCTGAGAATCTACAGCTGGTCTGCCAGAGAGGACAAGAGAATCTGAGATTCTACAGCTGGTCTGAGAAGAAGAAGAAACTCTATTGTAGTCTGGCCCCTGAGGGACTGGAGAACTTAAGTGTGTATAGCTGGCCTAGCACAAGAGGACAGGGGGACCGCCACAACGGCCATCGAAGGCCAGGGGAATCTGTAAAACGTTATCCTGGCTCTGACGAAAGAGCAGAATCAGTGAGACTCTACCGCAGAACTGACACAAAAGGACAGAGGAATCTGCGAGACACTAGGTCTGATCTGACCCAGGAGGCCAAGAGAATCTGTGAGATTTCAGCTGGTCTGCCAAGAGGGCAGGAGAGCCTCAGATTTCGGAACTGAACTGAGAGGAGGCTAGTGGGTGCTTTTTGGGCAGGTCATACCCAGGGCTCCTCTGACCAGCAAGAAGGATCCACGCGAAGCCCACTTCAGTGTGCGTAGCACAGTCCAGAAAGGTGAGCTGTGTTCCTTTATCTTTCTTGAGTCTGTGGGGTGGGTGACTCCAATGAGTTCGAAAATGGATGCCAGAGCTGGGTGAAGTTGGAAAGGTAGAAGGGGCTATCTTGATTTCTTCAATGGAAATGGAGCTGTAGATTTATTAGACATGCACTAATGCCGGATTCTCAGTTATATTAAATTATAATGATAATGCAACAGAAGTGTTGGTATCTGTGGAACTTCTGTTAAGTCAGGGACTTACCAGGAAATATGAGCATCTTCAAAATAACTGGTCTGGTTTACAGCTTTTGCTGACTGTGTACTTACTGTGTATGCAGGGGCTTGTATCTTGAAACAGGCTGGTTGTGGTGACATGACCTTGGGGCTCTGGCAAGTTAGCTGGAAATGGTAAGGCTTACTGAGAAATCTTTACGCTTAGTATGTCAGTAGCCACTGGTAGCAGTGGATAGATGCCTTGAATGGCCAACCTTCTATAAGTATTAAGAAACTGGGACTCACAGGAGAGTGCCTACAAGTAAGACACAGTGACACCCCCCCAGAAATAGGGTGGTCTTCCCTGCCTTCCTTGCCTCTCTTCAGTGGGATAGATGGCAGCCAGGGGTGGCAGTGGAACAGCATGAGGGCTTTGCCAGGTATTCACTAAAAGAACAGAGTCCTCTGTGGATAGTGCCAGCCCGCCATGCAGCGTCAGTGATAACTGCAGGCCCACTTGCATGCTTCCCATGGTGTCGCAGTGCATTGGAATCCACCACAGCCTGGTCCCATTGGTACTCCTGATCTACAGAGCAGCACAGGTAGGTGCCCCTTGAATCTTGATGGCTGCCTGTGCCTCTCTGGGCGTCGGTCTCCTCCAGGCCTATATGGCAGGTTTCAGGCATCCCCAAGCTTGGCCATAGCTGGCATGTGGGCCGCCAAAGTTCCATCTCTCAAAGAACATCTCAAACTAGCGCTGCAGGTCAAAAAGGGGCCCTGTCTATATTCTGTTTTTGGAGCTAGACAACATAGATTTTTTTATGGCATGGGCATAGTGGGCCCTAAGCCATTCAGGGGGCCCCCAGATACAGCTGGCTCTGTACTATAGAGAGTCCTACCCTGATGACCTTGAATACAGATGGTTTTAAATACTGTTTCCCTTTCATTTATTTTTAATGTGGGTGATGTGTGAGAGTCTATTACAGACATTTTGCAGAGAAATGTTGTGTCTGATCCTTGCAACAGCCATAAACAATGTTATTTTAGATCAAAACAGAACCTCACATATGAGAAATGGGAGGGGTTCACAGAGATGATTTTCAGTAATATTAGTGAACTGCTGCGGTGTTACAATATTAAAAACACATCCCTGTCCCTGAATATTAGACGTGAGCACATTTAGGAGTGTCCCTGTGCACTGTGAGTGACCTGGACAAAGAGGGCACGAAAGAGCAGAAATTGGGTCATAAATTCAAAATTGTCAGGTAGAGAGGCCCCCAAAATACGTTTGGCCCAGGGCTTCCAAAATCCTTAAGATGTCTCTGGCTAGACACATGTGCAGCTTCAAGTCAGTCACTCAAGTTACAGAGATCCATGTCATGCCCGGGTGCACAGTACTCACAGGATTGGACAGCTGGCAGTACAGATGTTTGTCAGGACGCACAGCTCCCGGAAGCTCGGGCCTCTGACAGCAGAGTGGCCCTTTAGGCTGTTTCTATTACAAGCTCGAGCATCTGGCAGCACAGCTGTGTCACAGGTTTCCCAGATAATAGGCGCCCTGGCTTAGGACAGCATAGCTATATCTCAGGTGGCAGATGTTACAGGCCCAGTGTCCAGCTGCAGCGCTAGTCTCCAGTTTACAGAAGTATTTCAGGCCCGGGGCCCTGACAACAAAGCAGTGCACAGATGTTAGAGGGTGAAACTCTGGACAGCAGCCTCACCCCTCAGCATGTGGGGAGTTTACAGATCAGGGGCTCAGACAGAAGAACCAAGGGAGACAGAGACCCCTCATATCAGGCTGGTCTCAGGGTGCACTGATGTTACAGACTGGGGGACGGGGGGGTGGGGGGGTTCTGGCCGCACAGCTTCAGGTTAATGATTTGGAAAAATATCTAGAATCCTGGGAGATATGCAAACTAAGTGGGAGGTAGATATTGTAAGTGGTAGGAATGGATTGTAAGTGGGACATGTATTCTAAGTGGTTGTCAAGAGGTAAATGTAGAGCTCCATCCAGGGTGGCAAGCATTCAGAGGCGCCGAATAATGACGAAGTGCAACTGACACACTTCCAACCCCCCCTGAGCAATAACAGATGTAAAAGAAGAAGTGATCCACGTCCAATACGTTTCACAGATTTTACACCGTGTGTACGTGCGACTGAAATCGAGAGTCTACAGCAGCGGGGCAGCCCAGACACGCTTTTGTTTTTATTTTAAAGCAGACACACAAACAGCAAAGTCAAGTTGTTATTAGTAACTAAAAAGTTGTGGCCTTGAGCTTCACCCCCATTGGCCCGTGCTTAAAATGTCCCTGGGTCCGACTCAGGCACCGGTCTTGTTTGGTGAAATATGGAACTGGTAATAACTCACCAGCGCTGCTTTCCATTCGAGTCTGACCTTGGCATAGCAGTCTTTTTGTGAGTGCTCAGAGAAGAAAAGACATTCCTAGTGGCAGATCCAAGGTCCAGACGAAGCTTTGGAAGGGGAGTCACTTTATACTCTGATGCTCCGACTCTAAGACATATCAGGCCCATATAAAGTGCCTGTTCACCCGAGGGAGGCCCCTAAGCACTATTGACGTGTCAGAGATCTTTATCGTTACCCAACTTAATGGTACTCGTTTGATTGATCTTAGAAGGATGAAAGGCCGAGATGGTCCAATGTGATTCCAATCTGTTACCCTGGTTACAAACACAGATCCCTGCAGTGGATGCATTAGTCCCCTTTGCCATTGCTCTGAGAAGACCCCCGTCAACAGTTAAGGGGGCTGCTTGGTTGTCGCTCTGGTTATTATAGAAGGCACTGGTTGAAAGTAAGACTGTCTGTATCTTGTCTCTCTGATTCAATTGTCTGGAGCGCTTTGAGGCTTCACAGATGTTAACCTGCTGCAAGAATTGCAAAATAAGATGTGTAAATCAAACCACGGACTTGTACCTGTCATACAGCGTGACTCACATTTCAGTGGAAAGGTCCCTTGGTTTTGTTGATAATCTTCTTAGCTGCCCACTCGAGTCCTCACCCCCGCATCCATTTTAACTCGTAACAGTCCAGGCCTTCTGGTGTCAAACGCAGAATCCTCGAGCTATTTGATAATGGACAGATAAATGCTGTATATTGGGGATGCCTGTTTCCTTGTAATTCTTGAGCTCAGTCGCTACGCAGAATCCTTGAGCTATTTGATATTGGAATGATAGATGATAGATATTGGTGATGCCTGTTTCCTTGTAATTCTTGAGCTCAGTGGCTTTTGACACTGTTGGCTGTAAGGCCCTTCTGGCCACTTTTGCAACCCTCGTGGCCTTGAGTTGGGTCATAGATTGTTTTTCTCTCTTTCTCCTTGGATAGATTGTTTTTCTCTCTTTGTTTTTCTCTCTTTCTCCTTGGATGGACTGTTTTTCTCTCTTTCTCATTGGATAAATTGTTTTTCTCTCTTTCTCCTTGGATTTCCCCTTGAGTTCTTCCAGTTCTTCCAGACATATTGCTTCTGATGGTTGCTTTGACGACCTGTACTAATCTGCATGCTAAAAGGCCTGGAGGAGGAAGTAACTATTGCGGGTCTCCTTTAGAGTGTGTTGGAAATTGATAGATGTCTCTTTACTCCACACTAGCCACTCCCTGCCTCATTTTGAGTGGGAGGGACTGCAAAGTTTCCGGTGAAGTGAAGCCTCAACTGGCTCTGCCGCCAGAAACTTGTATTTGGCGACCTCCGCTCCAATGGGCCAGTGGCCTTTCTGCACCCTCCTTAGTGAGGTATTTCCGCTCCTCAGGAGGGCAGAGCACTCCATTGGAGGACACGGTGGTAAGGAACAGGAAGAAAGACAATGTTGCCCACATGCAGGAAGAAAACTCCCTGTGTGTCAGTGTAATACTTTTTTCTGTTATGGAAACAAGGACTTTCCTCAGGAGAGGGTTTGCATAGAACAAATACAATTCCGAGCTGCCCGTCATGATAAATGAGCCCACAAAGCATTTATTTTTTCTCCAAAGTGATGCCAGTGGGAGCACTTTCAGAAAAACATCCCGGGATCTCTAGTATTTTGGACCTTCTCCCGCGTTAGTGGTCTGGCAAACCACCTTCTGTCCGCTAAAGGACACAAGGGCCGGAGTATTTCTAAGAGTAAAGCTTTCTTTGGGGTGGCGGAGCCCTCTCAATAAAGGCAGGGAGGACAGACGTCAATCCATTCAGGTGATTATGGTTCTCTTCAGGGAGACAGCGGCCTCTCTAAAGAGAGAGGGTCTTTCTATTCTATTGAAGGGGGTCAGGCTGTCTTCAGGGTGGGATGACACCCTGTAAGAGGGCAGAAGGTCCTTCCACCGGACAGGACTTTGTTTATAAAGACACTGGCCTCTGCAGGAGGGGACAGGTTCTTTAGTAGGACAGAGCTCTCCTTGAAGGACACCTGCCTTTGGGAGGGCAGTAATGCTTTTAGGAGGACAGAGGTATCTTTGAGAGGGCGTGGATTCCTTTAGTAGCACTGAACTGTCCTCAGGAGGAGGTCCCGCTTTTTGAAGGCGTGGATACACTTAGGAGGACAGCTGTCTTTGGGATGCAGTAATCCTTTTAGGAGAACAAAGGCCTCGACAGGAGGAAAGAGCATTCGTTGAGAGAACAGCGCTATGTTTGGGAGTGCATGGATGCTTTCAGGAGGAGAGGAGCCACCTAAGGGGGCTATGAATACTTTTAGTAGCACAGACCTCTCCTCAGGAGGACAGTGCTTTGTTTAGGAAGTCATGGTTACCTTTAGTAGTACCGAGCAGTCCTCCGTAGGACAGCCCTCTTTGAGATCCCTTTAGGAGAACAGAGCTCTCTTTAGCAGGGCATGGACCCTCCTAGGAGGATAAAGCCCTCCTTTGGAAGGCATGGGTCCCTTTAGGGTGACTGGGCTCTCTATACAAAGACATATCTCTCTCTAGGAATGCATCCATCCATTTCAGAAGACTGAGCTCTACCCAGAGGGGCAGAGCTCTCTTTAGGAGTGCATGGGTGGATTTAGGAGGACGGAACTCTGTTTAGGAAGGTGTGGATCTATTTATGATGGCAGAGCATACTTTACATGGGCATGGATCCTTCAGAGGGCAGAGCTATCTACAGGACGACAGCTTTCCTTAGCAGGGCAAGGATCTCCTTCGAAGAGTGTGGATTCATTTTGTAGAACAGAGCTGTCTTCGGGAACAGAGCTCTCTTGGGAAGGGCAGGGATCTCGTTATTAGGGCAGAACTCTCTTTAGAAGGATATATGTATCTTTAGGAGAGCACGGATCCTTTTAGGAGAACTGCACCCAAATTATGAGGGTATGAACCCTTTTAATAGGACAAAGCGCTCCTCAGCAAGACAGCATTCGTTTTAAGAAGTCGTGGTAACCTTTAGAAGAACAATGCATTCCTCAACAGGGAAGAAGGCATGGCTCCCTTTAGGAGAACAGAGATTTCTTTAGGATTGCAAGGATCGATTTAGGAGGACGGAGCTCCCTTTAAAAAGCTTTGATTAATTTTAGGCAACAGAGCACATGTTTCGGGGGCATGGATGCCTTTAGGGGGACAGAGCTGTCTTTAGGTGGACAGCATTCCTTAGGACGGCAACAATCTCTTTAGAAGGGCGTAGATTCCTTTTGAAGAATAGAGCTGTCGTCAGCAGAGCGGGGATCGCGTTAGTAGAGCGTAGCTCTCTTTAGGCAGGTATGGTTCCCTTTAGGAAGACAGATCTCTCTTTAGGAGACCCTGGATCCCTTGAGGAAGACACAGCTCTCCATAGGAGAACAAAGATCCCTTTAGGAAGACAGAATTCTCCGTAGGAAAAAGCAAGCAAGGATCGCTTTATGGGGACTGCGATCTCTTTAGGAGGGACAGGAATTTTCAGGAAACACCATGGCACTTTCTGAATGACAGGGCTCTCTTTAGAAAGCAGACAGTGACACTTTCTAGAAGGCTGGAATCTCTTCAAGAGAACTATGCAATTTACAGGCTAGTTAAACTTCCCTCTGAAGAGCCCGAGTCTCTGTATTATAGCAGGAGTTTCTTAAACAGGGCCCAGTTTGCTTCAGGAGACAGAGACTGTCTTCGGGCAGGCAGGGCTTTCTCGAGGGAACTGGCATTTTTTCAGCAGGGCAGTGCTCTTCATAGACAGCTATAGTTTTGATCATCGGGTCATGTCACAGCTTTCACTGGAAGGGCCTCGCTGTCTTCTCAATGGCATGAGTATCTTCAGAAGGCCATGACTCTTGAAAAGGACATGGGATTCTTCAGGAGAACACTCTCTCTTGAGTTCTTGATCTTGTGAACTATCCGAAGTCGTATCTGTGAGTGCATGATGCCTCCAGTAGACCTTGTCCATATTCTCATGTCCGGCTCCATCCATTTCCCTGGCCCACGTGCGCCCACATTCCTCTAGCCCTCATCCCCTGTTGGATCTGTTGATCCCACCTCCTTCACAGCCCTGTGCATCACTGTTGATGCTGTCTGGAGCCAGCACATCTGGGATGATGTTTAATGCAGACTAATATTGATGTTCCAGCTGCCGCAGTGTCCTGGACGCCGCTAGCCCCTTGGCCAGCCTCCCTGGAGCCAGAGCTAGCTGGGCAGCATAGGTCTGTGCCAGTGGGCTGCAGTGAATGGAAAACGCGGGCTCGTCAAATAACTTCAGTATCTGCTTTTTGAGTTAACATGCTGATAAAAAGTTTCAATTTGCTTGTACTGTTTTTCTTTGTAACCCATCATGTGATATGTACATGTGGAAATTGTATTCCAAAATGTTTTTGAATGTAAGTCTCTCATTGACCTGCCTCCATTTTCCTTCAGTAACACAGGCTTGACTGGTTATGGATCATTGTACCTCCATTTGTAACATTGACGAATTGGGCTTCATCCAATATTTGTTTGCACTGGGCCCACCAGGCGATCCCACCTCATCCTTCTATTGTATGCTTAAGGTGGGGCGCGCGTCACTGCACTACAGCCAGCACATACAGAGGTCACGAGACCAGCATTCCAGTGCTGAGCCTTCATTCCTGGCCACGCCCGGCCACGCCCACTCTCAGAATGGCGGGGGTGCGGGTCTTCGTTTATGCATCGGTTTTGCTAACAGTGGCCACATGTATTTATTTATTCGTTTGTACCAGAACATTGTAACCAAAATATCGTCTGACCGATACATTGTGGCGTTGGTATAATTTACGTAATTGTAGCTCTTAAAACCAGGCCTCTGCTGCACGCTGAGAACAGAGGGCGTCTGACATGAGAACAGACGTCTACGCGTGGAGTGCAGAATAGTCCGGTTTTAATCCCCAGAGACGTCCTGTGCACTCAGCATGCAGGATAAGCCTGCAGCAGTCTGACTTGTAGGGTGCACGGGTGGACTCTGAGGTCTCCTGCACCGCTGAGCCTTTGAGTGTGCATGAGATGACCGCTGCTGTGCATTGGGTATGATTGAGTACCGTGGGCCTCTGCCCTGCTGGTGTGTGAGGTCTGATATGAGACTAAAGGCCTCGCCTGTGTACAGCCGACCTCTACTGTGTACAGCCGGCCTCTCCCGTGTACAACCGGCCTCTCCTGTGTACAGCTGGCCTCTCCCGTGTACTGCCGGCCTCTCCCGTGTACTGCCGGCCTCTCCCGTGTACTGCCGGCCTCTCCCGTGTACAGCAGGCCTCTCCCGTGTACAGCAGGCTTCTCCCGTGTACAGCAGGCCTCGCCTGTGTACAGCCGACCTCTCCTGTGTACAGCCGGCCTCTCCAGTGTACAGCCAGCCTCTCCCGTGTACAGCCGGCCTCTCCTGTGTACAGCAGGCCTCGTCTGTGTACAGCCGACCTCTCCCGTGTACAGCCGGCCTCTCCTGTGTACAGCAGGCCTCGCCTGTGTGCAGCCGACCTCTCCTGTGTACAGCCGGCCTCTCCCGTGTACAGACGGCCGCTCCCTTGTACAGCCGGCCTCTCCCGTGTACAGCCGGCCTCTCCTATGTACAGCAGGCCTCGCCTGAGTACAGCTGACCTCTCCTGTGTACAGCCGGCCTCTCTCGTGTACAGCCGGCCTCTTCCGTGTACAGCCGGCCTCTTCCGTGTACAGCCGGCCTCTTCCGTGTACAGCCGGCCTCTCCCGTGTACTGCAGGCCTCTCCTGTGTACTGCCGGCCTCTCCTGTGTACAGACGGCCTCTCTAATGTACGGCAGGCCTCTCCTGTGTACAGCCGGCCTCTCCCGTGTACAGCAGACCTCTCCCGTGTACGGCAGGCCTCTCCTTTTTACGGCAGGCCTCTCCTGTATACAGCCGGCCCCTCCCGTGTACAGCAGGCCTCTCCTGTGTACAGCCGGCCTCTCCCGTGTACAGCAGGCCTCTCCTGTGTACAGCCGGCCTCTCCTGTGTACAGCAGGCCTCTCCCGTGTACAGCAGGCCTCTCCTGTGTACAGCAGGCCTCTCCCGTGTACAGCAGGCCTCTCCCGTGTACAGCCGGCCTCTCTCATGTACAGCAGACCTCTCCCGTGTACGGCAGGCCTCTCCTTTTTACGGCAGGCCTCTCCTGTATACAGCCGGCCCCTCCCGTGTACAGCAGGCCTCTCCTGTGTACAGCCGGCCTCTCCCGTGTACAGCAGGCCTCTCCTGTGTACAGCCGGCCTCTCCTGTGTACAGCAGGCCTCTCCCGTGTACAGCAGGCCTCTCCTGTGTACAGCAGGCCTCTCCCGTGTACAGCAGGCCTCTCCCGTGTACAGCCGGCCTCTCCTGTGTACGGCAGGCCTCTCCTGTGAACAGCCGGCCTCTCCTGTGTACAGCAGGCCTCTCCTGTGTACGGCAGGCTCTCCTGTGTACAGCCGGCCTCTCCCGTGTACAGCAGGCCTCTCCTGTGCACAGCATGCCTTTCCTGTGTACAGCCGGCCTCTCCCGTGTACAGCCGGCCTCTCCCGTGTACGGCAGGCCTCTCCCGTGTACAGCAGGCCTTTCCCGTGTACAGCCGGCCTCTCCCGTGTACAGCAGGCCTCTCCTGTGTACAGCAGGCCTCTCCTGTGTACATCCGGACTCTTCTGTGTACAGCCGGCCTCTCCCGTGTACAGCAGGCCTCTCCTGTGTACAGCAGGCCTCTCCTGTGTACAATATAAAGAAAGTTGGTCCTTGACTGCTTTAAAGGAGGTAATTTAAATAATTAAATAATGATTTTAGGGTTGCCAGGAGGGTCAACCTGAGGTAATGGATACAGTGCACTCGTGTATACACACCCTAGTAAAACAGTAATGTCCCATCCATTATACTTATACAAATTAAAGCCACACAAGATTTACTTAGGAAAGGTCATTATTTATATATTCTCTGTAATTGAAAAACAAATATCAGGCATCCGGTAATGTGATTGCCATGTGCATTTAAGAGAAGGTTTGCACAAGGAAAGAGGAAAAGGGGTTTAGTGCTCGTGAAAAGAGAGTGAGAAATCAAGGAGTTCAAAGATACACAATGTTCCTTATTGTAGAGGGCACTGGTCTGTACAAGAACCAGTTTTCATAGGCCTGTCCACTGTCTTTTGTAATCTATTTACATTACATGCAACATCCAATTTCAGTGGGGGGATAAATTATGGAGCAGGCCTTCGCTGGGGAGATGCTGTGTACAGCAAGCCTCTTATATGTACAGCCAGCCTCCTGTGTACAGCAGGCCTTTCCTGTGTACAGCAGGACTCTCCTGTGTACAGCCGGCCTCTCCCGTGTACAGCAGGGCTCTCCTGTGTACAGCCGTCCGGCCTCTCCCGCGTACAGCAGGCCTCTCCAGTGTACAGCAGGCCTCTCCTTTGTACAGCCGGCCTCTCCAGTGTACAGCAGGCCTCTCCTGTGTACAGCCGGCTGGCCTCTTCCGTGTACAGCAGGCCTCTCCTGTGTACAGGCTCCAGTGTACAGCAGGCCTCTCCTGTGTACAGCCGTCCGGCCTCTCCCACGTACAGCAGGCCTCTCCTGTGTACAGCCGGCCTCTCCAGTGTACAGCAGGCCTCTCCTGTGTACAGCCAGCCGGCCTCTCCGTGTACAGCTGGCCTCTCCCGTGTACAGCAGGCCTCTCCTGTGTATAGCTGGCCTCTCCTGTGTACAGCCGGCCTCTCCTGTGTACAGCAGGCCTCTCCTGTGTACAATATAAAGAAAGTTGGTCCTTGACTGCTTTAAAGGAGGTATTTAAATAATTAAATAAGGATTTTAGGGTTGCCAGGAGGGTCAACCTGAGGTAATGGATACGGTACACTCGTGTATACACACCCTAGTAAAACAGTAATGTCCTCCATTATACTTATACAAATTAACCCCTTGCGTGCGCATGACGGAACCACGCCGTCACGAGCCACGGGCATGCTCATGACGGCGTGGTTCCGTCATGCTGTGGCCGCTCCGCCCACGCGTCACTGATTCCCCGCCTGTGCGGGCGAAATAGCGAGGGGGCGGAGTCGTGACGGAACCACGCCGTCATGAGCACAGCTCGCCCGTGACTCATGACGGCGTGGTTCTGTCACGAGCATGGCGGCGCCGCGCTCACCCCGCACCCACCCCCCAGCGCTGCGGCGGAATTTGCGCCGGGGCGAAGGGGTTAAAGCCACACAAGATTTTCTTAGGAAAGGTCATTATTTATATATTCTCTGTAATTGAAAGACAAATATCAGGCATCCGGTAATGTGATTGCCATGTACATTTAAGAGAAGGTTACACAAGGAAAGAGGAAAAGGGGTTTAGTGCTCGTGAAAAGAGAGTGAGAAATCAAGGAGTTCAAAGATACACAATGTTCCTTATTGTAGAGGGCACTGGTCTGTACAAGAACCAGTTTTCATAGGCCTGTCCACTGTCTTTTGTAATCTATTTACATTACATGCAACATCCAATTTCAGTGGGGGGATACATTATGGAGCAGGCCTTCGCTGGGGAGATGCGTTGACGTTTCGACCCGTCTTAGGCGAAAAAGGCGATTTGAAGCCTCCGCATGCGGGTCTTCCTTAGGACACGGAGGGGAGAGGGGCAACCTAATGTAGATGCGCAGGACGAGGTCATCATTGATAGTTCAAAAACAAGGGCATTCCCATGAGTGGAAGGGTCCGCAATGAGCGGTATTAGTGCGCTAGGGGGACAACTGCTACTGAAGGCCTCGCACGTGAATAATTTCGATCTGTTCGGGGTTAAGGATCCAATCCTCAAAGAATGCCGGAGCGCCGTACCTCACAGGACCTGTTCTGTCAGATGCTGTGTACAGCAGGCCTCTCCTGTGTACAGCAGGCCTCTCCTGTGTACAGCCGACCTCTCCTGTGTACAGCAGGCCTCTCCTGTGTACAGCTGGGCTCTCCTGTGTACAGCAGGCATCTTGTGTGTACAGCAGGCCTCTCATATGTACAGCAGGCCTCTCCTGTATACAGCAGGCCTCACAGACGCCTCTCATGTGTACAGCCAGGACTCTTCTGTGCACAACCGGTCTCTCCTGTGTACAGCAGGCCTCTCCTGTGTACAGCCGGCCTCTCCTGTATACAGCCGGCCTCTCCTGTGTACAACCGGCCTCTCCTGTGTTCAGCAGGCCTCTCCTGTGTACTGCCGGCCTCTTCTGTGTACAGCCGGCCTCTCTTGTGTCCAGCAGGCCTCATAGAGGCTTCTCCTGTGTACAGCAGGCCTCACAGAGGTCTCTCCTGTGTACAGATGGCCTCTCCGGTGTACAGCCGGCCTCTCCTGTGTACAGCCGGCCTCTCCTGTGTACAGCAGGCCTCTCCTGTGTTCAGCCGGCCTCTCCTGTGTTCAGCAGGCCTCTCCTGTGTACAGCTGGCCTCTCCTGTACAGCCGTCCTCTCCCGTGTACAGTAGGCCTCATAGAGGCCTCTCCTGTGTACAGCAGGCCTCACAGAGGTCTCTCCTGTGTACAGCCGGCCTCTCCTGTGTACAGCTGGCCTCTCCTGTGTACAGCAGGCCTCACAGAGGTCTCTCCTGTGTACAGCCGGCCTCTCCTGTGTACAGCTGGCCTCTCCTGTGTTCAGCAGGCCTCTCCTGTGTACAGCTGGCCTCTCCTGTACAGCCGTCCTCTCCTGTGTACAGTATGCCTCATAGAGGCCTCTCCTGTGTACAGCAGGCCTCACAGAGGTCTCTCCCGTGTACAGCCGGCCTCTCCTGTGTACAGCTGGCCTCTCCTGTGTACAGCAGGCCTCACAGAGGTCTCTCCTGTGTTCAGCCGGCCTCTCCTGTGTTCAGCAGGCCTCTCCTGTGTACAGCTGGCCTCTCCTGTACAGCCGTCCTCTCCTGTGTACAGTATGCCTCATAGAGGCCTCTCCTGTGTACAGCAGGCCTCACAGAGGTCTCTCCCGTGTACAGCCGGCCTCTCCTGTGTACAGCTGGCCTCTCCTGTGTTCAGCAGGCCTCTCCTGTGTACTGCCGGCCTCTTCTGTGTACAGCCGGCCTCTCTTGTGTCCAGCAGGCCTCATAGAGGCTTCTCCTATGTACAGCAGGCCTCACAGAGGTCTCTCCTGTGTACAGATGGCCTCTCCGGTGTACAGCCGGCCTCTCCTGTGTACAGCCGGCCTCTCCTGTGTACAGCAGGCCTCTCCTGTGTTCAGCCGGCCTCTCCTGTGTTCAGCAGGCCTCTCCTGTGTACAGCTGGCCTCTCCTGTACAGCCGTCCTCTCCCGTGTACAGTAGGCCTCATAGAGGCCTCTCCTGTGTACAGCAGGCCTCACAGAGGTCTCCCCTGTGTACAGCCGGCCTCTCCTGTGTACAGCTGGCCTCTCCTGTGTACAGCAGGCCTCACAGAGGTCTCTCCTGTGTACAGCCGGCCTCTCCTGTGTACAGCTGGCCTCTCCTGTGTTCAGCAGGCCTCTCCTGTGTACAGCTGGCCTCTCCTGTACAGCCGTCCTCTCCTGTGTACAGTATGCCTCATAGAGGCCTCTCCTGTGTACAGCAGGCCTCACAGAGGTCTCTCCCGTGTACAGCCGGCCTCTCCTGTGTACAGCTGGCCTCTCCTGTGTACAGCAGGCCTCACAGAGGTCTCTCCTGTGTTCAGCCGGCCTCTCCTGTGTTCAGCAGGCCTCTCCTGTGTACAGCTGGCCTCTCCTGTACAGCCGTCCTCTCCTGTGTACAGTAGGCCTCATAGAGGCCTCTCCTGTGTACAGCAGGCCTCACAGAGGTCTCTCCCGTGTACAGCCGGCCTCTCCTGTGTACAGCTGGCCTCTCCTGTGTACAGCCGGCCTCTCCTGTGTACAGCTGGCCTCACAGAGGTCTCTCCTGTGTTCAGCCGGCCTCTCTTGTGTACAGCAGGTCTCTCCCACACTGCTGTGCAGTTTGTGCTTGTGATTAGTATAGTAGACACCACCTCCATTCTGTACACTGAGGGTATCTGAGTGCAGAGGCCTCAACAGTAGACTGTACAGTGAGGGTGTCTGACCAGTGTGTGGTCCAGAATGAGGTATCTCCTGGAGCCTGTGCACTGAGATGTGTATGGAGCCTGTGCACTGAGATGAGTATGGAGCCTGTGCTCTGAGATGAGTATGGAGCCTGTGAACTGAGATGTGTATAGAGCCTGTGCACTGAGATGCGCATGGGGCCTGTGCACTGAGATGCATATGGAGCCTGTGCACTGAGATGCCTATGGGGCCCATGCACTGAGATGAGTATGTAGCCTGTGCACTGAGATGTGTATGGAGCATGTGCACTGAGTTGAGTATGGAGCATGTGCACTGAGATGTGTATGAAGCCCGTGCACTGAGATGAGTATGGAGCCTGTGCTCTGAGATGAGTATGGAGCCTGTGCACTGAGATGTGTATGGAGCCTGTGCTCTGACATGAGTATGGAGCCTGTGCACTGAGATGTGTATGGAGCCTGTGCACTGAGATGCACATGGGGCTTGTGCACTGAGATGCATATAGAGCCTGTGCACTGAGATGCCTATGGGGCCCGTGCACTGGGATGAGTACGGGACCTGTGTACTGTGATGAGTTCGGGCATGTGCACTGAGATGTGTATGGAGCCTGTGCACTGAGATGAGTATGGGGCCTGTGCACTGAGATGCGTATTGGGCCTGTGCATTGAGATGCGTATGGGGCCTGTGCACTGAGATGCATATGGGACCTGTACACTGAGATGCGTATGGGGCATGTGTACATGGGGCCTGTGCACTGAGATGTGTATGGGGCCTGTGCACTGAGAGGCGTCTGGAGCCTGTGCACTGAGATACAGAGATGCATATGGAGCCTGTGCACTGAGATGCGTATGGAGCCTGTGCACTGAGATGCGTATGGGGCCTGTGCACTGAGATGCGTATGGAGCATGTGCACTGAGATGTGTATGGAGCCTGTGCTCTGAGATGAGTATGGAGCCTGTGCTCTGAGATGAGTATGGAGCCTGTGCACTGAGATGAGTATGGAGCCTGTGCTCTGAGATGCGCATGGGGCCTGTGCACTGAGATGCATATGGAGCCCGTGCACTGAGATGCCTATGGGGCCCGTGCACGGAGATGAGTACGGGGCCTGTGCACTGTGATGAGTTTGGGGTCTGTGCACTGAGATGTGTATGGAGCCTGTGCACTGAGATGAGTATGGGGCCTGTGCACTGAGATGCGTATGGGGCCTGTGCACTGAGATGCGTATGGGGCCTGTGCACTGAGATGCGTATGGGGCATGTGTACATGGGGCCTGTGCACTGAGATGTGTATGGGGCCTGTGCACTGAGATGCGTATGGAGCCTGTGCACTGAGATGCGTATGGAGCCTGTGCACTGAGATACTGAGATGCATATGGAGCCTGTGCACTGAGATGCATATGGAGCCTGTGCACTCAGATGCATATGGAGCCTGTGCTCTGAGATGAGTATGGAGCCTGCGCACTAAGATGCTTTTGGAGCCTGTGCACTGAGATGAGTATGGAGCCTGTATACTGAGATGCGTATGGACCCTGTGCACTGAGATGCGTATAGAGCCTGTGAACTGAGATGCATATGGAGCCTATTGCCTGTGCACTGTGATGCGTATGGAGCCTGTGCACTGAGATGCATATGGAACCTGTGCACTGAGATGTGTATGGAGCCTGTGCACTAAGATGTGTAAGGAGCCTGTGCACTGAGATGCGTACGTATGGAGCCTGTTGCCCTGTGCACTGAGATGCGTATGGAGCCTGTGCACTGAGATGCATATGGAGCCTATTGCCTGTGCACTGTGATGCGTATGGAGCCTGTGCACTGAGATGCATATGGAACCTGTGCACTGAGATGTGTATGGAGCCTGTGCACTAAGATGTGTAAGGAGCCTGTGCACTGAGATGCGTACGTATGGAGCCTGTTGCCCTGTGCACTGTGATGCATATGGAGCCTGTTGCATATGGAGCCTGTTGGCCTCTGCACTGAGATGCGTATGGAGCCTGTGCACCGAGAGGTGTATGGAGCCTGTGCACTGAAATGCGTATGGAGCTTGTGCACTGAGATGAGTATGGAGCCTGTGCACTGAGATGGGTATGGAGCCTGTGCACTGAGATGTGTATGGAGCCTGTGCACTGAGATGAGTATGGAGCCTGTGCACCGAGATGAGTGTGGAGCCTGTGCACTGAGATGAGTGTGGAGCCTGTGCACTGAGATGAATGTGGAGCCTGTGCACTGAGATGGGTATAGAGCCTCTGCACTGAGATGGTTATAGAGCCTGTGCACTGAGATGAGTGTGGAGCCTGCGCACTGAGATGACTGTGGAGTCTGCGAACTGAGATGGGTATAGAGCCTGCGCACTGAGATGAGTATGGAGCCTGTTCACTGAGATGCGTATGGAGTCTGTGCACTGAGATGGAGCCTGTGCACTGAGATGTGTATGGAGTCTGTGCACTGAGATGAGTATAGAGCCTGTGCACTGAGATGGGTATAGAGCCTGTGCACTGAGATGTGTATGGAGCCTGTGCACCGAGATGAGTGTGGAGCCTGTGCACTGATATGAGTGTGGAGCCTGTGCACTGAGATGCGTGTGGAGCCTGTGCACTGAGATGTGTATGGAGCCTGTGCACGATGCGTATGGAACCTGTGCACTGAGATGACTGTGGAGCCTTTGCACTGAGATGAATGTGGAGCCTGTGCACTGAGATGGGTATAGAGCCTCTGCACTGAGATGGTTATAGAGCCTGTGCACTGAGATGAGTGTGGAGCCTGCGCACTGAGATGACTGTGGAGCCTTCGAACTGAGATGGGTATAGAGCCTGCGCACTGAGATGAGTATGGAGCCTGTTCACTGAGATGCGTATGGAGTCTGTGTACTGAGATGGAGCCTGTGCACTGAGATGTGTATGGAGTCTGTGCACTGAGATGAGTATAGAGCCTGTGCACTGAGATGGGTATAGAGCCTGTGCACTGAGATGTGTATGGAGCCTGTGCACCGAGATGAGTGTGGAGCCTGTGCACTGAGATGCGTGTGGAGCCTGTGCACTGAGATGTGTATGGAGCCTGTGCACGATGCGAATGGAACCTGTGCACTGAGATGACTGTGGAGCCTTCGCCCTGAGATGAGTGTGGAGCCTGTGCACTGAGATGGGAAACATCCATTACCACGCGAGCATTGCATCGCAATGCCTTTACATCGCGGGTATTACAATGCAAGTCGTTACAACGAATTGCACTGGATGGCGCTCTAACCTAAGGAATAGTATGATTTACTATTCCAACACCTTCCCTACTGTACGTAGACTGGTGTTGGAATAGTACATCATACTATTTCTAAGTCCAGCGCCCTCCAGCGCAAGTCGTTGGAACGACTTGTGTTGTAAAAACTGCGATGTAACGTTCGGCGATCATTTTGATCGCGTTGTAACGTCACATATTCCACACTCCTGCCACCACTCCGCTTCAGAGACGCCTCTCCTCATCTGTGTTGTAGTAAGTAGAGCGTGGAGCAGATCTTGGGCCTCAGAGGCATTGGAGCCTCTCCAGTCTTGCAGAAGAGTGGCCCGCGAGTGGCAGAGCACCGGACAGCACAGTGCACCGAAAACTAAAGCCGCTGGTATGGAAGATCCCACCCAGCCTACACCTGCCACAAGCATCATATATAGGATAAAGTATCCATGCCCCTACACTACAAGGATATTCCAAGTCACCTCAAAGGTCTTTGACCATATAGAGGCATGAGGTGCGGTGGAACGCCGAAGTTACGTGCAATATCATAAGTTGCTTAGAGGGTTAGAAATTTAAAAGTGACTTGCAATATCCTTTTAACATACAGCAGAGGGTATTTTATTTCTTATAATACATGGTCACCTAATCACCTTTCTATAAAAAAAACTTCTTGGTGTTTGCGCTTATATGTGAAAGAGATAGTATGGTTTTAGACATGAAGAAAAAAGGCCAAATCTGTAGTGCAAGATTTGACACAGCTAAAAGCAGTTTCATGTAAATAAAAATAAAAATGTTATAGCTTAAAATGTGCAGGAATATATAGAGAGAATCTGTCTTTTTCTGTAATGACCTATAGCATGCTAAAACAAAACACGTTGCAATAAATGTCTCCTTCCTGCTGATCGCTGCTCATTTTAGAAAACAAAAGATCCGAAGCATACAATGCCAGTTCTCATCTTGTTGTTTCCTTTGCAGCTGTAGTTATGCTCTGCGTATGTACAAACTACAGTTGTGAATAGAAGCAGGGAACATAAAAACACAAGCCGAGCTGGTTTTGTCGTCCTTAAATTCTCCATGACGCAATCACCGGCAGACATCTTCCTTCCTTCTTCCCAGTCCAACTCACCCTTCCAAGGCGTTGGAATGAGCGTGCTGGGACTTCATTCACACCACCTGGGGCTACTTAGATTGCCCACCTTTGCCAGCTTCTGACTGCTGCCCAGTGCCAGTTGCTCACTCACCATGGCTGGTTTTCCACACTGCTCACCAGTGCCAGCTCTCTATCTCTGCCAGCCAGTGCCCACTGGCGCGTGCTCCTCACACTGCCCACCAGTGCCCACTCTTTGGCTCCAAAGATGCCTACTTTGGGCAGCAGAGCCTTAAACAGCGGGTCAGGGGTGGATGACCAGAACCAAGACTTTGTGCTGAAAGGACCGTGGAACGAGATGGCGCCCTTGCATCCCAGCAGGCCGCGAGCTTCAGCGTTCATTGGCCTGTGTAGCAAAGAGCCTTTGTTCTGTTTCCTGTTGGCTCCAGGAATCGCTGCGAGCCTTTTCCCCCCAAGGCCCAAGGCCTCGGGCTGGAATGTGAAACTTTGTTCGGCTTTGCAACCCGTCTGCGCCACTGCCGTAGATGGCTTTGTGTGCGAGCCTCAGTGCCTTAAATCAGAGGGATGCGAGGCCATCTCCACAGAGAGGAGTCTGCTCTAGCGCCTGAACTGGGAGCATGTAGCGCTTTTATTTGAGAGTTAAAGGTAATTTCAGAAATAGAGCGAATCCCATATAGCAGTTTTGTACACACCATACAATAGTAGGACTGCCTACAGCAGGGGTCTCCAACCTTTTCTGTAGTAAGAGCTACTTATGCTCGATGCGAAGCATCATGAGCCTCTGATGTTATTTGTGCTGTAATGGTGATAACATCAGGTAAGATTGCACAGCAGCCCTCATGAGCCTCTGATGTTATTTGTGCTGTAATGGTGATAACATCAGGTAAGATTGCACAGCAGCCCTCATGAGCCTCTGATGTTATTTGTGCTGTAATGGTGATAACATCAGATAAGATTGCACAGCAGCCCTCATGAGCCTCTGATGTTATTTGTGCTGTAATGGTGATAACATCAGGTAAGATTGCACAGCAGCCCTCATGAGCCTCTGATGTTATTTGTGCTGTAATGGTGATAACATCAGATAAGATTGCACAGCAGCCCTCATGAGCCTCTGATGTTATTTGTGCTGTAATGGTGATAACATCAGGTAAGATTGCACAGCAGCCCTCATGAGCCTCTGATGTTATTTGTGCTGTAATGGTGATAACATCAGATAAGATTGCACAGCAGCCCTCATGAGCCTCTGATGTTATTTGTGCTGTAATGGTGATAACATCAGGTAAGATTGCACAGCAGCCCTCATGAGCCTCTGATGTTATTTGTGCTGTAATGGTGATAACATCAGGTAAGATTGCACAGCAGCCCTCATGAGCCTCTGATGTTATTTGTGCTGTAATGGTGATAACATCAGGTAAGATTGCACAGCAGCCCTCATGAGCCTCTGGTGTTATTTGTGCTGTAATAGTGATAACATCAGGTAAGATTGCACAGCAGCCCTCATGAGCCTCTGATGTTATTTGTGTTGTAATGGTGATAACATCAGGTAAGATTGCACAGCAGCCCTCATGAGCCTCTGATGTTATTTGTGCTGTAATGGTGATAACATCAGGTAAGATTGCACAGCAGCCCTCATGAGCCTCTGATGTTATTTGTGCTGTAATAGTGATAACATCAGGTAAGATTGCACAGCAGCCATCAGGAGCCTCTGATGTTATTTGTGCTGTAATGGTGATAACATCAGGTAAGATTGCACAGCAGCCATCAGGAGCCTCTGATGTTATTTGTGCTGTAATGGTGATAACATCAGGTAAGATTGCACAGCAGCCCTCATGAGCCTCTGATGTTATTTGTGCTGTAATGGTGATAACATCAGGTAAGATTGCACAGCAGCCCTCATGAGCCTCTGATGTTATTTGTGCTGTAATGGTGATAACATCAGATAAGATTGCACAGCAGCCCTCATGAGCCTCTGATGTTATTTGTGCTGTAATGGTGATAACATCAGGTAAGATTGCACAGCAGCCCTCATGAGCCTCTGATGTTATTTGTGCTGTAATGGTGATAACATCAGGTAAGATTGCACAGCAGCCCTCATGAGCCTCTGATGTTATTTGTGCTGTAATGGTGATAACATCAGGTAAGATTGCACAGCAGCCCTCATGAGCCTCTGATGTTATTTGTGCTGTAATGGTGATAACATCAGGTAAGATTGCACAGCAGCCATCAGGAGCCTCTGATGTTATTTGTGCTGTAATGGTGATAACATCAGATAAGATTGCACAGCAGCCCTCATGAGCCTCTGATGCTATTTGTGCTGTAATGGTGATAACATCAGGTAAGATTGCACAGCAGCCATCAGGAGCCTCTGATGTTATTTGTGCTGTAATGGTGATAACATCAGGTAAGATTGCACAGCAGCCATCAGGAGCCTCTGATGTTATTTGTGCTGTAATGGTGATAACATCAGGTAAGATTGCACAGCAGCCATCAGGAGCCTCTGATGTTATTTGTGCTGTAATGGTGATAACATCAGGTAAGATTGCACAGCAGCCCTCATGAGCCTCTGATGTTATTTGTGCTGTAATGGTGATAACATCAGATAAGATTGCACAGCAGCCCTCATGAGCCTCTGATGTTATTTGTGCTGTAATGGTGATAACATCAGATAAGATTGCACAGCAGCCCTCATGAGCCTCTGATGTTATTTGTGCTGTAATGGTGATAACATCAGGTAAGATTGCACAGCAGCCCTCATGAGCCTCTGATGTTATTTGTGTTGTAATGGTGATAACATCAGATAAGATTGCACAGCAGCCCTCATGAGCCTCTGATGTTATTTGTGCTGTAATGGTGATAACATCAGGTAAGATTGCACAGCAGCCCTCATGAGCCTCTGGTGTTATTTGTGCTGTAATAGTGATAACATCAGGTAAGATTGCACAGCAGCCATCAGGAGCCTCTGATGTTATTTGTGCTGTAATGGTGATAACATCAGGTAAGATTGCACAGCAGCCATCAGGAGCCTCTGATGTTATTTGTGCTGTAATTGTGATAACATCAGATAAGATTGCACAGCAGCCATCAGGAGCCTCTGATGTTATTTGTGCTGTAATGGTGATAACATCAGGTAAGATTGCACAGCAGCCCTCATGAGCCTCTGGTGTTATTTGTGCTGTAATAGTGATAACATCAGATAAGATTGCACAGCAGCCCTCATGAGCCTCTGATGTTATTTGTGCTGTAATGGTGATAACATCAGGTAAGATTGCACAGCAGCCCTCATGAGCCTCTGATGTTATTTGTGCTGTAATGGTGATAACATCAGATAAGATTGCACAGCAGCCCTCATGAGCCTCTGATGTTATTTGTGCTGTAATGGTGATAACATCAGGTAAGATTGCACAGCAGCCCTCATGAGCCTCTGATGTTATTTGTGCTGTAATGGTGATAACATCAGGTAAGATTGCACAGCAGCCATCAGGAGCCTCTGGTGTTATTTGTGCTGTAATGGTGATAACATCAGGTAAGATTGCACAGCAGCCATCAGGAGCCTCTGATGTTATTTGTGCTGTAATGGTGATAACATCAGATAAGATTGCACAGCAGCCCTCATGAGCCTCTGATGTTATTTGTGCTGTAATGGTGATAACATCAGGTAAGATTGCACAGCAGCCCTCATGAGCCTCTGATGTTATTTGTGCTGTAATGGTGATAACATCAGGTAAGATTGCACAGCAGCCATCAGGAGCCTCTGATGTTATTTGTGCTGTAATGGTGATAACATCAGGTAAGATTGCACAGCAGCCCTCATGAGCCTCTGATGTTATTTGTGCTGTAATAGTGATAACATCAGGTAAGATTGCACAGCAGCCATCAGGAGCCTCTGATGTTATTTGTGCTGTAATGGTGATAACATCAGGTAAGATTGCACAGCAGCCATCAGGAGCCTCTGATGTTATTTGTGCTGTAATGGTGATAACATCAGATAAGATTGCACAGCAGCCCTCATGAGCCTCTGATGTTATTTGTGCTGTAATGGTGATAACATCAGGTAAGATTGCACAGCAGCCCTCATGAGCCTCTGGTGTTATTTGTGCTGTAATAGTGATAACATCAGGTAAGATTGCACAGCAGCCCTCATGAGCCTCTGATGTTATTTGTGCTGTAATGGTGATAACATCAGGTAAGATTGCACAGCAGCCCTCATGAGCCTCTGATGTTATTTGTGCTGTAATGGTGATAACATCAGGTAAGATTGCACAGCAGCCCTCATGAGCCTCTGATGTTATTTGTGCTGTAATGGTGATAACATCAGGTAAGATTGCACAGCAGCCCTCATGAGCCTCTGATGTTATTTGTGCTGTAATGGTGATAACATCAGGTAAGATTGCACAGCAGCCCTCATGAGCCTCTGATGTTATTTGTGCTGTAATGGTGATAACATCAGGTAAGATTGCACAGCAGCCCTCATGAGCCTCTGATGTTATTTGTGCTGTAATAGTGATAACATCAGGTAAGATTGCACAGCAGCCCTCATGAGCCTCTGATGTTATTTGTGCTGTAATGGTGATAACATCAGGTAAGATTGCACAGCAGCCCTCATGAGCATGCTTATCACCAGCAGTGGTCACCTCAGTGCACCAGGTATGGCTGCCAGCAGTGATGTGAAAAATGCTTAAAAATGTGAAACGTCTCTACCTGGATAATACATAACAGCCATAACTGCAATGCCCGGGTGCCAAGTTAATAATATTGGTAATAATTCTTCTCACCACATGATTTATCACTCAAATATCAGCTTCAAACATATTTTAAGAACTCAAACAGTTATCTCCTGACAGCAGGTTATGAGTTCAGAAAACACACACATTTTTGCCTCAAACACACCTTTCAATTTTGGTATCCATATATTAATTCAAACAAGCAAAAGCTTCTAACTCAGCAGGCTGGGCTGCACGCAGGAGAGCTACTTTCAAGTGGGTGGAGAGCTACCAGCAGCTCACGAGCGACTCGTTGGAGAAGCCTGGACTACAGTGTGTGACAATAAGCGGATCTTACTCCATTTATTGTGAGAGGCCCAATAACAGACACTCCAGACAATGCATTTGGATTCAGCCTATTATGATTTATCCAAGCTTGGATCTCCCAATAGATTGGATGTGTGCCAATCTGGGTCTGGCTCATCTGAACGCATGAACCCCACCTGAGTGTCCTCAGTGTTATTGTGAAAGCAAACCTGAATGAAATGAAAAGAAGATTTGTAAAGCGCGACTGCTGCCCGAGGGCGTCCAAGCGCTGGGTAGAGAGCAAGATACTCTGAGGCGGGGGGGGAGGGGGGATTTAGTTTCTGAAAAGAAAGGTTTTTAGTTTTTTTCGAAATGAGGAGAGAGTCTGGATAGATCTTAAAGAGAGGGGAAGGGAGTTCCATAGCCTAGAAGCATTGAACTCAAAGGACCTGCCTCCGGCCCTGGATCTTTTTATTCGGGGAACTATGGCAAGGCAGGCGTTAGAGGATCGGAGCTGTTTTCCGGGGAGGTATGGAGTGAGAAGAGGGTGGTTGATCCGGGGACCAGCTCTGTAAAAGGCTTGATGGGAGATACAGAGGGCCTTGAATTTTACTCTGTCTCTGACAGGGAGCCAGTGGAGAGATCGAATCCCCGCCTTGGCTGATTCTCTGCGGGGTATCTGTAGTAGTGTCCTGGCTGCACAGTTCTGGGTCCGTTGGAGTTTTTCTAATACATATTCTGGTGCTCCCAAGTAGAGGGCATTATTAAAATCGAGCCGAGATTGAATGAGGCCCTGAATGACGATTTGTTTGGCTTCGAGTGGTAGGACTGGGAAGATTTTTTTCAGCATCCGGATTAATCCGAAGCAAGTTGCTGAGGTCTTAGTTGCCTGGGTATTGAGAGTCAGGGATTTATCAATCCAGATTCCTAGGCTCTTAATGTCCTCTTTTGGAGATGGAGGTGGGCCCAGGCTAGGGGGCCATAGCTGTGAGATGGTGGTTGGGGAGGGGGGAACCTGCACGAGCACTAGCCGCTGAGGCAGGGACTGCACTCCACTGTTGAACACAAATGTTGAAAACTGAATCCTGGGCGCTTCCTCAGAATAGATGCAAGGTCTACCCTGCCTGTCCTGGACAGATATTAGGTTCACTCCCATTCCAACATGGGGCAAACCATTTACAGATTTCGCTTCACAATCACCGCCACTTGAGCCCTAGACCTGCAGTAGTCAAGGATAGTGAACGCTGCAGTGCTGTCTATCAACATTGAAATGGATGTATCTTCTGGGTCAGGGGTTTCTTATGTATGACATTGTGCATCCAAAAGGGGTCTGTCTTTACCTGTCTTTGGACAAAATCCATGGGTAGCTAACTGAAGATGTAATCACGCAGCAAACCATCTTCAAGCTGTACTAAGGCTGTCTTCTCCATGCATTTCAACCGAGCAGGGGCTGCACCTCAGTTAAGGCGGAGGAGAGTCGCCTCACAAAAAGAAAAGTGCCCCAGAGATGGAAAAATAAAATGGTAATAAAATTCATTTATTACCATTTTATTTTTCAAAACCACGTCCCGAGCCAAGATTCAGGAAGGGTAGTGGGGCTTTCTGATTTCTGCTGCTGCAAATCAGCAGCAGAAAACAGTGATGGCCAGGGCACTTTAAAGTGCGCATTTCTTTTTGACTGGCCGTCTTGCGATGCCCGTTAGACATGCACATTTTAAACCTCTCTTACCCGGCTGTCTTTGACTGCTGGGTAAGAGACAGCATAGTGCTCCAGGGTTCTCAGGATCACCGAAGGAGTCCGCTCCCTCCAATCCTGGTGCTTCTTTCATGCTGCATGAGAGCAGCGCCAGGATTGGTTACTGCAGTTTCTTGGGTCCCGCTGGAGCCTGCCTGTCTTGTAGAAGGCCAGAGCAAAGAGGACGTCTCGACAGGAAGGTAAGTGGATTTTTTTAACATATGTTTTACTTTTATTTTTGTCTCTCACCTCACCACCCTCCTTACATGCAAGTCGCCACTGCAACTGAGAAGGTATAACTGAGATAGGATGGTACGTCTTTCATTAATGTGGATTTATAGCAGCAGCACTTTTTTGCATCACGCCATTGAAATCAATGAGCGTTTCCGACACCACTTGACCCCTATGCACCCGGCTCTCCTGAGATAGGTAACACGGGTACCTCGGTACTCTCAAGGATGCTGGACTTAGAACCTTCTATGTTCCAAAGGATTTGCTTGAAGTCCTGTCCTAAGTGTCCTTAATCTTCTCACACTGCACTCGGCCTCCGTGGGTCCCCTGTGTCACTACCTTGGGTAGTTCCTTGGGGTTCCAGCGATTCTACGTGCTCTAGGCACTGTGTCTAGTCAAGTTGTGGTTGTTATACCACTTTCCTAGTATATGGTTCGATCTCCCCCTGGAGCCCAATGTGTATTGTGCTATTTACTGTCGTTCTAGTTCGTAATATTGTGTGCCTTGTTCTCTAATCTCATTAAGAGGTTAGTAGAGAGTGTTTAGTAATAAATACATATATTTTATATATACCTTGTGTGGTTCTCCTTTCATTTGGTCGTTCAGGAGGTTATAATCTGGTATACCAAGCTGCTTTACATTCCTTCGAGTCTTAGCCTGAAGGCTGCTCTCCATAGCTACCACTAGGACAGCTTTCAATAAAGGTTGTCTTTAACCTAATACTCAATAAGGGTCGTTTGGACTGGTGCAAGGTGCCCACTTTAGTGGTCAGCATATACCAGGCCAACTTCTCACAGGGCAAACATGATGCACATTGTTTATCATGTTTACCTGGAGGCATATAGTGTGTAGCAGAGAGTGAGTTGGATGAGGAGTCTTTAGTTGTACAGGTACATCTGAGAGTTTCTGTGCTTGATTGGTTTTCAGCTATCAAAAAGGATAAAGATGTATTGGTGGTGAAAAAAGTTGAGGGTCAGTGGATGGTCACCTGGAAAGTTGATTGGACAATGTATTCAACTCCTTGTAAACATTAATGAAGAGTAGTCGATTGAAAATAACATAGCCTTGCCTAAATTACAAGTTTGTGTTGCCAGTGGCTTTGAAAGCTGAAATTGTTGATCTTAGTCACATGAGTCACTTACAGTTAACTTTGACAAGGTGCTGGGTGAGAGCAGAGTATTGGTGGTCTCCAAATGGGCAAAGTATTTCAAGAATGTGTTAAAAATGTGTGAGTTGTTGAACTAGTGATATAGATGTATGACTGTAGCACCTTTACAACCAACCACTTGAGTAACCAGAAAATAAATGGAATAAAAACACACTTGATTTCTTAGTTCCTTTTAGTGTATTGCCTTATCATCAAATACATACATTGGTCTTAGTGTATTATCACACCGAGTGGTGCTGGATCATGTTTGTGTCAAAGCCTAATTGTATGCATGTGTTTTTGCTGTTGTATTTAGATACCTGTTTACAGTGTGTGTCCTGAGAAATACAAGGTTTCGTGGAAGAATGTAGCGTTTGACATCGATGGTTGGCTTTGTACCACTCTCGAACTAATGGGTAAATGGAGAAGTTGAACAGCATTCTGGTTTATTGAGTGTTGATGGCAAGAAGACTGGTTTGGTGTTTTAGGAACATATTCAAAGTTTGTTATAAGCCCACAGAATAATTCTGACCCACTCAAACCGCTAAAAGGGATGCAGAATTGTTTCACTATGTGTCCTATTTGGATAAAGTGGGTTGATAGGAAAATAGTTGTAAACGAGTTTGGTGCACAAAGTAATTAAATATCCTAGCAGGAAAGATGAGTCTAAATGTAGAGAATGTGTTGTGGTGGAAGGTGTCAGTAGCGATTCTGTAATAGTTCTAGATAGGGGATGGTGGCATCTGCAACAAGTTGTTAAGGTGGAGAGAAAGTGATGTTAACAATTTAGTCAAGGTGTAGGTGGGCACTAACAAAAGTTTAGATGATTTTGAGGACAATTCAGATAGTTAGATTCTAGGACTAATGAAGCAAAAAGATAAGAATACGAGTTTTAAGGTTTCACTTAGATGTTGTTGGCTGAAGTTGACTGGCTTTGGTTTCATGTTTCGTATTTTTGAGTTGTGAGAGGTTTGGTGTTTTGCCTATAATTATGTGAAATGGGGTATCTGTGTCTCTTTTTATCTTTGGCTCGTGTTTGTGTATTCCATGTCTACATTGTGTTTTTTAGGTCTCGCTGAGTCAGTGCGCATGCGCTGCTCGGAGAGACATTTAGTAGGTGAGTTTTCAAAGTGCTACTGGCTGGCCTAGCGCTTGCATTCACGCAAGCGTGCACGCTCGCAGCAGGCCGCCATCTGTCTTTCACGGGTCATTAGCTCCACTCGGCGGCACGCGCTTTCCCTCTCTCCTCAAAACTCTTGCGCTTCGTTGTTGCTTCCTAAATTAAACACATCCAGGCAATACGAAAATTTGCCATAGTTCAAAATATGTGGTTGCCAATTATTTTATAAATAGTGCTCCTTCCAAACCCCTCGCCTGTGTTTTTGAAACCTTAAAAAAAATGTTTTATCAGCTAACAGCATTTGCCTATTTAAACGTGTTCAGCGATCTCCGATCCTGTTTTTTAATTATTGTGCATTTTCGCACAGCTGATTGGATTGGCAAAATAAAACGAGAGTTGCACGTTCAGCTGATAGAAAGTTTGGTTAAAAATTATTTTGTTTATCTTTTGATTCTGTTTTACGCACATGGCGGGGGGAAACACAAATGTGTTGTGGTCTGTAGTACTGTGCACGATACAGCTGCCACAGATAGGGCTTCTCCTCTCTCCAAACACCTGCTGCTTTGCTGTTGCTTCCTCGCAAGGAGAACCCTTTACCTGAGGTTTTTCAAACATTAAAAGTTCGTTTAAATTTTTTTAAAGAATTTAACAGTGCTACCTCCAAGCCCCGTGCACTTTATTCCTGTTTTGAATGTTGTACTTTTTTGTATAACTAACGCATTGGTAAAATAAAGCACGTGCTGCTCGTACGTATGGTAAAAAAATAGTTTTTATCTTCAGATTCTCTTTTACGCACATGGGGGTATTACATAATTGTAATGTGGTTGGTAGTACCGTGCAGGTTACAGCTTCTGCAGATACGGCTTTTCTTCTCTTCCCCAAACACCTCCTCACACTAGGGGTCCAGAGACCTTGCTCCCTCACCCACTTTTGTTTATCAGCGCGCACTACCACCAAAGCATTTTGTTTTGGATTGCTGCCTCCGCCTTGCCGAACAGAAGGGGCCAGTGTGAACATTACTGGAAAACCCCAAAAGAAGTACAGAAGAGCTTCTAACTTGAGCAGACACAATATTGTGGGGCACCATTAACTGTTCGTTTCAGCAACGACGTGTTGGTGAAAAAAAGCTTATTTTGTCACTAGAGCTACTAACTTGGATTCTCTCAAAACTTCAGGACAGATATTTTTTCCTTCAATCATGCACTGTCCCAACGTGCTACACTGCGCTTCTCACAGTGATCTTACATTTTACTCTAATTACTTTCATAGAAACGCACTAGTTTAAACCCCTGGGCCCGGCTCAGCCCTCAGGATGTGAACAGGCAACAATGTATTGTAGGTGCCGGGTGGCACACTGCACTTCTCACTCTGACGTTTGACTCTCCCAATATCGTTTACGCCTTGTTCTGTCCTCCTTCTCTTCCATCGTGTTTGTATCTTCGTTCTGCCATCCTTTGCTTCTGTGCTGGACGCCACCCCCTCCGAGCCTGCTTGTTCTTGTCTACTTGGTTAAACTTCACTTCTCTTAATCTATCTACTCCCCAAGCCCTGCATTATACATGTTCAGCCCCTGGCTTCATCAGTGCAGATAGCAGCAAACTAAACACTGGTGCAACACCCGCCCACACAGTCAAACGGGCGAGCTCCACATCTGGTCCAGCCCACTCACTGATTTTAACAATAAGAACAAATAATATATTGAGCAGCAGTGAGGTGAGGGGCTAACAGCATATCGGTTCCGCCTCTATCCCAGTGTGAGTGGATGTGAATGCAGTGCCTGTATCCTCCCTTCGGGTGCCAGTCAGGATGCCTGGCTGTCTTGTGTGGGTTCCAGAAACTGAATTTCACTGTACAATAGCTGAATGCTGATGCAGTACCTAGTAGGCATGCACTATGCTATGCTTAAACCGTGGGCTTTGGGGAATGGCTGGACACTCTTCTGCAGTGCCTATCCTGGCTGTCTCCCCACCTCCTGCTCTTGTGACTAATCATTAGAGATGGGTGAGCCAACAAATTAACAGAGTTCAAGCCAAGCCAAGGTTCTGGCTCAGCTCTTAGAGCTTAATAAATCATACAGCAAACGTCACGTAATAAATGATAGTCTCTTCAAAATTCAAAAAGTGTATTTCTTTAACATGTAGAAACTTTGAAATTAATACTTTTAATTAAAGCACTGCACTGAGGTACTTAAATTAAAAGTGTGCATTTTTAAATCTAAACCCTTAGTGAACCAAGAGGCAAGACAGTTGTCATGTAAACCCTGTACGTGGCCCAGAGTACTATGGAGCAATATTATAGTCTATTAAATAAACAAAATGGGTTTTTGTCCAACTGATATTCTGAACTCACATATTTGAAAATATTTCTTACGGAATTATGAAAGTATTTCTTATGGAATTATGAATGAGTTTTGGTGAAATAAAATATTTGCATAAGATCACACAAAAATTAGTGGGGAAGCAGTGATTTATCCAGGTTTTCTGGTTTCACTTTCTACTAATCAGCCACTAAATAGGTATCTATATGTCTTTCCTTTTTTAGGTCGAGCCTAGAGCAGTGCATGCGCTGCTTGCTCGACTTTTAGTAAAGAGGTAAAAAGAAGTGCTACCAGATGCTGCCATGGGCGACCTAGAGCTTGAGTGCATGTGCGCGGGTGCGCGCTTTGCGTGCCTCTCTCCGCACTTCAATTCCCTCCCCCTCCCCCTCCCCCACCACAGATCTCGTCACTCTGCTGGCCTCATTAAGTTCATCGCGATCACTTTCACTTTCGCACACAACTCCCGGGCTTCTCTTGCGTTTCTTCCCCCACTGTTCTTCCTTTATTGATAGAAAGGGTTAACCCTCCGTGCCCTCCACACCCTTGCCTTCGGATGCGTTGGTACATTGTTTTCCTCATCCATGCCTTATTCACAGCCTTTGCTTACAAATTGAAGCGCTGTAACCGAGTTTTAAAAATGTATTTGTGAAAGTTACATGTGTTTCTGTGCCTATTTGTTGTTGCGAAGACTGCTTGGCTTTCCATTTAATTTCTTATTTAGGTTTGAAGAGTTTTTGTTTTCAATAGGGCGCGCAAATCACTTAAATTCTACATGCAAACACCTCTCTGTATGCCCGTCACAGCAATGATAGAGCTCTTTATGGCTATGCTAATTCTCTGGTTAGTCGAGCATGGTTGTCTCCTTTCTTAACATAGTTAAAGGCTATTTAACCCTTTCTCGCCACTTCAGACTCCCTGACTCTAATTTGGTATTGTTTGGGTGGAAAAACAATGTTAATGCAGATATCTTAAAAGGTAAAATGTGTATTTTTAAACCTTTAGGCTACTTTAGCATGTGAGGTGATTGCAAGGCGCTTACACCTTTATTTTATTTAAAGCAAGAAGGGTCAGATAAGAAGTTTAGAGTGACGGACGATTGATTACTTCATAGTTGCGTTTAGAAAGATACTTATGCTATATTAAAGAGAAAGTTAGCATGGCTGTAAAGATTGCTCTCCCCGCCATGACCTGCTTATGTGTGTTGTTTTTTTGGTATGTAAACATTGTGTGAACTGCTGTAAATCACTGGTTCTGAAGCTTCCCACCGGGACTAAAACCTACGTCCTAAGCTGCTAAGTTACTGGTTGGGGGTAGCAAGCCACATTTGCTGTTCTTTATTGTTACTCAATAGAGAAAGAATTGCTGGGTGATTGTTGCCAAGATGTAAATGATCAAACCAAAACGTGTTTCCTTGCAAAAAACAAAAAAAAATCATTCTAAAGACACCCAAAGCAACATTTACGAAGGTATAGAAAGTTGTGGCAATTTTTTGTGCGACCCATGATGCCCTAGGACACTTCTCAATATCATATAAATCAAAATGCTTACACTTTATGCATGAACCAAATGTAATCTGCATATAGAAAATGACAGTGTTTGACATGTCTAATAAGATCTCCCTTCTCTAACAAATGAACTGTTCTCTGCCATTTCCTGGGTTTCACACTTTTCCTTTTCATAGTGTAAGGTAAGAGAGCAGCTTAGCTGTAATGCCAGATAACCATAAAAGGGAGAAAATGCATTTTACGTATGTGGGGAGTGCTCTAAAGGCAAACATTGTTTTGACTTTGAAAAATTAAACACTGCATGGTGCATTGCAATTGTGTAAAGGACTTTTTCAATACATTCACTTTTCTGTTAAGCTTGTGATTGTATATCATAGCTACACATTTTTTTTATGAGCAGAGTTGCCTTCATTTCCAGTCATCTACGCAAAGCTACAGCACGCAACTGCAGTTCAACAACACCAACTGAAGCATAACACCACCTCAGCTTCACTCAGCCCAAGCGCAGCACCACCTCAGAACCAGCGCAGACCACCTCCACACCAGCACACCACCAGCTCTGCTCCAGTGCAGCACCACCGCACTACCTCCGCATCAGTGCAGCACCACCACCTCAGCCTCAGCACAGCACCTTCACAGTATCACTCAGTGCCACCACAGCATCACTCAGTGCCACCACAGCATCACTCTGCACCACCTCAGCACCAGCGCAGCATTACCTAAGCATCACTCAACACCACCACCTCAGCACAGCACTACCTCCGCATCAGTGTACCATCTCCTGCACAGCACCATCGCAGCCCCAACACAGCATCAGCACAGCGCCACCTCATCCGCAACTCAGCACCAACGCATCACCAGCACAGCATCACCTGAATATCACCAAAGCATCACTCAGCACCACCTCAGCACCACTCTAGCATCACTCAGCACCACCCTAGCCTCACTCAGTACCACCTCAGCACATCCTCGACATCACTCGGCTCCACCTCAGTATCACTTGGCACCACCTCAGTATCACTCAGTACCACTTCAGCACCAGTGAAGCACCGCCTCAGCATAGCTTCAATCCAGCACCAACTCAGCCCCACCACAGAATTAGCACAGCACCAACTCAGCACCAGCGCAGCACCACTTCAACAACAACTCATCACCAATGCAGCACCACTTCAGCAATAGCACAGCAGCACCGGTGCCGCAGCACCTTAGCACCAGCGCAGCACCAGCTCTGCATTACTAAGCACCACTTGAACACCAGCACAGCACCACCAAAGTATCACTCAGCACCACCTCAGCATCACCACAGTGTCTCAGCACCACCACAGCACCACCTGAGCACCGCATCAGTTCAGCAACATCTTAGCATCAGCACAGTACCAGTTCCTCATCAGTGCACCACCACCAGTGCAGCACCAACTCAGCATCAGCGCAGCATTACCTCAGCTGCAGTGCAGCACCATCTCATTATCCGCACAGCACCATCTCAGCATTAGCGCAGCACCACCTCTACATCATTGCTCCGCCACCAGCGCAGCCCCACCTCCGCACCTGCGGAGTCCCACCTCAGCAGCAATTCATAACCAACGTAGCACCACTTCAGCATCAGTGCAGCACCACCTCAGCACAGAACCAACTCAGCATCACTAAGAACCACCTGAGCACCAGTTCAGCTCCACCACCTCAGCATGAGTCATCACCAAAGCATCACTCAGCAACTCAATACCACCTAAGTATCATTCAGCATGCCCTGAGCATCACCTCCGAACCAGCACAGCACCACTTCAGCATCACCTCAGTATCGTTCAGGATCACCTGTCCCCACCACCTCAGCATCACTCCGCACCACCTCAGTCTGCCCTCAGAATCTGGCATCTGTTGATTCTCCCCTAGTGTCACTCCACTGCTCCTATTGTAATTGAGGTACTATTTCCCAACCTCCACCCTCCCGTTGTTTATGTCCTCCTCCCTCATTACAAAAAAACGATAACAAATTAGCATTAGAACAGGCAGAGAAAAGTTGCCAGCATTGCATGGACAAAACACTAGAACACATTTTTTTGTGTTAATTCTGTTTTTATTAGGGTCGTTCAGTTGTACATAAAGTTTTCCTGGTTATATATAGGGTGATAAAAATGGTTATAACACTTTTTTTCTGTAAATCGTTTTCATTAGGTCTCGCCTGAGACAGCGCTTTAGCGCTGCTCTGGCGAGACTTATAGTAAGCGAGTTTTGGAAGTGCAAACGAGTGCTTTCAGGCCTCCAAACACAGTGCATGTGCGCCGGGCGCGCGCACCCTTTGGCAGCCTGAAAGCACTTGTTTTCTTTCACTTTCGCGCCCGCACGGCCGCTTTGATGTTTGATCGCGATCGCGATCACTTTCACATTCGCGGCCGCACGGCCGTCTCCCTTCCTCCCTCCATGAATGCCTCTCCTTTACTCATTGAGTCTTAATATTCAGTTGTAGTCTTGTTGCAGAGTAAATTTTATATACGTTTTTCCTTCCAGCAAGGAACCAATTTTGACAACGCCCGTAGATTTCTACACAAATAGTTTAGCTGCTTCTAGACTTGCTGTGCTCATACACGTTTTAAAGTAACTAGAAAATGTACATGCTGCTGAGTAAATCGCATTTATATCTGTCCGCAAAGCAAGGCGGCGGGTGTTTTTGAGACATTATTTGAGGCTATATTGAAAAGAAGCTCCCAACCCCCCTCCCCCAAACGTATTGACCAAGCTACGCGCCAGACATTACGCACACTGTTTTCATCACTTAGGGTGCTGCTCGAGTTACCGAGTTCAGATCCGTGCTTGGTGAACGCATAACCGTGCACAAGGTGACTTTTGTTTGCAGGATTTATAATCCACCACAGTGTGTTCGTGTTTATGCAGTTTTCTTTCAATCATTGTCGTTTTCTTCTTTTATCTCCTCTATTTTCGTATTAATGTCTCGTGTTCACCCCTTTCCTCTTGCGGTATAATTGTCTGTTCTTATTCAGCTCTCTTCCATCTTTAGTTCTACGTTCTATTTCTTTTCATCTCCCATTGTTTGTGCGCTTTGTACGTTTTTTTGCTTCATATTTTGTGTGTTCTGTTTCTCTTTTTTTGTTCCCCCTTTCTAACTTAGACTGTTTCAGCCATGCGAACCAGAACTCGATGGAAACCATCTGTGTCATCCTGGAATGCGCTCCCCCGCCCCCAAGCGCGCGCGCCACGCTCCGCCGGGCTTGTCTTTTTTTGTCGTTTTTAAAAAAAACTTTAAGCGCGAGGCGCGCATGCGGCTAATGCTTGTTTTCCTGTGTATCAACGCCCAACTACTTGCAATCCCCTTTCTCATGCATTACCTACAGCGACATCATAGCCTTGCCTCCCCGGCACATTTTCTGTTGTCTACCCAGCTATCTGATTTAAATTCAAGATGCCATAGTTGTTTTTGAGAGACTCGTGCAACCTCCAGACCCTCTCGTAGAGGACAAACACCCTTATCTTTGCCTAATGCTGAGCTGACAAGATGACAGAACAATCACTTCTGACGCCATTCCCCTTTGGGTGGGTTTAGTCATACAATGAGTCAGTCAGATAAAATCTTATTTTCCCGATTAAACAGTTTTTTCAAGCAGCACACACCAAATTGCATGAAATGTTCTACCTCTCTGTCTTTCTGAGTCTCTCACTTTCACTTTCTCTATGTCCATCTCTCTATCTGACTCTCTTTCTCTTTCGGTTTCACCCCTTTCCCTCTGTGTCTCCCTCTTTCTCCCTCCCTGTCTCTTTCATCTATTTCTCTCTTTGCTCTACTCTATTTCTGTCTTTCTCTTCCCATTCCCTTGAGCCTCGCTCTCTCTCTTGCACTCTCCCTGTTCCCATCTCTTTATCTCTCTTTCTACTACTCTGCCTTCCTCTCTGTCTCTTTCTTATTTCTCCCTCTGTTTCTTTTCACCTCTCTATATATATATCTAGTTCTCTCGATATGTATAATATCTATCTCAGTCTTTCTCTGTCTCTGTATCGCTGAACCTATTTCTCTCTCGCTCCCTCTGTCTGTCTCTGTCTGCCTCTTACTCTGTGTCTCTGAGTTTCCCTGTGCCCCTCCTTCCTTTCTCTTAATATATTTTCTCTCTCTCTCTCTCTGTCATTCTCTCTGTTTGTTTTCCTCTCCTCCTCTCCCCTTTTCTCTGACAATTTCTCAGTTTCTCTTTCTCACTGAGTCTCTCTGGGTCTCCTTTTGTCGCTGTGTTTTTCTCACACTCTCTCTTTCTCCCTGTCTTCATTTCTGGCATTCTGCTACTTAAGCCGACTCCTGCCTGCATCTCTCACACCAAACAGGGTATCTCTCTTGTGGGCATTTGCCAGTGGGACTGAACAGAGTTTTAATTGATCTCTGGTCCGCCAGCCATTCAGACGATACCGCGGTATTGTCAGAGAGGTGAGAATTGGGCCTCTGGCTGAGTTCAAAGTTACGCGGTAATCTGAGCTGCGCGTTTTATCTAATTAGACCAGGCATTCTTCTCTGCCTGGGGCTGCAGGGTTCCCATTTCATGGAGCAAACTGATTCTTGCATGTACTTTTATCATGGTTGTTTCAGATAAATTGTTGCGAACCGCACCGAAGACCTGTATGTGGGGGACAGAAAACATGGTCAACTTTCAATAATGTAAAGAGGGGCAGCGGCCCCACTACGTTTACATATACACCAGAAGATGAGTCTGCGGCCTGCACCTTCGAGGTGGCAGCTCACAGTGACTTCAGACATGCGCACCACAGCCTAAGACTCCCCCTCTAACAAGCATTTGCAATGCAATAGGTCTCGCAGTTATACGAGTTTGAGCTATTGGCATTATAAATGACAGTGCCTTTTATTTATGTTTAAAAAAAAAAAACTTAAATAAAAAGCATTGTCATTTACAATGCCAATAGCTCAAACTCCTATAAATGCGAGACCTATTGCATTTGCAATGCAATAGGTCTCGCATTTGCAAAAGTGTAAGCTATTGGCATTGTTCATGACAATGCCTTTATCTATTTTATTAAAAAAACACATAAATAAATGCCATTATCATTTACAATGCCAATAGCTAGTGTTGCATTATTATTAGCAATACCAACTGCTCACACTTTTATAATGCGAGACCTATTGCATTGCAAATGCTTGTTGACTTTTTTACATCATCAGTATCAGCTCACAGTTACAACCATACAATAACTATTAACTGCATGGTGTCCCCGGCCTTAGGTGTCCGTAAGATGCTCCATAGGTGGTGCAGATGCTCCTTGTCTAGCCACTGGGAATCACCCCCCAATCCCTCCGATGTCCCACCCTTCCCCCCAAACCCCCAACCCCCCCTCCCACCCTCCCCCGTGGCATCTGCAAAGCGTCCGAACAGGTAAATGCCAGTCTGTTATAACACTTTTTTTATTATAGCTTTTCAACATGCTGCACAACATTCACAATGCTCTACAACACAGCTTAAAGACATTAACAAAGGCAATAGCTCTGTCTAAACACGTATAAGGTCCCAAAAGCGAGACCTATTGGCAATGCCAATGCTTGTTTGCTATGTGTGGGGTTCTGGAACTATGGTATTTAAAGGTTTTTGGTTTGGCTTTTTAACTGTTGACGTTTGTGTTGCACTTTTGATGAATAAAGACTTTTGAACGACACATTGCCTAATGGGCATCACAGGACAGTAGTACAGCCATGGTTACCTCTATTCCATCTCTGCAGGATAAATGCTCCTCGGAGGGAAGTAGGTGTTCCTGACAGATCCTTCCGTATCTGATTTCGAGTGCCTTTCATTTATAGCTCAACCTAATTTAACTCACTCTTTTAGGAGAAAAAACACTTCCTTACTAAATAGTCATCCTATCAAGTCAATGTTTTTTAATGGAAAATGTACTCTGCCCTCACATTTTGTCAGATTGAGAGTTAATGACAATGGTGTTATTTGGAAGTCTCGAATGGCCCAAACTAAGGCATTGGTAATGCAACAGCAAAAACCAAGCGTCAAAACTATTGGCTGCTTTGTCGAAGAATGTTTCCTCTTGCTTGTGTTTTCCTGTGAACCCCTTGGACGTCTCTGTGGTAGTTCCCCAAGATTGAGGTAGAGTTTTGCCTTTTCAGATAGACTTCACCTAATTGTCTTTGCATTTGTGTAGAGTTGATAAAGTATCTCCCAGTTCCTACTTCTTGTAGGCCACATAATTGTGAGTTTCTGGTCGAATTGAGTCTTTGGTGCTATCGGTACTGTGTAGTCTAAATATCCATTTTGTGGTCACTAAGTATGTATTTTTTGAGTATTTGCATGTGATTTGTGTTCCCGAGCCAGGTACCATTCTAGTTTGTTGTATTGCCCTCACTGCACCCCCAGCAGGCTGGACAGTGGCTGTATTGCTTGTTTTGGGTTCCTGGGAAGCCTCTCTTCCCTTGTGTGATTTAATTTAAGGTAATGGAAGAGTGGCTGATAGTGTGGCTTCTTGGTCTGTCTGGTTGGTGCCTCTGGACAGTAAGAAGTTGATATTACTCTGTGCTCACAATTTCTCTGCTTCTGTAGCACAGTACAAGAGGCGCAGAGTTTTTATAAGTATTTTTTTCCAGTCCATACATTGTATGTCTAATCAAACTTGTCACTCCCTTAGGTTAGGCCAGTGGCAAGCATGAAACGAATTAAAGCCATTTTTTTTTATTGCTGGGTAAAGTATTCTGGTTGCTTTTTATGGAAAAGCATGCATAGGAGAGTGTTTTGTGGTGGAATGTCCCAGAGCCACAAACATAAGCAGGAGTGTCTGGTTTGTTGTTTGCTATCCAGCAGTTTCGCATGTAGAGTAACACCATATTTCCATCCTGACATTTTCTTTTACAAACTATTATCCAATGTTTCTGTCCAACTAGTCGAATTAAAGCATATGTAGACCACAACTCCCAGAATGCACTGAATTGAATATGGGCCAAGACATGGTACACTACTGTCATGAAACAATCTGGAAACTGCTCTGTATGACATCATATCTTCCCAACTTTTTGTAAACACAGATAAAATTCTCAAAACGCTTGAAGAACTCCTTTCACAACTACCTCTGCTGCGTGCCTAACTATTAAAAGGTTGTGTAGAGAGCAGAGCCCCTAAAATGTCATGTAATGTTACGCAGTCTCTATATAGTGCATGTCTGCCAATGACTTAGCTTCTAAGTGCTTTATTCACAGGCGTAAGTGTCTGCAGATGTGGCCTTGGCCACTGAGGGTAATCTGCAAGATCACCTGTTAACAGCCCATGCCCAGTATAGTGCAGATGGTGTGTATTCACCCCCAAAAGGGGGTGGGCTGTTGAAATCTTTTTGCCAAACCCAGTGGACGTGCGGTGTCTCTGCGGTGTATCTCTGTGGAAGTGCGTATCATTTGATCCTCTGCCTAACCTGTGTACATCCATTTGATATCTGTTTGGGGTCTTGCTGGACCTTGTGCTGTTCTCGAGAGAAATTGAACCAATTTATAGGTCTCGCCTGAGACGAGTATGCGCTGTCGTTTGCAAGACATTCTGTTAACTTAAAAAGGGCTTAGAGCCCACCCATTGCTTACCATTCGGTGGTTTCATTGTTCTAAAACCGGAGGACTCCCCCCCCCCCTAACACACATGCATAGTGTACAAGTTACTTTTATCCAGGTTATCACATTACATCTTGAGGATCAAATGTGTTGTGTGTACTTTAACCGAAACTCGGCATGAGACACATTAATGTGCATCATGGATCTCAAATCCCTTGACTAGATGAATTTCTATGTTTTTTTAAGTAGTAGTCGAGTTTGAAGAGTGGTGGAGTTAGGGGGAGAGGCCTCCGACCAGCTCTCAGGAATCCAACTATGTGAGACTTACTGGAGGTACCAGAAGGATCTTCTTGGCCCCCAAGGACCCTCAGCATCCAAGAGGACTTCATCCTCCAACCAGTAAAGCTCCAAGAGGCGCCTTTGCAGAGTGGTGGAGAAAGGGGGTGTGGCCCCTGAAGACCACTCAGCCATTCCACTGTGTGGGATTTACTGGAGGGAACAGGAGAGGTTTCTCGCCCCCAAGTACCCTCAGCATCCAAGAGAACTTCATTCCCCAACCACCAGTGCGTCAGAAGGCGCGTTTGTAGCAGTGTAGTGAAGAAAGGGGGTTGCTGGACCTGTATTTAAAAATGTGTTTTCAATTTTTTTACGGGAGGGAGACACAAGGCCTCCCTTCCTTTGGCCAGATTGGGTCCCAGGGACCCCATTCCCCAGCGCCAGTCCTTTTTGAAATGGGGGAGGATGGTCGTGCGACCCCCCTCCCAGGCCGATTTCGGCCCCAGGGACCCCAAACCCTGGGGCCCGGTGTCAGGTGTGGGTGTTCCCTGACCCCAACCAGACCATCCACTTAGCAGTCTTGGAGACCGCAGGTGGAGCTTCATGGCCCCGTCAGTCCCTGCCTGCTCCCCGACTCCTACGGGAGTCGGTAATGCTTTGACAGAGCGGAAGCTTCTGAACTTGCAGCTCCCTCTCTGTCAAAGCAATTATGCTCCGCTTAGCGCAAGCGAGAGCAAAACGTTCATGCTTGCTCAAAGTGGAGCACAGTTTTCTATGGCTTGGCTGGAGCGGTAAAGCTCCTGTCTAGCCATAGCAAGCAGCTATGTCCTGGGGTGGTCACCCAGTACATAGCATGAGCCGGCCCTGGTGGATGGCAGTCCCCAGAGCAATCTTTGGCTCCAGGAGGCGGGCTGCGTGGCCCCCATCCAATGTGTAGTTTAGTGGTGGTCCCCAGGGCCAGGTGTCCACAACGGACCCCCTTCATTATATTTTTTGAGCCTCGGGAAGTTGGTGCTCCCCAGGACTTGAGCCATCAGGGGGCTTCTTTAAAGACAAGCACGCGAGCCAGCGTTTGTGTTTTATAAAACATTTTTATGGCACATTCGTCACGATCTTACAGTATTTTTTATTTTTAATGCTTTTTTGGCTTGGGGGTCAGGGGACTCCTACCCTGCCCCCTTTTAATTTTTTTCACCCTTTTAGGGGGGACTCAGTGAAGCCGAGTCCCAAAATGGATGCCAATCAGAGCTGTGCATTTCCATGCACAAGCTTGTCTTTTTTTCGCGAAGTCGTTGTGGCCACAGATATCACGAACTGTATTTTCTTAAATTTCTCAAAACCTACTGAATGGATTTGCACCAAATAACACAAGTATTTGCAATGCAATAGGTTTCGAATTTACAAGGGTTTGAGCTATTGGCATTGAAAGTGTTAGGAGAGAGCGTTTCCTGCAACAGCAGGCAGGACAAAGCTATTTGAGAAAATAGTGCTCGGAGGCTGTAATTAAAGCCTACCGAGTAACAGCACCCGTAACAGGGAATGTCGCCATGGGAGGTTGCAAAATGAGACAAGTCGGTACTAAGGAGGGACTACTAAACCTATTGACCAATGAACAGCCACAGTTTACAGTGGACACAAGCCAATGAAAAATGTGGGCAGAGCTTCAAGTCCTTACCTAAATACAGCATGCCTCGCAGAGCAGCACATGCGCTGCCCAGGCTCAACCTAAAAAACACAATCTGCGTAATAACATCTACATTTCTGCCAAATTTGGTGTAATTCCGTCCAGCAGTTAGGGCTGTAGGTTCGACTACGCATCCTATGGGAATTAAAATGGAAAACCAAATCTTTTTAGCCTCTTTTTTCTCGGCCCCCACTAAATGGATCACCCCGAAACTTCCCATGCAAAACAAGACTTACTATGACACTGTTTTTGAAAAGTTCCGTGAAGATTCATTAAATGACGCCAATAATACAGGCAAGTCAAAAAAACTAATTTCCTATGGAAACTAGGTCCTAACTATGACTATCTACTGCCGACCGCCAGTAGGACATATATATATATATATATATATATATATATATATATACTTAATAATTTTATGTTATAATAATCCTATGTTGTACAACATGCCTAAAAAAAACATTGACAGAGCCAATAGATCTCGCAAGGCTAGAGCAGCGATTCAAGGAATAGCTCTACTCTCGGCTACCGATGGGGGATAACTCTGCTTTTTGTCCTTGTTAGAAGGGCGATCTCAGGGGGGTTACGGAACACGTTCCTGGCCACCCCGTGATCCACCTCTCCCAGAACTATGCCGTGCACTGGCGGGGAGGCCCTTCCGGGAAGGGTCTCGTACCGAGGATCGCACGCGCTGAGCTTTGCACTGCTTCGAAGAAGGGACACCACACAGTAGGTTTCAGTAAAACAGAGTTCTTTATCTAGAGATTTGGTGGATCTTTATGATCCGTGGTGCAGCCTTTGGTCAATACAATAACTGTCGGCAATTTCCTGATAGAGGGTAGGGGTAGCGGGACAGTCTCTAAGTTCAGGGTCTCTGCTGGGTATCCTTCGCACATCTCTCAATCCTCGAGCTGGGGGATATAGAGTTCATTCAGCAGGCTCAGCCGGTCTTTCGGGATAGGGGAGCCGCGAGTCTCTCAGCAGGGCTCAGGTGTTATCTCAGAGTTCCAGGGAGCCGCGACAACGTCAGCAGGGCTCAGATGGTTCCGGCAGAAGAAGGTCTCTGCCAAGCGGGAGCCGCGACGAAGTCAGCAGGGCTCATTCGGGCTTCCGGGCTTCGGGTAGCGTCCTTAGTTCAGATTCTGTCGAGCCGCGACGAGGTCAGCGGGGCTCTCTTAGGTCCAAGTCTTCTCTGCCTGCAGTCCCTTCAGCACCCCTTGTTATACACCTCCTGCTCTTTGAAGTCCGGAGTCCTCGCAGAGAGGGGTCTGGGCGCTGGGGACGGCGTGTTGGAGTTTCCTGCCGCTCGGCTCTTTGATCTGTTCAAGTTGGTCCGGGAGGGACTCCAGACACCCAGCATGCTAGGAGCCAGCTCCCCAGGGGCCCGGAGGGCGATCAAAACCCTCTTCGGGGAGGAGGTCAAAGGTGTGACAGAGAGTACTCCTCCCTGTCTTGCTTGGGGGGGATCTCTCTCCCTCGGCCGGGCATGTGCGCTGAGGGTCTAGGTTTTGCTGGGGTCCCGGGTCGGCCATCGGGGGATGGTGGCCGGAGGTTCGTGACATCCAGGGATCAAGGGTGGTGAAGGGGTTGGGCTGGGATGCTGATGGTCGGGGAGGCCCACGTTACGAGGCCGGTCCCACACGGGTCCCCCCCCAGCTGAAAGTCGGGGAGAACTACCCATCTTCTTGGGGGTTCTCCTCGCTGAGGCGGAAGAATCGAGATAGGCCGTCAGCGTTGGTGTGGTCAGTACCTGGGCGATGTTCTACGGTGAAGTCCATCCCCTGGAGGGAGACTGACCATCGCAGCAGCTTGGGGTTCTCTCCTCTCAATTGCATCAGCCACCGTAAGGGTCGATGGTCTGTTTGGACTCGGAAGTAGGTTCCGAACAAGTAAGGTTGTAGCTTCTTTAGGGCCCAGACTACTGCGAAGGCCTCTCTTTCAATGGTGCTCCACCGTCGTTCCCGGGGTAGTAACCTTCTGCTGATGAAGGCTACGTTATGCCGTTCTCGTTGAATTGGGAGAGGACAGCCCCAATTCCTGCTCCGAAACATCCATCTGAACTACAAATTCCTTGGAATAGTCGGGGGCTTGGAGCACCGGGGCGGTGCACATAGCGGTTTTTAGGGCGTCGAACGCCTCTTGGCAAGGGGGGGTCCACTGTACTCTCTTGGGCTGTTTCTTGGAGGTGAGTTCTGTGAGGGGCCCCACTATGCTGCCATAGTTTTTAATGAATCTCCGGTAGTAGCCGGTGAGGCCTAAAAAGGCCCGGACTTCTGTTTGGGTCGTAGGGGGTTCCCAGGCCAGAATTACGTCAATCTTGGGCTGGAGGGGGGCGACCTGCCCGCTCCCTACCTGGTGTCCCAGGTAAACCACCGAGCCTTGTCCAATTTGGCATCTGCTGGCTTTGATGGTTAGGCTAGCTCGGCGCAGGGCCATTAGTACCTGTCGGAGGTGTTGGAGGTGTTCGGTCCATCTAGAGCTGAACACCGCAATGTCGTCTAGGTATGCGGCGCTGAACTCTTCTAGCCCGGCCAGGACCCTGTTGACCAACCGCTGGAAGGTGGCCGGGGCGTTTTTCATTCCAAAGGGCATGAGTCGAAAGCGGTAATGCCCATCTGGGGTGGAGAAGGCGGACTGCTCCATGGCTCCCTCGGTGAGTGCAATTTGCCAGTACCCGCAGGTCAAGTCGAAGGTGCTGAGGTAGTGAGCAGCCCTGAGGCAGTCAATGAGCTCGTTTGCGCGGGGAATAGGGTGAGCGTCGGCTCGGGTGACCGCATTGAGCCCCCGGTAGTCCACACAGAACCTTAGGTCGGAGGCGACACCAGGGGCGGCTGCTTTCGGAACCAGTACCACGGGGCTGGCCCAGGGACTGTCGGAGGGTTCGACCACTCCTAGAGCTAGCATATTAGCCACCTCGGCCCGGATGCAGGTTCGGACCCCGTCAGGGACGCGGTAGGCTCTGTGCCGCACCGGCGGGCTGTCTCCGGTGTCCACGTCATGGACACACCAGTCGGTGACCCTGGGGGTGAGGGAAAAAAGGTCTGCAAATTGTCCCAAAAGCTGGCGGCAGTCGTCGTGTTGTTGGGGGGTGAGGGAGGAGGACAGTATCACTCCCTCTATGGAGCCATCTTTCTCCTTGGCACACAGGAGGTCCGGGAGGGGCTCGGTGTCCTCCTCGGCCCCATCGTCGGTGGCTAGGAGCAAACTCAACTCCATCCTCACAAAGTGAGGTTTGAGGCGGTTCACGTGGAGAACCCGGAGAGGATTCCGGGGGGACTGGGCGTCAACTAAGTAAGTTACTTGACTCTTCCGCTCTACGACCTTGAAGGGCCCCGTCCATTTGTCTTGGAGGGCGCAGGGTCTCACCGGGGCCATCACCCAAACCTGTTGGCCCGGCTGAAACTCGACCAGAGTGGCATTCTGGTCATACCAGCGCTTCATTTCCTCCTGGCTAGCCTCGAGATTAGCCTCAGCGAGCTCCCGGAACTTCAGAGTCTGGTTGCGGAGTGTCAGGATGTAGCGGAATACATCTTGAGGTGTCCCTCGGGGGGCGGTCTCCCAACCCTCTTTGACCAGGCTCAGGGGGCCCCGGACGGGGTGGCCGTAGAGCAATTCGAATGGGCTGAACCCCAGGGATTTTTGGGGGACTTCTCGGTAGGCGAACAGGAGGCAGGGGAGGAGCACGTCCCATCTGCGATGGAGGGGCTCTTCGAGGCCCATGATCATCCCCTTCAGGGTCCGGTTAAACCGTTCCACTAGACCGTTCCCTTGGGGGTGGTATGGGGTGGTGAACTTGTACGTCACCCCGCATTGCTACCATAAGGACCTCATGTATTTTGAGATAAAGTTAGTGCCGCGATCACTCACGACCTCGCAAGGGAACCCCACACGGGAGAATATCCCCATCAAGGCCCGGCCCACCACGGGGGCCGTCACGGTTCGGAGGGGAATGGCCTCAGGGTAGCGGGTGGCGTGGTCCACCAGTACGAGGATAAACCGGTGGCCCTGGGTGGTCCTGGGATCCAGAGGTCCCACGATGTCTATCCCCACCCGCTCAAAGGGGGTACTGACGACGGGAAAGGTTTGCAGGGGAGCCTTGCGCTTCCCACCGCTTTTTCCGCTGGCCTGGCACGTGGGACACGACTTACAGTGAGCCTCTACATTCGCTCGCATCTTGGGCCAATAGAAGTGGGTGACTAAGCGATGATAGGTTTTGTCTTGACCCAAGTGTCCCGCCAGGGGTACATCATGGGCTAGGCCCAGGAGTAAGTCTCGGAATCGCAGGGGTACCACTAGCACCCGGGCCAACCCTAGTTCGGCAGATTTTTGCTCACTGTACAGGAGGCCGTTCTCCCAGTACACCCAATGGGTTCCGGACTGGTCGCCCGCCGCCTGGGCTCCTGCCTGCTGCCGGGGTCCGACGAGGGAAGGGCAGGTGGCTTGTTCCTTGCAGAACTCTGCCCGGGAGGGGCCCCCCTCGAGGCGCCATTGTGCCAACTCGGGCAGGTCACCTAGCTCGGTCATTCGCTCGGGGTCCCGATGTAAGGGTTCGTCGTCGGGGACGGCTTCTCCCTCCGGGAGAAGGTCATCGGCTCGGGTAGCCTGTCCCGGTCCTCTGGGACGGTGACGGGGCTCAGAGTTGGGGCCTCCCTTCCCTCGAGGGGGGCCGATTGGGCAGGCATGGAGCGCGTGGTGGCGCACACCCATTCGGGTAGCCCCAACATACTTAGGTGGGCCCTTCGTTCCACCTGCCCCTCAGGGAGCTCTCGAGATCGTTGCCCAGGAGGCAATCTACTGGTTGAGAAGTTCGGACGGCCACCCTTAATTTACCGGTTACTCCCCCCATTCGAAGGGTACCAGGGCCATCCTGCAGAGGTTCTCGGAATTGTCAGAGGAGATAACCGGGCAAAAGACGTCGGGGAGAATCTGGTCTTCCGTGACCAGGTGGCAGTGGACCGCCGTGACACTCGCCCCGGTGTCGCGGAGGGCCTCGACTTGGTGACCGTTGACCGTCACCTGCTGTCGGTATTTCTTGGTGTTGGCGGGTAGGGGGACTCCGGGAACCATTTCCCGGTCTCCTAGGGAGACCAGGGCCATGGCTGCAGGTTCCCACTCCTCAGTGTCCTCCATCTCCTCCCCTAGGGTCACGGTGGCCATCTGGCGGGCTGGGGGAGCTGTTGCTGTGGGCCGTTGGTACATGGGACATTGGGGGTCACTGGCGTAGTTGCCAGTCTGTTGGCATCGGTAACAGGTGATCTTGACTCGGGGTCCCTGCCTCCCTGGGGGCCCTGTGCTGGCTGAAGGTGGGGCTGGAAAGTGCGGGGGTTGGTTTCTGGGGGGACTATGCTGGGGGCCTGCCTGGGATTCCCTCTGTCTTCCCTGATTCCCCCCACCCCTCTGGCGGGGGATGTCCCTGACTGTAGCGGCCATAGTCTCCTACGGGGCCCCGGGGGGCCCGGCTTGTTCACCCAGCGGTCAGCTTCAACCGCCAGTTTCCGAGAGTCTGTGAGTTTGCTGTCGAGGAGATGTTGGCGTAGCTCCACAAAGCAATTTGCGGACAAGTGTTCCCAAGCGATCAGGTCGAACAGCTCCTCAAAGGTGGAGACCTTGCTGCCCTTGATCCATCCGTCCAAGGCCCTGCTGTAAAAGTTCACGTACTCCAACCACGTAGTACCGGGTATCTTTTTACAGTCTCGGAACCGTTGCCGGTACATCTCGGGGGTGAGTCCATATCTCGCTAATAAAGCCTCTTTCATGTGGCTGTAGGAATTTAGCACGGTGGAGGGCAGGTCCAGCAGGGTATCTCTCCCCTTGCTCAGGAACCGGCCCCATAAGGCAGCCCCCCAATCCTTCTGTGGGACTCGGTGGGAGGTCATGGCGACCTCGTAAGCTTTGAACCATTGCTGGATGTCGTCATTCTTGTAGTACTCTTTCACCACATCCTTGGGGATGTGGACCTTCGGTTCCACTGGGGGAGAGGTCTGTTGATTCCCCGGGGGTCTGGATTCCTCACTCCTGGCCTTGAGCTCGATCTCTTTTAGGCTGCGCTCATGCTCTAGTTGAAGTTTCTTTTCTTCGTGTTCTCGCTGGTGTTTCTTTTCCTCCAGTTCTCCTTGCAGACGTAACTGTTCTACAGCCAACTTTTTTTCAGCCAATTTTAGTTCTCCCTCTATCTTTAGCTTGGCTAGTTCTAGTTCGTGGCTGCGGCTCCTCTCTCGGTCTGTTAGTTCCTCCGGGGACAGGCCCCCCTTGGGGGCGTTTTTCCTTACCGGGTTGCTCCGGGGTTCGTTTGGCTCTACCTCTCGAGCGTCTCCTTCGGTTTGAGGAGGGGAAGCTCCGGTCTCGATCCAGGCCTTCAATGGTTTCTGGAAATCTTCTTTTGTACTTAATCCGGTGGTAGCGATTCCAAGGTCTTTGCAAAACTGTTTTAGTTCTCGGTGCGTATATTCCTCTAATCGGTCCTCTCGGAACGTAAAACTCGCGCTGGTTCCTGTGGCACTCATGTTGGTTCCTTCTTCCATCCTTGTTTGGTAGTGCATCAGCCGTTCACCGTACGATCTCTAGGTGTCGGCTCGGATCCCGTCGCCTGCCGCCAAATGTTGGAAGGGCGACCTCAGGGGGGTTACGGAACACGTTCCTGGCCACCCCGTGATCCACCTCTCCCAGAACTATGCCGAGCACTGGCGGGGAGGCCCTTCCGGGAAGGGTCTCGTACCTAGGATCGCACGCGCTGAGCTTTGCACTGCTTCGAAGAAGGGACACCACACAGTAGGTTTCAGTAGAACAGAGTTCTTTATCTAGAGATTTGGTGGATCTTTATGATCCGTGGTGCAGCCTTTGGTCAATACAATAACTGTCGGCAATTTCCTGATAGGGGGTAGGGGTAGCGGGACAGTCTCTAAGTTCAGGGTCTCTGCTGGGTATCCTTCGCACATCTCTCAATCCTCGAGCTGGGGGATATAGAGTTCATTCAGCAGGCTCAGCCGGTCTTTCGGGATAGGGGAGCCGCGAGTCTCTCAGCAGGGCTCAGGTGTTATGTCAGAGTTCCAGCGAGCCGCGACGACGTCAGCAGGGCTCAGATGGTTCCGGCAGAAGAAGGTCTCTGCCAAGCGGAAGCCGCGACGAAGTCAGCAGGGCTCATTCGGGCTTCCGGGGTTCGGGTAGCGTCCTTAGTTCAGATTCTGTCGAGCCGCGACGAGGTCAGCGGGGCTCTCTTAGGTCCAAGTCTTCTCTGCCTCCAGTCCCTTCAGCACCCCTTGTTATACGCCTCCTTCTCTTTGAAGTCCGGAGTCCTCGCAGAGAGGGGTCTGGGCGCTGGGGGCGGCGTGTTGGAGTTTCCTGTCGCTCGGCACTTTGATCTGTTCAAGTTGGTCCGGGAGGGACTCCAGACACCCAGCATGCTAGGAGCCAGCTCCCCAGGGGCCCGGAGGGCGATCGAAACCCTCTTCGGGGAGGAGGTCAAAGGTGTGACAGAGAGTACTCCTCCCTGTCTTGCTTGGGGGGGATCTCTCTCCCTCGGCCGGACATGCGCGCTGAGGGTTTAGGTTTTGCTGGGGTCCCGGGTCGGCCATCGGGGGATGGTGGCCGGAGGTCCGGGTCAAGGGTGGTGCAGGGGTTGGGCTGGGATGCTGATGGTCGGGGAGGCCCACGCCACGAGGCCGGTCCCACAGTCCTGAACAAGAGGTCAGTCCACTGAGCAAGAGACCACGCTGCCAAAGGAGGGATAGCTCTGATGTCTGTGGCAAGTGGGGGACAGCTTTGCTGACTGTGGCCAGTGAGGGGCAGCGAGAAGGTGAACAAGGCACGGCTCTGCTGTCGGCGGAGTGTGCACCTTTGCACTGTTGCTCCTGATCCTGGAGGTGGCACCCTTCCTTTCCTGTCCCTATGGTGTGTTCTCCGGACTTTACCCGGGCAGAATGCAGGGGTAGGTAGGGCTTCCTGCTTCCCTCACTGATTGGTGTATTTATCAGCCCAGAGTTGCATTGAGAGTGTGTAAGAGGGGGAGCTAATGGTGTTTCACTTGCACATTTCCCTACAGAGTTGTTGCTTGAAGGAGGAGATGGACACAAGGGTTTGAGACTTGGGTCAAAGTCTAGCTGTTCAAAGATGGGTTGTGGCAGTATCCAATCTCGGGGCATCACAACCTTGGCTGCTAACAGTCTTGCCCTGACCCTAGGGTGCTCCAGTGAGTGAGGTGTTGCCTAAGCTCGACCACTGCTGTACATTGTTCGGATTTGATAAGAACCAGGTTCAATGCAGGATGTCTGAGAGGACAGATACCCATACCGGGGGGCTGCCAGCCTAGAGCGTCAAACACACTTGTACGGAGACACACCTGCACACCTACCTCAGTTCCTAGCTGGGCTTCTTCCAGCCCCAAGCCTGCCGCAACTGCCTCTCCCGCCATTGTTATTCTTAGACACCCTGGGATGTCTTCTCCAGTTATCTATGTGGACCCCATCCAGTCTCTCTCCGGGTCGCTCTGGCCGTGCTGCAGCCATAGTGGTTTTACAGAAACACCCCGGCCCCTGTATTCTCCCAGCTGCTCTCACGGTTCATGGCGTGATGGCTCTTCCTATGGGCCCCTCCAGGCCTGCGGTGCATCGGTGCACATCATTCCTTTCCCCCCTGTAGAGTAATGTACAGTCAGCCCTCTGTGGATCGAGCAGTGAACATCTGTCCCCTTCTGAGCTTTTAATACATTGTCAGGGCAGGGCGAGACGCTGCGGCAGGTCACACATCCGCAGGGAACTGCCATTGCTTAGTTCAAGAAGCAAAATTCTTGGTGGAAATGTAGATCAAATCTGCTGAGAACATTCCCCCACCTCCTGTGTTCATTTGGCTGGAGCCCTGTTCTGCCGTATCAGTTGTGCAGGAATCCTTTGGGGCAGCGGCCACGGCTGTCCAGGCAGCAGATGGTAACGTGCTGTACTCTTGCAAAGATTGGGCAAGCCCTGGCCGCCTCGGAGCCCTTTTCCGAGCACATGAATCACAAGCAATTCTTCTTCTTCCAATCCGATTGCATCTGTAATAAACAACGCTGCACGTCTGAGACCATGAGTCATTCCGCCAACATTCCTGTAACAGTGCGAAGAGATTGTCACCCAGCGCTATAAGGGTGTTCAGCTTCCATTTCTAATAACTACTGGTCCCTTCTGAGCTGGCCCAGTGCTGCCAGCGGATGGAAGAGCGAAGTCCAAGCCCCGGGGTCACCGCCAAGGCAAGGCCTGGAGCGGTCGGTTCACTGTCGCCTTCCTCTGGGAAGGACCATAGAGCGAGCCCTGCACTTATAGCAACTGTTTCTCTTTAAAGGACCAATCCTCTTCAATGGAGCGAGCACAGGCTGCTGCCTCCAATGACCCTCCTTCTTCAGGAGAGTCCGTCATAGGGCCCACTCCTGTCAATCCTTCTAATGGCCCCGCCCTTCAGCAGAACAAGATCTAAGACCTTCATTTTCGAATGACTCCACTATTCAGCAGAATGAAACCCTCCATCTACGATTTCTTATAATGGCGTGCGCCCTTCTCCACAATAAGACCGATAGCAAAGACGCAAGACCTGTCCAAGTTGATTTTTTATGTAATGTTGTACCTCGTTCTGCATAACGCCCATGCCAACAAGACCTCTCCAAATTCATTTCTCATCTAAAGATGTGCTTTATTCTGCACAACAACCATGCAATAACACCTGTCCCAGCTGTTCCTTCGCAAGGAGCATGTTATTCTGCACAGACGGACTCAAGGCGCATGTCATTCTGCACAGACGGACACAAGACTTGTCCAAGCTGTTGCTTCTCAAGACTCATGTTATTCTGCACAGACAGACACAAGACCTGCCCAAGCTGTTTCTTCTCAAGACTCATGTTATTCTGCACAGACGGACACAAGACCTGTCCAAGCTGTTGCTTCTCATGGTGAATGTTATTCTGCACAGACGGACTCAAGGTGCATGTTCTGCTGCACAGACGGACACAAGACCTGTCCAAGCTGTTGCTTCTCATGGTGAATGTTATTCTGCACAGACGGACTCAAGGTGCATGTTATGCTGCACAGACGGACACAAGACCTGTCCAAGCTGTTGCTTCTCATGGTGAATGTTATTCTGCACAGACGGACTCAAGGTGCATTATCTGCTGCACAGACGGACACAAGACCTGTCCAAGCTGTTGCTTCTCATGGTGAATGTTATTCTGCACAGACGGACTCAAGGTGCATGTTATGCTGCACAGACGGACACAAGACCTGTCCAAGCTGTTGCTTCTCATGGTGAATGTTATTCTGCACAGACGGACTCAAGGTGCATGTTATGCTGCACAGACGGACACAAGACCTGTCCAAGCTGCTGCTTCTCAAGGCGCATGTCATTCTGCACAGACGGACACAAGACCTGTCCAGGCTGTTGCTTCTCAAGGCGCATGTTATTCTGCACAGACGGACACAAGACCTGTCCAAGCTGTTGCTTCTCAAGGAGCATGTCATTCTGCACAGACGGACACAAGACCTGTCCAGGCTGTTGCTTCTCAAGGTGCATGTTATTCTGCACAGACGGACTCAATGTACATGTCATTCTGCACAGGCGGACACATGACTTGTCCAAGGTGTTGCTTCTCAAGACTCATGTTATTCTGCACAGACGGACACAAGACCTGTCCAAGCTGTTGCTTCTCATGGTGAATGTTATTCTGCACAGACGGACTCAAGGTGCATGTTATGCTGCACAGACGGAAACAAGACATGTCCAAGCTGTTGCTTCTCAAGGCACATGTTATTCTGCACAGACGGACACAAGACCTGTCCAAGCTGTTGCTTCTCAAGGCGCATGTTATTCTGCACAGACGGACTCAAGGTGCATGTTATTTTCCGCATATGGACACAAGACCTGTCCAGGCTGTTGCTTCTCAAGGCGCATGTTATTCTGCACAGACGGACACAAGACCTGTCCAGGCTGTTGCTTCTCAAGGTGCATGTTATTCTGCACAGACGGACTCAATGTACATGTCATTCTGCACAGACGGACACATGACTTGTCCAAGGTGTTGCTTCTCAAGACTCATGTTATTCTGCACAGACGGACACAAGACCTGTCCAAGCTGTTGCTTCTCATGGTGAATGTTATTCTGCACAGACGGACTCAAGGTGCATGTTATGCTGCACAGACGGAAACAAGACATGTCCAAGCTGTTGCTTCTCAAGGCACATGTTATTCTGCACAGACGGACACAAGACCTGTCCAAGCTGTTGCTTCTCAAGGCGCATGTTATTCTGCACAGACGGACTCAAGGTGCATGTTATTTTCCGCATATGGACACAAGACCTGTCCAGGCTGTTGCTTCTCAAGGCGCATGTTATTCTGCACAGACGGACACAAGACCTGTCCAAGCTGTTTCTTCTCAAGGTGCATGTTATTCTGCACAGACGGACTCAAGGCGCATGTTATTCTGCACAGATGGACACAAGACCTGTCCAAGCTGTTGCTTCTCAAGGCGCATGTTATTCTGCACAGACGGACTCAAGGCGCATGTTATTCTGCACAGACGGACTCAAGGTGCATGTTATTTTCCGCATATGGACACTAGACCTGTCCAGGCTGATGCTTCTCAAGGCGCATGTTATTCTTAACAGAAGGGACACAAGACCTGTCCAAGTTGTTGCTTCTCAAGGCACATGTTATTCTGCACAGACGGACTTAAGCTGCATGTTATTCTTCACAGACGGACTCAAGGTACATGTCATGCTGCACAGACGGAAACAAGACCTGTCCAAGCTGTTGCTTCTCAAGGCACATGTTATTCTGCACAGATGGACTCAAGGTGCATGTTATTCTGCACAGACGGACACAAGACCTGTCCAAGCTGTTGCTTCTCAAGGCGCATGTTATTCTGCACAGACGGACTCAAGACCTTTCCAAGCTGTTGCTTCTCAAGGCGCATGTTATTCTGCACAGACGGACACAAGACCTGTCCAAGCTGTTGCTTCTCAAGGTGCATGTTATTCTGCACAGACGGACACAAGACCTGTCCAAGCTGTTGCTTCTCAAGGCACATGTTTTTCTGCACAGACGGACTCAAGGTGCATCTTATTCTGCACAGACGGACACAAGACCTGTCCAAGCTGTTGCTTCTCAAGGCACATGTTATTCTGCACAGACGGACTCAAGACCTTTCCAAGCTGTTGCTTCTCAAGGCGCATGTTATTCTGCACAGACGGACACAAGACCTGCCCAAGCTGTTGCCTCTCAAGGTGCATGTTATTCTGCACAGACGGACACAAGACCTGTCCAAGCTGTTGTTTCTCAAGGCACATGTTATTCTGCACAGATGGACTCAAGGTGCATGTTATTCTGCACAGACGGACTCAAGACCTTTCCAAGCTGTTGCCTCTCAAGGCGCATGTTATTCTGAACAGACAGACACAAGACCTGTCCAAGCTGTTGCTTCTCAAGGCGCATGTTATTCTGCACAGACGGACACAAGACCTGTCCAAGCTGTTGCTTCTCAAGGTGCATGTTATTCTGCACAGACGGACACAAGACCTGCCCAAGCTGTTGCCTCTCAAGGCGCATGTTATTCTGAACAGACAGACACAAGACCTGTCCAAGCTGTTGCTTCTCAAGGTGCATGTTATTCTGCACAGACGGACACAAGACCTGTCCAAGCTGTTGCTTCTCAAGGCACATGTTATTCTGCACAGACGGACACAAGACCTGTCCAAGCTGTTGCTTCTCAAGGCGCATGTTATGCTGCACAGACGGACTCAAGGCGCATGTTATTCTGCACAGACGGACACAAAACCTGCCCAAGTTGTTGCCTCTCAAGGCGCATGTTAGTCTGCACAGACGGACTCAAGACCTGTCCAAGCTGTTGCTTCTCAAGGCGCATTTTATTATGCACAGACAGACACATGAGGTGAATGTTGTTCTGCACAGACGGACACAAGACCTGTCCAAGTTGTTGCTTCTCAAGGTGCATGTTATTCTGCACAGACGGACTCAAGGTGCATGTTATTTTGCACAGACGGACACAAGACCTGTCCAAGTTGTTGCTTCTCAAGGTGAATGTTATTCTGAACAGACAGACACAAGACCTGTCCAAGCTGTTGCTTCTCAAGGCGCATGTTATGCTGCACAGACGGACTCAAGGCGCATGTTATTCTGCACAGACGGACACAAAACCTGCCCAAGTTGTTGCCTCTCAAGGCGCATGTTAGTCTGCACAGACGGACACAAGTCCTGTCCAAGCTGTTGCTTCTCAAGGCGCATTTTATTATGCAGAGACAGACACATGAGGTGAATGTTGTTCTGCACAGACGGACACAAGACCTGTCCAAGTTGTTGCTTCTCAAGGTGCATGTTATTCTGCACAGACGGACTCAAGGTGCATGTTATTCTGCACAGACGGACACAAGACCTGTCCAAGCTGTTGCTTCTCAAGGCACATGTTATTCTGCACAGACGGACTCAAGGTGCATCTTATTCTGCACAGACGGACACAAGACCTGTCCAGGCTGTTGCTTCTCAAGGCACATGTTATTCTGCACAGACGGCCACAAGACCTGTCCAAGCTGTTGCTTCTCAAGGCACATGTTATTCTGCACAGACGGACTCAAGACCTTTCCAAGCTGTTGCTTCTCAAGGCGCATGTTATTCTGCACAGACGGACACAAGACCTGTCCAAGCTGTTGCTTCTCATGGCGCATGTTATTCTACACAGACGGACACAAGACCTGTCCAAGCTGTTGCTTCTCAAAGCTCATGTTATTCTGCACAGACGGACACAAGACCTGTCCAAGCTGTTGCTTCTCAGGGTGCATGTTATTCTGCACAGAAGGACTCAAGGCACATGTTATTCTGCACAGACGGACACAAGACCCGTCCAAGCTGTTACTTCTGAAGGTGCATGTTATTCTGCACAGACGGACTCAAGACCTTTCCAAGCTGTTGCCTCTCAAGGCGCATGTTATTCTGAACAGACAGACACAAGACCTGTCCAAGCTGTTGCTTCTCAAGGCGCATGTTATTCTGCACAGACGGACACAAGACCTGTCCAAGCTGTTGCTTCTCAAGGTGCATGTTATTCTGCACAGACGGACACAAGACCTGCCCAAGCTGTTGCCTCTCAAGGCGCATGTTATTCTGAACAGACAGACACAAGACCTGTCCAAGCTGTTGCTTCTCAAGGTGCATGTTATTCTGCACAGACGGACACAAGACCTGTCCAAGCTGTTGCTTCTCAAGGCACATGTTATTCTGCACAGACGGACACAAGACCTGTCCAAGCTGTTGCTTCTCAAGGCGCATGTTATGCTGCACAGACGGACTCAAGGCGCATGTTATTCTGCACAGACGGACACAAAACCTGCCCAAGTTGTTGCCTCTCAAGGCGCATGTTAGTCTGCACAGACGGACTCAAGACCTGTCCAAGCTGTTGCTTCTCAAGGCGCATTTTATTATGCACAGACAGACACATGAGGTGAATGTTGTTCTGCACAGACGGACACAAGACCTGTCCAAGTTGTTGCTTCTCAAGGTGCATGTTATTCTGCACAGACGGACTCAAGGTGCATGTTATTTTGCACAGACGGACACAAGACCTGTCCAAGTTGTTGCTTCTCAAGGTGAATGTTATTCTGAACAGACAGACACAAGACCTGTCCAAGCTGTTGCTTCTCAAGGCGCATGTTATGCTGCACAGACGGACTCAAGGCGCATGTTATTCTGCACAGACGGACACAAAACCTGCCCAAGTTGTTGCCTCTCAAGGCGCATGTTAGTCTGCACAGACGGAGCACAGACGGACACAAGTCCTGTCCAAGCTGTTGCTTCTCAAGGCGCATTTTATTATGCACAGACAGACACATGAGGTGAATGTTGTTCTGCACAGACGGACACAAGACCTGTCCAAGTTGTTGCTTCTCAAGGTGCATGTTATTCTGCACAGACGGACTCAAGGTGCATGTTATTCTGCACAGACGGACACAAGACCTGTCCAAGCTGTTGCTTCTCAAGGCACATGTTATTCTGCACAGACGGACTCAAGGTGCATCTTATTCTGCACAGACGGACACAAGACCTGTCCAGGCTGTTGCTTCTCAAGGCACATGTTATTCTGCACAGACGGACACAAGACCTGTCCAAGCTGTTGCTTCTCAAGGCACATGTTATTCTGCACAGACGGACTCAAGGTGCATCTTATTCTGCACAGACGGACACAAGACCTGTCCAGGCTGTTGCTTCTCAAGGCACATGTTATTCTGCACAGACGGACTCAAGGTGCATCTTATTCTGCACAGACGGACACAAGACCTGTCCAGGCTGTTGCTTCTCAAGGCACATGTTATTCTGCACAGACGGCCACAAGACCTGTCCAAGCTGTTGCTTCTCAAGGCACATGTTATTCTGCACAGACGGACTCAAGACCTTTCCAAGCTGTTGCTTCTCAAGGCGCATGTTATTCTGCACAGACGGACACAAGACCTGTCCAAGCTGTTGCTTCTCAAGGCGCATGTTATTCTACACAGACGGACACAAGACCTGTCCAAGCTGTTGCTTCTCAAAGCTCATGTTATTCTGCACAGACGGACACAAGACCTGTCCAAGCTGTTGCTTCTCAGGGTGCATGTTATTCTGCACAGAAGGACTCAAGGCACATGTTATTCTGCACAGACGGACACAAGACCCGTCCAAGCTGTTACTTCTGAAGGTGCATGTTATTCTGCACAGACGGACTCAAGGTGCATGTTATTTTGCACAGACGGACACAAGACCTGCCCAAGCTGTTGCCTCTCAAGGTGCATGTTATTCTGCACAGATGGACACAAGACCTGTCCAAGCTGTTGCTTCTCAAGGTGAATGTTATTCTGCATAGACGGACTCAAGGTGTGTGTTATGCTGCACAGACGAACACAAGACCTGTCCAAGCTGTTGCTTCTCAAGATGAATGTTATTTTGCACAGACGGACAAAAGACCTGTCCAAGTTGTTGCCTCTCAAGGTGCATGTTATTCTGCACAGACGGATACAAGACCTGTCCAAGCTGTTGCTTCTCGAGGTGCGTGTTATGCTGCACAGATGGACACAAGACCTGTCCAAGCTGTTGCTTCTCAAGGCGCATGTTATTCTGCACAGACAGACACAAGACCTTTCCAAGTTATGTCTTTGTGTGTGAGACTCATTGCCTATCCCCTGTGTGTTCTCTTGTAAATGGGTGCCTCCTTGTTTAGGACAGACCAGTCACCTATCCCAGGCGAAGCTCCTCTTCCCATAACAGAACTATGAAGCAGATCTGGATTGGGAACCTATCCCGGTTGTGTCTTCCAAAGGCAGACGTCCTTCCCCTGGGTATGTTCAGTGACCTATAAGTGTGTTCTTCTCATCTCGACTAGAAACAGGCAGATTACATTTAAGGAAGGAGGGTGGAGTGAACGGAGGATGGGCCAGTGGAGGCTAGGGCTGTGGACTAGGCAGTGCTTCTAAGCTCCCAGACAGATGAGGTGAATGTCTCTGACAGCAGGTTAAACATTTCATGGAGAGGCTGAGTAGTAGCAGGGGGTTCAGGACTTCACCTCACAACTTCTTTTGGTTGTATTGTTCTCACTGCTAGTACATACATGACCAACAGACCTGATTCAGATGGGAAGCTGTCCATTTTTAAAACCAGAACTAGATTTAATTAACTTTCTACAACCTAAAATTACCCCCCACTTTAATGCAAGTCAGTGAGGAAAATAAATCCCCCTGATTATGTTCCTGTTTCTAAATGTTGTCTTATACGCTAGTGTTTCGTTCACAATGGCCATTTTTCTCCGTTCTTTTCTCTTGATTTTTCCTTTCCCTGTTGCCCTTTATTTCTTCTTTTTCATCATGCAAGTCTTTTTAGGTTTCACCTAGACAGTCATGCTCTGTCTCTGTAAGACTTGTTTGCATACAGTGGGCCTACAGCCCACTCATAGCTTACCATTGGTTACCTTCAGCGTTGCTCTCATTTGTTTTGTTCCAGTTTGTTACGATATGAGGGCGTCATGTCCACTTCTTATGCTTGGCCCTCCCCTGCAGATGGACCAATTACTTTTGTCCATCCACTGCTCATTTTTTGGGAGCTATTTTTCTCTTTGTGTTCAAGCACTCAATTTAATTGCTTGTGTTTTCAGTCCGTCTCCCATATCCCTGTTCATGTTTCTTCTATTCCCTCTCACTCAATCCCCTTCCATGTTGCACTTTTCCTTCCCACTCCCTGCCACTGCACCTTATGCCCCTGCACTCTGTGACGCTCTATTCTGCACTACTCCACTCTATGCCATTGCACTTTACACCACACCACTGTACTGTAGGCCCCTGGACTTTATACCATTGCATTCTGCGTCACTCGACTCTACACCACTGCACTCTACTCTACGTTGCATTACTCTACTGTACGCCACTTGACTCTGCATCACTCTACGCCATTGCAGTCTACGCAACTACACTCTACTTTGCCCCGCTGCATTCAGCGCCAATGCACTCTATGCCAGTGCATTCTACACCATTCTACTCTGCACCACTGTACTGTATGCCACTGCAATCTACCCCACTCAAATCTACTCTGCCCCACTCTTCTCTATGGCACTGCACTCTGCGTCACTTTACTTTGCACCACTGAACGGTACACCAGTGCATTTACTCTTCACCACTCTACGCCACTGTACTCTACCCTGCATCACTCCACCCCACTGCACTCTTCACTGTGCCATTCTACTCTGCACTACTCTACTTTGCACCACTGCACTTTCCACCACTGCACTCTACTCAGCACCACTCTATGCCACTGCCCTCTATGCAACTGCACTCTGCCGGTCCACTCAAAGTCACTGCACTCTATTGCAGTCTTCTACATGCCACTCTACCATAGCCCACTCTACTCTACCCCATTTCTCTCTCCCCGACTTCACTTGATGTCACTCTACTATTTGCCACTCTACACTATGCCACTCTACTCCTTGCCACTCTACTCTATGACACTTTCCTCAATACCACTCCAAGCCACTCTACTCCACGCCACTATACTCCACTCTACTCTATGCCACTCAGACCAATTTGAACTTAATTTTTTTAAACTGAAGCTACAAGACCGGATGTTTGTGGCTTGAGTTCAACCTAGTCTCCAAGTGAAGTATGACTTTAATATGTTTGGTAGAAGTCGTTCGGTTGAACTGCATGAGGCATGGCTGAGGCTTTTCCTGCAGTATGTTCAGTTTGTCCAGGTATGGAGAAATATGGGTCGAGCCTCATAACTAACGATTTAAATTCACTGGCCAATGAGGGGTGAATCCTCCATTTGTAGATCATGCAGCTTTTTAGTTTAAGTTTTAAGTCATGTGGTCTGCAGATTCATCAAACACATTCACTTTTTTCCAGATAGTGTTTGAGACTTGTGAGCACATCCAAAGATGTAGGTGTGAGTGCCACTTCTTTAGAGCACAAATGTCCTGGATTGATTCCTTTGCGTACCAGAAGGCTCCAGTCACTAGATCATTGCTCCAGCAGGTGAGATACTTAAGTTGGAACGAGCCAGCAATTGACTACTCAACAGCTTAAGTTAACTCAGTCTCCTGGTCTGTCTGCTGTTGACAACAGGATGATCAAAGAGAGTGCTTCCTCTTTTTAGGGCCTCTCTGACGACGTGAACATTTTTTGCAGAGCTCGATGATCGAATGGCACATTTATTCTAGACAGCTTCCTCCTGAGTACCTCTAGCAAATAATATTTAGGGATATCTGGATCTCACCTTTAGGTAATGTGTGCTGAGCTCAAGACTTACAGTGGAAGGTGAGGGGGTCAGTGCAAGGAACAACTGAAATAACAATACAGTGAATAAATACAATGTAAGGTGCAAACAAAATTCATAAAAAAGATGGTACCAGGTAACTACTGCACGATTAAAAATGATATAGGGAAGCTGGGGAAAGATAAGGCTAGGTCTACGAAGGTGAATTTGTTGGAGTGAGTGTTAACATTGAAGACTTAATTGTATCCTGTGTGGAATAGTTAAATTGTCACATGACTAGTTTATTTATTTATTCAAAAAGTTTTATAAAGTGGGAACATGACCCATACGGGTATCAGAGCGCTATTATGACTGTGTCCTTTAAACGGGGCGTTGGGAAAGTTAGGATGACTTGTGAGAGTAACCAGACCATTTAGCTGTGGTACTTTGGCCCACTTAATAGGACTTCAAATCTTCTGAAAGTTTGCAGTCTATCAGCTGAGGTTTGCTGTAAACAGGGTGGTCTTTTGACGCCATTCCATCTGACAAAAGCTGATCACGCTGCTCTGATGGCGGAGGGGGCTGAAGGAAGTGACCCGATTAGGGCCATCCAGGTCACTCGCGACCACCTCTCAGCCTTCCATACAAATGAAGAGTCGGCCAGACAGTAGAGAATACAAACCAAGTATATTTTATTCAGGTACACTCAAGCGGAGTCTAGTCTGACCAGCCTCGTAGGATTGCTGCAGAGGGACTAACTTCAGGAAACATAGAGATACATTTTGTACTTGAACCAAGAATGTCCCGCCCATAATGAAAATCTACTAGCAGTTGCAGCTAAAACAAAGAAATACAGTAAGGCAAGTCTCGACTCTGAGACCGGGCACACATTATCTTTATACCAAGGTTGTTCTGTTCGTGTCTATCGTTAGGCTAGTGGGAGAAAGCCTAACCTTGGAGGAATGAACATTTCCACAGCCTGCTTCTCGAGTCAGAGAATACGTAGCTGACGACATGATTAAAAATGGCGGCTGAACATAAAATGGTGCCGCAAATGCTAACTTAACACGAGAACAAAGCACAGACAAAATGGCAAAACATTTTTATTTCATCAGGGCTGGGGCTCTTCTTTCGGAAACTCGGCGTCCCATCACTTCTAAACAAGGTTGCGGTGTCTGAGAGGTCGGCTAACAGATCTGTTACTTTTTGGTGGGTGCCCATTACTCCTATACTTGAGTGAGGCCATCGGTCTTCTTTATGGACCTCTGTCCTTGCTAACAGAAAGACTCAAGTCATTTCTCCCTGGTACAGTGGCACTCAGAAAAATGCTTCATTTGTTACCGACAACTGTGATGTTTTGTAAGCGTACAAACCCCGCAGTTCAGCTTCAACAGTATGTCACACATTTGCATAAGGGAAAGATCTACTCTCACTGGTGCTCATTTCTAGCAACAAAGATACATTAATTCCCTATGCACGTGCACACTAACTTTTACAATATTGTGGAATCACCAAATGTTCATAGATTCGGTTGAAAGCTATCCAAATCACATAGTCAACCCCCTTTCAATTCTGACATGATACAGGTCTTTCTTTTTGGCAAATCCTATTTCTGTCCTTCAAAGGGAAGGCCAACTGATGAGTCGGAGGAAGGGGACGGTCCCGCTATTCCAAAAGAACTTTACAAATAGGCTGATCACCATTTGAGTATGCCTATTTAGGACAGGCCCATACAGGTATATTTGTACAGGATCTTTAGTTGCAATATAATTTAGATGTAAGATTTCCACAAAATACATTCAGATGTATGGGTGTAAAAAAAATCTAATTATTTTCCTAAATAAGGTATTTTTAAACTATATATTATTTAACCTGCAAGTTTATCAGTAGCAAGGACTGTAGCATTCAGTATGTTCCAGACATTTACGGCCCAAACTTTGTGGTCAGGCACATGCGGTGAGGGCATTTTCTCTTTCCCTGACCATTTTAAATGTAGTGTCTTTTTATCCACATGCGTACAATCTCTTTCTAAGGTACATTTTTCATACAAAACGTGCCTCTGTATTCAGATATCCCCACCTCACTAATTTTACAAGTGTGGTTTCACAGGCGTGAAAGTAAGGTCCATTTGTCAGGCGTACGTGAGATGCGGAAGCATAGACCTCTGTCCTCGTCGTAGGTCAGAAGGAGAAGCAGAAATGCAAAAGGTGTAGGAATCTAGCCAAGTTTTTGTGGGGATGTTTCTACCATTAGTTACAATAAAGAATAAACAAGTTAATCTTGAGGCAGAAAATAGATTATGTTTACTTGAACCACTCACTAAGAATAGCTACACAAGCCATTGTACCGGTGCTTTCCAGTTCCAAGCCTTATTGGAGTTGTCAGAGCACCATACTTCTTATCCAGTGCTTTGTAGTTGGCAACTCATAACAAATAAATCCATATATGTTGGTTGGGATCAAACAGGACAGTCAGGACTCTCCACCAGCTATTGAAATCGGATCATATTATTTGAGCATGGCTTGTCTCCAGCTCTCAGATGACCAGTTTCTGTTACCTGTATGATTATCTCACCGGCTTTAAAGGGTTTGACTCCCAGCTATACACCAACGTTGGTCGGCCCCAAAATCTCTCGTTTCTCGCTTCTGTAATCTGTGCTTCACTAGTGAAGACTAAATCACTGAGTTTTGGGAAATGACAATTACTGGATGATGGTTGCTATTGTGAATAAACATCTCATGATAATTAAACACAAGAATTATTTATATATAATATATGTACTAAAAACATAATATCTATTTTCGCCTAGGTGGCAAGTCCCCCATGAAATTACGTGATACACTGTTCATGTTTTTATCAGCTGAACATGTGTTGTCTTTATTTGGTTCATATATTAGAGGATTGCATTATGTTTTTTGTATTCTGGTTGTTCTACAGAGGTTTCCTTGCTGGTGGTTTGAGCATTTTCATAAGTTAAATATATTTATTTTATTTATAAAGTTTTGTTTAGCGCGAACATGACCCTAGTGGGTATCAGAGCGCTTTACATGACGAGGAGTAGGGTATCAATTGGACTGGTAAACAAAAGATACATGTGTGCATGACAAACATATATGAAGGTACATAGAATAAAAAACTTGATCTCAATTATAGTCGGTAATAAGATGGTCGATCGTCATAGAGAAGTTAATATGGTTACATTTCCAGAGGCACAGATGCATTGCCTTGGGGTAAAAACTTAGTCAGCAAGAAAGATTTTGCTTCTTCTTTGAAGGTAGCGGTAGAGGAGGTTAGGCGAACATCCGGTGGTAGAGAGTTCCATATATTAGGAGAGACAACCGAGAAAGCTCTGGTGCCTGTTTTCTTTTTGTGGGTTCGTTGGGGTTTCAGAAGCAGGGTGTGCACACTTCGCGAGGGTCTGCAGCCCTCTGATTTTTCTACCTTTTGTACCAGATATCTGGGGGTATTGAAATGTAGTGCTTTATGCGTCAAGCATACCATTTTTAATTGGATTCTTGCTTCATAGGGTAGCCAGTTCAGGGATTTTAGGGCCGGGAGATGTGTGTATTTCTTTTTGTTCAGGAGACAGGTTTTGCTGCCGCATTGAGGGAGGCTCTTAGAGGGGCCAACTTGTATCGAGGTAAGCCTCATAGTGTGGCACTACCATAGTCCAGTCTGGGCAGTACAAGCGTTTGGACCGCTTGTTTTAGGTCTTCATGTGGAAGGTTGGGTTTAAGTTTCCGCAGAATGCTCAGTTGGTAATTTGCTACTTCGGTGGCATCATTAATGTGTTCCTGCATATTTAGATGTTTGTCTAATGTGATACCCAAGGATCTAGCAGAGCCTATGATGTGAGGGGAGCAGTTAAGGGCTGTAAGATGTTTCAACCAAAGCTCGATCTTGGGGATGTTATGCGGCGGTGAGATGAGAAGGAATTCGGTTTTGGCAGCATTAAGTTTGAGATGATTATCCGTGATCATCCGTGAGCCGGAAATGTGTGTTTTGCAAGATGAAATTGAGGGATATAATGTCCTCTGGGGAGGCAATTTTGAGATGCAGCTAAGTATTATCAGCATACATATGATGATGGATGTTAGCAGATTTTAAGTGGTTAGCTAGTGGTTCCAGGAATAAATTGAAAATACCTATCCATTTCCACAATGAATCCCATTGATCCTAGCAGGACCATCTTCTCTTCTTTGTTACTCGCCATCATGGCCACCATACCTTGAGTAGTTTTCATCTTAAGCTGGGCACTTGCCACGAGGCGCCTGTTACTCCTCCAGCCAGTAGTGGCCATCTTTGGCTTATTGATGCTGGACCGTCATGGGCACAGAAGCTCCATCCCAGCTACAGCTTCTGAGTCGCCAGCAGCACAGCTCCGGGTGCAATGGACCATCATTGTGATCCACATCAACCAGCATCTTTCTCAACACCATCATTAATCATCCTCCCCATCGCCTTGAATGGCGCCAAAACTCCAGGATGGTTTCTATATGCTAATGGATTAATAGAGAACCAACGAATCACACTCTTACAAAGGATTCAGCACCTTCTGTCAGCTGATAATACTCTATTGCAGGTTGGCTGTACCTATCCAAGACTCTTGTCCATTTTCCTCCTGAACCCGATCCGAGCGCCCATAGACCACTATTAGTTCATTTATTGCCCTATAAAAAAAACTATAACATTAAATAAGTAAAACAGAAATCATATTAAGGGTGTTTTAAATGGTCATCTGTGTTTGTTAGGGGGCTCTGGTGTACAAGAATTAATTCAATATTTTTATGGGCAGCTCCCTTTATGTCTGAGATGGGCTAACAGAATTTTCCACTTGAGCCCAGACACCTGTACTTAAGTTTATGCTTCAGATGTCTTAGATTTGGGAGCCAGCCTAAGAGATAAACAGTGAACCCTGCCCTTCGCAGACAGCCGGTGCCCACGTGAAAGGACAGGTGTGATGAGATCCGGGTGAGAGGCCAGCCACCGCTCTGCTGCTCTATGTGCATCAACCTGATGCTCACGCTTTGCAGTATTGTGGTGCATCTCGCCAGTTCATACACTTGTGATAGCCTTTTGGAGTTTTATTCTGTGCTTGTGCCTAGTTTGACCTCAGAGTAAATGTATTTTGTATATTTTGGAAACTTTTGCTTTGCTAGAGTGTGCGGTTTTATTTGATAATGTTGACTTTTATATTTCAATGTAAATTATACTTGATAAAACTTTGTTCTGGCAAGTCAGTATTTTTTTAAAGAGGTTTGTTCTGCCCTCAGTATACTTGTCTTGGTAGAGTCTGTCTCCCTTTTTTTTTCACCTCTTTTTTTTTCACAAAAAGACTTTCATTTGTGTATTTTCATTGTATTTTCTTGCAAATCTGACATTTTCCCGCCCTCCATTTTAGCATCACTTGCAGTAGAAACTGTACTTTCTGCTTCTGATGTGCAATTGGAGCACTCTAAGTGTTTAACAATATCGAAGTAAGAAAGCGATTAGCGTTTTAACGTCTCGACCTCCAGGCACATTAGCCGGCTAGTACCTGCGATCCACTATACACACAGTGGGCTTCAGTCAGCCCCTTGCCCCTGAGCGGATAGCTTTCTTGTCTGTAGGTGGAGCCTGGGCAGCGCAGGCGCTGTTCTGCGAGGCATGCTGTATTCAGGTACGGACTTGAAGCTCCACCCATTTCCCACCCATCTTTTCAATTGGCTCCTGTTACTGTCCTTTATAAATCGTTGCTGTTGATTCACGAATAGGCTTAGTAGTCCCACCTTTGTACCGCCTTGTCTGCATTTATAACCTCCCGTAAGGACTAGGCATTTTATTTGTGTTGTCACATGGTCTCCTTTATCTAGTCTATGAGCACTATTTTCTTTAATGATTTTCCCCTTTCCCACCCATGACATGCTTTTCTACAAAGCACTCTGATCACTTTTATATTTCTGTTAGTAATGGTGGCCCACTTTAACTATAGCGGCGCGCTTCTTTATATATTTAATTTGCCAGCTCGGTCCGCTTTAACTATAGTAGCCGCGCTTCTTTATTTATTTAATTTGTCAGCACGGTCCGCTTTAACTGTATTGGTCGCGCTTCTTTATTTATTTTATTTGTCAGTGCTGTCCGCTTTAACTTTAGTGGGCGTGCTACGGAACCTTTGTTTTTTTAAATTTTTGAGTGAAAGTGCCCCATACGGTGCTTTTACATTAATAGTGGCATCTCCCCTTTCTTTAGACGCAGTACACTGTAACCTGAATACGACAAGCAGCATCTAAAGATATGTGTGTTGGTTTTCAAAAACACATAAATAAAAGGCATTGTCATTTACAATGCCAATAGCTCAAACTCTAGCAAATATGAGACCTATTGCATTGCAAATGCTTGTTTCATTTCCCTACTCCTTATTCTCTGACTTGCCTCTGTATATTTATTTGACCCACTTCTGGAGCATTCCTTATTTATTTCTGATAGGTTGACCTGTATACTTCTACTGCTGGCATGAGGTGTTTTTTTGTTATTTAGCTTTCAGCATTCCACTGAAATGCAAGGTTGTGTCGCTTTCCTCCCCGCTTTCAAGGTCACCACCCCCATATGTTTATTTATTATTCTATTTTCAATTTTTTTTTAATTGTATTTGCGTGTGCTCAGCTGCTGCACACTTCTGCCAGGCTCCTTGCCTATCCACCTATTTGCACCATTGTGTGCATACTTTTTTTTAAATGTGTCATTCTGAGCTTGAGAGCCGCCACCCTGGAGAGTCAAATAATAATAACAAGATGGCCGCTGGGTTTGCATGTGCAGTGGGCATGTTTGAATGAGCTTTCTTTTGTTTTAAGAAAAATAATTTAGAGATAGCAACCATGCGCGAATGGCAGTCATCTTTGAACACATTCTTCTTTTGCTTTCAGAAAAATCCTTTAGAGGTGACAGCCATACATACACGCCTTGTCCCAAATGCTGCAATCATCTAGGCGAGAAAAGCATTTGACACAGCAGTTTATACGGGCAAGACCTATTGGCTCTGTCAATGTTTCTTGCAGTTTATTGATATCACATTTGTTGTCATTTTTATTGGGCTCCGTGAGTGCCACTTCCCTTGATGTGGGGATATTGCACTACACGCTTTAAGCGCCACTAACTGCGAAACTATTTTTCTGAATAAGTCCTCATGGCCAGTGGTTTGCTCTGAATGACTGTAATGGAATTATGAGTGTGTGTGACACATGCATCTTCTACTTCAAGGGCATCTTAGAATGTGCCATTATTCACTCGTTGGTCACCTTAGGATATACTGTGCTTGACATAAGTCTTATACCTCTTATTCACCTTGGGATTTGACGTAATTATGCGGTGAAGTTATTTTTTCAACATTGTATAAACCACTCTGTGAGGACTAGGACTAGTCCTGAAAAAACTGGACAGATGCAAAAATTGGTTACTGATTAAAACCCCTAACAAACCTTGACGATATTTAGTAAAAAAGAAGAAAGATGCCTATGTGCCGTCGTAGTAGTTCTGTGGGCGATCTGTGGATCGAGACCTCTTAATCTTTCCATCACGTATCCCTAAGCATTGAGTTCACCAGCTGGGGCTTCCTTGGCCATCTCCAGAGAACAAGAAGCAGAAGTTCCTGATGAAGCCTCCCCACTTTTAAAGGACAGCCAGTGCGAGTGGTGGTTGACCCTTCTAAAGGGTTCCGCTTTCAGCCCTGTGATGTCTCCACGAAGTGCTGCATTTAGATGTGAATCCACCAGCAAAGTAGCCTTTACTGTATCGATAGGATGGTGGAGGAAATTCTCCCCGTCAATTCTTCTCCAAATTTACCATCATACTCCAAATCAGACGCTTAATTTATGGGCAGTGTGGGTCTGGAGTAGAGTGGAGAAAGGCCACCCTACCTGGTGTGTTGAAGGCAGATGCCACCTTGAGGTATATTTTCTGCCTAAATCTTTAGTAGAGCAAATGCTTCTTCTGAATTCGTTGTAATTCTGCTGGGGGCGGTGCGTTTTGTAATAGTGTGAGTTTAAGCCTAGTTTGTGTTCTTGTGCTGTGTAACACTGAGATGAATGAGGCAGGGCGAACACCGACATGAAGCTGTGTCACTCTCCACGGAAGTCGGTCTTCTGTCAGCTGGAGGTGAATGATCTTACTCAGGCGGGAGAGGTCCTGTTGATCCCAAACAGTAACTAAGGGGGTCATTTTAAGAAAAAGGTACAGGTCCTTGTGGCACACAGGTTCCCATCGAAATGTCTCCTGTATGCATGGCAGCCTCTGCTTTGGCGAGAAATAGTAAATATGACGTGTCATGCTGACATGACGGATCGGTCTCCATTTACGTGACTCTAGGAGTCCATTTCCAAGAGTCACATAGCAGTGATTCACAAGGTTTTCTCCGAGCACAAAAAAGTGTGTTCTGTTTGAGATTACCGTGGTGGTCCCGGGCAAAAGGGGCATCGGCAGAAATGACAATGAAAAGTCTACCCTTATTTGGCAGTCCCTCCAGCGTTTTTCTGTGGAAGGCTGGGCTACAGAAAGTGTCATGCCAGAGCATGTGTAGCTCCGCCACTGGGACACCACAAAGGGCACTCTGTAACGGAACTTATACCGAAAAACCCTCCTCAAAAAGAGGTCCTAAGCCTTGAATTCTTGTTGCCATGATAATTCAGGCTTCTCTCCATGACTCCAATAGCAAGTATCTCTTTAGTACTTACGGGTGATGGGTGACGGCACAGTACGATGTCCACACACTTCTCGCTAAGAGGCACTCTTTGGCACAACTGTTGTTGGGTCAGGCAAACAGGTTTGTCGAAATGTGTTGACCAGGCTGCTCCTGGAGCAGGTGTTTATTCCGAAAAGGGCAAGCCAGATTTTCTGCTTAGTATGGTTTCATCGCTTTCGAGATACTTCAAGAATAGGCACCTACATGTGCTTATACTGGCATGGCCTCTGTGAATTTTGTGACTCTATCAGGCCCTAACTGGACCAAGAAATCTTTCACCAGATGGAAGGAAATGATTCGTTTTGGATGATCGCCCCCAAAGTGTTGGGCTGATGCTGCTGGTTTTTTGACTCTGAGAGTGCACTGAGGCCTGCTGACCAGACGTCAGTGCGAGTGCTCTGACCCTTAAAAGTTTATATTTACTTGGCTTGTACCCAAATGGCATAAGTTAACTTACCTTTAAGCCCCTCATATGTGGTGCCAGGGATACCCAGGGCCTGTAAGTTAAAGTGTCCCTCGTGGACTGCAGCACTTATCCTGCCTTCATGAGTTTCACTGCAGACAGGTAGAGTAGTTTTAAACTGCTAACTCGAGTTTTCCATTTAAACTAATGAGAAAGTCCAGACATCCCTTTTTAATATATATAAGTCATCTCTAAGGTAGGCCTATCGCTGCAAGGTGCTGTATATGGATAAAAGGTAGGACGTATATTTTCATATGTCCTAACAATAAAACCCCCAAATTGTCATTTTCACGGTGGAAAGGCTAGTAGCTCCATTTGCAGTACAGGGTTACACACTGACAACTCAGCTGTGCTAACTGCTAAATGGGACTACTCAAGTTAGTGCTTCAAGGTATCCAAAGAATTGTTACACTAAACCTGAAAACTAAGTCGAATATAATGTAACTTTTTTTTTTCCACAACAAGTTTTTATTGTCAACAGCCACAATGGGCCTGGCAATGCCAGGTACGCCAGCAATACAAAATACATATTAGCAAATAAGATGTTGAATTTTTGATGCCATTTTAACAATTTGAAAACTAATATAATAAAACTCAATAATACAACATAAAACTGTAGTGTCATATATCTGATACATACTAGAATATAATGTAACTTTTGAGTTAAAGGAAACTTTAGAAAGTCGACACTCTGTTGCCCTAGTTTTCCAGTGTCCACTTGCAGATGCTGGCCGCAAGACAGTCATATGCCCTCCTGGGGAGAGGTGTGAACGACTCTCAGGAAAGGACACAATGGAGGCCTGTCATCGAAAAGGTGTTACCTCTCCCTGACAGGAAGTGACACAGGGTGTGAGCCCAAAAGTCGAGCTTCAAAGAGGAAGCCGCCTTTGAAAGGGAAAATGGTGGACATACACGAGAGGGGATGCTCTTTTGTTCTGGTAGACAGGTTGGCGTCGAGGACAGAGAGGGGTAAACAATTGCCAAACCGTTTATGCATGGGTGTGTTGCCCTCAGGTAGCCACACCTCTTGTGTGGGCTACCAAGCTTCACAACCCGAGAAAAGGGGGTTGCCATCTTGGGAATGGGCAGAATATTGCACTCTGGGATAGTTAGATACCATACATTGCAGGAAGTCATTAGATCAGAGTGGACTTGGTAGCTAATTGGCTACTAGTCACTGCGTCCCCTGAGGGCAAGTTGTTGGCATAAATGTGGCACCTCTGGTACCCAGACCTCATTTCACATCTGTACTGGAGAGAGGACTGAAGAGCTGCCTTGCTGTTCCCTGAACCTGACAAACATAAGCTGCACCAAAGACTGGACTGCACCTGATGCTCCCGGGCTAGCAAAGAGAGGACTGTGCCTGTGGTGCTCTTCTTGAGGGAAAGTCATCCCCGAGTCCCAGAACGAAGAGGTGAACTCCAAGAGTCATTTGGCTGACTTCCAGTTACAGCTCCAGGTCCACACAACATGAAGAAGCCACCTTGGCCAAGTTGGTAGCTGCACTTGCTTGTTCGCCACTGATTGCCGAAGTTCAGCCTGGGAGACCGAATCCTAACACTCAAAAGTTGCACCAAGTGTGCAACTTCGGTTTCATCAAAGTTTGGTTTGGTCACCCAAGACAGACCCTAGCCACAGTTAAAGGGAACTGCTGGTTATTCTGTTGCCGTAGACCAGTAAACCAGTGGCAGTTGGTTTTTGGCTAGACTTCACCTGGACTTCGAGCAACATTGACCTCTGTGGCCAAAGTCGTCCCACTAACTGGATCAGCATCCTGTATCCCTTGCATCAGGACCACTCCATTAATGCCTATGGTGACTCACTTATATATCCTTGAACTGATATGACTGCAAGGTAAGGGTCCTGCTAACCCTTATTGTTCCCTCTGACTTGCTCCCTGCTGTTCGTCACCCAAAGTGGGCATAGTACCAGAATGCAACTTTATAAAAAGTTTTCAAAAGTTTTCAAAGTGACTGCGTAGTTGCCAATGCATTTTGAGTGAAAAGCTGTGATTTATGATTTCCTTAAAAATGTATAGCTCTGAAACCCTTTGGTGGATTATGTTAGTTTTGGTGTCTAAAAATTCATAGAGATCTGTTTTTATAAATTGATGTCAGATTCTCTTTGTGTCATGTTTCTTTCTTTTTTTTGCATTTTATATAGTGCAAATTCGACCCTAGGGTATTGGAGCACGTTCCATGAGCACCAGTTATATTACACAAGCGCACATTCATTTTTTAGGCACAGGGGGCCCGATTCACAGAACTAACTTAAGACAAAATCCTACACTTGCTACCATTTTCGTATTCACAGAAGGCAATTACTCATTTTGGTATTCACTGAAGACACTTACTCACTTCGGTATTCACAGAAGTTAGGAGTCCTAACTTTAGGACTCCTAAATGCGTTCTGTGAATACCGAAAGTCTTAAAATTAGGATTTTTCTCAGTTTAGGAGTCCTAAAGTTAGGACTCCAAACTTTACTACTACTAAACTGAGAAAAATCCTAATTGTAAGGCTTTCGGTATTCACAGAAGGCATTTAGGAGTCCTAAAGTTAGGAGTCCCAACTATACTACTACTAAACTGAGAAAAATCCTAATTTTAAGGCTTTCTGTATTCACAGAAGGCATTTAGGAGTCCTAAAGTTAGGAGTCCTAACTTTACTACTACTTAAATTGAGAAAAATCCTAATTTTAAGACTTTCGGTATTCACAGAAGGCATTTAGGAGTCCTAAAGTTAGGAGTCCCAACTATACTACTACTAAACTGAGAAAAATCCTAATTTTAAGACTTTCGGTATTCACAGAAGGCATTTAGGAGTCCTAAAGTTAGGATTCCTAACTTAGTGCCTTCTGTGAATACCGAAATGAGTAAATGCCTTCTGTGAATACCAAAATGGTAGTAAGTTTAGGATTTTGTCTTAAGTTAGTTCTGTGAATCGGGCCCAGGGAGATAAAGTGATTTGCCGAGAATCACAAGATTTTGAGCTAACGCCGAGATTCGATAGAACCTGGTTGCCCAGTTCCAAAAGTTGGCCACTCTGGCTGCTACGCCACACCTCTCTCTTCTTATTCTGTTGTTTTGGTACTTCTAAATACTTTCCACGAGTTCCTTTTTCAAAAGCCTGACTGTTCGAAGCTACAGTGACACAGGGTTGAGGTAAGGTTTTGCACACGAGCGTGACTGGACCTGAGACATTTCTGTGAGTTTATTACACGGTGAGGTCACACAACCAGACCATGTAATAAACCGCATTTCCTCAAACAAGGTGTAGAAAGGGGAATTCTGAAAGCATTTCCCCCCTTATCAAAGCCATAGATTCCATTTTTAAAGGTCAAACAGCGACATTGTTGAGGGAGGCTTGAGAGATAGATACAAGCTTCACCTGCCTCTCTTATGTTCTCCCATTAATCTCATGTAAATACAAAACCATAAATCAGAAATGCTGTGGAAACAGTGCTTAAAGTGGTTTGAAAAGTAGTGTGGGGGATCTCTGAAAGAGGTACAGTCTTGGAAGTGTAACTAAGAACTCCACCCCTCCTTGTGTCCTAGCTACCATCAGTAAGAACCCTCTAAGTGAGGCCTAGCCTACGTAACTAAGGACATAGCTTAATATGTGAAGTAGATTCTGTACAACAAATGAATACATTATGTCTTACTGGACAGTACAAGTAAAATCAGAAATTACAAAGATATTTATTTAACAGTTTATGAAGCACCATTGTCGTGGGCCAAATGCAAAAAACTATTTAACAAGGTAAAGTCCATAAACCCCACATTGACAGCTACCCTTGGAGAGTCAACTGCACAAAGGGGATAGCTTGGTTATTGAGCTGGAATGAACTATGATCTCAGGTTCTTGGAATTCAATGTTAATGACAGTATCTGGGGGCCACAAGAACCTTGGGAATAGTCTCAGAGCCTCTAAGTCTCAGAGCCTCTATCGGCCTTAGGTCGCCTATCTACAAACATTTAGGGGCTTAGAATTCTTTAGTTCAAGTAGTAAATGCTGTAAAAAGCTTTGACTGGAGGCCCATCAAGGTGGGGGTGGGTAGGCAAATAACACGACCACTCCAATAGAAGTCTAGTTTAATTCATGTTTAATCCTGACTTTGCACAATACATTGGTGAAGGAATATTGGCAAGGCCCCATCGCAATCGCATTTCTTTGGAGTCAAGCTGGTTTTCTTCCAGTGAAGATCAGAAATAGGGTTTCAGTGTCATATTTCTGGTTTTGCAAGGTCTCCGCTCTAGCAGGCAGTGCCACTTATTGCACCGCCTGGAGAATTACCAACTACAAGGATACAACCCTACGCAGCCACATGTAGTCAAAGTAGCTCTACAACCAGGCCTCTCTCCACTGGCCACTAGCAAGAATAACAAGCATTTGCAATGCAATAGGTCTCGCATTTGCAAAAGTTTGAGCTATTGGCATTGTAAATGACAAACCTTTTATCTATGTGTTGGTTTTGAAAACAGATAAATAAAAGGCATTATCATTTACAATGCCAATAGCTTAATCTCGCGTAAATGCGAGACCTAGTGCATTGCAAATGCTTTTTTTCAAGGTGCCGCAAAGCTACCAAATGAGCCAAATGCGCTGACGGCCTCTCGCCGCATGGAGCCCAGAGCGCTGCGAGAGTTTATTGCAACTACACAGGACGTTGTCACGATCAGAGATAAGGTGTGTGTGTGGGGGGGTGGGGCATAGTAAAGGGGTGTTCACATGAGCTACTTGGGTCCCCTGCACGGTTTATATTTTTGTAGGCATGGGGAGGTTATCACAGTATGCCCAGATGAGAAGTGAGCGCATTGTATGTGTACAGTCTGTTGTCACCGCACTTAAAGACGGGAGGGGTCACTGTTCACACCAAGCCAGAGAAACACAAGGACCGACCTGAGTATGTTTGCTCATAGCGCATAGAGGCGATTTGTTCAGCCCCAAGCGCTAGAGATGTAAAGCCACTGTTTTGACACGCTTTTTTTATTGTTTGGGTTTTTTTCTCTGTAAGCCCAAAACTGCATAGTTTGTATTGTTCAATAAAACCAAACAAAAACGACTGGGGGTCTTTGCCTTTATTGCCCACTTCCGCCTCCAAAAAAGCATGCGTGAGCTTCATTCCCTCCAAAAATTACAACATGTTTTTTTTTTAACTGCTATCTTCTTATTTTTGGATTGTCACTTTAATAACGTACACCAAGTTTGTCATTGTCACAAACCACGTGCAGTGGACCTTGCCGATGGGGGAGCACTCTTCCATCGCTTTGGCAGGTGACACATATTTTCAGATATGAAAGGTTTTTTATTTTGCAACTCAAATCACCGCAAGACACATGCACACAGAGTACAGTTTCACACAGCCCCTTGTGGGTCGCTCAGCTCCAAGCGCTTTGAAGTCCTAATAATAGAATGCAGCACTCTACAAAAGCCATCAAGACACAAAAAGCGTTCCCACTGGCAGGCGTAGATTTGCTCTATTCACCCTGGTGCCAACCAAGAAAAGTTTGGGATGGCACTAGAAAGGTGCAAAGCTGTGGACATACAACTTTTTTCCTAAAGCGCCTCATACCACACATCTGCGGTTCCAAGAACTGTATGTACGTGATTATGTTGTGTGTATTTGTGTGCCAATTACCAACATTTCTTTGGCCATGGACTACAGTTTTTACTTATTTAATGGTACACAATACACAGCTAAAGAGTGACTGAAAGATTCCTAGGAAATGGAACAGCACAAGGAAAAACCTAATTATGTAAAAGAACCCTCACTCACCAACCTAATTGGTGACATGCTTCATCATTGGGTTCCCACCCGAGAGGCCGAGTGCCTCCCTGGTGTGCTACGACGCCTGAATTACAGCGGAGCAGGTTTTTTGTGAAGGGATGTGAGTGTGAGAGGTGGTGCAAGTTTTAAAAGGTGTCCGGTTTTATCCAAAAATAAATTTAATGGTGGAAATCCAGCGACCATTAAAAACATGTGAGACGGACGTTGACTGGCTAGTTAGGTTACCCAGGACCGTCCGGTTTAGTACAACAAGTGAAAAATGGTCGACATGTTTCTGCTTATCAGTGCAATTATGCTAAGCTTTCATCAGAACCGAAAAGGATTCCACAGCGGTGTACGCTCGCTAAAGCGCACCCTAACCAGTGGAACCGTATGGACGGTAAAACTCACGTTTCTACCAATATGGCCTCCTGGGATTTCCAAGGCCACTGGACTCTGTAAGAAAAACAAACAGGACACACATAAAACTGTATAGTGAAATCAGTGGACATCTGTTTGTCAGGCATCCAGGGGATGTAAAATACTTAAGTGATCCCGTGCTGTATTTGGGAAGACTTTTCAAACTGTAACACCGCAAGGGCCCCTATCTCAGGCACCCGTGTCCTTATATACAGCCACTCCGTATGTGATCGTTTTACGGAGGGGTCCCAGCTACAGGTGATACCCTGTAATATGTTCCGCCTATTGAGGTAGGCGGTTTCAGGCATAATTTATGCATTTTAGATATGCGATACCTTCATTAGAACTGGTGCTCAGTGACGCGCACTCGTATTAAAATATACAGCGCTGTGAAGTTGTTGAAAGCGCTTGAGTATATACATATAAAATCAAAAACAAAGTAGCATGGGAAACTTCAAGGCTTACGTGAAATAAAGACTCGTTTCACGTCATGGGTCCGGGAGAGCGGATCGAACTGCTGATAGGATCTAGACTGGGGGTGCGATATAATTAATGGTAGGAAGTAATACAAAAGGGATAGCCAGGAATCCCATCCAGAGCCCCCGGTACAGTTACTTCTATGCTCGCACTCAAGTTGAGGCTGTTCCTGTTTTGTCAGTTCCTGTTTATATCGTATATGAGCAATGGTTTCTGTACAAAGCGTTTCTTCCCTTATTTCTTATTGCATTCATCACTCCTTTGACCCCTGAGGAAGGGTCGAGTTGGAACCGAAATGCATTGGGTTTTCAAGCTTCTGGAAATTAATGTTTGTCGCATCTGAGACTATAAGATGCCAGAAGAATGTGTACATAAAGAACAAATTAAGAATAAAATTCTTGATGATTAATCAACAAAGATTGATGTGAATATTATTTGGATATTGATATGAGGAGAAACATCATGTATCATTTTAAAAGTGCTCACATCTAAGGGAAAGGAGGTCCTGACCCACACAGATTTGGATTTACCCACAGGCACGGTCAGACACAGTGCAACAGATGTTGCAGCACAACAAGAATTAATTGAAAAACAAAAAAAAGATCAGAAGTATATGAGTGCACTGAGAAAATTCTGTCGTCATTACATACATCTACATCTTCACCAGCCACTATTGTATTATCTCTCAGGTCTACAGTGAGGGCTATTATTGCCCGATCAGTCCTGCCAGACTTGCTTGTGTTAAGTCTACTCCCCAGCTTCCACCACCTTTGGGGAGGAGATACCTGCTTTGGTATCTATGAAAAAGGTGAGGAATCTGTGGGTTGGAGTATCCATCGGAAAAGCAAGTTATTTACCTTCATTAACCCTTTTTCTCTTGGATGCCCTATGTCACTGCAGAGAGTGCTGTTGTGTGCCACAATATTTTCTGATCTGATGGGTTCGTTTGGTTGTTGTTGTAAAGTCTGTAATGAAGCACGTTTGGTCTGTGACCAATAGATATTTGTATACTTTATATAGCTGTTCTGTGTTGGATATATGCAAAGAGTTCTATCTGATGTGTTTTGTTTGTGTATGTTTCTTTGAGGGTTTGTTTGTGTTTTTCTTGGAGGCTGGTGCTGTTGTGAGCCATGACGTAGCCCCTATACGAAATGCTTGTGGCATGTCGGGTGTATGTATGATGTTCTGTCTGGTGCATTCTGTATTATACTAATACTGATGCAAGTTGGTGTGTGTTGTTCTTTACTGATTTATTACTGTTGTGAGCCACATCTTAGAACCTATATTTAGCAATTTAGGAAAGAGTTGAAGACTCACCTCTTTAAAGAACACTACATCACAATGCATTAACTGTCGACAACCTAGCTACCTCTCCTATCACTCGTTGACTTTGCGCTTGTCTTTTAGCCAGTGCAGTGCTCAGCTGACTTTTGGCTAGGTTTGCCCTATACAAAATCCATATACATGCATATCTCTGTGTCTAATGTGTTCTGTTAGATGTTGTTGCATCCTGTGGGATCAGTGCAGAGAGTACAAAATATTTTGTAGCTTACCCGGATGGATATCCTCATGTTGCTTATGAAACCAGCATTTTCTCATGATGGGAGGAATTATTTCAGATTTTAGGCAGTGCATTTAGTTTTAATTCAACAACCATAACATACCACAGTTTATTGTGATATTTTACGACATTTGCCTATTTTTTTGCTCATTTATTTTATAATGAGATTCCTCATTTTTTGTGATGTAGCATCTCACAGAGTAAATGAATGTCCTAATTTTACAATATCCTAGCTAAAATGGGCCATTTTGTTTCCTGAACCCCACTAACGACTGTAGAATTCTAAGTAGTAAATGAGTCCATAAAAGGTAGAATGGGTAAAAAAAATGAATTTAGAAGTTGGCAACCCGTTGATAGGCAGGCAGTAACAACGACTGTAAGTCGTACAGGTTCTTAGTTCTTGTTGGGTCAGCAGTCAGGGCAATTTAATGGGTTGGTTTAACAAGGAACACGGAGAGTTACTCGGGTGTTCCATCCCTTAAATCCCTTCACATGCTTTCCTGCACCTTCCCGCCTCTGTCGCCTGCCAGCCTCTTCATGGTGACAGGATTCGTGATCACACAGCAGAACAGGAAGGCTCTGGATAACTAGGGCCCTGGATGCCTGCTTGAGGTCACATAGATGGTGATGTACAATGGAATGCTGAAATATCTCTTTCTGTACCATGCTTGTGTTTCTCTTTCAGAGCTGCGAAAATGGGGCTTTCCAGGGGCTGTCTCCTCTGTATCAAGGTCCAGATGTTCATCTTCAACCTCATCTTCTGGGTGAGGAACTATCATGTATATGTGTATCTGTGTTGTTTTGCTTATACACCATCTTCCTCTTTGTGTAACCGCATATGTGTTTATGTACGCAATTTATATATTCTATCCACAGAGCGCATGGGTATGGTCTGTGTATTTCTGCATCTGTCTACCCTATATATCTGTACCTACATGTGTGTACTCTTTACTTCTGAGTAGATCTGTATTTGTGCACAGCTGTATATATTTACACTGTATATCTGTGTATATTCACACGTGTACCATATATATATATATATATATATATATATATACATATATATATATATATATATATATATATATTGCAAATGCCTTGAAAAAACCAGGGATGACGACGCCGTGTGCTGGCTCAATTTCTTTTATTGTCAGTCAGCGCGTTTCGCCTGACCTGCAGGCTTGATCACCAATAATCATTACGGGATGATTCAACCATTTTAAATGTTTGTGCTCGTGAAGTGTCACATGATGTGACTACAAACTCAGTGTATTGGAAGAAAGACTTGTAGTTTCTATAAATACATAACGGCTACACCCTAAAGAATTCATCGACAATTATACAAAATTAAAGAATACTGTCACATGATAATGGAAAATGTAGCGCTAATCCGATGTATTGCAATTCAGAACAAAATTACAATTATTGCAGATTAATATCATATTAAAGACTTCCCAAATTTCACAATTCCCACAGTCTCAAAATATACAGGTAGAAACGACCACCTAGGTTATCGTAACTACCAATCTCATTAATAGAGAATCTCATTCGACTGAGCAAGATTAAACGCGCAATCGAATTAACACTCAGCCAACTTCGACCGAGAAGATATTATAAAACCCCAATGGGTACTGTTAGCAAGTGGAGGTTTATGTTCGTCATACTCAATACATCTAATATTCAATAACCTTATGCCCTAGTGGGCATTGTTATGTACTTAAGACAAGTCTTATATCTCCAATAGAAGGTGAAAAAAGAGATACGAAAAAATAAGGATAATTAAATAGCAAAAGATGGTTAAAAACAGATCGAGGAGGGTGCCTACTAGTACTGGATTCCATTACACTTAAATATACTAGTGCTTACAAATGTGTAATCAAATCTTCTTCCATGTTCAGCCCTGTACGCAATATATATATTCTATCCACAGAGGGCATGGGTATGGTTTGTGTATTTCTGCATCTGTCTACCCTATATATCTGTACCTACATGTGTGTACTCTTTACTTCTGAGTAGATCTGTATTTGAGCACAGCTGTATATATTTACACTGTATATCTGTGTATATTCACACGTGTACCATATATATATATATATATATATATATATATATATATATATATATATATATATATTCACTTAAAAAACCATAGGTTTCACACATGTTATAGTTAGCTGGGCATTTCCCTCGTAAAAAACCAATGAAATTCCCCGTTATAGTTAGTGCTGGCAACTATAACTCACGCGACCGCAATCCTCTGCTGATGACGTCAGATATTACATCACTGTATTTAGACACTTATTTACCCATGTCTTCTTCCATTCATCTTTAGCTATACATATATTTCATTTTTTTTTTTTCAGAAAGACACATATGTCATCAGTGATGTAATATCTGACGTCATCAGCAGCGGATTGCGGTCGCGTGAGTTATAGTTGCATGCACTAACTATAACGGGGAATTTCATTGGTTTTTTACGAGGGAAATGCCCAGCTAACTATAACATGTGTGAAACCTATGGTTTTTTAAGTGAATTTGCAAGGTTTTTTAAATGCTAATTCCTAACTATAACGTGTGTGAAACCTATGGTTTTTTCAGTGAATTTGTACGGTTTTTTAAATGCTAAGTTATGTATTTATTAATATATTTTTTTAAACAAAACTTTTTCACGGCGCGCGCACGGTGCGCTTCGCGCACCGTGCGCGCGCCCACTTTGCGCAGGCCAGGGCCGTGCACGCACGGAGTGCTTCGCGGATCGTGCACGAACAGTGGGCACGGAGCGCTTCGCCCCCAAGGGACAAATACATTTTTTTTTTCTCCGAAAAATCGCAGAGTGCGCGCACGCTGCGCGAACTTCGCAGAATTTCTTCCGTTTGGGTGGTGCGCGCAGGGTGCGCGCACTCGGCGATTTTTCGAAAAAAATATATATATATTTTTTTTGCCCTTGGGGGTCCTTCTGGGACCCCCTGACCACGGCTAGGGGGTCAGGAACTGTCCACCCTGCCACCTTTTCACGTTCTCCACATTTGTTTTTCACCCCCTCAGAGTGCGAGAGACAAAATGGCGGCCGACACTTCCTGGTTTCGACCGATTCGAATGTTTACTAAGATCTAACAACCAATCAGAATTGCGCTCGCGCACGGCAAGGTGCGCGCACCCAGCGCGCACGCTGCGCGCGTACAGATATATATATTGATTTAAATGCTATTTTCTCTGGAAATACTGAGCAGATTTACACCAAACCTGCAAAAGGCACTTCATGGACCTTATGGCTACCTCTCTGCCAAATTTCACGTAATTCTGTTCAGCCGTTCGGGCTGTAGCTGCGACTAAAGTCCCTATGGAAAAATCCATGGGGAAAACGCGTTTGGGGAGCCCCCCTTTTTCTCGGCCCCCGCTTGACGAATCACCCCAAGACTTTCAGGGTAGGAGCGGAGCAGAGCGCCCCATTAGTTTTTAAAATTTCGCGAGGATTCGTCAATCGGCGCCAAAGTTATTCAGAATAGAATTTTGAGATTTCCTATGGAAACTCGGTCCTAACTATAACTATCTACTGGCGACCGCCAGTAGATAATGTATATATATATATATATATATATATATAATATATATATATATATATATATATATTATCTGCTGGCGGTCGCCAGTAGATAGTTATAGTTAGGACCGTGTTTCCATAGGAAATCCGCAACATTCTATTTGGAATAACTTTGGCGCCGATTGACGAATCCTCGCGAAATCAAAATAGGTGGGGCGCTCCGCTCCGCTCCTTCCCTAAAAGTCTCGGGGGGATTCGTCAAGCGGGGGCTGAGAAAAAGGGGGGTCCCAAAACGCGTTTTCCCCATGCATTTTTGCATAGGACCTTTAGTCCAAGCTACAGCCCGAACGGCTGAACAGAATTACTTGAAATTTGGCAGAGAGGTAGTCCTCAGGTGTAAATCTGTTCAGTATTCCCTGAGAAAATAGCATTTAAATCAATATATATATTTATAAGCGCGCACCGTGCGCACGGTAAAACTTACGAGCGCGATTCTGATTGGTTGTTAGATCTTAGTAAACATTCGAATCGGTCGAAACCAGGAAGTGTCGGCTGCCATTTTGTCTCTTGCAGTCTGAGGGGGTGAAAAACAAAGGTGGAGAACGTGAAAAGGGGGCATGCTGGACAGTTCCTGACCCCCTAGCCTTTGTCAGGGGGTCCCAGAAGTACCCCCAAGGGCCTAAATTTCCTTGAATGTTTTTGCGAAAAATCGCGGAGTACGTGTACCGTGCGCGTACGGTAGAAATGGAAAAATTCCGCGAACTGCGTAACGTGGGCACGCGGTGCGCTTCTACAGCGCGCGCACGATGCGCGAAGCGCATAGTGCGCGTACGGTACACGCACGGTGAAAAACCTTAAAAAAAAAAAAACATAACTTAGCATTTAAAAAAATTTACAAATTCACTGAAAAAACTATAGGTTTCACACACGTTATAGTTAGGAATTAGCATTTAAAAAACCTTGCAAATTCACTTAAAAAACCATAGGTTTCACACATGTTATAGTTAGCTGAACATTTCACTCGTGAAAAACCATTGAAATTCCCCCGTTATAGTTAGTGCAGGCAACTATAACTCACGCGACCGCAATCCTCTGCTGATGACGTCAGATATTACATCACTGATGACATATGTGTCTTTCTGAAAAATAAATATTTGTAATATATGTATAGCTAAAGATTAATGGAAGAAGACATGGGTAAATAAGTGTCTAAATACAGTGATGTAATCTGTATGTATCTACAGGTATGTATCAAGCTTATCTTTATATTGCCTTGAGTGTAGAGCATGCACTTGTGTTTATCTACATAAATGTACCTTGTAAAACATGTGTAGCTGAATCTATTCTGTATAGTATTATAAAGCCGAAAGTGTGTAGTGTGTGTGAGCGTATGCCAGTTCATATCTGTGTCTGGCTACCCTGTGTATCTATGTGGAAGTGCATATGTATACCCTGTATATCGGTCTACATCTGTGTGTCTGCACGTTGACACTGCATGTGTGTATCTGCTCCCATGTATGTGTGTATCCTACATCAGTGCAGGTGTGCATCCCATATATCTGCATGTGTGTACTCTTTATCCGGGTATGTCTAAATGCACTTACTGCCTATAAGTGTATATATCTATTTCTTTGTGTATTCCTCAAGTGTACTTATTTGCTTAGAGTTTTAATGGAGAGCTATGTGTCTGCTCCTGGTTACACTTCTGAATTGGTGTGCTATTCAAATGCAGTGAAGTGAATTTATTTTATGTTACGTTATGTGTATTCTAAAGTGCGCCATCACCCACATGGTATCCTGGTGCTGAGCAGGTGTGTGTGTGCAGGGCGCATAGCTTGGTTAATTGAAAAGCCAGGTTTTCAACTTCTTTCGGAATTCAAAAAGAAAGGAGGCTTTGATGTGGAGTGGGAGGTCATTCCATGATTTAAGAATGATGTAAGAGAATGCCTATCCTCCTGAACTGGTTCTGTCTATGTTTGGAATGTGTGTGCGAGTAGGAGTCCTGCAGAGCAGATGTGTGTGGGTGGTTGGTAAAAGGAGATGCAACAGTTCAGATAGAGGGGCCTAATTGTGTAGTGCTTGAATGTGTGTGTGTGAAGTTTGAGATGAGTGCGTTTGTGTATCGAGAACCAGAGGAGCTCCCTGAGGTGTGGTGTGAGTTCTGTGTGGGAAGCTGAGGATGAGCCTAGCAGGCAAGTTCTGGATGATAATCTAGTGAATTGCTTTGTGATCCCGGCATAGAGGGTGTTTCCATTGTCCAACTTGCTTGTGACTAGAGCATGAGTGACAGTTTTTCTAGAGCCATTTGAAGATCTTCCTCAGCATCCACACGACATGGAATTAGCAGTCACGGCCTGCATGACTTGCGGGTGGAGGGGTGGGGCTGTCGCGCTGGGCTTGTCGCGGGGGGGTTAGAAAAACATTTTTTTTTAAATTTACCTTACCAGGTCCCACACCGCCTCCATTCCTGGCTGGGTCCCGCTGCTGGAACAGGCAGGAAGCATGCATCCTCCCTCCCGTAAGCCAGTCACAACGCTGCAATGGCAGTGTTGTGATTAGTGCGGGCAGTACCCAGCCGGACTCCTGTAGGGAGGCCATTTTCTCTATGTAGGCTGCATGCAGCCCACATAGAGAAAATGTAGAGTGTGCATGACTGGTTTGGTCGGCCCCAGAGGGCTGACCAAACAGTCAGGGTCCACAACAGTGGGCAAGCCACTCCTCCACGACCCGCTCACCCACCCGCCCCCAACCAAGCATATCCTCCCGCCCACCCCCAACCAGGCATACCCTGCCTTCTGCTTTCTCGCAGCACGAGAAGCAGAAACACAAAAGGGTATTTGAAATACCATTTTATGTTTCTGCTTCTTGCACTGCGAGAAAGCAGTGGGGCGACGCTCCTCCACCGTAATGGAGGAGCCACCCCTGGGAATCAAGATGCAGTGATGGCATTGACTTATATAGGTCATGTCCAATTTTCTGTCAGTAACCACCAATAATACAGATTTCTTTCTTGGCACAATTCTGTTAAAGTAAATGCATGATTAACACGTGACCCAGGCAGCTGTGTCTGTTTTAAAGATGACAGTGGACTTGAGAGCCTCCAGGGTACATTTGGAGGAACCCCTAGTGCTGCTGTAGTAGCAGTTCCACCGGGCACAACACGTAGATTTTGAGGACCAGGCATGAAAGGGATGATGTGTGTGTGTGTGTGAGTAAACTTTGTGTCTGTAAATAATACACTTGGGATTGAGACATGAATATGCATTTGATCGAGCCCATGGTATGACTTCCAGTCCCATTAGGGCACATGATAACACTTGAGGTACATGATTTTTGAACACATCTACCTAGAATGTTATTGAGTGCTGTGATGAGACTGGGTGCCATATTGTGGGCTGCATCTGATGGAAAATCAGAGCCTTTGACGAGAAGACGCAAATAAACCACTTATAATCACATATGCTTGAAATAATTGAGGGACCAAAACCTGAAAAACACAGTTTAGGACAGAAGTGTTCCTAATAACAATTTAGCTTTGAGAAAATGGTACTTAAACCTTAAAATGTGTTGACTGTTTCTGTATCGAATTATTGATTGACACCATGGCACTGGCAAGATAGCTGGTGCATTGTCGAGTGCACTGCCCGGTGGGCCTGCATCTCCTGCTCCTTACCTTAAGGCTCCTTTTACGTTGTGTGTCTATTTTAGGCCCACATATGGGCCTATCTGCATATGTTTAAGTGTGAACATGTGTCCATTTGTGATCCTATATTTGTTTGGTTGTGGATCCTTTTTCTTTATGTCCATGTCCTTGTTAGTGTGTATTTTAGTGGTCTTTCTACCTGGTCATGTCTGTGCCATTTGCTGTTTGGGTGTGTATGGTATCCCATGTATGAGTGCCCTAGTATCAGATGCAGACAGACCATATTCCAACATTGCTTCGGGTGTTACAGCAGCACCCCATCATTGTAAGCCTCTTTCAGCCATGCTTCTTCAGTGATTTGGTCTCCTGACAGTAGAAGCTTTCTAGGAAAGTGCTGGATCGGTTGTTGGTCCATCGCTAGCTCAGGTGTGAGTTGTGGACTCTCAGCTATTACTGTTATGGTGGAAATGCTAACTCTCTATGTGCCTTCCTCTAGCTGAGTGGTTGTGGCATCTTGGGTGTCGGCGTGTGGCTGGCCGTCACACAAGGGAAATTTGCAACATTGTCCTACACCTTCCCGTCTCTGTCGGCTGCCAGCCTCTTCATGGTGACAGGATCGGTGATCATGGTGGTGGGCTTTATCGGGTGTCTGGGTGCAGTGACGGAGCGTCGGTGTCTGTTGCTGTCGGTAAGACATTCATTTAATATCTTGTGCTGGGATAGAAGTGGTTTGGGGGTTGCTTAGCTTCCAAAACCTCAGAATCCAGTGTGCAATTGTGATAACCACCATGTACTGTTGAAAAGTTAAGATTAGACCTTCCTAACCTTGGCCATGGAGCATTCTCCTGGCTCCCCTCCTACCCTGTAGACCAGTCCCACACAATCCAACATTCACCTGGCCATCAGCGGGTGCCCTTAGGTCTCAACATTTGTGATCTCTAAATCTACCTAAACTCAACCTTTCCTATGACGTCATCACCACATCTGACTTTTTTCTAGATATTTGTATATAACACAAGAATTTCATCTTCCCCTCACTAATTGCCTCACTCCAACTGCACATTAACAGGCATCCTCTCCAAAACTTGTCTCCAGAAGACCTCCGTTGACCAATGCTTTTGCCCACCAAGACTGCAGTCATCTCTTTCCCACATCCAGAGCTCCCAAAACAGTTCCATCGCCGATCTTCTTCCCCTTTTTCCAGTTTTCTTTCTTCTCTGCCCTCAGACTTGTAGTGCAGCAGGACAATAAACTGTCCCTGTCTGCCTTTGTCACGTGGGTCACACCCTCTGCTCAACATTTACAGAACCAGTCAATACCTCACCCTATACTCTGCTGCAAGCCCCTTTAATGTTGTAAACCTCAACGAACTGGGCGTGTAGATATTCTACTTCCTGACCCCCCCCCCCCACCTATTAATTCTGAAGCCTTGTAAATGTCATAAACTCTGCCCTCTGCCTTGCCAACCTTCCCCGATCACAACACCACAGGCTCCTGGCAGGGCAGGGTGATTCAGAGGGTATAACAGATACCAATACTGGTGCCTCTTGTCCATCTTCAGGGCAGTCCAAAGCATCTGTCCTTTAATATACGTCAGCCTGCCCCATACTCACCCAAGCTCAACATTGCCTTAATACCTTAAATACGCATTGCCACTTTGCCATTCTACTTTACGTCCCTTCTTAGCAACTTAACACCGGCACAGACTCAGTCCTGAACACACTTAAATTGTCATTCCACAATGGCATCACCAGTTTTTGGGCACCCAACTCCACATCACATCTGTCCTTCCGACTAACACTGATCGGACAAGGAACCCCATGGTAACTGCTAGGATCAATGTCTGTCGTGCTGTGCATCCTGTATGGCCTTTTGAGTCATATGTGTTCCTAGGAGTGAGACTGTTGTCGCTGTACACAGCAATGAAAGTTCCATGCACCATTTTTGAGAAAACGTCTGTACAATATTTCTGTTTGAGATTCAGACCAGATAAATACACAAAGAAATGAAAAGGGTCTAAGGGTTTCCATGGTCATTAGAAGAAATGTGCTGTCAAAAGAAAAGCTGGGGGCAGTAAGTAAAAGAAACTCATTGTTAATACTGACTCAACTGAGCATTGGAGGAAAGTGTGTCTGTAGATGTGCCGCTATGTTTAGAGTATGGGTGTGCCCAGTTGTCTCCTCCAACTTCATGGTTTTGTTTTAAAACTTCATCATCATCAACTTATTAAGATGGAGATGTTTTACAAAAAAAATGGCGGAAATTTCTGGAAAAACTAAACCTGTGCCTGGGCTGAAATATTTTCCAACCCCAAAAATGTTTTTGGGGATAAATCTTAGTCGACTTTTATGAACAAATGTGAAACTCGGAAAGTAGCAAAGATTGCCTCCGTCACAACTGGTGGAACTTGTCTTATGATTTGTGGACTCCTATCTCAGACGAATGCTACTGAGATAACAAATGAAAGCAGGGCGCGAGAGAGCAAAGCCCGTACTCCTGGCTCTGAAACATGATTTGACCCTGATTTAGGATTCCCTGTGACATGGTACGGCAATTATCTCACCCAGAGCTTTTCCCACTCCATCAGGCCAGGCAGACGGTGCTCACTGCGAGCAGAACAATGGATATCAGAACAGAGTTAAACATGTCTTATTACTGCCTTACCACCATTCCAAGGGACCACCGTAAACATGGTATGACAATATCAAATCCCGCCCTATCTGTGATTGCATGCAGTATTACTGCCCCGAGCACCCTGGGAGCTGTAATAAGCCCTCTCTTGTCTGTTCCTCCACACAGCACCGAATACTTAGAAAGGAATGTGTCTAGATTTCTGGAAAACAGCACCGTCCTTGACAATGCAAGCATTCTCTATTTCCTTCTTGGTTGAACATGAGGATTAGGAAAAGTCTGTAAATGCCGGCGTCAGTTGCTTCTTTACTGCGCCTCATTCATGCAGGCCCTGAGCGCTCTCAGTATTTCAAAACTGACTCAGTCCAATGACTCCTAATATTCCAGGGGTTCAACCCTGGCACAGATGCCGCAGGAAAACGTTTTTATCAGACCACCATGACATCTGCATGTGGTGTTTGGGTTCAGAACATGAAGCTGTTGCTTGCAACTTTCCTTTTTTGATGCATCCGAAAGCCATATGGAGCAGTTTTTTAGTCAAAGTCACAGGCGTATGCCGAAGTGTTCTATTTTGCCTTCAGGTAAGTCTCCTAACAAGGAACTATTACAAAAGGTCAGAAAAAACACCAAAAGTGCCATAGGAAGCAGAAACCCCTTTCTCCAAGAAATGGTCCTGGTTCTGGGACTGTTGATCGGTGCCGTCCCTTGATACTGGACTCTGCCTGATCGATAGAGAAAATACTGATGCTGAAAAGTTAAAGCCACAGTTCTCTGCAACATTGGCCCACCCTTCGCAGGTTGAGGCCTCTGGGTCACTTCCCTAGGTTGAGCCGGCTCCTAGGGGCCTGGCAACTCCGGCGACCCTGTCTCTGGCAAGGCGCAATGTCTCCATGCCACTACAGACTCAGGAGCTTAAGAATTTAAGCTGACTATGGCGCCAACGTTGACACCATCAAAGTCAGCTGAAAGCATTTGATTGGCAAAAGAAAAGGTCAAAGCTTGATTTGATGTCATGCAGCTGACAGAGCATCATTCTACTGCCTAAAGATTATGCCCGCACAACACATGATGACTCGGAGGCTGGTAACTACCTTCCCATCATAATACTGATACTGGATTCTTCACAAGAGTACGGGCTTCCTCCTTGAAACTTAGACGCCTTTCCCAGTGACCTTTCAGATAGATTGTAAAAACAACTGGACTCCGTAGGCTGTCTTCGCGTCTGGCAGCTTTGGACCCCACCTGCTTCCTGGCCTGGCACGTCAACACTCTGTGGGAGCTGGCTAAACCTATAGTCATCAACCTACCATACCACCTGAATGAGCCATTTTCCAATTTGGCCAGTGGTGGTTAGGATGCCTTCAAATAGATCCTGGAGTGTGGCCTGGACTCTAGAGGTTGTTGCTCCGTCCATGGGCGCCCCATGCTGGGCGGCCACACTTGGATGTATTTCATTGTCTTCTCAGATGTTGTCCAGCGGACGCTATTGACCATGTTGTTAAGACAACTCTTCAAAAATAGCATCCCTACTAACAGACTGCTTTATGTACAGTCTGTCCAGAACCTAAGTCAGGTTGACTGTGAATCTGAGATGAATGGTTGTGGCTGGTCAGTGGCATATATTTGAAGTATAGATACTTTGGGAGAGAGGCGCTGCCACTGCATAATTTTGTCATGCCAATAAAGGTTGGTATTCTCTCTGCTGAGGGAGGTCCATTGTTCCAAACTAGAATCCTCAGAGAAGCACCTGAGGGACATTGGTGCACCCAGACAACTGGGCATTCGCTTTTTCCTGATAGGCCTGGAAAGCTGAAGAAGCATTAAGTTAACCCATGCCTCATGCGACGGACTCTGCCCAAACCCCGTCAGTCTTTTAGTGGTAACAGACCATAGGGGAATCGCCTGAGTAGGGCAGTCTCACAGCATTTTTCGGTGTGCTTAATGTTACTTTTCATTTGTTATTTGTCATGATATTTCTCCCGTGAGATTGCTCAGTAGGTTAAGATCCTAACTGCTGAGAGTTGTGTGATCTCTTGGTGACATGTTTCTGTCCTGGAAGGATTAACTCTGCCTTTTTCACTAAAATAAGTAACACATTTGTTTGAGTAATTGTCATTATATATCAAATGCTCTTTATAAATTATATATCGTTTCCTCGATTTCTCTCTTATCTCCTTGTCTTCACAGTTCTTCATCATTCTTCTGGTCATCTTCCTGTTTGAAGTCGTGGGCATGCTCCTCTTCATCACATCGCGGGACCAGGTACGGGACACTTTCCCCAGTTTACCCAATGCCAGTCCCCTGGAGCAGGAAAAACGTTTTATGAAAATATTATATAAATGTACTTTATCTGATCCGATGGGAAAATTATCATAGACTGTGTCCTAAGATGTCAAGGTTTTGTGATGGGACAGTTAATTGTCTAACTACAGACCCCGCTAATGATGATGCGGTACCCAAGAACTCCTCATACATAGTAGAGAAATACGCAATCATTTAACTGTTCTTCTCCACCTCCCAGACTGGTGTCAGGCCTCTCTCTATGTACCTTTCCAGTTTAAAATAGGCTTTGTGGTCTGGTAGAAGCAGGACTGAGTTTTTGTTCCTAGGGAGTTCACAGAAAGTAGCTCCAATTGAAAAGAATTAGGTAACTGATAACGTCTTGTGGAAATAAAACATTTAGGTCCAGAAAAACAGGGTTATTCACGTTTAAGCACAGATGATTTCTACCGCTCGATAAAAGTATATGTGTATGACAATGAAGTAGCGGGAGCACTGCTAGAAAAATTCCAAGTCCTTCAAATTGTTTTTTAAGTCCTTCGATTAATTTGTAAGTTCAGACAGAAACTAGGATAAGTGTGAAAATCCAGAAAATCCTCATTTTGTGGGCTGGCTGACCTTTAGAAAGTGTTTTTAACTCAGAAATAAGGGACAGATGCTTTTTTGTTCGCGGCTCTGCTACATCTGTGATGCTCAAGTCCCAGGCATTTAGAGAAGCAAAAAGATACTAGGTGGAATACTAACAATTTTTCTCAGCCACTGGTAGTTACTCATAGCTGCATCACAGTCTGTTGTTTTGTGCCCATGCCATTCCAGAGAAACACTAGCCAAATGCATATCTGTCATGATCCTGTCCCAGTAAGAATGGATCAGCTCGAACTGCCAGCCCAGGTCTTCTCTAGACAGGAAAACAAGTCTAGAGGAGTTCTGGCTCTGTTGCACCTCCTCAGTGAAGTGCATCTTGAGTCCTTTGACACACTAAGCACGGTCCCATGTCTGGGTATTAAATATCATACTTAGGGTATCACACTAAGGAAAACAACAAAATGGTAGGTCAGGAACGCACAGGCTAGGTCCCCTGTAGACAGACTCGTTTTATCCTTGTGGTGCCTCCTCAGTGAGGCTGAGCTTGAGTTCTGTGTCATAGTGAACATGGAACCCACACCTGGGTATGTCCATCACACACGGGCCATCATACTGAGAAAACAAGATCTCTTTCAAGGCAGACGTAATACCAGCATTGTCAGACCAGTAAGGTAACTCACTGCGCAGTAATATACTCTCAGTGGAGATGGGTTTGAAGAAAAAAAGGCTTTTATGGACAAATGGAAATCCAGACTGCGAAGGGAACAGTATCTTGCGGCTAAATCAAAGTGATCTGCTCTCTGAAAGAAGATGAAATTTTAGAATTTTCCCTACACAACGTCACATACACATAAAACACTCTGATATTCACTCACTTACTCTCACAATTACGATTGTATTATGGGTACAGGTTATTTACAAGCACTTCTTTTATTACTAAAGACAACAAAATGGAGGCAAAGGGAGGTAGATGGTAACGAAAGATAGAATGTAAAAGACACAAACATCTAAGGGTAGATTTAGGATGCTCATTCTTAGTGGATTAGGACCCTCTGCAAAGGAAGGGATCCCATGGCAGACCTTCTTATAGGACGGGGGGTCTCATTTATTGAATGGCGGGGTGTAAGGTCAGGGTTAAGGGACATTGTCAGACCTGTGTCCATGTCGAGGTACTGTAATAGAAGAGGCTGAGGTCTGCTGGCAAAGCAGTATGTGAGTCTAGTAATTAAGCATCAGGCAGTAACATGTCATCATGGAGAGAAAGATTCAGAGCTGTGTGTGGGTCCCAGTATTGGACCAGAAGGTGGTGCTACTGGTCAGGATGGAGGTACCCTAAGAGAGCAGTTTTTGGTTTTCATCAGGGTCAGCTTTTCCATTAGACACAATATGTGTGGGACTAGATGTGCCAGCATGCAGAGGCTTCTTGCTCTAACATATCTTTGGATGTCAGAGCATCAGAGTCGCAGTGATGACTCTGTTGAGAGGCAACAGACAAAGCAACAGGGGTATGAGAGTTTACATTTCAACTAATGTGGCAGAAGGATCTCTTCCAAGTTCCTAAAACACAAGTAGAAGGCCAAAGGCGATGGGTCTGGAGGTACTTGAAGGTAATGTCTGAATCTCAGTGCTCAGTACTCTGGCAGGGCAGGGTTGAGCTGCACTGCCAGAGGTGTGAGTGGTCTCCCATGCTGTAAATGGCAGGGCTGCTTTATAGCAGCACAAAGGTGCATTAACAGAGCTGTGTGTAGATCTCACTTCAGGATTTTGTTTTACTGGGAAGCTGAAGTTCAAGATTGAGGGGCGTTAGTAAATCGGCGTGTCTGTGTCCCAACACCAGGATATCCATCAGGGCTTGTCTAGATCCACCTGCATCTGAATAGCAGGGACAGCTGTTTCTCAGGATATAGTCAAATATAGCTGAATGTAGTGTAGTAATGCCTACTCTTGATACAGTAGTAAGAGCCCCCATTTCTCCAGTATTGAATCTTTCATGGATTCACACGCTTGAATCGTTCCCTGTCGTTGAGGTGGGACCTTCGACTTGTCGATGGGGAATGATTCAAGCGTGTAAATCCATGAAACATACCAATGCAGGAGGATTGTAGTTAAAGGTAAGTGATTTATTTATTTTCTCACAGTTTAACAGGTATGCAGAAGACGATCTGAAGAAATCTCTTGCTCTCTATGGTACAGAAGGGAACCTGGGACTCACCAACGCCTGGGATATGGTGCAGATTAAGGTGAGCGGAGATGCCTTTTACTACCCATTTCTTTCTTCCCTGCAATGTCTCCTTTGCTTCTGTGCACCATCCCCTTACAATCCTGCCCCCCCCCCCATGAGTTCTTGTTCCAATTTGTGGCTCATGGTTTTGAAAGCATATTGGTATATAAAAATGACCAACCCCCGGTGTGATTTTAAAAACCCTTTACAGAGGTATTAGGGCCCTCCACCTAGGATATTTGCAGACAATTCAAGCGAAGTAGTGTTTTAAGCACCTTCGACCAATCATATTAGTCATATCTGATTGTAATGAAAGAGACATGTAGTGAGATGATTGAGTGGTGTCCATGTTACGAAGCAAAGTGAGTATTTAAGTGTCTGGTAATAAGTATTTCTAGTTTCTACATATCCGGGAAGATGTATTTGTCGTTTCAACATGTCCTTTAGTTGGTATCCCCATGTACTTTTAGCTAGTAAGAGAAATTGACAGTTCCATATTGCTAGTAAGTGCAGAGTAAACTATATTACATATGTAAAAATATGGACTAGTGCTACACAGACCTTGAAATATTCAATTCATTGGAATGCATTCCTCCTTGTTAATGTTTTATACTTTTTAAGTAGGGGCATTTGCTGGTGGTGTCTCGGCTCTCGATGGGAGAAGTGCATTTACTTGTTCATTATTGATTCATTTGGTTTGACATTTTACAAAGCGCTGTGCATCCTCTTTGTTTACTTCAGAGTATTGACTATTTTTTAGAAAGGGTTCTCCAATCAGTGGCGTAGCAAAGATGTTAAAGGCCCTAATGCCGGCGAGTAAAAAAGGCTTCCATGCCCCTGTTTCGGTAGTGAAATACAGCTATAATTGGGGTGCATAGCACTCCTCTTGTCACTGGGCCCCACTGCCTTTACTTTTGGGAGAAAAACCTGGAGTGGCTCACAAGAAATGGAACTACATGCCAGCAATGGGCATTCATAACTTCCCCAAAAGAGTTTGCAAACCTGTTACTGGTAAACATATGTACACACATATGGCACACACAATTTTATATACAAACAATATTGGTAAGAATTCAGTCTTCGATTGATGTTTTTTCAGTCTTGCTCTTTACGAGTGCTTTATTGCATTCCATAATATTCTTCACAATAGCCTCCACAATAGCCAACACATGTTTCGTCATAATCGTGACTTCCTCAGGGCTGTATATCAAAGTTTTCTGCACAAAAACGTTCGATGCTGTAAGTCTTATATAAATCACAATTGCACCCTATCAAAGTATAAAATAACTTGATGTTGTATTGTTGAAAGTCCCGATTATGGCTCCAAACAGTTCCAGACACTTTGACTTTACACCCGTAGTGTGTACGCGGCGCAATACGGCATAGGTATGGGATTCCTGAATCCGGGTCCAAGTTTACCCAAACTCTCTAGCTTCTCCCCTGTAGCATGTGCGTAGCGGGTTCACGGAGATCCTGGTAAACATATTTTATCATAGATAGATACTGATGTGATTATCTAATCCACACTTGACAGGTTGGATAACTAAATAATAGAGGTTCAAAGCAGTGTTGAGGTTTTGCGAAGCGGCAAGCTTGCAGCCTCTGTAATTTAACCAATTCGTTATCACTCTTGAAACAAAATTTGCCTTTAGCCTGTGCTTGTTATCACTCCCACTATGCAAATACACATCATTCTTAAGATGTGACTTTACAGTAGCTTCTCCGTGCCACATAGCTTCCCGTGACAGCACTTCTGGCGATCTCACTTCCGTCAGGTGTTACGATGTTGAAGGTCATGCCTTATACCTCAGTTCCCTGGGAAAAATTTGGGAGTTGGGTCCCTGATCAAGAGTATACATTTGAGGTGAAGTAGTACAACAGAAGTAAGACTTCACATCAAATGTTTGTGTGAATCTGAAATGTCCAACTCCCTATCAGTAAATGTACAAAGAGGGCACTATTCTTTCTAATTGTGTTCATTGTATTTGAATATTCTCTGAATATTACCGTTTTAGGCCCAATTTATAAAGGCATTTAAGAGTACTAGAAGTAGCACTTCTAATGTACTATTTCATATACTCATAAATGCCTTTGGGCCCATGGAAAGGCGCAGTGACGAGCTCATTTCAACAAAATAAGTAATGGAAAGGATCTTGCAATCCTATGGAATAAAATTCACTCCTAGATAACATTGGCAAAATATTTGCTAAGCTGGCGATGCTATGACTTGAAAACTGGGTAGTTGACCGCAAAATAATACCATGGGAACACATGGGATTTTGGACATAGAATGATGGATCATTGTGTCTCACTTTGATATCCTCAAAAAGAACAGATGATGGACGGAATGCTGAAGAAATCAAACATTCAACCCCAGTCACAGATCTGTGTGAAATATTGGTTAAATCCAAACTGGGGTGGCATGGTGGGCAAAGATTAATTCAAGCATTCCATCCATCACCTTTTGCTGCCTCCTCGACCTTTCAGCGGCCTTCGACACAGTCTCTCACCGCACCCTAACACGCAGACATCATGTCGCAGGGATCCGGGACAAGGCCCTCGACTGGATCTGCTCATTCCTCTCTGGCAGAACGCAGCGGTTCAGACTCCCTCTCTTCCTCTCGGACCCCACAACGACCACCTGCGGAGTCCCCCAAGTATCCTCCCTCAACGCCACGTTGTTCAACATCTACATGGCTCCGCTCGCTTATATCGTCAGAAACCACAGACTCAACATTGTTTCATACGCAGACGACACCCAACTCATCCTATCCCTTTCCAACATAACCATACACAAATTTCAAGAAGGCATGGAAGCAGCCGCCAAATGGATGAAGAACAGCTGCCTACAACTCAACACGGGCAAAAAAGAAGTACTCATCATGGGCCCACATCCTGACGCCTGGAACGACACATGGTGGCCCCCCGCCCTCGGAAGCCCGCCCACCCCCACGAACCACGCACGCAATCTCGGAATCGTCCTGTACTCGAACTCAAAATGGACCACCAGATCAACTCAGTCGCATCCTCCTGCTTCCACACCCTCTGCCTCCTACGCAAGACCTTCAAATGGATCCCCCTCGAACACAGAAAGACCATCACACATGCCCTCATCACCAGCAGACTTGACTACGGCAATGCACTCTACGCCGAAATAAAAAAAAACCTCACCCGCACACTTCAAAACATCCAGAACGCCGCCGCCAGACTAATCCTCAACCTGCCACGACACTGCCACATCATCCAGCACCTGCGCACACTCCACTGGCTCCCCATCGAGGCAAGAATCACCTTTAAGATTCTCACCCACGCACACAAAGTCCTCCACAACACCGGACCAGCATACCTGAATAGCCGACTCACATTCCACACACCCCAAAGGACCCTACGATCAGCCCATCTCTCCTACGCGGTGGCCCCTCACACCAGGAAGTCCAGATCAGGAGGCCGCTCCTTCTCCTTCCTCGCGGCCAGAGCCTGGAACTTCCTCCCCCGCCACCTCAGACAGACGACATCACTCCCCAACTTCACAAGGGACCTCAAAACATGGCTCTTCGATAGACCTCCTCCTTGATAAACATGACTTTGCGCCTCCAACCCCTCCTCCCTCCCCCAGCGCCTTGAGACCCTTACGGGTGAGTAGTCGCGCTTAACAAACCCATGATTGATTGATTGGCTCCTGCAGCTGGGAACAAAATCAAGACTTCTCCAGTATCTTGGCATGCCTGGTTCTGATCTTAATGGAAACAGGCTACTAACATAGGCCTGCCCCTTTCTTGTTCACTGCGTCATCCAGAAGTGCATATGAATTACTGCCTTATGTGAGCCAGTTTTTATCATTCTTTGGGGCACTAGCAGGATGTCGGAGGCAGCCCGTGTACTAGCTTATTTGAAAATTCAATGCATTCCACCTGTCCAGTTCTTTCTTGGGCTTTCCAGAATGGCAGGTAGAGGACAGGCTGGTCACCACTGGTTACGATACTTCCTTACTTAGTAATCTAGACCGGCACAGCACAGCAAAGACTGAATGGTTAATTTATCCTGAGGAAAAACAGTCTTGCAGAGAAATCCTTGTTGACCTGAGGATTTCCCTCAGGTCAACAAACACCAAACGTTTTGTGGCAAGGACCCTGGAACAGAGAAAGTGAAGGCTATTACGTACAGATAGGATGAAGGCAACCAGCAGAGGAGCCACCATTTGATACATATTTATTCACTGTATCGTGGTACTTCACACAGCAAGTTTACGGCGTAACACAGTACGACCCTCATACTACATATACTCAAGGAAAGACAGGAACGCACGTAATGAGGGACTGGTTGGATTCGACTAATACCCTTTTCCACCATCTGCCAGTAACCCTATAACCTGGTTTGATGGGGTAGTACCCATCCAACTACAGGTAATTGTATTGCACCTTCTTACAGTGGAGCCTACACTTAGCTATTTGAGTTTGAGGAAAAAGAATGGATTATCTACAATGGACTGACAGATTGGTGAGGTTCCTGGGGAGAGTCAAATACAGGCAAGAATAAATGAACAGTGGAGGCTGGGACAATGCTAGGACTTCTGTTCATAGACTACTATAGCACTCGCAAGCATCCAACACTTTTGCTATCCCAAATCTCAATTGTTTCGTTTATTTGCCGTTGGTGATTAACATTGTGTCACTTCTTTTAGGGTCTTTGGGTTTTATACTTGTTTTTTAGATATTCAGATAGTTGTTCCGCCTTTTGGGTATTGAGAAACCAGCTTCATCATCTCAAAACCACTTAGACGGCCCCAGAATTTGACCAGCACTGGTACTTCTCTTCTCTGCTGTGTAACAAATTAATCATACACCTCCGACATTTTTTCTGACTCAGCTTCACTAACGTTGATTTATAATCTGGTTGCACTTGTGTTTGTGTTTTGCATTCATATTATTTCCCTTAAAAAGCAGTTTTCTGCATTGATAATCTCCCATGCAGTGTAAGGCGAGCACAAACAGAGCGCGAAACAGGGATACAACCACTCCTCGCGAATGCCTAAACTTTAAATGTGGGACGATGCTGGCAGCAAGCCACGGATATGAACATGTCATCAATTAGACATGTTGCTTTACCACTAATAAATGTGACCATTGCCTGTTGATTCTGACTAAATCCCCGTATAAGGAAGTACTTTCTAATACAGCGAGCATTTTAATGACTTACAGCTTTTTTACGTTCATCGTTAGCTCAGCATCCACTGCTTCAAGAATGGGAAGTTCTTCGATTCTTCGGGGACAGTTGTAGTGTTAACTTTACCTCCCACTATTACTATGGAATCAAGAATTGCAGTCTCAATCCAGAGAAGAGCCCTTTCCAGCATTGCTATTGCTTTAAATGTTATTTATCTTTAGCTGATTTTAGTTGTATGGTGATAAAAAAAGCAACGTAATTACTGCTATTGTCCCTGAATTGGGCTGCATCAGCACAGCTAAACTGCAGGACAAGATTCTGGGTTTCCCAATCAAATTTCCTTGATGTCCACCTGAGGATGCACCAGACGGCCACCCTCTTTTGTTATTAGTTGCTCAAGACTTACAGACCACAAACCCTCCTAGGTGTGCGTATGTGAAAGGCAGGTATTTTGAAGCAAAATAATTGCAAATTGTCCAAGACAATGTAACAGGTTGGGTCCTTCATCAACCTAGAAAAACCTTCAAGAGAACACTGGGTAGCTAGATCCATCTGCAACTTATGGTCTGTAAACCCCAGTATGGATGGATGCGCATATATAGTGTGAATGCGGAGGTGGACTCTCTTCTACGCATTTATTGCCGCTCCTCTAATTCCCTCTTCATAACTCACCTTTGCTGCTATTGCGCTATTGTGATTAGTCACATATTCTCCTTTGTGGTTCTATTTTCCAACTTTTGCTTTTCTGGCTCTCTTGTGTAGGGCAATACATGGTCATTGTTTTCCAGTGATGTGCTAGGCCTGCAGCAGAACTAGCCTTGAGTTGTCCTTGAGAGCCAGCCCAGGTCTCCCTTTCATCCTCTCTGCGTCTGGCAGATCCTCCGTTAAAATACCCACCGTAGAGCACAGTTTATGTTAAGCTTGGATACTTTTCTGTGTGAAAATCCTCTCCCATCATTGCATCCTCAACCAGTTTTCTTATTGGGTGCTATTAAATGACAATTCTAGACTTCAATGGTTAGACATCGGTACTTTATGTATGTCCCGTGGCTTTATTTGTTAATGTAATCAGAGTTCAAAGTGTGAAGGAAAACGTCTGCATTAGACCCAATAACACGATTATCAGAGCTCAGTCTTTCAAGAGTTTCTTTTTGCCATTCCCTTCACTGTTCCAACCACAGCTCGCCTGTCTGTGCAAGGAATTTATTTTAATTCCCTCCAGAATATCACGCTTAACCACAAGTCGCTTTCAACCCTTGGCCTAGTCCTGAATCAAATCTCTGGGTTTTATAGTTGATTCAAAACAACTCTTGCCTCTGGTTTGTTTTCTCGCCTTAACCAGACTTTGCAAAATTCGCTTTTTTACCACTCAACAATCGCACTTATCATTGAAATAGTCAACGACTATATCTTTTATATAATGGCATCTTATTTACCACTGAAGAACAATGAGAACTCCGTACATTTGGCAGAGTAGTGTGTGTATGAACCATACGTGCCCCTTCAGTTATAGTCTGTGAAATAAAACACGCTCAGAGAAGCCCATTAGAGTCTAGTTTGTGTTTGATGGCAAAACGTAGAGCAAGCAGCAACATTGTCTACATGAGAATTTGCAATGCAGGGAACCGACGCTTCTTGCCTGAACCGCTGGAGCACAGAGCGGCAAATGGGCTTTATTTTTTTACTTTCTTTTATACTTTGATCGTGGGAAGAAAGTGAAGGGCTTTAAAAAGAAGAGACAGGGGTGTACACACATGACAAAGGTGACTTCACTGAATCCGCGGTGTCTCGCTTGTCTATGCCACATTTAAAACGAGGCTGTTTTTACTTGAACAGCAGGAAAAATGCGCCATTTACAATCCTGAAATATAAAATAGCAGTACGTTTAAAATGTGTGTTAATGTACTGTAATGAAAAGGTTTCGGTAGTGCTTTAGGCAGGTATTAAAACAAATTCATGGGTCATTGCAAGCAGATATAAATGCGTTTTCAAATCTCACCCTGAACATACAATGTCTAGGGTCGGATTGGTAACTTCTTTGGCTTCAAGTTGTGTATGTTCCACCACCATATATTCAAATAAAGAGAGAGGCCTCATCCATACGTCACTGGGTGAGGATGTGCTCACAGTGACATTTTTTCTTCGTCTGGGGCCATGAATCAGAGTCTGTTTTCACCCCAGAGAGATCTCACTTATGCTCTAAAATGTTCAGAGTGACCCTAACCGTCCACTGACGATGCTTCTGTGCTGTCGCAGGGGTATGCGGCACAATATCATCGCAATTGTAAATCACTTCAGTGAAACTTTGGCCTCTTGTAACCATGCATAGAATTTCAGAGTACCCAGTAGCATATTTTGCCTAAGTATCAGTTGCCTCCATTACTGCTGTGTGGGCCAGACATGTCCCAAATATAATATGTCAGTCATGCATCTTATAATTGGTAAGCTATCTCTGGTACTTTCTGAGGTGGTGTAGAGCCTAAACGTCTCATGATCTGTAGGTCTTCTATGGTATAGGGCTATACAAAGCATGCGTATAGTCAAGTACAGGTACAGAGAAGAAGCTAGCACACCCTCACTTTGCTCTGTTAATGGTTTCCATACCTAGTATTGGAGAAGTGATCTTACTGTCTGAGCCAGCATCCCCCTGCCCCAAAACCTGAGCATTACCTTGTCTCTCAGAACTGCTGGGGGAGGGCAGTCGACCAGGTACCTTGTTTCATGCAAACTTGGAATGCCATTTAAAACTGTTTTCCTGTCAAATTGAATTAATGATTTAGTACGCTAAGTACCTCCTTCATTCCTTTGGGAAGTTTCTCCATTTGTGTTCTGGGTTGTGCAAGGTTTATTTTTGTAATTCAGCTGATGTTTATTCCCTCTCACCCATTTCACCAGTAGAGGATGTAATCTTTCTTTTCCCAGTCATGGGGAAGGGACTCTGGCCACCAGGAACTACATGCATTCTTTTGAACATTGCTATAAACAAAAGGGCACCATATGAAATAAATGGAGAAGCCCTCACCCTCGGTCTTCAGTGTGTTGCCAACATGCTTTGTGCTCCTGCCATGCTGGTGTGTCACTAAGATGTGCTTCATTGTGCTTTCTTGAAATACAGGGAGTAGGAAGGCATGGTGACCCGTGACCAGTCATGGCAGTGGCTGACAATCCTTCCAAATGTCTCTTCTCCCCGCTGCCCACAGATATTGCTCACTCAGTGGTGTTGGCATTCATGAAGGCATGCCATTGGTGGGTCACATGCAGCGCTAGTCTGACAAGGAGGGTCTCTGCATTCGAGGCCACCCTAAAGTGCAGTCTGATATTGACCATGCATGCATGGGCATAGAGTGGGGTGCCAGGAAGGAGCATGGAGGCGGGTGCAAAGCTGCATAGGGGAATTGGGCTAGAGCAGGGAGGAAATGGAGGTGCACCAAGGAAAACATCAACATGCAACTAACATTAATGCAGCTGAGCATTTGCTTCAGAACTAGTGTGCAAAAGGCCAAGTTGATACCACACCATAGTGATAGGACGCCGCGGTGTTTTGGTGAAAAGAGAAGTTCAGACACATAATGATGAGAAGCGTGAAGATTTCTGGGGTGGCATTTTCATGCAGATTCAAGCTGTGACTTGTATGTGTTGTGAAAAGGACTAAATGTAGGTTTTGTGTTGGTCCTCATAGGCAGGACACAATGGAGGATTATTGTATGCAGCACATGATTAATGTAAGCTTGTGGGGTGCAGTTACGTTTCTGTAGATAATAATTAGGATGGGCGTCAGGTCCTGTGGCTATGTTTTCCGGTAAAGCGATAAATGGCCTGACAGCCTTTTCTTTGCCTCTGTGGGTGTCCACATCCTTTCATCAATCCCATGGGAACTTTAAAAAAGTTTAAAGTACTTATAGCCCTTAGGTCCTGTGATACTATATGAAACACGTTAAATCCATAATGTAAAATATGATGTGGTGGAGAAATATCTGCTATTTACCTATAAAAATTTCTTTCCAGCGTTCAAGTTTGCATAGCGCGGCAAGCAACTCTCCAATCCTTGATTCATTCTAATAATTTGTTAGACATTTCTGTTCCAGCCAGAGCGAAGAGTCCCCTTTATTCATATTTCCAAATATTTTATTTGCGGAATCAAAGCATGTGACGTAGATGTGCACGTTTCATGATAGAACAGAAACGTGGGCCCTGATGCACTATTTCCAATTGGTTGCTTAATGGGAGCTCCATTTGCAATGAGACTTGTGTAGTAATAGCTGGCATTCCAAATTACCCATTCGCAGGGCAAACGACGTGGCCACCCGCCCACCATAACAAGCCAATATGGGGAACCAGTTACAGCTCTCTTCTCAGAGGCCCTTAGTCACTTTAATACCTGATTAATTTGTTTTCAATAATGAAACACTTAGTTTCATATGCCCACATTTTAAGTGACTACTTTATCGAATGCATGAAGGGGATCAGAGCTTGAGGTCCATAGCGGTCTAGTTGTTACGTCAGCTTACGCTGCATTAAGGTATGTGTATTTGTATAGTGCACAACTCGCCCCGGAGGGTATCCCGGCGTTGGTTAATCCTCCTCCTCCTCCTCCTACAGATGCCACGGAGAATGCCCTCCACATTTTGCCTCCCAGATCTTCAGTTTCTTTTAGTCGTTGGCATGCTAGCCTTTGCATCTAAATGATTTATTTATTTTTTATTTTATTAATTTATAAAGCACTGCCTACCAAAGAGACAATGGAGCCCTGTACGAACAACTGTAAAATGTTACAAACCAAACCAAAAGAAATAGAAGTGCAAGGCAAAAAATCATAGCTGTCTGCAGGAATGGAAGTAAACAATTAAAACCATGCAGTATTCAGAAACGTACCTTATCATGTATTCAACAGATTTTAGAGATACTGTCTTGTTGTGCAAAGGTAACGAGTTAAGAGGAAAGCGACTAGGTGTGATGTAATCGAATTTGGAGATGCCAGGGATTGTGTGGGCTGCAGCGCGAAGTACAGTTTTTAAATGAGACAGATGATGTAGAAACGTTTGAGAGGATGGCATTACCCACACCCAGTCTTGCAAAAAGAAATGTCTGGATGGTGGAGTGAAAAGTCAGCGGGAGGTAACAGACGCTTGATTTGCCCTAGGATTGAGAGCTGAAATGGACATGCAGAACCAGTTCGCTGATCTGTACTGTGAGGTTCAGAGGAAAGTCAGGAGTGAAATCCAGAGACTTAACAGAAGAAAATGAAGTTATAGTGATACTAAAGGTAACGAGGACAAGAACTATAAAGAAACTGAAGCGGCCTAAGTGGAGGAAGAGAAAAGAGGAAAGTCAACTGTATATGACTTGAGCTTCCAAAGGTGAGAGGACACCCACCGATTACTAACCGCAAGGGAATAAACACTCTAAAATGGGGACCCTTCTGGTTAGTTTGGAATATAAATTGGGCAAAAGGGAGGGAAACATCTTTGTCAGATCATCATCATATGTTTAGTGTAAAGTTGGAGGTTTCCTCCTTTCATCTAGTGGTCTATATAGTCCAACATGGCAAGCGAGCTAGATACATTTCAAGGTCATATCAAGAGATATTGGGTCCAGAAAGGTATCTAAAAGTAAACAGCCACTTCCCCCCACCTCTGGTGTCTGACATTGGTGACACATATAACAAATAATCATTTGGGGTTGTGGTTGTGAATGCATAACACTGCGCCTTATGACCAAGTTATATCGGCTTTCTTGTTATTTTAAAACTGGGCAGATGTCTCCAATGTTATATAATAATGGATTGGGTGTCTGGACATACTGAACACTTGATGTATACTGTCGATACCCAATTAATACAATTATAATTGTTTTTGTAACCATGTTGAGCCCAGTTATATAAAAATGTTCAATAAAGAAATATTGGAGAAAAAAAATGTAGAAGAAAACTGGTAGAAAACAACCAGAAAAAACAATGTTTTTTTAATTAAACCATGAATAAAAGTGATCTTAAACAAAATTGAAGTTGGGACTTCCATCAGAGGAATGCTCATGATTACATGGCCCAGCAACAAGCTCTGACAGCTCCACTGTGGGACATTGAGTACACTGGTGCGCCTCCATGATCACATAAGCAGCTTCATGTTGCGGTGACAATAGAGGCTCGATGGTTGTTAAAAGATTAAGGTCAGTTGCTGCTTCCATGTCCAGTCTTAATGCGTTTTGTCTACTGCAGTTATCTATTTACAAACTTTAAAGCCCGTGCCTAGACATACGTGTGGCCAACATAAGTGTGGCCATGACAGGGTTTTTTGTCATTCATCAGGAATTTGTCATCACAAGATTCCTTTATGCCATTCCACATAGACCATGTATTTTTGGCCAGGCATGCAATTTCAGATTTATTGCGTGCAAAGTTAATCTCAGGACTGATCATATATGGGGAATATCCTATTTCTAGATTGTCGGTTCTTTGATGTTTCGTGGCTTCTTTTGTGTGATTTTACTATACAAATGTAGCAGCAGGAAAGGGCATAGATATGCCTTCTGGTGGTTTATCCTTGATGCAAGGTTGTCGGATTGCTGCAGTGTAATCCTTAGCTTGTATAGATGCGGAGCTAGGACAATAGCAAATTTGTTCTGCCAGAACTTGTTCATCATGCTTATGCATTTCAAATGTTCATTCCTGCTAATTGGAATCCTGCTAACCTTGTCTGGATAGGGTACCCGGTGAAAAAGGTCAGCATCCACCTTTTGCGTCACCATTAAAGAGGAAATGCCAATTTAGCCCGCGTTGGTACCAGAAATATGACATTTAGGCTCTGTGGGAGCTCATCTGCTTGGCACATATCCGGTTCTTTAGTCTCCTTCTGTTAGAGGCTGGGCTGGCCATTTCAGACATAATGCAATCCGTTGAGAAGCTGGAGGTATGGAGGCTGCTTTCTTAAGTCCTGCGGCGGCTGCCATCACACGCTGCAGCCACACAAGTGTTGTTAACGTAGACCGGCCCACATTGCACTGCTTACATTACATGTTACTTAAGACAGTCTAACAATGTAGCGAGTGCTGTAGGCACGGTGATATGTGTCCCTGTAGTCTCTCGGCTCTGGGCCTCTCTGCCAGTGCAGCCATTCCCAGGCCCCCTGAGGCGTGGTTGGTCAGTGACTTGGGGATGGGAATCATTGTCACACGCATGGGGCATGACTGCAGATACATGGATGCTAGTAGACTTACAGCAGTTCCAACTTGGTTTGAAGGGGTGGTACTTCAAACAGCTGTGCACACACGGGCACAACCATGAACAGAAAGCATCGAACAACAAGCCAGCCTCTTCAGCCCCTCTTCTGTGGGCGTTGCCTTTACCCGAGGCTCTCTTCCCAGAAGATACAGTGAACCCCATAGGTCAATAAGGTGGGCAGCCGCTGTCAACTGTGCAACTTCTTCCCTCTTGCCGACCTCTACTCAGTGGTTGATGTTTTTGCTACAAGAAGCATTATTGCTGGAAACTGCTTCATGGCTTGTTAGGGGTAGGTCTGTGCTATTTCAAATACCAAAATTATCAAGGATTCGCAGAGCCAGTAGGTTTGGCATTGATTGCCGACCGTTTGGCTTTGCCAGTGCTTATTTGGTTTGTGAATGTTTTTTGTACGAAGTCCTACAACACCAAGTGGCCTGGCAGCAGTGTCAGAGGAGCTTCCAAATCCCTCTCCTAAGTAAAACGAGCATTGTTTAAAATACAGAATGATGTATTTTGGTACTGTAAAAACTCACACTGCACCAGCAAACCCTGGCACTGAAGGCAACTACCTATCGTGCGGATGTGCACATTGTGCAAGAGCAGAATGCTGCCACCGGCAGTCAGATAAACCAATAGCTGAAGTGGGCTGACCCTATGCCTCCTGGTGGATGCTATGGTGGCCGGAAGCAAAATATAAATAAGACTCCAACAGACCAGTGGAATAAGAGGACTGGTTTAAAGTCCCTGTAAGTAATTATCTATAGTGTATAGATGTTTATTAGAAACAAAAGGTCTTGGCTATCGCCAAACCTAATAAAATTGTGTGCATGTGTGTGTGATCTCTTAGTGGATATGTGTGAAAGGATCTATCATTTGTGAGTCTGAGAAACTGTCTATGATATGAAATGAAACGTATTACATTAAAAAGGCACTGATTGCTACAGGTTGTTTCATCAAGAAGTGTGGTGGGCTAGGGACCCCGAGAGGCCACCCGACCACCATAACAAGCCAATATGGGGAACCAGTTACAGCTCTCTACTCAGAGGCCCTTAGTCACTTTAATACCTGATTAATTTGTTTTCAATAATGAAACACTTAGTTTAATATGCCCACATTTTAAGTGACTACTTTATCGAATGCATGAAGGGGATTAGAGCTTGAGGTCCATAGCGGTCTAGTTGTTATGTTAGCTTACGCTGCATTAAGGTATGTGTATTTGTATAGTGCACAACTCGCCCGAAGAGTATCCTGGCGCTGGTTAATCCTCCTCCTCCACCTACAGATGCCACGGAGAATGCCCTCCACATTTTGCCTCCCAGATCTTCAGTTTCTTTTAGTAGTTGGCATGCTAGCCTTTGCATCAAATGATTTATTTATTTTTTAGTTTATTAATTTATAAAGCACTGCCTACCGAAGAGACAATGGAGCCCTTCACAAACAATTGTAAAATGTTACAAACCAAACCAAGAGAAATAGAAGTGCAAGGCAAAAAATCATAGCTGTCTCCAGGAATGGAAGTAAACAACATTTTGTCAGATAATTAAAACCATGCAGTAATCAGAAAAGTACCTGGAAATGTGTGGGCTGCAGCGCGAAGTACAGTTTTTAAATGAGACAGAAGATTGAAGTGTTACTAGACCTGCATGTCTAGTGACTGAAATAATCTACTCAACCTAATATTAATGCTTTTGACCCATAAACTGGTTTCAAATTATGTGATCCTGGGCAAGTATTTTAATTCACTGAGATGCCATTTTCTTCTTCATCACATATGAGAGCACCTTCAAATATGCAAGTTCAGCATGTCTGCGGTACAGAAAATGCTTTTGATTAATTTAATATATTCCACATTAGCTCCATATAGAATGCAAATCTAGCCACATATAAGATAGACTTGACTCTTAGTTCAATAAATGCATTGTCATCAGGGCTTGGCCAGGAATGTCTCTCACATCATGTTTAAAAATTATCACTTTTAATAAATACATAACTGAAGCATAAAGTAGCAGCCCAATATTATTTGCAATCAGCAGATTTTACATTGAAATGGCTACAGAATTTTTCACTGACCTGTTGTTTTAAAACTATAGAGTGTACAATCTTTGGAAATACAGTTTCTGCAAATATTTGTCATTTGCACATCACCAAGTAAAGTGTTCTGATTTGTTTTCCTCCAATTTAAATCTTTGTTTGCATCACACTTCTGAATTACAAAAAAAAATTATTTCATAATTTCTGATCTGCTTGTACTATTCATTTACAAGCTGTTCAAATGTTGTTTTAGAGAGAAAAAAACAGACATTTTACTGCATTTTGTTTCACAATTATTGTCAAATAGCTTACTTGACAAAAAGCATTAACTGTAAAAAGAGAAAGAAAAGTAAACATCATTTCCCAGGAACACATGAGGGACAATTAGTAAAAAGACGAACTGACATTTGACCTCTGTCCTTGAGCAGTTAGCAAATGTGTCAAGAAAAAACAATATTTAAAGGCTTTTTAATTGCTCATTCACTTTTTGAAGAAACAGAACACCTGTTTCTTCCAGCTTAAGTTTACTGGCCAGCAGGGTTGAGTAAGTGCTAAAAATAGGTCGACCTGTTAAAATGTCACCGAGGCCTGCAGGGGCTAAGGGTCCTATATGTATCCTGTAGAATAGGAGCTTCCTTTTAATGTTTGTATCTTTTTCTTTTTGTGAATAACTTTTATGGCTGCCACAATGCTGCCAAATAAAGTTTTGAATTGAATTGATAGTGATAGTCATGGCTGCCCAAAAGTACATACGTAGCCGAACATTGGTGACACACAGGTTTGTAAGTAATCTAGAGTGGTAAGATTAGGCAGGGCGGCAGAGATCATATTCAGCCCTCACATTGGGACTGGAGGACTCGATAGGGTCGTGTTGCTACCGTTAGTAAGTGGCTTCAGTGTAAGGCATTAGTTGTTAATTATAACTTCAACTTACACTAGGTTGATATTGTCTCTGGTTCCTGAGCCAGATTTATATATTTTTTCTCTTCATATAAACCACTTTCTGTATTAGGATTGGTTGCTCAAATAACAAGCCCCCTTGAAGCACCCCCAATGAACTGATTAAAAAGTATATTTATTCTTTATAATTCTTGTGGCGAGAACTCCACAGGACCCCCTGGGCAGTGGTCTGGCTTGTTCAATGCAGTATGAAGCTCGTATGACATAGTTTGGACATCTGCCTTTGGATCCATGTCTGCTCCGTCTTCTGTTGCACTAAGATGTCCAAGAACAGGGCTCACCAGAAACACAGCACTGAGATATTCTTGAAAGAAACAAAGAATTCACTGATCTACACAATCTCCATATTCCCTGTCTCCTCAGTCCTTGTATGCAGTTGTCTGGACAGCAAGCATGAGGTACCCCAGCTCTTCATCATAGGGTGGCAAGATAGGTCAAAGATGCCACAAAGACGTGGTCCTTAATAGCAATACATGGCATCTGGTTTGGGCAAAGAGGCCACAAGTGGCCAATGATATCTAGCATTTTAAAACAGTAATATATTATGTCATGTTATAGAGCACTTGAATGCCAAATTCTTCTTGATTCTAGAGTGATGGGGGAGACCACCCGAAGTTAATCTGCTTGAGGAACACCCAAGTTTTAGAACTCTGCACAGCTGGGTGTAGTTTTCCTGTAGTCTCAAATATATGTGAACGTACTTCCACAAATGCAACACGCACAGAAAATTTGCTAAATGAGAAATGACAAGGTGATTGTAGTAGCCTGCCTTCCTTCTCTCCAGTGGCATCCTGGCATGCTATATGTTGGAGGTACCATGTTGACTGTACCTGACAGTTAGACCCTGGCTGAGCTACTGGTAACATCTGCTCATGGTGGGATCTACTATACATTCCTGTACCTGTGTCTGCCTACTGAATAAGCCCTCCAGACATCACAACAGAAATCTTCTGTGACTGCATACCAGGGACAAGTGGGTTTGAATGAAGCAGTGAAATAGGCAGTGAGAAAGAAAGGGACCATTTGCATGTTTAGTCTGATGCTTTATTCACAGGGTCTTGTGACTTGATACATAAATGTACTAGAAGATAAATGTAGTCTTGGAGGAACTAATCAAACATGTTGGGGTGACAGAAGCCTGTGCCATGCTGGGCACTGCCAATCTGAAATCACTGCAGCCTACAGAGGTAGGCCAGCTTACAGGCCATTGAAAAAGTTCAACGAGAGAGACATTGTGGCTATACTCACTATGTAACAATGAGGTTCGGGGAGCAGGAAGTGGATTCTCCTTATTGGCCAATGGTAATGAAGGCAGGATTTTGAAATATAATAATTTATGCCTTCAAAAGAGGATTGACGTTGAGCGGAATCCCCAGATTTTGAACTGTCTGACTGCAAAATTGAGATAGTGGGGCTCCTTCCAGGAAAATCAGACAACAGTCACCCATAACTTAACTGCTGTCCTTGGTAGGAGATAAGATCTGGAGGTCATTCACATGTGTAAAACTCATCTGTCACACTGGCCTACAGCCGTCTAAAGGCATTATTGAGAGCAGAGCTCAGCAATGGACAAACCAACCACAGGACCACAATACTGGCACATACAGAAATTGGATAGTCAAAGTGCTCCTGTTAGATACTTTGACTCTCACGGTAGCAAGGGTGGGCGGTCTAGGCTTAGTCTTGGAGTTGAGTGCCAGGGTATTAAAACTCTTAAATTCAGTATGGCACCTAAGGCTTGATTTGGAGTTTGGCAGACAGGGTACTTTCTCACAAATGTGACAAAGTATCCTGTCCACCAAACCCTTGTGTCCACCTATACTATTTTGAATCGGGCGAACCATCAGTTTTCTGACCGCGGTGCCCCCGATGGCTCTGCCGTCAGAAAAATCCCAGGGTATGGAAGACCTTACTTTTTTGTTTTTTAGAAATAAACTCCTGATTTGGGAATTAGTTTCTTTGAAACAAAAAAGTTTGGTGCAAGACGGCCTAAAAGATGAAGGCCGCACACCAAGCTTTGAGTGCCTTTATAGGAGCTGTCATGGGGGGGGGGGTCTCCAGTGAAAGCAGACTGATTACAGAAGGGCCGGCAGTGATCTCTTACTTTGGTGGGCAGCAGTCCGTTAATAATTTCATTGGCTCCTCAGTACTTTATTAAAACTTAAGCAAAGAGAGGTATTTTTATTCTCTAGAGAGTTTTTTATTTTTATTTTCATCTTTCTTCTTTTTCTTCTCCAAGTTCTAAATGCACGACATTGTTGACAGTTCCCCGCTGCCTTCATAGTTTAAAGGGTCCCACAAGCAGAGAATAACATGTCTATAATGAATTGTCCCACATGGCTAGACACTAAAGTCTCCATCGATTTATCAACGTAGAACCCCTTATATCGAGTGAGATACTCTGGGCCTCTTTACAGTGTTTAAACTCCTTGCTGGAATGTGCACTCTCCCAAGATAACTTGTGATGGGGGATACTACAATCTGCCCCTTTCTACCTTACTAAAGCTCTATGAGACCGAGTCTCTGAAGTATGAGATGGGATTGATTCTATTGTGTATGCTTTTGTCACAATGTCATACCATGTAATGTGGATAACGGCACTGCTTGGTGATTCTTCTTATAGGGAACGGGGTCCTCAGTTTGTCTGATCTTCGTTGTATTGTTATATAATCAATAAACAGAATTTGAAAATAAAAAAAAGAGCTAAGCAAATTATTTTAATTGACATGCATATATCTAATACATTTAGATAAATGATGAGCAATAAAAGCCAGGTCTTAACACCATTTGGAGCCAATCTATGACCCCACAGGGTTTTATATTTCTCCTGAGCTAAGGGCAAATGTTTCTTCCGGTCAGCCTTATCGCTGTCCAGTGAGGATGCTCTGCTCACTAGAACCTCATAGTATTTGCATGTTATTGATGGCATACAATTAAGGATACTGAACAGTTTGATTTCTTTTGATTTACCAACTCTGGTTGGTGCCATTTTTTTTATTTCTCAATTGATTTTATTGAAATTTTATAAAAACAAAAAGAAAAGATTAATGGGGTAGATTGACTGTGAGGTGGCACAGCACGCTTTGCTATACGGTTGTATAGTCAAGGTATCATCATGACACAACAAAGTATGGTAACATTGAATTGGTTGGTACCAGTTTTAACCTTGAAAATGGCTATCGCAAAAACCCACTGCCAAAAGAAGATCTTTGCTCACATGAAGATTCTTGGGTGCTCCAGTGATCCCTTGGTGACCCAGAGTCTGGCCCCATTGTCCACTTGATGACAATGGGACCTGACTGACAGTTCAGGCACTGCTGTCCAAGGACCAGTTAAGGTGTATAGTGGTTCAGTTCTTACTATATGTCCAGAAAGGCACCTTAGACATTCTGGTACCTCTATCTTGAAATCTATTGGTCACTACAGAGATTTCACACCCACGGAAGTGCAACGTGACACCAGTAACTGCTAGCAACTGGTCTGGATAAAGATACATTGGACTTCAACTATAAACGGCAATTGCTGCGTAACTGTTAGGGCTAGAAGTATGGTTCATAAGAATCCAGAATCAGGGCGACCTTCTTCTGCCAGTAGTTTCAAACCCGATGCCAGGGGTTCGGATCCTGACTGTCTCCTAGTTCCTTCAGGGTTGAGGAAAGGTGATCAGGTGCCACCTAGAGGCATGGAATGGGCCAGGGATGCTGCAGTCTCAGACGTCTCGATTTGTGAAGGTGATGGAGCAGCTCCTCGACCCAGAGGTCCTTTTTGTGCTGCCCCGGGCAGCGGGAGGGACTGGCATGAAAACGATGTTCTTCTGCAGTCCCTTTCCATTAACCTGTCCTGAAGATGGGCCTTGTTGATCTTTCTGGCAATCGGGACACTCCTGGCAGAAGGTGCCCAGGTCCTAGTGGGACGAGTAGTTCGCCAAAAAAGCTGCGGACTTTTGGATACTCGTAAACTGGAATAGGCTGTATTGGAGGACGGGAGGAAGAGAGTGTGTTGTATGTGTCCCAAGATCAGTTATTGTGAAGACGAGAAATACATGCTCTTGCAATGCACTATGCCATTCCATCTGTGATATAACTACATGCCTGTCACATTACCATATCATGCTATCATTCAAGTCAATTATTGCTGTGTTTATCCGACCCTGATGAATAAAGGTTTAAAAAATAAGCCTTGGGCAAAGTCAGGAGGAAGACTGGCAGCCAATCAGGGGGTCCATTCCTGGACCAGGGTCTTCTGTTCACTGCTGTGCAAGCTTCGTTAGTATCAGGATGACAGCAGTGCCCAAACTACTGACTTAGGGGCCCAGCACGTGTGACCTTCTGCTGGTTAGGCGGGCGACCAGATTTATCATCCGGATAATGGTGTCTCTGCTGGTACTGTTCTCCTCATGGAACCCATCTGACCTGCATATTGTGCAGTGATACTCAAAGTACGGTTCGGGGGAAGCGTGTGCCCACCTGGCCTTCACATGCAGCCATCTGGTCAATATCAGCCCTGGGCTGCTGCTTGCGTCACACAGCACTAACATTCAGAAAGATGTTAGATAAAGGGGCAAGTGTTTATTTACAGATAAACTGAGGTTAAAGAAAGGAAGTAACTAGGGTGTCCTGCACCACTCAACTTTAGGAACACCTTCATTTTTAAAGACTTCCTGCAACAAACGTGTAAATATGAACGTTTATTCAAAAAGTGTATTATATTAACATGCAAACGCATTTTACTTTAGTACATCAGATCACACCAGTGCATTGAGAAATATAGTTTCAAAGTGATAGTTTTCTAACCTGTAATTAGCAACATTCATGCCCCCCCACCCACCCTCACCACAACGGCAGTAGTGAACTAAGCCAAGTTAGCTGTCATGCGCACCCTCTGGGTGGCCTGAGTTGATATTATACATGAACAACATTATAGTTTATTAAATCAAAAACAAGAAGGTTTTGTTGCGCTGCACATCCTGAACGAATGTATTTCCAGGTCCTCTTATATGTGATAATAAAGAAAAAGTTGGCAATGTAAAAAAAAAGAAAAACTCAAATGCCAAGGATCACACAATTTGTTTAAGTGGCAAAGCTGGAATTGAGCCCAGATTTTCTGGCTTCGCCATGTGCTATTCAGCCATTAGAAGTAGATGCTTCACTTCCGCTACCGCCCACCTTACAGCAGGTCCTAACCCCAGACCATCATCCTGCTGCCATCAGTGTGGCCCTCGATCACACCATGGACCATCATTTTTAGCCCCTTGGAAAATGTTAGCGAGTCCTCTTGGTATATTTCATGTTTTAATCAATCAAAGAAAGCGGTTGCCATTGTTGACGAAAAATGATGAAATCAGGTACAGCGCTCTTCGCATAGATGCCAGTGCTCTCGAGCACAGTGTACACATGAAAGCCGACCATCTGTGCTCCAGAAGGAAACCCAGTTACTGCATTTAGAGACAGACACGTCACAACTTACAAGCACAAAGTTTCGTGCACAAGAAAACGGCCAGTAAAAGAATGCAATTACACAACCGTGGTCAGACATCCATTTGTAGGTCAGGCGGGCCAGGCGGAGTACAGGGTGCCTGGAGGACCAAGGGTAAATAGAGAAGAACTTTGTATGTCGTGTGTATGCACCAGTATGTATCCGTAGCGCGTGCTGCAGAGACAGGCGAGATATCTTTACCCTACATGTGCCAACAGTCTCCAGCCTCTCCATTAAAAGATGTAGCTGCATCAGGGGCGTAGTCACCACTGGAGCAGCAGGTGCAGTGCACCGGGGCCCAGAGCCCTGAGGGGCACACCGAATCCTGATAACTGCTGTATTTTAATACCCCAGCAGCAGTCAAAGGGGACATTTTGTTGCTTGCACCAGGGCCCATGACATCCTTGCTGCGTTACTGAGCTGCACGTGGCCCAAGGAAGGGTGTGAAATGCTTTAATGCTTCCTTCTCTCTGTTTTGGCTCAGGTCTCTCACTGTCCTGACTTCTCTTGTTTATCTAGTTCCACTGCTGCGGGGTCAGGGGTTATGCAGATTGGACAGATGACATCGGTAAAACCACCGTGCCCAAGTCGTGCTGCATGGAACTCACCGAAACGTGCACGTCAGACAGTGAAGCCTGGTGGAAGAGAGTGAGTATGAAAGATCGCACCCTGGCGGTCTCTGAATTCACTGTTAGAGCTGCACTACTCACTGCAACACACAGCATCGACTGCCCCAAGCAGCACTGGATTTCAGCTCACTCTAACCATCACCCACAGTAGTGACTGGTGGTTAAGCTGACAGTCACTCACTGCACTTACCGTCACTCTTAACTGCACTGACTGCTGCACCTAGTACTGAAAGGTATACATAACGAAGACGGCCATGCACTGCACTTACAGTCACTCTACACTGCACTTACTGTTATGCACACAGAAATATGTACATAAAGCTCAGTCACACGCTGCAATTACCATCACTCTTCACTGCACTGACGCTGCACCCAGTACCGAAAGTAATACATAAAGAGGACAGTCACATACTGCACTTAGTCACGCTTCACTGCACTGACTGCTGCACACAGTACTGAAAGAAATACATACAGCTGACAGTCACACTGCACTTACAGTCACTCTTCACTGCACTGACTGCTGCACACAGTACTGAAAGAAATACATACAGCTGACAGTCACACTGCACTTACCATCACTCTTCACTGCACTGACGCTGCACCCAGTACCGAAAGTAATACATAAAGAGGACAGTCACATACTGCACTTTGTCACGCTTCACTGCACTGACTGCTGCACACAGTACTGAAAGATATACATACAGCTGACAGTCACACTGCACTTACAGTCACTCTTCACTGCACTGACTGCTGCACACAGTACTGAAAGAAATACATACAGCTGACAGTCACACTGCACTTACCATCACTCTTCACTGCACTGACGCTGCACCCAGTACCGAAAGCAATACATAAAGAGGACAGTTACATACTGTACTTTGTCACGCTTCACTGCACTGACTGCTGCACACAGTACTGAAAGATATACATACAGCTGACAGTCACACACTGCACTTACAGTCACGCTTCACTGCACTGACTGCTCACAGTGTACTGAAAGATATACATACAGCTGACAGTCACACACTGCACTTACAGTCACTCTTCACTGCACTGACGCTGCACCCAGTACCGAAAGTAATACATAAAGAGGACAGTCACATACTGCACTTAGTCACGCTTCACTGCACTGACTGCTGCACACAGTACTGAAAGATATACATGCAGCTGACAGTCACACACTGCACTTACAGTCACGCTTCACTGCACTGACTGCTCACAGTGTACTGAAAGATATACATACAGCTGACAGTCACACTGCACTTACAGTCACTCTTCACTGCACTGACTGCTGCACACAGTACTGAAAGAAATACATACAGCTGACAGTCACACTGCACTTACCATCACTCTTCACTGCACTGACGCTGCACCCAGTACCGAAAGCAATACATAAAGAGGACAGTTACATACTGTACTTTGTCACGCTTCACTGCACTGACTGCTGCACACAGTACTGAAAGATATACATACAGCTGACAGTCACACACTGCACTTACAGTCACGCTTCACTGCACTGACTGCTCACAGTGTACTGAAAGATATACATACAGCTGACAGTCACACACTGCACTTACAGTCACTCTTCACTGCACTGACGCTGCACCCAGTACTGAAATTAATACATAAAGAGGACAGTCACATACTGCACTTAGTCACGCTTCACTGCACTGACTGCTGCACACAGTAGTGAAAGATATACATACAGCTGACAGTGACACACTGCACTTACAGTCACTCTTCACTGCACTGACTGCTGCACACAGTACTGAAAGAAATACATACAGCTGACAGTCACACTGCACTTACGTTACACTTCACTGATTGCTGCACACAGTACTGAAAGATATACATACAGCTGACAGTGACACACTGCACTTACCATCACTCTTCACTGCACTGACGCTGCACCCAGTACCGAAAGCAATACATAAAGAGGACAGTTACATACTGTACTTAGTCACGCTTCACTGCACTGACTGCTGCACACAGTACTGAAAGATATACATACAGCTGACAGTGACACACTGCACTTACAGTCACGCTTCACTGCACTGACTGCTCACAGTGTACTGAAAGATATACATACAGCTGACAGTCACACACTGCACTTACAGTCACTCTTCACTGCACTGACTGCTGCACACAGTACTGAAAGATATACATACAGCTGACAGTCACACACTGCACTTACCATCACTCATCACTGTACTGACTGTTGTGCGCATCACTGGCCATCATTAGCTCATATTGAGCTGACACATATTGCAATGGCTGTCACACACTGAACTAGTTTTTGCACACTGACCCTACTCATGCACTAAACTGATTTACACACAGCTAGATGACTTGCGTTGTACTTATAGTTGCAACCTGCACTGAAAGACACACGTACTACTGTCACCCCTACCACGGGCTGTCGCATACTGCAGTGATTGTCACTACACTGTCACATACTGTGACTGACATACATTGCACTGCCTCACTTTACATCGTCTGCCATACTGTGCACTGACCTTTGCACATTTGACTGTTGCATGTGGCACACACAGTTGTGACTCTTGCACATTGTTGTCACTGCTGCATATTGCATACATCACACACTGGGGTGTCACCTACTTAACTGACTGTTGCATGTGACACACAGTTGTGACTCTCACACACTGCTCTAACTGCTGTGTACTGCAAACATCACACACTGCCCTGTCACCTACTTCCCTGACTGTTGCATGTGACACAGAGTTGTGACTCTCACACACTGCTCTAACTGCTGTGTACTGCAAACATCACACACTGCCCTGTCACCTACTTCCCTGACTGTTGCATGTGACACACAGTTGTGACTCTCGCACACTGCTCTAACTGCTGTGTACTGCAAACATCACACACTGCCCTGTCACCTACTTCCCTGACTGTTGCATGTGACACAGAGTTGTGACTCTCACACACTGCTCTAACTGCTGTGTACTGCAAACATCACACACTGCCCTGTCACCTACTTCCCTGACTGTTGCATGTGACACAGAGTTGTGACTTGCACACTGCTGTAACTGCTGTGTACTGCAAACATCAGTCACTGCCCTGACTGTCGCCTACGTCACTGACGGTTTCATGTGGCACACACAGTTGTGACTCTTGCACACTGCTGGAACTGCTGTATACTGCAAACAGCTCGTTGCTGTGACTTGCAAACTGCTCTTACTGTCACTCATGAATGAGTGTTGTACATTACACTGTCATGTGCACCACTGACTGTCCTACAGTGTGCAGACTGACGTGTGGGACACTGGCTGTGCACACTGTTGCGGTTGTTACTTCACAGGGTGAGGTGTGGCTATGGGGAATGTTTCCTCACACGGATAGCAGGGGATGCGGTTGTTGGATATGAAGGGCTGAGGGAATTGCCTCGTCACAGGAGTAGGAGGGGCTGGGGAGATTAGATAAGAGGGGGTTGGGGTTCTTTGGAAATGAGTAGCTGGGGTGGTTGCCTCCTCACAGGGATAAGGGGGGCTGGGGTGATTGGAGATGCGGGTCCGTGGGGGGTTGCCTCAACGCAGGGCTAATAGGGCCAGGGGGTCCTTGTAGTAACACTTCTGCTTTCCTCCCCAGGGATGTTATGCGACGGTGCAGGAGTACGTCAACGAGAACATCTCCTTCATTTGGATCTTTGCTGTCTGCATCATCATCATACAGGTCAGACCTCGCAAACACAGTTGAGAGGCGGCACGGGGGGGTTTGGGGAGGCGATGGGGGCTAGGAGGACGTTTTTCTCCAGAACCTAAATCTCCCCAGTATGGTTCTGCCCTGTGATAACGGTGTGTGGGTGTTTGATTCTATCCAGGTGAGCTTCTCATCTAGTGGTGCACATGCTGTGTCTGTGTGGAAGTGTATGTGTGATGTTCCCTTGCCCAGACAGGTGTGTGTGATTTCTCTTTAGTGGGGCAGGTGTGTCTGTAGGTGATTCTGACTGCTGTGAAGTATTTTTTTTACATCAAACACCCAAAAGGTGATGGGAGGAATTTTTGCAATAAGTCTAAACACTGCAGTCACTCAGGATAGCGTTCCAACCCATCATTCTTTTGCCCACCATGCCACCTTAGTTTGGACCGTGCCATACGCAAATTAGCTTTGACCCCGCTCCAATAGGAACAGTTCAGCCCAGGTCCTCTCTGAACCGGAACACAAGCAACCTAAGGCCGGTTTGGCCCTGATTGGGACTCATCAGTTGGGCGTAGATTGGTTCCAGTGGCACAGTGAGCACGGGACCTGCGTCTGGGCATACCCTTGGTTCTTACCGACGTACATCAAACAAACAAAATTGCATAGAAGGAAATGCTTGCAATAAGTCTAACCACCGGCTTGGGTTGCTTGTGTTTCGATTCGGAGAGGACCTGACTTGGCATTGTGGGCAAAAGAAAGTTCAGTTGGAATGATACCCGAGCGATGGCCATTGTTTAGACAAACTGCAAGCAAGCTCCCATCACCCTTTGCGTGTTTGATGTAAAGGATTTTACTTCATGTCCCTGGGCAGTCAGAAATGTGCAGTATCCTCCGTGGCTATTGTTGTTTTGCACTATTGTGGTGTTGGGGCCACCAGTACAGTTGCATGGCATTGTTAATAAATCAAAATCATTCCATTTGGTGATTTGAATCTCTACGGGCAGAAAAATACAGCAGTCAAACGACAATGTTGAGCTAGTCTCATAACATCATAGAAGAGGGCTTTCAATTAGGGGTAAGTAAAAAAAGAAGACTTATTAGAAACAGCAAAAACCAGTTGGTGCTAACACCTTCCTTGGTTGTGAGAAGACCCCAAAGACAGTACACTGTAATATTTTTATTGTTTAGCGCTATCCAAGCATAAATACATAACAAGCGCAGAACCCACCTTCAAGAGCTCACACTTCTCCAAGTTGATTAGTTACCTAACGAAATAGGGACTCTGTATTTCCTCTTCAAATACTATATTGATCAAACATTTGGGGTAACAGTTGGATATCAAAATGAACATGGTAAGCATAATCAACTGTGCTCTCATCTTTTCTGGTAAGACAGACCCTTGCTGGAATATACATCAGTCACATAGGTAAGAGTACAAGGCTAGAAGTAACTTGTGGCATCTAAGATGAGCGACTCTGCCAATACCTCCCTCGCTTCCGCCATCTCTGCTCCATCCACCAGTGACTTGACACTCTTGAGCAAACTATCTTAATTCCCAGCATCTCTGAGCATGTATTCTTTCTCCTTATAAGTCACCCAGAGCTTCACTGGTTGGAGCAGACACTCCCACTCTCCTTGGGTTATAGATTTCTGTGTTGAGGACCCGCTGTTTGCGAATTGTCTCTGGTGGTGTACGGCCTGGAAACAATGGGCCCTGTGCCCTTGGAATTTCAGATCTCTTTTAGCTCTTCCTTCTGTCAGGAAACTCTTCCTTTCTATCCAGTCACTTTAAAGGCACTGCTGTCTCTTTCTTTGTTTGAGCCCCTGCTGTATTATATTCTGTCACTTGGATCTTCCAACACGTTGAGTTCCAGCTCTTTGTTTACCAGCTTGTTATGTATGGGATCCTGTCCCTCTACCGTAAGACCCAGAATTCTAATTTGTTTCTGTCTTGCTGTGTTTTTCTGTGTTTCCCGCCTACTGGCAAGTGATCAATTTTCCTTTCTCAACTATTTGTTTTCTCATACTGAAGAGTTTTGGTTTCTTGCTTGTCTGCTAACAACCACCACCAGTTTGCTGTTCGTGTCGCCCATCGTCTTTTCCAGTGTGGTCACTCTTGCATGATGTTTGTTAAAGTTCCTACTCCTCCTGGCTTTCAACATTTTAATGTATCCCAGAGCTACTGTTGCAAGGTCGCTCCTTCAGACAACGTTGAACCATCAGAGATCGGTCTCCCTCCCTCCCCACTCCTGTGAGACTGAAGAAACCAGTTTCTGCTGTCCTTTCTTTCCTTTGCCGCTGGTTGCCACCATATCGTCTCTGTACACTTCTAGCAAGCTCTCTTCTTACTTATTTTCTGAGTCCCACTTCAGTACTGTATCAGTTTGCACTAGCCAGTGCATTGTGTTTGCTCGAAAAGGCTACATTGCTTTGCAGTGAGCTGGTCCCCTTCTTTGCAGGGAAGCACCCCTGTGCTTACAGTGCCAGAAGAGCTGTGTGTCCCTTCTTTGTATCAGTCTGGATCATTTAAATCTCCCCCACAAAATTCAGTTCACTCTGTCTGGTGGTTATGGATTGAGTGCCTGGCCCAGCAGTTGATTTGTGCCTATGGTTGAATGTGGGCAGCCCCTTGGACCTATTTTAGAGAACCACGGCCCATATTTATCAAGGTTTTGTATCACCCTGGCTCCACGCAAGGAGGCGCAGGGGTGACGCAAAACCTAAGTGAGATTCATCAAGCCATGCAAGGCCTCCCGGCGTGGCCCTGCATGGCTTGATGAATCTAGAGCAAGCTTCTTCATCGAGTGGCTTGCGAGCTACTGGTAGTTTAACATAAGTAGCTCTCTTATGTGCAGACCAGTCTACTAGATCAGAAGCTTTTATTGGGTTGAATCAATATATATGTACCATATTTTAAAACTGTATAGTTGAGACATAAATGTGTATATTTTCATTAGGCCTAGGCGGTGAACTTCGCTCCATTTGCGGAGTTTTCTGCACTCCGCACTCCGCGGAGCTCGTGTAGTGGAGTAAACTACGCTTCAAGAAGTGCAGCAGATTTTTTTCCCCGCTCGCGTTCGCGAACCTTAAGTTTGCGTTCGCGAACCTTAAGTTCGCGATCACGAGCGGTAAGTTTGCGAGGGCGAGCTGCCGCTCGGGTAGAATTTCTACCCGAGCGGCAGGAATACCAGCACAAACTGCAGTTCGCACTGCACTCCGCCACTCGCGGAACTTCGCAGAGTTTTTTTGTAACTTTGCGAAGTTCCGCGTAGCAAAACTACGCCCAGGCCTAATTTTCATAATTCATAAGGTGATGCTTGGAGAAAAATTGTTGAATTTCCAAAATATATTTAAAACTAAAAGTTCAGTGATAAATGATGCAGCCTTGGGGGGATTTTTTACTAATATTATTACCTCGGTGCCAGGAGCATTTCAGCTATGGCCGTTACATATTACCCATGTAGAGGCATTTCCATGGGTGAAGCGTGGGTTTTCCCACGCATCCCCTTATGGATTTTTTGTGCATTCCCAGATTTACCATTAGTGGTAGACCTGGGAATGTATTAGAATGCTAATGCCTACGCAGGCGGGATGAGAAATATTGTTATTTCTCCTTGTTTTTTCCTCTTTCTATGTGTGCTGTATTGTGCAGCACACATAGAAAGGGGGAAATGCCTCAGGATTGTTTTTGTGCAGGAAGGTGTCGCTCGTGAGTGGTGAACCTGACAGGACTACTGAAAAGCGGACTTCCTCGAGGGAGTTAGGTTCATTACCTTTACACGCATTTGAGAGAGAAGAGTAAGGATAAGTGTGATTAATTTGTCATCTACACTTTTTCGGTAGGTTTTAAGTGTTTTAGCAGTTTGAGTGGCTCTCCTTTTGTATTAAAGTTGATGGGAAACAGATTGTCAGCCTACCTGTAAGGTTGTACTTTGTAAAGTAAGGCTGCAGAAGCATATCTCTTACTTTTCCATTTCAGTGCAGTGCATCGCAGTTGGTATATGTTCCTCCATAAATAAACCACCTCTGAAGGAGGTCGGATGCTGAGTTGATACGACACTCAGCAGTTGAGGAGATATCTGGAGCTGAAGGACGGAAATGGGAAGACAGATTACGAATGGTTAGATGGAGAGCACATTTTAGGTAGGAAGATGAATGTGCTTGAACGGGGTAGGTGTCCAGTGGGCTGAAGTTGACAGGAAATTAAAAATGGGAAAGGGTAGTTTAATTTCTGTATTAGTGAGGCGTGTGTTTAGGCTATAAGGTGATAGGCTAGGTCTGCATTTTTGTAAGAGCAAGCTTTTCATATTAACGTCGGCTTTTACACACTAATTTCCTATCCCATCCAATTCAGTGCAACTTTGAGTAGTATATACAGCAGGGGGGTGTGACTAGCCGTCAGGTGAGTGGAGGGTCGGGTGATAATTGCTCTAGAATTCATAGCAGCAAAAGGTTTGTTTAGTTAATCACATTGTTCTGTTAGAAAGTGGTTGGTAGGCCCAGTCACTGTCAGACCCAGTTTGGGAGGCCACGCAAGCAGAAGCTGCTGGGCCTCATCTGTGAAGGTTGAAATCATTTGCATCTGATGTCTCTGGGCCTATCCTAGCTTTCAATTTGCAGGTAGGCTAAGAAGGGGTGACCTATGGTTCACCGTGGCATTATATAGTCATGGATTTGCATATATAAAATTAATAGCCCACAATAATACTTAGACCATAATATGCAGTAGTCAGCAGAAAATTGTGACTTACACCTCTTAAATTCAGGTGAGACATATATGATATTATGGTCGTCCATCACCAGCACTGTGCAGCTAAAACAAAAAACCTCACCAACTGAACAGGTATGAAATGACTGAAGAGACCTGTCACACATTGCTGGACAATATAGTCCACCACTGCATCCTTTAACATGATAACCGCACCTCGGTGGTCATCATGCACTGCATGAAAACATTTCCCACATAGGATCAAAACAAAGACTACTTGCTTCCAACCACACACCCTACACTGTAAAGCATGCTACCCATGTAGGCAAGCTTTTCAGATCCTCACATAGGAGTGGGAAGCACTGTATGAATGCAGCAATACAATAGAATACTATTGCTCTGTAAACTGGGCCAAGCAGAACCCCTTCAGCGCTTGACTGTCAGTGGTAACAATTGCGGCCATTCATAGTTTTTCAGGAGCTAGTGTGGGGGTGCGTAAACTCAGCCCAACAATCACCCAGTAGCCCAGTAACTGAATGTATAACCCAGTGCCATACTTAGCTGAACGTAAAAGTTCTTTAATCTACCCACTTAAAATGTTATACTTCACGGCATATAAAACAGTCCCTATTCTTGCGCTACTGTTCCTTATATCCGCTCCTGGCTCATCCCTCTCTCAGGTGTCACCCCATTTATTTGGTAGGCCTCCCCTGGGGTTTAGTGTCTCAAGTCTGAGGTGCATATCACCCCAGAATCCAGGTCTAGCACTCAGTCCTTACGCTAGTCTCTGCTATTGTATTCTCACCATAGCGCATGCATCAGAGCCACTTTTCTGGCATCCATCAGGGACCTGCAGCACGCGTCTTGCTTCACTCCCACTTCTGGGAGTAGATATGCTGCCCGGAGAGGGTTGCAGCAGGATGACAGCAGGAACCTCCATTCGACGTCTTCACAGGTAGATGGTGACCCTGGCAATGTGGGCCCTCTTCTCGGTCATCGTTGGCATGCCGGAGATGGGCTATCTAGGTCAAAGGTCACCGCGGCACAAGGGTAGACAAAGCGGGGTTCTCTAGCTTGCAATGGCACGACACATCTTAAGCATAGACTCAGTTGGTGATGCATGCTCTGCCCAGGCACAACATCTGCCGATGCACTCTGCCGCTGGCACAAACTTTTCAGCGGTTCACTTTGCTTTGGGCAACACACTCTGCCTCAGGCACAAACTTCTTGATGGCAGCAGCAACATCCTCTGTTTGCATTTTCTTCCTGGAATGCTTTCATGGAGATATCACTGCCCACAAGCCTCGGGGTATGCAGATCCCTCTCCCCAGTCTCCTGTTGGCTGATGGACCCATACGGCACCTGGGGTCAAGCTGCTCTAGCATTTCAGGTAAGTCGCACATTTGCAGGGTTGGCAAGCACATTCCATCTTCCAGCACAGCAGCAGATTGGGCTTCAAGCCAGAGAGTCCGCTCCTTTCAGTAAGGCAGGACTTCATGTGATGTCCCCTCACTTTATGGAAGCTGACTGCCAGGCAGGCAGCAGCTCCGGCTGCATAGTTGTCCTCTAAGGGTTCTGTTCAGCCTCCTTTCTTGTTTGAAGAGACATTGGAACAAAAGGGGGTCAGTGGCGCCCACTTTTAAACAGGGATGTGGATTCTCTGTCTGCACTTTCAGAACTGGTTTGGGTTGTTTCTCTTTTCATCTGCTCTCTCCAGGAAGTTCTTTTGGCACAGCCTGGGTGCAACCACACCATCTAACAAATAACAGTGCTATAGGAAGATTAATCAGCAGCCCTGAGAAATACAGGCCCCAGCTAGGCCCGCAAGACACAAGGGTTCGCTCTCCTGTAACGGAATCTATAAGGAAGTTGGCACGGAAACTGCAAAGTACAAAACCAACGTTTATTAACCCTTAAGGGTGGTCCTACAATCCACACAACACTCTTCAGTATTGCATGGAGTAGCACACAGAACATTCGTACACAGTCCCCTTTTATACACAACAGAGGGGCTCATAAGTGGGTGGATACAACATGAGGCCGAAGAACATTACCATTTATGGTCATTCTCGATACTGAATCAATACATGGGCGGAGCCAACACACTCCTTGAGCCCGCGAAAGCACATGGTCAAGCAAAGCTAATTACACAGATGTGGTCAAGTCTGGGCATGCGCCAGACGGACAGGAGAGAGCTATTTATAAACTGTTACTAGGCAGATTACAAGAGCAACTAACACAGAGGTCGGACTCTCCTCGTGACGAACACATGGCAGCATGTCAATACAAAATGGAGTCCGGACTTCGGTCAACATAACGAAGAAAACATGATCGCAAGGGAAAGCATTAATGTTTTCAGTAAATGCTTAATCACATTCTGCCTTAATTTACAACAGACGACCCTTTCAGCATTTACTGAAGACATCCGGTTTCCAAGAATAATCATCATATATGTCAATTATCATCATTCCTTTAACCTCTTTAGCTAGACCCCTTTGGTGAGCAACATCGGCAACAGCTTTCTTATCTGGAATGCAGAATGAAATGCATACAGAACAGCACAATGGTCCACATTGAATACACATACAGAAAAGGAACAGAATTGCTATAATAATACAGAGACCAGTTAAGACCTTCCATCCCCAGGCAGTGACCAACGCCCAAAACCATCCAGAAAAGGACCAAGTGCCGTTTTCTGTGTGGATTTCAGCTGCTATTTTATGCAGCTTGTTAATGGCGTTATAAACGGATGGCGTATGATCAGGGATGAACACACAGCAGCTACTTCCAATAATTTTACAGGCTCCTCCTCGATCAGCTAGCATTACATCCAATACCATACGATTCTGCAACGCAACAATCCTAGTTATTTGTAACTCTTCCGTAAGATTCCCAAGAGCAGCGGCAGTCTGATTGGTCACAGCTTCTACCACTCTTGTTAATCTTCGGATCTTCCTACTATTCAAAGCGGCTCCAACAAAGAAAAACAGTCCTAAGTTAAAATCAATATACTGTTGCAAGCTGGTATCGGTCTGATCCACATCATCAATTGATAGAGTATGTTTATACCTGTTTACAGTCACATTATTCAACAATTTCAAATCCTTATGATATGACGCGGGTGCTAGGAATACAGGAGGTAATAGGAATGATACATAGCATACCCCAGACCACCCAGCCGGCAAACGGTAATAACCTTTATTTCCACACACAAAGTAGGTATTATGGGACGCTAGGAAGGTGCTGTTATTCAACCCGTCAATATTCAGTACAGTTATACAATCACTGACACCAACAGGGATAAAACCCACACTCTGGACACACAGGTCCGCTTGAGCTTGTGCTACTTGGATTACGAATTTGTCCTTCCCCACAGTGTCTCTGGTGTTCGTGAAGATATAGGGAATGGATTCATTGTCCGGTCGGTACTCTTCCCATTCCCAAATTGTCCCATTCGCTTGTGGATACCCATTCTTGTCCTGATGACATTCTTTATTGAGTCTGAAAAGCAATCGTCCCACTGTCGGTTTCCGAGTGGCAAACAACAAAGTGTACCATGCTCTACAAGAGCCATTATGAGAGAAAGGAAGTGGTATGAATGGCGTACCTCCTTTCTTCTGATGGGCTGGCATCATCCCACATATCCAACAGTTCGTAGCGTTCGTAGCAACGTGGGTGTGATGCAGCATCTGGATGAAAGTGTTGTTCAAGTAAGATTGTCGATGCTTCAACTCTTGATACGGTAATGTATAAAAGTAGTGCTCCTCAGGCACCGGAGTTGTCAACACAAGTGTTTTCCGAGCAGGAGTTACCTCCTCCACAAACCATGTGGTTATCCCAACAACAGCTACTGTTAGCATGAACCCCAACGCACAAAGAATTTTCTTCTTCTCCATGTCAAAGGAAACAATACCCTGGTATCTTCCTGAAACTAAAAAGTCTGTCAGAACTCTTCCCCTTGGGCAGCGGTTGATTTCTTCACCAGCGGGCCAAGACGGGTGTCGCTACACTAATGCAGGGCTGATCCCCCCCCCTTGCCTCATCGGCTCTCCGTTTCACTAACCCAAGGGCCGTTCTGACAGTATGTCCCGGTACTGGAAACCTTACTTCCTCGGTCGAAGATGATATCGCCTTCCTCCAGAAGTCGTGTGGTCCGGAAAGAGCTCCTCAGTGTCGTTCGGCCCCGCAGCACGGCCTGTCTCTGCTGCTAGGATTTCTCGTTGATCGGTCAGCACGGCAGACTCCACCAATCCGGGCGGTACCTTTCGACAGTGTAAGGAATGGATCCAATTCTTCCTGTTCGAGACTCGCACTGCCGTCCTCGTTGCAAGGAGGACTTGCTCAGGTCCGACCCATCTCGGCTCCAAACTGTTCGTTCTGTCGAAGACCTTTACCATAACATGATCTCCAGGCCGGAGACCATGTCCTTCGCCGGTAGACCGATCAGGGAGCGCCTCTCGGACCTGTTGATGAATAGAAACCAAGTTATCCGTTAACTGTGCCAGATAATCGCTCATCATTACACAAGGTACATCATACACAGCCTTAGGCCTTGGTGGACCCCAAATGTTCATTGGGCGTCCGAATACTATTTCATATGGCGTAAGGCCGGTTCGAGAGTGTGGCACTGACCTAATTGACAATAACGCCAGCGGCAGGGCGTCTGGCCAAGTCAAAGACGTTGAAGCTTGGATTTTGGCTATCTTAAGCTTCAGTGTACCATTATACTTCTCGACTAGTCCGGCAGACTGGGGGTGAAACACGGCATGAAACTTCTGAGTGATGCCTAGGCCCTTCAAGACATACTTTATAACATCCGCTACAAAGTGAGGGCCATTATCACTCCACAGAAGTCTACAGACGCCGTATCGAGGGAAAAACTCTTTTAGCAGTAGCTTCGCCGTGGTCATTGCAGTATTGTCTTTCGTAGGGTACGCCTCAACCCATTTGCTGAAAGCGCAAACCACTACTAGAACATACTTCAAATTGTTACAGCGCTCAAGCTGGATGTAATCCATCTGCAGAACCTCAAAGGGTGCAGTGGGTGTCGCAAATCCTCCTGCTGGAGTTCGAGTACCTTTCCCTGGGTTATACTTCAGACAGATCATACAGGTCTGCACCACCCTCTTTGCCGTGCTAGCAATCTCTGGATGCTCCCAGACTTGGGTAAGCAATTTCACAATTGCGGAAGCTCCAACATGTGCTAGCCCATGTGCCATTTGAACCATAGGTTGTACAAAAGCCGTGGGTAATTTCCATCTATCCATCTGTTTATTTCTCCAGCAACCCTCGTCATCCAGTTCTCCTTCGCTAGCCCATTGTTCCCGCTCTTTGTCAGAAGCAGTCCTTTGCATTTCTCGCACTTCCTCCTTCGCATCACGCCATCTCTCCACCCGTGACTTCACTACATACATGGCAGTAGCGCCGGGCTGCATCGCAGTCTCCCGTGCTACTCGATCCGCTAACGCATTCCCTTCTCCAACTTTATCAACCACTTTTCTATGGGCGCTACACTTAACGATAGCAATTTTCTTTGGGTATGTCAATGCAGTTAAAAGATTATGAACTAACTCTCCATGCATTATCTGTACTCCATGTGACGTTAAAAACCCTCTCTCCTTCCAGAGTAGGCCGAAGTCATGCGCTACTCCGAAGGCATAGCGGCTGTCTGTATAAACATTCACACATAATCCTGTACTGAGCTCACATGCTCGTGTTAATGCTATCAGTTCCGCTGCTTGAGCTGATTTCTGTGGTATGCGTGCTGTCTCCACTATCGTGTGTAATGTGGTAATTGCATACGCTGCTGAAGTCGTACCATCTGGTAGCTTCAGGCATGATCCGTCTACCCACAACTCTCCATCTACCTCTGAAAAGGGCGTATCCTGGAGATCAATACGACCCTTTGTTTGTTCCTCAGTCACAAGAATACAATCATGCGCTTTCTGCGCCTCAGGCTGGGTCTCGGGGTATGGCAACAATGTGGCCGGGTTTAACGTTACGCACCTTTTCAACGTAATATGAGGAGCCAAAAGCGTCAACTCATATCCCGTTAAGCGGGCACTGGTCAAATGCTGCGTCTTTGTTTGATTGAGCAGGGCATCCACAGCATGGGGAACTAACACCAACAATTTATGGGACAACACAATTCCTTCACTTTGGCGTATTGACACAGCTGTCGCCGCTACCGAGCGAAAACACCCTGGTAATGCTCGGGCGACAGGATCAAGCACAGCCGAAAAATATGCACAAGGGCGCTGCTTATCGCCGTGCATCTGCACTAAGACTGATAATGCACATCCATCTTTCTCATGCACATACAACGAAAAGGGTTTTGTATAATCAGGGGTCCCTAACACTGGTGCTGAACAAAGGGCCTGTCGCAGTTGCTGAAAAGCAGCATCACACTCATCTGACCAAGGGATTGGGATAGGCGTGTCTTTTGTCAAAAGAGCTAGTAATGGCTTAGCTATGTGTGAAAACCCCAATATCCACTGTCTACAAAAAGAAACAAGGCCCAAAAATGCACGCACATCCTTCTGCGTGGATGGTCTCGGTGTGTCCAAAATTACTTGAATACGATCTGGTGTGAGTGCACGCCCCTCCTTAGACAAAAGGTGACCCAAATAAGTCACCTTTGGTCTACAGAATTGCAATTTCTTCCTAGAGACCTTGTGATTGTGGGATGCTAAAAAGGAAAGTAAGGCTAGCGTGCTTTTCTCGCACAGCTCCAGGGTGTCAGCCGCCAACAGGATGTCATCGACATATTGGATGAGGGCGACCCCCTCGAGTAAAACAAAGGAATCCAACTGTCATTTCAAAGCCTGACTGTAAATACTAGGGCTTTCTGTATAGCCTTGGGGAATTCTACAAAAACGATAAGATCTATTGTTTAATGTGAACCCAAAAAGAAATCGGCTATCAGGGTGGATGGGAATGGAAAAGAAGGCATTCTTCAAATCAATCACTGAAAACATGGTCGCCGTAGGCGGGACCAAGGTAAGCAACGTCGTGATATCGGAAACCACCGGGTACTGAGGTATCACGATCTTGTTTACCTCCCTCAAATCAATTATGAACCGATAGACCTTTGCATCCGTGTCCTTTTTCAAAATTGGGAGAATCGGACTGTTACAGATATTATAGGGAACTTCTTCCACTACCCCTACTGCGATCAAGTCTTGCACAATCTGTATGAGAGCCTCCTCGCCCTCCTGGGAAATACGATACTGCGGGAGGCGTGGTAACACCGCCCCCTCCTGGACGCTAATGTGGACCGGAGGGATCACCATTTGTCCCACATCTGTGTCCGAAGTCGCCCATAAAGCTCGGGGGAGGGTAGCCAACAATGCATCCTCTGATATCGTACACATCCGCCCAGACCTGGGATAGTTGTCGTTTAAGATCACCCTCACACCCTCAGGGGAGCAGCGGATTGTAGCCCTAAAGTACTTTAACATATCAAGGCCCATAATGTTATCCGGTGTATACGGAGCAAGCAGAAACGGACAGGGCGCAGAAAAAGAATCAACCTTAAATGTAAGGGGCTGTGAAAGAGGGCTTCGGGAAAGTGTACCGTCAAACCCTACCGATGTAACCACTGAGCCGGATGGGGGAGCCCCCGGAACCAAGTACCTAGACAATGCACTACGTGTCGCTCCTGTATCTACTAGGAACTGATCAGTAGAACCTAAAACTTCAGCCGATACATAAGGACCCGTCTGATCGACCGGCACCTCAACTGATTCAGACCCCCATCCAACGCATTCCTATGCATGCTGCGAATCGTGATATCCCGATCGATCGATATCCGATACATGATACTGGTGCTGGCGATCGAAAACATTTGAGCTATCTCGGTGCTGCCCAGCAGTATCGAAACGGGCATTGTCATTAGAATTCCCTCTAAAGTTCGAGGAACCCCCTCTACCTCTCGGGCCACCCGGAGTATGCCCCTGACGTGAAGCACGCAACACTGGGCAATCCCTGGCCCAATGGCCCAATTGCTTGCAATATGCACACTGGTTCCTATTCAAATCAGATCGGCCCGGAGGGGGACCATAAGATCCGCCCCTTCCTCTATTATTACCCCGTCGGGGCGGGCCATATACTTGTGCTAACATCACCTTAGTCTTGAGGTCTTTCGATTTCTTCTCTTCCTGGCCCTTCGCCTCGTGCTCCTGACGCTCATAATACTGAGCGATAGTCAGAAGGGCCGTCGGCGTCGCGGAGGACCAGGAACTCTCGCTCGCTTTTAACCGGGCTGCAACTGCCGGTAGCAGATTAGCCACATATTTGTCCGCGAAAAGGTGGCGGCCCGTGTCGTCAGTAAGCGACTGGCCACTAAAATCATGAAACGTTTCTTCAAAGCGCGTGAAGAAATCTGCAACGGACTCGTCAATTTTCTGTTTACATGCAGCTAACATATTCCAGTCAATCTTTTTAGGGGGGATAATCGTCTTCAACTTAGCCACAATCGCCGCAGGGAGATCTAAAACATTCTGGGGTGGTTTCTGTGCGGGCTTCCGTTCCCTATCCTCATCCTCAAGGTCAGACCACCGGGCCTTGAAGGCAACCGCATCATCTACCTTTCGGACAGAGCGCCACGTATCCGGCGGTAGGATAAGGCCAAAGAACAGGTCTATATCCGCTAAGGTCATAATGCAAGAATTCAAGGCCCCCTCGACTTCTTCATAGAAGGCCGCTGGATTCTTGCGGGGGTCAGGCAATGCATTCTTTAACGCCATAACATCGGCCCTATGCCATGGAGTATAAACCCAATTATATACGAAATATCCCCTTGCATCGGCGGAGTTAATATCCGAGCTAGTCCCTGCTCCCTTAGGAGGAACATACAAAGGCGCCGCCTCACGCATTGGTTTAACATGCACTATGTCATCCTTATCTGACTGGGAGGCGGATGGGTGGCCCCCTGCTGCAGACGAATCCGACTGCTTCTCCTCCTCCGTTTGTTGACGTGCTCTCTCTCTAAGGGCCAGCACCTCGTCCCGCAAAGCGAACAGCCGCCGAGCCGCCTCAGGAGCCTTAGAGGGAGAAAAAACACCATTACGTAATGCTCCGGCATCCGAAGACACTTCGTCAGGCTCAAGGACACTAGAATATTTTCGGAAAGCAGCAATTACTTCATCCGCGAAATGAGACAGAAAATACACCCTCTCTCTATCTTGCCACGACCCCCAAGTATGGAACAAGTCCTCCTTAGACATCTTGCCCTTAAGTGCACGGAGGGAAAGTTTCCGAAGCTCAGCCATATGCTCGGCCGATAACATGGACCGTGTGTCTACCTTACCCGAAGCCGGGCCAGAATCTTGCGGCCGCGGAGCAGATGCGCCAACATAAGGGGGCGGAGAGCGATCTAGTAAATAAAAATCATCATCAGGATTATTAAGGACAGGATAAAGTGGCTGGCGAACAACATATTGACCCGAGACCTGTAGCCTACGCTCTTTCTCTTGTCTGTCCGTGTGCTCTTTGTCCTCCCGACGCTTCGCTTCCTGCGCTCGCACATGGTCATTCTTCCGTTGCTCTTTATCAAACAGCGCTTTCTCACGTTTCTCTCGCTCACGCACTTCCTTCACCCATAATCGCACACACTCAAACATATCCTGACGAGCACGTCGCTTACACATACACTGTTCCACATACTCAATCTTACGTATATCAAACGATCCATACAAAGGCCATCGCAACTCAGGATCCTTCCTCGTGTATTTCCTCCATAGCGTGCTGTACATTATGGAAGAAAGACCATGCTTCACATACATATCCCTACTAGGAGTCCCCTCTGGGGGAGCTGGAGCAGATTCCTCGAGGTTCAACCGGTTTCCAAAACAGCAGCACCACTTACGGAGTGCGCTAAAAGCAGGCATGCTAGGAATAATGCAAAATATGCAATATTAGAAAGAAAATGGCACTTAATCGTTGCGCCGTTCAAAGTTTACACAGCTCCTGGAGAAATTTCTCCACATTACCTGCCTATATGTGTTGCAACGCATATATTTTCACAAAGACAAATTCAAAATATGACTAGTCATCATCAATCAAACTCAAATAGCCAACCCAGGCTTCAAAAACTCGGAGCAAGTACCGTACAACGGTTCTTACCAATCAAGAGTCCAGATTCCAACTGCCAAGCTCCACAATCGCCCAAACGGCTCTCACGGCAGGACCGACAGAAGAGGTCTCAGTCGATGACCGGCGCCACCCAGACGGTCAGCTCGGAAGGGAAGGAAGAAAAACCTCGGGATGCCAGGGCTAAGACGCCGCTGGCAGTGATCACGTCCCCGGCCAAACTCCTCACCTTCGTCGCGACCAGTCCTTCGAGCATCCGAGTCGCCGATGAGCCCCACGTGACGGGCGCCAATTGAGAAATACAGGCCCCAGCTAGGCCCGCAAGACACAAGGGTTCGCTCTCCTGTAACGGAATCTATAAGGAAGTTGGCACGGAAACTGCAAAGTACAAAACCAACGTTTATTAACCCTTAAGGGTGGTCCTACAATCCACACAACACTCTTCAGTATTGCATGGAGTAGCACACAGAACATTCGTACACAGTCCCCTTTTATACACAACAGAGGGGCTCATAAGTGGGTGGATACAACATGAGGCCGAAGAACATTACCATTTATGGTCATTCTCGATACTGAATCAATACATGGGCGGAGCCAACACACTCCTTGAGCCCGCGAAAGCACATGGTCAAGCAAAGCTAATTACACAGATGTGGTCAAGTCTGGGCATGCGCCAGACGGACAGGAGAGAGCTATTTATAAACTGTTACTAGGCAGATTACAAGAGCAACTAACACAGAGGTCGGACTCTCCTCGTGACGAACACATGGCAGCATGTCAATACAAAATGGAGTCCGGACTTCGGTCAACATAACGAAGAAAACATGATCGCAAGGGAAAGCATTAATGTTTTCAGTAAATGCTTAATCACATTCTGCCTTAATTTACAACAGCCCCTCTCAGCAAAAGGCCTCATTGAATTTCTAAAGGAGTCCGCTCTCCTCTCCCCACTTTGGTGTGTAAGTCTCCTCCCCGTCTTCAGAAATATCAGCAATAGACTTCCATGGTCTGGAAAAACAACTGCACTTTCCTCAAGCGTACAGGAACAGGCCTGGGGCTTCCAAAATGGAACTCACAAGTCTCCGTTACTCCGACTCCATCATACATACACTGTGTGCTATACAGGCCACAAATACACACATGCATAACACGCAGTAAGGACCTGGGTTAGCACATAGATCAGAACTTTACACAAGTAGGTCAGTAGACCTCCACTCAAGTGAAACTGATAAAACTACTGATTTACAAAAGATGGTATGCTGCCACCATCGATCTACCTGCTAAACCCACGACAGGGTCGGTAGTCCACTGTCAGTCAGATGAGGGCATACATGGTGTGTCCCTCCAGGTCACAGAACTTCATCTATGTCAATGGACAGGCCTAGGCCTTTGAGCACTATAGTAAGCAATTGGTTCTGTTGGGCTATGCAATAGCTGTGATTACTGTACTTAATATACAAGTAAAAGTATCTCAAAATTCCTTATTTCCATAGCATGGAAAACGATTTTTTTTAAAAGGACTCACCCAAAAGACATAGATTGAGTTGATTTACTCGTATATTCTCAAGAAGTATTGAATACTCAAAAGGCTGTTATCAACACAACTATATTTCCAGAGATACAAAAGTGAATATTGTGAGAAAGTGACGTAGTGACTAGTGAAATGAAACTATACACTATGTGCACAACATATGTGACATGAAATAAAGGAATATTTTCAAGTTTTGGTCTGTCTCCTTATTTAGTACATGTAATGCAAGACACAATGATGATTAATGTAGTCAAGAAAACTGTATAGACATGTATGATACAAACGTGTGGACGTTTCGACCCTGGACACGGTGTGTAAATTGTAGAGCATTGCTGCGGGTCTTCCTCAGGACTATGAAGGGGAGGACAGCCACACACGAAGAAAATTGCAATCAATGGATTTAGCGCGATATGATGGTCTAGTTTGAAAATCAAGGGGGAGATCCTATATTCCTGTATTATTCTCCAGTGTTTGAAAGTAGTAAATTAAAGCGTCTGGCGCACACAATCAATTGTGCAGTTCCTTTAAATGTGAAAAACACCCCAATCGAGTATGTTGAAAGTCTCCACCAGTCTTAAACGTGCGCCACAGATACAACTGACATCCACCAGCCGGTTGAAGTCCTTGGTTCCAGGCCTTCATTTTGCCTTCACTTAGAAATACTTGAGAGTAACGTGCAAGCGTCTGTTCTCTGTCCCTGTATTCACTCCAGTGAAACCGATAAAACTACTGATTTACAAAATATAGTAAGCTGCCACCATCGATCTACATGCTAAACCCATGACAGGGTCGGTAGTCCATCGTCAGTCAAATGAGGGCATACATGGTTTGTTTCTCCAGGTCACAGAACCTCATCCATGTCAATGGACAGGCCTAGGCCTTTGAGCACACACTAGGTTAACGTTAGGCTGAGGTCAAATTCAAAATCGACTAAAACCAGATACTCGCAGTCTGGCATTCCGGACAGGGGAACGCGAATGTACACCATGCAGGGGACATTCTTAACCATGCAGCGAGTGCAGCTGGCTCCTAAGCAGCATGTACCTAACATGGACCCAAGGGACGGTGTTTGGATGGGGAGTGCCTCATTAGACTGCAGGATTGAGTGCTTGGGAATCCCTTTTTGTTCCTGGTGATACACCGTAGCCAGAAAGTCCCCTTCTGTTCTCGTTCCGATCGTTTTTGTGCGGGTGAATCCTTGAATGGATACTCGAGGGGATTCACAGGAAGCCCGTCCTGTTCTCCTACACGTCCTTCTGTGATGGTACTTTACAGAAGTAACCCCTCTCATTCTCACAGAGCCAGTCCTGTTCTCCTACACATCCTTCTGTGATGGTACTTTACAGAAGTAACCCCTCTCATTCTCACAAAGCCAGTCCTGTTCTCCTACACATCCTTCTGTGATGGTACTTTACAGAAGTAACCCCTCTCATTCTCACAAAGCCAGTCCTGTTCTCCTACACATCCTTCTGTGATGGTAGTTTACAGAAGTAACCCCTCTCATTCTCACAAAGCCAGTCCTGTTCTCCTACACATCCTTCTATGATGGTACTTTACAGAAGTAACCCCTCTCATTCTCACAAAGCCATTCCTGTTCTCCTACACATCCTTCTGTGATGGTACTTTACAGAAGTAACCCCTCTCATTCTCACAAAGCCAGTCCTGTTCTCCTACACATCCTTCTGTGATGGTAGTTTACAGAAGTAACCCCTCTCATTCTCACAGCAGATCTTTTCGGGCTTTGGAAATCAGAGGTTTATGAATGTGTCCTGCAGTGATGCGTGTGTATGATTCTGACATCAGTCTCGTTGCTGGGTGTGTGACTGTGACCTGCCTCGAGGGATGTGATGAGAGGAGAGCGAGATGGATGGCTTAGGATGCATCTGCCGTAATGAGTGCATAACGGGTATCTGGGCTGATTAGTATTCATTCTGTAATGGGATAAACTAAGCCATTCTAACTAGGCTTGTGGGTGGTCTATTTGTGGGTCATACATGTTATGATTATGACGTGGTTATGAATGTATGATTCTGATCAGATATTATATGTACCACATATGTGCCGCTTGCCCTCTAACCTCTCCGATTTGACCTTTGCAGGTCCTGGGACTTGTATTTTCCATGCTCATGTACTGCCAGGTGCTGAAAGCTGAGAAGAATTATGATTGAAATCACCAGATATCCCATCCAATTTCAGTGGAACAGAGGCAAGGCAGTGGCGGTGCGACCCCTCCTGAACTGAACTCAGGCACCAGCCGCTTGCCCATTTTTAACTGAGCTCAGGCACCCATCTTCGATCCATCATCTGAGCTCAGGCACCGGCTGCTCGCCTTCACCCAGCTGAGCTCATGCGCCATCTGTCCACCAATCATGTGAGTTCCGGCTACAGTCAGTCCATTAGAAACCCACCTGTTCTCAGATCACCTCAGACACTACCTGGCTAACCATTTCCAGAATGACTGAGGCAACTGTGGGCCCACTGTGATCATCTGAGCTCAAGTGCCGTCTAGCTACCTATCTTCAGCAAGCTTAGGCACCACCTGGCTTGCATCCTGAATCACGTTCACGTACCAGTCGACTGCCCATCTTCAGCGGAGAACTAGAACCAGTTGTCCTCAGTTGAGCTACCAAGTATACCCAAGCCCATTCCTGCTGTCAATTATCTCTTGTGTACCCAGGATTGACCTATAACCCTAGTCACCACTCCCATTCAAACACTAACTTCCCATTCACCATTGCACTAACCTCCCTCTCACCATAATTTGACCTCTAACTCACCAAGGACTGACCTGTTCATACCAGACCCACCTCTGACAAAGTAGGGCTCAAACAGCCTCCCACGCACAGCGAAACTTATCTCACTTGAGCAAAAGAAATGACTTCCTGCCACAGCAGTAGCCAATCACCCAGTAGAATGACCTCCGCAGAGCGCGGCTTGCCTAAAATCCACTTCAACCAGAGAAATCGCCTCTCAGGCAGGAGTGACCTTTTACACACTACAGAACTGGCCTCGTGTCCATCCGAAGACTGGCCTCGAACTCACACCAGGCCCGATTGTAGCTGCATCGACTGACTGCTCTTTGAGAACACCGCGGAGTGCTCACCTGCGCTCTTCCACACCTTAGCTTTGTTTACTTCCCCACTCAAACCACAGTTGTTTACCTCTCCCTAGCTTTTTATTCACCAATCTCCCTTCCTTTTACCTAGCGTCCTTCCTTCAGTCCGTTTTTATCCTCCTCTGTGGCCTCCTCTCCTCTCCCCCTCTTTCTGCTATCCCTTCATATTCTCCTCTCTTCCCCTGACCTCATTTATTCGTACTCTTTTTCTCCACTGCCTCTCCTCTTCTGTCGATTTTCTCTCTCTGGAGGGGGTGTTTTCATTGTTGCTGTGCTCGAGGTCATGTTCCGGCTCCCTGCATGTTTTGTTCTCTTCCTGAGCTTATCTGGGCTGCGCTCCGGCCCTTGGCCCTGAAGGGACGCCCTTTGTCGGGCTTTGGCGTTTCCTGGCAGTGCGTGTTGTTTCCTGGTATTGTTGTGAAGCGCTCCTCTTCAGTCATCGTGCCTTCCTGCTTGTCTGATGCCCAAAGTCCTTGGTTTATTTCGGCTTCTCGTGCCTTCTGCCACACTGCATCCGTTCTAGAGACCGTACCTGCTTGGGCTGTGATTATAGTCAGATGGACACAGTTCCCATGTGGAAATCTACGGGAACCGAAGAAGACTGCATTTGAAAATGACACAGCGCGGCGCCATTTTAATGTAAATATGCCCCCTGGTTTTTCCCGGATTTGGGAACAACGACCCAGTTTTATCTGCCGTAAAGCTTGATGTTTCAGCTGCAGCAGCCTGACCTCGGAATCAGGCCCGCCTGACTTCTGTCTCCTGCATAGGGAACATGGCAAGTGGGAAGCATGCAATGCCCCCCCTGCCAAGACTGTTTTTCCTCCTGTCTTCTGCAACCCTTGCTACTCCCTTCCTCAGGCCCACAGACAAGCCCCGACAGACAACTACCACTTGCCTGAGCAGGTAATAAATGTTCTGGAATGAGGAATACCGCATTGCAGTAATTCTGTCTGCACAGTTATTCCCCATTCAGTGGGATTTCGCTTGTGAGTGCATGGAGCAGGCAGCGTGACACCGCACAATAACAGTAAATGCATCTGCTGAGTTTGCACCGTCAGTGCCTTGCAAGTTGTAATTGGGCCCCTGGTGTGCAGAGTGCTGCAGAAACCGTTTTTTTAAACTTGTATTAATGTGCAGTATCAATAATAAATGTACTAATTCAAGTCATTTTCAGGCCTCTTTATTTTTTTAGACGTGTGTCTTAATTTTATTAGTAATGTTCCTCAACTCTCTTTTTTATTCTTCATTCCTAGTTGTGTCAGAAAAAGAGATGAGTTGAACCATGAAAAGCCTAAGCCGACAGTGCCGCTTTCTTCAATACAGCGGCGTATGTTTACAAGGCCCTCTGCCACCGGAGCGTCACTTGTTTGATGCTCCTGTGGCGCACAATGCTGAGCCATATTTACGAGGCCGCACAAAGCCACCCTACATGGCATTTCATGACCTTGTAAATATGGCCCCCTTTCACACATTACTCTGCGTGAAAGGGGCGTTCCACGGGTGTTGCTGTGGGTGTTCTCACGCCAAACCCATGGATTCTGACGCATTCCCAGATTCGCAAGGTTTCGTAAACACTGGAATGTGTCAGATTCTAAGGGGGGCGTTAAAGAGGCGCAACAAGGAGAAACGCCCATGCTTTTTTTCTCCTTCTATGTGTGCTGCATTCTACGGCACACATAGCAGGAAAACACCATCAATTGTTTTTGTGCAGGAAGGTGTCCCTTCTTGCACAAAAACAATCATCCCTGCAATACAGGCAGCCTTGCACCATGGTGGGGGGAAACACGCTAAATGCAAGTGTACAATATTCATCAACATGTAATCAATTACTAAAGATTGTGCATAATTATCAAAAATCTTTTTATTTTTATGATATTTGTTTTCCATATAAATAAGGTGTCAAAAGTTACTCATTCACTAAAATCTTCAATGCATCAAACACATTTTGACAATTGAAAAATGATCATATTGTTAATACAGTCAGACTATACAGTACAGTTTTATACACAGTACAACACTTTATCGTATATTTGAAACAGGGTCCAGATGGTTCATGGACAGAAAGATGGTTCGGCAGTAGATGGAGACTACGCGTGTTTCGGCAGTTGCCTTCATCAGGAAACCGTCTCAACTTTCTCTGCATTGAACATATAATGAAATAATCTTAATATTTACAAGCACATGCGTCAATTTATCTGTCCTGGAGGAATTGGTTTGTTTAAATTAGGAACGTTTAAATATAAATCGTTCATAGTAGGCCAGTTCAGTGTGTTTAAGGGGATCAATTAGAGCTAAAAACATGCAGCATCAGTGCAATTCTAATCATATTCTAAGGAATATATATAGAATATGCATATAGAAGAAAGAGTGTACAAAAACATGCTTAGTGATCAGACACCTCCCAGTGCTTTATCTCTTTGCATCTATTTATCGATGCATTTGAAAACCCTATTCAGGAGAGAAGCATGCTATGAAAAGTGACGTTGCATGTGTGGCATGCAATAACTAGGTATGTGCTCAAAAAGTAACAGAAAAAAGAAAGAGATAATTTGGAGAGGATATGATAGTCACCTATTTCTTTCTATATTGATGGAATTTTAGGAAGTCTGTATTTTGAAGTTTCTGAGGATTCAATCAAAGAAATGGCTGGGACCTAAAACATAATAATGCGCCCCAGTAAATGAAAGAATTAATATCATTGAGCTGAAAAATTTGTGCACATTTCTAAAAGACTTTTCGATACATTTTGAGGGAGACGTGAAGGAATAAAGTAGGTTAAATGGGTCCACACGTCTTGATAGGGCCTCCAAGTTGCTCTAGTCCATAATAGAAGTGTGTCTCCGGATTCCTATATATGTAAACTTTGGTACATGCAAGAAACGAAGAACATGGGTTCAGTCCCACATATGATGGAAGAGGAGGGAGAGGCATAGTAAATTATGGATCATATGGGGGCAACCATTTTTATCTAATGTAAGGGTACCTGGGGCGGGTCCCAGACTTGTTAAAAGAGGGATCCTTGTTGTATGTCTTTTTCTTCTTTTGAAGACTTGATGGTTCTCATAAGTTCTATGTTTTATATATATGATGCAGCAACTTCTAAACTACAGAAATATATGAGTGGGGTAGGTGAACAAAAAAGGACATCGAATATAATTCATGTAAGGTATTAATTGATGTCCCTCCTTTGTATGGCGTTTAGTGAATGAGTAAGACTTTTGACACCTTATTTATATGAAAAAAAGATAAAATATAATGAAAATAAAAAGATTGTTGATAATAATTATGCACAAGGTTTTTAATTGATTACATGTTGTCCTGTTAGGTTATTGGTTGTTGAATATTGTACACTTGCATTTAGCGTGTTTCCCCTCTCCCCCCCATTTTGTTTTCCCTACCGCTAGCAAGTTTCATTGTTGTATGTAGTGGTCCCCATTGTTTCCAAATAATAAACCAGCTACAACCCTGGCAGGGTCACCTGTGTTATTACCAGCCACAGCCACAATAAGTGTCACCTGTGCAATGTCAACAAAATAGCAGCACATTCCTGTACAATACATTGTGAAACCACTGAAAGGCAGAGCTAACTGCTTCAATACCAGCAACAAAGAAGGTGTAAAGCACTGCCTGCTTATGTGCCTGCATTATCAATTGGAAGTTCGCATAAGTGCTGGTAATGTGGCAAAAGGAATACATCACCACGTTCTTCAGGACCAGCGACAGTCAGCACAATCGTCTGCAAAATCCGCTATGTCAATGCTGCAATATTAGCAGAAGCCATACACAATGGTGCCACCTTCTGCGGCCCAAGCTACAGTCAGTCCCTGCGCCAACCAGATCCTGCTGTAGTACCAACAAATCCATAGGATGGTAACGCTGGCAGCTGCAGTCCTACCCACAGCCACTTTGTGAATCGCCCCAGTTGCCAGACTGGCTCCGAAAACGTCTCAATAGCTCCGTCATGCTGGCAGGTGTTGTCGTTTTTCTGTTTTTCAAAATCTTTTTATTTTGCAGCAGAACAAGTTAGTGATACATTTACAATGATTATACAAAACATCTCAGCAATTGTCTACATTGGTTATGATACCCATCTTTTCAATTTGTTCTTCACTAGTTTCTTCAGTATGGCTGCCGGGCCCTCGGGTGAGGATTCTAGATTGCTGTTAGCGACGGGCCTTGAGAAGGCGGCGTGCATGCACCCCCCTGTGGGCATTCCATCCTCCCCACACCTGGTGCCATTTCTTAGGGCATCCCCTGCTCATATAGACTGCTTTCTCAGATACCATGGACCAATCCATGTCATTACACCATTCAGTGTGGGTTGGTGCAAGCTGGACTCCCCAGTGCTAGGCAATGGTACGCTTTGCGATCATCATACCTAGTGTTGCCCAGTTCTGATTTTTACTATTTAAGTCTGTTGCCTCCCAAATGTTAAGAAGGCATCTTTTGGGTTCTGGTTGAACTGGTACCCCACATACCTGTGTAATTGTGTGCATGATTGTTTCCCAGTTGTTCCCAATCTTTGGGCAATCCCATATAATATGCAAGAACGTACCTGTCCTCCCCAGGGGTGTGGAATTTAATAAAATATCTACTTGTTCATGGGGCAGGTTGCTTCATAAATCTACTTGTCCTGTAACAGAATCCACTTGTACCTTTTGTGCCATGTAATGTGGTGACAAATTATGGCAGCAATCTCATTATATAAGAGCTCCGAAATACCCTCTCTGATTATGCCAGGGCTCCTTTTATACAAGGGTTTGAAACCAGCAATTCCCTTATGTTGTCATGTTTCCGCAGATCTACATACTGGCGCTTAAGGTAATGGTAAACAGTTCCAGGGTTGGAATGCCCTTTTGAGTCTGTGCAAACCTACTAACGTGCATGTTCTAAGGGTTTTCACCAACTCTTCTCTAATCTTTTCCCATAGTGAGAAAGATTGGAAATTTACTCCTGACAATGGCAGACATAAAACTTCTTCCAGGGTTGGCAAAAAAGTGGTTGAAGGGAAAGTGAACTTGCAAACACTCAGATTTTCGCATGAGCAAATCTACACCTGTATATTTGCTCATGCTAAAATGCTGTCAACAAATATTTTCTAGGAGTACTATTTCTTGGCCTACTTCTGTAAAGTTTTGTGAATTCATGAAAGTTGTATATCTGCACTTAATGCAGGGACATGAGTGCACTTTTGAGACTTTATTTAATAATTGGGCCTCTAATTAGGTCTGGAGCTAACCATAACCTTTTGTGTTTATTAAAATTCTGTCTCGGTTTATCGGCTATGTTCCCTGTGAGTGACAGCATTCTGTTCTTTCACATGGAGCATAATCGACACAGTTGTTTTGTTCAGTGCAAGGAACTACTGTGGGAATGTGTGCTTTTTGAGACCAAAAAATGTTTTGCTTTTGCCAATGTTTGTTATAATGATGAGGGCCCGGCAGCTCCCACACCAATAAGGTTTTACAAAAACCATGCCAAAACAAGGCATGCATTGACAAAACCATGGCTGACCAACAATTTCAGACCTATTGGCTTTACCAATGCTTCTTTATTTTTATGTTTCCCATAATCTTATTAAAACTGGTTACACTGATTATCCATTAGGAATATTCTTGAGAAATACTAGCATACATCAACACATTTTACCAAACGATGCTTACAAAATACAGTATCTAAAATGTTACAGTAGTTTAGCAAAATGTTTTTGCATTTTTTTGGGAACATTTTATTTTGAAAGCAAAGAATAATGAATCTAGCTTTCAAGCTTCTGCATATATTTGCATCTAATCAGAGAGCATTCTGGGAGCAGTATACATAGTCTCATATTGCTAAACATTGAAAACGTGTATACACATTTTTATACTGGAACCACTGTCAGTAGTACAGCCTAAGCTTACAACATGTACTTAGATCGCTCACCCTAATAAAATTATTTTTGAACATCATTAACACATGGACAGAAATATTACCTTAACTGCAAGCAATGCCTTTCCCTTATCCATAAGGTGGTACTGAAAACTGGCAGTCAAAGGGTTTGTGATGTAGGGGGTTGGGCCTACTTGTCCCAAGGACAAATAACAAATCAAAACTTGTTGCCCTTGACCCCAAACAATATGTCTTGGGCGTCGGGCTATAGGAATTCCACATCCCTGCCTCCCACACTGACGCATTCAGAGTGGGGAGTCAGCTCTTCCCATTCTAACTAGGGTTTCTCTGGGTAGGTAGGTCGTGTGGAGCACTTTAAGTTGTAGTAACCTCAATTTGGAGGCTATTGTCACTTCTCGCGGGGACAGGTGTCTTTGAACTTCATTGTGACTCCATCTGCCTCCCGAAATAGCAGCACAGAACTACATATAGGCACCATCTCTGTGGTTTGAAATCAGACCTGCTTTTTCTGTCCCCTTGTGACCCGGATCCCGATTTCTACTCCTGCTAGTATCAGTAGTTACTGAAGTCTTTTTGAACTTCAAAATTTCTTGGGTTTGTGAAGGTATTTTGCTCCTAAAGATGGCAAGTTTCAATCCATGTCACACCAAACAGGACTCTAGGTCCTGTGACAAATCCTCCAAGATGCACCCCATGGCCATCAGGGAGTGGGAAGTCAAACTCTGTCGCAGAGCAAAAGGAGAGGTTGATCCTGATCTAGATCACGTTGACGCTCGGCAGGTAAGTCAAAGCCGATGGAAAGTCAAAAAGGAAGATTAGGTAAAGTGAGTAAGTTTCAATGTCTATATGCTCCTGATTTCAGGAGAGATCTCGGTCAGCATTCCAGAAACCCAACACCTGTTTCGCTTTCCTCTTTGAACCCCATGTCGAACCATAAGCTAACTCTGAGTTTCCCAAGCCATCATTGACTCTGCAGCATGTTTAAGCCTTCAGAGAGATTATGCTGCAAATATTCGAAGAGCTACGGCACCAATAAAGTCCACTCCACTCTAGCTCTGTCCTGTGTGAGGCCTCGTCACTTGTTCCTCCAGCACAGAGGCAGTGCCAGTTCTGGATTCTGTATGGGCTCCAGACTTGTATCTCTCTTCAACCAGGGTTCCACCTATATGGCACTGTATAATCACAAACATGCAACCCGTTGTGGAAAGCACCTCTCCAGCTCTTCTACCTCGGCACCACTACTTCAGAAGGCTTGGAGGCTATTTATGGTTCTCACTCTGTACAAACCTGGCTCAGTGACATGAACCCTGGGGTCTTCGAACCTCAACTTCCACCGAATGCCAAGTCACTTACACTCATCCTAGACACCAACCTCATTTTCAAGTAGCACATTGCCAAAAAACACAAAGATGGGCTGCTCTCTTCTAAAAAACAAAAGTGAAACCCTTTTTTCCAGAAAGCTACTTCAGAACCACTATTCAAGCTCCTGTAATCTTGTATCTAGATGGTGGTATTCCCTCCTTATGGTCTCCTAGACTCCACACTGGCATCCCTTAAGGGCATTCTGCACATCACAACATGCCTGAAGTAATATGGTTACATGACCCCCCCATCCATTTGGAACCCCATTAGCTCTGATTGCAGGCACACTCTAACTTCAAAATTAGCTGCTTCATTTACAACGCAATCACGACCAGCATCCCACTTGTTGTGCAGACAGGCTGACCATGAGTAGTGGTTCTCGGTTTACCCGCAGCGAGGACAGCAGATTACAAACTAAGGGGCAGATTTACAAGCCCCTTGCGCCACCGATGCCTCACATTTAGTGTCGTACCAGTGGGGCATCTAACTGCTCCATATTTACTATAACAGGAAAAGCCACCCTGCGTGACTTTTCCTGTCCTTGTAAATATGGCCCCTTTTCACGCAGCACTTTGCGTGAAAGGGGTGTTCCAAGGGTGTTGCTGTGGGTGTTCCTACGCAACACCCATGGAACCAGACACATTTCCAGATTTACGAGGAATCGTAAATCTGAAAATATGTGTGAGTACTACGCCTCGAGGCGTAGGTAGGTGCAACGAGGAGAAATGTATTCTTTTTTCTTCGTTTTCTTTTCCTCTTTCTATGCAGGCTGCATTCTGAAGCACACATAAAAAGAGGAAATCACCACTAATGATTGTTTATGTACAGGAAGGGTTTCCTTGCGGCACATAAACAATTCTTGAAACAATGACGTTTTTCAACTTCTATGTGTGCCAATGCAGCACACAGAAGTTGAAACACGGCATTTCAGATTGTTTTTGTGCAGGAAGGGCACCCTTCCTGAACAAAAACAATGTACCCACGATGCAGGCATCCTTGCATCATGGTGCAAGGGTGCCTGCGCCGGCACATGGCAGCAGTTTGTGCACCAGCGCATGGGGAAGCACAGAGATGCGACATATTGTTGTAAATATGTCGCATCCCTGTGCTTTGAAAGTGACAAATGGCTTGCGTTCTGCACTGAGCCACTTTCTTGTAAATCTGCCCCTAAGAAGTTTGAAAAAGACAAAAACAAGGCAGTAGGCCTTTTCCATCCACGCACTTTGGATCTGGAACAGCATTCCGGTCTCCATCAGGACCACCCCAAGGCTTCTCCAGTTTAGGAAAGAGTTAAAGACCCACCTCTTTAAAGAATGCCACATCAGTGGTTCTCAAACTTTTAAAATAGCTACCCAGGGGCCGATCGATTCACAGAACTAATCTGAGATAAAATCCTAAACTTACTACTTTTGGTATTTACAGAAGGCATTTAGTAGTAGTAAAGTTAGGACTCCTAACTTTACTACTACTAAACTGAGACAAAATCCTAACTTTACGACTTTCGGTATTCACAAAAGGCATTTAGTAGTAGTAAAGTTAGTAGTACTACTAAATGTCTCCTGTGAATACCAAAACTAGTAAATTTAGGATTTTATCTAAGATTAGTTCTGTGACTCGCCCCCCCCAGTTTTTAGAACTATTGCGACCCACCTAACTTTAATGGACATGTGGTGGGCATATTTTTAATGTAACTAAGACATCATGGGTTAGTGCATTGTCATTTACTGACAGCACATTTTCCATTGAGAGGGCCACTAAATGCACACAGACAAAACTGATAAAACTATATTGCACATGAATGAATATATGTAGAAATCGTGTTTCAGTGACTATTTATAATTTGTGCATTACCAAGTACAGCGTCTTGATTGTTGTGATTCTATTAAAATCTTTGTTTCCATCACACCTTACAATTTGAAAACATTTGCTTCATGCTTGCTTTCTTAATTGCTGCATGTGTATAGTTCATTTATAGGTATTTGTTGTGTGTTGCAAAAACAAAAATGACATGCTACAGCTCTTCCTTTCACACTTTCTGTACCCTAGCAAGACTCTCACATAATTCACTTTACTTTTCTTTCTCTGACTGCGAGGCGAGAGGAATTTGTAAACACCAATCCCCATGTCAAAAAATATAAGCAGCAATTTCTCAGAAGACACAGCCTAACATTTGACCTTTGTCTTTGAGGTGTTGCAAATGTGACAAGATGAATACAGAAATTGAAACATCTTTATTTGGACTTTTTCGACCCACCAAAAATCGGCAAGCAACCCATCAGTGGGTCGCGACCTACGGTTTGGGAAACACTACACTAGATCACAATGCGTGAAACCGTCCACAACCCAGTTACCTCGCCTATCACTCGTTGACTTTATGTTTGTCTTTGACCCTGTAGGGCTCCGCTGCCTTTGGGCTTAGGTTTACTCAATAAAAATACCATATGAATACATACATACATACATACATACATACAACACGGTGAATCAGCTGCTAGACTCTGTCCATCCCGCAGCTCCCGAAGCAAGTCTGTGCTGCGATCTGCGTTATATCAAGCCAGTATCAGTTTGTTTCCAGGCTCCTACTTCACTGATAATGACCCTCCACTCACAAGTGCAATGCGATCAACCAATCCTTTGCTTAAAAAATGGAGAGAAAAAAACAGGTGCCGATCGATAGTACCATATACTGAGGTAGACTTCCATATTCTATTCTGGAGAATGCGCATACCTACCCAATGGGCTAGAGATAACACATCTGCCACAAGAATCATTGCACATCTGGGACACTAAAAAAGGAAGGTCTTCAAGTGTTTACTAAAACTAAATTCCAGCTGGATCATTCTGTGCTCCACTGGTAGGGAATTCCAGAGTTTAGGTACTGAGTAGGCAAAGGTGAGACTACCACTCCTTGCCTTCGTAATCCTAGGGACCAACAGCAGCCTTTCGGTCCGCGGAGCTCAATCATCTCCTGGATTGCAGGGACTCAGCAATCGCTGTATGAGTTTGGGGGCCCTTCATATGCATAGCTCGATGATCTAAACAGGGGGTCTTGAATTGGATTTTCTTATGCACTAGTAACCAGTGCAGAGATGCTATGGCCAATATGAATGACTGTTACTGGGGAATTTACAAAAGAATCCCGGCTGCAGCACTGTGGATCACTTGAAGCCTCCTCACCACAGACTTGGCTCTCCCCAGGTACAGTGAGTTTCCATAGTCCAAGCATGAAATCATCAGCCCTTGCAATACATCTTTCCGAGAGGAGCCCAGCAGCCATCCCAGCAGTTTTCTACATGTCCTTGGAAGTCCAGAGCAGATTGATGTAAGTTTCCAAGCCTGGACCTCCAAGAAGAGTTTGTTGTCAATCCAAATCCCTAAGCATTAGACCTCGTGGCTAGGAGGGGGATGCTCACCAAGGTTGTCAGGCCGGCGCAATTCCAGGCAGCAAGAAGGGATATTGCCAGCAGCTATATCTTCTGTTGTTACTTCCTTTAATTTTTAGATGGTGCCGGAGATCCAGTCTATTACTTGTTTTATTCAGGCATTTAGTTGGTTAGAAACTTTTCCTATACGCGCGGTAAGAGAGGTGATAACCTGTGTGTCGTCTGCCTAAGATACCAGTGAAAGATTGAGAGGCTGCACGATATCCACCAGAGGGAGCACATATAAGTTAAATAACTTGGGGCTTAAAGAAGAACCCTGTGAGACCACACACGATAAGGGGTGAGTCACAGAAAACAAGGAATTTTCACATACTGGGAACCTGTTTTCAAGAAAGGCGGCAAGCCATTAAGCGCCACCCCAGCCTCTAAATCAGCATGGGATAGCCATAAGACATATGCTCACACATTCGGACCTAGCTGACCTCTTCATCACCCCAAAAGCTAACACACTCAAGAACAAAATCCTCCCATCCTACATCATTGTGAAACCACTAACCAGGATGCTAAGATGCTAGCACAACAACTGAAAGATGCCTATAGAGAAATGCTGCACAACTGACTTACCCGGTGTGTTGCAGGTTTGCGCCAGCATGTAGCACAGAAGTAAATATGTGCAGTGTATTTGCCGCAGTTGTCTGCTGACACCCAGAGTGAATGGAAATTGTAAGTCTCAATACAGAGAAGGTATCGGACCCATAGAGTGGGTTCTTTTGTTTATTGCAGCTCCTAGTATGATGTGCTGGATCCTAATGTTTTACATGAGACTAGTGGCAGTGGATGAATTTTCCAAACCTAAGGTACAGTGGAAGCTCCCTCTTACTGCTGCTGTTTACACTGTGCTGGAAATGCTGACATATATGCCTTATGCTCGGTGGTAGGGTAGCCACAGGTTGTCGCTCAGGATAGGCGGCAAACAGGAAACTGTCTGTGACCCTGAGCTACATTTTCTGAGAATTCTTGCCACAAATGAGAGACCAAGCACATTGTTGGGAGAACTTAGGGCCAGATTTTAAAACTTCATTCTGCGTGAAAGAGAGAGGGTTAGGAATGTGCCATATCTTTCAAGATGTAGCGCATTCCTGTCCGCTGCCTGCGCTGGTGCACAATCTCCAGTCTAGCGTCAACTCGGGCACCCTTGCGCCATGGACTGGATTGTTTTTGTGCAGAAAGGAACACCTCCCTGCACAAAAACAATCCTAAGAGTTATTCTTAGTGTGCTGCAAACTTAGAAAGAGGAAACAACGAGGGGAAATAAAGATATTTCTCCTCGTTGCGCCTCTTGTGGGAAGGCGTACAATTCTGACACGTTTGATGGCAGTGTTGGTAAAACTGGAAATGCTTCAGAATACATGTAACACCCCCACCACGCAGAGTAACCCAAGGCAGCAACTTGAGTTGCCTTACTCCAGATTTGACAAGCCGCGCAGGGCCACGGAAGGTGGCCTTGTGTGGCTTGGTAAAGCTCATTCTAGGTTTCGCGCCGCCCTGCATCCCCTTGTGTGGCGCTAGGGCAACGCAAAACTTTAATAAATCTGGGCCTTAGTGCCAGTCACCAGAACAAACACATATTTCATGGCACTGGAACTCTTAGCTCCCCCACACAGGGTTGTCTGAATCAAAATTCCTAGGGTGGCTGCCTGTCTTTTCCCTCCAGAGCCAAGCTTTCATGCAGTGCAATGGCTTTTAGTATAATGATGAAACCGTCATGTTGTTGTTTTTGTTCTGGTCCCGTGGCTCTGCGACTACCATCAAATCCATTATCGGGATTGCATATAACCCTGCCTCTGCCTTGTCTCGGAGTGGTTAATTTCAATTGGGATGGCTCCGCTACGGCAGGACGGGTAGCGATGCGCAGTCTGGCCGCAGCTGGCAGCGCATGTTCTGCCCAGTATTCCTCCTGCCTTTAGCCGCAGGTCTGCTCTGCCCCATTAATCTGTTTGTGCCACCTGCAAACCCCACCACAATCCTGGCAAACCAAGTTCAGCCTAGTCATGGACTCGCCACTCAACTCGCGATCAGTTTACTGATGCCCGGGGCAATCGGCACAGAGTGTGACAGAAAGATGAATACTACCACGCTAGCCTACATTGAGTCAAATCAGCCAGTAGCAGCTTGGGCGTGACAAAGCAGCAGTAAGTTGCCAACCAATGGGAACCCAGTAGCTGAGCAGCTCCGTCTGCAAGTGAATTTGACCCGACAACACATGGGGCCAGGTTGGGCTTGCACCATGGTCTGAAACATTTGGTGGTGGTGCCAAGAGCTGTGTTGAAGAACCTATTGCAACTGACGGTTGTGCAACCCAACACTTACAAATCCTTGGTCTAACATTTAATGATTCAGATACAAACTGTTGGTTGCCTACAGATGACCTAGCACCCACCAAAGGCAGTTCAGTACATGCTTAATCTACAGAAAGAGTACTGCAAGACATGACCAAAATTATGATTTTGCAGACAAGGAAGAACAACAACAGAAACAACTTTAAAAGTATTTTATTGGTATAAAGAAATTGAGCACTACACAGACTATAGTTACCTGGGGCTAACAATATGCACATTCAAAGGTTGGCAATAAAGATATTTCAAGAAACCTCTCTGCTTGCCTTGTATGTGATTAAAACATGGATAGCATATTTCAAGCCACCAGTAAGGTCAATTCTAAAATTGTTTCACAGCATCATCTCCACAGTCTTACATCATGGGAGTAACAACAGTATCATCTATCCAATCTTACTTTATGAAAGTAACCACACCATCTCTGTAGGAAGCTGCCTCTTTATACTGTATACCAAAAAGAGATATACCATGCAAGGATTCCAGGCATTCCCATGCTAGGGGACAGGGGTTTGCTCTAGCAATCCCAAGGTGCTCTTCTAGTGAGTAGTGTGCTCGAGCAGCCCTAGGCTTATCAGCGTGGCGTGTTAGACATCTGCACATATACGCAATAGTCAATAAATGATTCACATGACTCAATGAGATTTACACCAATTTATAAAAATAACATGTATCTTTATATAACTTTAGGTACCAAGATCATCACGACCAGGCAAGTACTTTTTAAAATAGCAGGTTTGAAGGATACAGGTTTTTGATACTTTAAATCATAATTGAAGAACTTTGCCGCAAGTGAAGAAAACATGTATTGTATTTGGGCACTCAAAGGTGACTTGAGGGACCAATCTTTTGGACTTAGGTGGGTATGCGGCCAGGTCCAACGAGGCACCAACAGTCACTTCGGGCAGCACTGGGGCGGATGGGTACAGAGGTCCCTTACAGCGTCGGGTCCCCATTCAAGTCTATGGAGATCAGTCAGTCAGAAATGAGTCTGCAGGCTTGGACTGGGGAACCAGTCAGGCTCAACTCTTGTGATGCTCGGGGACGTGGGGACGCCTTTGGTCCTCTCCTCCAGGGGGCTAGGGGCAACCGGTGCAGAGGTGCCTTTAGGTGTCAGATTTTTGTCAACTGTAGCACTCGCAGTAGATGGGGCCTGCACAAAGAGACTGCAGGTGACTTCCGGAAGTCCAAGGTGGGCTTTGTTTCTGGAGGGCCAGGGGACCACACTGACAGTTGTCCCACTTCAGCTGTGGTATTTGGCAGTGTCTGTTTTTTTGCAGTCCGGAGCCCACACAGTCTTCTTTGGGGTGCCGACAGGATGCAGGGAAGCAGCTCCTCTGCTCGACGGGACTTCTTGAGTCTTTATTGAAGGCAGACAGTCCTCCCACAGCAACTGTAAGACAAGACGTCTTTGGCGCAGTTTCGACGGGGAACAGCAGACAGGTTGGCAGGGCTGGTGCCACATCAGTTGCTTTTCCTCTGTCTTATGCTTTCTCAGCTCTTCAATGTCCTTCTCCATAGCTCGTCAGGATCTCAGGACCACGCTGGCACCATTGACCCACTTCAGCTCTGGCTGGGCGGCTCGGGTGCAGTGGTGCTTTCCGGTGTCGTTTTTTTGTGATTTTGGAGCCTCACAGCTCAATCTTTGGTTCCTGCAATATGCAGGAGATCAGCTCTGCTGTTTCACTGGAGTTCCTGAGTCTTTGGAGAAGTGCTGGCAGAACTCCCAGCCTTTGGAGGATCAGCAGCTTGCAGGGCGAGACGACTTTGGTGCAATTGTCGAATAGGAAAACAGGCCAGCAGAGTTGGTGCCAAGGTAGTTGCTTCTTCTGCAGCTCTTGCGGCTCTTCGGCCCTTCTTCTTTTGGCCTGCAGGATCTGATTTCCTGTTGCCAGGGCTCCCCTAAATACTGAATTGAGGGGTGGTGTTAGGAAAGTGTAGGATAGTAGCCAATGAGCTACTTATCCATGGGGTCATCACGCCCCCTATATTACAACTTCTTGGGGGAAGTGGGCATACCCCTGTCCCAGAGATTCTAAATTTTGCGTCAACAAGATGGTCACTTCTGAAAAGTAGCCCAGTTTAGGGGTAGTGCTCGTCTGAGCGTGGACACGCCTGTCGTGCCTCGCTAATTTTCCCACATGTCCAGGTGCCAAGGGTTCTGGACAAAGGGAGTCGATTTCTCCTCCTGTGAGAGAGGTCAGATTAAGATACCAAAGGCGGTGGGCCTTGGAATGCCAATCCGCAGGTCATCCTGTGGACAGGGGTGCAAGGCACCCCCTTCTTGGGCAGGCTTGGTTTAGGCTCCTAGAGAGCAAAGACTCTCACCCTTGGGGGTCAAAATTAATCTGTGGTAGCAGGCTGGTTAGAATCAGCCATTCAGCACACCAGTAGCTGGTACAATTTCTGGGGGCACACATACATCTGCGTGGATGTATTACTCAATCGGACCCTGGCATCAGCACAGGTTTATTAACATGAGGTGTTTGATACCAAACATCCCTTTTTTAAGTGAAGCCATCATGTAGCTGGGGAACTCGTTTCTTCCAGTGTCCAGCACATGCTTGTAAAATGGCTTCCTAGTTCATTTGTACTGGCAGAAATGGACTGACCAGAAGAGGGGCATACTTGCTCATGCAGTGATGCCCTCACATGTAGTATAGTGCATCCTGCCTTAGGACTGTGCGGCCTGCTCTAGGGGTGACTCACTTATACAGCATACAGTGTCTGTATGCATGGCACACAGGCTGTGTGCCATGTCATGTTTTTACTTTCGTTGCACCAAGACACGTAGCCTGCAGTGACAGCTTGCATGAGCTCAGTGCGGGGGCCCTTAGTTCGTGTTGCCGCCCTTAGGGGCCTTCTTTAGTACTTCAGGCCCTAGATACAATTGTATGGTTTTGGGAAAGAGAGCTTGCACTGAGAGCCTGGTAAGCAGGAACCCAGCGCACTTCAAGTCGAAATCACATCAAATACCAGACAAAAAAGTGGGGGTGACCATGTCGAAAAGGGTACTTTCCTCTCTTATCTCGTAGCCACATCATCTGTACAATCTTACTTTAGGGAAGTAACTGCATCATCTGCTCAATTGTAACTGTATTTATATAGTGCTTAGTACTCCTGACAAGGCTTTGAGTCACTTTGCGGCGAGTAGCGTGCTACTCTGAAACCCGTAGCGTTAACACGGTTGTAGATTAGTAAAAAGTGTTTTCTTTCTTTTTCTTTTTTGTGGATTAGTTGTAGTGTTTAGTAAGTACTAATGGAGATCTCATGCATTCACTGTAATTGTTTTGAAAGGGATGGAATGATTGTAGTGGATTAGTAAATGGAAGAAGTGAGTACTTTTTGGGAGTGGTGGACATGTGCAACTGTTAATAAGATGATTTGCGTAAAGAGGGGAAGAGTTTGGAAAGGGTGTTTGGGACTTTGTAGTAGTCGGAGAGGTTTAGGATGAGTCAGAGAGTAGGGTATGGGCAGAGGTAGGAAGGACATTATTATTATTTGTTTTATACCCCCAGGCCCAGTAATTAAAAATAAATATATAACTATATAGAGACTTACAAACACGTTTAAATATATCGCAATATGTATACATATATACACACATAAAAACATAATTGTGTCATATTATGCACAAGGTACAAATTCCACTATATAAACACCCACATCTATGTACATGTAGAATATTTACATGCTTAGAAATTCAAGTGTGTGGTGCAGAAATAAACATATTATTTGTAGCATGTGTGGCTGTAGATACACATGCTTAGCATACTCCTGCCATCTAGTGTTGGCTCACATGTTTGCAACATATTAGAAGAAGTGTTTTGAGTCACAATTTCTTGGTGGCTCCTCCTTTGGTTATGAATGCGCACAGCCATCGACTCCATTGTTTTTCTCTGCCATTGTCTTCGGACGAGTAACAGGGTTGCACCCAACCCCACGAGTTTGACGTTTCCTGTTGCAGTCTCAGGGCCGGTTATCTTCCTTCCTTGCCCATATTATGTTCGACTCCTTTACACTTCCTACTACACCTGCTCTACTCCTCGAGTCCATCGTAGTAGAGCAACCAGGCCACTATAGCCTTGAGGTACTCCTGCTTGTATGCTATAGGGTTTGGACGAGAAAGGAGGACTATGGATGATGATCTGTCGAATGATACTTTATGGAAGTAACCGCATCATCTGTCAAATCTTACTTGATGGAAGTACCCTCATCTGTCGAATCATACTTTATGAAAGTAACCTCATCATTTGTCGAATCTTACTTTATGGAAGTAACCGAATCATCTTTCGAATCTTACTTTATTGAAGTAACCTCATCATCTGTTGAATCTTACTTTATGGGAGTAACCTCATCATTTGTCGAATCTTACTTTATTGAAGTAACCTCATCATCTGTTGAATCTTACTTTATGGGAGTAACCTCATCATCTGTTGAATCTCACTTTATGGGAGTAACCTCATCATCTGTTGAATCTTACTTTATGGAAGTAACCTCATCATCTGTTGAATCTCACTTTATGGGAGTAACCTCATCATCTGTTGAATCTCACTTTATGGGAGTAACCTCATCATCTGTTGAATCTTACTTTATGGAAGTAACCTCATCATCTGTTGAATCTCACTTTATGGAAGTAACCTCATCATCTGTTGAATCTCACTTTATGGAAGTAACCTCATCATCTGTTGAATCTCACTTTATGGAAGTAACCTCATCATCTGTTGAATCTCACTTTATGGACGTAACCTCATCATCTGTTGAATCTCACTTTATTGACATAACAGAATCATCTGTTGATTCTTACTTTATGTGGCACCGCAACGTCTTTAAAGCCTTGTTCAGCCCCACACGTTCACCAGTTCTATGTTTGTGTTGTCATCATAATCTGTTAGCAGTTCTCATATTTAAGTTTTCAATTGCACAGACCTTTAATTTGGTAAGTCAGAATTTTAAATTGGCCTTAGAATCATGTTTGTTAACCAAAAGGAGATGAGACCTGAGGTGCCAAAGAAAACTCAACACAACAGCCGCACCTGCTGCTATGTGTGTTTCCATAGAGAAAAATCCCAATGGCTGTCCTCATGCAGTTGTATTTTCAGTAACACTATGTCTAGACAGTGTACACCTTTGGACTAACTACATACCATTTGGCTTTGTGTTTCGATCCAGCTGCGTTGCCTGTTTAGGGAGAGTATTACACAATGACATCAAAGTGTGGAAAGAAACAGAAGCATTAATGAGAAGAGAGGAAGAGGTAAAATATGATAGATGGAGTTAATACAAACTATATACACAGAACAGAAAGGAAATAATATGTTTAAAAAGGCATCCATGAATTAGATTTATTTTTTATCTCAAGAAGCAATATTTCCCTGGGATCATCCCGAATTCATGGTGTAGACAGAATCCAACGGTTGTACCCCGTGTTGCGTGTCTTATCATGAAGTGCATGCCTACTGGTGCGCTAGATACATCTTTTGATTCCTATGTGTACCTGAAACTTTTAAATATAAATAAGGAGAAATGTCACATGTACACAGTGTTCAGTTCTGGAAGATCAGCCATCTCACACTTTGAATGTGGCCTGCAGCAGTGTTTCTGAGACCCTCGTGTGAGTGTCTTTCCTGTCTGCTGCGGATCTACACGTCAGGCTATGCTCAGTCACTCTCTACCTTTCTAAAGTGCACTCCCATAGTGCAACCTGTGTCCCAATGTTTTCTGCTTTAACATGTTCCCCAGAAGGTTAGAGTGAGGTATACAGAGGGTGGTGTCAGAGGAAGAAGTGGATGGCGACAGCAGTGGTAGTGCGGGCCATATGTTAACTGTTGAAGTATATGGCAGTCTGTTTTGTGGTGTGTGGCTTTACCCAAAGTGAGCATCCATTCTAGTTTGAACTAAATTCATGTGCAAAGGAAAGGAATTTACTAACTAAACTGTTACCTAATTTGATCACTGACTAACAGGGGTCGTATTACAGTAAGTGCCCTGGGGGAGCAACAGGCGTTTGTGCAAGCTTTGCGCGCCTCAGTGGAACTTTTGCATCACAGAAGGGGGCTCAGACACTTGTACATCCCCTTCAGTAATACCAATAGCTCTGGCACACTTAAAGCGCCAGCCCTACCTTTAGGGGGCATTCCCTCGCTTGCATGGGGGCATGCCCTATGCAAATGAAGGAATTCCTTTCCTCTGCGCCCATGCCGTATTACCGACGCAGGCGTAAAAGCAAAGAAATTCTCAGGGGTCACACTCGCAGTGGTGCATTTTGAAAGTGCCCCCAGAGAGCTGCTCTCTGGAGGGGGAAAGGGTGTCCTATGGACTCCCCAGACATCCCCTTGCAGGCAGTTGCAGTCATTGACTGCACCCGTCTGCAAGGAGATCTCTAATCTCCTGTGAAAGTGCAGGCGGGTGCCGCCTGCACTGTGAAAACACAGAGTGGCTGGTAGCAGTCGCTCTGTGTTTTCGTAGAAATGCACCACCCTGGGGGCAGCGCGAGTTTGCGGCTGCCCTGGGGGCAGAGCATTCACTGTAATAGGGCGCACTTTCATTGTTTGCACCAGGCACACCTTTTAATAGGTGCGCCCGGCACAAACAATGAAAATGCATAATACGGCCCCAGGTATCTACACTCTCCTACCCTATACTCAATAGGCCATTGGCGGACACTTCTAATATTGGACAACACTCCCGTACAAAACAGATGTGTCTTTCCTCTTGCTTTTCCCTTTACTAAATAGCTACATTCTCAGTTACTATATGAGAACTTCACGATCCCCTCTATGACAAAATACTCTCCCTCCGATCTAAGATTCTGCTTCCTCCCTTTCGTGTCATTCTACTACCCGCACAGTGACATCATGTGCACTTTTACTGACTTCTCAGTAGTTGGAGTCCGAAATATGCAATATGAACTTATCTAAACCCAACAGCAGCACCTCACCAAACTGGCAGTGATCGAGTCCATACAGATTATGAGTGAAGCCTCACTCCGCTCACCACCATGAATGCTTTTTCAACAAGAAGTTCCACCGCCTTTAGAATACCCTATGACTACTCAACTGTTAAACATAGAGTCGCTGCCCAAGTAGTTCTGTCTGGTCTCTGTTCGTCTATGCGAACCTCAATATTCACAACTTTCAACCCACCTAGAACAACACAACCTACTGAGTGATTTCCAGTCCAGCTTCAGTTGCTCCATGGAATGAAGAACTCTCTTGTCAATATCCATGAAAAAAATTCTCAAGGAGATCAAAAACAATTTTGCGCCATGATCCTGCTCAATATCCCAGCAGCTTTTGACGCGATTGAAAATAAGATCCTCCTGATTCAGGCTGAAACTAACTCGTGCACTGAGGAAACGCCCGCCAATTGTGTTTGTTTTCATTTCCTCTTAGCTTTTGGCAGGTGAAATCAGCTCCTTTCTATTGTGTATATCTCTCTCTTCAACATCTACATGATATTTCTTGCATCCATCTACAAGACATGTAATATCACATCCGCGTGCAACATCCAAATTCATATAAAAGTTTCCAATGACTGCAGAAACTGTCCCCAGTGCAAGGAATGCGGGTGGAACTTCCAAACCTGGAGGAATTTGAATCGGCTTGGTCTCGTCTCCTCCAGGACAGACACACTGCTCCCTGGCCGAGGGAATCCATGCGCAATCTTTTTTGTGTGGGTGCCTCACAAACAACCTCAAAATGTCTGGTAGGGCAGGGGTTATGTCTGATGCCAATATACTACTGATCACTCAAGTGAATGTCTAAAAAAAATCATTTTCTATGACTTGCTTATCTTTCAACCAATTCCATCGTTGCTTCTGTCTCAAAGTAATGAGATGATCCTCACAGTGACTTCCAGAGAAGGCTGCTCAAATAAGGTATATACAGGCCAGCCTGCCAAAAACATGGCTTACTGAGTGAAGAAGAGCAGCTCCTCACAACTGCTGTCATTCACCCTGCAACACAGAAACACTTTAGGGCCGGTCATTCCATGCTCAAGGATCCTCCCTCTCTCCCCGGCAGATCCACTGATGACACCTTACGGACACTATTTGCCACCATGCACCAAATAGACCCGGACATTAAGGCTGCTGCAGTATTTTTAGATGCTGCCAAGGCTTTCGATTCTATTGCATGGACATCCCTCTTCATTATGTTGGAGAGAATGGGACTGGGCCGCGACTTAATGAGGTGGGTTTATATACTATACAACCAACTAATACCCCGGCTGAGGGTGAATGAGATTTATTTATTTCAGATGTTGTCTGAGCCAAAAAACATTCAGCAAGGCACACAGCACGGTTGGCCACTGCCGCTGATATTCTTTGCTTTGGTGGTGGATCCCCTAGGAAGCTTACTAGGGTGATTCCATGGAGAGGGAGGTATCAAGCTAGGTAGGCATAGAATACTCGTATTGCTCTGCGTGGATGAAATCATGCTCCTAGTCAGAAATCCTGTGGACACACTCAATCCCATTATCGGATAAATAATAAGGTACGGCGGATGGTCTGGTCTTACTATAAATTGGGACAAATGCTTTATGATCTCTTTGACTGAGGGAACCAGTGCTGTTACATTGGAGCGCTCCAGACAGTGAAGTGTGGACCCGGTCAGACACTTAAGTGAACAATACCACTGGGATATAGACACTTAGAATCGTGCCAACTATGGGGTGTGCATGGAGTAGATAGCTGCTAGTGTTCACAAATGGAACAGGCTGCCAATGTCAATGGCTGGGAAAGTTGGCATCATGAAAATGATAGTCCTGTCTCAATTACTTTATCTTTTCCAGAGCCTGACACTAAATCATAGCTTCTTTGCACGGCTAAATTCATTAATGGTGATGCTAGCATGGGCAGGTAAGACCACTAGAATACGCTGGGAAACTATGCAAGTATCATAGGAGCTGGGGTGGTTTGCAGCCATAAACTTTGAAACTCACTGTCTGGTAGCACAAGCACCGTACGCATACCATTGGTTTCATAATAATAGCCAAGCGCCACATTACGAGATGGAAAGGGGTCCGGCTGGAGATATTGAACAAATGTCAGTGGACCAGCCATTACATATAGTATGAGGCATTGACCTTGTACTTGTACCACATTAACCTACATAATATGGTAAGATAGCGGATATGCTGCTTGTTGCCCAGTTCAATTGTGACCACTCTATTAATGCTTGATATTGCGATTACATGACTACATGAACAAGACGGATTGTAATGTTTTGGTGTTTCGGTTATTGATAACATTTTTCAAAATAAATAATAAACAGGATCCTCCCTCTGTAACTTGCTTCCTGATTCCTTCCAAGCTGAAAACAACTTTATCAGATTCAAGAACACAGTAACTCAGAGAAGACTCCCTTCTGACAGGCTTTTGATGCGCTTCCTGAAAGATGTCATGACTAACTCATTCCAGTTTACAGATTGGCTTTGTTCTCTCAGCCTTTGCTTATATACCAGCTTCCTTTCAAGAGTTTTTACAGGACCTTTGGGTTGCCAGTGCAATTCAAATTAAGTAAATAGAATAAAACAAGCTATGCATGGAGTGAGTAGAAGGTTGTAGAGTGGAGTGGCACCAAGTGGAGTGTTGTGTCATTGAGTAGATTAGAGTGGCGTAGAGTAGAGTGGCACAGAGTGGATTGTCATAGAGTGCAGTGGAGTGGTGTGGAGTGGCGTAGAGTGGAGTGTAATGGAGTAGAATGGAGCGGCGTCAAGTGGAGTAAAGTAGCTTCTGTGGATTAGTGTGTCGTGGAGTGCCATAGAATGTGGTTGAGTAGAGTGGAGTAAAGTGTTTTAGAGAGGTGAGTGGCAAAGATTGAAGTGGTGTGAAGTAAAGTAGCGTGGAGTAGAATGTCATAGAGTGGAGTAACGTAGAGTGGAGTGTCGTAGAGTGAGGTGGCGCATCCTTTTACTCCCGCCTTGGTTAATCTTCCTTCCACATTTGTCACTGTACAGTGCTAATGTGTTGTGTGTTTTTGACATTTGCTTGTTTCCCATTGTGCCTGAGCTTCATGGCGGTTTCACTCATGCCGCTTGTGTCTTGCTGTTGTTTTTACTCTAATCTGATTCCATGATCCAACCGAGTTCTTGTTGTAGACCGTTTACCTTAAGAACGGTCTTAGCGGGTCACACCAGGACTTGGTTGGACGTGAGCTCTATTGTTTCCTGACTTTTAAAGTAACTTATCTCATGGTTTTAAGGATTGCCTACGAGTCTTCCTGCCACAGTCCCATTAATTCTATTCGGTGTATAATGTCTTACTCTCCTTGAACCTGGAGACCGAGAGACACCTTAGACAGGGTACGCCCATGCACCCCATCAGTGCAGGAAGGGAGGCTGCTGAGTATGCATGAGGCAGCGAATACACCACAGAAGTTCCTAACAGTAACAAATCATATATGAGCCAGATAGGTTTCCTACTGAAATACATAACCACAGACCACTACTTCACATTACAGACTCTTAGCACCAGATGTGCAGAGAGAAAAAAAGAAAAATATTTGCTTACATTATTAATTTCTGGAAAGCATTTGATTCAATCTTAAACCCAGGACTAAAATTCAAATTACTCCAAGCTGGAACAGGGGGAAGCATAAAATATAATACAATATGCGCACACCTTAGTCAGCTGCAAGGTAAGGGTCAGCTCCAGTAGCTATCGCCTGTATAACAAGCACTGGCAAGTTTTCAGCTTTAAATGGCCGCGCAATTCCTAAAGAGGAGAAGAGGGAGAGAGCAGGGAACATGCACTCTGCCATCGAGCTCTTAGAATGCCACTAGCTAGAAGTGGAGGCATCGAGAATCTTTCTCCAATAGTGACCCACCTACCTGCGCACATCCTGCAAATAAAAGCTCATCTTTCATAGTAAAACTGAAGAAAAACTTTAAACCGCACCAGGCCATCTGGAAGAGCCTGTGGAAAAGGCAACGCGTCGTCTAATTTTGTGCATGCCGACACATCGCTCTAAACATGGACTTCAAAAACAGCCTGAAAACTGCAACGACTACTCCTGGATAGACAATAGCATTTACATAATTTTGTGTTTACTTTGGCTCCAGAGTCCGATGACAGTTTCTTCAAGTGTTATTGGAAGCAGGCTCCAAACGCTTCCCAGACGGATTTCAACTAACTCCAGGAACCACAGACGTCCATGTCAGAACACCGCACCAGCTGACATTCTAAGGAATCTGCAAGCTACAACACAACACTTGTCTCACTTGAAATACAAATAATGTACTGTTTTTTTAGGTCCCACCTAAACGGGCAAGTGCTGTGCTGTGAGAAGAATTGTTTACAATTCAGTAGGTTTACAACCCATCCCCAGCTTACCATTCGTTGTTTTTGTTGTCACTCTCATTTGCAAAACTTGTTTGCTTAGCTCCTGTAGGCTTCCCTTCCTTTCTTGTGTTAGTTACTCCCTGGAGCATGGCCCAAGTACTGTTCTTCCTAGTCTTTTTGCAACACACTACTTTTTGAAAAATATTTTATGAGCATTTCTGTATCATTCCTGGACGTCCTATGTGCTTTCCTACTTTTAACACATACGAACCGAGGGAGACAGGAGGTATTTACAGAGGAGTCACATTCCTTCTTTGAAAGTACACCACAAATAAGAGTCCTACTCAGTAATGAAGGCTAATCCTCCTTTGTGGAAAAAGCACAAGGCTTTTTGTTGTAGAACCTTCACCCACCAGGGTTACCCCTTGGTGGCGTGCTTCATCATTGGAGAAGGAGAACAGTAAAAGTATGCTTGGATTTAATGATCATACGATTAGACTGATCAGAAAGTAGGATCAATAAACCCAAGCATAATTTCTACTCTTCTTTCCCTTTTAATCATACTGCCTGGAGGACGGAATAAAACACAGGTTTTCCTACCAGACAGGTATTTTTAACTGTAAAAAAACCCAAAAACCTCCAACTCTTATCCCCCATGATTTTGTGTATACCATAAAGACCTCCTGGGTACACAAGTAACAGCACGCCCGTTCCGCAGCGGAACGACAAGAACCCAATGATGAAGCATGCCGCAGAGGGGTAATCCTGGTGGGCGAGGGTTATACAACAAAAAGCCTTGTGCTTTTTCCACAAAGGAGGATTAGCCCACATATATGAATAAGGCTCTTATTTTTGGTGTACAACTTACTATTTATGTTGCTTTCACCCTATTTGCCATCTCTATTGACGCTTTACTTACACTAACAACTGTACTACTCTATGCCACTCCACTCTTGCCACACCACTCAACTCTACGCCACACCACTCAACTCCACACAATGCCACTCTACTCTGTGCCACTATATTCTGTCATTCCAATCTACGCCACGCCATTCTTCACCACTCAACACAATGTCACTCTATGCCACTCCACAAGGTGCCACTCTACGCCACTCTATGGCACTCCACGCCACTCTACTCCAATCTAGTCCACACCACGCTACTGCACGCTACTCCACACAATGCCATTCTATGCCACTCCACACCACTGTACTCTACTCCACTCCACACTATGCCACTCTGTGGTAATCTATGCCACTCTACTCTACGCCACTCAACTCTTTGCTACTCCACTCCACTCTATGCCATACCACTCTACTGAATCCCACTCTACTCAATTACATTGTACGCCACTGTATGCCACTCTACCCTATGCCACTCCCTCCACTCTACTCTACACCTCTGTACTCTACACCTCTCCACTCCACGCAATGTCATGCTACAGCACCTTATGCCATTCTGCTCCACTCTACCCCACGCCACTCCACTCCAACCCACTCCATTCTACTCTACTCTACTCCTCGCCAATCCATGGCACCCCACTCTACTTCATTCCACTCTATGCCACTCCACACTACGCCACTTCACTCTACGCCACTCCATGCCACTCTACTTCACACTGCTCTATGCCACTTCACTCTACCCTACTCTATGCCACTATACTCTACAACACTCTATGTTACTCTACTTCACACCACTCTACTTCCCTCTACTTCACACCACTCTACTCCCCTCCACTTCATACCACTCTATTCTACGCCACTCCATACTACTCTATTGTACTTTACTGTCATTTACACCACTCTACTCCACACAATACCACTCTACTCCACGCCACTCTATTCCATGCCTCTCTACTATATGCCACTCTACTCTATACTACGCCACTCCATGCTACTCTAAACTATGACACTCTAAGCTATTGTACACCACTCCAAACCACTCTATGCTACTACACGCTACAGCACTCTACACCACTCCACACTATGCCACTCCACACTATGCCACTCCGCTCTACGCCATTCCACTCTAAGCCACTCCAATGTAAGCCACGCTACTCTACACCACTCTGTGGAAATCCACGCCACTCTACTCCACTCCACTCTATGCCACTCAACTGAACCCCACTCTACTCTGTCACTCCACTCTACTCCATTGTACGCCACTCTACTTTATGCCACTCCACTCTACACCTCTCCACTCAGTGCCACTCTCTAGAGCAACCTACGCCTCTCTAAATCACACCACACTACTCCACTCCAACCCACTTCATTCTACTCTTCCCCACTTCACTCTATGCCAAACCACTCTACTCCACTCCACTTTATGCCACTCTACTCTATGTCACTCCAAAAAATGCCACTCTACGTCACTGTACTCCATGCCACTGTACTCCACTTCACGCCACCCCACGCTATTCCATACACTCTACATCTATCTATGCCCTCTACTCTACACTACTCTACCGCCACTTTATGCTACTCTTCTCTATGCCACTGTGCTCCACTTTCCTTGATGCCACTCTACACTGCTCCAGTCTCCTCTATGCCACCCCTCTATATGCCACTCAGAGCTTCTCCATGCCACTCTCTTCTTCACCACTCTACTCTATGCCACTCCACTCCACTCTGCACCACTCCACTGTACACCGCTCTACTCTACGCCACTCCACCATATACTACTGTATGCCACTCCACGGCATCTAAGGCACTCTCCTCCACACCACGCCACTAACTTTTAGCCATGCTGAACAGCAGCCACACTACTGTACAACATAGCTAAAAGACATTGACCAAGACAACGGCTCTCACACAGGCGCGACCTATTGATTTTGCCAATGCTTGTTGTACACATGGTGCTGAATTTCAGGAGTAGCACTGAGAAACAACCCCCCCCCCCCCCCCCCAAACGTCAGTACAACTGAAGAAGTAAAGAAATGAATATAAAAGGATTTTGTGTAATGTGTGTGTGGAAAGGGGGAGGGGCTGAGCGGCCGTCTCGCTTCCACTGTACCCACGCGTTCGTCCTGTTCTGGAATGTGGAATGCCCGGGTGGAATGTCATGATTTGAGTGCTGGAGTGTGACGATCCCTCGGGAGTTGCGGTGATCAGAAGGGGGGGCTCAGTGATGTAAGTCATTACCGTATAAACTTTGAGGGCTCGAGAGTGAGGAAGGGGGCGGAGCAGGGACCTAGCCTAAGGGTCACCGAGGGAAATACACGGGGCTACAGAATATGCTAATTAGGCAGACTAGGCGAGTACCAATCTCGAACAGGAAGGACCCTGTGCGGCCACTGACGGTGTCGCAACACCCCGGCTGCTCACCCCTAGTGGCGTAACGCAAAAAGACAGCCCCCACCCCGCAGAATATGACGAGGGGTCTCCGAGTTTCCTATTTTAGAGATATTTATCGGCTGAGTACGGGGGGGCCTCGAAGGATTGGGGGGCCCTCGAAGGGTTCCGTTACTCCCCTTCCTACCCTGCCATCGCTATCTTCCACCCCTGGCACCACTGTGTGCGCGTCATAGTGCTCCCAGCTGCACTCACTGTCACTCTGCAATCTCCGGGTTCTGCTTTACTACTCCCCACTGCACTCTCCCAGCTGCCAAACAGCAACCCGGCCACCACACTACGCTCACCCCAACACCATACCGCCATACTGTACTTGTACTCCCTGGCCTTCATACCACCCCTACTCTCCCCCGCTCCTATTTCCGATCTCCCATAGTGCACCGCCGGAATCCGCATAGTACCCCCAGGGGCACCCCGCTTTCCCCCCTCCCCCAAATTAGGTTACCCAAAGAAGACACAAGAAACAGTTGTAACTGGGTAACAAATGCTGCAGGATTTATTACATAATTCCAGGATATGTAATAGGTGGGTTATCTTACGGGCGATCCAAGGGCAGGCGGCCATCTACTTCACCTGCCCCGCCTGATGAGCCGGGCAGCACGGGAACGACCCGCAAGTGCTGCCCCCCAAGTGATTCTTTTTTCGATCACGTGCCGTTGAGATTCTACTCACACCCCCCCTCTCGGGGCGGAGCGTCGCATAGCAAGCCCCCGGTTGTTCAGGCCCACAACCGCCCACAGGCCTAGCGGGGCGCCGACCGGCTTCCGGGACCTCTCTGGAGGCTCCTCGTTTTGGCTCAGGCACCACGTGGTGCCGCGCAGAGGTACCCTTTGTACCGGCCTGCTTCCAGATCGCCCTGTAACTCCGCCTGCAACGAAAAGAAAAACATTAAAACGTTCAGCCAAAAACCCCACCCCACCACACCACGCCGGGTAAGCGGTAGGGAGGGTAAAAAGGCGAGGTGGGCGACAAAGAGGTCGCCAGTGAGGGTGGGGGAAGGCTAAATAGCCTTCCCCTCACACCTGGGCCCGGAAGTGACGCGCCTTTCGCGTCACTTCCGGCCCCCGACACGGAGGGGGGCACAATCAGGATCCCTGCCCCCGCCCCCCCCGAAGGAGGGAGTGGGGAGGGGTGACCGGGGCCCCGGGGCCACTAAGGCGCCGACCGCCGAGTGGCCCCCTGCGGGGGCCGCGGTCAGCGGCATAGTACCCCCAGGGGCACCCCGCTTTCCCCCCTCCCCCAAATTAGGTTACCCAAAGAAGACACAAGAAACAGTTGTAACTGGGTAACAAATGCTGCAGGATTTATTACATAATTCCAGGATATGTAATAGGTGGGTTATCTTACGGGCGATCCAAGGGCAGGCGGCCATCTACTTCACCTGCCCCGCCTGATGAGCCGGGCAGCACGGGAACGACCCGCAAGTGCTGCCCCCCAAGTGATTCTTTTTTCGATCACGTGCCGTTGAGATTCTACTCACACCCCCCCTCTCGGGGCGGAGCGTCGCATAGCAAGCCCCCGGTTGTTCAGGCCCACAACCGCCCACAGGCCTAGCGGGGCGCCGACCGGCTTCCGGGACCTCTCTGGAGGCTCCTCGTTTTGGCTCAGGCACCACGTGGTGCCGCGCAGAGGTACCCTTTGTACCGGCCTGCTTCCAGATCGCCCTGTAACTCCGCCACAGCCCTGGAGGCGGCTAACCGTCGCAGCCAGGGCCCCCCACCAACCTAGCTCTTTACCTGCACCCTCTATTCACCAATGCTTCGCTTAAATCCAATAAAACAGATCCATGCCTCTTTGGGAGAGGTGTACTCCATCCAAGTCGAAGTACCCCTTTACATTCCCCCGGATCATCTCATGGCGAATAAAGCCCAAACCCCTTTGGGCGGGACTCAAACCCTGTGAGATCCCTTATAACCACAGGCCCAAGACATACCAGTGAGCTATAGCTCCTGGATTGTAGATGGCCCCATCTATGTCCCCAATCCCTAGACGCTATCCCAATCGGATGGGGTCTGTTGAAATAGAGGGGCCTGTGAAGATGTGCGATAACTATTCGCCCCCCAGCGGGAAGGTTACACCTATTCACAATCCTGGGCCTGCCCGCTTTGACTATTATGACGAGAAGGGTTACTTAACATTTGTACAGTCCCCTCAGATAGTTAACCTGGGGCACAGGAGTGCACCTCACTGCCAGCGCGTGACCATGGGCAAGGGGCGACTCTTGCCCCTGCCCACCAGGTGGGCGACAAAGAGGTCGCCAGTGAGGGTGGGGGAAGGCTAAATAGCCTTCCCCTCACACCTGGGCCCGGAAGTGACGCGCCTTTCGCGTCACTTCCGGCCCCCGACACGGAGGGGGGCACAATCAGGATCCCTGCCCCCGCCCCCCCCGAAGGAGGGAGTGGGGAGGGGTGACCGGGGCCCCGGGGCCACTAAGGCGCCGACCGCCGAGTGGCCCCCTGCGGGGGCCGCGGTCAGCGGCAATTCCTACGACACTAATTTCCCACATATGATACTCTCTGCCGGCACTCTGCGGCGCGGCTCCGTAGACTGCCCCCAATGCTCTTCCGGGGACATTCGCGTTTACACCTAAACTCTCCCGTGTTGCTCTCCCTCGCCACCCCATAGCTTCCTCCGGTTCCCGCGGTTGCCATCCTGTACCCCTTCTGCGGTCCCTGATTTTTTTTTGTTGCATACTTATATAGCGCGAACTCGACCCAGAGGTATTGGAGCACTTTACATGAGCACCGTATTTACATTACACAGTCAGGCACGGGGAGAATAAGGGGCATATCATCAAGGCCATGCGATAATTATCGCTCAGCGCTCTTAGCACAAGGATAATTATCGCCGGCCAACTCTGAATTTTATCGCTGAGATAGCGTGCTATCAGCAACGCTTATCTCCAAAGCGATAAAATTCAGAGCGCAAGCTGGCAATTGTGCGATTATCGCTGGAAATACAGCGATAATCGCACAAGGTTTGGCGAAAGCTTGCTGATAGGGCAAGGCATACTTAGCCATGACATCCACCTTACATAGGATATCATGGCTAAGTCAGTCTTGAAGCAGGCGTAAGGAAAGAAGCGATAACAGAGGTTATCGCTACTTTGCATGTCGCTCTGCAGGTTAGCGTGCCCATTGATAATTGGAGAAATGTCGCTGAGCAACATTTCTCCAGTTATGTCAGGGCAGGAACGCCCACTTTGCATCTCATTAGAGATGCAAAAATGGGCGTTCGGGGAAAGGGCGATAATGCACGGATTCACGCGATAACGTGACCTTGCTGATTAGGCGATAAAATTATCGCCGCTTTCCGTCTGAAAACGGACGCTAAAGCAGCGATAATTTTATCTCCGGGGCTTGATGATATGCCCCTAAGTGATTTGCCCAGAATCACAGGATGTGAACGCGACACCGATGCTCGAACCCTGGTTTCCAGCACCAAAGTCGGCAGTCTAGCCGATGGACCACATCCTCTCCCCTGATGGAATATTACACCCCGGTTCCCCTGGCCTAATGCCCTGCTTTACTTCTGGTTGCCATACTGGTGCTGTGCTCACAAGCTGTCACACTGCACCCCGCAGCACTGCACTGCACTTCCTAGACACCGTACTGCATTCCTCTGCTGCTGCCCTGCACAACCTCGAATGGCAGGCTGCCAGGGGCGTTGTTATTAACAGTGCAGCAGGTGCAGTGCTACCGTGATCCAACGGTGGGGCACACCATTTTGGAATTTTTTTTTTTTACTACCAACCCAGGGATGGGGCCTATTCCCCTTGCTTGCATTGGGTCTTCTGATGCACTTGCTACTTCACTGTCTATTACACACCCTGTTGCAGGACTGCACTCCAGCGGGCTATACTGCACTCCTTTTGATGTTATACTGCACTACTCATCTCCTAGACGACTGTCGCTGTCTGTCAAACTACATTTCTGGCTGTGATACCGCTCTCTTCAACTACCAGTTTGCGCTCTTAGTTGCATGACTGCACCTCCTGGTTGCCAAACTACACTCCCTGCCAGCCAAAGCTCGCATGACTACATTATTACATACCATCTGGTTGCCAGTCGGCAGTCTGGGCAATACTGCACTCCTCCAGGTGTTGTATTAGATTGCTCAGGCTACTAAACTGAACTCACAGGCTGCCACACGGCAATCCTACTGCACTTGGGGCCACATGTACAACCGTTCATGTACAACCGTTTTTAACGGTCGCAAATGGAGATTCGGCCCGTTTGCGACCACTAAAATGATTTTTGCCATGTACCAACCCTATTTTGCGAGTCAGTAACATATTACGGACTTACAAAATAGGGTTTGTGAGTCGCTATTAGGAATAAGCATGCTAAGGGAGTCCCCTCCTAATAGCGAGTCGCAGGGGGATGTAAGATTGTTTTGCCACTGGAATGCAGTTGCAAAGCAATTGCAGTTTACCGCCTACTTAAAATAGGTCCTGTTACGGATATTAAGGATTTCATGAGCTGTAATGGAGACAAAATATGGGCTCACAGTACTTAATACGTTATTCATGAATATACAAAAAAGTGCAACAAACCATGATAACATTCACCATACATTTTATTTTCATATTAATTGGTGAACGAAGGTCAAACATTTTTTGACGATGCAGATTTTTTACCAGATGAGGTTGCTCCAGAGGGAACGTGCATGAAAGAAGGGTGCTCAAGTGTAAAGGTGCTGAAAAGAATTCAAGATAGTGATATAGAAAAAGAGTTTATACATTCATATTTGGGACTGGTTGTAAATCAGCATCCTATTAGGCCTGGCCGCATTTATAGTAAAGAAACTCAGTTTATAACGATTTCAATTTACACAGAACTGTATTCTTGTGTGGCACTGTGGGGGTGTATATGGGGTCCAGGCCCATTCAGGGGCGTCGATGTTTCGACCCGACTTTTGGCCGTAAGGGTGGTTTGAACCTCGGCCTTGCGGGTCTTCTTCAGGACTGGGGCGGGTAGAAGGGTGGGGCAACCTGGGTGGTTAAATGGCCTTGTCACAACCTATGGGCAAATTAGGGAGGGGGTCAGGCTGTTGCACTAAGGAATAAAATACAATTGAATTGGTGCCTATGTATACAATAAAGCTTACCCGCCGAGATGCGCGGGCTGTGATGGCTGTATGACTGGCGATGCATGTGTCCACACTCTGGGTGGGACCGTCTGTGCAATTTCAAGTAATTGCGCATGAACTGAAATAAGAGTAAAAAGGGGAAGGATAAGCATCCCTTACTTAGGGCAAGTGTCCGCTTAACAGAATAAAGAAGCTCGTCTATCTTGAGCTGTACAAAGTACCTGAAGGCCGCTATGTAGGTGTTAATTCGGTGCGTGAAAACTGCCACATCGGTGTTAATCCAATTTGAGATTGAAGGTGTATACTATCAGTGAATACTGTTATTTAGAAGCTGAAACGAGAGGTGGAATACTCAAGTCAGCCTGGTAATTCTAGCAGTTAGTTAAAGGACAAATTAAAATAAGCACCCTCAAGGAGTGAAGATTACCTTGGAAAAAGCCGCTCAGTCGCCGTCCGAGTTCCGCCTAGCCGGCTGGATACTGAAGGAGCGGCCGACTCGAGGACGTTAAAAAGCACTGCGTCAGCACGTGCTGACGTGGGTGGAACGTGTGAGTGGTCAGAGTTGACAGACTTGCGATGCAGGTTGTCACTCAGAGTCTGACGATGTGGCGGTTTAAAGATTTATATACGAGGATGGTCATATTTTTCTAGGGGCATGTTAATGAGATATGGAAGAATACATACAAAAGACATTACAGTAAACACAGACATGTAAAGGTTAATCACATAGTTTTTTTTTTTTTTTTTTTTTTAAATCTTATAAAATTTTATTGTGCAGAGAAAAAGGGTACAAGCACGGGCCTACAACCTCCTGGGCCGACCGCTAGTATGCAGAAATGATCAAGCAGTTCAAAAACAATGACTGGCCCGCAGGGGCTCCGCTAAATGACAGGAGATCAAGCTGCACATAAAGGAAGTCAGGATACACCCTTTTTACATAACTATCAACCAAAGTAAAGAAAAACAAAAAGCAAGGCGAAAAACATTGAAAGGGCGTCTAACCATAGCAGAGGAACTCCACATAGGACCACCCTAGGGTGGTCAATAAAAGGGGGGTCTGAGAGGGAGGGGGGGGCCACGGGAAAACCAAATCTATACTCAGATGAACAGAGTAAGCAAGGAACCCTCAAGGATCAGGGGGACAAGGCAACCTCAGACGTATCCACCAGGGGGGGAGAACAGATAGTCCCTCGATACACATTCCACTGACCCCAGATTCTACCCCACGCCCCCGGTTTACCACGAGCCACATACACCGTCTTCTCCCTGAACATGCACCAGTCCATGTTCTCCTTCCATACGGACACGGTGGGAGGCCGTTGGGAACCCCAAAGCTGCGCAATATCTCTCTTTGCGATCATGTTCCCAAGGGCCGCCCACCGAGCCTGGGCCGCATTATAGTCATTGGGCTCCCACACATTCAGAACACATCGGCGCACCTCCGGCAGCAGAGCGACCCCAGTGACTCGTTTCATAACATCATGCACCTGGCGCCAATATTCCGCCACCTCGCGGCACTCCCAGAGGATGTGGAGAAAGGTGGCACTGAGCCCGCAGCAACGCTTACAGAGCCCGTCGTCAGAAAACCCCATCGAGACCAAACGGGGACCCGTCACATAGACACGATGGAGAATCTTAAGCTGGACCAGACGGAGACGGGCCGGGATGGCAACCTCCTTAGGGGATGACAGCGCAGACTGCCAGTCCTCGTCGTCCAACTCCACCCCATCTCCCGTCCATGCCTCCCGAAGACGCACCAAGAGATCAGCCCGATTATTTATTAGTTTTTTATAAATCAGGGAGATAGTACTGTCGGGGACGTGTCCGTCGAGTATACGGTCCTCGAGAGGCGAAGAAACAGGGACCGTGGTCCCCTCCCCAAAGACCGAGAGTAGGGCGTGCCGAACCTGGGCATAGCGGCAGAACTCCCTTTCACTAAGCTCGTACTCGCTCTGAAGCGCCGCGAAGGATTTAACCGCGCCTTTAACCCATAGGTCCCCCACTCTGCTAATGCCGATCGTATCCCAGTGCTCAAAGCCTTTCGTTGTCCAGAGGCTTCCCAAGCGCTCAGAGGCGAATAGAGGAGTAGCACACGTTAACCGCTCACTCCAGCCCACAGCTATATTCGCCGCCTTCCACACACGTACCGCAATCCTAGTAGGGCCCGTGAGGGTCCTTCCGGCAGATCGAGAGTAAAGCGCTCTGTTATAGTTACCGCCGGGAAGCAGGAATTTAGCCATCTCATATGCCGGGTTCGAGCCAGGAGCGTACGTAGCATGGTTAATGGCAGACAGCTGGGAGGCCCAATAGTACCTTCTAATGTCAGGAAGCGCGATGCCCCCGTCATACCAGTGAAGAGTCAGCTTTGCCAAAGCGATACGCGCACGACCGTCCCAAACCAGTTTCCTCTGCAAACTTTCCACTTCCCTAAAGTAGGCCGCCGGAATGATATCGAAGGAGTTCTGGAGAGCGTGAAGAAATCTGGGAAGGGACATCATTTTAAACAGTGCTGCGCGACCAAGTGGAGACAAGGGCAACTTACACCACCGAGCCGTGTCCGCCCTCAAACGCCGGAGGGGAGACAGGAGATTCTGCTCATAGCGGACCGCCGGATCCAACGAAACGTATACCCCCAAGTATTTAAAGCCGGATTGAGATGTCTGGATCGGAAGCCGAGGCGGCAAGAGAGGAAGGCCACCGGAGATAGGATACACGCAAGATTTGGACCAGTTAATTATCAAACCCGAATTTCTCCCGAAGGAAGTAAGGACATCAAAAAGCACATTGAGCGACTTCCGCGGCGAAGTGAGGTACAGAAGAATATCATCCGCGTACAACGAGACCCGATCCTCGAAGCCCGGGGCCCACCGGATCCCTCTGATTGAGGGCTCCCAGCGGAGCCAGGCAGCGAGCGGTTCCAAGGCGAGAGCAAAGAGCAGAGGGGACAACGGGCACCCCTGCCTAGTACCCCTCCCGAGCGCGAAGGGCCGAGAAACCCGCCCATTGACAACCACCTGAGCCATTGGACCAGCATAGAGGAGCTTCACCCAACCAATAAATCCCTCCCCAAAGCCAAACTTCGCCAATTCGGCCCAAAGGAATGGCCACTCGATGGTATCAAAGGCCATTGTGGCGTCTAAGGAAACCAATATGGCCGGTTCAGAGAAGTACTCCGCCCTAGCGAGGACGCCATGTAGACGCCGCAAGTTGAGAGCGGTATTACGATGAGGGATAAAGCCGCATTGATCCGGATGTATCAAATCACAGATAACTCCCAGCAAGCGATTAGCGAGAACCTTGGCAAGGATTTTCGGTTCGGCATTTAGTAGGGAGATAGGCCTATATGAGGCACAGCGGTCTCGTGGCTTACCGTCCTTGGGAATAACAACTATAGTAGCCAGACGCTGGTCGTCGGGAAGGGAACCCCGCTCGAGCGACTCCAGAAACATACGACGGAGGAAGGGCGCGATTTTATCCGGGCGTAGTTTATACAGTTCAATCGGTAGTCCGTTGGGGCCCATAGCCTTGCCCGAGCGAAGGGAACGAATCGCGGTAGCAATCTCGGCGACAGACAGGGAGGCATCCATCTGCTCACGGTCCTCGGCGGATAGGCCGGGCAAGGCAATATCCCGCAGCAAGAGACGAGAGTCATCCTCATCTCTATCAGACACCAGGGAGTACACCGCCCGGAGGTGGTCAGCAAAACACTCCACAATCTCACCAGGGTCAGTCACACACACTCCATCCGAAACCCGAAGCTCCGGGACCACACGATTCACTCTCTCCTTCTTATCCAACCAAGCAATCAGTTTACCCGCCTTGTCCCCGGCATCATACAACCTACCCTGTTGCTCCCTATACATGCTCTTGGCAGCGTCAGTGACAAGAGACTTATATTCAAACTGCTTCAAGCTGAGGGCATGAAGCCCATCCTGAGTGACCCCCGTCTCCAAAGCCGCCTCCAGCCCCGATATTTCAGTCTCCAGCTTCACCACCGCCTCATTCTTAACCCTCTTAGCCTCCACTATCTGGGATAGGGCATGCCCGCGGAGCACTGTTTTGAAGGCTTCCCACAGGGACACTGAGGACAACACCGACCCCTCATTCTCGAGAAAATACTGATCAATCGACTTAACAAGGCTATCACGAATCTTGGGGTCTCGCAAGTACCAAGGGTTAATAGGGGCGATCCGCCCAGCGGACCGCATCCCGGTGTCGAAAAGCAACCACAGTGGGGAATGATCAGAGATACCCCGGGCCAAGTGCTTGACCTCTCGAATCCGGGCAGTCTGGGCCGCGGGCATAAGAAAATAATCCAATCTGGAGAGACTCCCATGGGCCCCAGAGTGAAATGTGTACTGACACTGTGTCGGATGCATTAACCTCCAACAATCCACCAGACCGAAGGTATCCAAGAGTCCGCCGAGCCACGCCTGGGCAGCAGGGAGGGCCCTGGGCGGGTGGCGATCCAAATCACCCGAAACAACCGAATTAAAATCCCCACCCATAAGCAAAAGACTGTCAGGAAGCTCAAGCAGCATACGACCCAAGTCTGAGAAAGTGGAGTTCTGGAGGCCCGGGGGAACATAAACCGAAACCAAGGAAAGGGACTGTCCCTCCCACCTCCCAATCAGAGCCACATAGCGCACTCTATCGTCTGGGACAACCCTGGTGATCTCTAGCGGAAGTGAAGATCGTAGGAGAATGCCCACCCCTCTAGAGCCAGTGGTGAAACCGGAATGGGCCACGAGTCGGTATCCCCCCCTGTTCATGGCATGACAAACATTACCAACCAGATGCGTCTCCTGTAAGAATACCACATCAGGAGTCAAACGACGCAAATACTGCAGCACAACACCCCGTTTGATACGATCCCCCAATCCGTTGACGTTCCAAGACATCAGTCTCAACCCGTCCCCCCCATCCCCTCCAATAGATCAAAGGTCCCCCAGCAAATAGCGCGACACCTGAAACTGAAACAGAGCCAATACCTCGCCTTGAAAACAAAAAACACAAATCCAAACAACCCCTCCCACCCACCAATCCCCCCCCCAAATTAAACTCCCCCCACCCTGCACCCCTGCGGTCCAGAAAACCACCCCAACTTGCAGTGTGCCTGTCGCCCTACAAACCCCATTCTACGAAAAGACCCCGGAGGAGGAAAGGGACCCGTCCCTGCCCGCCCCCAACATAGATCATAATTAAACAAAATGTACAAAAGAAGTAGAACCCAGCCGAACAAAACAAAATGTCAAAGTCAAGGACCAAAAGTCACTCCGAAGGAGGCCCGCCACCCTCGGCACCACCAGAAGGCCCAGGCCGGTCACCCCGGTCCGGCAGAGAATCCAGCCAGTCACTCACAGTCGCAGGACAGTCAAAAAAGGTAGCCCGGTCTTCGTATTCCACTCGGAGCTTAGCAGGAAAAAGCATCGAGTACTTAAGACCCAGGTCCCGGAGACGGCGCTTCACCCCCTGGAAACCCATCCGCTGTTTCTGGACCAGTTGGGTGAAGTCCGGGAAAAAGTTAACGGATGAGTTCTCATATCGGACCGGGCCATGTACCCGTGAGGCCTGCAGAATCGCATCTCGGTCTCTGTAGTGAAAAAGTTTTGTGACAATAGGCCTCGGGGGAGCTCCCGGTCGCGGCCAACCGCCTGGGACTCGATGGGCCCGCTCCACGGCAAAGAACTTACTCAGGCCAGCGGGGGCAAGCTGTTTGAGGATGAGTTCCTCAACCATAAGATCCACCGGGCGATTGTCGGAGGTCTCCGAAACACCTATGACGCGGATGTTATTGCGTCGAGCCCGTCCCTCGAAGTCCTCCAGCCGCCGGGCCATCAGGTCGTTGGTCGACTTGAGGTCGCCGAGAGCAGTCTGCAGGTCCGACACATCCGTACCAAGGGTGGACGTCCTCAAATCCAGCGATTGGACCCTCTCATTGGTCTTAGAGAGATCCGCCCGAATTAGCGTAACATCAATGGCCACCGTGTCGATTTTACGGGCCAAGGCCTCGTACTGCTGAGCGATGGTCTCCTTGATGCCATTAATGGCGCCCATGATGTCCTGCAGGGACAAATCCGGAGGGGCGGACGGAACACCCCCAGCGTCATCCGGGAGAACACTGGCCGTCCCAGGGGACCCTTTACCCTGAGTGTAGCGGTCCATGTTGTTGGTCTGGACCGGTCCCCCACGTAGGGATGTCTTGGTCTTACGCCTCTCGGGATCCCCTCTGCCTCCCATGTGGAACCACGCTCGCCGAAGGGGACCACCAAGCAAGCGTCAAAGTGGCACGGGCGAAGCCGACACGAGCCGTACCAGGGACCGCAATGTGGCGGTGCGAGAGGATCAAAGTCAATGGGCACACTGGGTTCAGGCGGAGGCAAAGGCACGAAGCGAAGGCCGAGTAAAAACCCAGCCGCACAAAGCAACTCCACTGTCCAGCCACTCAGAGATCCAAAAGTGAAACCGAAAGTGATGAGACGGCTGCCGGCACAGCCCCGATGCCGTTGTTGTTCAACTATGCCCCGGCTCCACAGTTCACCTTCGCACCGGGCACAGCCATCAGTTGGGCCTCAAAAGTTCAAACCACCATAGATCAGGTCTCCCAGGTCCGATTTGGTTTCTGAAAAGAGTTTAGGGTTCAGCCAACGTTCATCTTCCAGAATCCGTCAACCAAGTCAGGATAGAGTCAGGATAAGTTCCGAGGAGCAGCGAGGGTCCGGGGAGCCCTGTGCTCACGCGACCATCTTGGATGCGTGCTAGGCTCCTCCCGGTTAATCACATAGTTGATGTTAAAACGGTATTTTGGTGTTATACGTAAGTGCCTGCAATAAAAACAACAATAAACAGGTATGTATTTAAAAAACAATTCAGCTAGTGATTGTATTGGAAATGGTCATACTCCTACAGCATATTAAGGCATATTAAGGTACAAGTGATGTCACACTAGAGCCCTAGTGTGCAAAATGTATCTAATGTGGTCTACTAGTAGGTGCATGTAATATCACACATGCTCCCTGGTGTTTGGGTGCTATGTACAAGGGTTAGCAAGTTCAGCCATTGCTTAACACCGCAACCTGTCTGCTGATTTCTTCCGATTCATCAAGCCCCTGTGCAATTGTGTCTAAAGAGTGTATCCATCTGCATTCCCGTTTGCTAAGTATGTTGACAAAATCCCCTCCTCTTGGATTGGGCTTAACCTTCTCAATGACCCACCATCTGAGGCTATCAGCTGTGTGTACAAATGTAGAGAAATGGTCCACTAGGGGTGCGCCTTGTACCTTGCAACGTACGCGACTACAATGCTGGAGGATGCAGCATTTTATTTTTTGAGTAGTCTGACCTACGTACATAAAGCCACATGGACAGGTGATTGCGTAAATGACCCCCGTAGAGTTACAGTTACTATGGTCCTGGAGTTTATGTGTTTGGTCATTATGTGTAAATTCTGTAATCTCTCTAGTCAAGGGGCAGGCTTTGCAAAGGCCACATTTATGGTGGCCTCGGATCGGTGGGATCCCCCAAAGTGTGGTTTGCCCAGGTGTACAGGGTAAAGGTAGTAATGATTTGACCACATGCTCTCTTACATTCTTGCCTTTTCTAAAGGCATGCAGAGGGGGGGCATATTTCCCAGTTCGTCCATCACTAAATGCCAGTGTTGGTTAATGGTCTTTTTGATCGCATTGCTTTTGGTGTTTGGCCTCGTATATACATCATTAAACCGCCACATCGTCCGGCTAGGCGGAACTCGGACGGCGACTGAGCGGCTTTTTCCAAGGTAATCTTCTCTCCTTGAGGGTGCTTATTTTAATTTGTCCTTTAACTAACTGCTAGAATTACCAAGCTGACTTGAGTATTCCACCTCTCCTTTCAGCTTCTAAATAACAGTATTCACTGAGAGTATACACCATCAATCACGAATCGGATTAACACAGACGTGGCAGTTTTCAGGTACTTTGTACAGCAAAGATAGACAAGCCTCCTTATTCTGTTAAGCGGACACTTGCCCTAAGTAAGGGATGCTTATCCTTCCCCTTTTTACTCTTATTTCAGTTTATGCGCAATTACTTGCAATTGCACAGACGGTCCCACCCAGAGTGTGGACACATGCATCGCCAGTCACACGGCCATCACACCCCACGCATCTCGGCGAGTAAGCTTTATTGTATACATAGGCACCAATTCAATTGTGTTTTATTCCTTAGTGCAACAGCCTGACCCCCTCCCGAATTTGCCCATAGGTTGTGACAAGGCCATTTAACGACCCAGGTTGCCCCACCCTTCTACCCGCCCCAGTCCTGAAGAAGACCAGCAAGGCCGAGGTTAAAACCACCCTTACGGCCAAAAGTCGGGTCGAAACATCGACGCCCCTGAATGGGCCTGGACCCCATATACACCCCCACAGTGCCACACAAGAATACAGTTCTGTGTAAATTGAAATCGTTATAAACTGAGTATCTTTACTATAAATACGGCCAGGCCTAATAGGATGGTGATTTTCAACCTGTCCCAAATATGAATGTATAAAGTCTTTTTCTATATCACTATCTTGAATTCTTTTCAGCACCTTTACACTTGAGCACCCTTCTTTCATGCACGTTCCCTCTGGAGCAACCTCATCTGGTAAAAAATCTGCATCGTCAAAAATGTCTTGACCTTCGTTCACCAATTAATATGAAAATAAAATGTATGGTGAATGTTATCATGGTTTGTTGCACTTTTTTGTATATTCATGAATAACGTATTAAGTACTGTGAGTCCATAAATTGTCTCCATTACAGCTCAAGAAATCCTTAATATCCGTAACAGGAACTTTGATTTATATCTTGTCAGATTAAGGTCCAGGACCATTGTTTTTTGTATCATACTGCACCCAGGTCCAAGACCACAATTGGGTAACCCCAGTTTTTGAAATGGCTACTTAAAATAGGTGGTAAGTCAGTCGCAAATAGGAAGGGGTCACCAGGTGACCCTTTCCCCTTTGTGAATGGTTGCAAAAACGTTTTTTAAGAGCAGATAGTGGTGCTCTTAAAAAAAAAATTAACTGAAATTTTTCATTTTTATTTTTGAAATGCAAAACAAAATGCTTAATTTAAAAAACAATCACAGACATGAATATTAATGAGGTAGGTCCTTGCGATCCATTTGGGATTCGCAAACAGTGTCTAAGACACTGATGTGCAGCAGGTTTTGAGAGTTACTAAAAATCACACTTTGCAAGTCGCAAACCCAGACAGTCGTACATGTGGATTTTGATGTCCTGCATAAACATCCTCGACTGGTCTTTACAACTGCCCCTCAGGCCACATTACTGCATTCACCACAGTCACACTGCGCTTCTTGACGCTGCCATAGCAATAGCAACAGTGCACACCTCTGCACTACACATGGTATAAGACACCTGTCCAAGCTATGCAGTACTTCTCCGGGTTAAGCGACACCCATCTAGGCTATATGGAATGCCTAGTAGCTGTACTATAGTTTCCCGTGCTGTTCTGCATTCCCCTGGCCATAGTGCACTCCCATAAGCTATAGCCTATACGTCACTCCCAGACTATACTGCAATCTCCAAGAATATACTGCACTCTCTACAACAATACTGCACTCCTTCGTGCTACCCTACTGCAGGTTAGAAAGCTCTACCCCAGACAGTACAGCATTACCGCACATTCTGAACCATGATGAAGGGAGTCAAAGATCTCATTAGAAAGGTGTAAAGTTAAACCTTTGGCTATAATGAAAAAGGAGGGGGGACAGAGGGCAGCCCTGTCTGGTCCCTCCATAATAGGAAATTGGTTCAGTAAGCGAACCATTGACTTGTATCCGGGCCATGGAGTCGGAGTATAAGAGCTTGATTAGACACATGAAAAGGTGAGGAATACCTAGCGTACCCAGAACGGCATGAGAAAAGGACCACTCCAGAGAGTCAAATGCTTTTTCGGCGTACAACAAGACCCCGACTGCAGGGGTAGTTGGTGAGACTCTATTGGATACAGCAAAAATGGTGCATAGATTGAAGGAAGTTTATCGGTGGGGAATGAAATCGGATTGGACAGGTGAAATGATCTGCTCGATCAGCAAGGACAGTCTAATAGCGAGGACTTTAGTCAAGATGTTATTGTCTAAATTCAAGAGAGAGAGGGTGCGGTAGGGAGCACACAGGCTCGGGTTTTACATGGTTTTTAACATTAGTATGAGAATGGCCTCGCATAGTGAGGGGGCAATGTGCTGGTAGTAAGGGACTCATTACATAATGCCAAGAGATGGGGAGCCAGCTGCTGCTTGAAAGCCTTATAAAAGGCCCCTGTAAGACCATCAAGGCCTGGGGCCTTCGAACCGTCAAGGTCGTCAATGGTCTGAGTCACCTCCAACAAGGTGATCGACTCACCAAGAAACTGACACTGGCCATCCGTGAGCCAGACTATCGCGATTTTCTCAAGGTAAGAGGAATTCTCAGAAGGGACGTCTATTACTCGGGAGGCATATATGAAGTAAATAATGAGATACCAGCATTTGTTAAACACACAGCTACCTCCAAAGAGGTGTCCCGGCGCTGGGGGCCGCCGGAAAGATTAAGTGAGCTATTGCCCAGAGTCACATGGTGCAGGGCTAACCTGCCTCCAGCGCCGGGGGGATCAAACCGTGAACCCCTTGGTCCGGAGTCAGGCACCCTGGCCGCTGCGCCACACCTCTTACACAAGACATAGACAAAGCATAGACATTGGTAGTACTGTTGAAACTCTACCATATTTCCTGTCCACTTCCACTTCGCCCCCCAGAGTCTGTCTGTAGTTCAGTAATATAATTATGCAGTCAGTTTGCATGCACCAGGTGAGCTAGGGTGCAACCAGAATGATCTCCCTCCCCGTAGCGACAGGCTCTGGCGTGTTTTCCCAGATGAGCATCCTCCCTGTCGGCTAGATTGTGGAAATCCGTTAACAATACAGAACCTTGATGTAGTTGAGATTCCCCACCAGTCGCGACAGCGCAATCTATGTTTCGCAATTGTGTCTCAATGCATTGTAGTTGGGTAAGGATGTCGCGAAGGATACCAGTATGCTTGGAAATGCACACTCCACGAATATAGGTCTTGAAGGCCTCCCAAAGGGTGGCCTGGGTCGAAACCGTTCCCACATTCCACGAAAAATATTCAGTATCAGATTCAAGAAGTTTGCTACATAACACAGGGTCATAAAGGGCTTCACTATGGAATCGCCAGGTGCGTTCCACACCACAACTAGAGGGTATCTGTAGCTTGTGTAGGACGGGACAGTGGCCAGGAAGCGTCTGAGGGAGGACAGATATCCCCAAAACCCAGAAGTTAACATTAGCCGACAGAAACCAGTAGTCTAGTATCGTCCAGACCGAAGGGGGAGCGGAGTAAAAGTGAATCTGTAAGCAGACAGCTATCTTGTGCGCAAAGCATCATGCAGCGCATGTGTGTCAATTAAGTGCATAGATGTTTAACAATACTACGCATTTTGCAAGATGGCACCCTGAAGGAGAACATAATGCCATTGGGGTCAGAAAGACATGTGAAAGGTGAAGGGAACACTTTTATGGATGAGAATGCATGTGCCATGAGAATACGAACTGAGAAATAACTGTGGGTTCCGCAGGTTTTGGCATACTTGTGGTTGGCTCTAGAAGGGAGATGGGTCTCCTGGAGGAAGGCGATCTTTATGCCATGTCTAGACAGATAAGACAATACCAGTTTCCCCTTTAGTGGATTGTTGTTTCCACGTATATTCCAAGTGAGTAAGGAGAGTTCAAATGACCAACTTATATCGAGGGTGGCATTTCGGACAATAAAGTAGATTAAGCCAGGACATGTGGTAGATGATAATATGCAAGTTACGTCATGTATCACTGCAAGCAAACATACAATGACAATTCGACTGCAACAAAACCAGAACATTAGAACCCCCCACCCACACCAGATAATAAGACATCCAGGGAATTCCCATAAAAAAAACCTGAAAAAAAGTAACCCTGTTTTGAGAAAGTCGCTGTTCACCATGAGGGTGCGGTGACAACTTGTCTAGTCATAACAGGATTCTGCAAGGGGGAGAATAATCAACCTCAGTTATATAACATTAGCATGCACAGAGAAAGCGATAAAAATATTGAACATTACCCAAGAACACCAACATGTTAGTCATAGCTAAAGAGGCAATACAGACATTGGAATTGAACTGTCACTTCGATACAGGATGTTCAGGCGAGGACGACCGGTAAAAGACATCCGTGTAGGTAGGATTCGGCCATGTCTGCCTAGATAAGGACGGTTTGGAAGGCAGTGTCCTACAAAAGGGAGTCATTGTTGCAGGGGTATCAAAGATAAAGGTTTTCCCATTAAGTTCCACAGAGTCTGGCCAGATAAATCATTGCGTACCAGAGTCCATGTTTACGAAGTGTATTCTTGATATCACCAAACTTACGGTGGGCTTCCTGCACCATGGAGGTAAAGTGGTAGAGTGAGATACTGGTGCCACGGTAGTGCAGTGGACCAGGCTCCTTGGCGCGAAAGAGGGCACTGTCCCTGTCCTTATAGTTGAGAAGACAGGCTATGAGATAGCGAGGTGGGATGCCTTCAGTGGGCCAAGGGAGAGATGGGCACGCTTCACAGCAAAGCTGATCGAAAAACTGCAACGGTCGAAGAGATCGATAAGAAGTTGCTCGACGAATGCATCAGGTCTTCCCATGTTGGTGGTTTCTGCAATGCCAGAAATGCGAATGTTATTCTTTCAAGACTTAGCCCCAAGGTCCTCGTTCTTAATCGCAACTTGCTTCAGGATGCATTCCATCTTGTCCAGTTTTTTCAGCATGGTAGCAGCGCCGTCCTCCAGCCCCGATATTCTCTACTCTGCCCCATCAAGTCGTGTTCCCTGACGATCCAACCGCAGTCTCTTCTTGTCTATGCAGCCTGTAAGTGTGTCGAAATGTGCATCCATTGTGTGAAAGCCCGCATTGAGCTCAGCCATAATGGTGGACATGCCGTTGGGGTAGCCACATCTGGGTCACGGTCCGGAACGTCATCCATGCTGGAATAGCAGCCATGGCCTCTTGTGGGTCTGGGCTGGTCAAAGGTTAGCCGGCGCTGTTTAAGGTCTGTGCAACCCATTATGGCAGATGGGTGGACTACACTGGTAACAGCGCTGCACCATCTGCAGCAATGACTCTACAGAAGGCCACTGAGAGGAGATGCACAGTCAATGTAGACACAGCAGGATAGTAACGGTACCAATGGGCGGATCTAAGATACGGAGAGCCACGATGACCTTCAGGGAGGCGCACAGAGTATCGAACAGATGCAGCAGAGGGGTTGGGGATTTCCCTGGACAAAAGATAGAAAAGCAGATGTTGATGCAGGAGAGATATATTAGACATGTCCCTTCAGTAAATGTGCAGTTGTATAAGGGGCCAGACTAGCAGGGCGCAAGATCTGGCATAATCCAAATATACTCTGTCCATACACTAAGCACCAGCCAGATCCCAAGTTGATGGGCTTGGGAGACAGCCCAATCCAAGAGCTGGAAGCGAGAGGTTCAAAAGGGGGAACGCCAGCCATCAGAGGCACGGTTCAGGAATGCCTAGGGGGCCCAGATGCACAGCAACCCAAGGGAGGCACCAGGTATGGCAGGCCGACGGTCCCGACCCATGAGCCGCCCGAAATACGGCCCCTAGATTGGAAGCTGTCCCGGAAGGGTGAGGGAATACTTACGGCATCAGCAGCGGACGAAGAAGGGCCCTCCGCCAATGTAGAACAGCAAGTCCAGGGCCACGTCTACACAGGGAGTGGAGTCCGCGGCTACACTGGAGCCCCCAACAGTGGCCGCAGAGCCGGTCATGCAGCGCCAGGAATGCAGGGCGAGGTCACCAGCAAGGGGAGATGAGAGCCGCCAGTCCGGGTATGGCTCGGGGTCTTGGTACACAAGACGGGAGCCTCAAGCATCCCCACGTGGAAGGTTAAGCGCATTGTGCGTTCCTGGCGAGGTCGGGTGACCTTAGCCTCAAACTCACCCGTGGCCCCTGTCACCATGGTGCCTCTGAGGCTGCTCTAGGCTGCACTGGCAGCCGACTGTAGTACTGGCAGTCAGTGGGCAGAAATCTCGCTCAGAGCCAGTCCCCACTACAGATCAGATCCTTGAGTGCAGTATTGGGTGGTGTCTCTGGGCAGGAGGTGATGAGGGCGGTGATTTAGAAAGTTTTAGAGGCCACCACTGCTGGAGCCTCACAAGAAAGCTGCCAACTTGTTGGGGACGTGGCCATGCCCCTGTGCTACTTTACATTTCAACTTCAGAGGCGTTCCATGGGAGGAGCATGGATGTTCCCACACTTCCATCCATGGATTTTGGTGCATTCCCAGATTTACATAGACTTGTAAACCTGGAAATGCGTCAAAATGCTATGCCTTTCCAAGTGAAGAGTAATGAGGAGATATTTTATTTCTGCTTGTTACTTCCTCTTGACACTTGTGCTGCATTATGCAGCACACTTAGAAAGAGGAATATGCCACTAAGGTGAACCGTCCTGCACAAAAACAATCGTGCCCATAACGCAGGCACCCAGGGATGGTCTTTGCTTAAATCGCATCCTGGGCAAAACTACATTTAGCACCTCTCCTAATCCACCATCCCATATTCCCTTAGTGATGGGGGGGGGCTATGTGATGGTGGGACACACAACTTAATACAGCTGCTTCTGTGCTATACTTTCTGCAGGAACGACATACGCTTGCACTGCTGTCTGACATAGTTCTGTGTTGTAAACATTATATTTGCCTAGCGCCATTTCACCCTCCCGAGGGTAACTGTGTGCTTTTACAAATATCACTCTTTCACGAGTAAAATATTAATTGCTGCTGTTTTAGCTTGGACCCCAACCTTTATTTGAAGATCCTTGGTAGAGGGTGCCGTGGAGCAATCTTTTTTTTTTATTTTTTTTATTTTTTTTGAAACCGTTTATTGCAGTTTGAAAAAAGTTACAGGTATGGGCCTACAACCACTCGGCCGGCCGCTAGAGTGACAAAAGCATATTGCATACATACAGTAAGAGTCTCTTGGCAGTGCAGATTAGCAAAACAGGAGAAATCAATGTTGCAGGCCGCATAGCTCCAGGCCCACCGTACGGTTCCCTTTTATCAAAACAAAACAACACAAAAAACCACACCCGCAAGGCAACCCGCGATCCAAAGTGACAGCACGTGCTCCATAAGTGGGGGATCCCAACCAGCAGCAGAACTCTGGAGAGGGGAATGGGAATAGATCAGGGACTGGGGGACCGCGTGCCCAAGGCCGAGGGAGGGGGGCCATCTAGGGAGACGGAGCAGGCGAGGCAGCCGGTAGCTGTGGCGGCTCACAAATACCCCCGCGGTAGGCGTTCCAGGGGCCCCAGATTTTCACCCACGCCCCAGGCTTACCCCTCGCCACATACACCACCTTTTCACGAAACATACACCAATCCATATGTTCTTTCCAGGCCAACACCGCAGGGGGCCTCTGGGATCCCCACAATTGAGCAATGTCACGCTTAGCTATCATGTATCCCAGAGTCACCCACCGCGTCTGCGGGACCGAATAGTCATTTGGTTCCCACACATTCAGCAAGCATCTCCTCGCTTCAGGCAACAGCGCGACACGCGTAACCACACGCAGGACCTCATGCACACCACGCCAGAATCGCTCCACCTTTGGGCACTCCCACAGTATATGCATGAAAGTTGCCAACGCGCCACAGCCACGCTTACACATTCCGTCACCAGCAAAGCCCATACGTAGAAGCCTTGGCCCCGTCACGTAAACCCGGTGAAGGATCTTAAGCTGGACGAAACGAAGGCGAGCCGGGATGGCCACTTCTTTTGGAGAGGCCACCGCGGAAATCCAATCCTCGTCGTCCAGCTCTAGCCCATCGGCAACCCAGGCCTCGCGGAGACTAGTCAGCAGGCACGATCTGTCGTTGATCAGTTTTTTATATATGAGGGAGATCGTGCTGTCTGGGACATGGCCATCCAGCACTCTGTCCTCCAGGGGGGAAGACTCCGGAATGGACGCGACATCCGGGAAGACGGAGCCCAGCGCATGGCGGACTTGTAGGTACCGAAAGTACTCACTGCCCTGCAGCTGAAACTCCGTCTGCAGCGTCGCAAAAGTCTTGAATCCCCCCCTCGTCCAGAGATCTCCCACAGTGCTGATTCCGATCGTGTCCCACTTCTCAAAGCCCTTCGATGTCCACAGGGAGCCCAACCTCTCTGACGCATATAGCGGTGACGCCCGGGTCAAACGGTCCTTCCACCCCATAGCTGCATTAGCCGCGTGCCAGACACGCACCATGACACGCGTCGGTCCCGTCAGACGGGGGCTGGGCGCGGCAGAGTAAAGCGCTCGATTGTAGTCGCCACCGGGCAGGAGCTTCTTGTCCATCTCAAACGCCGGGTTCAAGGCGGGCCCGTAAAGGCCATGATTAATTGCAGCCAGTTGGGTGGCCCAGTAATACCGTTTAATGTCCGGGAGGGCGACCCCCCCATCGTACCACGGGAGCGTCAATTTAGCCAGAGCAATGCGCGGCCTCCCGTCCCAGAACAGGCGCCGCTGGAGGCCCTCCACCTCACGGAAGTAGCGTGCCGGAACCAAGTCCATAGTGTTCTGGAGGGCGTAGAGGAAGCGCGGCAAGGACATCATTTTAAACAAGGCCGCTCGGCCGAGCGGCGAAAGCGGCAGACGCCGCCAGCGCACCACGTCCTCCCTCAAGCGCTGGAGGGGGGGCAGCAAATTCCGCTCGTAACGGGCCTCCGGGTCAAGAGTGATATATATCCCCAGGTACCGAAACCCCTGGGAGGCAATCTGGATCGGACAGTCCCGTGGTAGGACCGGAGCCTCCCCGGAAAGCACATATACACAGGATTTCGCCCAGTTGATGACAAGGCCTGAGTTGCGACCGAATGAGCGCAAAACATCAACCAGGACGATCAGTGATTTACGCGGCGAGGCGAGATAGAGGAGGATATCATCAGCATAGAGGGACACACGGTCCTCATGCTCGGGGGTCCAGCGGAGACCACGGATGGAAGGGTGCCACCGCAGCCACTCCGCCAGGGGCTCCAGGGCCAGTGCAAACAGGAGAGGTGACAAGGGGCAACCCTGTCGCGTGCCCCGCCCCAGCGCGAACGGGGCCGAGACTCGCCCATTCACCACCACCTGCGCCAAGGGGCCCGAGTACAACAGTTTGACCCAGCTAATAAAGCCCGGTCCAAATCCAAATTTCGCCAGCATCGCCCAGATGTATGGCCACTCAAGCGTGTCAAACGCCATGGTGGCGTCCAAGGACGCCAAGATGGCCGGCTCCCGCACAAATGGGACACGCGCGAGCACACCGTGCAAGCGCCGTAGATTGAGCACCGTGTTGCGGTGTGGTATAAAGCCAGATTGGTCTTGGTGGACCAAGTCGCCCACCACGCCAACCAACCGGTTGGCCAACACCTTGGCGAGGATTTTGGGCTCCGCGTTCAAGAGCGAGATCGGCCTATAGGATGCGACCCGTTCACGGGGCTTCCCCTCCTTGTGGATCACCACGATTGTAGCCAGACGCTGGTCCGGCGGGAGGGAACCCTGCGAGCGTGCCGCCAGGAACATCGCACGCAGGTGGGGCGCCAACACATCCGGGCGTAGCTTGTATAGTTCGATGGGGATACCATTGGGGCCCATGGCCTTGCCGGATGCAACCGAGCGAATAGCCAAGGCAATTTCGTCCGAGGTGGGAGGAGCGTCCAGCGAATCCCTGTCCTCCACCGTAAGGGAGGGCAGTGCGATGTCCCGAAGCAGGGCATGGGAATCTTCCTCCGAGCAGGGGGAAACCGGGGAGTAGACTTCGCGGAAATAATCCGCAAAGCAGGAGACAATGGCTTCCGGCTCGGTGACACACGCACCATCCGCACTCTCAATCAAAGGAACCACGCGACTCGCTCTCTCCCTCTTGTCCAACCACGCAATCAATTTGCCAGCCTTATCACCCACATCATACAATCGCCCCTGCTGCTCTCGACTGAGGCCCCTGGCCGCCTCCGTGACGAGGGCCCGATAGGCCGCCTGCTTTAGGTGTAGAACATGCAGCTTGGCATCTGTAACCCCGCTCCCCAGGTCACCCTCCAGTTCTGCAATCTCGGCCTCTACCCGGGTCACCTCCTCCCGCTCGCGCCGCCGGGCATGGGAGATAAAGGAGAGGGCCTCCCCTCTAAGAACTACCTTAAAAGCCTCCCACAGGGAGATGGCCGAAGGGACCGACCCCACATTCTCGTCGAAATAACGCTGTAAGGATTTGATCAAATCGGCACGAATGGTGGGGTCGCGCAAATACCATGCATTGATTGGAGCCACCCTGCCATCCCCCCTCGGGAAGACATCGAAATGTAACAGCAATGGGGAGTGGACTGAGATACCCCGCGCCAGATGGCGCACCTCCCCCACCCTCCCGGCATGGGCCGCCGGGACAAGGATGTAATCAAGCCGCGAGAGGCTACCATGGGCACCCGAGTGGAAGGTGTATTGCCGCTGTGCGGGATGCTTTAGTCGCCAGCAATCCACCAGGCCCAACGTGTCTAAAAGGCCGGGCAGCCACGCCTGTGCCCGGGGGAGGTCCCTGGGGGGATGGCGATCCATAGACCCAGAAGCTACCGCATTAAAGTCCCCTCCAACCACCAGCAGGCCACTCGGAAGGTCCAGGAGGAGGTGCCCCAGGTCCGCAAATGTGGTGGCTTGTAACCCAGGCGGGACGTACACTGATATCAAAATAAACACTCTACCCTCCATTCTTCCCACCAGGACAGTGTAGCGTCCCCTCTCATCATGGCGCACCTCATCGATCTCCAACGGGAGCGAGTTCTTGATCATAATACCCACCCCCCGCGAGCCCGAAGTGAAGCCAGAATGGGCCGCCAAACGATAGCCCCGCCGATTCATTGCCTGAAAGGAGTTACCTATAAGGTGTGTCTCCTGCAGGAAGACAACATCTGGTGAAATACGTTTCAAGTACTGCAGGACCACACCACGCTTAATCCTATCCCCCAGGCCGTTAACATTCCATGACAACACAGTCAAATCCCTACCCCCCATCATACGTCGAAACAATCGGTCGTCCCCCACAGAGCATCGTAAAAACAACAATATAGTAGCGGGTTTGCCTTGCGGTGCAAACAAACAACACACCCCCCCCCCACCCCCCCATCCCAACAGAACTCCCCCCTCCCTGCACCCCTGCATGAGCCCAGACAGCCCCCCCAAAGTGCAGTGTGCCTGTCGCCCCATAGCTAAAAACTAACTAGTCCCCCAGAGGAGGAGGGAAGCCCCCAACAGACCCCGCACGACCTCCATAGGAGGGGAACATATGCAATCAATAAATGGGGAAGGAACATCGTCCAGAGCAAGGCCTATTCAGTCACCCCTCAATTCTGATCCGGCGGGCCCTCCTCGCCAGCCGCGCCCCCCCCGCCCCCCCGGCCCCGATCTCCAGGCAGAGTGTCCAACCAGTCCCCAGCCGCCTCGGGCCGGTCAAAGAAGTGCGTGCGACCATCCGCCTCCACCCTCAGCTTAGCTGGAAAAAGCATTGAGTACTTAAGGTTCAGGTCCCGTAGGCGACGTTTAACACCAAGAAAGCTCTGTCTCTGCTTCTGAACCGCCGGAGTAAAGTCTGGGTAGAAATGCACATCCATGTTGTCAAGCTTGACCGGTCCCTGTTGCCTGGAGGTCTGGAGAATAGCATCTCTGTCCCGAAAGTTAAAAATCCGGGCAATGAGAGGCCGCGGCGGGGCACCGGTCTTAGGTCTGCCCCCAGGGACCCGGTGAGCACGCTCCACCGCAAAAAGCTTACTCAGCCCCCGGGGCTGGAGATGGGTAAGGATCAATTCTTCCACAAAAAGATCCGCCGCCTCCGCCTCTCGTCCCTCCGGCACCCCCACAATACGGACATTATTCCTCCGGGCCCGACCCTCGGAATCCTCCAGTCGCCGGTCCATCAGGGCGCTCGCCTGGCCAAGCCGGCGCACCTCCTTTTGGAGGGCCACCACATCCGTCGTGAGGCTCGTTGCGGTGTGGGCCAGGGAATCAACCCGGTCGTTCGTTTTGGACAAGTCTGCCCTCACAAGGCTCACATCCACCAGGACCGAGTCTATTTTTTGCGCTAGGGTGTCGAAACGCTGGTCCACCGAGGCCTTCATCTCTGCGATGGCGCCCATGACGTCCCGGAGGGTCAGATCCACAGGCTGAGCAGATGCCTCCGTCGGGCCCGCCGGGGATGTGCGCGATGTCTCCGGAGAACCCTTCTGGAGAGTGTAGCGGTCCATACTGTTAGCTTGGTGCGCCGTGCCACGGCGGGTCGTCTTCACCTTCGCCCGGTCGCCATCTTGTTTGGTGGACATGCTTGCTCTCCCACCGTCGTGCCAATCTCCTCGAACGGGCCGCTATACCAATTCACGGGCGCCGGGGGGAGGCGGGGGCGACCACCGAACCGCAGGTCAACCCACAGCCGGCGGGTCAGCCGGGCACTTAGACAAGACCACACCACCGCACCCCGCTCCGCAACCCTACCTCGCTTGAGGGCAAGGAGGGCGCAAAAGCGAAAGTGAAAGTGCGGGGTACGCGAGTCGCCCAGCCTTGCCCGCCGCTGTTGTTCACTTTGTCCCCGGATCGCCCCACTACTCCAATCCGGGGGGCCGGCGAGGAGAAGGCCGCAACCTTCGATCGGTGCTCCCACCGGTGTCCGGGGTCCAATTCGAGCCCGAAAAACGGGTGGCGCCTCAGCTCGGGTTCCCCGACACAGTCCCCTCAACAAGGACAGGATATCGCCAGGATTAATTCAGGAGGTCGCGGAGGTCCTCGGGAGCCTCGCACCTACGCGGCCATCTTGGTTGCGCGCTAGGCTCCTCCCTCCGTGGAGCAATCTTGAGGGAGAAAAGGGGCAATGTTGGTACTGACCTTCTCTTCCTCTAATCTCCCTCTTTTGCTGCTGCTGCTGATGATGAAGTGGGGTGGGTGGGTGGGGGACGGGGGGGGCTTCTCGTATTTACAGGTCATGTCCTTGCAGATGACCTCAGCAGTGACTGGCCCGCGAACACAAATTCCTCTTCCCCCTTCACCTGAAACGCCTATTCAGATGGTAAATTGGAAGTGAGATGTGGGATGGGTGAGGAGAGGAGAGGGGAGGGGAGGGGGAAATGAGAACTCTAAGTAGAGTAACAAAGAGAATTAACAAATACAGAGAAAATGAACAGGCACTGTCGGGATGAAATTAGGCCTGCTCATAGGGCACCCCTCTAAATCTAGGTGCCCTGGGCCTGTGCCCAGCTCGCCCATGCCTAAGACCGGCCATGCAGGCACCCTTGCACTATGGTTGGCGCTAGGCTGCACACGGTGGACGAGCTCAAAGAGAAAGTAGAAATGCTCCGTGCCTTTATAAAAGTGGAGGCTTTCTGCACTCTCCCTGTCACGCAACACAGCAACTTTACTCGCTGCCTGCGTGAAAGTTCCGTAAATGAGCCCCTCCCCTCAGTTTAATCTGCTCTCCCTTGTTCACCAGTTTGAAAATGTCAGCAGATTGTCCTGCCCATAGCTTCAGCTTTGAGTCCACATGATCAAATGTTCCTGGCTCACGGAATCAGCTTATATCCTCATAGTGTGGCACTTAGAGGATCCTCGCCAGCCGCTCTTTCATAGTAGTTCAGTATTTGGAGGAGCAAATGAGGCTCAACATCTCATACTGTTCTTAGAGGTCTGGCCCCACTGTCTCATTCCATAGAATCTCAGGGTTTTGAGCATACAGTTCAGATTGCCTTTCAGCTAACCAGCTACCTGTTGCTGGGCGTCAGTCCTCATTCACAAGCCCAGGTCACAGGGGGTTGGGATGAGTGCTAAGCACATTTAATTTGTTTCTGGGGCTGCAGTGGCATGACTTGGGGCATACTTCATAAAGGTATTGCTTCCTGACAGGTAATTCAGGCTTCCTAAACCCGACTGAATAGTCCCAATCAAGGCAAAACTAGCCGTGGGTTGCTTGAGTTCCAGTTCAAGGAGGACCTGGCCTGGTAGTTAGGTCTGGACTGTTCCTATTGGAGCAGGATCAAGACTGATTTGCATATGGCTGGGTCCAAACTAAGGGGGCATGGTAGGCAAAAGAACAATGAGTTGAAATGCTACCCCGAGCGGTTGCAGAAAGCAATTCCTCCCATCACCATCTGTGTGTCTGATGTATCGCCCTCAGTGGGAAAGGTATGGCATGGATTACATGATCACTGTGCCACTGGAACTAAGCTACAACCAACTGAAGAGCCCCAGGAAGAAACCAAGCTTGGGTTGCTTGTGTTGTGATTTGGAGAGGACCAGGCTTGGCAGGTCAGGCTAGATGTTCCTATTGTACAAAGTGGTAGTAAGGGCAAGACTCTTTTTAGAATTCCTTCAGGAAAAATTCCAGTCAGACAAAAGATCATTTTGTTGATAGTTTCTTTAAGGTATATTCACTCTATCCGTGAGAGTGAGTGAGAGACAGCCAACACGTGTTTCACCCCTTTACATGGCCATCCGGCCTGGGGCTTCCTCAGGGCGTTGTTATTGTAGATATATCGATATTATCATTTATAAAGGATCCTGTAGTATCTATTCAAAATCACGGGCATAATGCCGGTATCGTCGGGTCTGTCCAGAAATTAGTGTTCCTATTGTAGCAGGGCCAAGCCTGATTTGCATATGGCTAAGTCCAAACTTGAGTGGCATGATGGGCAAAAGAGATGGGTTGGAATGCTACCCGAGCGATTGCCAATGGTTACACTAATTGCAAGAATTTCTCGTATCACCTTTTGTGTGTTTGATGTACGCCCTTGTAGGCAGTTTTGGTGGATAAGAACTAGTTGTCTCCAGGTAAGCACTAAGATCTGCCAGAAAAAGATTGAATAGTACAGGTGCCAAGATGCAGCCTTGCTTCAAACCTCTCTTTATGGCTATTTTTTCTGTCAAATTGGTGTTTTGCCTGAGTTTGACCTGGGTCCAATTATTAGACAATAAAAGTTGAATTGCATGCAGTGATTTTGGCGGAATTTCCCAACTACACAGCTCTTTCGATAATAAATTGCGGTCGAAAGGCTTTTGAAAAGTCCACAAAGCATGTGTATAGTAATTGTTTCTTTGACACACATTTGTCGACAATATTTAGAGCTACCAGACTATCTAAAGTGCTAGTAGCTTTTGATCGGAAATCTGTCTCATTATATGGGATTAAGTTTTTCTTGTCAGCCCATTCCTCAAGTTCTATCAGAATGAGTCCTGCAAATATGTTGGAGTCGTTGTCTAATAAGACTATCATTCTATAGCTTTCCAGAGAGCCATAGAGGCCCTTCTTATAGATTGGCTATAGAATTGAGCAAAGCAAGGTGTCTGGGATAGTTTCTGTGGCTAAGCAATAGTTAAATAGAATTTGGAAGCAGCTGCTCCAAAAGCCCCGGTCCTCTTTGTATACGGCCAGTGGGAGGCCGTTGGGGCAGGAGCGCAATTCCCCCTGCTTGTCTCAATGCTTTTTGTGATTTCACTTTGTGTGAAGGACAAGGCTGTTTCACATAACATATTTACTGTGTTTACTGGGTAATCATCTTGTGTGTCGTAACGAGTGGATATATAAGCATTCTAGGCTTTTTCAGGGACAGTGTTTCCCACTGGTTCCGTATTGAGACTATCTAGTTGGTTTATTAATGACCATAATGACTTTGAGTTGGTTTTGCAGGCTTGAACTATATCAATCCAGTCTTTCTCCGATCTTGCTCTCTTTGCTTCCAAGATTGCCTTTTTATAAGACTTCCGTAATTCTCTGAGTTTTATTTGGTCCTGTGGGTTGGACTGTAGAGTCATCGCTTTCATTTCTCAGTCCAGGGTTCTTCGTTGTTGTCTAAGGCAACTGGAAAACCAGGTTTTGCACATCAACTGACAGTGAGGGGCTAGAGAGCTGTTTGGTGTTACTAAAACAGCCTTAAGTTCTTCTTGTGTTTGGCTCTAGGCCGAAATTGGATCTTTAGGATCCCAGATAAATGTTGAACCAGACTTTTTCCAAAACTCATATCAAGAAGATGACAGTCCATCTGATATTTTCCAGTTCATGTCTGGCTCTTATGTGCCGATGGATTTATAGATTTGTTGTTTCGTATTGTAATTTATGGTACTAAGGGTTTGTAGCGAATGGTCACTTTCATGCCTGTCGCAGATTTTAAAACATGAGATTTTGTGGAAAAGTTTAAGAGATGTGAAGATATAGTCCAGATATGAATTTGATTTGTCAGTTTTCCTTGTGGCATTCATTGCAATGCCTCCTTGAGTGCAGCCGTTCAGTGCTCGAAAGCCCAGAGCTTCCATGGTTTGTAGTAATTTATGATCTGTGTAGGAGAGTAGGATCTGCACTTATGTTGCCCCCACTTTTTTTTCTGATGTTTACACTGGTTTCTGGCTATAGTCTGGCTGGGACCCTGCTAAGCCGGGCCCCAGCCTCTCTGGTCTCTCTAAACAACTTGGAGTGCATACTAGATGCACTAGAGATTGGATACTGTGGTACCTTATGAGCCCCTAGTATATGGTACCAAGGGCATAGGTACTTTACAGGCCTACCAGGGGCTGAAGCATGTATTATGCCACCCCTGGGAAGCAGATTAAATCTGACACCACAGGCCTGCTACTACAGCCTGGGTGAGGTAGTGTTAGCACTCCTCACTGAGATATAGGTATACTATATCTCTACCTGCACACACATATAAACCTATCAGTCACCCCTAAGGCAGGCCCTATCAATCCTGAGGGCAGGGTGCTTGGTTTCCATGTGAGGGGGTGCCTCTGCCTGAGCAGGGCCCCTCTGCAGCTCTCAGAGTCCATTCTCTGTGGCTGTTTGTGGATGCGGTTAAACCATATACTCTTAAGTGCATTATAACCTAGCGGTAAATGCTAACTTTGGGATGGCTGCATCAAAACATGTCGTGTTTGGTGTCAAACGCTTCGGAATCATACCCCCACACCAGTAACTGGTGTGGGAGTATGATCCCACCCTTCTAGAGAGATAGACATGTACCCACTGTGGAAACATGGTAGATTCCTGAAAGAGCCCTGGCATCACAAAATGGATGCCACCAGAACAGACACTGGGCTGCCCTCCTGCAGCTGACCGAAACTCGCAGTGGAGGAGGCCCAACAATAGGCATCCTGTCACAGGGAGGTGTAACCATCTTCCAGACAGTATTTAGTGTATTGGGGCTGGGTGGGTGCACTCCCAGAGTGCTTTGAAGTCCTGCACTGGGGGAGCAGTAGGCTCCTCTGTGCATATGCCAGCTTAAACCGGTTCAGGGGCTACCAGCCCCTGCTCTGGCGTGAAACTGGACAAAGGGAAGTGGGTGTAGCCACCCACTCCCCTGACCCTCCCATAGGAGTGGTCATAGAGCTAGTCCCTCCCTTCCTTGTAGTATAAGTTAGGGAACTCTTGCCATTGCAAACTAGATATCCCTGGACAACGCTCTGAAGAAGAATCCTGGACCTTCGACTTTCCACTACCTCTGGAAGACTGAAGAATCTCCCTTGGGGTCAAGGAGTGACTCCCCTGCTTGGCAGGCACCAAAACTTTGAATTGACGGTCGCAAACTTTCCCGCTGGATTCCGAAGTCCCTGCAGCCCCGGAAGTGGATTTCCTGACTTCTCTACGGCCATCGTGTGTCCCCAGCGACGCTGAGGCAAGTGGACCCCACGAGTGACGGGGAACAGCAATACCCGGGTACCGTGCACTATTGTCGAGTGCAATCCCTTCACGACGTTCCACGAACTTGTGCATTGGACCACGTGTGGTCCAAGTCTCCAGCGGGATTTCCTCCGAAGATCAGAGGCCTACCTCATCCCGAGGCACCGTGGGCTCCTGGTGAGTGAATCCTCCCGAGGCGTCTTCGCGATCCCTTTCCGGTTGGCTTGTGGGTCCCCAGAAGACGTTTCTAGAGAAACAAAGGGTTCCCCTGGTTGCTCCAGGCCTGCCCTGACTTACTCTCGCTGGGTGAGTCCCTCAGACCTTGCCGGTCTGCACCACTGACTTTTTCCACTTTCCATGAGACTTGCTGTTGCCAAGGCTTGTTGGCTCCAATCTGGTCGCCGACACTGCAGTAAGCTGCATACTTCGTGGGACACGCCGAATCCAGCTCCTGGTCGGCGTCGATGCCTCCTGGGCCTCGTGGCTGAAGAGTCAAGACACCCGTGATTACCTGAAATCACCAGACGACTGTGGGCATCCAGCTTCCTTGCCCCGGGTCACTGCCAGGTGACTTTGAACTCTGTCCCTTCTGCTTTCAGGTCTTCTTTCTTCTGAATCCAGCCTTGGATTCCACCGGACACTTCTCCTGTCTTCACAAGCAGCAAGTCTTCTTTGGCTCCCATTGAAAACGACGCCACGACCCGACACCAAAAGACACCTATGTACCCGGCTTCCCTGGGTGAGGTAACTCCAGCACTACGGTGCTCCTGTGGGTGTTGGCTCTAGAACTACTTACCCTGTAAGTGACCTGCTTGTAGACTCTCCCGAAGTATCCTAAAACTTTAAAATTCCAACCGCGACTTGCTCCATTGAAGTCTATTGGGATCCGCGGCTGTGTTCTCACACTGCATGCGTCTCCCGTGGGTCCTTTACTTACCTGCCTTGGGTGGATTAGTGAGGCCCCAGCGCTTCTACAGGCACTAGGCCTTGTCCCCTCGCAAGTCGATCTTCCTAAGTCTCTTTTTTAGTATATGGTCTGGTACGCCCCTAGGGCCTCAGCCATATTTGTGCTTAACTTGTTGTGAACTGTTGATTTTTGCATATGTTTCTGACTTCTAATCTCATAAAGAGATTAGTAGTGTGTGTTAGAAATAAATACATATATATTTTAGATATATACCTGTGTGGTGTCCTTTCATTTAGTAATTGAAGAGATTATAAGTAAAACAAGCTGCTTTACATTCCTCTAAAGACTTAGCCTGAAGGCTGCTCTCCACAGCTACCACTAGGATAGCTTTCTTTAAAAGGTTGTCTTAAACCTATCTACCATAAGAGTCGAATTGTACTGGTGCAAGGTGGCCAATCTAACTAGTGACCAGCATATACCAGGCCAACTTCTCACATTGGTGGGCAGCGTGTGCGATTCCAGCTTGCCATTGTTTTACCAGAAAATCTCTATTTGAATTACTAACTGAAAACCACTATAGGTACTTAAGGTACATATTAAGTCAAGCTTAGTATCAATACGTTCTACTGAACTTAGAGCTGTGTGTCAAGGGAAAGCACACCCTTTGTACAGCTCAAGCTAGGATCAGTAGACCACAAACTAGTGTAGGTAGTACAACACTAGAATGTCCTTAAGGGCTGGAACCAGTGGGTCCACCCAACCTCAGTATAAGGACATGACTTTCTTTGACTTGAAAGCCATGTGTGCTGCAAGGCACCTTAGGAGCTAAGGGGTGTGAATCAGGGGGTGGGCCAGCTATAGTCTCTGGGTCAGATGATGAAAATCAAGATGACATGGACTCTGTGGTTGAAGGGCCAGACCCACAAGAGTCTGAAAAGGACAGAGGAATTCTCCCTAAGAGAACTGACAGAGTGGAGGAGAGGCCTAGGTCCCTTTCTAGGGAATGTGACCACTCCTATCACTCTGGCAGGAAATCTGTCCAGCAGAGGAACTCCTACCTTCCTAGAAGGGAGACCTCCTCTGATAGAATGTACAAACTGCTGCAGTATGAGGAAGCAAGATTTGCCCTCAAGGCCAAGCAGTTGGCATTAGACAGAGAAGCCTTTGAGCTCCAAAGAGCTTCTAGAAGAGAGGGGTTAGAACTCCCTGGTGGCAGCAACAGTGTCTCTAGAGTCAGAGAATATATTCCAGACCATAGGAACCTGTCCAAGGTTGTTCCTCCCTACCAGAGTGGGGATGATATCCACAAATGGATAACTGCTATGGAAAGGGCCTGTAGAGTACAACAGGTCCCCCAAAAGCAGTGGGCAGCAATCTTGTGGCTCTCCTTTTCAGATAAAGGTAGAGACAAGCTCCTCACTGTTAGAGAAGAGGATGCTGATGATTATGAAGTCCTGAAGAGTGCATTAATAGATGGGTTTGGCTTAACCAGGTTGAAGTTCAGAGACACCCAGAAAGCACAGACTCAGGACTGGACTGACTTTGTAGATTGTGCAACCAAGGCTCTGGAGGGTTGGCTGGTTGGTAGTAGAGTTACTGATTTTAAGGGATTGTATAATCTTATGATGAGAGAACAGATCCTTAATAATTGCCAGAACCAGTTGTTGCATCAGTACCTGGTGTACTCTGATCTGACCTCTCCCCAAGAATTGGGAAAGAAGGCAGACAAATGGGTCAGAACCAGGGTGATGCAGAAAACCCAGAATCAAGGGGCTGACACTAAGAAGCAGGATCCTAAAGGCTCTGAGAAAGGTGGGGATAAGTCAAAAGACTAGAAGTCTTCACAAGGGCCCTGAAAATCTGCATCTGGTGGGGATTCACAGTCCAACAAACGGAAAGGCCAAAAGATGCCCTGGTGCAAATTCTGTAAACAGAAAGGGCACTGGACTTCTGATTGTACCAAGTTCAAAGACCAAACCACCATCACTCCTGCCCCTAAGGCAACTGTTCCCCCTAGTCCAGCAACTGGTGGAGGTAGTACTCAGAATAAGGGTGTAGTAGGGTTGACCCTGGGTTCTGAAGTGGACTCTGGCCTAGTCAGAGTACCCACTCAGGCATTGCTGATTTGTGATGGAGACATTAATATGTCATTCCTAGTGAGCCCCAGTAATCTGGGCAAATACAAACAGCAGCCTGTAATAAATGGCAAACAGGCTTTGGCATTCATGGACACAGGTGCTAGTGTCACCATGGTGGCAGAGGATCTAGTGGACCCTGGGCAGATCATCCTCCCCAGGGTCACAATGCAAGCAATGTCAGGACCAACCATAGTCTGGCAGCTGTGAATTTCTCCTGGGGAGAGGTAACTGGCCTCAAGAAAGTAGTAGTCAGGTCAGACCTCCCTGTCGAATGTCTATTGGGCAATGATCTAGAGACTTCAGCCTGGTCTGAAGTAGAGTTATGGACTCATGCTGAGTTGTTGGGCATACCTGCAGAGGTATTGGCTGTGACCAGGTCACAGGCCAAAATGCATCAAACTGAACCAGCTCTGGAACCATGGACCAGGTACTACCCAAGTAGAATAGCAGTAGGGTTAAGGCAGTGCCTTCCCCTCTGTCTCAGATCACAGATTCACCTCTCGAGGGAGTTGAAGCAGATCCTGAAGAAGGAACTGCCCCAGAGGGAATTGAGCCTGATCAGGTTGAGTTCTTGGGGGCAGGGGGACCTTCTAGGGAAGATCTGAGTAAGGAGCAACAGTGCTGCCCTACTCTTGAACCCCTCAGACAGCAGGCTGCCATAAAGTTTATTAGGATGAGGGGCTCCTATATTCTGAGGCAAGAGATCCAACCCCTGGAGCCACCAGAAGGTTGGTAATACCTCAGAAGTTTAGGGGGTTCCTCTGGACCCTAGCATATGACATCCCTTTAGCAGGTCACTTGGGCCAAAACAAGACCTGGGACAGGCTTGTTCCACATTTTCATTGGCCACATATGTCAGAGGACACCAAGCAGTTTTGTCGCTCCTGTGTCACTTGCCAAGCCAGTGGCAAGTCAGGTGGCACAACAAAGGCCCCCCTGATACCACTACCTGTGGTGGGGGTACCCTTTGAAAGGGTAGGGATTGACATTGTTGGTCCCCTTGACCCTCCAACAGCATCTGGGCACAGGTTTATCCTGGTGGTAGTGGATCATGCCACCAGGTACCTAGAAGCAATTCCCCTGAGGACCACCACAGCCCCTGTGGTGGCAAGAGCCCTCATTGGAGTTTTCTCCAGAGTGGGTTTCCCAAAGGAGGTCATATCTGACAGAGGTAACAACTTCATGTCAGGATATCTGAAAGCAATGTGGAAGGAGTGTGGTGTAACTTATAAATTCACTACTCCCTATCACCCACAATGCAATGGGTTAGTTGAACGTTTCAACAAAACCCTAAAGGGAATGATTAAAGGCCTCCCAGAAAAGCTTAGGCGAAAATGGGACCTTTTACTTCCCTGCCTTCTATTTGCATACAGAGAGGTTCCACAGAAGGGGGTTGGCTACAGCCCATTTGAACTTCTGTTTGGGCATCCTGTAAGAGGTCCATTATGTTTGGTAAAGGAGGGCTGGGAGTTACCTCTCAAACCTCCCAAACAGGATGTGAAGGACTATGTACTTGGTCTCCGCTCCAGGATGGCCAAATACATGAAGAAGGCAACTAAAAACCTGGAGACCAGCCAAGAACTACAAAAAACGTGGCATGAGCAAAAGGCTGTGCTGACTGTGTACCAGCCAGGACACAAAGTGTGGGTGTTGGAGCCTGTGGCCCCAGCCAGAGACGTTTTAATGCATGGGCAAAGTGGGCTCTGGCCCAGGGCCCCACCCTTTCAGGGGGCCCCCTGACAGAGTCAGCTCTGTTCTCCAGAGTTTTGCCCTAATGACCTTGAATATTTCTCAAACAGATTGTTTTAAATACTGTTTTCCTTTAATTTATTTTTATGTACCTGATGTGTGAGAGACTAGTACAGCCATTTTGCAGAGAAATGTTGTGTTTGTTTCATGCAATATACATAAAAGAATTTTCTTTAAGAGCAAAACAAGGCTTAACATATAAGAAATGGGAGGGCGTCACAGAGATTATTTGCAGTAATATTGGTGAGCTGCTGCTGTGTTACAATATTGAAAACACACATAACTATCCCTGAGTATTAGATGTAAACACATTTAGGGCCTTATTTATGAGAAGTGATGCATGGCTGTGTGAAAACAGGGATGCGTCACTTCTTAGTGCGCCCTCCTTGCGACATGATGGATGCGTCATATTTACTGTATGACGCATCATGTTGCAAGGAGTTACAGATACAGCAGTATATCTGACGTATTTGTAGGCGCACAAGTGATGCATTGGTGGGGTGTGTCTGAAAATAGACGCAGCTCCAGTAATGTGTCCTTTCACATGGGGCAAGCCCCATGTGAAAGGCCCTGCATCAGTCTTACACCTGCTGTGAGGCAGGTGTAAGATATTGACACAATGGCGTCCTAGAAGTGGCGCACTGAGTTCTTATAGATTTCAATGCGCCACTTCTACGAGGCTTTTTGCGGGGCAACACCCACCCTGCATACATTATACCTGGTGCAGGTATAATGTGGTGCAGGGGTTTAAAAAGTGACGCAACTGCCTAGATGCGTCACTTTGTAAATAGGGCGCAACATGGCACATTTTTTTACGCTGCCAGTGTGTCACAAAACATGACGCACCAGCGGCATAAAAGGCCCTTAGAATTTGAACGAGTGTTCCTTTGCACTGTCAGGGACCTAATGAAATGAAATAGTGTATTTATCAAAGAGCGCAGCTACTCAGACTAGAGTGTCCTGGCACGTGACAGCAGGAGGAAAGTGTGTGTAAAGGTCCTTCCTGAAAGAGTGTAGGTCTGTGGTTAGTCTCAGAGACTCAGGGAGGCTATTCCACAAATTTGCGCCTAGAAAGCTGAGGGATCTGCCTCAAGTGTGGGCAGGGCATATTTTAGGCACGATGGCCAGGTTGGCATTGGAAGATCTTAGGGTCTAGATGTTGTGTAGAAATTAACTCGCTTATTTAGGTAGCCGGCTTCTAAGCCGTGGAAAGCTTTAAAGAAGATGGTCATCGCTTTGAAGTCGATACGTTCTTTTATGCGGAGCCAGTGTAGAGACTTAAGAATAGGTGTCATACTAGATCTGGGTTTAGGTCTCAGGATGGCTCTGGCCGCCGCGTTTTGTACTACTTGTAGGCACTGAATAAGGGATTTGGGAAGACCGAAGTACAAGCTGTTGACATAGTCGAGCTTTGATGTCATCTGAGCCTGCACCGCGATCTTTCTGCCCTCAAGCGGTAACAGTGGCAGGAATTTTTTCAGCATCCAGAGTATGCCAAAGCAAGCGCCAATTAGATTTTGGATTTGAAAGCGCATGGAGAGTGTCTTGTCTATGACAATTCCTAAGTTTTTGTCTTTCTCCTTTTCCGCTCCTGTCAGGTGTTTCTGGTTTACTAAAGAAAACAACTTCAGTTTTGTCCGGATTGCACTTCAGCTGACAGATCTTAAGCCAGTTAAAAACCTTTGTGAGGCAAGACCTAATCATTGCCCCGTCAAAGTCGGTTCCTTTTTCACACGTAAAAATCAGCTGAGTGTCATCAGCATAGGAAGCAATTTTGTCACCCTCTTCCTCTACCAGAAATGCACGGGGGATAGATATATAATAAAAAGGGTAGGATTGAGAATGGAGCCCTGAGGGACACCTACATTCATGGCTGGAACTGGGGATGAAAAAGGGGGGAACCAGATGTCCTGAGATCTATTTGCCAAGAAGGATGACATCCATGTTCAGGCAGTCCCCCCAGGCCGATGTTCGCAAGTCTCTCCAGGAGCCTCTCATGTGGGACCGTATCGAAGGCCGCCGCCAGATCGAGCAATATGAGAACAGCCTTGCCTCCCTGGTCCAGCTTACCCTTGAGAAATTCAGTTACTTCCAGCAGAGCGGACTCCGTACTGTAGTGAGCCCTAAAACTGGATTGGGACTCATGAAGGAGCTTCCCATCTTCAATGTGTTTTCGGAGGGCCTTGTTTACATGCTTCTCTAATACTTTGGAGAGGGCCGGAAGAAGGGAGATTGGCCTGTAGTTGGCAGGGTCCTTCGGTTTGGCGTTAGCCTTTTTTATCAGTGGAAGAATCTTAGCATTCTTCCATAATTTCAGCATGTTGTCTGAGGAGAGGGAAGCATTAAAGAGATGGTTTACCGTGGGGTTTATGGTGGGAGCTAATAGGTTCAGGATATTCGCTGGACATGGGACGGTAGGAGAGCCAGACTTAATGCTTTAGAGAAGGGTCAGTGACTCTTCAAGCTGAAACTCAGCGAAAGCTAGTAAAGATGGAGGATCCAAGAGGTGAAATTTGCTATTAGAACTAAGGTAGAAGGTCAGTTCTTCCTCTGAGATGTTAGTGAAGGCTTGTTGGATCACGGACATCTTTTTGTGGAAGATTTGAGCTATTTGCTTAGACCATTCTTCCTAGCATGGCCCTTCCTTTGTGCCGACTTTCGGGGAGGTAAAGGATTTGACTGTGCTAAAGATTTCCTTACTCTTATTTTGGGCATTTTTTATCTTGGTTTGAAAGAAGTTTTCCTTGGCTTGTTTCTCGAGAATGTAATTAGCTTTTAAGCTGTCTTTATACACCTTCCTGTCCTCAGGTAGGTAGGATTTACGCCATTTCCGTTCCATTTTTCTACAATTTCTTTTGCTAGATCTGAGGGAATTGTTAAATCATGGAGCTGGTGGGGCCAAACTCTTTGAGGAGCGCGAAACAACCAGTACCGCTGCATCAATGTTGGTTCGGAGCCATGAATCTATTGAGAGGTCTTTAGAGTCAGGGCAGCCAGACGGCTCCGGTGAGGAATGACCGAGGGCATCTGCAAACATCGGGATGGATATTTTATGGAACGTCCTGTAATTAGGGACCCTCTGCCCTGCGTTAGCCCGAGGGGCTGTGGCAGAGTTGGGAAGGGCGAATTTTAAGAGGAGGTGGTCAGAACAGATAATGGGAAGAGGTAGGCTTACTGATATGTCAAAGTTGTGAAATATTTGATCTAGGGTATGACCCTTCTCATGGGTGGCCGAAGAAATAGATGGAAACATGTTGCAGGCCTGGAAATTGTTTGAGGGTCTTTCCCATTGTCCATATGTATATTGAACTCTCCCAGAATAAGGCAGTTGTTGTATTTTAAGGCCAGGGAGGTGGTGGCTGTATTAAGCGTACTAATAACATTTCCAATGGCACTGGGAGGTCTGTAAATCAGAAAAACAGCTAAGCTATGATGGGGGGGATAAGGTACAGCGGAAGCCTTGGGTCTCTGCACCGTTGATGTTTTCCATCAGGATGGGAGAGCAGTCTAGTTTTTGATTGTAAATTTTGGTGACACCACCCCCTTCCCACTCGGCCGGTCCCTCCTAAGGATTTTATAACCCGTAGGGATGGATGAGGTGATAGTAGGGTTGGAGGCTTCAGACAGCCAGGTCTCAGTGAGAAATAAAAGATCAGGCTGTTCGTCTAAAAGTAGGCCATAAATGTGTGGTTCATGCTTTTGCATAGAGCGACAATTTAAAAGGATGGCCTTTAAGTCCTCTGTTTTCTAATTGTTTTTACACTTATTGTTATGTGGGAGGATCTTGGGTGTGAGTTTCCTGGACTGGAGGAGAGACAAGTTGCACTTATTGCATCAAAAGTCTCGGATCAGCCGCTGTACACTGACTTAATGGTAGCCGCCTAAGGCTAAGCAGTTTTTCCCTATTGTAATATAGTGGAAGAAACTCACTGGAGGGGAACTGGGCAGCATGGCCGGCGCTGGACGCATCCGGAACGCCTCCAGGTGCAGACGAGTTTGCCTTTGGTGCGCCTTCGGAAGCCGTGGCGGACCAGGACTGGAGGAAAAGTGAGATGCGAATCGAAGCAGACAGGGAGGTGCAGGCAAGCAGAATCAAGTAAAGTGCAAGTGCGCATAGGTAGGAGAAATTGTTAAAAAGCACAGAGTAATTAAGCCACACATATACAACTTAAAAAGTATTAAAAACATAGTAGCATGGCAGGAAACACTAAATCCTATCACTGTCAGCTGCGTGCATCTGTTTGCAATGGGAAATGTAGGCTAATGCCTATGATGAAAACTGGATCACTAACACAGCTGAGGAAGCGGAAACTGTGTGGGAAACAGGGGCTCAAATTGGAACATAAATTCAAAGTTGTTCTGAACAGGGGCCCCCAAAATATGTTTGGCCCAGGGCCCCCAAAAACCTTAAGATGTCCCTGGCCCCAGCAGCCCTCCAGGACAAATGGAGTGGCCCCCATACAATTGTTGAGCAAAAGGGAGAAGTCACCTACCTGGTGAATCTTGGAACTCCCCCCTTAGGCTGCTCCATGTCAACAGATTGAAACCATATGTTGACAGGGCTGACATGGGCTTGCTCATGGCAACTGATGAGGAACAGGAGGAGGACGAGAGTGAACCTCTCCCTGACCTGCGCTCACAGAACCCTGATGATGGGTCAGTAGATGGTGTTGCTTTGGCAAGCAGCCTCACTGACCATCAGCAAACTGAATGCAGACAAGTTCTGCAACAGTTCAGACATATGTTTAGCCTGACCCCTAGTCAGACTTCCTGGTGCACCCATGAGGTGGACACTGGAGACAGTCTGCCTGTCAAAGAGTAAAATCTACAGGCAACCTGACCATGTCAGGGACTGTATCAGGACTGAAGTCCAGAAAATGTTGGAGCTAGGTGTGATTGAGCCTTCTGATAGCCCTTGGGCTAGTCCAGTAGTCCTAGTACCCAAACCTCATACCCAGGATGGTAAGAAAGAAATGAGGCTTTGTGTAGACTACAGAGGCCTCAATGCAGTCACCAGGACTGATGCCTATCCAATTCCCAGGGCAGATGAACGGATTGATACTTTGGCCTCAGCCAAGTATCTGAGTACATTTGACCTAACAGCTGGCTACTGGCAGATCAGGTTAGCTGAGGATGCCAAAGCCAAAACAACATTTTCAACCCCTGGTGGGCACTATCACTTTGTGGTGATGCCCTTTGGTTTGAAGAATGCACCGGTTAGTTTAGTGTCCCTGTATTTGGGGGGGAGGGGTTGTGTAGGAGAGTAGGATCTGCACTTATGTTGCCCACACTTTTTTGTCTGATGTTTACACTGGTTTCTGGCTATGGTCTGGCTGGGACCCTGCTAATCAGGGCCCCAGCCTCTCTTTTCTCTCTAAACAACTTGGAGTGCACTAGAGATTGGATACTGTGGTACCTTATGAGCCCCTAGTATATGGTACCTTAGGTACCAAGGGCACAGGTACTTCACAGGCCTACCAGGGGCTGAAGCATGTATTATGCCACCCCTGGGAAGCAGATTACATCTGACACCACAGGCCTGCTACTGCAGCCTGGGTGAGGTAGTGTTAGCACTCCTCACTGAGATATAGGTATACTATATCTCTACCTGCACACACATATAAACCTATCAGTCACCCCTAAGGCAGGCCCTATCAATCCAGAGGGCAGGGTGCTTGGTTTCCATGTGAGGGGGTGCCTCTGCCTGAGCAGGGCCCCTCTGCAGCTCTCAGAGTCCATTCTCTGTGGCTGTTTGTGGATGCGGTTAAACCATATACTCTTAAGTGCATTATAACCTAGCGGTAAATGCTAACTTTGGGATGGCTGCATCAAAACATGTTGTGTTTGGTGTCAAACGCTTTGGAATCATACCCCCACACCAGTAACTGGTGTGGGAGTATGATCCCACCCTTCTAGAGAGATAGACATGTACCCACTGTGGAAGCACGGTAGATTCCTGAAAGAGCCCTGGCATCACAAAATGGATGCCACCAGCACAGACACTGGGCTGCCCTTCTGCTGCTGACCGAAACTCGCAGTGGAGGAGGCCCAACAATAGGCATCCTGTCACAGGGAGGTGTAACTACCTTCCAGACAGGATTTAGTGTATTGGGGCTGAGTGGGTGCACTCCTAGAGTGCTTTGAAGTCCTGCACCGGGGGAGCAGTAGGCTCCTCTGTGCATATGCCAGCTCAAACCGATTCAGGGGCTACCATCCCCTGCTCTGGCGCAAAACTGGACAAAGGGAAGTGAGTGTAGCCACCCACTCCCCTGACCCTTCCATAGGAGTGGTCATAGAGCTAGTCCCTCCCTTCCTTGTAGTATAAGTTAGGGAACCCTTGCCATTGCAAACTAGATATCCCTGGACGACGCTCTGAAGAAGAATCCTGGACCTTTGACGTTCCACTACCTCTGGAAGACTGAATAATCTCCCTTGGGGTCAAGGAGTGACTCCCCTGCTTGGCAGGCACCAAACCTTTGTATTGACGGTCGCAAACTTTCCCGCTCCTGCCAGAGTCCGAAGTCCCTGTAGCCCCGGAAGTGGATTTCCTGACTTCTCTATGGCCATCGTGAGTCCCCAGCGACGCTGAGGCAAGTGGACCCCACGAGTGACGAGGAACAGCAATACCCGGGTACCGTGCACTATTGTCGAGTGCAACCCCTTCACGACGTTCCACGAACTTGTGCATTGGACCACGTGTGGTCCAAGCCTCCAGCAGGATTTCCTCCGAAGATCAGAGGCCTACCTCGTCCCGAGAGACCGTGGGATCCTGGGGAGTGAATCTTCCCGAGGCGTCTTCGCGATCCCTTGCTGGTTGGCTTGTGGGTCCCCAGACGACTTTTCTACAAAACCAAAGGGCTCCCCTGGTTTCTCCAGGCGTGCCCTGACTTACCCTCGCTGGGTGAGTCCCTCAGACCTTGCTGGTCTGCACTGCTGACTTTTTCCACTTTCCACAAGACTTGCTGTTGCCAAGGTTTGTTGGCTCCAATCAGGTCGCGACACCGCAGTAAGCTGCAGACTGCGTGGGACACGCCGAATCCAGCTCCTGGTCATCGTCGACGCCTCCTGGACCTCGTGGCTGAAGAGTCAAGACACCCATGATTACCTGAATTCACCAGATGACTGTGGGCATCCAGCTTCCTTGCCCCGGGTCACTGCCAGGTGACTTTGAACACTGTTCCTTCTGCTTATAGGTCTTCTTTCTTATGAATCCAGCCTTGGATTCCACTGGACACTTCTCCTGTCTTCACAAGCAGCAAGTCTTCTTTGGCTCCCATTGAAAACGACGCCACGACCCGACACCAAAAGACACCTATGTACCCGGCTTCCCTGGGTGAGGTAACTCCAGCACTACGGTGCTCCTGTGGGTGTTGGCTCTAGAACTACTTACCCTGTAAGTGACCTGCTTGTAGACTCTCCCGAAGTATCCTAAAACTTTAAAATTCCAACCGCGACTTGCTCCATTGAAGTCTATTGGGATCCGCGGCTGTGTTCTCACACTGCATGCGTCTCCCGTGGGTCCTTTACTTACCTGCCTTGGGTGGATTAGTGAGGACCCAGCGCTTCTACAGGCCCTAGGCCTTGTCCCCTCGCAAGTCGATCTTCCTAAGTCTCTTTTTTAGTATATGGTCTGGTACGCACCTAGGGCCTCAGCCATATTTGTGCTTAACTTGTTGTGAACTGTTGATTTTTGCATATGTTCCTGACTTCTAATCTCATAAAGAGATTAGTAGATAGAGTGTGTTAGAAATAAATACATGTATATTTTATATATATACCTGTTTGGTGTCCTTTCA